>NC_045604.1:60625938-63125938 GCF_009762305.2 Zalophus californianus | reverse complement strand
GAAAGGCTCAGGTGTGTTACATGTTACGCGAGGTGAAAGAAGCATCGTGAACGATTACCAGGCCTCCGGCTTGTATTGTCATGAGGCTTCCAAGAGGAATGGGTGCAGGGCCCGATCTTGGAACCAGCACAGCAGCAAACCAGTTCTTTGTTGAGGGATCCTATGCCGATATTCCTGCCAAGCCCTTTCCCCACAGGAATGCATCAGACCACAGATGTTACTGAGCACCATTCCACAAGGCACGTGGGGTGCCCCGGGAAATGCCCCGTGTGGGAGATGCTGCCACCCCTCAGTATGACTTCCTAGATCACGAAGAACTTTTCGTTTTGCATTTTAATTGCCCAAAGCATCCACTTTTCTGCATTTCTCACAGCTGCCCGCTAGGCTTAGAGCACCACGAGGGCAGGGCCTGTGCCTGGATCCGCCACGCCTGAGTTCTCCGTGCGCGTGCGCATTTTGACACTCAAACGATGTATTTTTGAATGAATGAATCTATCAGAAGCCCGTTTTCCCCGGCTCTAAATAAAAGTGTTTCAAGAACCTTGTTCTCTGAGCTGTGACGCTTTGAGCTATGAACGGTACCTGAAGATGAGGGAGCGGGGCAGAAGTGTGTAGTGCTTTGGGCGTGTGTGGTAGACCCCACCCAGTTTTCAGAGACGGTGGAGACACAGCCAGAGCTGGTCAATGATGGTCAAGGAGATTGCACAGATGACACCGCAGAGTGTGACCCGCAAGGGAAGACTATGCTTGAAAGGACTAATAAAAGGGGAATAACAACCCAAACCTCTGTGTTTGTAGGAGCTGAAACACCTAATCAACATAGATCTAGTAAGCTCGTAGAATATGCCAAAGTACTTACGTTTCAGATTGTCCCTGTGAGTTGAAAAATTGTTACTATGCTAGCTCATTGCAATGTAGATAATACAAAAAAAAAATCCTTAGGATTATTTTCAAGACACTTGTTAAGAGAGGACAATGATAATTTCAGTGAGAAATTCTACTTGTTTTATTCCCTCAGACACATTCATAGGGCTTTTACTTAGATCTAATTGGACTAGAACACTTGCAATGCACTACATAAAAGTGGAACAGACAATTTCAAAGATTGCAAATGTTATGTTTATCATCATGCATTTCCGCAGTAACTATATTTGGCTGTATGATTTTTAAGATATTTAAGACATAGCACACTATTGTGAATTATATATTCAGTATTTGTGGTGCTAATATTTACTTATGAAAATTGACTAGTGGAAAAAAGACTCTGCTATATTTTCTCTTAGGTGGTTCATGTGTAAATTTGGTTGGCATCTGTCAACAAGTAACTAAATGGGTAACTATATTGTAAACCATGAAATTAATCGATTTTATACTGCTATCAACATTAAGCTTCTTTTTGTCTTAGGTAAAATTTGTCCCATGAAGACTTTTACTTAAGACTAAAGCTTTCTTAAAGTCATATAAATCTATTTTGACTGAAAGCTGCCATTTTTGGGTTTAAAAGCTCTTCTTGGGAAATTTTAAATTATTTGATTTTCATGGTCCTGTACCCTGTGTATATCATTTAATAAAAATGATTCAGAGAGATCTGAGACTTTAGCTCTTTTTTTTTTTTTTTTGGAAGACTAGTTACTCTGATATTCTTACGTAACCCTGCCTTGAAAAAGGAAGTATTAATTAATTAATTAATTAATTTTGATGTGGGATAGCCTTTTCATTTCTTTGGAAAGGATTCAAGTTTTATATACCTGACACTAGCTAAAGAGACTGGTTTTGGGGGTTTTAGAGTAAACTTATTACTGATGGTTGCCTGTTGCCTCATTTATTTATGACCATATTCCAGCGTGAGTGTACTACTGATTAGTGGAATATTTAATGCAAGCTTGGAGCTGAGTTGTAAATGATATTGCCATAAATGACAGTGGTTCCATTATTTAATAAAAACAAAATCTAACTCACGCTGCACTCAGGTGAGTGCTTTCTTGTCCTGTCTTTCAGTTTGCTGCTATTATGCTTCTTGGGTTTCAGATCAGGAGGCTAGGAGTAGAG
The DNA here is from genome assembly GCF_009762305.2 of Zalophus californianus. Taxonomy (NCBI): domain Eukaryota; kingdom Metazoa; phylum Chordata; class Mammalia; order Carnivora; family Otariidae; genus Zalophus; species Zalophus californianus. Next base: position 63,123,889 of record NC_045604.1, on the reverse strand, counting down.
AGCTTAAAGTTCCCATGGCTGAGAAGTGGAAGAGCCAGGATTCAGACCCACCCACGCTGGGAAGCTGCAGCATAATGCTCGCTCCAAAGCATAATGTTGTCCTTCCTAGAGCACTTGAAGGATGAGGCAGAGCGGGAAAAGAACTGAGGCCCCATTGGAGCAGTTTCTTGATCCTGTATTGACCACGACTATTTGTTGTGACTTTTATTACACAGCGTTTGTCTTAAGTAGGGTTTCTTTTGTTCTGAAAATGTGACCTGCATGCCTTACCTGGTGGTAATATGGCCAGTTGCTTGTTTGTATAAATACTGTTGGCTCTCCCCCTCTGTAAAGAATGAAGGTGTAAGGTTATTTGTTATTAACAGACACAGCGAGTGTGGATATTATTCATTTTCCCCCTCTGAGATGACGAAGACAAATAGTAATGTTTTAAAAATGTGGATTGTGATTAAACATGGATATAAAATACAGAGAATATATAGTCTCAGGAAAGCTGGGCTGATAGTGATTTCGGCTTTATGATGAGACAGTGGTGCCTCCTTCCCGGCATGCCCTCGCCCTCCTCCTATGGGAGCGATTAGCTTGGGAAGCCTGTGTGACAGCACCAGCACGTGTGAGAGGCTGTTGGTACTTTCAAAAGCTGTGTCCCCTGAATCTCTTAGAGAAATCAGAATTTCAGTTTGTTTGCAGTACGGTTGTTGGTAACCAGCGTCATTCATTTTCTTTGTATTTTATCCTAGGGAAGTAGCTTATCTTAAAAATGATGCTTAAGTGTTTTGTCTAATTAAATTCTAAATGATCGTGTGTGTAGGATTTGTGAAAAACAGTACTACACGTCTACAGACTTCTTTTCAATTGGGTTCTATCTCTATCTATTTTAATGACATCTTAGTTCATCCACCTAAATTGTGTTTTTAGTATAGCCCATGCCGGTGGAGGCTAGGCCTCCAGTAGATGAATGAGTCTTTCTGCACTGTTCTCAGCCTGTACGTACTTGACTGCACAGCTAATTGTCTACTACTTGCGAAGTTAGAGTTGGGACCAGGTTCTGGAACACAGCCTTGCTGTACAAATGCATGAATGCATGAATCAAATATTTATCAACATAATTCACTTATAGGGATACCAGCTGAATTATTTCTAAGGGTCTTTTTCCCCACTGGTATGTCTAAACAAATCTAGGCATTTCCTGGTTATTCTAGATGTAAGACCATTTGAATGTTTTCATCAGTCTGCTTTTAGTCCGAAGGTATACATTTGCACTTTTTCAAAGTTGAAGTCATCAAAAAGTGCCAAAGCAGGAGCCAGAAACCTGATTCTCAGTGAAGTATTAATGGAATAATCTGTAGTATGTGAGGATTGTCAAATACCAATATAATTTGAAATTAGGTGAACAGTAGGAAAGGAGCACTGTCAACTTTGTTGGATAACCCTGAGTTGAATGCATATCGCTAATAACGATGATCCACTTGAATACTCTATCAAAATATTTAGGTGCAAAGTGAGTATGAATTTAAGCTCATACCATCTCCCATCTAAGGTTGTTATTAAAGATTAAGCCTGAGAGCCAAACTATTATTTGTACTCTGCTGGAAAAATCAAGAATGTTCTCTGTGGCCAACATTCACTCAAAAACACTGAGGTTTTTTATTTATTTGTTTTAAGAGCTTACAGGAAATAAATTATTAAGTAAAGTAAGAAAGTTGGCAAAAGTCCAGAATCTGAAGTCAGTTGGTTATAACCAAGTAAAACTGTGACCTCTAGTAAATAGCCTTTTCCAACCCCACATTTGACAAACAGGATTCTGTCCTGTTGTTGAGAGTAGGTGGATTTTGTCCTTTGCATTCATAAGGTATTAACTATGTGTCTCTATACCACTGATGCCAAGAACTTAATTGATCAGTAGGGTTTTGTTTTGTTTTGGTTCTATAAACAAGCCTTTGGTTAGAGTGCTAAGAAACTGCAGTAAGTTTTCTAGGGCCATCGTAACAAATTACAACAAATTGGGTGGTTCAAAACAAAAGACAGTAACAAATTCTCTCACCGTTCTGGACACCAGAAGTTAGAGATCCGGGTGTCAGGAGGGGTCGGACTCCCTCGAGAGGCTTCAGAGGAGAATCCGTTCCTTGCCTTTCCAGCTCCTGGTGTCTCCAGGTATTCGTTGGCTGGGGGTGTGGCGCTGGGTCACGGGGCCTTCTCCTTCCAGTGTGTCCAAGCCCCCTCTGCCTCACACTTTCGGGGATGTCTGTGATTGGATTTGGGGCTCACCCACCTTATCCAGGATAAGCCCCTCTTCTCAAAATCCTTCACTTCATCACCCCTTTTGCCATCTTAGGCAATTTTCCCAGGTCCCGGGGATTAGGGTGGGTACGTATCTTTTGAGGGGTCACCATTCAGCTCACTACAGAAGCCAAAATATCAGGATCCCTGTTGGGAAATATGCTGTTTCCAATATCAAAACACATGTACTTCAAAAAGCATAAAGCCTTCAGCCAAGGAGTGTGAGAAAGAATTGAAAGCACCCTTCCTGAAGGGAGATAGAAGGTCGGGAAGAGTTTGTGCTGGAAATTCCATCCAGGTGTGGCTGTGGCGCTTGCTGAAGATTTATTGTGACAGCACATAGAAATGTTGAATCGGTACCCCATAAATGCTGCTGTTTTTTTAAACAAGACTTTCTCCCCGTTACAACCAAGCTGTCTCTTAAATTAGTTGAAACCTATGGGCTATAAATACCAAAGTATGGTACAGCTTGGTTTTAATACAGCATGTGTAAATTTAGGTGTAAATGCTATGTTTAAAATACAAGATGTGATTGACTTTTAGCAGTCTCTCTTAAAAGGCTGGGTGGCAGAGAGGGCACCTTTGTTCCGGGCACTTCGCCCCATAAAAGCAAGGACTTTTTGGCCATATTTTTAGAACGGCTTGAGAACATGTTCCTCATCCAGACTCTCACTGCCTCAACTACCGAGTCAGTGAGGAGAGTGTTCAGGTCCCTTTTTGTGACCAGCTGGACAAGGTCCCCAACGCAGCAGGAACAATTCTGCTTTGCCATCAGTGTGCCCGGTGGCCTGTCGTGGTATCGTGGAAAGCTATGACTTTTTATACTTTCTGGAGCTAGAAGTCTTCTTCTTCTCTTCTGGGTCTAGTAGGGGGTGGTAAAGCTTGCTTTTTTGCTTTATTCCCTACCTTGTGAATTTGTGTCCTCGGTAAGGCCCAGTTCTTTGGCAGAAAAAGAATCCCTTCTTCGTTCTACTTTTGGAACTAGAAAATAAATATTTAATTAGGCCAACACATCATGCTATTATATGAACTTGAGAACATTCCTGGGAACCTATAAAAAAGGATCTGCTTTCAGGAAGTTTTTAGAAGCCTTCTCTGAATTTTAGGGGGTGCCTGAAACGTGGTGTAGTACCAGAATAGAAAGTCCAAGAGTTCGAGTCCTTGTGTTTCTTATTTTTTTGGTCCGCTACTGTGTCTCTAGGACCCAGAGCAAATAAATAAGTAAATGTACTCCGTTCTGAACATCTTCTTAGGAAGTCCATTCATATTATAAACAATGATCAAAAATCAAGAGTCTTAAAGTTGGAGATCCACTGTTAGCTTTCTGTGACAGCACAATTTTTGACTGATTTAACTGAATCAATTCAAAATTATTGATCAAAATTTGTGAGAAATAATACTTTTTATTTTATCAACAATGTAAATTTTGACTTTTCAATTTTATTCCTGACTGCGAATGACTCCTGCACTGTCTTGGTGTAATGTATTATATGTCAAGGACACATAATAGATTTTTATTTATATTTATTTATTTATTTTTTAAAGATTTTATTTATATATTTGACAGCAAGAGAGGGAACACAAGCAGGGTGAGTGGGGGAGGGAGAAGCAGGCTTCCTGCCGAGCAGGGAGCCCGATGCGGGCCTTGATCCCAGGACCCTGGGATCATGACCTGAGCTGAAGGCAGACGCTTAAACGACTGAGCCACCCAGGCGCGCCAATAGATTTTTTTTTAAAAGAACTTTCTGGCAGCCAGAATTCTTGCTGCAGACCACATAAAATATTCTAAATTTCCTAAGATTTGTTTAACAAAAAAGATAGAAGATTCATGTGATGGTGTCTTGTGTCTTTCAACTGAGCATGACAGCATTAGTGACTGGCAGGAAATTATTCTTAGAAATGAAAATTTGATGTTTATTTCTTTTAATTTCATATTTCTTGAATATGTGTTTTCAGTACTTTCATACAGTAAGAAATAGTGCTATCCCATTTTGCTTCTTTTAAATTTTTTAGATGAATTTGTTTTGTATACTTACTAAACTATTGCTTATTTTTTAGCTTGATAGACTTAGAGCATCTGATACCAATATGAATCTGTTATTGTTTTGCAGGAGCATTTGAAATCCAAATATGATATTACTAATTAGATATTTAATATCTAATGATTTTAAATTTTATGTTGGAGTCCATAAGTAAAAATGGAAAAATTAAGTACAATCAAAAAAGGAACTTACTTCATCTTTGTAATGGGAAGTGTGAATTTAACATTCTGGTTTTGTAAATTTGGCATGTGTTTATTAACCTTAGGGCCATATATTTTCACTAAAGCGAAGTGAGGAGAGGAGTCAGGTTTTCTTTTTCTTTCCCTTTAAGTGCTTTTTATGTGCTGGAGTGATATTTGTATGCATCTCCTTCATGTCTTAGTTCATTTGATAGATTATTATTCAGCATCTACCAAGTGGTAAGCACTAGGGTGGGCAGTAGAAGTATCACTTCAGGGAAAAAGAACTGACAGTAATTAGGACCAATGGGGAAAATCAAGTTTCGAAGCAAAAATTAGAACATCTCTGCCGTTGTGAGCTTGATGGCTTCCCAGTGCTTGCTTCTCTGATGATACTTGCCTAACCAAATGTGTCAACGCTTGGAAGATCAGTATAACTCAGTGAAGCAGTGTTTTCTAAAGGATCCATGTCTGATGTTGCAAAATCATGCACAGTGTGTAAAAGATTCATTCAATGTGTAATAGAGGCCAATGGATTTTCACGTAACAGTAGTTTTCTTGACATGGTTTCAGACTCCACACTGCAGTTAACCTTTCAGAAAGAGAGCCGTAACTACCCCAGTGCTCCTGCCCTTTCTGGCTGCGTACCTGTTGAGCCAGATCTCTTTCCTGTATTTTAAACCAAAACAACATACCACAGTAGCTTGAATACAGAAGCAGGTACGAGAACCTGGCTATCTTCTGTGAAGCCAAACATCAAAAGAGATTTTTTTTTTTTTAATGGAAAGAAGTTCTCTTTTGCTGATTTTATTTTGTTTTAGAAAATACAATGATTTTCATAAAAATATGTTAGTTATATTACACATAATGAGTTTATTGTTATTTTTAAAGGAAGTAATAAAGGCATTTAAATTTTCTTTTCAGTTCCTAATATAGTAAACATAGACATAATCTACCTAAATAGATTGTTGGAGTTGTCAGTGAAGGTTAAGGGTGTAAAGAGGGGTGAGGTAAAGAGCTTGAGAATTGCTGATCCAGAGGCATACCCCATATCTGAAATGTACGTTGGGGTGAGACTATGGAGTTGCTTACGTTTTATGCTAAGAGGGTTGTACTAAACAGAAAGAGTCAGAATATTTTTGAGCAGAAAACGATGTAGATCAAAGTGGTACACACAGACAGAGGATTAATCTGGAGGGATAGATGCATGAGGATGGAAGGGGGGACAGCACGGCAGGGGGCCGGCACAGCACAACAGCAGAAAGGCAAGGCGTGAGGGGCCCCCTTTGGGTTGGGCTAAATGAGAGACTTGTGAAGGCAGCACTGGCCTAGCCGAAGGAGAGGGAACCAGCCCCATGTTAGCCTGAGTTGGGCAACTGGGGTCCAGGGAAGAAGCTGACTTGTAGGGAACTTGGAACTGGGTTCAGTTTCTTGCAGGACTCTGATTCAGCATTTGAGATCGAAGAACTAGAAATATCCAGTAGAGAACTGACAGTTTTGAGACCAGATAGCCTTCCATCTCTTATGGTGTTATGGAGCACCTCTGTTTCTTAAAATTCAGTAAAGTCGCTTCTTAGGTAAGCAGCTTGTGATCTGGTTGCTAAAAATGTGTATTTTGATAGCTAGGTGATAGTTTGTATCAAAATTTGATACATATGCATTTATTGACTACTATGTGCTTGGCCTAGTACCATGTGTTCTTACAGTTATTACTGTTTGTGTGAGTGTGTGTGTGGTTTTTAAGCTCTGTTAACCCATGTTCTTTCATTTCCTTGACTTATTTACAGCATTTTACAGAAGATAATTTCCCTATTCAGAACAATAAAATGTTGTTTAAACAAGTTATGATCGAGATTTAACAATGAAAAGACTTTTCCCCCTTTCTTCTTAAAAAATGACACAATTAGTCAGTAGTACATGGAAGATAAACATCTATTTCATGTTCCTCCTTATGATAAGTGTTTTTCATCGAAATTCCTTGATACTGTGTGTGGATGATTTACCAAGGCTTTTTAAAATGGTTGAAATATGCTCTAACAACCATCTGATAAAATGAAAAACTGAACAAAATGGGTACTCAGATGAATGATTCTCTGAAGAAATAATGGTGCAAATGAATTATCAAAGTGTGAAATCATTAAAAACAAAACATGTTTGAGTTTTTATTGAATCTTAATTGCAGGCTTATGTATTTTCTTTTGTAAGCTAAGTTAAAAGAAAATTGCCTAACTAAATTTTTAGAGGCCAGTGTTGTGGGACATATATTGTACCATAATTTATTTTTCACATAAAAGCTGCTGTTCATTTTTTTCCCCAGCATTAACATGCATGCTTTCCTCATGTAGGAGAATATATAAAAAACTGGAGGCCAAGATATTTCCTTTTGAAGACAGATGGCTCATTCATAGGATATAAAGAGAAACCTCAAGATGTGGATTTACCTTATCCCCTCAACAACTTTTCAGTGGCAAGTAAGTTCATTATAATTGTTGATTCACCTTGTATTTATTTATTTGTATGACCTCATGTGTCAGCTATCTTACAGTATAGGAGAAGCCTATGAAAAAGTTTAGGCTTGTATTTAAGTGCAGGGAAGTTTTCAGCTTTGATACAATTTCAATTTCTTAGCATAGGGATTATCGATGATATATGGTCTTATATAATACAGTCTAGTTGAATATAGAACTTAACTGTGATAAATACGATTTCTCAAATATGTACCTCAAGTTTTTTCTTTATAAAATGTAAACAGGGACCTTTGAACTCGGTTGCCAAGTGAACTTGGTTGTTAAGGTTGTTGCAGGACCTGGTACATTTCTAATCAGTTTACTGTCATGATCTTAGCTCTTTTCGTTGATCATAGGAGGAGAAACAAGTGATTTATTTCAGAAACTGTTTTCTGGGGAGATTTCATGTTTGAAGTTAAATTTTTCTTCCTTACAAGTATCTAAGAAAAATGTTTGTAATGAAAATTTATTTAGGAATTATATATTTTCTTGACCATAGCCAAGAATAAACTGAAAGATGCTGCTGCTGGTGATTCTGGCAACAGTTATCCTTGCTGTGTTATGACCAGGCTCTTCAGGCTGGCTGTAGTACTCATTAATCAACGAAAGGGTTGTCTGGTGTTAAGTCAGAAATAAAGCATTTGAAAAAGTAATGTTAGGTTAAAATAAACTTGAATAAGAGCTAAAGTCTGTACCATTGAGATAAAATCTTTAGCCAGACACCATTCTTAATTTTGATTTTGGTTATATGTTGTTTTCTGTTAGCTACATCTGAAACAGATAGGAGGTAAAGATTGAAGCAAAAAAATTAAAATGAATAATATCAAATAGGAGCAGAAAAAAATGCAAGATAACAAAAGTCCTTGAATGTTAGAAAAGTCGTTTTAAAATTGGATAGAGCCCCAGCCTTTTTTATGGATACTATCTTTTAATTTTTTTAAAGAATAAGATAAAGCAGTAAACCAAAGGGTTTCTGAAATCAGTTGAGTGGCAAGAATACTAACTTAAAAAACAAACCAACCAACCCAGACACCTCTCTGTTTCTATAAATGGATTGTTAGGTAGGGATTTCATTTTTTAAGAAGTGAGAACACTGTTAATATGTATGTATTAGTTAAGGAAACCATTTTTCCCCCCACCAGAATGCTCATTAGATATTTATGGCTTTCTTTTAGTAGAAAATGATTTTTAAAACCCTGTTGTTAATTGAAATAGTATCTTGTATTTTGCGTTGATTTAAGAGCACATTTTCATTCTAGAGACTTTTGGATGAGCATTTGCTTTAAAGTGATAGAAATTGGCCTTTAAAACACTAGCAGCACACATTATCTCCTACATAAAGCCAGTACAGTTCTTAGTTTCTCTGTTTTACTAGCAAATGGTATTGGTTTGTCTGAAATAATTTACAGAAGTACAGAACTCCTGTGTCTGCTGATCAAAATGCAGCATTTTTTGACCTTATGAAATTTCACACCCCAGCAAGTTTTAAAGACATACTGTATGTCACAGTCTGCCCACATCTGCTCCAACACTTCCACTGGCAGAGGCTGGAATCAAGGCTACACTCTGGGGGACAGATCCTATTTAGTGACTGACAGTCAGCCTATCCGCGATATAAATATTAGTCGACATCTGTAATCTTCACTCGTATAATCAAGTAGTTGTAGGTAATTGACTCAAACAAACAAGTGAAGTTGTAGACCGCTCCTTCATTTTCAGAAGTGTGTTAACCTGGGTCTTAGACCAAATAAACTGTTTAAGACTGATGGTTCTTAAAACTTGACTTACCACGATCTTAAGCTGCTGTGCAGAGATGAGGCGTGGTGAAATGGACGCTGGTTGAAGAAGTCGTTCCAAGTTCAGCTTTGCCACAAGGCAGAAGTATGACCATGGATGGGTCATTCTCTGAAGCTCTCAGCATTGTGGGAACACTCGGATGTAACGAACTTCAAGGCCCTTTTGTCTCCTACATGCTGTGGTTCTGTGAGGGGCAGTTTGAGCAGACCCTTGCAGAGTGAATAGGAGTTAAGTAAAGTAGGGGAGAAGGATATTCCAGGCTGAGGGGGACAAAGAATGTTTTTATGAGACATTAAGAAAAGGAAGAGTTGGAGCAAGGAAGGGTTACTTGGCCAACAGTTCCCCTCTGGCCCTGGCCCCCTTGAGTAAGCGAAAAAAGAGATGATTTTACCACATATTTCTAAGGTATGTTGGGAAACGTTACATATGTATATTCCACTGAGAGCTACATGAGTCCCCTGTTTTTCCTGGTAATTAAAAATGTGACTTCAAATTTAATGGGGGTTTTACTGGAATTTGACCAAAATAGGCTTTTTATCCATGTGAAAAGGGGAAGTAGGAGAACCGGTAGGGACTTGGAATCCCTCTTTCCAGTCTTCACTAACTTTCACCTTTCTTCCTTTCTGATCTAAAGTTCCCCCAAAGATGGTGTATGTTCCTTGTTTCTCTTAATCCACTGCCGTCTCGCTTTCTCTCTCAGTCACTTGATTGAAACCAATCTCCGGAAGTTCTCCAGGGACCACTTACCTGCTCAGACGAGCAGACATTTTTCAGTTGTTCTTTTCCTGGGTCGACACCTCAGGCTGCATTTCATACTGTTGGTCCCCGCTTCTCTCTTGGCATGACTGTTCTGGGATGTCTCTCTCTCCTGCTGTTCTTCCTTTGCCTGTTATGTGGATTGTGGTATCTCAGTGGGTTCTGGCCAAGGACGCCTCTCATTCTGTACTCTCTCCCTGGGGGAGGAGGGGTGTGTGTGTGTCACATTCACTTGGAAAGCTTCAGTTCCCACCCATGGGCAGCTTATTCCCATAAGACGTATCTTCAGGGCAGGCCTCTCTCCTGCGGTACTCAGCCGGCTCCTGGACATCTCTCCCCGGGTATTTCTGGGCCCCAACCTGTCCTAAGTGGAATTCAGGATAATCTTGTCGGTCCTCCCCCCTGTATTGGGTACAGTCAGTTCTGTCTTGAGCAGAAGCCTGGACCCATTCATTCCATGCCTTGCCCCCTCCTCTACATCGTCACCCCATTCCCAGTGCATTTGTTTCTACTGAGTTTGTTTTTACTGAGTGTCTACTGAGTTCTTATTTTCTGAACTTCTGTCCATTCTTGCCTGTAATCACCCTAGAGCAAGCACTCACCATCTCTACTAGAGATTCTTAACTAGACGCCCTGCCTCTAGGTTCTGCCCCGTCCACCCTTACTTCTCGTGACTGACACAGTGGCCCTTGTACAGTTAAGTTCTGACTGTGCCATTTGCCCTGGTTTCTCACTGCCTTCTGGAAGAAGCCCAACCTCCTCAGTGTGTCCTGTGGGGACCTCCTCAGTCTGACCTCTGCTTTCAACTCCTGCCTCCTGTGTCTTCTGCCGGCCGGTCACACTTCGGCAAACTCCACGGCTCTTCTGCTCTGAGACTTTGTTTATGCTGTTCTCTCTGACTGGACCGACCTTCTGTCCTCTATTTGTCTGGATGGTTTTTTTTGCATCCTTTAAGAATTCAGATTTAAATTCCCAGTCTCAGTCCTTGCTAAATCAGTCCTCCCTGCCCCTCACAAAGCTGTTCTCTTTTGTTGTTATCACATTGTTTTTGGGTTATTTGTTCATGTGTTATGTTTCATCTACCAATCTGCAAGTTATTTTAGGGTAAAGAGCCTAGTGTTCTTTACCTTATATCTCCTAGTGCCTTCATATTAGGGCTTAATAACCATTTTTGAATGAATGTCTGAAAACATCTAGTCCAGATTTTTCCTGTTTTTGATGAGAAAAAGGAGGCCTTTAGAAATTCAGTGATCTGTTTAAGGTTGCTATACTAGGTAGTGTTAGCCAAGAATCAAGGTTAGAATTCAAATTTCTCTCTTGTCATTTACATTTTATTTCCCTCCCCCGTATCCATTCGGTGCCGTTTTCCCTAGATTAAAGATCTGATTTGAGGTCAGAGTTCCAATACTTTAAATTGCTAGATAGCCTTTGGCATGCAGAATGTAAACTCTCCAGGCCCCCTGAAATGTAGATAAAAATCTTTGATCTTCATCCTTTGGGTGGATCAAATATGAACTGTATGTGAAGGTACCTTCTAAAGATAGTACTGTGGCCATGTAAGTAAAATAGTAATTGTTTTCAAGCAAAGTGCGTCTCTGATCAGAATTATGATTTGGTCAGTTGCTCATTATAGACTGAGATGATCTTTGCATGGCAAACATTACCTCATGACTGAAAAGTAACACAGGGTCCATATACACCAGCACTGATGCAAAGCTGCGCTCACACGTGCTTTAAGCGCAATAGCTGGTCTTCTCAAGAGTCACGGTCTCCAACATTCTGACAGTGACCAGCCCAACTCCAAAGTAAAACAGTTCCTCAGCGAAGAATTTGAACATCTGTCCATATGTCTTGGGGCTCATCCTACTTTTGATCTACTTCCTTTTACTCTCAGTGGGAGGAAGGGAGAGGTCCAGCCTGGGTCCCTAGCATCGCTTCCTAGATTCTTCCTTATTCCATGTTGCAAATTTTGGCCAACTCTGACGATATCTCTTTCCTCTCTGAAGCCTTTCTGCAGTCCTTTTTTCAAAAAATAGGTCAGTCTACATTTCTTAGGCCAATTTTAAAAATGAAGTGAAATGTTTATGCACTAACCTATTTTTCTTCTCTTTGTAAGAAAGTAAGGAAATTTGGGGGCTTAAACCTACCAAAAAACCATTTTTACCTCTGAATAAATATTAGACACAGACACTTTAAATATGTAGAAAAATGACTTGGTTTCTACTAATGTCTCCACTGTGGCTGCTCATGGGGATAGAGAAATTGCTTGTGGCTTGGTTCATAGTCTTACATCACATATAATACAACCTAGAATGACAACCCTATAAATCTAGACTAACTCTATACTATGTAAAGATAGAAGGATTACAAGAGATCAGAATAGCTTACTTTTAAAGGGTTTATCGACCACTGGAACCATACTAAACACTAAAAGGAGTATAAGATACAGTTTTCGAATGTAGGACTTTGTCATTGACTCTGGGAGACATACACAAAGAACACACGGCAATGGGAGGAGAGATGAGATCGGTTGCCAGAATGAATTTTATAGAAATAAATGGCTGTGTAAGTTGAGAGAATAGGTAAAAGTAAGCTAGGGTGACTAGGGGAGAATTTTAACAGGAGCTCTGAATGATGGGTGATATTTAAGTTTTTGGAAGAAGGGGGACATTCACAGTGAGGTTAACAACATAAGCAAGGGTATGAAGTCCAGAATTAATGAGTAGCTTATTTTGTGAATAGAAGAGGCCATATCCTAAGTAGATAGAGAATTTGTGTTGGAGAAAAAACAAGATTAGATACATTGTAATCAGCTCCTAGAAGGTCTTGAATACCAGTCTGGTGTTTTTAATGGACACCAGTTGGAAACCATTGGAGGCTTTTAAGCATTGGGTGTCCCAATTAGTATTTGATAAAAAAAGGAACCTACCTGGTCATAATAGAGGGGTGCATCCGCAGGCAGACCGTGCTTTTCCCTCCGTGAGTCTGTCGGTCAGCAAGGTATTGTCTTGTTTCCCTTACTGTGCGGTTTCGCTGCTATCATCCTAGTTCAGTTCTTCATCAGTTCCTGCCTGGACTATTTTGATAGTCTCCTAATTGATCTCTTGCCTTCACATATTCTCCTCTCTGAAGCATTTGGAAACAATCTTAGGATAGATTCATCTTCCCAAGAAAAGTTCTTTTGCAAGTATCCTCTCCTTACTCAGGAAAATCCCAAATTTCTCCCTTTTTCACAAAAGGAAGATGAATTGTTATTTTTTAATGTGTGTGTGTGTTTTAAGATTTTATTCAGAGAGAGAGAGAGCATGCGTGAGCAGAGGGAAAGGGGGAGAGAGAAGTCTGCTTAAAAGCAGACTTCTCACTGGGCACAGGGTCCGACTCGGGGCTCAATCCCATGACCCTGACATCATGACCTGAGCCTGAATCAAGAGTCGGAGTCTTAACTGACTGAGCCACCCAGGCGCCCCTATTTTTTGATGTATTATGTACCAACAATTAAGCACTTGCCCAAATCATAACTATGTTTATACTCTATATGTTTTCAGTATTCTTTTTTTCTTCTCTTATTCTGTAATGTTCCATATGTTTTCTTTTTGACATATATTGCTACGTTCTGTTTGGTTGAGTTACATATGAAGTTCTTAACCTCGGTTTTGTTTTCAGTGATTTTTAGACAATTTTATGTACTTGACTGTTCGAAGATTTGGTGCTTTTTTCCTCTCCTAAGTGTGATCAGATTTTTAGGCAAACAAAGTTATATCTGGTAATAGCAGCATCTCACTGTATGGGACGGATGCCTTACTTAAAAATTGATCATACAGTGAATTAGTATAACTGCAGTCAGATTTTCCTCCTATCTGTCATTTTTATGGGTGGTACTGTATTCATTTATTTGCAAATGTTAACCCATAAACCAAGTTTAGAATGGGGAATGGAGAAAACCTTTTTAAAAATCACTTTAAAGGGAGATCATTTTTAGACCATTACAAAGAGTAATAATGCCATAATTAGTCACATATTTTCTTCCTTTCATTCAGATCACACCGTAATACCACAAGACAAAAAATTTCCACAAAATTTCTCTTCTTGCCTCCTTATTTCTGTATTATACAGCAAGTGTGCAAAAAGAAAAAGTAGAATCCTGCTTTCATGGACCAGGCTGTGGAGTCCAGAGTTTTAAATCCAGCTCCTAGGTGTGAGAGCAACCCTCTACATCTCTGAAAGATTTCACCCATTCCATGTCCTTTATAAACATACATGTATGCATGTTCCATGTGAGGTTCCTATTAGCTAATATCACTGTTGTAGTACTTCCTTCATTAGCATATTGTCTGTGACCTGGTCAGATATCTGTTAGAGCCCATAGCTTCCCTAGCAGCTTCCCTGAGCTCTCTCTCACCCCCTTTCCTGACTGATATGAAGCTAATCTGTAGTTGGGTCTTTACCTTCGAAGCCTCATTTGTCGGAGTATAAATTGGTGGCAGGGGTGGGGGGGCGTGGGGCTTAGCGATAAATTCCTAGAGCTCAATGACTGTGTATACGCATTTAAAACATTTCCTACAGCATTTGTTACGAGATCTATATGCCAGAAGGTCATCCGACTTGGAGGCAAAAGACCTGACTTTGAGTCTTGATTCTGCTTCTTTACTAGTGTGTGACCCTGGGCAAATCACATAACTTCTCTGATCTTCATTTTTGTCATCTTTAAACATGGAGATTAATAATGCCTACTTCTCGGGATTATGGTGAGGATTAAATGAGATGCCGTAAAAAAAAATAAATTAAAAAAATAAGTGAGATGCTGTATGTAAACCCACTTTGTAAATTGTGAAATGCTATGCAAATAACACTATTCATGTAGGGTGGGAGATGCTCAGTGATTTTGCTCCGTGGAGTTAAAGGGCAGCCATTCTTCTCTCTCCAGCTAAATTACATTGGACTGGGAAGGCAGCTACTTGGTTGGGTCTTCTTCAAAGATCATTACAAGCTTGAGGTAGAAACTGTTTGCAGCACTTTCTTGCAGTTGAGGACAGTCACTATTGCTTGGCTAGGGGCAAAATCCCAATTTCACGTAATACCAAGGACTTTGATCTGTAAGGGCTAGCTCTTGTGACTAAACCACATGAGCTAGACCCCCAAGCCATGCCCGTGGCCACCTCTGGCCAAGGAAGGAAGGATCACTGAAGCTGTGGGGGCAGCTCTGTTGCTCTGGCCTCCGAGGCGCTGGGTGCAGACCAAATTCTTCAAACCTTCAAGCCTTGGGAAGTCGAAGCTTCCACAAGGGGTTGGTCCCTGTGACTATTGTTACCCCTTATTTTAGTCAGAAGTTGTTTTTGCTTTTTAGTAAAAGTAATAAAATCCTCCAATATCTTTCTGGCTGTCCTAAGAGGATCCCTTGGTTACCAGCCATTGGGGGAAATTTTTAAATTAATTTGGGTCCTCCGTTAGATGATGACTTTTTTGTAAGATGGAGAATGCAGTGGGGCTTGTTCTTAGGGGAAGGAGGCAAGGACTGATCAGCTTCAGTAGCTTACATTAAATGATGTGAGGAGAAAACAGGGGCCCTGACAGAGCCAGCCTTCCTCCCTCCCCCGCTTCGCCCTCCCCCCTCCCCTTTGCCCTCCTCCTCCTCCCCTTTCTCTTCCCCTCCCCCTCCCCTTTGCCCTGCCCCCTCCCCTTCACCCTCCCCCCTCCCCTTCACCCTCCTCCTCCTCCCCTTTCTCTTCCCCTCCCCCCTCCCCTTCGCCCTCCCCCCCTTCGCCCTCCTTCTCCTCCCCTTTCTCTTCCCCCCCCTTTGCCCTACCCCTCCCCTTCGCCCTCCCCCCTCCCCTTCGCCCTCCCCCTCCCCTTCGCCCTCCCCCCTCCCCTTCGCCCTCCTCCTCCTCCCCTTTCTCTTCCCCTCCCCCTCCCCTTCCCCCCTCCCCTTTGCCCTCCCCCCTCTCCTTTCTCTTCCCCTCCCTCCCTCCCACTCTCTCTCAACTTGTCGTAAGTTCAACAATTAACTACCATTTCTCCAAAGATACTTACATAAAAGAACACCCTACATGTAGTTATTTTCACTGGATTATTCTTAAACACTTTGCCTCGGACCCCTTCCTGAACTCTGTTTTCTAGACGCCCCAACTAACAGCCTCACACACTGAATTCTGTTTTTTGAAATTTCCTACCTTGTGTGCATATGATTTAAAGGAAAACAACTTGGAAACATGGGAGTTATCACAATGAATATTTAAACCTGTTTTTAGGAAACCTAAGTTCTAATGGGTATTTAGAAAGTTTTTATCAAGGGTCTGTTGTGTTCTCAACATTGTACCAGGCACTGAGGGAAAAAAGAACAAAATAAGGAAGGAAACCAAGCTTCCTTTGAACGCTGCTATGTGCCAGGCCCTTTCACACATGTTCTCCCATTTACTCCTCACAGTGCTCTGAGGTGAGTATCACGTTCTCTACTTTTGAGACTGAAGGAGGTTCTGTGACTTGGTTGAAGTTGCTTATCTGATAAATGGCAGGGCCAGGATTTTAGCCCCTGTCTCACAGAGTGCCAACCTCGAAGCCTGTGTTCATTTCATAACACTCAGGTCTGGATTCAGTCCTGAAGTAAGTTTTACAATTAACGTACTGAGAAGAGCTTGAGAGAGAGAGGATCATCGAGGAGACCTTCTTGGAAATTGAGATTGTTTAGAGAAATAGTAAGATTTCAAAAGATGAAGTACATTCCAGGTAACAGGAATAGCATTAATTTGAAATGTTATTTCTGAGAAACTTCGGCTGAATCTCTTATTGTTGATTTAAATGAGTATGAAATCCTCAGATATGAATGAAAGCTCCAGATGGTATGTTATTTTTTTATCCCTGTATAGAGTGAAAAATATCAGAGGAGGAAGAAGGATAAATGATGGGAATAAATACGGCACTTGAAACCTGTAGCAGAATGCTGTGATCGTGCCAGACAGTGTTTTCTCAGGGTCAGAGTCAGGCACTAGGCCCCCCATTAGCTTACCTGGCCTTGTGTGTGCCGCTCTTGAAGTAACATTGCTGTTCATCGTCTTTCCCACTAGAGTATCAGAGAATTTTACTGATGCAAAGAAATACTCCATTTTAAAATCCCATCCTGAAGGCAGTGTTTTTTCTTCAGCTAGAAAGGTTTTAAATGATAGCTTTTCGCTTGGGAAGGGTACATTATCTCTTCATCTGTTTATTAAAAAAACACAAAACCCTGACTTCTTTATAAAGGAGAGGTAAGGTATGGTGGCGTGGAGGGGGGGGGCTGATGGGCGCCGGGGGAGCCTCTCCGCCTGCAGCCTGCGTGTGAGAAGCAGCTGTGTGGGTTTATCCACACACTTGGGTGCTCTTTTACATGGAGTTAATTATTAACGGGTCCATCTAGCTCAGTCTTTCAGGTAAAAATTTACTGAGCGTGTGCCACCTCACAGCATGAGCCAGCCTGTGAGGCTAAGGACCCCTGCACTGTTTTATTACTAATCCCAGCGTTTTCCTCCATGACACCCTTCCATCTCTGAAGGGTAAAAATAATTCTTCGTGCACACCGTTTTGACTCCTGTTCTGACTTTACTCATTACGACCTGCTTACGTTTATAGACCATTTTTGGTTAAGTTGAATGTGGATACCTAACTGATGTATGTATTTAATATTTATTTTTAACTTTTTTTTAGTTTCTAGAAAGGAGCTATTCATGTGTAATTAGTTTTTTAAATTGTAGAGTAAAAACTGATTATATGCCCATCATATTTGGTGCTTTAGGTCATTTTATAATTAATACATAGGAAATTAAGAGGGAATTAAGGAAGCAAGGGAAGAGAATTGACATTTTTTAAGAGCCTGCTCTGTACAAGGTGCTTTTTTTATGTGATCACATTTTTTCGTGACAAGCACGACATGAAATAAAATCACCTAAAAAACAACAACAACAACAACAACAAAACCCCAAACAAACGAGATGATGAAACCAAGACCTAGAGAGATTAAGAAACTTTCCCAGAGCCTCAGAGCAAATACAGAGCAGAGCTATGATTTGGACCCTGGTCTGTCCGACACCTGGCCGGAGTGCATTGAATCATACGTGGGGCTCAGAGACGACAGCTCTCTTCAGGTAATGTCTAGTCAGCGCCCACCCCCCCCGAAACTCTGTGCTATGCCTAGTATTATACACACTCAGTTAATAGCAGGCTCTCAGTGTTCTCCAGAGGTGTATTTTAAGTCACAGCAATTCTTATTTATGCTGTAGCAAGGGGACAGGCATGCAGGTGATAGCTAGGTGGCTGATCATTTGATCGGAGTTTATTATGTAACATTGGTAGGTCCCACAACCACCCCCAGGACTCCACAGAGTTACGTCTTGCGTGGTGTGAGGTTAGTGCGATGAAGGATCTCTCAGTCTTTTCTTGTAACATTCAGTGATTTGCCTCTCAGCAACACACAGAGACTCCTTGAGACATTCAGTCTACTGAGAAGTCACAGTAATAGTAATTACCACTTGTTGAGCACCTGTGTGCTTTGCCCTTTACCTACGTGCTGTTAATCCTGCTAACAGGTTTTCAGGCTCCATAATGTGTCTTCTTGATGGCCAGGGAAATTCAGCCCTTGGGGTTTGCCACTGGTCATGCACCTATGAAGCGGGTAGAGCTGGAAACCCCATGGCTTTGAGGTTTCGAGGCCAGTGATTTTTTCCACCTCACTGCTCACCTAAGGCATCTCGGGCCACCTTGGGGTCGTGAGGTATGAGGGTTTCCAGCAGTTCGGAAGGTGTGGGCTTTCCATGCCTCTAGACAAGTTTTCTGTCTCAGTATCGGGGGATCAGATCTTGTGACTGTGTTTCAGAGCTTTTGGCTCCTTCTCCTTAAGGAAACTGAAGCTCCAGGAAGAGGATTCACTAGTGTGAACATTTCAGCCTTGCTCTCATCATGCCAGAGAGGTCATAGGAGAAACACTAATTTTTAGAGGCAGAATCATCTGGACATTTAGTATGACTCATATGATCATTGCCTTTACAACAAATTGGACTTGAAGGACATGTGTTTTTTGATCTCTCGGCAGTTACATGCTAAATCACTGCCTTTCTGTTTTTTTCTGCCCCATCTTTATGTTAATTTTTTAAACACATTTATTTATTTATTTGAACAGCGTTCACTGAGGCCCAGGGCCAGGGTGCAGGGAAGGACCTGGAAGCCTTGGAATTTAGGACCGCTATGGAGGCGTTCTTTTGGGTTGGAAATAATACACAATCGAGCAGATGCTAATGGAAAAATGAAATGCAGGGAGAGAGAAAAGAGGCTAGGGTGGCTGTGTGAGAGTTTCATGGAGGAGAGGACATTGCCCCTTTATTACAATAATGTTTCTGCCCTATAATAAGGTCTTTCATTGCTGGTTCAGCTTTTTTCATTCACTTGTTTTGTGCTCTGCTTCCTGTTACTAATTGTCAGCACAATAGTCTTCCAACTATGAAGTCTCAGTGTCCTTTTGGACCAATTTGTCATTGTCTTTCTCCCTCACCCCCCAACCCATGCTCTCAGAATCTATTACTATGGTTGCATTTTTAGACATTTTTTATGTTTTAAAATGGCAATGCTTTTGAAACATGCCAGAATAGTTTATGATAATTGAATCATCCAACCAGCAACAGTTATTGCTTCCAAAAGCTCACTGATGAAGTTTAAAGTTTCTGTCTCTATAGGATATTCTTATAAAGTAATTGAAAATTAACATGCAGTACTCTCTTTATAGCGTTATTTCATGCGCCTCGTGTCCTTTGGGCTTCACCATCGTCCTGCGGACATTGGGCATTTTGTTAAATGGTATTATTGACGGAATTCACAGATTCTTTGTAGTTTCTGTGCCTGTAGGAACTTACATTTTTATTGTTTTTCCAGCAATGGCTCTTGCTTCTTATAGATTATTTTAAGAAATCTGCAGGGTTGGCTTAATATTGACAAGCCCGGACAAATTCCGATATCAGACTCTAGGCACGTGTTACATGTTAATTCCTATTCGGTTTTGGCCAATAAATATTCCAAATGTGCTCTCAGCCTGGTACCAATAATTTAATACTGACAGAGAGACATCTTTCAGATGTAATTTCTATAAAGAAGTTCTGAAACAATGTTGCTCCTTGACAGTTGATCTATCACCTAGAACTTCCCCTGTCATAGATGGTGTGGTCAGAGTTGATTGGTGCTTTTCCATGTAATTTTCTCACAATCGATGGCAGGTATTTTGAGGGCACAAACACTAACCAAGAAGTTTGGTCAGTTTTCTTTGAGGGTAAATGATTTCGGTACTCTCTGTATGTCACCTGTTTCTGTCAATTCAGTTGCAGAAAACAAGTGTAGTGTCCAAAGCTTGTTATAAAGAAATAAAACCTCACTTCCTGTTTTGTAAGTAGCTAACCGTCCTAAAACTGTGTGACATACTCCAAAGAGCCAAGGATTTAGGGCTAGACAATGTAGATTAGAGACTCCGTTTTACAGTCTTCATGACTTGATGGTTTTGAACAAGCGACTTAAAAACCAGACAGACTCCATTTTCTTATTTGTGGAATGGAAATGACAAAAATACTCTGAAACGTTATTGGGAATATTAAGTGAGAAAATAATGCATGTAAAATCTTAATGTTGTGGTGAAGCAGCTGATAATAGGCCAAAATAATGACTTAGTACTTAATCCTTTAAAAATAATAAATTTTGGAGAAATGTGTAGTGGAAAGCAAAGTTTCCCTACTGACCTAAAGTGGGAGGAGACTGAAGATGAGATTTTTTTTTCTTAATTCTGCTGGAGATGAATGAACTGATTATTCCAAAGTATGCTCTTCATTTGCAGTGCGATGCACCCACCACTTATGCCCGAGTTTGAAATGAAGTGTTTTTGTGCTACAGAGGCCAAGATTTTTATGGTAGTGATTGAAACTTTTTAAAGTCAGGATAACTTATTTGGAGTCAGAATTCCCGAATGCAAATGGAGGGATATCGGTCTTCTCCTTAAAGTTACAAGAAGTTAGAGGGTTTTCCAGATAGGTCAGATGTAATAATGACTCTTTGGTTATCTCTGTATGTGTTTTTAATGAAATTAATAGGATTGTTGGTTTATAATCTTCCGAAATTCACTGAGTTGTTTTTTGGACAGTTCTGTGCTTTACTCTGAATAGATAGGCCTACCTTTTAATTTTTCTCCAAGGGAAAAATCCTTTTTAACTATTCTGTAATCTAAATGTAATCCTTTCTACTAGGGAAAGAAAGCTGTCTCTTAAGTGTTAGAGCTCTATAGCTCTACAATCAAGGGATTGAGTAGGCTTTAAATACTTTTTTTCAAATGAAGTTATCAGGATTTGTTTATACATACAGGTAAAGTAAACTGTACAATTAGATTTTGAAAAAATAAGTAAGATTGGGTCTGGGGAGGGATCATAAAGTAAATTGTGTTTCTAAAGGCATGTGAACTTGAAAATATTGAGATTCTTTTACAAGAGAAAAAGGATTAGTTGTGATAAACTCCATTGCATCAGAAATGTTTTCTGAAGCTTTGTTTGTTTGAATTCTGGCTGTGATGAATAAAACAGAACAATTAGAAGTACCTTATCCCCTGAAGCTTACAGTATAGTTAAGGAGATGCACATGAAGCAGTCTGTACATAACAGTGTGTGATCGGGTACCAGCATATGGAGTATAGATGTTAAGTGCACTAGGTCTTCAGGAGTAGAGAGTAAGGACTGGGATCATTAGAGAGTTTCAGGGACCAGAATCTAGGTAGAAGGGAAGAGCAGTGTTTCAGGTGAGGGAAGCAGTATGAATTAAATCCTGAAGTTAAGAATACTCAGGGAGATTTTTAAAAATCAAACAAAAGCAGAAGCAAACCTGTAAATACAGAGCACAAACTGATGGTTGCCAGAGGGGACGGGTGGGGGGAATGGACAAAATGGGAGAAGGGGAGTGGGAGGTACAGGCTTCTAGCTGCAGAATGATTAAGTCACAGACTACAGGGTACAGCGTAGGGCATATAGTCAGTGGTATTGTAATAGCCTTGTGCGGTGACGGATGGAAGCTGCACCTTTGGGGAGCCCAGCGTAACGTACAGAGTTGTTGAATCACTGTGTTGTACCCTGAAATGAAAAGAAGAATCAGGGAATGTTTAAGGGACAGTGAAGATAGATAGACAGATAGATAGATAGATAGATAGATAGAAAGAAAGGAAAGAAAGAGAGAGAGAGAGAGAGAAAGAAAGAAAGAGAAAGAAAGAAAGAAGAGAGAAAGAAAGAAAAGAAAGAAAGAGAAAGAATCAGGAGAAAGTACTCACTGTTGTTTTTAGACTCCACACGTGATGCCATACAGGATTTGTCTCTCTCTCCCTCTGGTTTATTTCACTTAGTGTAATGCCCTCGGATGTCATCCATGTTCATCCATGAAATTGCGGATTTTTTTTTAATATATCACATTTTCATTATCCATTCATCCATCATAGGGAAGTTGGGTTGTTTCCATAAGTTGGCTGCTGTAAATCATGCTGTAACGAACAGATTTAAATTTTTTGGCTATATAACCAGGAATGGGATTGCTGGTTCATATGGTAGTTCAGTTTTTAATTTTTTTAGGAAACATCATACAGTTGTCCATAATGGCTGTACCAGTTTCTCTTCCCACCAGTAGTGTATAAAGGTTCACTTTTCTTCACAATCTCAGCAACATTTGTTATTTCTTGTCTTTTTGATTCTAGTCATTCTGACAGGTGTGAGGTGATATCGCATTGTGGTTTTGGTTTGCATTCCCCTGATGATGAGTGATGTTGAGCATCTTCTTACGTCTCTGTTGGCCATCTGGATGTCTTCTTTGGAAAAATGTTTATTCACCTCTTCTGCCCATTTTTTAAATCAGATTGTTTGTTTGTTTGTGTTGAAATATTTTCTCCCATTCAGTAGGTTGCCTTTTTGTTTTGTGGATGATTTACTTTGCTGTGCAGAAGCTTTTAATTTTGGTGTAGTCCCAATAGGTTAATTTGGCTTTTGTTTCCCTTGCCTCAGGAGACCTATCTAGAAAAATGTTTCTACTGCTGATGTCAGGGAAATTCCTGCCTGTGCTCTTTTCTAGGATTTTTATGGTTTCAAGTCTCACATTTAGGTCTTTAATCCATTTTATTTTTGTGTATGGTGTAAGAAAGTGGTCCAGTTTCATCCTTTTGCATGTAGCTGTCCGGTTTTCCCACCACCATTGTTGAAGAGACTGTCTTTTCCCCCACTGGTTATTCTAGCATCCTTTGTTATGGATAAAATGACAAAATAAGTGTGGGTTTATTTCTGGGGCCTCCGTTCCATTGATTTATGTGTCTGTTTTTTTGCTGATACTATACTGTTTGGATGACTACAGCTTTGTTCTTTCTCAAGATTGCTTTGGCTACTTGGGGTCTTTTGTGGGTCCATATAAATTTTAGGATTATTTGTTCTAGTTCTGTGAAAACTGCTATTGATATTTTGATAGGGATTGTGTTAAATCTGTAGATTGCTTTGGGTAGTATGGACATTTTAACAATATTTGTTTTTCCAATCCACGATCAGGGAATCTTTTTTCATTTATTTATGTCTCCAATTTCTTTCTTCAGTGCTTTTGTAGTTTTTGGAGTACAGATCTTTCACCTCTTGGTTAGTTAAGTTTATTCCTAGATATTTCACTCTTTTGGTGCAGTTGTAAAGGGGATTTTTTTGGTGATTTCTCTCTCTGCTACTTCATTTTTTAAAAAAGATTTATTTATTTATTTGAGAGAGAGAGAGCATGAGCGGGAGGGGCAGAGGGAGAGGGAGAGAGAATCTGAAGCAGACTCCACAGCGTGGAGCCCAACATGGGGCTCAATCTCATGACCCTGAGATGATGACCTGAGACCCTGAGACAAAACCAAGAATTGACACTTAACCGACTGCACCACCCAGATGCAGGTGCCCCTGCTACTTCATTATTGGTGTGCAGAAATGCAACAGATTTCCGCATATTTTATATTCTGTGACTTTATTGAATTCATTTATCAACTCTAGTAGTTTTTTTGGTGGGCTACTCATTGTTTTTATGGCAAGGAATAAAGTTTTAAAAAGATTCCGGCTTATGAGTAGCTTTAAAAAGTCAGACTAATGGGGTTGAGCTTTCTCTTGCAGAGACTAGTAGATTAGTAGATTTTTGAGAAGGAGAATGACCTGTGGAATAAGAGCTTGAGTACGACTAATCAGGCCAGTAATAGGTGGGACACACTGGACAGGGAGGAGGGTGGGCAAAGGGAGACAGTCTGGGAGGCCATTTCAGGGATCCAGATTTTGGTAATTAGTGCCTGGTTGGCTGTCACCAGTGGAAAGAGACGTTTATGAAAGAATTGTTCAGATGAATGTTGCTGGCTTAGCTATGGGTTGGAAGAGAGTCAAGGATGACTGACGATGTGTTTCTTGGGTGATTAGGAAAATGATACAGAAATAAATTGAGTAGAAACACTGTCGATGTGATAATTTTCAGTTTGAAGGATAAAAGACAGAAACAAAAAATGAAACCCGTTTAGGTATGTTGAGAATCAGGTAATAGTAGGGCCTCAGGAGTGAGATGTCAGCTTTGCCACATGGACGGTTCAGGTTTGAGAATCATCAGACACTGGGCGACGTTTGAGGCAAAGCCCCATGAGAGCCTCCCCAGCATTACATCCACAGCCCTTACCAGGTCATTAAAGATCTTCCCAACCTCATTTCCTACCGTGTCCTAAACTTACCTTTTCTTCCAGCCACCCTGGACTCCTTGCTGTTTCTCAGACACATCTGTGGGCTCCTTCCAGCCGTGGGTCTTTGCACTTCCTGTTCCTTCCAGCCATGGGTCTTTGCACTTCTTGTTCCTTCCAGCTGGATCACTCTTCCCACAGATGGCTGCCTGGTGCCTCCATTTACTAAAGGAAGCCCTTTCTAACACTTCTTCTAAAGTAGTACCACCTCCCTGTCATTTCAGCTTGTTGCCCTGCTTCGTTTCTCTTTGTAATCCTTACAAGCACCTGCTCTGTTATAAATTAGTTGTTTTGCTTGGTTATTACTTGACCACTCCTCTTCTCCATAAAATCCAAGTGTGAAAAATCGGGACTTCATTTTGTTCACCCCTCTACACCCAGGGCCTAGCTTGTTTGCCTGGCATGCTGCGGGCACACAATAAATATTTACTTAATGAGTGTCTGAATTTATTAAGGACAAAATTATCAGAAAAGAAACGTTTAACACAAAGCCCTGAGCCTAAGGGAGCAGCTCAGTTGGGAGAAGAGATCCTAAGAAAGAATACTCGGAAGTGGTCAGAGAGATGGACACAAAGCTGGGCAGGTCGGTGTCCTGGGGCCACGGGGGCGGGGGAGACCTGAAGGAAGGGGGCCAAGAACATCAGGTGCAGCAAAGAAATGAAAACAAGAACAAGGAGAAGATATCTGATGAGGGGATTTTAGGAGAGACCCTAACCACAGCCTTGATGATGGTTAGGGAGAGGTGACAGACAAAGGCCACGACTGTAGTGTGTGGTTTTGATTAGCAGGGGCAGTTAGGGGAGGGAAAGCATGCCTCTTGGTCTGTGTGTATGTTTATGGTTCCCTCACCTTGGTGTGTGCTGGTAAGTGCTGATGAGGGGGTGTGACTAGAGATTGTCCCATTGATACAGAGAGAGGTGCAAGGCATTTAGGTTGTAAGTGAGAGTCCGATACTAAAGAAGCTGATTATTCCAGCAGTGATTCCTATAAACTTTGAAATGCCCAGTGAGATATTCTGAAGTTTCAGTTGCATTAAATAAGTTTAATTAACTAGAAGTGGTTTCATTTTCAGCATTCTCCTGTATATTTTATATTTTAAAAAATAATTTCCTTTTCCACTGTCAGCCATTTAAGCCTTTGGTAGTTTATTTTGGTACATACTTTGAGGAAAGAATCTAATATTATCCGGGAGGGGGTTTCTATTTTTGACTTTTTGTGATGGGAAATGTCAGACATACAGATCAATAGAATAGGTGCTTGGACTCTCCTATGTCCATTACCTGTACTTAAAAGTTATCATTTTACCAGACTTACATTACCATTTCATTAAGATATTTAATGTAAATTAAGATATGATGACATTTATCCCTGAATCCTTGAGTACAGATCTCTGTAAACAATAAGGAATTTCCCCCACATAATTATAGTACCACTATCCACCTAATAAAACTTAGAAATCTTTAATATTATCTAACAAAAAAATTCGTATTCAGGTTTCCCCGGTTGTCACCTAAAATATCGTCAGCAGCTGGCTTGTTTAAAGCAGAATACATTAAGGACCACACGGTGTATTTGATGGGCATGTCCCTTAAGCCTCTACTGGTCTGGAAGAGTTCTATGTCCTCTACCAACACCCCCACTTCGGTTACATTCACTTCATAAGGAGACAAGGCTGTGTGACCTGTGGAAAGGCCCCTCTTCTGGAAAGCTCTGCTGATTGCTTCAATGAAGTGTCATCTCACTAGTTACATGACTAAATTTGTCCTATATTCTCTCGTTATGTTTATTCATTTGAGACTGGTTGTGTTTGGCACAGGACTAGGTAATCAAAGAGCATGGACTTTGTCCTTAGAGAAGTTGGAATATACATTCTTGTCAAATTCTTTTAAAATTCTGCTATTAAATCCCACTTTCATCATATTGCAAGTCTAAATTAGTTTTTCTTGTTTAGTTAAAACAAAACTGGTGCTTATGATTATTTTTCAGATTTTAACACAGTACCCAATAGCAAACTATGTTAAAATGGTTAGATGTCATCCTGCTTACATCTGATAATCCACTTCTATTTGTTTCATAGGTTATTATAATAAACTACCTACTGTGATATCTGAATATAGTAGGGCTCTGTGCCACTGTTCAATAGGATGATGTAGACCTTCATTTACTGAAATGAAGAATTCACAACATATGAAATGAGCAGAGCACTTACCTAATATGTCCCATATGTTATGGTCTCTCTCTCTCTTTTTTTTTCAGATTTATTTATTTATTTTGGAAAGAGAAAGAGCATGAGTGGGAGGTACAGAGGGAGAGAAAGTCTCAAACAGACTCCCCACTGAGCACAGAGCCGGATGCAGGGCTAGATCCTAGGACCTCGAAATCATGACCTGAGCCGAAACCAAGAGTCAGATGCTTAACTGACGGAGCCACCCAGGCACCCCTGGTCTCATTGTTATTTAAAAAAAAAGCTTAGGAAAGATCAGAAAGAATGTACATTAAAACATTAACAATGTTTCTGCCTGTGTGGTAGGATGATGGTTAATTTTCTTTCAGTTTTAGCTCTCCTTGTTTATGACTTTTTCTACAGTAAGCATAGATGATTT
The DNA here is from genome assembly GCF_009762305.2 of Zalophus californianus. Classification (NCBI taxonomy): domain Eukaryota; kingdom Metazoa; phylum Chordata; class Mammalia; order Carnivora; family Otariidae; genus Zalophus; species Zalophus californianus. The sequence continues at coordinate 63,096,979 of NC_045604.1, read as the reverse complement.
ATACAGTGAGAATAAATAAAGCAAAGAGTTCAAAAACCAGCTTGGCTGCAGAACATTGTGAATGTACGTAATGCCATAGAATTGTACATTTGAAAAGGGTTAAAATAAATTTTATGCTTTGTGGTTTGTTGTTGTTGTTTACCACAATTAAAAAAAAGAAAAAAGAATCCGTGGCTATTATACTGCAGAAAACAAAACCAAAAAGCAGCTTGCCTGGTCATATGTTTTGAGTTCCCTAGATGTTGCGTGCCTCTTGTAACTCTTGTTAGTAAATGCTTATGTCGTTTCGTATCTTAATTATTGTCCCACAGTGACCATAGTATATTTTTACTTGAAATCAAGTGTGCAGAGTGTGGGCAGAAAGCAGTTATTCCAGAGGACTCTGGAGGTGTTTCCTTTGTTTGTTTAATTAGAGGCAGGATTTGGTGGACAAGACAAGATGGAGAAATGCTGATGGGAAACATGTTGGCTCTGAAAGTCTACTTCCGGTAAATGGTGGTATCTGTGGTGATCATATTCATTAAAGAAAAATGTATCAGGAGAGGTTCACTTTAACATGTCATGATTTCAGTCCACAAATAGTATCCCATGTTAAAACCAGAGTAATGAAGTTTATGGTAATTAAAATGTTAGAATTGAAATGTGTATCATAAAGTGAAAAACATCTTCTAGAGTACAGTATAGTGTTAGTAAGCCAATCTTACTCCCCTCATTTATAGAATTTGTTGTGTTATGAAATATAATGTAAGAACGTCTTGGATTTCTGTCCTGTCTCCTTAGGTGGAGAAGGCTATGTTGACTCCAGGTTAATAGGGAGATATTTCAGACAGAAACCGCTAGAAACATGGAGCTGGATCAGTGCAAGTTTGGCAATTACTTTTCCATCATCAATAATTGAAAAATCTTACTAGCTTTGTTGGTATTGCAGGGTGTGAGACCCAGCAGCAAGAGCACCCAGAGGTTTTGTTGCCTTCTTACTACCTACTTCTGTCCCTTCTGCTCTTCATTCTCGGTCACCTTCCCTCTACATGCCTACTTGGAGAAGCAGGAAGTACCCGGGTCTGGATCCTGCTAGGGGATAATCCTCATACCTGTCCATCCTTAGGCTGTGTTCAGAGCCAGGGGTAAACACATTGGGGCCCTCTCAGGTGAAAAATGTCCTGGATTTCTTTGTAGGGAGGGTATGGGGAGGTGTAGAAGATGGAGCGGACTGTCCCATCCCTTGGACAGTTGGCTGCTGAGCCTTTAAGACACTTTCCTAGCAGTTTATTCCCTCCAGAAGAGCATGGAATTTGGATTTAGGTAGACCTGAGGGTAGATCCCTATATAGTTTCTTGCAAACTGTATGTTTTGGGGCAAGTTATTTGGCTAGTCTCAGTTCATTCATTTATGGGACAGAGGACAAGAACACCTCGTAGGCTTGTCCTCTGGATGAAATGGGGGACACTGAGGGCCCATCAGTGCCTGTGGGGCCTGGCACATAGTGATCACAGAGCAGATATCCTCCATGGGACCCGCTCTTTACCGGCGCACCTGCCACACTCCTCGCTCTCTCTGGACTGAATGAATCTCTTCAGGACGCATGTGTTGAGTCTTAATGACACCCTATGCTTTTGTGCTCCCAGATAGTAAAAACTTTAAACAAAAGGAAGAAATGCTTTCTGGCCCCTTTAAAGAAATCCACAATGGTATTATATCGGGGGGCTCAAAAATACAATCTCAGTATCATCATTATAAGTGACAGCATTATTTCATTATGTGATTTAACTATAAAGAGTCTCTTATGCCTTTGTTTTTCACGTTGGATATTAGTAGAACTTATTTTTAAAAGAAAGAAATTAGCATTTCACGGGTTCTAGAGGTTGAAGTAAAATCTAATATTTTTAATAAATTCTGAACAGGTGATATAAAAATTCTTTTTGGCATATATTTTTTTGATCTGGCGTGTTACTGTCCCTCTAATTGGCCTCCAGTTTACAGAGTAATTACAGCTTCAAATAAACTTGGTCGCCTGTGGTTCAGAGTGTCTAAAAATAAGCAGAACACTTGAAATTTAGCTTGTAGTTTAATTTGCTCAGGTGAGTTTAGTATAACTAACTCAAGTACCAGTGTAACAACAAATACTTTGCTGGAAAGTATTATGGACTGTGATATAATAAAAGTTAGCTACCTGGCATTTTATATAAGAACACATGCTTTTTTCTTGTGTGTTAAGTAGTTCCAGAAATTCTAGCTAGTTATTTGAGTAATAGCTTTTCAGAATTGTTATTTGAAGCTTCTGCTTTGGGTTTTAAAATTTTAATGTGGCCCAGCTTGAATTGGGGACCTTTACATAATTAAAAGGAAAATATTCTTCTAAAGAAGTATTGGCTAATCTGTTTATTAGCCACCATTCCCTTTAAGAATAAGAGTGGATGGAACTGGAGGGTATTAATGCTGAGCGAAGTAGGTCAGAGAAAGACAATTATCATATGGTTTCACTCATACGTGGAAAATAAGAAACAGCACAGAGGATCGTAGGGGAAGGGAGGGAAAACTGAATGGGAAGTCATCAGAGAGGGAGACAAACCGTGAGAGACTCTTGACTCTAGGAAACAAACTGAGAGTTGCTGGAGGGGAGGTGGGTGGGGGATGGGTAACTGGGTGATGGGCATTCAGGAGGGCATGTGATGTGATGAGCACTGGATGTTATATGCAACTGATGAATTATTGAACACTACATCTGAAACTACTGATGTACTATATGTTGGCTAATTGAATTTAAATTAAAAAAACGCAATATTGGGGAAAAAGTAAGAGTCCCCTTTAAGAATGAGAGTTCAGACATGAACTATGTTCTGAAAACTTCCATATTTTTCTTCATTTTAGGGCGAGCTATAGGATGTGTTCATGATTTTGTATTATGGCTAGCATAAAAGAACCCAAAGTTTTTCTGTTTCCTGGCCCACTTGTTCAAACATGGTGATTTCAAGTGTCAACTGTTCGGAATTCAGATTCAGCTCTTTAACCACATTTGTTTCTGTTTTCTGTACAGCAATAAACCCTGGGACTTGGTGGTGGAGTGTCCTCTTCTCTTGGTACTGACCCAAATACCGCTTGAATATGTTGAGTCAGTTTTGGTAGCTGCTTGTCTCTTTTACCGTCTCAATTTAGTATTTAGAAATAGGATTCATTTATAGAGTATATAAAAAATATAAAATATAGGCTTATTTCTATTTTACTGCTTGTTCATAGTAACATTTTTGTTCAACTAGGCTTCAGAAGGACCTGATTGAAACCTGCTCATCTTTGAAGTGTCTGTCCTCCATTCTTCACATTAAATGCCACTCAGTCACTTCTCATGAAGTATTGATGGTGTCCCCTCACGTGCTGTCACGTCACACGCGCTGTGGGGGAGTGTGGGGCCCGTAATTCCTAATTTCTACTAGGACATCACGTTAACCTGGATTAAACCCTGGCCAGAAACTTAATAGGAGTTTTGTGAAGAAGGAACTATATTGGAAGAACAGTGGTCTTCAAAGAGAATCGGATTGGGTCTGTGCTTTATAGGGATAGATGTAAGCTATGCCTACTTATAGTGTTGATATTTTAAAACTTTCAGATTTCAAACAAGAATATGAATTGGCATTCCGTATTTGGTATTTTTTAACATTCAGGCCTCAAAAGGTGTGTAACATTGCTGTACAATATCTCACTGTGAAACAATAGATTTTATGACCTGTCGAATCTACCACCTTTTCATTATCTTACACACCACCAGGTTCTCACTTTCCTCCTTACCCAGTTTAAATTCATCAGTGGATTCTCTCAACCAAGATGTCTTACATCCTCTCTTCTCTTTCTTGCTTTGCCAGACTTACTTGGTTAAATTACAGCTTTGCTGAAATCCAGGCCTCTGTGCCCCACCTGCACCCATGTAGCTGAATGTATCTGGGGAAAATACACAACCGTGATCCTTGGCACTAGCTTGAATTCTTGATCATTCCATTCCAGTGGGTTCCTGATGCTGCCCAGCTGTCATGTTATATTTCCCTAGTCTGTTTGCTCTTTCATTCTCCCAGAAGGCTATTGGAGACTTCCTCTCTTCGCAGAGCACTGGCGCATCTTCTTCCAACCTGATTCTTAAAGATGGCTTTACACACTAATTCACTGAAAACAATAGGAGCAACAAGAAAATCATTTCTATCAGCTCCTGCTTGCCCTGTATACCCTTGACTGCATTTGGGCCCTTTTGTCTCCATGTCTTGTTCTGTCACTAAACTGCCTGTACTCCTGACTAGAGCCAGCCCTCTACTTGTCCCGCAGATCCCATCCTTTCTTGACTGCATAAGTTGCTCCAAAAGTTTACTCCTCTTTCTTATGTCATCAAAATTACCTTCTTGTTGGATTAGTGCTATCAGAATTCATCCATTTGGACAGCGTTCATTAAGTGTCTGCTATCAGGAAAAATAGACACCGTTGGGGCGCCTGGGTGGCTCGGTCGGTGAAGCGTCTGCCTTCGGCCCAGGTCATGATCCCAGGGTCCTGGGATCGAGTCCTGCATCGGGCTCCCCGCTCAGCGGGAAGCCTGCTTCTCCCTCTCCCTCTGCCGCTCCCCCTGCTTGTACTCTGTCTCTCTCTGTCAAATAAATAAATCTTTTTTAAAAATTAGACACTGTTTAGGCACAGATGGGCACAGTTCTTGGGCTAAGAATATATCAGTGGAGCTTACGTTCTTGTTGAGGAGATAGGAAGCAAAAAAGATACTAAGTTAGTCATTTCGTATGTTTGAAGATAACATGGTATGAAATAAAAAGTAGAGCAGGTAAGAGGGGTGGGGGCGTCCTGGATGAGGGGTGCAGGTCACAGTGCTAGTAGCATGGTCAATGAGGGGTGCAGATCACAGTGCTAGTAGCACGGTCAGTGAGGGATGCAGGTCACAGTGCTAGTAGCACGGTCAATGAGGGGTGCAGATCACAGTGCTAGTAGCACGGTCAATGAGGGATGTAGGTCACAGTGCTAGTAGCATGGTCAGTGAGGGGTGCAGGTCACAGTGCTAGTAGCACGGTCAATGAGGGGTGCAGGTCACAGTGCTAGCAGCACGGTCAAGGTAGGTGTCCGTGAAAAGGTGAGGTCTGGTCTGACACTTGAAGGTGGTGAGGCGTTAGCTGTGGGCTGTGTGAGGGGACAGAGTGCTGGGGGAGGAGGTGCAGTACACATTCGAGGAAGTGCAAGGAAGTGGGCGGGCTGCAGAGGGGCCTGAGAGAGAATACTAACTAGGTGAGGAGGTCAGGAACTTAAGTGGGGTGGGTGGGAGCCCCAGATCACATAGGGGCCCTGTTGATCATTGAAAGGCCTTTGTTTTCTATTCTTGGTGAATTGGAAACGCTGCAGGATGTATATATGTTTTTTTCCACAGTTGATCATGTTAAGAAGGTTTCTGCATGTGTTGAGAACAGACTGTAGTGAGGGGCAAGGAGAGCTGCTCTAGAGTTTTCAGAGTGCTTACGTGAGAGAGAGGTGATTTGTTTCGATAATAATGGAAGAGGTGAGAAGTGATGCTGGATATCTTTTGAAAGCGGAGCCAACAGGATTTCCAGAATGAGATAGGAGAAGAGAGAGGAGGACTTAAGGTGAGCCCAGGGCTTTTGACCTGCGCACTTGAGAGGATGGAGGCGCTGCTGGCTGAGATGGAGGGAGTGGAAGCCGAGGTGGGCAGGAGACCAAGGGTAGGAGAGATCCATTTGCTTTTGGACGAGTTCAATGTCTTTTTTTTTTTAAGTTTTTATTTAAATTCCAGTTAGCTAATATACAGTGTAATATTCGTTTCAGGAGCCACAGTATAGTGATTCAACACTTCTATACCTCCCCCTGTGCTCATCATGACAAGTCCCGAGTTCCAACGTCTTTTAGGATACACTTCCTAGCTTTAAGTAATGGATCCAGCCCTCCCATGTTTCTGTGTAGGAAGAGCTTTATGGCACCTGGGGAGGTTGAGGCATTCGGCAGTGAAAGTCTGAAGTAGAACTGCATCCCTGGTGAAAGCCAGGTAATGGCATATATTACCGGTATCAAACAAGAGCACCCCCCATGTTTTCAGTCTGGATGATAGGAAAGTTAGGAAAGCCAGGAGAAGGAACAGAATCGGGAGGAAAGATAGTAGGTTTTAGGAACCAGTAATTCAACCAGGTAGATACATCCACTGTATAGTTAATCACGGGTATCACAAAATACAGATCCAAGATGGAAAGAAGTTCAGATTTTTATATTGGTCAACCAAGAGATGATGATAGCTGAAACCATGAAACCTTGTTAGAAAAGAGAAAAAAACTAAGCAGAGATCCTAGGTGAATGATCTTTTGGGGTGCAAGGAGTCTATGAGCTAGTCCAATGTGGCTAATGCCTGGGTCCTGTAGAGACTTAGAGATGGTAGTTGATGGTCGCTAGTGATGGAGTAGAACAGAACAGGCAGACACTGAGAAAACACAGCTGACTTGTCAGCTGCGGGGAAATTGTTTCTTCCAAAGAGCAGTGTCAGTAAACAACCCTACCCTACTTTGTCTTGTTGTCCAATACCATGCATCCTTAAAGACCAGCTCAGGTATACACCTGATGATAATAGCTAACGTCTATTGAAAACTCATTATATGTCATATGCTCTGCTGAGTCTTGTGCTGATTTATTATTAATTCCTGCACCAAGTTTATGTTGTAGGTGCTTGTTCCCCCTTTAATACTTGAAGACTGGAGAGATTAATTAACTTGTCCAAGGTTACATGGTAGGAAAAGAAGTTGAATCCAGGAATACTGGTGTTAGAATCCACACTCTCAGCCACTACAAAATGCTACTTTTCTTTGAAGTCTTCTGAGGTATTCCCTGACATAATTTATCCCTTTTGACCAACTGGCTCCACGGGCTGTGATCGCTAAGAGTTTAGGTGGTATATACGGTCAAAAGGCCTATCCTCTATATAATCTAGGTGAGGGATACGGATACCTTCTTAAATGATACATAATAGTATAAGATAGTGCAGGTGAGGGATACAATAACAAGTAATGTGAATATGGAGAGGGGAATGTTTGGTTTAGGACCAGGCTGATAGGAAAGGCTTCATGGAAAGTGTAGGATTGGCTCTGGGCCTTAAAGGATAGGTGTGGCTTTGAGTGTAGGTGCTTACATGCAGGTAGGGGTGAAATCAGTGGACACCATTCCAGACAGTAAGAGCAGCTAGGGCAAAGGGGCCCCAGCAGCTGGGGCAAAAGCTAGGGCAGAGTAATATGTATTTGGGGAAACTTAAGTCATCCAGTTTGGTTGGTTAATAGAGCATGTGGTCAGAATGGGTGTTGGATTGGAAAAGAAGACTGAGGTCAGTTGGGAAAACCCTGGGTGGAGGTCCATGGAAAGCTGTGAGGTTACAGTAGTTTCGCCTAGAACAGAACTCTGTCGTTCTTGACTGTTTAGTTCGTGGTTTAAATATAAGTATATTCAAAGAGACATTTTATGTTATTTCTAGAATGCCAGTTAATGAAAACAGAACGACCAAAGCCAAACACATTTATTATCAGATGTCTCCAGTGGACCACTGTTATAGAGAGAACATTTCATGTAGATACTCCAGAGGAAAGGTAAGAAATTTGTTTTTCCTATTTCATGAAAAAGCAACATTCGGTATAAAGATATATGTGTATCTGACTTCACCATTTGTAAATATATGTGAACATATTTGTAAAATCCTATAGTCCCTTAATAATTGTGTCTGGTATAATAGGTGAATAACAGAGGCTTGGAACATATTAAATCAAAACCTCTAGAACTGCTATAAGATAGTCTTCTTAACAAAAACCAGGACATTTAAAAATTGAAATATAAATTGGGACATTTTTATAACATAAACTACCTTTAAAATGGTTGAATTGATTGTGTTTATATTTGGAATCTTAAGGTTAGTAATAGCAAAAGGTTTCAAGTAGCATTGCCATTATGCAAGGGACTGCCTGAAGTATTGGGCTTGGGAAGGATTCTGAGATTGGGGCTAAGCTCCATGAGAAAAACAGTACCAGGATTGATTGCCATCGACTGTCCTCATTGCTAAAGAGGGGAGTGGCAACTTCATTTGGCCATATTGTCACCCTCCTGATCTATGCATTCCTGCAACCCCTGCCCCAACCCCCCGGTTCTGTTTTAATACCCTCTGATCTGGTGGTGACTGAGTTAAGTCCAACAACCACAACCACAAAACCATTTTCCTGCACAGATGTTATCATGGTTGATCCAAATCAGCAACTTTGTGAAGTTAAATGTTACTAGCCTTATGTTCCAAATGAATAAAGCAGGTCTTAGGAGACTTGTCTAAGATTTAAAACAAAAATAACCTCCCATAAGGTATAGTAAATAGTAAAATATTATTGTAATAATGCTTTTCAATCAGTAAACAGTAAATGGCAATGTGCGATTACTTTAGAAAGGAAAGAAAAATAGAAAAGAACTAGAAATTAGTTATAATTTTATAACCAGAGTTAAGGGCAGATCTTATTTTCTTTTATACACTCCCAGTCTTATTCTCTGCAGATGTATTTAGGTCTTGAGCATATATACAATTCTGTATGTCTTTTTCTCCCTGTCCACTCCTGTCTTCCGTGGGCATTTCTATCTGCTAAGTCCTCAGTTTGCTTATAGTTCCACCCATAACCATGACTGGGCTAATTACTATTCATCTGTCAGATCTGAGCTTCCAATACCACATTTCCTACAAAACCTTCTCTGACTCTTGTAGATGAGAGAGGTGCCCCTGCTATAGACTGCGTATCTCCCTGCACCTTTTATATCAAGTATATCAGCACTGTAGTCTTTGTTTGCCTTTCTTGCTAGACCGTGAGATTCTTGACTAGCAAGGATCGTAGCTTCCTTGCTCGATATTCTATTCTATCTTTACAGCATAGTCCAGGATCCAGCGTCGTATTTGTTGACTGGCTGAATGAATGGAACTTTTCCCATGTCACTATATAGTCTTTGAAAATATTATTCTTAGTGGATTTACATTGAAGCATGATTAATTTTGCCATTTATGTTTGCAAAGCTGGATTTATGCCATATCTTAAGACTTTAAAATAGTTCCTGCACTTATATATATCACACCACTTTTCTGAACAGTTTTTTTTTTTTTTTTAAGATTTTATTCATTTATTTGACAGAGACAGCGAGAGGGGGAACACAAGCAGGGGGAGTGGGAGAGGGAGAAGCAGGCTTCCCATGGGGCAGGGAGCCCGACGCGGGGCTTGATCCCAGGACCCTGGTATTCTGACCTGAGCTGAAGGCAGACGTTTAACGACTGAGCCACCCAGGCGCCCCTGAACAATCAGTTTTTATTTGCATTTATGACTAGGAGAAAGCAGTTTTAGTAAAAATGAAAAAACAGCATCTTTATATTTACCATGGGGTGTGTTTTTCTACATTCATCTAGAATCTGGTGCTTGGAGAATTTATATGACTTTAATGTTAATGAAGACTTAGAAAAATGTAGTGAGAACTGGAAAAGCTGTGTATTTTCTATGCTATGTCTGCCAGTCTAAAATCCGTTCTTTTTGTAAATGTAATATATATCTCTACTCTCACTAAAAAAAAAATCATCTATTTGTTTTATTGGATGATAGAAGTTTGGAATCTACTTTTTCCAAAGGATGAGACCATTGTATCAGCTCCGTTCTTCATTTCTTTTCATTGAATAATCCATTCTGTCCTCCCTGATTATGGATGGCACATATACGTAAATATTTGTATTTTTAGGGTTTTTTTTCTTTTTTTTTCCCCTTTGACTTCTCCATCATTCTAGCACTGAGTCCACATGGTTTTAATTAAAGAAGGTTTATAAAGCTTTTAACTTCTAAGGGAGAGAAAAGGCCTTAACTAGAAATAAGAAAATTAAGAAAGGAAAAAAATTTCAGGTAAAAGCAAACATATAGTAAAGCAAAACTCCAGTTACTGCTGTTTGTTTGTGTGTTTTTTCTAAAATGTTCTTAGCTTTTGCAGGCATAGCATCTGCAGATAATAGTAACTTTGTTTCTTCCTTTCAGGTAGGATGGTCTATTATTTTTTTGTTTTTAAATAATATGTAATGCTTTTTGTAATAGCGTACACACATTTTTCCCTGGTTTTAATGAATGCACTTCAAATTATTCACTGTCAACTATGAAATACGATTTTTCATGTCTAGTTTATTTTGTTATACTGGAACATCCACTTTATAGACCCAGATTATTTTCCTTTCTTAGAGCTAATCATTTTCATTGTCACCACGATGGCCCTGCTGCACTCACACACCCATGTTCTTGTGCACGCTTATACCCCCTTATGTTACAACTACGATGAACTACTTAGAGTTTCCCAAGTCCTAATTCTTTAGTGACTCTCACATCGCTTGTGGCTCTTTTTGGCTCTTTTGCCCCTATGCTAGAAATACCTTCCCTTGCTCATTTCTTCCTGTACCAGCTCATCTTATACTTCCCCACTTACAACTCATTCCTCTCCTTTGGTCCCCATTCCAAACTTAACATTGTTTTTCTTAGAGCACCACTGTCTCAGTGCAAACTTGTTATCATTTTACCTATAACACTTCCTTATATGTATTTACAATATCAGGGTTTCCCTTATTACTACTATAAGTTCATATTACAGTATGGCTTATTGAGCTTTAGTAGCATACTAAATATATTTTAGACATTTTATATTAGACATCTTAATTAAATGTTTATTTTTAAATAAATGATCAGCTTAAGAAAATTGATTCATTTTCATATAAGTAGTATATATACTTTAAATAGGAAAATTTACTTGCTTCCTGGGGGGGGGTCTCCATTCTGTTTTCCAAGTTGAGTACATTTTCCAACATTACTTAGCAATTAGAAGATTGCATGAATTCTTTGATTAGTGAGCTATTTGGGCCCAATACTTTTTTTGCAGAGCATACATATATATTTTAATTGTGGTGAATGAGGTAATTTAGGTCAGTAGTCCACCTAAGAACTCTCCAGAAAGATGGACAAAATGTTTAAAAACACACACATACACACACACACACACACACACACACACAAAACAAAAACAAAAAAAAGACATACACGAGGCAATTTGGCTGTGAAGAATTATGGGACCAAAACTTTATAGATGGGTGAAACCCAGAGAGAAGAGCTCACTATTTTACTAGGGGTTCCTGCCAATTCTAGAAGTGTCTGAGATGTTGACATTTGGAGTAACTGTCAGACCTAGGAATCATGTTCTGGAATCCAGGGCCTACCAAAGAGGGGTCATGGTACATCAATACATTTTATGTTGGCACTAGAAGAAAGGATAAACTCGGATTTAGACTTACCTTTTAAGGATTGAAGTCTAGCTTTAAATTATTTCAGGTCTTAAATTTGGTTAATGTGATCCACTTTTGCTAGTCTCCCTGGAACTTGTTAAAAGCAAATATAGGGCGCCTGGGTGGCTCAGTTGGTTAAGCGACTGCTTTCGGCTCAGGTCATGATCCCGGAGTCGTGGGATCGAGTCCCACATCAGGCTCCCGGCTCGGCGGGGAGCCTGCTTCTCCCTCTGACCCTTTCCCCTCTCATGCTGTTTCTGTCTCTCTCTCTCTCAAATAAATAAATAAAATCTTTAAAAAAAAAAGGCAAATATAAATAATCTCAAACTGTCTGTTTACATTTTAATGTACATTGTTTGATATGGATTAAAAAATAAACAAGTACACAAAGATTCAAAGATTTAGAAACCACAGAGACAAAATCAGGCAACTGAGTCAGATTCATGGGCTCTCTAGATAATGGAGTTATCAGACAGAATTTAAAAGAACTCTGTGTGAGTATATTCAAGGAAATTACAGTTAAGGCTAGGAAATTCATCAGAGCTAGAAATTATAAAAAAGAATAAAATGGGAATTCTAAAATTGAAAAACAAGATATTTAAAATCATGAGTGCTGGTGGATGGTTTTAACAGTAAACTAGGCCTAACATTGGGGAAAATTAGGAATTTAAACATAGGTTATAACAGAATATGCAGAATGAAACATGGAGATAAGGATGGAAAGTAAAAATGAATAAGAAGGCAACGTAAGATGAAAAGAATGTAGTAAGAAGGTCTTATTACATATACATAATTGGAGTCTCAAAATGGAAGAGTGAAAGAATGGGTCAGAAGGTATTTGTAGTGATAATGGCTGAGAAATTTCTAAAATGGTTAAAGATAACCAAACCACATATTCAAGAAGTCCTGTAAATCCCATGCAGGAAAAATACAAAGAAAACCCACTTAGTCTCATTAGACTTTTGAAAGCAAAGACAATGGGAAAATTCTCAAAGCAGAGAAAAAAGATAAGTTGCCTTTAAAGGAGCATCAATTAGACCAAAAGGTGATATCAATAGAAATAATTGACATGGAATATATGGGATGGAATGATAATTAGAGATAATGGAATGATATTCTCAAAGTGCTGAAAGAATATAAGTGCTAATGAGCAAAAATACTTTCCAAGAGTGAAAGTAAGATGAAAATATTTCAGTCAAATATTTCAATAACTTCAGTTCAGAATTGATAGAATTTCTCACCAGCAGACTTACAGAAAAGGAAATAGTAACAGCATGCTTCAGACAGGGAGAAGAGATACAGGAAGGAATGAAAAACAAAATGGTAAATAAATTGATAAAACCAAAGGAATATTGATCTTATGAATAAAAATAACATTTTGTGGTTTAATTATATGAAGAATTAAAAATCTAATAATATATAAATTGAGGTTGAGGGAAAAATGGGAGTTAATGTCTTATGACATCACTGCATTTTCTTAGAAGACTTAAAAGTATGGACATATAAGACTTTGCTAAATTGAGGATGAATGTTATGACTTCAAGGATAATTGCTAAAAGGAAAGCAAGCACATGATGACTATAATGCTGATATGAGGAGAAATAGAATCATAAAAAATTAATCCAGAGTACATTATGTAGGTTGTCTGTGTGAAGTTAATGCTATATATAAAAATATGCAAAAAAAAAAAAAAAAAAGGCTGAGAAGCCAACAGGAAAAATGAAATGGAATTCTGAAAATTTAAAATAATGAAACAAAAACAGGAAAAAAGAAAGAAGAGAGAAATTAAAAAAAGTAAAATAGTAGACTTATGTGCAACCATATAAATAATTGCATTAAATGTTAATGGATTAAACACTGCAGTTAAAAGGCAGAGAGTTTCAGAATTAAAAATACGAGGCCCACTTATGTGCTGTCTATAAGAAATGCACTTTAAGTATAAAGGCATAGCTAACTTGAAAATACAGATTAGTAAAAATATATCATGCAAATAGTAACTACAGGAAGAGATTTGCTATATCAGATTTCAAAATAAAATAATATTCTAGAGAGTTCCAGGACACTTTATAATGATAATATTGTCATTTGATATGGATGCTGTAACAATCATGAATATGTATGCATGCATAACGGAATTAAACAGAGTAAAGTAGACAATCCCAATCTCAAAAATCTTAAAAAAGATTTTTAAATTCTTTCCAGCAAGTGATAGAGCAGCTAGACAAAAAAATCAGGAAAGTTATAGAATAATACTGTCAACCACCTTGATGTAGTTGATATTTACAGAATACTACACCCAAAAGTGAGAAAATACATTGTTTTCAAATACACATGGTACATTCACCAGGATAGCTCATATTCTGGATCATAAGCAATTCTTAGTATATTTAGCATGATTGATATTATATATAATATGGTTTTTGGCTTCAGTAGAATTGCTTAGAAATCAGTAAGAATAAGAACCTGAAAAACTCTCAACTATTTGGAAATTAAACAGCATACCTCTTAAAAATCATTGGGTCAAAAACAATTCACAGGAGCCATTAGAAAATCATTTTTATTGAAGGATAATGAAAATAAAGCATATTAAAATTTGTGAATGCTTAGAGGGAAATTTATAACGATAAGTGCCTGTACTTGGAAAGAAGAAAGTTAAGTCAATAACCTAGGCTTTCTTTTTAAGAAACTAGAAAAATAAAGTAAACCCAAAGCAAACATCAAGTGGGAACATTCGAGCTAAAAATCAGTGAAATAGGAAACAAAAATAGTAATCAATAAACCAAAGCTAATTCTTTGAAAAAAACTAGAAGAATGGAAAACATCTTAGAAGATTGTTAAAGGAAAAAAAAAAAGGGAGGACACAAATTACAAATATATCAACCCAAGAAAACATCAGAAAACTTGAACAGCCAATGCCAATGAACAGAATTGAGTTAATAATTTAAAAACCTTTCCTCAAAGAAAACTCCCAAGTCCAGATGGCCTCACTGATGAGTTCTGTCAAATATTTAAAGAAATATTACCAGTCCTACACAGTCTTATTTCAGAAAACAATAGAGAAGAGAACACTTTCCAGCTTACTTTATAAGGGCACTCCTGTTTCAAAAACCAGGCAAAACTATCATAAGAAGATAGAACTGTAGTCTAATATACTTGTGACCATCAGTGCAAAATTTCTTAACACAATTTTGACAAATTCAAAAAATGTGGAAAAACAATAATACATCATGACAAAATGGAGTACATCCAAGAGTTCAGTTGCATTATCATCTGAAATCATTAAACTAAATTCACTATATTCAGAGGATAAAGTAGAAAAACTACATGGTCATCTCAACAGATGCAGAAAAAGCATTTGCCAAAATTCAAAACCCTTTCTGACTAAAACACTCAGCTGACAAGGAAGAGAAGGGAACTTACTCAACTTCTATCTATAAAAAACCTACAGCTTATGTGATTATTAAAGGTAAAAGCTTCAGTGCTTTCTCTCTAAGATCTAGAACAGAGTAAGAATGTCTTTTCTCACCACTTTCATGTAACATTGTACTAACGGTCTGCTATAGGGCATTATAAGGCAAGAAAAATAAGTAAAAGGCAAATAGATTGGAAAGGAAGAAGCAAAGTTGCTCTTATTTGTAGACATGTTTGCATGTGTAGAAAATCCAGAAAAATAAAAGGTATTAGAACTGATATGTCAAGTTAGTGAGGCTTCAAGGTACAAGGTCAACATACAAAACCAACTTTATTTGTAAATACTACCAAGAAAAATTAGAAAATTAAAAAAAAAATTTTAAAAGCCTCCACAATAGCATAAAAAATAGTTGGGAATAGGTAACTCAGGAAGGGATCTCTAAAAAGTGAAGAATGCTGCCAAAGAAAGAAACATCCTAAGAAAACAATCAACTGATTTTGTTCAAGGGAGATGGTAGAGTAGGAAGATCCTGAGATCACTTCCTCTCATGGACACACCATTGCTGCAACTATATATAGTATAACTCACTTTGAGAAAAGCCTGAAGACTACTGAACAGCTCTTCCATATTTTAAAAACCACATCAAAAAGAGTGGGAGGTATAGAGACAAACTTGGGAACCAAACCCCAGACACATTGACCCACAAGCAGGAGGGCTATCTCAGGTGCAGACGTCTTCTGTGAGGACCTCTATTGGGCACTCCAGCCCTGGGGATTTGCCCTGGGAAGGCAAGCCTCCATAGCCTCTGGCTTTGAAAAGCAGTGGGGCTTAACTCAAGAGCTTTGAAAATTGGTGGGTCTTAACTCCAGGAAAGGTGGAGAGCTATATATAACTGACAAGGCTCTTAAAGGGTCTCTGCACAGTATCACTCACTTTGAGACCCAGTAGAGAGGCAGTAGTATGAAAGCTTCTGGGCTATATATGAAGGAGATTTATTGACCAATTGTAGGGTTGTGCTGGAGGATCAAGAATCTGTAGGAACTTTCTCTGATAGCGGAAGAGTTGGCAGGTGCCATTTTTCTTTCAGCATAGTTGGCCCCATGCTGGCAGGCACCAGTTCTGACACTCTCCTTCTACCTTGCTAGCACTGCAGACACCTGCTCTGTGGACCTGTGCTGGCAGATGTCCCTCCAAAGCCGCTTCTGCCGCTCCACACCCAGCAGGACATTTAGAGGAAATAACAGCAGACCAAAGGATGCAGAAGAACAGATCAGCAATCTGAAAGTAGTGAAAGACACTCCAGCTGAACAGCAAAGAGTAAAAAGAATCTAAAAATATGAAGATATGTAAGGGACAACATCAACTTAGTAACATGTGCATTATAGGGTTCTCAAAGGGGAAGAGAGAGAAAGGGGGAAGAAAACTTCTTTGAAGAACTAATAGTTGAAAGGTTTCTAACCTGGAGAAGGAAAGGGACAGCCAGGTCCAGGAACCAGAGAGAGTCCTAAACAAGATAAACCCAAAGAGATCCACATCAAGACACATAATAATTAAAATGTCAAAAATTAAAGATGAAAAAATAATCTTAAAGGCAGCAAGTTATATAAAAGGAAAATGGCATAAGGCTGATTTTTCAGCAGAAACTTTCCAGGCCAGAAGGACGTGGCATGCTCTAATCTAAGTGATGAAAGGAAGAAAACTACAACCAAGAATACTCTACCCAGCGAAAACTACAACCAAGAATACTCTACCCAGCAAGGTTGTCATTCACAGTAGAGGGAAAGAGGAAAGAGTTTCCCAGACAAATAAAAGTAAAGTTCATCACAACTCAACTAGCCTTGTAAGAAATGTTAAAGGGACTTTTTTAAGAAGAAAAGAAAAGCCATAATGAGAACTAAGAAAATTATTAAAAATTTCACTGGTAAAAGCAAACATATGGTAAAGGTAGTAGATCAATCACTTATAAAACTTGTATGAAGATTAAGAGATTAAAGTAATAAAATCAGTTATATCTACAATAATTAGTTAATGGATATACAAAATAAAGATGTAAAATGTGAAGTCAAATACATAAAATGTGGAGAGTGGTAATAAAAATGTGCTTTTAGAATGTGTGAAAGTTAATTGAACATTAACTTTAATAGACTCCTATATACATAGGGTGTTATATGTGAACCTTATATGAACCACAAACCAGAAATCTTTAATAGATACAAAACCTAAAGAGAAAAGAATCCAAGCTTAGCACTCAAAATCATAAAATCACAAGGGAGGAGAGTAAGAGAAGAAGAAAGGTACCAAGAAAAACTACAAAACAACCAGAAAACGGTTACATGCCAGTTGTGATATGCCAACAAATGGCAATAAGTACATCCCTATCAATAATTACTTTTAATGTAAATGGACTTAAAGTTCCAATCAAAAGATAAAGGGTGACTGAATGAAGAAAAAACAAAATAAGACCCAAATATATGCTGTCTACAAGAGACTTACTTCAGACCTTAAGACACATACAGACTGAAAGTGAAGGGCTGGAAAAACATATACTGTGCAAATGGAAGTGGAAAAAAAAAAACCGGAGTAACAATACTCATATCAGACAAAATTGACTTTCAAGCAAAGACTGTAACAAGAAACCTGGATGGGCATAATATAATGATGAAGGGATCAAGCCAACGAGAGGATATAATGGTTATAAATTTCTATGCACCCAACATAGGAGCACCTAAATATATAAGGCAAATTAACAGACATAAAAGGAGAAATTAACATAATAGGAGGGGATTTTGGCACCCCATTTACATCAATGGAGAAATTATCCAGAAAAAAAAATTAATAAAGAAGGAAACAGTGGCTTGAATGACACATTAGACCAGACAGACCTAAAAGATATATACAGAACATTCCATCTAAAAACAACAGAATACACATTATTTTCAAGTACTCATGGAACATTCTCCAGGACAGATTACATAGTAAGCCACAAAATAAATTTAAGAAGATAAGTTTAATAAGTTTGAAAAGATTGAAATCATATCAGCCATCTTTCCCAGCCACAACAATATGAAGCTAGAAATCAGTTACAAGAAAAAACTGAAAAAAAACCCCCACAAACATGGTGTTTTAACAATATGCAACTAAACAACCAGTGGGTCAATGAAGAAGACACAGAGAAAACTAAAAAAAAATAGATGCAGACAAATGAAAATGGAAACACAACAGTTCAGAATCTTCACTACTCAGCAAAGGCCGTAATAAGAGGCAAATTTCCAATGATACAGGCCTACCAAAAAACAACTAAAACAAGGAAAATCTCAAACAATCTAACCTTACTCCTAAGGATCTAGAAAAAGAAGAACAAACAAAGCCCAAGGTTAGTAGAGGGAAGGAAATAATCACACCAGAGTGGAAATAAATAAAATGGAGACTTTTTATAAATAAATAAAAAAGAATAATACAAAAGATCAGTGAAACTAAGAGCTAGTTTATTGAAAAGCAAAACAAAATTGATAAACCTTTAGCCAGGCTCTTAAAGAACAAAAAAAGACAGGACTCAAAATCAGAAATGAAACAAAAATTATAGCTGACACCACAGAAATACAAAGGGGATGACTGCTATGAAAAATTATATGCCAACAAATTAGGCAACCTAGAAGAAATGGATAAATTCCTAGAAACTAGAATCTTCCAGGATTGAGAGAGGAGGAAATAGAAAATCTAAACAGACATCAATTAGTAGTAATGGAATCAAATCAGTAATCAAATAACTCCCAGTAAGTAAAAAAAGTCCATGACCAGATGGCTTCATAGGTAAATTCTACCAAACATTTAAAGAAGACTTAATACCGATTCTTCTCAAACTATTCTAGAAAATTAAAGAGCAAGGATTGCTTCTAAATTCATTCTGTGAGGCCAGCATTACTGTGATTCCAAAACCAGACAAATATACTATAAAAAGAAAATTATAGGCCAGTATCTGATGGACACAGATGCAAAATTGGCACAAAACATGAACAAACCAGATTCAAAGTACATTGAAAGGATCATTCCCCATGATCAAATAGGATTTATTCCATGGGTGCAAGGATGGTTTCATATCCACAAAACAGTGAGTGTGATACAGCACATTAACAAAATGCAGGATGAAAATCATATGATTATCTCCGTAGGTGCAGAAAAAGCATTTGACAAAATACAACATCCATTCACTTTCAAGAAAATGGGTATAGAGGTATAGAGAATGTAGCTCAACATAATAAAGTCCATAAACCCACAGCTAACATCATACTTAATGGTGAAAATTTCCAAGTTTTCTTAGGAAAATTCTAAGATCAGGAGCAAGACAAGGATGTCTACTCTCACCCCTTTTAATCAACACAATACTGGAAGTGTTAGCCCCATCAGTCAGACAAGAAAAAGAAATAAAAGGCGTCCAAACTGGCAAGGAGGCAGTAAAACTGTCACTTTCTGTAGGTGAATGATACTAAATATAGAAAAGCCTAAAACTTGGGGTACCTGGGTGGCTCAGTTATTGAGTGTCTGCCTTCAGCTCAGATTACGATCTCAGGGTCCTGGGATCGAGCCCCACATTGGGCTCCCTGCTCAGCGGGAAGCCTGCTTCTCCCTTTCCCTGCTCCCCCTGCTTGTGTTCCCTTTCTCGCTGTGTCTCTCTCTGTCAAATAAATAAAAATTAAAAAAAAAAGAAAACCCTAAAACTTGACCAAAAAAAATATTAGAAATAATAAATGAATTCAGTAAAGTTGCAGGATACAAAAGTAACATGTAGAAATTTGTTGCATTTCTATGCACTTACAAGGAACTATCAGAAAGAGAACTTAAGAAAACAGTACCATTTGCAATTGGTTCAAAAAGAATAAATTTAACCTAGGAGGTGAAAACCTGCACTCTAAGAACTATAAGACACTGAGGAAAGAAGTGGAAGGTGATACAAATGATTGGAAAGACATACCATGTTCATGGATTAGAAGAATTAATATGGTTAAAATGCCCATACTACCTGAAGCAATCTACAGATTCATTGCAAACCCTATCAAAATATCAATAATTTTTTCATAGAACTAAAATTTATATGGAACCACTGAAGACCCTGAATAGCAAAAGCAACCTTGAGAAAGAAGAACAAAGCTGATAGTATCAGAATCCCAGATTTCAAGATATAGTGCAAAGCTATGGTAATCAAAACAGTATGGTGCTGGCACAAAAATAGACACACAGATCAATGGGAACACAGTGGACAGCCCAGAAATAAACCCACACTTATTTTGTCATTTTATCTATAACAGAGTATGCTAGAATATACAATAGGGAAAGACAGTTTTTCAGTAAATTGTGTTGGGAAAACTGAACAACTAATGCAAAAGAATGAAACTGGACCACTTTTTTTTTTTTTTTACATCATATACAAAAATAAACTCAAACTGGAATAAATACCAAAATATAAGACCTGAAATGATAAAAACCCCTAAAAGAATACATAAGTGGTAACCTTTGGACAATGGTTTCAGCAGTATTTTTTGGATCTGTCTTCTAAGGCATGGGCAACAAAAGCAAAAATAAACAGTTGAAACTGCATCAAACTAAAATGGCTTTACAAAGGAAACAGTCAACAAAACAAAAAGGCAACCTACTGAATGAGAGAAGATATTTGCAAATGACATATCTGATAAAGGGTTAGTGCCCAAGATATACAAATAATTCCTATAACTCAAACCGAAAACTCCCAAATAATCTGGTTAAAAAATGGGCAGAGAGGGCTTGAACAGACATTTTTCCAAAGAAGATTTAAAGAAAGTAAGTAAGTCACAGGGGTGTAAAATACAGCATAGCACATATAGTCAATAATATTGTAATAACTTTGTATGATGACAGAGGGTAATTACATTTATGTGGTGAGCATTTCATAGTGCATGTAAGGGTTGAATAACTATGTTGTACACCTGAAATTAATGTAATACTGTATGTCAACTGTACTTCAATGAAAAAATAATTTTTAAAAAATAAAATACTTCTGAATAAATGTAAAATATGCAAGACATTTTCACAGAAAATCCCAAAGGTTGTATTGGGAGATTAAAGACCTAAGTAAATGAAGACTATACTATCTTTAGGGAGTGGAAAATTTAAGTCTTTCAGATAGTAATCTACCCCAAATTGATCCATAGATTTAATACAATTCCACTCAAAATTCTAACAGACTTTAACACACGCTGATTTAAAAATTTATATGGAAATGAATGATTCTTGATCTGATAATACACATTTCACCCAGTGCTCCTGAGACTTAACTATTTTACCTACAAACTATGACATTTTTTTAACTTATCTGTGATTTGGGAACAGTGAAAGGCCTTGGCTTTGAAAACCTTTTCTTGGAACTTCTTTTGGACCACAGTAAAGATCTTGACTATGTCAATGATGAATTTAACAATGGCTAGACAAAAAAAGTTTTGTAAGGGACAGCAAGCTTTGGGGGGTCAATTTACTTTATAGGTAAGATGTGGATAGGTAATAAAATTGAACTGTACTTTTAAAGGGTTTTAACTGAATTTTCTTATAATCCTTTCCTTCTTTTTTCTTCTACTCTTAAATAAATGCTCCTACAATTGTAAGGTCTGTAATGTTAAATGCTTTTGGGATTAATTTCACCTTTGAGTAAGGGTGGGAGGTTATATTTACATATGTGTGTGTATATTATCCTGGAATAGACTTTAGTTGTGTTGATGTCATATTTTATGAAAGGGAAATAATTGAATCATTTACCATTCTTTATTAATGGGAAACTGTACTTGTTTTTATAGGGAAGAGTGGACAGAAGCTATTCAGGCTGTAGCAGACAGACTTCAGAGACAAGAAGAGGAGAGAATGAATTGTAGTCCAACTTCACAAATTGATAATATAGGGGAGGAGGAGATGGATGCTTCCACAACCCATCATAAAAGAAAGGTAGCAAATAGTAATTTATTCCCTACTCAACACGGTGTATGTGTGTGGAAGAAATATGCTAAAAATTGCCATTTGCAGGAAGTGTTGGCTGATGATCTTACGTTATGCAAATATATAGGTGTGGGTGGTGTTTATCCTGGTAAATCTGAAATACCTGTCATTGTTAAGACCAAGTAATTTAAACGTCACCTCATTTTCATGGTTCGGCACTTAACATTGACAGCCGATAGGCCTTCGGGGGTATTTGTTAACTGAAGTGCCATTGTGCTGATTTATAATTTGCATTTTTTTCTTACTGTTTTTAATACCATTTTAGAGCTTGGGAATAATGTTTTCCCTAATGATTTGGTCATTTTCCATTTGGTATTTTGTGTGCTCAAAGCAGAAGCAGAAATGGTTCTGATGTGCTTCCTACCTGATGCCCCAGCCTCACTAATATCAGCAGGAAAGTGAATAGTCTGCGAAATAATAGCTTTTTATTTTAATGGCTTGCTCCCGAGCCAGTGAGGGAAGAGTGTTTTCCTTCCCTGAGTGCTCCAGATTAATAAATGCCAATTTACATATTGATGGAATTACAAATTACGTTTTCATTGCTATAGAAAATTAAAAAGCTGGGTGCCTGGGTGGCTTAGTCACTTAAGCGTCCGACTCTTGATTTTGGCTCAGGTCATGGTCTCAGGGTCCTGGGATCGAGCCCCTCATTGGGCTCTGTGCTCAGCGGGGAGTCTGCTTTAGATTCTCTCTCTCCCTCTCCTCCTGCTTGTTCTCTCTCTCAAATAAGTAAATAAATCTTCTTAAAAAAAAGAAAATTAAAAAACAACTTCTTTGTATGAAAATGGTATTTTAAGATTAATCTAAAGATCTAAGTGGTCAAAGTAAATGAACATGCCATTTATTATGTTAGAATGTACTTGTTATAATGAATTATAAATTTAATCTTCATGTAGGAAAACACTAGTCTTTATGTGATTACCCATGTAATTTGGTCTTAGCATAATGATTAAGAGCTCGTTGGAGTTAGACTGCTTGAGTTCAAATCCTCCTTTTTCCAAGTGCTAAACACGTGAGCTTGATGAAGTCATACCATCACAACCTAGAGTTTGTTAATTACTCTCTCCTTATCTGAAATCTCTGTTCTAATTATAATAATATTCTTTGTTTGATCTTGGTCAGCTGTCTGAGAATTCTGTGCCTTCATTAGAGACTAATCCTCTATTTGTTAGTTGAAACAAATCCCTCCTTTAAGCCAACTTAACACCCCCTTGTTCTTCAGTCATTGCAAAAAACAAAAACAGAGAAACAGTCCAGCTTTACTCACCTACTCAGAGATAAGAAAGCTGCTTTTGGATGTCTGTGTGCACATGTACACAATGAATGTAACATGTGACTGAGCTCTTAGATTTAAAATCAGGTCCCAATGAATCTTGTCCTTTTGATTCTCCACTACCCCATCCAGTAGCAAGGTATGCCAGTTATACTCTCTCTTTTTTTTTTTTTTTAAGATTTTATTTATTTATTTGACACAGAGAGAGACACAGCGAGAGCAGGAACACAAGCAGGGGGAGCAGGAGAGGGAGAAGTGGGCTTCCCGCGGAGCAGGGAGCCCGATGCAGGGCTCTATCCCAGGACCCTGGGACCATGACCCGTGCCGAAGGCAGACGCTTAATGACTGAGCCACCCAGGCGCCCCAGTTATACTCTTTTTAACTGAAATTCCTAGAACTCTGCTTAATAACTGAGAGTCATAAGCTGCTGTTGAGGCAGTTACATGTTGAAAGTGGGGAGTTTATAATATCCTAAGTAGAAATATTCTTACTGATGGATGAGAGAATTTAGAAATGAATATGGAAATTATTTACCAGAAAAAATTTTGAATGAAGAGAGACAAACATTTTCAAAGATATAAAAATGCAAAAGTATGGAGGATTTTTTTTTTTTTTCTGTTAAGGCTGGTCATCAATCATTATAAAAGCACAGTGCAGTTTCTTCTCTTCATCGTTACCAGTGTGGATTATTTTAGAATTCATCACCTTCACTAATTATCACTTGTAAACATTTATTTTAAGTTTATTCTGTGCTATGCTCTGAGCAATACGTATTATCTCATTTAATCCTCACAAAAACCATATGAGGTGTAGGTACCATTATTACCCCATTTTGCAGGTGATTCATCTGACATTCAGATAAGTTAAATAATCTTGTTCAAACATGTAAGGACTTTTAATTATACACTGTATTACTTCAGTGTGCAACTTATTTCTTATTATTGATTGATATAACGTGAACCTTTATAATCACTATAATTATTATACTCATTACATGACCAAGTTATATTAGAGAACAAAATTATACAGATATTCTCTTATGATTGTCCTTGTTTCTCAAAATATTTATGTCAAGATGTTGTACTTTGTGTTTCAGTTAATTTCATTTTATATTGGTATACTCTTGGGAAAATCAGTAAAATTTTAATTTACAGAATAGTGATAGAAGGTGAGGTTTTTAAAGCAGATTCTTTAAGAAATCTCTCACTGAAACTGGGTCTCAAAAATTAAAAATTGATATGGTCAGAAGTATTTTGAAAAGAGGAGGATTCATTGTCTTATTTGACCTATACCTGATTTCCATTTTTCTTTTTTATTTCATTTTTTAAAAAGATTTTAAAAAGATTTTATTGATTGATTGATTGAGAGGGAGGGAGAGAGGGAGCGGGTGAGCAGGGGCAGGGGCAGAGGGAGAGGGACAATCTCAAGCAGACTCCTCACTGAGCATGGAGCCCGACTAGGGGCTCGATCTCACGACCCAGAGGTCATGACCTGAGCTGGAATCCAGAGTCGTACACTCAACTAGTTGGGCCATCCAGGCACCCCTCTTTTGTTTCATTTTAAGTGAGATAGTATAAAACCCTTTTTAAAATGACAAAGAGTGTAGAAAAAGGCAGAACCTCAGTACCACTCTTTTTGTGATGGCCCTAACAACTTGGTTAAAAAGGGTAAAATAGTGCTATCACTTCCCTAGTTCCCTAGTACTACATCCTTTAGTAGTATATGTGTATCAGGTATCATAGAAAGAATTGCAGAAGTCAGATTATTTTTAATATCAGACTGTAAACACAGATACTCTGAAATAAGAATGCCTTTCTCATAATTTACAGCGTACATTTTCTTCTTTGTTCACTTTTGGAAAAATGAGCAAAAATGAGGGGAATGGCTACTACTTGTGTCAGCTCTGCTGAGAATTGTCTGAGCTGTTTTCTCTTGCCTCAAGCAGACACATGGTTACTTCTCTTAGTGGTAGAGTATTACCCAGTATCTGCTGCACAGGGTGAAAAATCTCTTAAGGAACGACACTGGGTGGTGGAAAAGAGGGCAGAAGCCTCATAACCAGATTTATGTGCTGTTCTGTGTTTCAACTAAAAGATGATCTTTCAAAGGACCCAGAAGTGCGTAATCTTGGTCTGCCAAGCGGCCATTCTCTATAGGGTCAGGTATGTGAAGGAGCACAGCATAAAAGGATCAACAGCCAAATGGGAGTCAAAGTTCTGCCTAATTTATTCATCTTCAATTATATATTCATATTCTTTAACCTAAATTTTGGACTATATAATCAGCCTTCTTCTTATACTATAGTGTCATTTGTTATGTATGCCCATGCATCTCTTAACCTAAAACAGCTGCGTTGACATGCTGGAGATTATGCGAAGGAAAGAATATAACTATGTAAAATATTTACTTAATAAATTTGGGGGATTGGGTTTTAGAGGATTGATTTTTCTGCAGAGGATCCGTGCTCTCATCTTTTATTAAAATCTTACTGTATTTTTTCCCTTAATACCATCTAAAAGAGGGAAACATTTTGTAATGGGTTACATTTCATTTGTAAAGACTAGATAATTACTCTGTGTACCATGCTGAACAGGAGCATTTGGTATCAAAGATACTTTTTAAATTTGCTGAAGTTTTTGTCAAAATAGATATGAAATCTGTTTCTGATATTTTCACATAGGATGCTTTTACTAATATTAGTTTCCATGCAAATTCCCTTTTAAGGTTGGCAGTCAAACTGATAGAAGCTGTGAAATTTAACGATAAGGCTATTATATTTTTTAAACCTCCTTTTCTCTAAGAATTGCAGTCCTTAAGGAATATAGCAATATTTTATAATTACATATTGCTTTTCATCTGAAAATGTCGTAAAGTAATTTATAAATTCCTTTCTTTTATCTCTAAGAATTCAGTTTCCATTTCTATGATATTTAATAATAGGACACAGCAAGTATCATTTTTCAGTGCATTTAGATACAAATTGAGGAGGGTACTGTTTAAATGAAGCTTTGAGCAAAAAGTAACATTGTAGCCTAATTATAAGAATAATGTCTCTCAGTTCATTATTGCCATGGAATAAACTACCCAGGTTTCATGTCTTAAAAGAGTAACAGTATATTACTTTTCATGATTCTGTGGTTTGTGTAGGCACTTCCACTGGTCTCACATGGATCTCTCACGCAGTTGCATTCAGTTAGCAGGCAGGCTGATCTGGAAGATCCAAGAAAGCCTTTCTCACGTTTCTGGATTCTTGGTTCTCCTCCATGTGATCTCTTGGCATATGGTGTCTCATCATCCAGGCCCTTTGTACATGGTATCTTTCCTTATAGCATGAAGGCTGGCTTTCAATTATGACATTTCCAAGAGGGTGAAAGCATAAGCTGCTAGATTTAAAGGCTGGATCTGGAACTGGCATAGTATCACTTTGATCATATTCTGTGTTCAAAGCAGGACACAAGGCTAGCCCAGGGAGGGGGAAAGTTGAGTCCACCTCTTCATGGGAAGAATGGCATGTGCATACAGGGAGTTAAGGGACTAGTGGCAGCCATCGTTGGAGACTGCCTAGCACAGATAGCTTTGGGGTTATACAGTATTCCTTGGTTTTTAAAAATCTATTAGTGAAAACAGAATTTTTTAATTCTACCAGCTATTCAAATGACACTAACCTTGTTAACTCTATTCTGTATATTTAGTGCCATATGTTTGATTTTTAGTTGAATTAATAAATGTACTTTTTCATTTTCCCTAATACTGTTTGCTCCTTGTCTTTTGAACTGGAGATATTATTGAATGGTTAAGATATTATAACTTGACATTTGGAATATTTTTCAAAATTATAGGCAGCAGATAATGTTGAAAGTGAATATAGGCATCTGTTTCTAAAATTTTTAGAATTTTTACAAAATACGAAGAATATTGGTCTGTAGTTTTCTTGTAATATTTTTGTCTGGTTTTGATAATCAGGGTAATCATGGCCTCATAGGATGAATTGGGAAGTATTCTTTTTTTCTCAACTTTCTGTAGGAGTTTATATAGAATTGGTATCATTTCTTCCTTAAATGTTTAAAGAATTCAACAGTGAAACCATCTCACTCTAGAGTTTTCTTTGTTGAGAGTTTTTTTTTTTTTTTTTTAACCACAAATTCAATTTTCATAGTAGTCATAGGGCTCTTCAAGTTACCTGTTTCTGTTTGAGTAAGCTTTGATAATGTGAGGCTTTCAGGGAATTTATTTATTTCATGTATATTTGTATATTGTTGATTTTATGGGCATAAAGCTGTTTATAGTATTCCCATGTGATCCTTTTAAAGTGTCTGTAGAGTCTGTAGTAATGTCAGCTCTTTCATTCCTGACGTTGGTCATTTGTGTCTTTCTTTATTTTCCTGAGCAGTCTGGCTAGAGGTTTATCAATCTTATTGATCTTCTCAAAGAACCAGCTATCCTGGTCCATAGCCAGTATGATATCCTCTACTTTTTTTTCTTTTAAAAAATTTTAAATTGATTTCTACTCTGACCTTTATTTCCTTTCTTCTCTTTCTCTTGAGTTTAATTTGCTCTTGTTCAATTTCTTAATGTGGAAGCTGAGATCATTGATTTGAGACATTCTTGACATTTACTTTGGATGGGTGGTAAACAGGAAAAAATACAGTTATAAAATGGCAGAAAAGTCTCTACTAACTTCTGATCATCTGTAGGAAAAAACCCAGATGCTTAACTTGTTATTCATAAAGCCCTCGGAACTGAATTTAAATTTAAGATGATAAACTGAGCATACCCAGTTATCTCCCCTTCTGTTTAAAAGCCCATTAAAATGGTAGTAAAGGCATTAAAAGAGAGACAAGTCCACACAAATGAAAAGCTGAGTGGGGAAAAGGCATTATATTTGTGGACAACAAATACCAAAATTGTGGAAATTTGTGGAAGGACATTCATAGAACAGGAAAAGCATGCATAAAGGGGGCTGTAGAGAGCAAGTAGCAGGTCTGCTTGGCGACATCCTGGAAATCAGCTGACTTAGGAGTGAGAAATGAAACTTGAAAACAGGCAGAATAATTAGAGGCATTCTTAGACGTCCCTGACTTTCTATTCTGAACTGCAGCAATTGCTTTCTCAGATGTTGTACTGCTTCTTTTTAGACTTCGTCTTACTGGGCTCCAGGGTTATTTTCAACATTTCTTACACACCGATATTTCACTTCGTAGGATTTCATCCTAATTTTGTTAGAGTCCATTCTCAAATAGCTTCCCTGAAAGGTACTGCTCCCTTAGATGTATTTGGAAATGTTTGTGGGGGACATTTTTGATGACCATGTTGTTTGGGGATAGTGGCACTACTAAACCCTGAAAAACTTAAGTCCTTGGAAAACAATGTGGAAGTTCCTCAAAAAATTAAAAATAGAGTTACCATTTGATCCAGTAATTCCACTAATAGGTACTTAACCTAAAGAAAACAAAACAACGATTTGAAAATATATATGCACACCCCTATGTTTATTGCAGCATTATTTATAATAACTAGGGTATGAAGGCAACCCAAGTGTTCACTGATAGGTGAATGGGTAAGGAAGAGGTGGTATATGTACACAATGGACTATTACTCAGCCATAAAAAAGAACAAGCCGTTGCCATTTGCGATGACATAGATGGAGCTAGAGAGCATAATACTAAATGAAATATCAGTCAGAGAAAGAGAAACACTGTATGATTTCACTCATATGTGGAATTTAAGAAACAGAACAAATGAACAAAGAAAAAAGGAGACCAAAGAAACCAGACTCTTAAATACAGAGAACAAATTGGTGGTTGCAGAGAGAAGGCAGGTGGGACGGATGGGTGAAATAGATGAAGGGGATTCAGAGTACGCTTATCTTGATGAGCACTGAGCAGTGTACGGAACTGTTGAATCATTCTGTACGCCTGAAACTAATATAACATTGTATGTCAACTGTACTTCAGTAAAACAAACAAACAAAAAACCAAAAAAACCCTGAGTCCTTGAAAGTGAATGAAAATGATTGTTTTCCTTTTGCCCCTACACTTGACTGATAGTTTGACTAGTTGAGGAATTTGAGGTTCAGAATTATTGTCTCCAGTATCTGAGAATTGCTTAAATTATTTCTCGTATCCATGATTGCTAGTGAGGCAGCCGTTGCCAGTCTGATTCTTAGTCATTTAAGTGTGTTTAGAAATTGGTAAAATTTGCTTTTGAGTAGATACTGCAAACATATACCTATATTTTTTTATAAATAAATTGCATCAAATACTTCATACTGTATTTTTTTAATTTGTATTTTTCAGACAATGAATGATTTTGACTATTTGAAACTACTAGGTAAAGGCACTTTTGGGAAAGTTATTTTGGTTCGAGAGAAGGCAAGTGGGAAATACTATGCTATGAAGATTCTGAAGAAAGAAGTAATTATTGCAAAGGTAATTGATTACTAGAGTTGATTACTAAATTTTTGCTTATGGTTATGCACTCATGTGTGTTCATGCATACACATGACTGAAGTGTAGAAATTCCATTAAATAACCAAAATGTTGATTATAGGCTACTGTTGCAGCAGTATCTGTATATCAATATTTATAATGTTAAAAATTTCAAAAGTTTATAATATTATCTGAACATTGTATACCAAAGCTATTTTGTTCCCTTGAGGAGATAAAAATATTTATTCTATGTATATGTATTTGGAGGAATGTTTTGACTGTCTGTTTTTGTGGCCTGTAGCACTAATTATACTAGTATTGCCTTTCGATATTTCCCCCAACATTCTGAATTTTTTATTATTAAATAAAAAACTAATTCAAATAACAGATGATTTGCACCCATAAATTATACAGCTTACATAACGATGAATGGGAAAGCATCCTTAATAGATTTGAAAATACAAGAATGATGAAACTAAAAGAAATAGTAGTCTCTGAAATTCTTTCAGGAACTCTTAACTCCCACCTCCGTAACTTTGTTCAGCTTAGACATACACAGATAACTAACATGTTAATGATGCCAGTTCTCACTCAGAGTTCTGAACAGAATCCTAATTCCCTCAATAGACAAATTTGATATACTTTACAAATTGGTCCACGCTTTATGTTTCGTTTATTTCAACAAATGATACGTGATATTATTGGTATACTTTATGGACTACTTTAACTTTCAAACCACATTGACCCTTGTACAACATGGGGGTTAAGGGTGACTCCCTGCTCAGTCGAAAGTCCACATGTAACTTTTGACTCCCCCCAAATTTAACTAACAGTCTAACATTGACTGGAAGCCTTCGTGATATCATGAACGGTCAACTAATACATATTTTGTATGTCATATGTCTTATTATATACTGTATTTTTACAATGAAGTAAGTTAGAGAAAAGAAAATATAATTAAGAAAATCATAAAGAACAGAAAATACATTTATAGGACTGTACTGTATTTATTGAAAAAAATCCATGTATAAGTGGACCCGTGCCATTCAAACACATGTTCCAGGGTCAACTGTATAGTTTCCTCATCTGGAGTGTATTGCTCCACACACTTTGTGAAGCCGTCCTCCCTCTGTCTTTGTACATTTGCTTTTATTTCAATCCTTACACAAATCCGTGTCTGGTATTGGAAATAACTCTGACCTTGGAGTCACACAGGCCTGGATTCACGTCCCAGCTTTGCATCTTACCATCTCATGACCTTTAACAACCAGTTTTGGGGGGAGTACTGCTCCCTTAGAGACATGTGCAATGTTTTGGGGGAGCATATTTGCTTATTCACAGTGAAGAGAAACTGCTGTCACCAGGTGGAGGCCATGCATGCTCAGTGTCCTGCAACATGTCAAGTAGCCCAACAGAGCCTTGCATTTTTCGTTTGCAAAATTTCACTTGTTAAAATGAAAAACAATCACTTGAAAGAATGAGCCCTGGATGTTGTATGCAACTGATGAATCACTGAATTCTACCTCTGAAACTGTTAATACAGTGTATTTTAACTAAATCAAATTTAAATTAAAATTTTTTTAAGAAAAGGTATTTCTGGACGGGAATATTGAGGGTTAGGATTCGTAAAGTATTTGGCATAGTACCTGACACATAGCGCCACTTCCTAGATGATCCCAAACAAACCACTCCACTTTTTAGGCCTTTGTTTCCTCTTTTGCAAAATGGGGAATAATGTAGTGCCTATCTCATAAAACTGTCGTCAGGATTAAGTGAATGAATAAGTGTAATAGCATTTGCCATAAATAAAATTGAATTAAGATTAAACTAGTATTAAATGAAAAATATATTATCGCTATATTTGTTATTATTATTACTCTTCCCATCTACCATGTGTCAAGCATCAGTAAATACCATTTCTATTCTGCTTTTTCTCTTCTACATTAGCTCACTTGGAGCCTGTCTTCCCTTACTAGTTAATTATACTTTAATGAGTAACTCTACAGAACTGGGTATATTTTACAAGTGATAGCATATCCGGCTTGGTGTACTACCCTTGATTTTCACCAACAAGTCCATTTATCTGTTTCTTGAAAGAAAATATGTCTGCTCATATTAAAATGATTAACGGTATAATGTTTTAGAGTCTAACAAGACCTGGGGTTTGAGTCCTGATGTGCCCATCACAGAGCCTCATATCGGGGACCAGATGGTGTCCACGTACTTTAATACTGTTGACGTTAACACTGATCGGTTGATTAAAGCATTGTCCACCAGGTTTTTCCACTGTAGAGTTAGCATTTTTCCCATTGTAATTAATGACTCTTTTAGGGGCAATACTCTGACACTTGCAGGTTTTTTTTTTTTTTCTTAAACTTTTGCCCACTCATTTTAATTTCCATCAGTGGATCTAGTCTACAACAGTTATCCCGTGGTGTACTAATGGTATTTTCTATTTCCCTCATTCTTTATGCATTTATTCTATTCGGTCTAACTAAAGGTTTGATAATTTTATCTTTTCAAAGAACCAGCTTTTACTTTCATTGAGTTTTCTCTGTTTTTCTATTTTCTCTTTTATCTCTGCTCTAATCATTATTATTTCCTTCCTTATTATTTTCTTCCTTCTAGCTTTAGCTTTAGCTTATTCTTTTCGTCCTGAAGTTGTAAAGTTAGGTTGTGGATTTGAGATCTGTCTTCCCCCTCCTCCTCCCCCTCCTCCTCCTCCTTCTTTCTTCTTCTGAGAGAGAGAGAGAGAGACAGAGAGAGAAAGCATTGCGACTTGGGGCGGAGGGGCGGGCAGAGGGAGAGGGAGAGAATCTTTCTTAAGCAGGCTCCATGCTCAGCACGAGCCTGACAGGGAGCTTGATCCCAGGACCCTGAGATCATGACCTGAGATGAAATCAAGAGTCAGTTGCTTAACCAACTGAACGAGCCACCTAGGCACCCCAAGATCTTTCTTCTTTTTAAATGTAAGCATCTAAGACTATAATTTCCCACTTAGCACTGCTTTTGATGTATCCCATAAATTTTGGTATATTAGATTTTTCTTTTCATTCTTCTCTCAGTGTTTTCTAATTTAATTTTCCTTGTGATTTTGCCTTTGATCCATTAAGACTCTATTTTAATTACTATAAATTTGTAAATTTTCCAGTTTTCTTTTTTTTTTTTAAGATTTTATTTATTTATTTGACAGAGAGTGAGGGAGCACAAGCAGGGGAAGCAGCAGGCAGAGGGAGAGGGAGAAGCAGGCTCCCCACTGAACAGAGAGCCCGATGCGGGACTCGATCCCAGGACCCTGGGATCATGACCTGAGCTGAAGGCAGCTGCTTCACCGACTGAGCCACCCAGGCGCCCCAATTTTCCAGTTTTCTTTCTGTTTCTGATTTCAAACTTCATCCCATTGCTGGTAGAGAAGATACTTGGTATGATATCTATCTTTTTAAATCTACTGAGACTTAATTTGTAGCCTAACATATGGTGTATCCTGGAGAATTTTCCACGTGCACTTGAAAAAAATGTGTAATCTGTTGTTGGGTAAAGTGTTCTGTGTGTGTCGTGTGTCTGCTGGATCTAGTTCGTTTATTGTGTTAAGTCCTCTATTTCCTTCTTCTGTCTGGCTGTTCTGTCTCATTATTGTGAGTAGGGTATTGAAGTCTCCAACTGTTAGTGTAGAACTATCTATTTCTCATTTTAATTCTGTCTTATGTTTGCTTCGTACATTTTGATGGTTGGTTATTAGGTACATAAATGTTTATAATTGTTATTTGTTGCTGGATTGAGCCTTTTATTAAATACATAATGTCATATTTTCGTCTTTGGTAACTTAAAAAATATATTTTTTTGTCTGATAACGAAATAGCCACCTCTGCTCTCTTTTGGTTATGTATGTATGAATATTCCATCCTTTCAGTTTCAACATATTTGTGTCTTTGGCTCTAAAGTAAGTCTTTTGTAGACAGTGCATATTTTGATCATTTTGTTGTTAAATCCATTCTGCCATCTCTTATCTTCTGATTGGAGGGATTAATCCATTTACATTAAAATAAATACTTATAAAGAGAGAGTTGTGTCCCTTTGCTCTTTTTTTCAATGTGCTTTATACTTTCTTTGTCCCTCATTGTCTGCATTACTGTCTTATGTTTAGTTGTTTTGTTGTTTTTTTTTTTTTTTTAGTGAAACATTTTAATTCCCTTCTCATTTCCTTCTCTGTATATTCTATAGCTATTTTCTGTGTGGTTGCCATGGGGATTACATTTAACATCCTAAAATTACAGCACTCTGATTTGAATTTAAACCACCTGAACTTCAGTAAGATATAAAAACCCTCTGCTGCTATGCTACTCTACTCAACCCTTTTAAGTTATTGATGTTATAGGCGCCTGGGTGGCTTAGATGGTTAAGCGTCTGCCTTCGGCTCAGGTCATGATCCCAGGGTCCTGGGATCGAGCCCTGCATCGGGCTCCCTGCTCCTTGGGAGCCTGCTTCTCCCTCTGCTTCTCTCTCTCTCTCTCTCTCCCTCTGTCTCTCATGAATAAATAAATAAAATCTTTAAAAAAAAGTTATTGATGTTATAAATTACATCTTTATTCTTTTTGATGTAAATGGGATTGTTTTCTTAATTTCTTTTTCTTCTTTTTTATTGGTGTGTAGAAATCCAAGAGATTTCTGTATATTAATTTTGTATCTTGCAACTTCATTGAATTAATTTATCCATTCTGGTGTTTTTTTGGTGGAGTGTTTGGGGTTTTCTATATATAGTACCATGTCACTGCAAATAGTGACAGTTTTACTTCTTTCTTACCAATTTGAATGCCTTCTATTTCTTTTTCTTGTTTTATTACTATGGCCCAGACTTCCAGTACTATGTTGATTAAAAATGGTGCGGGTAAGACACCCTCGTCTTGTTCCTGATCTTAGAAGAAAGGCTGTCAGTTTTTTACCATTATGATATTAGCTGTGGGTTTTTCATATATGGCCTTTATTATGTTGAGGTATGTTCCCTCTAAACCTACTTTGTTGAGAGTTTCTGTCATGAATGGATGTTGTATTTTGTGAAATGCTTTTTCTGCATCTATTGATATGATCATATAGTTTTTATCCTATCTCTTGTAAATGTGATGTATCATATTGATCGATACGTGAATATCGAACCACCCTTGCATCCCTGGAATAAATCTTACTTGGTTGTGGTGAATGATTTTTTTTAATGTATTGTTGAATTTGGTTTGCTGATATTTTGTTAAGGATTTTTGCATCCATGTTCATCAGAGATATTGGTCTGTAATCTTTTTTTTTTTTTTTTTTGTAGTGTCTTTATCTGCTTTTGGTATCAGGGTAATGCTGGCCTTGTAGAATTAATTTGGAAGTTTTCCTTCCTCTTCTATTTTCTGGAATAGCTTGGAATAATAGGTATTAATTCTTCTTTAAATGTTTGGTAGGAGTCACCTGTGAAGTCACGTGTGAAGTCCAGCCAAAAGTCCTGGACTTTTGTTTGTTGGGAGTTTTTAATTACTGATTCAATTTCATTTCTCGTAATTGATCAGTTCAGATTCTCTGTTTCTTCCTGATTCAGTTGGAAGATTATGTTTCTAGGAATTTATTCATTTCTCTTAGGTTGTCCAATTTGTTGGCATATAGTTTTTTATAAAATTCTTTTATAATCCTTCATATTTCTGTGGTGTTGATTGTATTTCTCCTCCTTTACTTCTGATTTTATTTATTCAAAGCCTGTCTTTCTTTTTTTTGATGAGTCTAGATAAAGGTTGATCATTTTTATTGATGTTTTCAGAAAACCAGCTCCTGGCCTAATTGAGCTTTTGTATTTTTTTTTTTTTTTTTAGTCTCTATTTCATTTATTTCTGCTGTAATATTACTTCATCCCTTCTACTAGCTTTGGAATTTGTTTTTCTTTTTCTAGCTCTTATAGGTATAAAGTTAGGTTGTTAATTAGAGATTTTTCTTGTTCCCTTTTTTTTTTTTCCAGGATTTTTTTTTATTTATTTGAAAGCTTGAGAACGCCGTGGATGTGGACGAGCCAGGGCGGGGGTGGGGTGGGGGGGGCGGGGGGAGAAAAGGGGCAGAGCAAGAGGGAGAAGCATACTCCCCGCTGAGCAGGGAGCCCAATGCGGGGCTCAATCCCAGGACCCTGGGATCATGACCTGAGCAGGCATTTAACCAACTGAGTCACCCAGATGCCCCAAGATTTTTCTTGTTTCTTGTGGTAGGCCTGTATTACTATAAAATTCCCTCCTAGACTTTCTTTTGCTATGTCCCTAAATTCTGGACCATATGTTTTAATTTGTCTCCATGTATTTTTTAATTTGCACTTTGGTTTCTTGGCTTGCCCATTCATTGTTTAGTAGCATGTTGTTTAGCCTTCACCTGTTTGGGTTGTTTCCAGATTTTTTTTTTTATGGTTGATTTCTAGTTTTATATCACTATGGTCAGAAAAGATGCGTGATATGATTTGTCTTCTTATGTTTATTGAGACTTGTTTTGTGGCCTAACATGTGATCTATACTGGGGAATGTTCCATGAGCACATGAATAGAATGTGTATTCTGTTGCTTTTGGCTGAAATGTTCTATATATGTCCATTAGGTCCGTCTGGTCTAATGTGTTATTGAAAGCCACTGTTTTCTGGTTGATTTTCCGTCTGCATGATCTCTCCATTGATGTAAGTGGGGTGTTAAAGTCCCCTCCTATTGTATTACTGTCAATTTCTGCCTTTATATCTGTTAATAATTGCTTTTTGTAATTTACACTTACAATTTCTATAGTTTACAATTATGATATCCTCTTGTTGGATTAATCCCTTTATCATTGTGCAATGCCCTTTTTTGTCTCTTGCTATAGTCTTTGTTTTTAAGTCTAGTTTGTCTGATATAAGTATTCCTAACCTGACTTATTTTTTTCACTTCCATTTGCATAGTATATGTTTTTCCAGTCCTTCACTTTCAGTCTGTACATGTCTTTAGGTCTGAAGTGTGTTTCTTATGGGCAGCATATAGATGGGTCTTGCTCTTTATCCATTCGGTTACCCTATGTCTTTTGCTTGGGGGCATTTAATCCATTCACATTTAAAGTAATTATCGATTGGTGTATATGTATTACAATTTTTTGAAATTTATTTTCTGGTTGTTTTTGTAGTTCTTCTCTGTTCCTTTCTTTTTCTCTTGATCTTGTCCCTTATGGTTTGATGGCTTTCTTTAGTGTTATGCTTGGAGTCCTTGCTCTTTATGTTTTGTGTATCTGTTATAGACTTTTAATTTGTGGTTACTATTAGGTTTGTGTATAACGTGTTTATAGCAGTCTATATTGAGTTGATTATTACTTAAGTTGAAACACACTTTAAAAGCACTAAATTTTTATCCCTCTTCCGTGTTTTATTTATATGATGTTATATTTTACATCTTTTATTTTGTGTATCTCTTGACTGGTATAATTTTTTTTTTTGATATAATTTATTTTACTACTTTTGTGTTTTAACTTCCATTCTGGCTTTTATGATATGTTTGCTTGTAACTGTGAAATTTTTTTCCTTTCATAATTTTCTTACTCCTGATTATGGCCTTTCCACTCAATTCCTTTTAACATTCCTTGTAATACTTGTTTAGTGGTAATGAACTCCTTTAACTTTTGTCTGGGAAACTCTTTTATTTCTCATTCTATTCTGAATGATAACCTTGCTGGGTAGAGTATTCTTGGTTGCAGATTTTTACCTTTGAACACTTGGAAGATATCATGCCACTTTCTTCTGGCCTACAAAGTTTCTGCTGAAAAATCAGCTGATAGCCTAATGGGGTTTCCCTTGTATATAACTGTTTTTCTTTTTTCTTGCTGCTTTTAAAATTCTCTCTTTGTCATTACTTTTGACATTTTAATTACTATTTGTCCTGGTGTGGACCTCTTTGGGTTGATTTTGTTAGAGGCTGTCTGTGCTTTGGAGATCTCTATGTCTGTTTCCTTCCCCAGATTAGGGAACTTTTCAGCTCTTATTTCTTCAAATAAGTTTTCTGCCTCCTTTTCTCCCTCTTGTCTTTCTGGGATCCCTATAATGTAAATATTATTATGCTTGATGGAGTTGCTGAGTTCCCTTAGCCTGTTCTCATTTTTCATTATTATTTTTTCTCCTTGCTGCTTGGCTGGTTGCTTTCCATTACCATCTTCCAGATTGCTGATCTATTCTGCATTTTCTAATCTGCTGTTGATTCCCTATAGTGTATTTTTTTATTTCCATTATTGAATTTTTAATCTCTGACTGGTTCTTATGTTTTCTGTCTTTGTTGAGGTTCTCACTGAGGTCCTCCACTCTTTCCTCAAGTCCAGTGAATATCTTTATGACTACCACTTTGAATTCTTTATCAGGCATATTGCTTATATCCATTTTATTTATCCCTTTTGTTGTGATTTTTGTCTTGTTCTTTCATTTGGAACATACTCCTCTGTCTCCTTATTTTGTCTAACTTTCTGTGTTTGTTTCTGTGTATTAGGAGGTCAGCTACATCTCCTGGTTTTGAAAATGGTGGCCTCATGTAGAAGAGGTCCTGGGGTGCCCTGTAGCACGATGCCCCTGGTCACTAGAACAAGGTGCTCCAGGGGTGTCTTCTGTGTGGGCTGTGCATGCCCTACTACTGTGGCTGAGCCATGTTTGCCTTCAGTCCCGTTGGCTGCAGTGACCTGCTTTGCCTGCTGTGGGAGCACCGGGCAGCATTTGGTTCCTGTGTGGTTGCGGTGCCTGCCAGAGGCCAGTGGAATCTCCTTGGTGGGAGGGGCCAGCGGTTCGGCCAGCTGCCTTCACTTAGTTTCTCTGCTACAGTTGCAGGTGCACCAAATGGCGGGGCCTTTCTGCGTAGCCAGCTAAGAAGCTCTGCTGCTCAAACTGTGGGCATGCTAGTGTAGGGGTTATCTCCCCCCTGCTACGATGGGAGTCACTTTGGAGTGGTGTTGGTCCCTGTTGGGGCTGCTTGTGGGGTATGGCAGGGCAGGAGTCACTTCGGAGGGTCGAATGGGACTGGTCCTCAAGGGAATGGCAGGGCAGGGCACCATGGTTAGCCAGGTAGATGGAAAGTGCTCGTGCTGGCTCCCCCAGGTGTCCAGCTCTCTAGGCTAGGGGGAGGGGAAGAGAAATGGTGCCCACAGCACTGTGGTTCTTGGAGAAGCATCCTAAAGATCCCAGCCCCTCCAGCACGTGTTCTGAGGTTAGTAACTAAATCTACCGTCTCCCCCAGCTGCTTTTCAAACTGCTGCTTCTGTGCTTTGTCTCCACGGAGTTATTTGTGAGGCTGGCTCTTGAAGGGTGTGTAAACCCACTGATTTTTAATGTACCTAGAGTTCAGCTCCACTGACTAAAGCTGCTAAAGTTAAGCCCCATTGGTTTTCAAAGCCAGATGCTCTCAGAATTCCAGGTGCAGGTACCCTGTGTCTGATCCTCTCATTTCTCTGTGCTTGTGCTGTCCCTCCCGTTTGCCGTGAGTACTGCCAGGAGTTTGGTTCCCAACTGTATCTCTACCCCTCCTACCCTTTTCCATGTGGCTTTCTCTCTACAGGTAACTATGGAAAATCTGCTCTAGTGGTCTGCCATTGTTTTCAGTTAGTTGCACAAACGTAGGTGTTGTCTAGGTATGTCTGTTCAGGTGAGCTCAGGATCCTCCTGTTTTGCCATCTTCCTGACCACCCCCTGAAATGTGCTTCTAAATAGGACTTGAGGGGCGCCTGGGTGGCTCAGTCGTTAAGTGTCTGCCTTCGGCTCAGGTCATGATCCTGGGGTCCTGGGATCGAGCCCCACATGGGGCTCCCTGCTCCACAGGAAGCCTTCTTCTCCCTCTCCGACTCCCCCTTCTTGTGTTCCCTCTCTCGCTGTGTCTCTGTCAAATAAACAAAAATAAATAAATAAATACGACTTGAAAGTCAAAATTACCCCTTGATCCATGGGCTGCAGAAGGGACGTTGTGTTAGCAGGCATGAAAACAACACTAATCCCGTTGCCCATCTCTGTCAGAGCTTTTATGTTATAGAGACGACTTCTTTTCTTAAACCTCGTGAACCAACCCCTGCCAGCTTCAGACTTTTCTTCCGTGGCTCCCTCACCTCTCTGAGCCTTCCCAGAGTTAAAGACACTCAGGGCCTTGCTCTGGGCTAGGCTTTGGCTTAAGGGAATGTCATGGCTGTTTGATCTTCTATGCAGACCACTGAAATGTTCTCCATATGAGCAGTAAGGCTGCTTCGCTTTCTTATCATCCATGTGTTCACTGGAGTAGCACTTGTCATTTCCTTCAAGAACTATCCCTTTGCTTTCACAGCATGGCTCACTGCTTGGTGCAAGAGGCCTAGCTTCCAGCCTCTAAGCTTCGACATGCCTTCCTCACTCAGCTTAATCACATCTAGCTTTTGATTTAAAGGGAGAGATTACACATCTTCTCTTGAACACTTAGAGGATATTAATTTCAATATTGTGCGTCTCAAGGGACAGGGAGACCCAAAGGGAGGGAGACTGGAGACGAGCCAGTGAGGAGAGCATTCAGAACAAACACAACATTCATTGATTAAGTTCACTTTCTTTTATGGATGTGGTTCGTGGCACTGCAAAATAATTACAATAATAACATCAAAGATCACCGATCAGAGATCACCATAAAAAAGATCTAATAGTAATGAAAAAGTTTGAAATATTATAAGAATTGCCAAAATGTGACACAGAGACATAAAGTAAGCAGCAAATGCTGTTGGTGAAAATGGCTGTGATAGACTTGCTTGATGCAGGGTTGTCACCTTCAATTTGTAAAAAATGCATTATCTGCAAAGTGCAATAAAGTGAAGCAAAAAAATGAGGTATGCTGTATAGCATTTTAAACTCACTTTGATTAGATCGGCTGAGCCAGTCTAATCCTGCTCATATTCTCGGCCATACAGAGTGATTGGTTATAGTGTTTATGTCATCAGGATAAAAATAGAACTGCCCTTACAATGTTACTGAGTCATCTGACCTAGGTAGGCTAGGTTCCCAGTTGTGACAGCCGGCACCCTCTTTTCTTGGACATTTCTGGGGTCAGAATGGAGTGGTCAAATTGCTTTTCCGTTCTCTACCTCAGACTCTTAAAGTGTGCCAGCCTGTTTCCTAATGCACATAGTAGAATCTATTTTCAGCTTTCCCATTCAACAAGAGAATCCATGTTCTATTAATCTACCTCATTAGTCATTGAAGAATATGAACAGAGTCCTGAGTACTGAGGATCACCACACAGATGAGAAAAATCTAAAGACAGAATAAAAGTGAACAAAGAAGAACAAAAGAATAGTTGATCCTAGTGAAAGCAGAGACAAAACAGAGAACTGAAGATACATTCACAATCTCTAATTAGTATTTGTAGACAAGTAGGAAAAAAATGTTGTATTACAAAACAAAAATATGCTGAAAAAGAAATAGAGCACAAGAAAGAGTAATTATAAATTTAATGTGTGATTGCTAAAATAAAACATTTAATACAAGGATTGTAAGCAAATTTGGGGGAATATCTGAGAATGAAGAGCCAAAAATACAGCAATGGAAAATACTAGAAGAATAGTTAGGACATGAAGGCTTAATCAAGGGTTCTCAGATGTTTAAGAATTTAAGGGAGAAGGGGGGGATCAGAACTAATCAAAGAAAATAAAATACATTATAGCTGAAGAAGTCTTCAGATTGAAAGTGTCTCCTGAACACTGAGCCAAAGAAAAGAAAACTGGAGCCCCTGGTTGGCTCAGTCAGTGGAGTGTGTGACTCTTGATCTCAGGGTTGTGAATTTGAGCCCCACATTGGGTGTAGAGATTACTTAAAAATAAAATCTGGAAAAAAATAAAAAAGAAAAGAAAATGGACCCTAGACACCCTTCTACCTCTTCAGGAAGGTTTTGAATCTTAAGGCTAAAAAGATTGTCTTAAAAGCTTTCAGAAAGCAAGGAACAGACTACCTCCCAATAAAGGAATGAAAATAAAATTGTGTTGTACTTATTGTAGCAAAATTTAGAAGGAAATCTAATAGAGATAGAGTCCATGAAGCAATAGAGTTAACACTCAGTGTGAGTGATGAGAACTCTCAAGATGACATATGTAGAAATAGCCAGTCAGTTCACAGTAGATTATTTGACTAAGGTCGATCCTAATGGTAGAATAAAGGAGGAGGAAGACAAAGGATGTAGGACCTTCAAGAAAAAAACAAATATTTGTTCAAGCAAGGCATAGTCCAAATGTGAAGCAGCGTGAAATATGGAATCATCATGAGCAATGGATGTAGTATCAAAGTATTAGAGAGTTGGCCCAGACACACGAAGCATTGTCCCTGGAGGGGCTCAGGATTATTGATGATGAGTAATCTTTCCATTTTTACTCATTAACCATACTATTTGATTCTGCTATAAATGATATTTGCTTACTTTTATAATACTGCAAACACTACACTGGTGTTTGGTTTTCAGAATTCATTAATAGACAAAGCACACAAGACTTAATTACAGTGATGGTATAGACTGAAATTGTTCTAAGCCCAGGCAGGGTGAAAGAAGTGGTACAGTTGATGGACAGCTGAAAACACGCTACTGATAGGCAGGAAGTGTGGTTCTGAGGCCCAGAGCCACAGATGGGCACAGAGGCAGGGGATGCAGGGGCCACCAGGGGCCTGGAGAGTAGAAATGCAAATACAGAGGATTTCTCAAACCTTGGGATCTAAAGGAATCTCCTCTGCTGAACTTGTTTGGATGGGTGATCCCTATATTCTTTCTCATTTCTCCCTTTCGGAATGGGAATGTCTGGCCTATGCCTGTCACACTGTTCTATTTTGGAAACAGATTATCTCATTTTCTGGTTTAAGAGAGCCACAGATATAGATGAATTTTGCCCCAGGATGGACCACACTTGCCATCTCACCCATACATGACTTCACGATTTATTTTATTTATTTTTTCCCTTTAAATTTTTTTATTGTTGTTAATCACCATACATTACATCATTAGTTTTTGATGTAGTGTTCCATGATTCACTGTTTGTGCATAACACCCAGTGCTCCACGCAGAACGTGCCCTCTTTAATACCCATCACCAGGCTAACCCATCCCCCCACCCCCCTCCCCTCTAGAACCCTCAGTTTGTTTTTCAGAGTCCATCGTGTCTCATGGTTCATCTCCCCCTCCGATTTCCCTCCCTCCATTCTTCCCCTCCTGCTATCTTCTTTTTTTTTTTCTTCACCTATATTGCATTATTTGTTTCAGAGGTACAGATCTGTGATTGAACAGTCTTGCACAATTCACAGCACTCACCGTAGCACATACCCTCCCCAATGTCTATCACCCAGCCACCCCATCCCTCCCACCCCACCCCCACTCCAGCAACCCTCAGTTTGGTTCCTGAGATTAAGAATTCCTCATATCAGTGAGGTCATATGATACATGTCTTTCTCTGATTGACTTATTTCACTCAGCATAACACCCTCCAGTTCCATCCATGTCGTTGCAAATGGCAAAATCTCATTCCTTTTGATGGCTGCATAATATTCCATTGTATACAATGGTTCTTACTAGCATTTTGTGTCTCAGGGGGTGCAGAGGAATATGTTGATGGTCAACCTAACTCTGCCTCATCGCAGCTTACTTTGGCTTTTGGGGTTTGGGGTCTTTTTTGGTTACATACAAATTTTGGGGTAGTTATTTCTATTTACACGAAAAGCCATTGGAATTTTGATAGGGATTGCATTGAATCTGTATATATCACTGACATTTTCACAATATTAATGTTTCCTATCCAAGAACATGGGGGCATATTTCCATTTGTCTGTGTGTTCTTTCTTTCATCAGTTCCAGTAGTGTTTAGTGCATAAGTCTTTCACCTTCTTGGTTAAATCTATTCCAGAGTATTTTATTCTTTTTGATGCATTGTAAATAGCATTCCTTTCTTCATTTCTCTTTCAGGTATTTT
Organism: Zalophus californianus; assembly: GCF_009762305.2. Classification (NCBI taxonomy): domain Eukaryota; kingdom Metazoa; phylum Chordata; class Mammalia; order Carnivora; family Otariidae; genus Zalophus; species Zalophus californianus. Next base: position 63,053,575 of record NC_045604.1, on the reverse strand, counting down.
TATTGACAGTGTATAGAAATGCAACTGATTTTTGTGTGTTGGTTTGGTATCCTGTAACATTACTGAATTCATGTATTGATTCTAACAGTTTTTTGGTGGAGTGTTTAGGATTTTCTATATATATATAATCATGTCATCCGCAAAAGATAATTTCGCTTTTTCTTTGCCCACTTCTATGCCTTTTTTCTCTCTCTCTCTTCCTCTCCCTCTCCCTTTCTCTTCCTAATTGTTGTGGCTAGTAACTCCAGTACTATGTTGAATAGAAGTGCTGACAATGGGCATCTCTCTTGTTCCTGATGTTAGAGGAAAGGGTTTTAACTTTTCACCACCGTGTGTGATACTAGCTGTGGGCTTGTCATACATGGCCTTTGCTATGTTCAGGTACATTCCTTCTATACCTAGTTTATTGAGAATTTTTATCATGAAAGGGTGTTTATTTTTGTCAAATGTGTTTCGGCATCTGTGGAAATGAGCATATGCTTTTAATCCTTTAATCTAGTAATGTGGCACATCACACTTTACTGTATTGTGTTGAATCATCTTTGCATCTCAGGGATAAATCCCACTTGATCATGGTGTGTGATCCTTTTAATGTGCTCTTGCATTAGGTTTGTTGGTATTTTGTTGAGGGTTTTTACATCTATATTCATCAGAGATGTTGGCCTGTAATTTTCTTTCATTGTAGGGTTTTGGTCTGGTTTGGGTATGGGAAATGCTAGCAAGTTGGAGCATGTTCCTTCCTTTTCAGTTTCGGAAGAGTTTGAGAAAGATTGGTATTCTTTAAATGCTTGATAGAATTCGCCAATGAAGCCATCTGCTTTTGAGTTTTTATTTGTAGGGAGATTTTTGATTACTAATTTAAACTCTTGCTCATTATTGCTCTGTTCAGATTTTCTGTTACTTCGTGATATGCAGTCTTGAGAAATTGTATGTTTCTGGGATTTATCCATTTCTTCTGAGTTATCTAAAATTTTGGTGATAATTCCTTACAGTGGTCTCTTAGGATTCTTGTATTTTTGTGGTATCAGTTGTAATATCTCCTCTTTCATTTATAATTTTATTAATTTGAATCATCTTTTTTTATCTTAGTGTCACTAAAAGTTTGTCAATTTTATCTTTTCAAAGAACCAGTTCTTAGTTTCATTTTTTTTCCCATTGTCTTTCTAGTCTCTATTTCATTTATTTCTTCTCTAATCTTAATTATTTCCTTCTTCCTACTAACTTAGAGTGTTCTTTTTTTAGTTCCTTAAGGTGTAAATTTAGGTTGTTTATTTGAGATCTTTATTCTTAATGCAAGAAACTTCCTTCTTATGACTGTAAACTTCTCTCTTAGGAGTGCTTTTACTGTGTTCCATAAGTTTCGATATGTTGTGTTTCCATTTTATTTGTCTCAAGATTTTTAAAATTTGTCTTTTGGTTTCTTCTTTGGCCCATTGCTTATCTATTCTGCAGTATTTTGTTTGATTTCCATATATTTGTGAATTTTCCACCTTTCCTCCTGTAATTCATTTTTCATTTCATACTATATTGGTTGGAAAAGGTACTTGATATGGATAAATCTTAAGTTTATTAAGAGTTGTGACCTAATATATGATTTATCTGGGAGAATGTTCCATGTGTGCTTGAGAAAAATGTGTATTATCATGCTGTTGGATGGAATGATCTGTATCTTTTTGTTAGCTCCATTTGGCTAATGTGTAGTTCAAGTCCGTTATTTCCTTATTCACTTTGTATCAGGATGATCTATCCATTGTTGAAAATGGGATATTTGAGTTCCCTACTACTATCATATTGCTGTCTGTTTCAGTCTTCAGATTTGTTAATAACTATATTTACTATTGTTATAGCCTCTTGGTGAGGAGACCCTCATATCATTATACAATGACCTTCTTTGTTTCTCAGTATAGCTTTTGATTTAAAGTTTATTTCGTCTGAGATAAGTATAGGTACCCCTGCTTTTTTTTACCTGGAACATTTTTTTTTCGTCCCTTCACTTTCAGCCCATGAGTGTCCTTAAAGCTTAAGTGAGTCTCTTTCAGGCACCATATGGTTGGATCTTGCTTTTTTATTTACTTAGCCACTTTGTGTCTTTTAATTGGAGAATTTAAGCCACTTGCATTTAAAGTAATTATTAATAATGACTTGCCACCACCTTTTTGTTTATTACTTTCTAATTGTTTTGTAGTTCCTTTGTTTTCTCTGCTTTTCTTGCTTTTTTGTGGATTAATGATTTTTTGTAATGGTATACTTTGATTCTTTTCTCTTTTTATCTGTGAATCTATTATAATCTTTTACTTTGTGATTACTGTGAGGTCCATAATACGTCTTACTATAATAAGTCTGTTTCAAGCTGATAACAACTTCAATTGATTGAAAAAATTCTACACATTTACTTGCTCCCCCAACCTTGTATGTTATTGATGTCCAAATTTACTTGTGTATTATATTGTAGCAAAATATGCTAGCTATAGTTATTTTTAACACATTTGTCTTTAAACCTGTATGCTGGAGGTCAAAGTGATTTACACCCTATTTTTGCAGCATTAGATTGTTTTGAATTTGACTACATATTTACTTTTTCCAGTGAATTCTCTACTTTTCTATGTTTTCATGTTACTAATTAGCATCCTTTCATTTCAGCTTGAAGAACTTCACTTATCATTTCATGTAAGGCAGTTCTCGTTGTGATAAATTTCCTCAACTTTTGTTTTTCTGGGGAAGTCTTTATCACTCCTTCATTTTTTTTCTTTAAATTTTTTTATTGTTATGTTAATCACCATACATTACATTCAGTCCTTCATTTTTGAAGGACCACTTTGCTGGGCAAAATATTCCTGGTTGGCAGTTTTTTTTTCTTTCTTTCATCACTTTGAATATTATCATCCTACTCTCCTGGCTTGCAAAGTTTCTGCTGAGAAATTCACTAACAACCTTACTGGGGCTCCCTTGTATTTGGTGGATATATTTTTTTCTTGCTGCTTTCAAAATTCTCTTTGCCTTCGATTTTTGAGAGCTTGATTATAAATTATCTCTATAAAGTTCTCTTTAGATAGAATCTCCTTGGATATCTTTGAGCTTTGTGTACCTGAATGGCCTTATCTCTCCCCAGATTTGGGACATTTTCAACTGTTATTTCTTTAATTTTCTGCCCTTTCCTCTCTCTCTTCTCCTGCTGGGACTCCCATATGTGAATATTGTTTCACTTGGCAATATCCCATAATTCACGTAGGCTTTCTTCACTCTTTTTCATTCTTATGTCTTTTTTTCTCCTCTAACTGGATAATGTCAAGAGGTCTGTCTTCAAGTTTGTACATTCTTCTGCTTGATTGAGCCTGATTTGAAACTCTCTATTGCATTTTTTTCATTTTGTTCCTTGTATTCTTCAGCTCTAGAATTTCTGTTTGGTTCTTTTGTATGATTTCTATATCTTCGTTGAACTTCCAGTTTTGTTCATGTATTGTCTTTCTGAGTTCATTGAATTATTTCTCTGTATTTCCTTGAATCTTGCTGAACTTCTTTATTTTGATTTCTTGGTCAGATAACTCTCAAGTCCATTTCGTTGGTGTCAGTTACTGGAAAGTTATTGTGTACCTTTGTAGATGTCAGAGTTGGTGTCCTGGCATCTGGTGCATACAGAGAGAGCTGTCACGGTGCTTGGGTCCCGGAGCACAAGTGTATTTGTGGGGGGTGGTGCTGGTGTCTGAGATGCGAGGATGTGCAGGTTTTCCTGTAGAACCTGTCTGGGTCTATGGGGATCTCCACAGTGACTCAGGATCCAGGGTGGAGGGATGCAGCAGTGGCAGGATGACAGTGTGGTGGTGCTTTAGGACCCAGTGGCAGTGTTCAGAGCAGTCCCAGCGCCACTCGAGCCCCCAGCTTGGGACCCCAGGGGCAGGGTGCAGAGCAACAGTGGTGTGGCCCTGATGATTGCAGGTCAGAGCCCCAACTTAGGATCAGGGGCGGTTCAGCCCCAGTTATGACTGGTGGGACCTACAGCTTGGGACCCAGAGCATTATCAGCACAGCCCCGCTGATGGCAAATCAAAGCTGGGTGCTGGGGGCAGGGCGGGGTGGTGGTGCCCAGCAGCAGCACAGCCTGATTAGAGCAAGTTAGAGTCCCAGCAGTGCGACCCCCGTCTGGCAGGTCAGAACCCTGACTTAGGACTTGGGCTGGGCAGCAGGTGCATAGAGCAATTGCAGCTCTGTCCTGTGGATGGCAAAGTTTTGTGGCATCCAGAGAGTGGGCACAGCGGCACCTGGGGCCTCCAGGGGTAGGTCTCACTGCAACGACATTCCGGTCCCAGGGAGGAGACATGGTGGGGACTTCGGGCAGCTCTGTTGGCTCAGTTCAATGTTCGTGAAGACAGTGGGCAGCCTTGGTAGGCAAGGCTACAAACACACATGGCTGTGATGAGGCTTTGCCAGGCTTCTCTTGTTCTCATTTTCCTCGTGGGATAAAGTCCTACCAAGCGGATCCCTCTTGGTGCCTGGCTCCTCTGGACTCTGGGATGGGGTGTTGCAAGATGCTTCCTACACCTTCCCATCAGCTATCCACATTTGTTTGTTTGTCTTTAACTCTGTAGGTTTTCTGCTGCTTTCTTGCTTTCTGCTGATTTCTTGGTAGTCCAGAGCTTTTCCAAAGCTGTGTTCTTCAGTTTGTAGTTGTTCATTGTTTCTTTGTTTTTGTGGGGGAGCTTAGCACTGGGACTTCTAGCCCTCCATCTTGCTGGTGTCACCCCTGGTAAATCCCCCTGCAGACGCTAACTGTGTCAGTGGTCTCAAAGAGCAGTCTCAGGCCCCGTATTTCGTTAGGACCACGGGATGCAGAAAAGCTGATATACTTATGGTTATGGTTCATTATAGCTGAAAAGTATAGATTAAAATCAGCAAACGGAAAGGCACATGGGGCAGAGTCCAGGAGAAACCAGATTATCAGCTCCCAGGTGCTCTGTCCCAGTGGTCTCACATGGGCATGCTTCATCCTCCCAGCACCAGTGTGGGACAGCACGTACAAAGTGTTGTCAACCAAGGAAGCTCACCTAAGCCTTGACATCCAGGATCTTTTTGTAGGTCAGTCACGTAGTCCAGTAGCACGGCTTGACTTCCCTTAGCTGCTCAGATTCTAGCCATCCTGAGCAAACTCAGCTGTATAGCACTCACCATGCTTACAGCTGTTTTTATAAACTATCTAGTCAAACTGGTACCATGGGGCCCCAGATCTCTGGCATACAAAAACTCCTTATCACCAGAATATTCCAAGGGATCCGAGTTTATTTCCTGGGAGCTGGCCAAGGGCCAGTCCTGAAGATTGCCTGTTCTTGTGAATGCACAGAGTTGCCTGCTCCGTCAACCCTTTTCCTGCACATGTACCCACTGAAATACCAACCGGTGCTTTGGCTTGACCACTGACATCTCTGTCTCCTTGGATCTTCAGTTATTGCTGGTGGACCTGAGCCAGAACTTCTTAACATCATCTGCCAACTTATCTGGTCCATTCTTCCAGATTCTCGTGAACCTCTGTATTAAACATTGTGCCAATGACTGTGGTTTGCTGTGGGAGACCGATAGAGAGTGGGTTTGCTTTGATCTGCTGTACCTTCATCTGCTCATTGTGCTCTCGGAGGTCCGAGTTCATTTGTTTGTGTTCTGTTTTGCTGCTTGCAATTTATGAAAGCTTGTCATTCTTCAGCAACATATGCTAAAGAATCACTATTGATTCATTCACTTGTTCTTTGAATAAATGTAAATTGAATACCTAATTACTTAAGGTGCATGCTCTAGGCACTGGGACTATGTGAATGAATAAACCTGACCAAACTCCACCCCCCATTGGAAATTACACTCTAGTCAGGACATAGACAATAAACAATACACATAATAAATGAGTAAATCACATTGTATGTAAGAAGCTAATACATACTAATGGAGAAAAATAAAATAGGGTAGGGAATTAAGGAAGAGTGGCAGGAATGACGTTTGTGGGTTTTGCAATTTTAAATAGAGTGATCACAGAAGGCCTCACTGTGAAGGTGAAAGTTCAGGGAACATTTGAAGGGGATGAGGAAGCAAGCCCTTGAGATATTTTGGAGGAGAGGATGTTGCAGACAGAGGGCATCACAGTTGAAAAGACCCTGAGCAAGCAGCAAACATAGCACACTCTTAGACTAGCTAGGAGTCTAGCATGGCTCACATGGAGGAAGAAGAGCTTAGGATCGTGCAGGTACTTGTAGGTGTCATAAGAATATTAGTTTTTACCCTAGATGAAGTGGGAAGCCATTGGAAATTTTTAAGCAGTGTAATAATATCACCTGGTTTTCATTTTAAGAGCATCTCGTTGGCTGCAGTGTTGAGAATAGGGCATGGGTAGGAGGCAGGGAGCTTCTTAGGAGTTAATGGCAATAATCCAGATAATTGATGATCATGACTTACATCAGAATAGTAGCAATGGAAGTGGAAAGACACAGTCAGATTCTGGTTGTATGTTTTTGCTGAGCCAACAGGATTCCTGACAGATTGAAGTAGGGCGTGAGAGAAAGAAAGGGGTTGAGGATCACTGCCTGGTCTTTGGCCTGAGCAATGGCAGGGATGGTGTTGCCATTCTCTGCAATGGGGATTTTTGTTCATTTGCTTTGTTTTGTTTTGTGGGTTTTTTTTTTTGGGGGGGGAGAAACAAGCTTTTTGATGGCAGATTAGAAACTACATTTTTGTGGGTTTTTTTAAAGATTATTTATTTTGAGAGGAAGAGAGAGAGGGGGAGATTGAGAACATGAGCAGGAGAGGGTCAGAGGGAGAAGCAGGCTCCCTGCTGAGCAGGGAGCCCAACATGGGGCTCCATCCCAGGACCCCGGGATCATGACCTGAGTTGAAGGCAGATGCTTAACAGCTGAGCCACCCAGGCGCCCCTAGAAACTAGGTTTTGGACATGCCAAATATGATGTTTCTGTTTCACTTCCAAGTTTAAGTCCCCTACTAGACATCCATGTCAGATAGGTGTTTCTGGGCCTGGGGGACCTGTTTGGAAGTCCATCACCATAGAGACTATTTGGAGCCATAGAGACTATTTGGAGCCATCACCATAGAGACAAGAGGTCTGAGGACTGAGTCCTGGGGGCACTCCTAGAATAAGGGTTCAGAGATAAGAAACCAGCAAAAAATTGAGAAAATGGAACTACTGATGAGGAGGGAAGTAAGAGATTCTGATCTAGAAACCAAGAGAAGTCTTCAGGAGAGAGTGTCATCAAACGTGTCAAATGTCATTCATGACTTCTGCGAATGACGTAGATCACATTTTGAAAGGATGAGGGAGCAAAGTTGAGATAAAAAGAGAGGAACTTAATGAAAAGCTCTTGGACTTGAAAGAGACAGACCTGGGCCCTGGTCCCAGCTCAGTAGCTTGACAGGTGTAAGGTAGCACACCTACCAGGCTTGGTAGGAGGCCTGGGAAGGTTCTAGGACAACCGTAATGAGGACTGGAAGAGTAACCTCAGGAGAGGGGTGAAAGAATCCTCAGAAGATTCAGCTGAGATTGGAGAGGGAACTGTAATCATTTTAGTCAGTATGTTTAAGTGATTTCTTTGCCCTTCAGATGTGGGATAGAAAGGTGAGAAAATAGAGACTGATTTATTAAAATGTTGGGAATTAGAAGGGGCAGAAGGAAAGAAGGCAGTGCAGTGAAGGGCAGGAGGAACAAACAACATACTCTACAATTTAAGAAAGACTAGGTTCCAAACTGATTGCATCGTGATCAAAGTCAAGCAATATTTGGAACGGGAGGATCAAGAACAAAGTATCAAATGACAGCGCTTGAGAAAGGTGATGCAGTGTTCATAGGTAATAGAGAACAACTGTGCTTTCTTTTTCTGCATCAGGGTAAAAAAAATGGTAAAGAAAGAGAAGAGAAATAGCAGTCAGGGCCCAGCTCGAAGACAGGCTGGCAGCTCCCGGAGAGTGGGGGAGTGGGGAAGCGGGGGAGAGAGCGGTGGCGGGGGTGGGGGGTGGGGGGTGGGGGGAGAAGCGGGAGAGGGGGGCAGGAAGGGAGTGGGGCAGGCCCACGTTTTTAAAAGAGGGGAAGTTAGGAGCCTAGATTTAGAGCATGAGAAGTGTGACATCTTTCCTATGGGGGGGAAAGTGTATAGATTGCTAACCTGTGGGGTCAAGACGGAAGAACGTAAGGATCACTGGGAGTGCTTGTGGTTTAATTGAGAGTAAGGGAGCCATGTCACAGACCTCTCTGCCCTGTTCTCGCTTTTTCCTGCCCACTCCCTCTCTCCTCTGGGTCTTTGTTATTGTTCTGACGGAGGAAGGAAGTGCTTCCAGTGTGCTCTGTCGTGATTTCAATGGACTTCTGATAGAGAGGGTCAGTAGGGTCTTGCATTCAAGACCAAGAAAATAGTGGAAAGTGCCCAGTTAGGGAGAAGCTGAGTGTTTGAATGAGAGGGAGTGGTGTGGAGTGGAAGTTACCCTAACGTGGGTTCGGTACTGTTTGACCTGCAGCTTGAGCAGGTTAACTTCTGGGAGCCTCAGTTTCTTGATGCAAAATAGGAATAATAAAGCCTACCTTGCTGAGTTGCTATAGGGCTTAAAGGACATGAAAGCCTTGTTGTCCCTGACAGTGGGTTAGGGATCTCTTCCTCTACTTCCTTGCCATACCCTACTCCTCACCCCCCACGAAATACCCAACGACCACGCAACACTACAGGAAGGGGGGTGGCAAATGAAAGCGGAATTTTAGACCACGTGTAGTAGAAGGGAGTGATAAATTGGAGACGATGGGGAAAATAAATGTGAGGAGGACTCTTCTTTGCCTCATGTCCTCAAGAAATAAAATCCCATTCCTATGAGAGAAATTGGATTTAAAAATTCATCAGTTAGTATTTTGCCGTGGATGAATATACATGAAACTGAATTTCAGAAGCTTTTTCATGAAATCGTTACACTTCTATTGCACACCCAAGCATTTTTAGCTCTCTTCATTTAAAGTCCTGATCGAGTGGATTTTTTAAAAGGCATCACATTGTTTTAGCCACTGAGTTTTATCACTGTTATTTTTAACTTTTTGTTTTGACATGTTGCTTTTAACTGTAATTAAAAATTATTGGCATCTGTGTTTACTTTTTAGCTTGTGCATACCTTATCTTCATAGCAGAAACTAATTAGTATGTGAAGTACAGTACCATTAAATCTGCATTAAGGGGGAAGAATTCTAATCTGATCATATGCAAAATATGGTAGAAAATACATTTTAATATTTGAAAGATACGTACACAGTATTAATTCTGCTCGCATTCTTATGATAAAGAAATACTGTTTTAGCATTTGTTTCCATACATCTTGCCTTGGCTCCTTCCCTGTGGTTAGGCAGATTGCAGAACTTAGAAAAAAAACTAATCTTCACTCCTGAAACTTACAAAGTGATTTAGGAAAATAACTATTTTATGTGGTGGGCCTGTTTTAAAAAGTAGAATGGGGACGCCTGGGTGGCTTAGTTGGTTGAGCACTGGATTCTTGCTTTCGGCTTAGATCGTGATCTCAGGGTTGTGGGATCAAGCCCCGTGTTGGGCTCCGCGCTCGGTGGGGAGTCTGCTTGTCTCCCTCTCCTTCTGCCCCTCCCCCTGCTCATACTCTCTCTCTGACTCAAATAAATAAGTAAATAAACCTTTAAAAATAAAAATAAATAAATAAAAAGCAGCATCAACTACCCTCTGGAAATATTTTCTGAAGCCTAGAATATCTTTTCTGATTTCAAGTGGGTTTCATACCTGGCTGGCTACCTCCAGCCCCGTAGCGTCCTCAAGCATAACCTGCAAAAACGGTATCTCTTCTGTGAATCCCCTTCTGACTGCCTGTAAAGAGATGTTTCTTTTGAGACACCCTCATGCTGAGGCAGGTTACTCTGAATTATGACTGTTAATTTTATATCTCAAAAAGATTTCAAAATGGCCCCCTCTTTTCCTGCTCCCACTGCTCCCACAGTGGTCTGAGCCATCCTCATTTCTCTGTCGGTTTCCTTGTTGCCCCTCTGCTTCATCTTTGCTATTTTTGCTGTCCTTCTACTCAGAGGAGCCTGAGTAAACCTTTAAAAATAGAAATCAGACTATGTCACCCCCTGCCTCCCCCATCATCACATTACCAACCTTACACTCTTCGAATAATGTTAGTTTTTCTTCATTACCCCATTTAGGATAGTAGATACCCCCATTTTTTCTTCATGTCACTCATCAGCATTAGTAATTATTTATTAAGTTGGATATTTACCCATCTGTTACGTCTTCTCCACTGGCCTGTGACTACATGAGCAGAGGGATCATGTCTTTTTTTTAAAAACCACTTTATGCCTGCACTGTCGTTAGCATTTAGTTGAGGGCACATCAAGAGTTTTGGTTTTTAATGATTGGATTTGGTTGTGTTTGTCACAGAGTAGCCGCCTGCACAATGCTTCCTGATGTGTTTCATGTGCATCACATGAATGCTCCTAAACTGCAGTAGGTCTCTGCCTTTTTTGCCCATTGACATTGATCGCCATCTGTGTAGGGAGATGGAAAGTTCCCTGAGGGCAGGGATCCTTGTCTCTTGTTTGAGTCCACGTCTGCAGTGTGTAGAGCAAGGCCAGAGTAGATTTGGTGCATATTTATGGAAGGGTTGAGTGAATTAATGAAGCCCCACACCCCTGACATCTGGAATTTATTCCTATGATAAACAGTTCAGTTCAACAAACATTTATTAAGTCTCTACTGGGTGCTAATCATTATGCTAGGCACTGTGGGTGCAGAAATCAGTAAGTTATGCTATCATTTCTGCTTGCGATTTAGTTGGCATTAAGATGCTATTATTCTAATTCATTTGGAAACTATAGTATGATGTGACAGAGGCTTTTGAACTGTTTGAGCACTTAAGCCTGATTCTTATTAAACAGATAATTCAGGAGTGGTTTCATACCCACGCTTTGTTTCACTCCCAGTTTTAAACACTGTGTTGTTAATTACAGTTGCCTTGTTCAGACAGGGCTGGCCCTGCCCTCTTGGAATGTCTTCCAGGCCTTAGCATCTTTGATCAATCTATTTCTCATTTATCTTCTAGGTCTGACTGAGGTCAGATGATAAATATAATGCAGTGACCCAGTGTTTTGCTCTCCACATCTTACTTAACAATCTAATTGTGATTTGCTGACAGTGTGGAGACATTAATCCAGCAAGAGCTTTGTTTAGGATCTTGCTAGAGGCAAAGACCGGAGATGCTGTGTTAGTTTCAGCAGTGTCTTCCTTTCCTTTCTTCTTGAAGATGGTGTTATTTTTGAAATATGAAACATTTTTCCAGTTCTCCATATGTTGAAGAAAATCTCTCCTAGTTCATTTTTGATGTCAAGATGAGATTTATGTACAAGATTGGGGAAATACACTTACTTTTGGTTTGAAATACACCCAGATTTTTTAGGTTGTCACCTAAAGTAGGTTGTGACTTTTTTTTTTTAAGAAGCACGTTAAAAAGCCACAAGCAGAAAAATACAATTTTTATATTCTGTGTTTCTATTTCTAAAATGTATAGTTGACAATTAAATCTTATCTGTATATTTTATGTTCCTATTTTCAGGAACTGATTTTTCTCTTAAGTAGGAGACTTACAAATTCTATGATCTTGACTGAAATATATCCTTTATATCCTCCTGAATAGAATATACTACAAACATTGAAATATTAAGTACTCCATGCCTAAATATTAGCCGCTAAGGCATTGCCTTCAAGGGGAAAGGTTAACTATTTAGTCATCTGTGTCCCTGATAACTTTTTGGTGATTTTTGTATCATTATCAATATAATCTGATTAAGTACGACTGAGTGTATATGAGTCTATTATACCTTACAGCCATCTGATTTAAATTATTAATTTGATCTTTTTTTGGAGGGGATGTGGAGGAAAAGCATAGCAATAAAGGAAACATGTCCTCGTCTCTTCACATCTTTTTCTGTCTCCGGAGACAGAACCTCTTCTGGTCTTAGAGAAAGAGTGAAAATTTGATTTTACTGCTGCTTAGTACATATATTAAAGGTTTCCCTTTTTCTTTTGTAGGATGAAGTGGCGCATACTCTGACTGAGAGCAGAGTATTAAAGAACACCAGACACCCCTTTTTAACAGTAAGTGACTCAAGGGCAGATGTGATAATCATAACATTTTAAATTTAAGGGAGTTTTATTGCAACAACTAAGCCATGAAAAGTAACATTTACTTAGGTATGCCATTTTCTTTGTGGAAAGACTGTAAGTCTTATTCCTTTGACCTTATTGCAGTGTAGGGCCTAAGTTTACAATATGCATGCATTTGTCTCCCCTCCTCTTATACAGCCATTCCTTTTTTGAGACTTTTTTTTCCTTCACGGATTTCACTGCCTTCAAAAACAAAAACAAAAAACCATAGAGCAAATATACGGAGACCACTGAGAAAATGGTAGACTTACAAGAAATTCTTAGTATTAAATGTGAGGGTTTTGTGTTTCCTTTGTTTATTGGCTTCTGATAAATATTTAAATGATCAAGCAGCCTTGTCTCCAGATATGAAAGGCAAAAAATCTTTACTGAATATTTTTTGTAGAAATTGAGACCACCCATAGGTATAGAGTACTTTAAGAAATCCAGGAATACTGAATACATTAAATTAAAAGTAGGCTAAGTTATGATATGTTTTCTTGACTTCCATGCGTATTACTTGTTTTGAAAGAAATTGAATTTTTTTATAGTCTTGTACTTAGATTGCTTATAATAGAGACAATTTGCTCCTGGTTCTCAGCGTATTAAGATTAAAAATAACAGGTAGAAAAGAAAGAGAAAAAACAACCGGTAGACTTTCCAAAGGGGGAACCTTTCAAAGATTTAGGATTATGTAAAGTAGGAATGTTTTCAAAGGTATAATCAGATACCTAGACTTACTTTGTTACGTTGCTGTGTGTATATTGTCCAGTGTAATAAGATAGCTCTAAAGTTCTGATATCATTGTAACTTACACAGTTATATGAACCAACTCTGTTGAATTCAGTCATGTTATGCACCCACCCAGTATGCAAAAAGCAGTGTTGAAACTATATTAGAAGCCCGAACATAACTGCTCTAGCTGTATTCCTGAGACTTCCTCACGTGAAGGTCGTGCGGATGGGAACTTCGGGGACTAATACAGTTTCAGATAGACAGCATGATAGATTGAGAGGTGCCCATCACAATTACTAAGTGTATTTTTACTTAAAATTTTAATTTTAACCTTTCTCCTAACAGTAGCCAATGCTGATCTAAACAAAATTTGTTTTATGTTCTTCAAAACTCTTCAACACTCTTAAGGAGTAAGTAGACTCTTTAGGACAAGAATGATTCATTTCATCCCTCAAGCTTACTGTTTCTAAGTATTCTATTTTGGTATCCTTATAAGAATACTGGATTATAATGTAACATTTTTTCTTTTTCATTTCAAGTCCTTGAAATATTCCTTCCAGACAAAAGACCGTTTGTGTTTTGTGATGGAATATGTAAATGGGGGAGAGGTGAGTCAAGAAGTTAATCCAGCCCTTGAATATGCATGGTAGTACTGTCATCCTTTTTCGTAATTACTGAAAATATAAGTTATAATGTAACAGTTGTCTACTTCCTGGCAAGGATTTGGGTAGATGGGAGCTGAATCATTTCTAATGAAACGTAATGGTCGCTTGTTTTTTTTATGACTGCTTTTACATATTGGAAAGCATAATCATATTCTTTTTCTCCCTATATTTTTTAAATGTAAAATATCTTAGCACAAATATGCTTTTGGAAATCATGTGGTTTAATTTTGAAAGCCGGAAATACAGGATTTATGATGCTTTGCAAAGTTCTTTTCAAGTGTTTGTGAAACGTAAAAAATTATTTAGCCCATTTTAAACTCACATGAGCCGTAGTCTGTAGGCACATCGTGCTGAGTTCCCTTTTCTTTTACACAGTAGTTAGAGTAACCTTGACTATATGTGAGAGATTTTGAAAGGATCTTGTAGTTTTGAAGAGAAATGCAATCAGCGTAGTGGTACATCTCACCTATTCCTTTGTTCCCCGGTCCTTTTTCCTCCCTGTTTTGGATCAAAATCAACATGAGGGAAATTTTTAATTTACTAGAATAGTTAACTGGAAATACTTTTCATTGTGGGTTTTCTGAAATTTAATTATTAAATAGAGGATTGTATCTCACAGACCTTAAAGTAGTTTTGTTTTTCAAAATAAATGGATTAAATATCCTCTATAGAGTATTTTCTCCTATAGAATTATCTGACTTGTAGGAATTGCAAACATTCATCCATTCATTTGGTAATCACATTTTAAATGCCAAGGCAGTGTGGGTTTACCAGAATGTGCTAAGACATCATCTTTCTATGACATTTGTAATTTACCTTGTAAGTGTATTATAAATTAGAATGTTAGTGAAGGACCTAAATGTTCATAAATTCCTATTAGAAAATTCTTTATGAAAAAAAGATTAAAAAAATGGAAAATGCTTTCTGGGTGATTTGGCATTAAGGGTAGTCCTTCAGTGCTTACTGAGATTTCAGCAGGGGACTGACTTGAGAAGATTCTTCAGGCAGAGGGGATCATGTGAACAGACTCACTGGGGCGAGCACAGGGCAAAAAGAACCTGAGCAGCTGGATGAGACTAGCGCAGGCATTGCAGTCAGAGGTTGTCTGAGGAAATACAAAGACAACGAACTTTGTGGAATTGCACAGGACCAGTCCACCTTAATGACCAGTGAATCGGGTGTGGGTAGAAAGAGAGAGGGACCAAAAGTGGCTTTGGTTTGGAATCAGGGAGAACTAATAGAGTGAATTTACAAAGAATGTGTCGAGGGTAAGACTATAAATTTGGTTTCAAAAAGGGTTTTCCTAAGGATCCAAGGAAATGGGTATGTGGAAAGATTGTGGACGTATCACAGAGATATCACAGAAAATAAGTCAGGGGTCAGAACTGTGGGTATAGATTTGGGAGCCATTTCAGTAAAGGTTATAATTTACATTATGAAGGTGGGGATTTCCTTTTCTGTGGGAAATTAAACTGGCGAATCCTCTGTGTTCGTATCTATCAGAGTAAAAAGTGCTCATATTCTCGGAGCCAGCAATTTCACTTCCAGGAATTACCGTGCGGACATACTCACAGACCCAGCACAGAATGACATGTGGGTAAATATATTCATGGCAGAATTTGTAGAACCTTAGATGAGCGCTTGCTAAGGAGACTGCTTAAATAAACCGTGCTGTATCCATGCAGTGGTATACTTTATATCCATTGAAAAGAATGAAGGCAGAGAGCAATTTCTAAGATACTATGAAGTGAAAGAAACAAGGTGGAGAGTCTAAAGCATGCTACCATTGTCATGGTTAAAAGAAAGTAGGACCACGTGCTCGTGATATGTGGCTCTGTATGTGCGTTGACCGTTCCTGTGCTTATGCATTGGGCATTGGTGCCTACCTTTGGGAAGATAAACCGAGTGGCTGGGGACAAGGTAGGAGGAAGGCTTCTTTCTCGATTATGTATTCTTGAGCAGTTTTTGTATTTTTACCACGGATAGATATTATGTATTTAAAAAATGAAGGAAGGAAGTTAGGTGGACGGATGGATAGATAGATGACCAGGGAAGACCATAATATCGGGAAAATGATAAATTACAAACAAAAACTTGGAAAGCACTCTTAAATTAGAGAAATACTCTTACAGAGTATCATGTCTTTACATCTGTTATAACAGTTCTCATGTTGTTTTATAATTACCTGTTGATTTGTATGTCTTTCCTACTAGACTCTAGCTCCCTAAGTGCTTTTTTGCTGGTGTAACCGCCCCCCCCCCAGCACCTTACACACTACCTGGCAAAGTAGGAACTTGACAAATATTTATTGGGTGGTTTGAATGAATAAAGTTAAGTGAATGGATGAATAAACTCTCTCCAGGAGCACGGATCAACAGGGATTTTTAAACTGGAAACTGCTGAGAAGTAGGAAGAAAAATAGAAAGTAATGTACTACATAGTTTATTTTGGGGACAAAACTTGAAAATCTTTTTTCAAGAAGGGAGTATCTTTGAGTGTAGTTATAAAATATGTATTTTTTGAGGCTTTGTGCAAGGCACCCTGGTAGATGTTGTGGGACATAAAATCTGAACCAAACATAGATCTTACCCTCAAAGAGTTTACAGTCGAGTGGGGAAGGTAAGGTACAATACCCACACTAGGTGTAAAGTGATAATTACTGCTTTTTTCGGAACTACAGATGAAGAACCGCGGGACTCCGCGGGAGGGAAGAGGGTTCTATGTGGTGTGGTGAGGGAAGCTTTGGAGCCCCCCCGGGGGGCGGGGGCTGCACCCACACTGTCATTCTAAACCTAGAGTACTTATGAGATTAATTAATTGATGATTGTTGAAACAATTTTACACACGAAAACAGATTTTCAGACTAGCCAGATGGTTTTCTTTAGCACTGAAACTCCTACATTATTTCTCTCTTTTTTCAAAATTTCTGTTTTGAGAATGTGTTATAGATAAAGACTAAATAATTTCATGGATTGAGGCAGGTGAACTGATTCTGTATGTGGTATATAATTTTCACATGCATGGATAGTAATTATATATATATATATAAAAGGAAATTTTGATTATACTTATGCAGTTTCAGTAAAAATGAAAGTTTTGTGTATATAATTTCCCAATTTTTCTCTCTTTAAAGTTATCACATATTTTTAAATACATTTTAGGTGCACTTTTGAATGTACTTTATAAATACAAATAGTTATCTAGTTCTTGGAACTTGATGTGATTATTTCTATTCTTTATCATTTCTGCAAAGGAAATCTATGTTCAATGTGTCTTTATTGTGACTTACTTAATTTTGATTTTGCTTTAGGTTCACCATGACATTTATTCTGCCCAGGGATTCTTCCTAGAAATGTAGAAAACTCCATTGCTGTAGAAAAAATATTAAACATGGTCCTTATGTTTGGCAGTAAGGTTGAAATAGAGGTAAAGTAAGGGAAGCTATAAACTCACCCAGGCAGTCCATACCAGCACTCACAGATGCATGGGGGGCATTACCCTATTAGGAACCTCTGGGTGGCATCTAAGAGACCAGCCTATTGAAAAGGAAGCTTTGGGGGCGCCTGGGTGGCAGAGTCAGTTAAGCCTCCAACTCTTGATTTTTGGCTCAGATCATGATCTCAGGGTCGTGGGATCGAGCCCTGTGTCGGGCTCTGTGCTCATCGCAGAGTCTCCTTGTCCTTCTCCCTCTGCTCCTCCCCTATTCACTCTCTCTCTCAAATAAATAAATAAAATCTTTTTAAAAGAAAGAAAGAAAGGTAACTCTGGTAAACAGTGCTCACCCAAAGGGCAGCATCCTCAAATCTCTTTATGTCCAAGCTGTACCTCAAGATGAGCTTCTTTAATGGGCCTATTGAAGTAATTATAAGTAGCCCAATTTTTACTTAATTCATACTTGTCTTGATTTTTAATTAGCAATAGCATCCTTTTAGCCTGTGTTCTGGAATGTTTTATCATGAAGTATAAAACAGCAGTTGAGATATTCTTTTTCTGACCTTCTCATTTTTGTGAATATATGAACTTGTTTCAGCCTAATAGATTGCACAGGAATTTAGTGTGCTCGTGGCCATGCTTCTTACTATCTCTGTGTTTGCCTGTATTGCTTAAAGCACTAAATACATATCTTGATGGAAGTGGATTATGAGAGGATATTGGTGTAAGAAGTCAACAGTGGCTGCTCATAGGCATATCAGTACAATGGGGATCACATCATAATTGCGGTTAACTACATGAATTCAAGAAATGGGGTCAAAAGGAGACAGCATAGAGATAGATAGAAAGAAAGGAAGGAAGGATATGGTGATTCTGCCATTTTTCTCGATAAGTGTGTTCACAGAGTTATGGTAAGATGAGAAATAAATTTGCTCTTCTTTTATGCCATGTCAGTTTCTACTTGGCATCCATAGAGTTTCATGGGATATAAGCTCTGGTGCTTAAAAATACATAGTTTTCATAAATCATTGTCATTAAGTGCCTTTAACTACAGATGTTCGTCTAAAGAAACTGCAGTATTTCAGTACTGAAGGAAGAACTGCTGGGCTTAACTATATTGAGACAGTATGTTGGGTCTGCAGTGTAGTACCTTCCTTAGGAATTTTCAAGAATGATTTTGATTATACTTCATAATTTATGTTTGAACTTTAGAACCTATCCCATTATAGTCCACTTGCCTATTAAATATTTAATGAGCAACTACTATCGACTGGACCTCAGCAGATACAGAAATAAGGAAAACGTACTTTCTTTTAAAAGATGACTGTGGTAGTTGGGGTTATAGAGAAGAGAATATGCATATGCTTTATAGTGTCATTATTGCTATAAAACACTAGTTGCTGTGGGATATAGAGAATGGGCACTTGAATCAATCCAGAAGGAAGAGAGAAGAGAAGGGGGGAGAATGTCAGGGTAGGAAATGAAACACTTCCTCAAGTAGTTGCTAAGCTAAGACTTTAGTTTAACTATAACTTCGATCACTGAGAATGAGAAGGAGAATATTCCTATACAGAGGAAATAAAATATGTAGAATGTACAGGAATTTGCCAGTTCTCCCCCACCTGCCCAGATATAACACAGTGTATGGGGTGATGCATAAAGTCCTGCAGAGAAAAGCCAAAAGAGTCTGAACAAGTAGTCAGCATCATATTAGGACAGATCTTCTCTCCCAACCAATTTAGATTTTATCCTGAAGACAGTGGAGCATCATGGAAGGATTTCTGTAAGAAAATGTTTCAGAAAGAATCCGTTGTAGCAATAGCAAGCTTGGGTCGAAGACAGAACTGGAAACAGGGAAACTACTTGAGAGGATACTGCATTTAGGTTTTTACTAATTTAGTCATAAACTGATAGAGTCATTAATTGAGGTAATATTAGAAGGAATAAAATTCTAATCATGTTTAGGTACCAGAATTTCCAGGATTGATTGATTGACTTTTAAAGATTTATTTATTTATTTTAGAAAAGACAGAGAGCAGGTGCAGGGGGAGGGGCAGAGGAAGAGGGACAGAGAGAATCCCAAGCAGACTCTGTGCTGAGTGCGGAACCTGACCTGGGGCTTGATCCCACAACCCATGAGATCATGACCTGAGCTGAAACCAGGAGTCAGACTGCTTAACCAGCTGAGCCGCCTAGGTGCCCCTAGTATTTCCAGGATTTAATGACTAAATGGAAATAGAAAAATGTCACACAGTTTCCTGTTTGCTGCTGGGGGGGAACTGCATGGATAGGCTGTTCCAAAAGTCAGGAGACACAAGATGAGGAATAAGTTCTGGTGTGATCATCTTATATTTGGGGTACCTAGTGTGGCTTACAGGGAAGTAGAATTAGGTCAGAGATACAAATAGGCTTCATCAGCAGGGCTAAAACCAAAGAAGGGAAGAAAGGTCGAGGGTGAGAGAAGTATGTAAAGTTAGAACATTAGTGACCAAGAATGGCACCTGGAGACACCAACAGTAGACGTGTTGTTGATGAGAGAAGCCTAAAGAGCATTCTGGGCAGAAGGAGCCAGGCAAGAGAAGCCTACGAAGCTAAGTTCTGTGTATTAAGTAGAACAGAGAACAGTAAATCCTGCAAGATAACAGTTGAAAAATGTGCATTGGATTTGACAAAGACTAGTTCCTAAGCAGGTGCATGGATTCTTCCTTTTTCTTGGGTTGATGCAAAGCACGAACCTTGGCGATAGAATGGAATGTACAGGGGTGGGTTTGGAGCTCAAAGTTGTGAAAGTGAATTCAGGGCAGCCTTGGATAAACAGTCATTCGGCATCTGGAGAGCAAATTATAAAAGCACTCTAGTAATGTAACCAGTGACACTGCTGCTAACATATCCAAATCAACCCTCTTTTTGTAGCTTAGGTATTACCAAATTTACATAAGAAGGAGAAAAATATTCTGAGAACAAAAAGAAAAAGTAAAGTGAAAACTAAGATGGTGCTGGTCGGTTTAGAATGCCTCTACTTAGGGGACGCCTAGCTAGCTCAGTTGGTGGAGTGTTCGACTCTTGATCTTGGGGTTGTGAGTTCGAGCCCCACATTGGGGGGTAGAGATGACTTAAAAATAAAATTCTTGAATATAATAATAAAAAAATAAAACTCGTATGCCTCTACTTCGGATTCTTCCCCAGAAATCTTACTCAGCTGTATTTCTTTCTGGACCTCTGTAAACCAGTCTTCAAGCTGAAATTGGAAGTTAAGATACCCATTAGAGGATAAAGGAAAGTCACTGTGTAGAAATGTTTATTCACCTGATAAATTCTTCACATTCCTCTATTTATGTGGATATGGGTGAACTAACACTCACTTATTCATTATTCTTGTCTGTACTTAGCTCATTGTACACTATATTAATTACCTTGATAAAATTCACTTTATTTTTTGCATATGACTTTGAGTTTCATGCCAGTCTTGAGATCCTCTCATACTTGCTTCAGATTTTCATTATTTGGCTGGCATTTTTGTCTTCAGTGAACCAGAATCATCTCATTTTAAATTCACATGAGGCAGAAGTCCCGGGAGTCAGCTCTCTAGTTCTACTTACTAATTTATGGAGGTGTGATTTGGGTGATTTTTAAATTAAAAGTATCATTTTATATTCATAGTGATGATTTTGAAAATTTTACTAAATTTATATGTATATAAATATCTTTATTGTTCAGGAGTCTGACAAGTTAATTTCTTTGCTAATTGTTGTAGTTATTAATATATAGGTTATATCAGAATTCTATTGCTTTCATCCAAAGCTTTTTCAAAAATTCCCAAGCCAAGAACGATGCATTGTAATATTCATTTTAGCACATAAAATTGAAGGCAAAATAAGTTTGGGAAGATTTTTAGTATATACTTTAGTATATACTGTATTTTAGTATACTTTTATAGTATTTCAAGGCTAGTTTTCTAAGATAAATCATTAAGCCAATATATCACTGCATCTAAGGTAATAATTCAAAGCCTTGACTAGCCTCAGTATCTGAGAGGCTTACTTTCATACCTAGAATCTCAGATGAGGTGACTGGGACTGTAGGAGCTGGCCAGGCTTTGCCTATTTCCACGATTCTTCTCCTTTGTGTGGTTATGGCAAAGCACCACATTTTTAGGGTAATTAAACTTTTCACACAAAGGTTGGAATACTCAGAGTGAGCATATGGAAAGAGTGAAAACCAAAGACACAATATATGTACGATTGGAGACCTTGACAAAAAAACACAAGGCATCGCAACACAATACCTAAATATTAAAAAGTATAATCGCTCCAAGAATTATCTCCAAACAGTATCTAGTCATTTGTGTTCTGCATCTTTCACTTAGCTTATTACTTTAAAAACTCATTAAAATTGTTGCATATATCAGTAGCTTGTTTCTTTTCATGGATTTACTCCCATTACATGGTAGCATCATAATAGGCTTATACAATCACTAGTAGATAGGCATTTGGGTTCTTTGCAGTTTGGGCTATTATGAAAAAAACTTGTGAATATTCCAGTACAAAACTTTGTATGGACATACATTTTCAGTTATCTTGGCTAGATATCTAGGAGTGCAATTTCTGTGTCATTTGGTATGTTCAACTTCATAAGAAACTGCCAAATTGAATTTTACATTTCTAGGATGTTATTTAACATCATCACCACACTTGGCATGGTTAATCTTTAAATTTTACCCACTTTGGTGAGTGTGTAGTGGTATTTTGTAGTTTTAATTTGAACTTCCTGAACAACTAATGATATTGAGCATCTTCCTGTGTTGATTTGCCATTTGGATATCTTCTTTTGATAGGCTTTCTTAAAAGTGTCTTTTGAAGGACAACTGTTTTAAAGTAGATGAAGTACATTTCATCGGGGTGTGTGTGTGTGTGTGTGTGTGTGTGTGTGTGTGGTTTGTACATTTTGTATCGAATTTAAAACATCTTTTCCTCACCCAAGTTTAAGATTTTTTTCTCCCATGTTTTCTTCTAAAGGGGTGAATAGTTTTAGCACTTACATTTAGGTCTATGATCCATTGCAAGTTAATTTTTGTATATGGTGCTATATAAGAGTCAGCATTCTTTTTTCTTTTCTTTCTTTTTTTTTTTTTTGCATTTGGATATCTAATTGTTCCAGCATATTTTTTGAGAATATAATCTGTTTCCCATTAAATTACCCTGACACCTTTGTCAGAAGATGAATTGACCATATACATGGGGTTGATACCTGGACCCTCTCTTTGGTTGCATTAATCTCTATCTATCCATTCTTATGCCTGCCACACTGTCTTTAACACTTACGTTACAGTAAGTGTTAAAAATGGGCAGTTTGGGTCTTCTACTTTTGCTTTTCTTTTAAAAATATTGTTTTGACAACTTTATTTCCTTAACATTTCCATATAAATTAGGGAATAAGCTTGTTGATTTCTACATAAAGGTCTCCTGCACTTTAACTGGGCTTATATTAAATCTGTTGATCAATTTAGAGAGTTGACATATTAACAGTATTGCATTCTGATCCATGAACATGGTATAGCTTTCTGATTATTTAGATTTTCTTTAATTCAACAATATTATATAGTTTTTAGTGTACAGGTCTTGAACATTTTTTGTTAAATTTATCCTGAACTATTTTGTTTTTGATGTTATTGTAAGTGCTTGGTCTTCCAAATTTGAATTGTTGATTGATAATATATAGAAATGCAATTGATACTTATTACCCTTGAATTTCACATTCTTGCTAAAAAATTTTTTTGTGAGTATGTTGAGATTCTCTGTGTAGATGATCATATCATGTGAAAACAGACACAATTTTACTTCTTTCTAATCTCGTGCATTTTTGTTTCTTCTTTATTCTGCTAATACCTTGAATTTTGTTTGATTTTTTAATGTTAAACCAATTTTGCCTTTCTTAGATAAACCCAACTTGGTTATGAGATAGTATCCTCCCGATGTGTTGATGAAATTTTGTTAAGAATTTTAAGTATTTGTTCCTTCATAATATTCTTTAGGTCCCTCCTCTTCCCAACCTCAAGTAATGTCTCTGGGTTTGGATTCAAGATAATGTTGACCTCTTGAAATGAGTTGGGAAGCATTGCTTCCTCTTCTGTTTTCTGGTATATTTCATCAGTGAAATTTTTGGACCAAGAGTTTTCTTTGTAGGAAGGTTTTTAACAATGAATTGAAAAAAATATACATAAATACATATATATATATATATATATATATATATATATATATACATGCATTTTTTTTAGTAAACTTTGGTAGTTTGTGTGTTTCTAAGAATTTGTTCATTTCATCTAAATTTTTAAGTGTATTTGCTTAATATTGTTAATAACGTTCTCACGTTATTGCATTAGTGTCTGTAGGGAGCAGTGGTTAACGTCTCTCTTTTAATATTGCAATTTGTTTCTTCTCTCTTTTTATTTCTGATCATTCTTCCTAAAGGTTAGTAATTTTTATGGATATTTTCAGCTTTAGGTTCTACTGATTTTCTTCTATTATTTTGGGGTTATCTATTTCATTGATTTTTGCTCTTATCTTTATTATTTCCTTCCTCCTGGCTACTTTGGGTTTAATTTGCTTTCCTTACCCTGCTTCATAATGTGGAAACTTAAAGCATTTATTTAAACCTTTTTTTTCTAATATAAGTAATATATAAACTAACCTGTAGAAACCAATTTTATGTTGTATTTACATATAAATATTTATAACATATTTTTAATATATATGTTTTCACATTTTTTTATATCTATTCTTTTCCCAAATTTACTAATTTCTCATGTCCTATCTTTTTGGCAAATGGACTATTTTAAGATGTATATTTTCCAAATAACGTTTATCATTCAGAAATGTTTATTGAGTGCTTACTGTGTTCTGGTCTTAGAGTGCACTGGGGTGAATAAAACAGTCATATTAGAAAATAAACCCAATAAATATTATAATAACAATGAACAGAATGCTATGGTATGAGAGAGAATAATGGAGAACCTATTTACTCTAAATTGAGTTACCTGCTTGAGGAAGTAGCACTTAGTTTGAGACTTGGTAGCAAAACATATGGGGAAGCGGGTTCTGGGGAAGGAGCTGCATGCACAGAGGCTGTGGTGAGAGCGGCTTCTTGAAAATGAGACCGTATGTAGCTCCCAGCTCTAGATGCACTGATCTTTCAAAAAAGGTATGTTGTATTCATATTCTTGTTCTACACTTTGAGAAGCTGTGTTCTCTAATAAGTCCTTTCTCTTATGCAGTTCATATTATGCTATTATGAAGGAGACTTAAGAAGCTTCTTCTTAATGGAATAATTTATACATTTATTGTCTCAAATTAATAGAAACTGTAGTTTTAGTGTAATAAATAGATGATATGTCTTAGAGATAGACAACCTAAGTTTGAATCTTTACCACTCAATAACTGTGTGATGCTAGGCAAATTTTATAACATCTCTAAGCCTTGTTTTTTTCATTTCTGTGATGCAGATGATAATTCTATTTTATAAGGGTGTTTTGAGGATAATTCATGTAAGTCACTTGGGGTACAATGCCCAACAAGTAGAAGTGCTCAAAAATATTGCCTATTGTGGGGCACCTGGGTGGCATAGTCAGTTAAGTGTCCGACTTTTGGTTTAAGCTCAGGTCATGATCTCAGGGTCGTGGAGTGGACTCAGAGGGGAGTCTGTTTAGGATTCGCTTCCTCTGCCCTTCCTCCCCCCACCCCAAACCCCCCTGCACTCGCTCTCTCTCCCAATAAATCTTTTAAAAAAATAGTGCCTATTGTGATAGTAATGGGAATAATCACTTATATTTAATCATTTATTATATTTAATCATCTGTAATATGGAGATAACATGTAGCTTTTATGATTGTAGTTAGAATGTACTGCTCTTAATGCCCCAAAATGGTAATATTTATTATTTTTATTGTGTTGGTATTGGCTATATTTCACAAACAGCCCAGGTATTTCACATATATCCTAATAAATGTACATATTTCAAAGCAATTACCTTGAGAACTTTTACCTTTTTAAAAGTATATTTTATTTTCCAAATGAAAAATCAGTTAATATTTAATGTGGTAGACCTGAGCAGTCTCTTCTTTAATCTTGATAATTTAGTTTTAATAAAATATTTTAATATACATTATTTTGATAATAATGATTGGGAATTTAAAATGATTTTTTAAAGGAAGCTCTTTTTTTGTCTTTTCATATTATTAAGTATTTTCAGTAGGCCACTTCTAATGCCAGAAAATTTTCTTAGCTTGTATTGCATCACTTTTTTAAAAATTGCCAGTTTACAGGCTACTCGTTCCGATTGGTGATCTAGAATTCTTTTTACATTTTCAGACTTATAGGAAGAGGCCAGGAAGTAGACGAATAGGGCTTGAGGCATTTAGCTGATAATTTGTAGCTAACAGTTTCAGTGTCCAGCAACTCTGACCTTAGATCCTTGTCAGTTCTTCTGTGGTATCCTAAAGGTTTAATTTGTATTTCAGGAAATATAAATTGGGAATGCATGGGTGGCTCGGACAGTTAAGCGTCTGCCTTCGACTCAGGTCATGATCTTGGGGTCCTGGGGATCGAGTCCTGCATCGGGCTCCCTGTTCAGCAGGAAGTCTGCTTCCCACTGCCCCTCCCCCTCCTCGTGCTCTCTCTCTCTCTCTCTCCTCCTCTGACAAATGAATAAATAAAATCTTAAAAAAAAAGAAATATATATTGATCTATATTATTAAAATATGGCATTTTTATACTTAGGTCTGTATCACAGTTGTTTTTGAAAGAACCTTAAAAACTAAATGCAAACATAGATTACTTTGCATTAATTTTTCTGTGTGAAATATATGCAAACTATGAGCTTAGCTTGTGAAAACGATAGACATTATCTGAGGTAATTATATGAAGAATTGCCTGTTAAGTGTAAGAATACTTCCATTTGATCCTATAAAATTAAGTATTTGGGTGTTTATTTCATAATGTATTTAATACTATCCCAATTGTGTAGTATAGTATTTGCTATGGATTATTTGTGTCCCCCTCACCACAAAGCTTGTGTGTTGAAACCCAATCCCCAGTGTGATGGTCCTAGGAGATGAGGTCTTTGGGAGGTGATCAGTCATGAGGGTGGAGCCCTTGTGGGAGGGATTAGTCCCCTTATAAAAGAGACCCCAAAGAGTTTACTCATCCTTCCACCACATAGGGATACAGCAAAAAGACAGCCATTGGTGAACTGAGGAGGAAGTTCTCACCTGACACCCAGTCTGCCGGTGCCTTGATCTTGGACTTCCCAGAACTGTACAAAGTAAAGTTCTGTTGTTTATAAGCTGCCCCCAATCTTGGGTGTTTTGTTATAGCAGCCTAAACAGACTAAGACACTGTCATTGATTCATTTTTCTGTGGGTGAGCCAGAGCCATTCTTTTAATATTAAGCGTTTTTTGCAAATCCAAGGGATGTGTTGATCTGCACATAGTGCAGACTGACTTGTCTTGTTGCTTAAGCAATTAGTTGTCTTCAGGATATTCAGGTTTCAACCTCAGTGGATATTATAATAATGAATGTCATCATTGAAAATGAGCATATTTTGTTACTCTCTAGTTAACCATTTTCTTTTTACCATTACCAAGGAATGACTGAAAGTTTTAAAAGTGGTATTTGCAGGAAAAAAAATTGAGATTAAAATCTTAGATTGCACTGATAATTCTTAGGAAATTTTTTATGTCCAGATCTTTTTCTTTTTTGAAAAGTTTGTTGCATTAAAGACTAAACTTGCACATTCAAGGAAACCATCAACAAAATGAAAAAGCAACCTACTGAATGGAAGAAGATATTTGTAAATAATACATCCGATCAGGAGTCAATATCTAAAATATATCAAAAACCTATGCAATTTAATATTAAAAAACTCTATTAAAGATGGGCAAAGGACTTGAATAAACATTTTTCAAAGAAGAAATACAAATAGCCATCAGACACATGAAAAGATGCTCAACATCACTCATCATCAGAAAATGCAACTCACAATGATGAGGGGGTATCACCTCACAACCATTGGATTGGCTGTTAACAAAAGCAAAAAATCACAAGTGTTGACGACGATGTTGAGAGAAGGGAACCCTTGTGCACTGTTGGTGGGAATTCAAATTGGTGCAGCCACCATGGAGAACAGCATGGAAGTTTCTCAAAAAATTAAAAGTAGAACTATCATATGATCCAGCAATTCCACTTCTGGGATATTTACTCAAAGAAAATGCAAACACTAGGAGAAGCAAGATGGCGGAGGAGTGGGAGACCTAAATTTCGTCCAGTCCCAGAAATTCAGCTAGATAGAGATCAGATCATTCTGAACACCTATGAACTCAACAGGAGAGCAAAGAAAAGAATAGCAACAACTCTCTGAACAGAAAAGCGACCACTTTCTGGAAGGTAGGATGATAGTGAATTCAAGGCGATATTCGGGAAGATGGACAGCCGGGGAGGGAGCCTCCGTCAGCCGCTACCAGCAAGTGATAGCGGAGCACAAAATCAGAACTTTTAGAAGTTTGCTCTGATGAGGGACAACGCTCCAGTGGCTAAGCAGGGGGTGGAACCCTCGCTGGGACAGTGTGGTCGCGGGACCCTCGGGGTCACCGGAAGACCAGGGGTGCCTGAGTGCAGCAGAACTCCCAGGTATCGGGGCGGGGAAGCTGGCTGCAGAGACGGAGCTGAGGAGTGGGCTCTCAGCTCAGGGTTGCCATAAAACGTGATCCGTGGCCCGGTCGGGCCACTGCTCTTCCAGCAGGGACCCAACAAGTGGCAGATCTGGGGAGACTCCTCTTCCTTCCCCGGGAGGAGTGGCACGGGAGTGCACCACAGGAGCGCACCGTAGGGATCCCCTGGGTTTGGAGACTCCACATGGGTTGGGTGCCGGAGATAAAAACCCTCAGTCACAGGCTGGGTGAGCACAGAGTGCGGCCGGAGACGGGAGTGATTGACTGCTTTTCTCTGGGGGCTCACTGAGGAGTGGGCCCTGAGTTCTCAGGTCCTCCAGGGCGGAGATTGGAGGCTGCCATTTTCACTCTCACCCTCCAAAGCCATAGGGAAAGCTTGTAGGGAACAAAAGCTCCCAAGAGCAAATCCGAGCAGATTACTTAGCCCGGACGACAAGGCCGGGGCACATCCACCTCCGCAAAGACATCTGGGAACCACGGCAACAGGCCCCTCCCACCAAAGAACAGCAGGACCATCCAGCCAAGACCAAGTTTACTGATCAATGACGCCAGCACTAGGGGAATACAGCACATAGAATTCATCGCATTTTTCTCATGATTCTTTAGTCTTTCAAACTTAATTTTTTTAATTTTTCTTTTTTTTTGAATTTTTCTTTTTCCCTTTTTCAGCCAACATCTTATCAATCCCTTTTTTAAAAAATCTTTTTTATTTTTCATTTTTAGAGTCCTATTCTATCCCTTCTTACTAGTTAACTTTATTTTTGGTATATATATATATATATATATAGTTCTCTCTTTAAAATTATGGGATATACTTTGTTCTAAGAGACCAAAATATACCCTAAATCTCTAGTGTATGGCTTTGTTCTAGTCTCCTGCCTGATTACATTCTCTCCGTTTTTTTTTCTTAATTCCTCTTTTTTCTTTTTTCAACCAACTTCTTAACAATTCCTTTTATAAAATCTTTTATAATTTTCATCTGTGCAGTCATATTCCATCCCTTCATCGTATTTACCCTTGTTCTTGTACATATGTTTTTCATTCTTTAGAATTTTGGGAGGCACTTTCTTCTAACAGACAAGATACGCCCAAAATCTAGTGTGTGGCACTGACCTATGCACCAGCCTGATCAAATTTGATCATATTCTTTTTTTTATTTTTTATCTTTTTTTTTTTTTTTTTTTTTCCTTTTTTCTTTCTTTCCCTTTCTTTTGCCCTGGTCTCAGGTCTCTTCTGATTTGTTTAGTGTATATTTTTCTGGGGTCGTTGTTACCCTGTTAGCATTTTGTTCTCTCATTCATCTATTCTTCTCTGGACAAAATGACAAGACAGAAAAACTCACCTCAAAAAAAAGAACAAGAGGCAGTACCGACTGCCAGGGACCTAATCCATATGGACCATTAGTAAGACGTCAGAACTAGAGTTCAGAATGACCATTTTAAAGATACTAGCTGGCCTTGAAAAAAGCATGGAAGATACTAGAGAAACCCTTTCTGGAGAAATAAAAGAACTAAAATCTAACCAAGTGAAAATCAAAAAGACTGTTAATGAGGTGCAATAAAAAATGGGGGCTCTAACTGCTAGGATAAATGAGGCAGAAGAGAGAATCACTGATATAGAAGACCAAATGATGGAAAATAAAGAGGCTGAGAAAAAGATAAACAACTACTGGATCACAAGGGCAGAATTCACGAGATAAGTGATACCATTAGACAAAACAATATTAGAATAATTGGGATCCCAGAAGAAGAAAGAGAGAGAGGGGCAGAAGGTATATTGGAGGAAATTATAGCAGAGAACTTCCCTAATTTGAGGAAGGAAACAGGCATCAAAATCCAGAAGGCTCAGAGAACCCCCCCCAAAAAGTCAATAAAGATAGGTCAACACCCTGACATCTAATAGTAAAACTTACGAGTCTCAAAGACAAAGAGAAAATCTTGAAAGCAGCTCGGGAGAAGAGATATGTAACCTTAATTGTAGAAACATTAGATTGGCAACAGACCTATCCACAGAGACCTGGCAGGCCGGAAAGGACTGGCATGATATCTTCAGAGCACTAAACGAGAAAAATATGCAGCCAAGAATACTATATCCAGCTAGGCTGTCATTGAAAATAGAAGGAGAGATAAAAAGCTTCCAGGACAAACAAACACTAAAGGAATTTGCAAACATGAAACCAGCCCTACAAGAAATATTGAAAGGGGTCCTCTAAGCAAAGAGAGAGCCTAAAAGTAATATAGACCAGAAAGGAACACAGACAATGTACAGTAACAGTCACCTTACAAGCAATACAATGGCACTAAATTCATATCTTTCAGTAGTTACCCTGAATGTAAATGGGCTAAACGCCCCCAATCAAAAGACCCAGGCTATCAGATTGGATAAAAAAACAAGACCCATCGATATGCTGTCTGCAAGAGACTCATTTTAGACCCAAAGACACCCCCAGAT
The DNA here is from genome assembly GCF_009762305.2 of Zalophus californianus. NCBI lineage: Eukaryota > Metazoa > Chordata > Mammalia > Carnivora > Otariidae > Zalophus > Zalophus californianus. The sequence goes on along the minus strand of NC_045604.1, from coordinate 63,023,393 downwards.
TGAAAGTGAGGGGGTGGAAAACCATTTACCATGCTAATGGACACCAAAAGAAAGCTGGGGTGGCGATCCTTTTATCAGACAAATTAGATTTTAAACCAAAGACTGTAATAGATGAGGAAGGACACTATATCCTACTTAAAGGGTCAATTCAACAAGATCTAACAATTGTAAATATCCATGTCCCTAACATGGGAGCAGCCAATTCTATAAGGCAGTTAATAACAAAAGCAAAGAAACACATCGACAACAATAGCAATAATAGTGAGGGACTTTAACACCCCCCTTACTGACATGGACAGATCATCTAAGCAAAAGATCAACAAGGAAATAAAGAATTTAAATGACACACTGGACCAAATGGACTTCACAGACATATTCAGAACATTCCATCCCAAAGCAACGGAATACACATTCTTCTCTAGTGCCCATGGAACATTCTCCAGAATAGATCACATCCTAGGTCACCAATCAGGTCTCAACCAGTACCAAAAGACTGGGATCATTCCCTGCATATTTTCAGACCACAATGCTTTGAACCTAGAACTCAATCACAATAGTAAAGTCGGAAACAACTCCAATACATGGAGGCTAAAGAGCATCCTTCTAAAGAATGAATGTGTCAAACAGGAAATTAAAGAAGAGTTAAAAAAAATTCATGGAAACAAATGAAAATGAAAACACAACTGTTCAAAATATTTGGGATGCATGCCAAGGCAGTCCTAAGAGGAAAGTATATAGCAATCCAAGCTTTTCTCAAGAAACAAGAAAGGTCTCAAATACACAACCTAACCCTACACCTAAAGCAGATAGAGAAAGTACAGCAAATAAAGCCTAAACCCAGCAGGAGAAGAGAAGTAATAAAGATTCAAGTAGAAATCAATGAAATAAAAACCAAAAGAACAGTAGGACAGATCAACAAAACTAGGAGTTTGTTCTTTGAAAGAATTAACAGGATTGATAAACCCCTGGCCAGACTTACCAAAAAGAAAAGAGAAAGGACCCAAATAAATAAAATCATGAATGAAAGAGGAGAAATCACAACCAACACCAAAGAAAAAGAAACAGTTATAAAAACATATTATGAGCAACTATATGCCAGCAAATTAGATAACCTGGAAGAAATGGATGCATTCCTAGAGATGTATCAACTACCAAAACTGAACCAGGAAGAAATAGAAAACCTGAACAGACCTATAACCACTAAGGAAATTGAAGCAGTCATCAAAAATCTCCCAACAAACAAGAGCTCAGGGCCGGATGGCTTCCTAGGGGAGTTCTACCAAACATTTAAAGAAGAATTAATACCTATGCTTCGGAAACTTCCAAAAAATAGAAATGGAAGGAAAACTTCCAAACTCGTTTTGTGAGGCCACTATTACCTTGATCCCAAAACCAGGCAAAGACCTCATCAAAAAAGAGAATTACAGACCAATATCCTTGATGAACATGGATGCAAAAATTCTCACCAAAGTACTAGCCAATAGGATCCAACAGTACATTAAAAGGATTATTCACCACGACCAAGTGGGATTTATCCCTGGGCTGCAAGGCTGGTTCAACATCTGCAAATCAATCAACGTGATACAATACATTAATAAAAGAAAGAAGAAGAACCATATGATCCTCTCAATAGATGCATAAAAAGCATTTGACAAAATACAGCATCCTTTCTTGATCATAACTCCTCAGAGTATAGGGATAGAGGGTACATACCTCAATATCATAAAAGTCATCTATGAAAAACCCACAGTGAGTATCATTCTCAATGGGGAAATACTGAGAGCTTACCCCCTATGGTCAGGAACACGGCAGGGATGTCCACTATCACCCCTGCTCTTCAACATAGTATTAGAAGTCCTAGCCACAGCAATCAGACAACAAAAAGAAATAAAAGGCATCCAAATCAGCAAAGAAGTCAAACTCACTGTTTGCAGGTGATATACTTTATGTGGAAAACCCAAAAGACACCACCCCAAAACTGCTAGAACTCATACAGGAATTCACTAAAGTGGCAGGATATAAAATCAATGCACAGAAATCAGTGCATTCCTATACACCAACAACAAGACAGAAAAAAGAGAAATTAAGGGATCGATCCTATTTACAAGTGCACCCAAAACCATAAGATACCTAGGAGTAAATCTAACCAAAGAGACAAAGGATCTGTACTCAGAAAACTATAAAATACTCATGAAAGAAATTGAGGAAGATATGAAGAAATGGAAAAACATTCCCTGCTCATGGTTTGGAAGAACAAGTATTGTGAAGATGTCAATGCTAACTAGAGCAATCTACACATTTAATGCAATCCCTTCAAAATACCATCCACTTTTTTCAAAGAAATGGAACAAATAATCCTAAAATTTGTATGGAACCAGAAAAGACCCCGAATAGCCAGAGGAATGTTGAAAAAGAAAAGCAGAGCTGGCAGCATCACAATTCCGGACTTCCAGCTCTATTAGAAAGCTGTCATCATCAAGACAGTATGGTACTGGCACAAAAACAGACACATAGATCAATGGAACAGAATCGAGAGCCCAGAAATGGACCGTCAACTCTATGGTCAACTAATCTTCGACAAAGCAGGAAAGAACGTCCAATGGAAAAAAGACCGTCTCTTCAACAAATTGTGTTGGGAAAATTGGACAACCACATGCAGAAGAATGAAACTGGATCATTTCCATACACCACACACAAAAATAGACTCAAAATGGTTGAAAGACCTAAATGTGAGACAGGAGTCCATCAAAATCCTAAAGGAGAACACAGCAACCTCTTTGACCTCAGCCGCAGCAACTTCTTCCTAGACACAACGCCAAAGGCAAGGGAAGCAAGGGAAAAAATGAACTATTGGGACTTCATCAAGATAAAAAGGTTTTGCACAGCAAAAGAAACAGTCAACAAAACCGAAAGACAACCTACAGAATGGGAGAAGATATTTGCAAATGACATATCAAATAAAGGGCTAGTATCCAAAATCTATAAAGAACTTACCAAACATGACACCCAAAGAACAGATGATCCAATCAAGAAATGGGCAGAAGACATGAACAGCCATTTTTCCAAAGAAGACATTCAAAGGGCCAATAGACACATGAAAAAGTGCTCAACATCACTCGGCATCAGGGAATTCCAAATCAAAACCTCAGTGAGATACCACCTCACAGCAGTCAGAATGGCTAAAATTAACAAGTCGGGAAACAACAGATGTTGGCGGGGATGCGGAGAAAGGGGAACCCTCCTACACTGTTGGTGGGAACGCAAACTTGTGCAGCCGCTCTGGACAACAATATGGAGGTTCCTCAAAAAGTTGAAAATAGAGCCACCCTATGACCCAGCAATTGCAGTACTCGGTATTTACCCCAAAGATACAAATGCAGTGATCCGAACGGGTACGTGTACCCTGATGTTTATAGCAGCAAAGTCCACAATAGCCAAACTATGGAAAGAGCCAGAATATATATGACTGATGAATGGATAAGAAGATGTGATATATATATATGATATATATCACATATATATATATTACTTGTGCTTTTGCAACTTTGTATATATGTATATATATATGTGTATATATACGTATATATACTCAAACACATATACAATGGAATATTACTCAGCCATAAAAAAGAAATACATCTTGCCATTCAAAACAACATGGATGGATCTGGATGGCATTATGCTAAGTGAAATGAGTCAGACAGAGAAAGGCAAATACCATAAGATTCCACTTCAATGTGGAATCTAAAAGACAAAGGAAACAAATAAACAAAACAGAAATAAATTTATAAATGCAGGAAATAAAGTGTTGGCTACCGGGGGGGTGGTGAAATAGATGAAGGGGACTAAGAGATACAAATTTCTGGTTATTAAAGAAATAAGTCATGGGAATCTGATATATAGCATAGGGCATATATGGTGTATGGTTACAGATCATAGCTAGAATTATTGTGAGCATCATTTCATTATATATAAAAATATCAAGTCACTATCACTATGATGTACTCCTGAAACTAGTAGGACGTTCTATGTCAGTTCTTCTTCTGTTAAAAAAACGAGCATAACTTTTTCAAAATATAGTAGTTTATTTTCAAAATAAACATTATGGGTTTTGTGATGAAATATAGAGTTCTGTATTTAGTAGGTTAAGAGGATCTATTTACATTAGTGTCTTCCTATAGCATGACTAAGTAGAACACACAAAAAATCATGTAGTCTTTCCCTGAAAGGAACTTAAAATTTCTAAACATATGATTTTTGCTTGAGTAGCAAATAACCCATTATTGTTTTTGAACAAAAGGATATTCAGTTATTTTATATGAGTTTATTATGCTTCTAATAAAAGGACTTTATCTTTAAAACTGTAAGCCTTATTTTCCCTATAAATAATTACTTGGAAAGTATTTTTGAATTTTCCTGTATTCTTTACATGTTTATTAAGCACATAACACTGCATATTAGGTTTGGTGCTTAGGAAGCAGAGCTATAGGTTACTTGCATAGTCTTTCTGTTTTCCTTGTGCCTCTGCCAAGAAAACAAGATTAATAGAGTATTAAATTTGTCACAAGGGTTAACAGTATGTGTATTTGAAAGCTTTGTAAGGCTTTCTCCTATTATAAATGTAACAACTTGCATTCATTGCAAACATCAAAAAGCCAAAAAGTTATTTCAGTTCAGTTGAAAAATTTATTGACTTCTTGCTACAAGCTAGTCAGTCTTATGTACTTGGTATATGACATGAACGAGACAGATGGTCTCTGTATTTAAGGAAAGCTTAGTGTTTTGGGGAATTAATATTAAATAAATAATTACAAGTAATTTTCAAGGTATAAAACAGAAAAGAAAAACCACTCTAAATCTTACCACCTAGCAATAATTGCTATCACCACATTAATATATTTCCTGTTTTTATCATGTACACATATTTTCCATTTTATTTAATGTTATAAAATAAATACTCATTGTCTAGTGATTAATTATTTAGATATACTCTAATTTATTAAATCCTGACCAAATTTTTCAACATTTAGATTTTGTCCATTACTTAATCAACTCTGATTAGGTATAATCTACATACAATAAAATGTGCTCACTTTAAATATACAGTTACATGTATTTTGACAAACATATATATGCATGGAGTCCCCATTATAATAAAGATGTGGACCATTTCCATAGCCTGGAAAAGTTCTACCATGCCATCTGTCTCCCCATCCCCCACCCACACCTGGCCCGAGGCAACCACTGACCTCCCTTCTGACACTGAAGATTTGATTTACCATTTCTGAAATTTCTTTGAAATGGAGTCATAAAATATATGGTGTTCTGTTTGTGTCTTTTCCTCAGCCCAATATTTATGAGTTTTTCCTTTCTGTTGCATTTCTCCCTAGCTTGTTCCTTTTCTTGCTGCGTCTTGATGCATTGCATGGCTATAGGAAGGTGTATTAATCTACCCTGCTCTTGGTGTACATTTGGATTAATTCCAGTTATTGCCTAATAATAAAGGGGATATGCACATTCATGTACCAGTTTTCTTTCCTCTTGGGTAAATGCTGAGCAGTATCATTGCAGAGTTTATAGTAAGCATGTTTATGTTTTTTTAAAAAATTCCAAAACTGTTTCCTAAAGTAGTGGTGTCATTTGATAATTCCAATATTGATGTTATGAGAATTCTGGTTATTCCACATTCTTACCAACACCTGGTGGGGTCAGTCTTTTTAATTTAGTTATTCTAGTCAGCATATAGAAGTGTAATATTGCTGTTTAAGTTCCATTTGTCTGATGATTAATGATATTAAATATCTTTTCACACACTTCTTGGCTGTTCAAATACATTTTTTGTGACCTCTACCAATATTTTGCCTATTTATTTATTGGGTTGTTTTCTTATTGTATTATAAGAGTTATAAGTAGTTTGTGAAATATATCACAAATAATTTCTCCCCTACTGTACCTTGTCTTTTCATCGTCTCCCTGATATATATTGACAATAGTAGCTTTTAATTTTAAAGTCCCAATTTATCAATTCTTGTCGTTTCTGGCTTTTATTTTTTTGGTCTACTACCTAAGAAATCTCTGTCTACCCTAAGTCACAAATATTTTCTTCTAGGAACTTTTATAGTTGTACCTACAACATTTAGTTCTATGACCTATTTTAATTTGATTTTTATGTATACAGTAAGGTAAGGATTGAGGTTCATTTTTTTCCCATATGAATATCCAGTTACTCCAGCATCTTTTGTTGGCAAGGCTATATTCTGAATGACTTTGACACCTTTGTCAAAAATTGAAGCCATATATTTGTTTCTGGACTCCCTGTTGACGTTCCATCAATTGATGTGTCTTTCCTTACACCAATACCATACTGACTTGATTATTATAGCTTTAAAGTATATCTTAAAATCAGGAAATATACTGTTGTTTCTCAGAATTGTTGTGACCCTTCTAGATCCTATGCATTTCCATATAAGTTTAGTGTCGGCTTCTTAATCTTTACAGAAAAGCCTGCTGGGACTGTGATGGGATTGCTTTGAGTCCATAGATCAGTTTGGGGAGAATGGACGTGTCGATAATATTAGTGTTCTGACCCATGCACTCAGTCTGTTTACTTATGTCTTCTCTAGTTTCTATTGAAACTTTTTATAGTTTTCAGTATATAGGTCTTGCATATGTTTTTTCAGTTTTTCCTTACATATTTCTGTTGTGTTTTTCATTACGAGTTGTTTGTTGCTAGCATATAAAACAATGGATTTTTTGTGTACTGCCATTGTATCCCATGGCCTTCCGAATATCACTAGTTTTATAATTTCTTTTTGTAAATTTCTTCGGAATTTCTATGTAGACAGGCTTGCTATCTGTGAATAAAGGCAGTTAACTCCTATTCCAATCTGTATGACGTATATATATTTGTCTGTCTGTGCCATATTTCACTTGGCTAGGAACTCCTGCACATGCCGAATGAAAGGAGTGAAGATCCTTGTTCCCACTCCTGGGGAGAAAAGAGATTCAGTCCGTCATTATTAAATGTGATGTTGGCTATACATTTTTAAATGCCTTTTATCAGGTTGAGAAAATTCTCTCTTGTTCCAGGTTTTTTAGATTTTAGTATCAGCGGCCATTGAGTTGTCTTAAAAGCTGCTTCTGCATCATTTGAGATGATCATATGGTCTTGCCTTTTTTAGTCTGTTAATATGGCAAATTACATTGGTTTCAAATGTTAATCCAGTCTTTCATTCTTGGGATTAACCATCACTAGTCATGATATAGTATTATCATCTTTTGTCAGATATGATTTGGTCAAGTTTTGTTAAAGTCTTTTTACATCTATGGTTATGAGGGTTATTGATACTGTTTCATGTAATGTCCTTGTCTGGTTTTGTATTAAGGTAATGCTGGCCTCAGGTGATGTTTGGGAGGTATTTCCCCCTGTTTTCTGCAAGTATTTGCCTGAAATTGTTATTATTTCTTTTTCAGGAGTTTGGTAGAATTCTCTACCAAATTTGGGGGGGGGATTTTTTGAGTTGGTTTTTAAATACAAACTCATATTTAACTTAAATACAACTCATATTTAACACATTTTTTAAAAAGATTTTAAAGATTTATTTATTTAGAGAGAGAGAGAGTGGCCTGATTGTAGGAAGGGGGAGAGGGAGAGAGAGAGAATCTCAAGCAGACTCCCCACTGAGAGTGGAGCTGGACATGGTTCAATCTCATGATCTGGAGATCATGACCTGAGCCAAAAACAGGGTCAGACACTCAACCGATGGAGCCACCCAGACGCCCCTAACTTACCCCATTTTATATTCAGGTTAGGCTATGCCATTTTACATATTGTAAGACCCTTCCACCAGCACACCTTCATTTTCCCCCTTTAAGCTTTTGTGCTATTGTTAATACATTTTACCTTTACATATACTATGAATGCCACAGTGCATTGTTATTTTTGTTTTAAACCAGCACTATCTTTTGAAGATATTAAAATCATAAGAAAAGTGAACATGTATTTACCCACAAAGTTATGATCTGCAGTCTCTTCTTTACCTTGTGTAGACACAGTTTTTCATCTGGTACCATTTTGCATCAGCCTGAAGCATTACCTCGAACATATATAGTGCAATGTTTCTGATGATTTCCCTAACCTTTTGCATGTCCCCAAAAGGCTTTATTTTGCTGTCATTTTTGGAAAGCTATTTTAGCTGTGTATAAAATTGTACTTTGCCAGTTCTATATTTAATTACTATAAAGATGCCTCTCTTCTTTCTCCCAGTTTACACGTTTCTGACAAGACGTCTGCTCTCATTCTTTGTTCCTTGTCCTTACTGAGTCTCTTTACCACCACCCCCCGTCCTGTTACACTTTCCTTTTAGCACTTACTCTCAGCTATTTAATTATGATGTGCCTTGTAGGATTTTCTTCACATTTCTTTCAGTTGGTTTTTTTAAAGCCTTTGTGAATCTGTAGGCTTATACTTTTCATCAAATTTGAAAACTTTTTGGACATTATTTAAGTATTTTTTTCCATTCTTTCATTTCTCGTGTCTTATCCTGAGAGTGCATTTATGCATCTCTTAGCCTGCAGGATACTGTCCCATGATTTATTAATGCTCGGTTCATCATTTTCATTATTGTTTTCCTATCTTTAATTTTAGATTTTTTTTTCCTGTGTCTTGAAGTCTGTTTTTATCATTTTTTTCCTACAATGTCTAGCATGGTGATAATTCAATCCAGTTTTTCATTTTTCATCTAGGACATCAGACTTTATCTCTTGGAGTTTAATTTGGGACTTTTTTTTTTATATGTCTCCCATTTATTTCCTTATTATGCTCCTCTCTCTACCTTTTGAACTTTTAGACTATATCTTAATAGCTGTTTTATCACAGTATTCTGTTCTGTCATCTGTGTCACTTTCTGAGTCTATGTCTATTCATTTTTCTCCTAGTAATGGGTTTTATTTTCCTGGTTCTTTTTGTGCCAGATAATTTTTTTATCAGATGAAGTTGTTCTTACTCATGAACAGTGATCTTTCCCAGGCTTGCTTTTATGCTGAGACTGGCCACTGACCTTTGCTCTGACACTAATGTATTTGCACTACGGAGGCAGTAACCTCACGGGCTGTCCTGGGTGCCACGTCTCTTAGGAAGCCTTTCCATCCTGCCGGGCGAGGGTGCCAAGACTTTGGGCTCTGTGTGCGAGCCTGTGATCATTTCACCTCACCTCTTCCAGTGTCTCTTTTCCTGGCCTCAACATTTTTCTCACATACATATGCTTCCTATTTGATGGATATTCCCACTGGATGCAGAATTTTAAGATACCATTTTGTTTTCCATTTAGCTGTTTGGATGTATTGTGGCATTGCCTTTTTGCTCTTATGGCCTCTGAGAGGTCTAGGATTATTCTTGTATTATTGTTCCTCTGTAGGTAATGTTTTTCGCCCCCCTCAGAGTTTTTAAAAGATTTTCTGTCACTGTTTTTTCTGCGATTTGAATGTGCTCTGACTTCTTATGTTCTGATTGTTCATGCATGTTTATGAGTTTTCATCATGTTGAGGTTCATAGAGATACGCAGATCTCTGCATTTATTATCTTTTTTCTCTAGACTTCCCATTTATTTCTACTTCTATTTTCCTTTATCTCTTCTTTCTGTTCATATGCTGTTTTTAAGTCAGTCTATTAACTCCATCATCCCTGCTGTTCTTAAGGTCTTTCTAAAGACTGATTTTTCTCTTGGTTATACGTCATATTTCCTGCATCTCCTTATGTGTAGTAATTGTTGATGGATACCAGATCATCGGAATTTTACATGAATGCCTGGATTTTGTTGTCTTCTTCGTATTTGTTAGCTTTTGTGGGTTTAACTTTGACTGTTTTGAAATGTCTGCTGAATGCCTGGTTATTCGGTAATGACACTGTTCTGACTGGTTAGAAATTGAATGTCTCTCAACTCTGAGTGAGCTCCGGGAATTGTTTGGCATACAGACCTCCATTCCTTCTCTGCTTTGTTCTCGTAGAGTTTAACTTTACGCACGCATTTCTCGTACTCCGCAGCAGACTGGACTGTGCGGATTTTGTGTAGCTTCTTCCTCACTGGTGTTTGTTCTGTCCTGCAAATGCCATCTGCCTCATCCTCCTCAAAATCTGCTTTTCACTCTCCAGCAGTGAGACCTCTGAGTTATGCTTGAGATCAATCCTTTCCTGCTGGTAATGTGTTCCACAAAGTGCCCTTGGACAGAAGTCTGGTGGTTTTAGGGCTCACTCATTAGTTTCTCTCTTCACAAAGATCTTGGTCCTGCACTGCTTGTTGTCCAATATCTGAAGAGAATTCTGTTATATACTTTTCCCAGTTACCATTTTTTTGTTTTATATGTTTTTGCCCAGTTGTGTAGGGCAAGAGGGTAAGCCTGGTCCCATGAACTTTTTATCCTTATTTTCTAGTTTTTCAATTAGTTGAATATTTTATATTTAGCTATGAGTTATATCAGAAATTTATTTTGATACAGTATTAGATGAAAATCTAACTTTATTTTTCAACATAGTATGAAGGCTGTCTTTTGCATTTTTTTCATATATACTGCTACAGAGAATATCCTTTCGTAGAAGACTTCTGCATTTCCTTTTTTTAAAAGGACATTTCTAGAAGAAGAACTATGGTCCTTTTAGTATCTATTGCCATTTGCCCTGTGAAGAGTTTCTGCTGTCTGCTTACATCCCAGCTACCAGTGTATAAAGATACTCATCTCCCGACACTTCCACTGAAATGCTATTTCTGGATATGCTAAATTGTCTCATTTATGTTTTTATCTTGCCTTCATTGATTATTATAAGGTGGCATATTTTCATGAACTGTATTCATTTGTATTCCTCTCATTTTAATTGTCTGTGTCCTTCCCCCTTTTCCCTTGTGTTTTAGTCTTTTATTTTTTATATGATCTCTCTAATCTGTATGCCATCTTTTTCTCTTCCTAGTGCCCAATACAGTGACTTTAAAATAATTAATGCTCACTAAATGGAAAGCTGGTTCAAAGCCAAAGTAGAAACTGAGAAGGAATATCCAGAGATTTAGGGAGAAAATCAGGAGAGAGCTGAATCACCAAAGCCAAGGAATATGTTCAAGGAGGAGGCCAAGAGCCAATGTCCTCAGGTGCAGACCAGGAAGAAGTGGAGTATAAATAGATCATTGGATTTGGCAACTAAGAGATTCTTGGTTATCTTAGCAAGAATCAGTTCTGTAAGGTAATAAGGGTAGACATCAGAGGACAGCAGATTGAGAAATAGAGTTCTTCTTAAGTATCATTTTTTTAGCTGATATTTTTATAGAAATTGGCTGGGAGACAAATTGAAGAATATGGTCTAAATAAAGATCTAGAAGCCTGCATGTATTATATTGATTTAGGGAGGCTCTATCTATGTCTTTTATAGAGTAGATGAGTAAGTAGTAGGCTTGACATTATTTTTATAAAATTTAGAAATATTGTTTATATTTTCACCCCATTAGAAGATTGCTATAAATCTACATAGAGATCATAGGGGTTCCTTCATCCAAGTTAGTGATATTTTGAATAAAGCATGGCAGAGATTATTCTGACCCAGAAATTTTTCAGAATGGCTTTACTGATGATCTATGCTTATTTCTACTTCTCATCCTCATTTGAATGGTAATGCATTAAGAATATTATATCTGCCTGTATAAAATGAGTAAATTTTAAGAAATATCTCTGAGTAATTGTATGCATTAGTTTGATTTTTGGCATACTATATTGGATCATTTGTAAGACATATTTAACATTTCTGCAGTCGGAATGCCTTTGATATTTGATGGTTTATTATAGCTTTAATTGACTACTTTTTTTGTTTCTTACTATTAACTTAAAATGATGATGGAGTTCCAATCAAGAACATCTTAGATTTGATAAAATATGACAAGATAGTAGAGAGCATTAGAGTTTAGAGACTATCTGCCAAGTATTTTAGTTTTACTCTAACTAGTGTTAAGCCAGTCTTTTTTGGCAATTGTTAAGTTATATTCCTTCCTGCTCTTTATTGTGATGGGTTATGCATAAAATGGGTTATGCATAAAATAGATCTTGAAATAATGATAGACTCTTCAGTGGAGGTGGAAAAAGGGAAGAAATCTGTCAGAAGAAATCTATTTTATGTTGCCTAAATTATGATTTGGTGTGTGAGGAACAAATCTTGGTTAACCGTCATTCTTACACACTTGTCGGAGTGCTAAGAGTCCATAATCCATGTGAAGGTGTAGTTAATTGTGGTCTTGTAGTCAAGGATACACCGATTGATTGGTTCATTTCTTTATCCACAGACGTGTATTGGGTACCTACTGTGATACCTAGCAGTGTATCAGCACTGTCAACAGTCTTTCATTGTTCTTGGTGGATTTCTTAATACAGTGAGATAGTACATTGGAAGTCAAATCATACTGCCTGGAACCTGCTGCTTCCCCATATGTGTTGTTGAACTGAGATGAGATGGGCAGTTCCGTAAATGAGGAGCTGGCCTAAATGAAGAGTTGAGTGTGTGGACACAGTGAGCTCCCAGGAAATGCCTGTTGACTGCGGAGTGGTCTGTCCTATAGGTGATGAATAGAAGTGAAAGAGCGTGTGGTTTAAATGATTATATGAGGGGAGGTTGGTGTTGTGGTTATTACTGAAGTAGAACTATAAGGGGAAATAACAGGAGCTTCTCAGTCCCTTTTGGCCATTACTAAAGTGAAAACTTGAAGCATTACGGTTTGTCATTGTAGAAAACATTGATTGAAACTTTGAAAACATTTCTAGGGATCTGAGGAAGCAAGGACGGTTGTAGAATATAACAAGTTCACATCCATCAGTTTTAGCAAATCAGCAGTCCTTTCTTTGAAATCAAATGTAAATCAAATAATTAAGTAGAAATACTACATCTCTGTTGTGTACATTTATTTTAATCATGTCTCAATGCCTCATCCTTGAAAGAGTGAAGCAACAGTATAGCAAGGGGGAAATGCAATCTGATGATGCATACTTTTTTCCTCTGGTAAGTGAAGGTTAAATGGGTAGCAAGCAGAATGCCTTCAACAAGATTGGTATATTGATTAAAACGCTGATTTAACAGCTCGCAGTCTCCCCTTGGAAACCTGGAGAAGATAAGCAGCAGCTGTGTAAAAGTGCTCGGTGCCCACTGAGAGCGCACCATCTATCATCACAATATGGTGATGGGAGGTGTTGCATGTTTGTGTTAATTTCCCCCACTAAATCAGTAATTATTACAATCCTGTCCCTGCTGTTTACCCTGCAGCTGTTTTTCCATTTGTCGAGAGAGCGGGTGTTCTCCGAGGACCGCACACGTTTCTATGGTGCAGAAATTGTCTCTGCTCTGGACTATCTACATTCCGGAAAGATTGTGTACCGTGATCTCAAGGTAAAAAAAAAAAAAGTAATCAAAATTTGTTTTTGCAGAGACTATAGGGACAAACACAAAGTAATTACAAAGTTACACAGTTTGGAGAAAAGCAGATTTAGTTGGGAAAAAAGCACTCTGTTTAAGAATGTAGTTCATCGCATTTGACAGGAATTCCATTCACTGATACGTACATAGTTCCTTTATGTCTGAGTTTTTGACGTGCGCCATAATTTCTGCTTGACTGCTCTGACTTACCAATAATAGTTTTATTTTTCTGGAAATTTATGAGTAATGTTAAACATTCAATTAAGAGCCAAGTGACTTTGCCAGGGACATTCTAAAGTAGGTTTCATTATTACATCCTACCATCGACGCTGTGATGTGTTATGGAGAAACTTATCATATGTAAGATATTTATTGGGGGGAAATATTTAATTTGATTTTTGTCTTCACTTTGTGGTGGGTTTAAATACCTGGAGCATTTTAATATAGCCTTTTATTAATTCATTTAGTTTCCATTTCAAAAAGTGCCATATTGTTTTATGGGCAGTAGTGACTTGACTTCTCTGAGTTCCTTCCTGATGAGACCCTTGGAACAGCTCAGGGACTGACATACTTCAATGGGCTTCGTTGCCCATTGTCGCTTCTGCAACTGCTCCATTCCGCTCCTGCAGGGCGGTAGGTGCTTGAGCGCGGCTGGCTATGTTCTGATAAAACCTTATTTACAAAAATGAGCAGTAGGCTAGATTTCACTCATGGACCATAGTTTGCTTAGCCCTGGAGTAGCTCATAAAAGGTAGTGGTAATGCTCATGACCCTGTTTTGAATGAGATTGACCACGTTAAGGAAATGTGTACCCTGACACATTTTGAACACATTCTAAATGTGACTATCTTACTTTTGTAAAAAAGTAAATCATATAGTAATCTTGACTTACTAAGATTTGATACAGAGTTGCTGAATTTATTAAATATTAGTTCATTTAAAGTATGATTTGATTTGGAGAACTAGAAGTCTTGTATGAAATCCCGTCTGTACGAAACATATCTACATACTGTAAAAGAGATCACACTTATCTCCGCACTCCCACCTCCTTTTAAATGCCTGTGGTTCCTAAGCTATCCATCTAAGTACTTGTCTAGGTTCTCTCTAGGGTGTTCTTATCATGTACCTTTATGCTGTGAATGACCTTAAGGCATAACCTCCTCGCAAAGTAGTATTCTCTACGCTGACAATGAAATTTATAGTATGTATGTTTGTATAGCATATTTGCATTAAAGTTTAAAAGAAGCTATAAATACTATAGGAAAAATGAACTGTGCAACTCTGAACCACCTAGATCAGGGATGAGCAGCCGTCCAAATGCCAAAGTGCACCAGAGATGAATCCAGATCAACAGTATGATTATATTTAGCCTGAAGTCTTTATAACCAGGCATGTGAAAGAATTAAGCCTCTGTAGTTGATGTCTGTGTGGCCAAATAATCCGATGATGTTTACATGTCTTGAATCTAGATGTTTTTTAAAGAAAATAGTTATTTGGCATGATGAAGCTTAGTAAGTTACATGGCATTTCCAAACTTACTTAGAAATAGCTCTTCGGGGTGCCTGAGTGGCTCAGTCAGTTAAGCGGTTGCCTTCGGCTCAGGTCATGATCCCAGGGTCCTGGGATCGAGCCCCACATCGGGCTCCCTGCTCGGCGGAGAGCCTGCTTCTCCCTCTCCCTCTGTCTGCCGCTCTGCCTACTTGTGCTCTCTATCTCTGTTAAATAAATAAATAAAAATCTTTAAAAAAAAAAAAGAAAGAAATAGTTAGCTCTTCTCGGAGGCTGCTCTCCCCAAGCATGAAGTGTTACGTTTTATGGATCCTACTTGTGGTGAAAAAAAGGGGAGGGTTTCTTTGATTTAAGGAAATGAGAATAATTTGGAGGTACTCAGTAACACATTCAAAATGCTTAGGCTGAAAGTAGGAACTATTAACCTAAAGAAACAAGGGAAAGAATGCCCATTTGATTGCCAGCCCTGATTAGAGAATGATATAATGGGGATGGTCTTGGTCAGTCAGTAGTCTTTGTTAATCATTTCTTCTTAAATGAATCAACATGTTGGATGTTGGTATATCAAAGTGGTAGGAGTTTCATTGCCCTGTCCTTTCTGATGACCAAAATTCTTAAACAGCAGTATGTATAAATACCAGTCCATGTAGTTACCATATGCACTTTACTAGACAGTTAGGTGGTCTCTGCTCTCTTAAGTTTATTTTTTTTTAATGTAGAATTAGCTTAAGGCCTAAGTAAATATATAACACAGGACAGAAGCCACACGAATATACACCAAGAAGAATACATGTAATGTTAAAAGGCAAGCATTCAAATTTATACGTGTTATTTGTATCTGTAGCGCCCAGGATTTTGCGTAATAGAATGCAATCCTGTAGGATCCTGTAGGTGGGATCGTTGATATTTCAAGTTGGTCTGTACTTGACAGGTAGGTCATGGAAACCTGGAAGCCTAGCAGGTGACTTACTTGAAGTCCAGGACTAAGTTGGTGATATGCTCAAGATTATGGAAACCCTGAATCCTAGCTCCAGGCCCAGTGTCCTGCTCCTTACACCTTCTGCCTTTGTGGCGTTGTAATGAAGTCTCATGGGGGAAGGAATGCACTGGAGTAACTCCGGGAGATCTTTGTAAATCTAAAACTCGGATAAAGCTGCCAAAGATAAAGAATGGATGTTTTAAATATATTTATACCAGATACATTAAAAACGTCATCATCAGAAACTGATTTAGGTGCCCACTTTAATTGATCAGGCTCAGATTTGTCTTGATCATCTCCTTACTAATGACCTTATGTTTATTCAAACGCAAATCGATTTATCTTTGGAGGGAAAGCCTTACTTCATGTGCAAGTTAATTTAAGATATTTTATCAATTCATAGTTCCTAAAAAGTTGGTGTTCATAGCAGCAGATAAATTATTACACTTTGTTACACTTCTAAAAGTAAGTTTGCTTGGTTTATCAATATATGTCATAATACGAAATTCTGTTTTAGGAAGGACCCAGATTCCTTGTGATTTCTTAGGAAAAACTGGTATATCTTCATGATAGCGTCAAAATTTGAAGAAATCTCTTTTAAGATTTCGTCAGTAATGCAAACTATATTAAAATCTTCCTTTCTGCTTAGTTCTTACTTTGCAAGTGAAAGCTTTCTTTTCAAAGGCCATGCCATCCAAGTACAGATTAGGCTGAATAGGGACATATGCAAAAGTGCATATAAGGATTCTGGAATTCTTGAAGAATTAACTTCTCCAAGAGATTATAACAGGGCAAGGGGCAGAAAATCGTACATAAATCGCTACTACATTCTATTGGTGATTCATCTAATCTTGTTTTCTGCCTAATTAGAGAGTTTAATGGTTAATGTAACCATTTACGTTATTAACACGAGAAACCAACAGCTAGATTTAGGTAATTTCCAGGTCTCTGTGCCAGCACAAAAGGATGGGCTGAGAATCTTCTCAGCCTTCATCAGCTCCCTAGCGCTTGCCCCAGATAAGCCTGCAGTCTAACCAAGAGCAGGGTTCTTGTTGCTTTACCTACCAAGTCTCAAGACTCATCCCCCAGCTACAACTTCTAACCAATCACCCTGGATTCCCTCTTCTATAAAAATTTTAAGCCACTGCTATTAAGAACCCCTTCACCCTCTAAAATTACATTGTACTATTGGGCTGCATTCCTTATGTGTAGTCTAGTTCTTAAGCAGCTTGGCCACCTTAGTGGGGTCTCTGCCATTGTACATTATGAATCCTTTTCTAGCTTAGGCAGGTTGAAAGTGGAGACGTGTTTTCCTTCAGTATTTCCACACTCTTAACTTCAGGGGCATTAAGGTCCTGCAGGTTAACTTGTATGACATGTTGGCACTTTGGTAGCCCTAAACCTGAGAATGCAATATGCAGAGGACAGATTCCTGACTTCATTCTCGGGCCGGAGGCAGTCTGGGTATCGAACATTGGGTTTGATGTAACTGAGCCAAAATGGGGCGTAAGAGTGAGTGAAGGGGATTGTTCATACCTGCTCTGACAGCCATCAGAGCCCTTAGGAACTGCTGATTTCGTTCCTTTGGTGAATCACGGTGTCAGCCATTTAAATGAAATGATAACTAAGAGATATGTATGGTAGCGAGACACTAGAATGTGTGTCTATATTAGACTATTAGAGAGTATTCAAAACTTAGCCAGCCTACCCAGCCTGGCGTACATCAGAGCAAAGCTTCCCAGCCTGCGCACCATAAATGGGTTACAGGTGAGCCCGAGCCATGGCGCCTCTGGGCCAGTCAGTTCTGGCTTCAAGCAGCCCGTCTGCTGATCCTGCTTACGCCCTACACATTTCATTTTTTATTGTACTGTGAAGTGCTGAGAAGCACTGTATTAAAGGCAGCAAGGATTTTTAGAGTTTAATTCTATGGGGCACCAGCAAGAACAAGAAGGAGCATAGTACTTTCTTGCTCTGATTTGTTGTCCACAAAGCACAGAGGGAAAAAAGATGTCAAAATCTACTATATTTTTTTTTTGTATATACACTGAATCAAGACTGTCTATCAGGTAATGGCTGTCCGCTTCTATTGGGGAAAAATGTTGCCTTTTTTTATGGGAATTCTGTGAGGTATAGGTCTAATATTTTCTCTCTTCTCAAAGAATGAACTGTTAGAAAGCAACTCCCTCTAACTGGATAAAGAGTAAGCATCACTCGAATTTTTAATATATAATCTTTTCTCTCAAACCTCCTATTTGACTTCCATGGCTTTTGCCAGTGGATGCATCCATGGAGAATAAACATAATGCCTGCTCTCAGTCTTGGAAACTAAGATTGATTGGAGGTAAAAACAGATGGATTTGGAATTTATAAATGGAGAGTACCTGAGCAGTCAGTGACACTGTGCATTGTGCACTTTGCAGCCAACCCAAGCAAGAAGGACAGACATGAAATTGAGGAAAGAGAACCAAGGAGAGATCATGTGTAAATGTTTTAATTTCTTCTTGACACAGAATGTGTGACTAAATCTCCTTTAGTGTTAAATGCACAGAGGAAGTGATTTCCAGGTGATTTTGATCCGATCTAAGCCATTGATCTGCTGTGAAAAGACTTCCAGGTGATTCTGTGCATCTTCCACATTCGTTAATCACAACGCTGATGGTTCTTAATATTTTACAGAAACTTTGTTATGCATCTGTGTTGAATTATTACTTATTTTTAAACAAGACTGGATGTTTAGTTACCCCCAATTTATCCTTATACAAGAGTACGTTTGGGGATATCCTTTCTGTAAAGTGATACAGCTCTGACTTTTGTTGATTCTTTTTGATGAATAAGTTGTTTTTGTCAGTTGCGCTCGGTAAAATGACATTTCAGGATGTCCAGAGAGCAAAAATAAATGATGGGAGAAGGTGGACACCATGAAAAAACTGGCTCAAAAATTAGGAAGTATTTGTGTTTTGTTGTTTTATTCAATAGAAGTTATTGCATATTGACAGTATTTTTAACAAAGTCACTGAGCTGCTCAAAGATGCTCATCTCTTTGGGATTGTTTAGATCACAATTTATTAAGAAAAAAAAGGATTGCTGTTTGCTTTGAAAAGTTATTTAGGTTTTAGTTCTCAGGAAGTTCCATTCCTGAACTTTCCTGTGTTGTCTCGAAGAGCACACACCATTGTGATAACTTATAATTCAGCCATTAAGCTCTCCATGTTTAATAAAGATCAGTACATTTATTGAATGTGTGCGGTGTGTAAAGTTCCGCATTCAGTATCTCTAATTCTCAAAGCAGCCACGTTGGATGCTACTGTTATTTACCTCTGTTTCATAGACGAAGTTGAGAGACATAGAAATCAACAACATGCCCAAAGTCTCACAGTGAGTAAGGGAAAGCTTGAGTTGACATATGCATTCTCTGACTTGACTCCATATTTATAAAACAAGTAGGAAGACCAACTGTCCTGGTTTGCCCCAGACTTCCCCAGTTACAGAACTTGTAAGTCCTGCATCCTGGGAAACCCCCTCAGTTCTGGGCAGACTGAGACTCTTGGTCATGTTCACCCTGTTCCTTTTTCCAACTCTCTCCTGCGTCTCAGTTCCTTCCTCATCCCTCCATCCCTGGCATCTTAGAGCCGAGATAGGAGGCTAGAGAACAAGGTGCAAATCGGGATTTTAAAAAATATACACACTTTTTGGTATTAAAAAACAGTGTTTTTTAAAAAACTTCTGTCTCCATTCGCTTCCTGATAGCCTTGTCAAAATGTAGAGAAATGGTGCATGCCATCATGTTTCCGTGAATACTTTCCAGTGCATATAAAGCATATAGAGAGGAGTGGGAATGGAATGGACTATAGACGGCACATTCACGTTCTCTTCAGTACTATTATGTATTATTTGAAGTTTTTATAAGAATTTTTATGTATTACGTTAATAAAAGAGATTTACTAAATATTTTTAAAAGACCTTTCAGCATTTGAAGAATTTAATTTGGTTTTGTTTTTATATAATATTCATATATTGAAACAATATGCACATTCTTTAAAATGAAGAGAGCAGAGCATTTATATTTTCATTCAGCAAAATAATAGACTCTCCCGGTATATACTTCTCAGTAGAGAGAGAAGAGGAGGGTGTTTCTGAAAGAGAAGGCGAAAGGATAGACAACCAGAAGCATAAAGAAAAGAAAGAACAAAGCAGGGAGTGGTGGTCGGAAGAAAGGGAAGTAGACAGAGAGAGTCTTTCTTGATGTTTCTGACTGGCTTCAGTATTCAGGCCCGGTTGCCATCTGTGTAAATTAGGCTTGATTTTTAGGTTCCAGTTAGTAGAGGAGCGTAAGGAAGATGCATGATATCTGAATTTAGATAAAATAAAAGAACTTGTATTTTTGAAAGGTTCAAAATATATTTAGGGTTCGTTCACCTTCCTGTAGACCAGTGAAAAACTCACTTCACCGAAGTCTGTACAGTTCATGAGACGTGTACTGAGCATTTAGTTCAGCTAGTACTGTACCCAAAGACAGGTCTGTTCTCTTTCCTTCAGTGAGCATTACCTCCTTAACTGTATTTGGTTTCTCGCGTATAAGACTTTGGATACTGTGACATATCCCATTTTCTATGATTGATATCTGTTTATATTCTTATATGGAGTTCTGTTTTGAAATTGATATTGACTTCAGAGTTCAGGTAAGCACTGTCATATGTCATCACATGAAGGAGAGTAAGTCTTCACTCCTTAAATAAGCTGATTGTCATTTTTCCTGCTAATACATTTTTCACCTGTGTTTCTTGTGTATGTGTTTCTTGTATGTACCTTTAGGTTACATCTAGATGACTGAGCAAGCTTAGGAGCCTTGTCTATATAAGGCTATAGGATCACAAGCTAGACCTCATATGTATCTTTGTGTGATGATAATCATAAGGTTGGGTTCACATTGGGAGGAAAAGATCAGTTATTGTTGCTATTTTTAATTGCATTGATTTTGCACAAACTCCTTTCCCTCTTACATTTTATAATTTTCACTTGAGGCAATTGATCTTGCTACTTGGTTAAATCTTTAAAATTCTCTTCGGTGTTTTTGAATTAATGGGTTCAAAGAGATTCCAGTTTTATAATATTTGTGCTATATATTTTCATTAACTGTTGAGTGTTTGACTTTGATATTCTTTTTCTTTTTATGTTTAAAAGGGTTGGTATTTCTTTATTACAAAGATCTTCAAAAGAGGATATCGCCTTACCTTACAAAATAAGATTTAGGTTTGATTTACAACAACCACCAAAAAACATTTCTGTAAGTGAATATTTTATAATAGCAATAGATTCCCAAGAGCAATTGTTGAAAACCATCTGTATATATCTAGAAGAAGATGCTCGTCTCTTTGGGATTGTTTAGATCACCATTTATTAAGAAAAAAAAAAGAAGGATTGCTGTTTGCTTTGGAAAGTTATTTAGGTTTTAGTTCTCAGAGCTTACACAATAGTGGCTCTTACTCCTGTTGGTTTAAAAATCAATAATTTTATCATCGTGAAGTATTTGATAAAACATATTTCTTTTTACACATGAGTTAGGAAGCTATAGGGTTTGTAAGTGCTGCAAGTTCTATTAACTACAGCTATGTCCTCTTTCCAAAATATCTTACTCAGCATTCAATAATTTTTCAAAACAGTATTTTCCTATTTTTGAAAACTATAAAACAAATTATGTCATTTTTCTTACTACACAGTTGGAGAATTTAATGCTGGATAAAGATGGCCACATAAAAATTACAGATTTTGGACTTTGCAAAGAAGGGATCACAGATGCAGCCACCATGAAGACATTCTGTGGCACACCAGAATATCTGGCACCAGAGGTACGCTATGCTTTCATTCGGAGGAAAAATCTAATATGGCCATATGTTTTGCAAAAAGTAAACCATTTAGCATTAAAAAACATTGCGGTGTCTACTGTGTCTTATTATTAATTCCAGTATAGTTAACATGCAGTGTTATGTCAATTTCAGGTATATAATATAATGATTCAACATTTCCGTACATAATTCAGTGCTTATCATGATAAGTGGACTCTTACTAATCCCCATCACCTATTTCACCTGTCCCCCCCCCCCCCCCACCTCCCCTCTGGTGATCATCAATGTGTTCTCTAGAGTTAAGAGTTTGTTTCTTGGTTTTTCTCCCTCTTTTTTTCCCTTTGCTCGTTTGTCTTGTTTCTTAAATTCCACCAACACAAATCACATCTATTTTGCTCTCACTTGTTTAGCATGGGATTATAGAGCAAAAATATGTAGCAATTAAATTTTATGAGCACAAAGGTCCTAACTTCAGTAGAGTAAGTCAATTTTTATGTTTTGGCCACATACATTTTATTTCTTGATTACGCCCATTTTGATTCATTTATTTAACTCAAGTAATTGAATAGCATCAGCAGGAATGTTTGCAGTTTTATAAGCCATCTTGGATTTTCCTTCGAAACAAAGAAACAATGATAATTGACATTCGCAGTGTTGTGGATTTCCATACTTCATTATTGGAAAGTATTTTATAGGGAAAGATAATGAAAGGACAGTAGCTACATCTTGGAATTCATGCCAAAGCAAGTCCCAACCAGTGACCTCCCCATAATTCGTTAATTTGTTTATTCAACAAATATATATTACATATCTCCTATGTATTGGGTATTTGTCTGAGTGATGTGGTTACAGGAGCAAGACACAAAAGACCCCGCTCTCTGGAGCAAAACAATAAAAAGAAGTAAATACCCTAATGTCACCTAATGACTAGGAGGGCCAAGGAGAAAAATAAAGCTGAATAAAGGGAAGGGTGTGGTGTGGTGGCTATTTTAGATAGAGTTCAAATTACTATGGCCTTGTAACAAAGCACTCCAAATCCTAATGGTGAAAAAAGCATTTCATGTGCCCTCTGGCTCAGAGTCAAGAGTAGTCTGGGGACAGCAGGGATGCCTTATCTCTGCCCCACAGCCTGTGGGGCCTCAACCAGAAGGACTTGCCAGCAGCGGGTGACTGTGGCTGGAGGCTGGCACGAGGAAGCATCCTCACTCATCTGTCTGACGGTCAGTGCTCCTGCCCGCTGCTACCCTGACTGGCCGTCACCTGTAGCCTTGACCGAGAGCCTCAGCCTCGCTAGGTGGTCCAGACCTCTTCGGCCTTGGGTTCCACAAGGGAATGTCCTGGGGAACGAGTCACAGGCTGTTTCCCCTTGTTTCATTTTGTTTTGTTTTGTTTTGTTAGGGTTTTTTGTTGTTGTTCACATAGTAAACCATTAAGAAATGTTTTATTAGTTTTTTGCGAAGTCCTTTTCAAAGTATATTTTTAATAATTTTATTAGAGTTCAGGCCACCTACCATAACATTCAGCGGTGGTTTTTATTATGCTCACAGAGTTGTGCGACTGTCAGCACCGTCTAATTCCAGAGTATTTTCATCACTCCGACAACAAAACCCATACCCATTAGCTCCTCTCCCCCCAGGCAGCCACAATCCACTTTCTGTCTCTACACATGTGCCTCTCCTGGACATTTCCTATCAATGGAGTCCTGTGATAGGGGGCCGATTGTGTCTGGCTTCTTTCACGTTGTAGGTTTTCAAGATTCATCCATGTTTTTAGCATTTTCTTGGTACTTCATTCCTTTTAATGGCCAAATAATATTCCATTGTATGGATATGCCACATTTTGTTTATCCATTCAGCAGTCGACGGACATTTGGTTTGCTTCCAGTTTGGGGCTGTAATGCTGCTGCGATCGCTCGTGCATGCGTCTCCTTTTATGGCCTGGTTCCAGGAACCACACATCGTCTCTGTCATAGGCTTCCTGGTTAGGCATTCCGAGCCAGCACCGGTTGAAGAGGTAGTGACGTCGAGTCCCCCTTCCCCGTTGTAGTCAAGACCATGGGAGACAGGAGATACTGTTGCAGCTACCTTTGAAGATATGGTCTTCTACGGACAGGATGTGCGGGGAAGTGATGGTCGACCCGACAGCTGAATGCTAAGAAGGAGGCAGCTATTGTGGAAGTGGAGGGGACGAACTTTCCAGACACGGAGAGCAGTTAGTGTAAAACCCTGAGGCAGGAATGAGCCCAGTTCCACCCTCAGACTCTGAGAAGGTTGGTGTGGCTGGAGCCAAATAGGGGGGCGTTGATCTTTGATGGATGGGTATTAGCTTATTGAACATCTGCTGTGTATGTGCACTGCATGTTTGGAATGACCTTTTGCGATAGCATCCCTGATGGTTTTTTTAAAGGTGAGGGGACTAAGGATCAGAACTTCTTTTTAATGGAGTCTGTACACCACAGGGATTTGCCAGAGAGAGGATCAGGAGTCTAACTAGGTCCATCTTATACAGGCCACTCTTCCTTTTTTAACTACATGTATCATGGCCCCCAAAACCACAATTTCAAGACCACTTATAGATGTAAATAATTGCCATTTTTAAGGTGAATGCTTTATAAATGCTCAAAAGGAAAAGGTCATTAAGAAGTAGGAATACATTGAGAACCCTAGCATTCCCTATACATGTAGTAACTCATGCTGGTTTGTTATTATAATTTTTTTTTTCAATTAGTAAATTTACATTCCAAGAATGTTGCGTTATCATAAGTAAGTGCTAATAATTTGAAATACAGTACATTTCCAAATAGTATTTTCTTGAAGGCTGCCAACAATATTATTTTCTCTGTTATAAAATCTGGAGTTTAAGATCCTCCCATTTTTGCAGCGAATTAAGTAAAATTTTCGGAACACTTCCTTATTTATCCAAATATGAGATATTTTCTAGAATAGGTTGTATTTGTGAATGTCATGAAAAACAAATCCTTTGTTTCTCTGGAGTTCAGATAACCCCTGTGATCCTTGGGCCACGGAAAATGCCATCCTGTATTGAGAATAACAAAATTAGTTGTATCACAATTAGGGAAATTATTTCTGAAGAAGATAAACACATCTCATTCCATTCAGAAGCAGATGATCTAAGAGACAAAGATACTGTTTTACATGTTTATATCATCAGCTGAAGAATAAAACCAAGAATTTCATGCAAGAAGAGTTATTTCTAAAGTGAAACTTTACAGTTCCCAAGAAACTATCGATTTCTTTTTAAAAAGAAGTAAGAAACATTTCTGTGTACCTTTCTTTCTTTTTTTTTTTTTTTTAATATTGCAGACGTCTGGTCTTTAACAGCAGTTTCTGTACCCATAGCTGATGAGTGTTGATCCATAATTACGGTCCCAACCCCTCTTTTTCTATCACTGTTGTTACCATTTGGGGATGACAATTCCTGAGACAGCTAACTTCTCATGCAATTTAAATTCTTTCATCTTAAGTATTTGTGTCAATCATGGAATTTTTGTTAAATAGGGGTAACTTTGAATGTGTTTACTCTTACTTTTAGGAACAAGAATTTTAAGTCCCTTTCTCCGGTCTCCGATACAGACCATTTCACTGAAGAACACTCTCGTTTGCTCAGGAGATACTTACAGAGTATTTATTAGGGATCATGCGTTGTGTCAGGGGCTGGGAGTACAAAGATAGTAAGAAATGGTTTTCGTCCTCAAGTAGCTTGCTGTTCACTAGGGTGATAAGAGACAGAAAACAATCATTACTGTGCAAGAAAATAATTGCTTTCCTGGAGTTGTGCCAGGGTCGCGGGAGGAGAAGGAAGGGTGTGTCAGTCTGCTGGGAGGGCCCAGTGGCAGTGAACAGGGAGCAGGAAGACCGGGGGCTGGACACAGAGATGGGGACTGAAATGCAAAGGAGTTTAGCTTTGATCTCTGGATAAAGGAAAGTCACTTTGGAATTGAGAACAAGGCAATAATGTGATCAGATGAACATGAGCAGAGTCAGAGGGGTGGGCAAGAGCCCTTCAGATGGTGTCTCTCACTTTCCTTGAACCTTGAAATTTCTAGTACATTCCATCATTAATGCCAGACTTTTCTCCATGGTATGTAAGTCATAGTTGCTTATCAGACCTGCAATACATTCCCGATTACTGCTTCTCTTGTGAGTGGCTCGTTGTCAGTGTTGTCTCTTCCTACAAAAGACTTGTTTACACATTGTGGAGAGAGCTCAGGCCTCCTGTCCCTCATCTAGCAATGGTCACCCTCCTCTGCCTTTTACTTTGCCTTCATCTGGCAGAAATGCTCTGCTCCTTAAAGATCCACGAAGACTATGAAAAGATACTTCAAAAAAGACTTAGAGATCAGGTCAAAACCGATTGTTAACTGTCCGACATGTCAGACTCATAGCTGGTGTTAAAGACAAATTTTCAGTAAGCTTAAGTTTCTTCTTGTAGCATAGGACACCGAGAAAGATGACCCTTACAGTATAAAAATGCCATTTCTTGGAAAAAGAGAATTTACAAGTATTTGTTCTCTTACCTCTTTTGGTGAAGAATTAGAGATATTTATTGGTAAAGGGAAAAAAAGTCATGTCTTTTTTTTAAGAGGTTGGAGAGACGCAGTGCTAGCAGGCATATAAAGTACGCATTTAGTGTCCTACATCTCTAAAAATGCATTTGTATCTGTGGTTTTAAATGAACGTGTTTTTGCTCTTATATTAGAAAGAAACCTTACCTGCCATACATTATGGACGGTAAGATATTTCAAGGGGATTTTGTTTTTTAAATCGATACCGTATTTTCCACCTAGAAATTCAAAAAGAAATTGGAAATCACATATAAAATCTTACTGTTAAATTTTATTATTTGATTTGGCTCTCATTGAATCCAGACTATTTTATGCAGTGCTAATTATTTAGCCTCAGCTTTGCTCTTGAGTTAGCAGTACCTGATCAACTTTCCAACTGTAAAACAGTTTGAAAATCAAATGTAGCTTACATGCAAGACCCAACAAAATTAAAAGTGTTAAGTACGTTTTGGCAGTTCACTTTTATTATGCCCAGTCCTCAAATGTACCAGCAGATAATCATCTGAATGTTAGTTATTTTTCACATGCTTATGTGATCACACAAAAAGTACATGCTAAAAAGAAGCAGATGGTGACAGATGGGGAAGGTTGAATAAGGTGGTTTTGGAAACCTAGAGAAATGCACTTCTGTAATAGTGTAAAAATAAAAATTATTTGATAATCAAGTTAGAACTAACAAAAAGATTGCAGAAAAATGGCTTGGCTGTTGGAAAATGCATCGTACTGAGTTGTGGTTGCTATTCAGAAAAAATATATATACATAATTTGATTTCATGTCAAAGTGTAAAAGGTTTTTTTTTCCCAGTGGCTAAAGATGCATTGTTTGGTGTGTTCTTCGTTTTCAGAGCCTCATTCTTAGAAAACATTCACTCACTGTCATTTTATTCACTTGTCTTTTGAAGCCTGCTACCTTTATTATCTTTCATATAACGTATAATTTGAAAATATCTGAGAGAGACCAGATATTTTGCCAACGACTTTGAGAAAAAGATTTGCTCGAAGTTCTCATGGTGCTATAGAGGGAGTAGCACAAATGGACATTAAATTTCATGTAAATTTAAAGCCAGAGATATACAGTTACTTCTTCAGAATGAGCTGGGAGCATCCATGATTCAGGGTAAATGTAGTTGCTAACAACGAGTAGTGCAGATGGGGTGGGGGGGCATTTAGAACCCAACTCGATTTAAATGTATGACATGGAATTGTATGTATTTATCTTCAAGACAACAAAGAAGAGATGTAAAAGACCTCATTTCCTGGGCTCTGTCAATATTGTCGTTAGATCTTAAGACAAATGAATGAGTCCAAGGTTAGCATGTGTTTGCACATTTACTCTGCAGGTAAAAATAGGAGCACACAGTTATAGTTCGCTTAGCCCTCGGACAAAATTCTACCGCTTCTAACAGATTGTGAAACTAAGTCTTCAAATGCCTAGGCATTTTGTAAAAATAAAAAGTTTTAGTAGCCCTTCTAAAACTGCGTGCATCCCTCATATTTTATTTGTTAATAAATTTATTAATAATTATTTTATTTATTAATAAATTTATTAATAATTCATGTAACACTCATCCTCTTAAGGCCTTTTTGAAAACCTTTATCCTCCTGAATGGCTCCAAAAAGGAGGATCCATCAGTATTAAGGAGGAAATTAAGTGAAGGAGCACAGTGATTAGTTTGGGTAGAGGTTGTCCGCTCATGTATAAGGAGACTTCAGGGCCTGTAACTGTCATGAGTTGGCTTGCTATTTATACTGTTTCTGGGTAATAGTAAAAATCATCCCACTTTCTCCCCAAATTGGATATTACTTAAATATGAATGAAAATAATATTTCTAGTTCAATCTTCACTGTCTCTGGGCGTCGCTAAATTGCGGCTCCTACTGCCTTAGAGGCCTGTCCGTTCCTGCAGCAGCTAGTTCTCACCTAAAGTTCTTTTCAGTGTTGTGTGGTCTTTTGGCTTTAACAGCAGGAATAGTTGCGTTCCGTGCTTTGGAACAATTCTAGGTTAAGCCCAGAATTTAATTTGAAATTCTCTGAAGTATGAGAACAGAGACAAAACTCAGTGCCCGGTGGGCGCGCGCTACTGATTACCTGTAGTATTTCACGATGGCTGTCACCTTTTGGGTGAGAAAGGCCCAGTTTTCTGAAACCCCTCGATGGCTGTTGCTCTGGGATCGGAGGGAAGTAGGGAACTCCCTGGGCAGATGTGCGTAAGTGCGTTGCACCCGTGTAGCACTTCTCTCGCTCAGGCATGCTGCCTGCTGCAGCCAGGGGCTGCTTTCGAGAGGACGCTGTGAGCTGTCCTTGTGTGGACATGCGAGCAAGTAACCGTAAAGCCTACAGCCCTGCTCCTTCAGAGCAAATGGCCTTTACCCTCAGTCTCTTAAGAATTAACGGAGCGCTTGACAACCGGGTATAAAATAAACATCCGTGAAGAAAATACCAAGAAACCGTGGAATTTGTAATTCCCATGAAATACAGACTTCTAAAGCTACAATATATTTTAGAATCTGGATTGGAAGACTTAACAGGTCTTTTTTTTTTTTTTAAGCAGATTCCTAGGATGTGGAGAATATGTAAAGGATTTCCATAAATGATAAAGTATAGAAACGTATGTTTACATAGAAAACACACACATATCCATTACCTGAAATACAAGGTTACCAGGAAAAAAAATTCTTTTTTGAATTAATGGTAAATTGGTTCATCCAAGTTCGCAGTTTACTTTCACAACATAGGTGTGCAGACAGTTTGTTTGGATGTTTAATTTTTTCCCCCATCTGTTCTGTCTGGATTATTGATTGAGCAGCAAGCCACTCCGGGGCATGCATCCCCTCCTTATAATTGCTTGCCTTGGGTGCATTGTGTGGCCTGGCGGCCAAGCCGAGAGAGGTGTTCCTTCAACCTTCCAGTAAATGCCAGTTGGTAAGAGAACGTTGGAGTGAATATGGTTTTTGAAAGTGCCCATTCGCCAAATAAATATTTACATTGGGAACTTTAACTGATGATACCATTTTAAAATTCATAGTTTATTATTTAATATCATCCTTGAAATTAGTAACCATTCAAGAGCTACTCATGCTGATTTTTATTTAACTCCCCTGGCTCTTTTATAAACAGAAGCATCTACATCAACTATTACCAAATATTAACCAAATGTTACCAGAATATTTAATGGTAATGGATACCTGCTGTGACCTCCTTGAAACCGGTTTTATTATATCAGAAAGTGAAGCACTCTCTGGCTCCTGGTTGAAAAATGGAAACTAAGCCTTGTTTCCCAGTGTTTGTGTTCTGTTTGGATATTGAGCTACTGTGACCTCCTGTCATTGTTGAGTATTTACGTTACTTCTGGTGTTCCAGATCACCTCCTGTCCTTTATGTCTCTCTTTTGCATTCAATGTAGTTACAAAGTAAAGCTACATCTGTGGTGACAGAGACAGTAGGGTGCAAAGGAAATACCAAATGTCTGCATTCATATTGAAACCTTGAGTTCAGTTGTTGTAAACGTTAGTAACCGCGATCTTGTGGAAAAGAGACACTTTCTTTAATCCTTCAGAAGTCTTTTAGTGGATTATTTCCCTAGGAGCAGATTTTGATCTGCATTTATATCCAAATTATATGATGAGGCGGGTGGTAATGGAGTTGAAATGCACTTTGCCATGTTGTGCCTCTGCGTTACCAATGATCGCACCTTTTGGATCAGCCCTCCTGATAACCAGCAAGTAAATTAGCCTTTTTCTAGGGAAAAAAAAAAAGTCACCAGAGGTAGTCAGAAGGAATTGCAACTCTTAGGTTAAGGAATGTAAATTTTGTATGTTACTGTAATTTGGGGGAAAATATGTGCTTTGAGTAAGGGAGGAAAATTATCTTTAGAAAATAATATAAAAGAGGCTGTGGATTTTAATTTCACTCTGGAATTTCTAGAGCCTTTGGAAGTATTGTGTTTTGAAATAATTTAGATTTAGGGAGAGAGAAGGGATATTGTCTGAACAGTGGCAACATGTTTTATATTCTGTATCCACATGTAAAATATTATAATCACTTTTCTTTTTATTTTTTGTATATTTCATCTTCCAGCTGTTTGGAGGTGGGAGTTGAACAGAAATCTTTCTTTTTAATTGAGAACAAAGACTCTTAGATTAAGAGGGCTGGCTGGGTTTTTAGGGTTTTTTTCTCCTCAACATTGCTGGACTTCAGGTGTTGATAAGATACAATATATCAAGTCAGATTCCTTCGGTTCAAAGTAATACAGCAAACAGTTCTAATTGCAGTGTATCTATGTATTCATTAAAGGGCATATGTTCAGAAGCAAAACCACTTATTTTGAGAATCAGTGTTCATTTTACAAAGCGAAATAAAAAATATTTTTTATTTTATCAAACAGATATTTTTACAATGCAGTTTTATTTTTCAGTTGCTTATTTCTTTTCAAAAATAAAACCCTTTTTTTTATGTACTCACTTTCCCTTCTGGCTGCAAACCAGGTATTTAAACAAAAATAAAGGATTGCCAGTTTTACCAGCTGGGGATGAGAACCCGGCTGGTGAAATGTGGGTTCGGGAAGCAGTTAATCCAGCTTTTATGCTTTTTATGGTTTTATGAAAAAAGAGGTTAAAAACCGCATTTGGCTCTTTTTCGCGTGTGCCACTATTTTGTTGGTGCTGTAGGAATTGAGTAAAAGGTTACTTAGATTTTAAAATTGTTTGTCATTAGGTGAAATCCTGGATCTCTCAGATTCAGGCCCACAAACAAGTCCATTCTACTAATTGGACAGGAGTTAGATTCTTGAACAATCAAAAGTCACTGGTATTTAAAAATCATACGTACAGCATTTTCTTTCACTGAAGTAATAAGTACACAAGCCGAATTCTTTCTGCTTCTTTAGGTTATTTCTTGTTTTCTGTGTGTTCTTACATTACTCATTTCGAACAAGTAGAAATCTGAAATATTTTTAGCCGAAGACGAAAACTAGAATTTGTTGTTCTTCCCCAAAATATTTTGCTTAGTTTGTTACTCTACAAAAGATGTTTTGGAAAAACATAGGAACTGGACTTGTGTTCATATCTTGCTAATGCAGTTCCTATGTCATCTTGGGACTGGATACAACCGAAGTAAAAATCTTCTCATAACATTTGAAAAAAACTGCTGAGATAATCTTTAAGTAACATAGTTTTTTCTCAAAATTACATTCTCCATGTGTATAAATACCCTGTCTACCAAGTGCCTTTCATAGCACTGATTGGTAATCATAGTCTGTCAGACATACCATGTCAATTCTATGAAGTTATTGGTAAATTTTAAATAAAAGTCACATAGGAGTAATCTTCAACAACTTATTTACTTAACTCAAACTAAGAAAGTTTGGAACATGTGCACTACTTTTTTCTGTATCAAATTCTTATGTAATCAGTTATAAGATTTTTTTAATTGGTTTTCTTTATTTATCCCAAAGCTAAGAGAATCAGATAAAGTAGGCTTTAAGATTATTCAGATACAGTAATTTAAACTACAATACTGAAAGATCCTGGGGCGCCTGGGTGGCTCAGTTAGTTAAGCATCTGCCTTCGCCTCGGGTTGTGATCTCAGGGTCCTGGGATCGAGTCCTGTGTCAGGCTCCACACGCAGCTGGGAGTCTGCTTTTGAGATTCTCTCTCCTTCTCCTTCTGCCCCAACCCCTGCTTGTGCTCTCTTTGTCTCTCTGTCTCTCAAATAGATAAAATCTTTTTTTTTCTTGTAAAAGTCTACCTTTTAAAAAAATTTTTTATTGTTATGTTAATCACCATTCAAATAAATAAAATCTTTAAAAAAATGCTGGAAGATCCAAATAAGTGAAGAAAATTGCATTGGATGAGGAACATACCTAATAAAAAGGTACACATCAACATTTTCCTGAGACAAATGCTGAATTATTATGCCCCGATTTGAATAGGTGGCTCTAACATAGCTTCACTGATACTGTCCTATCATGTCTTTCAAAATTTATTTTCCACGGAATGTATTTTGGGAAATAAATGTAAGGGCATATACCAGAGAGAGACTGTGCTGTGATTTTTGGTGTTTGTGTTTAACAGAAATTTTATTGTGAGGTACTAAAGCTTTGGACACACCCCAAACAGTAAATCTTTATATTCACTTTGTTGACTATTTCCTTAAAAGAGTTTAAACATGCAGGGGCCTCCAGAAGTTTCCAGCTTGATTGTCATGCTCGCCATGCCTTGAACCCGTCTGTATGATTCTGTGTACATGACTCCTGTCCTCACAGTTTGACTCAAGTTCCTCAGTTCCTTCTCCACGGTTCCTGATGCTCAGTCAGCACGACTTCCCTCCAAGTTACTTGAAGTCCACATTAGTGAAACCAGAGTTAAAAATTAAGTAGGCCTATGAGAAAATGTACAGATACACAAACCATTTTCACTTGAGCCTTAGTCATCACTCACTTGGAATGTGCCACGTGGCCCTTTATGGTATACTGGCCACTTTGGGGCATGGATTGAACATTTCACATATCTGGTGTGATTCCTATCTTTTGTGGGATGCTTACTAGTTTAAATGTCAAGATGTGAGAGTAGCCTACCTAGGCTTTGCAAGTTAGGATTCACTTTGATGTAAGAATTGTACATCTGGTAGAGATTGCTCTAAAAGTTCATGTGTAATAACAAATCTTTTCACTGGTTTACCTCTTAGGTGTTAGAAGACAACGACTATGGCCGAGCCGTGGATTGGTGGGGCCTGGGGGTCGTCATGTATGAGATGATGTGTGGGAGGCTACCTTTCTACAACCAGGATCATGAGAAACTTTTTGAACTAATACTAATGGAAGACATTAAATTTCCTCGAACACTTTCTTCAGATGCAAAATCACTGCTTTCAGGGCTCTTGATAAAGGATCCAAATAAACGGTAAGCCACAAATAACACTCGACGGGCTACGGACGAGTGTGGGTAGATTGTGAGTGATATGGAGATTAATTCAAATATAACTAACTCCAAGGAGCAGTGTATTTGGTGTAGACATCTTCCCACTGAAAAACTGACTTATTTTTAACTGCATAATACAGAACATTGTAAAAATTTCTTCAACTCTTTCCTGACTTGGAAATCTTATACAGATTTTACCAAATAAGGATTTTGAGGGTTTTCATATCCATATTGTGAGTGAACAGTTTCTTAATTGCCCTGGTACTTGCTATTGTGGGGATAGAAGTATCCCCCCCCCCTTTTTTTTTCCCTTTCAGTCTCTGGGTCTTTATTATTTATGCTAATTTACATAATAAAAAAGATAGACCGGGCTCTGTACTATCCTCCCATCCCAACTTGTGTTAACAAATACGACTCCTTTTTTTAGTTTGCCGTTTGAAGATAACGCTTTTCCTTGTGTGGCTGAGAGGATTAATGGCAAAATACCTTTACACACTTTGTATTTCTTTTGTAGCTACAACTGTGACCTGAAGAATCCTGCAGTCCTTTGCTTAATTAATCAGTGAGCTGTAGTATTCTTTGTTCATGTTTCTATATTCATGTACACATACAGTTTGTAAGCCATGTAATAAATGACTATTAATGTAAAAATGTCTCCGCATCTCTTGTTTGTGTATACGTGTATATAGCTAACCTTTCCTGTAGATGTATAGGCGAGCCAGCCTTGCTCTAAAAAATCACTTAGATATTAAGTATCTTGAGGATAGATTTCAAGATTTTATTGTCAAGTCTTCCCTAATGTTTTGCAAAGTTCTGTTTTGGGTTGCTGCTCGTTATGTATTTGTTGACAGACTGAATTAATGCAGGAAGGAATAAATGAATCCTAAAATGTGGGTTTTGTTTACCTTAGAGATGGTTTCCACCACACACTTGTAGCTTCTGAATTTATAAGAAGCATGATTTTACCTTCAGCAGAAATAAGCAAACATAATAAAAGAGACACCATCCTTTTGCTTCTTGAAGAACCTTTCAGAAATGTGTTTTATGATCCTGGTAATGGGGAGCTTACCTTGGATTTGTAGAGTGATTTCAAGTGTTCTTTTTCAGGGTGTTTGCATATCTGTTTTCCCCTTTGCTGTTTCTGTGGCCTTGTAGAGTTGATAGGTAGATATTATTCTCATTTATATTTGAGTGAGGACAGAAACGAGGCCCGGAGAGGGTTAAGTAATTTATCCTACAGAAAATTCCTGTGGAATAAGAGTAATCAACTTTCTTGGTGCCTACTTGGTATTTCTCCTGTATCTGATTTGCAGTGCACCCACTTCTCAGTTGGTTCAGGTTTTGAAATGTGTTCCATTTTTAGTGTGATTATTTCATAATTAATGTAACAGACAGCACTTGGTGATAGGTGATCTTTAAACAGAGAGCTAGGATTTCCATTTTATCTACTTGATTTCGGGATCTAATATTTGGCTTGGATTTCAAGGGCAGTGAATTTTTAGCCCATCCTTTCATGACTCCTCCAGGTAGCTCTGACAGCCCTTTCCCTTATGGCCCCCTCTGTAAGTGGCTGGTAGAACAAACTGGTATTTGTGGTTCTCATGTCTGTGTCTCATTCATTTTCCTATCTGCCCTCCCTGGGGCCGAGGGGGGAATAACACGTAGTAGATAACTTAATAATTGTTGAGTAAATGTGAGGTAAATTTCTAGAATGTTAGTGGGCTGATGTGTAGGACAACTCCTGAAGGTTTGTCCGTCCAGAGTTTGGTATTATCTAAAGGGAAGATAGGGTATTTTCAGCGATTTGCTGTTTTCATTTAAGGTGGATGTGTCAAGCCCCTCCACTGTTGCATTAAAATATCAGGAATGTGAGGATGAGCGAGACAAAGATGCTCTGCTGTCGATGTTCATAGAATAATGCGGGACACAGAACGTGTCTTCACAGTTGCTCAGGTCTACCTACAAGTGCCTGTTGAAATTATTAGCTCTGTCTAGAGGGCCAGAAAGGTTGGAGTCCACGGGGGGGTGGGGGGTTCATGCAGAGAAATTGACATGGAAAGGAATGTAGAATTGCAAATGAACATGGCATTTGAGAAGTTCAGTGACTAGAGTGTGTTGAGTATGAGTTGGGTAATGTTGGGAGCTAAAGCTGAAATGGTAGACCTTATGCTTCTTAGAAAATATTTATCCTTTATTCAGAAGAGGATGAAAAGCCACTGAATTATGAAAAGTAAAAGATGGTGTAATCGGATTTGTGTTATGAAAGGTAGCTCTGGCAGCTTCATCATGGATGCATTAGAACAGGGAAGGGCTAGGGGCAGGTAGGAGAGCCACTGAGAATGCATATGGGATTGTCCACAGAAGAGATGGGGTCCTTCCAGAGGCAGTGGTAAAGGAGCAGTCAATCGGACTTTGTGAATAATTGAGAAGAAATAGTGAAGAAGTGGAAGGAGTTGGGGGTGCCTCTGTGGTTTCCAGCTTGGTGACTCCTTTGGAGAATGGGGTGTTATTAACAGGACAGGGAGCACAGACAAAGGAGGCTTGTGGGAATGATGCTGATACTCACTTTGACTGAACCGAGTCAGGTCTGTAAGAAAACCTAGATGGAAATGTGAAGCCAGCAGCTGAAAATCGTATCAGTGCTTAGTAGACACACAGTGTCTTTGGGGCCCCATCGCTGTCTCGGAGGCTGCTGGAGCCATGAGAATAGTGGAGAGAGTCTAGGACAAAGGGAAGAAGGCCTAGGACAGAATGCTGAGAAACATCAGAATTTAAGAGGTAGAAAGAAAGAGAAAGAGCCACTCAAGGACCCTGAAAAGTCTTTGGAAACATAAGATAACATTACGATAGACCTCGTTATTCTTCCTATTCAACAATTTTAAATACTGATGAATTTTTCTGATACTCTTTACTGAATTTCTGTCAGTTCTACCAAAGGGTCAACTACCATTTTGCCTTTATTTCTTATTCTCCATCACTTTATGCTCATTCTATTAGTATCTCCTCTAGCCTCCTATGCACAGTTTCTAAGAAAAGCATGACCTCACGCTGCATTCAGTAGCACCAGGAAAATACGCATTCCACGATGTTCCTACTAATGAAGAATCCATGTAGCTGAGGATTTAGTTTGGCATTCTGATATCGGAGTTTACTATTCTTAGACATAAATATCCTAGTGCAAATCATATTTTGATATTATTTTGAAGTCTTAAATTGTATATTAGGGAGTCATTGACATTGAAATTTTTGACAGTTTCACACTTGGAGAAAGCGCGTGTTAAAGAATCTCTCCCAGCTTCTAAAATGGCAGTCTAAGATTATATTCTTAGACTTCACATAGTACTCATGGCTGATACTTTAGTTTTTTATGTATTTGACAAATATAGATTAAATGCTGGCAATGTCCAAAGCCAAGCTATTGCTAGAGAACAGAGGGGTGACATAAAATGAATAACTGAAGCTGGATTAAAACCTTCTATTTACAAAATGATGATGGTTTTCTACTCCCAATTCCCACCTCCCCCACCATCTCCTGTGTCATTCAAAATAAAAACAATAGCGTAAGGATAAGAAAGTACAGCAAGCTTCTGAGTTTCCTCGTGCAGACTCCTTTGATGCCTACTTTGAGATGTTAAATTCTCTTCAGAAACACGTATTTTGGTGTGTCTGCTTTTCTGGCTCCCTAAGTATGAGCTCAGAATGCTTTTTGGATCATCCAGTCCTGATCTCTGCCCTCAAAAGACTTTGCAGCCCAGCCAGGGAGGGACATACACCACTTGGAGTAGACGAAGAAAGAGCGTGGCCAGGGGGTGGAGTTCTGGCATTCGCTGAATACAGACCCACCAGTCAGAAAGCCCTGCCTACGAACACCGCTCATACCATCTGGTCTAGTCTAGAAGTTCCCTGTCAGCCTTGTGGTTCATTCCGTACAATCTGGGACAGGAGACCTAGACTGTGGGAACCACGGATCATCACCACAGATACTCAGATGTCGGCTCCATTCTGACCATGTATCAGGGAATCCTGGATTCTTCCCCAGTCGTGTGTTCCTTATGTGTAATAATAACCAGCACCGTTAGATTGTATTCTCATTTGTTTATTATGACCTGTTTGTTTCTTCCTACCCAGTGGTGTGTGGGAGTTGGCATGTACCGACTCATAAGAGCCAGTTGTTACGTTTCAAGGATTTTGTGAGCTGGTTGTTTAATACGGTCACAGTTACAAATCAAATTACATGAACTTACAAATCAAATCAGTACATTGAAAACATAGGTAATAAATACTCATAATTCATCACTCCTTAATAATTTTGTTATGTTTTACTCTTCTTGGTGCTTTTGAGGTTGCTTTTATCTGCGGTGTCTGTATAGAAATACTGAAGAACAGTTTGCTTCTGTGCACGTCTTCCCACTTCTGTGTTGATTGACATCAGGTTCCTAACTTGAAATTGGCCATGGGGGGAGTATTTACATCACCAAAATTGGCAAACTTTGTAAGTCAGGGCTTGCTTTATTGTTTTATTGATTGTTTAGATTTAAGAACTAATAGAGAAGATGTTAATAATGCAGATTACATTTTATTTTTATTTCATTTTTTTTAGAGAGAGAGCAATAAGGAGGGGCAGAGAGAGAATCTTAAGCAGTCTCCGTGCTGGGTGTGGAGCCGGACACAGGGCTCGATCTCACAACCCTGAGATCATGACCTGAGCCGAAATCGAGTCAGACACTTAACCGACTGAGCCACCCAGGCGCCCCCTACCGATTACATTTTAACGTTTGTTCTGTCTTTATCCATTACGTTGTGAATAGCACACAAAAATGAGGAAGTATTCTTCCACCATTCGTCAAGCAAATCACTCAAATAACTGACAAGCAAGCGAAGGTCTGATGTGTGTCTTTGTTGTATCACTTTCAAATTAGTCTTCACCATAAACAAAAAGATCAGCCAGTATTCACGTTGGAGCTACTCCTAACCCAATTAGCGTGGCTTTCGAGTTCAGCAAAAATTAACAAATGTTTTCTGTGAGCATCACTTGGCTATTTTAGAGTAAAGGGCATTCTGTATTTTATTATTCTTTATGAATTTTGTGCCTCGGATCCTTTGTCTGTAAAATTCATAACAAATGTGTATGTATAATCTGCATATGTAGTATTACACATGCATCATTTTCCCCTGAGAGCTGGCTGTTAAGTACACCGTTCCTAGCCGTGAACAAGACCAGAGAAAGCTTGCTCTGTCAATCCAGATTTAAACAGATTGCCTTTCCTTTTTTTTTTCCTGCTCTTTCCCCATTCTTTCTTTTTTTCTTCCCTTTCACTCTTTCACTCCCCTCTTGCTTCCATCTGGTGTTTTGTTTTTGTTTTTGTTTTTTTTTGCTTTTGTCATTCCTTCTTCATAGTGACTAGTATGCACTGTACGAGACTGAGAAAGCTGGAAAATACCTGAATTTCATACTGTGCCAGCTCTCTGTTTAAGTAAGAGTACCTGCAAAGATGGGGGGGGGGCATCTTTAAATTGGTAACATGTATTGGAGCTTGCATAATAAATTAGGTTACAGTGATATTTCGTAGATTAGCAACGTCATTTCTGTGGAAATTAACTTGAGGTATGAAAATAGCCACTGAGTTTCTATCTATTAGCAATACTGTACAAGTTGCTTTTTCTAACTAATTATTTAGTCATTTTAGAATTTATGGTGACAAGGATACAGTTTGACCTGAGTCTTAACCAAAAGAAATTTGGTTTATAGAATTGACTATGGCAGTTGCTACCATTTGTTGTGCTAAGTGCTTACCTCTGTTATTTCTAACCCATGCGGTGATCCACCAGGCTGGTATCATTGTCCCCCGTCTACAGTGGGGACACTGGGACTAAGCAGCTTGTTCCTTGTCACATATCTTTTAAGTTCCAGTGCTCGTTGCCTATTTCGGTTTTGTCCCCAAAGCCTGCACTCTTTTCAGGTATGACATTGTCCTGAGACTACCTCTTCTTCTTCTTCTTCTTCTTTTTTTTTTAAGATTTATTTATTTGAGAGAGAGAGTGTGTGAGGGAGTTGCGGGGACAAGGCAGAGGGAGAGGGAGAGAGAATCTCAAGCAGACTCCCAACATGGGGCTCAATCCCTTGGCCCTGAGATCGTGACGTGACCTGAGCCAAAATCAAGAGTTGGGTGCTCAACCGACTTCTTATTAATAGCACGTTAGGGAAATCAGATCTGACAGCAAAAGCTTTTTATTGGTACAGCTCTTGATCTCAAGAACTATGTAAACCACGGAGAATTACATTTCGTGAACACTTTTTGTGTTTCCTGTTGGGCTTATGTAAATGTCTTAATGCTCTCTCACTCTTGTTTCTGTCTCTTAGCCTTGGCGGGGGCCCAGATGATGCAAAAGAAATTATGAGGCACAGTTTCTTCTCTGGAGTCAACTGGCAAGATGTTTATGATAAAAAGGTAGGTTATTTTCTTGGAATAATCTTTATATATTTTGGCTAAAATGAATTTACGGCCAAAAAAAATTTTTAAGTTCAATGATGTAATGATAGTTTTCATTTTTACTCTACATATAATTGAATATAATATTGAACTTCTTAGCCCCAAAATTTATTGATTCTGACTCCCCAAATGCATCTTGAAATGTTATTCAGTATGGTAATTGATTTTTCTTTTATCACAGTAATGTTGGTTTGCTTCTCATTGTTTCCTTAATATTAAGAGAAAAAATAAAGACCCCAATGTTACGTTATTCTTTAAGAAAACTAGCAAAACAAAATCAGAATGTTTTTCCTTGTCTTTATGTCTTTAATTTTAAAGTGAACTCTACAAATTTATTCATACAAATCTTATTTGAAACAATTAAAAGCCCTTTAGTTTTCAATATTTAACAAAGGAATAAATATTTTTCTTATTTGGGGCTTCTCTATAATTTGAAACTGAATTTTAATGCCCACAAAATGGATGCTACTAATTTTATAACTTTATTTTTATTGTAATCTGCTTATTATTTTTAATACTGTAATTTTTGCTTAGGACAGGAAATCATTGTGTCTAGTCCTTCTTTTTAATCTTTGTTTATTTTATTTGTACTGTCTCAGGCATTGTTAGTACAGGCACTGATTTTGATTTTTTGATTTTCAAACGCTTGTGTAAAATTTTTATAAAAATTTTACTATCAAATTTTTATGTAATTCCGTATTTGCTTAGAATCTTTATCTAGTTCTTTTGTGTAGTTAATCCTTCTGTTTCAATTTACTCCAGTTCCCCCCTGAAAGATATATAATCAACAACACTTAGGAAATGTCTATTTTGTGCCAAATATTCTTTTCTATTAATCCCTAAGGTAAAGATAGAATGATACCAAATGACTTACGAGGAAGAAGACAAGTACTGAATTTCTGCATTATGTTATGGGAATAGGGAGTGTGGTGATTTTCTAAGCATTTGTTGTGAAATAGTTGTGTGGTATCAAACACCTCTACTCAAACTTTAGACCTCCACCATGTACAAAGCACGGGGGTAGATGTTGGATCCTTCCTGACCCTTCTGAGAAGCACATGACCGTTCTTAAATATTTATTAACTCCATGTAGACAGGTAGACATCCACTTTCTAACACTGATGATGTTCTTTATGGGTTGTATTCCTGTTTAGACCCTAACTGTGGCTATGTACTGTTTTTATCAAATCAGTTCACTACAGAAGACCCTTGTCAAAGAGAAGGATCAAAGTCTTCCTATGTCTCCCAGAAATAATACATGGTCAGAGGTTTTCTTTGGCGTACAAAGCTGTAAGCCACAAACAAAGATCCCTTTTCTGTACCCTCACCAAGGAGAACTCAGTAAAAAAAAGGGGGGGGGGAGAGAAAGAAGGAAGGAGAGAAAACATTTCTTGAAGAGACAATTGTGAGGCACCGTTGTGTCACTGCTAACTTAAAGAAGAGGCAAAACATGGGCTTTCTTCTGTCCTATAGTCTGTCTCAGACAAGGTCTGTCTTAGTCTCCATATCAGGAGACTAAGATATGCCACAAAGATTTCCTCATCAGGGCTCGGCTCTCCGTGTTAAGTGGGAGTTTGGCATCAACTGGGGAAAGCTCTGAGAGACACACATCCTGTCTCTGCTCCGTGGGGCTAGACATGCCCAGAGCCAAGGTGACAGCAAGACACCCGCCAGCTCCCTTGAGGTGAATGGGATTGGAGGGGGGCAGCCAGCAGGAAGAAGGAGCTGCCAAAACATAGCTTTAGGTGATGTATTGTGGAGGCAGGAGTTTAAATTGTTATAATTGATGCCAGTTATTCTGAGCAAGGGTCTTAAGTGTCTTCCATAAAGAAGCACAACCACAAAAATTACAAAGTGTCCATAAACAGAAATCATCGGGACGAAAGGCTGCTGCAGGTTTACTCGGGTGGATGTCAGATGAGGCGTTGGTGTTTCCAGGCATCTTGCGTGCTTGAGGGATACAAGAGCAGCATGATAGCGGCACTCGCACATTCTGAGTCTGTCTCTGAAAGGCTGTGAACACGCAGTTGGGCCTGTCTAGGTTTGTATCACTAAGGAACAGGGAATTAATTATGGGGATGCTGTAATACTCTTGGGGAGCTTTACTATTTTGTAGATCTATTATTACATAATTATTGGCCACTTTTGTATATATTGTGGCAAAACTAGAGATGAATTCATATAGGGACACTAGTATCTTTAAGGGAAATCTGGATCTCTTCCTAGGTTAAGTAAGAAAAGTGAATTAATCTTAATTGTGAATATCCATGAAGAGCTCAAGATTGAAGTGTGGAAATCCATGTCCTAAATTTGCTTCTTCCTTCCTGTGGGGAAATGGACAAGCCATTTTACTCACACAAAATTAGGATCTCTGAAATGCCTTCAAGCTTTAAGATTCTCCGGAGGATGTTTTATAAGAGGAATTTATCTAGATAAATTTCTGTATAGACTTTACGCTCAGTTTGTCATTTCCTACAAAAATCTGGGATTTTGTGTAATATTGTGTTGAATCTGTGGATAATTTTGGGACAGAATAGACCTTTGAACAGGATCGAAGCTTCAGATCCATGAACATCATATACCTCTCCATTTATTTAGGTCTTCTTTAATGTCTCTCCGTAATGTTTCATAATTTTCCATGTTCACGTCCTATCCGTGTTTTGTTAGTTTTGTCCTTAAGTATTCATGTCTTCTGATATAAATGGTATTTAACATTTTACTTTCAGTTTGTTTGCTACCAATATATAGAAATACAGTTGATATTGTATATTTACCTTATGTCCTGCAAACTTGCAAAACTCAGTGTTAGTAGCTTTTCTTTGTAGATTAGTCCATATTCTCTGCATAGGTGATTATATCTTATGTAAATAAAAAGTTTTACTTCATTTTTAATTGGTATGTATTCTTTCTCTTTTTGTTTTTTGCCTCAGTATATTGGCTAGGACCTCGTTGTAATGTTGAATAGAAATGAAGGCATGAACATCCTGGTTTTGTTCTTGATCTTATGGAGGAAACATCTTTTATCATTAAACATGATGTTCATTATCACAGATAGTACTGAGATCTTAGTTTTTAAATATCATTCTTCAATAAAAAGAACCAAAGTTACTTGGAAAAGTAGGTGATTTCAGAGCTGAGATGAGGAAAATAAAAGATAAGCCCAAGGAATTTTGTGGTGCCAAAAAGTAAAAAAGATAGATAGATAGATAGATAGATAGAGGGAACATTAATAGGATGCAGGGGCTAACCTTAAATAAGTCCCTGTGGTGAAAGCTGGAACAATTTCAATAACAAAATAAATATCTGTAAGTCCACACTACAAAAATAAATGATTGAACAAATAAATAAAATGTTGAGAGGGGACATGTCCTCCTTATAGATGAATTACAATTAATAAATGTAGAATGAAGTTTCATAAAGGAAAAAATATGTGTGTGTATATACTTCCTATGCATTATATTGCTGGAAACATATCCAGATACTGGTAACATTGGTTGCCTTAGGAGAGGGAACTAAGTGAATGAGACCTGTGGTGTGTGTTCAGCTTTTCATTACGTGTACTTTTGCAACTTTTGAATTTTCAACTAAGTGGATATATTATATAGTCATAAGTAGCATTAAAACTTTAAGAAGACAATAAAATTAAAAATATGTAAATATTTAAGTAAAGAATCCCCTGAATGTCAGAATAAAATGAAACAAAACAAATAAAACAAAATAAATGTAGAAGGAATGAGGGAACTAGAAAATCGCCATCAGACCCCCAGAGGGGAACTTACTGCATATAGGATCTACCAATGAATGTTAAAATCGTTGGGCAAAAGTTTAAGAA
Organism: Zalophus californianus; assembly: GCF_009762305.2. Lineage (NCBI taxonomy): Eukaryota > Metazoa > Chordata > Mammalia > Carnivora > Otariidae > Zalophus > Zalophus californianus. Next base: position 62,979,802 of record NC_045604.1, on the reverse strand, counting down.
AGAGAATATTTGCATAGTCTCAATGTATCTCTCCTCAAACATTTATTATTTACAAAGTTTTAAAGAGTAACTTTTCAGTAGAAAAGCCTGGCAGACTGTGTCTTAAGCCAGCTGATCAAGATGAGCATCACCAGTGATAGGACAGACTGCTGTCGTGTAGCCCATGATACGAGGCTGTGGGAAGACTAGATCACTTTTGTGGTATTCTTTCTCAGAATGCATAATCTCAACATAATCGTGAGAAAACCTGAGGCACCCAAATGGAGGGGGCATTCCTCGAAATAACTGGCCAGGTAGCCCCAAAAGTGTCAACTTCACGAAAGGCAAGTCTTGACCGTGGAACTGGGCAGGCTGGAGGGGACAGAGGGCATGCTGACTGAAGGCAGCACGGGGTCCCGGACGGGGTCCTGGGACAGCAGAGGGTATAGTGGGAAGGTGGTGAAGTCCAGATAAGGTTGTAGGTAACAGTTTTATACCAGCGTTAATTTCTTAGTTTTGAGCATTGTGCTTTGGCTATATAAGATATTAGCCTTAGGGGCAGGTGTGTAAACAGGATAGGGGAACTTTTTGTACTATTTTTGTAAGTCTTCTCTAAGCCTAAAATTATTTCAGGATAACAAGTTATAAAACTGTGATGTTAGTGTAAGCTTTCTATACCTCCTTTATTAGGTTGAGGAAGTTCCTGTCTGTTCCTAGTATGCTGATAGTTTTTATCCCGAAGAGGTGTTGAATTTCATTAAAAGTTTTTCTGCATTTGTTGTAATGACCCTATGGTTTTTCTCCTTTATATTCTATTAAGATGGTGAATTACACTGATTGGCTTTCTAATGTTCAATGAACCTTACATTCCTGGGGGAAAACCCACCTATTCCTGATGTCCTTATTATGTATTGCTAGATTTGATACAATGGATTTTTAAAAGATTTTTGCATCTTTAAGTCACGAGTGGCACTGGGGCGTCATCTTCTTTTCCTAAAATGTTTTTGTATGATTTTCATTTCAGAAATATGTTTGATCTTTTAAAATGAAGAGACAAGTTTTTCCTCTTCTTTAATTATATGGGATTGTTCATGTAGAATTTGTATTATCTGTTCCTAAAATCTTTGCTAGAATTTACCAGTGAAGCTACTTGAGCCTGGGGTTTTGTATTTGTTGGGAGGTTTTTAGCTCTGAGCTCATTTTCTTTCATGCTTGTGGGGGCTGTTCTGCTTCTCTGTTGCTTCTTGAATGTTTCGGGGATCTTTTGTCTTCTAAGCTTTCTAATTTATTGGCTTAAAGATATTTGTAATATTCCCTTATTGTCTTTACAGTGTTTGTTGTAACGTATGTAATGATGACCTCTCTTTTAATCCTGATATTGGTAATTTATGTGTTCTGTCTTCTTTTTCTTGATCAATCCAGTGAGAGGCCCATCAGTGCTATTGAATTTTTTCAAAGAACCAGCTTTGGTTTCATTGATTTTCTGTATTGTATTTCTGCTCATTATTCATTGGTTAATTCTGCACCTTGTTATTTCTTTATTCTGCTTCTTTTGAATTTACTTTGCTCTTCTTTCCGTATTTTCTTTGGAGGGAAGCTAAGGTTATTGTTGGGGGATTGTTCTCTTTTCATAGCATAGCACTCAGTGAATGCTATGAGTTTCCATAGAAGGACTGTTAGCTTTGTTTTGCAAGTTTTGATTTGTTGTGTTTTCATTTCAAAATAGTTTAAATTCCTCTTGTGATTCCTTCTTAACTCAGATTATTTAGAAATGTGTTGCTTGATTTCCAAATATATGGATTTTTCAGAGTTTTCTGTTACTGATTCCCAACTAAACTCTCTTGTATTTGGAAAATGTACTTTATATGATATTAATCCTTTTAAATTTATTGAGACTTGTTTTATGGCCCAGAAAATGGTTTCTTTTCGTGTATGTTCTGTGTACACTTGAAAAGAGTGTATATTCTGCTTTTATTGCACAAGGTGTTCTGTCAGTAGCCATACATGAAGATGGTTGATGGTGCTTATCTTTCCTGTATTCTTACTCATTTTCTGGCTACTTGTTCTGTCAGTTACTGGGAAAAGATTGTTGAAATCTAGAGCCATAATTGTGGATTTGTTTCTCTTTTTTTTGTCTTGTTTCATGTATTTTGAAGCTTCATTGTTAGCTGTATACACATTTAGGTTTGTGATAGCTTCTTGGTGAATTTACTCATTTATCATCATGAGTGTTCCCCTATACCCATAGCAGTAATCTTTGTTTTAAAATCTGCTTTGTCTGGTATTAATATAAGTCCTCCAGCTTTTTTTTTTAAATTGTATTTATCATTTCCATTGTGTTACTTTTAACCTATGTCATTACATTTAAGTGGGTTTTCTTTTAGGCATCATGTAGTTGATTTGTGTGTGTGTGTGTGTGTATTTTCATGTGTATAACAGTCTTTATTTACAACTTCGTGGCAAAAAAAGAAGAGGGAAAAGTTTAAAACAGAGCATTCCAGCTGATCTTGTCAGATTAGAGAAGTTCCATTTTAAATGTCCATCTCATCGCCCAAAGGTAAACAATACCGAATTGCATGTGCAGTTTCTTTTATGAAGTATAGCGTTCATATTTTAGACATGTGTTAAACATAAAAATTCTAAGGAAGTGAAATCATTCCTTAAAAATGGCATAAATTCAGGGTGTTTTAAATTTATATTGTCCTTGTAATCACACATGCCCAATGAAAATAAAAAACTGGAAAAGCAGTTGTACTTCCTATGTGAGTGGACAGTTACAACAATCATTTTATGCGATGACCATTGTATTTTCAATTTACCATCAACTACTCTGAACTTACCATGAGATGTAGACAAAGTCAGGAGACAAGACTTAGGGAATGTGCTCCTTTTTGGAGGGAGGTTAAGCCTTTCAGAACAAGCATGGGGAAGAAGCACCCTGTTGAAGAATTCTGCGTGGGAAAAATGTAGTCAATTTCAACTCCTGCTGAACTGGCTTACTGTTTTCATTGACATGTTTCGTGTCGTTCTTCTGACTCCACTGTGTTTAACTCTTCTAGTTTATCTGAATCTTCAGCAGTACAGAGATTTTCATCAATGGGAACAGCACCCCTAGCTCCATTTTCCTGTCCCTCCCCTTCGTTGTGCTGTTTCCAGATAACTTCCTTCACCACTTCAGCCCCCTACCTCTGGAAGCTTCGCTTTATTGTTTTCTTGAAATACGTGTGCTGAAGCTTTCAGGACTGGCTACAGTACCGCCTCTCTCATCTACACCTCTTGGGATGTACGGACTTAAATCTGCTTGGTTTGTGTGCACTGAATCATCCCCTCTTCACCTGTTGCCTGGGTGTCACAGGTACCATCTGCTTCCTCATGCTCATCAACCAGAGTAGGACGAAATTCCAACACCTCATGACCACTGATCACCAGTGCTTTCTCTGCTTTAAAGGCTGCTTTCCTTCCTTCCTTATCTTGCTCAAGTTTGTTCAGTGTTTTCTTGTCTTTTCCTTTCCTCTCATGCACACAAAGATTCTAGGGTGATTTTGGTATCATTTGAACCTAGGGCAGAACGCTCTCTTGCAATTAGACCTTATGAAATTTCGTTTTCTTTCTCTTCTTTATATCTTTCTTCAACACAAATCCAGGAGGAAATGCACAATGATGCATACAAGTATCATCCCCTCCAGGGCATACCCAAAACCAGCCATATTTGTTGTTTGCAAAAGCTTTAAGAAAATGTTTGCACACTGTTTGAGGGTTTCTCTTTTCTACAGCACCATGCTTTATGTTCACTGTTTCCAGTTTCCTCTCATCTCAATTATCCACAGTATCTTTTTCAAGTTCTTTACCTCTTGCATCACATTTTCTCCCCAGAGTCAAGTCATGAGACAACTTAACAATTACCTCCCCTAGTTCACTGCCCTTTCTTGAAGAGCACACATACCATGGATTCAGGTCTGCACCTTTACTTACTTTTGGAGCAAAAGTACAGGTTTGAATAGCTCATTTAGCTCTTGCAATTCTTTCTTCTTGTCATCTTCCTTCAGTTTCTTTTCAGCTTCACTTTATGCTATGTGACATAGATTTTGTTGACTAAATTGAACTTGATGACTGACAGCTTTGATAAACTTATGTTGTTTTGCCCCTTTATTATTCTTTAGATCAAAAATTTTAGGGGCGCCCGGGTCGCTCAGTTGGTTAAGTGTCGGACTCTTGATTTTGACTCAGGTCATGATCTCATGGTCATGAGATTGAGCCCCACATTGGGCTCCACGCTGAGCATGGAGTCTGCTGAGATTCTCATTCCCTCTCTCTCTGCCCCCTCCCCCACTGCTTGCACACTCTCTCTCAAAAAAATAATTTATGTTCAATAATTTTCTCTTTCTTTTTCTGCTTCATCTTTTTGCTGCCCACACCCTGACTCTGGTTTCTTGGAGGGCGTTGTAGAGACAGGCAGACTTAATCCCAGCTGGACAGTGTCAGGTGATCTAGCCCCACAGCAGGAGCAGGAGCAGGAAGACATGGGCAGCCCTGGCCACCATACTGTGCCTCCTTTTTTCTTATTCATTAGATAATATATGATTTTTAAATGGACTCCGAAGCCCAGTTTCATTTAATGCAAGTATTGACATAGTTGGGTTTAAATCTACCATCTTGGGATTTGTTTTGGCTCGATTTTTTTTTTATCTGTTACTTTCTTTAACTTTGTCTACCTGCTTTGGGGTTTATTGAATATTTTATGATTCTGTTTTATTTTGTCTCTTGTTTTATTAGCTATACATCTTTTTATCGTTTTGAAGTTGTTTCTAGAGTTTGCCATATACATGTTTAACTTCTCACAGATTGCCTTTAATTAATATTAGATCCACGCCACATTCACAGCCCAGTTGTTTCCTCTTCCGCTCTTTATGCTGTCATTTTACTTTCACATGGTATCAGCGTCCTAGCACGTGAGAACTATATTTTGCTCTTGGCAGTTATATTTTAATGTGACTAAAATTATGTATTTACACTTTTAGCATTCTCCATTCCTTTATGTAGATCCTTGCTTCCATCTGGTATCTAGTTTTTTGGTTTGTTGCTTCTCTTCAGCCTTTATTCTAAGACTTGTTTACTTAGCTCCACTTCTCAGACATGATTCCTGGGCTTGGAAAGATTCACGGAAAAAGAATGGGTTTGAAGGAAACACAAGATAAGGAAATGATGGGAATGTGACATTTCAGAAGCGGAGGCCAATGTGAGAATAAATCAAATAGGGATAAATTAATGAAGATCTGCTGAATGGGAAGGACCCACAGCTCAGGGTGGATTGAAACTGGATGCGAAAAATGGAGCAGGGCACCTGTTGATTTGGTGTAGTTTCCCGCAAGGTTAGTTCCTGTTTGCTTGATGTACCTCCTTACCAGAACAAGAGCTCCTCAAGTAGGGAACTGACATAACACGATCGGACCCTTTCAGCTTTTGTTGGTATAAAGTTTTAGGCAGGAGAGCTCGGAAAAGAACCTCATGGAGAGACTGTGTGGTGATGATAACATTTAATTCCAAATGCAGTTACCCGTGCACTAGAAATACAGGACTAGCACTGGAAGTGAGAACAGAAATGGATATGGCTATCTGGGAACTCAGTTAAACGAGGGTTGTGGGAGTGGATTTCCCCTGTGAGCAGGGGAAGGATGAGAAAATCAATGAGAAAGAAAAAGAGAGTTGGGACAGGGCGCCTGGGTGGCTCTGTCAGTTAAGTGTCTGCCTTCGGCTCAGGTCGTGATCCCGGGGTCCTGGGATCGGGCCCCGTGTCGGGCTCCCTGCTCAGCAGGGAGTCTGCTTCTCCCTCTCCCTCTGCCTACCACTCTGACTATTTGTGCTCTCTCTCTCTACCTCTCTCTCTGTCAAAAAAAAAAAAAAAAAAAAAAAAAAATATATATATATATATATATCCAGGACAGAGGGGGGTGTGAGGACACTGAGAGCCAGGCCTGAGTGTTGGAAAATACCCACAGTCAGGAATGGAAGTTGGTTTGAGGACACATTTTTATAAGGTGTATCAGAGTCCCTTGTGAAGAATCATGTAAAAGTTACAGGGACACTTTTCTGACTGAATCTGACTCTTATTTTCTGCCTGAAAAATTCCTCTTGATGAGTTTGGTGACTGTGGCAGTTACGCAGATGTTAGTGATCTCTGTGATGTTCGTCAGTGAAGCAAGGTCAAGTATAACATGGACGCTAACAGAGAAGACAGATCGTTGGCAACAGTATGCCTCTAGGAGTTTCACAGTGATAATGCTCCTTCCCTGCTCAAAAGATGGCCCATTTTTAAAGTTTGGATCAAAGAAAGATGAGCTCCAAATATCTACCAAACACTCTTATGGTTTCACATTAAAATTACTGTCTTCCATTGATCATGAGGCTTTGTACTGAGGATATAAAAGAAGACAGCTGTCCAGATGTTAGTTATGGCATGGAATGCAAATGGCCAGTTTTAAAATCCCTCAAATTGGGTTAAGAACAAAATATAACGAGATGTTCCTTACAGGAATCTCACCTGAAAATTGTACAGAAAAGTGGAAAAAATGAGTATGAACAGAGATTTAGCAGTCAAATGTTATAAAAAGTAAACAGACAACAATGATAACAATAATTTTGGGCTAAGTTGATTTCAGTACATAAATATGAAATGTGAAAGGTCATTTTTGGCATAATGAACAACCTGCACCAAATAGCAGCATCCACAAGCACAAAACGCTATGAGAAATGCCAGGGGACTTCTTAGAAATACAATTTCTTGCTCAGTGTGGCAGAGGTTTACTGGCAGGAGGCAGCTTGTGGTTTTGTTGATTTTTCTTCTTCAATTTTGTTTTCAGTTTCATTGATTTCTGCTCTGATTTTTATTTCTTTCCCTTATCACAGATTTTATTTGCTCTTCTATTTCTAGTTTTCTAAGCTGGAAGCTTAGATTATAACTTCAGATCTTTCCTTTCTAATGAATGCAATCAGTGCAATAAATTTTCCCTTAATTTTCTGTTTTCACTGCATCCCACAAATCTTTGATAAGTTGTATTTTCATTTTCATTTAGTTCAAAATATTTAAAATTTTTTCCTGAGACTTCCTTTTTGACTTGTGTTATTTATATGTATTATTATTTAAATAATAAGTATTTGGGGGTTTTGAGCTATCTTTCTCTTACTGATTTCCAATTTAATTCCACTGTGGTCTGAGAACGTTCCCTTGAATGTCTGTTCTTTTAAATTTGTTAAGGTGTGTTTTAAGGCATAGAATGTGGTCTGTCTTGGTGAATGGCCTGTGAGCTTGAGAAGAATGTGTATTCTGCTGTCTTGGGATAAAGTAGTCTGTAAATGTCAGTTGGATCCAGTTGACGAATGGTGCTTTTCAGTTCATTGATGTCCTTACTAATTTTCTGCCTACCAGATGTATCAGTTACTGACAGAGGGATGTTGAAGTCTCCAAGTGGAATAGGAAGTTAATCTGCTTCTCCTTGCAGCTCTATCAGTTTTTGTCTATTGTATTTTGATACTCTGTTGTTAGGATGCATACACATTAATGATTCTTATATCTTATTGGAGATTTTGCTACCTTATCATTATGTAATGTCCCTCTTTATCTGTGATAATTTTCCTTACTCTGAAATCTGCTCTGTTTGAAATTAGTATAACTACTCCAGCTTTCTTTTGCTAAGTGTTAGCATGGTATGTCTTCCTCCATCCCCTTTCTTTTAATCTCTCGGTGTCTTTACATTTAAAGTGGATTTCTTCTAAGTAATTCATGGTTGGTTCTTGTTTTTTTACACACTCTGCCAGTCATTGTCTTTTCGTTGGTATTTTTAGGCCGTTGAAATTTAAAGTGATTATTGCCATAGTTGGAGTAATATCTGCCATATCTGTTACTGCTGTCTATTAATTGTCCTGTTCTTTGTATATTTTTGTGCGTTCCACTCTTTTTCTGACATCCCTGGTTTTAACTGAGCATTTTCTAAGGCTGCATTTTTTCCTCCTCTCTTAGCATATCATTTATACTTTTTAAACTGTCTTGGTGCTTTCCTTTAAGTTTGCAGTATATATTTACAACTAAGTCAAGTCCTTTTTCACATAATACTCCACCATTTCACAGATGGTACAAGTACCTTAAAGCAGTATTCCTAATTCCTCCTTCCTGTCCCAAGTAATATTGCTCATTAATTTCACTCATCCGTAAGCTATAATTATTGTACATATTGTTGCATTATTGTTTTGAACAAACTGTTCCATCTTAGATCAGTTAAGGATGAGAAAAAAAAGATTTTATTTTACCTTTGTTGGTTCCTTTTCTAGCGTTCCTCCTTTCTTTCCTGTAGAACTAAGTTTTTATCATTTTCTTTCTGATGAACTTTTTTTTAAAAGATTTTATTTATTTGAGGGAGAGACTGGGAGAGCATGAGCAGGGGGAGGGGCAGTGGGAGAGGGACAGGCTGACTCCCTGCTGAGCGTGGAGTGGATGCGGGGCTCTATCCCAGGATCCTGAGATCATGACCTGAGCTGAAGTCAGGTGCTTAACTAACTGAGCCACCAGGCGCCCCTGAACTTTTTTTTTTTTTACACTTTTTGCAAGGTGGGCTTACTGGTGACAGATTGCCTCAATTTTTGTTTGTCTAGGAAAGTCTTTATTATTCCTTATTTTTGAAAGATAACCTTGCTGGATACAGAATTCTAGGTCAGTGGTTTGTCTTTCAACACTAAGTATTTTATTCCATTTTTTTTTCCTTATTTGCATGGTTACTGAAGAGAAATCCAAATCTAATTCTTGTCTTTGAACGTCTATAGATAAGGTTTTTGATTGTGTGTGTGTGTGTGTGTGTGTGTGTGTGTGTGTGTGTGGCTTCTTAAAATTTTATTCTTGTCTTTGATTTTCTGCAATTTGAATATGATATGGTTAGGTGTAGATTTTGGACTCTTTATGTTGAGTCATATTCTCTGAAATTAGGAGCTATGTTTTGGTGGCTAGCACTAATTTTGGAAAATGGCTCAGTCATTATTGCTTCACATATTTCTTCTGCTTTCTCTGTCTTCCTTCTTATATTCCCATTACATATACCTTTTATCATTGTTTTACAATTCTTCTTTCTCTTTCCATCTCAGTTCTGGCAGTTCCTGTTAACATTTCTTCAAGCTTACTGATTCTTTCCTTGGCCATGCCCTGATGATTAATGAGCTCATCAAAGGCATTCTTAATTTCTGTGATGGTGTTTTTTCATTTCTAGCATTTCCTTTCTATTCTTTCTTACAGAATTCCATTTCTTTACTTATACTACCCATATGTTCTTGCATGTAGTGCAGTTTTTCCATTAAAAACCCCTTACTATATTTTCATAGATGAATTAAATTCCCGGTCTGATAATTTCTGCCATATCTGAGGCTGGTTCTGGTGCTTGCTCTTTATTGTGAAACTATGTTTTTGATCTTTTAGTATGCCTTGTAATTTTCTGTTGAAAGTCAGACATTATGTACTGGGTAAAAGAAACTGAAGAAATGGAGGTAAATAGATTTTTAGTAGAGATTTTATGTGTTTATCAGGCTAAACTTACTTGCTAATGCTAATACCGTTTTTTTAGGAGATATTTCAATTTGTATGCCTTTTATTTATTTTTCTTACATTATTGCACTTGATTAGGATCACCAGAACAATGTCATATAGAAATGGTGAGAGCAGACATTTAATTATTATAGCATTCACATATCCCCCAGTTACTATGATATTAAGCTGTAGGTTTTTTCATGTACACCATCTCTTAGATTGACAACACTTTCCAGTATTCCTGTTTTCTGAACATTTTTTATTATGAATGGATGCTGGATTTTGTCAGAATTTCTGCATTCATTGACACAGTCATGGTATTTCTGTTTTAGTTTGTAAATATGGTGAATCACATTGATTTTTTAATATTACGTCTATGCTGCATACCTCAAATTAACTCCAATCGTGGTATATATTTTTTATATACTGCTTAATTTCTTTTGTTAGTATTTTGTCAAGAATTTTGCATATAATAAGAAATAGTAGGCTATACTTTTTTTTAACATATTAGCCATCTGGTTTTAGAATCAGGATAATGCTAGACACCAAAAATGAGTGGTATTTCCTTCTCTTTTATTTTATGAAAGTTTTTGCATAGAATTGATATGTTTCTCCTTTAAATGTTTGATAGAATGTCCTGTAAATCCATCTGAACCCAGAGTAAAGAAATTCTATCTCTAATGGATATAGGACACTTGTGGTTATCTCTTTCTTTTGACTGAAATTTGGTAGCTTGTATGTGTTTTTAGGAATCTAAAATTTTTATCTAACTTGAATTAGTTGACATTCAGTTGATCATTTATTGTCTTGATTTTTTTTCTATTTCTTAGTAAGCTAAAAAGCTTACTTTTTAAATTAGTTCTTCTTTTTCTGGTTTATTAAGTTGAAAACTTAGATTTGAATCTTTTCTTCTTTTCTAATATGTCCTTGTAGTGCTATATGTTTACTTCTAAGCAACTCTAGCTCTGAGCACAGCCTATAAGTTTTGTCATGTCATATTGTGACTTACTATTTGTTTCAAAATGCTTTCTAATTTTCCCTCTGATTTCTTTTTTGACCACATGGGTTATTGAAGTGTATTGTTTGACAATATTTGGAGATTTTTCACCTATCTTTCTGTTTTAATCTCTAGTTTAATTCTGTTCTTAAAGAACATACTTTTTATATTTTAATCTTCTAAATTTTTTGAGATTTGTTTTATGAAATATGGGTTATATTGATGAATGTTTCATGTACATTTGCAAAGAATATGTATTCTCTTGTTATATACAGTGTTCTGTAAATGTCAGTTAAGTCAGGTGAATCAATAGTGTTAAGCCTACTACATCCTTACTGAATGTTTAAGGGCTCACTTTTTATCAGTTACTAAGAAAGAAAGAAGAAAATCCTCAATGGTAATTGTGGCTTTGACTATTGCTCTTTTAGTTCTATCACCTTTGCTTTATTTTAATCTTAAAGTTCTGCTTGTAGGTGCTCCAAAATTTAAGATTTTATATCTTCTTAATGAATTTACCTCCTCATCATTTCATCTAGGTTAGCCAATTTTTGGCATAAAGATTAGAGATGAATGAAAAAGAGACTAGAAAAACAATAGGGAAAATTTTTTAAAAAGATTGTTTACAAATATCTGCAAAATTAACAAACTTTCAGTAAGAGTCACTAAGGAAAAAATCAACTACTAAAATCACAAATGAAATAGGGACATTACTACTGACTTTATAGAAATAAAAAAGGATTATAAAAGAATACTCTGAACAGATGTACATGTAAAAATGGATAACCTATATGAAATGGAAAAATTCCTAAAAATGTACAAACTACCAAAATGACTCAAGAAGAAATTGGCTGTAACTAATAAGGCAATTAAATCAGTAATCAAAAAAGTCCCAGATGGCTTCACTGGAGAATTCTATCAAATATTTAGAGAAGAAATACCACCACTTCTTCCCAAACTCTTGCAAGAAATCAAGGGAGTAAATACTCTTTAACTCTTTCTATGAGGCCAGCATTACCCCAATTCCAAAGCCACACAAAGACATTACAAGAAAAGAAGACTACAGACCAACATCTGTAACTAACATAGATACAAAATTCCTCAATAAGCTCTTAACAGACCAATTAGTAGCATATTAAAAGGATTGTATACCATGATCAAGTGAGTTTTATCCCAGGAATGCAAAGACAGTTCAACAGACTAAAATTAATCAATGAAATACCCCACATTAATAAAGAAAAGAAACCCACATAATCATCTCAATTGCTGCAGAAAAAGCATTTGACAAAATTCCACACCCTTTGCTGATTTATAAAAACAAACAAAAAAACTCAGAAAACTAGGAATAGAAGGAAACTTGTTCAACATGATAAAGGCCATAGATAAACCCACAGCTGATACCACACTTGGTGTGGAAGGACTGAAAGCTTTTCACCTGAGGTAAGAAAGAGAACAAGGATGTCTACTTGTGACACTTCTGTTCAACATTAATACTGGAAGTTGTAGTCAGGGCAATTAGAACAGAAATTAAAAGCAATCAAATTGGAAGGAAGTAGTACAACTACCTCTCTTCACAGATACAGAAAACCCCAAGGAGCACACACGTGCACACACGCGCGCGCACACACACACACACACACACACAACCTCTAAAGCTAATAAACATATTCAGCAAAGTTGCAGGATATGAAATCAACACAAAAAATACTTTATATTTGTATATATTATGCTATGAACAATCTGGAAAGCAAATTAAGAAAATTCCATTCACAGTAGCATCAAAAAGAATAAAATACTTAAGAGTAAGTAGAATCACAGGGGTGCAAGTTACATGCTGCCAAGTATACAACATTGCTGAAATAGATGAAAGAAGACATGAGTAAAGGGAGAGATACCCTGTGTTTGTGGCTTGGTGACTTACTATTAAGACGACAGTCCCCATCACGGTGATACAGAGTCCATGCAATCCTTATGAACACGGTCATGTGTGCAACCTGTGTAATATGCTCCCAGATTCATCTTGCTTATATTTCGTTAAGAATTTTTGCACCAGTGCTCATGGGGATATTGGTCTGTAGCTTAGAACATGCATGTCTTTTAAGGCATCAAGTCAAACCTCAATAGAAAACAAAGGAGCCATATAACTCAGACCATTTTCTGTGATCAATAAAATTGCAATAAAACTAGGAGTAATCAACAAAGAAAGACTTCTCTAAACCACAAATGTTTGACATCTTTAAGATAAACTTGAATATAAGTCACGGATTACGAAGTAGCTGCATTGGAAATCAGAAAATATTGGAGTTGAATGGCAGTGAAATTTGTGAGACGCAGTCAAGGCAGTTCCTAAATATTTGTATGGGGGTGGGGGCGGGCAAACAAAACGGAAAGATCCAACATTAGCCAAGTTTCCAAATCAAATTAGGGGAGGAAATTCAACAACAGAATAATTATGGTGAGAGAGAGTAGAAGCACCAAGTAAATGTAAAAGTACAAATGAATGAAATAGAAAGCAAACGTTTGAAAGGATCAAGAAAATGCAGTTATATAAGAAAGAGACTAGTGAAGTAGACAAATCTCAAAATTAATCAAGAAAAATATTAGGAATTAAAATGAGATGCAGAATATAGAAATGAAAATGTAATGCAACTACCACAAATAATTTTTATACTGTTTATTAAAAAAGAGAGGTAATGGATAATTTTAAGCAAACTATAAATTATTAGCTGACTCAAGAAAAATGTGAAAACATTTCATTGTTAAATTAGTATAAAATCTGTCACCTCTCCAGTTCCAGTGTTTTCACCCCAATACAAAAACACCAGTACAAGTCCAGATGAGTTTTTCAGGTAATCTCCATCAAACACCCAAAGAGAAGATAATCCCTATCATTAAAAAGATATTATACAAGCTGCTCCTAAGAAAGAAAGAGGGTTATGTACTTCTCAAACTTACTTTATAACCTTTGGTAACCTTGAGAAGACTCTTACAAGAAAAAAATTTATAGGCCACTTGTGAACATAGATTTAAATCTTCTAAGTAAAATATTGAGCAGTTATTTCTAACAATGCATAACAATATTTATGTTCTTATATCCATGTTAGATTTATCCATGTTAGATTTGTTCTAGAAATATGATTAGATTAGAAAAATTTAATGTCATTCATCACATTTAGAGATTAAGGAAGAAATCCACATGACCATCTCAATCTTTGTAGAGAATTAAAAAAAAAAATGAAAATCTTTTCATGAAAATGAAAGTAGAAACCATTCGTGATTTCTTTTTAAAGATTTTATTTATTTATTAGAGAGAGAGAGTGATAGTGAGAGAAGGAACACAAGCAGGGGGAGTGGGAGAGGGAGAAGCAGGCTTCCCACTGAGCAGGGAGCCCGATGCGGGGCTCGAACCCAGGACCCCGGGATCATGACCTGAGCTGAAGGCAGATGCTTAACGACTGAGTCAACCAGGCGCCCCCATTCGTGATTTTTAAAGATATATTTAAAACACTTTCAGTAACCTCGAAGTAAAATGACCTTCTTTAAATAAGTTTTTATCAAAATTTTTTCTACAAACATTATACTTAATGGTTGGATATTACAAATATTTTCTTTAAATGTAAGGAAAATGATACCTATCAATATCACATTTGTGGCAGTTTTTTGAAATTGTTTTTTAAAGATTTTATTTACTTTATTTGAGAGAGAGAGAGAGAAGGGGCAGAAGGAGAGGGAGAATCTTCAAGCAGATTCCCAACTGAGCAGGTGACCCGATGCTGGGCTCGATCCCACAACCCTGAGCCGAAACCAAGTCAGACGCTTAACCAACTGAGCCACCCAGGTGCTAGTAAGATAAGGTAATAAAAATAAGATAAGAAAAAGAAATAAGTCGTGTGTGATTTTTAAAGGAAAAAAAACTTAACAGATCTTTGATGATGGAATATGTAGTAATTACATTTTGTCTTATTCTTACAGTGGACTACTATACTGAATAAAAAATGAATATGGATTTATAAATATCAATTGGTAAATTTATTTATAAGTATTTATTGGTAAATCTCAAAAATACATGAACATAAAAAATCAAGTTACATAAGATACTTAGGGAATGATACCATTATTACAGCTGAAAATGAACTAAAGAAAATTATGTCTGTAATAGCCTATCTATGGGCAAGAAGTAAAAGCACTTGTATGCAAATGATACAGAGGAACAGCACCACAATATTTGCTTGAATCATATATAATGATAATTTGGGGGATTAAAAATGGGTGAGTATTAGTGAGGAGAAAGCAATAGGTATTAGCTGCATCTCCATGTTTTATATCTTAAAAAAAAAAAAGTTTCAAAGTACATATGACAAAATGTTAACATCTGTTAGGTAGATCTGGTTGTCATTTATCTTATTTTCCACTCTTTCCTTTATGCTCAAAATAGTTCTTTTTTAAATTTTGTAAGTGAAGTGGGAGGGGAAAGAAATGGAAGCACTAAGCGTAGGCTCCTCGAGAAAATGGAAGGAGGGAGTGAGAGCAAAATGGGAAACAGCCCACAGAATGGATTAGATGTGTGTTTGCTTTCATGTTGCTCATGTACCTGGGGAAAAATCCAATCAGGGCTCTGGAAGTGGAGATCCATAGCCAAAAAGTAAGTTTATATACAGATAGTAAGATGTACAATATAGAGATTGTGAGATGTGAGATGATGATAAATACAGGGAAAAGTAAGACATAAGCAAAAAGCAAGATCTGTGAAGGCTAGCCGAAGGGATTAGTCTTTACAGAAGAGGAAGCCGTGGGACACCGTTGTAGTGTCACTGATGGGAGAGAAATGAGAATGCCCACTGAAGCAAATGTTTTTGTAAATATTTGGTCCAGAAAGCTGAGTTAGTTCCTGCCTGAAGGCCCCAGTTTTATCGCAGGAGTCCTGCCTTCTTAGAGGGGACAGGGCAGGAGTGCCAGCCAGTGGGTAGGGGCCCTGCTGAGGCAGAAGATTCCAGAAGTTTATGCAGACTGATGAAGCTTTATTCTTTGTAAGGAAAAAATAATACTACAAAACAGCGAAGACCAAGAAAGAGGCTTTTAGGGAAGATTGATTTGGAATCTGTAGCTCATTTTGATCTTATTAAGATTTTACCCCATTTTGATCTACCTTCTACTTATCACATTCGTACTTATTTTCCAGAGGTTTCCTTCAGAAAAGAAGAGAAAACTTGCTTTTAGAGAGTAATTTAGGTACTTCATAGTTTACTTTGGCCACTGGTTTGGTATTTGTTTCAGTGAAATGGCAAATGTTTAAATGAGTAATTTTATTTTAGTACGAGTGGGAGGAGCAGAGAGAGGCCTAAATGAGATGTTGCCTCAGGGGAAAGGGCCCATGGGGATCTTCCACACCTTGCTGTCTTAATTTTAAGTCTTTGGTTCCTTCCTTAAACTTCTGTGTTCCTATTTGAATATCAGCCTTCACCTCTGTCCAGATGCTAAGTTAGAACTTTTAGTACTTATTATTTTTTTCCATGTTTACCCTTTCAACTCTTCATTCTTTTTTTTTATAATTAAAAAAAAAATTGTTTTGGGGCCCCTGGGTGGCTCGGTCAGTGAAACATCTGCCTTCAGCTCAGGTCATGATCCCAGAGTCCTGGGATCTAGCCCCTCATCGGGCTCCCTGCTCAGCGGGAAGCCTGCTTCTCCCTTTGCCTGCCGCTCCATCTGCTTGTACTCTCTGTCAAATAAATAAATAAATCTTTTAAAAAAATAAAAATAAAATTGTTTTGCTGAGTTCCAGTTCACCCTATCAAGTGTACATGGGGGTGGGTGTTCATAAGGTCACCAGGTCACTGTCGCCGCTGTCTGAAGCAGAGCGAGCACTCCCATCTCTTCACTCGTTGGAGACCCAGTTCCTTTCTGGTACATTCCCCTTCAGCCCCAGGAACTTCCCTCACTTTGTGTAGTGCACGTCGGCTGGCAAGGAACTTGTTTTCTTCTATCTGATGGCGTCTTTATTTTGCTTTCATTCTTGAAGGAGATTTTCACTGAATGTAAAATTGTAAGCTGATAGTTTAGTGAGTGCTTACTCAGTCATGTGTTCCCTTGTAAATTATGTGTCCTGTTTCACCGGCTGCTTCCAAGATATTTTCGTCTGTGTGATGGCTTTAGAATAAATCACTCTGACTAGGCTAAGCTACATTTTCCAGAATTCTCCTGTGAGATTCTCGCAAGATACCTCATGGGCCTGAGGCAGTGGTCAGGCCTGTCTGCTCCCGGCCCCCCTGCCAGCCTGGGTAGCTGTCCCCACTGCGGGCTGGCATGTGTATTCAGCTACATGATGCAGGTCCCCAGTTTGTGCAGCAGAGTCACACCATCGAGGTCAGAGGCAGTAAGAAATGACATGGGCTTCAGTCTGTCCCGTGGGCTCCTGTTCATGCTTCTGGGTTTCACATTGTTCTTCTCCCTGCTTGACACGCATCCTCCCCTCCCACCTCCTGCCCTGTGGACGCCAGGCTGCACATGTCCTTACTCATGGGTGACAGCCTTACACATGCTGCACGGCCAGCCACCTCCTTCAGCTGAGTGAGTTCAGATCACCTAATCCCTTCCCTCTCCCTCCCTACCCCCCTCCATCCCTCCCTCACTCCTTCCTTCTTTTCTGCCCTCCTCTTCCTCTCTCCCTCAGTCTTTCTCTCTTCCTCTCTCTCTCTCTCTCTCTCTCTCTCTCTCTCTCTCTCTCACACACACACACACACACAGTGTTTCTGCTTTTCTGCTTGAACCCAGACTGATAGACTTTGATTTTCAGACTATACTGTGTGTAGGTGAGATTTTCTTTGTATTTATCCTACTTGGAGTTCTCTGAGCTTTTTGAATCTCTTACCTTTCACTAACTTCAGAAGGATTCTAACCATTATTTCTGGAAATACATTTTTTGTCTTACTGTCTTTGTAATTCCAATTCCATATACCTTCGACCTTTCGACACTGTCCCACAGGTCTTTGAAGTTCTGTTCATTTTTTCTAATTTTTTGCCTGTGCTCTTCAGTTCAGTAATTTCTATTGACAAATCTCCCAGTTAACTGACTCTGCTGTAATCTTTAAACTGCTGTAAGCCCATACAGTGAATTTATTTCAAATGTTGTGTTTTTCTTAAAATTTTAGATTTTATGTTTCTCTTTTTTTAAGTTTCTATTTCTCCACTTCTTTGATCATTAGGAACATATTTTACTTCACAGCATTGAGCATAGTTATAAAATCTGCTTTAAAATTCTTGTCTGCTAATCCCAAAGTCCAGGCTTGTTCACATCAGTCTCCCTGACCGTCTCTTTGTGGTGTGTGGTCCATCTTCTCCTCTTTCTTTTTATGTTGAGTCATTCTGGAATATGTCCTGGGCATTGTGACTGATACACAGTAGGGCCTCTGAATTCTATTAGATTACAACAAAGAATATTGATTTTTTTTTTTTTTTTTTTTGTATTTGTAAGCAATTTATCATGGCTGAACTCAAACAGCAACCCCTGTGCCTCCCCAGTGAGAATCAGTTAAAATTTTAGGTCAGTTTATTTAGACTTCCCTAGGTAGCTTGGAGTCTGCCCTGTGCATGCATAGTTCAGGAGTCGGCCGGAGATTTGGGCAAGACTATATTCAGAATGTGGGGTCCCCCCTCTTCTGCTCTCCCTACTTTAAGCTGCTGTGCTTATCCCAAGATAAGACTATAAGAATGTAAGACTATAGATTTCTCATCCAAGTTTTAACCCTGCATGGTATAGACTGGAGCTAAGAGCCACAAACATGGGGAATTCACCCAGTCCTGTTTCCTTCTTCATAGTGTCCAACTCCCCTCTGGTACATACCTGTTTCTAGTTGCTTCCCAGAACCTTTGGATTTTCTCCAGAGTTTATAATTATCTACAGGAGGGTTGATCCAACAGGAGCTGCTTGGCCATTAACAGAAGCAAAACTTAGTATTTATTTTTAATTATGCATCATAGCATGTCAAACACAGCCTTGCTTCTGGTGACACAGGAACATTTTGTATTCATGCAAAGAAGTATCCCACAAATTCACATTTGTGCAGCATTCCGAAGAGTCTGTGTAGGTGAAAGAGCTTATTTCAATGTTGTGAATTAGCAGTGAATGTGTGGTTAGTTCTGTGCACCTCCAGGAGATAACTCTAGGCTCTTCCCTTCCCTGCTTGTCCCAGCTCTTACTGACAAACTCAACTCTCCTAGAAAATGTGCAATTTGCATCACCTTTTGTCCTGAGTAGGCCTCAAACACTGCAAGACCAAAGTACCTCATATCAATATTTTATAGTGTTTACTCACCATTTACTGCTCATCTACTTTGTACCAACGGTTAGGAATGCACTGAGCGTCTAAAGGGAAGATCCCTGTCCTCAAGTTGCTCACAGTTTAGTGGAGGAGACACAAATAAGCAAACTATTTGCATTTCTGTGTGACCTCCCGGTTGAATTAAAAGTAATTGGAATTAGGGGCGCCTGGGTGGCTCAGTTGGTTAAGTGTCTGCCTGCGGCTCAGGTCATGATCCCAGAGTTCTGGGATCAAGCCCCACATGAGCCCCACATCCAGCTCCCTGCTCAGCGGGGAGCCTGCCTCTCCCTCTCCCTCTGCTCCCCTACCCCCCATGCTGTCTCTTTTTCACTCAAATAAATAAAAATCTGTTTTAAAAAACTAATTGGAATTTTATTTATATTATGCTTTTGGATAACTTCAACTAGTATGAAAATTTGGGGCCTCAGTTTTTTCATTTTAAAATGAGGGGATTGGATTAGATCTACAAGATTCCTTTCAATGCACATATTTTATAATTCGGTTGAAAATGCATTGAAAAGAAGAGGTACTCAAACACCCACTTCTTTGTTCTTCCTAAGGACTTGAGTACATTGGATCACTTAGGCCCTGTTGAACTTCGAGGTGCCCGGCTAAAGGTAGTGCTGCTTGTTCTAGCTTCCCATCTTATGATTCTGTGTCTGGCTGGTCCGTGTGCGCCTGCAGGGGTCCTTGGATGCATAGTCAAATTAGGAAAAATACTTGTGCGTTTAGAACCTCTTGTTGCTCCTCTCCCTCCTTTGGGGGCCTGCACAACTGAGCTCCCGCCTTTGGGATTCTTCACCTGATTCTGGTTAGTTTCTGCAGATCCGTGAACTAACACAGTGCCGGGCCACAGGGGCTCCCCACAAACCCAGATTCTCTCTGCCAGTAGCTCCCTCACCTCTCACAGAAACTCTCTGCCTCTCTGCCCTCAAATTGAACCTCCACATTCTTCTACTCTGCTTTCAAGTCCTCTACTTTTCCTTCTTCCCTTCCCACAAAATCTTATCCCCAAACCCAGAGGGTCTTGGATCACTAGGTCCTCTGTAGGGGTTGGTCTGGTGTGATAATGAGAGAGTGGCTGTCTTGGTGGAAAGGTGGGCATGGGGATAGGATCTTGGTCATCTTCACAGAAATATAATATGGATTTCCTTGTAAAAATATTACTAAATCTTGGTTGGGAGCTTTATTATTAATATCCATCTTTTTCTGTATTATAGGTTTAATAGACTTTAATGTGACTACCTGGGAGCCTACCCACATTTTATAGGGTTTTTGTTTGGTTGGTTTGGTTTTTGTCTGTTGAAATAGGTCCTAAGTTTTCTTCATCTTATACCATTTCTCCCCAGTTTACATACTCATTTAACTTTTGCCCATGTTCATGAACATTTCTAATCAGAGATAGTGATTTGTGGCTGCCATGATCCTGGTGGGGGGCCGTGCCTGTGCGGTCAGCTGGAGGGGGATGAAGAGTAGACTGTTGCAGGAAGTTCTTGAGGTCTGTAATGGACTCTGCTTGCCTATCCTCACCTGCGTAGCAGCAAAGTCTTTTTACTACTGACCCTCGCCTTTCAGAGAGGGCTCTGTTTCACTAACAAGAGTTGTTTTACCTCCATAAGCAACTCTTCTCCAAGTATACCTGAGGTCCTCCAATGATGTAATGTGCCCATTGATGTTCGTGAGCAGCACCACCTGTCCACAGACTCACAACCAGCGGAATGTTTGTGAAGCTCTTTTTATTTTTTTAAATTTTTATTATTATGTTAATCACCATACATTACATCATTAGTTTGTGATGTAGTGTTCCATGATTCATTGTTTGTGCATAACACCCAGTGCTCCATGCAGAACGTGCCCTCTTTAATACCAGTCACCAGGCTAACCCACCCCCCCACCCCCCTCTAGAACCCTCAGTTTCTTTTTCAGAGTCCATTGTCTCTCATGGTTCGTCTCGCCCTCCAATTTCCCCCCCTTCATTCTTCCCCTCCTGCTATCTTCTTTTTTTTTTCTTAACATATATTGCATTCTTTGTTTGAAGGTACAGATCTGATTCAACAGCCTTGCACAATTCACAGCACTCACCATAGCACATACCCTCCCCAATGTCTATCACACAACCACCCCATCTCTCCCACCTCCCCCTCCAGCAACCCTCAGTTTGTTTCCTGAGATTAAGAATTCCTCATATCAGTGAGGTCATATGATACATGTCTTTCTCTGATTGACTTATTTCACTCAGCATAACACCTCCAGTTCCATCCACATTGTTGCAAATGGCAAGATCTCATTCCTTTTGATGGCTGCATAATATTCCATTGTGTGTGTGTGTGTGTGTGTGTGTGTGTGTGTGTGTGTGTGTGTGTACGTACATACACCACATCTTCTTTATCCATTCATCTGTTGATGGACATCTTGTCTCTTTCCACAGTTTGGCTATTGTGGACATTGCTGCTATAAACATTGGGGTGCACATACCCCTTCGGGTCCCTACATTTGTATCTTTGGGGTAAATACCTAGTAGTGCAATTGCTGGATCGTTTGGCAGCTCCATTTTCAACTTTCTGAGGAACCTCCATACTGTTTTCCAGAGTGGCTGCACCAGCTTGCATTCCCACCAAGAGTGTAGGAGGGTTCCCCTTTCTCTGCATCCCTGCCAACATCTGTCGTTTCCTGACTTGTTAATTTTAGCCAATCTGACTGGTGTGAGGTGGTATCTCATTGAGGTTTTGATTTGGATTTCCCTGATGCCCAGTGATGTTGAGCACTTTTTCATGTGTCTATTGGCCATTTGGATGTCTTCTTTGGAAAAATGGCTGTTCATGTTTTCTGTCCATTTCTTGATTGGATTATTTGTTCTTTGGGTGTTGGGTTTGATAAGTTCTTTATAGATTTTGGATACTAGCACTTTATCTGATACGTCATTTGCAAATATCTTCTCCCATTCTGTCGGTTGTCTTTTGGTCTTGTTGACTGTTTCTTTTGCTGTGCAAAAGCTTTTTATCTTGATGAAATCCAATAGTTTATTTTTGCCCTTGCTTCCCTTGCCTTTGGCGATGTTTCTAGGAAGAAGTTGCTGCAGCTGAGGTCAAAGAGGTTGCTGCCTGTGTTCTCCTTTAGGATTTTGATGGACTCCCGTCTCACTTTTAGGTCTTTCAACCATTTTGAGTCTATTTTTGTGTGTGGTGTAAGGAAATGGCCCAGTTTCTTTCTTCTGCATGTGGCTGTCCAATTTTCCCAACACCATTTGTTAAAGAGACGGTCTTTTTTCCATTGGACATTCTTTCCTGCTTTGTCAAAGATGAGTTGACCATAGAGTTGAGGGTCCATTTCTGGGCTCTCTATTCTGTTCCATTGATCTATGTGTCTGTTTTTGTGCCAGTACCATACTCTCTTGATGACAGCTTTGTAATAGAGCTGGAAGTCCGGAATTGTGATGCTGCCAGCTTTGCTTTTCTTTTTCAACATTCCTCTGGCTATTCAGGGTCTTTTCTGGTTCCATACAAATTGTAGGATTATTTGTTCCATTTCTTTGAAAAAAGTGGATGGTATTTTGATGGGGATTGCATTGAATGTGTAGATTGCTCTACATAGCATTGACATCTTCACAATATTTGTTCTTCCAGTCCATGAGCATGGAACATTTTTCCATTTCTTTGTGTCTTCCTCAATTTCTTTCATGAGTATTTTATAGTTTTCTGAGTACAGATTCTTTGCCTCTTTGCTTAGATTTATTCCTAGGTATCTTACAGTTTTGGGTGCAATTGTAAATGGGATCGACTCCTTAATTTCTCTTTCTTTTGTCTTGTTGTTGGTGTATAGGAATGCCACTGATTTTTTTTTTTTTCCCCCGGGAGAGGAGCTCATCAGCTGGGTCCCCTAGACCGCTGATACTTGAGGGCTCCAAACACACATGGGGGCGCCTGGGTGGCTCAGTCGGTTAAGCATCTGATTTTAGGAATGCCACTGATTTCTGTGCATTGATTTTTTTATCCTGCCACTTGACTAAATTCCTGTATGAGTTCTAGCAGTTTTGTGGTGCTGTCTTTTGGGTTTTCCACATAAAGTATCATATCATCTGCAAACAGTGAGAGTTTGACTTTTTCTTTGCCGATTTGGATGCCTTTGATTTCATTTTGTTGTCTGATTGCTGTGGCTAGGACTTCTAATATTATGTTGAATAGCAGTGGTGATAGTGGACATCCCTGCCGCGTTCCTGACCTTAGGGGAAAAGCTCTCAGTTTTTCCCCATTGAGAATGATATTCGCTGTAGGTTTTTCATAGATGGCTTTTATGATATTGAGGTATGCCCTCTATCCCTATACTCTGAAGAGTTTTGATCAAGAAAGGATGCTGTACTTTGTCAGATGGTTTTTCTGCGTCCATTGAGAGGATCCTATGATTCTTTTTCTTTCTTTTGTTAATGTATTGTATCACGTTGATTGATTTGCAGATGTTGAACCAGCCTTGCAGCCTAGGGATAAATCCCACTCGGTCGTGGTGAATAATCCTTTTAATGTACTGTTGGATCCTATTGGCTAGTATTTTGGTGAGAATTTTTGCATCCATGTTCATCAAGGATATTGGTCTGTAATTCTCCTTTTTGATGGGGTCTTTGTCTGGTTTTGGGATCAAGATAATGCTGGCCTCATAAAACAAGTCTGGAAGTTTTCCTTCCATTTCCATTTTTTGAAACAGTTTGAGGAGAATGGGTATTAATTCTTCTTTAAATGTTTGGTAGAATTCCCCTGGGAAGCCATCGGGCCCTGGGCTTTTGTTTGTTGGGAGATTTTTGATGACTGCTTCAATTTCCTTAGTGGTTATAGGTCTGTTCAGGTTTTCTATTTCTTCCTGGTTCAGTTTTGGTAGTTGATACATCCCTAGGAATGCATCCATTTTTCCAGATCATATAATTTGCTGGCATATAGTTGCTCAGAATATGTTCTTATAATTGTTTGTATTTCTTTGGTGTTGGTGTTATCTCTTCTCTTTCATTCATGATTTTGTTGATTTGGGTCCTTTCTCTTTTCTTTTTGATGGGTCTGGCCAGGGGTTTATCAATCTTGTTATTTCTTTCAAAGAATCAGCTTCTTGTTTTGTTGATTTGTTCAACTGTTCTTTTGGTTTTTATTTCATTGATTTCTGCTCAGATCTTTATTATTTCTCTTCTCCTCCTGGGTTTAGGCTTTATTTGCTCTTTTTTCTCTACCTCCTTTAGGTGTAGGGTTAAGTTGTGTATTTGAGACCTTTCTTGTTTCTTGAGAAAGGCTTGTATTGCTATATACTTTCCTCTTAGGACAGCCTTTGCTGCATCCCAAAGATTTTGAACCGTTGTGTTTTCATTTTCATTGGTTTCCAGGAATTTTTTAAAATTCTTCTTTAATTTCCTGGTGGACCCATTCATTCTTTAGTAGGATGCTCTTCAGCCTCCATGTATTTGAGCTCTTTCCAACTTTCCTCTTCTGATTGAGTTCTAGGTTCAAAGCATTGTGGTCTGAAAATATGCAGGGAATGATCCCAGTCTTTTGGTACTGGTTGAGACCTGATTGGTGACCTAGGATGGGATCTATTCTGGAGAATGTTCCATGGGCACTTAAGAAGAATGTGTATTCCCTTGCTTTTGGATGGAATGTTCTGAATATGTCTGTGAAGTGCATTTGGTCCAGTGTGTCATTTAAAGTCTTTATTTCCTTGTTGATCTTTTGCTTAGATGATCTGTCCATTTCAGGGAGGGGGGTGTTAAAGTCCCCCACTATTATTGTATTGTTGTCAATGTGTTTCTTTGCTTTTGTTATTAATTGCCTTATATCATTGGCTGCTCCCATGTTAGAGGCATAGATATTTACAATTGTTAGATCTTCTTGTTGGATAGACCCTTTAAGTAGGATACAGTGTCCTTCCTCATCTCTTATTACAGTCTTTGGTTTAAAATCTAATTTGTCTGATGTAGGGATTGCCACCCCAGCTTTCTTTTGGTGTCCATTAGCATGGTAAATGGTTTTCCACCCCCTCACTTTCAATCTGGAGGTGTCTTTGGGTCTAAAATGAGTCTCTTGCAGACAGCATATTGATGGGTCTTGTTTTTTTATCCAATCTGATAGCCTGTGTCTTTTGATTGGGGCATTTAGCCGATTTACATTCAGGGTAACTATTGAAAGATATGTTTAGGGGCGCCTGGGTGGCTCAGTCGGTTAAGCGACTGCCTTCAGCTCAGGTCATGATCCTGGAGTCCCGGGATCGAGTCCCACGTCGGGCTCCCTGCTCGGCGGGGAGTCTGCTTCTCCCTCTGACCCTCCTCCCTCTCGTGCTCTCTATCTCTCATTCTCTCTCTCTCAAATAAATAAATAAAATCTTTAAAAAAAAAAAAAAAAAGAAAGATATGTTTAGTGCCAAGTATTGCCTGTAAGGTGACTGTTACTGTACATTGTCTGTGTTCCTTTCTGGTCTATGCTGCTCTTAGGCTCTCTTTGCTTAGAGGACCCCTTTCAATATTTCTTGTAGGGCTGGTTTCGTGTTTGCAAATTCCTTTAGTGTTTGTTTGTCCTGGAAGCTTTTTATCTCTCCTTCTATTTTCAATGACAGCCTAGCTGGATATAGTATTCTTGGCTGCATATTTTTCTCGTTTAGTGCTCTGAAGATATCATGCCAGTCCTTTCTGGCCTGCCAGGTCTCTGTGGATAGGTCTGTTGCCAATCTAATGTTTCTACCATTGTAGGTTACATATCTCTTCTCCCGAGCTGCTTTCAAGATTTTCTCTTTGTCTCTGAGACTCGTAAGTTTTACTATTAGATGTTGGGGTGTTGACCTATTTTTATTTTGAGAGGGATTCTCTGTGCCTCCTGGATTTTGATGCCTGTTTCCTTCCCCAAATTAGGGAAGTTCTGTGCTATAATTTGCTCCAATATACCTTCTGCCCCCTCTTTCTTCTTCTTCTGGGATCCCAATTATTGTAATGTTTCATCTTATGGTATCGCTTATCTCTCGAATTCTGCCCTCGTGATACAGTAATTTTTTATCTCTCTTTTTCTCAGCTTCTTTATTTTCCATCATTTTGTCTTGTATGTCACTGATTCTCTCTTCTGCCTCATTTATCCTAGCAGTTAGTGCCCCTATTTTTGAATGCACCTCATTAATAGCCTTTTTGATTTCGACTTGGTTAGATTTTAGTTCTTTTATTTGTCCAGAAAGGGTTTCTCTAATAACTTCCATGCTTTTTTCAAGCCCACCTAGTATCTTTAAAATCATGATTCTGAACTCTAGGTCCGAAATCATACTAATGTTTGTATTGAGTAGGTCCCTGGCAGTCGGTACTAACAGTTATTCTTTTTGTTGAGGTGATTTTTTTCTGTCTTGTCATTTTGTCCAGAGAATAGATGAATGAGAGAACAAAATGCTAACAGGGTAACAACGTCCCCAGAAAATATACTCGAAACAAATCAGAAAAGACCTGAAGCCGGGGGATAAGAAAGGGTAAGAAAGAAAAAAGAAAAAGAAAAAAAAGAAAAGAAAAAGATAAAAGCAAACAAAAACAGAACAAAACAAAAAAAACAATATGATCAAATATGATCAGGTGGTGCATAGATCAGTGCCACACACTAGATTTTGGGTGTATTTTGGTCTGTTAGAAGAAAGTGCCTCCCAAAATTGAAAGAAAGAAAAATGTATATATGTAGAAAAATAAGGGTTGATATGATGAAGGGATGGAATATGACTGTAAAGATGAAAATTATAAAAAATTTTATAAAAGGAATTGATAAGAAGTTGTTCGAAAAAAGAAAAAAGAGGATTTAAAAAGAAAAAAGAAAAAAAAAGGGAGAGAATGCGATCAGGCAGGAGACTAGAACAAAGCCATACACTAGAGATTTAGGGTATATTTTGATGTTAGAAGAAACTGTATCTCAAAATTTTAAGGAGAGAATAACATATATATATGCCAAAAAAAAAAGGGTAACTACTATGAAGGGATAGAATATGACTCTAAAAATGAAAAATAAAAATGTTTTTAAAAAAAGGATTGATAAGATGTTGGTTGAAAAAGGGAAAAAGAAAAATTTTTTTAAA
This sequence comes from Zalophus californianus, assembly GCF_009762305.2. Lineage (NCBI taxonomy): Eukaryota > Metazoa > Chordata > Mammalia > Carnivora > Otariidae > Zalophus > Zalophus californianus. The sequence goes on along the minus strand of NC_045604.1, from coordinate 62,952,894 downwards.
AAGTTAAAAAAATTAACTTTGAAAGAATAAAGAATCATGGTAAAAAAGCCATGGATTCTATGTGCAGTATTCCCCTAGCGCTGGAGTTCTGCTGTTCTCATTGATCAGTATACTTAGTCTTGGCTGGCTGTTCGTGCTGATCTTCTGGGGGAGGGGCCTGTTGCCGTGGTTCCCAAATGTTTTTGTGGGAGGCGGAATTGCCCCGCCCTTGTCGGTCTGGGCTAAGTAATCTGCTCGGATTTGCTCTCGGGAGCTTTTGTTCCCTGCAAGCTCTCGGTACATCTTTGGAGCACGAGAGTGAAAATGGCAGCCTCCCAATCTCCCCGGGGAGGCGCTGAGAACTCAGGGCCCCGCTCCTCAGTGCGCCCCCAGAGAAAAGCAGTCAATCACTCCCGTCTCCCTGGTCTCCGGCCGCACTCCATGCTCACCCGGCTTGTGACCGAGCGTTTCTATGTCTGGCACCTGACTCAGTGTGGAGTCTCCAAACCCAGCAGATCCCACGCCGCTCCTCCCGGGGGAGGCAGGGGAGTCTCCCTGAATCTGCCGTTTGTTGGGTCCTTGCTGGAGGAGCAGTGGCCCGACTGCGCCACGGATCACAGTTTATGGCAACCCCGAGCTGAGAGCCTGCGCCTCGGTTGCATCTCTGCAGCCGGCTTCCCCACTCCGATACCCTGGAGCTCTGCCGCACTCAGGCACCCCCGGTCTTCTTGTGGCCCCGAGGGTCCTGAGACCATACTGTCCTGTGAGGGTTCCAGCCCCCGCTTAGCCACTGGAGCGACGTCCCTCAGTGGAGCCAACTTCTACAAGTTCTGGTTTTGTGCTCCGCAGCTCTATCACTTGCCAGAAGCGGCCGACAGAGGCCCTCCCCCCGCCCCCACTGTCTCTCCTCCCGAATATCGCCTTGGATTCACTTCTCTCTGCACGTCCTCCCTTCCAGAAAGTGGTCGCTTTTCTGTTCAGAGAGTTGTTGCTATTCTTTTCTTCGATCTCCTGTTGAGGTCGTAGGTGTTTAGAATGGTTTGAGCCCTATCCAGTTGAATTCCTGAGACCGGACAAAATCCAGGTTTCCTACTCCTCTGCCATCTTGCCTCATTGTGAAGCTCTTTTTAAATGAGGACATTGATCAAGGAAAAGAAAGTAGAGGTTCAAATTTCTGGGGGTTACTTTCAAAGCAGTGCAAACCATGCATTCTGTGTGTTAAAAAGCCCTTCTAAATTCCAGCAGGGAAAACAGATGTATTAATTAAACATTTAATGTTTGTTATAGCTAAAATATTGACTTTGCTGGGCTCAAGTTAGGATATAATATTTGCATATTATTGTGATACATACCTTGGGAACCTTGGTGCATTTTTTTTTATAGGATCAAGTGAACATTGTGGACATGAATTACTACTGTGTGGTTTTGTGAAAATGAAGGATAGGTATTGGAGTTTCTGGTAATCTGTCCAAAAATGTTAACTGGTATTATAAGTCTTAGCAGATAATATAATTAAGCAATGTTTGCCATAGATTTATTAGTTTTGTTAGAAATAAATCCTCTTTCCATATTCCCACTTTCCCTGTGTGTGTGTGTGTGTGTGTGTGTGCATATACATATACACACACACACAAAGCATAAAACCAGTTTTTGAGGAGGGGCGCCTGCGTGGCTCAGTCATTTGAGCATCTGACTCTTGATTTCGGCTCAGGTCATGGTCTCGGAGTCATGAGATTGAGCCCCGCATGTCAGTCTCCATGCTGGGCATGGAGCCTGCTTGAGGTTCTCTCTCCCTCTCCCTCTGTAACCCCACCTCCCACTTACATGCTGTCTCCCTCAGAAAAACACAAAAAACAAGAACAGTTTTTCAGGAGAACAGAGATTAATTAAACCAGAATCCTCATGTAAGCTTACTTTCTTGATGTTTTAAAGAGGTAGAATTACAGCATTAGATTATTGTCTGTTGCAAATCTAAGCCTTCAGTAGTTTTGGCAATTTTTATTGCCAGTGTCTGTGTTCCTGGGCTTTTTGATCTATATCAGAGTCGTGGACATAAACATAATATTCAAATAGGGTGACAGTTGCGGTTCCATAGAAACCGTCTGTATGAGCTTTCCCTGCAAGTTTCAAGCCCTGCTGTCTATTTCTAGGGCGCCAACACTAAAAACAGAAGAAAGAACATAGAGACCGGGAGGTAGCAATTGATTTGTTGCTGAGGAAGGTCAGGGGAGACTGACCCTCAGCAACCTTGGCATCTGTATTCCCCTGCTGTACCTCCAGCTACACCAGGACTACGACTTACTCTAACAAGTTCAGGGGCATGTTTTCTCGCTATTCTTTCACTTACACTGGAAAGAAACACAGTGCTTTAGAATGATAGCAAATGACAGAGTGACTTGATACCATGTAAAATCTGGGAGAGGGTCAGCATGGAAGGATTTGGGGGGCTGCCGTCTTGCCGCCACACTGTGGTCTTGAGACTGCAAGGACACGCAGCTCTGAGAACGCCTTGTTGGTAAACGGGAAGCACAGCCCTCAGCTCAGCACTGTGGTCTTCCTATTTACATCATCTGGAGTGACATTTCCCAAAAACCAATGAGCTTTCAAAGACAGATACATTCGAGGTTTAATGCATCTGTTGGGAAAATATGTCAGGTTTGCAGTTAATGCCATCCACTGAGTTAACATCTAAAGGTAGCTGAGATTTACAGTTGAGTGTTTCTGCCTCTGCCAGCACCTCTGCATTCCTCAGTGAGAGTCTGCAGTGTGTCAGTTGATAGAGGAGTGTTTTGAGAGCTGTGTCCAGAACTGGGGAGGGAAAATTAAGATGATATTGGTTTAGGGGCAAAATAGAAAATTAATGTGTTAGTCTGCTGGGGCTGCCATAACCAAGTACCACAGCCTGGGTGACTTAACAGAAATTTGTTTTCCTACGGTTCTGGGAACCGGACGTTCCAGATCAAGATACTGGCAGGGTTGGTTTCTTCTGAAGCCTCTTCCCTTGGCTTGTAGATAGATGCCTTACCTGTTCCTCCTCACATGGTCTTTCCTCCGTGTGCGTGCCTCTGGAGTCCCTTTGTGTGTCCCCATTTCCTCTTCTTACAAGGACACCTGTCAGGTTGGACTAAGGCCCACTCTAACACCTCATTTTAATGTAACCACCTCTTAAAAGGCCCTCTCTCCCAATACAGTCCCTGGGAGTTAGGACTCCCAACATACGGTTTTGGGGGGAGGGGGCCCAATGCAGCCTGTAAGAATGAAATATTTGAAATGTGTTCAGTTGTTCAAAGTGAATGTATGCACTGGGAGTCGGAGGAAACCCGCAGCTGGGCGTACCCAGAATGTGTGTGGTGGTGCCTCTGTTGGGGTCTTTGGCGGTTCTTTGCACGTTCTCTCTCACACCTTTCCCCATGTACAGAAATTAGGTTCTCGCTTCCCTGTGTGGATGTTCATACTTTACTGTGTCATCTTCTCCTTCTGTGTGTGAGCTGAGGGGAGGAAATATGCCCCCAGTAGGCTTGGCTTGACTTTGACTAACGTCCAGAGAAGCAGTCAAAAGCAAAAGCATTTTCATGGCATGTCTTTGCAGGCGCCATAGTAGAGAGAGCTTGGGATCCAGAGATGGAGGGTTTGCTGCTCTAGGTGCTACTTGTCGTTTTACCAAGTTTAGCTTCAGTCTCCTCATTTCTAAAAGGGCAGACTACATGCTCTCTGACATCTCACTTGAGCTCCAAGATTGAATAATGATTCATTTATTTTGCCCCTAAGTGGCAAGCACCGAATCAGGGCTGTAGCATTGCTGTAAAACAAAGTCTCAGGTGAGACAAGTATGAAACAACTAGCAAGTGGTAGACTTATTTCATCTCAACTATAACACATAAAAATCTTCATTATTTTTACATCTAATAACAAATCTTAAAGTACATAAAAACTAATAGGACCATAAGACAAAATAGACAAATACACATTATAATTTGACATGTCAATACTATCTCTAAATAATTGATAGAAGCAGAAAGTCATTAAAGTTATAGAAGACACTAGCAATACCATCAACCAGTTTAATCTAATTGACATTTATGGAACACCACCTGACAACAGAAGAACATTCCTTCTTCTCAAGATCACACAGAACATTTGCCATGATATACCATATTTTGAGCAAAACAATTCTATAGATTTTAAAGGATGCGGGTAACTTAAATCATGGTCTCTTTGAATGAAAAGAATAAAATTAGAAATCAAAACAAAGATATGTAGAAAATCCTCAATTACTTGGAAACTAAGTGTAATTTTAAATAATCCCTGGGTGGAAGTAGAAACCAAAAGGGAAAGTATGAAGTATTTTGAACTGACTAAAAATGAAAAAACATGTTTTGCTGTGGGCTACCACTAATGTAATGCCTCAAGAGAGTAGTACCAGAGGGCAAGACTCAGAAAGAAGCAAGGTCTGAGATCAGTGGCCTTATCTTCCATCTTGAGAAACTAGAAAAAGAACAAATTAAACTCAACAATGTAAGCAGAAGAAAGGAATTAATAAAGATTGGGGCAGCATTCGGTGAAATAAAAATGAAAAAATAATAGAGAAAATTGATGAAAGGTGGTTGAGAAGATTAAGAAAATTGATAAATTTCTAACCAAAGTGAACAGAAAAGCAAGAAAACAAGCTATTAATACCACAAATGAGAGGGGTGACATCACTACAGATTTTATGGGTATTAAATGGATAATAGGAAATAGCATGAAAATCTTCATGTCCATAAAATCAACAGTTTTGCTGAAATGGACAAATCCCTTGAAAGATGCAAATTACCATGAAGAAATAGATATCATGAATAACTTGGTATGTGTTAAAGAAATTTTATTTGTAGTTAAAATGCTTCTCACAAAAAAGACTCCCAACCCATATGGCTTCACTAGTGAATTCCCAAACTTTTAAGTGAGTAATAGTATCAGTTCTACAAAGATTCCTGCAGAGAACTGAAGAAAAAGGCAGTATTTCCCAGTTCATTCTGTGAGGCTAGCTTAACCTGGTACCAAAAGCAGGCAAAGATAATACAAGAAAAGAAAACTATAGACCAATTTCCTTAATTAACATACGTGTAAAAATACTTCACATTATTTTAGCAAATCAGATCCAACAATAAATACAAGAATAGCACATCATTACCAAGTGGGGTTTATTCTAGAAATACAAGTTGGTTTAATATTTAAAAGTCAGTCATTATGAGGGTTGCTGGAGTGGTGGGGGGTGGGAGGGATGGGGTGCCTGGGTGATAGACATTGGGGAGGGTATGTGCTATGGTGAGCAATGTGAATTGTGTAAGACTGTTGAATCACAGACATGTACCTCTGCAACAAATAATACATTATATGTTAAAAAAAAAAGGGAAGAAGATAGCAGGAGGGGAAGAATGAAAGGGGGGAAGTCGGAGGGGGAGACGAACCATGAGAGACGATGGACTCTGAAAAACAAACTGAGGGCTCTAGGGGGAGGGGCGTGGGGGGATGGGTTAGCCTGGTGATACATATTAATTGAGGGCACGTTCTGCATGGAGCACTGGGTGTTATACGCAAACAATGAATCATGGAACACTACATCAAAAACTAATGATGTAATGTATGGTGATTAACATAACATTATAAAAAAATTTTTTTTTAAATTTTTTAAAAAGTCATTATAATTTACCATATTAATAATAACTAAGAAAGAAATACACATGGCTATCTCATTGGATGCAAAAAAAACCCCAAGAAAATCCAACGTCCATCTGATTTAAACAAAAAGCAAACAAAAAAAAATAACCCCCAGTAAACTATGAATGAGAAACTTCCCCACCCTGATAAAGGACATCTAGGAAAAACTTATCACTAATATCCTACCGGGGGAAGTCTGAGTGATTTTACAAGGTGAAGATGTCTGCTCTGTTAGCATTGTACTGGAGGTTCTGGCCAGTGCAGTAAGGCAAGAAAAAGAAATTAAATGCATTCAGATTGGAAAGAAGTAAATCTGTCTTATTTATGGACAACATGATTATCTATATAGAAAATCAGCTGGAATCTACAAAAAAAGCTATGAAAGTTTAACCCATTAGTTACTTGATACAAAGTAAATATATAAAAGATTGTACAATACAAAAATAACTAAATGTATACAGTAGCAACAGACAATCCAAAATGGAGACTAACAAGAATATCACTTATGATAGCAACAGAAATATGAAGTACTTAGGAATACTTTTGACAAAAGATGTGAAAGCCCTTCATACTGTAAACTAAAAGATATTGTAGAGAAAGACAGCCTAAAGCAATGGAGAGGTCTAATGTGTTCATGATTTAGAAGGCTCAATATTTTTAAGATGATAGTTCTCTCAAAATGGATACATAAATTCAACACAATCCTAATCAAGGTTAGCTTAGTAGACTATTTTGTAAAAATTGTTAGGTTGATTATAGAATTCATACGGAATGCCAAGGACGGACATAAGGGTAGCCAAAACAGCTTTGACAGAAAACAAAGTTGGAGAGCCTACAACTACCCAACTTCAAGACTTACTCAGTTACAGTAATCAGGACAGTTGTTATAGACAGATAACATATATTTTTTTTAAGATTTATTTGAGAGAGAGTGCATGTGTCCGTGGGGGGAGGGGCAAAGGCAGAGTGAGAGAATCTTAAGCAGACTCCCCGCTGAGTGTGGAGCCCGATTCAGGGCTCAATCTCATGACCCCTGAGATCATGACCTGAGCCAAAATCGAGTGGGACACTTAACCGACTGAGTCACCCAGGTGTCCCTGGACAGATAACATTTTTTATTTGCCCACAGAGAACCTAGAAATCTAGACCCACACATAATATGGTTAAGTGACTTAAAATAGTAGTGCAGGGCGCCTGGGTGGCTCAGATGGTTAAGCGTCTGCCTTCTGCTTGGGTCATGATCCCAGGCTCCTGGGATCGAGTCCTGCGTCAGGCTCCCTGCTCCTTGGGAGCCTGCTTCTCCCTCTGCCTCTCTCTCTCTGTCTTTCATGAATAAATAAAATCTTAAAAAAAAAATAGAAGTGCAAAGATAGTTCAGTTCAACAAATTGTGATGAAACAATTAGACATCCATATTTTTTTTTTAATTTGCAGCATATACAAAACTCAAAACATAGTCCTAAGTGTAGAGCCTTCTAGAAGAAGACATAGGAGAAAACCTTTGTGGTGGTAGGTTATGCAGAGATTCAGTAGATGAGGGCAGTGCGTGACCCATAAAGAAAAACTGATAAACCAGACGATAGTGTAATTAAGAATGTGTGTTCTTCAGAAGGCGCTGTTAAGAGAATTAAAGGAAAAGTCACAAACGGGAAAAAGTTACAAATCACAAATTGATTAAAAGACCTGCATGCAGATTATGTGAAGAACTCTTGAAACTTATTGTCCAAAAAGGGGCGGGGCAAAGAAGTAAATTCACCAAAGTAAATTCACAAAAAAGGTGATTGTTCATTAGGGAAATGTAAATTAAGCCCGTAGTGAAACACCACCACACGCTGGAATGTCTGCTGTTGAAAAAACCCACCAAACCAGTGCTGGCAAGAACGGGGAGCGACTGGAACTTTCGTACATGGGGGATAGTCACGTAAAATGAAGCGACTGCCTTGGGAAACAGTCTGGCAGGTTCTTAATGTCTAGCATGTGACCCAGCCATTCCACTCTTTGGTATTTGTCCAAAATAAATGAACGCTCATCTCTATACAAAGACTTGGACACCTAGGAGTCCTCGCAGCTTTATTTGCAGTAGCCCCAAACTAGAAGCAATGCCGTGTCCAATGACAGGTCATGGAGAGATGGATGCGGGCACACCTGTGTGGAGTGTTGTTACCCAGCACTCGGGGGTGGGTGGGAGGGGGAGCTGGTGACACTCGAAGTGATGGGGATGGACGTCGAAATAACCGTGCTAAGTGCCAAAAATCAGACAAAGGATACATGCTATGCGGTTCCATTTACATAGAAGTCCGGAAAGTACAGACAAGGCCATGGTGGCAGAAAGCACGAGGGAGGACGGCTCACAACAGGCTCATGAGGAAACAGACACTGCGGCACATCTTGATTGGGGTGAGGGCTTCATGGTTTTGTACGTATGGCAAAACCGCTCAAATTGTAACACGTACGGTTTATTGTAGGTCACTCATACCTCAATAAAACTGTTCTTGAACGTCCTCACTGTCACCGAGCTTACGTTTTGTTAGGAGGAGGTGTAATGGTGGCGGCAGGAGACGAATGCACGTATATTTTGTGCGCATGCGTAAGGGCGTTGAGTCGGCTGTTGAAAGGCCTGTGAAGGACAAGGAAGCCACGTGAGGAGAGGCGGCGGTCGGTGCGAGGAGGTCAGAAGGCTTGTGAACAGAGGCTGGCTCGAGGCCCCCCCGTCACCTTTGGAAGCTGTTTTAAGATCGTCCCAGTTTCTGTTGAGTTTCAAGGGGCCCCGCGCTCTCTCACCTAAAAGGAGAGCAGCTTTCCCCGGAACGCGAAGGCCGATTGCCGTTTTCGCCTCAGAAGGCAGCAGCTGGGAAGGGTGGGCCGAGGTAAGCACAGCCTACTGCACATGCCCAGAAGCCCACCTCTGTCGAAAGGCGTGTCTTGTGAAGTTTTGATTGGAAGGATGAGGAAGAACCTTTTGGAGGCATTTGTAGAACGGTGACCCCAACCAGAGCCGCAGCCTCCGGTCTCCTGCAGGTAGAGGCCGTGACCCCTCGGTTCCCAACGAGGAAAACGGCAAGTTGTCCGGTCCCCCTCACCTTTGCTGTTCTGGGGGCCGTGAGTGTGGCGCCCGGGAAAGGCAGGCCCTTGTGTCGGAGGGGAGGAGGGGAGATCTCCGGCGGTGGAGCGAATGTTTGCACGGCCCGGCAGCGTCCCCGAGCAGCGCGCACACGGCCGAGGAGCTTGCCCCGGGGAGGTCGGGGCTGGGAGGAGAGCCATACTGTTCTGTCGACGCCGCGGTGGGTCACAAGTGGAACCGGATCTATGTTCATCCCCCAAAAAGTGCCTGCTTGTAGCCGACTTTAGACTGGCTGTGTCCTGGGACAGAGAGAAAGAATGATGAGGCAAAGGGATTAAAAATGCTCTGTTACTGGGGCGCCTGGGTGGCTCCAGCAGTGAAGCAGCTGCCTTCAGCTCAGGTCATGATCCCGGGGTCCTGGGATCGAGCCCCGCATCGGGCTCCCTGCCCCGCGGGGAGCCTGCGTCTCTCTCTGCCCCTCCCCCTGCTTGTGCGCTCTCTCTGTCAAATAAATAAGATTTTAAAAAATGCTCTGTTACATGTGGCATAAACGGAGATGTGTGGTCCTTTATTCCGAAAACATGCTTTTCATTCTGCTTACCCTCGGGTTTTTGGAAACATAGTCTGCCTAGAGAGTAATGTAAAGATTTTTGCCTTATTATTTAACATAAATTTGGTGACAAGAGTGGGAAAATGCATTGAGCTAAAGCCAGTTGTGTGTTTCTGTTGGTTTCTGTAAACTCTTTATAAAACGTACTGATTTCTGTCCCTCGCTTCTCCGTATTTCTGTCCACTTGGGAATTTTGTCCTAAAAGCAGCATCTCCTGTTGTGCAGGGAACTCATGAGAGTGGATGCTGGGACTCTAGGCCCTGGGACAGGGCTCCCAGTGTTCTCCTGTGAGGCTGGAGCCCTGAGGAGCAGGAGTCCCACCCCAGCTCCGGCTCCTCCCTCCCCAGCGGAGGTCCCAGAGGCTTTCAGCAGCCCCAGACTTGGCCCGCACCGAGCCTGCTGCAGCTGTGAGGCAGAGGCGTCCAGCCCTGTTAGTCCTAGAGCAGTCCCTGTACTGTCTTTTGGGTCCCCGTCCCTTTTGGGGATCGGCTGCAACCAAGGGATGAAACATTGGCATGTAACTTCAGGGGCTCCCCAGGCCCCTGTCTCGGAGCAGGGTCAGGTGTTCATGCTTATCTCAAGTAAGTGGGTATAGTTCTTTGCCAAGGACAGGGGAGCACTCTGTGACCTGGGGGGTAACCACATCGTTAAGTTGTGTTCAGGATTACTAATAAGCTGTTGGACCAGGCGCCAGGAAGAGACTAGGGGACGAGTCATGCTTTCGCTGCTTGGGGGAGAGCATGCATTTTGGTGGCAGGGTTTGCATCCATATGGTTTGTGTGTATGTTTGTGATTGGCGGGGAAATGAGGACTTTTCAGTATCCTCTTTCCACCCTATTCTCTGGTTCTCATTTGTTCTGTTTCACATAATCTGTCAAATTTTATACAGAACAACCAAGTACCTCCTGTTCTGTGCTCAGACTGTTGACTGGGAAGCCAAATGCCACATCTCCTGCACACAGTGACTCAGCGATCTGGTCTCTGGCACTGTTCCGTTAATTATTTGCTCTCTAATTTTATCCTAGAAATGAATTTTTCTAAACCGAAATCCCTTAATAGTACCCTTCTTCTTTCTTGCAGCTTGTACCTCCTTTTAAGCCTCAAGTAACATCTGAGACAGATACCAGATATTTTGATGAAGAATTTACAGCTCAGACTATTACAATAACCCCACCTGAAAAATGTAAGTACATCTGACAGGCACTTGATAACATTCTAATATAATGGAAGGCAACAGCCACTCTCTTGATTGGATATTTATTTTCAAGATCTGATTCCATGGTGACTTATTTCATCCCGCTTAAGAATATGGAGTTCCATGTGGAAGTTTCAAAGACAGGTAGCTGAGAGAAAAGTTTTGGGAAGTAGGAAAAATTACATAAAGAAAAATTGTAGCCTGAGAATTACAGACTAACTTGTAAACAACTTTGCCTTTCCTTACTGTTCTAATTCTTTCGCCATCAGCTGGAAGGACTCTGAAAGGGACCCTTCCCATGTTTGCCTTACCCTTTATGGCTCACTCATGTCCCCGTGTTCAGTCTCACCTGAACACGCCATGCCTCACCGTGCCTGGGGACTTGGGTGCTCACAGTTGTCGCTGCCTGCCATGCTCTTTTCCGCGACATTTCCATCAACAGCTCCTACTCCCTCAGATCTCAGCTTAAATGTCACTTCCCCAGAGAGCTTGCTTTCACCTCCCAATCCAAGGAACAGTGCAGCCCCTTGGGCACCACCTACCCCACCCCTTGATTCTTACATCGGCAACTTGCTGATACTCTTCTGGTTAATTTGTTCATTTCTCTGTTTACTGTCTTTCCAACTAGAATCCAGTAACCCTGAGAAAAAGGGCTTGGTTCCTATTCACAGCTAGCCCCAGCTCCGGGCTGGGTATCTGGCCCGGTGTCGGCATTCAGTAAATATGTATGAAGTGAAGGCATAAACACGTTATGGCGAGGGCCCGGTCGTTTCGCAGCCGGAAGGAGGCCCAGCTCTTTACAGATGGTGCTGTTGGCCATCCGTGCCCAGGACTGTGTGCTTCAGCCTCCCTCCCCGCGTGACACCCACAGCGAGCACTGAGAGGGCGAGGTCCCAACCTGTCTCTGTCTCAGCCTCAGCCTCTTGGAGACAGTTCTCTTTTGTAAATGGAGCTTTGGCATTTATGGACTCTTTTAAGACAACTAAATACGTGGTCGTGGATGTCACAGAAACAGGCAGGCTCTGCGAATTCAAAGCTGTGAGCACAGAGCTTGCTTCGGATGGGAGAGACCTGTGAGGCTGAGTCTCAAAGAAACGGCTGAGGAGGATGAGGAGAGCCTGGTGGGGTGACCGTGTCACCCTTGGCTCTGCCACTCCCTCCCCGGAAAGGTGCAGGTCACTTCGTCCTCCAGGAAAGGGGATGCCAGGCTGGGTAGTGCCCCCGAGCCTTGGTATTCCCCTGTCGTGCCTGAGAAGCTGTCCTGGTGGGAAAAGCACCCGGAGTTGGACAGCTTTGAAGAGCCCTAGCTTTGATTCTGTTTAAGTCTGTCATGTTCTTTGTTCTGGGACGCACCGCCTAAAGCGTGAGGCTGGGCCCAGTACAACGAACACCCTGCAGAGGAGAGTGGGCACCAGTCTGGGGTGGGGGGACCCACCTAAGGAGGCAGCCAGGGAGCAGGAGCCTGGAAGGACACAGCTGAGCAGCTCTCATGTCCATGACTGTGAATCAGTGAAATCTAAATCTCTGTAGTAGGCGCTGCTCCGGCCAGTGGTCCTTCTTCACCACGGACTTGATTTCAAAGCCCAGGGGTGCCTGGGTGGCTCAGTCGGTTGGGCATCTGCCTTTGGCTTGGGTCGTGATCCCCAGGTCCTGGGATCGAGCCCCACGTCAGGCTCCCTGCTTAGCAGGGAGTCTGCTTCTCCCTCTGCCTGCCGCTCCCTCTGCTTGTGCACGCTCTCTCTCTGACAAATAAATATTTAAAAAAAAACCCAGAAACATAAACAAAAACAAAGCCCTGGCTGACGAGGTCCAGATCTCTTCAAGATTCACCTTGCCTGCCTTACCCCTAACTCCAGACTCACTGGGCACTTGCCACCCTGAGAATATGTCATTAACAGGCACCCTGTGGCTTCATTTCTAGAACTTTATAAAATGAGACGGAAATGTTCAAAGACATTTTAAATCACCCAGCGTGGTTTCTAGAATATCATCTGAACCTGGTGTCTCTGCTTCTCGATCAGTAATACAAAATGTTTCCGCACTCACAGCAACCCCATTCTTGAAAGAATCTATGTCATTTTAGATGCGAGGAGTGCTGTCCATGCCCAGTGACTTGGGGTCTTGAAAGGATAAGGAGTCTGTTTCTAGATTGAGACAGGGATCAGCAGGAAGCTCACACATTGTAGTCCTTTCCAAGGTGGGTTCCAGAATCCACCTACCATGGAGGCCTGGGAATGTGTGGCTCTGCGGGCATCCGAACCCAGAAACCTGAGTCCAGCAGCAGCATCCTGTGTCTGTCAGGGCCTCGGCAGAGGAAGCAGATGATGGCATTCAGCAGGCTGGGCTGAGGCCTGAGGCCCCCGCTGGAGGGAGGGCTGGGGAGCACAGGGCCAGGTCTTTAAAGGGATGGTCTCTGGAAACATCCTAGATCCCCTTAAGAGGTGGATCGAAGGAGATTCAGTGAAACCTTGGACTGTGATTACATGTAACATAATTGTCTTGCAGCTTTGAGGGGTGTTGCTGGTGAGTGGCCCTGCAGCCGCTAAAGCACGGAGCTTTTGTTCACGGAAGCCCTCCGTGGTACCCTCAGTTAGCGACGGCCTCCTTCCCACTCGCCACCTGGCTTTTAGGACACAGAATGGAGTTACTTTTTAGAACAAATCAGCAGTTCGACAGGCAGAGTGTTCCTTGCCGACAAACAGCTGCGGTCACATGCCAGATTGTTCTCATTGGTGTTAATTAACTGAACAGATTTTGGAATGTGTCGTCTTGCATTCTATCCGTTAATGGTCCTCTGCCTTCCTCTTACAGGAAGAGAGGATTTCTTTGAGATCGAGTAGCTTTTAATGCCATGTAATTACATTTGTTGAATGCTGTAAGGAAATGAGCCTCCTTGGGCCATGGATTCTGATGTGGGATAGGGAGTTGATCCCTGCTTTCTTGTTCCAGATGTGTCTCGTGTTTGCAGGATGGTTCATGTGTGTCACCAGCAACTGTCACTATGACGCTCCGTTCAGAGCAGGAACAGGGTTACAGACGTTGGTTGGTGTGCTGGACTCTGGCTTGGGCAGGCTGCTGCCCCCTCCCTCCCCAGCCCCCCACCTGTGGGCCCAGGGCTCCTCCTTCCTCTGTCCTGGGGCAGGATCAGATACCGGCCCCTCACTGTGGCCGAGCAGGAGGGAGCCGCAGTGAGGGAGTGGTGTAATGGGCTTTAAAGAATCTCAAGGTGTGGGGCTCTTGCTTGCCCATCTGTGAGGTTGAGATTTCTTTATCTGAAGTGGCAGAATGAAGACTCTCTTAATTCTCAACTGACCTGCAGCCTCCCATATGGGCTCTCTGCACATTCAGTGCACAGAAACACTCAGCCAAACAAAGCTGTTAGTGGGGAACACTGTTTCCTTGAAATGTGATTGGCACGTGCCCGAATCTGAACACTAAGCTTGCAGCTGCTTTTTCTCTAGTTTTTGTATTTTGTGACTCAACAACAGATAGGCCATCATTCCCAGCGCCTTTCCTGAAGCCAGAAGTACTGTGGAAGGTGTTTGATCTGAACGATGCGTGTGGTTTGCTTGCTGCCTAACCAGTATTTGATAAGGAGGCAGAGATTTCCCCAAGTCACAGTCCTCTCTAGAAAAGCTGATGTAGTAGAAAGGCCTCTCTGTAGAAGGACAGAAGCCCATGGAGGTCCATGGTCTACATGGAGCAGGGAGCCCCAAATCCTCTTCATGGATTGATTGCTACCTCATCCAGTGATTTTTTTTCTGGTACATCCGAGGTCACAAATTTTGGTTAGCCGCTTGCTCCCATTTCTAGAATCTTTCGTATTCAGAATAGTATACCCAACGGAAGCACAGTGAGAAAAGAAAAGAAATGTTTGCTCGCCAGAGGAATGTGTGTCATGGAGGAGGACGGAGCATCATCCTTGTTGTGTGACAGGGTCAGTGCCCACCGCAGAGAGGCCTGTGTGTTTTCTCTTGGTGCTCCTGGGGAGTCTGGAAAATGTAAAGAATTGACGCTGTACTCCCTGTGGGTATTGGAGAAAAGTGGAATTATTTTGCTTGAAGAAAAGAAGCTTGGGTGTTGGAAAGCCGCCTCTGTGGGACAGCATCTGACCCTGTGCACTTGGGGAGAGCAGGAGAGGCTTTGTGGGCACCTCCTGCATAGACAGGGAGCCCCAAGGGCGGCTGGACTTGGCCCAGAGCCTGGAGCAGGTGCACAGGGGATGGTGTGGCCAGGGAGACTGAACATGTGACCACACAGAAGGAAGAGCTTCCTGGCCATGTGGGACTTTAATCACCAGGACAGTTAGGAGAAGGGCTTGGGGGATCATTCGAGATCTTTTGAATACAAGAAGGCGGGGAAGGTGAAAGGGGGCAGCCCAAGTGAAAGCGCCTTGCTCCATGCCTTCGTGTCTCTGCTTGCTGCTGGTTTCCAGCGGGGCTAGTGTTAGATGCTGACATCTCTCTCTCTTCCTTTGTCTTCCTTTCTTCACTCTCGTTTAAAGGTGCCTCTTAGGGAAACCGGGAATGGTGACGGAAGGCAGATATGAGATGGAGAGTAAATAACGTAAACAATGTCAAATCAAGGACTCCTACAAAGCTTTATTTTGCAGTCACACCTAAAGCACCAAGAAGAAAAAATACACGCATTTGAAGGCGTTGGTACCAGACACTTCTGGTGCCTTAGGCCTGACTGCCCGCCGCAATTTGGACAGGCGTAGTTTCGTGGAATTGGAGGTTCCTGAAGATCGTTTGCACTTTCTTATTTTAAAAAATCTGGTTTTGTTCAATAATATTTTTTCACAGCATGTTGGGTCTTGAGTTGTTCATGGCTCGAGGGAGTCGACGTGAGGGTGTTCTTTCTTCATAGATCGTGCGTGTGAAAGGGAGATTGTTTGGGGAGTGAGTGTCGTTATTCTGTGTTTTGTTGACGGTCACAAGTGTCTCGGAGCTTGTTGCCGCTGACCTTCCCCGTGCTAGACGTTCGAACCGCGTAGACCAGAGATACCGTTGCCAACAGTAACCGTGACGTTAAGTGGCCGCTTTGTGCCCGCAGATGACGAGGACGGCATGGACTGCGTGGACAACGAGCGGCGGCCGCACTTCCCTCAGTTCTCCTACTCCGCCAGCGGCCGCGAGTAAGGCCCCCATCCTGCCCCTTCACTGTCGTCCCAGATTTCCTCCTCAAGACGATTCCCGGACATCACACCAGTCGTAGCTCTTACAAAGCAGGAGAGCGCCTCCAGACACCCAGCCCACTCTCACCCCCACGAGAACACACATGGACGCAAACACACTTGTTTGTTTTTGCATGAAATTGTATCTCCGTCTACGGTCTCATGCCGCTGCTGCTACTGTCTTACTATTCTAGCAACTTTAAGAGGTAATTTTACAATCTTTGGAAGTCATGAGCCCACCATTGTTCATTTGTGCACCAGTTGTCATCTTTTGGTCTTTTCGTTTTTGTTTTTCCCTAACAGTGAAGGCTAAATGAGATACACTGATTCTAGGTACATTTTTTAACTTTCTAGAAGATACATCGAAAACTAATTAGACTAAGAAGATTTAGTTTATAATTCAGAACAAGCAATTGTGGCAGGGTGGTGATGTGCATATGCAGAATTGTAGGAAGGCGTAAGAGGTCAGTGCGTACAGTGGGGATCGCGCACCCAGACCTGGCCGGAATCCGTAGGGAAGCATCTGAGAGAAGGACCGAACGACCGTTGAGGTAGAGCGCTAGATGCACACGTAGTCCCTGATGGACACTGCACAGGAAGCCCGCTGTGCCACCCGGACGTCCACATTTCACGGGCGGTCGTTGGCAAGACGGACACTGCTCTTCCAAGGAAGGAGGCATATGCACAGCAGAGGCAAGGTCGCTTACAGGCTCGATGACACGATTTGCACCAGAGAGCTTTTTTTTTTTTCCCCCTGTGCTTGGAAACCTTTTTCCCTTCTTGATATTTATCACCTCTGATGGCTGAAGAATGTAGACAGGTATAATGATCCTGCTTTTCACCAAAATTTGTACACCAAGGTAAACAGGTGTTTGCCTTATTTGTTTTAAGTTTTGACTTTCAGTTCTATGTGAATTAGCTTTTTCTCGGATGTTAAAACTTTGAATGTCCTTTTATGATTTTGTTTATATTGCAGTAGTATTTATTTCTTAGTGAAGAAAATTGTGTGTCATGTTAGCAAATGCAGCTCCAACTTACATGAACTAGACTCACTGCAGTTTATTTTGACCCATGTGCAAGGAATGTACACAGCAATGAGAATCATGCACTTTTTCTCCTTTGTAACAAAATTTGATGAGGCTCTGAAATTGTACACATTGGTTAGAATTGGGCTTTGGGAGAAGAGATGCTGGCACTGAACCCCTTGGTGCTCAAAGGGAGAAAATCCCCAGCTCTCCATGCCGAGGGGTTGAGACAGAAGGATGTTGCTGTCGACCGTTTGAGAAAGGAAACGCTCTGACGGCCCAGCGACGTCTCACCATGAAAGGAACTGCGACCGGCATGACCGTGACAAATGCACCGTACTTGGCAAAATGCACACATCTCGAGTGTTCACAAAGTAGGCAGTAAGGGGTAAGAACCTGGTGTGTTTATTCCGATCATGGTACATTTATCACTGAATTAAGCCATCAGGGAGAAAACAAAACAACACACACACAAAAAAAACACCTCCAACTTTTCTTTTTCTGTATATATTCATGTCCCCAAATTCCAACATTTCTCACGAAAGGGGACATGTATGCAAACCTCATCTTTCTCCTTCATTAATGATGATCTTCAGATTAAACCCTTTGGTGCTAGGAGCTGACATTTTCCAAAGCAGCCTATGAAGTCCAGGGGCTGGGGGTGCTCGCCGCGGCCGCGGGAGGCCAGCCGGCCCCATGGAGCGATCGTGGAGATGTGTGTAGTCACACGTTCTGACAGCTCCCCGTGGAACACTGCGGCATGACGTGGTATGACGACTCAGATGCATTGTGTGGAAAAGCAAGTAACTTTCTAAGTAGGATGAATCATTCATACGCAGATGTCTTAGCCTCGTGGCGCTGGAAGTGTGGATCTGTAGATGAGACACCACTGCTGGCGGTGGGCGGGCCACTGGGACTGACGGGGGTCAAAGGGCATTTTACTAAGGCAGCTAAGACATATTCAGACATAGGTTTTATCCTAATTTTTCATGTTCCTACCTGAGTGAAGTTCATCCTTAGCATTGAGTAGGAAGTTACAGGAAATGGTAGTTCATTCTTACTTACACATGTCGCTTCACTTTTTCTCCCTCCTTGGAATTCTGTTGAATGTTTCACTTTGACCAGAAAGTAGACTAGAAGGTATGTCCTGTAAGTTGTCTCACATCCATTTTTATCCAAGAGGAGCAGATAGAGGCAGAGAAGGCGGCTGAGGCTGGCTGATGTTTCTGCGGAGTGGCCCTCTGTCTCGAGGAGGGTGACCCCGTACACTAAGGACTTGGATAGCTTCCCCCTCCTCCCCCCCCGCAACCTTGAGGTGATTTCCTGTAACCTTGGCCAAGGACACTTCCTGAGGATGAATGACCGCGCTGACAGTGCCCCGGACTGGCCACTCCTCACAGCTGGCTTGGTTCTGCAGCCCACGCGCGTGCAGAGCTCGCTCACGCTGGGCCTCGAGATGCGCCAGGGGCCCGCGGGGCCTTGGCTTGGCTTTCACATCCAGCGCCCCTCGCCCTCACTCCCAGGTGTCCATCAGCTGGTGCGGAGGAACGACAGGAAAACAAGTGTGCGTGCGTGCGTGTGTAGAGGGAGGTGTCCGCACCTGCCCTAGGGGCTGCCCGTGGCGGGGGTGGGGGCTGCCGTGATTGGGGTAGGGGCTGCTGGCAGAAGGCGAGGCCCGGAACCCAGCATCACTCCATCAGAACACGGGTCAGATGCTGCGGACTCCATCCCGCACTAACTTCCATGAAGTCTGCCCTCTTGTCTTAATGCAGCCATCTGGGAGGAAATTGGCCATTTCTGCTTGGATTTTTTGGCAGGTTGCTCACAGCTTTGCTTTCTACACTAATGACATAGCATTATTCCAGTATTGTTTTCCATTTCCCTTACCTGATTTCCGGCTTCTTAAAGCTGACTGTTCTTGCAGGGGCCCCTTGCTTCTCCTAGAGGACAAAAGTAAGGGCCTTCCTTACTAACTGCAGGGTCTCTGTATTACACCTCAACGTACACACTTTGCTGCTACTGTTCGTACTGTCTACAGTAGAATTTCCTTATCTTGCTCCTGGTAGTGCATTACAGGCAAGCATGAAATGTAAAGTATTTATTTAAATAAAAAGAAAACCTCTAAATTGGTAATTGAATTACCTCCCTGTAGCTTTATAGTTTGTGACATTTCTTGACCTTGCTAGTTCTTTCATTAGATCCGCGCAAGATCTAGTCATCTGGTTAAGGATTTTAAGCAGACGCAACTATGAACCCAAGAAAAACTGTATTACTATTACTGTCGGTCATACTAAAACTGTTCATTTCCTTAAGTATATGACCCACAAGGATGTGAAATAACTACAAGAAACTGTTTTTGTACACTGTACATCCTTAGTATTTTTACACGTATATGATAGGGATGCACATTATTTTCCTTCGTACAGACGGCTTAAATAAAGCACTATGTCAATCTGCTATTTCTCTGTTTATTGTTGTTGGACGTGGTTCTGTAGTCTCAGAAAATCAATTATTCTTTTCTGGAAAAAAAAAAGATTTTTAATAGCTCCAGCTGGTATTAACCTACCCTGTATAAATGTGAGAGGAGAATAACTATTGTCCGTCTCTTGTAGCCCCAGACACACGCAAGACTGCTTTGTTATTACTTCAGTAAAATGGCAATAGTGCAGTTGTGCGAACTTGGACGAGGGGCCGCATCTGAAGGGGAGTTGCCGACCCCTCAGTGATGGGTCTCAGGCGCATCTCCCATGAAGTCAGAGATGGAAGAAGGGGGCTCCTTGGAGATGCATTAGGGACCTAACAAGCTTCACACCCGACGGTTTGGGCCCAGAACTCTTCAGGAGTGTCACTCCTCAGTAATGTCTTCCTGATAACCTTACACGTGTTGCTCTGCATACTTCCTTTCTTAGGATGTACGTTGGCAAATTAACAAACTTAGTCGTGGGTGAGGGACGGGTAGGGTGGTTGTACTCCAGTCTGATTTATCTAGACTTATTTTGGATGGGGCCTTTTTCTGATTTTACCTCATAAACCTACAGTTGTACAAACTTGGCTTTGCTCCTGACTAAGCTAAGTAGAGGAATGGCTTTGGGACCAGAGTTAGTCAGGCACGTGTGTGTCACACAGCCAGATCTGAGGGCATTCTTCCGTGTGCTTTTCTCTCGAAAACACTGGGATGGACAGATCCATGAGGCTAAAATAAAGTGACCTCTACAATTCTTTAAGGGTGCTATTTGTAGAATATTGTGTAATTTATTTACTGTAGTCCTCAAACAGAATTAGGGACGATTAACATATCTTAGGTGACAACCTTGATGTCTCGCACATTGGATTAAATAAAAAACTGAATCCAAATAGTAGAAGTTCTACTCTTTCAGGCTTGAACCTTTTCCATGCTCGAGAGACTTTTGAAAGGTCTTTGCGCGTGTATCATCCCACCGCCTCCAAAGCCTAATCCCCGTCCATCCGGAGAGGCCCCGGGGGCCCGGTGAGAGCAAGGGTTTGGGATCGCTAGCCAGGAGAAGGGCCTGAGGTCAGGGCCTCCTCCCGCCCGCGGCCTTGCCTTGCCTTTAGCGCTTCATTGTCCTCAAAAGGACAATACAACACTTTCAGTGCCCGGTTTTTATTACTTTCAAGCATCTGAGGGCTTAACTGTGTGTAGTAGAAATATTCTCTTAAACTAAAATAACGATCTGTGTACAGATATCTGATAGACCTCGAAGTCAACTTTGTAATTCCACGAAGTACATTCGTAGGCTCCTCTCAAACTCCGAACATTCGAGAAGAAACCTGACACCACCAAGCCAAAGATGCTTTCTTGTCTTTTTCCTTGTGAGCAGAGCGGACGGGATAAACAGTGCTTCCTGGTGTCTCCCGACTGTGCCCAGAGTAGCAGGATGATAAGTTAGTGGAGTCTTACGAGATGTGGATTAAAAGCATCAGAAGTTAAAGGATGCTCTCTAGCTCACGAAGAGGGAAGGAAACGTGAATGGCAGGAAGAAAGTCTGGTCCTTAATACCCTCTGGCCTAGTTGAAATATGTGCCTTTTTGGTGTGTTTCGTTCATCACTACAAGGTAAAAAGGAAACATTACAATTCAGGTCTTTAAAAAGTTCATTTATTGAAAGTCGTGTGTAACAGCATACAAATGAGCAGATCTTAAAAACATCATCACTTCAAGCCATTTCTGGAAACATAGCAGGAGGGCTCCTCGTCGGGTGCCAGAGCTGAGCCGCGGGCCGCCCGCACACAGGTGCCGCCGAGCAGCAGACGGGGTGTCGAGCGAGCGGCCCGCTGCCATCCCGGGCGCTGGCCACTGTTCCGGAAGGTCGTGGTGTGCTGTGGCATCTCACGAACAAATCAGATGAATGTAAATATCTCTTTGTAAACCATTTATTTCACTCTGTTTCGTCCAGGTCAGCAATCAGATTGTCGCATGCTGGGTAACTGGAAAAAATGATAATAAAAAGTAAGTTTAAATAGATCTTGTTCTTCCCTGTGATTTGTCTTCTCGCTGGCTGAGGTGCCCCTTCTACGTTTACAGAGAAAAATCAACTCTTTTGCTAAAAATGCAGAGACTGTATGTAACCAGACGCATGAAAAGCTTGTGCTCCTACTTGACCACGGAACATGAGGTGAATGACTTTGTTTTAAGGCTTGAACTCTGAAAACCATTTGTACCCCAGAGGTGTGTCTGTCTCTGGAGGAAGGGCAGGCCGATGACAGGGTGTGGCCAGAGAGCCACCACCTCCCTGTCGGGAAGGAGACCCCGATCCGCACCAGGATCTGTTTACTGAAAACTGCTCAGACATTACAGCTGGGGAAGCTAGAACAAAAACAGGATGCAGGCCAAGTGTCCCTGAGACATTCCTAGTGAAATCAAAACGAGCTAAAACCTCCCAAGTTTTAGTGGCAGACATGTTATTATAACATATATAAAGGCATTTTTTTCACATGGAAACCACCTCCCACATGCTGGAAGAGGGATTTGGTGTATCTGGCCTCTTGGCTTTAAACAGGAATAAAGGTTTCAAAACCAGCTCCTGAAAACTGGGTTGAGGGAATCACAGGTAAGTGGAGTTCTGAGTACACCGTTGACGGCCCTGGCGCACCGGGCTGCTCAGATTAGTTTAACCCATGGCCAGAAGTGGTGCCAGAAACCACTGCAGACAGTTTCATTGCACAAAACAGGGCACCTCCTGTGTACCTACCCAGTACCACGTGGGAAGATGAATAAGACACAGTCCTTGACCTTGAGGAGCGGGAGGTCTGGTTTGGTCTGGCTGGCTGGCAACCACCTTCCAGAAAGACATGTGGGCCTTTGCCCTCCCCAACGCAGATTTCCTGAGCTAGAATCGGCGGAGGGAGGGGGGCTCCTGTGAGAACCCAGTTTCAGCCACGATTACTTGAGGATTTCCAAGACAGAATAGTGAGCAAAAGATCAGAATTCACGCAAGAGAAATAGGAAAATCAATTTGTTGCCTCTCTTGAAAGATGCAAAAAGGAATTGTTTCCATCTCAGGTAGGCTTCTCAGCGTGTGTGACGCTGATCGTGCCTCTTTAGTGTGCAAGTCTTTAAGTAGAAGGGTCATTAGAATGTCACATGTGCAGCCGCCATGCTTGGCACGCAGGCGGGGGCTGTGCACTGAGTGAGTGGGATGTGTGTCTCTGAGCACAAGGATAAGCATAAACCATGACAGGCGTATCGAAAAAGAAAAATGTAACTGAACTTCGGGTAGAAGACACACACCCCCATGACGTGTGCACAGAGTAATGGTAAAGACCTGCAGTAGAAAGAAAATGTCACAGGAATTCTTTTAATCCAAACTCGAAACTGGCATCTCTCCTTATAATGAGTTCATAGTGCCTGTGGGCTCCGGGTCCATCTAGTAACTGATCATCACCCGACCCGTCCCCTGGTGGTCCTCAGACGGCTCCCCAGAACCCTCGACCTCCTGCCCCTATGCGACCCCTTGGGAGCAGGGCAGATGTGAGGTCCCCATTGTGAGCAAGCAGACAGGAGCCAGCCCAAATCTCTCTCCCTGGAGCAAATTCCCTGTCACTGTCTCTTCGCTGGTTTGATATTTTATTTGGTTTTGATGCAAAGCCTGTCCTGACTTTAGGATTACAGCCCCAATATTACCATTCACTGGTCCGGGATCCCCAGTACCTACGGCTGCCCACCCCATCCTGTAGACATCTGAGTAATTCACCCCGTGCCCATGTCACTGGTCAATAAATGCAGCACCCAGTGTTGCCCTCCATTTGCTGGAGGTTTAGTAGAGAACATTTCTCAGTGCTCCCCCCAATCCCACGGCATGTCCAGAGACAGAGAACCTTTAGTTACTGCCCAAATCTCACTCCTCTGCCATCACTTCTTAGGGCTATTAGCCATGCTTATTTCCAGAAAGTTGGGTCCACCATCCACACCACAGTGATCACGGTCTGGCTGTGAAGGGGGGGTGAGGACGCGTGTGCCAGTGGGACATTAGCTGGTCTGAACTGGAACTGGAGCCCTCGGCCACCGCCTCCCCATCCTCTGCCTTCCAACCTGTCACCATGGCCCTTGCTGCGGCCTGCTTAGCTGGTGTGGCCACATCTGCCGTGGTCTGGGGCTGCCCTCCCAGCGAGGGGAGGGCTGATGGGGCACCCTGGCAGCTGCTCTTCTGAAATACTGTCCACAGATGACAGACGTGCCCCCGTCTGCACGCCTGCTGCTGCAACCCCATTTTCTTTGTTCTGGTTTTAAAACCTAATAGAGCCTTCTCTCCACAAACCCTGACTTTTGTGTTTATTTCTGAAGTTTAACTTGAAATTCAGAGTTTAAAAAATGAGTCTCTCTGGGTGACCTGAATTGTTCCCCAGGCAACCACGCTGTGGGGTCCAGCGGAGCCTTTTCTGCCGCTTTGTTCCCAAGCCCCCGGGCCCCCCACCCCCCACCCCGGGGAATGCCCGGCCTGCCTCACCCCTGCTCACAGACCGCGCATGCTCAGCCCCAGCCTGACCCGTGCTTCCATCGGCGAACCTCCACCCAGTCTCTCACTAGTTACCCCCAAATG
Organism: Zalophus californianus; assembly: GCF_009762305.2. NCBI lineage: Eukaryota > Metazoa > Chordata > Mammalia > Carnivora > Otariidae > Zalophus > Zalophus californianus. The sequence goes on along the minus strand of NC_045604.1, from coordinate 62,929,095 downwards.
CACATCCCCACCCATCTCGCTCATTTGCACATTTTCCTTCTCTGTGCAGCCAGGTCAAAAAATGGCCCGGTTCCTTGTGCCTTGGGCAAGAAAGCATCTATTTTTAACCAGAGAAAAGCGTCCCGCCCCCCACCTCCAGCTGGGGCATTCTCAAGCTTGTCCCCAGTGAACAGAGCTCCAGGGAAGCCACCAGTAGCTACTGCTTGGGGGGCCAGAGCCGGCTGCAGGCCCCGCCCGGGGAGAGAGGCGGATGGATGCCCACCCGTCCCCGCAGCCCGCGGCCCAGGGACTGAACACCTTCTTGAGAAGTTCAGTTCCCTGCCAGTCGCTTCTCAGTTCTGTTCACTTCATCTCTGGGCCTTCTTTCTCCTACCTGTACAGAAAGGACACTGAATGAGTTATCCAGTGGCCCCTTCATGCCTGCCAACCCCAGCTTCACGGTCACCTTCGCCGGAGTCATGCGGGGGCTCCCTCCTAAGGGGAAGCAGGTTTTCTTTTGAAGGGTTTTGTTTGGCTTTTGGTTTCGGTTTTGGTTTTGACCAGGAGCTGAGTGATAGGAAAGCTAAACCACTTCCCCAAAGTGGTACAGAGTTGAGATCTGAGCCCCCAGTGGTGTGACCTCGAAGTCCAGGCTCTCTCGTGCTCTTCTGACCCACTCAGCAAGAGCACATAAGCCACCAAGTGTGATCTTTGTGGAGCTGAGCAGGAGTCATGGGGAAGGCTGGCCGGCACACACAGGCCATGTGGACTCCTCCAGGTGGTCACCGGGTCGCTCGGAGGAAGGTGCCCTCACCAGCCCTCTGCAGAACTTTGTGGAATGTGGCCTTCAGGGGGGCACCACGACGTGGCAGAAGCCGCAGGGCACACGGCGGGCTGCCTCCAGGTCAGCAGAGTCCCGCCTCACGCCCTGCTAAGTGGCCCACACGCTCACTGACCTTCCCAGGAATCCATCCAGCTGTGGGCAGGTGCAAAGCGGGCCCAGAGTTCATGATGAGGTCACCGGCACACCCAGCAGTCCTTCTCCCCTCGGGCCTCTGACGACCACTGGTCTGTGCAGACAGAGGTCAAAGCCCCGGGGTCCCTAGACCACGGGGACCGCAGGCCTGGCTCCCTGCATCTGGGCTCCCAAAGCGGGAAGAGTCGGGAGAAACCAGAGAAAGGAAAAGGCAGAGGCGGGAAAGCCTTCCTTGCAGAACGAAGGCGGGGCGATGCTTCCTTGGCTTTCTGGAAAACAGCAGCTGGAGCTGGCCTTGGACCCGCGGCCCGGCAGGGGGGCGGGGGAAGCCGGGAGCCCTGGGTGCGCACAGCTGGGGTCAGAGTGCCCAGGCATCCCTGGATCTGGCAGCTCCTGCGCCCCGCTCCTCCCCGGAGCTCTGCCGACACCAGGGTCCCACAACTCGTGGGATCCAACGATGTCATCTTCCAGCTTTCTGGAATCCCGCGAGTCCTGCGAACTTCCTCTGCACATGGGCAGGTGTCTGTGTTTTATAGGGACCATGTTTCCATGGTAAATAGATTTTTAAGAATTCCCAAAGGACAGACAGTGTCACCAACAGCACAGAGAGGAGCCTCTGGCTGCCTCATGTTTGAAAGCGTTAAGAATAAAGACAACACTGACATTTGGGGTTGTAATGTGACGGAATCACAGTCTTTTAAAGGCAAGAACCACTTCTCCACACTCCATGCAATATTCAGTGTTTTGTTAACTTGTCTAATTGGATTAAAATATTTAGCTCCCTTTAAAATCTTGATTGTGAATTTATATTGCAAAATGTAACGTCTGACTCAGGAAGCAATAACTGGAGCAAGTGTGTCTGAAGCAACAGAAAATTCGATTTATTTTTCTTCCATGAGTCTCATTCTGAAATTATTCACTCTTGGACAAAGTGAACTGTTAAACGGAAGAACAAGTTTGGCTTCAATGAAGCCGTATGTGCTTTTCAATATTAATTACACACAGGGCCTTCCGTGGGAAAAAAAACAAAAAAACAAAAAAACAACCAACCCACAAAAGTTAAACTGTGTTATTCGAGTTGCTCGGGAAGTTTCTCTGAGGGTCGCGAGACCCTTATGTTGGCAACACAGCACCAGGGGTCTTGTGTCACTCTTGAGAAACACTCAGGCAGCAGGGAGTTAATGACATTTTAGCTGCATATGTTCAAGTGTATTTAAAAAAATATGCAAGTCACTTTGGTTGACAGTGTCTTGTACACAGTTTTGAAAGAATCAGGGCAAACTTTAACAGAGTCAGTTTTTATTTGAAAAATATTTTCTGGGAATGTATCAGTGTTTATTTTTGAGACTGACAATTCGGGTGAAAATCAGGATAAAAACAAAAAAACAACAATTTGGTTGAAATCAAATTGTTTGTTTTCATCTATTTAGAATTCTTTCCAAAAACTCTTGGTTCAGGAGGAGGCTTTCTAATTTATTTTATTCAGTGTATTTGCTGTTCTATTCAAGCACCATCTGTCCTGCAGGTAGCTAACTTCGGGGAAGCACCCACGTGAGGCCAGCGAGGCCCCCAGGGCTCAGGAAGGACCCCCGCAAACCTGCGTACATCTCCAGGTCCCATCCGGGGTGAGCGGCAGGCACCCCCCACTCCTCAGTCCCTGCCCAGTGACCCTCCCTCGAGCGGCCATTTCTGAAGGTGCCCTGCCCCTGGCTTCAGGTCACAAATGGGCCCTGCCTCCCCTCCTCCCCTGTGCCCGGTTCTTTGCTCCTTTCGGCTCTCTGGCCAGATCCTTCCATGTAATGAGACAATATCCATGATTTTCATTATAATCACATGTGGCTGTTGGATCCAAGCACAAGTTTGAATCAAATTAGAAAGTCAGTTCACTGCCAAGAATGCGCAAAAGTCACAGGCCAACTGATTAATCACTGATAAGTCAGTCTCAGGAGAGCGTCCCGACTGTAGAGATGCTTCGTCTGCAGGGACTGGAAGGGCGCCCCTCCCCAGACCGAGCATTGAGGACGGAGCCCTAGGGCCCGGGGGGAAGGCAGCTATCAGAAGACGCAAATCGGAACCCCGAATTGTTGCCCAATGAGTAGTTCCTCCACAAACTCTCGGGGTATAAAACCATCCTCTAAACGGACAACTTCTGTTCTTTCCCATCGCTCAGGTGCCATTCTCCCCAAGAAGAGACTGACCTCCTCACCAGCAGCAGCTGGTGCCACCCTCCTTGGCCAGATGTTAGAGCCCCGGGCGCTGGGTCCCAGACCACTGATCCCCTGCTCCCAGCCACCAGGCCCCGCCACCACTCCCGAGACCCAGCCAGAGTCTCTGTCCCCACCAAGAGGAGGCCACAGGGCCCGTGCTCAGGGAGGGGCCGTGGGGCCGTGTCTGCAGGCAGGCTGGGTGGAGGTCTTCGGGATGACCAGCATAGCCATTTTAGGACATTTTAAAAGCCATTTTCTAGAAGTTCCCCACCCGCAGCATGAGGCAGGAGAGTAACAAAGCCACCGCTTTTAGTCACATGAAGAACAAGGCGGCCCTGAAGCCCTGAGCCAGGCCCACTGGCGGCCAGCAGTGTTGCAGGGGAAGACTGGAATCGTCACGGTTAAAACCATCACCGCGGCCTAGTTACGACTACGACCGGCTGGCTCTGCCAGACTGTTGTGCGGGTTTCAGGATGTAAGCAGAAACGATTGAGAATAAGAAAGCCTTCTGAACAGACGTCGCTGTTTCCCGTCAGAGGCGGCAGGCCGACCTGAGGTCCGTCATCTGCTCCAGGGCCCAGGGCTCGGGGCCTAGGAGCAAACCAGAGGCCTGGGACTCAGCTACGGAGCAGCGGCCCAGGCCAGGAGCTCTCCACTCCCTGCTGGGTGTCAGGTGGACCGAGTTTGAGAGTCTGACATAAGCAATTAAGTCCTTATGCTTAATCCATCCAAGCTGAGAAAACGGAAGCCTTTAGTTAAACGGTTCATCCCTAAACGAGAGATGAACCAGTGTCTCTCCAGGAAAACAGGGAGCGGGGTCGGTCACTCAGGAGCTCGCAGCGGGCTGTGTCCTCCGAGATCCCTGCTGGGAGCACACAGCGGCCTTGTTCCCCTCAGCGGTTGGAAGCTAAACTCACAATTCCAGCTTATTCCATGGCCGAAGTAGGTCTAATGCCACACTTGGGTAGAAAGAGCAGGCCTTCGGTTTAGATATTCCGCAGCGAGCTTGCAAAACTGGATCCCTGCCTCTTCTTTGAATGCTAGTATTTGCTACTGAAAGCCAACAGTCCCTCTATGAAATGTCTTTTGTCCTGTTCATATTAAAATAACTCCAAATGTACTATTTGAATCTGAAAGATCCCTTTAGAGATGAGCCAGATGGGCTGGTATCAGATAACTCAGGATGGTCAAAGCATCTCTGTGGCTTCAGGCAAGAGAAAAAAGACCTGCTCATTTTTCTGAGGATGTTTTGAGGTTTTGGGTTTTCTTTTTTTTAAATGCATTTTATGAAAATTTTGCAATCCATTTGGCAATTATCAAGTTTTTTAAAGCCCTGGAAGAGTTGTCTAAGCACCGATGGCCCATGTTAAGATCTGAATGGCTGCGAGGTAGGCAGATGGGGAGTTAAAAGGGAAACCCTACATGACAATGCTCTGGTCCAGAATCAACAGGAAACAGCCATGTGCTCAGAGCTTGTACAGAAGATGCCCCACAAGTCTTTTTTTTTTTTAAGATTTTATTTATTTATTCATGAGAGACGGGGGGGGGGCAGAGGGAGAAGCAGGCTCCCAAGGAGCAGGGAGCCCGATGTGGGACTCGATCCCAGGACTCTGGGATCATGACCTGAGCCGAAGGCAGACGCTTAACCATCTGAGCCACCCAGGCACCCGCCCCACCAGTCTTATTCTGAAGTGGTTCTTGGCTCCTGGAGCCAAAGGATTCACTCATGCTAGGAGCCCCTGTCCCTCCACTGCGTGTGACAGGAGCCTAGTCACCTGCCTGGAGAGCCGGTGGCCCCAACCCTCGGCTGGCTTCACAGCTCGCTCGCCCTGCCTCCTGCAGGACCCGCGCAGACAGTTGGGCTGTGGCCCAGGTTGCGCCCAAGCCCTTCGGAGGCTCTAGAGCTCCGAGTCCCTCAGAATTACCCAACCAGCTTGTTAAAAATGTCGATTCCTGGCATGTGTGAACAGAGGCCCTGAATCCGTGTTCCTCGCAGTTACCTGTTAGCAAGCCTTCCCGGACGACCATGGTGCATCGTATGAGAGGGTCAGTGGCACCAGGGGCATGGTGTACAGGTGGGCCCCCAACCCCAGGCCGTAGTTCAGCGCCTGGCACTGGGAGTGTTCTCTTTCTCTACGTGGAAAAATGAGTAGTTCCTGTTGAGGGTTTTGGTGCGCTGAGTGGGAAAATTCACTCAGAGGAGAGCGGCTCCCTGATACCCATTCAGCACATTTTGAAAGAAGAATGAGAGACAGTTTCCCCCTCTTCTCATTTCCAGAGGCATTCTTTCCATTAATCATTCCCAGCACTCACTGTGTGGGCACCTGGGGGCCATCCTAATACAAGGTCCTAAGACAAGGAGGAGACCGTGGCCAGCCCCTGGACCGCCTCATTATCCTAACACATTGCTTGATGGGGCAAAAAGTACAGCTCCTCTGACAGGAAGAGAAGCCACTTAGGGGAAAAAGGTCTCACGCCACACTGCAGACTCTCCTGGATATTCTCCTCCCTCCACTGTCCCTTCTGGTGGCCCCAGGTCTACCCTCAACAGAAGGCCAGGGCTGTGGCGTCAGCCTTAGGTGCCATGCATAGTGTCCCTACTTGCTAGCTGTGCAGGCTGTTGGTGCCTCGGTTTCCCTATCTGCAAAGTGGAGACAGGAAGCGATCTTGCAAGCTCGTTCAAGGGTAACAAGAGTTAGTGTGCACTCTAAGGGTAGCGCTGCTGGGCTCAATTATCCGGCAGCTGACTTCGGACAAGACTCCTGCAGTCCACTCACCGTGGCTCCCCCAGTTGGCAGCCCCTCTCTCCTCAACCAATTCAAACTGTACACATCCCCCAGGGGCGGTTCAGAGTCTACCTCCTGCAAGAAGCCTGCTCACCACCGTAGCCTTCCATGTCCTTCCACGGACTGTGCCCCTCAGTGTGGCCTGTTGAATCGAGGGTTGTTGTGCATGAACTTTAGCTCCCTCAAGAGGGCAGGCCCATGGCCCTCACATCCGTGTCCCCCACTGTGCCCAGCATAGTCTTCAGGATCCCCCTGCCAGCTTACCAGCTGCCCAATGGGATCACTGGGGATTTCACCTGTTCCGACGCAGCTCTGAAACAAGGAATGAGAAAAAGCCCCACACACAGACGCTGCTGTGTTCTCTGGTGGGTGAGCCGGCCCAGAGGACTCCCCCAGCGCCCCACCCCTGTGCTGGGTTTGCACAGTACCTGGGATCTCAGACGTCCCACCTCTTCTGACAGGCTCTGTCTCTCCAGCAGAAGCTGGTTCTGCTTGTTGAGAAGCTGCACCAGCTGCTGGGCCGTGGCCTGGCTGTGCTTGTCCAGCTGCTTTAGCCTGCAGAGAGATCCACCGCAGAGTTAGGGATGGGTCCCGAGACGCGGGGGCAACCAGCTGCAGCGAGCAAGAGGGGCAATGGCCAACTTCAGCCCTTCAGTGTGTCCCGCTGCTGTGCATGTCCGAGGGAAGCCCTGGTTGGTGAGCCCGGAGCTGTAAATCCAGGCGACCCTGAGGGGAGAGGCGCTGGCCAGCAGCAGGCTCTTGGAACGCAGCACTGATTAAGCTGAATGGAATCGTTATCAAATGTGAAAGGGAATCAGGAGCCTTCTCCGGGAGTTGTCAATGAGGAAACACACAGAGAAGTTGGATAAGGAGAAGAAAAACCAAAACCTTAAACTCACAGAGGTCGAGGACGAGGGGCCTAAATGCCTCCATTGTTCAGCTGGAAACGTATCTGGGAGGCTGGAGCAGACGGCCCGCCCTGGCTGGGGAAGTGGGCGAGGGACAGCAGAAACACTGAACTAAGGGTTTTCCATTATTAATCACTCAGTCAATCATGAGCTCCGGCATCGCTGACCAGATGTCTTTAAAGATCCTAAATTTGTCATTCTGCTGATGGGTCCTCCTCTCCAGACTTGCTAATTCACTCAAACTATTATCCTCATTTGTCCACAGACGGCTTCCTACAGCACACTCACCCCTGGAAATGTAGGCTTTGGATTAAATTTAGAGTTGCACAACTACCCAGAACTGTTCTGGAAAAAAGTTGGCTGTGTCCTGCACCCTTCCTGGCCAACCAAAAGCACTAATGGTGAAATTAACTTGTATTTTCACAGGGAAAGGATTTTAAAAGCTCAAGATGCATTTCAAACTCCAGGCTACATGTCCAACACTCACTGAGTCAAAGGCCATGAGGTGATGTGCAGACACTGCCGTCAGGCTGCCCCACAGTTAAGCCTTCCTGCGGCCGGCCAAGCTTCTTGCGCGCTCCCAGCACAATGAAGCATTGACGAGGGCAGAGACCCGGGCCTGGGGGTGGGCGAACTCCTTTCCTAACCCAACAGGGAGGCGGCGGGTAAAACTACATTCTGGGAAACCTAATGACACTCTAGTATTGCTCACGCTTTCCCAGATTCTTGTGCCACCTGCAAGCCTGTCCATTTCCGAGACTGCATCGACCGCGGGCCCTGCCCGCCCTTCTCAACTTCGGAAGGATTTTTGTAGGCATCTTTGTTCAAGCTGTCCCCGAAGGCACACTTGGGTCCCCACCCCGGTCTCCTCCTCCTCCTCTCGCACTGAGGGCTCCCCCTTTTCAAGCACGCCCGGGCCTTTTGCTACTTCCTACAGCGGCAAGTGCGAAGAGCAGGAAACCGAGAGCCAGCGGCAGGCGCCCGGGCGGCAGGACGCATGCTTACACAGCCAGCCCTGCCCCCTGCGCGGGGGGCCGGCATCTGGCCCCGCCCACAGGCGCAAGCCCCGCCTCCTAGCCTCAAGCCTCCTGCGGGTTCTGGAAAAAGAGCAAGGAAGGAGCCAGGGCAGGACTTAGTTCTTCCCACCTGTGTGTGTGTGGCTGTTCAGGGCAGGGTCAGCTGCTCCGGCCCTGACTGGCTTCCCAGTGTCCCGGATCAGGCTGGGGCAGAACCGAATACCAAGATCTTCCAGCCAAGTGTGAGCGGTTTCCTGCTTTCGACACTGTATACACGGTAGTCATTCCCCCTGGCCCCTGTGACCCTGCCTCCGATCCTGGGGAAGCCAGGGCACTGCAGCTGTGGGAAGCCCCCTCTGTCCCCACGGCCACCCATCACACTGTCACATGGGGACAAGGTTTCCTGAGAGCAGCCTCAAAACCACCCCTGGACGTCAGATCAAAGGAGTTTTCCTGCACCGTCTCCTGGAGGGGCGAGGACATCCCAGGGCGGCCCAGAAGCCCCGCCAGCGGGCTGCGGGGTTGCGGGGCAGGGGCACTCTGCCCGGGCTGACCCACCGACAGATGCAGGCAGCCACCGCTCATCTGAGCATCTGCTCTGCTGCCCAGCACTGGAGTGGGTCCCGTAGAAGATGCAGAGGTGAGGAGAAGAGGCTTTTTCTTTGAGAAGCAGACAACCTGCTGCTTGGATATTTGAATCAGAGGACAAGCATCATCATTAGCAGCTGAGCTATCTAAACCCTTGGGTGGCTCCCCCCACCTCCCCCCAAGTCCTGGGTGTGGAGACAGCCCCAGGCTAAGCACTAGCCAGGTAGTAGCCCACTGGTTTCATGCTGGCTGGAAACAAATGCAAGAGAAACATGCGATAAATGGATGACACCATTAAGGCTTAACAGCAGCAAGGCGCCAGGAGTGGACTTTCTCCATGTGGTCCCTTGCCCTGTGCTTTGATCAAATGGAGTAACAGTCCTATGGACTGATGGCTTGAGTGTGTGTTTCTGGGCTCCTGGAAAGAGGAGGCTGCCTGATCCAGAGCTATGGGCTGAGCCAAACCCTGCTCTCCTCACAGCACAAAATGCCGGCCCTGGGCTGGCCACACTGGCTTACAGCCAGAAAGGGGGCCAGTTCCTGCCTGGACCCTCCTCCCTTGGAGCCCCCAGGACTTAGGCCAGGCTCTGTTGGCAACGTTTTGCAAACCGTAGGCTTCAGATGCCTGCGGCGATTACCTGAGAGCACCCAGGCCCCACCCGGAGCGGCTGAATCAAGCTGGGTGTCATCCTGCAGAAGTACCACCGACGACGTGAGGCGTAAGGGCCTCCGGAAAGCCTTCCTTCCCCGAGGCAGAAGCCCCCCCAGCTTCACAGTGGGAGCCAGCTTGCACACCCCAGGGCCATCTTGGGGGACTTTTCCCCCTTTAAAAGACATGCTCCCTCCTTGTTCAAGGTCAGCCTCTATTATGTCACTCACGTGCTGCAACGAAGTCAGTCACAAGCTCAGAAAAGGTAAAAAACAACAACCCAAACCCACATTTGTTAAAGGACAGAAACAAAGAAACAAAGAAGAAACCCAGATTTTAGATAAAAGGGACTCGGTTAAGGAAATAAATTTCAGTAGCAGCCCTCTCGAGGTGTTTTATGAATATCGGGAAGACTTTTTTTTTTTTAATTAACAAGTTATTTCTTGGAACAGCCGGCCCCAAACACCGCACAACCCTACCTCTACTCTGTTCTTGGAGGTTTCACTACCATGGGTTAGAAGAGATATCCTGGGGTGTCCTGGGACATAAAAGTCGTCTTTTATTTTCCATGCTGCTTATGGCCCTCACGTTTGTCCTTCTAAGTGCGCGCGCTCAGCCAACCACAGCTGCAGCTCCCACCGCCGGCCACGGCTAACATTTACTGAGCCCTGAGCTTAGTCCCCCCGCACGGATTATTGAATTAAAAGGTAGGTGCTAACGTCCCATTTTACAGATGAGAAACTGATGCTGAGAGGTTCAGTGAACTTGCACAAAACCATACACGAAGCACTCGAACTCGGAGGTGTTCTTAACTACTGTTAAGGAATGGTTCGTTCATTGAGTTAATTCAACAAATCAACCGGTCAACCCTTCCTTGGTAAGCACCTCTCATGGGTCAAGTACTATAGGGTAGATGCTGGAAATACATCAGGAATTACAACTGGTCCCTGGAGGCAGCGGGGCGGGAGGGCGGTTGTTGGAGGTGGGGGTAGGTGGGAGGTGGGGGGGGTGGGGCTCCCAGCCAATTAAGGAGAGACCAGCTGTGGAAAAGGAAAAGTTTCGGCACTTGAACTAGACCAGGTAAAAGCAGGGAAACCAGTGGGCACTGGGCAAGCGTGGGGTCCAGGGTGCTGGCACCTACCCAGGAAACAGACCATCTCCAGAGTGCTGACCACATGCCAGGCCCCGCACTAAGTGCTCACGACCACCCCACAAGGCAGGAACTAGTCTTATCCCCACTTTAAGGATGAGGAAACCCAGGCACAGACAGGATAAGGGCTGGTTCAGGCCACACGGCCGGTAAGTCAGGATGCGAAAGAGGAATGGGTATTGTCTTTGGGGGGGGTGGGGGCTCCCCACAGGAGAAGGGGTGCTGCAAAGGCCTGCTGTCCAAGAACCGAGAGTGGGTGGTGTGGCTGGACCAGAGTCCACAGGCTGCTCACAGTGTTAGTGATGCTGGCCCCAGCAAGCTCTGCAGCCAAGCCAACAGACGTGGACCTGGTCCTCAGGGCAGTAGTGGTCCCTGCACCAGGAAAGAGAGGATGGGAGGAGGGACAGGCCTGGGGTAGAAGTTCTGGAGTCAGGGGGAGGTACCTGTGAGCCGCGCACCCACCGAGCAGGTAGGCGGCCTGGGGCCTGGGACAGGTCTGGCTGGATGTCCAGCTATGTGGGCTACACCTGCTGAGAGGTGTGGCCGTGAATGCGGGGCAAGATTCACCCAGGAAAGCCTGGCAGAGGTTTTCAAGTTTGTTCAAAATACAGGTGTCCTTGGGGTGCCTGGGTGGCTCAGTAGGTTGAGCGTCCAACTCTTTGTTTCTGCTCATGTTGTGATGTTGGGGTCCTGGGATCGAGCCCCCAGTTGGACTCCATGCTCAGCGGGGAGCCTGTCTGTCCCTCTTCCTCTGCTCCTCCCACTGCTTGGGTGCTCTCTCTCTCTCTCTCTCTCTCTCAAATAAATAAATAAAATATTTAAAAATCTCTATATAGGCATCCAAGCCCCCTGGAGGCTACCAGCTTTGCACATCTGCTGCAGTGGGCCAGGGCAGGGCCTTGGGGATCGGCCACATTTACAGGCTAGCAGGGGCCCGGGAGCCATCAAGCCACGGAGACCAACGACTGACCGAGAGGAGGGAGGACAGCCAGGAGAGAAGGACCTGGAGCTTAAGGGAGGAGACGCTTTCCAGGAGGAAGAGGGGGCCTTTGCGTGAGATGCCACTTGGTACTGGAACAGATCGTGGGCCGGCTGGCCCCAGCTGCCCGCCCCGTCAGTAGGGAGGTGGGTGGAAGCCCGCTTATAGGGAGGGAAGAGGGGAGACCCTTCTGGAGAGGGGGAGAGAGGCTTGGCTGAGGGCAAGGGAGCCGGAGGGGTGCCGAGGATGGAAGGGGCTTGAGCCGGTGGGCAGGAAGGAGGGAAACTCCTTGAGGCAAAGGCGCCAGGCTCCCCCAAGCGGGGGGGGGGGGCACCCGCAGCAGAGACTGGGGCCCTCACCAACCCCCCCCCCCGCCCTGAGGCAAGGGGGTAGGCCAGCCGGGCGAGCAAGGGGAAACCCCTGCTCCGCAGCCTTCCCGTTCTGCCCTGGTTCGGAGGGCACAGGTGTTTGCTGAGAAAAGAAGCAAGGTGATGGGGTGGTGGCCATGGAGCTGCTAGGAAGGGTGGGCGCACTGGCCAGGGGCAGGGGCATGAAGGCCAAGCTGAGGGAGAGCCTTCTCACATGGACACAGGCACCCTGAATGACCCTTTGGACGATCTCACCCCATCTTGGCCCTGCAAGGACTCCTGCTCTCCAGCCACCCAGATGCCCCTCTGCTCTCCCGCGTATGTTCTCGGCACTGGGGGGGTCCCTCCACCTGGAGTGGGACCCCTCCTATTTTCAAGGTTCAGCTCTCAGTGTAAGTGTCATTCTGAGAGCTTGCAATTTCTTGTTCTGTTTGGGTCCCTTGTTTTGAGCCATTTCTTCCCCATGGCACGGAGGAATTAGAGGAGAGACTGGGGCCGCCCTCCCTGGGCCTACTTTGGAGTCTGTCTGGGCAGCAGGCTCTCCTGCGAAAAGGAGCCCCTGACAGCCTGCGAACCACACACGGCAGGGGAGAGAGGGGGTAAGCGTCCGATTCCAGAGCTCAATCTCTAACTCGGACCTTCTTACCCAAGGCCTGCGCGCAGCTCATCTCTGGACCGGGCAGCTATTCCGTCCCTCCCAGATGCCCCCGGGACATACTTGGCATCTGCCCTGTGCACTCGCGGCACCCAGCAGAGCCACGGCCAGGCCGGCCCGGGGCAGGCAGCCAGCCCTCCCCAGGAGGCAGCTGGTGCGCCCTTGCCCTTGAGGGCACCGAGGGCTCAGCCAGTCTGTGAGGAAGGGCCCCTGCGGGCCACTGTCTACCCCAGGCTGGGCTTGCCACCCTGACTGCAGGGGCAGGGCCCATTTCCTTAAGGACCTGTGGGTGTGTAACCGCCACCACCGGGCAGGAGTCGGGGGCCTGGGGTGAGGGAGAGCAGCTGCAGCTAGGCTGGGGCAGAGCAGAGGGGTCAGCACGGGCTGGCCGGGGCAAAGGCTCCGGGCAGGGGGGCCGGGTGGGGGGCCACGGTTACCATGGGAACAAGCGTGGGTTTCCGAAGCCCCCAGATCAGATGTGAGGGGGCTGCTCTGTGCGCTGGGCCTGGACACTGCTCTATTGATCCAACAGCGATCCTCCCCGCCGCACCCTGCCGGCATGATCACAACCAACTTTTTTTTTTTTTTAAATATGCAAGACTTCAGGATAAGATGGAGCAAGTGGTGCAATAGAAAACAACTTTGTAGAGCTGAGTGTGCTGGGTAAAATATCTTATGCAAAACAGAAGCCCTGTGAGCTGCCGGCTCTGGTCCTATGCTTCAGACACTCATTTGCTGTGAATACTGTGAAAGCAAGTGAGTACATATATTTAAATTTTTTATGTTGTATGTGATACATACAAAATATATGCAGTGTGTAAATAAGTTATGGCTATACTAATCAAATGAACACTCGTGAGGCTGGTACCAGCACCCAGGGGCCACCGCCCATGTGATCATCCCCAGGCCCTCCCCCTTCTTCCTCCAGAGGTGGCCAGTATCCCCATAAATACAGGTTTTTTAGATAAGAGGTTTACGTTTCCCGCAATAATTTCACCCGGCAGCTTCCTACCGACTACTGTGGGGTCTTTCTTTTTTTCTCTTTCTTCCTTTTTTTGTGTTGTTTTGGTTTGGGTTCGGGTGGTGGTCAAATGTCCTTCCTCCTAAAATGTTTTCAGACCAGCGCCCCTTCCTTTGGTCACTCTGGCTATAGTAAAGATTTGCCCTCCCCTTCTTAGATAAGTGTTCTCAAATGATCCGACCCACGATTTCACTGGAACAGGGGGCCTCCTCATGGAAATGAAGAATGGTTTTCAAACAACATACGGATTTAAAGGGTGCAAATATCTGACCATAAAAGATGCACTCACTTCTCTACTATTCCCAGCGAGTAGTAAACATTTTACATTCGCTAACTCATTTAACCCTCCTAACAATAGCAAAAGGTAGGTATCCCTTCTTGCTTGAGAAAAGCCAGGCACAGAACTAGGCTCAGACAACTCCAGGATGACCATGGCACGGAGGACATGCTCCTCACTCTGTGTCTCTCTGTCATGGGTGGGACCACCTCCAGTCACCTCCTCCCTCGCCCTTCCGATCCATAGGGCTCAGACTCCTGGCTCTGAAGACTGGCCCCTCAACTCTCCCGATCTTTCCGCAGCCCACCATCCCAGCCAACCCACTGTGCTCCCATCCACTTACTATCGTCGTGGTTTGTCTGCCACTCCCACCGAACTCACTCGGGTTCCCCAAGGACAGGAATGGGGTTTCGTTCAGCTCTCCATCCGCAGCACTTAGCGAGGTGCTGGATAAACGCATCAGAATGAATGAACTACTTACCAATGGATACTGTTTATACAAAAGAGAAGACCTGTGATTTCATCTATAGTATCACTATGCTTTCATATGTGATAACTTCGAAAGAGCATAACATACACATTAATAAACTTGAAATATGCTACTGAAATTCACCACTAACTTAAAAGAATCCTCCAACAGACGAGTGACCGCTGCACTTGGATGTGGAGACATGACTTCAAACTCCCACCACGAACTACCTATTCTCCTCAGGCAGGAGGCTAGATCTTCGTCAACCTCACATTCTCCATTTCTGGAACTGAGAAGAGAATACCTCCAGACCTCCTGAATCAGCAGCTCTGGGGTGGGGCCCAGCAGTAAAAGTTTTCAGAGGACCCCTGGGTGATTCTCGTACCTTCTCACGTGCAGGAACTACTGGCAGGCGGTAATTCCCAGTATTATTCCCACATGCAAAGTGAGTTCTCATGGAGAATAATTGTTTTTTCTGTGGCTCCAACTTTGATCCTTGAACGGCCAACTGTGCAAATGAAAACTGTCACAGTCTACTCCCAAGCTTGGATGTGAGTCATGAGAAGTTAAGCAAAGCACGTGATCATGTTGAGTTTCCTCCCACGTGAAATGAGAGAATAAGCTAGAACAGGGGTCAGCAAACATCACACCCCAGGGCCCATCCGCTGCCTGTTTTTGTACAGTCTGCCAGTTAAGGTTGGTTTTTACATTTTTAAATGACTAATTTAAAGAATTGCAGGAAAAATAATGTTTTGCGATGCGAACATTCCATGGAATGTTGACGACTTGACCCTTTAAAGAGAAAGTTTGCCAGCCGCTGGGCTCGGGGATGACAGAGTCATGATCCCACAGTGCCGGGACTCTACACAGCCTTGCTGTGTCCCCATCTTCAAACCCTGCAGCCAGCTCTGGTCCTAACAACACCCATTGCCCAAGTTCAAGTTTGAAAATCCAATCACCCTCCTAAGTGCTCTAGGTAATGAACTGTGGTGAATAAAGCCATCTTCATGCAAAGCTGTACACTTGGTTCCAATACTTGAAAATCGCTTGCCACAATTTCCATAATTCCATCTCATTAACGTGGCTGCACAGAGTCAGCAAGAAGAAGCCAAGTGGTGAGGAGTCTGGAACATATTCTAGCTGCTGGTCACCCTCACTTAGAACATGAAGGCAGTTTCGATGGTTGCTTTGCCATTCAAACTTCCTTTGCTCAAATCCACCCTGTTCTACAGTGATTATAACAGAGTCATTCATTCTAAATGTCCTGCAATTCTGGGGAGAGTTTACATTCCCAGCCAAGGGAATTTATGCTCCTGTGGCGTCCCTTTAGTTTTTCACTCCCTCAAATTTGCAGTCAGCCTTGGCTCCTTGTGGAAGTGGAACCAGGGGCCACGTAGGGCAGCCAGTGGGGGAAAGGCCCTGCTCTTCTCTTCAGAAGGATCAGGCCATGTGAGAGCTGAGAGGCACTTAGTGGTCATTCAGTCCAGCCCCTGACGGTGAACCCGCGGTCACACAGCCTGTGTGTAGTAAATCTGGGACCGAAACCCATGTCTCTTGACTCCAAACCCAGTGCCCTTGGAAGCATTTCTGAATCCTTTTGAAAAAGGCCTGACTTCTATTCCATATTACAAAAAATACAGATTTTAGGTAAGGACCTTGAAAAGGGTGACTCACTCTCTGAGGCCTGGGGGTGGGGGAGCCCCTCGGCCAGCACTCTGCCACCTGGCTCGGGGGAGGGAGCCAGTTTGGGCTTTGCTTTTTGTTCCTTTTTATACTTCAACACTATTGCTGACGTAGAGTTTTGGGACCATGAGACACTGCTGCACTGACGGCTATAAGAATTTCTAAACATGCTGCGCCGGGGGGCTCAGCCGGTTAGGCGTCTGCCTCCGGCTCAGGTCGTGATCCCAGGGTCCTCGGATCGAGCCCCGCATCGGGCTCCTTGCTCAGCGGGAAGCCTGCTTCTCCCTCTCCCTCTGCCCCTCTGCCTTGCTTGTGCTCACGCTCTCTCTCAAATAAAATCTTAAAAAAATAATTTCTAAACACTGTTTCTGTTTTTATCTTGTCACCAACCAGTTTGTGGACTCTTCAGCCTGGACACCACACTGACTAGTCCAGACTGGTGTGGGCATGAAGGATGCACAAACAGGAGGCCCAGAGCTCCGGAGACCCACGTGGGAAGCTTGCTGCCAGCCGGCTCCCCATGTCCCTGCAGCCTCGGACACTGTCACCCTGGCTCTCTCACAGACCAACAACTGCTGAAAACAGAGCTTTCCCTGGAAATGAGCCTCAGCTTCCCCACAGAACACTGAGAACATCTGCTGCATCACTGCCTTGTCATCCCAAAGAGCAAGTGCTATGTGACACGGGCCAAGCTTGTGATCTCCTTGGAGGGCCTGGCAGGAAGAAGGGATCCTGCACCACGAAACAGCAGGGGCCAGAGCTGATGCGTCAAGAATCTTAGCCTCTAAAGAACCCAGGGGATTCCTTGCTTTAAGCCTCAGACACCTTTCGCCGGCTCTTTTTTTTTTTTTTTAAGATTTTATTTATTTATTTATTTATTTATTTATTTATTTATTTGTCAGAGAGAGAGAGACAGAACACAAGCAGGGGGAGAGGCAGGCAGAGGGAGAAGCAGGCTCCCCACCGAGCAAGGAGCCCAGTGCGGGACCCAATCCCAGGACGCCGGGATCACGACCCGAGCCGAAGGCAGTCACTTAACCGACTGAGCCACCCAGGCGTCCCTGGCCGGCTCTTTTCAAAGCAGAAGCAGTGAGGGAGAGCCCAGCTCCACTGGGCAAAATGAAATGAGACAGAGGACTGAAAACGGTTGAAAATCCCAATGTTTGTGGAGTAGAATCCAGGCTGCATCTGGCTCATGGCCATTTAGAAGTCCTAGCAGAAAAAGCCAGACTGCCTCTCATATCATTCCTTACCTAAACCTAAACTTTTTAAAAACTGTTTATTTGGAAATAATATCATGCTTATGAAAAGTTGCAACAATAGTACAAAGAATCCCACATACCCTTTACCCAAATTCACCTACTGTTATCATTTAAACTCATTTATTATTCTGCTCTCCCCCTCCCTCTCCCCCCCCGACACACATATATTTTTGATTGCTTTCGGAGCCATCTGACAGCAAATCCCTTGAACCTAGACCTCAGTGTACATCCTAATGATAAAGACACTCTTGTAGACCATAGTATATTATCAACTGCAGTAACCACAACAAGGATATAATACCTTTATCTAACCTATTGATTTCCAATTTTGTCAACTGATCCCAAAATGTGCCTTTTCCTCTTTCACCGAAAAGATCCTTTGCACTTAGATACAATGTCTATTTAGTACCCTCTATCTGGCACAATTAAAAGATCAGTTTTATTTTGATGAATATGATTTGTAAGGCAAAGTGTCTTTTTTTTAAGATTTATTTATTTGAGAGAGCGAGAATGAGAGAAAGAGAGTACATGAGAGGGGGGGAGGGTTAGAGGGAGAAGCAGACTCCCTGCTGAGCAGGGAGCCTGATGCGGGACTCGATCCCGGGACTCCAGGATCATGACCTGAGCCGAAGGCAGTCGCTTAAGCAACTGAGCCACCCAGGCGCCCGCAATCAAAGTGTCTTAAAAGCAGGCATGGAACTATCGGAATGCATGAGGTTCCTGCCCAGTTGCCCTCTTGAGTTTTTTTTTTTTTTAAAGATTTTATTTATTTGAGGAGGGGGAGGAGCAGAGGGGGAGGGAATGAGAAGCTCAAGCAGATGCTGTGCTGAGCACGGAGCCCAGTGCAGGCCTCAATCCCACGACCGCGAGATCATGACCTGAGCCGAAACCAAGAGTCAGACGCTTAACCGACTGTGCCACCCAGGCGCCCCCAACCCTCTGGAGTTTCCGCAGCAGTGTGGTGTTTGCCTGAGGATTCCAGCGAGGTCCCCCTGGTGCTTCCAGACGCTCAACCCTCTGGGAGTGGTCCTGGACTTAGCAGGTTCACACTGTCCTGAGCTTGTCTCTGTTTCCTTCACATTTGACCATCCTTGGGGGCGAATTGATCACAGAGGTGTGATCGAGTAAGAGCGAGCCCACGGCCCCTAAGTAACCAGATCATTAGGGTACGCTGATTGGCACACATCTTAATTACGTTTTAAAGCAAGTAATTTGATAAGTACTCCTGGCCATCCACTACGGAACTGTCAATGCTGAAAGCTTTTTATTTAGCTCCTCTTCCGTCTAGAGTCTATACCCAGGCAGCCTCCCCGCTGACCCTTGTCAAAGAACCCCATCTGCTGGTTGCCACGGTAACTGAAGGCGACCAATTGAGCTGAACAGAGTGGCTCAGAAATAAAATCTGCAGCCAAAGGAATTCTGCTAAGAGTAATAAATCATTTAGTAAAAGGGGGTCCTCCACACAGTGATGAGTGTTGGGATAATGTGGTGGCAGAAGTCTTCCAGCTCGAAGGGCCGGCGGAGCAGAGTGCGGAGGCCTGCTGGAGAACTCGTCTGCTTTCCGGTGGGCTTGGGCAGCAGAAGGAAGAGTCCAATCCTGCCGGTTGCATGCCATGGTGGGGGAGAAAGAACCAATTCCATACACGGTTTAATGTTTGGGCTATGAAATGATGAATTTTAAAAGTGGCAAGAGAACCAGTCTAGGCTTCCAACACTCCTTCCTCTATTTTTTTAAAAAGGGGACCAGTAGAGAAAATGCCCCAAGTTGCTCAGGAAACCGCTGTGGCCCTGAGAAAGGGGGCAGGGAGAACGAATATTAAGATTGCTCTGGAATAAGAAAGGCTACCACCCGCCTCCCTGTCATCAATCAACTCTTAGGTGCTCCAACCAGAAGCCAGCTATGTGTCCAAAGCGTGCAGTCCTTGAGATAGCAGGGGAGACAGGGTTCAAATCAGGGTCCTGGGAGAATCCCCACGGGGTGGTCACAGAGAGGGTCAGGAGTTTTCTTTGTATGGCAGTTGGGTGGGTGTTCCTAACCAGCAAAATAAATAGCCTTCCTAAATTAAGATTTCCTGAATGAGACAAACAGAAAAGAAGAAAGGGAAGGTGGAGCCTTCCTGGGAGCTCAGGCCCTGACCCCACAGCCACCCTCTGTAATGGCCCCCTAGTGAGCTCCTGCTGGCTAGACTAGGAATCCTCTGTGGGCAGCAGTGCCCAGGCTTTAAGAAGAAGAAACCCCAGGTATGCTAAATCTTCCGTACAGCATTCAATCTCTATAGGCCTGTTCCCTGGTGGTGGTGAGCCGGTAACAGAGGGAACCACCAATTGCTGCGGGAGGTAAGGGGGTAGAGGACAGGCAGCAGGGCCTGTGTTGAGGGACGGTGGTGGGAGGTTGGGGACAGCCTTACCCTGCCAGTGCCTCTCCCCACGGGCTGCAAACCGGCATTTTAAGAGGTGTAGGTGTGGAATATGGACATCCTCCCGACCCCTGACTCTCAAGGAATGGGAGGACCCTGCAACTAAATCATCCCCAGGGATAATTTCCTGCTTTAGAAAAGAGCAACGGCCAAACAGAAGGTAGTAGTTGTCATATGTACACCCCTCCCCCCTCCAAATCTTAGAGGTTGCCAAAGAGAGGCTTCAACTGAGAGTTGTAGCGAAATCCCCTGGACCGCGTCGGGAGCGCCCGGGAGCTCGCAGCCCGCCTCCCACCGCGCGCTGGCCACTTCCTCGCGCGCCCGCCGCGCACCTGCACCTGCTCTCGGGCCGCCTCCGAGCGCGCCCGGGGCCGGGGGCCGCCCCTGCTGCAGGGGGGCGGGGGGCGGCGCCCGGCTCTCGGGGCCGCGCCGCCGCCGGCTCCCCGCCTGCCCCCGCCCTCCGGGCTGCGGCCGGCGGGAGGGCGGGGGCGGGGCGGCGTCCGCACCTGCTGCGGGGCCCGGGCGGCTCCGCGGGGCGCGCGGGGCTCTGCTCTTTGGCGGAAGGAGAGGATTAAGCCGACGTGGCGTTCGAGAACAGAGATGGGCGAAAGCCTCATTAACTGCAAGCTCACGTCCCCATTTCTTTCCCGTGAGCAGCAATGTGAACAAAGTTTGGTTTCCTTGGGACGGGAAAGGTGCTCCGTGACTGTCTTTGCTTTTCTTACATGTCCTTATTCATAAACCAAACACGAATCGTTTGTTGGTGTTCGTGGAGGACTCAGATTTGAACAGGAAAAACATCTTGGCCCATAGGCCGAAGAAATACTAGAGCCCGCTTTAATTTCTATTAGTGATTAAGCTGCTCCTGTCACTTAATTTAAAGTGCCACACACATCTGAAGAACTCAAGGAAATGAAAGTTAAAAGGTGCTGGGAATGACACTGCTTTATCCGCCTCCCGTTATTGTCCAATGACCCAACTGTTTTTTACGATCTGTCCTAAAATGTGCCCTGAGAAACAGGACTTTCTGATTCCGTAGAAATAATTTAAGCGAGTGCTGCTCTATGACACAGTTGTTCTTACTTAAATTCCCTCTGCATCCTTTTAAGGTTACCTCAGTTTCACTTCTAAATAGTACTTCCCATTGCTTTGTCTGCACTCACTCTCTCGGATTCTTGTCCATATTTCAATTCCCAGATACTCTTGAACTTTTGCACACGCTGCCAGTTTGAGCCTGCACAGAATAATCAGTATATTAATTCCACTCGGAGAGAGTGGGGTTTTTCTAACACAATCTGCGCAACCTGAACTCTTTCCTTCAGAAACACTTTGCCTTTAAAAAGAAACTCCCAGCATGAACCTCATAAGAAGCGACATGTAACAGACAGTGCATGTGGCGCTGGGCATGCAGCTCAGAATTAAAAGAGAATTTTTTACTTTGTTTCTTCGGTGCCATGTGCATAATGTACATGTGGACGAAACTGACATCAGACATTTAAAGCAAAACGGGATGGGGGAGGGGGTGTGACGGTGGCGGGAAAGAAAATGTGTTGATAAAAACAGTAACTTCTGTTAATCTACATTTTTCAGCTACTGTCTTAATTAAGAATGTTAGGAAATATGTTGCAGTTTAATTGCATTGTTTCAAGAAATTCTAATGCTGACAAATTTGGGCCCATGTACACTTGGATGGTGAAAGGGATTAAAGTGGTAATTTCTTCCAATTGGTAGATAACAATTAAAATTACACTTCCCCCTCTGCGCCCCTCCTTCCTTGCCCCAGATCCTACATTAAGAAAACAAAGTAAGAACAGCCTAACACTTAAGGTGTCCAGCGTGAAATGAGCCCTGGGGGTGGAGCGGGGGGGGGGGGGGCACACAAAGGAATGTGTTTTTTAACCTGTATACATGAGATAGGAATGATTTTTTAATACAAAGAATTCACAGAAATGAAATAGCACTTTATCCGAAATTTCTGGGCGACATGGGTATCCTTGCAGAAAATATTTATGAAAGAAATTGGTAACGATCCCCAAGTGATTCTCAGATGACCCCGTGTCAGACAGTGAAAATCATCTGCCTCAGCCGCAAGTACACAAAAACGATGACAGGGTGAAGACATGTTCAGATTTTCTAGACGCTGTGCCCTTTCCTCCCACTGGAGCCCAGTCCCACATGCTCTAGGTTGCCTTTCTTTTGTGGGGGGGTGGGAAGCCTTTGCATCATTACGAAGCAAAATAAACTACACTGTATTTTCACTGCCCAAAGTACCTTTGATAGAAGTTGCAGTAAACAAGGTAGCTTCCTATTTCCTACAGTTGACCAGAGCTTACACTTTTGTAACCTCTTACTTGCTCCCATTCTCTGGGGCCTGTCCAGTTGGGCTCCCCACCTCTCATCAGGGAGGTGGCAGCTCAAACCACGAAGGAGGTGTTCTGGTCCAGTGCTCTCGGCTCCCTAGGTGTGCAGCGCAAACCAAGCACCGACCGGGGACTCCCACCGACCCATCCGGCTAGGTCGTCAAACTGGTTTGATCATCTGGCCAGAAAAATCGACCAGTTCTTTTACTGAATCAGCTACTCTTTGCACCTCCCGGGAACCACAATGTATGATACAGCATGGCGCCTGGAGTCGGTCATCCATTCCCCTGAGGGGGCAGACCCAACTTCCCAGCAGTTAGAGATGTTGCATTGTATATGCAGAGGCTCTGAAATGACAACAAAATAAGATCTGTTGGCCCTAGAATGCAGCTGGAATGTCCAAAGGGCTTGGCCAAGAGAACAAGTCCAAAGATGTGCTCTCTCTGGGAGGTCTCTGGGCTCCTTCTGCCTCCATCTCTCAAAACAAGAAGGGACAGAGAACTTGACCACAGATAAAATCCTGTAGAATCACAGTGTGTCAACTCTTAAACTTACATTTACACTTTGTATCGGGGAGTAGAGTCCTGAGGTCAGTGAGAGTGCTCAGTAAATGGCATGTGTCACCGAAAAGTCCAAAGAATCCACTGCTATGGAATTTGTATAATTTTTTTAAAATGTCACATGCGAGATCCAAAATAGCGAAGGGACAATCTCTTAGGTGCTCAGCCCCTGGGACCACATAAAACTCTGAGCTGACCCCACTAAGGAACGAGAGAGTTTCCATCTCTTGGGGTTTCTGGAAATTCTGGTGGGGAGGACACAAATCCTCATAGTCCGGCCACTTCTGGGGGAAAGGCCTCTGTCAGGAGGTGCGGGAGGCTGGGGGTGCTGCACCGGGAGCCCCCCACAGAGGGAGCAGGACCCGAGCCTCATTAATTCCCAGGTCGGAGAGAGACGAGCGTTCAGGCAGACATCCAGGCGGGAAGAGCCGGGGGCATCATTCGAAGTTGCAAAGTTCTGAGTCAGTTCTGGGAGTTCGAAGAACCCTAAAAGAAGACTACAGAACACGGGGGGAGAAAAAAGGGAAGCAGTACCCGCCCGAGGGCCGATTGCCTCTCCAGCAGCGGCAAGGCTGTTCCTGGGCTCGCAGGACCATTTGTTCCATTACACAATCTCCTGAAGCCATTTAGAGAGAGCTCAAGCAACTGCCTGTACCAACACGACACATGGCTTCCCATCCCGACTCTTTGCTAATCCAGACGCTCCAACCATCTTTCTTTAAGATGCCATATGGTTGGCAGAAGCCTGTAGATCTAGCAGCACATCTGCTTGTACGTTTCTTCTTCCCCTCCATCCCCCTAACAAAAGAGGGGTAGAGAGACAGACCGAGAGGAGGGCATGCCTGTGTACCTCTGCCCACAGAGAGTTATTTCTTTGGAAGCTGCCTAACGAAACAAAACTATTAAAGGGATGATCGGGAATTATTCAGGACTCTCTCGGTTTTTCACTTGACAACATGGCGATCTGTTTGCTCGTCCTGATCTTAAAACAAGATTAGAAAAACAAAGGATGGCTGGTCTCCCCTTTTCCAAAGCATGATGACTTGCAAACCACTTCAAAGCTCTCCCTCTGGGAATCCTTGTGATGCTTACTTGCCCCCCCGGAGAGGGACAGCACCCTTGCCTGAAGATATTTCTCCTCTCCTTTTCGGTCAAGGAAGACAGACAAGCTGCGAAACTAGCAGATACCCAGAGCCTGCTTTGTTAGCAAGCACGGCGCGGCTGTATGCTAATGAGCCGGCACCGACACACTGCTTTTCGGTGTGATGAGCAAAGATTGTCGACACTGTTGAAATCCTGGCTCTCCTGGCCTGTGAGCGCATGGGCTGCCTCCTTGGAATCCGGCCCCCAGAAAGACAGGCTGCAAAAAAATAATACATTCTACTCTCCTGATGACTGAAATCTGGCCATTTGTAACTTAGAGCAGTTGGGGGAGGGGGGAAGGGTTGGGAGAATATTCTAAAATATTTTATCAGGCCAGGAATCAGAAAGACATAGGTGAAAATGATGGGTTTCTTCCAAACTAAAAAGTTAAACCTGGTGGACGCATGTGAGTGATCAGGACCAGGACGCTGAAGAGTGGGGGTGAGGAGCAGTCACTACAGCCTCGGTGACAGGGACAGCTGGGACCTTCCCTCCGCACCCGGACAGAGAGCCCTCTGCAGATGGGGCAGCCCGACCGGGGCCACCACTCAGCCACAGCGGAAAAGCTAAGTTTCCGACCTTCTTGTAAATGTGTTTGAACCGTGTGTTGGTGGACCACGCGTGGTTTTCCAAGTCCGTGGAAACGAGAGCTGGTAAAAAAGCACACCAAATATCCCACTGTTGCAAAGTTGACCTTTTTTATTCATAAGTCAAAGAAGGGTGGCAAAGGAAGCTCCGCAGTTTAAGTGCTGAGCGCGTTACCTGCTTGGAAACTCTAAGGGATGCATATTAGTCTTTGGATTTCATAGATGTGGAGGCTGAGGCTTAGGGAGGATTAAAAAAGCAGCAGAACTTCAGCAAGGCTGTGTAGGTAGGACTGCCGGTCTCCCCAAGTCCAGTAGGCTCCAGGTGTGCAGGGACACTGCTGCCCAGATGCCCCCACCCTCCTGGGGGGTCTGCCCCGGCTCTGGGGTGGCCACCTGACAGACCACTGTCAGCTGGCGAGCAACAAGCTAGTTCACACTGGTACGCAAGCGGGGGCACCAAGTTGTAAATTCCGTTTACTTGTAATCTACACCATGAATGAAAATTCATGTAAGTGAAATGTAAAAACATGAGGAGCGACTAAAAAAGCATTGAATGTTATGATGAAAGTTTCAGAGTGCAGCCATCCAAAAAGTATGCCCTTCAGATCATCCCCCTTGGGGACAGCGTGAGTCTTCCCGACCACACAGCTGCTGCCTAGGTCTCCGGGACACATTCCTGCTTTCTGGAACTCACTTCCTAGCCCCGGGCTTCATGGGTGGACACAGACGCAAGTCTGTGAGTGTGTAGTGAATGCCTTTCATCAAAATCATACGTTTTAATGTAAAATACACGCAGCGTATGTTATACCATTTGATGATGGCACCATGGCTCAGACTAGATGCCGGGAGCACTATTCTATTATCAACAGGAACAATAAACTATTATTGACAATTCTGTTGTTACCATTGAGATGCAGCTATGTAGAGTGATGACTCTGAATTTAAAAAAAAAATCTAGGTTGAAATCTGAGCAGGATCCCATTTACAGCTTGTTTCATTTCCAATATTCTACTACCTCCCAGGCCTATTTGGAGAATTAGAGACAGTGTGTAAAGTGCCTGGCACTTAGTAGATTCTCAATAAGTGAAAATACGATCATTATTATTAATATTTTCAATAAAGTGCTTTAGAGCATATGCAAGGTGCTTCCACATACATGTGCTTACCTAACTCTGAAAACAGCCCTGGAATGTAGTAAGTGTTTCTTCTATCAAATGAATGAAGATTCAATAATAAAATAACATTGGGGCGCCTGGGTGGCTCAGTCAGTTAAGTGTCTGCCTTCAGCTCAGGTCATGATCCTGGGGTCGAGGTCGGGCTCCCTGCTCAGCGGGGAGCCTGCTTCTCCCTCTCCTTCTGCCCCTCCCCCTGCTTGTGCTCTCTCTCTCTCTCTCTCAAATAAATAAGTAAAATCTTTAAAAAAATAATAACTAAAGCAATCAACAATATGAGCTATTATTATTTATTAATCCTTTCCTCTGTACAGTTACTGTGCTAAGTGCCTTTCCAGCCATTTTTAAATCATTAATAGCAACCTTTTAAAATAAGGTATTATTGCTACTATTGTGATCCTCATTTTATCGGAGATGCCACCAATATCTTGCCTAACTCACACAGTAAGTGCAGAGCTAGAAGGCAATCCCAGGTCTGTCTTCTGAACCCATGATCCTAACAATAGCTGTAAAATGGCTAAAAGGCAGGACTAAAAGCCAAATCTCTCTGTTTAAAATCTGGCGCTCCTTTGTCTCTACCACGTTGTCCTTGTGTGCAACTTAACTAAAACTACTGGATGTTAGACAACGAAGTTTCCTAGCATAAAATTCCTTGTCTCCACCAAATGTCCACGTCTGCTGGGAAATTCTACAGGGTCCGCGGTGTGTCCAGACTCCTGTGTGTTTATGTGCACTCTTCCAGAGCCCGAATGCTGGGTGCTCCCGATAGCACAGTGAAAAATTACAGCAGGACGCGACACGTGCATTTGAATGCACTGCACACAGAAACACACACCGACAGCGCTCTCATTATATGCTTGGGATCTAGCGTAACATCACCGAGATTGTCAGAAATTTCTTATCAAGAGAATAGTCTTTCAGTACAAATTAACTATCAGTAGAAGGCTTCCAAATCCAAATCCTCTGCTAGGGATGCTAGAACATTTGGAGGCTGCTGATCAGATGCTGACGTGGGGCCATGGGAGCTGTGGCGCACATATGTGCCTAAGAAGACAGTGCTCCCCAAACAAAGCCCCGAGCTCTTCCTGCATCTCTCCTTTGGCTTCTGGGGCAGGGGGACCCCAGGAGCTGTAACCCCCAGCCTCTGCTCTCTCCCTCATCTGACTGGACCCGGACTGATTTCCAAAGGCACTGTTTCATGGTGGACTTCAACCCAGTTCAAAATGGAATAGGATTTTAACCACCCACCCACCTTTGCTATCACTGTGATGCTTCCAAATGCAGCAATCTTTGGTCACGTGTTCAGTCAGCAGTCAATAGCCTCTTCCAGGAGGGTCTGAGCATAAGACATTGTGAAGGGAGGTGTGATACTTGGAACTGAGCGCTGTAGAAACACAAAGTGCCCCACGGGTTTCAAACGTAAAGGATGGAAGTCTCTCAAGAGTATTCTGGAATGCATCCTTCGTGAGGCAGCACCCTGATCTGTCAGGAGTGGAGCCCGGCATATTAAGCGTTCCCCCTGAGAGCGAGACCACGTTCCCCAGAGGCAGACGCTGTGAACTGTTTGTCCTTCATTAATTTCAATGGCTGGAGGAGTCCTGGATTATATTATAGCACGAGAACAAAAACACTGTTTTATTCTAACTTAGCTGAAGGTGTGTGGAGGACCTATTTAACACACACCCACCTCGTGGGGCACGTATGAGCTCTGATTACGTTGTTCTCCATGCTGAGCACTTAAGCAACTCACACAGCTGATGTTGGTTGAGTACTTACTACGTGCCAGGCACTGTTCTGAACATTTCTGGGTATTAATTCACTCAATCCTCTTAAGAACCCCGAGAGATACCTAACACCATTGCCATAAGTGTATAGATGGAGACGTTGAGGCCACCCCCCCCGTTAAGTAGCTTGCCCCAAACACACAGCCCAGAAGTGGGCGGAGCCGGTATTTGAAGCCCAGCCATCTGGGTTCAGAAGGCACACTCTTAACTACCCTTCCCTCCGATGACCCTCAGAGACATTGAGCAGCAAAGGGTACGCTTCTCAGCCTACCAGCCATGGGAATTGGGTGCTCCTTAGCCTCTCTGTGCCCAAATGTCTTCAAAGTAAAGTGTAATTGTTACCAAACTCGTCCCACCAGTCCATCTCGCAAGATTGTTGGGAGATTTTATCTGATACTCCTATTCTCACGCCCGTGATCCCCTGCTTCCTTTTCCCCACGTGCAAAAGTCTTGGGTAGGCCTGGATGGGTTGTGAGCTCTTTGAGGAGAGGGCCAGTATCTGATATATTTGGGGAGCCCTCGTGGCCAGAGCCCACAGTTGGCTGTGACTACCTTATCACAGCCTCAGAAACTGCCTCTTTGGGGGCTCCCTAGGGCCCTCCAAGTTAAAAACCAAGGATCTCTTGCTTTGCCAGTTGAAGAAGGGGTTAATAGATTTGTTCACCAGCCATTTGGTCTCAGATGGAATGAGAAGGCAGTGAGATCAGCAGCCCCACGAAGTATGCAGGGCCGGCCTGACCTGGGATAAGCTAGGGAAACGCCAAGTGGTAGCTTCTCTTCTCGAAGCCCCGGAGGTCAGTTCTGTCATCTGCCCACGGTGCTCAGGGATACGAAAACCACTACCACAAAAAGGGGGTGAACGCAGCTAACGTGATGGGAGACAAGATTAGATATAAAACAGACACACTGTCTTGCCAGAGAGAGGAAATTGTTAATACAAATGAACAGCTGTTTGGGAAGAAAACATTATTTCCCAAACCCAGACAAAGCTCTATTTATTACATTTCAGAGACACGTAAATTATAGTGTCTGAAAGCTATCCTATCGTGGGTATCTGTGACACCTAAATTATCCCCAAATCTGAAAGGTTAAGCCACAATCAAGGCATTACTGTGGGAAAGACTTACAGAGAGAAAGTTCCTCTTTCTCCTCAAAGGAGCAGGTGAATAAATTCAGTGTGGAGCATAACCAAATGAGTACTAAATCCCAGCACCAAACTTTCTGGAAATCCAGTAGAATATCAGATTCAAAATTCATTCCAAGATGCTAATGTATGCTATTTAAAAATCTAAGTGTGTAGTTCACTATTCCCATTGGCCTGTTTATATTCTTGTGTTCACACGGGTTCTGGCACTCGACCGCACCGAGCTCCAGGGCTGCCTCAGGTGCTCCACAGAAGTCCTGGAACGTTCTCTGTGCTCACTGTGCTGGGCCAGTCCTGTTTTGGGAGGTGCTGGACGTGGCATCAACCCTGACCTTCCCATCAACTCTGACCCTGCCAGGGGAGACCAGGGCTCACCAACACCCTTCCCGCTGACTTAGCCATGTCTGACCACCTCGGGGCATTTCTGGAAAGTAGACTGGCACACTCTGGTAAAAAAAATTCTGGCTAAGGGGGAAAAAATAAGAAATTATATTTAGTTGGGTCTAGGGAAAGTTATGCAATGGGCCACATGGCCAGATGAGGAGGCAAAATCCACAATTGGTCCATGCTCTCGTACCTGGGGGGGGACTTGAACTCAAATGCCAAGGGGCTCCCCAACAGTCTTAACCACCCTCTGCAAGCACACTTGCTTCTCTCCTTTCTTCAGCTTCTTGTTTTGTTCTACCTTACTTCCGACACACCTTGTGGGGTGTTGTTCAGCTTAGTAAGTTAGCGAAGGCTTGAGATTTCTCGAATGAGAGGTGTTATGGTGTTATGTAAATACACAGTATTATTTTGTCTTTATTCCAGCATTATTGGTTTGAAATAGTTCAGTGTGTGTAAATATGTTTAATAATGTGTATTAATTAGATTTTTTTAGTAATTCCCTGGCATCCCAGTTAGCTAAGGGGGAGCAGGCTTACTTGTACAATGAACTATTAAGTTTAGTCTCAGACAACTATGCACCGGTCTTTGACACTTGATTCAAATCAACTGGTAGTGAGGTGAATCCACTCAGTGCTTGTGGTCATGTACTTGAAGACAAGACGGAATCCCTAAGTGGTGACCTATCAGGAAAACAAAGAGGCGGGTTCACCACATAGCAACTAGCCGAACCCGGAGAAGGGGAATATGCGTGCAAGCTGGTATGACCGAAAAGCCAAAGTGTGCGATATTCAGGAATAAAAAATAGTTTAAGTACCACTGATACCACCACGTGCTTTAAATGGAAATCTCCAAAAATCAATATTACGCTGAAGGTCAGGTGTTCATCAGGGTCATGTTAACTCTTGCTAGCCACTTTTGTTTCCCTCTATGAATACCATTTTGTCCAATCCTGTCAGCAATGTTGGGTCAAGGGACTCTGACCATGGCAACCCAACTTTCTTTACAAGGTTCTGAACAAAGGGTTATTTCCAGCCTTCTCTCTAGACAATAATCCCCGACACCTGCTGGCTCTCATAGGAACACTGAGAGTTCACACTGATTGCACGGACAGGTATTTCCAGGATATATGGCTTTTTAAATATCCTGTGTGGGCATGTGCCCATGTGGCAGAATGGTCTCGTTATCTTCCCCATCAAGGATGGCAGAGAGTACCTCCCATGCAAATGGAGTCAAAAGCACAGGCTCTAGAATTATCATAAAGATGGGGAGAAGGTGTCAATGAATTACTGAAGAACTCACAAAACTCATCATCTGCTGAGTTAAATGAGTAATGTTACCACAGAGAACATTGTTTGTTATGTATATTATTTTCTCCCTCCCAAGTTAAAAATCTGCTCAGAGACCCACACTGTGATTGGGTTGTGCTCTACAGGCATTATAAGGAGTGTGTGAGTCAGGACGGCCTTGGCTAGACGGCCCCAGGGACACTCCAGGCTAGTGGACTGAGCCACCAGGAGGTCCAACGAGGCATAGAACCATGCCTGGACATTGGGAATATAAGGGAGGTCAGACGGAAGTCACATGCTACTTCTCATCTTGGGTCTTAAGTCTAAAACGATCTTC
Organism: Zalophus californianus; assembly: GCF_009762305.2. Taxonomy (NCBI): domain Eukaryota; kingdom Metazoa; phylum Chordata; class Mammalia; order Carnivora; family Otariidae; genus Zalophus; species Zalophus californianus. Next base: position 62,898,945 of record NC_045604.1, on the reverse strand, counting down.
CAAAGTGGGGAATTCATAGAATCTTATTAGAAAAAGTGCATTTTTTGTTTTGTTTTGTCTTTGTTTTTGTTTTTGTTTTTAACTCTCTACATACACACTGCTCTCCTTAGGGGTCAAAAATCACTCCTCTTGCAAAGCCTGATCTAATCTCCCCCTACCTGTTCCTTCTTCTGTGTTCCACATTATGGCTCTTACGGCCGTGCAGCAGAACTGTGTCCAGCACTAAAAGGTCAGTCCCTTGTGAGCAGCGGCTGGTTCTTACTGGTACCCACAGTGTCCAGTGCACAGCGTGCCATGGGTAGGTGTTAAATCAAAGAAGGAATTGTTAATGCCGGCCATCACAGATTGCACTTAGAAAGCACCTACTGGCCTGAAATCAGATGGCACCACAGTGTGAATTTAAAGATTTGCTCACCCTCTTTATAACTCTTTTAAAGAACCACTGGCAAAAGCTGCCATTTCCACCTTTAGCTGAAGTAGAGAGTTAGTTGCATTTGTCGAAGTCATGCTGCTTTTGTCTTCTGAAGAACGTGGGCTTTTTTTTATCCCCCTAAAAGAAAACCAGATGAGAGAAAGGGCAATGCCTTGGTGCAGAGAAGGCCTTGGGGAACTTTCTAGGAAAACAATTTCATTGGCAGCAGCTGGAGACCCAGCAGCACTACGATTTCGCTAAAGCTGTTTAAATACCATACGCACTATAGATGCCTGTGTTTTCTAGCTGACCAAGAGGCAGGGACTTTAGCACAATGTGAAGAAAAGACCACAACATTCATTTGCTCAGCAAACATTTACCCAACACCTACAATGTCCTCTCTCGTGGGTACTGAGAAATGGGGGAGAACAAGACCGATAGGATTTCACTCCAAGGAGGTCGTGTAGTTGTTAACAGGATCCGGATTTGCGGGAATTTTGCAAAGATGCTTCTGGGAAAGTGCTAGAAGCAAAACTTCGCTGTGGCAAGGAGGCAAGTTAAATCTAAGCTACTCTGATTGAGACTGAGGGGTCACTTAGTCATGTCATCTCAATGACATGACTCAGCTTTGTGCAAACAGCATTCCGATCACAGTTTTTGAGCGCTGGCCACAGTGTCTAACGGCCCCTCCCCTCACCGAGGTTACAGCGCCTCTAGAAAGACCCTTGCACATGGGTAAGGAAGGCAGCAAACAGGTGTGCCAGTGGAGGGCCCAGGTGCAGGCGAGCGGTCTTTGACTTAAGATGAATTCATTCAAGAAAGATCCACTGGTGCCACAGCATCGTGTACTACTGATGACCAAAAAAAAAAAAAAAAAAAAGGCACAACGGTCCGTTTATATGCACCAATAACCCTGAAATAGAGTAGGATGGAAATAAAATGGACTGTCTCGCTGGTAACAAAGGTTTCAATGCAATCAGTTTCAAAACACAGCAGAATGGTAATGTAGTTCCAATGTGACTGGATGTGCCAAGAGAAAATGTTTCCCATCGAAGCACATTTTTTGGAGACTAAGAAAATGGACTTCTAAAGCCTCTCAAGGACTCTGCGAGTCAAGCCACAGACACTTAGAAGGAACTCTAGCTCCTGGAGCCACCCTGCGGGATTAAAACAAAGAGAGCAGAGCTGCAGCCTTCCCCAAGCTGCGCGCACGGGATGGCGAGGCTAGGGCACCTTTCAGAGCACACATGGGAACAGTCGGGCTGACCCACTCTACTTTCTCTTTGATCAACCTTATATTTGACTGTATTTTAGTAAATTATCCATGTAGTTGTATTTTGACAGCTCTCTTTACAGCAGTAAAACAAAATGTGTGCATCGCAAATGGCAAAGATTCAAATTTCAGCTATGTTTATCCAAAATAGCACTGAACTGCTTCTGTACTTATGTTCTACTGCCTACAGCTTCACGGAAGGGAAGACAGATGGGATGAATTTAGCAGGGAAGCAGCTGTGGCTCGAAGAAGAGACAAGCAAAAGTTTTGCTATCAGGCTTCATTATGTATCAAGGTACCAGTAAAATGTGTATCCGTAAGGCAGCCAAAAAAGTGTTTTTCATTTGACTAGTGATAATTACCCTTTCCCAACAGCTGACAATGTTCTAAGTGGCATTAAATAGGTATAATAATTAAGCACTAAGATACAACAGGCAGTGCCTCACTGGGAATCCCGGTTCCCCTCAGGTGAGCTGGAAGGCACAGGCCAAGGGCCGCTGACTTCAACCCCCTGAGAGATGCAGCGAGCCCGCCAAGTGGGCCGGGGCAGTGCACACAAATAGGACACAGGAGAAAGGACCCCCCCCCCCCCCGGCAAGACTGGGCATTGGGAGCTTCTCTGAGTGACCGTGACATCACTGAAAGAAAGTCCCGCGCTCACCCCGAGCCTTGTCACCGGACTCTTAACGACCGACGTGCGCCCTTGGCATTTTGCACACCTCCCCACTGCCCCAACGGGACCTACAATTCCTCCAGCTCCTGGGAATGGAGGTTTGGGCTGCTAATCCTCCAAAACATCTTTGTCTGGGTTAAAATGTCCAATTAGATGTTCCCCAAGACTGAGCTGCGTCAACTTTCGGAGGAGAGGACATTTCTGGGCTTTGTGGTATTAAGGTGGTGATGAGTCACTTTGCCAGTTAAGCATGCCTGGATGGATCATTCCGGGCTGACACTGGTTCCATCCTCACCTGCAGCCTCAGGAACGCTGACAATTGTGCTCGAGACCCTCCGAGACAAAGGAGTGCTCAGGGCACAAACTTGGTTTAAAATAAGAAACCATGCATCTTGTGAAAAAGAAAAAAAATGTGTCTCTTTATTGTGCCTTAGGTAGAGGCCTCTGTATTGGGTGACCAAAAAAGAAAAAAAATATATATATGCTTATATATGATATATGCACATTATTAATACCTGATACATTGCTCTGTGAAATAGATTTTTTCATAAGTCTGATTTGTGCCACGCTGATGAAGAACAGCCCCGTGGCTCTACCCAGATCCAGAACGTGAACATTACCACAGTGACAGAAAGGAGACAGAGCCTATAAAAGGAGCAACGTACTGTGACAAACAGGCTATAAAGCCTGGTGTGACAGCGATACGTGGTGGCACAAGGCTTACCCCACCGCCCCTGAGTGGTAAGACCTGGGAAGCAGTAAACTTGCTCAACAGCCCATGTGAACAGACGAGAAACTCACTGCCTTCCTGAGTGTATCACCATCACCTTCTCTTGGTGCTTGTGCGAGCACATGTATTTTTTTCTTTCATGCACACCCATTGTCCCCCAGTAGCCTTTTTGTGAGGCTCCTCCATACTTCCAGTGACTTTTGTTCCTGGCAACACTTCTCGGGACCCTACCTGACTGCATTTTGACAAGCCCCTGATGGCCACTGGGTCCACTAGGACCATCATCCCTGTCAGAGGCAGAAAGCTGTAGAGAACGCGCAGGCTCCGCAGTCAGGCAGACCTGTTGTAGGGCACCGAGTGTGACGTCACAGTAAACTGTCAATACTTAGCAACGACTTTTTTTATTATGGGGAAAAAGGATTTCACTGAATTGCCCTTCCTGCCATTCCCTTATTTCAAATTATTGCTACTCTTCTTTTCCCTCTCATTATTCATCAACCTGCCTTGAATTTAAGGTCACAGAAACATATCTGAGAGTGTGACTATTTTAGGCTCTCTACCACATTTTTCCCATCGATCAGTACGTCAGATTTTCACACGGAGACATGGGGTACTCAGGTGTAAGATATGTACGCAACACTGACATCACGCATGTTGGGGCTCAATTCAGAAACTGACCAGATGCTCCTTGTGGGACCACAGTTGTGGTTTCGGGGCAGGACAGCAGCTCAGAGAACACAGAGAATGTGTCTGACTCTTCATTTGTGCTCAGGTCATACTCTCAGGGTCTTGAGATCGAGCCCCGTGCTCAGAGGGGAGTCTGCTTAGGATTCTCTCTCTTCCTCTGCCCCTCCCCCTGCCCCACACTCGCTCGCTCTCTCTCTAAAATAAATAAATAAATCTTCAAAAATAATAAATAAATAAGTAAATAAATAAATAAAAATTACTATCATGGGAGCTAACATATTCCTAAGGTTCTTCACATCAGCATCCCTTCTTCATAGATGTGGAAGCAACGCTGTGGGGATTTGGGTTCCACCTCCATCAGGTAGTACCTGCGTGACCCCCCTGTGCCTCAGTTTCTTGAGTAGTACTTGCTTCACAGGACTGATATAAGAATTAGACGTGTTAACAAGAACAATGGCCGGTACATAGTAAGTACTATCTAAGGTTAGCTACTGCTATAATAATGATAATTATAATGATAAGTTATTACATATTTATTACGTTGTGTAATTATGTAGTCTGTAATAATCATCATTATCATAAGGTGTGCCAGAAAATTCGTATACGGTAGGGAGAGGTTTAGCACAATGTGTAATGGCTGTCAAATCATGGAAACTGGAGGTCAGCAAGTCTGGAACCAAGAACCCTTAAGGCACAAAATGAGAATAGAGACAGGGTCTGTGAGGCTGAAGGTGTGGATGAATTTCTCTTATAGCAAAGATCTTAAGATCTTCATCTTGAATAGCCAGACTTCTTCATGAGAAGTATGCTCCTAAAATTAGTGACTTGGTCAGACCCACACAAAAGTCAAAATCAAATCAAGCTGTGTCTTGTACCTCTTGAGACCTCACTGCAGGATCAATCCTGAAGCTTCCTACAGAGAGATCTCCATCCCTACCAGGATACTTGATGCTGTTATTTCTGACAGAGAGAGATCCGTTGGGTATTGTAGTCAAAAAGAGAAGAAAACGCATGCCAGTCCAGCGGCAAATGCGGGCTCAGTCAGTGCAAGTCAACAGAGCCTCTGTCTCTTGCTTTGCTCATGTTGTAAGTGATGATAACCACCTCTGATAACCACTTAACCGAGGGGATGGAGAGGGCCAAGCGAAATTCATAAAGCATGCATGAGGTTGCAATTACACAAACACAGAAATGATCTCTCTTTTAAGAATCAATTTTGAGTGACTTCGATCAATATGTTAAGTACAGAAGCTTTCTAAAACTAATGCCAACAGCAAACTTAGAGACTGTACTTTGACATCAACCACCAGCATTACAAATGTCATGTTTGTACAAAGACTGCCACCAGCAGAAAGTTCAGAAATAAATACACTGCATTTAAAACACCATTTCTCAACGCACGATGCCCGTCAACGGGGGGAAGCCATTATAAATATGGAGACCAGGCAAAGCCAAGGCGTTTTTACTTGAAGGGTAGATTCTCTCTCTATATCTTCTGCACGGCTGCTATATTAGATTTAAAAAGAAAGAACCGTGCCTTGGATGCAAAACCAACTATGAAACAATGAGGACCTTTACGTGACTTATCTCTAGTTTTGTGCTCATTTTCACTGTTGATTGGACACGGAGAATGAAACTTCCTTTGTGTCTCCAGGATCAACACAGGAGGCACAGGCTGAACTTGAATATTCGTAGGATTCTTTCCATAAAGAAAATTAAGGAAATAATCGATAAACTAATTGTGATAAAGCAGGACGCCCATTTATTACTCCCAAGCACTAATGTTTTTAGCATGTGTGATGAATACCTATGATTCCCCCATCCGTTTTCATTTTTGGAAGTTCATCTCTGTATATTCTGTGACAATCTGCTCCCCTAGAATTTGGAATTTGAACAGAGCAGATTTGGTTGCTTTTTTTTCCCCAGATGAATGCACAAAGACCCTTAAAAAACAAACGTTCTTTAGAAGACAGCGCGATGAGCGTATTTCACATTTATTAAAAATATAGCATCTACACCAAAAGACCTTCAGGCTGAACTCTGCCCCCCAGCCCCAGCCCAATTCCACAACAGGAAGTTAAATAAAAACATAATAAAAGGTCCAGGAAAAGCACAATGAGAAAGAGGGGATAAAGATGGAAGACTGCCCCTCAAAATAAAAAGAAAAGAAAGAAAGAACCTCCCTCTCACCAAAAACAAAAAGTAAACTACTTTCCCTGGCCCCACCCCCCTCTTTTAATGCTGGGAATGACCCACTTTGACCTAGGTATATTAGAATAAAAATAAAGGCGAAAAGACTAGCTTTCCTTATGTGTTTGCATGAGAAGAATCACAGATAGAGCTAACAGCTCACTCCAATGTCTTCTAAGAAATCATTTTCCGAAGCAGATTCTCCCACACTGGCCTCATTATAACTGAGGCATCCATTTTTAAAAAAAACACTATTTATTTTGCCACTCTCTGCCCAAATTTGTCATCTAACTCTAGCCCTGAAATGCACCCACATCTTTTAGCTTGCAATAACTGAAACGGCCCAGTGAACTCGGATCACCTGCATGCCCCAGACCAGCTACAGAACTGTAAGGGAATCTCCCCACCGGCCAGGGCAGGATCAAGGATGAAAACAGAACCTGATCACTCTTCTCAGACCTAATTATGTCAGGCTTTCCCTTTCAGTGAATCAACATAAGGAGAGGAAGCGGAGGAGCAGGACTTTCCATCAAGACAAACTCTATATGCTCCTGGTGCATGCCAGGGGTAAGGAGTTGGAGGACACACAAAAGCTGGATGAAGACCAAAGAAGGGGGTCAGTGCTCCCAGCTCCCTCTGCCTCTCCCACCTCAGGGAGAGTAATCACTGGACTCTACCGGTCCTCGGTCCTTGCTCCCTGAATATACCTGCCTTGGGTACAGAGACCATTCTGACCCATTTTTTTGTTTCCTTAGGGCCCAGGAGAGTGCACAACCAAATCCTGGGAGAGATATGAAACTGCTGGTTTGTTGGGTAATATTTTCAAATGTACTCTGCCCTTGAAATGTGGCACAGGGGGTTCTAATATACAGAATCATGCTTCACAAGCATTACAAGGGAAATTTACTACAACGATCATGTTGCTAAGTGAAGAATGACCACTTAACCAATCCATTTTGGAAATTTGGATTTAATATATCAGGTTTGCCTAAAGCGAGATATAGTGACCCCAGCTTGGCTTTCTATCAAGCTGAATTTGGAGTAAGACATTTTGATTTAGGGTCATTTATTAAATTTCAGAGCCTCCAGTTTCTTAGCACAATTGAGTGTGATCAAGGTAGACTGAAGTAAAGCAATTAAATGTTTAGCAGTTGGCCTACTTTTCCATGTTAGGAGAGAAAAAGACCTCAAAATCGCCTAGGAATTTTTTCATTATGGATTTTTTTAAAGATTTTATTTATTTATTTGAGAGTGAGCGAGAGAGCGAGAGCGCATGAGTGGGGGGAGGAGCAGAGGGAGAGGGAGAAGCAGGGAGCCCAACGCGGGGCTTGATCCTGGAACTCTGGGATCATGACCCGAGCTGAAGGCAGACGCTTAACCAATTGAGCCACCCAGGCATCCCCGTTATAACTTTTAAAACTTTTTATTCCTTCATTCTGAAATAGAAAGATTCCCTTCTTTTAATATTGTTGTACTTTTCTTTAAAATTGTGCCCTAGATTTTTCTTGTCTTATGCATCATGGCATTTTTATTATAAGCAGTATATATCACTTTAAAATTAATATTGATTTTTGTTATTGAAACTCAAATGGACACCGTTACAAACTTATTCTATTCTACCTTCCCCAGGAAGTTTTCTGACCATCAGACACCTGCACTATGAATGGCACACCTGGTGGGTTTATTGAAATCCTGACCATGTAAATGGCCCCATTGGCTGCAAAGTGCTTTGTCGCTCACTATGCGAGATGCAGGAACGAATAGAAAGCTCTCCCCTCCAGCTGTGCCCGCCATCCAGTGGGGCCACAGGCCTACATGCCCAGGAGACCAGGTTCCAGATGGAGCATGATTTTAGAAATCTTAATGATTCCGTAATGTAACGTCCAACAAAGACTCTCGACCAAACCTAATAGGGTTTCTCTGAACCCTCTTCGGAACTCGGCTTTGATCTTGGGCTTCATTGTCCGCCCTGGTCAGGCCTGCATTGCCCAAAATCTTGTCAGTTGAGAGAGAATCCCCTGGCCCTTGATATCTGATCAACCTTGATATCTGATCAGAATTCCTCTTCTTTTCACCATTCCCCAGGTGGTATGTGCTCACCCTGCCTGCCTTCAGGAAGAATCCTGTTAGGTTGGTTTAGCCAGAATGCCCTTTTGTCATTTTCCATCCACTGATTTTCCCGCCCCCACTCCATCCTGCTCCTTGCCTGCAAACCCCCACTTTTCCTTGCTATATTTGACATCGAGGCCAGTTCTAGACTGAGGTCTCTCTCCTCCTATTTGCAAGACTTCCTGAACACAATTGTTCTTACCGCCTTAACTCCTGTTGGGTTCCGGTTTTTCCTTGACACCTCCCAAGCCTCACACTGTTCCTCCGGAGAACAAGCTCATGACTATCAATAGTAATAAATGACGTAAGAACATACTAGGCTTAGCTAGAGCCAAATCTGTATTAGCCACCCCCCAAAATGCTACCTCTTTTCTTATTCATACTTCAACTATGCATCCTAACACCCCATAGGGGCCCAGTGCCATAGACCGTAGTGCCCTGGACTGCAGGGCAGGGAGAAATGCACTCGGAACGGATGCATCACCTGCGTGGCCCAAGATGACCCCACGTGAAAGAGGTCTCTCTGCCCCGACGACAGTGGGAGCCCGTCAGTAGGAAACAGAATTTTCACCCCGTGACCATCAGTTCTCTGGTGCTCTGCTCAGCCTCGGCATCTCAGACTCATCATCTCAAAGGGAAGACAATACTAATAATCCATCTTGCACAGCGTATATGAAAAGAAGGATCTATTTCATGTTTTAAAGGTCATTGAATATATAACAGCTAGATAGTTGAAGCAAAATACCATATTCATCAGTGAAATAGGAAAGTTTAGCAGCATTCATCTGTTCTCATTTTAAATTTACCACAGTATGTAAATGAGAGGATTTAAAAAAGCACCAAGCAAAAATCTGAGCTAGGTGCGAATGAAAAGCACAATCAGAAGCAAATTTGTGAGCCTGAAGTGCAGGAGTTTGCCAAATGGGCTGGTGCTTAGATTTTACTACTAATCTGAGTGTATGTAAAGCCAATAGAAAGATCCCAATTATTGTTAAATACCCAGAGTAGAAATTTGCTGCTAAACTGCTGTATAGTATCGGTCTCAGGTTGGCTTTTGTAAACATCTTATTTTATGTACTGAAATTATCACAGGAATACCACACACAAAGCTGAACTTTAAACACACAGTCCTAGTCACAAACAAAAGTCTGAAGAAAAGGGAACGGAATACAACTGGGATTAGAGACGGAATGACCTGATTTTTAAGATATTTTGCAGTAGTTGGGAGAATCTGCTTCTCTGGAAACAGCAGTTTTTCTGCCCACTTAACATCTTAAAATACAATTGATGGCAAAATGAGATAATCTGATCGTTACTCAGAGGAGTTTCTTAGGTTCAGAACATCTACGCTGTATCAGATATTCACACCGTATCGGGGCACAGAGGCAGTTTTGTGATGCATGCTCTTGTAGATCTTGGTGGGTCGATATGTTACCTTGAGACATCAGTCCACTGTTTAAACAATACCCTGTCTGGTTTTTATGGAACAAACTACCTTCAAAGCCAAAATGAACCATATGACATGAAGCCAAAGGGAAAGAGTGCTGTACATTCTGTAACCCAAGGGTGAGGAGTCAGGAGGCCCGGGTGTTCATGCTAAGCTAATCCTGCAGACTTGGCCTGGGGCCCTGAGTCTGCCAACACAAGTGGAATTTAGAGACAGAAAGGGCTGAGGCAACCACAGGGTCCAGCCTGAGGGACAAGGAGACAGACTGCCACATGGGTGCAGATCGAATGCCTCTCCACAGCCAGTTAGGCGACATGACTGAGCAGACAGCCTAGTCTGACTTCCCAGTGTCTCACGACGCCTGTGATTCCTTCCTTCTTCCTCAAGTAACATCAGGACATTTATTCAACTCTGAAAAATGGGGATAGTAAAATAAATGTCTTTTCTACCTCATAATGCTTCATCATTGGACATGTCTGACTTGGGAGTGCCCCACTATGTTTCAGGCACTGTTCTAGGCAGCAGGACACTGGTGGTAAGCAAGACAGACAAGTCCTCACCCTCGTGGCCCCTACATTCTGGGCAAGAAAAGGAAACAGGGTAAGTATGGAGAATGGTGGTTCAGGAATTCTTCAACGTTTTGAGGGTCTGGCCAAGGATTGGACCTAGAACTTAGCCTGCCATAATGTAGGTACTCAAGAACTAACTGGATCTGCTTCCCAGAAATGAATCAACATTAAATTTTCCATCCATTTTTGGAAGATTCACAGCCCATCTATGGATTTCAGATTAAGAATGTCATTGCAGATGCGTCTGGGCATCTGCCTTCAGCTCAGGTCATGGTCCTGGGGTCCTGGGATGGAGCCCCACATCGGGCTCCCTGCTCAGTGGAGAGTCTGCTTCTCCCTCTCCCCCTCCCCACCCGCTCATGCTCACTCTCTCAAATAAATAAACGAAATCTTAAAAAGAAAAAAAAAGAATCTCATTGCAGAGGGAAAGGAGAAGAGGTCTATGATGGTGATGAAACCAGGGGAGGGCAAGGGCCTGAGAACCAGGAGGAAAATATGATGAAAACAGATCATTATAAGGCAAAGATGTAAGCACTGGGACAAGAAATCAAAAGGGCAAAATGGACAGACAGACGGAAGGGCTTGGTCAGGGAAGGTTTCTGAGAAGAGGGAAGAACCTGAGCTAAGCCTTTTCTTCAAAATTTTTTTTTACTGTTTACATTTCCTTTTACAAAAGTAACACATGCTCAGTGCAGAAAACTTAGAAATTCTTGGAAAACGTGAAGAAAACACACCAATAACCCCACTGCTTAGAAATAACGAATGTGAACTATGACATTCCTCCACCTCCTACATGGGTGTGTAACAGGGTGGAGAACGGTCTCTCCACTAGGTGTATGGAAGAAATAATTTGATAATCTGAGAAGATCCCAGAGGGACTGCTGAAGTTCTGGGCTCATTAGCTGGCCTCCTGGGGCAGTTTCCCAAACTCTGGGTCTTGAGCCACTAGCAGGTCATAAAATAAAAAAATATGGATTGCAGTCTACAGTAAAGGTAAGTACTGTTTTACTAAACTTCCTTTTGCTCCGTGTGTGTGTGTGTGTGTGTGTGTGTGTGTGTGTGTGTGTGTGTGTGTGTGTACAAGGCTGTAATGTTAACTTTCCCTTTTACTCGGGATCTAGGCTAGTTTGAATGTATGTGCATTTGAGGCAAGAGCTGGGGCAGACTTGGATTATTCTCCATGATAGAGGGTAAGGAATTAGTGTCCCCAGAACATGACAAAGACTCTGAAAATGACGAGGAAAGGGGAAGCCAGAGAGAAGACAAAGGTTCCTGAGTGGAAATACAGCCTAGAAGGGACTTTGAAAGAGAGAACCACATATCAACGGAGATTGTTGCGTTTCTTCTAAGGGACATGTGGTGTAAATGCTCATCATCTTCTTTCTTATAATATCCTCTACAGCAGCGTCCATGCTGATCCGCAGTGCTTTGTGCATATGAAGTCTTCTGGAGAACTCAAGAGAGCTGCCGAGTTCCATATACGAGTTGGCACAGAGCAAAAATTGAGTCCACATGTGTGGGATATAAAAGCTAGAGTGTGAAGAAGATATTTTGGGTATATATCTGTATCTATTTTTTTGGCAAAAATGGAATCATATAAGATATACTACTTTTATCCTATTTCCCCTTGGAGATATGGAGATATTTTGAACATCTGTCATGTTAATAAACGCTTTTCTACGAACAAGCAACGTTATTGGCATTTTAGAATTCCATTGTGGGGAATTTACGTAAGCTGTTTATGTAACGAGTCTTCTAATGTTGGACATTTTGACTATTTGATTTAATATTTTGATTTGATTATTTTCCATGCTCTTCTCTTAGGAATAAGACTACCGCTTCGAGCCACAATTAGTAGGACTGGCCAAAGAGAGGTATCTACTTATTACACTCTACTGTAGTATCTGTAAAGGAGGATGCCTTCACCAGCACCAAGGACAGAGGCAGGTGTATGGTGGGTGAACTGCAGGGAGCAGGGGGCAGCCTGCTGGGAGAGAAAGGAAGGCTATACACTGGCAATGCTGGGAATCAGTAAATCAGCTCTAATCTCTCTTCTGAGACAATTCTTGACACCCATTTCTTGGGATTTAAAGTCCTTCTTGTAAAAGCTACAAATCTAGTTTGAACAACACATAGAATATATGTAAATCTGAAAATAAAAATTAGACTTGCTTTAAGGAAAATTAAAGCCAAACAGAAATATGACCAACAGTTGTCATTTTAAGTCATTGGCTTCAGTCATAAGGCATCCTGCAGGTTCATTCCCAGAGATATAAAAATGTCACTGGAGGGGCACCTGGGTGGCTCAGTTGGTTAAGCATCTGACTCTTGATTTCAGCTCAGGTCACGATCTCAGGGTCCTGAGATCGAGCCCCGGGTCAGGCTCCGCGCTATGTGTGGAACCTGCTTAGGATTCTTTCTCTCTCCCTCTGCCCCTCCCACACTTGCACACACCTGAGTGTGCACGCTCTCCCTCTAATTTAAAAAGTCACTGGTATTTAGACCAAAGAAACAGGTACTAACAGTAATAGCTAGGAGGAAAATTACTTGATTCCTTTCTTCTCTTCACTTCTCATATCCCATCAACGCTAGCCAACTTTACCTCCTAAATATTCCTCCAATCCATCCCCTGCCCTTCATCTCTATTGCAGGCCCCAATCATTTCCTGTCTGGTTTCCCTGCCTGGCCCCCTGAAATCCACTCTTCAGGGTGCCACCAGCGTGAGCTATTGGAAATGCAAATCTGCTACTGGGCCCCGTTTCACACTCTTCATTGGTTTCCCAATACCTACAGGACACAGAGACAGGTAGGTCCCTGGCACGGATCTCCAGGGTATTCCTGCTTCCCATCTTCCACCACTGCCCTGTTGTTCCTTTCCCATGTGACATCACTTCTCTCTCCAGGTTTCCTCTCTGCCTGGCATGAGCCTTGCCCCTAAAGTTAAGTTTTGGGGGTGCCTAAGTGATACAGTCTGTTGAGTGTCCAACTCTTGGTTTTGGCTCAGTTCGTGATCTCAGGGTCATGAGATCAAGTCCCACATGGGGCTCTGCGCTCACTGTGGAGTCTGCTGAGGACTTTCTCTCTCTCTCTCCCTCTGCCCCGCCACTCTGCTCTCTCTCTAATAAATAAATTTATTTTAAAATAAATAAATAAAGTTAAGTTTTGGTGTTCCTTCCTCCAGAAAGCCCTCCAACATCTCCCAGGCCGGGTTTGTGTCTCTCCTCAGTGACTCTCTGCAGATACAGGCACATCTCTACCAAAGTCTTTACCACATGGGACCTGTGGGGCTAGGGCGAGGGCTTTATATCTCTTTCTCCAGACAACAGAGGTCAGTGATTGTTTCATTTCTCCATGGCCTGTGGTTCCTATCATGTAACAGGTATTCACTTTCCTTTGTCTGGTTTTTGTTGTAGTTGTTGCTATTGTTACTTTGGATGGACCAAACCATATTATAGCTTAAAGGATCGAAAAACTGCTACTAAAGCCAGGTGAGTTCAAATCCTAACAGACTGGTGGAAAGAAATGGGGGCACTTACGGAATCAGTATATAGTAATACTAACCATTAGCTAACAGCTTTTAAATGAAAACAACTTCAGTTCCTAGAGAATTATTCATTAATTCAACGGAGTTTTATACACTGGGACCTCGGAGACTGGGAACACGTGGTTCACAATATAACAACAGGAAAGGACATAAAATGCCATGAATGCAGTGCTCCAAGTGCTGGAAAACAGAAGCATTGGCAACAAGAGGGAGTGACTAAGTACAGAGGATTAGGCAGGGATGGTCCCAGGGAGAGCTCAGATTTTTGCTTAGCCCCGCCCTACCTAATCCTGCAAATCCTACCCTGAAAGCAGTTCTCATGTGAGATACCTAGAGAGCGGGCCCAAACACATTTTGCAGCCTTTCCTTGGGGCCCTTTGCTCTCTACGCTCAAGAGGGGGAGATCTGGAACCAAGATGGGAGCGTGGACCCCCGAGGCGGGGGTGGGGGGCTGCCTGGGCTGTTCACCCACACTCGTTCAGGCCTTCCTGTTCTGGCAAAAAGCCCGAGGAGTCCAGGACTCTCCGATCCAGCCAGGTCCCACAGGAGATAAGCCTGCAGCTGAACAGGGTGGCATCATTCAAAAGAAGAAATACAAATGCAACGTTAACAGCCCTATGTTTTAAGGGCCATGTGGAAAAACCGGAGCACTTTCAGACACAGGTCACAGAAATGATTATTTTTAAAGTGGGAGACATAACAGAAGTTAAGTATATTTGGTTGGAGCAAGAAATGATGCTCTCTTTACAAGGATCATCCTCCAAGGGCTGTTCTGCCTGGCCATGGAAAACAAGAAAAATGTTTCCTTCCTCAATTCTACACCATCTCCTTGGCCTGTGACACAGAAATCATGAGCATTATGTAAAATGTCAAATTTGGATGATTAAAAAAAAAAAACCTCTCACCAGATTTGCAAGTTAACAATCAATCTTTAATATATCAGGCCACTGGGGAAACCAAAAGCTTGGAAAATACATAACTCATTCCAAATGACTGCCATAAAATTTGTAAAGTCGAAGGCGTTTACGTAACTGCTAAAAACATGAACAAGCAACTCCATTAACCATGACCTACAAACCTTAAGGACCAACTAATAACACAATGAGTAGTCAAATGGCCTGAATAGAGTGAGGGAGCTGTTCTAGTTTCAGTGAAATCAAAGCATTAATGGTTGTGATTAATATTTATCACGTGCTCACTGGATACACACCATTACCCAATAAAAATTAAGATTTGCATTACAATGATGGTAATTAGATACACATATATTGAAGATTTTTTTCCAAATGTGAGGATATAGATAAGAGGTTATAAAATATTCTTTTAAAAGTTGCACACACACATCAAACTCTGCTTTTGGCTCATTTATTTTTTTCCCCTTCTACAGTTTTAGGAGACTGAAAAAGGCGAACTTGAAGATACAAATCATTGCAAATTCATGAAGTGAGTGTCGCCTAAGTGCCTGGCACTGGGCTACATGCTCGAGGCACAAAAATGACCGGGATATGGGTCCTGTTCTCAAGGAACGCAGCGTCTAACAAGTCGGACGTTCAAATAATAATTAGGACGTCCTGGGCCCTTCATCAAAGTGTGGTTTGAACAAAGCGTTGAGAAATGCAGACTGTGGGTTGAGGAAGGATTCCCTGAAGAGAAGACAGCTGACCTGACTCCTGAGGAACAAGAGGTCTCGAGGCCGAGAAGGAAAGGGTCGTCCAGACTTCAGGCAACATAGGCAAGAGCATCCAGCCTGTGTGTTCTCCAAGCCCGGGGTTCATTCCGAAGCCCACCACAGGTCCCTGCTACCACAGTCGGCAGTCAGGAATTACCTCAAGAGCGTATGTATAAACATCGAATTAACAAATTAATAATGACATGAACACACATCTTCTTTCTGTATATACTCAGCAATGATTCTAGATCCCCAAGAAGAGGAAGAACATAAACCAAAAATCCCTTTGGAGAGCCTGTGAATTGAGCAAAAAGCAGATGTTTACTCTCCTTGCTCATCCATAGCCACCTGGGCCATAATGGAGACACCCCAGCCCTCCTGTCAAAGCGGACCTGTTTCTCCTGAAATCCATCCCATGACACAGTCTCAGGTGCCTGGAGTAAGCACAGCTCAGAGCTCACGGGCAGCTAACAGACCCGCCATTGGGCAGGGCCTGCGTGTGCCCCAGCTGTGAGCAGCTCGTCCTGCCTGTGAGTTAGAGAGCATGGACCTGGCCATCACACAACACTGTAGGGTACAAACTACAGTGACAATAAAGACCAGGGCTGGACCAGCATGGTGAAGGGATGAAAGATGATCACAGAGCCACGAGAAACCATGTGGTCCTCTGGGAGGTGCCATAGGGTCACTTCCACACCTAGACGGGTGATCTGATCTGTCTCCAAACCCAGCTCCGTGGGGCGGCTTGGAACCCTTAGTGCCATGTCCTTACACCCTTAGCTGTAAAGTTTTCAATTTTTACCGATGTTCTTCATTATTATTTTAAGGAGAGCCCACTTAAACTTTACAAAGGATCAATCATTGCTAAGCTGTATCAAGGCTTTTCATATACTAATGTATGTTTTGCCCCTCCAAAGAGAGGGTCGAGTTTATGCATTATGTCCCAAAGTAAATCCTGTATTGCTTTTTTTAAAGACCATTTTGTGGAACTGATTGTTCATGAAATCCATAGGGAAAAATGCTGCCCCGCCCCTTTGGGCCACAACGGATGTAGCAAGCGGGTGAAGAGGCAGCTATACTGCCTTATTTTGTGTGTGTGTGTGAAGCAGTTGTGTGTTCTAATCATCATCTTGGTGAACACTATGACCTAATTAAGAAAGGAAAATGGATGGACGCTTGGCCAAAAAAAAAAAAAAAAAAGATACAAAGAGAAGTGGAAAGATTACATTCCCGGGATTGAGACAGAGGTTAGTTGTTCATTACTTGTCGATTTCTTCATTCATTATCATTCTAGGAATGGGACTTAATGCATTCATAGTACCCTTTGAAAAGCAGGCACAGGTTCTCAATCCAAGACTCTATCTCAACCCATTTGGAAACCATTTGCATTTTCAGCAGCCTGACCTCCTAAGAAAGCACTCCTTCTAGGACTTCATGCAAGGAAGAGATCAGCTCCCTAAAGAAAGTACGGCTGCAGCCCCTGCCATCCCCACCTGAGTAGCAGGTCACTCGCAAATCTGTGCGCAAATGGTGACTCTCTGGGCTGAAGTGGCCACTGCTTTAAAGTTCACTTGGTATAAGAATGTTCCACTGGCCCAGCTTCTGGGTGGTGTGAAGCTGCTCTTCTTAACCGAGGGGAAGAGAGAGCAAAAAGGGAACAGAGAAAGCTCCTTTTCCTCTGCCTCCAGGTTGGCTGCCCCCTCTCCGGTGCAAAGGGAAATTGTGCATGGGGAGTGCACTGCAGAGTCGTCTTCTAAAATGAGTTCATATTTTGCACATTTTCATTTGTCTGACTCTAGTGGTTCCCTCCAAAGTAGAGCAGAAGCTCTCTGAAGTGATGGCCACCTGATCATCTAATGAACCAACACCGTCCTTTGATCTCCACTGAAGGACTGAAAGAAGAACAGGGCACACTCAGTACTTTCGGTCGCTGACCGCTAATCACCAGTATTCCCAAGCCCGGTTCTACTGCTTGCACAAGCGTGACTTAACCTTCGGTGAACTCAGAAATATGATTGCTAAAAAAAGAGGTTGCTGATTCAATGAAAACTAAGTGGAATGATTTAGAAAGAAACAACAAAGCAGAGGGTTTTTTTTTTTTTTTTTTACAGTCTGTCAAATTAAGTGTGCGTGAGATAATCATAAGAGACTTGGCGGAAGAGGGTCACTGAAACAGCAAATTCTGCAGTGAGGCTGCTACCCATGTGTCTTATGTCCTCAGCTGGTTTACAGAAACCAAAATTGGATGTGTCAAAAGATGCAACTTTGGAGTGGTGTACCCAGAAAAAATGACATAGCACTCCAAATCGGGTGATCTGTACACAAAGAAAATGTCTCAGCCCAACATCTGGATCACTTGTTATGATTTCCTGACCTTTCAATTAACCATCCAACTTCTGGTCTCGAGCTTTTTGGATCAGCCGGCTTTGCTAAACATCTGTTTACCTGCACATACTATTTTGCCTTGGATTATCAGTTCTAGCCCACCTCCCTCCTTCTGGAAACAGATAAATTGTCGAGTGAATTCAGCAGAAAACACAAGAGAAGCAGTCAGAAATCACAGATTCTAGTCACTCCCTGAGCCTTACATCTTCGGGCCTGTTTCCTTACCTAGAAAGCGTCTGCTGGGGGGAGGGCTGGAGGGTGACAGGGAGACGCTAAGACAAGGGGGCCCCACTGATCTTTCAGGTGTCTCTGCTTCTTTAAAATGCCATTCTGTGCAGTTCAGCTCATAGAAGACACACAGTGTTCCCCAAAACATTCAGTCATCTTTATTTAGAATATAAAATGCAAATATTTGGAAAATATATATAAATTTGCTGTCAATGTCCTTGAGAATGTCCTTGAGAAAGGTAATATTATTTAGAATTTTTTTTTAAGATTTTATTTATTTATTTGACAGAGACAGAGACAGTGACAGCAGGAACACAAGCTGAGCAGGGACCCCGATGCGGGACTCGATCCCAGGACCCTGGGATCATGACCTGAGCTGAAGGTAGCCGCTTAACGACTGAGCCACCCAGGCGCCCCATATTATTATTTAGAATTTTTACCACAGAGAATAAAATGTGAAATGATTATATTCTTCTAATACAAAAACACAAGCCTAGATATATAAGCATACCATATGTGTGCATGCGTGTGTGTGCAAATTTATATAATAATTCAAATACGATTTAAGTTACCCACGTAAAACTGATCATTTGTTTCCTTATGACTTGCGAATGGGAAAAAAGTCGCTAAGATGCCACATCTCCCATGTCCATGCTTCTTATAATCAACTTTTGGAAGAAGCTATACTTACTAATTTACGGTTCTAAAGTGGACTGTAAAGCTTTAGTTCTGGGAATAGCATGTGATATAAAATTGTTCATATATCTTCCAGGATTAATTGTAATTTTACAAGTACGAAACTACAAACAATTCCTGACTGGAGAAGATTAACTACTCAAAGACACAAATGCCGCCTTCATTAAAATCAGAGTTCTGCAACAGAGCTACAGTGAGAAATTACAATCAAGGTTCAAGTTAAGTCACGACTGACTTTCTTTAACACCAGCGAGGCCTGTCAAAAATCCGTGCTTGCAGATAAGATGAAATTTTTAGAAAGCACTAATATTGTTTTGATATTTCTTTCATTTTCATTAGAATGGTACCTGAGTCACTCTTGGTGCCACGAAAATTAGACACAAAAACTAGACTGCTAGACAAAGATAGGAGAGATTTAAATGAAGCACCCACCATCTTTTAAAATGACTATTTGCCACCTGTGAGTGGGAAAAGTAATTGTAATATTCAGTTTAAATGCTGCCTTAGAGTCTATATCAATTTCAAGTTTTCTTTTATGATTCAGCTATTCTAAGAGTCTGAAAATACTTCATTAAAAATTAATGTGTTATCCACACAAATGGCAAATATTGAAAAATGGGAATATAAATACAAACTAATAAAAATAGTAAGTCTACTAATACTGAAGAGGAAGGAAGACAGGAGGGGGAGGCGAGCATGTGAAAGGGAGAGAGATTTTAAACATCCGGTTTCTATTCTGGACCGTTTATAGAAACAGACAGACACAGCACGCGGAAGCGAAATATATTCTCGGGCTCTGACAGGATTTGTTTTCTATCTTGTCATTATTTGTACTATATGCTTCCTAATACTGTTTCTCCAGTGCTTTAGACTTCCTGACCGACCATACCCGTCTTACTCAGAGCTTGCACACGCGAGAGCTGCAGTGGGCTGGGTGCGCTCCCCGAGCCCTGCTGCCTGGTGAGCTCACTCCCTGCGGTTTGCGGCTCTCCCAGGAACCCCTCAGCACAAAGGCTCAGGGCCCCCGCAACTGCATCCCTGGTCCGGTCCCCGTGCATCCTTCCCAAATCCCTCCGAATGATTTTCTGGGGCTTGAGCACATGATCCCTGGTCTATTGAGCAGTGGCAGAGACGGATGCCCAGTGCCTATTTCACTAAGGCAGTCACAAAGGTAACACACCCACTCAACTTGCATCCTCTTTGTTTGCCCTTTTTATAAGCCTGAGTTCATGTCAAACAGCAAGCAAGGACTTACCTTAGGCTATCTCAGCCCTTGCAATCTAAATGCCATTGAGAGAGAGTCACACTGCTGATTAAACAGGCAGCCACGGACACACACTTGTCCCTATGTCAAAATAACACACAATAGGGTTCTCCTACACCAACGATAATGAGGGGACTATTTTGAAAATATGAAAGATTTGTTTATGCAGACTAGAAAAACATCCCTTTGCATCAAAATAAGTGTCCCTCTTTATTGCACACTCATTATTTTCTATAGAATTTAAATTGTACATGAAAGTATAATTGTGCCTTGTTTAATGTAAATTGATTGTCTCAATTATTGGGAAAGGATCTGAATTTTAATGGGCTATTTTGCTGGAGATGTGCCAGGCAAATCAGCAAAAACTCTAATAGCTCTCACTGTGGAGGTACACAGCCGAACAGTTAGATAAATCAGGAAAGACGGTGGGTTCCAGAATCGATCCTAAAGTGGTCCGGAAGAGTTAGGAAGCTTTTCTCCACGCACAAGAAATCAGCCATTAACTCTTGATGTTGGAAGAGTCTGTGACAGTGAGCCTATAATTTGGTTTCTCACTCTGAAAAAATGGTAAGCTCCACCTATTAGTAAAAAGGACTTTTGTGGCTATACTTTTTTCTTTTTTTCCTTACCGTTCCTTCTTTCTACAGATTAGGTTATCTGTGAAAAGCAAGGCTTTTCCCTGAAGGTGGAACTGACATAAAACCCAGTAGCCCCGTGTCCCCCAGACACTGAGACACACTCGAGTGTCTGAGGGTAGTCACCCCAGGAAGTTGGCTGCAGCCAGGTCCCAGCAGCATGCCACCGTAGTTCCTGCCTGACACATCTCCCCCCCCCTTTTTTTTTTTTTTATAAATCCAGTGTCTATGAAGTCAAGCAAATCTCCTCCACGCTTAACGATCATGGGCAAGAGCAGACCTCAGCCGTTTGGCTACCCAGGTGGTTGCAATGCTGCTCCGGTTAAATTACAACCAGTGGTGCCCGAGGTATAGATCCACATCTGCCCAAAACTGCCAGTCTCCTACGATCTTTTTCTCAAAGCCTCAGCCTCTAGAAGCATGGCTGATAGAGGTGTAAAAATCACCTCTGGTCAGAGTAGGATGAACTACACAGCCAAATTTACACCTCAGCTATAAACCATCAGGAATTTATTTTAACTGCTATCTGAGATATTTTAGGCACTGAAAATACGACGTTTTAATCATTTCACTCTCAAAAGAGCCTCTTTTTGCAATGAAAAACTGGCAGTATTAATCTAGACATACATATAGATGTTATGTGCAGAGCAGAGATTATGATTTGGACCAGTGAATACAATTTTCTTCTCCTAGTCATTAAACTTTCCTGAATGAATGTCTATGATGCTCAAGAATCAAGCAGAATATAAGGCCTTTCTTTTCATAACTGAGTCCAGAAAGAGCAATAAATTATGGCCAACTACAGTTCTGACTGACTTCTCCCTAAAAGCTGATCTGGCTTGTAAAAAGCAACCTCATTAAGATAGTTCACTGTTTACATGTCCTATAACTTTTCTTTTTTTTATGTACATAGAGTTTCTGGGCAACTAGATGTTTGACTAAAATTCCATGTTTCAGGGGCGCCTGGGTGGCTCTGTCGGTTAAGTGCCTGACTCTCAATCTCAGCTTGGGTCTTGATCTCAGAGTTGTGAGTTCAAGCCCCACCTTGGGCTCCACGGCGGGCAGGGAGCCTGCTTTAAAAAAAATTCCATGATTCATAATTACTAAGCCTCAGATTTTGGATAGTACACGCCAACAGGATGAATTTTAATAGAATGCCACACCCAAGGCACATCATTTCACTGTAGGAGTATGAAATCTGGCCACAAGTGGGCATCTAGAAATAAAGAGCCAAAGCAAAGCAAGAGAACATCACAGGAGAGAGGGGAAATAATGTAAAGGGTGAGGGGAGAACCAGGCAAAGATGGGGAAGGAGGGGAAGTGGCAGGTGAGTAGCCCTGGCTGGCTGGAAAGCAGCCTCGGGTTTGGCATCTTCTCTGAGTCCCGCACTCGCAGAGGCCTGGCTGAGCCTAACTCAGCAGCTAGAGTCAGCATCGGCTAGAGGGATGTCTGCTTTCTCCTTTGTCTGGCATCTAAACATTCAAATTTGCATTTCGTGGGAAAGAGAGACTCCAAAGTCACTTTAAGGCTGCTTTTCTATATTTCTACAAAATGCCTTTAAAATACCTGCTCTTTTGGGGCACCTGGGTGGTTCAGTCAGTGAAGCACCTGCCTTTGGCTCAGGTCGTGATCCCGGGGTCCTGGGATCGAGCCCCGCATCGGGTTCCCTGCTCATCAGGAAGCCTGCTTCTCCCTCTCCCACTCCCCCTCCCCCCAGCTCGTGCTCTCTCGCTCTCAAGTAAATAAATAAATAAATAAATAAATAAATAAATAAATAAATAAATAAATCTTTAAAATACCTCCTCTTTAAACTCTTGCATGCTTTTCATGGATGATAAGGAGAAAATAGCTTTGCTCATGTTCACACAAACACAAATATTTCAAGGACAGCAGCAATTTTTTAAACGAATTAGTTTCTAGGAAATGAAAGTCCAGAAAATATCACGGTGTATCATCAGGATATCATCCCCAGACCCTTCTCTTTAATCTGTTAAACTGCCACGGCCGGCAGTCTGCATGTTATCCGTGGTGAGAACAATGCATCAAACTGCTTCCCTTCTGCCTCCTCAATGTACAAGTTCAACTAAACAGAGGAAAACACTTTAAAAGGTCTAAAGGCCTTGTTCCTGGTGGAATCACCTCAAAAGTTATTGTGCTGAAAATTACCAAAGAAATGCTAAAAACAACATGGAATTCGACAAAGGGGTCCAATCATATGTTTGACTGATTCTAGAGTTCAGTCTTTTGTGCCACGTCAAGAGCACAGAAGCATCATGCCCAAAGGGCCACACACAAGGCTTGGCTGCACGAGTCCCACCTGCCAGGCTGAGAGCCCCCACTCTCCTGGGACTGCCTGGCGGGCTCTCCGACCCCCAAACTGAACTGCCCTTCCCAAGTCAGCGGAAAAGGTCTGCCATCGAACAAAACCCCACAGAAGCAGCCTCAAGTGGAGTATTTCCCGAAAAGAAGTGAGGTCTGGCCATCCTACCAGCAGATCCTATTTAGTTTCAAAGGGAGACCTGCTATTTTGTGTTTTTCTTTTCCTTTATTTTTCATTGAATGATGATACACTATTTCATTTGAATTGCAAAATAAGACCCAGGAATGAGTTATTTTATTTAACGAAAACATATATCTTAGCAGCGGACTCGAAGCTCCTTTCAGTCTCCCAACAACCCGAGGAGGTGGGAACCTTTCTTCCCTCCTGTTGTGGATGAGGAGGCTGAGTCACTGAGAGAGGAGTGACTTGCCCAGGAGAGGAGTGACAGCCTGTTTCAGCACTGGGGCTGGGATTAGAACCCGGGCAGAAGGCTCCAGAAACTGCATGTTCTTAACCACTAGGCACCATATGCTGTATTGGTAATTAAAAATCTTTTCAAAAGCTCATTTAGTCTGGCTGTAACGGGTGGGGGGGTGGTGGGAGGTCTCTAAGGCACATTAGCCCAAGGAGCCCCTAACAGAGAATTTGACTCTTAGATGCCACACTATCACTCCTGGGTTTGGAATGGGAAAATGTGCCGCGGAGCTTCAGAGCTCGGGACTCGGGGGGGTCCTGGAGTCCAGGCCCAGCTCGGATGCCGGCTGGCTGGGGCCACTTGGGGAGATGCTGCGGTGTACCCAGTGAAGGTGTGGGCTCTGGCATCAGATGGTCCTGCATTCCCCAGACTGGCCCTGCTGCCATGTATCAGCTGAGTGCAAATGGTGACCATGGTAAGTCACGTAACCTCTTAGAGCCTGTTTGCCCCTCTAAAAAACAGAAGACAAGAATACTATCTTAATTGTATTGATCTAATAGTCACATTCCATATGGCCTCTCTGCTGCAGATTCTTTAATTATAAAACTGCAGTCTTGCATCAGAGATCACCAAGGCCCAGCTCCCTAACAAACACTGTGATTCCATGATGCCATGATGGTAAGACGGTCGACTGAATAATAAAGCTATACTATATTTACATAGTGCATTTCCCCCCAGCCCCGCCAATTTTTATACCTACGATCTGATTTGATCCTCATAACTATTCTGCGTGGTCTTTAATCCCCATTCCATGGATAAGGAAGTTGAGCCCAAAAGAGTTTATTTGGCCTGTCCAAAATCCTATGTTGGCAGGTGACATCAACCGTGAACTTTTGCTCCTTAGCACTGTTCTTTCCTTACTATAATTTGTTGTTTCCACAGAAGACATGACGCCTTTTGGCAATAAGCTTACAAATTAATGGAGAAAGTGAAAGATAGAAATCAGTCTGCCACCTGAGTCACACTGCCCACACCTCAAGTGATAGGTTCTTCCTGCCACTTGGAGTCAAATGCCACGCCCAACCCTAGAATTCAGGATTCGGCTTCTGAAGCGGCTGCTGAAAGGATGGGTTAATTAAGTCTAAAAGTCAGGTGAATTTCTCCCATGGGGAAAATTCTGGAACCTGGGCAGATAAAATCCCTTCTCTTTTCCTCCCTCCAGTGGGCCATGTGGAGGCAGTTTCTTTGTAACAGGCTTATCCAGAAACATCTCTGTGGTTGTGTCTCTGTGGCTTATCATGAACCAGTCAGCAGTAGGATAACACACTGTCCTATACTGTTCTCCATTCTTCCATGCCTCACCTTCCTTTCCC
The DNA here is from genome assembly GCF_009762305.2 of Zalophus californianus. Lineage (NCBI taxonomy): Eukaryota > Metazoa > Chordata > Mammalia > Carnivora > Otariidae > Zalophus > Zalophus californianus. The sequence continues at coordinate 62,874,326 of NC_045604.1, read as the reverse complement.
TCACTCTCACTGCCCGGGGACTGAAGCCAAACAAACTTTCTCCCTTAATTCTTGCTCAGGTTCTAAAACAATGGAAATGAAGGGATTGGCCAAATCTTCACAGATATCACCCACTTGGGTAATTAACATATCTAAAAACGGACAGAGAAAGATATACACCAGAGGAATAAGTTATAGGAATGGAAGTAGTCTGATAATGCAAAGAAATGACTAGTGAAAGGAATCAATGAGCTCAGGACCTAGAAACAAGCTACCACATGAAAATGGGCAATGCTGAGCAGAAAGCGATCAGGGGGCCGCTCTGGCTGAGCAAGTAGGAGGTAGACGTCACCATGTTTAAAAGGTTAACATCACAGAACTGTGTCTCCCTGCTGGAAAGCCTTCAAAGACCCCCCTCTCACAGTGCTCAGAATAAACTCCAGACTTATGTTTTACATGACTCAAGAGAAAGACTCTTCTAGCCCTAATTGCTAAGGGTTCTACTTCCTCTTAGGATGTAGGGTGCCACAAATGAACATAACTCTTACTTTAACAAGGAGAAAGAAGTTAATCAACGAAACCATACTTTTTCTTGAGCCAATCAGAGCTGAGGTTGCAAGATAACCAGATAAATGTCCTAGGGGAAGGTGAAAAGCAAAAGCTACCTTCTCCTGGAAGATGGGTGGAAACTTTGTGCACCTGGCCCGAGGAATAGATACATTTTTACTGAGTAAAATCCCTCAGTGGTGTGATGGCAAATGTTTGAAATGAAGCTCTCTTGGGGCAAAGAGGTCCTGTTTCATGATGTCTGCCAATTTCTCTGATGTGAAACCTTCTGTCATGGTCAATTTAAAACTACCAACATGATGTCGAATGCCCCATACGTTTCTAAAAATGTAATAAGTCAGCTCCAGCACACAACTGCATCTGACCCTGAGGAAGCAGCAGGGGGTCCCGTCCCCATCCCCATCATAAGCCATGATGACAGTCAAACAAACAAACAAGCACACAGAATACATCTGATGGGCCCATTGGCAGAATGAACTCAACAGAGTGGGGAAATCATTAAATTTGAAGACTGGCTAATAGAAAAGATCCAAAGTGAACTACAAAGAAGAGAGAAAAGAGTTGTGGGGGAGTGCCTGGAACAGTGCTCCGAAGAGCTGAGGGACAACCTCAGATGGTCGGACCAACGTGTAAGTGGGGGCCCGGAAGGAGAGACAGGAAGTGAACGGGAAGATCTGACCCTGCTTACAGCCTCCTCATCTACTCATCAATCTCCCATTTGATTTTAAAGCCATGGTGTCGTTCTTGAAGAGACCATGTTCTCCTTGATCCCCGGGACCTTTAAACATGTACTTCTTTCTCTCTGTGAAGATCACTTCTACTCCTTGTCAGGATTCAGTCAGGAATTATTTCCCTAAGGAATGGTGCCCTGTCCCTTTAAACCTGGGTAAGGTGTCAGTCTGATGTGCTCCCAGAGCATCCTCGGTGAATCCCACCAGAGCAGATTATCGACTGTGATCACTACGTGCTTCCCTTGTGGGTCTGGAAGCTCCTTAAGGGTAGAGATCATGGCTTTTTACTTTTGTATGCTCAGTGCATAATAAATGTTAATAAATATGAGGATATATTAATAAGCTAGAAGATACCACACAGAGCTCAAGCCAGGCAATCTAGTATAGGTTTTCACATTTAACATTCAATGTTTTAAAATTACAGTTTACGCCACAGCAACAAACATGACTGCAGAAATGAAAAATCCTATTTAACTTAAAAGCGCTAAATTAAATTTTAAATCATAAGGGTTAAGATAATGAAAATGTTAATCAGAAGTTCTTAATCTACCTAAACAATAAAACCAGAGAGAGAAATTTGGCTTTAAAGAGTGAACTCACTCAGAGTGATTCACGTCGGATTTATGGAAGAAATGTTTAGGGATTTTAAGCATGGAAATATACTTTCTGTCCTCTAACATAAGAACAGAAATTTGCCTGCCCTTTTTAGCAAAAGCTCTGTCCAAGGCGTGTTCAATGCTCATCACCTCTAGTGGTTCTTGGTACGATTTGAACATATGTTTGATACTTATTTTTAATTGAATATTTTTTATTTCCAGACTTAATTGTGGAAAAATAAAAAATAATAAACATTATAAGAATATTAAGACTGGCTGGTAATAGTTGGTTTGCTAAACTATTTGTCTCCAAAAAAGCATTAGCCATTTCCTACTACTTTATGTTCTTAGAGTTTTTTCTTTAAAAAAAATTTTTTTATAACAACTTCCCACCCAGGAATAGAAGTTAAAATCTGTTAGCTTTTGTTTGTTTGTCTTTGTGCTCCTCACTCCCAACTATGCTGAAAATATGACGTTTTTAACCAAGTAGGTAAATGTATCCCTCTTGAAATCTGATTTGGGGCTCGTATTAAAAACTTTCACCACTGAACAGAGGACATATACACATAAACACACATATTCACATACTCGCAGACACTTAAGATTACCTTAGGCCTTTCCCAAGTATGGTCCAAAATGTTGTTCCATAAATCAGGGGTAGAAAATTCAGAAGGGGTGTTCCCACAGAAATAACCTTATGTAAACACGGTGTTTTGTTTCACAGACTAGCTCACGAGATCCCATTTAACCCATGATGTAAATAAACCACCTTCTAGAATGTTAGCCTCTGAAGTTCCCGTTGCACCCTCAGAATCTGGAACAGAGCCTGGCGTGTGTTAATGGGCTGATAAATACATTGAATGAAGGATACTGAGTGAATAATAGTATGAAACTTTTGTCGAGCACTAAGTCTGTGCCAGGCACTGTTTTAAAGAGTTTTCATGGATTATTTTAGGCAATTATCACATCGCTCTAAGGTTGCATTTTTCAGATAGAGAAATGTAAGATTTAAGGAATTTGCTTAAGACCACATGGCTAGGAAGTGGTAAACTAGGAAAACCCAGAGAGCCTGGTTCTAGGGTGCATGCTCCTAATGACTATACATGGTCTCTTTACTAAAGTTCTACGTCTTACTAGCAGAGAACTAGAACCTGAAGGCAGCTTAAAGCATAAGGGCAGGGATGTCTGTCTGCTCATCCAGCACATGCTACATAATCAACAGTGAATAAATATTTGATGAATAAGTGAAAGGGAGTCTTCTTCCTTTTCTTGGACATCGGGACTATTTTAGAAAGAAGTGTGAATTATATATTAAAATGTCTTTGGCATTTTCCATACTCTCTTTCATCGGGTATCTTTCCATTTAATCTACTCTCAGGTGATCATTTATGATAGTGTTTGCCTTGTTCCCACTATAGTGTCTGGACAGGCTGCTTTCATAGCTTATTATCCACTCCCAGATCAAAATTCTAGTTCCCACAGTTAGAACCTCCCCCGTTGTTGGGAGGAAAGAAATCTGACTTCAGGTCTTCCCATTAAAATATACTCGAACCTAGCTTCTAGTCCTCTTAGGGACTTGTCAATAATACATGGAATAATTGGATTTTAAAGAGATTGTTTGTTAACCCCCCTTGGCTTATAATTTTGGTATAATTTTGGGGGAAAGGGTGAAACTTTCTAAGCTGTTCCTGGTTTTTGTAGCTTCCTCCTTTCCTCTACACAATACTCTCAGATGGTTTGTCCTTAGAGTCCTTAGGGGAGGCAGCCTACCTAATCCCTACACTTCCACGGTCCAGTAACATGAAAGCTAGAGATAACCAAGAAGCATTTCAAGATAAGTTGCAATGAGCTTGGTTCCTAGCAACATATGGATTACTTATCATCTATAATTTTATATTACAAAATAATGGCACATAAATCTAAAATAACATAGCAATTATGTTAATTTACTTTTACTAGTATGTTGTCAGTTACCCAAAAATACAGATTCCCAGGGCGCCTGGGTGGCTCAGTTTGTTGAGCCTCCGACTCTTGATTTCAGATCAGGTCAGGATCTCAAGGTTGTGAGATGGAGCCCCATGTTCGGCTCTGCGCTGGGCGGGTGTGGAGCCTGCTTAAGATTCTCTCTCTCCCTCTCCCCTTGCCCCTCCCTTGAACCTTCCCACACATGGGTGCGTGTCCACACTCTCTCTCTCTCAACAACAACAACAACAACAACAAAACACCAAATTCACAAGCAGCACATCACCAAAGGAGTGACTCTCTAAAGCAGGGCCAGGGGAGACCAGAGGTGGGGATCATATATACATTTGGTTTAGCAAAAGAGATGCAAATGATTCACTCGTGAATTACAATTCACATAGGACTTGCAACATAGTTACTGAGAAACTGATACATTGCTGAACCAAGTATATAATATCGCACTCCTCAGAGGTTAACAAAACAATGTAGGACAAATGAAATTAATTACCATGAAGCTAAGTTAAGAGCATTTTAGGGGTGCCTGGGTGGCTCAGTTGGTTAGGCGACTGCCTTCGGCTCAGGTCATGATCCTGGAGTCCCGGGATTGAGTCCCATATCGGGCTCCCTGCTCAGCGGGGAGTCCGCTTCCCACTCTGACCCTCCCCCCTCTCATGCTCTCTCTCTATCTCATTCTATCTCTCAAATAAATAAAATCTTTAAAAAAAAAGAGCATTTTATAATTAAAAGCAAGAATAGCAGCATTAAAAACCCAGATGACCTCAGCATGACACTGATGATGCAGTAATAACTAAATGTCCTTCGCCCCCCCAAATCATGGGAAGTCAAACTGCTGGAGCTCATGCAGGATCTGGGGAGACTGGCAAGGGGTAGAAGCCAGTGGAATGCTGCACTAGCATTCTCAGTAAATTACTGATTTACTGATTCTCCGTAAATCACCACCCAGGGCACTTTGGTTTATACTTTGACTACTCTTCTAAATGAGGAAAGATCCACTCAAAACATTTCCTCAGGGACAGGGGAAGTTTTATGACTATGCACCCAAATCTAACATCAACAGACTTCTGGTTTATACAAATCAGAGAGAACAAGAGATCAAACACACCCTCCAGGGCAACCATCTCTTGTCCAGGCTGCCAATGGAGGCGAGTCTCCCAGAGCACCCCTCCTTCTTGCCTGTGGGGTTTCTGGAGGTACAAGAGTGGCAGGAGGAACCTACCAGGAGATGGTGGGTGATGTCTCAGCTGCTCGGGAGCCCCATCAGCCCAAACAGAGAGGGAGCCTGCAACCAGGGGAGAGAGGCCGAGGGGTAGACCCTTTCCGTCTTTGTACCCCCCAGCCTAGTACTGTGACTGGCAACAAATGGATGCCCGATAAACAGAGAACAAACCAATTCTGGCCTCAGCTCACTTTACCAGTGCTCTATTCAGAAAGTCACATTTATCAGCTCATATCCTCCTCTCAAGCCACTGCTGAGCTGCAGGAGGTGACCCTCTTCTAGACCAGGATTCCTCCTGGCTCAAGCTTGGTCTCTCCTCTGCTCTGTCTACCTCAGCATCTCCAAATTCATCTGATTCTCAAAGCCTTTCACAGAAATACATACCTTTATGAATCCCCTTAGGGAATCAGTTAAATTATTTCATAGTTTTTACACGATATGATTAAGAGGGATTTTTAAAGTAACAAATTTTATTTGAGGTATATCTTTAAATTTTTTAATATAAAGTTTATTTTTAAAGCAATTTTCCTGAACCTAAAACTATTCTAAAAGATAAAGTCTATGAAAAAATATGATGAGAGGGGGTACCTGGGTGGCTCAGTCAGTTGGGCGTCTGAATTGTGGCTTTAGCTCAGGTCGTGATCTCAGGGTTGTGAGATTGAGACCCATGCCAGGTTCTGAGCTCAGCACGAGTCTGCTTGAGATTCTCTCCCTCTCCACCCCTCTCTAAAATAAATAAATTTTTAAAAAAATTATTCATTTATTTATTTGAGAGAGAGAGAGAGAGAGAGTACAAGCAGGGGGAGGGGCAGAGGGAGAAGCAGGCTTCCCGCCGAGCACGAAGCCCGATGCAGGGCTCTATCCCAGGAACCTGGGATCATGACCGGAGCTGAAGGCAGACGCTCAACCGACTGAGCCACCCAGGCGCCCCAATTAATAAATCTCTTAAAAAAACTTATGAGAAACAGGGTATTTGCATGGTCTCCAACTGTCTCCCCACGAGGCACTTAATAACTTCTCTTGAGCAGAGATCCAGCAGACACCACCTTGACCAAGTGATCAAAATCAACATCACCAGTAACAGGACACAGTGTGTCAACACGCTGCAAGAGAGGGACACAACACTGTGGGATTCCTGCCCTAAATGCCCAACCTCAGCCTAACCATGAGGATGCCTCAGACAAACTGACACTGAGCCACTCTACAAACAATGGAGCAGTTCTCATCAAAAGTGAGGAACAGTCACAGGTCAGGTTTCTCTCCGAGAGAAATTCTTAAGTGTCTAAAGACAACTAAAGAGAAATGAGAACTAAATGCAACATAGAATCTTGAACCAGAACTAGAATATTAGGGGAAAACTAGTGAAATCCTAATGAGGTCTAGAGATGAGTTCCTAGTATTGCATCGATGCTAATTTCCTAGGTCAGATCACTGTATCGTGGTTACGTAAGATGCTTGCTCACAGGAGCATGGCTGGGTGAAGGGCAAATGGGAACTCTCAATTATTTTTGTAACTTGTCTATAAGTCAAATTATTTCAAAATAAAAAGCTTAATAAAAGTAATTTTCCTATGTAACCAAATAATGCCAGCAACTTCACTAACATAAATTAAATCCTTAACGAATTAATTATATAGGAAAAAAGGCACAATTGGCCAATAACATAATATGGTTCAGGAACAAAATGTGCTCTATAATGTAGATTTGAAATTAAATTGATGTGTAAGAATAAAAAACAAAAATAGCTTCATGATATTTTTTGGAATTGGGTTTTTTTAATGTAAAATTCAACTTATTGCTTCATTTTTTTAATTGATTTTTTTTTAGAGCACTTTAAGACTCCCAGCAAAACTGAGGGGAAGGCACAGAAACTTCTCATATACCCCCTGTCCTCACACATGCACAGACCACCCCCCATCATCAGCATCCTCCTCTAGAGTGGTACATCTGTTACAAGTGATGAACCTACAGGGACACATCACAATCACCCCCAAGTCCATAGTTACATTACGCTTCATTCTTGGTGTTGTTCATTTTATGGGTTTAGAAATGTATAATGACTTGTAGACACTATTATGGTATCATATAGAGTATTTTCACTGCCCTAGAAATCCTCTGTTCTCCTCCCCCCGTACCCTTGGCAACCACTGACTTTTTTACAGCCTCCATTGTTTTGTCTTTTCCAAAATGTCATATACTTGGAATCATAGTTTGTAGCCTTTTCAGACTGGCTTCTTTCACTTCGTAATAAACATTTAAGGTTCCTCCGTGTCTTTTCAAGGCCTGATAGCTCATTTCTCTTTAACGCTAGATACTATTCCACTGTCTGGTGGTATCACAGTTTATCCATTCACCTACTGAAGGGTATCTGGTTGTTTCCAAGTTTTGGCAATTATGCATAAAGTCACTATAGATATCTCTGTACAGGTTCTTGGGTGGATATAAGTTTTCAACTCCTTTGGGTAAATACCAAGGAACATGATTGTTGGGTCATACGTTTAGTTTTCTAAGAAACTGCCAAACTGTCTTCCAAAGTGACTGTACCATTTTGCATTCCCACCAGCAGTGAATGAGAGTTCCTGTTGCTCCACATCCTTGCTGGCACTTGATGGTGTCAGTGTTCTGGATTTTGACAACTCTAACAGGTGTGTAGTGGTATCTCATTGTAGTTTTAGTTTGCATTTTCCTGATGACATATGATGTGGAGCATTTTTCATATGCTCATTTGTCATCTGTATCTCTTCTTTGGTGAGGTGTCTGTTAAGGTCTTTGACCCATTTTTTTTTTTTTTTAAGATTTTATTTATTTGACAGAGAGACACAGTGAGAAAGGGAACACAAGCAGGGGGAGTAGGAGAGGGAGAAGCAGACTTCCCGCTGAGCAGGGAGCCCGATGCGGGGCTTGATCCCAGGACTCTGGGATCATGACCTGAGCCGAAGGCAGACTCTTAATGATTGAGCCACCCAGGCGCCCCTTTGACCCATTTTTTAATTGGGTTGTTTCTTTTCTTATTGTTGAGCATTAAGAGTTCTTTGAGGATTTTGGACAATATTTTCTTCCAGTCTGTGGCTTGTCTTCTCATTCTCTTCACATTGCCTTTCTCAAAGCAGAAGTTTTACATTTCAATAAAGTCTATCGTATCAATTATTTCCTTCCTGGACCTTGCCTTTTGTGTTGTGTCTAAAAAGTCATCACCATTCTCAAGGTCATCTAGGTTATCTTCTAGGAGTTTGAAAGTTTCATATTTTATATTTTGGTTTGTGGTCCATTTTGAGTTAATTTTTGTGTCAACTATATGATCTGTGCCTAGTTTTTTTTTTTTTTTGCATGTAGATGTCCAGTTATTCCAGAACCATTTGTTGAAAAGACTATCTTTGCTCCATTGTATTGTCTTCGCTCTTTCATCAAAAATCATTTGACTATATTAATTTGGGCTTATTTCTGCGTTCTCTGTTCCATCCCACTGATCCCTTTGTCGATTCTTACTCAAATACTGCATTGTCTGGATTACTCCAGCTTCATAGTAAGTTGGAAATCAGGTAGGACCAATCCTCCAACTTCATTCTCCTCCTTTATTATATTGAAACTATGTTGGCTATTCTGGGTCTTTTGCCTCTCCATATAAACTTCAGAAGCAGTTCATCACTATCCATAAAATAACTTACTGGGATTTTAGTTGGGATTACATTAAATCTATAGGTCAAGCTGGGAAGAACTGACCTCTTGATAATATTCAGTCTTCTTATCTATGAACAAGGAATATCTCTCCATTTATTAATTCTTTGGCTTCATTCATCAGAGTTTTGTAGTTTTCCTCATATAAACCTTGTACATATTTTGTTAGAGTTATACTTAAGCATTTAATTTCTGGGGTGCTAATGTAAATGGTGGTGTGTTTTTAATTTCAAATTCCAGTTGTTCATTGCTAGTATGTAGGAAAGTGATTAATTTTCATATATTAACCTTGTATCCTGTAACCTTGCTATAACTGCTTATTGGTTCCAACAGTTTTTTCCTGCATAGATGATCATGTCATCTACAAACAAAGACAATTTCATATCACCCTTCCCAATCTTTAGACCCTTTATTTCCTTTTTTGTCTTACTGCATTAGCTAAAACTTCCAGTATGATGTTGAAAAGGAGTGGTGAGAGGGAACATCCTTGCCTTATATCTGATCTTTTTGGGAAAGCTTTGAACTTCTCACCACCAAGTATGATACTAGCACTAGGTTTTTGTAGATGTTCTATATCAAGTTGATGAAGTTCTCCTCTACTTCTAGTTTACTAAGAGTTTTTACCATGAATAGGTGTTGGATTTTTGTCAAATGCTTTTTCTGCATCTATTGATATGATCATGTGATTTTTCTTGCTTAGCCTACTGATGTGATGGGTTACATTAATTGATTTTTAAATGTTGAACCAGTCTTACATACCTGAAATAAATCATACTTGGTTGTAGTGTGTAATTCTTTTAAAATATTGTTGGATTCTCTCTGCCAATATTTTGTCTTATTTTGTTTTTAAATGGTGAAATAAAGGTTAAGATTTCAGGCTTCTATCTTCAGGGACTTCTCTAAAAACAGTGAATAGTCTTAATTCCCCCAAAATGGAATGCCTAAATTAGATAAAAATCAATACCTTATTTCCCTTTTATTTTTCCTGAATAAGCTCTAGGCCCAACGTGGGGCTTGAACTCATGACCGCAAGATCAAGAGTCACATGCTCTATCAATTGAGCCAGCCAGGTGCTCCTATTTCCTATTCTTAACACTGGTTTTCAAGGAATAAACTTTCTATTAGAAAAATACAACTTCATAGATTTGGTAAAGATCATTCTGAGGTAGTTTATAGAAGAATTGCCAATGTTAAACTCATTATTCACTCGTTACATAACAATCAGCAGCTGCATGTCTTCATCAATGGTTTTTATGTGTGTAATTTAAGCCATACATTGCCACAAAAAGAAAACAAAACTATGTAAGACTGCATAATTGACAAAACGATGTGGATTCCTGGGGGCTGGTGACCCAATATTTGACCTCACGACAGCACGTGAGGGCGCTAAGGCTTGTTCCCTCTGCAAACACTGCGGAGTTCTCACATGGTTCTATTTTCGATGACAAAATATATGAATCCATACCTGTCTTAAAACATTACCAGAAAATATGCCATTGCTATCTTGAACAGGAATCCCCTGGACTGCCTTTGTGGATACCAGAGATTCCAAATCACCAGCTGGAAAATGGGCCTTTCCTGACTCCATAGTTTAATGATCTGGACAATCAGAATTTAGTACATTCACATCTACCCCTCCTAATACATTCCCCCACCACCGGTTGCTTGGTCTTTTTAAATATTGTTGGATTCTTGCTAAATGCTTTCTGCTTTCCTTGGCCACCGAATCTCATGAAAAAGTATTTTAAATGTGCTATGTCAGTTTTTCTACTCATGCTAACTTTTCAATATGCCCTAACATGGTTGCCGTACTCTTCTACTAACAATATTTTTGTTAACATAACCAGTGCTGTCTATGTCACTAAGTTCAGTGGATACTTTCAGTCAATTAATCACTCAGCAGCGTCTGGTTGGTCCCTTCCTCTTTGCTGAAGCATGCACGACAGTGTGCTCTTCTGGTTTCCACTTGTTTCCCGGGTTCCTTGTCTTAGTGTCTTTTGCCAACCTCTACCTTACCTTTAAAAAGGTTGGTGTTCTTGGTGCACCTGGGTGGCTCAGTCAGTTAGGCATCCAAATCTTGGTTTTGGCTCAGTTATCATCTCAGGGTCATGAGATCGAGCCCCGTGTCAGGCTCCTCACTCAGTGGGGAGTCTGCTTCAGACTCTCTCTCCCTTTCCTTTTGCTGCTCATAAACACACTCTCTCTCAAATAAATAAATACATCCTTTAAAAAATGTTTATGTTCTTTAAATGTTGAAGCCCTTTTTCCTTCTTATTGTACTTTCCCTCTGGTTATTTACCTCATTTACTCACAAGGTTTCAAATATCCTCTACAGGCTCTATTGATAGATTTCTATCTCCAGCCCAGACCTGTCTCCTAGGCGGAGTCCCTATGTCTCCCTGCTTATTTGACATTTCCATCTGTATAAAGCATTGGCATATTAAACTCGACAGGGCCAAATTGAACACTTGGTCTTATCCCAAACCCAAGCCATCTTGCCCACAAACTTGCTTCTTTGTGCATCCTCTAGCTCTCTAAGTGGCGCCACTATGTCCCCATTGCTCGAGTCAGAAATATGGGTATTATCCTTGATATGCCCCCCTACCCAACAGACTCAATCAATTACTAAGTCCTATTGATTTCGCCTCCTACATATTTCCCCAATCTGTTTACCTCTCTCTATCATCATTATCATCACTTGGAGTTCAAGCATCATCATCATCACCTAACTACTCCAGGAGCTCCCAATGGATCTTGCACAAACACTGTGGCTCTGCTCTAACACATGATCTACTCTGGAACTGGAATGCTAATTTTTAAAAATATTTATTTCTTTATTTGAGAGAGAGAGCATGAGCAGGAGGGGCAGAGGGAGAAGGAGAAAGAATCTCTAGCAGACTCTGTGCTGAGTGTGGAGCCCGACACGGGGCTCAATCCCACGACCGTGAGATCACGACCTGAGCCAAAACCAAGAGTCAGACACTGTGCCACCCAGGCACCCCTGGAATGCTATTTTTTAAATGGATATTTGATCACCTCATTCTTTAAAAAAATAAAAATTCCTAAGTAAAAGGTCTGTAAGAAAAACTTAAAGGTCTGGCCCTCACCTACCTCTCCAACCTCATCATGTGTCATTCTTTCCCTTATTCTTTATGTTAAACACACAAGTTTCTTTCCTTCCTCAAAAGTCCTTTCTTCAATTTTACAGTCTTCTTTTCTCCAGAACAGGAGCTGGTGAACTTTTTTAGGAGAAGGCCAGACATTAAGTATTTCAGGCTTCGTGGGCCAATGGGTCACAGTCTCTGACTCCAGCGCTGAGCTATGGCACTACAACGCAAGACGAGCCACAAACAGTACGTGGACAAATGAGCACCACTGCCCTCCTGAGCCTCGTACCGTGGGCTGTGGGCTGGGGCACGGTCGGCCATCTCCCGCTCTAGAAAGCTAGGCGTCCATATTCCGATGCTTACGGATTCACTTTGAGTATCATTTTTCTCATTGAAACTTTTCCTGAGCAGGTAAGTCCCCTTATTAAAGGTGCTTTTACCACAAAGTATATATCTCTTTATAGAACCAATTGTTACTGTAATTAAGTAGATATTTATGACATTATTTTGTCTATATCCACCTTCCCTATAAGGCTGTAAATTTCATGACACTGGGGACTATGTTTACTTTGCTATTTTATTCCCAGCATGTGGTGGAGAACACAGCAATCAATAAATATCTGTTGAATGAATGAATGATTAATTTGCTGCCTGGCCTTGAGTCGGCAACTGTAGCTTTCTGAGAGCCTCAGTTATTCATCTGGAAATGGATGATAGTAACAGCTATTTCCCCTTTGTTTCAAGGTAAGATAACATGGCTGAGTGCATTTTGTGGACTCTAATACAAATTTAAGGAAAAAAAATATTAGCAAAATGACTTGGTTGCCCACTATGGGAAAAATTGCAGCCCAAACCAGGCCAAATTCTCTGGCTTGTTTTGTTGGCCCTCTAGCCATGAATGGTTTTGTTTTCTTAGAAGACTGTGAAATGTAAAAGCAAAACAAAGAAGACCTTGTGACAGAAACCACACGTGGCCCACAAAACCTAAGGTATTTTAGTCTGGCCTAGAACAGTGTCTGAGTCTAAGTAAATATTTTATTTTATTTTTTTAATTTAATTTAATTAATTTATTTAATTGACAGAGAGAGAGAGAGAGAGAGTGAGAGAGGGAACACAAGTAGGGGGAGTGGGAGAAGGAGAAGCAGGCTTCCCGCTGAGCAGGGAGCCCGATGCGGGGCTTGATCCCAGGACCCTGGGACCATGACCTGAGCCGAAGGCAGTTGCTTAACCGACTGAGCCACCCAGGTGCCCTCTAAGTAAATATTTTAATGAGTAAATAAATGAATGATTAATTACCTCCCAATACACCCATATTTTAATATTTTGGTGGCTGAAAAGCAGTGCCATTTTCCGACTACCTTTCTTCCCTTCAATAGAGCAAGTGATTGAAATATAAAGTATTTACCCCCTCCCTAAAGACTCTATGTTGACTTTAAATTTAAAAAACAAAATAAAAGGAGTCTATAAGCATTTTCATTTTCCTCTCAATTATGTCAACAATTGCTTTTGAAACAGAGAAGGTGTGGGGTGTCTGGGGAGCTGGATAGGAATGGGGGGGCTGGGAGCCAAGAGAACCCCTTCAAGCTTGCGGCGATGTTGTACATGTGACCATCACTGGAGTCCAAACCTACAGCAATCCATTCATTGTATGTTGTAAATACGTTTCTTTTCCCCCTGGGGAATCCATCATTATACAGAAATTTTAAGTGACACATTTATAGGAAATGAGAAGGGTCTGGGTTTGTTACAAAAGAACTGCACTTAAAAAGAAAAGGAATTTGGAGTCAAAAGGTCAAGATTCAAGTTTGAACTCTACCACTTCCTCAACCTGTCCCTCTGAGCAAATCCATTAGGCTCTCTGAGCTTGCGTTTCTTCATCTAGAAAAAGGGAGCAAATATCATTGGCGCCATTTAGTAGGTGGCTAGTAGGAGCCAAGCACTTGATGTATATTTGATCTTTATATCAAACCGCAAAGTGGCCATTATTAGTCCCAATATTAGATAAAGAAACTGATGCTCAGGGAGGTCACGTAAGTTGCTCCCAGTGACACCACTAGGAAGAACCAAAAGGTTTGGAGTTAAATTCTGTCTCCAGCAACACCATCAGTGCATATCTGATGAAGATATTCAACTTTCGGGGCACCTGGGTGGATCAGTCAGTTAAGCATCTGACTCTTGGTTTCGGTTTAGGTCATAATCTCATGGGTTGTGGGATCCAGCCCAGCGTCGGGCTCTGTGCTCAGTGGGGAGTCTGCTTGGGGATTCTCTCTCCCTCTCCCCACTCAAGCGTGCGTGCTCTCTCTCTCTAAGTAAATGAATACATATATTTTAAAAAGATATTTAACCTTCTTAGCCTCTTATATGTTTTATCTTACAAAAAACACACGAAACCTAATTTCTATGACAGTCCTCCATATTACATCACCAACTTACACCTTAAAGGTAGATGGATTTCCTATAATGCTATTAAATCTAACTCTGTGTCTACAGTAAAGAGGAGATATACTCTCCCCTCTGTGTAGTATAAGGACAACCTAAGTGGAGAAAGCATAAATACTCAAGAGTATTAGATTTTGAGCACATCCCTCGCATGCCACAGTGGCCATGAATTCTATTTATTCCACACCAATTCCCACTCTGATTTTGAACCAAGCACTTTCAATATACAGCATGTCAGTTGATTACTGAAGCTGTATTACCTCTGCTTCATTATCTCATGTAGTCTCCCGTGTTGGACACACTGCTCCTCCAATTCCACATTTCTCCTCTCTAACTTTTCCAGTTTGTCATGCGTATACCTTTTCTCTTGACTGAGTTGAGCTATTTCAGACCTAGAGAGGTGAAAACACAGAAATGAAAGATGTTAAAGTTCTTATTACTGGAGCACGTTTTTACCATTTAACATTAGCATTGTCTTAAACCCCATACTTAAAAATAACAGTGTAAATAAAGGTTATTTTATGTAAAATGGAATAATTCAGAAATTGCAAAATGTTTAGTGGAGGAATATATGCATTGCAGGGACTTAAGTGGCAGACAGAGAAAGGAAGAGTGACTTACTCTGAAAGAGATGGCTTCTTCCAGGACCGACAAAAAAATGATAATGATTCCTATTCATACCCAATATTTATTGAGTGCCTATTGCAGGCCAGCCACCATGCTGTTAAAGGAGCAATCCCAGGCCTAATCTCTATGACAGAGCGTTGTTTCTTTTAATTAACATAGCTAATGTAATGGCACATGATTAAAATCATATAGTTCCAAAAGGCATAATAATGAAAAATGGTGTACCTCTACCCACCCTCCCACCCCATCTCCAGTTTGTTAATGTAATTACTAATATTCCAGCGTGTAGTTAAAGCAATAGCCATATTTATGTCATGTGACTACCTAAATATTGGTCCTTGCTGGCTCAGTAGCTTATCATGATCACATGCGCACTGGTGTACATTTATCGTCCCCCAGTGAGGGCTTTGGTGTAGAGTGACGGAACGTCAAGCCATCTTTTCCAGTGGGAGATTTCTAATACCCGTATCTATCATTCTTCCTTCTGTGGCCATTCTGCTTCTCAAGAGAAGAATTCTCCAGCTCCCTGCTTGTTGGGTCTGACCCTAACTAGCAGTGGTTTAGGAGCTGGTGGGAAGTAGAGAGGTGGGGATCTCACCTTTCAGAATGCAGACTTCTTCCTGTTAATTTCGTTGCTATTCTCAGTGCCCCTATTTTAACCAGAGCCTGCTGGTTCAATGTCTTCAGAGAGGAAGCCCCTAATCCGCTGGGTGGAGGAGGGACAGTCACTGGCTCCATGGGGCAGGGGGCAGAACTGTTAGTTTTGGTTTCGGTCCTATGCTTCACTTCTGCCTTCCGAGTTTTCCTGGCATCCCGAGAGCAGACGAGCTTGCTTCCCATGCGGGGGTCCCCTCTGGAGACCCATAAGATTCACCTTCTCCCACTTTGCCACCTCAGGTACTATTTACCCAATCTTTTTCCTGCCTTCACACATCTCATGTGGGATCACTGGTAGCTACTTTGGTGATGATGATTCGTGTCCCTCGGTAAATATGCTACCTCTTCAGTATCTTGGAGGATCACCTCAAGTCTCGAAATCCAAAGATCAGAAAGAGACCTCTCCAAGAAAAACCATAGCCCTGTCCTCGCTTTCATTCAGCATGGATCCTGTGGCCACGGCCTCCTCATGCTCCTCACAGGTACCGAAAGTTTAAGGCTCTTGCATATGAAAATGCGAGCAGTTAACAACTGGTTTGCTTCTTGAAGGTTAAGTAAGACACTTGATGCAGAATTATGTCCCTCCAAAGAAAGGATTCCTCCATTAGGTGAGAGTTTTCTTCCTGGTCAAGGAGAGATGTGGATTTGCTCAGGGAACTCATCCCAAGGAACTCATCCCAAGTGACGGTGTCACCGTATGAAGCAATTTCTCACTTTCCATCCCCCTCATTCCTCGTTTTGTTTTCATCTTGGTTCCAGTGTCACCTCAAAGGAAGCTTGCCCTGATTAATACTTTGCAGTTCTCAATATGTCAGCACATTTTATGAAACTACCCCCAGCTTTTCTCCATATATTAGCTTATAATTTATTCCTCTGAACTGTGGCTCTATGCCTCATCTTTCTTACTAGATTATGCATGAGGGCAGGGATTATCTCATTTTTAAGCTCATATCAAGCACTCAGTCTACATTTGCTTCTCCTAATAAGAATTTACCTATATTTAAAATAGTCTAAATCAGTTAGTAATGATTTGTGTTTCTCCTTTCAAAATCACATACAATATACAAGAATTTAAGGCAGTTATAAGAAATTGTTAATTGAGTGGTCTTCCAAGATTAGTATCTCCTATCACAACATGCACTATGCACTAAAATAAATTCCCAAAAGACAACAAGTATCCTTAAACCAGATTAGGAAAACACGCAGAAGAATATTTATCTGTTCTCAGGTACTTCCCCAGAAAAAAAGTCACTTTTTAAAAGAACAATCACAAAGGAAACATAGATTTTTACAATATAAGAATATGAAACCTTTACACACAAAAAGTTGTAATGCTCACAGCAGCATTCTTTCTAGAAGCAACCTTGCTCTGCAACCCAATATCTGGAAACCGAATCGAGAAATGTGTCAACAGAAGACTGGTTACATTACTTATACAAAGGTATATAAAGAGGCTATTCTGACAGTGAGGGCTATCTATTGGTGGCATTATTTATTGACCTAAAAATATGATATATTGGTAAGAAAGGAAAATATTTCAAAATCAGCATATAGTAACACCGTTTTATAATTAAAAAATACTTTCCCCTCCTCCCTTAAAAATACTTTGATGTGTATATTACATATTAATATGGATTATCTCTAGGTGTCAGAATTAGGAATTTTTTTAAATATATTTTCCTTTTCCATTTTTTTTGAATTTTTACAATAGACATATATTTAAGACAAAAAAATAAAGTCACTGAAGCTGAACCTACTGTGGTCATCATGTCATAATACATGTAAATCACACCATTATGCTGTACTTCTTAAACTTAGATGGTGATGCATTTCAATAATTTCTCAACAAACCCGGAAAAAAAATTTTGAAAGTCACTTTGATTTTGAAAAAAATTCATGAAAAACAAAAGGGACTGGGAACAAAATTTTCCAAAATTAAAAAAAGAACTGAGAACACAGGAAAAATGAGACAAATGAAGAAGAGAAACATCCTTTAACAAAGTGCTATCCCACTCTCCACCAAAATCTAAACTAAAACATATGAGGAATATGAAAAATATTCACAGAGGAAGAAATAGAAATGGTCAATTGACATTTATAAAATATTCAATTTCTACTATTATTCAAAAAAATGCACAACAAAACCAGATTCCGGTTGAGTATTTAGTGACGCATGCCTACTTTCTGCCAGATAGCGTAATCCATCCTTTATATTAATGATCGAAATTAAATCTTCAAAGTAAGTGTTTATTTCCTTTTCTCTGTGAGGTAAATAGGAGGTTTAATGACTTGCCTGAGGTCACCCAAGGGTGATTAGCCCAGCCCTGATACAAACACTCACCTGCCCAACTCTAAAAGGGTTGTCCCACCCACTATGCCATACTGCCTCTCACTTCTTTTGTAAATCTCAACTCTTCGTGTCACATACTGATGTGGGTATACTGAGAATCTAGCGTAGTACTTGAGCGAAGTCATCCACATCAATAGCCTTAAAAGGGTTTATTATTATTGAAACAGAAAAAAGACAGGTCAGAGTCTTTGGACCCGCAATCCTCTTTTAGGCATCTCGACTAAGGGAATCATCAAAAATTCAGAATAATGGACAAAATTATTATTATATTATTCATAACAGTGAAAAACTGGAAACATCTTAAATGTCTAATGAATTATTATGCATACGAATGATTCAATTAAAATGGTTTCCAGAGTAGTGACGTAGACAAAATGTTCACCAGCAACAGTAAGTGAAAGCAGGGTACAGATTGTACATACAGTGCCAGTCACCCACCAGGTGAATGTGTGTGTACAAACACACTTACATCCACACGCAAACTCACTGCCAGGAGATGCACTGCAGACGAACAATACTTCGCTGGATGGTAATGTCATAGGAAATTTTTTTCTTAATTTTTCTTTGTAGTTATGGCCAAATGCCCTATATTGGGGATGTCTTACATGACCACAAAAAGATAAATGTTATTTTGTAAAGTGTACATTACTATCAGGTATTTTATTGCTATGATATTTATTTCTGTTTTGCATATTTTGGGGTTTATAAACATAATGGTAATTTGCCTTCCAACTTGCAGTGTTTGATAAAAATTTGGCAAATGTCCATGAACATCATCATTTGTCTGTCCAGGGCCCACGATATATTGAAAGAACTAGTGGTTTGCAAAGTTTAGAGAGTAAACTTGAGCACCAGTCTCTGTGTTGGTTCCAGATTACGTTTGTGGCATGATTATTCCAGTGTCATATAAAAGAATAACTGACTCTAATCCATTTTTATAGAAAATTTAGGTAATTTCTGGCTTCACAGAAGCATGGACTTTTCCCTGCATTTTTATATACCAGTTATATTGTGTAATGGCATTTGCACGAAGTATAATATTTTACTACTACAATTAGGATTACAGTGATAATTGCTTTTTTAAGGGAAAAACCTGATGCCTTAATTTTTTATTCTTTTCGATTCTCACTTGACTTTTGGTGACAATTAGCAGAGGCCAGTATGAGTCTCTCCTTGTAGAATATAATTTTTGTAGCATCCCAACGTAACATTGTCTAAACATGAGGGTGAAAAAAATAGTTTAACCGGGTGTGTGTTCTTTACTTCAATTAAACTCACACAGTTGGATACTGACTGTTGCCAAAACAGTAATATAATTTATACATTATAGTCCACATAGTAAAACTACACTAAAAGTCATTTAACAATATTTATAACACCATAAAATACAGTGTTAAAATATATGAACTGCAATATGTACCAAAATTATAAAATTTGTTTCTCATCATCAGTGATTAAAACCAGGATCATTGCTCTAGCCTCAATACCCACAACCCTGGTGACAGATTAGAATTCAAATCTTAATGATCAATTTACAATTAACAAGATAGAAGTGAAACAAATTAAACCAACCATTATATATAACGAGACCCAATGGACTCCCATTGTTCCTCTTAATTACAAAACGCAAATCACAAATACACAATGGGCAGTGTTAGACATCAATCCACAAGCCTAGCAACCCAGAAAGTGACAATGACGGGGAAAGAAAGAAGAGACGCAAAACCAAAACCACCACGTAGACCGGGGTTCTGTGCTCGCTGCTAGCCTGGCTCTCCAACATGCGAGCGCCGAGGGGCTGCAACCCAGCCCGGGCTTGATCGCCCCCCTGCAGCTGGTAGAGGCTCCCTCCTCCCAGTGCCCAACACTTCTAAGCTCTTTCCAGGCCACGGTCCGAGCCCTGCAAACTGCACTGCAAACATTTTACTCCTGATTCATCCAAGCACCTGCGGAGAGGGAACACTTCCCTCACTTTGATAAAGAGAAATCACAGTTGCACCAAAGATATTTCAAGAGCTCCACTTACCACCCTCAAAAACAACCCTAGGACTTGTAGTAAGCTCCCGGGGTCCCGGGGAATAAAGACGAAAGGGAAGCTAAAGTTTATGAGAGCCTCAACTACAATCAGCCAGCTTGCTTGCCTGGTGCCAATTAAAAGCAAAATGGAATTAATTCTCCCGTCTCGTGGTCAGAAACCAGCTATATCAAATGCACAGAATCGGCAGTTCATTTTTCGTCTGAAAATGGGATGTGCCATTCACAAACCCTGAAGTTACAGACACCACCCAAGCAGTGTGGAATGCGCCGTGCAGAAAGTACCGCGCTGATCACTGGGGAGGGCTTACAGACAACAGGAGCTCAAGGAGCTGCCGTAATACCACACACGTTACTTGGGGAGAAAACACATGCAATAGGCACACTCGGAGGAACCATTTCTAAACACTTGCGCAGGGCAGCCTAGCCTAGCCTGAGGCTGGGGTAATGAGTCGGAGCCTCCAGCACGGTGAGCCCGGACTGTCAGCGCTCCTAGGGACGGCATGGGCTCTGGTCAAATGGCTAGATCTCTGAGTAAAAAATAAAGCTTATTATAAATGGTGTGAAGCCATTTGGTTAGTACGGGATTATAAATAATGTGGAACTCTTCGAGAAAATGTCCCGAGTAAGAAAAGGGGAACCACAGACATTGTTCTCGATTGTTGAGCAATACAAAATAAATATAATACCCACTTTTAAGAAAAATTTTACCCGTAGCACTCTGAGGACAATCTGCCTCAAAATTACCATGTGGTTTCATTATTGTGGAGACTGAACTTCCACAATGACAACACTTTAGAAAGCTCAGAAAACTCCAAGATTTTCCTCACCTCAAAGTGCAGGAAAAATCATTTATCCCCGAAGTTTAGTACAGGGTGTGCAGAGCTCCCAAAGGCTTCTATAGGGCTTCATAAATTTATAATCTTTATTTAAAAAGAAACACCCGGAGCCCTTCAAGTTATACAGGTGAATTCAAAGCAAACGGTAATGTCAAAATCAAATGATACATTTTGTACGAATTTTGAAAATGTCATCCTCGTCATAGAGGGAGCCAGAGGGAAAAGAGACTCCGTGGAGAAGAAATTAAGAGTCAACAACCAACCAACCTTAAAATCACAGTTTATTGTATGAGTGTGAGACACACAAAATGAATATTTTGTAAGCTTTGGGGGCTCTTAAAAGTTTTAACCATAATACGTAAAAATTTTTTGAGTGTTTACGATTGCCAGGCCTTGGTTTTGGATAAACTTGCAAAGTTACAGTAGATGACTATTTTAATTCTTCAGATTTACGAAACAGGCCATCTCAGAGCAGGACTCGAAACACAACCAGCCCCACAGTTTCCCGATCCTGCTTTGTTTGCCTTTACAAAAGTTTTTCTTGTGGTATAGACTTTATGTCTGTCAGAATAGCACTCAGACCCTCCCTGTAAAAGACGATAATAGCTAGATCGAAGTCAAATCCAAACTGCCCCGGTCAAGACCCTGAAAACAACGCCATCAGCTACGGTTCTACTTCCATGTGTCAAGCACCATGCGAGGCACTTTACATACGTGTGTATGTATATATGTGCACCGTATATCTCTCGGTGTTTCTCATCCCCACAACAATACTGCAACATGGTTTTAGAAACGTTTGAGGGGCGCCTGGGTGGTACAGTCGGTTAAGCACCGGACTCTTGTTTCAGCTCAGGTCATGATCTCAGGGTCGGGCTCTGTGCGGAGTGTGGAGCCTGCTTGAGATTCTCCCTATTTCTCGGCCCCTCCTGCCCCGCCTTCACATTTTCTCTCTAAATAAATAAATAATAAATAAATAAATAAATAAATAAATAAATAAATAAAAAGAATACATTTAAAAATACACATATTTTATAGATGGAGAAGCTGAGGTTTGGAGGGATTAGGCAATGTACCCAAGGTCACGTAGCCAAGTGGCACAGCGAGATTCGAACCTAGTTCTTTCTGAATTCCAAAGTGGTTTTCACTGCACCCTGCCTGTCATCAACACAGGAATAGGTTGGGACCAGAGTCAGGTCAGGATACGAGGGGTAAAACCATACTTGTTTCATTCATTTAGTCAGTAAGTGTGTACTGAGTGCCAAGTATGTATCAGACAGACAGGAGCACGCTCAGTTGACAAAGCAGTGGTCAGAAACTGGAGGAACCCGAAACAAGGGGAGGTGGAGAGGGGCTGAGGCTCAGTTTCCCTAGATCAGTACAGGGTACATGGATAGATCCAGAGCAGAAGAAAGAGGGCCCAGGACACAGGGCACAGGCTGACCCAGGTTCCCAGGCTTACCCTCACATGACAAGCATGTCTACTTCTCCATGGCAATTTAAAGAATATTTTTTTCTTTCCCAAACTTTCTCATCATAGCTGCTTTGGCCTGATTTTCTTTGGTAGTAGATGTACAAGAAAGATCACAGGCCTTGGAACTAGAAATATGTACAGTAGAACTCTAGCTCTCTTACTTCCCAGCTATTTAAACACTCTTGAGTATTGGTTTCCCCACATGTAAAAGAAGATAATAATTCCTGTCTTGGGGCGCCTGGGTGGCTCAGTCGTTAAGTGTCTGCCTTCGGCTCAGGTCATGATCTCAGGGTCCTGGGATCGAGCCCCGCATCGGGATCCGTGCTCGGGGGGAAGCCTGCTTCTCCCTCTCCCACTCCCCCTGCTTGTGTTCCCTCTCTTACTCTGTCTCTCTCTGTTAAATAAATAAATAAATAAAATATTTAAAAAAAATAATTCCTGTCTCAAGTTATAAGAATTAAATAATATATACCAAGCATAGAGTACCTCCTTCTCTTTTATATGCCACAATTTCCAGAATTGTCTCCTTAGAGAGCCAGATAATTAATAATCAATCACAAAGCAATCTTAAGATAACACAATCTTTTAAGTCCCAGATCAATGTAATTTTTTCCTTAAATTATATGATCCAGTTTTTTTTTGTTTGTTTCTAACAAATTACTTAGTTCTGGGTTTATGTGAGGCAAATCAAGTATTTCTAGTTAGCAGTAGCTACTGTTGATGTATTATGAGGGTCTCTCCTGCAACAAAATCATTTGGGTTTCCTTGTCAAACTTCTTGAAAATATCTGGTATTTTGGCACCCTGAGCTTTCCTCTGCTCAAACTAGATCTTTAATGAGTATTTGCTAAGAAGGTGCACATGTCAGAGCACATTCTGGGAGCTTTATAGGAGCCTCCGTCTTCCTGTGAGCAGAAAGAACTGGATTCATCAGCCCTCTGATTCCCCAAAGGGTTCAGGGATAGGGATTCCAACGACCAAGCCGCCTCACTGACGCAGGAACACGAGATAGGGCTCAGGGTGATCAGATACGCTCTGATTCTCTAGCAAATTCTTTCTGAACGAGATACCTAAGTCAGAAGTTTGTTTGCTGAGCCCCACTGCTTGCTCTGTGTAAATCTAAGCGAACTTCAGAAAAATACAGACGAGATCTACAGGTTATTTTTCCATCGGGCTGTATTTTAGTGAGACATCTGATATCTAGTTAATGTATGTGAATAATGCCTTTTATAGTTCGATTCAAAGTGATTCTGTCCAATACCATTCATTTATAAGAGGAAAGCACAGTTCAAGCAAGTCAAGTAAATTTGTCTGAGATTAGACAGTCACTCTCAGAGCTGAGATGAGAACTCAGGCTTCTTGTCATTTAGAGTGTAAAATCACTCATTCATGGGAATAATCTGATTAGAAAATGTGCAGAAAATAATTCACGAAGATCCCAATCAATATATTTTATAAAAGAGCTCTGTACCTACAAAATGAAGGATAGCTGTTCTAACAAAACAAATCAATTTTAGGAGAACAAAAGGATGGTTTGGGTTTATTTATTTTCAAGTACCACCTACTTTCATTTTTATAGATACACATTTCATCTATTATCATTTGACTTAAAGATAGTTTCTGGGTGTTCGTGGAGAACTGTGATGACAGATTAAAATGTTAACTCTATCGACGGAAGACTTTAAAACTGCTTGATTTATCTGAATCCTTTATTAAAATACTTGCCATCTTGATCTTTGTGTTCTGAAGTTTCATAACTGTCTGTTCTGAACGTTACAAAGGTCAAATAATAGTACGTATACATAATCAAGAAAAAAAAAACACCAAGGGGTCTGTATGGACAATTTAGAAAACATACATATTAAGAAATTGTCCATACAGAGGAAATATTTTCACAGGAAATGGGTCAACACATACCTAATTTTGACATTAGCCTCAAATAGTGGAAACGCTGTTTTTTAAGAAAAAAATGACAGTATTCACACAAACAGTGCTCTGAAAGTATCATATAATATTACCTACCTGCTTTTTTTAGAGATTTGCTCCAGCTTCTTGGCTAATGCACAGCACTCTTCCTTTAACTTTGTCAAAAATGTATTCTGGGAGGTCAGCAATGAATTCTGTTCATTTTCTAGAAATAACAATAACCCCCCCCACCAATATAAGATGTTTATGGTTGTAACTCTTCAGGGCTTCCATATGTAGACCGGTAAAAGTGCTAAAACCACTACCCCCTTCCTATAAGCCACCAGGTCAATTTCAGTGTCCAAAGTCAAAGTACTACTCACCTGGCAAGATACTAAATCTTGGGAGGCATTAATTTTTCTAATAATTACACCCCAGAAACAGTTTTGATCATACCAGCTTGGCGTAATGGTTTAACGTGTTGATAAACTGTCAGATTATCTCAAGGGGAGCCATGGATGCTTATATCTTTGTAATATGCAAGATATTACATTTTTATTTTGACAATTTCACTATAAACAGAGTCGAGAATGATCACAACTAGATAATTCACAACTAAAATAACGGAGGAACTCTCTTCTATACTGTAATTCATGCTTTATGTTTTGTATTTGCCCACATATCTCACTATCCCTACCCCTTGTGTACACTTCTTTCATTATGAAGGTAAAGTACATAATTTTCCCTAGAATCTGGATTTCATTGTCAACAGTATGAGTTTCACTAAAGATCTGGTCAAAGGAATTGAAGACAGTATGGTATTTTTGCACAAAATAAAAGGAAGTGTTCTTAAGATGGTCTTAACCATTAAATCCCCTCACGTAGCACTCAGAGATTCTGTCCAAGACTCCTTGATCACTAGGATCCTGCAAGCAGGAGGGGCAAACACTAATTTTTCCTGGAATTGCCTCCTTTTATTTTTAGTGGAAAAACATCTACTGAGTCTGGAAAAATGCTGGAGGGTATCATGTGGGTCAATATGATATTTGCCTCTTCATAAGCAAATAGATGATTTAATGAATTTTACGTTTCCATTTTTCACCTATAGGATGAACAATCATTTTTTACCCTGTCATCAAACAGAGTGTACACAAGATCATGTGAAAATTATCTTTAAGTGTCAGGCTTAATAATCCCTCTATTTCTTCCCGATTTTAGCCACTGACTGGCAAAAAGCACATAGCATACAAAGCGAAATAAATCAAGGCACCAAAAATTAAGCAACACTTTTCTGGAAGAGACAGGATCAATTAAACTTTTGTTTTAATAGTCCAATCAGCTCAGAGTATGTGGTGTGGAATTATAATGACTGACATGGTCTTGTTTTGACTAACACTGTCTGTGAACACACAACTCACAAGTGAAAGGAGCTACAGAATGCTCAGGCTGAGTTCAGCATCAAACTGCCTGCTTTGAACAAAAGTGCATTTTACTTTCAAATTAAAGGTAAAGAGTTACTGGCCAACTCTGTCTGCAAAACGGCACCGATGTGATGA
This sequence comes from Zalophus californianus, assembly GCF_009762305.2. Lineage (NCBI taxonomy): Eukaryota > Metazoa > Chordata > Mammalia > Carnivora > Otariidae > Zalophus > Zalophus californianus. Next base: position 62,848,596 of record NC_045604.1, on the reverse strand, counting down.
AAGATGGCAGTTTTTAGCCACACTGACAGCTGTGGCCAGTGCCTTGTATTAGGGAATTTTCACAGCAGTTTGAGAACTTGAAGAATGCAAAGGATTAAACATCACTCTAGATTGGGCTGGGGGAGGTGGCGAAATCATACAAATGCTAAAAATGTTCGAAGCTGCAAAGATTAAATAAAGGAACATATCAATTTGGAGCCACTGAATTACATCCAGCTGCGACAGTGAATTAAGAACCGATTAATGGCTAAAGCTTTTCTCCAGTTTGGATGCTGAAGCAAACTCATTAGGCTTTTAGAGTAGCTATAATGTGTGTACTGTGGGAACTGTTCAGTGCTATTCAGGAGACTCTAACTGTAAGCTCAGAGCATTTCCCGCAGAGCTTCTGATGCTATTTTTTTATATAACATGTGTGCCTGAAAACCCAGCCAAAAACAAGCCCTTTGTTTTTCTACTTTGTTGTGGTCTCTCTCAGCTTTACGTTTCTTGAACACAGGTAAATAAACTCATAATCCAGATGGTGCAACAGATGTGAGAGCAGTTCCTGAAATCAACAGACAGTGGGCAATACTTCCCATTTTCTCTTTTAAACGCTAACTAATATGTAATTCGGAATCTCCGGTGTAGTTAGCATCTGCTCCCTTCGGCCAGCCAAAGGTTACAGGTGTTCCTGATGTCATTTCACAGTAAGGCGTGGGCCTGGCTTGTGAGCCAGGGCCCAGGCTCTAATCTTTCCCTACCACCTACCAGTTTTGTCATGCTGGGCCTCCATTTGCTGTATCTTCTGTGTCAGCTCCTGTTCTCTTTGCTGGGCCTGAAGGGCTTGGGCCTTTGCTTCGTTGCTAAAGCTCTGCTGAATGCTATCTTTTTCCAGTCTACAAAGCAGAGAGGAGACGGACAGAAATGTAATCTACAGATGCACCAAGCCCCACCATTTCCCCTACAGACCAGAGAGGGCTGATACCTAGTAAATTGTGAAGCAGAAGAGGACAGCCTGTCAGACCCCCTCCTCCCTTCCCCCTCCCCCTTCCCGGCCCCCCCCTCCCCTCCTCCCCCTCCCACCCTGGCCCCCTGGGGGGCAGAGCCAAGGGGCCTTTCATGCTGTGTTTAATACATGTCATAAATCGAAATGGACTAAAGTATACAACTTTAAAAATCAAAAAATCATGACAGCTGAATATTGATATTTTGTAACCTGAAAACACAAACCTCCTTTCCGGTAAGGCTGTCAACGTTCTGGGCCACCATTTCGTGTTTTATCTTTTGAATGGTCAATATTTCCTACAAATCTTGCGGTCCTACGAATGGCATGATTCAATACACCGAAACTTAAATTCTTGAAACTCAGCTTTGTAGACCACCTCTGCTTTTCCTCCCCAACTTAAAATGGAACCTCAGATAGAATGTAGGAGATCCTATCTAGAAGCAAGGAAATGATTCTGCATGTTTTCGTTAAACCTTTCTGCACATTAGGCCACGTAATGGGAATATAAATATGAATATGAAAATGAAAAATTTCCCCAGCACGTCAGAATAAGATCTCTTTTGCGTCATGCTGAGAGAAGTTGCACGATCAGAATATTCCGTCGTCCAAGACAACGTCGCAGCCCGTGGTGATGGGATATTGACCCAGTGAGATGGGTCATCCCGCTGGGTCGATATCCCATCACAGTGGCTCCTAAAGAAAGAAACTGCCTCAACAATTAGAAGCCGAGGCAGCGATACTGATACTGCAGACACACATCAGGTTGGTTCCTCATACTCTGAATATAGGTAAGTGGAATGAGGGTTTCCTTTAATTAACTGACTTAGTTATGTCTAACTCCTAATCTCCTTGTGGGCATTTCTCATCCGTGCTGTTTTAGTTTACTAATTGAGATATTTACTGCCTTGCCTTTGCCAAACCAAAAATAAACAATTCCATAAAGCTATCACTAGTAGTCTACATACCGCTGTGGAGCTTCGATTCATTGGCTTCTAATCATAAAGCAACATAAGGAAAGTCTGTATTGAAATTGGTCAATGCATGTGGTAATGCTGCCGTGTAAAATTTCAGGAGGAAACTATACCTATACCTCACTCAAATGGAATCATCAGGAGTCCACGATAAATGTGAAATAAGGTCCCTTCTGGTGCTTCTAATAACAACACCCCCTTGGACCTGCTCCAAGGTCTTCCCTCACACTAAGTTCCAAACTGGTATATTGCAACAAATAGATACACTAGGCCACTTTTTGCCTCCCCAGTCACACCATGCATCTTCTGCCCATGGATCACTGCATATGTCTCTTTTGTTTTCCTGGGATGGCTCCCCCTCTGCATCCTGTTCCACACCCCCCCACACTCACCCCCACCCCTCTCCCTCTGCTCAGCGTGTACTTCTCCTTTAAGGTCTGCTCAAAATTCTCCCCTCTTCTTCCATTCTCTCCTAAATTAAGTATTCTTTCCTTAATATAGGTTGTAAATGGATACGTCCCACTAAGATGGCATTTATCACACTTGACTTACTGCTTCTTGTCATCTTTGTCTCTCTAAATCCGGAGCCCGGCTCAGGATTGGTACATAAGAAGCAGGCAGTGAATGCTTAATGAATAGATGTTCTTAGACCCTCGCCATGGGGCAAGGGAGGATGCAGTCTTCAGTGAGGCTGGAGAATCTGCTCAAAGCTAGTTTGAGGAGGCAAAAAGTTTTCAGACATTTCAAAAGGAAGAGTGTCTGGAAGAGAGAAGCTGCAGTGACTTCACCAGCTAGAAACCGTGCTGCTGAAGGAATCAGCCTAAAGAGACTGTGGACTCTTCCACTGAGGAACCACCCCAATGTCAGGCCCCTGGTTACAGGCACAGAGATGTGAGGCTCTGAGATCACTAATAACTGGGTAGCCTTACAACACACTGCTCAAAACCAATATCCACTTGAGAGTGAAAAGGAGTGCTGATAGTCATACCAGGACCACAGCCATGACTGGGGCTACCCTTGGCCAACCCGGGCTATGGTTCTCCTACATAAAGGGGTTGCCAGGCTCAACATCAATTTTTAGCACGAGAAGCTGCCTAATAACGGATATTCTAAATTTACTATGGAAAAAATAACTACTGTTAGTAGTTCTCCTTAAAAAATAAGACAATTTAAAAGAATGCGCTACTGAGGCACCTGGGTGGTTCGGTAGGTTAAGCGTCTGTCTTCGGCTATCCCGGGGTCCTGAGATCAGGCCCCTCACTGGGGTCCCTGCTCACCAGGGAGCCTGCTTCTCCCTGTCCTTCTGCTCCTCCCCCCCACTTGTGCACAAGCTCTCTCACTCTCTCAAATAAATAAATAAAATCTAAAAAAAAAAAAAACAATGCTCTACCAACAAATGTTGACTTAAACAAGTTTTGTTTCTTGAATCCTTCTCCAATTTTTACTCTATTTTAGAAACTACATGTTATTTTATAATTTTTAATTGAGGTATAATTGACATATAACATATTAGTTTCAGGTGTACAACATAATGGTTCGGTATCTGTACGAAGTACGAAATGATCGCCACAAGTCTAGTTAACGTTTTTTTTCCATTGCATAAAAACACAGCTTATCTTTACTTTCCTATTTCCTCCCTCCAGCCCCCTTTCCTCCCGTGTTGCCTTCTCCCTTTGCAGGTTCTTTCTGACTTAGTAGGCTTTTTATAAAACCTTAGAATGTTGGAACTGAAAGGGAATCTCAAATCTGCTTAATCAAATCCTCTCACATTATAGCCGAAAAAAGAAATAGGCTTGAAGGTTACATTGTAAGTGATGTGAAGGCAGAGGTGGGACTTGAAATATTCTGATTTAGGGAAACCTATTTTATGGCACTCTAGAGGTAATGCAATCATGGATTGAAAGAATTAATAAAAACCACTTATGTGTCCAAGGGAGGGATTAGAGAAGAATCCAAATCAATTCATTTAATATTTATCATAACTCTATAACTCTATTATGTAAAAGACACTCTGCTAGGCACTGAGTCAAATAGAGATAAATGTGGCATAGTCCTTGCTCCCAACAGGGACTTCAAAACGGCTAAAGTAAGAAGTAGAAGGTGGAATACACCAAAAGAAATCTACCAAATTTGGGAAAACTACCAAAGCAAAGAAAAATGAGAGGTCCGTCCCAGCTGGGTGTGAGAGTGTCATGAAGGGTGGCTGAGCTAGTCTTCCCCAACTGGGTTTCTTTCAGTTCTCACTCAGAACACTGATGATTTCATTTAATCAAACTTTTAGTTAGCCATATTTTATAAACTGGAATAAAAGAAATGGCAGTAAAGAAGAATTTCTTGGTTGTGATTAAAATGAGGCTGAAAGATTTAGACATAATTGCTAAAAACTGGAAACAGTCAAGGGGCGCCTGGGTGGCTCAGTCGGTTAAGCGTCCGCCTTCGGCTCAGGTCATGATCCCGGAGTCCTGGGATCGAGCTCCGCATAGGGCTCCCTGCTCAGCAGGAAGCCTGCTTCTCTCTCCCCCACTCCCCCTGCTTGTGCTCTCCCTCTCTCTCTCTCTGTCAAATAAATAAATAAAATCTTAAAGAAAAAAAAGCTGGAAACAATCTAAATGCCCATTAACTGCTAAATGGCTAAAGAAACTGTGGTGTCACCTTACAGGGATACTAGGAATAGTAAGAATAAAAAGGAACAAGCTACTGTAAGTAAAACACATGGATGAGCCTCAAAAGCAGTATGCTTAGTTAAAGAAGCCAGACGCTACAAACATATTGTATGCTTTCATTTACATGACGTTCTAGAAAAGTAAACACTAGAGTGACACGTGAGTGCCACCAGGACCTAAGAACAGGGGGTGTGTGTGAGGGAACAAAGGGGCATGAGGGACATTTGGGGTTGACAGAAGTGTTCTCTATCAGGATTATAATGGTTCCACCTCTGTATATATTTGTCAAAATATTTTTCATTGCACATCTAAAATTGGTGATTTTTATTATATTTAAATTTACCTCCATAGAGCTGATTTTAAAAGGGAGAAACTGCACTAGAATAGGAACATCTACCTTCTTCTCCAAGTTATTCACAATCACCGGTGGCCACATGTGGGCATGTCCATGTTTTCTTGATGATAATTAAGAGTTAAAGGAAGTACACAAGCACTGGATAGTCCTCAAACATGGACCAAGCACACATAGAGGTTTTGTCACTCCTTTTTTCCAATTACAGTTGATTATATTCTCTAAAAATGTCTGCAATGATACTTACCATCCCATTAAAGAAATGGACTGAAGAATTCACTTTATGTTTTTCATCCTCAACTTTTCTATATCATTTATTATTTTAAATCCTGCTATTTTAAAAATATGTCACAGAGCAAAAATGATTTATTAGATTTTTTTTTAAGGACATTCTAAATTTTATAGCAACATTGAAGGAGTAAAAGTTTCTGATGGTCCTAAAGTTCACTGATGAGTCTGAGACAGAAATGATGAAAGCTTCAAGTCTAACCTGAGCATGGGGCCTGTAGTGGCAGTGATTTGAGGCACCAATCCTGTCACCTGTTCATTGAGGGCTGAAGCTGTGGTATTAAACATACAACCCTGTGGTTAAATGGCATTTCCCTTCTAAAGTACAATACAGAGAGCTTTGTGACAGTAGAATATTGGTATGACAAAGTTATGAGACCCTTTATAACATGCTGACTAGCCGAAAGCCATTCCTGATGGAATTATAGAGAAAAAAAGCAGGGAGGTATGGGTGTCACTGTGAGTTAAGACACATGACGTCCTTGTTCCTAACATTGGCGACATTATCTTTGATCACTTGGTTAATGTGCTGTAAGAAAGGGCTTTCCTTTCTCTCCCATTATTAATTCACTGATATCAGCATGGAGTTATGGATTCTTATTTTACTCAGTGGGCTATAATCGATTATGGCCACTATTTATTTTTTTGTTCAACTCATCCAAGCTGTTTCCTATGTTATATATCTCTATTATTCCTATGAACTTCCTGGCTTTCTACCCCCACCAAGATGTTCCAGGCTCATCTGGTACTATCCTTGTACCAGTCTTGCAATCAGCATTTCTCCAAGGAACTCTTCTGCCTTTTAATAGAGAATGGTATTTAGAAACCAATATCATCAGGTGGTGCACATTGCTACTGAGAATTCTGCTTCTAGGTCACCTTGGTAGACAGAACCAGGATAGGAATATACATATAAATGTATAAATATATAAGTATTTTTCCATGTATGTTTATATTAATAATACATGTACATTCAGACTGATCTTTCCAATTCTGATCCAACAACATAGATAGAACCTAGTCTACCCTCTTTCCATCACTATAACTTTCCTCCTCAACAGTGAGAAACTTGGCTCCCATTATCTTCAACATATTTACTCATTTGTTCAAACTTACACAGTATACACAGAAAGCACTTTCAAAATTGCTGATCTACTACAGAAAGTGCATCTTCTGTGAACTGGAATTAAACATTTGCTTACAGTTTCATTTGCTTTGTGGTTTTTTTAATTTTTATTTTTACTTATTTATTCTTTTTTACACAAATGCATACACCATTTTCAGTTGATTTCCTTTGTGTTCTGGGAAAATTACATCTTGAGAGGCAACAGAATACACTAGAAAACTCACAGAGCTACAGTGTCAAAGTATGGCATTCACTTTCTTATTTCTTGTGTGGCCATAGACAAGTAACTTAATTCTTTTAATCTTGGGGTTCTTCAAATAGGGCAGAAAAAAATCCTACCTTGAAGGATTAATAATTTTAATAAGCTATTATTTATTAATGTTTACCATAAGTTAAGCTCTTCACATTTATCCTTTTATTTAATTCTCATACTAACCCTCTGAGGTAGAGTCTCTTACTATCCTTACTTTATAATTGAGGAAACTGAGGCCTAGAAAGGTCATATTACTTGTTCAAAATCTCCTAGTTATTAAGGGGCATGGCCAGGAAATCCAGGCCTACCTGACTCTAAAATCCAACAGTATGAATCCCGATGCTTCAATCTCTTAGTTTATCAGGGATGAAGAGAAATGAGAAAAGGTTAAAAGCATAACAACATCATTGAAATAATTAAATTATCCCTAAGTGTGTGTCTTTTAAAACCTGTATTATCCATCTTGACAGCTGAATTCCAAGACAGTTCGCCTTCTCCTTTTCCATTTGTCCCATATGTTATTGGATCACTTCTTCCCACAGTGACATTATCAATCAGTTGTATCTTTCTTAAAGAAATACATTGACTTTTACAAAAACATTGAAAGCCACACAACTATGTCTCTGGCCTCAAGCTGGTCACAGAGTTCTAGAGAAGATAAGACAAGCACATCTTATCTGGACTGTAAGTACCTAAAAACTAGAGACCTTGGTTTTGCTCACTAATTTATCCCAAGAGCGTGGAATGGTGCCTGGGACATACCTGTGCGGTCAACAAATATTTGATGAACGGATGAATGAAAGAATGAATGAATGAATGACTGTTAAGAGATGGAAAGTACTATGTCTCCACACAGGTTTAAGGATCCTCTTGTCTACTGATTGGAAGAGAACAGGATCAGATAATCCCTATTTTGGCCAACAATTTAGTTTTATATTGTTATGGGCAACAATAACAAAGTAAAAACAACAGTAAAATTAGTAGGCAACATGGTATCTTTCATGTTTGACAAGAACACAAAATCCTGTACTTGTTTACTGCTAACAGGGGCTATGGTCTCATAGTTGAGCAAACATAGAAATACTAGAATAGAACAAACTGGGATAAAAAAATACAAGAGGAGTAGCTTTCAGTAACCCCTACTTCCTCAAGTATGCAAAAAAACCCTAATGGCATCATACATATTTCCTAGAGTAAATTATTTCTATTTTCTTCACTGCAAAGTGTGTCAGAATTTTAAGTACAATGTTGAAAGATGAGTTATCAGATTAGAACATGAGTCACTTCTAGGAAAGGAAGCAGAAACAGAAAGGAGATCAACGTCTTTCAAAGGAATAAACACAAAAGAAAGGAAATAATTAACAAAACCAGCCCTAAAAATAATTTTCTCTCCCAAAGTGTTCTTACAGTATCTCCAAAATAACTTGAAAGCTCTAACCATCAAGCAAAGGAGGCCATGCTTGACGAGATACTGCCCGCTTCTGTTACATGGTGCGCGCGACTCACATTGACTTCAGACAAAACCACGGACTCTTACCAACTCAGTGTCCTTCCCACATCTGTGCTTTCTGTTTTGCAAAGAACATTCAAACACATTGACCTCTCTACTCTTCCTAACAATTCTGGAAGGCAGGGAGATGGAACAGTTAGCCCTGCTTGACACGAAGAGACACCTCAAGCCCAGAGAATTAAGAGATTTGCTCCACGGTGCACAGCTCGTAATAAGTGGCAGATCTAGAACCGACACCTGTCTTCTCACTTCAAGTCCAGTGTACTTCCATTCCATGGCATTGCCTCACATGAGTGGCTTTGTCAGACTCCTACTGCTCATCCATTCCACAAATACTTAAACACCTACTTTGTGCCAAGCACGAAAGTGTGGGGATGCATCAGAGTTCAAGACACAGACCGCGACCGTGCCTTCAGAATTCATGGTGAAGAAAACAGACAAGAAAGAACAACTGAAACAGAATGGGAAAAAAATATGAAAATAGGGCTAACGTCCTGCTATCCTATGGGAAGATGGGATAGGAGTTGGAGAGTGGCGAGGTACAGTCAGGGAGGATTTTAGGAAGCTTAAAAAAATTAGAGGCTGAAAAGGAGTTGTAATTAGCCATCCAAAGCATGAGAAGAATCTTTTTTTTTTTAATATTATTTATTTGATAGAGAGAGACACAGTGAGAGAGGGAACACAAGCGGGGGAGTGGGAGAGGGAGAAGCAGGCCTCCCGCGGACCAGGGTGCCCGATGCGGGGCTCAATCCCAGGACCCCGGGACCATGACCCAAGCTGAAGGTAGACGCTTAATGACTGAGCCACCCAGGTGCCCCTGAGAAGAATCTTGAGACAAGTGAAGTGGACAGTGTGTGCAAGATTCAGGGTGGAGAGATAACCCAGGTGCCTTTGGAACATTGCAAACAGCCTTGGCATGACCAAAGGGTGGCATATACATGTTGCAGGGTAGAAGCGAGCTGCTGGTAGAGGGAGATTGGAGAAAGAAAAGACTGAAGATGTAGGCAGGAGCCAGAACATGAAGCTATTTTTAAGGACTTCATCCTAAGGGAAATAGGGAGCCAATGTAGGGTTTTAAGCAGGGGAGTGTTGTGATCACACTCATACTTCAGAAAGATCACTCTGGCTGCAGTGTGGGGAACAGATGGGGAAGGGACAACATTAGAAGCAGGGAGAGCACTTATTACTACAGCAATAGCAAGAGCAATTTCTGAAATTGTTTCCTAGATGTGGTAGCTACCATAGGTAGATACTGACACTGAACAACCTCCAAACGCACATTTCAGCAATTTTCACCCTTAAAACATTTCAAGAGCTCAGAGGTCTCTGATGCGTAAGTAACTGTAAGTCTATTCCATTTTGTGACACCGTGGGCCCAGTTCACCAGACCAAAGAATAAGAACAAATATGCTACTGCATAAAATAAACTAGATCATGATTTTGCCTTTGTATCTTCCTATTGTCAAAATATGCGTATTTTCCATCTCTGACCCTTCTATATAAACGGATCACGTTAGTCCATTCCTGACTTTCCTCTCTGAAAAATGTCAGTTTATCTACATAGTCCCCACAATTCCTCCTTCTGATGAGTAACTTCAGATCGGACATCAGTAGGATCAACATATATGTTATAATGGCATTTCTGTAAACTGTCAATGGATATGCGTCATTGTCAAGTTGTGATACCACTGATTGAAATACGTTTCTACTTTATTATTAAAGTGTTCTTGAAATTACTTCTCAGATCCACTATTAAATGGGGAATGTGTTGGTTGCTTTGTGGCTACTAAATTTATTAAGAAACAGGCTATAATAGCAAGAATTGCAATTATCAAATACACTTTATCGCATCTTATTTCTTAAGCGCTATAGAGTCATGCTTCAATTACCTGGGATGTTGGGAGGTGAGAAGTTCCACATGAGAGAACTTTTCCAGGCATCGGGCCCCAAGAAATCTGACCATTTACAGTAGAAATATGTCTCAAATATATATTAATTATGGCTCTGCTTCCTTGAGCAAACTATAACGAATATAATCGACTCCACTTGATAGTCAAGGTCATAGTGTCAAGTGAGGAAGGCCCTCTTGCTGCTACTGTTGCCCCTGCTATGAAGCTCTTGGGGGTCACTGCTCCCCCTTGTACCTCCAGGTGCCCACCACCAGTGAGTGACTGGAAAGAGAAGGTGCTTTGTAACAGCTGCTGCATGGAAAGTCTCAGACGCTGTTCTAAAGATCCAGAAAGCAAATGGAAGTATGAGCGGCTTCTTCTAATTTTTTGCATTGGTTGTTTTGGGTATGACTTGCTGCCATGCTTTTTGTTTTGTTTTGTTTCTTAAAAGTACTTTTTAATTTATATCTTAGTTTATAGCTATGGGTCAAATGGCTGAATTTACCAGAAGTCTGAGTCTGAGCAAATGGGGAAATGACGTAATAAAGATAGGAGAGTTTTCACTGTTGCTGAAGTGGTGTGTTTTTGGTCAAACACTCAGTATGTTTGTACTTACAAGTTAGGATTGTGTATTACTGACTAACCTTGGCTTGATAACAGAAATACAGTTCGTTCATTTTTAAAACTTGATTGAGATCTCTGTAAACTTTCCATAATTTTGCATGGGATTCTGGAGCTGAAAAGCACAATTACATTTTACAGAAGAGAAAACTGACCAGGGCCCAAGTGTTCAGATTCCCATCCCAGTGTTATCCTCACTCTTCCAAATTAGAGAAGCATGTTCCTGCCACAGGCCTGGGGTCATTTTCCTCATGAAAACATTTTCCCTTGCAGTCATTTTATGATTTGTTTAACCCGATTTCTATCTGGCTCGGAACATGTGCTTACAACAATTCTTACCTACCTTCTGAAAGGTTCCTTTTCCGCAGTAATGTAAGTGTGTGTTGGGTTTTCTACTCCCCATTCCTATGGCTGCACAGCTGTTCTTTCTGTTCCCAAAGACCTGCTTCTACCTTTATTCTAAATCTATACTGAAACTCATTTCTACAGGGTAGCCTGTTCTGAGTGCACCCAAAACAGGGGAATTCATGCCCTGAGGAAAGGAATAGAAGCAACTAAAATCCTAAAGGGCCTCTAAAAGCAACATTGTGCTCTTGGCCTTGAGGCCTCAGCACGTGAGCCCCCCCGCCAGCACAGCTGGGTCACGCATTTGCACACACGAGCCAGAGGTTAAGAGCTCAGACCTTGGTGTCCGCCGGCTTTATTCCCTCACTTACCCTATGACTCCGTTTTCTCAAATGTGAAATGGGGCTAATGATGTGTCTCTCCTTCGGAATACCAGGACATTGTATGTAAAATATACTTAGTACAGCATGGGCATATCCTGTGTTCAAAAATATTAGTCGGTACCACTATTATTCTCATTATTATTTCCTAGAAGATGACTATTCAAAGTGTAATGATCCATACAATTATCTCAAAGACCCACAAGCCCAAAGAAAGAATAAAAAATGTCCTCAATTTCCTGATAAAAGCTCCCTGATATGGAAGGAGTGGTATTCTACCGTGGGCGTGAGTTGGGGCTTTGGACACTCCCAGACTAGACTGGGGCCCTGGCCCTGAGAGGCCCTTGCCATGAGCCCTTGGATGGGAGCAGTCTAAGGTCATTTTCTCATTTAGTGAAATGATGTTATCTGGATACGTGAGACAATCTATTTAAAGCAACCAGCAACATCCGGCCCAGACCACCATTTGACAAACGTCTAAATTCAACTAATGGCCTGGCATCTAGTTATTTCATTGTCGAATTTATTTGCAACAGCTGTAAGGTGTAAAGGCAAAGCCGGGACCCTAAGATAGGGTTACTCTCAGGGGCGGCTGGGACAGTGAGGAGTTCGGCTGCTCTTCAAAGAATGACCAGTAAATGGCAGCTTCCTCCTCCTCCTCCCCCTCCTGCCCAAAGTGGCAGTTCTTTAGAAAAGGACTAATCAAAGACAGGCCTGGCTACTGGCTCCAAAATTACAGAAAAAGCTGACATGATTTTCTTGTTTTTATAGAATGATTCCAGTTCTTGTAGAAATAGAATTCAGGGTTTATGCTCAGGAGAAACCAACTGCATCTACACGGGGTGTTGAGAAGAAGCTGGGGAAAGTGAACACAAGAGCCTGGGGCTGCCATGGTTTTATACAGCAGCCACTGGCCACACGTGGCTGTCACTACCTGATGCGTGGCTAGGCTAAAGTGAGAGACACTGTAGGTGTAAATAATAATGCACCTGGCTGGGGAGAATTAGAAAAAAAAAGCAAAAAAAAAAAAAATCTCATTAATTTATCTTGATTACATGTTGAAATGATACCATTTTCTATATTGGGTTAACAAAACTATTAGAATTAATTTCACCTGTTTCTTTTCACCTTTTAAAATAAGGCTATTTGGAAACTTTTCATTAAATATGCAGCTTGCATGTTGTGGCTCTCCTTGTATTTCCACTGGACAGTGTGGGTTTGAGCATAACTCCTTTGTCTATTTCCCCAGAGCAAAGAATCATTTTTAATCCCGATGGGCTACAAATCAAAATAACCATGTTGCCAAAACTTGCTAACTTTAAATGCCTCATGAAGATATCAAATCTCATCATTTTTTATAAAAAGCAAAAGCTATTAAAATAACATTTTTTTTTTTTTACCTTGACAAACTTCTCATTTAAGTCGTCCAGTCACCATTGCTTGAAAGGAGAAATAAGAATTCTGATAGAAAACGAAGAATAGCTAAGGCTGAAGCAGTTACCATATTACACAAATGTAAGCAATAAAATCTTTTTTTAAAAGAAATCAGATCTGGTTTGAAGCATCTTCCAAAATACATATGCATAATTAAAATTAAATTATAAAGCATATTAAAAATTATTCCACACAGCCAAGCTGGCAAATTATAGAAAAATATCCAGTTATGAACATGCATTAAGACTCCTAATAAGTAAATATGCATATAGTTGGAAAATCTTAATAGTCTCTCTGTAATTATTAAATGGCAATAACAGTTTCCCTAAGAGATTTTCCCCCACAGATTTCTTTTCTTTTCCCCCACAGACTTTTGAATCCCCAGTAATCAACCTTGTATCACTCATTACTTGTTTCTAGTAAAAAACTAGCACTTTCAAAGCTGATCAAGAGGACCACGTAGTTGTATTAGTCAATCAGTGTGTCAGCCAGTATAAACTATCCCACCGCCTGGTGAGCTAATCTGTTGCCTTCGTAATTCTCACTTACTGCAAAACATAATCTGCACTTTGTGGAATTCAGATAAACCAATGAATGGTTTCAACCCTCTACAAAAATTGCTGGAGTTTGTTTGTTGGAAGAAACAGAATTTAAAACCCAGCAAGGGGAGGGGTGGATGGGGAGCCAGGACCGCACACAGCAAGCTCTTGCGAGAGTCACTGTTCCAGCCATCATTATCACTGCCACATCATTATTTACAGAAAATCTTACCAATAGGAGCTGCTGGAAATAATGATAAATTATAGGCACCTCCGAGTGTATTTACAGAAAAATTAACACATTAGGAGTGCTCAACTTCTCGACTTCTAGAGCTTACTCTCCATGAGTTGCTCCATTTCTTCAGGACACTGCAAGGGATATACTTAGAAGGGAGAATACTGGGCTAGCAAGAGCTGAAGGAGAGAAAGGTCTATTGCAGAGTCTGATTTAGGGGCCCAGACTTCGACTCTGTGCCAGTAACTCCTGGCAGAAGGTTTTCTGAAAGGACTTACATCCCAAAGCATCCATGGTATTTTACTCTACGAAATCTTATTCTAAGAGTCAAGCTTTGAGAGAGGTACCTAAATCTTATCAACTGACTGGCGTCCAGTTATGTGCCAAGTTGTTTTTCAAGAACTATATATAAAGTCCAAGTTAGAATGGTGGAGCTGGAGAACCCATTTTAACCTTAACTCTGGCCCAGCTGACCATTCAAGGAATGGTCAGAGATGTTCCCCTGTGCTTTAGAGGACAGACTCAACCTAAATTGAAAGGTACCCACACGCCTGCTCTCAGCATGAACGGAACAGCTGGGGAGAGAAGTTCCAGAGGTGCCGACAAGAAAACAAAAACCTCCCACGTGACAATTCGCAATTACCCTACCACAAATGAATTTAGATTAATTTTTCCCAAAGTGTATATTCCTAAAAACCTGATTCCTGGGAGAGATGTGGAGATTTGGTAGAAGAGATTCCATAAGTCGTATAAATTTGGAAAATGTTGAAAACTAAATCCCTTTCCAAGAGAGTCACAATGCGCACTAGTTAGCATTTCCAAGGCTCTGAGAAGCCCGACTGGCAAGAACCCTACTTAATTCAACTTTCCAAAAGGAACTGATCACAGAATCGATTTTCTCATGACAGCCACCATCAGAGGCAACATACTAAGTGTAATAAATAAGCCTATTCTGGAGCCTAATTGCTGAGGCTTGAATCCCAACTCCACCTCATTGCTAGTGCTGTGAACTTGGTCAAGGTAGTAACCTCCATACACCTCAGTTTTCATATCTGTAAAATGGGCTCATGGCAGAATCTACCTGAAAGGGTCACACGGAGACTAAGTGAGTTAATATGAGTAACGTGCTCATCACACAGTAAGCAATGTGTCCTGGGAGCTATCTTGACCATTACCCCCAGGAGGAGTGTTCCAAGAAGTGGTCATTGTTTGTAAGTTACAGCTCTTTTGTTTGTTTCAAGAACTAGTAACTGGTGGAAAAGTCCAAAAAGAAAATTGTTTTTCCTTTCAGCAACAGGTTGTGCAAGACTCCTACAGAAAGATTTTAACAGGTTTCTTCCGACAAGTCGTGTTATCACTGAATACCAGGGGTGTATAATGTGGAATACCAAACAGCGCTAGACTAAGAGTGAGGAGATGGAGATTGTACTCTTAGCTTCCACTGCAGAACTGCTGACCTTGGGCAAGTCACTTAGCGTCCCTCACTGCAGTCCTCACATATGATAATGAGGGTTGGACTAGGCTTGTTTCACTAATTCGTTCACTCCCAATGATCTGAGCTAAGCTAAGGAATATTTATAAATACAAATGCTGTTTTCCAGATTTTACGCACACACATGTAGGTAAGTTATTACATCCATTTTATACAGCGCCTGGTATAGCTAATGTTGAATGAATGCCTATTTAATAGCAATCAACCCGTTATCCCTTCATTCAAAAAAAATTACAAAACCCCTATGACATAAGACATGATGCTGAGCACAGCTAAGTTTACATGTTTCTGGAAAGCTATGAGTTCCACCCATAAAGAGCCTGCAGTTTAATCTGTGATGTAGCAAATGAGGACTAATTGTTAATTCCTTTTTCCAACCTTTCAGTTTGTATCCCACAATTCAGGTGAATTTTGTGGCATTATTTTACACAGCAGCACCACACTAGTTTTCTATATTATTATAAAAAGGCTCTATATTGCTATAAGAGGGATTTTATAAAGGTATTCAGGAACTCTGATGGAAGAGATGGCAAACTCAGTACCTTACAATTAAAGCAAGTATGCGCAATCAACTTTATGTAAAATTTTAGGTTAATAAGAATATCTATTAAATGAAAGCGTCTTAACAAGTGGGGGAAAAGAGGCACATTTTGAAGCTGGTTGTAAATACAGATGATCAATTTCCTTTTGTTAGAAGAAATCATTTACTCGTTTTCCTCCAAATATACAGTTGTGTACATTTCTTAAAAAGAAATGACCAAGAGCACACGGCTCTCCATGAACAACACAGGCGTGAATAAACATCTTCTATAACTGCTAATCAAATTGCAGTTCTCTCTTTTCACTGACAAAAGCAAGCCATGGATCATAGACGTGATCTCTAAAATCAGAACGTTCCGAACACTAGCCCTAACCAAAGCTATCTGATCCAGGCTACTCTGAGATGGGTAACGTGAATGCAGCGCTCACTGGGTACACCCTGGGTATTTAATCTTTGTGAACAGTGTGCAGAAACTCTTGTGAATAAATTACTAGGTCTTTAACATCTCAAAATAATTGTGCCTTTTCATCATTTCTCTTGGGGATTGCTTCATAGCAGCTCCTCCTCAATTGGCAGCTCTTTATCAGTAATGTAATGTCGGAAAATTTCAAGGACAGCAGTGGTAGACGAGGGCCCATATAAATGGCATGGGTGATGTGACCAGGCGGATGATTAGCAAGGATGTCTTTGGTTTGCAGAAAGTTTAATTTTAGTAGGTCTAAGAAAACAAGAAAGTCCTCCCTTCCTTGCCCCACTGTATACTGTTCCTATTGTAGATGCCTCTTGAGTTTGCAGGTGTCCGCCTGAAGGCAGGTCACGGGAAGTCAGTGAAAATCAGGGCACCCTCAGCAACAGAAATTAACTTGAAGATCAGGCAGGCAAGTATATATTTTAGAGAGCATTAATCTTCCTGGAACAATCAAACTGGACTTCACGAAATGAACAGAGACTCAAAACAACAAAAGCAACCAAGAGCATCTATTCCAACACTGCAAAATTCTTAGATATTACAGATGTCACCCAACAGTGCGTGCATTTGCTTCCCATATGTGAACAAAACTGAGGCATCACAAGATAAATTTGAATGGAATGTTAACCTTCACTTTAAATTTTTTTTTTCTTTTCCTAGCTGACGACACAATTTTAGTATTATCACAACGGAGCTTCTGGCTGGAAAGAAATTAAATTAATGGATGGATAAAAAAAGCTTAGAAACTTAAAAAAATAAACAACTTTCAAATATCTATACTTGATGGTGTCAAGAGCCAAGATGAATGTATTTCAATTGCAACTTCCAAACTAAACTCACAAATTACTACCATTATGCTAAGTGTTAGCTACCCCACTGTGCAGTTTTGCTTTGTGAATTTTTACCTTCCTCTATGAACACTTTTAGCCACTGATCGCACAGCCTTTCAATGTTTTCTGCCTTTTCCTTTAAATAAACTGGCTCTGGCTCCTTCCATCTGGTTCCCCTTCCGTCAGCAACCCTGCACCTGTTCACACCTCCTCTCCTGTTGGATTCCACTGAACATTTCCTCCTCTGCCAGGGCTATTCTGGCACTCGCAACCTTTCTGTCATTCAATCCATCTGTCAGAAGTGAACTTTGTTTACCGCAAGCTTCTGCTTTCTTCTTCAAGAAGCAAAGCCCCTCAAGGTCATTGTCAAATGAACTGTCGGCATGGATTTAAATCCTCTCCTGCTAACCAGCAGAAGATGAAGTTCTGTTGTGTAATGTACTTGTGAAAATTACTTTTGGGTTCGGGAAGACAATAATTTGGAGTCAAAGTAGTAAGACATGGCATTTTAATGATCATTTGTAAAAACCAGACAGCTGATATGTATTTCCTTCATGTGTGTCTGCACTTCTTATTATATCAAGTATGAACTATATGTATAAGAAGGAAAATAAAAGTTTTAAAGTGAAATCAAAATATCATAAACAAGTTTACACTATGTAAAAATTGCTTCGTACTGTACAGCATTAACTTGAGGAATAAATATTTTCACTAATGAATTAGCCAAGGGAAAGAGTATTCCAATTAAGAAATTTTACACTGAAATGCTTAAAATGTACAAAGATGTACCATTTCAATTATGAGCTATATATTAACACACAGCTCCATTACTGCTTTGAAAGACTGAACCCATAATACACAAATTGAGTATATTTTAAATTTCGTCATTTAAAAAATAAACAGTTCTGCTTCAATAATATTCAAATATATGTTGCCCAACAAGCACACCATCATCTAGCTAAAGAAATAGAAGTGGTACCAATAGGCCAGTTCTGTGAAAAAAATTAACTCATAAAAATTAGGTGAAAATTATACTCTCAAGTAAATTTATTCTCTGTCATCCACTGCTATCAACTATTTACCCTCCCTTCATAAATCGGACATGAAATGCTGAATTACTTCCCAGCATTTTAGACAACTGTATTCTCTAGGAAAAAGGCAAACCAATGACTCGATTCAGTCTTCTTATAAGAAAAAGGGCGATCACTTTTTTAGGAGAAAAGAGATGACACGGATTTTTAACCAAAGCACTGTTACAAATAAATGTGAAGCCAAATGTAAACCTAAGCGCTACTTCATTCATAATGCTGCTTTTAGATTTGGAAGAATTACCCCAAGATTTTGTCCTATTGCATATGCTTTTATTAAGCACAATTAGTCAGGCCAGGAAACATTTTCTAAATCCTTTGTAGAAAAGGCAATAATTAAAGTTTTTTTCATGGACATAAAATTGCAGGCAGGTTTTATTAATAAAAGCAGCCTAAAAACATGCAATCTAAAATTTGAATCTTAAGGGTTTGATTGATTAAATATTTATAATTTACCCAAAAAAGGACTTTTTCAGAACAATTCTTCAGATGTATTGAAGAAAATTATTGTGATGCTAAATATAAAAGCAAAAATAAAACCCGACAAAGCTTCAAATCCAAGTGCAGAGACACTCTTTTTTAGCTCGAATTTCAATTCTATTCCTCATCTCCAAAATTCCCTGTCCTATAAATCATTCTTATGTAATATATACAGTGTAATTGAAGGTGTGGCTTTTGAACACCAAATATGAATTCTAAGAGGTGCTTCCTCTCCCATCTTCCCAAAACATGATTTCTAAATAATTTCTTTTTATGTGGAGAACCTTTCAGAGCTAGTATCTAATTTACCCAGCAAGTTTGTTTAATATTTTTCCGGGTATTTTTTTTTCCCTTTAGTGTATTCTGTGCCTGACGGTAGTTTGGTTACCTGGATGCCTGCTTCTGAATAGCATGGAAAGGGTACTGGTAATCTGATCACTTCCGTGGTCTGATTTGCTATATAAAAGAAAGAAGTATTAGCAAAATGCTAGTTTCACAGGGGCTGCTTAAATCACCGTGAAGGAATGCTGCATTCTTGGCAAATTGCGTTTCGTTTCAGAAACCCACTAGTAGGCTTGTTTTAGAAAATGTATTTGACAAGAACATAAACAAATGAAAAGCCACTCAGTTAAACAGCACTTACACTCACACAGGGATGCATGAGTGTGTACACACATCCACTGTTCCCCTCAAGTACGTAAGAAAAAGAAAAGGGGAAATAGCATCACGATGCCTCTTTCAAAGGGACCGATTTAAGGAATTCAGAGAATCCTGTTAACAGTTATCTGCCTCAGGTGTAAGACGCTTGTTTTATCTTTGAAACAGAAAAACTAGGAAAAAGTTTTAGGTACTTTGATACCAGCACCTGAAAGACAAATTTTGCAGCAAAAACAAAACAGCATTGAAGCAATGTCGCCAGGTTTACTAGAGAACAGTGAAGCCGCTTCTAAGGGCCTGCTAGGTGTGGACGAGGAGCTGATGTCACTCACATTCATTCATACCAATTTTCCCCGAAGCAGCATATGGATGTAGGCTGGAAGGTAAAAATATTTCAGCTCCTTAATAGAGAACTGACCTTCCTTAATTTGTCTACCTTCTGAATGAGACTAACGGTTTTGCTTTTCTAAGAACTGAAAAGGATGAGAATACAATGATTTTTCCCTGGTGTATGGATTTTTCTGCCTATCGATCCACGTAGCCTTTTAGCCACAGAGGGTACTCCTTCTTCCACCCTCTTCCTCCATTACCTTAAGGCAAGACTTTCTTTCAGATGTGAAAATATTTGCAGGACTGCAGGACAAAGAACTGAGAACTTTCCACAGATTTGAGCAAGGGGGATAAGACAAATTTGCGAGATTCTGTTAAGAGTAAGGAGAGACTAAATGACAACTTTAAATCTGCCACAATCATTTACTAATGTGCTGCTATATCAAATAAGTCTAATTTTTTGACAGCACCAAATTAGATTTATTGCAGAAACTGCTGCATAAATAGCATATGGCTATGTTATACCACCTATTTCAAATCCTGGTAATGTTTCCCCTCCCCCTTCAAAATGAATAAATTGAGCCAAGCTATAAAGCTTCTGCAAAAAAAAAAAAAAAAAAAAAGAGAGAGAGTGAGAGAGAGAGAGAGAAATATACTAGTTCAAAAACAGATGTAGGAGATCTGGATTTCTTTGTTAAAGTAATAGTTTTAGCATGAATGTCCCAACTCTATATTTAAAATACATGATTCCCTCATGAGTTATTAAATTTAACAGATCATTTTCTCTTTCATTTCTTTCAGAATGACTTAATCTTATTTTTATCTTAAGGTTTGGGGCTCTGAATTATGCTTAGCTTTTTGATGTTCCATCGCAGTTTCACGGGAGAGAAAAGAAGGTCAAGTGGCTCTGGATCAATGTGGCTCCAATTAGGTTCTGAGAAATTATTGAGTGTAAATGCGTGGATTGTCTGTGGGTTTGGGTTTTCATTTGTTAAAGACATATGTGGTAGAAATCATATCGAAAACCCTCTTCTAATTTTAACTCCAGCCTTGATACCAGAAGCTCTCTGATGCATAAAATATATAAAGTGATCATTCCATGTGCCGCACCGTACACATTAGGAATGGCAGGAACCCCCCACCCCCACCCAACAGCAAAAATCAAAGTTCCACGGAAGCCGGGACTGAAAATTCACTCCACACATTTCGAGATGGACAGTTCTTCCTTCCTCAGTCTCTACCCTGATGCCCACTGCCACCCCCAACTGTGCTACAATTCAACTCAATTTTTCTTTTGGAACAAAAGTTTCCGTTCTTCTGTAGATGGGAAAGACATTGCAAGGTCTTATCTCAGACCAATGGGCACACCACTGCAAACATCATGGCACTCGGCTACCCCGCAGACTCCCTGTCTGTGGTCAGTCTCCCCAGCTGCCCTATCTGTTCCTGTCTGATTAGTTCTGCTAAGGAGCCCCTCCCCTGCCAGCTTTCGGTGCCATCTGTTCGACACAAGATGGCTCCCGCCCAGCAAGCTCACACTGCCCTCCTACCTGGCACCCGGCTACCAGCCTTACCCCAAAGTGCTAACACAGGTTCTCACTGCTGGCAGACTTAGAATTTCATTACTACTACTTTGACAAGTGCAGGGTTGTTTGTAATTTCTCTTTTATCCTGATTTTGATTGTACAACCACCTCCCACTGATTCAGTTTGCTTCAGTTTTGTTGCTCACAGATTTTACTCTCCACATTAATCTCCCTCTGGCATGTTACTGCATCTGTTCCCTTTTTTATTATTAATTTTCAAATTCCCACCATTTTTGACAAAAAGGAGGTAATCTACACTCTGTTTCTGCCCATTTCATTTTCTTTAATTTGGAAGACAAGTATGAAAGCATGCCAAAGAAGTTAATTCTCCGTTAACAGTTTATTTTCTGGCATCCCTACGCCTTTGTATATGAAAAACAGATAGGAATAAATGTTGACTGAATCACAACAACATAGTCGCAACCATTCCTGAATTTAATGAAAAGCAAACATATGAAACAGCATCTCAAAAGTTTATTAGCTCCATGAGTTGTCTCATGCTGTCTTCCCCTCTTCCACTTTTTAACAGATAAGCCTTTGTGCAAATCAACCCGAGCGCAGGATCTGAATTTGGGCTCCCCTCACAGTTCTGACACGGGCTCTGTTTTCACCGTGGATGAATTTTATCTAATTCCTTAATACAATTATCATCTTTCCTCCGCCCGAACATTGTTGACTCATTCAGTAGTGCCTGATCCTGAATAGACGCCTGATTTCAGAAAGAGGGGAAGAATCCAGAACTGCCATCCGTGCAACAAGGCAGAGCTTATGAGCCCCCAGGTCGCAGAGCTGCTTCCATTATTTCTCATGTGACAAACGGCTAATATCAGGAGGGGCAAGGTGGTATTCCTCCAAAGACAAAGAGGGCCGTGTGAGAGTTAGAAAATGGGAAGTCTTATATTTAACGATATCCTCTCTTCGTGTCCCTGATTTGTCACCACTGCCGCCTTGCCAAAAAGGACTTGAGTAACTTGATCTTGCTTCAACTGCCCTAAAGTTTTCTAGCTTGAGCAAAGCACTGTGATTGCTAGTGAATTTATTTTACACAAATTCATTAGTAGCATCATCCCTGAACAGATGAGTAACACCTCAGATTTAAAGAACCCTGAATGAATTTCAGTGATTTTCATACTCACATACATCCTCACAAAATTACAGTTAAGATCTGTAGGAAGTAAAGTGCAGTAGGAGACTTTTCCCAAGGTGACAGAAGGTCCTCAGAAACAGAACCAGGACTGGTGTCAAAATCAAGCTATGCCCAGCCTGGTGAACCACACTTCAGATCAGCTACTGGAAAACCAGCAAACCTTGAACCTGCTGAAACCCACTTTTAATGCCTCATCTCGAACACCCCCTCACTTCCACCCCAGCACATATTCCAATAGTGACTTCTTACTCTATTTTATGTGCTTCTTTTGTTGGTATAGCTACATTTAGAATAATTATTCTCAACACGGGGTGGATTCTTTGGATAAAGGGATCGCTTCATACTCCGCCTGGTTCTCCCCCCCCCCCCACCTTGGCCAGGGCAGGAGATGCTCAGCCCTCCCTCAGGTGACCAGTGCCTGCTGCGTGGAGGTCACACAGAGCCAAGGCAGAGCAGTCTTTCCCCTCAGCTGGACATCAGCATCACAGGCTGTTTCCAAATGTTCCCTGATCCATTTGGTGCCCACTCTGAGTTCTTGAATTCAGGGAACTGTACTGTCTGCTAAGCCAATCTAATAGAGTAGTAGCTTAATAAAAATGTGTTTACTTGCACTGGGCCCTGGTGCCCCAGGAGATAATGGCCCCGAGGAGGGCACTGAGGAAACTGGATATTCTCCAAACCTCCTCCTTTCTCGGGATCCTAAAATGAGCTTTGATTCCAACATTTAACATCAATGAGTCACTGTATAGTCTACTTGTGGGTATCAGGGAAACATTAAATAACAAGTGATTCATGCCCAATAATTGGTCTAGCCAACACTTCCAATTAAGAAGAAGTGTTTAAGAAGAAATTAAACATCAAGTTTTTTTAAAATTTACCTTAAATTAATACTGGAGATCAGAGCTTTCTTTTAGAAAAAATATTCTTACTTAGGGCCACGAAAACAACAGTTCTAGGTTTTTGCCTTTTTTCTCCTTCTATTTATATTGAACTTGATGTTCATTGTTGTTGAGTCGGGCAAGTGCTGTGGGCAATCCTTTCTCGGTTTCCTCTGGGCTTCTTCAGAAAATGAGTTGGCTGCCACCACCGCCATGCTCCAGGCTGCGGGCCTGTGTGGCAGGGGAGAGGAGACATCCCTGGTGTCGATTTTCATTGCACACACATTTGGGCTTCACAGAACTGAGGGGAGCGAGCCAGGGAAAGTTAGGCAGAACCCACCCGCAGAGACACATTCTCTGGCAGCCTGCAACGCTAACCTCTCCCGCCTCAGGCCGCACGGAGACCCGGGTTCCTGGACCATCCAACAGGCGGAGCCAAGGGCACTCGGGCAACCCGGTGTCCACCAGAGCAAAAGAAAACGACTTTGCCTTCCTGGCTCTCCGACAGCCTGTTCTCTCAGGGACCGGGTGGGGGAAGGAGAAGAGGACGCAGTTTAAAACAGTACCAAGGCCATCTATTTCAAGACTTGAAGATGTTGGTTGCACATATATCCATTTAAAAGTATTTTTGACACGTTCTCTGCTTAATTTATTCATGAAAGGAGTACAAGGAAAAAAAATAAGCTTAACTTTTAAATGGAAACTTGAGGCTAAAAATTCTTCAATAAAACTCAGGAGGGGAAAAAAAATAAAGTTCACCAAGGAATAGCAAGATTACGTGTCGAGGCTAGAGTCCCCTTTCCAAATGAAGAGAGGTTGGAAGTTTGGGTTTTTGACCTAAGCCAGTTGTCACCTAAAAATGAGGGCAGGTCCTTAATTTGCCCCTAAGGATAAAGAGCAGAGGTAAAGTTATGCAATGTTCACGGAGGATCTGCTAGACATAGCCTGACACCAGAGACCTGCTTCCTGGCCTCTGAACTGAGATTCTGCAATCCAAAGGGTAATTCTACTTAGCTTTGAAATACATTTTTGCATTTATTCGTGAACAGGAGCTTCAGAGCACAGGATCTGGAGTCTGATGGACCTGGTTCAAAGCCTGCCTCTTCTGCTTGGCACCCTCTCCCTCCTTCCTGGCTGCCTGATTTCATGCCTCAGCTTCCCCAGGCTTGCTGTAAGGACTGAGAAGGCAGGGCGTTCAACCTTCTTGTGTACAAGCTTATTTTCTTAAAATTTTCTTTGCAAAGCATGAGTTTGTAAAATGCAATAAAAATGAATTACTAGAAAAATGTTTTAATTTTAAAAGATACAAGAAAAGAAAGAAAGAAAGAAAGAAAGAGAAAGAAAGAAAGAAAGAAAGAAAGAAAGAAAGAAAGAAAGAAAGAGCGAGCCCACTGATCATGCACTTGGTTGGATATTGTGCAATTTAAAATAAAAGCTTCCAAATACCCAATTTTTGTATTTATCGTGGACTCATCATTTACAGCCCATCCCCAGGCCACATTTCCTGTCGCACTGCTGCTGGGAATCAGACACAGTGCTTGGCTAGTGCCAGGGGCTCATTTATGCAACCTTTATACACCTTTCTTTTTGCATTCTGAGAGTTCTCTAAATAAAACCACAAAGTGACCCTGTGAAGAACTAACCCTGCCTCCTCGGCCTTATAACATGCTGACAATGGAGACTATCACTCACAAACCGACGTGAACAGAGATGTACTCTTCTTTCCCCTCTTCGCACTGAATCCCTCAAAGGAAAAATCAGGGATTATGTATTTTTTAAAAAGACAATAGAAGGGGACACCTGTTGTTTGACTTCCCCAGGGTCCCTGACCCCCTTCCCCCTAATGAGAGCACTTTCTCTTGCTCAGTGCACCTCCCCTCCCTCACTCCAGTGCTGCTACTGAGGTTTCCAGCATGTGTATCCAAGGGGTGGCTGTGTGATCAGAAATGGGGGAGCCAGGAAGTCACACTTACAATCTGAAATCAAGGGCATCTCCTTTACCTTCAGTTTGGACTGAAGGAGGTGACTCCATGGTGTGGCAGAACCTGAAGGAATGAGCCAACATTGAGACAGAAGTCAAGCCCTGGGATGGACAGAAATGGGCAGCATACTGAGGCGGCCCCGAGTCCCTGCTGCAAGAGAGCCTGAGGCCATCTGCATCTGGATTTTATGTGGTCTGGTTATGGGGCTAATCAGTTCCCCCTTTCTGGGTTTCTGTTACTCCTCCTGGTAACAGGAGAGGTCAAACAACTCCATTCAAGAAAGCATTTGCAGTCCTTAACTATGCGGAAGCTAAACGCTCTGCAATGCTCTGCAAAGAAAGGCTTCATCACTTTTCCCCAAGTAAATCACCGATCCTAACAGGATAAGCTGGTGACCCCTCTGGCACACCCTTTCTCACTTCCAAAAAGATACAAATACTGCCATTCAAGTTATTATCTCTCCAGGTCAGAGGGCAGACCTTCCCATTTGGATCGCAGAGGGCAGACTTTCCCGTTTGGATGGCAAGAGCAGGGAAGAACAGAGTGCCCACTTTTATGGGGCTCGCTGAGATTCCCGCTCTGAGAAATTCTCTGAAGTACCTATCACTGAAAACATCGTTTATGGAAGAGAGAAAATACATATTTGGAAGGCAGCACTGCTGAAGTAAAGCTGGAACCTGAAGGTTTAATGGCAGGTTGGTCTCCCTTCTGTTTTGCACTGAGAGTCACTCCAGTTCTAAATCCTCTCGAAAGTAAACAGAGGGCTTCCTGCAGTAATTCCCCTCCAGATCAGACCTGAGAAAAAGATGCAGGAGTCAGAAGAACAGGCTTCAATATAGGTACAGCAGGTATGGACAAGAGTGTTCGCCTCAATAGTCAATGACAATCATAGAAACACTCTGAAATATGGTGTTTTAATATGTTGCATCATAAAGTAACCTACCCACATGGATGTAAGTGGTAGTCTCGTGAGAGGGATTAAAATCTTTAAAAATGTCTGGACGTGTCACAAACAAGTATGCAAAGGAATTTCCACCTTCTCGGAAAGGCCCCTCTTTCCTCTTGGGTAAAAATGAAGCGAAGAAGGCAAAGGAGAATGACAGTTGTATGATAATACGTTAAGTGACTAAGGCAACTGATCCCAAAACACTGTTTTTTAAGAAAAACCCAAGCCAGGATGAAAACACACTGACATGACTTCTATCAGTGAAGGAGGGGGCAGCTGATACTTATTTTTATTATAAATTTATGGTACTGGTTCCTCCCGGTGTATTTTCGGGAACAACTGCATTAAACATTTTCCTAGGAATTTACACAGAGTTCCAGCGTGATGGATGATGGCAGAGGCGTGGTGGACAAACCGCTGGGGTTGAAGACCTGCTTCTATAACATGACAGCTGTGTGACCTTAGATGGGTCCTGTTACTCCTCTGTACCTTGGTTCCTTCAGCTGTGAAACAGGGAAGATAACAGTCTGCACCTTCTAGAGCTCTGGGCAGGGCTGGGGGCACTAAATGAAAAGCACCAGGCTCAGATCCTGGAACACAGAAGGGGTTGGGTAAGTGACGGCCATTGTCCTTAGCCACGACCTCTGTCCTTATGTTTTAAAGAGCTACTGCATGCAGCATGGTACCAGGCAGATCTGAAGATGGATATATTCTTAATCTCAGAGACTGATGCTCTTAGATATTTTAAAGACAGGTTGTGTGTGTTTAATGTACTCTCATGTCTACAGGTGCAACCTGCCAATGCCATTGTCTCCCCTACGGAGAAAGACCTTGCCTCCTGTTTTCCTGCTTCCACATGCCTCAGATCAGTAAGAGGCTATCTGTCTCTCTGTCCCTGTAATACTTTATCTGGAATCTCTCTTCTGGATCTTTTTTATCTTGCCAGCTCTTTGTGTATCTTCTTTTCTACCCTACCAGACTGTAAGTTTCTGTCAGAGGGGCCACCTTTTAATTATAGAGAATCCTAATTTGGAACTGTGTGTGTGTGTGTGTGTGTGGTTTTTAAGGGAGCATATTTCAGTGAGAGCATGGTATATTTTACCAACCCTACTTGAATTGTTAGAATGACTATCATTTGATTCTCTTATACTTAAATATGTATGTGCATACAAAGTTAAAAATGAAAAAAGCTACTTCTGTCTTATCTCCATCTTACACTTTTTACACTGATATACTTGAAAAAATATATGTATATATATGTGTGTGTGTGTGTATATATATATACATATATATTTATTTATTTATTAATATTTGGCTTTGAGGGCACCTGGGTGGCTCAGTCGGCTAAGTGTCTGCCTTTGGCTGAGATCATGATCCCAGGGTCCTGGGATGGAGTCCCGAGTTGGGCTCTCTGCTCAGAGGGGAGCCTGCTTCTCTCTCTCCCTGTCCCTTGCTCATGCTCTCTCTCTCTCTCTCAAATAAATAAATAAAATCTTAAAAAAAATACTGTGCTTTGAAAGAACAATCATAAACTTGCAATACATTGGCCATCCCTATAATGACTTATTGAGCTCCAACTCTTTTGCAAAGGGCTGAACCAGATGCTCTGAGAAATAGAACATTAATAAGACCTCTCATCCTTCATTTGAAGAATAACACATTCCAGAAGGGAAGAAAAGCAAGTACAAAAACCCTTCAGAGTACTAACTCCTTTTTCTCATATTTTCACTGTCCCTGTTTTGAGGAATTCACTCAGGATGTAGAGCCTTCAGCTCTGAGTGGGAAGGAGGATTCAGAGGGAGACATGCTCCCCTGGGGCGGCAGGGCCATCTGGGAGGGTTACAGTGGAAAAAAATCAGAAGTTCAGAGAGACCTGGAAAAGGAGGTAGGATTATAATACGGCTGGAGAGGGTCAAAGGGGTATTCTAGATGTAGAGAATAACAAAGGAGAGAAAAGCCCCAAAGTGCAATTTGGCTTGTGATGTGAGCTGGTGAGAATGATGATAAAACTAGAAGGCTGGGACCCTGTCCCAAAAGGTTACCTGCAAGTGGACTGGACCTTTTGTAATAGTGCAATGCCAGGGAAGGTTTCAGGAGCAGGTGACAGAGTCAAGGCAGTGCTTAGGAATATTCAATTGGCAATACCTGGTGAAAAAGGCTGGAAGGGTCCATGACCCTTGTGAATGGTCAGCAGAGCCTAAGTTAGGGTGAATGCAAATGGTAGGTCTGAAGGATGTCTCCACAAAATCTCTCTGAAGTTCAAACTAAGAAAACATCTTTTTTTTTTTAAGATTAATTTATATATTTTAGAGAGAGAAGGGTGGGGGAGGGGTAGAGGGAGAAGGAGAGAGAATCTCAAGCAGACGCCCTGCTGAGCGCAGAGCCTGACACGGAGCACAATCTTAGGACCCGGACATCATGACCTGAGCCAAAATCAAGAGTCAGACGCTCAACCAACTCAGCCACCCAGAGGCCCCCTAAGAAAACATCTTAAACAAAGAATACTCCAGGCAAATTAAATGCCTAATATCAGGAAATGGGCTCTTCATCATGGGATGTCTTCAATCACCATTAGGATCATTGATGATCAGAGCTAGAAGGAAACTTAGAAATCAGGTTGTAGCCTCATTTTATAGGTAAGCAAGCAGGTTCAAAGAATTAAGTAACGTGTCAAAATTGCAAAGATGGTGAATGCCCAGGAGAAGATTCTAAAACTCGGCTTCCTCAACACCCAGAAGCCTGGGGACTCCCCTAAGAAAAGCATGTGCCTTTGTTACATCATTCCATATTCTTTTCTTAGGCACTGATGACTCCTTTGGTCTCCCTGGCTGGTGGCTCTCCAACCCCCTACTCAAAGAGCATGGCCCTCTCATGCTTTCACCCATTTCCTTGGCTACAACTAGTAGCTTTATGTGAAAGCATCCAGTGAAGAGCCTCAGGTCTTGACCTTTTTCCTCAAACTGGACCTACACTGCACATCTCCACCCAAGTCCCAAAATACAGTATATTATTTCCCTCTCTTACTCCTTTTAAGTCTCCTACTGGAATTAATGGTTCATCCAGTTAACGTAGGCTAGAAACACTGGAGTCAACTTTAATTCTGGCCTCTCTCTTTTGCTACCTAAATGCCTCTTAAAATTTCCCTTCCATTTTACCGGCAAAGCCATAGTCCAGGACTTCATTACCACCCCCTGGACTGGGGCTTATATTCTAGTCAGGGGCCCTGTCAATCATCTTTTCCTCAGGCAATCTGCCTTCAATTACCCTTCATTTACCTTCTTTAAATACATATTTGAATCCCTTAAAGTTCAAGCTCTCTTGACTTACTTGAATTACACAGCCTCCTAACTGAGGGATTGATAAATATTTGAAGGCTTTGAGGACCATACTCAATTCTGCCATGATAGTCCCAATACATAATGCATAAAGGATATTCATGGCTGTGTCCAATAAAACTTTATTTATAGGTATATAATTTTTATATGTCACAAAACATTATTTTTCTTTTGTTTTTTTTTTCCCAGCTATTTAAAAAATATAAAAACTATTTTTAGCCCATGGACAAAAAGAGACAACAGGCCATATTTATAGGCTGTAGTTGCTGACTCTGCCCTAACTGGTCTTCCTGTTTCCTACATCAGCTCTCCAAGTTTACTCTCCATGCTGCTGAATCAGAATACTGACCCCCAAAGATGTGATCGTGTTGACAGCCTTGCTTAAAATATATCAAGAGTAACCTATGACTCTCAGAATGGTCAAAACTCCAGAATATGGACCACAAGGCCCTTCCTCTGGTCCCTGTTTGCCTTTTCCAGGCTTATCCCCTGCCAAACACCTAACCTGATTGTAGAGTTTATGTTCCGTCCCATCTTTATGTCTCTGTAGATATTGCTCCATCCACCCGGGGTACCCACCCCACCTTCTTCCACATTGAGAATTGCTATTCAAGAGCTCGTTAATCCAAATAGCTACCAAACATCTCCTCCTCCAGAAAGCTTTCCCCATCATCTTCACCTCCAATGCACAGTACGCCAATTCTCCTTCCTCTGTGCTCCTGTGGTAACTTTATTTCTATCACTGCAGTATTCTCACACTTGATTATAACTGCATACATGGAGCTGGCTCAACAGCACAGCGCGAACAGCCTACGGGGAAGAACTGAATCTGATATTTTTCTCCCTACCCAAGACCAAGCAATGTACTTGAAAGATAGTAGGTGCTCAATAAATATTTGTTGAGTGGGTAAATGTTATACTTACCAGTTGGGTCTTTCAATAAATGTTGAATTTCTATTTTCCATTTTTTTAAAGTTATCTCTATGCCCACATGTGGGGCTCGAACTCAGAACCCCAATATCAAGAATCACATGCTCCACCAACTTAGGCACCACTATATTTTCCATTTTTAAGTCTAATTAGACAGTAAAGGGAAGTAACAGACAAACGATAACTTATTTTTCTTTCAGACTGATCTGCAGATCAATACTCCAGTTTTTAAATTTTCTTTGCCCTGGGAGATCTGTATTCCTACTTCATCATTACTTATAACATGGTTTTCATATTCAATTTTAAACTTTGTGCAGACAATGTCATTCGAAATATTTACGTTAACACTAAGCTACCTGTGTGTGATTTATTTATTTCGGCTGGTCTACACAGGGAAAGAAAGACATAATGTTTCTCAGCCACACACTTGAGTATACTGAATCAATAAAGACTGTCAAGGAAAAGCAAACTCTAAAAAAAACCCAAAAGAGTATATCAGAAATATTTAGCCCAACAACCAAGACACATTTTCAGTGCAAAAGAGAGCTACACACAGTTCTCTGCATTTTTAATTGTCATCTTTAAATTTATGAATGTGGATTTTATAAAACACGAACAGAGACTAAATGTAAAATGCTTACAAAAGAGTACTGTGCTTAGAAAATGTGTAATTAAGTTTTATTTTCCCTAAAACTAGTTTTCAATTTTTGTAGACTTGCTGTAAATAAAGCTCAACAGAAAAAGCTTTCTATGGAACCAAGCAAACCCGTTTTTCTCAAGAACAAAGGAATTAGTTACCACTGGTCCATTTTCAGCAGTTGCTGTACCTCAAATACGCTCTATTTGCAAGAAACTGGTCTTGTCAGACAGTACAAATTGATACTGCACAGGAAAACTCCCTGTAGGACCCTGACTTCAGAAATTAACTCTCTGAATAAGACAGAATGGCAAAGGGGACAAAACCAGCATTAATATTTATTTACCGAAGCTCAGCCACACTGAGACTTTGAAAGCTGTCCTATTTCTGTGGTTTAGTAGTGCTTAGCACACAAATGATTGTTTCCCAACAGAAGCCTGACAGAAGAAAAACTATTAACTATCATGGTAAAGCTAAATTTCGAAACTTCTGAGATTAAATAATCCATTGGAACTGTGTTAGCATTACATTCTCGGTTCTACAAGACAATACCTTGAATGAGTATTAAAAGAACGGTTAGTATTCTACAGTATTAAGCAATTTTTTCTCATAAAAGTGTTTTATCTCTTGGGATTTTTCCAGATATCACACGTGTATAAAGGATTTCTTTTCTTACTTGCTTTTTCCCTTTTTCTTTCTTCTCGTTTTCTCTTTCACGGTTTAAAAAGGGAAGTTGGCAAACCATTTGGAATATTATCATAACAAAATGTTTTCAACAAAGTTTGATTTTAACAGAAATAGAGGCATCTTAACACTAACCCAAAACTTTGGGAGGTTCACCAACCTCTAGAATATTTTTTTCTCCAAACGCAGGCTGTTCAAGTGGTGCTTTTCTCCATCTGTTATCATACCGTGCTCAGAATTACATTGTCATATTTAATGTAAAAGGGATCAGTCCCCTTTCATAGTTTAAATTCAACATATTACTATGATTAGACAACCAGCGTTTTTCTAATTTATGAACCAAACCAAGGCTCATAAACTTACACGTGTATTTAGAGAAAGTTCTCCATAAAAAACAAAAAACTCTTAAGAACTGAACAAACCCAAACACT
Source organism: Zalophus californianus (assembly GCF_009762305.2). Lineage (NCBI taxonomy): Eukaryota > Metazoa > Chordata > Mammalia > Carnivora > Otariidae > Zalophus > Zalophus californianus. The sequence goes on along the minus strand of NC_045604.1, from coordinate 62,816,563 downwards.
TGATCTGAAACATGAAAAATTGTACTAAAACCCGAAGTGAGAAAAACCACTTATATGGTAACATGAAATATCTGCAACCTCTATTTGAATTTTCTGTGTATGTGCATTTGTGTATGTGCGTGTGTACGTGTGTGTGTGCGTGTGTGTCTTTTCCACACAGCAAATTATACAGTGCTTGCTACCTAAAATGTCTCCTTGTCACCTAGAGCTGAGCTACATGTTCCCTAAAGTTGTAGGACACTGATAATCACATCGCATTATCTTGTGACAGAAACCATGTAATTCGAAACCACAAGAGCACGGTTATAAGAACAGTTTGAACGTGAACAGTGTCAGTCAATTTCATCTCTCACTTCTATACCTTAGGACTCAGCTTCCTTATTTTCTCTCTGTCCTGTCTCAGTTTGCATCTGAGGATGCCTTTTACTTTGTCTCATTCTCCACTGACAGTATCTGGTTCTTTTCCTAAATATATTCCTCAGATCTTTCAGTTCAACATTTTTATTAGACGCAGAATTAACAGGAGAGGTAGTGGTGGTGGTAGGAGAAATATGTCATGTTGCGCCTATTGGTAGAGAACCACCTAAATATTTGAGCATTGTAGATGAAAGGGTTTGTAAAATATCAGTAATTCCCTGCCACACTTATCATTCACATGTCTGGGTGTTTTGCTTACCACATCTCCACTTTTCTTAATATGCCTGAAAGCTGTGTGTGAATTGAGTGACTAAGACTAACTCTAACAACTGTTTGGAAGCCGGTGGCAAAAATCAGTGGGATGGCACTGGGGCTCTGGCGCGTAATGGGATTAGGGAGTACCTGGTGAGGTGCAGTTGGTGCTCAGATTCGCTCAGCAGCTCTGTCAGTTTCAGGCACTCCTCTCTGGCCCGGGCTGCCTTCTGCTGTTCCTGTTCCAAGTGCTGCTTGCTTTCCCTCACTTCTAATTTCAATTTCTCTATTTCCTTAGGTGGAGGGGAGAGGGGGAAAAGCATCCATATAAGCTATATGCACTTGAGTTCAAAATGCTCTCATTTTTATGTTTGCCGTGAATTTTAATGTGATGAGAAATTATTAGAAAATTTAGGCTAGCTTCCATTTGATGACAAAGGGAATGAACACAGCCAAAAATGCACATTAGTGAGGTTTTTTTGGATCGTAAGATGAAGTCTAATTTCAGAAATGAAATGATTAAATGAGAGGAGTCAAAATGGATAATCGGCACTCTCATTCTTAAGGCTCAGTCCCTTTAAAGAATATGAACTTAAAAATGCCACTACTTTAAAAATATAACATTTTCATTTGTGAGATTAGATCAGATCCATGCAGTGATTTACATCAAATATGTGAATATTCTGAAAGGTATATTTATGGTTTCATTTGGATGTTTTGAAAGCCAGGTTAAAGGGTAAAATAATATATCTTTTAAAAAAATGTGAGGTATAAAAGAAGGCATCATTATTGCTGCTCAACATTATTTGGGAAAAAGATACTTTAGGAAAAAATATGGCATGAGAACCTTTAAGCCTTTAGAGTACATGAGATTTCTCAGCTAAAATAATATAACACTAAAATGTCACTAAAAAAGGTAACAAAAGCAGTCTAAGATTAATAAATATGAACATCTAAAATATATGAAAATTTATGATAGTTTATTCTTTGGTCTCAGGATAAATTATCCTTCTCTTACTGCAACTCAAATATTTCAAAGCAAAAATACCTTATATAGAACACAGTTTTAAATAATATATACACTAAAGTAGAAATATTTATCATGGAACATCTATAATTTTTTTAAAAAATAAAAGAGATAAATACTCAGACTGTTAAAACCAGAAAAGCAAAAGGGAAAGCAAAAGGTAGAAACATTTTCAGATTCAACACAAAGCAAGAAGCAGTTTTAATTCACAAAAACGCAATCTCCTTTTGGAAAACAAAATCATGTCTAAGTAAAGTGTTTTAAACTTAGTATTTAAAAACATTTCAAATTTCCTCACGTCATTACTCAGTATGCTAAGCACTCTCTAACTATATTTAATACATCAGGCAAGATAAACTAAATGATTCGGGGTTTTTTTTGACATTTATTACATTATAAATATTGTTTATGCCCCATCAAAATCGTATATTATCTACAGTTTAATAAAACAACTTATAACAAGTTCTCAAATATTTTTAGCTTCAAAAACCTATATAATAACGAGTCTATCACTCTCATTCAGAGTAGATTTTCTGTATCTTTCAGATCAGAATACTAAATGCAACTGATCTCTTTCTGTAAAACATTTCAAACTGATAAAGTTATACCATTTTATTTCTATTCTCATAATTTAATACAATTAAAGATATGAAAAACATCAAAGTCTGTTAAGTTTTATTCACCTAACATGAAATTAACAAAAGCAAATGTGTATAGAATTGGAAATATATGTTGACTTTAAAACTTCAAAAATTCACTCATTTATTTTGTACACGATGCTATATGCAAGAAACCGTCCTGAGTATTATGATGGGTTCAGAGAGCCTCCATCCCTACACTCAGGAGTTAACAATTCAGGTAGGTAAATGAGACGCACACACACACACACACACACACACACACACACACACAACTATCAAACTACAAAGCACATAAGACACAAGTGAGTATTAGAGAAAATCTCTGCTTCGATAGGTCAGACTAGGGATGTATTAGCATGGACAAGAAAAGTGGAAAGAGGTTAGGGCACATTAACTTATCGAATGACAGATGGGACTGCACTGTGAAAGGTCTTGACTTCCAGATGAATAAAGCTGTATTTTGCTTATAGATAACAGAGAGACATTAATGGTTTAAACAATTCAATATGAGAGAAGTTCTTCTTTAAAACAACTGGAGCCCTGTTTATGAGCAGTCTAAGGTGGCAGAGACTGGCGGAAGGGAGACCATGAAGAGAGTTGCAATGTTCCAGACGTGAGAATAGAGACACTTCAAACGAACATAAAGTTGGTGAATACAAAGAAATAAAAGGAGACATCAAAGACAACTCCAGAATTCTGAATTGAGAGGATACAAAAAAATGACAGAAAATGTATAAAAATCCCAAATTTTTAAAGAGAAAAGAGGTGACAATTTTTATAAGCACTATGTGACAATAACAAGACATGCACACTTCCATTGGTAATTAGGTTTTGAATATAAATCAGCTGCTTTCTTGTTCTCATGTAACAAAAAGTCAGAGGTTGCACTGAAAGCCAAACACAGAAAGAAAAACATGGGCCCCACTTATGATGATGAGCACTGGGTGTTACACATAAGTGATGAATCACTAAATTCTACACCTGAAACCAATTTTACCATATATGTTAACTAGCTGGAATTTAAATAAAAACTTGAAAAACAAAGCAAAACAAAACACACATGGGCCCCAGAGTCAACACAAATCAGGGTTTCAGACACAGCTCTGGCACTTTCCAGCCCTGTGACCCTGGACAAGTCACTCGACTGTTAATCAGATTCTTCAGTCTAACACAGGAAGATGGCTGTAGCAAGCTCCCAAAGCTATCAGGAAGATTAAATGAGATGCTGAGTACTTATCAGAGTGTCCAGCACATAGTAAGAGCTGAGTAAAACACAGCTAGTGCTATTATTGCTGATTGTTTTCTCTATTGATATTTCAAGAACAGCAAAGCGGTAAGTAGAAAAATTGACCTGCTGAAGGATATATGGCTAACACTGAGGATTAAAGAGTTCTTGACTTAATTCAATAAATTTTCCCCCAGAATTTTGATGAAAACTGAATAAAACTTTATTATAGTTGCAAAAAGCATTTTTCTTAGGAAGATGGAAAATTACTGCCTGCTTCTGATTGTCTGTGCCAGAAAAAGAGCTTATTGGTGCAGATCATCAAAATCAACAAATAGTCTAACCAGCTGGACCAGGGCTCAACACTTACTCCCTGAGTCAGGAAAATCTGCCATGGCACCAACTCCAACAGTTAGAAGAGGAATCTCTTGCCAGAAATGCCATGCTCCCACTGGCAGGATAACCCTTTGCCTCACCCAACTAGGTCAGCACTGCTTCCTTGGCTGTATATAGTGGTTCTGGGATGAAGGACCAACAACAGTCAGAGACCCGTGGTACATGACTCCCTAAGTACTCTATTAACCTGCAGTGTCTACAATGCAGTTTGATGCGGCCATCTTTTGGCTAACTAGGCAAACATAAGTCCACATAGTGTTATATTTTACCAAAAGATATACTTCAAGTCATGAATGTAAGCACTAAAAGGAGAAACTGTTAAAAGTGGCTTTCTCAGGAGAATCATAGCAAGGATGGGATATGGAGAAAGGCAGAGTTTTCACTGTTCATTTACAGTCTTCTATACCATAGGAAGTTTTTTTTTCTTAATCATGGACATATGTAATTTTATTATTATTTATTAGTTTTTTGTATCAGGGTAATTCACCTAATTTAAGTCAAATAGTACTCAACTGTTCATAACGAAGAAGGGCAGTGCCCATGCTCTACCCCGCACCCATCTCCAAGCCCTATCCTCAATGGCCCACACTATCCACTCTTTTGATATTTATCTTCATATTTTATATGACATACTTATAATGCTATTTCTTGATTTTGCAATATTAGACATTATCTACTGACTTTCTATAGTAAAAAAGTAACAATTTAGGTCACTCAACAGAACCTATCTCATCCTCCGATCTAACAATTCTGGTTATATCATTAGTCAGTAGTTCATTTACATTATAATTACAGAATTATTGTTCACTCCTGAGACACATATTATTTTGATTCAATTTTTTATACAAAATTTTATTATTTCTGGAATTGCCTACTTTTTAACAGATTATTTTTTTAGGTAACTGACATTTCTTCCCCAGTGTTCAAACAGATCTGTCAAATACACATCAAAAAATTTTTTTTCAAATAATAAAACATATCAGACAAATGATCAGTTCCTTTTAAATTTTCCCCCTAGATATATCCTTCTTGGTGTCTATGTCTGGCCACATTGATTTCTGTCTTGGGTCAAGCCTTAGACATGATCCTATTAGAGTTTCCTGTTTTCTGGCTGGTAAGTCATCCTTTCAGTTTACTCCCTTTTTTAGTTAAAGTATGTTCTCCGGGTAACTTTCATAAGAAAGAATATATGAATAATACATTTTTAAAAGTATCTGTATGCCTGAAAATACCATTTTTCTATGTATACACTTGACATTTTGGCTGGGTATAAAAATCTATGTTGAAATTAATTTTTACTCAGGATTTTTAAGGGGCTACTCCATTGTCTTAAAAATTGTAATATTGTAATTGAAAAGCCCTATGCCATTCTGATTCCTAATACTTGGTCTGTGATTTGCTTTTTTTGTTTCTGAAAGCTTTAATAATCATTTATTTTTTCCCTGGCATTTTGAAATTTTACAATGTTAGACCTTGGAATGGGCCTTTTTTCATGCTTTGTGCTTGGTTTTCAGTGGGCCCTTTTCAATCTGGAGGCTTGTTTTCTTCAGTTTGGGGAATTTTTCTTGTATTATTATTTTAAAATATTTTGATGTCATACATTTTAGTATTTCCTCTTCTTGGAACTCCTGGACATTGGTTTTTGTCTCCATTGGATTTATCATCTAACTTTCTTCTATTTTCTGTTTCATTATCTTTTGATTCTAACTTCTGGGAGATTCTCTTGACTTCATCTTCCAAAGCTTCTACTGAATTTAAGAAAAGATTTCTGCCACAATTTTCATTCCCAGAAGATATTTCTTCTTTTCACTGTTTTACATAGCATGCTATTTTTATCTTATCGATATATTATCTTATTTATTAGAATATTATAGTATTTTAAGTGTTCTCCTCTACTCTATTATATATTGCCCAATTTCCTTTTTTTCTGTTTGTCTATTTTTAGACAATCCCTTATGTTAGAGGCTTTCTTCAAATACATGTTGGTACTTGGCTGTCATTTCACATTTTAAATGAAATAGTGAACAAAAAATGCTTTTTGGGTAATGGGATAGTTTACATTATTGTTCAGAAAATTTTCACTTCTATCTCCCTTCCATTAGGAATGGAATACACTGTCTCTTCCTAATGACTTTGGACTTGGCCATGTGATTTCACTTGGCCAATGAATTTTTGTGGCTATAATGTAAGCAGAAGTCATAAATATGTTTATGTGGTTTGGCTTTGCTTTTGTATTCTGGTGATTCTCTGCTAGAAAAGCATGCCCTTGACAGCTGCTACTGCTTTTGCTTGGACTGAAGAATAAATACCTGTGGAGCAGAACCCAACCCAAACCACAGCCCAGACAACCTACCACCCATAACCCAAAGCAGAGTTCCCTAGTCAAATGAAGCCTAGATCAGCCAAATCTCAGTTGACCTGAAGATTCATAAAATGAGCATAAATGATTGCTATCATAAGCCATGAGTGTTTTCAGTAGAAAATGATTGACAAACCACTCTAAAGGAATATGGTGTGTGACAACTGTCTATTTCCTTAGAATTTTATTTGATCCTTAAAACAACTGCATGAAGCACATAGGGCAGGTATCCCTGTTTATACAAAAAAGAAATTGAGGGTCCAAGACATTGAATGATTGTCCAAAGAAGTAAATCTAAGCCTTGGCCCAGATCTTCTGATATTACTGCCTCCACACCATACTATAAGTTAAACATTGGCTTTCAATCTTTTTTGTTTTCTTTTCTTTTCAAACCAGGCCATGGTAAGAAATCCATTTTACATCACAATTCAGAAACATGCACGATCTCACGCACACACATTTAAATGTAACTAGCATTTCATAAAACAGTATTAGTCCTTACTTTGTGTGAAGTGCTCAGCTATGTCCTATTGCTTCTTGTTCTATACACTTCCTTAAAAAAACTTTTGGTTGCAACCTATAATATTGTTTTCACAGTCTTGCAATTTGAAAAGCATTGTGTATGTCTGATAAATAAGAAACACTTTTTACATAAATTAAGTAGAATCAAATAGAGTTTCATTAAGAGAAGCTCTATACACATTTCTCTTGATTTCCTAAGAAAAAATATCCAAAGAAATGAACATAAAACCCATCTGAAAAATTATATGTCATCTTAATCCTAGAGGATAACTTTACCTGGAAAAACAAAGTAGCATACATGAATGATTTTAATCCAATGGTCATGATTTATCCCTGCTACTAAATATTATGTGACTTAAAAATCATTTAATAATTTTAAATATAGGATAACTTAGTTGTATCTGTGAGGAAGAGAATGGGGAGAGAAGAGAAAAAAACAACAAAACAGAAAAGTAAGACCAGAACCCAAAGTTCTTGCAAAGTGAGAAGAACTTGTGGTTTTGAAGCTGACAAAATTTGACAGTATGAACTTATCACTCAGAAACCAACGGATGAATTCATAGACTATATTTAGAAAATAAAGTAGTATATGATACTGACAAATGAAACACAATAATGTATAACTTGGGAGAGAAGGAATAGTTTCTGTCAAGTTCTGTATGGGTAAAAAGAATGGACTTACTGGAAATTTAGTATCTGCCAGCTGACACTTCTATTAACTTACAGATGTTAAGGATGATTTTACCAAACCACTAATAAGATTTTGTCTGGGGCTACACTAGCTACCTGTGGCTATTTAAATTTAAGTTAATTAAAATAAAAAGTTTAGTTCCTCATTTGCGTTAAGTGCTCAATATGGATTGAGTCTGCCATACTGGACAGTGCAGGTATAAAATATTTTCATCAACACAGAAAATTCTATTAGATAGCGCTGCTCTAGAATATAGCAACATACATTTCTAAGACTCACTCTCCAAACTGGACTCTTAGAAAAGCAGCCTGTGTGAATAAAATGATATTATAGGAGGTAAAAAAGTCATTTTAGAAATGGACAAAAATGGTTGTCCTTTTTAGGGTAGATGTGGAAGTTTGCTGCTACCATTCTAGAAGTTCTGTTCATGGTTATCATTGTTAAGGGCATACGATTTTGATTTACTATGTTTTTATTGTGGGCCTAATAGTAACCATGATAGCAGTCATCATTTTTGAGTGCTTACCATGTGCCAGGCATTACCTTAGTTAGCATTTTGTATTTTTAAATTTTGTATTTTTAATCTCATTTTGTGTTTGTGACAACCTTGTCAAAATCAGCAACCAATTCCTGTTTTATAGATGAGAAAGCTGAAGCTCTCAAACGTTTAGTAACTTACACAAGACTATATAGTGGCAGAGCTGGAATTCAAAACTGGATTAATCTGATTTCAAGTTCTCCAGTCTCTCCACTATATCACATCTGGTGTCCCTATGCAAACCTGTTAGATGTTAACAGAAGACAAAGAGGAAATGATGCAATGTGCTTTCTGAAACTTCTTGGCCTACAATTTGGGATGAATAGGAAAGACACTGAAATAAGACATAACTCAGATGGCCTAGATCAAACATCACACCAGCAAACACAACGATGGTGATTGGCAAAGCCTTGGCCAAAGTTCACTTTGAAGATGCATTTCTCCTTGAGACTTAAGCAGTGCTGATCTCAAGAAGGGGAGTGGGGTTCGCTTGGTCTCAGGTCACAGTTCCTATCACTTACAACATAGTGACTCCACACCAGCATAAGAACCAATATGGCACTGACCTTTTAGCCTTCCCGATATAATATGTAACATTTTCATGAAACTTTTCCATTTTTTCTTTCTTTTTTTTTTTAAAGATTTTATTCATTTATTTGAGAGAGAGAGAGGGAACGAGTGGGGGGAGGGGCAGAGGGATAGGGAGAGGCAGACTCCCCACTGAGCAGGGAGCCCAACGCGGGGCTTGATCCCAGGACCCTGAGATCATGACCTGAGCTGAACGCAGTCACCTAACTGACTGAGCCACCCAGGCACCACAAAACTTTTCAGTTTTCTAATTGTTTCTAATGTGACTACTAAATCGATCCTTATTCTAAGCAAATGTTCTTTAAGGAATTTTAACAAAAGTTATTTTTTTTTCCTTTCCTGAATGTTAAAGGAAGTGGTATCAACTGATCATTTATATTCAGAGATATTTCCTCAGAGCTAAAGTAACTCTCAGGCCAAACAAGTGTTCAAAACAGATGAGAAGGGGCTATGGCAGAAAAGAAGTACCTTTCTAAAAGCATGTATCCAAAGAAAAGAAAAATTTAAGACATTTAAAATAAAACTGATTCTGTTATACTGTGACAATACAGCAGATTTTTTGGTGAAGCCAAGCTTAGACCACTTTTCTGTGATGCTAGGAGATTCAAAGGCAAAAACAAGAATCATTTCAGCTCTGGAGTCAGTTTACCAAAAAGAGGCCAGTGATAGCTCTACTCTTTTGGACTGCTTTAGTAAATGCTTTATGCTTGCTAGAAGTAGAGAAAGGGCTTGCTTTGTAATCTCATGATTGCAAATTTCTACTTATCACGGACAAAAAAAAAATTAAGCCATTCCTAAAGTCTAATTTTTTTCTTTAAAATACTGAGGTGCCTTGTTTTGCCCCAAATTCTCTCATGCTCTTTCAGTGTGCTAAAAGGGTAAAATATTGGGGTGCATGGGTGGCTCAGTCAGTTAAGCATCCAACTCTTGATGTCAGGTCCGATCATGATCTCAGGGTCGTGAGATCATGCCCTGTGTTGGGCTCCACGCTCCGTGTGGAACCTGCTTGAGACTCTTGTCTCCCTCTGCTTCTGCCCCTCCCCCCTGCTTGCTCACTCTCTCTCTAAAAATGAATAAAATCTTTTTAAAAAAATAAAAGGGTAAAATATTAACATTGTTCAAATACTCATATGCTTACACATTCACATTATAAACACCATGGAGAGAGAGATCTTGACCTTTCACGTCTACTGACCTTAGATAAAAGGGCATTAAGATGACCCTGGGTGAGGTGAAATCTGAAATAAGATGCAATTGTTGGAAAGCCATTAAAAAAAAAGAGGTGATAATTTTTTTCTAATGACCCACTGCAAAAGAGTTGTTAAGATGCAAGAACATGGGTAAGAATGACTGGGTGAGCTAGCTGCAGATCACAGATATAATGGGTAAAGAAGACCCCACACGGTGAGTAAGAAAGAGGCAAAGAACACAATGTTAACATTAATGTCAGATTCTTAAATTAATGAAGTAGTCAAATATATAAATCTGCTCATTGTTGACCATACCAGTTACTGACAGATGTATCAGTGATGTGAAGTTTGAAAATTATCTGAGAATAAATTTTGCATTTGGTTCAATACCAGAAAATGTATCAAGAGCTGCACTAAAAAAAGAGAGCCATCAATTGTGATGTTAAGAAAAAAACCTATCACTTCTGAGACACACCTGCCTCCTGCTGGGGGCTGAATCCTTCATTTTCTACTTTGAAGGTCCCCTGTTTCTTCTACTCTATAGTTTGATGCCAAGGGCCCTTGGTGTATACAATCTACATCAACCCTGCTGTGTGGTACATTTCATTCTTGTCTTCATTCATCATGATCACAGACTCAGAGGGTTCAGAGTTAATGTTAACCACAACAGAAATACACAGTAGAGTTGCAATGCGTCACAGCAAGAGAGAAATGTAAGAAGTGTACATAACTGTCCACCATTTAACTAAGTAAGTGAATGTCTTGGAATAAATATGAAGATTGAGACATGAATATACTGAGCTTTTGGTCAGTCACAGTATACGTGTACCTCTTACAGTATGAGCATCCTGCCATAGTAAGTGCAATTTCATCAAAGAAAGAGATGTATTTTTCATACAGATGGGCCCCCAAATACAAGCCAACTTGTTTATACCTGGTCCTTGTCTGAATAAAAGGCAATCCATCCCAACAATGGAAGTAAAATAATATGAATTAGAATTTCTGAGAAAGGGTATGAATGTCTCCAATGTGGTAGGAATATAATGTTCTAAATACATACAAAATTAATACATACAAATCTATGTAGACTATGCAAATTATGAGCAATTTATGAGATTTTCAAAAGTCTTTTTGACCATATAGTATTTCCCTTTCAAACTGAATTTAGACATAACCATCTCTCCTGAAATGTCACTTCACTGTAATGAAATATACTGAGTTTATTTTAGCAGTAGAATTTATTAAAATAGCTTCACAAATAATTTTAGTTCTATATTTATAAATATTCTGGAAGTTGAAGGGGTCATTTATATTTTACTATTTTTAATCGGAGGAATTAATTGCTTTTGCTGTCACTGGTGAAGACTTTGGGATTTGTCCCTACAAATACTCAAGGGTCTGCTCTAACGTCAAACAAAGATTTGAAAACAGCTTCCTAACACTGCCCCCCTGAGACTCCCCCCTCCCCTCGATGGTGAGTTGAGTGAATCACTGGAGAACTACTAGGTTTCAATGTATCTATAAGTAAAAACCTCCTAGGAATGGTTGCTTGATCTCTTACAAATCCACCTAATTGAATTATCATCCAAGAGAATATTTCTGTTTTGTTCATAGCTATGTCATGAGAGCTATGTTAATGGAGTTATTTTAATAAACTCAAAACACTTCAGATCTTTGGTAGTCCCCTGCTTTACAAAGCTGGTAATCCTATGGCATCTATTCTACTGCACATACCATAACATGCTATATTGGGACATTTAAATATGACAGGCCTTGTAATGTTGTCTGTGGAGAGACTATAACTAAAAAGACTGGTGCACGTCTATATTCCTCTGTAGATAAAAAGGAAATCCTTTAGTATCTTGTAACCATCCCCTGTTATAACTTTAAAAAAAAAAAGAAAGGCTTCAAAAGGTAACAGGTTGGCTTCTTATTTTCTAGGAGGAAATTTATGTCAGCAATGTACTTAACTTCCCAATTTAATAAAAGGAGAAACCACTTTACATTTAAAATGTGAATATATAAAATTAACTTCATGGGAATGTAAATTGGTGCAACCACTATGGAAAACAGTATGGAAAGTCCTCAAAAAATTAAAAATAGAACAAGCAGATGATCCAGCAATTCCACCTCTGGGTATTTATCTGAAGGAAACAAAATCACTATCTCGAAAATATATCTGTACCTCCGTGTTCATCACAGCTGACACACACACACACACACACACACACACACACAAAAACATGTTCATCACAGCTTTATTCACAGTAGTTAAGACAGGGACACGACCTTTGAGTCTGTGGATGAATGAATGGATCAAGAAAAAGTGATTTTAAATACTTAGCCATAAAAAAAGATGGAAATCCTGACATTTGTGACAAAATGGATAGACTTTGAGGGCATTATGCTAAGTAAAACAAGCCAGAGAGACAAATACCATATGATGTCACTTTATATGTGGAATCTTAAAAAAAAAAAAAAAGAACTGAACTCATAGATACAGAGAACAGATGGGTGGTTGCCAGAGGTGGGGGCGGCCGAATTGTTGAAGGGGTTGAAAAGGTACAAATTTCCAGTTATAAGATACTGGGGATGCAGTGTACACTATGATGACTAAAGTTAACATTACTGTACTACATATTTGAAGGTTACTAAGAGAATAGATCTTAGGAGTGCTCATTACAAGAAAATGCCTAACTATGTGAAGTGATGGACGTTAACTAAACTACCTGTGGTCATCATTTCACAACATATGCATATATCAGATAATCATATTGTACACCTAAAACTAATATAATGTTAAACATTAACTGTATCTCAATAAAATGAGGAAGAACATGTATGTATTACATGTGTGTATTATTTACACGCATTTACATATATTTATATACACATATATTTAAAATGTGTATTATACATTGTAATCTATTATATGAATATGCATGTTTTAAATATATGTAATATATTCAAATTAATTTCAAATGCTAATTTAATAGAATAACAGGGGAAATTAGTAAAATAAAATGGCCAAGAAGAAACTGTGGCTCCTCCCATTCTTCCCTGAAAGGGGGCCATGGGCCTTTGGCCAAGAGGCAGGAGAGGATCGCAGGTGAAGACAACCCCAGTTTCTGAGGTGTGAGTCACCAACACAAAGGAGTCTTTGGCCGGTACTTCCTAACAAATTAATGTAAATCTTTTTCATGTAACTCTCTATGTGATTCATATTAAAAAATGTTAGACTAACTGTAAGCCAATTCTCCTTAAGGCACTTTATTACCTTTTTTAAAGGCTTTATTTATTTGTCAGAGAGAGAGAGAGAGAGAGAGCGCATGAGCAGGGGGAGCAGCAAGGCAGAGGGAGAAGCAGACTCCCCACTGAGCAGGGAGCCCGATGCGGGACTCGATCCTGGGACCCCAGGATCATGACCTGAGCCGAAGGCAGATACTTAACCGACTGAGCCACCCAGGGTTCCCTCTTTAAGGCACTTTAAAAGTATTTTCCTTGTTACAGTCAATACATCCAAAAGAAAAATAAGCCTGGAGTTGTTTCTCTCAAAATGAGCTGTAATAAAAACAGGAAGATCCCTTCTCTGATGGGACATCCTCATATAAAAAGATTAGTCTTAAAATTATTTCATATGTTTTTCTTTCTTATGAAAGAGGAACTATCCAACAAGTACAAATGCTGGGAGATAAAAGAATTACTCAAGAAAACATCTATAAATAGCTACTCTAAACTCAAATGTTCATTACAATTGTTGACTTTTATCACTGTTTGAGAACTATTTTAACACCAATTGAGAAAATCACCCAAAGCAAAAATAAAATAATTCCAATTTAGGAAAACAAACTGTTAGTTAATTCTTGTAAATAATTTCTTCCCAAGCCCTCAATTCAACACAGTAAGTACTTTTGAGTCCCTACTATGTGCTGGACATTGTATTGTATGTATATTACATATTTTATATATGCATGTATATAATCCAGATGGCCAGACGATTACATACACATATACATCTCCAATCTGTCCACTCTTAATTTCACACTTTCTTGTCCTTTATAACTATTAAAATATAAACTAATTTCCTATCATTTTGATAAAAAAACAAACCCAATGATACATCTAGTTTTTCATATCATTACCTCCTCAAATTTACAAGCATCTGTGCTATAGTAAATAACAGAAATTACTGCAATACTCTCGTTTAGTTCTTGTAAAAATTTATAGCCAGAAAATCTCTTAAGTATTAATATTAAGGCTCCAGGATTCATGTTAAATGAAATCTAACTATAATTTTCACATTACATTTCTATATTTTGGGACATCTTGTTCTGTGTATCTCTGAATACTAGTGCTATTAATATTTTCTGATAAAATAATTCAATTGAAAATACACTGAAATACAAGATTAAAATAACTTTGGTCATATTGCCCACTACTAATTACAGTGTCGTTGCTACTGCAGCATTCCCCATGGCTAGAAACGGAACTAAACACTAATAAAAAATAAGGCTAAATATAAAACCACACTAAAACAATTTTAATAAATGAGAGAATGAAAGGCATTTTCAAGTAAGATAAGATGATTTCACTATCTATAAAGATAAATAAATTGAAATGAACTGAAAATATTGCTATTCTAAAAGTTTTATCTGGTTTTGCTGTAGGAAAAATTATAACTAAATTTTTAAATGTGTGAAGTTTATTATGTATTTATAGTTTAGAAAACATCTTTTTATTATTAAATGTATTTACAATGCCTTCAGTTCCCATTATGAGATTAAAAATACTTAAAAGACATCAAGGATATAATTTATCATCCTAAGTTAAATAGTGAATTTCTGAAAATCTTTTCATGGTTGACACTATTACCTTACATGAATTGCAGCATAAAGGCTTCCATTCTATTGGCTTCTATTGGCATAAAGCAACACAGAATTCCAACAGTTTTCTATATTTTCTATTTATGCTTCAAATGTAATTTTTTTCAACCATAAATGCAGGAATACCAATATTCAAGTATGCTTTTCTAAAGCCAAAAATTGTTTTGAGTAGATGTAGAAGTACAGACAACTATCAAATTATAATTTCCAAAGAAAACGAGTTAACAAATCTGCTGCTATCCCAGCAGTAAGCATGGTTTTTCAGTTATTGTGTCAGCTATTAAAAATTGTGTGAAAATAAACCAGCCCATTTATTCTTAGTAGAAAAGCAGGCAATTGTGGCAAAACTTATATTATGGTCTCTTAGATAAGGCACACATTTTTACTATTGTTCAGCAAGCACAAATTAAAACTCTTATACTCGATGTTACTTTTTTAGGAGTTGTCAGAAAAGCATCAGTTAAAAAATACTCTGATTCCTAAAGGGAAAACACAAGAAAGCTTCAGGGTTATTTTGCACCTAACTTTCAGGACCTCGATGTGCATTCTTTAATTTATCAAATAAAATTCTTCTTCCTTAAATACTGCACTGATTATATTTCTAAAATGTGCTCCTACCAAAAGGAACCTAAAACATTTGGGAGGATCCTAAAACATTTGGGTGTTAACTCCCCTGTTCACATCAAGATTTTAATAAAAATACAGGCCTTAAAAAAACGGTACAGTGAGAGATAGAAGACGCCCAGCTTTCCTGTCACTTTACAAATGGGAACACTGGGGGCCAGTGGGATCAAATCAAACAACCCACTGAAGTTCACTCAGCTGGACTAGAACCCAGGCTTTGCATTCTTCACCGAATCCCATTTCCATTCAAACGTGGAATTATGCCAAATCACAATGCTAACTCAGTTAAAAAGCATCAACAAGCTTCTATTGGCAATAATTAATTTTTTAAATGCAATAAAGAAAACACATCATCTGTTTCTTTTCTGAGAACTGTTATTCAACAAGAAGTTTTTCTTTGTGCTCTGTATATTCTCCTATTAGTTAAATTCTGTCAATCTCTGACAATCAGAACAAATTTAAGACTCAGATCCCCCTTTGTAAAACTAATTTCATAAGACCATATATATCAGTTCTTAATTAAAAAATGTATTTTATTAGATTTTATTTTTATCAGTATTACTGTTTAGTATAGGTGCTAGGGCAAAAGAACATATTTCTTTTCTCAAACATTTAGACCTATTCAAGATCTCCCAGCCTTTCACTTGAAACTGAATGATTTCATTTTATAGGAAATCATATTTTAATTTTTCACGACATCAGTTTGAAATGATTGAGAAGAGGAAACCCCCACCTAAGGAGTCTAGACCACTTAACAGTACAGATGAGGGAATACAGCACCTTTTCCGTCCCATCCAAATATACTGGACCTCTGAGAGGTCACCCCCTTTTACCACCTCCCCACTTTCTGTTACTCCTGGGTGTACCTGATGACAGAGAACATCCACATCAATGCTCTGGCTATAAAACTCTAAAGACAGTAAGACAGGTAGAGTTTTACTGAAAACACACCTAGAGCATCCAAACCTCTTCCCTGAACAGTTAATGCTTGGATTCAAAATACTCTGACCACTGAAACAGCATGTCTGTCTTCAACTCACCTCTTAGCTGCTACTCTGCTCAGGACACAAAATGGATTCTCCTCCACTGGAAAACCGGCCAATTTAACCTTATCTTGTTGGACGGTTTTCACCGAAATTAATGAGACATTCTTATGTGAAGAGGAAACAGCAAATTTTAACAACAAAACTGGGTTTATTTTTAGAGACATAACTGATTGAAAAAAAAAATCCTTCTGTACTGAGACATGGCGTACGTGATCTCACCTTATGGGGAGTTTTTAGAAAATTCACTTTAGCTGTGAGTTATAGAAATATTTCTGTAAAATTCTATTTGGGGAACTTAAGAATTTATTGTACTTCACTTTAACTCAAAAATAACCTATATTTTCTATTAACTTGGCAAGAAGCTTCCAATGTAAAGTAGATGCTTTAATTAATAAATATTTTGAGTATGATTCTTTTCATTAACAACATCCACATACAAAGGAGTAAATTCATCTATCCAACTTATTGACCATCTATTCAATCACCACAGCTCTATGTATATATACAGCTTTTCATAATTTAGATGCTGTGATGATTAGAAAAGTAACATAATTCTTGCCCTCACTCATTTTTATTATGAAAAATGAAGTAGGCATTGAACAGATAAATATAGGGTAATGATTAGGATGGAACATTTTTTTATTGAGATAAAATTGACATATGACATGGTATTACTGTTGATCTTGAACAATGTGGGAGTCAGGGGTGCCAGCCCCTGACAAAGTTGAAAATCCACATATAACTTTTGATTTCCCCAAAACTTCACTATTAAAAGCCTACTGCTGACCAGAAGTCTTACCAAATCAAACAGCTGATTAACACATATTTTGTATGTTCTATGTATTATATACTGTTCTTACAATAAAGTAAGCTAGAGAAAAAAATGTTATTAAGAAAATCATAAGGAAGATAAAATACATTTATAGGACTGTACTGTATTTATCAAAAAAAAAAATCCATGCATAAGTGGGCCCTAGGAGTTCAAGCCCATGTTGTTTCAGGGTCAACTGTACAGCATAATGATTTGACCTACGTATACAAACATGCTTTTAAAAGGACAGTAGGTCAATAGTTGAACAGAAGAAATCTGAAAAAATGGTTTTACAGAGTCAAATTCCTCAAATTTCCAGTTTAGTCTATTCGGATTATTTAGATAAAGAAACTGGAATTTACGCAGGTCCATCCCCCGTCCACTGGGAGCTTCCCAACACAAGTTTAAATCCTGCCAGCCATAAATATGATCCCCATTTACGAAGGCGCTTTGATTTCTTAGCAATCTATGCCTAATTTCCTGAGTATTTGCCATCAATCGAATCTGTCATATGGCTCTGTTAGGCCCACGTGCACTACTTGTACATAGTGGTACAAGAACAAAAGTCAACGTGCTTTGATTTGAAGAAGGAAATGGTCTGGTTCTCAAACAAGAAAATAAACCATGAGTT
Source organism: Zalophus californianus (assembly GCF_009762305.2). Taxonomy (NCBI): domain Eukaryota; kingdom Metazoa; phylum Chordata; class Mammalia; order Carnivora; family Otariidae; genus Zalophus; species Zalophus californianus. Next base: position 62,798,722 of record NC_045604.1, on the reverse strand, counting down.
TAAGCAAACATATGGAAGACAGAATGAAAATATCCAGCTATCACGGGGGGGCGGCGGTGGTGGTTTCCAGCTACAGGCCACTGGGTTCTGCCCTGCTATGTGTGCCAAACTGTTTAAACCACTGACTTTACTAAGGAAACTGATGATGTGCTGATCAAATGTGCCTGTAACACAGACTAGAGAGGACTAATTTATTATGGTGAGATGTCAAAACAGAATCCAAAGAGGTTCAGACCAGCTGACACAATAGGTCCAAACAAACTAATCAACTTTCAGAGAGACAAATGCAAATACCTATATTTACAGTCCAATGTAGGAGAGCAGACCTATGTCATTTGGGGTTTTAACTGAACTAAAGCTCAGTAAGAGTTCGCAGCGAGACACATTTGCTAAACATGTAACGCAAAATGATAATGCAAAATAATCTAGCTCTGAAGCTAGATTACTGTAAGCTCAGATGACTGGCCAGGTCATACCAAAAACATCATATTCAGTTATTATGACTCCAGAAAGCAACTAGATAAAATAGAACATAGTCAGGAGAAAGAGGTGAGGGTGGAGAATGTGAAGAGCAATCATCAAGACGTTAGTAAAAATAACAGTTATTAACATTAATAGACAAGTTATTATATGTCATGTACTGTACCACGGGGTTAACATAGATTATCTCAAATTTTACAAAACCCTGTAAAATCATTTTAGGGGAACCTGGGTGGCTCAGTCAGTTGAGTGACTGACTCTTGATTTCAACTCCGGTCATGATCTTGGGGTCATGGGATTGGGCCTCGTGTCAGGCTCCACATTCAGCAGGGAGTCTGCTTGAGATTCTCTCTCACTCGCCCTCTCTCTGCCCCCCCTCCTGCTCATGTGTGCTCTCTCTCTAAAATAAATAAGTAAATCTTAAAAAAAATTTTTTTTGACAGAGAGATAGAGAACACAAGTAGGCAAAGCGGCAGGCAGAGGGAAGGGAGAAGCAGGCTCTCCACTGAGCAGGGAGCCCCACTCAGGGCTCGATCCCAGCTGGGATCACAGCCTGAGGCGAAGGCAGATGCTTGACCCACTGAACCACCCAGGCACCCTTTTAAAAAATTTTTTTTAAAAAGTGGTAATTTTATCTATCCTCATTTTACAGATAAGAAAACTGAGGCTTTGACATCTGAAGTAATTTGCCCAAGTTCACCATGTAGTAGGTAGTGAAGTGAGAATCTGACTTCAGGTCTAACCTCTTGGCAACCTCTCTACCCACCCATCCTTCCAGTTACTGGGACCCTAACTGCCCGCGAGACACTGAAGCCCTGAAGATATTAGAGCAACAACGTGAAGGCTGGTGATCCACGTGGATATCATGGGGAACAGTATTCAGACAAAGGGAACAGCAAGTACCAAGGCCCTGAAGTAGGAGTGTATCTGATGTGTTTGTGGAACATCAAGGAAGTTAGTGTAGCTAGAGCAGAGTGATGTGGAAGAAAAGTAGGGGATGAAGACAGAGAGGAACAGGAGGGTCAAACTGTGTAGCACCTTCACCTTGTACATTACTGGAAGGACTTTGCCTTTTCCCAGGACTGAGAGAGGGAACCACCAGACAGTTGTAATCAGAAGAGTGACAAGATCTGACACGGGTTTTAACAGGGTCCCTCTGGCTGCAAAGGGACTAAAATGGGGAGACACAGGGGGAAGGGAAATCAGTTAGGACATCCTTGCAATAACACCAGTGAAGATGACAGTATCTTGAACTACAGTCTGGGAGTGCATATAACTGATAAAAGTATATGGATGGCATGAAAGCACCCAGAAAGAGGTTTAATATCATTAATCATTAGGGAAATGCAAATTAAAACCACAATGGGATACCATTTCACACTTATTAGAGTGGGAAAATACAAAAAGACTGATCGAACATTTTTAATTAATTAACTGCTAAAAGAAGAAACATTATTATAAAAGAAGTTTCTTTTCTCTCTCTCTTTTTTTTTTTTTCCTGAGAGAGGGAGTGTGAGCAGGGGGAGGGGCAGAGGCAGAGGGAGAGAGAGAAACTTAAGCGGGTTCCATGCCCAGTGCAGAGCCTGACACGGGGCTTGATCTCACGACCTAGAGATCATCACCTGAGCTGAAATCAAGAGTCGGACGCTTAACTGACTGAGCCACCCAGGCGCCCCAAAAGAAGTTACTTTCATCTTGATTCTGACTAAAACTTTTTGCCTGCCATAGCACAACCAAGATGAACTAGGAGTTATAGGATGTGTAATCTAGTTGAGGCATTATTACTTATTATTGAAAGTTCATTCTTCAGCTCACCTATGCATTCATTTACTCGTTCATTCACCTGACAGATAAAACTTGTGGTAAGCCTTCTCTGTGCTGGGTGCTGGGGACACAAGGTTGAATAAGATATAGACTCTGACTTCAAGTGGTTTTTTTTTTTTTTTAAAGATTTTATTTATTTATTTCAGAGAAAGAGAGATGAGAGATAGAGAGCACGAGAGGGAAGAGGGTGAGAGGGAGAAGCAGACTCCCCGCTGAGCAGGGAGCCCGATGTGGGACTCGATCCCGGGACTCCAGGATCATGACCTGAGCCGAAGGCAGTCGCTTAACCAACTGAGCCACCCAGGCACCCTCTGACTTCAAGTGGTTTACCACTATTTCTGGCAAGTGATTTCAGTTTTCTGGGGCTCAGTCTTCCACCTGCATCTCTTGAGCCTCCTGTTGTCCTCCAGGTATATATGGAAGAATGCCTCTGCGTATTCTGTCCCTTTTCCTGAATGGCCTTCCCTTCCTATCTCTCTGCTTTGCTCCAGACTAGGCTGAAATATGACTTTTATGATAGGAGTTTTTTTAAGCAACAGCTTTACTGACATAATTCACACACAATTCTCTCATTAAAGTATACAACTGAATGTGTTTTAGTTTATTCACAGAGTTGTGCAACTATGACATTGGTCAATTTTAGAACAGCAAAGAAACCCCATGCCCACTGACAGTATCCACCCCCCCACGAGCCCCCCAACCTCCTCAGCCCAAAGCAACCACTAATCTTTCCATCTCTATAGATTTGCCTATTCTGGACACTTCCCACAAATGGAATCATACAATTGTTGTCTTTCATGACAGGCTTCTTTCACTCAGCTGACTCTTTTCATGGTTGAACCATTTTATGGAATGTACCAGTATGTCTTTTGTTTTCATTGTCAACATATAAAGATAGAGTTATAATCACATTTTATTCATCCATTTATTAGTTGATGTCCATCCAGCAATTGCTGGATCGTTTGGCAGCTCCATTTTCAACTTTTTGAGGAACCTCCATACTGTTTTCCAGAGTGGCTGTACCAGCTTACATTCCCACCAACAGTGTAGGAGGGTTCCCCTTTCTCCGAACCCTCGCCAACATCTGTCGTTTCCTGACTTGTTAATTTTAGCCAATCTGACTGGTGTGAGGTGGTATCTCATTGAGGTTTTGATTTGGATTTCCTTGATGCCGAGCGATGTTGAGCCCTTTTTCATGTGTCTGTTGGCCATTTGGATGTCTTTGCAGAAACGTCTGTTCATGTCTTCTGCCCATTTCTTGATTGGATTATTTGTTCTTTGGGTGCTGAGTTTGATAAGTTCCTTATAGATTTTGGATACTAACCCTTTATCTGATATGTCATTTGCAAATATCTTCTCCCATTCTGTCGGTTGTCTTTTGGTTTTGTTGACTGTTTCCTTTGCTGTGCAAAAGCTTTTTATCTTGATGAAGTCCCAATAGTTTGTTTTTGCCCTTGCTTCCCTTGCCTTTGGCGATGTGTCTAGGAAGAAGTTGCTATGTCTGAGGTTGAAGAGGTTGCTGCCTGTCTTCTCCTCAAGGACGTTGATGGATTCCTGTCTCACATTTAGGTCTTTCATCCATTTTGAGCAACTTTTCACATGCTTTTTCTGCCATCTGTGTATCTTCTTTGGAGAAATGTCTATTAAGATTATTTTCCTGGGGGCACCTGGGTGGCTCAGTCGGTTAAAGTGTCTGCCTTCAGCTTAGGTCATGATCTCGGGGTCCTGAGATTGAGCCCCATGTTGGGCTCCCTGCTCAGTCTGCTTTTCCCTCTCCCTCTGCCTCTCCCTCCCACCTGTGAACTCTCTCTCACTCAAATAAATAAAATCTTTAAAGAAAAATTCTTCGCCTGTTTTTAAATTGGGTTGCCTTTTTTATTATATTGTAAGCATGCTTTAGAAGTCCCAGTTACAAATCTCTGATCGGTTACACTATTTGTAAACATGTTCTCTCATTGTAGGGGTTGTCTTTCCATTTTCTTGACGGTGTGCTTTGAAGCACAAAAGTTTCCAACTTTGATGATGCCCAATTTATCTATTTTTCCTTCTGTTGCTTGTGCTTTTGGTGTCATGTCTAAGAAACCACTGTCTAGACCAAGCTCACAGTGATTTACGGCTCTGCTGTCTTCCAAGAATTTTAGAGGTTTGGCTCTTAAATTTAAGTCTTCACTTTGAGTTAATTTTTGTGTATGGTGCCAGGTAGTGGTCCAAGTTCATTCTTTCATGCGTGGGTATCCAGGGCCCAGCACCATTTGTTGAAAAACTGTTCTTTCCCCTATTGAATTTTCTTATTATCCTTGTGGAAAATTGGCTGTTGAGTAGGATCCAACTCTGTCCCACCATAGTAAGCCACCCCTTGCACACTGAGCCCTCTTGTCACATTTTACCTCCTCGCCAGACTGTAAGAGTTGTATGAGCAACACACATATTTTATTGTAAACATATCTCATTGCAACCCCAGTACCTATTTGTAAGTGACATATGATAGTTTACCAATAACTATTAATTAAGCAATTTAATGTCTAAAAATGAGGCGATCATTCTCTCCTCACCTGCTGTCTAATTATCTACAACATGAAGGGGACAGAGCAAGTCATTACAAACTTTCTGGTTCTCAGTGCCCACCAGATCGTTGCTCCTTATGACCTGAGGCCCTCCCTTTGATTCTTCATACATGGCCAATGAAAGGAGAGAGACTGAAGAAAACAATCACCTCCATGAATTGCATTGCTATGTGATTAGAAAGCATCTTCTGAAAAATGCCAAGCTATATCAAATTATTCTCAACGACCAGTAATGGTTTGGGGCAGGGGTGTGGGGAGAAGGAGGTTATAATAGCAATTACAGTTTTAAAAAATCTTATTATCATGGATCCCTCCTAAAAATACTGATGGGACACAATGATGGATTTGTGGTCACGTTTGCCTTCTCTGAGTTAGAGTCTAATGGAAAGCAGACTCTATAGAGGCAAAAGCCCAGTTGTTCTCTGTGTAAACGTCTTTAGAATGCTTTCTACAGTCTTTCTCATTTTCTCCTCCACTTCCCCCCCCCCTTTGCCCTCCACTCGTCTTTTATCTTCCTGTTTATATGACTGAGACAGCTCTAGGTTCCTCCCTTCTCTTTTGGCTGATGAGGTAAGTCTAAGGTATCCTGAATTCAGCATTTAGAGACTTAAGACTTCAGGCTCCGCTCAAGAAAAATCGTCAGCTAGTCATACTTCTTGTATTACATATTACGAAGATACACACAAAGATAAATATCCTATATTTTAAAATATAGGCATAAATAGATATCTTAGCCATTGTCTTAATTCCCCCTTCAGATGAAAACATATCTGGTTCTTGTTATAGAAACCCTTCTATGGCTTCAATCACTGTACATAGAGTGGACCTTCAGTGAGTTAGGAAAGAAACGATGACCCAGCCCTATGATTCTATAATAAACGTAAGTGTAGAGACAACTGGAACACAATACCCTAAGGTTTCTAACTCAAATTAGGATCTGACAATTATCTCGCAGTATGAGTGAATTCAGATTGCTTTCTTTTTTAAAAATTTTAAAAATTTATTTTAGAGAGAGAGAGCACAAGTGGGGAGGAGGGGCAGAGGGAGAGAGAGAATCCCAAGCAGACTCCCCACTGAGCGCAGAGCCCAACACGGGGCTCGATCCCATGACCCATGAGATCATGACTTGAGCCAAAACCAAGTGTCAGATGCTCAACCGACCAAGCCACACAGGTACTCCTGAGGGAATTCAGGTTTCTGTGCATGAAATTCTGAGCAAATGAAAGAGAGGTCCAAAAGAAAAGGTGGTACTTGCAATGATGGGACAATCTTTCAAGTAGAACAGTTCTTTCTAGTCCATCTTCTTAACATACCTGTAGAAATTTTTACCTCCCCCTTTTCCTTAGCTGCCATTCTAAGGAGACAGGAGCACTCCCTTGCACTTCAGTGGGAACTTTCAACCACATCTTGACTTATGATTTCCAAAGCCAGGCTAATGTTATTGGTTGCATGAGTTATTACCATGAAGAGAGAGACAGAGACAGACTGAATATCAGAACTTCAGTTGTGAGTAGAGAGATTTGGTACAAAAAACAATTTTCCATTCCTCACTGGGCAGGCAGAAGGCAGGCCAGAAGTAAGGACACTGCTGCTTTCTTGTCTTTTCCCCCAAAATGGAATGTTACTGCAGCTGATCCACTTAAAAACAGATGTCAACACCAAAAAGGGTTAAATTACTTTGACAACCCGTTAACAAGAACAATAGGAAAATCTAGACACCTTGCAATTTATTAACAGTCAGCAGTATCTAGAATCTCTGTCTAGGGCAGTCTTTGACACCAACTCCAATGAGGGCCAGGGAAATAGTCCAGGGGTATGTGAAACCTCTAAGAGAATTTTTAAAAAATTGTTTTCATTCTGATGACTAAACAAAATCAAAATACAGAAACTGAACATGATCTTGTTCTCACCACAGGATTTCATTCCATCACCGCACTTCTGAGAGCACCAAGTGGAAGTGTTAAGGGGAAGGATTAACTATTAAAATCACAGGTCTCTAACAGGAGAACACCCTTGTTATCCTGCAGTTCATGGGTTCACACGGAAACTCTGGCTGGGGATATTTAATTCCACGGGTTTGGGGAAAGTTGGCTACTCCTCTAAAATACTTCCTTAAGACAGTTTGCTGTAGCCTGAAATATTTCCAATAGAACTTTTTTTTTTTTTAAAGATTTTATTTATTTGACAGAGACACAGTAAAGAGAGGGAACACAAGCAGGGGGAGTAGGAGAGGGAGAAGCAGGCTTCCCGCCGAGCAGGGAGCCCGATGCGGGGCTTGATCCCAGGACCCTGGGATCATGACCTGAGCCGAAGGCAGATGCTTAATGACTGAGCCACCCAGGCGCCCCAATAGAACTTCATTCTTAATTCAGAGTAGGGCTTTAATCCTTATTGCAAATTAGAGTCTATCTTGTAATTAAATTCAACTGTTTAAAAGGCTAGACATTTTATTGTTCTATTATTAATCATAATGAAAAGAATATGATCTAAATTCGATGACAGTAAAATGTCATCTTTATCAAATCAGGTGAATAACTGGAAAATTTGAAATGACATTTGAGACTCCATGCAATTTATATAGATTTTATTAATACTTAATTCATAATTAAGAGGGGCAGAGAAGTATTTCCTATGTTTCTGGAAACATAGGAATTTCAAGCTAAAGAAAATCTTAGCTATCACTTCTCCAAGCTTTTCACTTCCCTGGGAAAGAAGGTAAGACTCTGAGATGTTTACTCAGGAAGTTAGCCAAAAAGCCAAATCAAGAAGTCGAGTCTTTGGACTCACAGTCCATAGGTAAAGTAAGACCCTGTACCCTGTATTTTACCCTCCATCATTAGTCACATAGAAATCTACAAATCATTAAGGTAACTGTGAATTCTTTATTTCTAAACACTAATCCCACTTGATTCTAATGTTACTTACAAAGTGATATTTTATTGTTATCATCTGAAATTTGAACACCTTAAAATTATTCCATTACATAGAAAATACTACAAAGGAAATGAAAAACTTATGCAAACTTTCCCCAAATACAGAATGATTTTGGTGCCTGACTGCAGGGTGTGCAGTATGTTATATAATAGGCAATCACACTGGGATTCTGAACCTAATAGAAAGAAGCCCATTTTCTATGGGCAAGCTTTAATAACGGAGCCGTGGCACTGGCGATACAGAGGTCAGTTATACTAGTGTGCTATGGAATCAAAAGACACATGTGTTCCTTGAATGCAATCTCCTTTCCCATATCCCAACCCCACCCCCACCCCTGCGCCATCCCCATTCCTTTGCTCAAGCTGCCACATTGGACCTCCTAACCAGAATGTCTTCCTCTCATCCATGCTGGGCAACATCCTACCCATCCTTCAAGGAAGCCAGCTGTCTCTCTTTGAAACCCCTATAACCTTGTAGAGTTTGCTAATTATTGTTACTGGGACCTCTGGGACATGTATTTATTTGCTTACCCGTCTTACACCTTTCCCTTCTTTAAGAACAGAAAACAAGCCCATTCTAGGTCAACATGGTGCATGCAATATATGATTGTTGAATTAAAGCAACAGGTGGAGCTTAGGGCAAAAAATTCTGAATTTGTAACAGTGTCTGTTCTATTCCAAATCTGACTTATTATTCTTTCCTTTAAAAGTACATGTAAGTGGCCCTATTAAAGTGATCACTATGAAGAATAGGCAGCAACACATAAACATGCAGGAGATACCACTATGTGAAATAAGCAAAAACCAAAATTATACCTAGGCTATGTTTACTACTTGCAAATATCATATATGCATATGGACAAAAAGTAGAAGGTAAAACAGAAAAATGAAAACAATTTGCTCTATTGGGTGATGGAATTATTGGCTTCTGTGCGTGTGTTTATGTTCATATAATAAATATTGTTTTAAAATGTATACATCTGTAGTAATTAGTAATATTTATACTGGATATCAGTACTAATATTTCTGGAATGTAAAAAAAAAAAGCACATGGAGCTGTCCTCTGTCTGGTGCTTTCCAGCTTGCTGGCACACGTGGACACACAAGGAGCCATGGACCACCTGGTAGCTACCACAATCACAAAGTTGGTACCCAAGAAGATGCTCTGGCAGAGTGGCAGGTAGGTCTGTGAGTCCAACGTTTAAAGTCAAAGGAAGGGCGCCTGGGTGGCTCAGTCGTGAAGCATCTGCCTTCGGCTCAGGTCATGATCCCAGCGTCCTGGGATCGAGCCCCGCATCAGGCTCCTTGCTCCGCGGGAAGCCTGCTTCTCCCTCTCCCACTCCCCCTGCTTGTGTTCCCTCTCTCGCTGTGTCTCTCTCTGTCAAATAAATAAATAAAATCTTAAAAAAAAAAAAAAGTCAAAGGAAGTATGCAAAAACTTTTTTTAAGGACCAAAACATGGATCCAGTGAAACTGAATATAGCAAAAATTGCTTGAGTTCAGTTTACAATTCTATATTCCTATCCAAAGACAAACATTTCTTTCTAAATGTTTACCCCATAAGGTATATGCTTTCTGAGTGGGCTTGCTTCATATCCTATTTGTGCCCTTCTCTCTAAATCGCCCTAAATTGCTATCTTCAGATATATTGTTTCTGCTTACACATTTGATTTTTTAAAAATACATCATTATGGTGAATAGCATTACCATCTTTCTTGGAGACTTGAATGACTCTTTTTTGAGAATCTGAATTTCTACTGTGCTTTCATGAATGATGATACATGAATTGCTACCTAAAACCTCTGCCCAAATCATTAAGTTACTAAATGCTAAATGCCCCAACAATGTCCAACTTGGTATTATTCACTGGGTCGATTTGAAACTGCTCCTTTAAGAAAGAAAGAAAGAAAGAAAGAAAGAAAGAGGGAGGGAGGAAGGAAGGAAGGAAGGAAAAGAAAGAAAGAAAGAAAGAAGAAAGAAAGAAAGAAAGAAAGAAAGAAAGAAAGAAAGAAAGAAAGAAAGAAAGAAAGAAAGAAAAACTTTTTTACTGCTAATTTTGTGACTTTATTGACATGATTATGGTTTAAAATGAAGAAATTAACTTTGCCTGGTGTTTGAGAAAAATGAGAAGTTCAATAATCTTTTATTAAACCAGATATTTTTATTTACATAATCCCATTTGTCCCATTCAAGCATCGTGCAGTGCAAGAACAAAAGAGGCTGATTTATTAGACACACGCCAGGCTGAAGAATTTGCTCAGAATTCTTGGTTAGGCTGTGATAAGAACACAAATTTATCTGAACAATGCTTCAGGGCGTACTTAGGGAAGATGCTATTAAAAAAAAAAAAAAAGCTTTATTGCATCACACACATGGAACCAGATTCCGACTCTCATGGGCTGGAGCCAGCATGAACTTCACACTACATTAATTTGCACTTGTCGATATGCTGCTTTGTAAGTATTTTGTAGGCATGTTCAAATGTGTACCCTGTCTCCTCGGCTAGAATATAAACTCCCTCAGGGCAGGACCTGGGCCTTCCAGCTATCCCCCCTCCCGCCACGGGGCCTCCTCCACCAGTCTGGGTAGGCCGGGCCCACGCGCACGCACGGCTGCTCCCTGAGCAAGGAGCAGGGAGCAGGATGTGCTAAGCCTCCAGCAGTGGAGGAGGGTGTGAAGAACAATGGAGAGCCACTCTGTCATCACCAGGACCGAGTGATTACACGTGCTAACGGCATGCCCAAGCGGCCCCTCTCCCAGTCAGTTTTTAGTGGCAGAAGTGAGACTGCAGGTGGTAGTTGAAAAGTCTCTCAAGTCTGGCTCTCCAGAAGCTATCCATTATCTCAGTCGATTCCCCCAAAGCCTTCTGACAGGGGTACATGGAATTACAGACACAAAGCAGAGAACAGAGCTGAGGAGGACTTTGCTTTAATGTGTAGGGGCTAAATTACAAGTAGAAAAGACGAATGCCACTACTAGCCACTTTAACAGAGCGAGATAGTCTGAGGATGCCTCCACAGTCCAGGAGAGACGGTGGACCTTGGAAGTCCGTGAGCTGGGCCTTTGGCATCCTGCCGTTTTTGTTTGAAACTAGCAATTTCAGGGAAGAAAGTTCCATGGCCTGTTGCTGCGATCTCCTTCAATCTTCTCACTGTCAGAAAGTTCTTTCAGGCTATTGTGATTTCCAGTGGCTGTGATTAAACTGCTTTGTTCTTATTCCTTCCGTACTGAGGATCAAGAGCAGGTGTTTAAAAGTTAAAACTCTTCAACTTTTCTTTACTGCTTTAGTTTCTCTGGCCTTAAGTAGGCCCTCCTTTTAGGACTTGCAAGGCTTCCTCTCATCTTTACACAAACCCGAACAAAACAGATGTGCTTCTTCCAACAATCTCATTAATTCAACTGAACTTCAGAAATAATTCCTGTGTTGATACAGTCCACGTGTAACATCAGTACCAAAGTGTTGACTCCCACTGCTGTAGACAGAAGCTCCGATTCTTTCTTGCCCTAATTTTTCTAGCCAAAATCTTCTGATCTTCTTCTTTTCTCATACGTGCCCTACCCTAAAATATTTGCTTTGATCAAGGAATTTTGAACCTCAATGCTTCCTGCTCAATTGTAGCCACAATTCCAAAGTTATAACACATGCAGTGCTGGTTTAAAAAAAAAAAAGTCTTCTTGTCTCTTGAAAAAAAATTTACCAACCTAAAAGAAACTACTGCAAAATAAGTTTTATATTTATATTTACACTCTCATCTAAGCCATTATTTTTTTAAAGATTATTTATTTATTTATTTGAGAGAGAGACAGAGACAGCAAGGGAGCATGAGGGGGGGGGGGGGAAGAGCAGACTCCCCACCGAGCAGGGAGCCCAACGTGGGGCTCGATCCCAGGATCCTGGGATCATGACCTGAGCTGAAGGCAGATGCTTAGCCAACTGAGACCCCCAGGCACCTCTTTCATCTAAGCCATTATTAAGCCACAGGCCACTACTAAGATAATGACATTCTAACCAGTTCCACACTCACTTGGCAATGAGTGATGACTAACAGACCAGGGATGAGGCCATGTGCCATACTGCAAAATACTCCAAAACCATTAAGTTATCACCTAAGATTGATGAGTCTTCAAACTCAAAGAGCTCCACCTTTTAGTAAGGCACGAGAAACTTAAGCCATCCACTTCTATCTCTATACCCAGGGCAGGGGGTGGCAAACTTCTTGTACAAAGGCTCAGAGAATAAATCTTGTAGTCTTTGTGGGCTATGGGGATGGGGTCTCTGCCACACCTCGACTCTGCCTGTGCCACGGAAAGCAGCCATTGACAATCCGTGAACGAACAGACGCGGCTGGGTTCTGACACAACTCCATCTGTAAGAAGAGGCAGTGGGTCAGAACGGCCCATGAGGGGCAGTTGGTCAGCCCTCTGTTACGGGTGCGGGGCACATGGCGTGTTAGACACTTGAGCACATCTGCGGGCTTAAGTGGGTGTGTATCTCCTTGCAGCTGTACACCAAACCTCCACCTGCCTTCCCCCACGGCCTTGGCAGTGTTGTGGGCGTGTGGCCGGGGCAGTCCTACAGGGCCCCATGTTTAGAAGGGTGCTGAGCTTCGCTGTTTAACGCTCTGTGCTCGACATCTTGAAGTCTGTAATGACTGATTATACATTGGCACTGGTGTTTCGTCAGAGAAGTCTGATGGGACGGTGGAACCCCCGCTCATATCTGTGGTCTTCTCTTCACTGCCCCCCAGCAGCCCCGAGGTGGGACTCAGACACCTGTCCCCTGCAGTTTCCTCTCTGGCCCACACTTGGGGATCTGGCTGCCCTCTGCCTTGGGTGGAACCAGGTCATGGCAGGGGGAGGGTGGGAGCGGGGCTGTGTTCTGCTATGGCTCTCTGCCTCTGGCAGGAGCCGGGATGTGAGCCTGGGGAAGATTAGGTGGAGTGTGTCACCCCTGACATCCCAGGACACGGAGGGGACCATCCCTGTCTCCAACTGCTATCACTGCTGCACACTCAGTAGACCCAATGTGGAGTCTCTGCTCACCCTGATCCAGGTACCACTATGCCTGCACCCCCCCCCCCCCCATGAGTATGCCTGCGCGGGACAGAGGCCGAAGTGAAATGGCAAATACAGGACATCATAACTGCACAAGAGGGAGAGAGGGAGAAGGGGGAGGGGGAGAAGGGGGGGAAGAGAGACTATAAAAGAAAGGACAATATTTTATATTGTAATACTCTGCATCACTTTTTTCCTGCACTTTGGACACAGGCCCCTGCATTTTCCTTTTACACAATGCCCCGATCAACCCTCTGAGCTCTAAAGAATCACCTTCTGAGATTCATCTACTAGAATGGAAGGTGGCAAGGTAAATTCCACTTATGCATCCTTTGTAAGCTAACCTTGATGCCAGGGTAATAACAGGGCTTCCTGCAGCATTCCCCGACCTTAAATGTAAGGCTCTGAAATTAATTACGAATTGTAGGTTTCAGACTCTAAAGGGATATGATGATTGGGGTTGCTGCATGGGGGTCACTTCCCTCACGTAGTTGCTGTAGCATGAATTCATATTTCCTTAGAATGATGATGAGACACCTTATATAAAGCAGAGTTGAAACATATGTATGACATTTAATAAGACAACAGATAAAGTCAAAATTTTGCTAAGATAACCCTTTATTCCCTATTAAAGAAGATAAAGCCTTAACATTCGGACATACAAAAACACACCGTGTGTCTGGTTTGAATAAACCAACTGTGAAACAGACATTGTGGAGACGGTCAAAGAAGTGTGGCTATGGGCTGGGCACTACAAGATATTAATCTGTTAATACTGTCAGGTGTGATGATGACATAGTGAGTACAAAAAAAAAATCCTTCATAGACGCAGGCTGAGGGATTCATTGGTGAAATATGAAATAACATCGTGTCTGAGATCTGCCTCAAATACTTCAGCAAAAGGAGCAACAGAAGAGGGAGACAGACACAGAGGATGTGGAAGAGAAGATGAAGAAACAGTGACAAAGATGATGAAGGAGGAGAGAAAAAACGTCAGCTAGAACAGGACTGGCAAAATGATGAACCTAGGTGATGCACGTGTGGGAATTCATTATAGCATTCTTTTTATGTTTTTCAATTCCCATAATGGACTCTGCGCGCGCGCGTGCGTCTGTGTGTGTACCTGTTGCCTACAAAAAAATTTCAAATAAAAACTAGGGCACAGATTTTTCATTCTCCTCCATACCAAATGTCTTTTTTTTCCCCTCAGGCTGGCAGGAGCGCTCTACGCTGAAGAGATACAAAGGAGTTGATGGGAAGGATAATCCGCCCATGGGCTCCTGACACAATATAAAAAAGAAAAGGAGAAAGTGGGAGGAAGAGATCGCTATTGTTCCTCCCCTAACCCTTCCTTCTAATTATGCCAGAGTCAAGGCTCGGGTCACAAAGAAAATGATTTTGGTGGTCAACCATTTGCCCTGTTTTATATACATCAAAAAAGCTCTTGTTCTGACCACATTCCAATCTCACAGTTTCCCACCTACTTTAAAAATGTATCGAGGCCAGATTAACAAAAATATGAACAAAATGACTATATTACAAGGAACGCTTTGTCTGTAAACCGGGAGATGGCCTTCTTGTTATGCTGAATTGCATGATGTGGGACACTTTAAAAAGTTACATACACTTTCTGTTATTATAAGTATTTCCGATAAATGCTCAACATGCACAGCTTTTAAAAAGTTGAATGTAAATTTCTCTCTTGAGTGCAGATGGTGGCCAAGCAAAGTAGCTCTTTGGTCTTCCAGACAGAAGGTCAGGTCATGGCTGAAAGACCAAAGAACAATTGCTGCTTTGCTCCTCCAGATCCACGGAATGAGACACCACCACTTTCCTTTCTGAAACTGTCTGCTCAATACAAAATGGTTACAAAGAGTACCTATAAGATGTCCTCACATTCTGTCCAAGAGAAAATGGTAACAAGCACATCCCATCGCAAACACCTTGTAACCATTCCGAGGTTTTATTCCTAACCCTCCGACCTCCTAAGAAGGCACATCTTTATCTAAAAACAACACTAGAAATCATTATGAAAACTGCTGTTTGACTAGTAAGCAGGAAATGTTTACAAATGAAAATGGCTCCTTTTAAAATCCTGCCACTTTGGCGTCCGCATCATTGCTGGTTAATTGCAACAAGCTAGAGCTCTGAAAGACAAATATTACAAATACTTCTGCACGTCATTCATTTACAAGTGATATGGTAATCTTACTATTCCGACAGTGTTTTGTCTCCCTAGAACATTATCCTATAATTTTAAATAACTCAGACACTCTTCTTATTTTTTTTCTAATTAGTCCAAGTTGTTATATTGGGCAGGTGCTATAGAATAATACAAAAGTATTTAACAATGCTAGCAAGCATACCAAGATGATACCCTTAAAAAAAAAAAAGTCATAATATATCAGGAAAGGAAAGGAAAGTTCTGTTTAGTTTGGTAGTGCTAGACCTTGGGCTGCTGATGGAAGATTTTCAATTCCACTATCAGGCACGCCCCCAACTGGATGCAATAAAATAGTTTCATTATCTGTACACATTAATAATGAAAATTCTGAAAATTAAAACTCATTAACACTCTGAATATAGTGGTACAAAAGCAGAATCTGATTCTGGTTGTTCAGATGTTAATTTAGTGCCAGGGATTTCAGCCATGACTTGGAAAACTTTTTCAAGTACTAAATTTCATTATCACTTTCATTTTTAATACTCCCCTATCATCTATTTACATCATCTGCATAGAAAGTTGACTGGGTTGAAAGGGAAAAGATGCTGGAAAGTACGATATAAAGCTATGAACTAGAAATATATTTGAAAAAAATTACTTTTAAGTTTACCTACTTTTCAATTGTGCTGAGTTTTTAAAAATACTGACACTGAGAACTCATTTTAATTGAATAGATTTATCAATCTACTTCCATTGAATATAAAGAATGAAAGCCTTTGATGTTCTGTACTGTAACACAAATATAGAAAACCCAAAATGAGTCTATTAGAACTGCCTCTCTCAAAACTTTATCCATGTCGTCAATTAAAATTGGAGTATCTACATGATCTCAACAAAGATATAACATAAAACATCTGTTCAACTGAAATGGGAGTAAGCAGCATTTTCCCCTAACATTTCTAATTTCCCTGTATTTAAGGCTTCTTGAGCAAACGTATTCATGGTTATCTTAGTTAAAACTGGTTTCGCTCTGCCAACAATCAATTTGATTGACATATTTACATATCAACTCATCTCATCTTACAAATTTTAAACTTTTTCACTTAAAATTGGATTCAAGTTGGCATCTTTCAAGAACTTTATGTACGTATATTTTAGGTTCAAACTGTGCATTAGGACATTTTTTTTTTTTACTTTTGTAAGTAATAGATACACATATCCAAATGTATATTTATGACCTGTCAGATTGAGATTTTATATGCATGCAGTTGTATTCTCACCATTTCATGTGAAAGGTGATAATTTTAGGCAACTACAAATGAAATTCTTGTAATAGTATAAACTGGATTGTTCCATTAGTTAGAAGCAATATAATAGAAATAAATAACTTACATCTTTAATTATGTCTTTAATCGTTGTAGTTACACTTGTCATCTCTTACCTCATCTTTAATTTCAAGATCCCTTTTAGTTTTGGTTCTGTACCCTCTGTGTTCCTTCTCTGCCTCATCCTTCTCCATTTTGGTTTTATTCAACTGATAGCGCATTTCCCCGCACACCTGTTAGATAGTAAAAACCAGATCAATAGCTGCGGGAATCTACCAGGCAATGCCTGCAATTAGATCTTTTGGTGCCCCCTAGAGGTCGTATAAATAAAATACAATAGAACTTTCCTAAGAACGGCATTTTCTGTTAGAATATTCAACGTATTCTGTTAAGATATGAAGGCAATATCAGGTACTACTGAGTTTAACAATTTCAAATTATGGTAAAGAAATGTATAACTAAGAAATTTAAGTAATGTGCCCAAATTTTTTTGTGTAAAATAACAGTTTCAATGGCACATTATCATTCAAAATGCATTATCATCTCTATTTTATATAGATAAAATCATTAATTAAAATATTAAGCTATGTGAATATTCATTCAAATTGTTGTGGTTTAAATAGACATTCTATACAGTAAAGTTTTCCTTTAAAGATTTGATCAGTTAGGCTTTTATTTAAGGAAATTTATAAAGGAATTTTTCTCTCTGCTAAGAGACTATATAGTATTTAGGTGTACAGTAGAACCCAGTATTTACTGTAATCTTTGTAGATAATGTCAATCTTAAGCACAGTGTGATGTATTTAAGTTGATAAACATTGGTAAAAGGCACAGACTGGAACCATTTATAACTGTAGCATTCAACTTAAAAGGAAAATATACATATAAGTGAAATGATTTTAACATATCATTAAATAATGAGTATACATAGCATCTTAAGAGTGTTGTGTATCATTCTTTATACAATTTTTTTTTTTCAATCCAGGGCCTCTACAGACAGGTAAAGAAATTTGGAAAATGCAATCAGTAGATAAATTTAAACAAAGAAATTATGAGCTTTTGAGATAACTGAGAACCTGCAGAGAGATTAATTAACACACAAGTCTGCTAATTCAGTCTCTGATATACAAATACAACTTTTTAAAAATCATGTATCATCTAAAGGTTATATAGTTGCTTGAAACTTTTTCCAATTTTGGTATTTCTCCAAAACTGATGATTAGAACTTCAGAAATTAGTTTTCATCATTATTGAGGTATTAGAATCTCATAAAACCTATATCTATCTCCCATGATCAAATAAAAAATACTTTGAAAAATAAAGAAATCTGTGTCTAAAGGTTATAGTGACAAGACAGAGGAAAGTCAGTAAGTTTCTCCCCAATGGCCCTCAAAATGCTAGAAAAAGAATAAAATTACAAAAAATTTGATTTGAAATTCAAATGCCTTGAATGTGTCAGAGCTGACCCCTCTCATTAAAAAAAAACTAGTAATTTACAAAAAGTTATTAATTCTAAGGCTAAATAAAGTTTAAAATTAAGAATGATAGAAAAAAATTAGAGGGGCCCAAATTTGCTTGCTTTCTTATTCTTATTCCAACCTATTTGATTTATATACATGAATGAAATGAAAAGAAAACCCAAATTGAAAATAGCAAAAAATTATAATTACCCAGCCATGGTGTTTCAAACTCAATACCAATACAAAATTATTGTTTATTATTATATGTCTAAGCATTGTTTTATTTAGAATTATTTCATCTCTTAATTTTATTTTTAAAGTTCCCTTGCCTTACTACTTTCACTTTAGCATCTGCTAAGTTTATCCATAACCCTTAAGGTTATCTAACATAAACGGGCAAAATTAAATTGAAGTGGAATGATATCTCAGGGTTGGAGCCACCGCGAGGCATGCTTCTGATGCTTGAGTCTTTCTGGACGGTTCTAAAGACAGAGGCGGTATCTTTCCTGTACACATTCCAACAGAAAGTTCTCTTCCCGCAATGGACTGGACACTCTCACCACCAGCTTTCCCCCATAAATCTGGATTAAGCAGGGCCAGCCCTCTATATCCGTTCCCTTACTGCTACCCCTACCCTCCACACAAACGCATTGATGGTATTGGCAAATATGGTATTTTAAAACTTTAACGTTAGCTAGCTTGAATTTTAGAAAACAAATGGAGAATTACAGGAATTGAAGGGAAAAACAAGAAGAAAATAGGTTTTGTTTCTTCCATATACTAAAGGTAATGTTAATTACTAAATTATAAGTAACAACGGCATTACAAATGTGTCAACATTTAGGGAAATATGTGGATAAGTAAAATGCAGCATGAAAAGGTATGCATTTCAAACAAAATCATCTGTGTAAATTGGTAAAAAGAAAACAATCGATTTAATTTATTACATCATGCATGCCTATATTTAGTTGCTTAGTTTTAAAGCAACTTATTGCCGAAATCCACATGGACTTTAGTGTTTCATAAATACGTGCCTTACAGTGACGAGCGAAGACTATAAACAATTTAGTTTTGGTTTACAAGTTTGTAAGGCCCATAGCACAGACACTGTGGTATTTTATTTTTTTTAAGATTTTATTTATTTGACACTGTGATATTTTAAAGTATAAATTTAGGGACCAATAAAATAAGACACTTAGTATTTGAGCCTTGATCTTAGAGACCAGGTCCGAAAAGGAATGGGAGGTGGAGAATTTTTTATGTTAAGCACACTCTTCATGTGGTAAATAAATCTCTTTTGCTATCATTGTGGAGACCAAAGCCATGCTTTCTCTGGCAAACATTTCTCCCATCTAATTTAGAAATATAAATTTGACCAAATATTCAATGATTAAAATAATGAAACTTGCTTATTGATAAGTCTGTCTCAGCCACTTAACCTTCAGTTCTTCCAGGACATTATTTGTGACAAATTCATCTTTTGTATTTGCAGCACCCATCAGAGGGCCTGCCAATAATAAGTAAATGCTGGCTTAATGACCATTATGTGGATCTTTACTATCTTAAATAACAAAACTTTTCCATTCCAAACTGCTTTCTGGGCTTTGTACATTGGGAAAAAATTTTAAACTAAAATCTCACATTGTACCTTTGTGACATCCATTTCCTTGGAAGTAAGCTGGTTTTGAACTTCCTCGAGTTGATTAATAGCTGAAGTCTTCTCTCTTGTAACCTTTTCAACCTGGGCCTCCAGTTGGGCAATATTTTGAGACAGGGACAACATCTATAAGAGGAAATAAAAGTCCTAAACAATAATGCCATTTGACCAAGTAAATATTAAGAACATTGATTACTCAGCCATAAAAAAGAATGAGAATTTGCCACATGCAACAACATGGATGGACCTAGAGAGTGTAATGCTAAGTGAAAGAAATCAGAGAAAGACAAAATACCATATGATTTCACTCATTTCTGGAATTTAAGAAAAAAAGGGAAAAAAGAGACAAAGAAACAAAAAGACACAGACTCTTAACTACAGAGAACAAACAGGTGGTTCCCAGAAGGGAGGTGGCTGGGGAGGGTGGGTGAAATAGATGAAGGGGATTCAGGGTACACTTATCCTGATGAGCACTGAGCAATGTATAGAACTGCTGAATCATTATATTGTACACCTGAGACTAATATAATACTATGTAAAAAAAAAATCTGGAATTAATGGGAGTCTCTGCATGGCTCCTGGGTTCACTCTTAAGTCATTTCTCTGTGAATTGGGTATGTCCGTTTTTCTACTTCCTCAACTCACCCATCCCCCATGACTTAAATATATACTTCCTTCTGATTCGTTCTCTGGTCTCTACCCTCATTTTGGGAAACACGTACAAGGTGATAAAAATCAAAGTTTGGGTTGAAACCTTAAGGTGATAATCATGTAAGTTGTGCAAGGGACTGACAGGAATAAATTTCAAAGGTGATGTCAAGAAATCAGAGAAGTCTGGGGAACCTGGGTGACTCAGTCAGTTGGGCATCAGACTCTTGACTTTGGCTCAGGTGATGATCTCAGCGTCCTGGGGTTGAGTCCCATGTTGGGTTCCCCGCTCAGCAGGGAGTCTGCTTGAGATTCTCTCCTCTCCCTCTCCATCTGCCCTTCCCCCAATGCGCTCTCTCTCAAATAAATAAATCTTTTTAAAAATGATTGAATCTTTAAAAAAGGGAAGTCTTAGACCCTTCTCCCACATGGAAGGATAAAAGGACATGGTGGGAGAGCTGGAGAGCCCCCATTCCCTAGCTACCCTCCTTCTTCCTCTCAGCCGTCACCCCTTCTCCTCAGGAAGGTTTCTATGACCGCTGGCTCCCAGCACAAAATAGGAGCCCTTCCCACACCCAAGGTTGCTATGCCCTGGGACAGCCATGCCTGCTGTTGGCAGCGGGCACCCATGGGCACAGATCGCTGCCCCAACCACCTCTCTATGTCTCCATCACACTGTAGCCTGCGACGTCTGCCCACTTCCAGCCTGGCACTTATCCCATTGTTTCGTTGTCTGTTTGCTCCCACAGACTACAAGTTCCTCGAGGGCATGTTCCTCAAGAGGCACCGAAGGTTTGATGAATGAACAGATCACTGGAATGAACGGCTTTTCGGAGGAACCATCCACTCTATGAGTGTCAGCTTCTTACTTTTTCTTCCCAGGGCGAGAAATGCTTTCTAGATCTCAGGTTTAACCTTTACAGTTCTTTATTTGCAATTACATTTTACTCTGCTTCAGGAAGTCAAAACTTCCTAGACTCTTAATTTCTTATTTGTATTGGCAGCTTTAAAGTGAAAAAGAAATGCTACCTTTCTAGAGAGGGAAACACAGAGAGATATCTATCAGTGTTTAATCTGTTACACAAGAGCTTGTAACAAAACTGAAAGAATATTTTAAATTTACTGTTGTACATGGACATGGGTGTGAATTCAGTTTTACAACTAAAATCAATAAGGCAAAGTTTGTGATAAAAATCAAGACTGCCTTTGAGTTATGTAACTAGCTCAAGTTGACACATATGAAAATAATGAGCCCTGGTAGCGATTTTCTAATTAAATGGTAGATGTATTAATTAACTTTTCCGGGGATTGTAGAGAATTGTACATTTGACTTATGGTTGTTTACATGTCCTTCTTATCATTAAAAGACTGACTAAAAATTTTAATTTGCACATAAAATTACTTTTGCTAACACCAGGCTACAAACTATCCTAATGCATATTGTAATCTGACCCCCAAATTGAAAGTCAAAAGAAATTAAATGCAACCAATAATGAGATTAATTTATATACTTAATTTTAAAAATTCAAGTTCATGAGTATCCATATTATGAAGCTTTTCCGGAAACAACAGCAGCGAACTTCAATTACCAGCTACTAAAAATCATACTTATGTGAAGCTATATCTTATGGTAAACATATTAACATCGGTGGTTTCTGAAGTAAATATGCAGACAGACATTCACTTGCTAATTGTAAATTCCAACTCGGTTTCTATTATAAGCATGTACCGAATCACACTCCTTCCATCTGATTCCCTCCCTCTGCCACCCATCACTTCTTTCCTCTGCCCACTACCTGTCTGCTCCCTCCTGTCACCCACTTCCTGAGGCCTCCACTCCTGTTGTCACACCTTCTTTTTCCCCTCGCCCACCATCTGGAAGTCAGCATTACACTGCAGGAGCTTCTCCATCCACATCTGTTGCGGAGACAGAAGTAGCACAGACAGCTGCAACACTGCTGGATGTCCAGGGCGTCGACATCAGGTAAGTCCTTTAAACTTTGACAGGGGCAAGCAAGAGACAAGGACACCCAGGCTGGGAGAGCTTGATGGAAATCTCTCGGCTGAAGCAGTCCCTAGTGGTCTGAACATGGTATAAAGTGGTACTCGCCATAGAACAGGTGCAAGAATGAAGGATTCTAGCCATGGACTATTATCAAGGGAACCAACTGAAAATAAAGTGCGGACCACATAGGGGGTGCTCACTAAATATGATAAATGACTGATTGAACTAACAAACTCAGGGGCTCAGAGCAGCCAAGGACCATAACTGAAGACAACAAACAAACTCACAGCAAGTACTGTTCATGGGGGGATGATTCAAAATCTGTCTAGGTAGAAGACATCTGCTCTCCTAGAACTTCCCACACACACGAAATTTAATGAGAACGAGTCAGGAGAGAGGAAAGAAGAAAACTAATAAAAAGAGAGGAAGAAAGTTTAAAAGTCTCACAAGCTTTCCTGACTGCTCGGAAAGGGGGTGGGGGGTGCTTGCTTTAGCCCTAACTACAGAGCTCTCACAACGTTAGGAGGAATTGCTCAGTCTCACTCTTAGACTAACATCATCTGCCAGGCAGTTGATACATATTCTCACTTTGCATCCCCCCTTGAAGGACATATTACACTCAATTAATTTTCAGTTGAAAAAAATGAGATTCAGAAAATTAAGGCATGTGCCTAAGTTCACTGAAGCTAATGAATAAAAAGTAAAGCCAGGCTTTATATTCAAATCTGTCTGCTTTACTCATACAGAGAAATCTATCCCATCAGGCAGCTTCTCTTTCTCTGGAATAAGAATGATAATAGCCTTTAGTTTCAAAGTTATTAAGTGTCCACTCTAGGCCAGGTATATTAGGCCCTTTTGAAACATTCTGATTTAATCCTACCAATTTCTTGAGTAGATCAACTCCATTTCTTACTCCTCTGACATGGGAGAGGTTAAACAAATTATTCAAGGTCACAGAAAGGTCAACCTGGATTCAACTCTAAATCTTTTGACTCCAAAGCCACTTACTACCATTTCCTGGTGAAAGCACCTGCCCGAGAGCTAGGACCACTCTCAGCTCTTCATTCAGTCACTTTATTTAGGGCAGGACCTTGAGATTCAATGCCAGCCAAGGGTTACTGTGGGCAAAACATAGCTGGTCTTTGCTGTGGATCTCATTCTCTGTCACACACACAATACACAATTCACAAAGTTACCCCCACTCCACGCCTCACTCTCGTTGGTTATAGCCAGCATTCCTCCCCCCATGCTCTGCATTTCTGAATCCTACCTACACTTTGAAACTCAGTTAAAACGCCACCTTCCTCACAAAATCTTCCATGATCTCTTGCAGACACAGACTGTCTGATCCTCTGAATAAACATCTTCGTCATACCTTTCCCTTGTACTACATTCATTCATTCATTCATTCATTCAACAAATATATGTGAAGAACATTTTATGAGAGTGGGATGTGCCAAGCAATGACGATGTTAACCAACCACACATTCAAAGGACTCATAGTAAATTGGGGGAGACAAACAATTCAGTAAGAATTTGCAGTTAATTTAGTTATAGGAGCCCACAGAAGAGGCTCGCAACTCATCTCTGGGAGTAGGTGGTAACCAGAAGAACTCTGAAGGATCACTTAGAGAGGGCATGGAGCAGAGGATTCCTCTAGGCAAGGGGCAAGGCATGTGCAAAATCCTAAAATGAAAACACAGTATGGCAGATTGGCATGTCTGTGTTGGAGCTAGTGCAGTAGGTCAGCATGGTGTCAAAACCAGGAAGAAAAGTGGAGGGAGATGAGACTGGAGAGCCAAAGAGAGGAAGAGAAATGTAGAATTTTCATGTGATGCTAAAGGATCCTAAATTTTATCCAAGGGGCTGTAAGGAGACATGAAAGGATTTTAAAGCAAGAGACTGACATATTGACGTATTCATTTGAGAAAGATCATCCCGGCTGTGGCTTAGACGAGAAGGAGGTGAGACCAGAAGCAAGGAGAGGGCTTGGGGCTAGAAATCATCCAGGGGTGAGGTATGGATAGCAGTGGGCTGGAGAGACAGGGCAATGGAAAATTCCTAGGCACCTGAATCTCTAGATTTTGGTGACATAACGATGAGTAGGGTGAGGGAGAGAAAAGACCCAAGAATGCCAGCAAAATTTGGGGGTTGGGCAACCCCCTGGGAGAGGGAAGATGGGAAGTGAAGCTGGTTTGGGAGCTCACTAGAGAGCTGAGGATTTAGGAATCGATTCCATATACATGAAACTGGGAGCCGCAGTAATGCCAAAGACCCCGAAATCTAAAGCTCTCTGCTAAACTCTAGAACTTTCCATCAAGCTGTTTTCTGGATGTGTTTCCTTGTCTCAAAGGCACTTTAAACTCAGAGCAAACTAAAAGGCACACATCATCATTCTGTCAAATCAAGAATATAGATCCAAAGGAATCAAGGAAAGAGAATCTTTTAAAGGGAGTAAGAACTAAAAAATATTCCCTAAAAAATAGCACTAGGAGGGCTCCAGTGTACATAATGAGACAACACGTACAGACAAACCTTTCAAGAAATGTGCCCATTATGGGGAAAAGCAAGGAGGGCCATGGAATTACTGAGGTGGCTTCCAACCTTGGCTGCACATTGGAATCACCTGGACAACTTTAAAAATACTGACACCTGAATCCTACCCACAGCTATTTACACATCTCGGTTGGGGATGCAGATTGGGCAGGAAGGTTTTTGGAGCCTCTGTGGAGCCAAGATTGAGAACCACTGGATTGGAAGATTGTTTCTTTCAATGGATGACAGAAACTTGTGCAGATTCTCCTCATAAGGAAGAGGATTCAGCGGGGGAGGAGAATGGAAATGACATCCCTGCGGGGCGCCTGGCTGGCTCAGTCAGTTGAGCACCCGACTCTTGCTTTCAGCTCAGGTCATGATCTCAGGGTCTTGGGATCAAGCCCCACGATGGGCTCTGCACTCAGCTCAGAATCTGCTTGTCCTTCTCCCTCCCCCTCAGCCCCACCCCCCTCTCAAATAAATAAATAAAATCTTTAAATTAAAAAAAAGAAAGAAAGAAAGGACCTCCCTGAGGTGGAGGAAGAGAATGGAACCCAGAGCAAGGGGAATGAATTAGCGTGAGGCTTCTCCTGTTCTGACACGGTTGGGGTGCTGGTGAAATTTTACTTGAAGTCTCAGGTAAGGGGGATGATAAATAGTTGAAGTTTTCAGTTTTCTTCGTTAGGTAAGTAAGGCTCTCTGCTGATAATGAGGGGAACGATGGTATAGTAGAGAATTTGAGCAGAATAAAAGTGATTTAAAATAGTCCTTGAAAATGGGCCCAAGATACCATCATTGCCACCTGGACTAGGATAATTACCTCCCACCTGATCTCCAGGCATTTATTCTGATTTTCCTTCCAATCTCTTGACAGATGGTACTTCTCAAATATAAATGGCATCATGACGCTGCCCAATTTAAAGTCGTTCGATGGTTTTCCATTAGTTTCTGGATAAAATTTAAAATCTTTCACATGCATTTTAAGGCCATTCATGCTTTGGTCTCTACATACTACTCCAAACTCATCTCCCGCTACTGTCCCCACTTCCTATGCTCCAGTCACCTGGGCCTTCTTTAAATTCCTAAAAAGTATGATGCTCTTTAGCTTCAGTGTCTGGGGGGTGTCGTTTCCCTGGGTTTGGATCTCTTCCCCTCAACTCTTCACCTGACTGCTCCTACTCAACCCTGCTGAGTCTCGTTTTCAAAATCTCTTTCATAGGACAGTCTTTCACGACCACCTGGACTTGGTCAGAGTGCCTGTTACATACTCCCATGGTACCCTATGCTGTACTTCCTTGCCTTTATCACAGTAACTACAAACTCACTCAGGGAAGTCTGTGTCCAATGTCTTCCTCTTCCCTCCTCTGGAAGCAGGACTGCACACTCCCAGGCCCTCCAGTTACTTTCTGTTGAATGCGGAATGAACGGGGCAGAGGAATGCACGGCGGGACTGCTGAAGCAGCAGGAGCACCAGGGACACTAGGGTCATGATGCACAGGGGTGCCGTCTGCAAGGCTCAGATTGCCCATCCAGGCCAGAGAAGGCAGATGGTTCAACTGACATAGAGTGAGGTTCTGACAGGCGCCATTTTTCTAAAGACTAAGACAAGGGAGTTTACAGTAAATGCCTCAGACACCCATAAGCCTTAAAATCCCCTCGACAGAACTTGTGATTTTTCTCTTTATATATCCTCAGGATTCACATTGTCTTGCACATAGAAGATACTCAGTAGATACGTGCTGAATAATGTAATTATCACACACTGGAATATTATAATAACAAAGCATTCAGGGTATAAGCTGCGAGTCACTTTAAAAACAAAACAAAACATGTAACAGCTGCCTTGGTTATTTTATGGACCCCATCTTGCTCAGTGTTTACTCTATTGTAGCAACTTTAAAGATTTATTTATTTATTTTAGAGAGAGAGTGAGATAGCGTGTGAGCTGGGGGGAGGGGGAGGGAGAGGGAGAGAGAATCCCAAGCAGACTCCACACTGAGCGCGGAGCCCAACTTGGGCCTCCATCTCAGGACCCTGAGATCGTGACCTGACCAAAACCAAGAGTCAGACACTTAACTGACTGAAGCACAGGCGCCTGCATTGCAGCAACTTTAAAGCTAGGTTTCAATTCTGTATTCCAGTTTATTACTGTTTTCCAAACACTGCCCATTTCATGTTAGCTGTTCCTTTTGCCTTTCATCTCTTCCTTCCATGTGTTCATCTGGTTTTGTTCATTATTCATCATGCAATTTGTCAGAACCTACTTGTTACAGTGTATATAATTATTTTTTCTCGGTTACTTGGTTTCTTACACATGTTTCATCTTCTACAGGTCTAATTTGAGAGTGTGGGAATATGGTGGGGGAGTCATCTCTCCTGGATTTAGCCCAGGTTGAAATAAAATCTGGATATCTGCAGAGCACCTGCTTTTCTCTAACAAACATGAGAGAAGGAATCAAACAGAATGGTGGGATCAAAGTATAATTTTACAGTTTCCTATCATGGAATCAATTGATTATTTTACTCAGAGAGGTCCAAGAATATAACTTTTCTTGAGAAATACATGGAAAAATGGAAAATTTTTATGAACTCTAAATTATAAGCAACTGACTATTTACAAGGTTTTTAAAATTGAGTGTTCATTCAAGAATGGCAGCCTACAGCATCATCAGTCACATCACCACAAACATTTCTGCCGCAGCGGGTAACAAAGTGAATCCGAAAGTACCTTTGACCTCACGTCTTCCCTTTCTTTTGTTATTTCCTTTCTCATTGCCTCTTTCTCAAGGGCCCTTTTCTCTTGCTGAGACGCGAGTTCTTTTTCAAGACGCTCTGTCTGTCTCTCCAGTTGATTCTTCAACTGCTCACACTGGATTAAAGCCTGCCAGAGTTAAGACGGAGTGAAATGGGGCCTCAGAATTTGCAAAAATGAGAGGAAAATGAGACAATTAAGCTTTAATTTTCTTTAAAATCATCACAAGTCACTGTAAAGCCCATTAGAATAATTTTATATTTGTCAATACCACTTATAGAACTAAAATACTATTCAAATGGTACATTTATTAACACACTTCAATTTTCACAATTAAGACTATATTAACGAAGCAACTAAGAAAACTCAGGTAAATGGACCCCGATGAAGACCACAGATGAATCCAAATTTTGAAAAACGGCACCAGAGAAATCAAGTGTTCTAATATTTTTCAATTATATAGCATGTCTATACTAAATGAAATATATAAGTATCCAATTTAACTGACTTTTCATTTGCTTATGGTTAAAAATTAGTGAAATGCTTCAAAATTTAAAATGAAATGTACCTGTTATGATATACAGGCATCTATTTTTAACATTATCAAATAATCAAGTTCCCTTAAATATAACTAAGATAAGATTTAGTTCACTCTCCTTCCAAACATAACAAAAGTAAAAATTACATAATAATAAAAAGTTTAGATAAAAAAAGACTCAAAACAATATTTACTCCCTAGTTTCACGAAATGGAAAGTGCCATCTCTCACTGCTGGTAATTTGTTAAGTCCATAATTATTCTTTAGTCTCGATTTCCACTCTGAATTTCTAGAAGTAAAATCCTTCTAACTTCCTTTTAACTACATCCACAGTATCTTTATGCAAAATACCCAATAATAAACTAATCTCAAAATCCCAATTTTAAAAAACCCCAATAAAGGTAAGGTGCTTGACACAGAAAGTCTGAGTCATTCTATGCTGTATTAGTCTTCTCCCAGTGGCTTTTATCCAATATCCAGCCTTCACCTCATTCAAAACCACTATGTTCCTCCGAATTATCAACCAAGAAACCCAAGTCTCATATGACCTACAACCTTATAAGTATGAATCAAGTTATATATTTGATAGTCACACTTGTTAATGGTGAGGGAAGTGGTCTCAGTAAGCATTGCAAGTTCTATGCATAGCTTTGCTTCCCTCTGGTGAAAGCTATAATAAATACAGACAAATAATCTAGGGTATGTGAATCTGCTTCTCCTCATCTGGAAACCATTAAACCCTAATTTCTTTCAAATTCTTCTGGAAAGTTTCTGCACTCCTAGATATAAAATATGAGGGTAAAACTCAACTGTCTCAGATTAACTGACAAGCACATCCAGTGACTGAGAAATTATTCTCCTAGGGACTTGGTACCAAGTCCAATTCTAGGTGAGAATGTCTGTAAAATAAAATCTTCTATTAGATTTTAAAAGAATTGAAAAAGCATAGTTTTTCTATAATTTAAGCCCTTGTAACGTGAAACATTATGAATTTGAGATTTTTGTGCTTCATAACACAGTTGCTGTTGTGAAAAATATTTTAAACATTTTATTTCATTATTATTATATATTTTTTGAGAGAGAGCATGAGTGGGGGGTGGGGAGGGGCAGAGGGAGAGAATCTTTTTTTTTTTAAGACCTTATTAATTTATATGATAGAGAAAGAGAGAGAGCACAAGTAGGCAGAGCGGCAGGCAGAGAGAGAGGGAGAAGCAGGCTCTCTGCCGAGCAGGGAGCCCGAGGTGGGGCTCGATCCCAGGACCCTGGGATCACGACCTGAGCGTGAGCCACCCAGGCACCCCATGAAAAATACTTTATATGAACCTAATAAAAATCTTCATAACTTTCAAAGATCTTATACCCATGGCACGAAAGAATAAAATGATTATTGACTATAAACCAATATTTCCAATCAGAAGCTTTTTCATTGAACAAAAACTCAGGAGTCAACATTATTGAGCACAGGACAGTGGAAGGGACTGCTGAAGATCAAAGCGCAGGCTGACATGAAGAACAACCAAAGAACCAATCTCAAGAATTCAGTTAGTTCGGAAACAAGGAACAGTAAATGATCCTGACGGGAAAAGAGGCCTAACGCCAGCGTAAGATGATATAAACGAAAAGTATAAAGTACAAGGCAAGAACTTGTAAATCACTTAAAACCATTGCTGAAGCCTTCTCCCTCTTAGGACTGGCCACCATGGAGAGGTAATGATGAGGAGGTATGAGTAAAAGTAAGGACTTTTATTTGTCTTGATTTTAATATATACGCCTGATCCCAATGAAGAAAATATGAAGGATCAGTAACACTTGGATTTAGAGAAGCGATTTAATCTTTCTAAAGATAGCTTTCTTACTGTGGACCTCACGCACTAGAAGGTCAAGGGGAAATAAACAAATATTTATACACTCTTTCCATTAAAGCTTTACCTTACAAAAAAAAAAAGAATTTATTTATTTATTAGAGAGAGAGAGAGAGAGCACAAGCAGGGGGAGTGGCAGAGGGAGAGAAAGAAGCAGACTCCCCGCTGAGCAGGGAGCCCAAGGAGGACTGGGGGCTCAATCCCAGGACCCTGGGATCACAACATGAGCAGAAGGCAGATGCTTAACCCACTGAGCCACCCAGGCACCCCAAAGCTTTACCTTTTCATTCCAGGTCTCCCTCTCCCAGTTTCCAGAATCCCAGCTGATCCAGTACTACCTGATTCTGCTTGTCTAACCATTCCATAAAAGCATAATTGAATTCTCACAAGCGACGTCAGTAAATGGTCAGTTACAGCTTCAGAGAGGCCCAAGTTGATCTGGGGGCCTGCATCTGCCATTTCTCCCAGTGGTTCCCAAGGGGGTAGCTTCTTTCTTTCCCTGAGCACAGCCCCTTTTTGGTGGAAGTGGTTGTTGCTCTTGAGAAGTTGAGGGAATTAGACTATTCCCCCACCCAACTGATTCAATCCTCAAGGGACCTTTTCTCTTCTGAGAAATTTCTTTAATTGTGGTTATTCTATGCTGGCCACATTAATACATTATTCAAAACATAATTTACTGGACTTGATATTCCCAGCCCTAGTTTTATTAAACCAACAAGTATGGGTTGCTGTCTTAATGGGGCCAAAACATTTTCTGTAACAAATTTATATCTAGTCAACTCAATTTTTTAAAATAGGAAACCTATTTTAGGACATATGAAAGTCCTTCCCAAGTGCTAGGGCTAGGTTTCTAGAAATCCTTGTGATCAAAGAATTCACAATTCTAGAATTAAAGACCTTAGGAGAAATAACAAAATTCACACTTAAAAATTTAAATTTAAAATTCACATAAAAACTTATGAAAATGTTTTCATTTTTATGAACTATAGCCCACAAAACTAAAATGCTGTCAATATGTTTTAAGCAGGTAACTTATAAATAATGATAACTATTGATTTTTAATTTATAAACTCTTGCTTGCTAGAAACCTATCAGTCAGTCTGGCCCTATCTCCCATTTTCAAGATGCTTGTAATTTGTTTTGTGGCAGACAATGTACATATCAAGAAGCGATGGGGCACCTGGGTGGCTCAGTTGGTTAAGCGTCTGGCTCTTGATTTTGGCTCAGGTCATGATCTCAGGGTCCTGAGCTCGAATCCCATGAAAGGCTCCCCATTGAGCGTGGAGCTTGCCTAAGATTCTCTCCCTCGCCTTCTGCTCCTTCCTGCCCCACACCCTACTTGCTCAATTTCTCTCTCTCTCTCAAAAAGAAAAAATAAAAAGCATTATATTCTCTGCCTGTACTTGCAGTCAAATGACCAAATGTCTTGATCTTTTTACTTTAGGTTTCTAATTTTTGCCTTTCTGATTCTTCTATAGTCTAAGAAAAAGAATAATTTAGAAAGGAAAATGAAAGTTTTGGGGACATTTATTCAACCTCCCGGGTTTTTTTTTTTTTTTTTTTTAAATCTTCCCTTGGAGGGTTATCTCATAAATACAGTCATGATAACTTCATGCTAAAGCCAACAATTTCCCTTAAAATAGAAGCAAGCAGGTCTGAGGGCTGGTTAACCTTTTCATGTTGTAGCTTTACCAAGGCATCACTGCAAAACCTCTGCTTTTCCAGCCTCATTTATATTGAGGATATTTTTTTCCTCTTTTAAAATGATCCCTGGTTGGAATGGCTTACAATTTTCAGAGAAAATCAAAACCATTTATTGATCACTCACCATGTGCCAGATACTTTGCTAAATGGCTTACATGAATTTATTTAACACTCTCACTAAATTTTAATAGTTCTTATCACTCAGCTGAGTGAAGAAACTGAGCAGCTCTGAGACATTAAGTAACTTGCCCAGGATCACAGACCTAAAAAGTGGCAGAGTAGAGATCTGAGCCAGGGTGGTTCTACAGCTGAATGGTATTATAGCTTTCTCGTGTTATAGATCTATTACCTTATAAAATCCTCAGGTGTTTTTACTGCCATAGTCAATGTAAGTATAGAATATAAAATAATTCCCCATGTGCATTTACTTAGCATGCAATGTGCAAATGTGAACACTAGATGGCAACAAATGTCAAGGAACTATAAGAACAAAGTACCCATTTCATGAGCTCAAAGATCAAGTAGTTGGTTTCAAAATTAAAATATGGATGCCATTTTACTTTTTTACTCTCAGAAAGCAAAATTCCTATTATGTTTTAACATACTTGAGATAAATGCTAGTAGATGTGCACTGTATTTCGTAAACTGCACAGAAATCAGTTCTTGCGTTATTATTAATTCAAGGAAAAATGCTTTAGATTCACAATACACAATAGCTTCTTTTGTTCTTAACTGTTAAATTTTTAAAAGCACTAATTGCACTTATTACCTGCCTTTTAAGGTCTTTTGGTAGTGGGGCACCTGGGTGGCTCAGTTAAGCGTCTGCCTTCAGCTCAGGTCATGATCCCAGGGTCCTAGGATAGAGCCCTGCATCAGGCTCCCTTCTCAGTGGTCTGCTTCTCCCTCTCTCTCTCCTGCTTCTTGTGCTCTCTCTCTCTAACCCCCCATCAAATAAATAAATTTTTAAAAAATCTTTAAAAAAAATAAGGTATTTTGTTGGTGAGAGCTATGTAAACAGCTACCAAAATGATATCAGCTCAGTCAGAATACGGAGGAGGAAGAGATTAATTCAAGCAAGAAAGGGCTGGGGCAAACTTTGGGGAAGACTGCTGTCTGGGTTGAGCCCCAAGGTTGAATAGATAGATCAGTACATTGCTGTAAAGTATAGTGTCAGCAAATTCATGGTCACATTCAGGAAGGTCACATTCCTGACCTTGTAAGTCACATTCAGGAAACAGCACAGGTCATAGGAAAGAGTGTAGTGAAAAATAAGGATAGAAAAGTTAGGGTGGGGCCATACTGTGAAAGATCTGGAAGGTCATGCTTTCATTCTACTGCAAGAGGGGAGATACTCGAACAGGCAGAGTTACAATTGAGGGGGACTTTGGCAGCAATGGGAAAGATATGCTGGAACTGGAAGAGGCCTGAGCAAGACCAACAGAAGTCTATTGTGATCATCTATGCAGGCCTAACTGGGATGCAAAGGGTGGGCAGAGTTTAAGAAGGGACCCCAAAGCCCCAAAGACAGAGGGATAGCTTGGCAGCTGATTGGATGTTGAGAGTGTGGGATGGGGAGGGGCCAAGATATTTTAAAGGCTGCGAGCCAGGGTTGCTGCTAAAATGAGGATGCCATCATCTGAGAAAAAGAACACAGACAATGGGAGAAGGAGAAGGAGTGGTGGACAAGAAGATGGAGAGGAGCAGTAACTTGGTAGATTTTCAGATGCTAACAGAATGTCATACATAATCAGAGGTCTAGCAGCAGCAAGAAATGTAGGTCTGGTGCTCAAGAAAGCTGTTAGAGCTAAAGGCACAAAGCAGGGGTGTTCAAATGCAGGGAATGTTCTGGATATGACAGGGGAGACAAATTCCTGGAAATGAGGACAACGCAGGTGGAAGGCTATGAACTACTAATTATGTCTAAGACTTGTGGAAAACAAGTGAAAAGAGATGGAGAAGAGTAGATAAGAGCAATACAAAAAGAACCCATGGGAGTAAATGTCAGATAAATCGAGGGGAAAAGATGACTTGTTATGATAGAACAGCCAATGGCTTCCAAGACAGCAGAGTCGGGAGTCGAATGAAGATGGAGATGACGTCACTGGGCTTAGTAATCAGGAAGTGACTGGTGACCATTAATTAAGTGAGCAATTCAGCAGCATGAAGTCAGACTGCAATTTATTGCAAGCCTGACTGCAGTGTGCTCAGAAGTGAATGGAATGCTGCAACAGTGGACACTCATTTTGAAAGGTCTGCCGGTGAAATGGTGGCAAGAAGTTAGTGGATGAAGTGGAAGCTGATCATGTGAAGGCTGCCTGTTGTTTGTTTAAACAAGAATAACAGCTGGAGATGGATGAAGAGGGAAACAGGGGAGGGAGGGACTGAAGATACAAGAAGATGTGAAGACAAATGGGTAGGAGACTTCAGTAACTTAGAGAAAGAGATTTCATCTTGGGAAGTAAGAGGGCCAGATAAGCAAGGAAAAATGAGTAGAAGACACGTCTGAGAGATGAGAAGATGTTGAAGAGGCTCTTGTCAGTTGGCTGTGATATCAGTAATGCAGGTCAGCTACCGAGTGAGGAGCTAACAGCGGAGTTGGGGACGTACAGAAAGTGGAATTCCTGCCTATGGTACAGAAAGTGGCCAACTGCAAAGAAAAGAACTGCTAAATAGTACTTCTAACCACTGAGGATGACCAGTATCAGTCTCCTGTGGAATTCATTCTGTGGCTTTCTTCAGCATCACTTGAAAGGCTGAAAGTAGCAATAGGAAAAAAAAAATGTGTGATTGAGGCTCCGCTGGGCACTGGCCATGGGGGTAAACTGGAAAGATAAGAATAAAAGAATTCTAGAGTGTTACTGAAAACAGATTATAATTCCCTTAGGGGATATTTTCTGAGAACCTATTACATGCCATGCACTATGCTAGATGCTAAAGATTTACTGGTGATCAAGATGGGTAAGTTCCTTCCTATCAGAGATTTTAAAGTCTAATGAAAGGGGCAACTAGGTGGTTCAGTCAGTTAAGCGTCTAAGTCTTGATTTTGGCTCAGGTCATGATCTCAGGGTCATGAGATAGAGTCCCATGTTGGGCTCCCCAGTGAGTGTGGAGCCTGCTTGGGGTTCTCTCTCTCTCCCTCTGCCTCTCCCCCGCCATGCACACATGTGCATGCACACTCTAAATAAATAAATAAAAAGTTTAATGAAAGATAAAGACATAAGGAAGAATAATACTGATGAATGCTGTATGTAATGGGGAGTAGTTCTTACCTGGGGGCAATTCAGCATGCATGCACACATATACACACACATGCACATGGACATATGCACGCACGTGCACGCACACGCACACGCATGCACACGTGCACACATGCACATGTGCACATGCACACACACGCATGCACATGGACATACGAACGCACATACACACGCACACATGCACACACATGCACACACGTATACACACATATGCACGCTCACATATACACACATGCACACGTGCCCATATACACATGCATGAATATAGACATATGCACGCACATGCACACATGCACACACTCATATACACACATAGGCACACGCACACATATACAAATGCATGCACATAGACATATGCACGCACATGCACATACGCACACGTGCACATGCACATGCACACACACGCACATACATAGGCACACACACATGCACGCACATGCACACGCACATATACACACATAGGCACACAATACACATACACACATGCAAATAGACATGCATGCACATGCACACATACACACACATGCACATAGACATGCACGCACATGCACACACACAGGCATGCGCACATATACACTACGCATGCACACGGACATAGGCACGCACATGCACACACACGCGCGCACATATACATACATGCACGCACACGTGCACATGCACAGACGCACACGTGCACATATACACACATAGGCACACGTGCACACACATGCACACGTGCACATGCACACACACATGCACGCACATGCACACACACATGCACATGCACACAAACATGCACACACACCCGTGGGAACCCCTCACAATATATGGAGACATCTCTGGTTGCCAGAACTTGGGGAAGGGGAAGTATGCTACCGGCATCTAGTGAATAGAGGCCAGAGAGGCTGCTAAAAATCCTATGATGTGCAGGCCATACAAGCTCTAAAACAAAGAATTATGTAGTCCAAAATGTCAATAGTGCCACGGTTGAGAAGCCTTGCTATGAAGACACATAAGAGGTATATCAAGTCTAGGCATGGGAGATCAGAGATTTTCTAGAGAGAGCAGCAGACCTGAAAGATGGAGAAAATACCTAGGTGGGGAGTGAGGAATTTGCATGGCAGGTCCAAACACCCAGGGGCTGTAACAGAAGCGCAAAACCAGGGCAGTAGTAGCCGTCACCATCAGAGGCGCTAGCTCTTGAGGAAATACTTTGTGCCAGAGTTTCTACAACATAATGGATACACATTTTAAAATGGAGTCCTTGGGGCGCCTGGGTGGCTCAGTCGGTGAAGAGTCTGCCTTCGGCTCAGGTCATGATCCCAGGGTCTTGGGATGGAGTCCCACATCGGGCTCCCTGCTTGGCGGGGAGCCTGCTTCTCTCTCTGCCCACTCCCCACCCCCACCACCCAGCTCTGCTCACTTGCTTTCTCTCTCTCTCTCTGATAAATAAAATCTTTAAAAGTATAAATAAAATAAAATGCAGTCCTCACTAACAATCCTCTAAGTCAGATATTACTTCCATTTGACAGATGAGGAAAAACTGCAGCCTGGGGAATTAAGTAAGCTGTCCTAGGTCACCCAGCTGGGGAAATGGTGCAGCTGAGAGTTGAACTGAGGTCTGCTAACTCTAACAAAGACCTCACCCAACCCCTAAAGTCGACTGCCTTTCCAAGCTGACAGGGGCCGAGTCTGTTGGAGGACAGTACTAACGAAGCCCATGCCAGACCGCAGAAGTATGCCAAAGGGCTTAGAGACTGTCCTGAGGCAGTGGGCAATCTGAGACAGATTGGAAATCGAAGAATCACAGGATCAAATCTGCCTCGAAGAAAGGTCCCTTCTGGCTGCAGTGCAGTGTAGGGAACGCAGCAAAGGAAAAGGATGTTGTAATTCATAAACCCAGAGATAACGGTGTCCTGAACAAGAAAGGTGACAGTGAGGAAAGAATTCAAGAAGAGTTCAGAAACTAAGATTTGTACTTAGTGATTGGAGGGAGGTCAGCATGAAGGAGAGAATGGCAACCAGCTTTCAGGTCAGGGACGGTGGTGGACAGAGGTGCTGTCCCAAAGAGAGCGCAGCAGCACTGGGGAGCAAATGTCGTGAGTTCAGTTGGGGATGTAAAGTTCATATTTAAATGGAAGGGGGGGGGGGCGCCTGGGTGGTGCGGTCAGTTAAGCGTCTGACTCTTGATTTCGGCTTGGGTCGTGATCTCAGGATCATGGGATCAAGCCCTGAGTCAGGCTCTGTGCTCAGCAGGGAGTCTGCTTGAGATTCTCTCTCTCTCTCCCCCTCCTTCTGCCCACCCCCGGCGCTTGCGCACGTGCTCTTTCTCAAATAAATAAATGTTTATAAATGAAGGAAGGAAGGAACGGAGGAAGGAAGGAAATGGAATGGAACGGGAGAAGAAGAAGACCAACCTGGACACAATAGATAAAACAAGACAGGAGAGGAGACTGAAGAAGCAGAGGCAGGAATGAGGACACTGAGGAGGTTTAATGGTGATAGGGAGGCAGAGGGAAGCACTGGGCAGAGGTAGCAGATGCAGAGTTCGAGACACCATGGACACGTCGGTTCAGGTGACAGTTACTGTAGGAGAGGGGAGATGTTAGAGGTGAGCAAGCCCAAGTGTGTTGGGACCATGGTGTTGCATGTATTAACAACATGGATGTAGAAAGCTTTCAGGATGATCAAAGGAGGTAGGCGGAGGGTTCTGTGGACTGAATGTGCCCCCCCAAATTCATGTGTTGAAACCTAAACCCCAATGCGATGGTATTAGGATGTTTGGCCTTTGGGAGGTGATTAGGTCCTTAGGATGGAGCCCTCATGAATAGGATTAGTGCCCTTATAAAAGAGGTCCCAGAGAGCTCCCTCACCCCCTTGGCCATGTGAGGCCACAGAGCAAGAAGACAGCCAACTATGAACCAGGAAGCATGCCCTCCCCAGTCACCAGCTCTGCTGGTGCCTTCATCTTGGACTCCCCAGCCCTCAGAACTGTGAGAAATAAATGTTTGCTGTTGAAGCCGGTCAGGCTATGGTATTTTTGTTCTAGCAGTCTGAGCAGACGAAGACGAGGGGGAAAAGGGTCAGATGCTAATGCTCTTAAAAGGAGTCAAATAGCCAACAACTACTTTATAAACCCAAGTGATAACATGGATGAGTTTCTTTGAAAAACAGTGTCAAATAGTGACACTGTGACAAATAGTGATTGAGAGTTTATATGGATTAAAATTAGGGAGAAGAGAGACCATGATGATTTCAAAGAGGACTGGTCACTAACGAAGAGGATAAAAGAAAGGCCTGGAACTGGCAATAAGGAGTGGAGTGCATGCTCATTCCTCCATTACAGCCAGATGAGATGATATGAGCAGCAAAGGGCCTTCACTGGAGGGCTTGAGGGTCACGGTATCATCGAGGGACAAGAGTTCAGTACAAATGAACAACCAGGAGTGTTTGAGGAAGACAAAGCCTATTAGGGAGTTTGGTCAGAATGGACATAAGTTTCAGAGGCATAGGGGCATTAGTCACGGAAGCAATGAGGGTCAGTGGTCTGGGAAGAGCCAGGGATGAACTGGGTAGAGACCAAGCAACAAGGAAGTGACTGAGGAGCTGACTATAGGGGTGAAGAGCCCCATACCTTAATAAAATACTGATGCTGAGGTGCAGCACCCAAACACAGCAATCAATCAACAAGAACCTCCTATGATTCAAAGTTGCCTGCAACACCACCTGATTATGAAGTGCTAACGATTATTGTCACTGTCATTCAGTGTGTATGACTTAGCATCCATGGATCCAGACCCATTCATAGCCAAATATGCTATTCAATACACATATATTATTTATTATCTGTGGCATGTCTGGACGTTCTCAACATTTTCCCAGGCAGAGGGGAGAAACATTTGTCAGCCATCATACATGAACTCATACGAATGGTGTTAAGGTTTTCACAGTGTTCAAAATTATCAGCAAATGAAGAGATGAAGTGTGCAAATCTCTCCACGCACTTTCCCACGTGGTACTACATTCTCTGACTAGTGATATAACAGAAAGATTTGCAGAGGAAGAAGAATTCTACCAGTAACTGTTTCATTTCACAAAGTCAACATTAACAGATTGGCATTCACTTTGCATGTTCGGAAGAAAGAGTTTAGTCATGGAAGAGTAACCACAGAAATACTTTGGAAAAGAAAACGGCAGTTACGGTGCGCCTTTATTTTGGTCTTCCGAGACTTGCCTTGGTTTTCTCGAAGTTGGCCTCTTCGGTCATCTGCATAGCCTGTTTCACCTGCTCATAAGCACTGGCTTCTCTTTGCTGTCCGTCTGTCAAGCTGCTCCTGACGGAGACCAGCGCAGACATTAAGTCATCCCTTTCCCTGTCAGCACAGAAAGAACATTTGAAACAAGACATGGTCAAATGATCATGTATTCATAAGTGAGGAAGAGAAAGGCATTAGCATGTGGTGGAAGAAGAGCCGGGGGGGGCCGGCTCGGCACATGGTAGAGCATGCCAAGAGAGAGACCTTTTGCCCTCCCTTGGTGAGGGCCAGGCAGAGCAGCCAGGAAGGCTGGGCATTCATGGCAGGGCTGCATCTGCATGGGACAATAACCTATTGTGGGGAGGACCACCCCACCGTGGGCTGCAGAGTAAAGCCCAGAAAAGAGGAAGTTCGTTTAAAAATTAGAAGGGTGGGGGGCTGGGAGAAAAAAGGAATAAGACAGAGAAGGCAAGGACTCTACCTCAAAGTGGAAGTTAACATGTTCAGGGGCTACTAAGGTCTTGTCTACACTGCTGACACCCCTCTCGTTTGTCTGAACAAATAGGTCTTTGCCTGTTGGTCTTCCTCCACAACCCCCTTTTCTGCCCTTCTCTTTCAATGAAATTCTTTCACCTACTTATGAACACGTTTCTTCTTTCAATGGGGAGGACTGCTGAATCCCTTAACTGCCCTGGTCACGCAGAGAACACTCAGGATTTAACAAAATCTCATCCCGCTGGCTTTGATCGCTGCCTGGCCCCACACCCTCATCAGCAATTCTCAGAAGTCCTCTAAGCTAACTATTTCTTGGGGATAGATGCGACCAGAAGCCAAAAAACTTTGGCATGTAAACTAGCAAAGATCCAATCTCATGGGTTAAATAAATCCCATAGAAGATTTTAGAATATTTGGAACTTATCCATTGGATAAAAATGATCACTAGACCAAAGAGAAAATGAAGTGGGAAACTTTCTATACACATACAAAGCAAAAAAAAAAAAAAAAAAAAAGTAAGTTGGACGTCTCTGTCTGCTATTCCACTCTTTGTTAAAGAGCTCAAGTTCTAAACTGTGGTTTCAAATTCAGTTCAAGTAACTGCTTGCAGTTTCCTTTTTTTTTGCCAAGTCCTAAACTACCAGGAAAGAGCCAACTCTGATTTTTTTTTAAGTTTAGCAACTTGAAGGAGAAATAATTTCAAAGGTTATAATCTGAGTTTGAGTTGCTTTCAGAATGAACCAGTGACACGATTTAAAAAAAATTTTTTTTTTTTTAGATCTTATTTATTTGACAGAGAGAGCAAAAGCAGGGGGAGCGGCAGAGGGAGAGGGAGAAGCAGACACCCCACTGAGCAGGGAGCCTGATGTGGGGCTCAATCCCAGGACCCCGGGATCATGGCCTGAGCCGAAGGCAGACGCTTAATTGACTGAGCCCCTAGGCACCCCTAAAAAAATCTCTTAAAGATAAAATAATTCAAACTATTTGTGGTATTTGGAAAGCACTCATATTTTAAGAAATATGTAATACTGAACAAAGTTACAATTATTAGCAGTTTCATAAAAGCCCGTTTTGTTTAAAAAAAAAAAGAATGGCTTCAACTATCGTAAAATTCATAAGAGCATAGTGATCTTCATTTTAGAATTTCCTGGTGTGTTTTGAATTGAGAAAAATAATTTACTCTTTCTTTTGTTCTAAAGGAAATGAAAATAGGAGTTAATTATTTTGATCAAATATAATCAAACACAATGATTATGTGAAAGAGTAGAAGAATCAAACTAAGGTTAAATCATTCTCGTTAAGTCAAACACAGATTACTTGAAGGCAAAGTGAATTTATATTTATTTGCATTTCAAAAAAGCTCTAACATAAAAGAGTACTAGCTTCATTGAGAATATGCAGTCCAACTAGAACGTATGACTCTAGAAAATAATTCGCTCTTTAAGGACAACAAGTCAAAATGGGCATCAGATCGTCACCTTTCTTACAGTTGTAAGTCGGACTGAGAAAGCATTCAGTGATGCTCTGATCTCTTTGTGATGCCATGCCCTCACTGAAGCCAAGGTTCCAACTAAAAGTATTAACAGAAAAGCTCTGTGTAGATAGTATGCTGACAGATCACAACAGGATCAAAATTGAACAAATCTGTTTCTTACAGGAGACTTAACACTTAATACATTTAATCTCTTTTCAGTATGTCCTCTTGCTGAGAGGTGTTTGCCACATTAGCACATACTCAGTGGAATAAAGGATAAAAGACCAAACGAACAAGTAGTGACTCTGCCATAGGAGGGCATCAAAAGAGGTAAAGTAAAACTCCTCCCAGTTCTAATATCTTAGGATCTAGATTTAAAAAGTCACCAGGCTGTTTAGAATTGGAGACTAAAGAGTTTAGGTGTTCTGGTTCAAAAACTTTTCAGACTATCAGCTCATCAAGTTCAGATGACAGACAATCATCAAGATAAACACCCCCAAATACTGATGTCTTGTTAACCTCATCATTCAACAGTGAACCCATGAAATGATGATACTAAACATCTGTATGGCCACACTCCAATTTTCTGGAAGAGAAATGTACCCATGCTTTAAGGCGACCCTCAGATCAGCTGGGAAGCTCCAGAGAGATGCTTAAATTGCACACACACTTATAGGTGCAGGAACCATCTTGATAATTTAGGATTATCCACTCAGTCCCTACATTTTTTGTTTTGCTTTGTTTCAACTCAGTCAGCCCATAACCAAATAGCAAGCACTTGAAACAGACACAACTCTGGGCATGTTAACCCTGTCTTCAACACGAGGCCTTGCTTCCAGTCCCATTCCTAGGTCACCTTCTTGATTTAGCTCCTTTTTTAGCTCCAGGCCCAACCCTACTCCGCCTTATCTGGCCTTCAGGAGCAGTCAATCCTGGCCACGCTGGAGAACTACCCGGGCCGCTGCAGGCCTGCTCCAGAGCTCCCAGTCCACAAACCCAGCCCAGAGCCTGGCCCGAGTGCGCCTCTCCCAGTGGGAAGCTGTACAAATGCACATGACCTACCAGTGTGTGAGGTGGCGGTTCGCCAAATCACCATCTGCAATGGCCAAAGGTCTGTGAGTGCTTCAAGAGCACCACCTAAGTGTCATCAAGGAGTTTTTCGAAGCAGAGCAAGCAA
Source organism: Zalophus californianus (assembly GCF_009762305.2). NCBI lineage: Eukaryota > Metazoa > Chordata > Mammalia > Carnivora > Otariidae > Zalophus > Zalophus californianus. The sequence goes on along the minus strand of NC_045604.1, from coordinate 62,756,578 downwards.
CACGGCATCAACATTGCCACATTCCACGATCAAAAGACCCCTGAAAGAGCAGCCAAGGCACAAGTCGAGGCAAGGAGTGGGTGCGAGTTCTGGGATGAACCAGCTAATGAGCGTGGAGTATTTAAGGAATTTAGTGCAACAATCAGAGCAACAAGGGCTGAGAAAGTCCCTGAATAATCTGGGTCAGATGTTTAAAATAAGGAAAAGGGAGAGTTGGTCTGATATATGAGCATGAGCTTCATCTTGAAAGATAAGGTGTCTAAGAAATGCCTGAAATTTCTCAGTTATTCCACAGTGAGTACCAGTTTCAAGCATCATTAAGCATCATTAGTATTATCCCTGTCTTTTAAAAGCAAGTCTAGAAGGCTGACTACAACATTTCCTTGTTCCTCATTTCTGGGAAGTTCCTGCCATAGTCTTTCAAAGCCAACTATACACCACATTGCCAAGACCCACTCAAAATTCACAAGCTGGGCTAATGTCCCAGGATAGTACAGTAGTAATCACTTCTCCTTTCTAAACGGTACTCTGAAACTTCTCCAAGACACTAGGAGCTATAGAAAAGGATCAAATTACAAAGCAGTTCCATTCTGATTATCATTTGAAGGTGTTTTGATCACTACTCAAGAAAGAGAGTTTACTGTCATTGCTCTTACTTACCTCAAGGCATAATGAGGCCTGAGTGAAAGGCAGAAGTTCAGAAACACTAGGAGGACTTCAAAGCAACTTTTAAAATGTATCCAATGTCATCAACAGTTGCTAAGTATACTCTCCAAAAAGTCCTTATGGTCCTAACACAATGCCACAAACATACTGGTTGTCTGATCTCGAGGTCATGCCTGATCCTGTCCCTTTCAAGTGCTCGAGGCACTCCTGTCATATAGCCAATACATTCTGTGCTAAAGGTTCAACAGAGGAACTTACAGCTCGTGTCACAATGCCACATTTCAAGTAGAGGCCAGAAGATTCTTTTGATTCATCATATTTGGGATATAATTTTTTAAAATTCCATCTTAGAGTCCTGCAGGAAATTCTATGATACAGCTTACTGAGGGTCCAGGCTTCTAATTATGCAGAAAACTAGAAATCCAGACCTAAAAAGTGCTGGCCACTCTTCAAAGGCAGCATAACTCTCAATATTCAGCCTTCTGCATTAATAAGTTGAAAGAAGCTGAACACCAGCTGAGGCCAAAGGAATCCTATAGACAAAGGTTTCATTGACAATAAAAGCAGGAGCCTTCCACTGTACTCTGTTAGGAAAGCAGAACATGAGCTCATGATATGCTGACAAAGCAGAAAATCGAACAGAGAAGGCTGACATTTATTTTAAAAGGCTAAGAGCGAAAATGTAGAATAGTCACAAAGGAATACATAACCAAGGAAGAATCTGATTTCTAAATGACTGCCAGCCTTGAAATCAATGTAAACATTGTAGCTTCCTCTTAAAATATTTTTCTCATGACCTACAAGGATAATATGAAAGGCAATAGGGGAAAAAAAACGCTGTCTTTTATTTATTGGTTTGGCTATGCTAGATCACTTAGTTAAACTCTGTTTCTCTTCATCTGTGTGACTTTGAATATGCTTTTTGCCCTTTTTAAATGAATTTTTCATTATATTTTCCCTGTAAATGTAATTACCAACATGGGTAAAGACCCACTTGACACCTACTTTCGATTTTGGTGCCTTCCTCCCCCCTCTCCAGGGGTAATCCCTGTTAAATATTGGGTGCTTATTCTTTCAAACCGTTCTCTGTGCCTGTGTATGAACCTGGAGAAAATACATAGTATGGTTGTGCATGGGCTTTTTTTAAAAAATAAAAATACAAATGGGTTTCATTTCAGATGTGTTTTTTTCATCTTTAGTTTTTCCCCTCAACAACATATTGTGGAGCTTAGTCCCACATTAGTACATAGAGATCTACCTCACTCTTTTTCTTTTACTGTGCATAACATAATTTATCTAAACCTTTGAAGGGTATTTAGGTTGTTCGCACCTAAAAGAAACACTTCTTTTCCTCCAGTTTCTGTACTCACAACACTTCTGACACCTATGTGTGCATTTTCCACACCAAGCAATTTTCTAATTCTCAGTTGATACTAACTCAATTGGGACATTAATTTCCTGGAGTCAGCGCAGACCCCACAGGTTAGTGCTCAGTCCCATAAGACTGTCCCCCCCCCCCCTTACGTGCCAACTGCAAGTCCCAGATGGTCACGTGTACTTCTGAGCAACTGGCCATAAGTCAGGGGTTCTCATGACCCCTTCCACAGCCTTGATAATTTGCTACGACAGCTCACAGAACTCAGGAAAGTGCCTTACTTACTATTTCCCATTTACTATAAAGGATACAAGTCACAAAGGGCTAAATGGAAGAGATGCACAGAGCAAAGTGTGTGGGAAGCAGAGTGGAGCTTCCATGCCCTCTCTGGGTGTGCCACCCTCTCAGCACCTTGATATGTTCACCAAGCCAGAAGCCCTTCAAAATTCCATAGTTAGGGTTTTTAGGGAGGTTCTTTAGGCATGATTGATAAAATCATTAGCCATTGGTGATTGAACTCAATCTCTAGTCCCTGCCTACTCCCCAGAGATTGGGGAATAGGGCTGAAAGTTCCAATCCTCTAATCACATGGATGTTCCTCTGGTGACTAGCCTCCCCCATCCTTAGTGGGTTTCCAAAAGTCATCTCATTAACATAAACTCAGGTGTGGCTGAAAGGAGCTTGTAAGAATAACAAAAGGATGTTGCTTTCACCTTGATGTTCTAGATCTATTTCAGGAGCAGGGGACAGAAACCAAATTTAACAAAGGATGTTCCTATTGTTCTTATCATTTAAGACATTACAGGGGTTTTAGGAGCTCTGTGCCAGGAACTAGAGATAAAAGACCAAAATATGTATTCTTATCCTATCACAGTGTCACAACACCAATTACAAGTAATGCTGCGAAAGCATTCCCTAGAACGGCCCCCATTGTGCACAAAACGTTTAGGGGGACAGTCTTATGGGACTGAGCACTAACCTGTGGGGTCTGTGCTGACTCCAGGAAAATTAATGTCCCAACTGAGTTAGTATCAACTGAAAATTAGAAAATTGCTTGGTGTGGAAAATGCACACATAAGGTGTCAGAAGTGTTGTGAGTACAGAAACTGGAGGAAAAGAAGTGTTTCTTTTAGGTGTGAACAACCTAAATACCCTTCAAAGGTTTAGATTAAATTATGTTATGCCACATTGTTCTCTGGGGTAGATTTTGAAACATGTAATACACAGTTCAACTATTAATGGATAATGCTAAATTACCCTACAAAGTAATATGGACTTACAGTTCCCACCAGCAGTGTGTGAAAATATTCACTCACTCATGGCCTCTCCAATTCTTTTCACTATCAATCTCCTTAATTTTCACCAACTTGAAGGGTCGGTTTTTTGAAAAATCTGTATTTCCCTGAATAATAACAGAGTGAATACCCTCTCATACATTGACATTTTCCTATTTGATTGCTCACCACTTCTTATTTCTTTATCCACATTGCAAACTGGGCAGTTTGTCCTTTATGTCTGTTTCAAAGGATGTTCTTGAGATAGTGCACAAATTTTTTGTTATGTAACATGCAAATATTTCCCCCAGTCTTTTAATTTCAATTTGTATCATATCATAAAAGGTTTCTTTTTAATGAATTTAAATGTATATATTTTTTTCCTTTATGGCATTCATTTTCCATACCATGTTCAGGACTTGACCTAGCCAAAAGCCATAAAGAAAATTTTCTATATTTTCTTCTAATGCTTTTATAGGCTGAATTATATCTGGGTCTTTAAACCATCTTGAATTTTTTTCTGTGAAGTATAGTTCTATTCTTTTTTTTTTCAAATGTAAACAGGCAAATTTTTAATTCCTCTGAGTCTCAGCTTCCCTAGCTGCAAAATGGGTGTAATATTTACCTCATACATGCTTTACTAAGGTTAAAAAAGATTATGTTTTTATTTTTTTTATTTTTTTTTTATTTATTTATGGAGAGAGAGAGAGAATGGTAGAGAGAAAGCATGAGAGGGAAGAAGGTCAGAGGGAGAAGCAGACTCCCTGCTGAGCAGGGAGCCCGATGCGGGACTCGATCCTGGGACTCCAGGATCATGACCTGAGCCGAAGGCAGTCGCTTAACCGACTGAGCCACCCAGGCGCCCAAAAAAGATTATGTTTTTAAACTGCCTGGCAGAGTCCTTGGTATATAATAAACGTTTGCCACATGGTAGTTGGATCTGGAAATATATTTAATATATAAATAAGTTTTACAGCTATGTGAAATATATAAGAATAATTTAATAATATATTTAATTAATATAGTATTTAACAAAAAGCAGGACCATCAGCTCAGATCATAAAAACTACCAGTCAGTCCATACTGGAGAAGTTCACTTTCTATATAACAACCAATAGGTTAGTTATGTATGGAAACCATGGTTACCAGACATTTTGATTGCTTTTGGAGTAGAAGAGGTACAGAGGAGTTTTAATATTTATAGAGCATTTATTATTTGGCAGGAACTGTTTTAAGCACCATATAGGTATTCTTTCAAAGAACCTTCAAAATAATGCTATTAAGGTATTTTATCTCCGTTTTACAAATGGGGAAATTGAGGCATGAGAGGTTAAATAACTTTCGTGAGGTTACGCGGGCAGTTACTAGTAGAACCAGAATATGAGTCTAGGCAGTTTGTGCTCTAGCCACAAGGCTAAGTGCCCCAGTAAAATCCCAACATGTAGGTATTATTCCCTCAAACAAGAAAAGTCCAGACTCAGAGAGGTAAAGTAATTTGTGCAAAGGTCAAAACACTGGGATAAAATTAGTCTGACTTTAACGACTAAGTCTTTCCATTCTCTACACCAGCTCCAACTGGAGGAACTCTGACTGCCAAAATGCCTTGTCCTATGAACAGCAAACCTTCTCTGAGTGTCTACCGCAGGCCAGGTCCTCTGCCGGAAGCCAGGGACACAGAAATAAACACATCACAGGTACCACCTCCAAGTATACACAATCTACTATAAAAACAGAGAAGAAAGGAGCCTAAGTCAGTTGAGGGCAAGATGGGGTGAGGTTGGCGAGAGAATACTTCTTGGAGGCGGTAGGCTATTTAATGTCTGGGCTATTTAAATAAGTCCAAACAGAGAGGGGTGATCTTCAGCATACAGAAGAGTAGGGGGCACAGAAGAACACACAGTATAAATCACCATTGGATGGTGTATTAAATAACAATTCTCGAATTCCACAGGATAACCTTTTCACAGGAAAAGGCTTCCCTGGAAGAGTGAAGATGGGACAAAAAGGATGTATATAGAGAACTGTAGTATTTCAGCCTAGATGAAAACTTCGACTGCATGAAAGCTCATTTGGAACTTGTCCTTAGTCCATCTTCAAATATTGATAGTGGATCTAAGGGTCCTTCCTCAGATGCACTCCCAATATTCCTCACAGCAGGCACGTGATGAAGACATGATAAAAATTCACTCTACCTAAACTTCAGCTGGGAAATCCAGGACTTGGCAAAATCAAGAGAATTCCTCTCAGGGGCGCCTGGGTGGCTCAATCGGTTAAGCATCTGCCTTCGGCTCAGGCCGTGATCTTGGGGTCCTGGGATCAAGCCCCACATCCGGCTCTTGCTCAGCGGGAGCCTGCTTTTCCCTCTGCCTCTGCCGCTTCTCCCAACACCCCCAACTCATGTCCTCTCTCTCTCAAATAAATAAATATTTAAAAGAGAATTCCTCTCAAACTCATTTTTTTACAAACAGTGCTGGATTTGCAATTATAGACTCATAGACATGAACAGAATTGTAATGATTATCTACTTCGATTCTCTCCTTCAAGATGAGACAGGCTGAGAGAAGTAAAATTACCTGTCCCAGTGACCTGGTCACACACAGCTGGCAGAACCCACCTGTTCCGTCTTCAAGAAAGCTCCAGTGAAATAAAATAAAATCCATTTTATTTGAAGCTCAGCATCAACCCCACATGAGGCAGCATGGGGATGAAAGAACACAATGCTCCTTTAAAGACGCAGTTTTCCATGTTATGGAGCCTCCGTGTGGAGAAGCTACTTACTTAGTCAGTCTTTCAATGGTCTGCACGTGAACATTATTGTGGGTTTGGGAGAGAACAGCTTCGTGCTGAGCACATTTCAAACAAAGGCCACCAACACAGTTAGATATATTAGCAGCGAGAAGAGACTCTTTATGCTTTAGTCGCTCCTTAAGATCTTCACAATTTTTCTGATATTCAGCTAGGTCTTTCCTGAAAAGAAGGGAAAGAAAGTTCTAGCGAATGACCACGTACACTATGGCACCTGTATCATCCCACAGATAACTGCTACTATTACTTACGAGTGCTTAGCTTATGAGGTGCTCTGTATACAATACCTGATTAATTCTTCCTGCAACCCTGAAACGTAAGTGTGATTACCCTAATTGACACTTTGAATAAAATGAGACTTGAATATATTAAATAATTAGCCCAAGTTCTTGTAAGATTTTAACACAGATTAGTCTGCCTCTTGATACCAGCTCTCTTTTCAAAGGATCCATCTCCATTATGTTATATCATCCACTGATCAAAAAATAAAACTCCACATACAAATCCTAAGTCATTTCTCCTAATAAAAAGGTGAGGCAACATAACACAACATCCTTGAATTGAGGGAAATACCCTATTCCAAGTGTTAACCCTTAAAATGTGTAGAGTACCTTAGAAGCTCATGGATTTCATCTGCGAGTCATTTATTGTTGCCCATTCTTTAGGAAGAAAAAAAACTAAAAAATCATCTAATCACAAAGTTCTATAAAGAGCTATTTCAAAAGAAAGTGGGCTCTCTTCTTTTAGAAAGAAGTTATATAGAATTTACCAGTCATAAAGATTCATAAGTAGCAGCTATTAGTGGGAAATATGCAGTCTGCTAAAAGAAAGTGCTGAGGAAGTGTGTGTGTGTGTGTGTGTGTGTGTGTGCGCGCGCGCGCGTGTGTGTATTTACTTTGTTTTACCATATGTGATAGTCCCTGGATGAGGTTCTCCATGCTGACTTTTTAAGGATAAAATGACCAGTGTATGGGTTGTATTCTTGCCCCCACCCCTTCCCAGTAAAGCTTTGGTAAAGTCAACTGGGACAAGTGAGCTTCCTTGCACACTTCCTTTCCTACTGTATATCATATATATATATATATAAAACTTCCTAGCTTTCAAAAGAGAAAATAGCCCTTAAATACCTGGACTCCTGAAAGCAGGCACTTTATCTCCAGCTCAGTCAACTCTGCTGTCAATTTCAATTATACTCAGGGAGCTACAGCTATCCTAACTCGCTATCACAGAAGAGAGGCCAATAATAAGACGCCTGGCTATCACACACTACCTCCAATAATAAGACGCCTGGCTATCACACACTACCTCAGGCAGCCTTGAGGAGGTGAGAAAGATCTGCAGGTAATCTAAGGGTTAAAAAAGCTAAGCTAACAATAGTCTGAAGTAAAAAAAAAAAAAGGAGCTGTTTTTTCCCTATGCCTGAGATAATATCTCCAATGTAATAAGTTTTCTTTTTAAATATCATATAGAAAAAGTCTGACTTTCAAAGGCTTTGTAAAAAGAACTTTGGAAGCACATTCCAAAATCAAAGGGTCTCCATTACTATTTCTGTCAGTTTCAAATTCAAAACAGTTAGGTAGATTACTCTAAATGGCAAAAAAATAAAAAAGAAATAGATACCAGAAAGCCAGAGCTTCTGAGAATGGTGGTTTTCTCTCTTTCTTAAAGAAAATGCCTCTTTAAATAATCTTAAGGTATACTAAAGGGAAAGAAAGATGTAGAAGGTGCAGGGAACAAAGTCTAGTTCATTGCAAAGCGGTATTTCAATGTAATTAAAGATGGCACATTTGACTTATGAATAAGACAAAATAATCACATTGCCATTAGTTTAAAAAATGAATCAGGGCGTCTGGGTGGTTCAGCCAGTTAAGCAACTGACTCTTGACTTTGGCTCAGGTCTCTGGGTGGTTCAGCCAGTTAAGCAACTGACTCTTGACTTTGCTCAGGTCATGATCCCAGGGTTGTGGGACTGAGTCCCACGTCCAGCTCCATGCTCAGCGTGGAGTCTACTTAACATCCTCTCTCTCCCTCTGCCCCTCCCCTACTTGTGCTCACTCATGCTCGCTCTCTCTAAAAAACAAAAACAAAAACTGAAGAATCAAAACACAACAGAAATCAAAATAAAGACTTAGATAAAAAAAGCAAGAAAGCAAAAATTAGGCCACTTTTTAAACGTTAGGTTTCTTCATGAAAAAATAAAAGTCTCTACAGAAATCCTAAAACTAATCAGGCTAAGGTATAAAGTGAGTAAGAACATAATAAAAAATGAATGATGATGTGCATGAAGGCCACGAGCTCTGGTTCTGGATATTATTACTCCGCTTATGTCTCTAAACAATATGTGGCCTGAAGATTTTAAAGTTTATTGCAAATTAGACTTAATAAAATTATAAAAAGTATTTCAAAGTTTGTTTGATTGAAAAATATTTCACTGCCATTATTTAAAATAAGCTTCAACACCCCAAAAAATTCAATTCCTGGTATCTTTTTCTGCCCATAGTATATAATAAATCACTAAAGGTTAATCTGTAATATATAGATTTTATTGGCACTTCTAAAAAAACATGTCAAAAAGTACACAAAAACTTATTCTGTGTACAGAAGTCCCCCCCAATCCACAGTTTCACTTTCCATGATTTGAGTTATGCAGGGTCAACCAAGGTCCAGCAGTAGATGATCCTCCTTCTGACAGATCATCAGAAGGTCAGTGGTAGCCTAACAATACGTCACAATGTGAGTATCATTCCCCCCACTTCATCTCACCCCCTGGGGATTTTAGATCTCCCATCATCTCAAACAGGAGGATCAGCCAGGACAATAAGATATTTTGAGAGACCACATTCCCATAACTCTTATTACAGTATTTTGTTATGACTATTCTATTATTAGTTACCACTGTTAATCTCTTACTAAATTAAACTTTACCATAGGTATGTACGTACATGAAAAAACTATATATAAGGTTCAATACTATCCACAGTTTCAGGCATCCACTGAGGGTCCTGGAACGTATCCCCCATGGAGAAGAGGAGACAGTATACTCATATTCATCGTATATAGAAAAATACTCAAACTATTATTGTTACAATTTTAGATAAAAATACCTATAGAGAAAAAAAATGCTTGTTAATTTGAAAACTAGAAATTTTCAGTATTTTATTTCAAAAGCATAATTTCTCTCAGAGCAGCTAGTGATTCTTACTTCTATGAGAAAACATGAATATTTCATAACTGATGAAGGGATAAAATTTATAATTTAGCCATAGTTCTTTGAAATGGGACTTCACAATTTTATGCCCCTGTTCCTTTAATAACCTGAGGATATTTCTCATATTGAACATAAAATGTCATCAAGTAATTCTTAAGTTGAGTAAAACTGGCATGTCAGCAAACATTCAAATACATTTTAAGATCATTATGCTTTTGCTATAATTTTTAAACGGACAATGATACTTTACCTCAAAAACTTCAATTGAGATTCCAGGATCTCACCCTTTTCTTCATAAGTAAGTTTTAGCCTCTCCTTTAGAAAAGAAAACAAAAGGTGTACATTTTCTCCATGCCCTGTGCTTTATCAGTAAGTTTTAATTATTAATAGTAAACTCAATTTTTGTCCTTTTACCCAAGAAGAAATATAATGTGTCCTCTCAAGAAACACTTTCCCTAGTTCACCCAAACTTTTGTACTTTTATTGAGTGTATACCCACCCACTTTTTGTGGACTGAGTCATAAAATGGTTATTACTGCCCCCCTGCCAATTTTTTTCAAAAATGCATACATTAGATCTTACTTTTAAAAGTATGACTCTGAGAAGAACCAATTTTCACCTATAAGGTTCATGAGGGCAAGGATCAAATCTTACTGGAATCCCCCACTGTGATTGCTGTGTATTGACATACAATAAAGGAGTGCTGGATCAATGATAAAAGGAAAGTTATAAATCACAATAAATGACAGACCAAACGGATGTACTAGCTACAATGCTGGCATCCCACTATTCTTTCATTCAACAAATATTTATTGGGTATCTAAGATGAAGATACCTTTAACCTCCAGGAGCTTATATTCTCAGAAGGAATAGAAAAACAGAGACAATTTCAATTATATATTTCACTCCAGGGAGGTATATAGAAGGTAAACTGAAATCAGAGAGGCAGGAACTTGTAATTCAGCTTAAGAGAAATAAAGAAGGCTTCCTGGAGGAAGCACTAATACTTAAAGGATTAACTTCCAACACAGCAAAAGGCACAGAGGCTGGAGAAAACATGTTGCATGTTTGACCAGTGAGTGGCTCTGTATCCACTTACAAATACAATGCTAGATGGAAGAATGGATAGAGATGGGTGAACAGGTGAGAATGGGCCATGAGAAGAAAAAATATACAAGACCTTTACCCAGACAACTCATGTAATCTCCATGTAGTAGAGGCATTGGGTGGACATTGAAAACTCGATCAGATTTGAATCTTAAGTCACTATGAAGTGTGGAAAAGAGGAGACCAATGAAGTACATTGCATCTACATAGGGAAGAGATATGCCCCTACCCACCCCTGCTTGTGCTCTCTCTCTCTCTCAAATAAACAAATAAAATCTTTAAAAAATAAAGGATTAGATGATATAATATCATAAAGCTATCTTCGGGATGCCTGGGTGGCTCATCGGTTAAGCGTCTGCCTGCCTTTGGCTCAGGTCATGATCCCAGGGTCCAGGGAAAGAGTCCCACATCGGGCTCCTTGCTCAGCATGGAGCCTGTTTCTCCCTCTCCCTGCCGCTCCCCCTGCTTGTGCTCTCTCTCTCTGATAAATAAATAAATAAAATCTTTAAAAATAAATAAATAACGATATCTTCTCCCCCAAGTGACTTCTAGCAATCAATCTCCATCAAAAGACAATCTCAATCAAAGCCTCATAATAGCTTTCTGGAACTTGACAAATTAATTATTCTTTTAAAAGATTTTATTTATTTATTTGAGAGAGAGAGAGTGAAGAGGGTCAGAGAGAGAAGCAGACTCCCTGCCAAGCAGGGAGCCCAATGTGGGACTTGATCCCAGGACTCTGGGATCATGACCTGAGCTGAAGGCAGTCACTTAACCACTGAGCCACCCAGGTGGCCCAACAAATTAATTCTAAAATGTATTTGGAAATACAAAAGGCCAGACATAAGACACTTTTTTTTTAAGATTTATTTATTTATTTTAGATAGAGAGCGAGCATGAGTGGGAGAGGCAGAAGGAGAGGGAGAGAAAATCTCAAGGAGACTCCAGGCTGAGTGTGGAGCCCAACATGGGGCTCAATCTCACAACCCTGAGATCACAACCTGAGCCGAAACCAAAAGTCAGATGTTCAACCAACTGCACCACCCAGGTGCCTCCAGAAATGACACTCTTGAAGATAAAGTACAATGTTGGAAGATGTGGTATGTAGTCTACCAGGTATAGAGCTGTAACAATCAAGAGAGGATGATAGTAGCACAAAGACCAAAGAAATAAAACACAGAGCCCAGACATATATGTACACCTGATTTATGACAAAGATACGAGACAAAGGACTGTCTTTTTGACAAATGGTACTGGGATATAGATAAATAACCATACAGGAAAAGAACAAATTATGACCCCCTACACAACACATCATATACAAAATAAAGACTGGTAGATTGTAGATTTAAATGTTAAGAGCAAGACTATAAAGTTTCTGGAAGATAATATAAAAGAATATTTTTATGACCCAGGGCAGGGAAACATTTTTGATAAAGGATACAGAAAGCACTAAACAATAAAGGGGGAAAACTGAGATTACATTAAAATTAAGAAATTTTAGTCATGAAGAAAGAAGAAAGAAAAAGAGACAGAAAGAAAACTATCAGGACAATTATAAGGCAAGCTACAGAATGGGAAAATATATTTACAATAGATATATTCTAAGGGTTTATACCCAGAATACATAAAGAATTTTTAAAAAAATGTCAAATAACTCAAAATAATGAGTAGGATGTTTGAACACGTACCTCACAAAGGAGGACACCGATAAATACGTGAAAAGATATTCAATCTCACAATTGAATCATCAGAGAAATTCAAATGAAAATCACAATGAGATAGGACTACAAGCCCACCAGAAAAACTGACAATATAATGTGTTGGCAGGAATATGGAGCAATCGTATCACTCCTACGCTGCTATAGGAGTGTAAACTGATAAAATCCACCCCAAATGCTCACCCTAACCATTCAATGTGAACATACACATACCTCAAGATCAACAATTCCACTCCAAGGTACACAGCCAACATAAATGTGTGTCATGCACACCAAAGACATATTAAAGAATGTCCATAGCAGCAATATTCACAATAGCGCCAAACAGGAAACAATACAAAAATCCATCAATGGTAGAATAGATAAGTGAATTGTAGTATATTTATACAGTAGATCCACCAGTGAAAATGAACAAAGTTCTGCCACATGCAACAATGTGTATGATTCTAACAAAGGTAAGGTTGAACAAAATAAGCCAGACACACAAAAAATACATAGTGTGTGGTAGCATTTATACAATGTTTAAAAAAATAGGCAGGTATCAACTAGTGGCTAGAGATCCTGCTTAGGAAATTTTCATGAAAGTCAAGTGATTAGCTCTAAGGGAATGAGGGGCAGTGATTGGGAGGGGTCACAAAGAGGGCTTCTGGGACAGGGCAGTGCTACACGTCTTACAGGTGACAATTACATTTGAAGATAAATAATTCGAAGATAAATCATTAAGCTGCACATTTTTGTTTTGCATACTCTTCTGAATGTATGTTAAATTGGGTCATTAGACAAGTAAAGGAGGAGAGCATGAGCAACTAACCAACGTATTATAGAATGCTGCCACAAGGTTCAGGAGGATGAGGACTGATATGTGGAGGTCATTAATGACCCTGAAAAGAACAAGTGTAGGTCAATATAAGGTCTAAGCTCAACTGAAGTATGTTAAAGAGAGAAGGGGAGGTGAGAAATGCAATTGTGAATGTGGACAACTGTTTGGGAAGGTTTTGGTATAAAGGGGAGCAATACGGTTGGGTGATAGTTTAAAGGGAATGTACAGTCAAAAGAATATATTTTGTACTTGTTTGCTTTAAGATGGGAACTATAGATCATAATCTCAGGATCGTGAGACTGAACCCCGTGTTGGGCTCTGCGCTGAGCATGGAGCCTGCTTAAGATTCTCTCTCCCTCTTTCTCTGCCCCTCCCCATTCCCCACTCGAGCACTCTATTTTTCTCTCTCTTAAAAAAAAAAAAAAAGATGGGAGATAGTAAAGCTCATATTCTGGTGAGAATAACCCAGTCAAGAGGGAGGAAAGACATAAGAGCAAGAGGAGGTAAGTCCAAGAGTGAAACCCTTGGAAACAGTGGGGAAGATCTGGGACACAGGGCACACAGATGCAGGGACTGACCTTTGACACAAACTGCATACAAATGAATCTCTAACAGTTATAAACACAACATTGAGAGGAGACATAAGAGAGAAATTAATTCTAATGTGGGTAAAGGAGAAGTGGAAACATGTAATTGGGGAAGGTGGAATGGGAGGGGGTGTCTGAATGAAGCCTTGCAGGCTGGAAACATTTTGGTAGGTAGAAGATAAGGAAACATTTTAGGTCAGGAGGTCTGCATAAACCACAGCCAGGAATGCAAAAAGAAACAGAGGTGGGTAATAAGTTTATGAAATAACTAAGGAGTGAGTGGTCTGTGTGCCTGCAGTAATACTTGAAAGACTGACAGAAAACAGAAAAAAACTATAACACCTAGAGATGATAATGAAACTGAATTATAATGCATCCTATTTTCCCATGGCACCCTCCATCTACAGTGTCATTTTTACATTTCCATCAATGTTGATCAATTCTGCCATGTCAAATTTAATGCAACGAAAACTTCAAACCAGAGGAAGAAGAAAGGCCTGTTACAGAGATCAAAGGATTGGAAAGTATCATTTGAGCGGAAAATACATTAATTTTCAACTTTGGGAAGTAAGACATTCAAGACCAGCTGTGTATATGAGGGAATTCAGAAAGCCACAAGCATGCCCAGGGAAGACACATGCTCAGTTCCAAGAGGACCTTAAGCTTTCACCTCAAGCTGATCTCTAGGCTCAGAGCAAGCCCAACTACATGGTGAAGGAATGCCCCAGCACAGAGGCAATCAGCAAAGACTGGCAGAGATGGCTATTCTTTTTTGTGAAGGTGTTTTTTTGGTGGTTGTTTACTTATTTTAGCTCCTGGCATTCAAGGAAATTCTGTCAAAATTAGCTGAACATGAGCTAATGAAACAGAGACTTCAGTGATCACACACAATAAGGAATAATCTACAAAAATAATTGGGAAAAGTCTCAAAATGAAAGGACAACATAGCCTTCAACAATACAAGAGATAAAACCCATGGGGAACTGGGCTATTGGATTTCCAGAGTTACCACAGTATAATAGTTCATTTCAATGCCTACTTTTCAACCAAAAAAAAGAAAAAAGAAAAAAGAAAATCACAAAACCTACAAAGAACCAGGAAAATATGGCCATTTAGAGGTACAGAATAAATCCAGAAACCACCCTTAAAAAATCTATAGACACATGGGGCGCCTAGCTCAGTTGTTAAGTGTCTGCCTTCAGCTCAGGTCATGGTCCCAGGGTCCTGGGATCGAGCCCTGCATCAGGCTCCCTGCTCAGCGGGAAGCCTACTTCTCCCTCTCCCACTCCCCCTGCTTGTGTTCCCTCTCTCGCTGTCTCTCTGTCAAATAAGTAAATAAAAATCTTTTTGTAAAAAATCTATAGACCCAGGCCTACTAGACAAACAGTTTAAAACAATAGTCTTAAATATGCTCAAAGAGCTAAGAGAAAACATGGCCAAAGAACTAAAAGAAATAAGGAAAACAACTGTACACCTGAAACTAATATAATCTATGCTAACTAGAATTAAAATAAAAACTTAAATAAAGAAAATAAATTATAAAAGGAACTAAACACAAATCTGGAGCTGAAAAGTACAACTGAGATGAAAAATTCCTAAAGGCACAGAAGAGCAGATGTGAGCAGCAGAACAAAGGATCAGCAGACTTGAAGATAGGACAGTTAAAATAACTGAGTCTGAGGAGCAGAAAAAGAAAAGAATGAATTACCATATGATCCAACCATTCCCTTTCTGGTTATATGCCCAAGGGAAGTGAAAGTAGGGATGAAAACAGATACTTGTGCATTGATGTTCATGGTAGCTTTATTCACAAGAGCCAAAGGGTGGTAACAAACTAAAAGTTCATGAGCAAATGAATGGATAAACAGAGTGTGATATATATGTAAATGGAATATTACTCACCCTTAAAAAGGCATGATATTTTGACATGTACTACACCACAGATGTACCTTGAAAACATTATGCTAGATGAAACATGCCAGACACAAAAGGAAAAATATTATTTGTTTCCACGTGTGTCAGGTACCTAGACTAGGCAAATTTATAGAGACGGAAAGTAGAAGAGGTTGTCAGGGGTTGGGAGAGAGGGGAATGGAAGTTATTATTTCATGGCTATGGAGTTGCTGTTTGGGATGATAAAAATTCTGGAAATGGATAGTGTTGTGCACTGTGATTGTATTTAATGCAATTGAGCTGTACACTTACAATGGTTAAATGGTAAATTTTAAAATGGCAAAAACGCTAAATTTAATAGTACGTATATCTACCACAATAGAAAAAGTACAAAAAAAGTAGATGCATAAGAGAAAAGCAGCCAAACTCTCACCAGTTCTAGCTTCCATTTCTCAGCCTCACCAGCCGATGGACCTTTGACAGTATCTGCATTGTCCTGGGAGAATTGCCTCTTGGCAGCTTCATCCACCCCAGAGTCTTCACCTGTTGTAATCCAAGAATTCTGCAGGTTTCCCTAAAATAAAATGTACGAGTAATTATAACTGGCATTTAACTTTAAATCAACATACATGCTTTACAAATGGAACACTGATTCTCATCTGTGATGAAAGGAAGACAAGAGCAGATGCTTCTAAACTACACATCAAGAATGATTTTACATTTTCATGCTAATGGGTCCTATTCCCCAAGTGTTACAAAGTCAGATTCCTACAGGCACAGGTAATAATGTAAATGAGCAAAGAGGGCTGGCTGACAGTGTTTCAACAAATGAACTTCTCTCTTACTTCTCTGGAGACATATATTCTTAAACCACACAACACTCTCTTAGTTTCATTTTCTACCTTTCATAAAGGCATGACTAATAATAATGTTAATACATATGGTGTTTACTATGTGCCAGACACTGTTTATGTGCTTCACATATATTAACTTATTTAATCACTATAAGAATACTATGAGATAAGTTTCATTGTTATCTCCATTTTATAGAAGAGGAAATTGGGGTGCCTGGGTGGCTCAGTCAGTTAAGTGTCTGACTCTTGATTTTGATTCAGGTTATGATCTCAGGGTCATGAGATCAAGCCCCTGGGCTCTGCACTCAGCGGGGAGTTTGAGATTCTCTCTCCTTGTCCCTCTGTCCCCCCACACCATCCTTGTTCACTCTCTCTCTCTCAAATAAATAAATAAATCTTAAAAAAAGAAGAGGAAACTGAGTCACACTGAGTAACTTGTAAGAGTCACAGAGGTAGGAAGTAGCTAATAAGCAGCAGAGCTAGGATCTGAACGCTGGCAATCTAGTTCCCCAGGCCATGCCCCAAACCACTATGCTCTCCTGTCTTTCCAGAAAAATATTTATCTTCAATAAGAAAAACAGTGCATGGAGATAAACAGAACTGACATATAGCCTGCACGTCAAGGACTCACAAAGGAGTGGTAGGGACCATGACAAATGATCTGAAAGTTGCAGCCATTACTCAGTTCCAGGCACTTGCTGCCATGTGTGAATGCAAACTCATGTTACAAAAAAAATCTTCTCATTTTTTTAGAAGATAAGCCAGATATCTGGCTTTTCATCTGAAACACTGTTAAATACTGGTTCATTGTTCATCAAACAAAACATGCCTATAGACCACATCTGGTGTATACCCATTGTGTTTGCACCTCCGGTACCCTCTCAACATTCAGCGAAATATGCAGCCCGAAGATCTGGGTAATTGGTGTGTACAAGGGCTGAAATATTAATTTAATTCAACAAATAGTTACTGAACTCTTGCTAAGGGCTAAAGGATATGGTAGTACTCACAAGAGAGGACAGGTCCCAAACACAGAACTACACCGCAGCGCCATATCATGCTAGAATGAACTAAACTGCTCATTCATCCCAAGTAGTATTCTGAGGGCCTATTCCATATTCCTCTGGAAGTTCAGTTTAATGCCAACATTTGTGTATGATAGCTCCTATGTTCAGGCACTGTGCTAAGAGCTTGGGGGGTAAAAACGAACAAGACCAATCTTATCCTCAAGACAAACTCCTAAGCAGATAATTTCAATTTAATAAGGTAAGTGTTAGGCCAGAGGTGTGCATGGGGAACTATAGGAAAACAAAGGAGGGGCACTAAGAACAACTAGAGATTCAAGGAAGATTTTCTGGGGAAGTGTTGACATTGGTGTGATATCTTGGATGAGAAAGAGCAAGCTAGATGAGAAGAGCATGCCAAGAAGAAAACATTATGGGGAAAGTCACAGAGGTGTGAAAAAGTCTGGTGCCTACAGGGGACTCATGCAATTCAGAATTACTAGAGATTGAAGCACAAAACAACAGACATCAAAATGTCAAGCTAGAGAGTCAAATAAGGATCTCGAAAATATGGTATAACAAGCTTGAACTTGATTTTCTACTAAAGACAAATGTCTCAAGATCTTAGTGCAGTCAAAGTTGCCTTAGAGAATTGTGAAGAATGGCAGCACTTATTTCCTATAGAGAAATTGGAAAAAGTACATACACCATACATCGCTGACTTATGAAATAAAATATTGTCATTCTTTGGAAAGAAGTGCTAGTCTAATTGACACTTTGTGTTTCACAGATAACATTTAAGAACTTCAATGGTATTTGACCAAAATTTAAAAAATCTAACTACATTTACATCCCTGGAGATCACTGAAAACCTTTGATTTCTTAATTGAGGGGAGGGGTGGTAGTGAGAGGATGAAAGTAGACATGAAAGATATGACTCAGAAACATTCTGCTTTTAGAAAAATCTCTGAGATCTTTGAATGAGAACATAGGCCAAAAATTTTTTTTCTTTTTTTTTAAGATGTATTTATTTATCTGAGGGCAGGGAGGGGCAGAGTGAGTCCCATGCAGACTCCATGCAGAACACAGAGCCCGACTCAGAGCTGGATCTCACAACCCCGAGATTATGACCTGAGCCAAAACCGAGTTTCGCTCAGCTGACTGCACCACCCAGTTGCCCCCAAAATTTCTAATAAATAGCATATTTTAATATTATTATAATTTTTTGAACTCCGGAGAAAAGCTCTCCATGAAGAGAAATTTCACTTAAAAAATGTTGAAAAATGAAGATGGAAATGGTTGTAGTTTTGAAAAAATAACCTGCTTGTTTCTTCAACCACTGGGTCATAAAGTAGTTAAAGCACTAAACATCCTGTAGGCTACCATCCAAGTCCAAGGCTAAAACTCAGGAACAATAAAGAGGATGTTCCTCTCTTGTGGGGAGAATCGTCTACCCCATGGCAAACAAAGGTAGTTTGGTTAAATACTGACAAGCTATTCCTAACTTGTGCAGAAAGTCTAACTCAAGGCTAGGCGGATGGATATGGGGAGTCAGACAGTCCCATGTTTGAGTCCTAGCTTTGCCATTTCCTAGCTTTGTGACAGTAGTAGTGTTGCTTTGTTTACTTAACTGCCCTGTACCTTAATTTACTCATCTGAAAACAGGCATAACACTCGCCTTCCTTTGCTACTATAAACCTAAAATAATTGAATGTAAATAAAGTGCTTGATATAGTGCCTGCCACACCGTAACATGTAGTCATCAATAAGTATTAGTCATTACTGTATAATTATTTTAATTATTTTTCAAAAGAAGGCATTAAGAAATACTGAAAAATCTATACTCAAATCCGCCAATAGTTTTGGCAAGATCTACCATCAGCATGGTAACAGACTCAGTAAAAAGAGTTCAGAAAAAAAAAAAAAGAATATCTCTTGATGTGTTTATATTTAAGATACTCTAAAAAGTTTCATTTACATTAAAACTGAACACAGCACTGAGCATACACTGCTGAAATGCCTCAATTCACCTACACAAGCAAAAAGCAGTAGGGTTAGTAATTTTTTTTAAATTTTATTTTATTATGTTATGTTAGTCACCATACAATACATCATTAGTTTTTGATGTGGTGTTCCACGATTCATTATTTTCGTATAACACCCAGTGCTCCATGCAGTACGTGCCCTCCTTAATACCCATCACTGGGCTAACCCATCCCCCCACCCCCATCCCCTCTAAAACCCTCAGTTTGTTTCTCAGAGTCCATAGTCTCTCATGGTTCATTTCTCCCTCCAATTTTCCCCACTTCATTTTTCCCTTCCTTCTCCTAATGTCCTCCATGTTATTCCTTATGTTCCACAAATAAGTGAAACCATATGATAATTGACTTCCTCTGCTTGACTTGTTTCACTTAGCATATTCTCCTCCAGTCCCATCCATGTTGATGTAAAAGTTGGGTATTCATTCTTTCTGATGGCTGAGTAATATTCCATTGTATATATGGACCACATCTTTATCCATTCATCTGTTGAAGGGCATCTCGGCTCTTTCCATAGTTTGGCTATTGCGGACATTGCTGCTTTGAACATTGGGGTGCGTATGGCCCTTCTTTTCACTACATCTGTGTCTTTGGGGTAAATACCCAGGAGTGCAATTGCTGGGTCATAGGGTAGCTCTATTTTTAATTTTTTGAGGCACCTCCACACTGTTTTCCAAAGTGGCTGTACCAACTTGCATTCCCACCAACAGTGTAAGAGGGTTCCCCTTTCCCCACAACCTCTCCAACATTTGTTGTTTCTTGCCCTGTCCATTTTTGCCATTCTAACTGGTGTAAGGTGGTATCTCAATGTGGTTTTGATTTGAATTTCCCTGATGGCTAATGATGATGAACATTTTTTCATGTGTCTATTAGCCATTTGTATGTCTTCTTTGGAGAAGTGTCTGTTCATGTCTTCTGCCCATTTTTTGACTTGATTATTTGTTTTTTGGGTGTTGAGTTTGATAAGTTCTTTATAGATCTTGGATACCAGCCCTTTATCTGTAGTGTCATTTGCAAATATCTTCTCCCATTCTGTGGGTTGCCTCCTTGTTTTGTTGACTGTTTCCTTTGCTGTGCAGAAGCTTTTTATCTTGATGAAGTCCCAAAAGTTCATTTTTACTTTTGTTTCACTAGCTTTTGGAGATGTATCTTGAAAGAAGTTGCTGTGGCCGATGTCAAAGAGGTTATTGCCTATGTTCTCCTCTAGGATTTTGATGGATTCCTGTCTCACATTGAGGTCTTTCATCCATTTTGAATTTATCTTTGTGTGTGGTGTTAGAGAATGGTCGAGTTTCATTCTTCTGCATGTGGCTGTCCAATTTTCCCAGCACCATTTATTGAAGAGACTTTTTTCCATTGCATATTTTTTCCTGCTTTGTCGAAGATTATTTGACCATAGAGTTGAGGGTCCATGTCTGGGCTCTCTATTCTGTTCTATTGGTCTATATGTCTGTTTTTGTGCCAGTACCATGCTGTCTTGGTGATCACTGTTTTGTAATATAGATTGAAATTGGGCAACAGGATGCCCCCAGCTTTGTTTTTCTTTTTCAACATTTCCTTGGCGATTCGGGGTCTTTTCTGATTCCATACAAATTTTAGGATTGTTTGTTCCAGTACTTTCAAAAATGTCATTGGAATTTTGATCGGGATGGCATTGAAGGTATAGATTGCTCTGGGTAGCATAGACATTTTAACAATGTTTATTCTTCTGATCCATGAGCATGGAATGTTTTTCCATCTTTTTGTGTCTTCTTCAATTTCTTTCATGAGTGTTCTGTAGTTCCTAGAGTATAGATCCTTTACCTCTTTGGTTAGGTTTATTCCGAGGTATTTTATGGTTTTTGGTGCTATTCTAAATGGAATCATTTCTCTAATTTCTCTTTGTACAATTGCATTGTTAGTGTATAAGAAAGCAACTGATTTCTGTGCATTGATTTTGTATCCTGAAGCTGTTTCAAAAAATAGAAACAGAAGGAAAACTTCCAGATTCATTCTATGAGGCCAGCATTACCTTAATCCCCAAACCAGGCAAAGACCCATCAAAAAGGAGAATTTCAGACCGATATCCCTGATGAATATGGATTCCAAAATCCTCAACAAAATCGTAGCTAGTAGGATCCAACAATACATTAAAAGGATCATCTACCATGACTAAGTGGGATTTATCCCTGGGATGCAAGGCTGGTTCAACATTCGCAAATCAATCAATGTGATAGAACACATTAATAAGAGGAGAGAGAAGAACCATATGGTCCTCTCAATTGATGCCGAAAAAGCATTTGACAAAATACAACATCCTTTCCTGATTAAAACTCTTCAGAGTATAGGGATAGAGGGAACATTCCTCAAGTTCATAAAATCCATCTATGAAAAACCCACAGCAAATATCATCCTCAATGGGGAAAAGCTGAGAACGTTTTCCTTAAGATCAGGAACACGTAAAGGATGCCCACTCTCACCACTATTGTTCAACATAGTACTAGAAGTCCTAGGAACAGCAATCGGACAACAAAAAGAAATAAAAGGTATTCAAATTGGCAAAGAAGTCAAACTCTTTTCATAGACGACATGATACTTAATGTGGAAAACCCAAAAGACTCCACTCCCAAATTACTAGATCTCATACAGCAATTCAGTAATGTGGCAGGGTTAGTAATTCTATAGCAACAAAATAACAAAGACTGACATTAAAATAGGTATCAAGGTCTCCTGACACGTGCAACAATCATTGTTTGCATTATATTTTAGTTCACGTGAATGTTTTTTTAAAAAAGAAACACTCTACAACTTTGTTTTTTCCATAACTATGGCTGTAATTTTCTTCAGCAAGTTTCCTTTGTTCCTATAGCAAAGCATGTGTGTTGGTACATTGTTTCCTTCCCCTTCTGTATTACTCACTTCTCTTGCCCTCTGGTTCACTTGTCTGCCTAATTTCCTTTCTCACTTCACTTCCCCTTCTTCCACTTCTTTGTCATTGTACAAATACCGAAGTCTATGAATAATCGAGTCACTGCTAAGTGACTACATATTTGGAAGAAAAGCAAAAGAATATATTTTTAAAACGAGCTACTTCGAAGTACTTTTTATATGGCTCTATCATCTTCAAATTGACATTAAAATAATAAGCAACTAAAATGGAATTTTTAACTTGTACTAACATTGATAATAAATAACATCATAATATAAATATTCAAAAACCTCTTCTGGTGAAGGGAAAACAGCTGGACACAAACTGAAACAAACTTCAGAAAAATAAACTGAAATACTGATCAGCCCACTTTGCCATTCAGATTTAACACAATCAGCTACTTCTAAATAGGAAATTCTAACACAGAACTCAAGGATTACAAATGAGATATCAGGTCAGGTCAACAAAAAAACACTTCAAAATAAAAAATTAGAGGACACCTAGGTAAAACATTAAGACACTCATATTTTTTCTTCATCAGAATGGATTTACCAACGACAACTAAGTCAAAATCACCAAAATCCATTGTAAAGTAAAGCTGCAACAGGCAAATATTAACACTTCCCCATGGAAATCTGAATTTGTTTCAAAAAGCAGAACAAGCTGTGATTAACTGTGTCCTATAGCAAAGGAGTAAATAACATTTTTAAGGCAACAGTATCTCTGACAAGTCATAAGGAGACATTAAGTTTAAACACTACTTAAATATCATCACAAGAATTTTGTGTTGTACAATTTAAAGACATCATCGAATCCACTGTTCTTCAAAATGTAGTGCATTGATACTAGAATCACTTAGGTAACTTGTTAAAAATTCATATTTTTAACTCAAGGACTTAACCCAAACCCACTGAATCAGACTCTCAGGGAAGGGAGCTCAGGAATCTGCACTATCAACAAGTATCCCAAGTGATTGTTACTCATGCTAAAGAGTAAGAACAGTTAATATGGGTGAATCTTCTCAAATTGCCAATAAACAGAGGACACGTGAGGTTAAGCTACTTTTGCAAGGCCCATAACATTACTCGTGAAACACCCCACTTGTTAGGGACGATGGGAAACTAACATGCTGATCCTCGTACCCTCAGGCCAGTGCTCTCTATGCCTCCCCATGCTGCTGATTAGACTTATTAGGATTCAGAGTGCAAGGACAATTTAGAGGAAGACAACAGAAATCTAAGCTACAGTTAGAAAGTTTCTGGATTTATCAAGGGTTTCCTATTTGATCTGCTTCCTGCTTTGGACGGGCTCTTTCCATATGGAAAAAACATAAATGGTATGTATGCTCAGAGAGGAAATTAGCACAGATATTCGGCAACGCTACATCATTGATGTATGAATGAATCCTCAAATGAATTTGAGGATTCATTCCACCACGGTGAATCTTAAGTTTTGAGGCCCCAAGTGAGTAACAGCACAGTACATTTGCCAAACTTCAAATCAAGAATTTCAGCAGTTCAGAAGGCTGGGGGAGAGGGTAGGAAGAAACATTCAAACTAAAATATAATTTATGGTTTGAAAAAATGCTCACAGATGCATTCAGAAGTGTTTGTTCCCTCATTGCTTCCTCTTGTCTCTGAGATTTCAGCTCTTGCTGGAGCCTTTCATTTTCAAGTACAACTACTTGTACCCTATTTTTCATTCCAGAGAGTTCCTCCTGTAAAAAGCAGAAACAAAAATACCAACTACATTAAGCATTTTTAAGCAGTGCTAATCACTGATTACTAGATGACCTAACATGATACAAAGCATGGAAAACATGGTCTCTATTCATTTTTTGAAATATTGTAATTTTACCTAGACAAATAAAGCAACTCAAACATTAGCTAACAAAAAGAAGCATGGGGAATATAGTAAAGAGCCTACTGATGGCCACATCACAGAAATGTATGGTTTCTGTCAGTTTTTTTGTAGGCTTCCAGAAAGACTTTAATTAAAGGGGTTATCTAAAAAACTTTTAAGAATAAGGTAGACTTTTAAACAATAAGGTGAGATATATTATTACTCCTGCTCAAATGCTGACAACTTGTTGAACCTAACAGAGGATTAAAGGGATAATAGAGGACTCTGAGATAGGCATGGAAAGTTAGAATAGTTATCCACTGACTGGTAGCCAGATGGAGGGAAATTATGAGTGAGATAGTTTGGTGGAGAGTTCTCAAAGAGTGCTTGTCTGTCCTTGCAGGCGTAAGATAAGGGATTACAATAAATAGCTATTGGGTGGTGTCTCACTCTCTGAAAAAAGGTAAAAAATATCAATACATTGACAGCACAATACTTCATTACCGGTGTAATAAAAAACTATTAAGCAATACATGCAAGTTCCATTTCAATTATTTCATTCAAAGAAAAGCCAAAACCCAAGTCTATAATTGAAAACTTTAACTAAAAAAAATATTGCAGGCTTCCAATTTTTGGTCTGGAATATAATGAGCTTGGAAGACAACTTCACAACAAGAGAAACCTGGACACACCAAAAAACCAACCACTCTTCTTAAATCCAAAAGAGAACTGAGGTCACAGGAAAACTGTCATCCCTCAAATTGGACAGACAGAGAGGTGTTCCTGAGAATCACAACCTACCTGAGCAGAAACTTCCAGGGGAACCAGTCCTGGGAAGGAAAAGGTAAAGTACAATTGGCAGCTCACGGCAGACAAGTTTGAGGGTTAAAAAAACTCCAGAAGAACCATCTTAAAGAGATTCCTATATTTTGTGAATTTTATCTCTAGGACACTACCAGGTTCTTAGAGCAAAGACTACAGAAAAATTCCTTCCAGCTTCCTCTAGTACAAGAGGAAAGGTGGCCACTTTGAAATACGCCCAAAGCATTTCTGTTCTTAAAAAGGCCTACCTCAAGAGAAAGTATTTTACCAGAGCCTAAATAGCTGGGGTTTTCCACAACCTAACTGCCCTGCCCTCAAGCGAAATATTCAACTCTAGCTCCCTCTAGGCTTCCCACCTCACTTACGGTGACAGGGTGACTGAGAAGCACTTGTGAAGGTAAAAGCTAAGGGGCACAGACTCGCTAAAAGACTGAGACCTAATCATAGGACTATAAAATGCTTCCCCTGCTCTCACACCCACCACCACATCAAAAGGGCGCCTAAAAAATAACAAGGGAATACACTAAAATGACTGCATATCTCAGACTATAGTTAAGAAGAATTTTCAAGGGAAGCCCAAAGACAGCAGGGGGGACATAAAGCAGGACACTAGTGGAAATTTTAGCCTCCGACAACTGTAGTAACACCAAACAGTAAACACAGCCTAACTCCTACCACAATAAACATAATGTCTCACTCTAAACAGTTTTTACCCACTACCTTGTGGCCAGCACTCAACAAAAAATTAGAAAGCACACTAAAAGACTTAAAGTACAGTTTAAAGAGATGAAGAAAGCACAGAACCAGACTTGAATATGGCAGCAATGTTAGAATTATCAGATTGGGAGTTTAAAATAATTATGATTAATATGTTAAAGTATCTAATGGAAAAAGTGGACCACATGAAAGGACAGATGGGAAATATAAACAGAGATGGAAACTCCAAGAAAGATTCAGTGCTGGAAATCAAAAACACCATACTAGAAATGATGAATGCCTTTGATGGACTCATTAATAGATTGGACACAACCAAGAAAAGAATCGGGGAACTTGAAGAACTGCCAATAGAAATTTCCCAAACTAAAATGCAAGGAGAAAAAAGAATGAAAAAGAACAGAATATCCAAGAAATGTGGGACAATTATAAAAGGTGACAAAGAGAGAAAGGACAAGAAGAAATATTTGAAGCAATAATGACCAAGAATTTTCCAAAATGATAACCACCAAACACCACAGATCCAGGAAGCTCAGAGAACATCAAGCAGTATAAAATAAACAAAAAAAATCTATACCTAGGCATATCATATTCAAACTGCAGAAAATCAAAGACAAATCTTTAAGGAAATCAGAAATCAGGGTTTTCTTCAGAAACCCTGCAAGCAAGAAGACAATGGAATGAAATATTTAAAGTATTGAAAAGAAAAAAAACTCACCAACCTAGAATTCTGTATTCAGGCAAATTAACTTTCAAAGGTAAGGGGAAAATAAAGACTTTCTCAGATAAAAAAAAAAAAGTTGAGGAAGTTTGTCTCCTGTAGACCTGCCTTGCAAGAAATGTTAAATGTTCTTCAGAAAGGAGGAAAATGATACAGGTTATAAGCTCAGAAGTACACAAAAAAGAAAGAGCATTAGAAAAGGAATATATGGTGATAAAACAAAATACTTTGTTTTTCTTTTTAATCTTAACTGATCTAACATATAACAGTTTGTTCAAGATCACTGTAGCAGCACTATATATAGTGAGTATAGCTTATGAATAATTGAAATGAATGACAGCAATGTTATAGAGGACAGGAGGGAGGGATTGGAAACACTCTCTCATAAGGGACTTGCCCTACCCATGTGGTGGTATAGAGCTATTTGAATGCAGACTTAGATTACTGATCAATATAATTGAAACTCAAGGACAATCACTTACAAAAGTAAAAAAAAAGTTCAACTGCTATGCTAAGAGAGGAGAAAAACTGCAATCAAATAACAGGATCACTTAAAGCCAGAAAAAGAGTAGAAGACTGGAGAGAGAGAGAGAGAGAGAAAGAAAGAAAGAAAGAAAGAAACAAACGAACAAGGGCAATGAATAGAAAACAGTAACAAACATGGTAAGTATTATCCAACTATATTGATATCCAAGCATATCAATAATAACTTTAAGTGTCCATGGTCTGAATACACCAATAAAAAGAAAGAGACTATAAAAGTGAATGACAAACATGACACAAATATATGTTGTCTATAAGAAGCCCACTTTAAATATAAAGACAGATAAATGAAAGGTAAATGGATAGAGAGACATACCATGCTAACATAAATCAAAAGAAAGCTGGTGTAGCTATATTAATTTCAGACAAAGCAGACTTCATACCAAACAAAAATATACAGGATAAAAAGACGCATCACATAATGATAAAGGGGTCAATTCTCCTGGCACATAATGATCCTTAATGTGTATGTGCCTAACCACAGAAGATCAAAATACATGATACAAAAACTGACAGAACTGTACAAAGAAACAGATGAATCCACTATTTCAGCTGGAGATTTCAAAACCCCTGTCAGTAATTGACAGATCCAACAGATCTTACAGATTGGCAAAACATTGGTAGGTACATAGTTGAACTGAACAGCATCAGCCATCGACTGGAACTAAATGGCATTTATAGAATATTTTATCCAACAAGAGAATACACATTCTTCTTAAGCTAAAACAGAACATTCACCAAAACATACCACATCCTGGGCCTAAAAACACACCTTAACAAATCAAAAAGAATAGAAATCATAAAAAGTATGTTCTCAGACCACAGTAGAATTAAACTAGAGATCAATAACAGAAAGATGGCTGGAACACTCCCAATATACTTGGTGATTAAACAACAGTTCTAAATAACATACAGGTCAAGGACAAAGTCTCAAGAAAAATTTGAAAATATTTTGAACTAAATAAAAATGAAAATACAACTTACCAACATTTGTGAGATACACAAAATTAGGAAAAACATCAGAAAAGAGGAAAGATTCCAAATCAATAATCTAAGCTTGTCTTAGGAAACTTAAAAAAAAATGGGGAATAAGTTAAATCCAAAGTAAGCAGAAGATACAATAAAAATTAGAGTAGAGATCAAAGAAATTAAAAATAGAAAATCAATAGAGAAAAGCAACAAAACCAAAAGCTGGGTCCTTGAAATGATCAATAAAACTGTAAGACTCTAGACTCTAGCCTGGCTAACTAAGAAAAAACGGGAGAAGACACAAATTACTAACATCAGAAATCAAACCAGAGTCATCATTACAGATCCCATGGACATTAAAAGGATAACAAAGGAATACCATGAACAACTCTATGCCCATAAATTTTGTAATTTAGATAAAACGGACCAATTCCTTGAAAGACACAATCTATCAAAACTCACAGAAGGAGAAATAGTCTCAACAAGGCCTACATCTATAAAAGGAATTGAATCAATTGTTAATAACCTTTAAAACAGAAAGCACCAGGCCTGCCATTAGTTCACTTGTGAATTACACCAAAAATTTAAGTAACAAATTATACCATTTTTTTTACAACGTCTTCCATAAAATATCCAAGGGAATACTTCCTAACTCATTTTTGAGACCAGCATCACCCTAATACCCAAACGAGGTGAAGACACTACAGAAATGGAAAACTAGAGACCAATAATATATCTCATGAAGATAAATACAAAAGTCCTCATCGAAATACCAGCAAGTTAAACGCAATGATGTATAAAAAGAACTATACAACAGGACCAAATGGAATTTATTTTAGGTATACAAGGTTGGTTCAATATTTGAAAAGGCATTAATGTAATCCATCACACCAACAAGCTAGAAAAATAATTTATGTTCATACCAATAGATAGAAAAAGCAAGTGACAAATTCCAGTAGCCATTCAAGATAAAAATTCTCAGCAGATGAGAAATAGAGGAAAACATCCTCAAATTCATAAACAGCATCTATAAGTAACATATAGCTAATGTCATACTCAATGGTGAGACTATAGATAGTTTCCCATTAAGAATAAGAACAAGGCCAGGATGTCCCTTCTCATCACTCCTATTCAACATCATACAAAAAATCCTAGCTAATGCAACAAGATAGGAAAAAGAAATAAAAACCATATATACTGGAAAGGAAGAAATAATTTTTTAAAAAGACATCTGGTTTTGTTTAAAGTTGGCATGATTCTCTACAAAGAAAATCTCAAAGAATCAAAAAACAGCTAGAATAAGTGATTCTAGCAAGGTTGCAGATTACAAGATTAATATACTGAAATTGATTGTTTTCTTCTATATTAGCAATAAATAATTGGAATTTGAAATAAGAACACATTACCAGTTACATTAACACTAAAAAAATGAAATACTGACATACAAATCTCACAAAATATGTACTAGATCTATATGAGTAAAACTGCAAAACTCTGAAAAAGAAATCAAGGAATACCTAAATAAATGGAAAGACATTCCATGTACATGCATAGGAAGATTCAGTAATGTTGACATGTCAGTTCCCAACCTTCTCTATAGATTCAACAAAATCCCAATCAAATTCCCAGCATGTTATTTTGTGGATATTTACCAACTGATTTTAATTCATATAAAGGGGCAAAAGACCCAAATAGCTAACACCATAACGAGGAGAAGAACAATATCAGAAGATTGACACTACCCAACTTCAAGATTTACTATAAAGTTCCAATAATCAAGACAGTATGGTATTTGCAAAAGAACAGACCAATAGATCAATGGAACAGAAAAGTGAGCCCAGAAGTAGATTCAAACAGATATAGTCAACTGATCTTTATAAAGAAGCAAAGGCAATTCAATGAAAACAGTCTTTTCAACAAATGGTGCTGAAACAACTGGATATCCACATGCAGAAAAAAAAAGAAAAGAAAAGAAAAAAAAAACAATCTAGACAGAGATCTTACACCTTACACAAAAATTAACTCAAAATGGAGCATAGATCTAAATGTAAAACACAAAATTATAGAAGAATGGGGAAAATACTGATGACCTTGGGTTTGGCAATGATCTTTAGATAGAATACCAAAAGCAAAATCTATGAAAGAAAAAATTGGTAAGTTAGACTTTACTGAAATTAAAACCTTCTGCTCTATGAAAGACACTGGTAAGAGAATCAAAGACTAGCCACACACTAGGAGAAAAGAACTGCAAAAGACAGAGCTGATAAATGACCAGTATTCAAAATATACAGGGAACTCTTAAAACTCAATAATAAGAAAACAAACAACCCAATTTAAAAAAAGAAAGTCTATAAGTGGAAAATAAGTACAGGAAAATCATATCCAATATATGTCATTAGGGAATTTAAATTAAAACACACCTCAAGTACATTAAAATCCAAAACACCAATGACACCAAATGCTGGCAAGGATGTGGAGCATCAAGAACTCTCATTCATTGCTGGTGAAAAAGCAAAATGGTATAGCCACTTAGGAAGACAGTTTGACAGCTTCTTACAAAACTAAAAATACTCTTATCAAGTGAGCCAGCAATTGAGCTTCTTGGTATTTACTCAAATGAGTTAAAAATTTATATCCACAAAAACCTGAACATGAATATTTATAGCAGTATTGTTCATAGTTGCCAAAACTTGGAAGCAAGCAAGATGTCCTTCAAGGATGAATGGATAAACAAACTATGTTATACCCATACAATAGAATATTGCCCAGTGATTAAAAAAAGGCTATTGAGCCATGAAAAGACATGGAGGAAACTTAAATGCCTATTCCTAAGTCAGTGAAGCCAGTCTGAAAAGGCTACAAACTATATGATTCCAACTACATGACATTCTGAAAAAGCAAAACTGTGCAGACAGTAAAGAGATCAGTAATTGCCGGGATTTGGAGGCTAAGAAAGGAGGGATGAGTAAATGGAGCACAGATGATCTTTACCGCAGTGGAACTATTCTCTTTGCTACTGTAACGATAGATACACATCATTATACATTTTTCAAAAGCTATAGAATGTATGACACAACGAGTGAGCACTAACATAAATGTGGAATTTAGCAAATAATTGTGGTAATATTGGCTCATCAATTGAAACAAATGTGCCACATTGATACATGCTGTTAATAACAGCAGAAACTGCTGAGGAGGCATAGAAGGGAAGTACATGGGAACTCTAGGTACTTTCCACTCAATGTTTCTGTAAACCTGAAACTGATCTAAAAAATAAAGTCTATAAATTTAAAAAAAAACTAATAAAATATTTCTACCAAACATTTAAAGAAGAGTTAATACCTATAAATGATTCCCAAAAAATAGAAAAGGAAGGAAAACTTCCAAATTCACTCTATGAGGCCAGCATTACCCTGATGCCAAAACCAGATAAAGAGACCATTAGAAAAGAGAACTATAGGCCAATATCCTTGATAAACATAGATGCAAAAATTCTCAATAACATACTTGCAAACTAAATCCAACAATACATTAAAAAAATCATTCACCACAATCAAGTGGGATTTATTCCTGGGTTGCAAGGGTAGTTCAACATTTGCAAATCAGTCAACATGATACACCACATTAATACAAGAGAGAATAAGAACCATACGATCACTTCAATAGATGTAGAAAAAGCATTTGACAAAGTACAACATCCATTCATGACAAAAACCCTCAACAAAGTAGGTTCAGAGGGAACATGACTCAACATAATAAAGGCCATAGGTCAAAAGCCCACAACTAATATCCTCAATGGGGAAAAACTGAGAGCTTTTCCTCTACGGTCAAGAACAAGACGGGGATGTCCACTTTTGCCACTTTTATGCAACATAATACTGGAAGTCCTAGCCACAGCAATCAGACAACAAAAAGAAATAAAGAACATCCCAATTGGCAAGGAAGAAGTAAAACCTTCACTATTTGCAGATGATATGATACTCTATATGGAAAACCTGAAAAACCACCAAAAAACTGCTAGAACTTATACATGAATTCAGTAAGGTCACAGAATACAAAATCAACATATAGAAACCTGTTGCATTTCTATGCACCAGGAATGAAGCAGCAGAAAGAGAAATTAAGGAATCTATCCCATTTACAACTGCACCAAAAACAGTAAGATACCTAGGACTAAACCTAACCAAAGAGCTGAAAGACCTGTACTCTGAAAACTATAAAACACTGATGAAAGAAATTGAAGATGACACAAAGAAATGGAAAGACATTCCATGCCCATGGATTAGAAGAACATTGTCAAAATGTCCATACTACCCAAAGCAATCTACACATTTAATGCAATCCCTATCAAAATACCAACAGCATTTTTCACAGAGCTAGAACAAACAATTCTATAATTTGTATGGAACCACAGAGGACCCCCAAATATCCAAAGCATCCTTGAAAAAGAAAAGCAAAGCTGGAGGGGGAGGAAACGATGGCGGAGGAGCAGGGATCCTATTCCAACCGGTCTCAGAATTGAGCTGGGTATCTACCAGATCACTCTGAACACCCACGAAATCAGCCTGAGATGTAAGAAGATATGTCTGGATCTCTACAAACAGAATATTGCAGGCGGTTGGTTTCAAGGTATGAAGTGATTTCGCGGGCAGATATCGGAAGATAAACGGAAGGAGGAGGGAGCCATGGGGATCCTGCACTGACAGAGCGTGAAAGCCTCCCGCCCTGGGGATGGGGCATGGACTCGCAGACTGGTAGCGGTGGGTAAAGGACTTTAGGGCAGCCCCACCCCGGACTGAAACCTGGAGCGGTGGGGCCACGTGTGTGAACTGGGAGTGGCTGGTGGTTTGTTTTTCTTTTTAAGATTTTATTTATTTATTTGACAGAGAGAGAGA
Source organism: Zalophus californianus (assembly GCF_009762305.2). Taxonomy (NCBI): domain Eukaryota; kingdom Metazoa; phylum Chordata; class Mammalia; order Carnivora; family Otariidae; genus Zalophus; species Zalophus californianus. Next base: position 62,723,811 of record NC_045604.1, on the reverse strand, counting down.
GAGACAGCAAGAGAGGGAACACAAGCAGGGGGAGTGGGAGATGGAGAAGCAGGTTTCCCACTGAGCAGGGAGCCCGATGCGGGGCTGGATCCCAGGACCCAGGGATCATGACCTGAGCCGAAGGCAGACGCTTAATGACAGCCACCCAGGCACCCCAAAAAATACTAATTCAAAGGGACACATGTACTCCAATGTTTATAGCAACATTATCTACAATAATCAAATTATGGAAAGACCCCAAGTGTCCATCAAAGCATGAATAGGTAAAAAAGAAGTGGTATATATATATACAATGGAATATTACTCAGCCATAAAAGAGAAAGAAATCTTGTCATTTGCAAAGACATGCTAAGGGAAATAAGTCAGGCTGAGAAAGACAAATACCATATGAGTTCACTCATATGTGGAATTTAAGAAACAAAACAAATGAGCAAAGGGAAAAAAAAGAGAGAGAGAGAGAGGCAAACCAAGAAACAGACTCTTAACTATAGTGAACAAACGATGGTTACCAGACAGGAGGTTGGTGGGAGGATGGGTGAAATAGGTGATGGGGATTAAGGAGTGCACCTGTTAATGATGAGCACTGGGTGTTGTACGGAAGCGCTGAATCACTATGTTGTATTCCTGAAACTAACACACTGTATGTTAACGAACTGGAATTTAAATAAAAACTTAGGGGCGCCTGGCTGGGTCAGTTGGTAGAGCATGTGACTCTTGATCTCCAGGTTGTGAGTTCGAACCCACATGTGGCAGGGAGTTTACTTAAAATAAAAAAATAAAATAAAATTGGGGGTGCCTGGGTGGCTCAGTAGGTTAAGCGTCTGCCTTTGGCTCAGGTCACGATCTCAGGGTCCTAGGATCTCAGGATCATGGGTCCCTGCATCAGGCTCCCTGCTCAGCGGGGAGTCTGTTTTTCCCTCTGCCCCTCCCCTCACTTGCTCGCTTTCTCTCTCTCTTGAATAAATAAAATCTCAAAAAATAAATAAATAAAAATTTAATAAGAAAATAAACAAAAACTTTTAAAAATAAAAAATAAATTTAAAAAGGATATAAAAAATTAAAAAGTTTTTAAAATTAAATAAATTTTTAAAAAACTAATAAGCTCTTTCTAAACCCTTAAATGTTACTTTTATTCTATTATTCCCTTATTTTTTTATTTTTTATTTTTTTAAGATTTTATTTATTTATTTGACAGAGAGAGACACAGTGAGAGAGGGAACAGAAGCAGGGGAAGTGGGAGAAGGAGAAGGAGGTTTCCCGCCAAGCAGGGAGCCTGATGCGGGGCTCGATCCCAGGACCCTGGGATCATGACCTGAGCCGAAGACAGACGCTTAACGACTGAGCCACCCAGGCGCCCTATTATTCCCTTGTTAAAATGTATCAAATACATATTCTGTCTATCTTTCAAGGCTTTTATAATCTTCCATTTTCCTAGTTCAGCATCCTTTTAATAATTTTTTTAAAGATTTTATTTATTTATTTGATAGAGAGAGAGAGAGCCCAAAGAGGCAGAGTGGCAGGCAGAGGGAAAGGGAGAAGCAGGCTTCCCGCTGAGCAAGAAGCCCGATGCAGGGCTTGATCCCAGGACCCTGAGACCATGACCTGAGCCGAAGGCAGACGCTTAACCAGCTGAGCCACCCAGGTGCCCTTAATAATTTCTAACAGACATCCTCTACTGCAGGAATTTAGAATAGATGCCCCGTGGCTCCCATAAATAAAACATTCATCCTGAATATGTCCTTTCAGTGTTGCTGTTTTCTCTATGTAACTCTTTCAATCTCCTTCTGCTGATCTAAACAATCCTGCTCCTTTAAGATTTTCCTCTCCCAGAAAAACATCCCCCAAAACTCCAGCATTTAGTACCCTTCTACTCTTATTATAAAATTTTAGTTAATACTACAGAACGCAGACTACATCATATTCTCTATAGTGTTACTGTGGTGCTCATAGGCATTAATACTCTCTGCTCAACTAGATGGTAAGTTTATTTTATTTTTTTAAAAGATTTTATTTATTTATTTGTCTCAGAGAGAGAGAGAGAGAACACAGGCAGGGGAGCAACAGGAAGAGGGAGAAGCAGGCTCCCTGCTGAGCAAGGAGCTCGATGTGGGACTGGATCCCAGGACCCTGGGATCACGACCTGAGCCAAAGGCAGACGCTTAACCGACTGAGCCACCCAGCCATCCACAACTAAAAAGTAAGTTTATTACAATTTATATTGTGGTAGAATCTGCCACCCCAAAATATGCCACTTTGAATAAGAATTATTTTGAGCTAAAAGCACTTAAAAAACAGCAGATACAAAAAGAGTGACCTTCCCTTTCTTCCTGGAAGCAGGAAATAAAACTCCCATGTGAAAGATGTCCTCCCCATATGAGGAGGAAAGAAAACATTCTTATCACCAGAGATAGGAAGTGAGGCTGAGAGGAATCTGTGCAAACAGACCTCATTAAAATAACTCATTTTCCTTTAGCCTCCCCATATATTTTAGTTATGTTTCCACATCGCCTCTCTTTGCTCAACATAGTATAAAAGCATTTCAGTTTTGCCATTTCTTTGAGTCATTATTTCCTTATGAGAGTTCCTATGTTACATAAAACTTGTATTAAAACAATTCCATTTACAATGCACCAAAAGCAATAAAATACCTAGGAATAAACCTAAACAAGGAGGTGAAAGACCTATAGTCTGAAAACTATAGAACACTGATGAAAGAAAAAGACACAAATTCAATGCAATCTCTATCAAAATACTAATAGCATTTTCCACAGAACTAGAATAAATAATCTTAGTATTTGTATAGAACCACAAAAGACCCTAAATAGTCGAAGTAATATTAAAGAACAAAGCTAGGGGTATCACAACCCCAGATTTTAAGATGTACTATACAGCTGTAGTAATCAAGACAGTGCGGTGCTGGCTCAAAAACAGACACAGATCAGTGGAACAGAATAGGAAGCCCAGAATAGATACACCTATAATGGTCAGTTAATCTATGAAAAGGAGGCAAGAATATCCAATAGGGAAAAGACAGTCTTTTCAATAAAAAATGGTGCTGGGAAAACTGGACAGCAACATGTAAAAGAATGAAACTGGACCACTTTCTCACACCATACACAAAAATATACTCCAAATGGATTAAACAGCTAAATGTGAGACCATAAAACTTCTAAAAGAAAAAAACATAGGCAGTAATCTCTTGGATCAGCAACATGTTTATGGATATGTCTCTTCAGGCAAGGGAAACCAAAATAGAAAGTTTTTGCACAGCAAAGGAAATCACCAACAAAAAAAAAGGCAACCTCATGAATGGGAGAAGAGATTTGCATATGATATATCTGATAAGGGGTTAATATCCAAAGTATATAAAAAACTTGTACTACTCAACACCAAAAAAAAGTAAATAATCTGATTTAAAAATAGGCAGAGGAAAGAACTTATCAAACTCAACACTCAAAGAACAAATAATCCAATCAAGAAATGGGCAGAAGACACGAACAGACATTTTTCCAGAGAAGACATCCAAATGGCCAACAGACACATAAAAAAGTGCTCAACATCACTCGGCATCAGGGAAATCCAAATCAAAACCTCAATGAAATACCACCTCACACCAGTCAGAATGACTAAAATTAAGTCAGGAAACGACAGATGTTGGTGAGGATGCGGAGAAAGGGGAACCCTCCTACACTGTTGGTGGGAATGCAAGCGGGTACGGCCACTCTGGAAAACAGTATGGAGGTTCCTCAAAAAGTTGAAAATAGAGCTACTGTACAACACAGCAATTGCACTACTGGGTATTTACCCCAAAGATACAAATGTAGGGATCCGAAGGGGTACGTGCACCCCAATGTTTATAGCAGCAATATCCACAACAGCCAAACTGTGGAAAGAGCCAAGATGTCCAACAACGGATGAATGGAAAAAGAAGATATGGTATATATATATATATATATATATATATATACACACAATGGAATATTATGTAGCCATCAAAAAAATGAAATCTTGCCATTTGCAATGACATGGATGGAAGTAGAGGGTATTAGGCTAAGCAAAATAAGTCAATCAGAGAAAGACATGTATCATATGATCTCACTGATAAGAGGAATTCTTAATCTCAGGAAACAAACTGAGGGTTGCTGGAGTGCTGCGGGGTGGGAGGGATGGGGTGGCTGGGTGATAGACACCAGGGAGGGTATGTGCAATGGTGAGTGCTGTGAATTGTGTAAGACTGTTGAATCACAGACCTGTACCTCTGAAACAAATAATACATTATATGTTTAAAAAAAAAAGGAAATAGTAGGAAGGGAAAAGTGAAGGGGGAAATCGGAGGGGAGACAAACCATGAGAGACTATGGACTCTGAGAAACAAACTGGGGGTTCTAGAGGGGAGGAGGGTGGGGGGATGGGTTAGTCTGGTGATGGGTATTAAAGAAGATACGTGTTGAATGGAGCACTGGGTGTTATACGCAAACAGTGAATCATGGAACACTACATCAAAAACTAATGATGTAATGTATGGTGATTAACATAATAAAATTAAAAAAAAATAGGCAGAGGACCTGAACAGACATTTTTCCAAAGAAGACATACACATGGCCAACAGACACATGAAATGATGCTCAACATTAGTAACCATCAGGGGGAAAAAAATAAAAACTACAATGAGATATCACCTCATACCAGTTAGAATGGCTAGTATCAAAAAGATAAGCATTAACAAGTGTTGATGGGGATGGGGTAAAAAGGCAATCCTCATGCACTGTTGGTGGGAATATAAATTGGTGCAGCTACTGTGGAAAACAGTATGGAGATTCCTCAAAAAATTTAAAAACAGAAATACCATATGATCCAGTAATTTCACTATTGGGTATCTACCCTCCAAACTGACACAAATCCAAAAAGATCTATGCACCTCTCCGTTTACTGCAGCAGTATTTACGGATTTACAGATATGGAAGCAACCAAATATGCACTATTTGAATGGATAAAGAAGATGTGTGTGTGTGTGTGTGTGTGTGTGTGTGTGTACATATACATATATACATATATATATGGAATAGAGTATTACTCACCCATAAAAAAGAATGAGATCTTGCATTTGTGACAACATGGGTGGACCTAAAGGGTACCATGCTAAGTGAAACAAATCAGATAGAGGGAGACAAACACCATACGATTTCACTTATATGTGGAGTCTAAACAAACAAAATAAAAGAACAAGGACTCAAATATGGAGAACTAGTGGTTGTCAGAGGGGAGGTGGGGAGGGAGATGGGTGGACTAGATAAAGGGGATTAAGGGGTACAAACTTTCAGTTATAAAGTGAATAAATCACAAAGATGAAAAGTACAGACAGGTAATATAGTCAATAATATTGCAATAACATGTATTCTGACAGATGGTAACTACACTTATGGTGGTGAACACTGAATAATATATAGAATTGTTCAATCAATATGTTGTACACCTAAAATTAATATAATATTATCAATTATACTTCAGTAATAACATAACCAAATAAATGTGTATATTTTCATCCTGTTCATCTGTGTTATGTTAATTTTTTTTAAAGATTTTATTTATTTATTTGACGGAGAGATAGAGAGAGAGCACAAGCAGGCACAGCGGCAGGCAGAGGGGGAGGGAGAAGCAGGCTCCCCGCGGAGCAGGGAGCCCGACGCGGGGCTCGATCCCAGGACCCTGGGACCATGACCTGAACCGAAGGCAGAGACGCTCAACGACTGAGCCACCCAGGCGCCCCTGTTTTATGTTAATTTAATTACAAGTCACAGCCAAAAACCCTAAGAGGGTAGAGGTAAAACTCCCCTACAAGGTCTTTTAAGTTTTAGCCATAGCATCTTAGAGATTAACAGGAGCTTGTTAAGGAAATCAATCCTAGGATATTATTTCAGCCTTTTTGGTAATCCAAGAAAACTTGTGCAATAATGATTGTATCCTCCAAGAACAAAGACAAAGCGACATGCTAAGATCGGGAACTTCTTGGAAACATCAAAACCATGAAATGTCTAAAAGTTTCTGAAGTCTTGCACCTTCAAAGAGGAACCAAAATGTAAAAAATATGATACATTGATATTGGATAAAAAAAGGAAGGAAAACTAAAGCACATAGTTGGGAGAGGCATAAAGGCCCCAATGGCATTAAGGACCTTACTAAACTGCATACAGTTGAACATTATGAGCCTCTGGTGTTACAAGCTGCAGAAGACACATTTGGTTTCTTGATCATTGTTATCAGTACCCCCATGCGCCATTCTCATTCAAAGCTAAGGTAAGAACCTTCGCTGACAATGGAGTGGATTTCATCAGCAGTTTAGAATCGCTGGTTGCTATAGGAGAGCTTCACTAGGTTGACAAGTGTGGGAGAGTGACTGGTATTACTATTCCAAAGCATTCCCCATCAGCAGGGCTAAAGAACATGTGGTGGAAAGCAAAAACTCTGAAACAAGAGAGCATATTATCGAAATAGACACAGTTATGGTCCACTGGGAAATGAAGCAATCAGACATGGCAAGGTCAGGAGTATATCATTCCCCAGCCTGGGAAGCCCCTGTAACATATCAGTCTTTTCAAAGATGTAAACATGACAATTGTCAATGTATCGCAATACACATGAAGACTAATAATAGTAAGTTTTCATATAAGGTATCATTAATAGAAACTTTAATTTAGTTACGGTTAAATTTTTAATGAGAAACTTACTTTGCAGAACTTGACTTCTGCCTCTAAATGATGAATGTATTGAGACTGGTCATTGATGATAGGAACGAGATTGTATACAGTAGGCATATTGGCTTCCTCATACTCTGATGACCTCTAGGGCAAAAAACAAAAACAAAAACAAATTAAGCATGTTTGGATTTAGCAAAGAATCAGGTAATACTACCATACCACCTCCATACTTAATTTAGTACTGATGTCATATAAACATAGGGTAGATCACATTGTGGCCAACAGTGTTTATTTCTCTATCCTATAAGTTCCACAGATAGATAAGATTCAGGGATATGAGTATCTTTTTTTTAAAGATGGAAAGTGAAAGTGGTTATAAAGTTTGTGGCTAATGGAAAAATGCTGGGGTAGTCTCACTGGCTTGGGATGAACTGCCTATCAGAGCCATCTGGAAATGTGACACCCCAGTCAGCAATGGGGAGATAAATGGACAACTCTCTTCAAGAAACCATCATGCAGGAGCACTGCTAGCTAAAATTGCAGAACAGCTGCCTACTGAAGGGTTTATTTAGACAAGGGTTTGCTGCCAGGTGTGTCCATGAGGTAAAATTCTATCCACAAAGGAGTACGTTAGCAAAGTGTGGTTTTTGATTTTTGACCCTAGGCAATTTGAGACTATGCTTGTCTGGAGCACGGAACCGCCAAGCCTAGGGTGCTAAAGCAGGCCCCTCAGGAAACTGGCTGCTATCCTGCACCAGGAGTCGGTGAATAGACCTCAGAAAAAGTGTTAATTCTCGATACCTCTGCAGCATTCCTGCATTGACTCTAATGTATACCCTACTTTCTCCTCAAATGATTATAACGTGCTTTCTAGAATCATTTATCATTCCATGATATTTTTTAAGGAAAAGAGGAAATCAGGAAGGGAGAATGAGTGTCAACCAGTGAAATAAACCCAGAGAAAGCTCGAGATGAGACACCTGATCACTGTTTCTCAGTCTGCTAGAAATTCCTAACAAAGGACCAGCGATCGTGGCAGAATAATTAAGTAGAGTTTTGTTTTTTGGCATATTTAAGAAATTTAAAAACCAAAGTAACTTTAAATACAATGGATTTTCTCCAGTGAATAGAAAGCAATTAATTATAATAATTTTATATTAATAGAAATGGGTCCAGAATATAGGCAAATAAGAATAAAATATTACTGTGGGTATATACAGGACAGTCTATGTAAAAAAAAAAAAAAAAACACAAGCTAATACTGAGTGGAAAATGAAATCACCTGTATATATTTTGAAGGGTTTATTATAGTCCGGATAGCCACATTTCAAAAACATAAGTAATAAGATGTGGATATATTCTACATCTCAACAGTGCCTCAGTTTCACTGTCAATAGAGCCACATGCTTCTGGTATGTCATATGGCTATGAAAGTGCAAACAAGGGGCGGTCTGGGTGGGTTCAGTCATTGAGCGTCTGACTCTTGGTTTCCAGCTCAGTCATGATCTCAGGGTTGTGAGATCAAGCCCCCAAGGCTGGCTCTATGCTGAATGCAGAGCCTGCTTCAGATTCTTTCCCCCTCCCCTCTCCATCCCCAACTGCTCTTCCTCCTGCTCACATGCTCACTCTCTCTCTCTCAAGTAAGTATATAAAATCTTAAAAAAAAAAGAGAAGAAAGTGCATCTAAAGTGTTTCAAACTGTGAAACACTGCTTATTATCATATGGCTGGTAATCATTCATGTGGGCTATATACATTCAGAGTCTAAGTTGCATCCCTCCATATAGCTCCATATAAAACAGACCTGTAGAGGGGGATTTGTAAAGGTATGTACTGCATATACTGAACTGATGCTCTTGGTAAGCCTCCTCCTGCTACCCAGATTCAACCACCTCTGTAGTATCACTGCTTGGTTGTATCTTTAAAATGCTAATGAGCATGTCTGAGCGTTCAACAGATACAGCAACTTCATCTACTAGTCTTGAAAGTACTCTACCCACTGTGTGCCAAAAAGCATTCTAGAAACCAGGTCTCAACAGGAATATATTCACTGAATGGTGAAATGTTGTATTAAAATTATAATTGATAGCCATAAATATTGAATATGGGTTTGCAGTACATGTCTCTAAAGTGGGAATTAAGCATGAAGGTATGCGTCAGGCTGGAGTGAAGTGTTAATATGGGGGTTACAGTTACGACATTTCAGCTGTGAGTAAAGTGACATGTCTCCACAGTTTCTACAATGGAGCCTTGGCATCCAACTGTCGCACACATTGAAAATGCAAGGTAGTTACTGCTACTCTGACACATTAGATTTGTGTCAGATTGCATAGTTTCTAAAGAATTTTAAGTATATACTCTTATCTTATTATTACAGAAACATTGTGAGGCATAATATCCTTCTAGAAAGTAAGTAACAGGCCCAGATAGACCTCAGGCCTAGACCATTATTTTGATCATTTAAACTGGCCAAATCCTTCCCTCATACCTATCCCCCCTCACATCTATCTCAGGCTTTAGCATACCACATCGCTTCAATTGGGCAAATTCACTCTGTCAAAGCAATGGCAATAAAAAACAACTTCAGAAGAAAATAAAGTATAGCTTCCCACATTGTTCATTTTTGTAACCATGTATTTTAAAATGCAGAACAAGATTATATACTTTGGCTTTGATATTCAAAATAAATATTACAAAGGACAGCTAGAAATATAATTAAGTAGAATTCTAAAATGATAGGATATCGATGTGACCCTCCGTAAAAAAAGAAACAGCTATTCTTTTCCATGAAATGCTCCTTTTCTATTTGCTAACAGTTGCAAAGTAAATTCTCCAAACTGTTTCCTCACTTGCATTTTTCAAGTGAACGATAAATTTAAAACTCAGGATTCCCTCTGCCATGGAAGTCTGTCTTCTTCAGCCAAAATAATCAGACGGGAGATCATTTCTTTTAACGCTTTATGCTATTAGAATGTCCTGCTCAGAATCTGTCGAGAACACATACTACTAAAATGACACTGTAGAGTTAAACCATACTTAGAGGGGTGCCTGGGTGGCTCAGTCAGTTAAGGGTCCAACTCTTGATTTCAGCTCAGGTCATGATCTCAGGGTTGTGAGATCAAGTCCCGTGTCAGACTCTGCACTGAGCGTGGAGTCTGCTTGAGATTCTCTCTCCTTCTCCCTTTCCCCCTCCGCCCATTCATGCTTTTTCTCTCTAAATAAAATCTTTAAAAAAAAAAACATAGAAAGACAATGCTCTTTTCAGGTTGCAAATGTTGATACACACCAGAGGGGACACATTTCGTCTTCTTGATGGAGACACCTCACTTTCCTTAGTTGCCTGTTGGCGCAACAAAGCTTCGAGTTGATTGACTGCAGAGCAAACACAATGGGTTTCATTAGCCTTCCCATGGATCCATGGCTTATCATCACCCATCCATGCTTCTATCCATCTAACAAACATAGTGTAAACATGTTTTATGCATCAACAACTGTGCAATGGACTGGGGATCCAAAGGCAAACAAGAGCTTTTCAGCTCTACCACTTAAAAGCCAAGAGAGATACACTAACAGATATAAAACTATGTAGTAAGTTCCCATCTAGATCTACAGGTATCCACGGTGCTATAAGAAGAGGAAGCACCTAATCATGCTGTTTTTACATTACAGAGGAGTTAACACTGGGAAGGATGAACAGAAGATTACCAAGCAAAAAAAAGGATGAGAAAAATCCCAGTTAGAAGGGATGGCATAAGCATAGAAGCCGGGCGAGTAGGTTGCTATGACTAGAATGTGGCTTGCAAGATGGATAGTGGGGAGGAAGACAGAAAGATGAGGCTGGAGAGGTAGCTTGGAGCCATCTTAAGAAGAAAATATTGCTATGACATACAGAGGATTTTGGACTTCAGCCTGTAGGCACCACGAAGTCAAAGGAAAAATATTCAGCAAGGGAACTGTACCAGCTGATTTGTTTCAGGAAGAAAATCCCACCTGCAGAGCAGCGGCCAGCCTGGAGTCCTTACTCTACGGAGGAGCTTAAAATAGTCACAGTGTGTCATTCAGACTGACATCCATTCACACTCACCAGCATGGCTGTGTTGCAGTTCATGCCAAGCCATCCCAGAGTCCTCATTTTCTACACCGGTACTACACGTGGCATCCGGGGCACCTTCTCCAACTCTGACATCACCGTCTCTCAGTGCACACTGCAGTTGGTGAATGCTTCTATTCGCACGTTCTGCAACAACAATGTGATGAAAATCAGGGCCTGTGAAGTCTGAACGGCTACGTGGACACTTACTCCAAAGGGCAGTGCCTAAAGGAGAACCAAATGTGTCTTATACTTTATGGAAAAAAGCAGAGATTTGTTTCTAGCTTGCTGAGGACAGTGCGAGGAAGAGAGAGATGAAGTTCGTGGGTCAGAGGTGAGACCTGATGATCTCTAAGTTCCCTGACACGTCAGTGGGGGATATTCATCATCTACAGCTCTCCTGCCAAGGAGGATAGAATAGGATAGCTCCTCCCCACCCCACCCTCCAAACACTAACCCCACCCCAGAAAGGGCTCCCTTTCCCCTCCTTGAGATCCTGGGGTGGTGCGCAGAACTAGCAAGAGGGACTCCACCACACCAAGTTCCTGCCCAGGGAAGCCTACTTGCCCCTGTGAGCCAGATGTCCCTCCTCAACTGAGAGACAGCCGACCGCCTGGCCTAGTTTTGATCAAGACTGGAAGGGCTGAATGAAGTGCTTATAGCGCCTGCCTCTGCAGTGTAGTCCTTCCTATGTCCTGCCGGCTGACTACACACTTGTAGAGATTCTTGGTTAGGGGACCTCACCACCCCTAGAATTGAAGCTTAAACTCACTAGTACATACTTAACACTACAGCCTAAAATGAAGTATCTTAAGGTATATTATACTATAGTAGTTCATGTCTCCAAATAGTGCCCCCCCAAAACCCCCCCGGCCTCTACCCTTGTCCCCTCCTAAGTTGAAACTAAGTTGGGTAACTTGCAAAGAGAATGCAGGAGAAGTTACACCATGCCAGACCAGGTTTCTTTTTTTTTTTTTTACATTTATTTATTTATCTAGAGAGAGAGCGCAAGCGTGCGCGCGAGGACACGTGCTCATAAGTGCCCACCGTGCACACGTGAAGGGGGAGGGGCAGCAGGGGAAGGAGAGGAACAAGCAGACTTCCCGCTGAGTGTGGAGCCCACCCGGGGCTCAATTCCATGACCCCAGATCATGACCTGAGGAAACCAAGAGTAGGGAGCTTAACTGACTGACCACCCAGGCGCCCCCAGGCTTCATTTTTTAAATGTCTGGTAGCTTCTGCTTCCTCCCTCCTGGAATGCTTGTTTTTATGATCCCTAAGCCACTAAGTAGGAAGCCTGCCTACACTGCTGGGGAGATCATGGAGGGGCCATGTGGCAAGGAGAGGCCCTGAGAGCACATGGGGAAGGAGAGAAGCCCAGCATCGCTGACAGCCCAGAGGAGCGTCCAGATGGCCCGAGGCCATCTCACCACAAAGGCATGAAAGAGACAGGAAGAACTGTCCTGCTGCGTCCAGTCAACCCAAATGCCTTTAGCTGTTGCTGTCAGCCACCAGGCTTTACAGTGGTTTGTTATGCAGCAACAGAGAACTGAAATAATTATCCAGTGAAATACCCAAAAACGTTTTCAGCAAAGGATCCAAGTCTTACATTAAAAACAGAACTATACTAATGACACTGGTGATAGCATTACTGAGAATTCTATCCTACTTTATGGATATTTTTACATGTCTAACAATCGGAGAGCCCGGCAATCAATCAGTAATTTCATTAATTAAGGTCCATTTATTTTTTTCCATTTAAACTTGTTGTTTCTGCTAATCTCTTAGGATTAAATTTACTGGTTCCGATTTAGAAAACATTAACTAACTATAACAAAAACTGTTCCTTGCACGTTAGAGCGGGGGCCCAGATTTCAGTCATGCTGTTCAAATTTTGACATCTGTATTTGAAAGTTATTTTTTAATTCACTCATTAATTTACCAAGCACCTACATATATCTAAGATGGAAATATATGTTAGAAAAAGATGAATTCCCATGCAAATTCATCTACATCTATTATCTATTTATTTTTTTAATTTCTTTTTTTTTAAAGATTTTATATATTTATCTGAGAGACAGAGAGAGAGAGAGACAGAGTGCTTGAGCAGGGGGAGGGGCAGAGGGAGAAGCAGACTCCCTGCTGGGCAGGGAGCCCCATGCAGGACTAGATCCCAGGACCCTGGTATCATGACCTGAGCTGAAGGCAGATGCTTAACCGAATGAGTCACCCAGGTGCCCCTATTTCTTTTCCTTTTCAAGATTTTATTTACATATTTGAGAGAGAGAGAATGTGCACACGCACAAGTGGAGGGGGGTACAGGGGTAGAGGGAGAAGCAGACTCCCCACTGAGCAGGGAGTCTGACACAGGGCTAGATCCCAGAACCCTGAGATCACTACCTAAGCCGAAGGCAGACACCTAAGTGACTGAGACACCCAGGTGCCCTATTATCTATTTCAAAATGGACTCCACTGAAACAATACTTAAGATCTTCGAGGGGAGGAAATGGTACTTTCCCTAAGAAGAACAATTCAAAACAATGATGGCCAATGACATTCTTGCTCTTCTTGCTCTTCTTTGACAACTTAGGTCTATTTCTTCTTGTGTCCTCAGGAGAAAAGCTCCTCATCTTTGCTACCTATATGGGAACCCTAAGAAAGCTACAAAAGAATGATCTTTTCATTACCAGTCATGGATGAAAATATATTTACAAACATATATTCTACAGGACCTTGAGAAACAGATTTTATTTTCTCCAAGCTCATTAATTTCAAAGTTTAGAACAGAAAAAGTAACTGTAACTCAGTAGAAAAAAATATACTACTCTATGCTACAAAATATCTGACATAGGTTGTTCACTTAGAGCAACTCCTTTTATTTCTTGATTAAACTAAAGAAAACAAGTCTTTCAGGTCAGGGTTCAACAGTGAAATTGTTTTACTAACTACACAAGAGACTCACTGAATTTTTATCGCTACATTTCTTTCTACACAACACCCCTATTTCCACACAGACCTTTATCTGACAGGCATTTGGAGCTGGGTACTAACCAGGCGTGGCCTCCTCTTACTCATCATGAGTTTTGTTTTTTCGGGTGGTTTGGTGTTTTTTTGTTTTGTTTTGTTTTTACTCATCATGAGTTTAAGAAAAACCCAGATAAGACACATTCCGGGTTTTAGCAAAATAAGAAGTAGCAGTAGTTTTCCAACAACTTAGTATTTTCTAAAGAGATTTGTTAATGGAAAAGGAAAATCAAAGTGTTACATGGTAAGAAATTTAGTTCACAGAGCTTTAGATTTACACCCATAAATCTACGAATAAAGCACTTATCTTTATTACATCCATTAAAAAGGAAATAGAGGGCTTGACTAACATTAAAAGTATGCTCTGTGGAGCTACAAAATGATTTTACTTCTAAGATAAAGGATAATTATTTATTTAAAACCCAATTTGACTAAAAGCTAATAAGCTATATTAGGAAAAAGAAAGGAAATCTGGAAAAAATTCACAGTTGAAGATCTCTATATGTAGAGTTCTTTTATCAGATTACAATGATGGTAGAGTTTCATGAGCCCATTTAACCCCTTTTTCAGTATTCTTCTTTACTCTTTTAGAATTTATGACATTCAAAGACTACGTGTTAAAATTACACTATGAAAACAGTTATGTGAAATAGTGAGATACTGAAACCAACAACTATCCCGAGGAAAAGTGATACCCAAGATATGGGCGTTTTTTGCAATCACTGACTTCAGTTAACTAGGATCAGAAAGGAAGACAGGGAATTTGCAAGAACTGTGTCCTAAAACTAAAACTAAGGAGGTAAGTGGTATTTTTAAGTCATTTCAATAGTATATTTCAAAACACTCTAAATGCTCTTCAGGTGTATACATAGCAACATAATTATACACTGTAACAAACAGTTAATCCTGAGGAATAATAACTTAGGTGGTTCAAAACATATGAAACCTTATTGCTCTTCAGCTGGAACCACTGTAACTGAAGGCCTTACAGTCCTTACAGAGAACACTACACCCCACATGCCATTATCTGCTACAAACCGGATTAGACAGGAGGTTTCTAGTTATCACTTCCTATCCCACTGCGAGTGGGCAAACTTTTATCTATCCATAGCCAAGAGACGGAAAGAATACTCATTTCCCCTATCTCTCCAGAGAGCACACTAAGAGTAGTTCACAATGCATCCTGATTTCTTCTCCCCAGCACCAACCACGGCCTAAAAATAAACTTAATTATCATTACAAACCCAAATAGGACCTCTGAGTCCCAAAGCATCACAGGAACATAAAGGTAAGTAAATAATATTTCTGGAGGTCCACTATCCGAACATCAATCAGTACAATGAGCACGAAAAGTGAGCAAGCTGCTGACTGTTGGCCCATTTCAGTCTGTCTTAATCATTTTTGTAGTCCAGTTCTCCCCCTTCCCCATTCTCTCTCCCAGGTCACCATCAGGCCTCTCTTCACCAAGGGTTTTTGAACAAAAGACAAATATGTCCCAGTCTAGGTAGGATCATCACTTATATACGGACCGTGAATTATTCATGTCTCCATTCTCCATCTGCATGGGAGATGTGAACAAGAATTACCCCGGTGTCTGGGCGGGGGAAACACTCCCCAGGCAGCGCCCAGCTGTCTCTGAGAAACCATGCAATACCACGCTAGGCTGAGACGAGAGAGGCACTGCAGTTCTTAAAACAAGCTGAGACCCGGGCAAACAAGCAGGAAAATGAAACCACAGCAAGATAAGAGATATGTCTGTCCACACTTGACTGGGCCTCAGCTAGTTCAGAAGATTGCTGTCGCTGTTTACTAGGGGACTGACAGCCAGGACGACCAAGATAAAAACAGTCTAATCTGAAGTCAGACAAAGCCAGCCTTGGAAATGACAACTACAACAGCAAAAGGGATTAAAAGTAATGTGCAGAAACGAAAAAATCTAAACAAAAATTCTATCATAAAAGAAAAGACTCTAATAGCCAAAAAATGTGCTAAAGAGGTTGGCGCCAGGAGTGAAAGATAATCTGAACAAGAATGTCAACCTCTTAAGAAAGCAGTGGCCGGAAGGTCATTGAGGATGTGTGGATGCTGGCAAATCAAAGAGATGGGCTATATACATTATGAAGGATACACCAGGTATGTTTTGGGCACCAACTGGAAGGCTTTATGCACCCGTCACTTTCCACTGATAAAGAAGTAATCCTAGCCAGACTGGCAGAACATGGGTAAAATCACCAGTCAGGACAATCAGTATCCGTAACTGTAATTACTCTCAAGTATGATTCTTGTAGAACAAAGGTGATGAGCAAGGCCTTGCTACTTCTAGATCGCGGTTTCCCAACCTAGCACTCTTGACATTTGCACCCAAGAGTTCTTTATTGTAAGGAGCTGTGTTGTGCATGTTTAGCAGCTTTCCTCGCTAGATGCCAGGAGAAACCAACCCCCCCCGCCCACCACCAGTTGTGACAACTGAAAATGTCTCTGTACATTACCAAATGTCCCCTGGGTGGAAAAATCAACCCTGGTTGAGAACCAGTGATTTAGATAAATAAAACAGGATATCTAGTGTTCAGGTTTGGATGTTTTTTTTTTTTTTTTTTCCAAATTTTTATTTAATTTCTAGTTAGTTAACGTACAGTGCAATACTGGTTTCAGGAGTACAATTCAGTGATTCATCACTTACATACAACATCCAGTGCTCATCATGACAGAGTGTCCTCCTTAATACTCATCACCTCTATCTAGTGTTCAGGTCTGGATGTTTTTGTTTTGTTTTTTTCCAAATTTTTATTTAATTTCTAGTTAGTTAACATACAGTGCAATACTGGTTTCAGGAGTACAATTCAGTGATTCATCACTTACATACACCATCCAGTGCTCATCATGACAGAGTGTCCTCCCTAATACTCATCACCTCTCTAGTCCATCCCCCACCCACCTCCCTCCATCAACCCTCAGTTTGTTCTCTACCTTTAATTATGGCAATTGCACTACTTGGTATTTACCCAGAGGATACAAAAATACAGATTTGAAGGGGTACATGCTCCCCGATGTTTACAGCAGCATTATCAACCATGTTCAGAATTGAGGAGAGGTTTCCCGCATTACTACACTGTTAACTACAGCCACCTTTTAATGAAAAATGGGCAGGACAGGGAGCTGGTCAGCCACAGCACACAAACCAAGACCATCACTGCCATGAGGGGGCACTTCTGATCCAGGTGTTAGGAGAAAGTGTTCTTACCTGCTATAATCAAGAACTTGAAATTCATATTTAGCTTCATCTTGTTTCAAGGCCGAACACATGAAGCAATAGTTACCCTTCAAAGCCCATCTTTCAGAGCCACCTTAGGTGATCGTCCCTATAAATATTCTAGTGGGTCTTGATGAAGAACACCCCCTGCTCCCCCACCCCGCCCATCAAAATTGCTTTGGCCAAGTGCATGAGCCCATTTCAAGCTACTTTCTGTACCTTTTGACCCTGAGAGGAGTATCACTAAGTGAAAAGGTGGAAAACCTCAGCATGTACTGGGGAAGTGATCAGAGCATACATTTATAAACATCCCAAGAGAAAATATAATTATTCTCAGTATCTCAATAGCTTGGAATTAACTAATCCCTTTTTCTGCCCAAGAACATGTGAAAATGCCCTTACAGTTTCATAACACTGAACCACTGTTTTGGTTCTAAATTATTCTAAGGATGACTATTTACTTATAAAATCAGTTTTTACTGGCTTTTCTTTTCTGGCTGCTAAGTCTGGTCCTTTGCCTATTTTACCTCATCAGTAGTGGGGAAGGAAAAATGGGAATCTACTAGCGTTTGTTATTCTGGTTAAAAAATGGTCATAATAGTTAAAACTACTAAAAAAAGCCATTTCAGCGGATAAAACAAAAAAAATGAATATATGTAATCTAAATTTTATTAACAAAAAAATAAAACTCAGCTGTTTACAAATTTCATTTGCATTCCCAATCCTTATTTATTAATAGCCAAACCATTCCATTTCTTTAATTCTGAGAATATAGTTGTTGCAGTCTGCACTGAGATACCAAAATAATTTTCTCATTTCATAATGAATGCTTCCAGGGGCTTTATTACATTGTTGCCTGTCTTGGTCACAGTAAGGCTGATAGTAAAACCAACCAATAAGCAAACACTAGCTGTGGAGTATGTGTGTGCACACACATGCATGTGTTTATGCACATATAGTGTACATGGCAAAGAATATAAAAACATTCAGAAAACACACAAGAAAAGCAAAAACAAAAAGAAGAAATAGAAGTTTGATAAGTAAAACTGAGAAAAAGAACTTTACTTAAATGCACACATGTTCTCTTGTTTATGAAAGGTCCAGATGATATCACTGCTGGCTAGCTCAGTGACTAAAGTATTGGCAAGGAAGATTAACGCAGGCCTTCTACAGATGTGAGCCCTTCCCTGGAAGGGAAAAAAAACAAAAACCAAAAAACAAAAACACTCTGTAGGATTTGGGTAGATGTGTCAATCACATATAAGTAAAATATATCAATATTATCTTTGGTTTTCTCAAACTAGGTCAATTTACAAAGAAACAATCACCCCTCAAAGTATATGTTTTTTTCCCTCATATTCAAGCTTTCACTTTCTATGGACCTAGTTCCACTCTTTTCTCTCATTTTTATAAGATAGAAACATAACTTTTAGCATTCACATGGTCCAATCAGCGCTGGTGGAAGGGATATTAGAGACACAGGAGTCTGAGAGAAATGCCTGCAGGGGGAACCACGTTCTCAGGTGTATTTTGCTAACAAAGTGTGTGAGAAAGGGAGAAGAAAAAGAAAGAAATTGGAATGTTTTTATTTTTTTATTTTTTTAAAGATTTATTTTATTTGTTTATTTGAGAGAGAGAGAGAGAACACGTGCGTGGGGGGGGCACAGGGAGAGGGAGAGAGAGGATCTCAAGCCGACTCTGAGCTGAGCGTGGAGCCCAACACAGGGCTCAATCTCATACCCCTGAGATCATGACCTGAGTCGAAACCAACAGTTGGACACTTAACTGACTGAGCCACCCAGGTACCCGAGAAATTGGAATGTTTTTAAAGAAAGCATAAACTGCTCAGTTTGGCCATAAGCCTCACCATTCCCTAGTGTCTTCCATAGACTCCATCACAGATTTTGTCACCTGCTTGGGTCCTAAAGGCAGTAATTCTGTCACCTCCCCCAAACTTTTCCTTTTACAGACAAGGGAACAAGAATCTAAGAATAGTTTACTGACTTGCCTAAGGTGACACGGATGGTTATCAGTAAAGCTACAGTCAGATTTTAGTGGCCTGGCTCCTAGTTCTACATTCTCCGCTCTGACTCCACCATACTCTTATGCTCTAGAGAGAGCCCAGAATACCAAAATGTTGAAAGAAAAAGAGGAACTAGCGTTCAAAATGCATATGGAAAATAATGATGTATTCTTGTCATAGTCTATGTTTGTTCCATCTTTCTTTATGCCGCCCCCAAAGGTGGTTAGGACCTAGGTGAACAGGCGAGTCACATACACAGTGTTGTTGATGCAACTGTACCTATTGCTAACACTGCAGCAATAAACTAGACATGATTCTGTTACTAAGAATGGGACACTGCTTTTCTAACAGGTTCTCTCCTTTCTATTATCATATTCCTACATTCAGGGCACAGAACTTAAAACAGCCTGGATTCCCTGTTACATTGGTTTTTCTGGCCCTTTCTTGGCTACATACTAGTTCATTTTATACCTTGTGGCCTTTGTACAATGATGTGTTGGATTTAAATGAGAGGAGGGGTATGTGCTACTCTCCCCAGTTCCCAATATAGTTCTCAACCATTTTGTGGGTCTTGAATGCCAGCTGCCTACATTCACTATAAAGAGAACGAACACCTAGCCATCCTGCCAGGAGACCTCCCAAGTCTCTTCCACTTCTAGATTCAACTCCGTGATTCCCAGGGTACCTGTTTTCCCCACACTGGAATCTTTCAGATCATCTACTGTGAAGCAATAATATTATAGATTTGTGGGGCAATGAAGCCTTCTTATTTTTCTGTCAGAATGCTTACTCTGAAGGAGAGTCACTAAATCGCTCTAATTTCTTAGAATGAGGGCACAAACAATTCAAAACAAGAGATACCCTTAGAGGGGATAAAGAGTGAATACATCTGGAAAGTGTAAGGAAGGAAAGGAAAAGAGGGGAGTGTGAAGTCTGCCAATGAGCTCCCTCTTTCCATGGCTGCTCTAGGATCATGAGTCAAGGAGAGACAAGAATTCCACTCAGGTTTTAAAAGAAAGAAAGCATGGGTGCCTGGATGGTGCAGTTGGTTAAGCCTCCACCTCTTGGTTTCAGCTCAGGTCATGATCTCAGGGTGGTGAGATCGAGCCCCTTGTTGGGCTCTGCACTCAGCACAGTCTGCTTGAGATTCTCTCTGCCCCTCTCCCTCTGCCCCTCCTCAACCTCTCAAATAAATAAATCTTTAAAAAATAAAAATAAAAGAAAGCACCTCTGACTCTGCCTTTCAAATCAGAACTTCAAATTCTTGGGACACCTGGATGGCTCTGTTGGTTAAGTGTCTGCTTCAGCTCAGGCCCTGATCCTGAGATCCTGGGATTTAGTCCCACATCAGGATCCTTGCTCCTTGGCGCTCCCCCTGCTTGTGCGCTCACTCTCTCTCTCTTTCACAAATAAATAAAAAGTAAAATAAAATAAAATAAAATAAATAAAAATAAGAAAAAAACCCCTTCAAATTCTTAATATACTATAACAGTACTTAAAATTACATTTAAAGTAACGAGGAAAAGCTATAAAAATGAGGAATTAGCTTAGAAAACTGTGAAAGCATTTTGCATTTTTATGTGGCTCCTTCCTGGCTGAATATAAATGAAGGGATATTAATAATAATTACACATACAGTTATTTAGGAACCAGAGGAATAACATGTGAGGAAAGACCAAGAATACTTATTAGCCTTTGTTGAAACATGAACTAGGCAAAACATTTTGGGGAAGTAATGGAGGATAGACAAAACCAAACAAAGCAACAAAACCAAAACAAGATAAAACAAAAGAACTTCAAATTACATTTTATCTGATTGTACAGTTACACAATTTTCAAGACATTAGGCACAAACACTTAAAATAATGAAGTTCCACATGTAAAATAATGCCACCATACTTTGTTTATTCAGAAACACAAATTTTGACTTCAAAGGGAATTACCCTATTCAAAAGGGCTAATGTATATGTGTGAAGCAAAGAACTTCTGATTGTGCTTTAACTCAGGATTAGCTGTTTCCTTCCATAAGCTGTTATATAAACTAAGTAAACATAAAAGTTAAAATGCTACTAAATAAATAATAAAATAAGTCCTGAAAACCCACGAAAAATGTCAGGTTCCATTTCCTGATTCATTGTTAAAGCCATCACTTAAAAAAAAAATTAACTTTTTTCTCTGCTTCATGTTTGCTTTTGATTATGTTTTTACTATCTTATATTGTTGTCACACTAAACTTAAAATTTATTTTAAAATGTATCTGTGAATGAAAACTCTCCACTCTATACACAAATTACTGAAAGCAGCAGTTGTTTGAAACTAACCACCTTACTGCATTAAAAAGCCCAATATTAAGCTCCCACTGCTTACATAAGGTTCAAAATAAGATAAAAGGAGGCGAAGTATTAGCAGAAACTTATAACGGAAAACAAAATTTTACCAGCCTCCAAAAATCACTCATTATCATTGTGCACAGTGCACGTCTTGCTTTCAAATGAAAAGTCAGAAGTAAAAAAAAAAAAAAAAAAGTCAGAAGTGGTTATTTCTGTATCTAACAGCTCTTGAAACATCAGTAGGTTGATGAAAGTATTCATCAAGACCAATTATTTTACTCTTGCAGTTTGAGTATTGAGAATGTTGACAGTTTATAACACTGTTGACAGATGGAAACAATACACAGTAACGCTTACAAAATCTAGAGTCACTAGAAGATAAACTTTCTAATCTCCTCGAAAATCTTCACCTTGCTGCAAGTACCAATTATAAACAGCAGCTAACATTTAAGGAGTGCTTCTTATGTGCCAAGCACTGATCTTTACCCTTATTCTCTATCATAGTAATCTGTAATTATTTTGTTTATTTTCTTTCTCCCCCCTAATCCAGAGGCTCCATGGTCACAGGGACTCTGTCTACTTCTTTATTGTATTCCCAGCACCTAGCACGCCTTACACATAGTAGGCGACATTTTTAAAGGACTCATTGTTCTAAACATTTATTTTTTTAAAAGATTTTATTTATTTATTAGAGAGAGAGAAAGCACAGCAGGGGGAGTGGCAGGCAGAGGGAGAGAAAGAAGCAGGCTCCCCACTGAGCAGAGAGCCCCATGTGGGGCTCGATCCCAGGACCCCAGGATCATGACCTGAGCCGAAGACTGACGCTTAACTGTCTGAGCCACCCCGGCGCCCCTGTTCTAAACACTTTAAATAATCTTTTAAAACTGTTGGTCATGGGTGCCTGGGTGGCTCAGGTCATGATCCCAGGGTACTGGGATCGAGTTCCATGTCAGGCTCCTTGCTCAGCGGAGAGTCTGCTTCTCCCTCTCCCTCTGCCCCTACCCCTGCTCATGCTTGCACGCTCTCTCTCTCAAATAAATAAACAAAATCCTTAAAAAAAAAAAAATAAAACTGTTGGTCATGATCTAGAGGGTTAAGAAAATGCAAAAGAATAGAGCATATTATTCAGTAGAATATTCTCCAATGAAACTTTTCTATGTCCCATATAAAATGTATTTACCAATGGGTAACAGTAAAAAAAAAAAAAAAAAAAAAAGGCTTAAAATCACTGCTTTACGTGGATTATTTCATTTGCTCCTCACAATAACCCTGTAGACAATACCACAACTTCCTCTTTAAAATAACAGTACTGAGGTTTCCAGATAGTATGTATGATGTCCAAGATGACAGAGCTATCTATAAGTACAAACATCACTTCTATAAAGTCTCACTGATAGGGAACCACACTAAAAAAATCTGAATTAACCAAATAAGGTTTCAGTAATAGTAATTGTGACATGGTTAGTGAAGAAGAAAATAGGCTTTTAAGGCAGTCAGTCCTAACTAAATTTAATACCTGGTTCTGCCACTAACCTGCTGTGTGGACTCAACCTCTTTGCAACTTTATTTCTCCATGTGTAAAAGAGGAATATTCATAACGTTGCTATAAGTTTTAAATGATTTGATGTATGTAAATAGGCTAGGTGACTAAATGGAAGCTTTTGTGATTAAAATAATTAGTATTTTCTTTTTCCTGGTCCGATAAATCTTCAGCCCATCACACCACTATCTGAATGTGTAAAAAGCGTGAATCAGGAACCTACTGGATTAAAGAGCAAATTATGGGAAGTGGGCAAGAGTGGACTAGAGCCACCCAAGAGTTTCTGCTGGCCGTGGGTGAGCAAGATGCCTAAGTCAAGCTCAGGGAGTTGGTTCAGGTAACTACGGGAATCAAGGGAAACAACTCTGCTTAACCGTAAATACAAACACAAACTATTTCATCTTGCTCAAGGATCACAGCACCATCCATCTTCCTCCTCTGTGTCCTGGCTGGGGCCGAACCAAGGAAACGCACCTGGTCAGCTCCCGCCCACTAGGCCCTGGTACACAGGGGCTAGGGCGCAGAGCTTCGGTGCAACTCACCCCGGAGACTCCGTTGATACTGCCCCAGAATCTCCTCCAGGGTAGAGTTCTCCGGGGACTTCGCCATGCACAGAGCCGGGGCCCAGAGATGGGAGTCACGTGGGGAAGTGTCCAGTGTCGCCCTTTGGGGAACAGGAGGCCTTGGCGCCGGAGAAGGGCCCGCCTGCTTCCAGCCGCTGCTGTCATTGGGGAGCATGGAACCCCGGACGGAGCTCGCATGGGGCCCTTCCCACCCAGGGGCCCTCATGCTGGACGTCGGGAGTTGTAGTCCGCAGGCTGCGGGCCTGCAGTCACGAAACTCCTAAAAGGCCCTTCCAACTATACTACAATTCCCAGAGGACATCGCGCTACAAGCTTTGGCGGTTTGGCGGCCAGATCCGGTTGCCAAGAGACTGCTTGGAGGCTCCGCCCTTTTTCTGTAGCCCAGGCTGGCTCAGTCCTGCCTTTATCCCATCCTGCTGTTTGGACCACCCAACCGACATAAAGAGCTCACTGAAGGCCTTGACTCTCCTAAGTTTGCTAGTTGAGTCTTCTCAGGGACACAAATAACAAGTTCTTCACCCTTCAGCCGCAACATTTGCCAAAACGACCAAATAAATTCTCAAGAAAAAGAAGCTCTAAATCTCCCAAACAGCCAAGGTTTTGAAGGCATCCGACACTACAAATCCTAGCATGCCCAGCAACCAGACCGCCACTTGGAGTTGGCGCACTGCCCTCTGGGAACTGTAGTCCTTTTTAGTTGCGGTCCCAGCTAACGCCAGAGTCCTCCTCATTGTTCAAGCCGGTCTTTGGAGCACGCCTGCGCAATAGGCAGCTGGAGAAGCCTTTGGGTGAGACCCTCGGCACAGCCCCTTTTCATTGTTTGCGTTTGGCGCCTGCGCAGTAAGAGATCGTTGGGACTGGGCCGGCGGAGCGGATAGGGCCGGGTTCCTCGCCCTTTCTTCAGGCGCCTGCGCACTGGGCGGCCGCTCTTTGCCGTTACCGCTATGTGCGGGGCGTGTGTGGAATAACGTTATTGCCCAGCGGAGCTCGGGGCCGGGAGCTCGACCGTAGCGGCAGCGACGACGACAACAGCGCCGACGAGGACGACGGGGTGGGGGGAGGACGGCGTGCGAGAGACTCACGGGACGCGACGCGCCCCGCCTCCCCCGTCCGGTCCCTCTCTCAGCGGTGAGGGGTAAGTGATGCGCTCAGCTGCTCGGGTAGGCGCTGTCTCTGCCGCCGCCGCTACTTCCCCACATCCTTCTGGGTTTGCAGCGGGGGCTCGGGGCGCGGCCGGGGGTGCTGGGCCGGGCGGCGAAGGGGGCGCTTCCCCGCTGCTCCGCGCGGCGCCGCCACCACCTCCCCCCACCCCCCGGCACCGGACCCGGGGCTTCGTCGGGGCCGCCCCTCCCCTCCCCCACCCTACCCCCAGCCCCACCCGCCGTCCCTCCGGGCGGGTGGCCGCCGCCTTTTCCCGAGAAGGTCTTGAATCATTTCAGCCTTCTCTCGGCTTTGTGCAGCCCTCCCCCCTGCGCCGTAGCAGCTTGTTAGGGGTGCGGGCGGAGCACTGGAGGGAATGGCTGCGTTGCCACTGGGAAAGGGATTTTTTTCCCCCATCCGAGCAGCTAACAGTATGGGGCCTTTTTGTGAGGTTGGTTGGGGATGTGGGGCGGTTTGGAGGAGGTGAGGCCCTCTGGACGCGGTTGGAGGGCGTGGAAGACGTGGTGTCACGCACCCTGCCAGGCGACTGCACCCGCGCTCGCTCTGGCTCCGTAGTAAACCCGGGGGAGGAGACAGCGGCTTCCTGTCGGCTTCATTGTCCTAAGATTCAAATGTGGGGTTTTGGTATGCTTCCCTTCGTTTTATGCCTGACACAGGGCGGGAAGACGTGGGAATCGTGTCCTAAGTTATGGAATCTCTGGGTTTTTTTTGGGGGGGGTGGTCGTGTTTAGTAGGGCTTTGGGGATTTATTTGAAGAATGTAAGCCCCTGGAAGACAGGGACGGTGTCTGTCCAAGCATTGCCAAGGTGATCATCGATATGAAATTACTAGATGGCGATGAAGACTGGACTTAGAAAGAGCCCGACGACGAGGCTGTTGTGTAGCAGGGAAATGAACCAGCAGAATTGTTTTTTCATTGGGTGGGTAAGGCATTCGCGTTCCTAAGGGAATAGATGAGGCCACATCTTTCCGTTTTGTTTTTTGAGCAGTCAAAACAAAAAACAGGCCCAGTACATTTCTGTTTCTGATTTTGTTTATTCATACTTCCATTCTCTTAATGAAAATTCACTCATTTGGGAGAAATGTGGTGGGGCAGACGATCGTTGATTCAAAATGCATCTTTTAAAATGATTTCATCTTAAGCTTTCAGTGGTTACAACCGTTTGCTGGCGTTAAAACAAGCGGAAGAAAGAATGAAGCAGGATGGGGAGGAGCAGGTGGAGGGATAATGGGAGAGGAGAGAGTTACGTTGTAAATACTGTATCTAGATCTTCACTGATAACAACCCTAGCTGGATAGGCTTCAAAAATTTAGTAATTCAGTTCTGGAAATACTACATTGCAAGGTACAAATAATTTTGTATTTTTCTACCGTTATTTTTTTTACGATTTTATTTATTTGACAGAGAGAGACACAGCAAGAGAGGGAACACAAGCAGGGGGAGTGGGAGAGGGAGAAGCAGGCTTCCCGCGGAGCAGGGAGCCCAATGCGGGTCTCGATCCTAGGACCCTGGGACCATGACCTGAGCTGAAGGCAGATGCTTAACCGGCTGAGCTACCCGGTGCCCCTTTCTACCATTATTTTTTAAAAAGTGAAACCCAAGTTTGTTTTTCGTCCTTCCTAACTTTGTAGATATCGTAGGATTTTGGTGTTTTAAAACTCAAGAATCTAAGTGCACTTGACATAGAGGAAGACACTGAAACTTGGAAAGTTAACTGAATTGTCTGTACAAGTGTCACTGCTAATGAAAGGCAGAGCCAAATAAAACCAAGATATGTTCCTGCAGTGGGCTCTTTTGGTGTGTCCCTTATTCCCCCTACCCTGTGAAAATTTATGGAAAGCTTCTCCACATGCTCCTTGAGTTGTTTTTAACAATCAAGTTCATTGATACCCTTGTTGTATTAATCTAGTCCTTTTCCTTGTGATGCAAAAATAATTCTACTGAAGTGGAGCTTTAGTTTTATAAATTACCTTACAATATAAGGAAAGATGCTCTAACACGGGCTTTTCACACAAAAAAAAAAAAAAACTCTTGGAAGTTTTTCCCTACTACTTCTTAGTAACCATATTTTAATATTATTTCCTGATACTCAGTAGTATTTTATGGTATGATGAACTCTATAAGCTCTGTTAAAAATAAAATTGCCATGTAACAAGAATGTGGAGAAGATTGTCTCCATTTTATATTTAATTCTGTAATTATGGCCTGAATGTAGTGTAGTGAAATTATCCCTTTCCTTAATTCAGTATGAAGTTCATTTTTTTCAATTAATGAGTTATATTATTTTCAACTTAACTCACCTTGAGAAAAATATCGAACTTTTTATCAAAATTAAATGTATGTTTTTTCATTGAGTTGCTTTTGACAAAGTGCTGTTTTTTCTTTATAATCTTACCCTTTAATTCTACAATGCATTTTAGTAGACGTTTTTAAAAGAATTTATTAGCATGCCCTTTTAAATTTTAGCTTACTTAGAGATAATCTAGTTAAATTCAACATGTGGAATTATATTAAATCAAACTTTAAATGTATTTCATCGGTAAATTTCATTGTTCTCAATTTGGAAATAACCATCTTCATGTTTTCTGTCTTAGCATTAGAATAATGAAATTTAGGCTGTAAACTTATCATACATTATGCCCATTAATGCAGATATCAGTGTTTTTAAAAATTCTATGCTTTTAGTGATTTGTTTTATTTGTTCCTAGTATCAGTTTTTTCTTTTTGATAAAAAGAACTAGTTTTATTGTTGCATCTGATAGTAATCAGATATCACTCATCTAGTACTAAATACTGCCTGTGTTTAAACTTAACATTTTTTATTCAACAAAATTATACTCCCATAAAATAATTTTTAGTATTTTAATTTGTAATGATTGATTTTGTTCTCTATCATGAACATTGGGGTTTTAAGCAGTGTCCTAGTCTAATAAATATCTAACAGACAGCAGTGTACTAAATTGCCAACTAAAATATCTGTACATATGCAAATTATTACAGAAGTATAACAAAAGAGCAATTAGATACCATCTGAAAAATCCTTGATGGTTATATAATAATGGAGGAGAACATTGAGTGTTGCTATATTTCAGTAAGAAATGAATTCTTATGGGGAGAAATCTCAGACCATCTTTATTTCATAAACTTTTGTTAATAACCAAGATTTCCAATAATCAACTACACTTGGTGAAATGGGATTTAATTTATTTACTTAAATATTTTTTGAGGGAAGTGCTCAGCAATGAGTTAGCCAGTGTGGGCAATACAAAAGAATAAGACATCTGTCTGGTAGTAGAGTCTGGTTTAATTGAATGATTATGCAACAGTATATCTATATTATACCTTTTTTTTGGCCAGAATGAATGACATCGTCAATATATACTGAAGGTAAAGGCCTCTTTTATGTCAAACAAAGGTAGAAAGGAAACGAACAAAAGCAAGGTTAAAATTACAAAATTTACAAAATTTACTTACAAAAATTACTTACATACAAATAGGGATTATACAAAACATGGAAGTGGAAAAGAATCTCAAGTATGCATTGCTTAGGTTTGAGAAACAATATGAGACATAGCAGAGAATAAATCATTATTTGAGTATATCAATAAGCAGTAGGTAATATAGAACATATTACCCTTTGGGACATGATATTTATTGAATAAATAATATCTACCACGTATTGAAACCTACTATGTATCAGGCAGCTTGTGTGTGTCTGTGTGTGTGTAATTCATGCAACAGTCTTGTATATAAGATATAAGTTTACACATTTAAATTTGAGAATATTTGAAGCCTAGAGTTAGTGAATAATTTTGCCTCTGTGTCATGGCTCTAAGTGGTAGAGTCTGTAACTGAACCTTTGTCTTTTTGACAGAGGCCCAAATTCTTTCCATTCATCCTTTTTGGTAAATTGAGAAAGCAAACTGTACTCTTTTCTGATTCACAAAATTTTAGAATTAGAGGAGACTTTAGAGTCATCTGGTATAGTGTGCCTTCTACTACTCATATCCTTGAGATCTTACTGAGTCCAACACTTTCATGAACAGAGGCATAGGATGTCTCATTTAGCTTTTGGAAAGTATAATAGGAAGATTTTAATTAAATGGGGCTGGTATTTGCTTTACTATATAACTTCTCCCCATTGGTTGTAGTTCTGTTGTAAGAGTAAGATACAGTAAGGTATTTCTTTGCTCGGTTCTCTCTTTTCTAAATTAAATATTATAACCCTTACAACTTCATATGATATTGATGTTGTTCCCTTTACCTTTCTCATCTCTTGTCAACTAGATTCAGTTTTGTCAGTGCTGTTCTTTTTGTTCTGATCTAGTTTTTATATTTAATTCTGTAATTATGGCCTGAATGTAGTGTAGTGAAATTACTGTTTCCTTAATTCAAGCTATACATTTGTGTTTACAGTCTAAAATTTTGTTAACTCTTTAATAATAGTAATATCTTGGAAATGCGAGAACAATGTTATATGGCTTTTCAAGTTATTGTCATGCAATTTAAGGGATTTGAGTTTCTGTATTTCTACTTTTCTAATGTTAAAATGACCTCTCTTTATGAAATGATAGTTTTAGTCTGTGGTAAGTTTCTTTCAATATTTGCCTTGGGTTTTTTTGTATTGGTTTGGTTCTTAAATGAACAAAAAGTTGGCAAGCATATGTTGTTTTTCATTTTGTTTTCTGAAAATTTGGAAACCACTGATGTAGTCAACATAAGCCAGTGTTTTTTTTATTTTAAGATTTTTCCCATTCTGTATGCATACATAGATGATTTTTTGAAACAGTGTTAAGCTTTAACCCTTTCAGATACCATCTCCTTGAATATAGCTATAGTTAAAACTTGTTGAGATCTTCTCGAATCATGATTCTGTCATCCAAGGGATTAGCTTCCCTTCCTGGCTTTTAGACATTTATAAATTTAACAAGCCAGCCCTCTTATGTCTTCATCCTGGCCATGTACTGGATATAGCCAAGGACAAAGCCATGCAGATTTATAAATAGAGTAAATGTAACATAAATAAAATATGCTTGAGAAGAGAGGGGACACAAAGAGAATGAAAACCATTTGAATGTTTTTTTGTTTTTAATTAAGGAGAAAACCATTATAATCTCCAGTATTGAAGGAGTTGGTTAAAGTTTACAGTCTGTTGGGTGATACGGATAATTACACAATAATGAGTCAAGTAAGCATAAGCGCTATGAAGAAAATGTGGAGTAATGGGATAGACTGTGATGGAGGACTGCTATTTTTCATTTGTTTTTAAGTAGTCCCTCAGAATATTCAAACGGTTCAAAAAAATCAAACTATTTTAAAAACAACTATTGTGAAAAATCCTCCTACCCCTCACCTTGTTTGCCAAGTTAGCACTTTCCCTAATCCAATAGGTAACGTTTTATTATTTCTTCTGTATCATTCCAGTGAATTTTTTTTCAAGTTAAGCAGATATATATACTTAGCCCACTGCCCCTCTTTTACACAAAAGATAACCTCTTTTTTTTTTTTAAGATTTTATTTATTTGACAGAGAAAGACACAGCAAGAGAGGGAACACAAGCAGGGGGAGTGGGAGAGGGAGAAGCAGGCTTCCCACTGAGCAGGGAGCCCAAGGCGGGGCTCAATCCCAGGACCCTGGGATCATGACCCGAGCCGAAGGCAGACGCTTAATGACTGAGCCACCCAGGCACCCCAAAAGATAACCTCTTAAGACAATATGCTGCACCTTGAGAGTTACCGTTTTAGGAACAGTTAGGGAATACTGCTCTGTGAAGAGGTGATGTTTAGCAGAGACTTGTGTTAGGTGAGGAAGTAAGCCATGTAGGTGTGTGGTTGGACTGTGCAGTGGTCCTGAGACAGGAATGGGATGTGTGAATTCGGAGAATAAGGAGAGCACTGGCTGGAGATGAGAGAGCAAGAAGAAAGAGTAGAAGGAGATGAGGTTGGATAGAAATTGGAGGGTTAATTCTGTGTTTTGAGAGTTCATTGGAGGGTTTTGAGGGGAATGACAAAAGAATTGTATTATATTTTGTAAAATATAGTTCTGACTTTTGTGGAGAACAGACTGGACGGGAAAAGGGGAACAGGGAGATGAGCTAAGAGTGATCTGTACTAAGTTGTTAATGGTTTCGACTAGAGTGATAATGGTGGAGGTAAAGTTACAAGGTCTGGTTTTAAAAAATCAGGAGTTTTGGATATGTGAAGTTTGAAATGTCTGTCACACATCTGAGTGGAACTATCAAGTAGGCAGTGGAATATACAAGTCCGCAATTCAGAGAGGTTCAGGCCTGAACATACTTAAATCTTAAGCATCACCAGTAGAACGTATTTAAAGCCATAGGACTGGAAGACATCACTTAGTTTGGGAGTTGGTTAATTAGGTTGAGAAGAGGTCCAAGAGTTGAGACCTGATACTGTTCAACAGTGAAAGGCTTAGCAAGAGAGAAGAGTTATCGAGAAGGATTGAAAAGAAGTAGTAAGAGTATGCTGTCCCAGAAGCCAAGTAATTTTTAGAGATAAGGGATGTTGAGTCAGACTATACCACCTTTAATCACCTGAACACTCCTTATAAACTGGATGAGAACCTTTTGTTAGACATCTCTTTATTCTAGTTTTTTTGATGGGGATGTTTACATTTATTCTCCCCCAGAAACTGCTAAATCTAAAGTCCTGAACAAAGTTTGATTTGTAAACCGCGCCTGCTGTTTCTTGGGTGGACGGCTCTGTTTGCTGCTGGTGCCCAGGACTGAACAGGAGAGACAGTGCTCCTCAGTGAAGAGAATTTGCTGTCAGGGATTGATTCAGTCATGACTTGTGTGATCTTAAACATGTCACTTCATTTCAGAAGTTCAGTTTCTTCATCTATAAAGTAAATCTAGTGATAGTCCATTTACCTCAGAGGTTTTTTTGAAAAGCAAATGATGTAAAAGACAAGTGAAGGGTATGATTGCAGGTACAGATCTCCCATCGCCCCAGATGTGGTGCCCCTTGCTAGGGTTACGTGTGAAGAAATGTTTTGTTTGGGGTGATGAATAGAAATATTTTTTCAGTTTGACACTGTAGGAATAGTTTTCTGCTTCTCCTGCATTTCATCCCCATAGGGCAGTTTTGCACATTATTTTAGTGTTCTTGGGAGTGGAAAAAAAGACATGATGTGGGAAAGAGGCTTTGAGATAATAACTTTCTCCAATCCTAAACTCATCCTTTAATTCCAAGCAGTGTCTAAATGAGAATGAAGTCAGAAAAATTTTTCTAAGCAGGCCAGCTTACTTTTTTCCAGGCCAACCAGGAAAATCTTCCCTTTTTAACTGGCTTTTTTTCCTGAAAGGTGTTTTACCAGATAAGGGTTTGTCACATCTTATGTGGAATAGTAAAGTACAAATTCAAAGCATAGGGTTTGTTAAGGGTCTTGTACTCAAGGCAGCCAGCTAGAAACTGATTTGAGGAAACAGAGGACAAGGGCATACTTGATATAGAGGTAAAGTATAAAATATTTATTTTGGTGAAAAAAGGAACATTGCAAATAGAGGACTTTGAGCAATAATTCTTAAGCAGTAAAGACTTTTTTGAGGCAGTGGGACTGTAACTTCAAAATATCTATCTTGAGGACCCCATGTATTATTATTTGCTGAGTTGCTCAATAAACACTTCTCATGGGTAATCAATGCATTGCAAATTGAAGGCCACCTTATTTTTTCATGCTTTTTTTTCATATTATAAAACTAATCTTTGTCTATTGCAGAATACTTAGAAAATACCATTACATCAGGAAGAACACTTTCTCGCAATCCCCCAGCCAGTGATGCCACTGTTCTATATTCTTGTCTATTTGGGTTGAATCTGGTAACATTTTATCATGAAATTAAACTTTCTAATTTTTCTCGAGGGTATAGGAGTCCATGTTATCAAACTTGTAATTTACTTACAATTTATGGAAATTAAGGGTATTTCTAAAATTGCAAACAACTGTGAATTTCTGTGCAAATTAATATTTTTCTTTGCCAAAGGAAAGATTTTTATTTATTTATTTATTTGAGAGAGAGAGCAGAGCAAGTGAGAGAGAACACGAGGGGGGAGGGCCAGAGGGAGTGGGAGAAGTAGGTTCCCTGCTGTTCAGAATTCTAAAGCCTTTTCTCATTTTCTGATGAAATCCACCCCTCTGCCCTGGTCTTTTCCAGTATATGCTTCCGTCATTGGTATATGAGATTGTTGCCTCAACCCTACACCAGTGCTGGATATTACATATCTTTTTAAAAATTTTGCCAACATGATAAACTGAAAACCTTATTTAGCTTTCTCTTATCAGTAATATATCTGAAGAGTTTTTTAAAAATATGTTGGCAAAAAAAATATGTTTATTGGCCATTGTATTTCTAATCTGAATTGCTTGTGTATACCCTTTTCTGAAGGAATGTTCATTATTGTATATACTTGTAACAATTCCTTTGTCTTGTACATTGTAAAATTTTTTCCCAGATTGTCATTTTCCTTTTTAAATTCATTTTTACCCAACAAAGATTTTTAACTTGTGTATAGTCCAATTTTTCTTTTCCTTTTCCTTTATGAAGTAATACCACTGCACAAAGTTTTATTAGATACATACCTATATTTATTCTCATAGAATTTATGATGTGAATATGTGCAAATGTGTTAATTTTTATGAAATATGTTTAGGCCTATATATATTATAGCCTTCTGTCTCAGTACCATTTATTGCATAACTCTTCATTATCCTATACAATTTGAAATGTCCTGTTAATATGCTTAGGTTTATTTCTGGATCTTTTATTCCATCTACCTATTTCTGCACTGCTATGTTATTTTTTTTAAAGGTTTTTTATTTATGTATTTGACAGAGAGACAGCGAGAGAGGGAACACAAGCACGGGGAGTGGGAGAGGGAGAAGCACACTCCCCGCGGAGCAGGGAACCCGATGTGGGGCTCGATCCCAGCACCCTGGGATTATGACCTGAGCCGAAGGCAGACGCTTAACGACTGAGCCACCCAGGCGCCCCTGCACTGCTGTATTATTACCACGTTTTATAACATAGGTTTATAATATCCATTTGTAAATGGACAGACTGTTCTTCCGACACTACACTGGTTTTAACAGAATTTACTTAGTTTTCCTCATATGCTTATTTTTTCCAGATGTGTTTTAGAACTATTTTGTCAGCCTCATTTGAAAAAGTCCTTTTGGGGTTTTGATTGAGATGAAGCCCAGTTTATTAATTTTTTTATGATCTGAAACATGACAAGGAGACTCTGGGGTAGGTTGGGGGGCCTTATTTTTATTTGTTTCTTTTAATTCTAGTCTAGTTAACATCTATTACTTTATTTCAGGTGTACAATATAGTGATTCAACAATTCTATATATTGCTCGGTGTTCATTACAAGTAGTGTACTCTTAATCCCCTTCACCTATTTCACCCATCCCCCACCAACCTCCCCTCTGATAACCACCTGTTTCTTGTCTGTAGTTAAGAGTCCGATTTTTGGGGGCGCCTGGGTGGCTCAGTCGGTTGGGCGTCCACCTTCAGCTCAGGTCATGATCCCAGGGTGCTGGGATCGAGTCCCACATCAGGCTCCCTGCTCAGTGGGGAGTCTGCTTCTCCCTCTCCCTCTGCTCATTCCCCCTGCTTGTGCTCGCTCACTCTCTCTCTCTCTCTCTCCATGACAAATAAATAAATTAAATTTTAAAAAAAAGAGTACGATTTTTGGTTTGTCTTTTTTTCCCCTTTGTTTCTTAAATTCCACGTATGGCATTTGTTTTTCTCTGACTGATTTCACTTAGCATTATACCTTCTACATCCATCCATTTTCTTGCAGATGGCAAGATTTCATTCTTGTTTATGGCTGAGTAATAGTCCATTGTATATTTGGGGTCTTAGTTTTTGATAATGTTTTCAGATCTATTCAAGTTCCTGTTTTTTTTAGTCAGTTATGTCATTCTCATTTTCCTAGAAGTTTATTCACTTGAGATTTTCAAATTTAGAAGCATAAAGTTGTAGTTATTTTAATAAATTTAAAAAATCATGTCTGTGGCTATATCTTTTTATTACAAAGCCAAATGTTATGATGGATAAAGAAAAAAATCTGCCAGGGATTTTAGTACTTTTTTTTTTCTTTTAAAGAATGAACTTCTGATTTATCATTTTTATTTTTGTGTTTTTAATTCATTAGCTACTTTTAAGATCTTTAATCCTTCATCTCTACTAGTTTGTTGGATAAGTTTTTTATTTTTTCTAGTTTAGTAGAAAACACTTGTAAGGCTTTAAAGTTTTTTCTCACTTCAGCTTTGTGGACATTCCTTAGATTTTATATAAAGAGTATTCTCAGGACGCCTGGGTGGCTCAGTCGGTTAAGTGTCTGTCTTCGGCTGAGGTCATGATCCCAGTACCCTGGGATCGAGTCCCGCATCAGGCTCCTTGCTCAGCAGGGAGCCTGCTTCTCCCTCTGCCTGCAGCTCCCCCTGCTTGTACCCTTGCTCACTCTCTCTCTCGCCCACGCTCTCTCTCTCTAACAAATAAATAAAATCTTTAAAAAAAAAAAAGTATTCTCAGAGGTTTGACTTTTTAAACTATTTTATTCTCTCTTTCACTCGGGTTAATTTATGAGATGGGTTGTTTTAATACAAAGGTCTGTGTGTATGTGGTTTATCTCAAATATACAGAGAAATTGAAAGAATTTCATAGTGAGTACTCATCTACCCACCATTTGATTGTACTATTAACATTATATTTGGGTTTTTGTTTTTTAAAGATTTTATTTATTTGAGAGAGAGCATGAGCAGGGGGAGGGGCAAAGGGAGAGGAAGAAGCAGATTCCCTGCTGAGCAGGGAGCCCGATGCAGGACTTGATCCCAGGACCCCAAGATCATGACCTGAACCAAAGGCAGATGCTTAACCAACTGAGCCACCGAGGTGCCCCAACATTATATTAGTTTTTATCACACATCTGGCCATATATCCATTGTCTGTTCATCAGTGCGTCTTACATTTTGATGAATTTCAAAGTAAACTACAGACGGTAATGTGTGTTTTTAAGAAAAGGCTCTTAAATCATTTGAAATTGTTTCACTTTTAAGTTTTCTGAATATGCTACTGAATTATTTTCTAACAAGTACTGGCAAACAGCAGTTGAAATATGAAATATATTGTTTTCTATTCCAGTAGTGTTACTGAACTCAATTTTTCTGTAAATAGCTAGCTGACAAAATTAACACTGACACTGAGCTATCCCTCTTGAGGGGCACGGTGTGTGTGTACTTTTTAAAGAGGAATGGTAAAAGAGTTTTTTGTTTGTGTTTAATCTGAAGAGCTGTTGAAGGAAGCATACACTGTTTCTCTAACTTAGTGATCCTACTACTTCCTTCAGTAGCAAATTCAGGAATGAAGTAATTACTGTCAGTTCTACATCTCACTACCTTCTGCTTCCACTCTGTTAAAGAATTTGGTGTTGTGCTATTCAATAAAAATAAGAGCTTTTGCTTGAGGTGAAACAGCATGGTTTAAACCTATGATTCTAAGTGGTGAGTAACAAATTCCAGAATGTGAAGGATCTACTGTACAGAATCAATTTTAAATTTCTAAAGTGGAGAGGTGGGAATAAATAGAATGCGATTAAATGAAGAGTAAAAGAAGTAAAATGTAGAGATTTGTTTGGGGAGGGTGAGGACAAGGGGATGATGGGCTTCTTTGGTCTCCAGCAGAAGAATGTCTAGTAATTATTGTGAATAACATTCAGAACCTAATTCGTTAATAGAATCTTGCACCTTTTTGCTAATGGATTTTAGACTAATTGCAAAGTAATATCCCCCTGCTCCCCAAAGATACAAAATGAGGTATATAATAAGATGAATATTTCATCAGAGAATGCTGTCTTGACAACCATTTCTTTCATCTGCTTCTCAGGTGTCTGTTTTCATCACTAGGATTTCTGTTGTCTGACTTACTCATTCTTTTCTCTTTTTCTTGGGCCCAGTTTGTACTTTTCCCTCCAGTCTTGGCATTCTCAGTCAGCACATTCTGTATTTCCTTTGCTCTAGTATCTTTTTTAAATTTCTTGTTCCTTAGTCTTCACAATTACAGGCCATTCCTCCTCTCCCTGCTCTCCCCTGTTGTCACACCAGTCAGTCCAAACTGAAGGGGTCTTTTTGAGGAATTGGAAAATACAATTTTCATGATAAACATCAGTGACTTCTCTAAGTAAAGGGAGATTGGGAAAGAGAGTACCTGGGTGACTGGTAATGCCATTCACCAAGATAGGGAAAACAAGAGGAAAGGCAGATTTTGTTCAGAAAATGGAAGGATTCAATTTTTTAAAATTAATTCTGAGGAGCCAGTGGGGACATGGAACTGAAAATTATAAGCAATTAGAGATAAGGTCTGCATGAGGTTTTGCCTTGAAATTTAGATCTGTGACGACATAGTGAGCAGTTTTTGAACTCTGGTGGCTTCAAATAAGTCTCAAAGGGATCTTGTATTGAGCAGTAACCCCCTAAAAAACAAGGATTTAAAGAAAAAGTAGAGACTTTCAAAGACATTAAGTAGTAGCCACTGAAGTGAGAGGAAACCAAAGTGATGTTCTAGAAGGTAAGAATGATCAAAGATATTGGCAGGTGAAGTAAGATGGGAATATTAAAGATCATTGGATTTAGGAGAACATTTTTAACCACAGTAGACAAAGGTGGTTGAGAGGAAGAGAGAGGACAGAAACTCAGTAAAACTTAAGTACATAGGTTAATTCAAGAATAGTTGAAGGGGCACCTGGGTGGCTTAGTCGTTTAAGCATCTGACTTTTTTTTTTTTTAAAGATTTTATTTGTCAGAGAGAGAGGCAGCACACGCAAGGGGAGAATCAGGCTCCCCAGTGAGGAAGAAGCCTGATGCAGAACAGGATCCCAGGACCCTGGGATCATGATGTGAGCCGAAGGCAGATGCTTAACTGACTGAGCCACCCAGGCGTCCCAAGTGTCCAACTCTTAATCTGGGGTCAAATCTTGATCTCAGAGTTGTGAGTTCAAGCCCCATGTAGACTCCATGCTGGGCATGAGGAGCCTACTTAAAAAAACAGTTGGGGGGTGGGATACACCTGGGAGGCTCAGTTGGTTAAGCAGTGGCTCTTGATTTTTTCTGCTCAGGTCATGATCTCAGGGTCCTGGGATTGAGCCCCGCATCTGGCTCCACACTCACCTAGGAGTCTGCTTCAGGATTCTTTCTCCCTCTGCCCCTCTTCCCCTTCTCTCTCTCTCTCTCTCAAATAAATCCTTAATTTAAAAAAAAAAAAAAAGTAGTTGAAAGGTAAGGAAGTAGAATTAGCAAAAAAAGACCAGTTTTTAAAGCCTGGCCCTAAAGGGAAGGAGAGAAAGCTCCTTTAAATGAACTGTATGCTGTCTGTACTTAATTTTCTTTCTCAAGGTTTAAAAAAAAATTTCATGCTTTCTAATAATTCATTTTAAAGCACATTATAAACAATTGTATTGTGAAACAAAATTGCAAATGCCAAAACTTACATTTAAAACATTAAGTTCTTACAACATATAAGAATACAATAACCCCTTTTGAGGAAAGTTCATTAATTTTAGGTCACAGCATTCTGAAAGGCTAAGATACCCTTAGATTCCAGTAGGCATTCGTATTTTTATATTCCAACTTTGCTGCATGTACAGGCAGCTCCACTTTTAAGAGCTGGATTTTAGAAGTTTTCTTAACAAGAAATAGCATTTCTTAAAAATAGTAAAGCATCTTGCCAAAATGAGTTGCTATCTAAAGGTATCATGTTCAAAATACAAAAGTTATGTTGGCCCTGGAAATTCAGATTTACTAATATGGGTACTGAGTTCTGTTACAAAAATTACTTTCTACTTCACGGATTTGAGTTATTTGATATGTATGTATACCTTATGACTCTAAAAAATAAGTTTACTATTTGACAAAATTCAAACATAATAAAATCACTTCTTAAAAATGTATAAGGATTTGGGTAAACCTGTGTTGATCCAGCATAAGTGAAGAAGGAAAAGTAAATTTTTATCATATATCAGTGTCAAAAATAAGGACAGAAATAGGGCTAATGTCCAGAGTAGGGAAGAATAACTAAGAAATTTATAAATCTGAGTTACTGGGCACTTACTGGGAACAAAAATTATTTACTTCTCTTTTTATTTTGAGTATTTTTATTTGATCATGTGAAAATGTCTGATCCAAGTCCCCAGGAAATGAATATAAAATTAATATGTATCTGTGAAATGCAAGATTGTCCTATCTTTCATAGGATTCTCAAACATCTAATGGATGTTAAACTAGTTCAAATAAAAAATTAACCATAGAAATATCAATTTTCATTAATTAATTTAATATTTATTTTTCCTTTTGCTAGCATTTATTAATTTTCATTAATTAATTTAATATTTATTTTTCCTTTTGCTAGCATTTACCCCATAGATTGGTCTTTAGTAGTGTGACATGATTTTATTAATTAATTTAATATTAATTAATTTAATATTTATTTTCATTAATTAATTTAATATTTATTTTTCCTTTTGCTAGCATTTACCCCATAGATTGGTCTTTAGTAGTGTGACATGATTTTATCGTTTAGTACAGTTATAGGAAACCATTTTTCTGTCAAAAGTTGCAAAACTGCAAGGAAAAAATGGGGGTCACAGGAAGGCGGGAACCAAATTATTTTCTTTTGAGACAGTCATTTGTATAGGCCTAAATTTGTTTTACAAACTAAAGCACATATATCATTTTATTTAATAGTGTTATCAGATATCTGCTCCAGAAAAACCAGATGGCTTATGTTCTGTCACACATGACTTTTGAGGGTGTTTCCTGATTTTAGGATAAATACACACACGTGCTCGCGTGCGCGCATGCTTTGTCAATGAGGTGTAAATAAAAGAGTACTTTGCACAAGGAGTTTAGATCTCCATTTTAGTTTTGGCGCTATAGCTGTAACATTGAACAAGTCTTTCACTGTTTCATTTTGCTCACTCGTAAAAATAAAAGGCTTAAACTATATTATTTCTAAGGTTACTCCCAACTTTTAAAGCACTATTGTGTGTGTGAAAAATTCAGAATACTCTTCAGTTTTGTGCTTATGGCCTTTTAGTCACAAAGAAGAGAGAGTCAGAGGATTGGGAGGACATTTGTGGTATGCAGTGGTACACAGAGATGGAAAGAAAAGGGGAAGAAGGTAGGAGTGAAGAGAGACAAGGCATTTGGAAGGTGAACCCTTTTTTTTTTTTTTTTTTGGCATATCCTGATATTTGACTTATCTCCTACTAATAATTGTTCTTAAAAACACCAATAAGCTTTTAATCTTATTGTAGCTGCTTTTTTCCTCAAACTTAGAGAAGCTCTTCTCCAAATGAAATAAATGTCAGTAAGCATTGCTCTTTAGCTGTGTCTGGAGATTCCGTCCCTTAAAAGAATGGCTTTCTCAGAAATCGTCACACTATAAAATATTTCCAGCAAATTATTACATACCTAATGGCATATACCCTGGTAATAATGAACCTAATCACGCATCTGTAGTCTAATGAATTATAATATATGAAAGAATAGACCTATAGTAACAGTTGAAATGATGGTTGCAAATTTTCAGCCAGAAGATAGGCTTTCTTGCTTATGTAACTTACTAATTTATATGCATGCTATATAGCTTTATAAATGAAAACATAAAGCTCTTTATGCTGTTGTGATCAGATCAAAATTTTTCTTCCCAACATAAATGTCCCAATTTGTGTGTTTATATTCTATAGGTTGAAAGTATATAAAGCCTTTCTAAATTAATGTAAATAATCATGTGATTCTCTTTGTGTAGAGCTGAGCAAACTAGAGTGGCCACTAGCAATATGTGAATATTTCAATTTAAATTAATGAAAATTAAATAAAAAGTTTTCTCAGATGCATTTGCTGTTCGTGTTTCAAGCATTCATTAGTTCACATGTGGCTAGTGGCTAATTTGTTGGACAGCATAGATCTAAAACCCATCCATAATCACAGTTTTACTACATAGTACTGTTATAGTTATTTATAGGCATTATAATTTTTCATGAAGGTGAAAAGAATATTGCATAATTTAGGCTATTAAGTTGTTAGGCAATAAATAAGCACGTTTGTGATATAAAATATACCCTTGCTTTAAACATGCTCTAAGATTCTTCAGTTATTTGAAGTTTGATTTTGGTTTTCATGTGTTGTGCTGATACTGTGGTTGAATTAATTTATACCCACCTCCCAAACAGTTGATGTATGGCTAGTTCAAGGAGGAAGGTAGTAATCATGAGTAGGAACCATTTTTAAGGGGCACATTAGGCAGTGATATGCTGAAATGCATTATAGACAGATGACAGAAAGAAGAGAAACTGTTGTCAGCTAAGAAATTGTTGAACCAGGAAAGGTGAATCATAAACATTTGGCTTTC
The DNA here is from genome assembly GCF_009762305.2 of Zalophus californianus. NCBI lineage: Eukaryota > Metazoa > Chordata > Mammalia > Carnivora > Otariidae > Zalophus > Zalophus californianus. The sequence continues at coordinate 62,682,682 of NC_045604.1, read as the reverse complement.
AACTTATCAAACTCAACACCCAAAGAACAAATAATCCAATCAAGAAATGTGCAGAAGACATGAACAGACATTTTTCCAAAGAAGACATCCAAATGGTCAACAGGCACATGAAAAAGTGCTCAACATCGCTCGGCATCAGGGAAATCCAAATCAAAACCTCAATGAGATGCCACCTCACACCCGTCAGAATATCTAAAATTAACAAGTCAGGGAACGACAGATGTTGGTGGGGATGTGGAGAAAGGAGAACCCTCCTACACTGTTGGTGGGAATGCAAGCTGGTGCAACCCCTCTGGAAAACAGTATGGAGTTTCCTCAAACAGTTGAAATTAGAGCTACCATTCGATCCAGCAATTGCACTACTGGGTATTTACCCCAAAGATACAAATGTAGGGACCCGAAGGGGTACGTGCACCCCAATGTTTATAGCAGCAATGTCCACAATAGCCAAACTGTGGAAAGAGCCAAGATGTCCATCGACAGATGAATGGATAAAGAAGAAGTGGTATATATACACAATGGAATATTATGCAGCCATCAAAAGGAATGAGATCTTGCCGTTTGCAACAACGTGTATGGAACTGGAGGGTGTTATGCTGAGTGAAATAAGTCAATCAGAGAAAGAGATGTATCATATGACCTCACTGATACGAGGAATTCTTAATCTCAGGAACAAACTGAGGGTTGCTGGAGTGGTCGGGGGTGGGAGGGATGGGGTGGCTGGGTGATAGACATTGGGGAAGATATGTGCTATGGTGAGCGCTGTGAATTGTGTAAGACTGTTGAATCACAGATCTGTACTTCTGAAACAAATAACGCAACATTTTAAGAAAAAAAAAGAAAAAGAAGAAGATAGCAGGAGAGGAAGAATGAAGGGGAGTAAGTCAGAGGGGGAGACGAACCAGGAGAGATGATGGACTCTGAAAAACAAACTGAGGTTTCTAGAGGGGAGGAGGGTAGGGGGATGGGTTAGCCTGGTGATGGGTATTACAGAGGGCACATTCTGCATGGAGCACTGGGTGTTATGAACAAACAATGAATCATGGAACACTACACGAAAACAAATTATGTAATATATGGTGATTAACATAACAATAAAAAAATTAAAAAAAAAAAACATTTGGCTTTCATGGTCTTACAGACCCCTGGCTCATACTGCCTTCTTCCCACTGTCAGCCTCTCCTGTAGAGTCTCTTTTCAGTCCTTTGAGACAGCTTTGTGCACCTTTTCCTGCTCCTAGTGATACATGACCTGACAAGGTTTTTCAGATCGTTGTTGTTCAGTGAGCCTAGAGATAGTTTACTTTTCTTTCAGATTCTAGGTTTCTGATTCATGCTGTACCCTATTTACAAAATTTGCCTCACTCCTCCAGATGAGTCAGCTGATTTTTGACCTGACTTTAGCATAAACTGATTGATTCTTGTCTACGGACATATCAGGGAGGCAATCTTGGAGCCTGTTGGTGGTCAAGCAGAAAGATAAGAGATAGATTAAAAATAGATTGAGTCTTGCATGAACCTTCAGTGTTTATAGCTCAGAAAGATAGTGTCAGAGAATATGTTACCAGGTAAAATATATTTCTTTTCGGTCATATCCAAATTCTTAAGCCAAATCTGAGTTTGTAGGAATTGGTATCACCAGCATCATTTTAAGGTGCGCTTGAGAAAAATACGAAGGAGACTGTGGTTGAGGGAGCAGCCCAGAACTTATTACGTGAAAGCCCGGGTTTAAATCCAGATGGCTCCTGTTTACTACTAGATTTGTGACCTTGGGTAAGTCATTTAACTTCAGCTTTCTTGAAGGAAAAAATGATTCTCATGTGCTTGTTTTGGGAGTTAAATGAAGACTGAGAGTGTAAGCATTTAGCACAGTTACTGAGACAAAGGAGGTACTAATCTAAGTCTTTTTTTTTTTAAGATTTTATTTATTTATTTGACACAGAGAGAGAGGGAGTCAGGTAGAGGGAGAGGGAGAAGCAGACTCCCCGCTGAGCAGAGAGCCTGACCCGGGACTCAATCCCAGGACCCTGAGATCATGAACTGAGCCAAAGGCTTAACTGACCTAGCCACCCAGGCGCCCCTGAATCTAAGTCTTAATTGATTTCTTGTAAAACAGCAAGTGTGTTCTAACAAAGTTGTGCAGTTCTACAAAAGATAGCAAGTCAGACTTTACATTTTTCATAAATTGGCAGAGAAAACTTGGCAGGAACTTTTAATGCCTAGATAATTTGTGGACATATATAACTTGTTTTCTCAAGCATTTTCTTTAAGCACTTTATAAAATGATTTTTATGAAGAAATGTCTTATTAAATCACTGGCTTTTCCTATCCAAGCTAAGTCTTCTTTTGAAAATATGTAATGAACTCAGATATAGAATATATGGCTATTGATATTGGAATGTCATCTTCATTTATTTTCTGTGAAAAAAATTTTCACACTTTAATAAGGCTATTTTAGGTGAAAGTTGTAAATTACATTTTGTCTCAATACTTTTTTTCTCAATATTTGCTTTAATTGTTCTCTAAAAACATTTAATTAACAATGTATATGGCAGATAATAAAGGTAAAATTTAAAGAACTCATTTCAAAATAATCAGGAGTATATGAAAACAAAAATTTTCCCAGTACCGAGTTGTTCACATGAGCATGGAACAAGCATCTTGGTAAGTATCCAAAAAAAGCACAGCTGTGGATTTATTGTTTTGGATTAACTGTACATTTCAAGTGGGGGTGGGGCTTTAAAAGAAAATTTTTCCCAAGAGTATATTTTTCATTATCTGTCCCAGGTCAAGTTAATTGTACAGCAGAGCTGAATTTTTGAATATGTTTTAAACGTATGTCACTTTGTCAGAGAGGTTTCCCCAGAACACCCAGCAGCCTAAACACCAACACCCTAAAACTGTTACAGTTTTACCTAAAACATATGCTGTTCTCTTTGTGTTTTCACGTTCCTGCCTTCCCATTGTCATTCAAGTTGTCTTAATTCATTTACTTAGCAGCTCTTCGTCTATTTTTGCTTCTATGGGATAAGGAACTTTTTCTGTCTTGATCATCACTCTCTTACCTGTAGTGCTTAGTACTTAAATACTTGTGAATAAAAAAAAATAGAGTAATTCATCTTAAAGTGCTCTATAAATGGGGTCCTCATGTATAATTGGCACATAATGTTTATATCCATTTCCTAGAACTTACATAATTTTTGTACTTAAAATCAATTTTGTGAGCATAAGTATATGAAAGAAGTTCTTAGAATGATATATGGTACATGGTCAGCAAATGCTACCTATTACAAAAAAAAGATTACAGATAATTATGTCTGTTTGCTTTTATAACATATGATCAATCATATCTATACCTTATTTGATCCCGAGTCTTTAGCTAAAATGCAACCCTAATTTTTTTTTTTTCCCAAAAGGCAGAGGCTTTAATGTTAATATTTTCCACAGGGATTTTATTAGGGGGAAAATGTGAAATAAGAATTTTGAATTTAGACATTTTTAAAAAATTTCGTCAGTTATCTTTTGGGTACTTGGTATGGTGGAATAAAAAGACACGGTATTAATAGCAGCTTGATTTCTAATTGCTGAAACTTGGAAGCAACCAAGATGCCCTTCAGCAAGGGAATGGATACATGAACTGTGGTAGAGCCATACAATGGAATTTGGCACTAAAAAGAAACAAGCTATGAAGTCAAGAAAAGACATGGAGGAACCTAGGATGTATATTAGTAAGGGAAAGAAGCCAATCTGAAAAGGCTACACATGAACTATATGATTCTAATTATATGACAATCTGGGAAAGGCAAAACTGGTGACAATAAAAAGTTCAGGGGTTGCAGGGGAGCAGTGAATATGCAGAGCACAGGATTTTTAGGGCAGTGAAAGTACTCTGTGATACCTTAGTGATGGATACATGTCATCTTAACATTTGTCTAGATCCATAGAAGGTACAACACCAAGAGTGAGCCATAATGTAAACTGTGGACTTGGGATGATAATGATGCTTCAGTGTAAGTTCCTCAGTTGTAAAAAATAACAGCACTGTGGTCAGGGATGTTGACACTGAGGGAGGCTGTGCCTGTGTAAGGGATGGGGTATTGGGAAATCTCTGTACCTTCTCCCTGAATTGTGCTATGAGCCTTAAACTCCTTTAAACAAATAAAATCTTAATTAAAAAAATTTTGGGGGGCGGCGCCTGGATGGCTCAGTCTGTTAAGCCTCTGCCTTCAGCTCAGGTCATGATCCCAGGGTCCTGAGATCAAGCCTCACATCAGGCTCCCTGCTCAGCAGAGAGTCTGCTTCTCCCTCTCCCTCCGCAGCTCCCCCTGCTTGCACTCTCTTGCACACTCTCTCTGTCAAATAAATAAATAAAATCTTAAAAAAAATTTTTTTTCTCAAAGTCACGGTACAAGTTCTAAAAGCCTGTATGGCAGTTGATGCGGCGGTTTAGTTCACTTTAATGAATTAGCTGTACTGTTGTTGTTGTTGTTTTTCCAAGCTTTTAAATTCCAGTTAGTGAACATACAGTGTAATAATTAGTTTCAGGTGTAGAATTTAGTGATTCATCACTTACATACAACACTGAGTGCTCATCACAAGTGCCTTCCTTAATGCCTGTCACCCATCTAACCCATCCCCCCATGCACCTCCCTCCAGTAACTCTCAGTTTGCTCTCCATAGTTAAGAATCTGTTTCCTGTGCAAAAATTCTCACCAAAATACCAGCTAATAGGATACAACAGTACATTAAAAGGATTATTCAGCACGACCAAGTGGGATTTATCCATGGGCTGCAAGGTTGGTTCAACATCTGCAAATCAATCAACGTGATACATTAATAAAAGAAAGAACAAGAATCATAGGATCCTCTCAATAGATGCAGAAAAAGCATTTGACAAAGTACAGCATCCTTTTCTTGATCAAAACTCTTCAGAGTATAGGGGTAGGGGGTACATACCTCAATATCATAAAAGCCATCTATGAAAAACCCACAGCGAATATCATTCTCAATGGGGAAAAACTGAGAGCTTTCCCCCTAAGGTCAGGAATGCGGCAGGAATGTCCACTATCACCACTGCTCTTCAACATAGTATTAGAAGTCCTAGCCACAGCAGTCAGACAACAAAAAGAAATCAAAGGCATCCAAATCGGCAAAGAAGAAGTCAAACTCTCACTCTTTGCAGATGATATGATACTTTATGTGGAAAACCCAAAAGACTCCACCCCAAAACTGCTAGAACTCATACAGGAATTCAGTAAAGTGGCAGGATATAAAATCAGTGCACAGAAATCAGTGGCATTCATATACACCAACAACAAGACAGAAGAGAGACTAATTAAGGAGTCGATCCCATTTACAATTACACCCAAAACCATAAGATACCTAGGAATAAATCTAACCAAAGAGGCAAAGGCTCTGTACTCAGAAAACTATAAAATACTCATGAAAGAAATTGAGGAAGACACAAAGAAATGGAAAAACATCATGCTCATGGATCGGAAGAACAAACATTGTGAAGATGTAAATGCTACCTAGAGCAATCTACACATTCAATGCAATCCCCATCAAAATACCGTCCACTTTTTTCAAAGAAATGGAACAAATAATCCTAAAATTTGTATGGAACCAGAAAAGACCCCGAATCGCCAGAGGAATGTTGAAAAAGAAAAGCAAAGCTGGCGGCATCACAATTCCGCACTTCCAGCTCTATTACAAAGCTGTCATCATCAAGACAGTATGGGACTGGCACAAAAACAGACACATAGATCAATGGAACAGAATCGAGAGCCCAGAAATGGACCCTCCACTCTATGGTCAACTCATCTTTGACAAAGCAGGAAAGAATGTCCAATGGAAAACAGACAGTCTCTTCAACAAATGGTGTTGGGAAAATTGGACAGCCACATGCAGAAGAATGAAACTGGACCATTTCCTTACACCACACACAAAAATAGACTCCAAATGGTTGAAAGACCTCAATGTGAGACAGGAGTCCACCAAAATCCTCAAGGAGAACACAGGCAGCCACCTCTTCGACCTCAGCCGCAGCAGCTTCTTCCTAGAAACATCGCCAAAGGCAAGGGAAGCAAGGGCAAAAATGAACTGTTGGGACTTCATCAAGATAAAAAGCTTTTGCACAGCAAGAGAAACAGTTAACAAAACCAAAAGACAACTGACAGAATGGGAGAAGATATTTGCAAATGACATATCAGATAAAGGGCTAGTATCCAAAATCTAAAGAACTTATCAAACAACACACAAAGAACAGATGATCCAATCAAGAAATGGGCAGAAGACACAAACAGACATTTTTCTAAAGAAGACATCCAAACGGCCAACAGACACATGAAAATGTGCTCAACATCACTTGGCATCAAGGAAATCCAAATCAAAACCTCAGTGAGATATCACCTCACACCAGTCAGAACGGCTAAAATTAACAAGTCAGGAAACGACAGATGTTGGCGGGGATGCGGAGAAAGGGGAACCCTCCTACACTGTTGGTGGGAAGGCAAGCTGGTGCAGCCACTCTGGAAAACAGTATGGAGGTTCTTCAAAAAGTTAGAAATAGAGCTACCCTATGATCCAGCAATTGCATTACTGGGTATTTACCCCAAAGATACAAATGTAGGGATCCGAAGGGGTACGTGCACCCCAGTGTTTATAGCAACAGTGTCCACAATAGCCAAACTGTGGAAAGAGCCAAGATGTCCATCGACAGATGAATGGATAAAGAAGAAGTGGTACATATATGCAATGGAATATTATGCAGCCATCAAAAGGAATGAGATCTTGCCATTTGCAATGACGTAGATGGAACTGGAGGCTGTTATGCTGAGCAAAATAAGTCAATCAGAGAAAGACATGTATCATATGACCTCACTGATGTGAGGAATTAATCTCAGTAAACAAACTGAGGGTTGCTGCAGTGGTGGTGGGTGGGAGGGATGGGGTGGCTGGGTGATAGACACTGGGGAGGGTATGTGCTATGCTGAGCGCTGTGAATTGTGCAAGACTGTTGAATCACAGATCTGTACCTCTGAAACAAATAATACAGTATATGTTAAAAAAAAAGGGGGGGAAGAATGAAGGGGGCGAAATCGGAGGGGGAGACGAACCGTGAGAGACGATGGACTCTGAAACACAAACTGAGGGTTCTAGAGGGGAGGGGGGTGGGAGGATGGGTTAGCCTGGTGATGGGTATTAAAGAGGGCACGTTCTGCATGGAGCACTGGGTGTTATACACAAACAATGAAGCATGGAACACTACATCCAAAACTAATGATGTATGGTGATTAACATAACAATAAAAAATTAAAAAAAAGAATGGGTGGGGAATTCAAAGAGTCCTGGCACGGTTTCCTGGTTTGCCTCTCCCCCACCCCATGTTCATTTGTTTGGTTTCTTAAATTCCCCTTATGAGTGAAATCATATGGTATTTGTCTTTCTCTGACTTACTTCATTTAGCATAATGTTCTCTAGCTCCATCGATATCACTGCAAATGTCAAGATTTCATTTTTTTGATGGCTGAGTTCCATTGTGAGTGTGTGTGTGTATAATATGTGTATGTATGAATGTGTGTACTCACCACATCTCCTTTATCTAATCACAGTGGACACTTGAGCTGCTTCCATAATTTGGCTATTGTTGATAATGCTGCTATAAACATTGAAGTGCATGTGTCCCTTCGAATCAGTATTTTTGTATACTTTGGGTAGTTTTACTGCTGGTTTAAACAACAATTTCAGGAAGTGAAATTTATCACTTTTTCCCTTTAAGTTTTCATTTATTTTGTTATGAAAATCACATTTTCTTTCTCTTACTACTGTTACTGATTCATTCAGGAAACAGAGCTAGGTAGGTACTGGGCCAAGCCCATGAAGATCATTTTCACCCTTTCATGCCTCCTGGTACCAGAAGATATGTTGTCATTTGGATTCATCAATAGATAATACTTTATTAAAATAAGAATTGCATACATTAGAGGAAAACATTTTTAGCTGTGTAGATTGATAGTCCTAATGCTACACTGGTTATTTCTTACTCTGCATAGCAGGACTTGTGGGATAGGAGGAGGTTCATTCTCTGTAAAACCATCTGGTGATGAATCAGCCAGCTGATTGCCAGAAGCATAAGGATATACTGCCCTTAACATGTGTTTTAGCTCAAGTAATTGCACACACTGACGATCATTTATAGAATAGTTTTTCATCCTCAAACCTAATAATGTGAGGTAAACTGGTCTTTGCTGTTGGTTATGTTATCCGTTATTTCAAGTTTTGTTGTAGTGTTACTACATATCGAGTACACTATTGTCTACCTCACAGCTTTCTAGTAATTAATATCACTTAGATTCTTGTCCTTAATTTTAATTTTAAGTGACTGGAAGCAACGTTTTTTTTTTTTTAAGATTTTTTATTTATTTGACAGAGAGAGACACAGCGAGAGAGGGAACACAAGCAGGGGGAGTGGGAGAGGGAGAAGCAGGCTTCCCACGGAGCCGGGAGCCTGCTACGGGGCTCGATCCCAGGACCCCAGGATCATGACCTGAGCTGAAGGCAGATGCTTAACGACTGAGCCACCCAGGTGCCCGGGAAGCAACGTTTTTTTTTAATATAAATAAACAAAACCAGTAAAATATATGTAAGGTTGAAACTTACAAATGTAGTTGAAGCTGTGTGCTCTGCTGAACATCTGCAGTTTTTGTTTTATTTTTTAGTTTAAACCTTAAATATTAATTTTTAGTACATTTAATTCTGAAAGGAGCTAAGATCTAACAGGAAATGCCATTTTTAAAGCCAGTTATAGCTATGGGGAACATGGAAACTGGACTGTGATTCTGGGTCAGTGTTTACTTCCCTCTGACCTTCAAAGGTCAGAGTTTTAAACGTTTGTCAGGTAGCTGTTGAAAACCATGTGACAAGGAGATGAAGAATATGGGGGAGGCAACTGAAGGCAGGGATGGAAACCAGAATTTAAGGGCTTTAATTGTATCAAAGGTGAAATGATACATTTCTCACCTTCTGTCCCTGGAGATTTCCAGATTATCCACTTCAAAGATTTGCCACAGCTCCAGAACTACTCATTCATTCATTAAAATAGCTTGTCAGACACTCACTAAAGGTGAAACACTGCATTAGGCTCTGGGAATACAGAGATAAACATCTGTCGTTCAGCTCTGCACTGACTTGGAAGGATACTACCCCCAGTGTCACCGTCCCAGGCTGGGGTAATGACAGCCTCCTGTTTGTTCAGGTATCACTTTAGGCTTATCTGTGTCATGGCATCTACTGACTAGCATTGCCCAAGGACTAAGTTCCTCGTGGAAAGCTTTTTTTGTTTGTCTTTGTACACCCTGTCTGCCCAGACTGTTCAGATTTGGTAGGTTTCTCAATAAATTTACTGAAAGAACTGGGGACGGAAGAGGATAGGTTTTTCTTGCTTTCAAAGAGGTCATCACCTAGACACGTTATCATATAATAGTGCAGCATCATTAATGCTATAAATTACAGTTTAAATTATAGTATGAGAGATGTTTGAAAAAGTATTGTTGGGCTACGGAAAAAAAGATTGGTTTACTCTGCCATGGGAATAGATTTACAGAAAGGCATATGTTAGTTTTGTACATTGTCATGCTCTGAGATTTCTTAAGTGCCAAAATTAAGCACAGGAGATAGAGGCTAATATAATTTTGTATCAAGTCTAGTCTGTATTTCTAAGGCTGTAGGCTTTTAAAATTAAGTTGTTACAGTGTGAGAAAAGTCAGTGAGAATTGCTGGTATGGGAAATGGAAGAGTTTTGAGTTGCGTTTTAGTTTTATTGTTAATCATTTTAAATGAGGCAGAGAAAATTGTATATTTTTCATTAATAGTTAGCTTTTGGATTTGTAATTCTTTTTTTTTTTAAGATTTTATTTCTTTCTTTCAGAAAGTAAGAGAGAGCATGAGTGGGGAGAGAGGCAGAGAGAGAGAGGGAGAAGCTGACTCCCCACTAAGCAAGGAGCCCGATGTAGGGCTCGATCCCCAGACCATGGGATCATGACCTGAGCCGAAGGCAGAAGTTTAACCAACTAAGCCACCCAGGTGCCCCTGGATTTGTAATTCTTAAGTGAAATTTCCTGGAATTTCTAGTTTGTAATTAAAGCTCTTACCTGTTTCTCATATCCAACACATACTCACATATTTAGAGTTTAATGATTTTTCGTAATTATGTATAAAACTCTTAGGCCCTGAATCTGTTTAGTTTTTTAATCTAAACCTAAGCCATACCTATGTTAATTATGTTTCATGATTGATGGGTCAGCATACACCATATGGTCTAATCCCTGAACTTTACTAGTAAGTTTTTGGGCTAATCTTGTGGTTTTTTAAATTTCTCATTATGTAGAATTCTTGTATTATACTAGATAGTAAATAGTAGTACTCTGGTAGTATCACATTCCCTTATTTGAATTCAAAGATCCCCAGGATTTTTGTTTAATTTGATCTTTAATATGGAAGGGTGATACTTTTATAATAGCATCCTGCATATAGAGGTCTTCTGCTTACCAACCAAAAATCTAAACATTAACTAACTAAAGCCTCCAGAGTGACAAAATTTATGTTCCAAAGCCTCCTACTTTATTCACAGGAGCTCTTGTTTATATTCTATTTGTTTGAGCATATTTGCAATATACTTGTATTATTTCTGAGGCTTTGCAGGAAGGAATAGGGCCAGTACAATGAAAAATGATGACTGACAAAAAGGGAGAAAACAGAAAAAACAAATAATGTGAGTACAGAGTCTCAGAAAAGTAGAACTATATAGTATTAGGACAGATAGATGCATATTAATAAATTCTGAAAAACTCACTATTTTGCAGCATAGTTTGATAACTGTTGATAATAGTAATAATCATGACCCACTAAATACAATGTTCAATTTTAAGTTGTGAGAGGCAGATTACATCTGAAATATAATTTAAAATATTTTTGGGGTACCTGGGTGGCTATCAGTTAAGTGTATGACTCTCGATTTCAGCTCAAGTCTTGGATCTCAGAGTTGTTAGTTCAAGCCCTGCAGTGGGTCCACACCCAGAGGAGCCTACTTAAGAAAATAAATAAAATAAAAATAAAAATAACATGAAATAAAATATTTTCATCCAAAATGGTAAAACTAAAAACTGGTATTAATCCTTTAAGGTGGGGGTGGCAAACTTTTCCTGTAAAGGGCCAAAAGGTAAATATTTTAGGCTTTGTGGGCCATATCATCTCTGTCACATCTCAGCTCAGCTGTTTTAATGCAAACGTCTGTGTTCCTATAAAACTTTATTCACAAGGGTGTCTGGGTGTCTCAGTCCGTTAAGCATCCCACTCTTGATTTTGGCGCAGGTCATGATCTCTGGGTTGTGAGATCAAGTCCCGCATCAGACTCCGCCCTCAGTGTGGAATGTGCTTGAGATTCTTTCCTTCTCCCTCTGCCCCATCCCTCGCTGACGTGCACATGTATGCTTGCTCACAATAAATTTAAAGTCTTAAAAAAAAAAAACTTTATTCACAAAAATAACAGAAGGCCAGAGTTAGCCAATCCTTCCTTTAAGGGAAAACTTGAATGTCCAAAACAACTTGTTCTAAGACAGAAACAAATACAAAACTAAACAAAATAAGAATTCACTATGTCTCTAATTTAAAAACAGAGCAATCAAGGCAGAGAGAGTGCTTGAGTGACTATTTCCCCCAATTACATTTTTTAAAAATTCTGGTAAAATATAGACAGTGTAAAATTTACCATTTTTAGGGGTACAATCAGTGACATTAATTGCATTCACAATGTGTAAACTGATACCACTGTCTGTTCCTAGAACTTTTTCATCATTCTAAACAGAAACTTTGTACCTGTTAAATAGTAACTCCCTCTCTGCCCATCCTCTTGTAACCTCCATTCTACTTTCTGTTGGTATGAATTTGCCTATTTTAGGTACCTTATGAAAGCGGATCATACAATATTTGCCCTTTTGTGTCTGGCTTATTTCACTTAGCATAATGTGACAGAGTTCATCCATGTTGTTACATGTTAGAATTTCATTTCTTTTAATGATGGAATAATATTTCATTGTGCAGATCATTTTGTTTGCTCATCTGCTGATGGACACGGATTGTTTCCATTTTTTAGCTATTGTGAACAATTCTGCAGTGAACACTGGTATACGGGTATTGGTTACTCCATACTTTTCCATTCTTTTGAGTGTATACCTATCTAGGAATGGAACTGCTGGATGATATGGAAATTTTGTTTGACTTTTTTTTTTTTTTTTTTTTTTAATGAGAGAGAGAGCCAGGGGGAGGGTCAGAGGGAGAGGAACAAGCAGACTCCACGCTGAGTGGGGAGACAGATGGGGGCTCCATCCCATGACCCAGAGATCATGACCTGAGCCGAAACCAAGAGTCAGACACTTAACTAACACCCACGCGCCTCTCTGTTTGGCTTTTTGAGAAACTCACAGCAACTGCACTTTGTTATATCCCCAAACTGCACAAGTGTTCCAGTTTCTCCGCATCCTCCTCAACACTTGTTTTCATTTTTTGAAAATAGATCCCGTACATCCTAATGGGTGTGAAATGGTATGTGTCATTGTGGTTTTGATTTGTATTTTTCTAATGATTAATACTCTGGATATTAATCCCTTTTCAGAAAAACAATTCTCAAATATTTTCTTCCATTCCTTTCACTGTTTTGATAGTGTCCATTGATGTACAAAAGTTGTAAATTTTTACAAAGTTCAATTTATCTGTTTTTTCTTTTGTTCCCTGTGCTTTGGTGTCATTTGTAAGAAGCCATTACCAAATAAAAGGGTCATGCAACACCCCCCCTTTTTCTTGTTAGAATTTTATATAGTTTTAGCTCTTATGTTTAGGTCTTTGATCCATTTTGAGTTAACTTTTGCATGTGGTTAGGTAAGAGGCCAGCTTCATTGTTTTGCATGTGAATATCCAGTTTTGCCAGGACTATTTGTTAAAAAGACAGACTTTTCCCCAAAAAGTGATATTGTCAGCCTTGTTGAAAATCAGTAGTCCATATATGTGATGGTTTATTCCTGGGCTGTCTGTTGTGTTCCATTGGTGTATATATCTGTCTTTATGGCAATGTTCTAATTACTGTAGCTTTGTAGGAAGTTTTGAAATCAGGAAACATTGTGAGCATTTTAACTTTGCTTTGCTTTTTCATGGTTGTTTTGACTCTTCAGGGTCCCTTGAGATTCCATATGAATTTTAGGATGGATTTCTCTATTTCTTCAAACAGTGCTCTTGAGATTTTGATAAGGATTGCATCAAATCTGTAGTTTGCATTGGGTAGTCTTGTCATCCTTTTTTTTTTTTTTTAAAGATTTTATTTATTTGACAGAGAGAGACAGTGAGAGCAGGAACACAAGCAGGGGGAGAGGGAGAGGGAGAAGCAGGCTTCCCACTGAGCAGGGAGCCCTATGCGGGGCTCGATCCCAGGATCCTGAGATCATGACCTGAGCCGAAGGCAGACACTTAATAATTGAGCCACCCAGGCGCCCCTAGTCTTTGTCATCTTAACAAGGTTACATCTTCAAGTTCTTGACGATGCAGTGTCTTTTCATTTATGTAGGTCTTCTAAAATTTCTTTCAGCAATGTTTTATATTTTTCAGTGTATGAGTCCTGAGCCATCTCAGTTATATTTAATTCTAAATTTTTGTTATTATTGCTGCTGTTATAAATGGATTGTAAAAAAATTTCCTTTTCAGATTGTTCATTGATAATAAGTAGAAGTGCAAGTGATTTTTGACTGGATTTTATATCCTGCACTTTTTCTGATTCCTTTTTTGCTGTAAATAGTTATTAGGGCCTTTTTTTTTTTTTACATATAAAATCATGTCATCTTTGGAGAAAGGTGATTTTACTTCTTTCATTCCAATGAAAGATGATTTTACTTCTTTCATTCCAATTTTAATACCTTTAATTTCTCTTATTACTATGGCTAGGATTTCCAGTACCATATAGCGTAGAAATGATGGAAGCAGACATTCTTGTCTTGTTCCTGATTTTAGGGGTCAGGTTTCAGTCTCTCATTGTTGAGTCTGATGTTAGCCATGGGACTTTCATATTTGACCTTTATCATGTTCCCTTTTATTCCTAGTTTATTAGGTGCTTTTTTTTTTTAATCAGAAAAGGGTTTTGATTTTTGTCAAATGTTCTTTTGTGCACCAGTTGAGATGATCATGTGGTGTTTTTTTCTTCTTCTTTTTCTTCATTTCTTCATTCTTCATTCATTTTTTTCTTCATTAATATGGCCTATCACATTGATTTTCCTATGTTGAACCATCCTTTTATTCCAGGAATAAGTTCCACATGGCTGTTGTATATATTCCTTTTAATATGCTACTGAATTGAGTTTGCTAGTATTTTGTTAAAGATTGTTGCATCAATATAAGATAATTTAAGTCTGTGATTTTTTGGTAGTTTTTATGTCTATGGTATCAGGTAATGCTGATTTCATAGAATAAATTAGGATATCTTTCTTCCTTTTCAAGTTTTTGGAAGACTTTGACAAAGATTGGTGTTAATTCCTTTTAAAATACTAGATACAATTCAACAGTGAATACATCTGGTCCTTGACTGTTCTTTGTTGGAATGTTTTGATTAGATTCAGTCTCCTTACTGTAAATAAATCTATTCTGTTTTTCTGTGTCTTAATGATTTAATTTGTTTTCGTTGTGTGTTTCTAAGAATTTTTCAATTTCATTTAGGTTATGCAGTTTTTTAGCTTACACCAGTTTATAATACTCTCTTAAAATCCTTTTTCATTTCTCTAAAATCAGTAATGTCACCATTTTTATTTTAGTGATTTGAGTCTTCTGTTTAGTCAGTCTAGCTAATGACTTTTCATTTGGTGCTCTTTCAGAGAAACAACTTTTGTTTTTATTGATTTTTTTCTTGTTTTTTAATGCTCTTATTTTATCTTCTTTACTATTTTCTGTTTTCAGCTTGTGTGTATTGATTTTTTTCTTGTTTTTTTAATGCTCTTATTTTATCTTTATTCTTTATTATTTTCTTTTTTCAGCTTTTGTGTCTAGTTTGCTCTTTTCTCATTCCTTAAGGTATTAAGAATAGCAGGTTATTAAGTTAATAACAGGGGATTAGCTTGAGATATTTCTTTTTTAATATATACATTCACAGCTGTAAATTTTCCTCTTAGCACTGCTTTTGCTCTATCCTGTAAGTTTTGGTATGTTGTGTTTTTGTCTTCACATCTCTCAATGGATTTTTTCATTCTCTTACGATTGCTGCTTTTACCCATTGGTTGTATAGAATGTGGTGTTTAAATCCCACCTATTGAGAATATTCCTGTTTTCATTCTGTTACTGATTTCTAATTTCCTTCCATTGTGATTGGAAAAGATGTTTTGCAGTTTTGCTCTTTTAAAATTTTTAAGTTTTGTTTCACACATAATGTAATGGGCTATCCTAGAGAATGTGCTTTGTGCGCTTGAAAAGAATGTGATTCTACTGTAGTTGAATTGAGCATTTTATGTATGTCTGTTAGGTATATTGGTTATAGTGTTGTCAAGTCCTCTTATTTATTGATCTCCTATTTAGTTGTTTTTGTTTCATTGTTGAAAGTTGGGTATTAAAGTTTCTTACTATTATTTTTTAACTGTCTATTTTTTAAAATTCAGTTCATTTTTGCTTCATATCTTTTGGGGCTCTGTTGTTAGCTACGTATGTTTACATTTTTATGTCTTGCTACATTGAAGCTTTTACCAATATATAATGTCCTCTTTTGTCTCTTGTAATCTTTCTTTGATTTAAAGTCTATTTTTTTCTGACACTAATATAGCCACTTCCACTTTTGGGGGCTTACTATTTGCATGGAATGTCTTTTTAAACCTTTTAACTTCTTTGTGTCCTTATATCTACAGAACCTCTTGTAGACAGTATATAGACAGATCCTAGTTTTTTTTCTTTTAAGATTCTGTACCTCTGAAAGAAATAATACATTATATGTTAAAAAAAAAAAAAGAGAGAGTAGGAAGGGGAAAATGAAGGGGGGTAAATCAGAGGGGGAGACGAACCATGAGAGACTATGGACTCTGAGAAGCAAACAGGTTTCTGGCGGGGAGGTGGGGGGATGGGTTAGCCTGGTGATGGGTATTAAAGAGGGTACGTATTGAATGGAGCACTGGGTGTTACATGCAAGCAATGAATCATGGAACAGTACATCAAAAATTAATGATGTGGGGGGCCTAGGTGGCTCAGTCGTTAAGCGTCTGCCTTCGGCTCAGGTCACGATCCCAGGGTCCTGGGATCGAGCCCCGCATTGGGCTCCCTGCTCCGCAGGAAGCCTGCTTCTCCCTCTCCCACTCTCCCTACTTGTGTTCCTTCTCTCACTGTCTTTCTCTGTCAAATAAATAAATAAAATCTTTAAAAAAAAATTAATGATATAGTGTATGGTGATTAACATAACAAAATAAAATTTAAAAAAGATTCATTTATTTATTTTAGAGAGAGAGTGTGTAAGCTGGGGCGGGGGGGGGGGGTTGCAGAGGGAAGAGATAGAATCTCAAGCAGACTCCCCACTGAGGGCAGAGCCCAACTGGGAGCTCAGCTTCATGACCCTGAGATCATGACCTGAACCAAAACCAAAAGTCAGACACCCAACTGACTATTCCACCCAGGCACCCCAACAGATCCTGTTATTTTATGTGATCTGTCTTTTTCTGCCTTTTTATAGGAGAGTTTAATACTTTACATTTAATGTGATTTCTGAAGGATTAATTTGTCACTTACCTATTTATTTTTTTGCATTCTATATGGTTTTTTGTTGTTCCTCAATTTCTCCACTACTGAATATTTTTTGTATTTAGTTGATTTTTGGCTAATGTGCCATTTTGATTTACTTCTTTCCTTTTCTACATGTTTATTTAGTTATTTTCTTGGTGATTACCTTTAGGATTACAAATAACAGCTTAAATTTATAATAACTTA
Organism: Zalophus californianus; assembly: GCF_009762305.2. Classification (NCBI taxonomy): domain Eukaryota; kingdom Metazoa; phylum Chordata; class Mammalia; order Carnivora; family Otariidae; genus Zalophus; species Zalophus californianus. Next base: position 62,665,694 of record NC_045604.1, on the reverse strand, counting down.
ATTTCAATAATACCAACTTAATCTCAAGAATATACAATTCAAGATACAATGCAAGAATATACAGGAATCTACATCTCCATCCCTCCCTTTTTATATTTGTCACCGATTACATTTTTATATATTGTATTCATATTGACATAGCTTTATAATTGTTTTATGTATTTGCCTATTAAATCATATTGGAAAAAGAGAAAAGTTACAAATCGTATTGAAAGTACAATCATCTTGGGGCACCTGGGTGGCTCAGTTGGTTAGCTGTCTGACTTTGACTCAAGTCATGATCCCGGGGTCCTGGAATCAAGCCCCACATGAGCAGGGAGCCTGTTTCTCCCTTTACCGCTGCTGCTCCCCCTTGCTTGTGCTCTCTTTCTCTCTCTCTCAAATAAATAAAATCCTTTTTTTTTAAAAAGTGCAATTATGCTAGATTTATATTTACCTACATAGTTATTTTACCTGTGTTATCTTTAATTTTTCTCATGGTTTCTAGTTACTGTCCAGTGTCTTTTCATTTCAGCCTAAAAGTCTCTCTTTTGCATTTCTTGTAGGCCAGTCCGCTGGTAATGAACTCCCATCAGCTTTTGTTTAACTGGAAGTGTCTTAATTGTGATTCATTCTCTCTTTTTTTTTTAAGGATTTTATTTATTTGACAGCAGGAAAACACAAGCAGTGGGAGTGGCAGAGGGAGAGGGAGAAGCAGGCCCCCTGCCCAGCAGGGAGCCCGATGCAGGGCTGGATCCCAGGACCCTGGGATCATGACCTGAGCCAAAGGCAGTCGCTTAACCAACTGAGCCACCCAGGTGCCCCAGTTGTGATTCATTTTTAAAAGATAGTTTTATCAGATACAGAATTCTTGGTTGACAGTTTTTACCCCCAGACTATAAATATGCCATCCTGCTGCTTTCTTGCTTCCATGGTTTATGAGGAGAAATCAGCTGTTAATCTTGTTAGTCCCCTTGTCCATGACAAGTGTCTTCTCTTTATGTTTTCAAAATTGTCTTTTTCTTTCAGTTTTGAGTATAATATGGCAGAGTGTGAATATGTGTGAATTTATTCTGCTTGGAGTTTGTTGAAATTCTTGGGTGTGTATATCTATATTTTTCCTCAGATTTGGGAAGTTTTTTTGCCGTTATTTCTTCCCCTTTCTCTGTCTCTTCTCCTTCTGGGACTCCTTTAATGTATGTGTCACTACATTTGATGATATCCTACAGATCCCTCAGGCTCTGTTTATGTTATTCATTTTTTTTTTCTTTCTAAGTGTCACACTGGTTACTTCCAATTGCCTTATCTTCAGATTTGTTGATCATTTCTTATTCCTGGTGAAATCTGTTGAATTTCTGTAGTGACTTTTTCATTTTATATAACTTCTGTCTCCCTATTATGCTCTTGGCTTTCTCATAGATCATTTTGCTGATTCCCATTAGTTCTTTGTCATGTAACACAGTTGATTTAACATCTTTCACTAATAATTAAAATGTCTGGGCTTCCTCAGGGATGGTTTCCGTCCATTTTTTTTCCCCTGCAAGTGAGTTTTCCTGTTGCTTGCTCTCTATATATAGGTCTTTATTATGTATCCTCGCTCCAGTGAGCCTCACCAGAAATGCAAGAGGCTATCTATGGGCTACTTTTTGGAGCTTCTGGAATGGGGAATGGCAATGGTCCCTGCTACCATGTAAAGTACTGAAGTTTAGCAGCCTCTTTGGCTAGACACCAGAGCCCCAAAATAGTTACTTCAGATCTTAGGAGTTCAGTACTCATTTAGGTGGAGGGATGGATTCCTGGAGCATCCTGTTCCTCCATTTTTTGTGATATTCCTAAATAGCTTAGGAATTGAATTGTTTACCAGGGTTGAAGTGCTCTGCTTAACCAAGGAGATTAATATATAGAAACTGCAACTAGAACAGTGAAACCCCCTAAACCACTTCTTGGTTTAGCTCCTACAGTATCAGCAGTGTGTTTATGTGCATTATTGGGGGATATGGGAGGAGTCTCCTGTGGTAAACTGAATTGTTCCAGAGAGGAAAAAAGTAAACTAAAGATGTTGACCTCCCCCACCTCCCCAAAAAAGGGGGCTTGCATTTTCTTCCATTGCTGGATTTTCCAGTTGTTGGTTCTTTGTTGCAATAAGCTGAGAGCTTTACCTGTAATTTTTAGTTCTGTAATACATAGCAGTCTTATGTTTAATTATACAAATAATGTTACCATCAAAAAAAGAGTAAATTGGGAAAAGAGACAATGAAAACAAAAATTTCATTTGTATATTCTAAAGATACTCGAGTGTATTGGACTGTGAATATACTTATGAAAAGATACTGTGCTTTAGTAAATTATACTCAATGTACATTATAGTCAGTAGTGAAGCAAATCAGCCCACATCTCTCAATGGCTTTGAACAACAATCGTTTTTATTTTTTGCTCATATATCTGTTGTTCACCTGGGGGTTAGATGATATACGGACCACCCAGCTTGAAACTGTATGTTAGCTTCATGTCTGTTCCACATGTCTCTCATTCATCTTGAACAAGTAGGCTGGACAGGGCATGTTCTTTTTTTGGTGATGGCAGAGGTGCAGGAGGGAAAGCCAATTGCCCACGCATGTTTTAGACTCTACTTGCATCACATCTACTAACATCATCCTGTTAGCCAAAACAAGTCATGAGGCAGAGCCCAGAGTTATGGAGTGGGAGATTATACCCCACCTCTAATTGGAAGAATTGCAGAGTCACAGGGCAAAGGTTATAGTTTGTGGTAGAATTTGAGTATGTTAGAAGGCCTTGGGCTCTAGTCTTCAAAAAAACTCAGTGATCCTGTATACTATTCAGACTTTAGATCCCAATGAAATCTGGTCATGCTTTGAGAAAGTGTTGTAGGAATTTTAATCATTGATCCATTAAATTTACTCTTCTAGAATTGAAATATGTATGAAATAAAGACTATATAGTATTTTTAGTTTTTTGAGTAAGCCATAAGCTACATTATATTGTCATAATTTTTGTCCTAAAGTATTTCTTTAAGTGAATACTTCTACAACATTAACATAGAAGATACTCAATAATGTTGATTGGTTGGTTGGTACTGTTGCAGTCTCAAATTATGACTTTAGGGTATTATTTGGCAGAAAAGATTAGGAGAGGGAGAAAAGGAAATGAACATAATCCCGTATGCCAGGTATTATAAGATACCGTATCTGTGTCTCATTTTATCTTTAGATATTCTCCCTTTGGGTTTTTTTTTTTAAGATTTTATTTATTTATTCATGAGAGAGAGAGAGAGGCAGAGGGAGAAGCAGGCTCCCAAGGAGCAGGGAGCCCGATGTGGGACTCGATCCCAGGACTCTGGGATCATGACCTGAGCCGAAGGCAGACGCTTAACCATCTGAGCCACCCAGGCACCCAGGTTTTTTTTGGGTTTTTTTGTTTTTTTTTCTTTGTACAGATAAGATATCTGAAATCCAGAAAAATTTGTTGTTATTTTGTTGTTTTTGTGTTTTGAGTCACTTAGAAAGCATGAGAGACTAGGGTTTTATTTCAGAGAGTCTACTCCAAAACACATGTTTTCCTGGCTCATCCAGAAACTCTACGAGGAAATGTAACTGTTGTCACATCTGGTCAAGACCTTGGGCATGTTCTGTCCAACTGTCGAACCCAAAGGCTTCTTTTCTCCATCCCGTTAGAGGAATCTGAGCTGAAACATGTCTTGGTCATTGAGGAAACTCTCAACCAGGTTTCAGTTTTATCATGTGTGAGTTGTCAGTATTACTCAGTGAGTACAAAGAGATCATTGGAATTGAAGGACCAGTGAGAAAGCTGTCTTAGATAAGGAGAGAGCCCTATGTAAAAATTGAAACGCAGCAGCTTTTTTGTTAGATCTCATTCCCATCCATTGTTGAGAAGCTAGAAGAGGAATCAAGGACATTGCACCCCTCCAATAAATAAATAAGTACCCCTCATCTTGAGGATTATGGTTTTTATTTCTGTTTTTCAGAAAGTATGCACTCTTTTAGTTACCTTTTAAGTGTCATTGTAAGTCAAAACAAGATATATGAAAAGCCACTATTTTCATATTATTTTATGTAGTTACATGCAGCTGACCCCTGAACAATGCAGAGGTTAGGAGTGCCAACCCCTGCACAGTTGAAAATCCATTGTATAACTTTGGACTTCTCCAAAATGTAACTCCTAATAGCCTACTGTTGACCAGAAGCTTTTCCAATAACATAAACTGTTAACATATTTTTATGTTACATGTATTATATGTTGTATTCTTACAGTTAATCTAGAGAAAAGAAAAATGTTACTAAGAAAATTACAAGGAAGAGAAAGTATAATTACAGTACTGTATTTATAAAAAATCCACATATAAGCAGATCCATGCAGTTCAAACTCATGTTGTTCAAGGGTCAAATGTAATTACTATCTGTATGTTTATATTATAGAATTATGGCTACATATTAATATAATTCTGTTTGATATTGTCTAAATACTTAGAAGTGTTTTTGTAGCATGTGAATAATGCTTACATAAAACTTCTTTGATTTTGAAAATGTTATATTGTTCCTGTTCCCTATGTTTGGCTCTACTGTTCTAGTTTATTGTGTTTAGGCTAATTTCATTTCCTTTTAACATGTCTTACTGTAGTTTTTTTTTTTTTTTTTAGTTCCTTTAAATAAATACGTAACTATTGGCTTACTTATTAATATCATGTTTTAAAATTGTCCTTTTGTTTGTTTTCAAATGCAGTATGCAACTTATATGCTATATTTAGATTGGAGGGTTTTTCTTGGATAAAATTTTTTTGATTCTCATTGACTTGGCCAGGATGTACACATGAAATGCTAAAAGCCAATCTGACAGAGAATAGACACATGAAAGACTAACATCTCCAACATGGAGTTAGGTGGATAAAGATTGAAAAATCCACATAAATTGACCGTATCAATTGATAAGCTCAGAGTTGAGTAAGACTTGATTGTTTTGGCTTTACAGAAGACTATTTGCCTGTTTTGGTGAAACCCATTGTTTCTTGTATGTGTTGATAAATTTATAATGTATAGGTTTTTACCTTAACATAAAATTTTACATTTTATAGGATTTTGCTTTAATGTATGGATATAGTCCTTACTGCAGAATGTTTCAGTTCACTTAGTATAGTTTGCTTCTAATTAAATTGTAACAGAATGTGCCATTTCATGGAAAAAAATATTTACAAGTGGCAGTTTTTGATTCCTAAGAAAAAACTGTTGAGTAGATACTATCATTATCCCCATTTTAGAGAAAAGTAAACTAAGGGGCAGGAGATAAATAACTTGCCTCAGGTCATGTAGAATAAAAAGTGTTAGAACCAGGAGTCAGATTCTTCATCTGTCAGTCTGTCTGACTCTAAGGTTTATGTTCTAAATGACATAGCTACATTGTCTAGCACAGTGGTTCTCAAAGCTCAATCCACAGGGCTCTGGGAGTCCCCAAAACCACTTCAAAGGTCAGGGGGTCAAAACTGTTTTCATAATAACATCAAAACATTATTTGCCTTTTTTATTGTATTGTCATTTGAATTGACAGTATAAAAAGAGTGGTGGGTAAAGCTGCTGGTTCCTAAGCATAGATCCAGGCTGAACTATACTAATAGTAATTGCCATGCACTTTTGCAGTTAAGAAAAAAAAGCCGGTTTCATTTAAGAATGTCTTTGATAAAGTGGTAAAAATGGGAGTCCCATCTTTTTAATATTCTGTACAAGTAATTGGAAGGACACATAAAGCACTTATGTTGTATACCAAAGTACCCTGGTTGTCTCAAGGAGAAGCATTGGTGTCATCTTTGAGTTGTGAACTGCACTACCCACTTGTTTTGTAGAGCGCCTTGTTCCTTCACACAGTGACTGACAGACAAATTGAATGGTTTTGTAGACTTGAGTGTTTGCCAGAGTAAGCCTGTCACCTCAAAGAAAAGAATTGCCGGTATTCTTTTGCCAATAAAATTTGAGCTTTCAAGAGAAAATTAGAATTTTAGAAAACTTGATTCTGCCACCATGATCCTCACAACTACCTCATACTTAAAGACTTTGCTGAGGAGGTGGGTCATGAAATTAACGACTATGATGTTTTTACATAATATAATGAAATGAATATGTCATCATTTGGAAGATCTGTGTTACTCAGGGAACCAGTATTTTCCAAATGACCAGTTTATAATGTTACAAGATCCCTTCAAAGTTGAAGATGGATTTTCATGTAACATAGTATAAAAAGTTTCAGATTTCTTATTGTAAATAAGTTTCAAGAAACTTTCAAAGTTTTGATGTAGTATCAAAGAAACTACAGTTGTTTGAAAAAACTATTAAAATGAATTTCCCTTTTCTATTTGAATGAAGGCAGGCCTTCAGATATTTCACGTTCAACAATATACAGCAACAAATTGAATGCCAAGCAATACAGAAATTTCAATTAAGCTAGACATTAAAGAGATTTTTAAAAATGTAAAATAGTGCTATTCTTTGCACTAATTATTTTTGTTTTGGAAGTATATATATTTTTCAATAAAATGTTAGTTTATTTTAAATGAATTAATAAATCCTAGTTTCTCAGTTTCATTTCTTGTTTATGGTAAATGTTAATATATATAGCCCATGTAAACAAAATGCTCTTCAGGGTTCTTTTTTTTAAGAGTGTAATGGGGGGCACGTGGGTGGCTCAGTCGGTTAAGCATCTGCCTTCAGCTCAGGTCATGATCCCGGGATCCTGGGATCGAGTTCCGAGTCGGGCTCCCTGCTCGTTGAGGAGTCTGTTCCTCCTTCTCCCTCTGCTGCTCCCCCTGCTTGAGCTCTCTCTCTGTCAAGTAAATAAATTAAAAAAATAAATAAAGAGTGAAGTGGGTCCTAAGAACAAAAAGCCTAAGAATTGCTGCTCTAGAGGAATGTACGAAGGAAGTGAAGTACATATGAGGACAGAGAAATTGAAATTGCAGGTTTTTGAAAGTTCTGTCAGTGGTCTGCACTTGGTTGACAAGCAATTTCTTTGGTTTCAGATATCACATATATTCATTTGAACTTAGTCTTTCTCAAATCATTTATAAGTCATGTATTTGTATAAATATTGCTAGTATTTACTCAGGTTAACATTATAATAATGTGATCATTTACTTGAGAATTATAGACCTTTATAAGCTATGCTCAAAGCCTTTCAGAAGTATAATAAATGTGAATTAGTTGACTACTTAATTGCTTAATGTCTTCCTTTTTAATTGAACTCTTAATGAAGTCTGTGTACTTTACAAATGAGAATTTGGTAAGTCTGTCGTTTGGGAGGACCTCTGGACTGTCTGTTTACTTAGCTAGGAGTGGATGATGAGTGCAGTTCTATTCTTAGGCCTACTTTATGAAGGGTTTGGTGAATAGATACTAAAGCTAAAAATATCTGAATGTATGTTTTTCTTCAATATCTCTGCAGGATGACGTAGCTTTGCCAAAGACTTAGAAGCTAAGCAGAAAATGAGCTTAACATCCTGGTTTTTGGTGAGCAGTGGAGGCACTCGCCACAGGCTGCCACGAGAAATGATTTTTGTTGGAAGAGATGACTGTGAGCTCATGTTGCAGGTAAATGCATCAAACTTCTGGATGTGTCTACTCAAAGCCTGAACTGGTAGAAAATATTCTTCTGCTCCTTTGGAGTTGAACTTTCTGGCTCTCCCTGTTTTAACTCTAGCTACCAGTTTAATTAATTTTCTCCCTCTTGAATCATCTAAAAATACGTTCTAAGTCTTGGAAAATCAGTTTTGAAAAATGAGAGCTCAGAGTAGAGAAATTTATTTTTAAGTAAGAAGTTTCACATTATATACTTTAAAAATAAGACTTGTAAATAATTCATAAAATTAGCATAGCATGAAGTAAAACTGAATTTTAATCGTGGATGCTTCAGTGATACCAAAATTAGTTTCTTTGCTTCTTTTCGAGATGTTCAGTATGATACCTTTCAGTAGTTTGAGCATAATTAAAGATTGATGGTATTTACTGCATTATGTATAAAGGAGTTGCTTTTAAAGCATACTTTTAAGATGTGTTTGAGTAAGGTAATTAGCAGAAAAATGGATCTCCAGATTTTTGAGAATTTAGTTATTTGAACAGATCCCTCACAGTTTAGAAAAAGTCTTATCCCCTTATTCTTCTCCCTTTTTTGTGTGAAAAATGGTAAACAAATACTTAAGAGTAGAACTGTTTATTCTCTTAGCCCAGTGGTTCTTAACTGGAGCGATCCTGTCTCCCCCTGCCCAAAGGACATTTGGCGGTAGCTGATTGTTACAGTGGTGGGAGGTTGGAGATGGTCACTACTGACATTTAGTAGGTAGAGGCCAAGAAGCCAAGTGTGCTGCTAAGCATCCTACAGTGTACAGCACCTTTCTCCCTCCCACCCTGAAAACACACAGCAAAGAAGTATCTGGCCCCAAATATCTATAGTACTGAGATTGAGAAACCCTGCATTATCCCTAGAAAAATCAAATTTGCATCTGTTTGTTACACATGTTTACTTTAAAATTAGGGAACTTATTCTGTAGTTCTGGGGCAGTGAAAGTAAAGCCACCCTCAGCTATGTGAGTGCAGTATATGAATGTAGTAAGTATAGTATACGAATAAGTTATGTATACAATGACACCTTAATTCAACAAATTCAATGCGAGAAATAGAATAGTACAGAGATTTTCTGCGGTTCTTAGTGAGATGGGAGTGTTGAGAGTGGCAACTGAGAAAAAGGCAATAATGATTCAGTTTGGATAAAGGCCTCTTGGAACTGGACCCTATCCTAGGCACAGATAGTAGGAGCTCATTATCAGAGAGTAGAAGAGGTGCTTTCCATGTGGCATTTGTATCAACCAGCCAAGAAATGTGGGAATGGTTGTTGAGCTTGCAGGTTAGGCTTCTTCTTACATGGAGATAAGGAATAGTAAGAGACATGACTGATATGGTGTCTGTTCCTGGACTATGTGTACAGATGGAAGTTGTCTGACAGTTTGTGAGGTGGAGGGTGAAAGCTGTGAGTCCAGGGAGACCAAAGTGGGTTCCAGTTCACAGGACACAGTATCAGAGAGGAAAGAGGTACACAGAGAAGGAACTTTGCAGAGGTAATCCTCCAGTATGCTGTTGGGTACTGATCAGCACATATATGTGGAGAAAACACTCCCAAAGAATTAGAGTTGACAGTGCTGGGCAGTAACATGGTCAGGAACGGTGCTTGTCTTAACAGCCAGACTGGAAAACCTCATGATTCACAAGGCATTGGTCTCTACCCCCTCAATAGTGGGGAATAATTTACCATAGACTGAGTTCTACCCTCATCTAAATCTGAAAAGCAGTACCCAAAAGAGTCATACTCTTCAAGTAACTTAACTATGTCCCATAACAAAGTCCAAGAATATTTATAAGAGTACAGAAATATCCAACACCCCCAAAATTTACAATATAAATAAAATATTGTATACAATAAAAAAGTACCCATCTCGTAAAGAAGCAGGAAAATGTGACCCGTAATAAAGGCTGATACTAAAAGATGTTTTGTTTCTGAAGAGTTTGGCTAAGTTTGGCAAAGTAAAAGTTTGGCACGGTCTGGCAAAATAAAAAAAAAAAAAAGTAAAACAATTTTGAAAAAGATTTCAAAACTTAATACAAACTAGTGACGCTGGCTTATTTAAAGGTAGACTTACAGACAAGTGGAATAGAATAGAGTCCAGAAATAAACCCCTATGTATCTTTGGTTTGAATTGAGTCCCCCACAAAAACGTATATTGAAGTCCTAATCTTCCATACCTGTGAATGTGACCTTAGATGGAAATAAAGTCTTTGACGATGTAATCAAGTTAAGGTAAAGTCATTAGGATGGACTCTAATCCAGTGTGAGTCGATGTCCTCATAAGGAAAGGAAAAGACAGACACGGAGGGACAATGTGAAGGCAGAAGCAGAGATTACAGTTAGGCTGCCAGAAACCAAGGAACACCTGAGTCCACCAGAAGCCAGAAGAGGCAAAGAAAGAAGACATCCTTTCCAAGAAGTGTTGGAGGAAATATGGCCCTACCAGCACCTTGATTTTGGATTTTGAGAGTCCAGACTATGAGAAAATAAACTTGTGTTGTTTAAAGCCACCTTTCCTATGGTACCCCAGGAAACTATTACAATGGCAGGCTGAGTTTTTAGAAGGGTGTTATGTTCATTTAGTGGAGGAAGGAATAATCTCTTTGGCAGATGAGGCTTGGGACAACTGGATTTCCACTACAAAAGAATGAAGTTGGACCCCTGCCACACATCAGATATAAAAATTAACCAAAATGGATCAATGACCTAAATTTAAGAGCTAAAGCCATAAAACTCATAGAAGAAAACATAGGGCTAAGTCATCATAACCTTGGATTTGACAGTGGATTCTTAGATATGACACCAATAGCACCAACCACAAAAGAAAAAGTAGATAAATGAGACTTCATTAAAATTAAAAACTTGTGTATCTAAGGACACTACCAACAGAGTGAAGAGTGGGAGAAAATATTTGCAAAATTATATGTATCTTATAACAGTTTAATATCCAGAGTATATGAAGAATTCCTACAACTCAACAACAAAAAGACAAGCAGCCCACTTAAAAAATGGGGTAGAGACTTGACTACACTTTTCTCCAAAGAAGATCTAAAAATGCTCAATAAACACATGAAAAGAAGATGCTCAACATCGTTTGTCACTAAGAAATGTCAATCAAAACCACAATGAAATAGCACTTCACATCTACTAAGATGGCTGTAATTTTTTTTAAAAAAGGAAAATAAAGGCCAGTGAAGATGTGGAGAAATTGAAATTCTTTTATATTGCTGGTGGAATTGTAAAATGGGGTCACTGCTCTAGAAAATAGCTTTTAGTGGTTCCTCAAAAAGCTAAACGTAGAATTACCATATGACCAGCAGTTCCACTTTTAGATATATACCCACAGTAATTGTGTGCAAGGTCTCAAACAGATACTTGGGTGTCAGTGTTGATTATAGTATTCGTTATTCACTATAGCCAAACGGTGAAAACAACCCCAGTGTCCAGTCACAAATGAATGGCTAAACAAAATGCAATGTATATGCATATATAATGGATTATTATTCAGTTACAAAAAGGAATGAAGTTCTCATACATGCTGCAACATAAATGAAATTTGAAAACATTATGCTAAGTGAAATAAACTAGACACAAAAGACAAAATGATTCTTTTGAAAATAGCTAGAATAGGCAAATTCATAGGCATAAAAGAGGGTTAGCAGTTCCAGTGGCTGGAAAAGAAGTTTGAGGAGTTGTTGCTTAAGAGTTACAAAGTTTCTGTTTGGGGTGATAAAAAACTTTGGAAATAGATGGTGGTGTACAACATTGTGATTTTAATGCCACTGAACAGTACACTTACAAATACTTAAAATGGCAAATATGCTATATATATATTGATATACATATCACCACGATGAAACAAAAAGGAAATCAATGGCAATAGAATTTTATTTTTTTATTTATTTTTTTAAGGTTTTATTTATTTATTTGACAGAGAGAGACACAGCAAGAGAGGGAACACAAGCAGGGGGAGTGGGAGAGGGAGAAGCAGGCCCCCCGCAGAGCAGGGAGCTCGATGTGGGGCTCGATCCCAGGACCCTGGGACCATGACCTGAGCCAAAGGCAGAGGCTTAACGACTGAGCCACCCAGGCGCCCCAATGGCCATAGAATTTTAAAATATCTTTGAATTGATTCTGTTGATTCATACTGCCTTTATAACAAACTTAAAGCAAAAATTAGTATTAGTTTAATGAGCAGAAACCAATATTACAGCGCTGTAAAAAGTCAAAAAGTTAAAATAACCTTTTTACTTAAATTTCATAAATGTTTATGATATGGGTATCTATCCCATCTATGACTGGTTTATTTATGCTTTATTTTTTAAATAGAATATAAAGGAGATAAGGGAACTCCATGATCAGGCAAGGGGAAAAAACAGTTTTGACCTGTTCCTTGGTCTCCACCCTTAAAGATACTTCTGCCCTTTATCTGATAGCACGTTGTTCTTAGCCCTGTCCTAGACACAGTGGATTCTCTGAAAGAGGTCCATGAATAGATTGGCATGCTGGTCATCTGGTAGTCTGAATCAGTGCTACAAATTAGTAGTAGTCTTCGTAGCACTGAAAGACATCTTGTATATGGAAGTAAGAATAAATATTTGCAAATTGTATTTAGTTTTTAAGTGGTTTAATGTTTAATCTTTCCAAGTATAGTAAAATAAATGGATATTTAAAACTTACTCTTTTTTATATCATTTCTGAAAAATGAACGAAGTTTAGGTATGGATTAGTGTTTGAAGAGTGAAGAATTTTGTGTTTATAAATGCAAAATATATTTGTTTTGAAAGATTAGTGCTCTAGACTTGATGATATTGTGTTTTCCTTTTAAAGGCTTTACACAGTTTCAGTGGTTCTGCATTGGTTAGGTCAGTCAGTGTGATAATTAAAATTGTTAGAAGCTCAAATAGCTAATATTTGATTGCTTTCTAATGAGTAAATAAAAGATCTTTAAAAATTTGATCTAAGTCTGCATTTATGACTTAAAACCCTCCATTTTTTAATGTACGGGAAACTGGTTGTTAGGTTTTAGAATCTCTGCCTCTGAATAATTTTAAGTAGTTTCTTACCTGTAAAGATTTCAACCACAAGTAGATTTGCTGGTCTTTGGTGATAATATGGCTTAAACCCAAAGCAAAAGGGAAGTAAATGATCCATAAGGTTATATGACCTGTTTGATTACAATTAAAATTTTTTTGTTATTTCATCTCATTCCAAAAAAGGTCTAAAGAATGTGATCATCAAGAAGAAAATGTGCCTGGATATTAAAGAGTAGGTGATTAAATAAAGGATTCTGAAATTAGTTCTTGCACTTAGCCTGGAAGCCTCCAGCAAAGTATTTAGACTTGCTATGCCTGTTTGTCTTGCTGTAGAAAGATGACTGTGCTATGTTTCATAAGACATACTATGCAAAATAAATCTTAGCCATAGATGAAAGCTATAAAGTATAATTATTAGGTGGAAATTACATTTTGTCTGGAGTAACACACATTAATATTACTATTAAAAGTACCTTGTATTTAAATAGTACTTTCTATTTCTCAGTATTCACTTATGTCATTTTAGTTGTTCCTCTCAACAGTTTCCTGAAAGATACAGTCATCCCCATTTTACAGACGGTGAAATTAAGATTCAGAAAGACTTAGTCACAGGGCCAGCATCATGTAACCATTAAGTCATGGAAGCTGGTATTAGAGTCTTGGTAATATTGGCTCAAAATCAAATGACCTTTCTCTTCTACCACTAAGCTGCTACTGATGTATGTAACCTAAAACTGGCTTACTAACTTACTTCTGCTAGTAAACATGTTCAAACTTCTGTTGCAATATATGGGATACTTCTAAATACAAATGGAGTTGCATTTTGAAAAGTTCACTATCTAAATTCTAATTTTATCTTCATAACAATTTTAATTGCACCAAATAATTGAATTTTGCTCTGTTTTGAGAAACACCATCATACTAACTGAAACATGATTTTTTCCCCGATGCATAATAGAAATTGTAACAAAATTATATTTGACTTATTATTTTACTATTTTAACTTTCACATGGTGTAAGAACAGTCCCAGGAGGATAATGGAATATGTTTTAAAGATCATAGGTAACTTATTTTCATCTGTCTTTTGGGAACCCGTAGCAAAGAATAAGTCACTGTGTATTACTCTGATTGTAAAAATGCAATTGAGCTTTTAAAGAGTCAGCCATAGGGTCTTTAAAAAAGATTTTAAAACAGTGATGACACACAGTGGCAATCTTTCTTTTTCTCTTCAGGTTTTTTTAGCCTATGTGTCCATGTATGTCTGTGTTTTAATAGGAAAAAGAAGTAATAATAAGAAGTAATAATAATGTTAAAAAGTAGCCATTTCATACCCAAAGCATATGTGACACATAGCAGGTAGTCATTTGTATTATTCATGTGTTAGCTTTTTGTTAAAATTAGCTTTTCATTGTGCCTGGCCTAGAATTGTTTTTTTATGTTTTGACTTATTTGATATCAGGTTTTTTTGTGCGTGTAGTTTTTTTTTGTTTTGTAGAAAAGGAAGTTTTTTTTTTATTTTATTATGTTATGTTAATCACCATATATTACATCATTAGTTTTTGATGTAGTGTTCCATGACTCATTGTTTGCATATAACACCCAGTGCTCCATTCAGTACGTGCCCTCTTTAATACCCATCACCGGGCTAACCCATCCCCCTATCTCCCTCCCCTCTAGAACCCTCAGTTTGTTTCTCAGAGTCCATAGTCTCATGGTTGGGGCGGGGGGAGAAAAGGAAGTATTTCTTAAATATAGCAGTATTATTGCTTCATTTTAATACTCATTTTCCAGAATTTTCTGGTTTTATAATTATCTTTTCTGAGGTCCAAAATTTTTTTGTTTTGTTTTGGTTCTATTGTTTTAAGCCACTCAGTTTGTAGGTCTCTTAAAATTTGGTCTGAACTTTGTAAGTTCAGTACTTTTGATATTTTATTCTCTAAGAAAATTTTTCTATCTTCGTGCTTCATGAAATGAGATGGGCTAAATGACATGTATTTTCTTTCCAACAAACCTTTCCTAAGCATCCACAATGTACTAGGCCCCATGCTGGCTACCGAGGGATCAATGCATATACAGGTAGGGTCACCCTGTCCTTGAGGGCTTATTGTCTAGTAAAAGGAGATACACATGTTAACCAGCCTAGATACTAGAGCACAGAACAGTGATATGTGTGATGTGGGGTGCACAACAGACAGATTGATCAGTCCTACCTGCAAGGAAATGTAGAGATAAGAAATCTGGGAAGACTTCATGGAGGAGATAGCTTGAGCTGAATAATCGTAAAAGATGAATAAATGGATTCTGGAAGGTTTCGAGTGTGATTGAGTGCATGGCATTCAGTGTGTATTTAGGTAATTAAAATAGCCCCTTGTGATTTATATACAGGACATGAAGGCAAACATTTTGAGAGATTAAAGACTTGGAAGTTAGAAGAGACCAGATCTTAGAAGGCCTTGTGTGCTAGATGAAAGACTATATATTATACCTTAGCCAGTAAGTACACTGAGGAGTTTTTACACAGGGGAATATTGCCTTTTTAAATGCTTCCCAAGCCTAATGTCATTTAATCCTCACAAACCACCCTCTGAGATATGTTCAGTCTGTCTTTTTTATAGATGATTAAACAAAGATTAGTCATTTTACCAAGGCCACACAGTTGCCAGATGTCTTGACCAGTTCTTTTGGACTCCAGCACTTGCACTTTAAACTGTTAATCTATATTGCTGCTCAGAAGTTGGAGCTCAGAATTGGTATAAGCAGTTAGGAGGTGATAATAGTCTAGAAAGTGAGGTAACATTCTAAAGAAAAAGAACCCTTTGAAATGAAGAAAGGAAGAGTATGAGAGGGATTGAAGAGTTAGGATATGCTTTCTAGTTATATAATGAGGGATGGAGACAAAAAGAGCCTCGGACCTAGCGTTTTTGGCATAGAAATGAATAAAATAGAGTTTCAGGAGGTGTACTTTTCGGGAATAAAGTAGTGAGTTTGAGGTTCTGAAGGGATGTCCAGATTGAGATATTTAGTAGAAAGCAGGAAATAAATATGTAAAGCTGAGCAAAGTACTTTGAGCAGAAGGTAGAGGTTTGGGAGTCGTGAACATGGATAGGGGAAGCCAGGGGAAGCTGGATTATAGAGAAGGAGATAGTCAGGACAATAGGGAATGATTGCTTGGGAGAAAAGGAAGGGGGTCAGAGTATGAGATGACCTGTTGCAGTCAGGGCACTGAGGTTGCATACTAGTAAATTATTATAAATAAGAGAGAGAACTGGAAGAATAGGAGAGAATATAGTCATAGAGAAAAATACTACAGTTTAGATTCCAGGTGTAGAATCTGTTTCACATAAGATCTAGCAGTGGGAGGGGTATGCCACGATAGAGTATGGACTTTGATTGTGGGAGTTGGGATGGCTAGATTTTTATATGGGCTGTCCACATAGATTTTTTTTTTAAGATTTTATTTATTTGAAAGAGAGAAAATGTGTGAGTGGAGGGAGTGGTAGAGGGAGAGAATCTTCAAGCAGACTGCCTGCTGAGCACAGACACCCCCCCCTCCCGCCCCCAGTGCAGGGCTCTATCTCAGGACCCTGAGATCATGACCAGAGCTGAAACCAACAGTCAGAGCCTCAACCAACTGAGCCACCCAGGCTCCTCTCTACATAGATGTTTAAAATCAATCTTGGCAAAGTAGGAATTTGAATGGAAAGGAAGACTGAACCATAACTCCACAGTCAGAAAATTAGAATGAGGGCCGCCTGGCTGGTTTAGTTGGGAAAGCATGTAACTTTGATTTTGGGGCATGAGGTCAAGGCCCATGTTGGAGGTAGAGTTTACTCAAAAAAAAAAAAAAAAATTAAAATGACGATAGATGATTGCAGCAATCTGGGAGGGGTGTGTGTGTAAAGAAATATATAGTGTGTATATATATTTATTTATACTTGTATTTATGTATAGGTGGATAACAAGAACTTCAAAAAAGTAAAGGGCTTTTCGTTGAACGGGGAAGGTAATGGTCCAAAAGCCATGATAATAAACCATATGAATTCATTCTGTATCTCTGAACTCAACAGAATGTCAGATTTAAGAGGATGGCATCCACTTTAAAGGAATGCAGTGGAAATAGTGTTCTCAGGGGGAAAGCCAGATTTCAGTTAAAGGAAGGAAGTAGGAGGTAACCATCTGTGAGAGCTTGAGAATGAAGAGGAGTTTCGGGTAAGGTAGATTCTCGAGAGTGCAATGCAAAGCCTTAGGAAGAGTCTTTCTAGAAAATAAAAATCACGAGGAAGGAGGCACACTCTTCTGGGTGTTTTCTGAAAGAAGACAGTGACTAGAGAGTCTTACATGTTTTTTTAATTGAGATATAAGTGACTTACAACATTATATTAATTTCAAGTGGACAACAATGATTGACTATTTGTATATATTGAGAAGTGATCACCATAATAAGTGTAGTTAATATCTGTTCCCATACAAAGCCGCAGAAAATTTTTTTTTCTTGTGATGAGGAAGGACTTTAGGAGTTTTGCATTCTTACTGGAGGCTTAAAGTGACAAGAATAAGATAAGTGGTAAAAAATGACAATCTTCATAGTTTACACCTGATCAGCTAAGGTTTTCCCGTTAGAACCAGAAACTTGATGAAGTTAGCAGTCTTTGTCAGGGTGTAAATTATATGTTTGAGAAATTATTAGATTTGCATTGAAATGTCCAAATGGATTGTGAAAATTAAGTTGTAATACACCTTCTCCTGGCTAGTTTAATCTAGAGAAAATGTGAATTTGATTATCTGGAAATGAAAATGGATTAATCAATGCTTATATGGTTAGATATAAGTAACGAATCTTCCTTATTCCTTCAGTTTTCTTGACCACTCTCTAGATGTAGTATGCTCTATAATCTTGGTTTTCTGCTGAATTTCTTTGATGGGTGCTGAAACATCCTGCTACCTTGAAAACAGCAGATAACTAAAGACAGGAATTTTTACTTGCTTTCTTTCATTGGCTGTTAAAGAGTTACTCAAATGGGAATGACTTGTTCTGTGAGTTTTAAACTGATGATAGCTCTTGCCCTGAGTTCATAAGCCTGATCTTCTCAAAAAGTTATTTCCCTCTTTATTTCACAACAAACAGGGGCGCCCGGGTAGCTTAATTAGTTAACCCTGAGATCAAGCCGCACTTTGGGCTCCATGCTCAGCCTGGAGTCTGATTGAAGATTCTCTCTGTCCCTTGCCCTGCTCACGCATGTGCATGCACTCTCTGTCTCAAATAAATAAATCTTCAACAAACAAGATGCTTTTTCTGACCCCAGGTAACACCTTCACTCCACTCCCCAGTCCCCAGAGTTGGAATGGCGTCTCAGCTCAGTGGACTCTGTCGTTTTCTGCTGTCTTGGGTTTTCTGTACATTCCATGGGAGGTGTTCTTGTACTTAGCTACCCCCATACACAATTTGAAGGCAAGGTGTATATCAGGTTCAGGATTTTCCGGGTTCTAGCAAGTTGTTAACTAAGTTAGGTGGCCTCCTAATTGTTTCCTCCTTAAACCATTTTTTTCTCATCTCTGGTGCGTGTTGACCATTCCCTCAAAAGCTGCGGTTCCCTGGCTCCAGAAGCAGCTGCTTGGCTTATTTTCCAAAGCTAACAGTAACTCCCTTTCCTGTGAGATTTTTCTTCTCTCAGCTCTCACTTAGATTTTTCCCCTTGGATTTCAGTTCTCCATTCTAAGGACTTGAGCTCTTTCTCTGTTTCCTTTGTCACAGAGAGATTATTTATGATGATTCTTTCAAGTTTATTAGCCTACATACACCTGCAGTCTCACTTGTCTCACAGCATGCAGACATTTTTATCCCATAGACTAATTCAACTTGATAAATCCACAATAAGGGGGAATTATTTTCCTAATGGAGCTACATGTGTTTTTTGTCACCGGAATAAGTGAATTTCGTACTTCATTAGTTTAAACAGAGCAATAATTTAAAACACGACAGCATGAAGTTTAAGTGACTTTTAGATTGAATGCAGATGTTTTGTAGTGGTTACCATTGTAATTGGTTTCTCAAGTGAACCTTAGAGAAGTGGCACTAATCCTACAACACAGAAATGTGCTCTTAAGTCTGTCCTAGGGAAATGGAGGTTTCAGAGAAAACCAAACCAAAAAGCAACTTTTAAAACTTTGAAGAAGAACAAAAGCATATGTATGATGAATGTGTAGGTTTTGTTGGAAGATTATTTGAAGTCATACTGTTTCTTCCTAATGTTAGAAAGACCAAAACTTTTTCAATATGGAATTGAAGCTAACTGAGGAAGGAACTTTTCATTTCAGTGATATTTATTTGGAAAGAATAATTTCAACTAAGATTTACATCTGTATTTTTGTTCACTAGTTGCTGACCTTCTCGTTTTTTCAGTGGGGCTAGGAGTCAGGCCATGTTCACTGATGGCTGTAGCTGAAAGTATCAGAGGTTAACATTTCCTCTAGCGTCCTTGTTTTCATCTCTCCAGTGGTTTTTGAGTTTCCTTAGAGACCTTTTATTAAATAAGCTGAATTTAGCAGTTTTTCCCATTGTAATCTCCCCTGTGGGTGTGTGGTAAGATTGGGAGGGAGAGGAGGCATTCTGTAATGCTTTGATTAGTTCTCAGTCTTTTTGTAGGGTCATGACCTTCACAAGTGCATCTCAGCTCTTTTTTTGTCCCCCTCTTTAGATGAGCCAGGAAGGCTAGAGGACTCTGGAGTTTGGTATTTCCATTCTTGCATGTCAGCTAGGCTCTGATAAAACCCACAGCGGTACAGTGCTGGTAAGAGAGTCTTCCTTGAGGATAGGCCATTGGTGACAGCAGAATGCTCTGGGTCTCTTTCAGAATGGTTACTTTTCACCCTCAGGCTAAGGGGACACAAGAAGACTTTCTCCAGTCTTCACCCTGACATCCTTGTGGGGTTTCTGGAGGTAAAACTCAAAAACTCATCAAAGAGTGGTGTTCCCCAAGGCTGTGCCCCTAGGAGCTTTTATCTTGCAAGCTAGTTGGCATTCATGTTTCAGTTACTCACCTTACCCTTGAGTTTTCCTGCCTTGCTGGCTGCAGCCATGGTTTCTGTTTTCAGGAAGCTATGATTCTCTGTATTCACCTCTCTCTCCAGTTTTTCAGGGTGTCAGTTGACCTTATGACCTCAATTCTCTGATAAAACAAAGGCTAGTTTTGATTTTCCACTTGTGTGTCTTTTTTCTTGTTGTAAGGATGGGACTGATGACTTGCAAGCTCTTTACATGTTGGATTGGAAACTGGAAGTCACATCTCTTCCCATTTGGGATACTTTCTTTGCTTTTCATTTACCCAGGTTCCTGAAGTAGCCCTCAGTGTTACTGAGTTCAGATTCAGTGTGGTTCTCAGACTGTTTGTTCTTGTCACTATACGGATATTTTTTTTCAATAAAAGTTTCTACAGGCTTTTATATAGTTCATCTCTGAGGTGCTTTTACCTACAGACAACTCCCTAAGCTCCGGAGCAGCGTGCATACATGTGTGTGTGCTGTGTACTTTAAGAGAGACTGAAAAATGATTTTCAGTAATCACTTTGCTATCTTAATTCCTTTTTTTGACTTTCTCTTTCCCTCTTAGAGCTCCCCCGTGAATTCTAGTTTTAAAACCCATGTTTTGTTTGTTTGTTTTTAAAGATTTTATTTATTTGGCAGAGAGAGATACAGCAAGAGAGGGAACACAAGCAGTGGGAGTAGGAGGAGAAGCAGGCTTCCCTGCTGAGCAGGGAGCCCGATGTGGGACTCGATCCCAGGACCCTGGCATCATGACCTGAGCCGAAGGCAGACGCTTAATGATTGAGCCACCCAGACGCCCCTAAAACCCATGTGTTAAGTGAGGATAATTTTGTTCGAGAATGTATCACATCGTGTTCCTTTTCTCTAAATCTTTGGACTCCTTATATAATTTACACTGTAATTTTCAATAAAGAAAATCCTATAGGATAGTTTTTTTTTTTTACAATAGGATACATAAAACATTACGAATTATAATTCACATGACTTCCATGTAACAGTTTCAAATTATAAAAATAATTGTCATTTGGTGTATTCAACAAAGTCACCTGATTTAAATTCTTTCAAAAGTAGAATGTGTGAATTTAGTAGAAAAGAATGTCTTCAAATTTTGGCTGCTTTCTTCTTTGGGGAGTGATGCCAAGTTTGTGTTGCATAGTAACAGTTTAAATCTCATTTAATCCACTTTGATATTTCTCTGTATTTATCTACTGTCCTATTAATATAAAGTATCTAGCCAAAAATCTTTGTGTTTGTTATTTATCCTAGTATTTTCTTGTATTTCCTAACTCAGAAAAATTCCTTTCAGTCTCGTAGTGTGGATAAGCAACATGCTGTAATCAATTATGATGCCTCTACGGATGAACATTTGGTGAAAGATTTGGGCAGCCTAAATGGGGTAAGTTAAGATTTTATTTTTTGTTTTACTTGAGTATTTTTTTTAATATTATAAGAAGACAAATCAGGTGACATTTCCTGTTTGTGTTCTGTTCCTTTTTGTTTGCATCTTACTCTTAAAGGCTTACCTAGGTACATAGCACTTTGGGGACCATATAGAAGAATATGAAACTAACCCATGTTCTCAAGAAACTGTATAGGCAGTAAATACAGAAATTCAGAAGGTTGTTGGTTGTTTTTATCCATAATGGTTGAAAAAGACTTCTTTAAGGAGGTGAGATGAAAGTTGACCTCACTGGATGGCTTGAAAGGTGCATTGAGATACTTTGTTTCTCTGTTAGTTTTTTTCCAAGACTGTCTGTTTCTCATGGCAAGCAGAATTAAGTCTTCAGGTTTGAACTGAAATGGCTCAAATTTGGCATCACCCACTTTTCCAGATTCCTGCTCTATTACAGTTTCCTTTGCCATACCACCAAAATTGTAGTTCTCCTGCTATCTCCTTCTCAAAATAATTTGTTAGATTCTCTTCAGCCTAGTAGTTCTCTCTTCTGCCTGGTCATTTACACAAGTTGTACTCAAACCCAAATTCCACTGCTTCCTAAAGGAGAGGCATTTAGGAATATTAACTTGCTGATGTTATTAACCTGTTGAACGAATTTAAAGCAGAAAGGGAGGCGGACTGGGTAGAAACCATTTTAACATGAGACAGGTAAGTACGCTATTTTGAGTCCCAGCTCCTATTTGCAGAATTACTTTCTTGCTTCTCCACACCTGTAAACCTTTGTTTTACTCTGTTTGGGGATGTTTTATCAGCCTTGTATTACATTTACTTTTACTTACTTGTCACTGTGCTGGATCATGAGCTCCAGAACGGTTCATGAGCCTTTGCTCAGAGCTCTGCATGGTGCATGAACACGATAAATCTTTTTTGAATGGAATTTAATTTTATTTTCTATATGTAGGAATTTATAGAGAAAAATTTTAATCTACTTGCATATGTGGACTATTTTAACTAAAATGTTACGTTCTGGTTTTAAGCCTAGAAATTTTCGTCTCCACCACAGTGCATTCGTAGGTGTCTTTATGTTATTATCTTGGAAAATAATAAGTAAGAATTACATCACAGTGTTTTATTCTTTTAAAAGACTGTGATCAAGTATAAAAATTATTTGGCATAGGTTATAAAAAAGATCAGGTGAAATACTAACTTACAAGTTTCCCTGGGTTGACCTTTCTCTTAATTTGATTATACTCAATAGTTCTGTGAAAGATAGTAACTCCTGGAGAGCAGCATTTGCATTTTGAACTCGAAGTCAGGACCTGGATTTGAATTTTAGTCGTAATTTACCAGTGGTAAATCTGGGGAAAATCACATACTCTCTCTGCAATTTAGTTTCCTTGTACATCTTCCTTTTAGTTCCCAGAGTTGTGGGAAAATGTAATGAGTTTGTGAGTCTGAAGACTCTGAAAAATTCAGTTACCTTGCTTTTAGCTTTAAAATAATGAAATGATAGTCCCTGCTCTGTAGTGTTGTTCCGGGGATGGCATGTGACAGTACATGTACGCGTGTACCCAGTGTGGAGCTGGAGAGCCTCACACGAATGACGGCTAGCTTTGCTGTTACCCACATGACGGCCTGGGACATATGCCGGAACAAAACTGTGGACTCCCACCTGTCATGCACTTTATCCTGGAGTAGACTATTACTCACAGCCTGTTTACTCTTAAAATTCTTATAATTCTAGAAATTTGAGCATCAGGTTAAAAGTAGTAATTTTAGAAGTAAGGGGACACAATGTGGTGATTATGAGCCCACACTGAATTCCTACCAGTGATGTAACTGTAGACAGGGCATTTAATTTTTCTGTTCCTCAATATTTTTAAATGTTCACAGCAAAACAGTACTCCTCTCAGGTTGTTGTGAAGCTCTAATGAGTTCGTAATTGTAAATGATTAGAACAGCATCTCGTTAGCCTTCAGTAAGTGGTAGCTATGGTGGCTGTGGTGTTAATGGGAAGAATAGCAGTTAAAACAAGTTTAGCACCCTCTCGCCTACATACCTGAATCCACTGCTATATATTTTTAAAAGCACTTACCAGCTAAACCCAACTTATAAATAACTCTAGCTCTGATCACTTTTACTCCCTTTCATCCTACCCTTAAGTACACTCCCAAGGGACCTAGATCTACACTTGGTGTTACTGTTACCAGGAATGAGATTGCTCTGCCTGAGGAAGCTGGAACGGGTTTTGTAGTTGATGTTATCGTGGCCCATTTCCCTGCAAGCCCCTTGAAGCTTCTCTTTCTATGAAAACCCTTGTTTGCCTTCACTTCTTCCTGCCTCCTTCCTCCACTGGAGCACTTGCCCCTCGAGAGCCACTGTGGCCTGTGCCGTACCACTCCCATCCCATTCCGTGTCTGGCTTCTGTCACTAGGCTGTCCCTCAGCTCGCTGTGTCTAGCTTCTGCTGTATCCCCTTTTCACACTGGCGTTTCCGTTAGCTTCAGACCAGGGTGGCATAGAGTGGAGAAGCTGTAGGGAAAAAGAGGTGACTTTTCTCACAGGCAATGTGATTGAGGGGGTTGCACCCCTGGCCAGTCACTCTGTTCAGATTTCCCAGAGCATTAATATAATACAGAGTGGTTATATGGTTTTATACAGTATAATTATGCAGTTTAGTTGTATGTAAATTAAAGAGATGTTTATCTAGTTTGTTTTGCTTCTGTAAGTTAGTAGTTTGGAAGAGGGAGTTTGAATAGCTGGCCTGGCTTGGGCACCCGGGCTTCGTTGAGATGGAGAGAACATGGGATTTGTAGTTGAGAAAGACCTGAATTTGAATCCCAGGTATTCTACTTCTGAACTCTGAGATCTTGTTTGTTACTTCATTATCCA
Organism: Zalophus californianus; assembly: GCF_009762305.2. Taxonomy (NCBI): domain Eukaryota; kingdom Metazoa; phylum Chordata; class Mammalia; order Carnivora; family Otariidae; genus Zalophus; species Zalophus californianus. The sequence continues at coordinate 62,641,718 of NC_045604.1, read as the reverse complement.
TGCCTCGTTGTCCTTACCTGTTCTACCTGCAAGGCAGAGGTGTGATCAAATGATGTTGACATAAGAAACAAAACCTGCTTTCCCCATGTTTAACTTATTAAAATGTTTCATAATTGATTTATTTAAATGAATTTTTTTTGTTTTTTTGGGTTTTTTTTGCCTGTTGCTCTTTGAAATTTTCTCTCTTCCTTATATAATCTTAGCCTTTCAGGAGACTTTTTCTCTTCAGATGTTTTCACTTGCATTTTTGTGTGCTGAAACTTTGTGTCTGGCTCATATTTCCTAAGCCTTTTTAGATCTCAGGGAATATTTCTGCCATAAATGCCAGCATGTTAAAATTATGTTTCTTGATTTTTGCAAGTACCTTCCTAATATATATGTATATATATCAAACACACAGTAGGTGCTTCATTAAGAGATTTGAGCAGTCTTAAGCTTTACATGGATCTGATTGGTCATCTTAGGCCTTTTGAGTAAAAATAGTATTTTTGGTTAAGACATTTTTAAGTAAAATTGGCTTAGAGCTATGGTGGCAGTCCTCTGACACAGTGGACATAATTGCTTGTCTTCTGCATACCAGACATCAGTGAATTAATGTTTCCTTTTATTCTTCTCTTTGCTTTTCCATCATTTTCCTCAGCTCTTCTGTTTTGTGATTATACTTAGAAGATTTAGGTAAACTCAAGGTGTAACTTTTAAAACACTCTAAAATATTCATTTTGGAAATGAATATGAAATTAGTTTACAAATGCCTGAAGCCTTTGAATTTTATTTGTATTAACATTTCAGCCTTTCTGTGAGGGACGTTGGAAGCTTGTGTTTTAGGATTACTCATAAATCATACTAAGGTGTGATCCCAAGTTTTAGCAGTATCTCACTGTCTCCTTATATCTGCACTTGGAATTACGATCATAACTTCTTCTGACTTTTTTCTGTAGACTTAAAACTGATACTCCATGACATATTACACGGTGCTGGTTATGCATAGGAATTTGAGTATATGACCACAATAACATAATTTCCTTATATATTTTACAATACGTCATTCAGGACCCTTCTAAAATTCCTCACCATGGAGGAAGCTTTCCCAAATAGGGTATCATGGCTGTCTCAAATCCAATAAAATAGAAGATTGAAAAAATGGAATTCAAAAGGAAAAAAAAGCTTTTAAAGTTTCAGCTAATCAGAGGAAAACTTGGATATTTATATAGTATCTTCATTCTGGGCAATTAATATGACAGTGTTCTGTGAATCTAGCAAATTTCAAGTCTTTAAGTTCTAATGTGCCAGGAAAAATAATCACCATTTACCATCTGTGTCTTGTCGAATCTGTAAGTCTTTTTACAAATAATTTGCAGAAGTTAGGATAAAAGGACAATGAAAAACAATTGCAATTTTAATAAAAAATTAATTCTGACAAACTCAAATTTTTATTTCATATTTTCCTGGTTTTGAAAGGTACATAATATTCAAAATGGGTATTGTTCATCAGTTGTCCAGGGATACCTGGGATATATATCCATTTTATAAGTGTTGGTTTCAGATTTCAAGTCTATTTCTAGCTACACTAGCTTATTATTTCTAGTTCTTCTTGCATTGTATTATCAGAATGCGTTATTTTAAAGACTTTGACAGCTTAAAATTTTATTAAGATAGCTATCTTCCATAATTTGAAAACTTTTCTTAGTTTTAGATCTATTAATGGAAGATTAGTAATTTTATTTCTTTATACATCATCTTTCTTTCTAGTTAGCTTTGTATAGATACCTGCCTTGGGCATTTGTCTACTTAGAAACTAAATCAAGTAAGTGTTGGAAAATAAACATCAAAAAATGAAAGAATGCGGGGGGGCGGAGCAAGATGGCAGAGGAGTAGGAGACCTGGATTTCGTCTGGTCTCAGGAATTCAGCTGGATAGGGATCAAACCATTCTGAACACCTACGAACTCAACAGGAGATCAAAGAAAAGAATAGCAACAACTCTCTGAACAGAAGAGCGACCACTTACTGGAATGTAGGACGTGAATCTGAGGCAATATTCGGGAGGATAGACGGCGGGGGAGAGGGCCTCCGTCCGCGGCTTCTGGCAAGTGATAGAGCCACGGAGCACAAAATCGGAACTTTTAGAAGTCGGCTCCGCTGAGGGACGTTGCTCCAGTGGCTAAGCTGGGGGTGAAACCCTCTCGCAACAGTGTGATCTCAGGACCCCTGGGGTCACAGAAAGACTGGGGGTGCCTGAGTGCGGCAGAGCTCCCAGGTATCGGAGCGGGGAAGCCGGCTGCAGAGATGGAGCCGAGGCGCGGGCGCTCAGCTGGGGGTTGCCGTAAACTGTGATCCAGGGCACAGTTGGGCCAATGCTCCTCCAGCAGGGACCCAGCAAGCGGCATAGCCAGGGAGACTCCCCTTCCTCCCCCAGGTGGAGCGGCGTGGGAGGGCACCGCAGGGATCTGCTGGGTTTGGAGACTCCACACGGGGACCATGCCAGAGATAGAAACGCTTGGTCACAGGCCGGGTGATCACGGAGTGCGGCCAGAGACCAGGGAGACGGGACTGATTGACTACTTTTCTCTGGGGGCGCACCAAGGACCGGGGCCCTGAGTTCTCGGCTCCTCCGGGCGGAGATTGGGAGGCCATTTTCACTCTCATCATCCCAAAGCTGTGCGGAGAGCTTGCAGGGAACAAGAGCAAACCCGAGCAGATTGCTTAGCCCGGACTGGCAAGGGCGGGGCAATTCTGCCTCCGCAAAGACATTTGGGAACCTCGCCCAGGTTCCTCCCTCAGACCCTCCCCCAGAAGATCAGCGCGAACAGCCAGCCAAGACCAAGTTTACCGATCAATGAGAATGGCAGAACTCCAGCGCTAGGGGAATACTGCACATGGTATTCATGGCTTTCTTACCATGATTCATTAGTCTTTCAAAGTTAATTTTTTTTTAACTGTTTTGTTTTCTTGAATTTTTCTTTTTCCCTTTTTGAACCAACATCTTATCAATCCCTTTTTTAAAAAACATTTTTATTTTTCATTTTTAGAGTCATATTCTATCCCTTCATAGTAGTCACCCCTATTTTTGGCATATATATATAAGTTGTTTTCTCTTTAAAACTTTGAGATACAGTTTCTTCTAACAGATCAAATATACCCTAAATCACTAGTATATGGCTTTGTTCTAGTCTCCTGCCTGATCACATTCTCTCCATTTTTTTTTAAATCTTCTTTTTTCAAACAACTTCTTATGGTATCAATTCCTTTTATAAAATCTTTTATAATTTTCATCTCTACAGTCATATTCCATCCCTTCATTGTATCAACCCTTATTTTGTACATATATAAGTCTTTCTTTCTTTAAAATTTTAGGAAGCACTTTCTTCTAACAGACCAAAATACACCAAAAATCTAGTGTGTGGCACTGATCTATGCACTAACCTGATCATATTTGATCATATTCTGTTTTTGTTTGTTTGTTCTGTTTTTGTTTGTTTTTATCTTTTTTTTCTCCTTTTTTCTTTCTTTCCTTTTCTTTTCCCCTGGTTTCAGGTCTTTTCTGATTTGTTTAGAGTATATTTGCTGGGGACGTTGTTAACCTGTTAGCATTTTGTTCTCTCATTCCTCTGTTCTCCTCTGGACAAAATGACAAGATGAAAAAAATCACCTCAACAAAAAGAACAAGAGGTACTACCGTTTGCCAGGGAACTACTCAATACAGACATTAGTGTGATGTCGGACCTAGAGTTCAGAATCATGACTTTAAAGATACTAGCTGCGCTTGAAAAAAGCATGGAAGTTATGCAAACCTGTCCTGGAGAAATAAAAGAACAAAAATCTAACCAAGTCGAAATCAAAAAGGCTATTAATGAGGTGCAATAAAAAATGGGGGCACTAACTGCTAGGATAAATGAGGCAGAAGAGAGAATTAGTGATACAGAAGACCAAATGATGAAAAATATGGAAGCTGAGAAAAAGAGAGATAAACAACTACTGGATCAAAAGAGCAGAATTCAAGAGATAAGCGATAAGATAAGACAAAAAAACATTAGAATAATTGCGATCCCAGAAGAAGAAAAAAGAGAGAGGGGCAGAAGGTATATTGGAGCAAATTATAACAGAGAACTTCCCTAATGTGGGGAAGGAAACAGGCATCAAAATCCAGGAGGCACAGAGAACCCCTCTCAAAATCAATAAAAATAGGTCAACACCCCGACATCTAATAGTAAAACTTACGAGGCTCAGAGACAAAGAGAAAATCTTGAAAGCAGCTCGGGAGAAGAGATATGTAACCTACAATGGTAGAAAGATTAGATTGGCAACAGACCTATCCACAGAGACCTGGCAGGCCAGAAAGGACTGGCATGATATCTTCAGAGCACTAAACGAGAAAAGTATGCAGCCAAGAATAGTATATCCAGCTAGGCTGTCATTGAAAACGGAAGGAAAGATAAAAAGCTTCCAGGACAAACAAAAACTAAAGGAATTTGCAAACACGAAACCAGCCCTCCAAGAAATATTGAAAGGGGTCCTCTAAGCAAAGAGAGAGCCTAAAAGCAGCATAGACAAGAAAGGAACAGACAATATACAGTCACAATCACCTTACAGGCAATACAATGGCACTGAATTGATATCTTTCAATAGTTATCCTGAATGTAAATGGGCTAAATGCCCCAATCAAAAGACACAGGCTATCATATTGGATAAAAAAACAAGACCCATCGATATGCCGTCTGCAAGAGACTCATTTTAGAACCAAAGACACCCCCAGATTGAAAGTGAGGGGGTGGAAAACCATTTACCATGCCAGTGGACACCGAAAGAAAGCTGGGGTGGCAATCCTTATATCAGACAAATTAGATTTTAAAACACAGACTGTAGTAAGAGATGAAGGACACTATATCCTACTTAAAGGGTCTATCCAACAAGAAGATCTAGCAATTGTAAATATCTGTGCCCCTAACATGGGAGCAGCCAATTATATAAGGCAATTAATAACAAAAGCAAAGAAACACATTGACAACAATACAATAACAGTGGGGGACTTTAACACCCCCTGACTGAAATGGACAGATCATCTAAGCAAAAGATCAACAAAGAAATAAACACTTTAAATGACATACTGGACCAAATGGACTTCACAGACATATTGAGAACATTCCATCCCAAAGCAACGGAATACACAGTCTTCTCTAGTGCCTATGGAACATTCTCCAGAATAGATCACATCCTAGGTAACAAATAAGGTCTCAACTGGTACAAAAAGATTGGGATTATTCCCTGCATATTTTCACACCACAATGCTTTGAAACTAGAACTCAATCACAAGAGGAAAGTCAGAAAGAACTCAAATGCATGGAGGCTAAAGAGCATCCTACTAAAGAATGAATGGGTCAACGAGGAAATTAAAGAAGAATTTAAAAACTTCATGGAAACCAATGAAAATGAAAACACAATTGTTCAAAATCTTTGGGATACAGCAAAGGCAGTCCTGAGAGGAAAGTAGATAGCAATACAAGCCTTTCTCAAGAAACAAGAAAGGTCTCAAATATACAACCTAACCCTGCACCTGAAGGAGCTGGAGAAAATCATCAAATAAGCCTAAACCCAGCAGGAGAAGAGAAATAATGAAGATCAGAGCAGAAGTCAATGAAATAGAAACGAAAAGAACAGTAGAACAGATGAACGAAACTAGGAGCTGGATTTTTGAAAGAATTAACACGATTGATAAACCCCTGGCCAGACTTATCAAAAAGAAAAGAAAAATGACCCAACCATCAAATCATGAATGAAAGAGGAGAGATCAGAACCAACACCAAAGGCATACGAACAATTATAAGAATATATTAGGAGCAAGTGTATGCCAGCAAATTAGATAACCTGGAAGAAATGGATACATTCCTAGACATGTATCAAGTACCAAAATTGAACCAGGAAGAAATAGAAAACCTGAACAGACCTATAACCACTAAGGAAATTGAAGCAGCCTTTAAAAATCTCCCAACAAATAAAAGCCCAGGGCCAGATGGCTTCCCAGGAGAATTCTACCAAGCATTTAAAGAAGAATTAATACCTATTCTCCTGAAACTGTTCCAGAAAATAGAAATGGAAGGAAAACTTCCAAACTCATTTTATGAGGCCACCATTGCCTTGATCCCAAAACCAGACAAAGACCCCATCAAAAAGGAGAATTACAGACCAATATCCTTGATGAACATGGATGCAAAAATTCTCACCAAAATACTAGCCAATAGGATCCAACAGTACATTAAAAGGATTATTCACCATGACCAAGTGGGATTTATCCCTGGGCTGCAAGGCTGTTTCAACTTCCACAAATCAATCAACGTGATACAATACATTAACAAAAGAAGGAACAAGAATTATAGGATCCTCTCAATAGATGCAGAAAAAGCATTTCGCAAAGTACAGCATCCTTTCTTGATCAAAACTCTTCAGAGTATAGGGATAGAGGGTACATACCTCAATATCATAAAAGCCATCTATGAAAAACCTACAGCGAATATCATTCTCAATGGGGAAAAGCTGAAAGGTTTCCCCCTAAGGTCAGGAACATGGCAGGGATGTCCACTATCACCACTGCTCTTCAACATAGTATTAGAAGTCCTAGCCACAGCAATCAGACAACAAAAAGAAATCAAAGGCATCCAAATTGGCAAAGAGGAAGTCAAACTCTCACTCTTTGCAGATGATATGATACTTTATGTGGAAAACCCAAAAGACTCCACCCAAAACTGCTAGAACTCATACAGGAATTCAGTCAAGTAGCAGGCTATAAAATCAATGCACAGAAATCAGTGGCATTCATATACACCAACAACAAGACAGAAGAGAGACTAATTAAGGAGTCGATCCCATTTACAATTACACCCAAAACCATAAGATACCTAGGAATAAATCTAACCAAAGAGGCAAAGGATCTGTACTCAGAAAACTATAAAATACTCATGAAAGAAATTGAGGAAGACACGAAGAAATGGAAAAACATTCCATGCTCATGGATTGGCAGAACAAACATTGTGAAGATGTAAATGCTACCTAGAGCAAGCTACACATTCACTGCAATCCCCCTCAAAATACCATCCACTTTTTTCAAAGAAATGGAACAAATAATTCTAAAATTTGTATGGAACCAGAAGACACCCCGAATAGCCAGAGGAATGTTGAAAAAAAGCAAAGCTGGCAGCATCACAATTCTGGACTTCCAGCTCTATTACAAAGCTGTCATCATCAAGACAGTGTCGTACTGGCACTAAAACAGACACATAGATCAATGGAACAGAATAGAGAGCCCAGAAATGGACCCTCAACTCTATTGTCAACTAAAGCAGAAAAGAATGTCCGATGGAAAAAAGACAGTCTCTTCAACAAATGGTGTTGGGAAAATTGGACAACCACATGCAGAAGAATGTAACTGGACCATTTCCTTACACCACACACAAAAATAGACTCCAAATGGTTGAAAGACCTCAGTGTGAGACAGGAGTCCATCAGAATCCTAAGGGAGAACACAGGCAGCCAGCTCTTCGAACTCAGCCATAGCAACTTCTTCCTAGAAACATCGCCAAAGGGAAGGGAAGCAAGGGCCAAAAATGAACTATTGGGACTTCATCAAGATAAAAAGCTTTTGCACAGCAAAAGAAACAGTCCACAAAACCAAAAGACAACCCACAGAATGGGAGAAAATATTTACAAATGACATATCAGATAAAGGGCTAGTATCCAAAATCTATAAAGAACTTCTCAAACTCAACACCCAAAGAACAAATAATCCAATCAAGAAATGGGTAGAAGACACGAGCAGACATTTTTCCAAAGAAGACATCCAAATGGTCAACAGACACATGAAAAAGTGCTCAACATCACTCGGCATCAGGGAAATCCAAATCAAAACCTCAATGAGATACCACCTCACACCAATCAGAATGGCTAAAATTAAGAAGTCAGGAAACGACAGATGTTGGCGGGGATGCGGAGAAAGGGGAACCCTCCTACACTGTTGGTGGGAATGCAAGCTGGTGCAGCCACTCTGGAAAACAGTATGGAGGTTCCTCAAACAGTTGAAAATAGAGCTACCATACGATCCAGCAATTGCACTACTGGGTATTTACCCCAAAGATACCAATGTAGGGATCGGAAGGGGTACTTGCACCCCGATGTTTATAGCAACAGTGTCCACAATAGCCAAACTGTGGAAAGAGCCAAGATGTCCATCTACAGATGAATGGATAAAGAGGAAGTGGTATATATATACAATGGAGTATTATGCAGCCATTAAAAGGAATGCGATCTTGCCATTTGCAACGATGTGGATGGAACTGTTGGGTGTTAATTCTGATTGAAATAAGTCAATCAGAGAAAGACATGTATCATATGACCTCACTGATAGGAGGAATTCTTAATCTCAGGAAACAAACTGAGTGTTGCTGGAGTGGTGGGGGGTCGGAGGGATGGGGTGGCTGGGTGATAGACATTGGGGAGGTTATGTGGTATGGTGAATACTGTGAATCGTGCAAGACTGTTGAATCACAGATCTGTACCTCTGAAACAAATAATGCAATATATGTTAAGAAAAAAAATGAAGAAGATAGCAGGAGGGGAAGAATGAAGGGGAGTAAATCGGAGGGGGAGATGAACCATGAGAGACAATGGACTCTGAAAAAGAAACTGAGGGTTCTAGAGGTGAGGGGGGTGGAGGGATGGGTTAGCCTGGTGATGGGTATTAAAGAGGGCATGTTCTGTATGGAGCGCTGGGTGTTATGCACAAACAATGAATCATGGAACACCACATCAAAAACTAATGATGTAATATATGGTGATCAACATAACAATAAAAAATTTAAAGAAAAGAATGAACGAATGCTATGAAAATTTAAAATACAGAATTGTTCATTTTCTTATTGAGAAATGTGCATGATTCTTCTTACTGAAAGGATGAAAAATACCCTATTTCCTTTTTGTCCTTGAAAACAGCCTTCTCTTACCACTTTTTGCATTAGAGAAAATTCATCTAGGATTATCTTTATCTGAAGACTCGTGGTCTGATATTTTGCTACATTATTATCAGTTTTATCACTGTTACTGTAGCCTAGAGCTCTGCCACCTCTTTGTGTTCCTCTTACAATTGTGAAATATCTTCCTGTCTGTTTTCTTCGCTTTGCCTTTGTGGATGGTAAGCGAGAAATTCAGAATCCTCAGTGGTGCTCTTTAATAGCTTGTAAAAGAGAAGGACAAAGATAGTGTCTCCAGATGTATGTCTCGTCTTCTTGGAGAGATGGTGCAGGGTTGTGGGCAACGTCTTCTTGGAGAGATGGTGCAGAAAGTGAAGGTCGCAGCAGCAGTCATGGTTTACTGCATCATCCTTCTAGTCCAGTGCTTCCCACGAAAGCACTTGAAAGTGACCCATCGGAAGAAAAAGAAAAAAAGGTGAAATATTTTGTTGCTTTTTATAGTAATTTGTTGAAATGTTACTATTTTGGATATAAGGGTTGGTTTCAAATATAGTATTAAAATTAATTTCACCTTTTCTATTTACCTTTTTAATGTGCCTAGTAGAAAACTTAAGAGTATATGTGTAGCTTGCATTTGGGGCTTGCAATATATTTCTTAGATAGCAGTGTTCTAGGCAATTCCATTCTTCTGTTTTCTTATTATTTTGGTCATTTTTCGGCACAGTTGGAAATCACTGATGAGTAGTGATAAAATGGTGATGGGTTGATGAAATAGCAGAGTGTTTCAAGAAACAGGAAAAATAAGGTCAGTAAAATCCCATAATATATCTTAGAGTCATAAAAAGGTCTAAAGGACTCATATGGCATTTGTAAAATAGAGAATATGAGTTTTGTCTACGGCCATACCACCCTGAATGCGCCCGATCTCGTCTCATCTCAGAGGCTAAGCAGGGTCTGGTTAGTACTTGGATGGGAGAATATGAGTTTTATTCCATTTTTTTAAAAATACAGTTTCTTTTTGTTCTTTGGAAGAATTGTAATAATGAAAGTAATGAAATATCAAACCTCACAAATAGTTAGAATTGTCCAAAAAAGCTAAAATTGAGTCCAGTGAACCCTGATGATATATCAAGAGTTAAGTATTTCCCTTTACAATTTGCCAGCTTCAAATTAGGAACTTTTCTTAGCATCATATTTAGGTGCCTAAATTTGTCTTGGCAGTGCACGGTGGACTTAGAGGCACTGCAGCCTGGTTCTTTGTGTGTTATGATATCAATTCAGGGCTTGGTAGGAAATCATTTATCAGTCTATAAGATGCATGGCACGTTTTATGATACACAACCCATGTTAACCATTATATCTAATGTATTTTTAAGTATAAGGTTTGAGTGTTTATCTGAAATGTAACAATTAATACTCAATATATAACCTAACATCTTTTTCTCTCTTTGTAGACTTTTGTGAATGATGTAAGGATTCCAGAACAGACTTATATCACCTTGAAACTTGAAGATAAGCTGAGATTTGGATATGATATCCTTATATGATTTTGTACATTTATCAAATTGATTCAAAAATCTTTTCTGGTGTAAAATGACATTTCTTGAGATGTAAGAATTTGCAGTGGAGGCATACTAGAAGTCTCTTTGCCCTCCCAAACTAAAATACATGTTTAAAAATAATATATATATATATTTTTTTTTTGGTTGTTGTTGTTGTTGTTGTTCAGTATGCCTGTTCCTAGAAGTAATCCTAGAAAAGTTGGACTCACCTTCCCCCCCATATATAATTTCAGTAGAGATTTCCCTTTAATGGTATTATATATATAATTTTGGTATGGGGGAATGTAACAAGGAGAGGACAGGGGAGTGTTTAATATTAGCCCAGCCCAGGGATTTTTTTGTTGTTGTTTGGATGATCATGGCACAGATCAACATCCTAGGAGGAGTGTAAGAATTTATCCCTACCTTTTTTCCCATTCATACTTTTACTCTATTTTATGAATTCTGTCTCTATTGCCTATTTAATTCAGATTTTCCAGTATCCTGTATCTTCTGAGACCTGTGCTCCCTGGTTAAGTTAATTAAGCAGTTAGTGTGTATTTAAGATTCTTTTGCTTAAAAATAGGATCCTAGGGGCGTCTGGCTGGCTTAGTTGGTTAGAGCATGCGATTCTTGATTTTGGAGTTGTGAGTTCGAGCACCAGGTTGGGTGTAGAGATTACTTAAAAATGTTTTTAAAAAAAGTAAATAAAAATAGGATTCTAAGAACTGAACAGGGACATAACTTTGTCCTTCTTAGGGTAGGGTAAAGGACCACTAGTGAAGAGACGGGACAAGTTTGAAAAAGCAGAAGACATTTCTGTTCATACAAGGCAAAAAACTTTGTAGCAAAGGACTTTTCTTTAATTAAAATACAGATATTCTACATTATACTGAATGGTTTTCTTGTGTTTTCACTGTGACTTCAGTATGTAAGAATGTGTTAAACGTATTGGCAACTCAGATGGCCTTTATCACTCTAGCATAGAAAATGTAGTCTCAGCTATCTGGAATTGATGCTTAGCTGAAATAAATGTACTAACACTTTAAAATTGTTATTAAAGTATAACTAGGTTTTTTTTTAGACTTAAAATTTTTGAAAACTGTTTTTGTAGCACATATATAAACCTTATACTTGTGGAACAAAGAAACATGTGAAAAATGAAGCCGTTTAAATATTAATACTTGTAAGTTGTATGTTTTAAATCCTTTAAAAAATACAGATCACATAAAATGATTAAGAATTAATATTAAAGCCCACAGGGTGCCTGGGTGGTTCAGTCAGTTGGGCAGCTGCCTTTGGCTCGGGTCATGATCCCGGGGTCCTGGGATTGAGCTCTGCGTCGGGCTCCCTGCTCAGCAGGGGGCCTAATTCTCCCTCTGCCTGCCTCTCTGCCTACTTGTTCTCTCTCTATCTCTCTGTCAAATAAATAAAATCTTTAAAAAAAAAAAAAGAATTAACGTTAAAGCCTTGATTCATGGGCCGTTTTCCACCTGCATAAGAAGTTTCATCAAACAATAAATACAAATATATTTTGAATTTAAGTATGTCCTTAATCCATTTGACTTTAGCTGTTTCAAAACATGAGAAAATAATAGGAAATCTGTTTCAATAAAACTCTATTTACTTTGAATTTTAAATCAAGAAGAAACTGAGAAATAACTCCTGCTTTTACAGTTTGTTTAGTGATTTAATAGGGAACTAGTATTTCCTTTATAAAATATATATATATATATATATTTTTTTTTTTTTTCCTGAAATTGCTGGGACAAATGTTTTGTTCCAGAGGACTGTTTTAGGGTTTTAAATCTGTGTTGAACCAGAGCTGCTATTCCAAATCCTCAGGGTAGGCTCAGTTAATTATTTTAAAATAGCATCTCATATTGCTTATGATTTTGAGCACTATACATACATAAATGAACATTGGGCTGTTACAATGGCAGAAATTTTATTATATAGGATGAAATTCTTAAAACAAATTTTATGTTCTATTGTTTTATATTTGGCTGTACCAGACTGAAGTGTAGTTATTGTGCTTTATTCATATTAAAATTAAGCTTAATAGTTAGCCAGTCTACAAACTGCTATACCTTGGAGTGGAAAACTGTCCTATTTATTAAAATGTCATAGCAATAGAAAGAACTGAATTTCATCTATTATTGTTTTCTCTTTGATTTCTGCTCTTATTAGTTTCTTTTTTCTACTTATTCATTTGAGACCTTCTGTTTTTATATAGTCTTTCTAGTTCTGTAAATTTTCTCCTAAGTACTACTTTAACATTCAAAATACTTTTAATTTCTCTTGATTTTTTGAGTGCAGGTTATCTGTAAGCTTGTTAAAATAATTTGGAGGTTTTCCAGAGACTTTCTGTAATTGACTTCTCATTTAATTCCATAGAGCTCAGAGGACATATTTTGTATGTCTCAAATCCTTTCAAATTTATTGAGACTTGTCCTGTGGCCCAGAATGTACCTGGTCTATCTATCTTGATAAGTGTTCCATATATTGTTGAAAAGAATGTGCATTCTGTTGTTTTGGAGTTTTCTATTGGTCATTATGCCAACTTGGTTCCCATCTTCACTATTTTCCTGATTGATTGTCTACTTGTTCTATCAGTTATTCAGAGAGAGGTGTTAAATCTCAGGCTATAATTGTGGATTTGTCCATTTCTCCTTGCAGAAGTTTTTGCTTCATGTAATTTTAAACCTGGTTATTAGGTATATAAACATTTAGGATTAAAATATCCTCTTGATGAATTGGCATCATTTGTTATTATAAAATGACCTGCTTTATTCAAGATAATGTTCTTTGCTCCAAAATATGGTTTGTTTGGACATTGCTATAGTTTTTCCACCTTTATTTATTTATTTAGATTAGTGTTAGCATGGAACATCTTTTACAGTCTTTTACTTTTAAGCTGTTTGTGTCTTTACATTTGAAGTAGGCATCATATAGTTGGCATTACTTTTTTTATTCAATCTGATCATTTCTGCCTTCATTCTTGAATTTAGATCATTCACATTTAGTGTGATTATTGATGTAGTTAGATTTATTATTTTATTTTACATTTTTAAGATTTTATTTATTAGAGAGAGAGAGAGTGTGTGAGTGGGGGAGAAGCAGAGCAGGAGGGTGAGGGAGGAGGAAAGAATCTCAAGCAGACTCCCCACTGAGCATGGAGCCTGGTGCAGGGCTTGATCTCACAACTCTTGAGATCATGACCTGAGCCAAAACTAACAGTTGGACACTTAACCAACTGAGCCACCTGATGTAGTTAGATTTAAATCTGTCATCTTGATATTTGTGTTCTCTTTGTGCCATCAGTTTTTTGTCTTTTTCCCATAATTTCTTTTGGGTTATTTGAACATTTTATATGACTCCATTAATCTCTTTTGTTGGCTTATTAACTATAACTTTTTTTTATTTTAGTGGTTGCTTCAAGATTTATAATTACACCTTTAATTTTAAGTTTTATCTTCAAGTGATGTTATACCAATTCACATATAGTGTAAGAACCTTATAGCAGTGTACTTCTATCCTGTACTTCTGTCCTGACCTTTGTGCTGATTGTCAACTTTTTATTTTTAGTTATGTTACAAACTGCATATTACATCGTTGTGAGTAAAAGGTCAATTATCTTTTAGAGATTTAAATAAGAAAAATATCTCCTATCTTTATGCTCATTGTATTCTTTTATCTTAAACCAACGTAGATATCATTTCTCATGCTCTTCACATTCCTCTTTATAGGTCTATCTTTTCATCTGGTATCATTTTCTTTCTGCTCAGGGCTTCCTTTAATATTTCTTGTAGTATGGTTTCCCTGGTGATGAATTCTTCCCATTTTCATATGTCTGGAAAAGTATTTCACCTTAGTTATTGAAAGTTATTACTGCTGGGTGTTTATTGTAGGTGGCATTTCTTTTCTTTCCGTGTGTTAAAGCTGTTGCTCTACTGTATTCTCACTTGGATTATTTCCCTTTATCCCTGGTTTTGAGCAATTTGATTATGATTTGCCTTGGTGTAATTTTTTTCATGTTTCCCCTGCTTGGGGTTTGTTAAGCTTCTTGGATCTGTGGGTTTATAGTTTTAATCAAATTTAGAAAATGTTTCAGCCATTATTTTTCCAGATATTATTTTGCCTTCCTCACTTCCTTAAAGGACTTCAATTAAATGTTGTTAGGTTACTTGACATTGTCTCTCAACTTACTGGTACTCTATTTATTTATTTATTTATTTATTATTTTTTAATCATTGGTTCTGTGTTCCAGTTTGGATTATTATTGCTGTGTCTTTAAGTTTACTGATCTTCTTTTGGGCAGTGTCTAATCTACCACTAATCCATGCGGTATAGAACACTTGAAGTTCAATTTGGATTTTGTATTTGATATCTCCCAAGCTACTACTTAGCTTTTTGAACATATAGAATATGGTTATAACTTTTAACACCTTTGTTGACATCTGGGTCAGTTCTGCATCAGTTTTAATTCATTTAATTTGCATGTAGAGTAATTTTTGATTGGATGGCGGACATTGTGAGTTTGTTGAGTATTGCATGCATATTTTTGTATTCCTCTACATATTTTTGAGCTTTGTTCTGGGACACAGGTTCCTTGGAAACCGTTTTAGCACTTTGGGTCTTGCTTTTAAGATTTGTTAGGCTTCTAAGTTTAGTCTGAGACTGATATTCCCCACTATGAAGGCAAGACCTTTCTGTATACCATAGGGGTCAGCAAACCCAGTGGCAAATCTGGCTTTCAGCCCATGTTTGTAAATAACGTTTTATTGGAACACAGCCATACCCACCCATTTACATATTTCTGTGGCTGCTTTTGGACTACCACGGCAGAGTTGAGTAGTTGTAACAGAGATCATATGGTCCCAAAGCCTAAAATATTTACTATCTGGCACTTTACAGAAGAAATGTGTCACCTCTGCTTTATCCAGTGACTCATGATTCATGATGTTTTCCATCCTGGCCATATGTGAGCACTGTTACCTGTAGTACTTTTAGATGGTTCTTGCCCCAGACCTAGGTAGGAATTTTCTCACATGCATTCCCAATCAGTACGCAGCTGAATGCTTGAGCAAGATCCTCAGACATGTGGAATTCTCTCTTCTGTGCAGCTCTCTTCTCTTCAGTGCTCAGTCCCATGACCTCTGGTCATCTTGGTCTCCCGGACCTTCACAGGTTGCCTTCACAGCTCAGAGAGCCCTCCTTGCCCAGTGACCTGGAAGCTCTGTTAGGGCAGTGGTCTGGGGACAGGGATTAGATTCACCTCAATTTGTTTCTCTTCACTCAGGAGTCACTGTCTTTTGTTCCCTGATGTTGATTGTCTTGAAAACCATTGTTTTATATATTTTGTCCATTTTTTGGTTGCTTCAGATGGGAGAGTAACTCTGGTTCCTTTTTTCCGTCTTGGCCAGAAGCAGGAATCTGAGAAGTTGATTCTGGCCATTCTGGATATACAGATGGAATCCAGGGGAGGAGGTGTAGGCTAGAGACAAAAATTTGGGAATTTCCATTGTCTAAATAATATTTAATTCCTTAAGACTAAATGATACCACTCATGGGAGAGAATACAGATTGATAAGAGAGAGGTCCAAGGACTGAAACCTGATACATTCCACTATGAAGAGGCAGGAGAGATAAGGAACCAGTTGAAAAAAGATTAAGATCGAATTGCTGGTGAACTAGGAGGAAAATCAGAATATGGTGTGGTTTCCATGTTGAATGGAAAATGATTAAACATTACTTAAATACATAAATCTCAAAATCCTTACCATCCCAGTCATATGAGTCAGTATAAGAATCTAGTACCTTGATTTTTTTAATGAGGTTCTTTTTCCCAAAGAAGTTATCTATTCCTATAAAAATGGCCCACAAAATGATTGGATTAATCATATTAGAAGCAAGGTAAAAATCATTTTCATAACTTTCAAGATTATGATTTATCTGTACTTGGAACATTACATGTGGCGTTCTGTCCTTGGGTCCAGATCATGGCTGCTAAAATGGTCAAGAGGGGGATAAACATAACTAAAAATCAAGCATTCTTCTTTTAGCGGAGTTGAATCCTGATTAATGTGATTGATATCCACAACAAAACATGAACACACTTCCCAGATTTCAAAAATGGGGGACATTCAAAGCTTTTTGAAAGAACCAAATTTAAGAAATGGAGATGAGCAGTTAAATAAGGAGTAATGTCATAGAAGAAAAGTTAAAAGCAGTTGTTTAAAAGGTTTTTTAAAAGTTAGGATATTCATCTACCAGAATAAAATGATACATCTTTCTGAAGGTAGAGACAAACGTAAGCTAGTAGAAAATTGCTTAGAGAAATAAAATTATCCCTTTAGAAGTTTTTCTGTCATGAACTTTTTTTTAAAACTTTGGCATCTCCTAGGACCTGCCTTGTTAATACAGTGTGCAATCTATTTTAGCTTTATTGTGTATTTCAGTATTGAATATAGTAAAATTTCCCATATTTCTAAGGAGAGGATCCAGAAAGATAAGTTTTTGGCCAACTTTAAGGAGACTTTTTAAGGATAGTCTTAATATATATTTTAAATCAGATAAAATATCCAAATTTAGAAAAAGAATGCTTTTTTCCATTCTTCCACTGTATAAAATAGTAGTATTCAAGTATTCTCATATATTTTGACATCCAATGTCTTCAGCACCATGAGAGAGAGTCACATTCTTTTCAGTATATAGTTTTTCAGAGAATATTGTATTAATGCCCATTCAGTTGTTTGAGACTACAGCACTTCTTGAAACCTTAAAACACTGGAAATCTTGTCCCAAGCAGCAAAAGCTCATATGTAATACTGGATTTCTTCTGTAGGTGCTTGGTATCTCCGCAATGAAACAACTTAGTGACTGAATTTTTAAAAATGATTTTTGAAAGATGTGTTCACAGTGATACCTGACACCTGGTGTTTTTAAGGCTCTAGGAATAACTAAAACTTTAAAATTTTGCTCTCCTTTTAGTTAGCTTTAATTATCATTTAGATAAAGGAGAGGGTCTAAGAGAGCATTACTAGTATATAGATGAGTTTCTTTGACCCCACTCTTAGATAAACATTTCTTGAATAAATTGAGCATAGGGATGACTTAGAATAACAATCACACAGCCTTATGTAAAGGAATAGGGAAATAACATACAAATGTGAATTTTTTTTAAGATTTTATTTATTTCAAGAGAGAGACCATGCAAGCAGGGGAAGGGGCAGAGGGAGACAGAGAATCCTAAGCAGGCTCTATGATCAGCATAGAGCCCAAAGCAGGGCTCGATCCCATGACCCTGAGATCATGACCTGACCTGAAATCAAGAGTCGGATGCAAACAATTGAGCCACCCAGGCACCCCACAAATACGATTTTTAATGAGCAAGAATTTAAACTGTAACTTTTCTATTCAGATATAATCAGCATGACTGTAGTTTATACTATATTGTATATTTTTAACTTACAACATGAGTAATTTAATTGTATCTTAGATTGTCATTTTTTAAAATTAGCAACTTAAAAACAGTTAACCTAGGGTCTGTACCATTAGGAAGTGGTAGCTTTGGAGGTAAATGCTAAGACTAGGGCATTCTCAAAATCTCAGAGTGATACCAGGGTTCTCAAGTAAATTCATGACCCAGACGAGGATCCTTGAGATCTTTGGTCCACACACACAAACCATTTTGGAAGGTAAGGAGTTCGACTCCAAGAAGTGGGGCCTCTCTAAAGTTTTCCTGATCTTAAAGGAGTCTTAAGTCTAAAGATAGTACCCCAGACTAGCCTTGGGGAATAGCCTGGAACACTCTCAGGAATAAATTTGAAGCCCCAGGAAAACCCTCATAGCAGGCTACAGTCATTTGTGTTTCCCACTGGAAAAATGGAAATGGCTTTCCATTTGTTTGAGACACTGTTTTCCATTGGAAATGTAGGAATGCTATGAATCTTCTCCAACTATTAATGAGTTCCCTGGGGGTAAAACAAAGTTACTAGACTTATTTTTCATTAAGTAGGAAATTATTACAAAATATATATTTTCACCTATATCAGGAAATACATATCAGCATGTGTACAAAACAAAAAAAAGGAAAATTCTAATATGTCACAGCTACAGGAACCCTGGACTGGGATTTAGCTGACTAGATTGTTGTCTTAGGTTTTGCCTCTCCAGTCCTCAGGTTCCCTGTATACAGAATAGGAGGACCAGTTCATGGAATTAAATAGGATATTCCCCAGAGCTCTTTGAAACTCCAAAAAATTCTGAGTTTTTATTGTTTTAATGAGTAGAAATACAAGTTAAATACTCGTCTGCAAGTTTACTGCTCCTTAGGCATGGAGACTATTTTTACCCCCACTGGTTGTGATAATTACAGCTTTCTACCCTTGAAGTCATAGGGTGCTGTGAATTGATAAAGGATAATAGAATTTAGTGCATGGTTATAAAAGTCCTTTCAGTACAGGGTTAAGTAATGGTGGGAAATGTGACCTCTGCTGTGTAGTGTAAGATGTTCTTTAATATACGGAGGCATTGTTCTTTTTGGCGTAATAATGAAAGCATTCATTATATCCGGCACTTAGTTCTAATCTGTATGGAAGCAGTTGTTTGATAATATGACCTTGATTGCAACGCCTGAGGAAAGGGGCAATTGTGGATGCTGTAAGGACCCTAATTATAGCATTTCTTCTGCACTTTCAAAATGAACTTCATTTTTATCAATGCTTATGAAGTCTGAGTAATCCAATTTTTTCAGGATTTACTGTTGGGTAATCACTGATGAGATACTTCCTTTCACATTGTTGTGATTAACTGTCAATATAATTTGATCCAGGTGCTTTTTCTTTGCAGTCATACTGTTTGTGAGAGCTGAAAATGTCTGTTATGCTCTAATTACCCAGTTATTTGCTTCTTGAAGGCCATTATTGGTTAAGTTTAGAATTACTTGCTAGATTTTAGATTTTTCTCTGGTATTTAAAAATTAAAGTCTTCATAGTTTTGAGCATATTGTAACATAAATTCTTAAGGGGAATATAATGCTTCTGTTGTAATTACCTGGTGAAAATAGGACAATTTCAAAATTATCTTTGATCATTTTAAGCTTGATTATCAGAATTTTGAAATTATATTCTTCCTTAGCTCTGTTCACATACAAATCTTTTCACTGTCGTACGAGGAGAAATGAGGGTCCCTGAAGAAGCACTAAAGGTAAAAATTATTACTTATTTCTTTTGTAAACCTGTCATTTGCTAGGGTTGATTTTTACTCCTGGATGCTTCATTTTCATTTTTAAATGTTTTATAGCACGAGAAGTTTACCATTCAGCTTCAGTTGTCCCAAAAATCTTCAGAATCAGAATTATCAAAATCTGCATGTGCCAAAAGCCTAGATTCAAAGGTGGCAGATACTTCAACAGAGGTGCAGCACAAAACCACAGAAGCACTAAAATCTGAGGAAAAAGCCATGGGTAAGTTAATCTCTTTGAAAATACTATATTTATACTTGATAATGAAGAAAGTACAGGCTTTGTTCTACAAAACTTGGCCATGTCCATATCAATTTATAATAATGACAGTTTTAGAGTGGGATTTAATGCAGCCAATCCTTTCATTAGAAAGCATTATATAACACATAATTATATATGGCAGTTATATGTAGGTGTGTTTAGATATTTGAGGGAAGTAAATATGGTTTATAATATTGTATTTCATGTTTGCTTTTTTTGAATTATAATAACTGAAATGAATTAAAAGGATATCCAGTGAGGTTACATCATCATTATTATTATATTTATCATGTTCCAGGAACTGCTCTACATGAATAATCCCATTCATGCAAAAACAATTTTTTTAAATTAGTAGGCATTACCAAATTTGCTCAAATAAAAAATCTAGTCATGTTAACAGCTAGTTTAAATTTTGTTACTCTGCAGTGCCCTTAGGCTTTAAAAATATTTTTAATGGTCACTCATACCAAAATTTACTTTAGTTTTGTTTTTTTTTATTTAGACTTACTTGATGAGCCATTTCTATATACCAAAAGACTGATTACACCTTAACAAAAAGCTATTAGGCTAACGCAGTTTGCATTACTTAGATATTAGCCAGAGCAAAATTTCGTTTATTTAGTCATGTCCAACATTGAATGTCTTACACAAATAACAAGTTTTTCAACTTAGAGTACTTTTTAACTACCTAGACTGTATTTTTTTCATTTAATAAATTAACCAGGCAATTCTAGCATTCTGCAAAAGTATATATTTTTTCTGTTTCATCTGCTCTAGACAGATTTTTTTTTTTGCCTCTTTCCAGATATTTCTGCCATGCCCCGTGGCACTCCCTTATATGGGCAGCCATCATGGTGGGGGGATGGTGAAGTGGAGGAGAAAAGGGCTCTCAAGTCAAATGGCAAACCTGAAGAAAAAAGTCATGAAACTGGGACAGCAGGTAAGGAAAAGCTCAGACTATGACATTCAATGGATATTTTGGGAAGAATTTATAATCTAAGCAAAAAGTGGCAGCCCTGAAAAGAGATACATATCTGTGACTTTTTAATAAAAAATGTTGTGAATGTCTTAATGATCTTGTCATTGTAAGTTTATTATGCATGATTCTCACATAAAGTATTCATTCCAGAATCATTTTTATATAAAATATTGTTCCAACTAATGATATTAAATCTTGAAAAATAGATTAATAATATAATCAGGCATTTAAAGTATTTTAAAATAATTATTAAAATATTTCAGTTAGACCAAAATAGTAGGCACAAACTAATTTTGTGTATTTCATTAGATTCACAGGCATATAATATTTTTAAATGAACAGTTTATGTTATGTTCAGAAATGTGATATATGAAATTAAAACTTCTTTAAAACCTCAGTGTGCTTTATTTGTTGGGGTGTGGTAGCAACAAGATTAGCCAAGTTAAGCAGCCAGAATGAAAAAATAGTTCTGGACCACATTCATAGTCAAGGAAACATACTCTTTTGTTGCTAGAGGGATTTCGTAATGAGCTAAGTGTCCCATAAGCCAGAAAATCAAGATTTCCAGGAAACAGAGGTATCATTTGTCACATAAGGACTTGGCAAAGACATCAACACCAAAGGGTCAAATGGCCAGTTTCCACATTAATGGCAGATAAGGATCCAGAACTGGAGGGATTAGATACAGGTACCAGGAAACCCGGCAGTATGGAAAACCAAGTCTGACTCTGAGTCAAAGATAGATTCCATCAGCACCCTTCTCAATTGCCTACTTTGACCCTAGTTGTACAAGATAAATAAGACATTTTTCTTAGCTGGAGAGTAAGAGCACTGTTCTTTAAATATGCTGATTTTGCCAGGATACAAGTCTAATAAGAGACCTGGCTGTATGGACTCGATTTTACAAGTGCCTCAGCCTGAAGTTGTCAACTTTGCAAATAAATTCCCATCATTGCTTCCTTGTTTCTGTCCACCAGCATGGTTTTCTTCATGTCCAAGCTTAGAAATACTGAGTATTGATACTTAGTATCATTTAGCATAGGTCAGATGCAAATAACACAAATGGGACCTGAGATAAGGGGGAGGGGAATTTACTGGCTTAAATAACTGTAGCTCTTCAGGGCTGGTCCCGGCCTCTCTGCAGTGTCATGGGGGAGCCTGGTTCTACCCCTTTCTCAGCTCTCTGTCCTCAGTGGCTGCATATGAGGGCATCTGTCCTCATCGTCATCTCTGTGATGAAACTGAATTCTTAAATGATTATCAGCTTGTGTGGTCTGTCTTATTCAGTGTCATTTTTGCCACATGTCAAAAGCTGTCTCATAATCTTGGGATTATTTTTGAGTAAGAAGGAATTAAGTGATTTATGTCTTGTGTTAAGTGGCTTAAAAGAACCCAGCCAGATTCAGCCAATTAAGGGCCTTGTGAGGGTCTCATTGGCTTTCTATTATTAGTGTGAGGAGGTTCTTGTTTCACATTTATTATTTGTAGTTTCTTAAAATATGGGATGAAGGGAACAATTTACTGACCTGAAATAACTTATGATACTAACAGAGATTGTAGAATCAGTTTGAAGATGTACACTAAATCTTATTTAATTTGATCATTTCAAAATTGTTTTTATTAAATGTTTTAAATTATGACATATAAGTAATCAGTTTATGCTCTAAGCATGCTGTTTTGTAACACAAAAAGTGATTTGCTTCTTGGCTCCCAAGTTTTAGAATTTAAAATCTTAATAATTATTGTGAGAGGTCAACATTTCAGAAAGGGTAATAGAGTATGTGCTACCTACTGATTTATGTCCCTCTCAGTGGGTCCACATGTATCCAGAATCTCCTACAGACTTAAGCACATAGCCTAAAAAACCCTAGAAGCAAATATGTATGCCAGAGCAACCAAATTCTCCTGAAACTGTATGAATATTTTTAGTCCTATTTGAGCTATGGGTGTGCGCTTCGACCTGCCGACAGGGTGCGAACAATTACTTAGGTTACATTTAAAGGTCTTTTAAGTGTTGCAACTGTGAGGAATAGATTTGTGGCTCTTTTACATTGATTTCAATCTAATCACACTAAATTTGGAAACTTTCCAGTTGTGACTCCTTTTTAGCAAAAGATGTTTCCTAGTCTTTGTTATTTGAGATACTTGAATATGCAAGGTTGGATATATGTTCTAAGCTGAACAAATGTGCTCTCATCATTATAACCTTTGTCATCTTGATTTAACTGAATATTTCACTTAATTTAGTACAGAAGAATCAAGGGAACGGTTTTTTGAGTTATGTGTATTACAAGTTTCCCAAAAGGTTGCATAATCATAAAGTACCCTAAGAACTTGAGGATATTATCACCAGTTGCTGTTCTGATTTAGATAAACATAATCAATTCTAGCATAATCAGTTGTTAAATAGTTTTAAATAACTAGCAGTTGAGATTACAACAAAATATTATTATATACAAATTTTAGGATATTTAGTATATTAATTTAGTATGAACAGAGTTTGAAGATAAATGGATGTTAAATTCACAAATTTCCAGAATCTGTTCTGTCAGTGTTCTGAGAGTTATTTTATGTATTAATTTAGAAGACACCCCCCCCCACGCCCCCAGTGATTTTTCTAGTGGGCCTAAACTTCCCAAGTAAAGTAGGCCCACACGTGATCTGTTTTTATCATCTTCAGAGAAATGAATTCCTTCAGATGACTGAATTTTACTTTTACAACTGACAATTTCTTTTTAAAAGTTTAACCATTTCTAAGTTTCTATTAAATGAATTACCCATATCACTGCCTTCTTAAGTGGAGAAGGCTGACTATAATTTAAGTTTTTGGTTGATGACTCTAAGTCGGCATGATGAATATCAGTTCCTGAACTGTGTGACGTTACAGTGAGGTCCTTCGGGGACATTGAAGGATGTAGGACTGCTGGCCCTACGTACTGAATGGTTCTGGACCGCTGTGGTCCTGAGCCACGTTCTGAGCTCTTGTGTTTTGTCTTAACCCTGCCATCTGTTTCTTACTTCTCAGTGCAGTGTGTCTTACCTTAATCCTCACTTCAGATTTGCTACATGTATCTAAGCAAATCGTAAAAAGGCTCTCAATGAGTGACTTCCCAGTTAGTGAAGATCATGAATATGGGAATATAGGCACTGTTGAATCTTAGGTTTTTTGGACTTAGATTTTTGGTTTAGTTTTCATTTCCCTGATTCTCAGCTATGCTACAGAATTGGGAAAAAGAGAGGGACATTTATTTTTGTGCCTTTTTTGTCCCAGGCTTTGTTCTGGGTATCTCAGATTATCTCACTTAATACTTAACCTCACTGGATCATCACAGTGATCTCATGGATAGATACCATTATTTCGGATGAAGAAAATGAGAATTAAAGATTGACGGAGACAGGATTTATCTGATAGCAGGTCTCTTCGCTACTTTCCTGCCTAGTTACAGTCATCAGGTCCTAATATGCTTCCTTTACCCTCTATTGTGCTACCTGACATTGTTAGATAACTGATTTCTGGGAAAATTGTGTAAGTCTTGGGTTTCTAGTCCTTGGAGTAAAGGTGACTTTGAAGTAGGACTAATGGATGATAACCTTAAAAACAGTGATGTGCAGTTGTTGATCTGTTTTTATGTGTGATAATGTGAAAAAAATGTTGAAAGTATATCAGTACTGTGAACTTTTCCTTCACAAAGAAGGAAAATTAGGAAAATATTCCTTTAAATTATGAATGACAAGTAGATGATAAATGCTATATCCTTGGAGCAGCTTTTTGTGGTTTTTGCTTTGTTAGTTCAGCCACATCATTTTATTTGGGTATCCAAGTAGTGGTAAAAGGAACCTATACCACCCCTTGTCCCCAGCCAGCATTATCCTGTTACCAGAAGGATGAGCAAAGCCGAATAAATGACTCAGTGAATGTATGTATGTATCTGATGGGTATGTACACAGATAGGCTAGGTTTGTAAGCCAATTGTACTATAAGGAATTGATCAAGTACAGTACATTGTAATAGTAAATAAGTCAGTGTATGAAAAATAAAAATAACACTTATTAATGAGTTTACTAATATATGGGGAGTGACTAATGCAATTTACTCTCATGGAAATTTTAAAGGACAGGCCTTCAGAGGAAACAGTGCAAGTGGACATTTTATTATTAAGATGAATTAACTCTTACATAAAGAAATTTTAAAACATGACTTTAGGTTACTTAGTCTTATTGTATAATCTCTTCTTCCAAAAAGCATGTAAAATTTTTGCTTCAGTGAGGTAGAGTGTTTGCTGATACACATTTCACATTTTCATAATAAAAACTGTATTTTGAAAAGAATAATTTTTACATGGAAAATTGTTTTTGTTACTCTGTTTACCTTCTGTGTAGTGGGTTTTTGGGGTTTGTTTTTTTTTTTTTTTTTGGAACTGGAGCTTGATGTTTTCTATACCCTGTTCCATACATTTGATTATAGCAATGTCCCATTCTTATAACCTAAAAGCAAACAGTTTTATGTTCAGAGAGTACTGCCAAGAAATCAGTTACAGTACCTGAAGAATCCCATCAAGATTTAAGATTTGAAAAGGTAGCTCAAGAGACCAAATACTACTTCACTTAATTAGGGAATGATTGGAAACAACCTAGTCTCCCTGTACTGCCTTTCCTCCTAATAAATTACCTGAGTATGGTTTTCCCATCAATCTATTTAAAAATAGAATGCTTCTATGAGCTTTAGGGAAATATTTTTCATTTGAACTCTTTACCATCTTAATAATGGACATGGTTCTTTGCTTCCTGAAAAACAGGGCAGTTTAATCTTATTTATCTAATAATTTTTTGCGTTTGCACTAATAACACATACTTACAAGAAGACATTTCAATAATCATTTTCATTTATATATTTTATTTGCCAATTTCACTTACATATACTGTGTACAAATGCATATATTTTTATACCTTTATCTTCATTTCTGAGATAGCAGAACAATAGTGATAGTGTTCCAGAGTTGCTCACTCCTTCTGCCAACTCTGGTTGTTTTGATCTGAGATTTATAATTCAGCTTTCCTCCCAAGAATTTTTGACACTGGTACATATTCTGCTGTATAGACATGCACATGAATTTTCTTCTGGAATTTTTGGCTGGCAACTGAAATTTCTATTTTTACCTTATTTCTTTCACACTGCTGCTCAGATTGCAATGCTGCAAGCAAACCACGTGTTTATCTTTAGTCGTTCTTTTATTCTTTTTTAAAATGTATCCATCTTCTTGCAGTGAGCGCACATCAGTAAATGTTATTTTTATAATTCTAAAAGTGATGTCTCTAAATGTCATGGTAAAGAATGGTAAGTGGAATCATTACTTCTAGAACATCACTTGGGTATTGACTTCATGTTTATTTCTTCATTTAAGTACCTGTTCTCCTTCAGAGCTCTACTTTGTGTTCATAGATATTTCATCCTCCTGACTTGATAAGGAAATTCACATTTTTTCTATGTCTCTAGATGTATATGTCTAATGTGCATCTCCATCTGCATTTGATTTCAGTTCTTTTGCACCTTGATGATTTCTAGATCCAAGCTGGAAAAAATATGTATCTAGCCATTCAGGGTCCATCTCTTAAAACTGCTTTGTTCTTTGTCATTGCTGCTACTTATCCTGCATCTTCTGCTACTGAATGCTGTGCTTATAATCAGAATTATTTCTTCTCTGTGATATTTGCCAGGTTTTCATCCAGGCTGTGATCTGCCTTCTGACTCTCATGGCACAATACAAATGGCCATAATTATTCTCCTTTAAGTGCTAGAAGTCCCAAATATTTTGAATTTTCTCTTATTTTTTTCATTAGGGTGCAGCATAGATGCCAAGCAAGTTGAGGAACAGTCTTCAGCTGCAAATGAAGAAGTACTTTTTCCTTTCTGTAGGGAACCAAGTTACTTTGAAATCCCTACAAAAGAATTTCAGCAGCCATCACAAATAACAGAGAGCACTATTCATGAAATCCCAACAAAAGACACACCAAGTTCCCATACAACAGGTGCAGGGCATGCTTCATTTACCATTGAATTTGATGACAGTACTCCAGGGAAGGTAACTATTAGAGACCATGTGACAAAATTCACTTCTGACCAGCGCCACAAGTCCAAGAAGTCTTCTCCTGGAACTCAAGACCTGCCGGGGATTCAGACAGGAATGATGGCACCAGAAAATAAAGTAGCTGACTGGCTAGCACAGAACAACCCTCCTCAAATGGTATGGGAAAGAACAGAAGAGGATTCCAAAAGTATTAAAAGTGATGTTCCAGTTTACTTGAAAAGGTTGAAAGGTAAAGTGAATTGATCATTTCAGAACTTCCTGTTTTTTGATAAAGAAAATTCAGTCTTCACAGTTAACCAGAGTACTCCTAGATAAATAATTATATGGTAGGAAACTTCAGCTTTTTCAAAGCTCTATATTTGATTTTGAAGCTCAAAAGCAAGCCATACTACCCATGTCCACCTTACTCATTAAAAATAGTCTGCCTTCATTTTCCTGCCAAAACCAGATTGGTTTTGTGAATTTATATTTATGCCTTTAAAAATCTTTCTTTTTCCACCAGTGGAATTCCCTAGAAGATAATTCTCATCGTTTTCTTGACTTAAGGAAAACCTATATTCAATTCTGTTCTTCTCTACTGTGATGCTTCCAATAAAATGTCAGTGTCTAGATTTTGAAAGAAATTTTAAGCTATTTGATAATGGGCCAAAAGTTCTACATTAGTAATATAATGACATTGTTGATAGTGTGCTTCCAGCTTTTCTCAGCAGTTAACTCATGAAACAAAAAGTTTTGGTCTAGAGATACTGAGGATCAGTTGAATTTAAAATGTTTTTAATATTAAAATTTAGGAAACCACAATTGAATGTTTGTGAAATATTTGCTCTGTTAGACTTGGCCAAAATTAGTCAAATATCTATACCTATGTACCAGGGTATCAACTGAGTAATTTTTTCCATTGTTTTGCTAATTAAATATATTTTAATTACCCTATCTTAATTTTATTTAATAAGCTATCTTTAAGAGAAATGATTACATGCTAATCTGGCCATTCTGTTTCTATACAAGGAGTTAATGAGCTTTTAAAAAAAAAATGCTCATTGGGGTCATTGTATCCCTAACACTTCACCTGGGGACTTTATTATGTGGCAGGTACTCAGTAATTTGAATATATAATGAATGACTTCACTATCAATGATAAGACTAACCCTGGCCTAACCAGTACTTTATGCCCTGGGATTTTGTTTGGTCAAGTAATGAAGAAATAGCTGTTCTGATTTGCTTCTAAGACATTTCAAGATAGTAATGTCATGTGATTATCTAATTCTTTGTTGGGACCTATTACTATATCTAATAATCATAAGCAGTTACCTGTCATATATACTTTTCACATGTGATTGTTATCTTTTCTTCTACCAGATAATACTAAATATATAACTGAGAACTATGTATGTATGTATAGGTTAAAGCTCAGAAACAGAAGCTACCCATTTGGAAACTGACCATTTTTATGAATTTATAAATAGTACTGATATCTTAGTGTAATATAAAAGGTAGCATAACCTTGAAAATTTAGAAATGACATGGTCTTTCTTAAACTACTCTTAATAAATGTCAAAAATGAGCTAAAAGATTCTTTAAAAAGCTACCATTTCAAAGCACCTTTACCTCTTTATTATTATAGCTGTTTTTTTAGTCATCCATAAATATTTTCTGTATTAGCTATTATTTTTAAGCCATCAGTTTTAGACATTCTCTTCTTGAAAAAGGCCCATTGTAAGCCTGACTCCAAACAGGGGCATTAATGCCCATATTCACACTGTATCTACGTGTGCATTAATGATTAGATATTTTTAAGCTTTACCAGAAACTATACAATCAAGTTACTATGGTCCCTCAAAATTGATTTATAGGTAGATATATATCCTAGGATATTGCTGTTGCTCAGAACCCTTCTTTTGGATTTACCTTCAGACCATTCTACAAGCCGTCTGAGAAAATGTCTTTATGAATATAATTCATTTTTCGTTCAAGATCCATTTTCTTTCTCCAGACATATTTATAAATGACATTTGACTTTTCCCCAAAGTGAGATATGCCATCATTAGATAAAGATTTTCCACAATGTAGGATGTTGAAAGTGTATACAGAGATTTTAAATAAAGGTATTTATGGCAAATAGTAAAAATTTTACATTAATTAGACTTTCAGCAGTTATTTGAATCAGTCTCAAAAACTTGAATGTAAGTAAAATAAAAGCAAAAAATTTTGCTCCTACAAGAGTAAAGTGCACGCGCTTTGGGACAGTGAAGAAAATAATGTTCACAAAGCCCATACACTTTTACCCTTTAGGAGAGTTGCAGCTTCTTTGACCACAGCTTCTGACTTGGTACAGCTAACCTACCCTAGAAAATACCTAACAGACTTGAGCATGTTTAGGCATGGTTAATGATAGACAGACAGAAACTTAGGAGAGTTTCCTAGTGATTTGTTTGTTGTTGAGTACAAAGAGAAATTGCAGTTCTGATCAGATGTCTCGCCTGGTGTAAGAGAAATACAAGCAGGAACAATAATTTTCCAGAAAAGAAAATGGCTAACCCATAAAGAGGAGTTTTTAAACTATAACTTAAAAGATACTGAAAGGATCTGACACCACTTAAGTGCCAAATTTTACATGTTGGTAGAAGAATTGAATTCTGTAAAGATGGTGTTTTCACGTTGTATGTATGTACAGGACGGGTTATTTGGTCTTACTATACAGGAAATATCAGAGTTTAGTTATTTCTGGCTCTTACAAACTGGATTCCTTTTCAGTTTATCCAGTGCAACAATGAAATAGGTTGTAAAATAGCATGTTTTTAATGACTTTTGTATTTGAATTAGTGGTTTAGTTTGGTTTTGCTTTCCATCCACTACTCCTGGTTCCTAGCTTAATTACCTGAGGGTAGGGATTCCATTAAATGAACACCTGTTTTGTTTTGTTTTGTTTTTTCTTTTCAGATTGCATTTTGAATAGTTGCTAATTTGAAGAAAGATTTTCAGATCTGTTGTCATATCTGATGTTTATAACATCAGTTTTACTCTGCTGGGAGTGCTTCCCAAAACCCCTTCATGTTGGTTTCATTCTCTCCCTTTGTTTCCCTAGCCTATTATTTCTTCAGAACATTACCCTTTTCATGTGTGCTCTTTCTGTCTTCTGAGTCTTCTCACACCTTTTATGTACCACATTTTGACAGCCAGTCCTCTTGTGGTAAATCATTAACCCCAATTGGTAACCTCGAAATTCATTAGAAACAAACCCATGAGTATTAAAACTCAGGTTTTTCCTTTGGACCTATGCCCTTTGCCCCTCCTACCCAACAGGCCTTCAGCTCTGATTATTGTCTTTTTTGTTACTATGTTAGTCAGCAGGTATTCAGACTCAGATCTGTAGCCCAGGAAAAGCTTAATCTCAGTCCTGGGATCCAGGGACTGACTGCACGTAGTTGACTAGACACATTTACACTTCTGCAGAAGCCTGAGCATTGAAGCCCTCATTTGTGATTCAGTCTAAAACATGTGTAGAGTAATTCTTCACTTTTCAGTAAATGTATGCTGTAATAATAAAATTATCATTTGATTATTTCTTCTAATGTATTTATTTAAATACTGAGAATTCTAAATCATTGAAAAATAATTTCCATAAAGTTTTGCATCGAATTCCTAGTAGAACTAAGGGTAACAGAAAACCTCTGTTAGGAATCTGATGTTTCAAAATTCAGATGTATTCTAACTTGACTCTACATGCTTTATAGAGAAGACAGATTTTTAGCTGGTTATATTTAGCACTCTGCCATTTGCCCAGAAGGTGGTTACATTTATATAGGATTTCATAGACTATGCTTTTTTGTGATAGGCCTTTAGCATGCTTTATTTAACTTTTGAAGCCACCAGAGTTTAGAGCACAATTGTTAAGTTTGCAAAAATTCCCACAGCTAGAAAGACACTTGTAAAAAAGTGTGTAGTTAATTGGTGGAAACTACAGATTTGTATCTTCCTGTTAACATTTTGCATACTTTAATTGAAAGTATGCTGTACTTTTAGAAGTATTGAACATTGTTGAAAGTTAAAATTCATCACATTTTTATGGCATTTGTATTCTCTTTTACTGTGTTGTGATAAGTGCCTCTGGGATCACCCTTTTTTCTCTTTGCCTCTCATGCTGAAGCAGATTTTTGATTGCTTAAAGTATAAGGTTTGGAGGCAGGATTAATATTTATTACTGTTATAAGTACAGACTATCACAGATGATACAACATTGCTTATCTGTTAAGGCATTGATGAATCATTATAAAGTTAAAATTTGGAGAAAGAAAAGCAATCCCATTCAATTGTTTATAAAGGCCCTCATTGTTGGTTGATATAATTTGAATGTGAGCATTGCAATTGAGGGAAGTTTGCAGAGCCTGTTACTGAAAAGAACATATGACTTAGCTTGAAAAGGGGGAGGGGGCAAAAAACAAATAGCACTTTTGTATATGCGTCTAATTTTCTACATGGGATTTTTTTCCTTCTCTATTATGTGGTTTCTTTTTTGTGTCCAGGAAATAAACATGACGATGGTACACAAAGCGATTCAGAAAATGCTGGGGCTCACAGGCGCTGCAGCAAACGTGCAGCTCTTGAGGAACACTTAAGGCGCCACCATTCCGAACAGAAAAAGCTCCAGAAGGCCCAGGCTACTGAAAAGCTTCAAGACCAAGCCGTTGTAAGTCAAACTGCTTTTATGATTGCATTCTTTGATGAAGACAATCCCAGAAAAAGAAGGTCATATTCTTTTACTCAGAGTGCGGGAATCTTGTGTCAGGAAACTACTTATTCAACACCACATACAAAACTTGAAAAAACAAAATCTCCAACAGCAGATGCCAAAGTGGTTTCTTTGTCTTTACAGACTAGCTCTGCGCATCACAGAGGGGGGCATGGTGTTCCACATGGGAAATTGTTAAAACAGAAATCCGAGGAGCCATCGGTGTCCATTCCCTTCCTACAGACTGCATTGTTAAGAAGTTCAGGGAGTCTTGGGCACAAACCAAGCCAGGAGATGGATAAAATGTTAAAAAATCAACCTACTTCTGCCACTTCTGAAAAGGATAATGATGATGACCAAAGTGACAAGGGTACTTATACCATTGAGTTAGAGAATCCCAACAGTGAGGAAGTGGAAGCAAGAAAAATGATTGACAAGGTAAATAACTGAAATTTGGGGATGGTGGAAGTTTTCTTTTGGTGTATTTGACTGTTGGAAATTATTGGAGAGTCAGCATGAAGTGTTCTCATGCAGTCAGTGGTACTGGAATGTTAGGATTTTGTGAGGGGACTACAAGATTAACAATAACACCAAAGTGCCTTCCGATTTTATTCTGCTTATATTCTGAACTTTTGCCTGAGTTTCTTATGTATGTAAAGTCCGATACATTTAAGCTCTTTGGACCTTTTAAAGTTGTATAAGTTTAAGATAGGATTTTAAAACCATGTACTTTTGTGACCGTCCTCACTTTGCATTTATATAAAAACTATAAAACAAAGCCAGGCTGCTGTGCCTCTGACATAAACATAAATGTCAGCTGATAATAGTTAACCACAGGTTTCCTGCTTACTAATTTCATGTCACAAACAGATGAAAGTGTTTATGTTTTAGTCAATTTTGTTCTTTGTCCTTATTTTCTTTCCTTTCTGTTCACTGCTGCCTTTGGAGATAGAAAAGAAGTATATGAAAACAGAATCAGTTTCATTATGATACTCGAATTCAGCCACTTTAAGTGTATGCCCAGCCATGATGATGATTTACATTTTAGATTTGTTCTTTGATGTTATTGGTTAATGCGTATAATGATTGTTGAATGGTTTTAAAAGCAGTTTTTATCAATTTTGCCCATAGTAATGGAAAGTTGACTTTAGAATCAGCTGTTTATTTTACCCCCTAGAAAACAGCAGCTTAAGTTTGGCTAAACAACAACCTCTTGTTTAAGTTCTTGTTACTCAGAGTGTGAACAGCATTAGCATCAACTTAGGAGCTTATTAGAAATATCAAAAAATATCAGCCCTGATCTAAATACACTGAATCAGAATCTGCTTTAAAAGCTAAATCTCCACGTGATTCGTATGTATCTTAACGTTTGAGGTGCCCTAGTTTAGATGATGAGCTTACAGGCAGGGCTTTCAGGAGGGAAACAAAATAAACCTTTGGGATCTGGGAAAATTATTAGGATTTATGTTTACTTTTAAATTTTTAGCTTTTATTTCCATTTTGGGGTATGTTCTCCTGTGTATGCAATCTATTATTATATTGGCATATGTATACAATTTCAAAACATGCATTTATATTGAGCACATGCTCAAAATTCTTTACTGTTGGAGCATACAACGTCAAACTTCCATTACCCTACGAAATAGATGCTGTGTGAGCAATGTTATGACAGTTGTTAATAAGAAAAATAAAGCAAGTAAGAAACAGATGAATAAAGTGAGTTTCCTGATTATATTAAAAGAAGTCTAAAGACAACAGTTTTAGCACAGAAAATGACTCTTGGTGATTCTGAATTATTTTCATCATTGGGAATTGATAATATTTCCTTCAGGTTATTTTAAAGTTCCAAATTTTCCCTTTGGTTACTGAGAACAAGAATATTGCTATCGAAAATACTGTAAAATACAAAATAAAAATAGGTTTTGAAAAGGAGAATAGTAAGAAGTTTTAAAATTCAGATTAATATTAATTTTATCCTATTATGCCTTTGCTTGATTTATGGATATTGTATTCATAGTGATCGGTGTTTTCTCCATGAGGTTATTTTACACTGAGGGATTCTGTTACGGGATTGAAGAACATCAGCACTTGAAGGCAGACAGATCTGGGATTAAGTATAAACTTTGCATGCACTAGATGGGTGCCCTTGCCCTTGAGTAAACTAACATCTTTAAACCTCTCTTTCTTTTTTCTCTAAAATGGAAGAAAGTTCACCAGGCCTTATAAAAAATAAAATGCGTATCACAATGCTTGTTTTGTAATAAGACTTCTAAAAATGTTAGCGGTGTTAGGACCCTTACTAGGAGTCTCCACATGTGGGTCTCTGCACAAGGTACTGATAAATCCTGGAAAGTTCTTTCAGCCTGAGTCAGATCTGAAGCCCAAGGGGAAGTGACAGTGCAAGGGAGAGGCCCATCCAGAACAGCAGAAAGCCAAGAAAGAAGTCACTGTTACACACGAGACTCAGGAAACTGCTGGATAGAGAGGGGGACCCCAAAACCTGGGGCCTACCTGCTGTCTGTAATTATCATAAGTAGCTTTTTTTCAATGGCAAATTATACAGTACCACCCTGGATAGAGAAAACTAAGATTTTAAAGCAGGATTCGTTTAGGGGAGTAATGGCAGTGTGTGAATGAGTGGCTAATTCAGAGTTATTCCTACTTTTTGTAAACCAGAAAACAAAGCTGCCCATAACTATAGGAAAGAGTCACTGCATTATCTTGTGAATACAGAGAAAAAGAACTGAGACTCTACTAGTTGTGGTTAAAGCCAGAAGCCAAGTTCAGGCTAAAATCAGGCTCTGGGAAAAAAACAGGGAAGCAGGAGTCCAGTGTCTGAAGGAGATGAGGTAACTGTGGGCACAGAGAAAACAGACTGAGACTAGCCAGAATCAAGGCATAAGCAGCACTCTGGGAGGGTAGGAGCAATACTAGTGTCCTTTCAAATTGCTTGGATGAGTTAGGTGTGTGGACAGAAGTTGGGGCCTTTGGCTCCTTTCCATCTAAATTTAATTGTTGTTTGGCCCTGAAAACTTGTGTGTGGTCTCTTTCCTTTTTTACCCCATCATTTGAGAGCTGGCTTGTTTCATTGATTTATTCACTTAGCAACCT
This sequence comes from Zalophus californianus, assembly GCF_009762305.2. Lineage (NCBI taxonomy): Eukaryota > Metazoa > Chordata > Mammalia > Carnivora > Otariidae > Zalophus > Zalophus californianus. The sequence goes on along the minus strand of NC_045604.1, from coordinate 62,606,811 downwards.
TTATTCAGTATCAACTGTATGCCACCCTTTGTGATAGAAGAGAGAGATTCAAATTGAAAAGACAGTTCTTCCCCTCAGGACATGAGTCTGCAGAGGAATGGAAATACACAAGTAAAAACATATGAATTACAGATAGTATGATGAATGCTTTGATAGACATAAGCTATCGGAGAAAGGGTCAGTAGTTCCCAAGAGAAGATAGTTTCCTATTTGTTTATTCACTGCCCCACTCCCCCAAAACATGCACACGCGTGCACACACACGAATGTAAATTCCGTAACTGTGGGAACCTAGGGCCTGGTATTTTATATGTCCTCAGTAAATACTGAATTTAATTGTCAGCTGAGCTCATTCTTAAGCAGGTGGAATCAATCCTGTAACAGGGGTGGTAAAGTAGGGTTTTCCAGAAATATGGAGCCACCTGTTTCAGATATGGAGCATGGGAGTATGGAGGGCTTGTTCAGAGGACCACAGTTATTTTAGAGAGATGAGATCTGACTACATATGGAAGGCCCTTGTGTATCATACGAAGGACTCTAGAGTTTTTAATGCTGGTGGGAATCCCTTACAACTTTTAAATAGGGCAGTGACATCTAATCACTGTCAGAAGTGTGAAGAATGGATTGAAAATTGGACAGGCCAGAAGCAGAGAAGGCAATTAAGGAGCTGCCGATGTGTCCAGTAGTCGGCTGGATAGAAAGGTATAGAAATATCTGGGTCTTGGGTGAGAGATCTGGGCTAACATCCTCATTTGGGAAATAATAGAGAGTAGCTCAATGCAAAATAATAGATGAGATTACTTAGAAAGAATGTGTAGAGGGAGAGGAGACAAAGAGTGGAAGTTCTTAGCAACATGGACAATGGTGGACAAAGAGTGGGCAAAGGAGGCTGAAAAGAATCACACAGAGGAGATAGAGGAAACCAAGAGAAAATAGCATGTTGGAATCAAAACAGAATCAAAAGGAAGTGAGTAAGCCACAGTATCACATGATACAGCACTGGATGCCTTTTCAGTTTTTCCCCAAAATAACATTGTACTCCTGGGCCTAAAGAAGATAATTAGAACAGGTATTTGCTTCTTGGGAAAAGTTGCATGCACATAAAATAGGATCTCTCTAAAAAAATTATCAAGCTGAAATACCATATCTTTGTTTTTCTCTGCTGGTTGTAGTGAAAGGGTACTGAAATGCCCCCTCACCAGACCCCAAGTTATGGGATTACAGCATTTGGCTCATGTTTTTGTGCTGTGTGTTTGTCAGTAGGTAGCCTTATTTTATGCATTGTCCCCAGATTCACTTCTTATATGGCATTAACACAAATGCTTGTTATTTATAAAGACCTCTTGAGTTTTATGTCTAAGCTGACATGGAGCTGTGCTATGATAAGAAAGTGCTGCTGACTGCTTGGATTAAAGGTAACTGTCTTCCATAGTAGTAATAGCCTCCCCAGCCCTCCCTCCTTTGGCCTCCTGTGGTATCTAGAGAACCCATCATAGTGCCGGCTTATTCTTCCCACTCCTCCATCAAAACAGACACCGCTGAGGGAAGGGGGGGACTTGAATCAGGGCTATTTCCTAGCCTTCCAGGCTAAGGGAGAAAAACTTGTAGTGAGAACAGAAAGTTAAATATTAATGTAACAAAAAAATTTGGTCATTGTAGAGGGCTTGAGGCTCTATCTTGAAAAAAGTATTTTCCATAAATGTCATTCCATAGACCAATTCTGCCAGATACTTTCCCTGCTCTGAGTTTGGATTCCTGTCCACATGTCCATGCCAACATATGTCCCTCCCAAATGCCTCTTAGGAGTATATTCCCTTCTCTCACGGGCCTTGTATCTACCTGTGCTCCTCTACAGGCAACGGGTGGTAGGGGAGGAATCCAGAACCAGGAAAGCTCTAACAAGACTGGAAACACAGAAGGAAGAAAGCCAGTGCTGAGAACTTGGATCCAGCTGTAAGCAGTTTGGAAGTTCACAGCAAGAGTTTAGATTAGATCCAAGTCGGAGCCAGGGGAACCCTGATAAACCAGAGTCAAAATCTAGGTGCTAGTGCCAGACAGAACACAGAACGGCAGCATGTTCCGTGTCCACTCGGCTACAGAATCAGATTTGTGTGGGAACTACAGAGTAGGAGATCAACGAAGAGCCTCGAGCAGTGAGAGGGGACCTTGATAATGGGCAGCATTTTCATTTGGACTTAACATTTTCTTCAACTTCTTGCCAGTCCAGAAACAATCTGAGTTAATGGGCCAAAGCAAATAGCAGTTCCTAGCTGGCGAATTCTGAGGGCTTCATTTTTCTTCCTCTTCTACTAATCTTTCTTGCCCTCTCTTCACTAAGCAATTTTTTAAAGAAAAATCTTTATCAGGAGGATTGACTTTTGGTCACTCTGATTCCTGCTCCTCTCCCCTTCTCAGCTGCTCTTAGCACGTCTCAGGTACAGGAAACCTCTCCTGCTCTGCTCGTCCTCAAAGCTTCACATCCGAACCCTCACCTCTCTTCAGTCAGAAGCTTAATAACATTTACTAGGCTCCCCCCTTTCTTTCCTGTGTTATTATATGAAATCTTATTTATTTTCCTGCTTATAGGACTTGCCAACTACCATGCCCTCAGCGCATAAGCTCTTCCTTGTGTTTTCGCATGCCTTGCTCCTTCCTTCTCTTTGTTCACTCTCAGAGGCTTTCTCTCCCCCCTTCCTGTCTCAAGTAGACCTGCTCTTCACCTCTTCTTTCTCTCTGTCACATTACCATGTCTTATTTCCCTTATAGAACTTGCCTCTAGCTAGTTTACTTTCTGCCGGTTCTTTCTAGAATGACCTTACTTGTCTTGATCACTTCTGTATTTCTTGTGCTTAGAACAGTGCCTGGCATGTAGTAGACAGTCTCTTTTTAATGAATAATGAGAAAGAAGACTTTGTGACATGCTCTTTGATTTTTGTCAGTATCTGTGTGTGGTTAGCTATAGATTAGCTAATTTAATTAATGAATTTATAGATTGGTCAGATTCAGCCAGGCCTCCACAAACAAGTTTTCCTATATTTTTTATTTGCTGAAACTAGTTTGTATCTTGATCCTAACATAACTTGATAAAATGCATAGTTTAAAACCTTGTATGTGTTACAAGCTTCACTTTGTCAGTATGAAGGCTGCAAAAGAGTAGAGGTTATATCAGAAGAAATACACATATAAGTTTCAGGGGAATTGCCTCAACTAGCAGAAGACCAGATGTGCCTTTGAGTTTCTAGCAATACCCAGCTAACAGCTTAGCACTTAAAAATCTGCTTATCAAGGAAAAGGTACGATGGTCATTGATGAGCACCCAGATTTTAGGCATGAAAGGAGGGAATGCATGTCAAGGAAATGAGCCATAAAGAGGCGAGAAATTGGACATTTTAACTGTAGATGCGTGAGATTAGACCTGAGCATAATTCAAAGATAGAAAAGGAGGAGCTAATAGAAAAAGAATGCTAAGCAGTGCTGGAAAGAGAAGAGGCATGGGTATAATACTCCTCAGGAGTGGGAAGAATCAAGGACCACAGGGTAGGTTCAGGGAGAGGGCAGAGATCTGAGCATGTTTTTACATAGGCAGAAGTAAAAAGGGAGAAGATCAAACTAGATGGTGCCTTTTTTTAAAAAATTGGGGTGATGTCATTCACAGGACATTCACCATTTTAGCCGTTTAAAGTGTATTGGCTTTTAGTACATTCACATTGTGCAACCATCAGCTCTAATTCCACGGCATTTTCTTCACCCCAAAAAGAGATACCCTCCCCGCTCCATTTCTCCCAGCCCATGGCAACCACTAATCTACTTCCCGTGCCTATGGATTTGCTGCTTCTGGGCTTTTCACATAAATGGAATCATACACTGTGTGGCCTCTTGTGACCAGCTGCTTTCACGTAGCCTATTTTCAGGGTTCATCCATGATGTAGAATTTGTCAGTACTTCATTCCTTTTTATGACTAGTACACCATTGTGTGTCAGATAAACCACATTTTATTTATCTGTTCATCTGCTGATGGACATTTGGGCGCTTTCCATCTTTTGGCTTTTGTAACTAATGTTGCTGTGAACATGCGTGTACATATATGTACATACCATGATAAATTATAAAATGTCTCTCTTAACCCCATTCTTTTTTCTAATAGTTTTATCTGAATTTTAAATTTTAAAAGTTGATTACAAATGTTATAAAAATCACAGTGTTAAATTCTTAGAACCACCTATTCCACTGACTTTTAAGGGATTTTTCTTTTTAAAAATGAAATTAGATTTTTTATGGAAAATTATATGTTTAAAGAAATTCTCCTCTATTAAGTCTTCCTGATTTTGTTCCCTGATGTTAGAAGCTAGGATTCTGCATAGTTCTTAAAGTATGCGTCAAGTGATTTTCATAGGCCATGGGAACCTTTGCTGTTGGCTTGAACTGGTAGAGACCCTGCTCTCTCTACCCAGGCGGTCCTTGCTCATTGAGGAAAGAGTTGTTCCAGTCATCTGAGGTTGAAACTTGAGTGCACATTTACTTGGACACTTCGATCTGATTGATATACGAATGCAATACTGTTCTTCAGTTCTTCAGTACTGTTCTTCAGCTAATTTAAAATAAGCCCACAAAAGCTTTATGTTTAACCTACCATTATGTTTCTCATTTCTATGGAAAGTTAGATTACTGTTGAATTAATAAACAACAGTGACAATGATGATAATACACTGGTGAAAAAACCAAGGTCATACTTTTCAAAGCCTTGGTTTGTACTGCACGTACTAGACCTTTATCATCTGGAGAGTATTTCATTTCTTTAAATTTAAAACTAAAATCTAAAAATATAGTCTGGGTCTTAAAGAAATGTTGTTTTAACTACAGAGTGCCCCTGCATGGTTCAGGTGACATTCTCTTTTCTTTATAAGCCTCCTGTATTAGACCTCAGCCTTCCGAGAACAAGGACTAAGTTACACATATTTTTGAAGCACCTCTGGTGGCTAGCCCAGTAGCCTGCAAAAGTAGTAAGTACCGTACCTCAGGAACAGGTTGTTAAAATTGTTTAGAGTAGCCGCTGAGATACAGATGTGAAATCCCAAAGTGAGATGCCAAATAGCATATGCACACATCCAGAGGAAAAGAGAGAGGACATGTTCCATAATTCTTGGAGTAGGATGGTGAGGGAAGTGCTGTCTTCTTACCCTAAACCTGGAGGCCACAGGAGGGAGTCATGGGTCACTGCCCAAAATAGAGATGCATCTGCCTCAATCAAGGGACCTAGAGGCATGAACATTCTCCACCCCTAAGATGAATGAGTTATCTTTAAGCATTTGCCAGGCCCAAAGAGCTCAGATAGTGCAAGTTCAAAAGGAAATTTTCTATTCCCATCCCCTCCTCCTTTCTTTTGTTCCCACCTGGAAGAATTAGAAACTGACTGACAAACTTGGGATGGGGGGTGGCCTCTATTAGAGAGGAAGCATAATAATTAGACAGGTATCTGATCTCTCTCCCTTCCTCAGTCTAGACTTTTAGCCTAAAAAAAAGTCCCTAGCTGAATGAGAGAACCTGATTTTGTACTATATCAAGTTGGGGGCTGTCCCTGAGCCCAGGAAAGGGAAGAGAAGCATAAGCCCGGGTTGACATACATTGCATTTGAAATATCTTTGAGCCGTCTATGAGGAGAGATGATAAGTGAGCAGCTGCCTGTGGATGGAGGGATGCCTCGGATGTGGAAGAAATCACCTAGGGACAAAGCCTACAATGAAAATATGGCAAGATCTAGCAAACTTAGGTCTCAAGTCTTGTCCAACTATTGGATCATATGTCAGATTATATGTGCTTTTTGAAATGTGAAAACTCTGATAGCTTTAAAGCACACGGACACAGTATAAGATGTTTACGTCCTCTTTGTTTTCACATGAAAGTTCTCACAAGTGGATGTTTTTGTAGCAAGACACAAAGAGGATAGGGATTTCAAGCTGGGTAGTCATTGCTGTCATTAATTTTTCAAAGCACTCAAAAAAATATAGGTAGGAACTTTGGAGACTTCTTTCCCCCCACAGTTGTGCTTCAGGCCCTGTCACTTGTTTGGGAAACAGGTGATGATTTAACTACTCTTGACAGGTATATACGTAGCTGTCTCTGGTGCTTTACAAGGAATCTGTAAAAGTCCCCTGAGTGTTCTTTTTTTTTTTTCTTTTTAAGATTTTATTTATTTATTTGACAGAGACACAGCGAGAGAGGGACCACAAGCAGGGGGAGTGGGAGAGGGAGAAGCAGGCTTCCCGCCGAGCAGGGAGGCCGATGCGGGGCTTGATCCCAGGACCCTGGGATCATGACCTGAGCCGAAGGCAGACGCCCAACGACTGAGCCCCCCAGGCGCCCCCTGAGTATTCTTTCTGTACAATTTCAGCTTCTCTTCCCTGGAAGCATCGCTTCTTTGTCTGCATGTATTTTGTTATCATGTCAAAGTAGTGTCAGTGATTGGGAGAGATTTATTATGTTTTACTTCAAACTGGTGGTGCTTAAATGTTTGAGGAAAACAAGTTTTGGAAGTGCATTTTGAGTATGAAGTAGAAGTAAATACTACCAAATCAGAAAATCACCTGAGATCGTTTATTAACATGCCAAATAGCACATGCAAGTACTCACATGTGCGTGCTTTTATTTTACTTGCAAACTGGAGTTAGATTTTCACTCCGTGATTATAAAAATAAGGATTCCAGTAAATTTGGAGGTCAGTGACTTAAGTTAGAAATAATTTTAAGTTTTTATTTTAAGACAGTCACAAGTAACTCGAGTAGCTCTGATTTGTGCTCTTTTACAAGTGGGACTGGAGGCAGAACCCATGGAACGGTATACACAGCATTTTTTTACTGTTGTTGTTAAACTTACCAATTCTGTGTTTAACAAAATGAAACAGGGCTGTTTTTTCCCTTCTGTAAACTGTGCTTCCATGTGTTATTAAAATCCATATTTGATTTAAAATTAGCAATATACAATTTACTTTTAAAGCAGAGATAATTCAAATATTGAGTGGTTCAACAGATATTAAATCACAATTCTTGAAAACTGTAGTTATATTTGAATAAAATATTAAGTAATAAGGCCACCTAGTGGTAAAATTTCCAAGTTTTAAAAGTTAAAAATTTGAAAATCTGATGTCTCCTTTATTAAATGTGGGCTTCAGAATTTATCAGGTATACTGTATGATTGTTAAAAAGCTTTCTAGAAAATAGTTTACCTTAAGGTATCTTTTCCGTTGTATACCAAAGAAGGCCCTTTGATTATGTTCTAAAGATCCTTTCTACAAAGTACCAATTCAAACACAATATTTTTCTTTATTGTAGTAATTAGAGCCACAAATAAAATCTATAAATAATAAGCATCAGGAACAAAGAAACTTATTAGTAAAATGGAATGTTAAAGTTTACGTAGTTATAACCTTTTTCTAGTCTGTTAGGTTACCCCATTCTCCAGCCTGTTATGTGCCAGGAAATCAGTAAGACTCAGATCCTGCCCTTGATTGAGCACATGATTATTGTTCTCTGTGTTTAAATATTCCACAAGTGTTAACCATCGTCGACTTGCTTATTGAAAATGCTGGTCTGTTGGGGGAGACCCAGGATCTGCCTTTTAAAGGCCTTTCGATGAATTTTTAGGCAAATAAAATTTGAAGATCATGCTGTACTCCATACAGAGATCATACAACAAAATCTGATATTTGGGACCTTAGAAAATTCCAAGTATAATTTAAATTCATGCATGTAAATGTTACACATTTGTTAGGGAAGGAACCAGTGAAATCAGCTGTATGCCAGTGAAATCAGCTGTATGCTTATAACCTTGCAGCATGATTCTCAAAAATAATAGAGCAAAGAGACAAGCTGGAAACAAGCTGAAGTAGTATTCTTTCCTAACTCTGCATTATTATAATAGTTAAAATTATTAACATCTTTTAACAAATCAGATGTAATGTCCTGGATATTTATTTTATTATCAAACAGTACTTGGCTAAATATTAAAAAGGATAGTCTCATTTACTATGAAGTAAGCTGCCACAGCCCCGTTTTTCTTTCCAACTCTTGCTTCAGTTGGATGTTACCCTGTCCTTAAACATGTTTCCTTCACTAGTGAATTACCCATCGAAATTAATTCAGAGTATTTTTACTTGCCTCTGAAGTTACTGATACTATCCCTAGTAATCTGGTGCTCAGACTTTTCATTTATAAAATAATTTCTCCTCCTAGGTATTTGGAGTAGATGACAATCAGGATTATAATAGGCCTATTATCAATGAAAAGCATAAAGATCTGATAAAAGATTGGGCTCTCAGCTCTGCTGCAGTAGTAATGGAAGAAAGAAAGCCGCTGAGTACACCTGGATTTCACAACTCAGAGGTATACATCCCTTCCTCATATGTAACTTTTACACACACAAAATGTAAATTTTTATCATTTTTGTAATTATATTATTTTAAGTAATTGATATATCCACCTGGGAAGTTCTTCTAAAAACTAAATTCTCACAAATTAGTTTCTAATAAAAGCCTAAAGCAATTTTGCAGTAATTCTGTTTCAGTTTTTGTTGTTACGTTCTTTTAAATTATGTTACTATGTTCATTAGTGAAGGGACAATGTTAATTTCAGAAAGCAGCTGATGGGCTACATGCTGACTGTTTAAACTTCCTAGGAGGGCATGTATTTAGCATGGACAGGTCTGAATATCATGCCAGACAGATAGAACTTGCATACCTCAATAAGTGCGGGTACGGTGCAGTCCCGGATGTGATTCGGATTAACATGAAGTTAATCACGGATGGCTTGGCCAACAAAGTTAGGGAGTCAGTCTGGTACAGTAGAGCCGGGAAGACCTGAGTGCAAATCCCTGAGCGGCCACGTTTAACAGAGCGCCTTTGTGTTGGACACTTCCCCTTTTAGCTGCAGTTTTCTCATCTACAAACGGGATTGTTGATAAAGCCTATTTACAGGGAGTTAGTGAAGTCTGAAGCACTCAGCAGAGTAACAGCCTGAGATTTATGCCCTCAACAAATAGTTATTCCCATATTGGGAATGATACTAGAATGTCATTCCACATTGTTATGTCAAAGCGAAATGTGAAAGATGTGTATAACTGAGAAGTATTAATTGATTATAATTTATTCATACAATAAGAGCTTACATCCAATAGGACCTTTCTTGTGCCATTTTATGAATAAGGAAACTGAAATATAGAGAAATTAAGTTGACACAGTCGAAAAGCCTAGTACGTTTTGAACCGTAAGAGGCCTTACTACTACCAGAATTTGAACCGTAAGAGGCCTTACTACTACCTCTCAGGAAATGAGGTAACTTAAAATATAAATAAAACAATAATAAATAAAATGTTGATATTTGTATGGGATATAAATAAAATATTTCAATAGGTAAATCCACCTGTTTTTTTATTTATGTTAAAATGTTCCTTAATGGTCTGCTTTTTCCTGAAAGCAAGTATGTATTTTAGTGTTGTTTTTTCTTCCTTAATCTTAGAGAATTTTAATTCTAGTTTCTGTTTCATAAGATGCTTAATTTCCTTATTGAAAGCAAGTGATACTTATCTGAGGCAGTGTTTTGGTATTCTAATTGCTCTAGCAACAATTCTGATGAACATGAACTTTGTAAGGCTCCTTCTTTCCTTCTTTATCCCTTCAACCCATTTCAAGTGGACTTTATATATAGCCCCAATATGGGAATCACCTAAACAAGCCACGAGAAACTCTTCCAGGAATAGTTCTACTATCAGTGAGGGTGTGAGCAGCCCTGGTACTTCTTCATGCTGAGAACTGTGGGCAGTTAGCACAGAATCTTGAAAGGGAATTCAAGGATTCAGCAGGCTTTGGAGGAATCCTTAGGCTTCATTGTATTTATGTCACTATGTATACTTATTATTTTAACCTATTCTTGAAATCATATATGTAGTGTGTATGAAATACTTCATCAGTTTTTAGCCTATCATCCTTAGTACAATAAATCTGATACTTAAGGTATTGTTTTCATAATACAATTTTGGTTAAATAACCTTCCAAACTTTAGTTGTCATTCCAGTCTCAAAATTAAGCCTTGACTTAGATTTTTCATGAGGGAACACAATTTTTTTCTATATTCCCTAGATCATCCATATTAAATGCCAAATTGCCCTGGTGTTAAAAATTACCAGTATGTGTCCGTAAGTCTGTGGAACCATATCATGAATTAAATTCCATTTCACACTTGACTATAATGATTCAAAGAGCACTCGCCTTAAGGCCAGATCTAGATGTGCACAGGTCTAGATTCAGACTAGTTATAGAAAAATTTTTAAAGGTTAAGTGATCTCTGGCTTCTTCTGGAAACAGTAAAGTGTTATAAAAGAAGTCTTAAGCTGTGGGTTAGTTTTTGAAATCCCTAAAGACATGATGTGGCAGATGGAGTACTTCTTGGGACTCTGGAACCAGTCTGATTCCTAGAAGCACCTAGAGGGCTAGAGAAGCTTTAGACTCCTGTTCCAGAGAATGAAGTAGAGCCAGCTCCACTGGTTAGCCATAAGGCTGCGGTAATAGACCCACGTTTGTTCAGCCACAGGAAATTTAAGCTCTAAGTGTTTATCTTAGTGCCATCATTAGTATTTAATAAGTAGAGAAAATTATACTGCATTTACAGTAATAATAAGATGTAGTTAAAAGGGGTACCTAGAGAATCTTCATTCTATATATGAGGAAATTTAATTAATGATAATATGGCAATGTGAGGTTTAAATATGGCTTCGGATGACAGGATAACGTGACTACATAGAACTCTCTGACTAAATAGACTGATTTCACTCCCTTCTTTTTCTCCTTTAGGAAGGCACATCATCTGGAAACAAACGCTGGGTTTCACAATGGGCTAGTTTGGCTGCAAATCATACAAGACATGATCAAGAAGAAAGGATAATGGAATTGTCTGTCCCTGTTCCTTTAGAGAATGGTATTTTTCTCTCTCTCTCTTTCTTTTTTGTGAATCATACATCAGTTTTTTTTTTTAATTTTATTGTTATGTTAGTTACCATACAATACACCATTAGTTTTTGATGTGGTGATCCACGAGCCATTGTTTTCGTATAACACCCAGTGCTCCTTGCAGTACGTGCCCTCCTTAATACCCATCACCCGGCTAACCCATCCCCCCACCCCCCTCCTCTCTAAAACCCTGTTTGTTTCTCAGAGTCCATAGTCTCTCATGGTTCATCTCTCCCCCTTCATTTTTCCCTTCCTTCTCCTAATGTCCTCCATGTTATTCCTTATGTTCCACAAATAAGTGAAACCATATGATAATGGACTTTCTCTGCTTGACTCATTTCACTTAGCATAATCTCCTCCAGTCCCATCCATGTTGATGTGAAAGTTGGGTATTCATCCTTTCTGATGGCTGAGTAATATTCCATTGTATATATGGACCACATCTTCTTTATCCATTCATCTGTTGAAGGGCATCTCGGCTCTTTCCACAGTTTTTTTTTAAAAACAAACTAAATCTGTATAGTGAGAAGTAAATTAAATCTAAATAAACATAGTCACATATTCTCATGCTTATACTAGATATATATGATTTTATTTGCACTAATAATGCAGATATCATTAAAATATAACCTAACTGAAGATAGGAGATAATTTGTAGGGGAAACACATAACATATATACAAATTTATGTATATGACATATATATAAAAATGAAAATTTTAAAATAAGACTAACAATAGTTCCAAATTATAACATTCATTAATATCATTAATAAATATTTTAATGCTACTTTGTGCATTTAAAAAGCATTCAATACAATTCAATAAAAAAGAACTATTACACACTTAATTTACTTAATATCTTTTGCAAGTCTGTGTAGTGTGATTTTTTTTTTTAAGATTTTTTTTTTTTTTTTTTTTTTTTATTCATGAGAGACAGAGAGAGAGAGGCAGAGGGAGAAGCAGGCTCCCAAGGAGCAGGGAGCCCGAAGCGGGACTTGATCCCAGGACCCTGGGATCATGACCTGAGCCACCCAGGCGCCCTGTGTAGTGTGATTTTTATTGCCTTCTAATATTTCTGTGAACTGAAAAAGTTTCTTTAAAAAAAAAATGAAATTTTATGTCTCTAATGATTTTGATTATGTTCAGTTAATTACATTCTTAATGAGAAATAAAACCCTCAAGGAGAATTTGCATGTGGATTTTTATGTGTATTCTAAATTTTGTTATTGTTGAAAATGGAAATGGAAATTTATTTTGTCTCTGGCTTATGGCACCCCAAAAATATGGTTTAGGAATTTTGTAAACATTACTCAGCAAGCATTTGAGCAAGGTACATAGCAACATACTAGAAAAGCTATATCACTGATTTACTATAGAAATTAGAAGTAATCGATAGTATTACCAAAAATCTTTGGAAAAGACTGAATGATTTGCAGATTGATTTAACATAAACTGGTCACCAGTTGGAAAACAAAGAACCCAAATAGAGGGGTCAAAGAGGCTAGGTAAACTTAACAAGAATCCATTATGAAATTAGTCAGTTTAGTTGTAGAAAGCAAAATTCTACCTTGTTAAAAATATAACAAACCACGACCCTTCGTTACCTCGTTTCAACGTGTTTCATCATCTTCTAAATTATGAATCGACTTAAATCCTAAAATATTCTTGTTAAACATTCATTGCATGCATGTTAGGAGCAGGACAGTGTGAGAAATGCTAGAAAAATACAGAAAGATAAAATAGCGAGTAGTCGTGCTATGTAGTAGTGCTCCTGGTAGCACTACAGAGATGAGATACAATACCATGCCAGGACTAATCGCTAAAGTTGAATCAGGAAGTTTAGTAGCTCTTTTCCTGCATCGTAAACTTTATATTGCTGTGAAATTTAAATGTTCAACTTTCAGAATTATAAAGGGAGAAAAGACCCACAGAAACTATGTCTTGGTATCTTGCTCCACTTATCACCCAGAGATGAGAATGCTTTATATGTTAACTTTTTTTTCCCTAAATGGATGTGTCCCTTTTCTCAAAATGCACTCCATGTGTTGCAGTGAGGAAAATCCTCAGGTATTCTCAAATTCTCTCACATGGAAACATCAAAGTATATATTTTCTCATTGTCTTCTACTTAATTGTGAAAAGAGAAAGTGATCATGTGTTTCTATATGAGCCGTTAATATACCAAAAGACCATAATTTAAAAATCCCTCAGTTTGTAAAAGTATGGTAAGTCCTGTTCTCTTGTTTCACACTTAAAATTTTTTAAATTTCTTGGGGTGCCTGGGTGGCTCAGTCGGTTAAACGTCTGACTCTTGATTTTGACTCAGGTCATGATCTCAGGGTCCTGGGATGGAGCCCCACCTTGGACTCTGCGCTCACCGGGGAGGCTGCTTGTCCCTCTGCCCCTCCCCCCACTCATGCTCTCTTTTTGTCTCTCTCTCTCTCTAATAAATAAATAAAATCTTTAAAAATTTTCTTTAAGGGCGCCTGGGTGGCTCAGTTGGTTAAGTAACTGCCTTCGGCTCAGGTCATGATCCTGGAGTCCCAGGATCGAGTCCCACATCGGGCTCCCTGCTCAGCAGGGAGTCTGCTTCTCCCTCTGACCCTCTTCCCTCTCGTGCTCTCTGGCTCTCATTCTCTCTCTCAAATAAATAAATTTAAAAAATCTTAAAAATAAAAAAAATAAAAAAAAATAAAAATTTTCTTTAAGTTCTTTTCATCAGTGTTAAATTTTTTTTAGAAAGCCTTCTAAAGTTTTGCATTTTCTGTTTTACTTAGGAAATCCAAACTTGTCATTCTTTCAGATAGGTAACAATGCTCATTAAAAACTAGATGTATTATTCTTTTTTTTCTTTTTTTAAGTTCAGCATGGAGCTTGAACTCATGACCCTGAGATCAAGACCTGAGCTGAGATCAAAAGTCAGATGCTTAACCCACTGAGCAACCTAGGCGCCCCTAGAAATATTCTTCTGTACTATGTAATTGAAAGTGTTTATTAGGCATTCTCTGTGCAGTTCTGCAAAACATTTTCTTGAGCAAAATTTCATGGACCTTAGAGAAGCAAGAATGAACACAGTGACCTTCCCTGCCATAAAATACATTGAAAGAAAAAGCAATAGATGGAGGGTTAAGAACAGATGACCCTAATTTTCATCTCCTAAAACTGCCTTTCTTGATTCCCCCTATTAGTAATCTGCCTATTTGTACATCGTGGCGTTGTACTTGCTTTTGAAACTATTATGTCACAATACTGGTGTGTTATTCAAAGTTTTCTTATATACTAAGCCATTCCTTAACTTACATTGCAAAATCTAATATAATACGATATTCTTTTTGTTTGTACTTTTTTGGTCTCATACAGGTCTTTGTGGTTTTATTTTATAGATGCAGATATCAGTGAGTCTGGCATTTCAGTGAGAAGTACTGGGTCAGCAACTTCCTTGGCTAGTCAGGGAGAGAGAAGGCGACGCACCCTCCCCCAGCTTCCAAATGAAGAAAAGTCCCTTGAGAGCTCCAGAGCCAAGGGTATAACACAGAGGTCAGAGATCGGAGAAAAACAAGACACAGAACTTCAGGAAAAAGAAGCACCCGCACAGGTATACCAGAAAGATAAACAGGATGCCGACAGAGCCTTGAATAAGATGAGCAGGGCAGTGAACGGCGAGGCCGCGAAACCTGGCGGAGATAATAAAACCCTGCTTCACTTGGGCAGCTCTTCTGGAAAGGACAAAAGTGAAACTGAAAAGGAAGCTTCTTTGGTAAAGCAGACATTAGCTAAAATTCAGCAACAAGAACAAAAGGAGCAGGCACAGTGGACACCTACCAAGTTGTTAGGTTCTAAGAATGTTTCAGGTCAGATAGATAGGTGCTGGGAGGAATCTTTCAAACAAGAGTCACAGCCTCAAGAAAAAATTCCAGGCCACTCTACAAGCAAAGGAGAAAGGGTGACACAAAACGAGGGCAAGCGAAGAAAAGCTGAGGACGTTCTCAAAGGTCAGACTTCAAAGGGCAGCGATAAGAAGGAATCCTCCAAGTCCTTGGTTCGGCAAGGAAGCTTCACCATAGAAAAACCTAGCCCCAACATACCCATAGAACTTATTCCCCATATAAATAAGCAGACTTCGTCTACACCGCCTTCTCTGGCTTTGACAGCTGCCAGCAGAATACGAGAAAGAAGTGACTCTGTGGATACTGATTCTAGTATGGACACCACCCTTATTCTAAAGGACACAGAAGCGGTAATGGCTTTTCTAGAAGCCAAGCTGCGTGAAGATAATAAAACTGATGAAGGCCCAGATACTCCCAGTTATAATAGAGACAACTCTATCTCCCCAGAATCTGATGTGGACACAGCGAGTACAATCAGTCTGGTCACGGGAGAGACTGAAAGAAAGTCAACCCAAAAGCGAAAGAGTTTCACGAGTCTCTATAAAGATAGGTGTTCCACGAGTTCTCCTTCTAAAGATGTTACAAAATCATCATCTTCAGGTGCTAGGGAGAAAATTGAGAAGAAAACAAAAAGTCGTTCCTCAGATGTAGGCTCAAGAGCGGATGGTCGCAAATTTGTACAGTCCAGTGGAAGAATAAGACAACCTTCAGTGGATTTAACAGACGATGACCAGACCTCCAGTGTACCTCATTCTGCCATCTCTGACATTATGTCATCAGATCAGGAAACTTACTCTTGTAAATCTCATGCCAGGACTCCACTTACCTCAACTGATGAGCATGCACATTCCAAACTGGAAGGAAGTAAAGTAACTAAATCTAAGACTTCTCCCGTAGCACCTGGATTTTCCAGTAAATCAACGACTCTTCCCAGGCCACGGCCTACCAGGACTTCCCTCTTGCGCAGAGCACGACTTGGTGAAGTGTCCGACAGCGAACTGGCTGATGCTGACAAAGCATCCGTTGCTTCTGAAGTGTCCACAACCAGTTCCACGTCAAAGCCGCCCACAGGGAGGCGTAACATCTCTAGGATTGATTTACTGGCTCAGCCTCGTCGAACAAGGCTCGGCTCCTTGTCAGCTCGCAGTGACTCTGAGGCAACAATCTCTAGAAGTAGTGCCTCTTCGCGGACTGCAGAAGCCATCATTCGAAGTGGAGCCAGATTAGTACCTTCAGACAAATTTTCTCCTAGAATTAGAGCTAATAGTATCTCTCGACTGTCAGACTCCAAGGTCAAAAGTATGAGCTCAGCACATGGCTCTCCTTCAGGTAAATTGGGTCCAGACTTTTTACAATATTAGCATAATATTTCTTTCATGTTTTGGGACTCCTTTTTAAAAGAAATTAGATGTCTAGTGTGACTTCTAAAAATATTCGGCAGAAAGGTTATGCTATAAGAGGTTCAGCAGAAAGGTTATGCTATAAGAGGGTATTTTCTCCTATAAAAATTATTTTAGTTAGCTCATTAGTAAATGGAAAATTCAGAAGTTACACACACTTCCAATGAATGCTCTGGGGTAAAGTAGTGATTTCAAAATTAGAACCTATTTCAGAATGTTAGTGTCTGGATTCATGTGTTAAATTAGATGAATAATACCTGGATTAAATAATAGGAATTAACATTGTACTGCTAAAAGCATGTGTTTGATTTTTAAATATCCTCACATAATTCAAGGCCCTTAATCTGAAGAAGAGCAGGATACCCTTTATTATTCCTTGAGAGCTAAGTGAAATAATTGCTGTTTTACCCTTGCCTTTCCCATTTATGTAGAAATGTCTCATATGCTTTTTAAAGTTCAATCTGTTTACAGTTGGGGCAGGTGAAAACTAATTCTTAATATACTTCAGCGGAAGAAGTGGATTCGTGATAATCCCTAAGCACATATGGGTCTAACCGGCTACAGAAATGTAACTGGTCACGAGTGCATCTCATAAACGCTCTTCTGTCCCTTAACTCTAGTCATTAGCTGTCATTGAGTGTACTTCCAAAGGTTACTTACCCACTCCAGAATCTAACGGCTCCTGGGATACTCTGTGCTGGTGTACTTCATACTCACAGCTATAGCCAGGGAGAGTACGTGTGTGACCAGAGTCCTCACCCACATTTCTGTGTGTACCTGTGAGCGTCAACCCTTACTTCATAATCAGCCTCACTCCTGGGTGGGGCTGCAGAGGCCAGTGGGGGGAAACAGCTGCTCAGAGATTTAGCCTCTCTTACCAGCACGAGCATCTGAGCACGTGCGAAGGCTCGAGGGAAGAGTGAGGGACGGTTGGTACGCAATCTGGTGTTCCGAGTTCGATGTCTGCCACAGTGTAGCCATGGGCCCCAAGCCTAACGGTGCTCCTCGTGTTCTGTTTTCACTCTGTATTCCCCTTCTCTGCCCTCACTGCCACGCTCACATCTCCCTCTCTCCGGCTCAGGGGCTGTGGTGGTGACGGGCAGATCCATGGTGGGAGTGCATGTAGGCGGGACATAGGTGACCTAGAATCCTAACTCCGGAAGAAGAGCTGGCATTTTCCCTCATGCCGCCACCCTCCCTGCTTCTGCACTCGAAGCTTTCAGTGCTGGTTCATGCAGTTACCGCAAGCGTTTTAGAACTCACTGCTCTCTGTTGGTTGATGTTTACCCAGTGTTGGTTTTCTGTCCTTCTTATGGCTCTACCTCTTCAGTTCACATTTCCTTTGTGCTACATTCTCTGGTGTGTACTGTGATAGAGTTTCTTCTGCCACGTGGCGTGTTCGATCACCTCACCTCCGCTTCAGTACGCAGAAATGTTACAGTTTTCTCCTGTCTCACCGTAAGCTGTAACGCAAGCGTATGTCACCAAGTAGCATGGGACGGTTCCTTCTGTACCAGTCGTCTGGCCCGGAACACATGAGTGAGCTGGTCTTATTCCTCGGGGTTGAACACGAAGGGCTTCTGTGAGCAGCAAGCCAAATAGGACTACTTAAGCAAGTCTAAGAAACCGCTATGAGATGCTACGTTATGTCTTTAAAGATAAATTGTGTTTTCTGCTTTGAATACAGAACTTGATAAACATGCAGTTTTCTTTATCCAAAAAGTACCTTGAATTA
Source organism: Zalophus californianus (assembly GCF_009762305.2). Lineage (NCBI taxonomy): Eukaryota > Metazoa > Chordata > Mammalia > Carnivora > Otariidae > Zalophus > Zalophus californianus. The sequence goes on along the minus strand of NC_045604.1, from coordinate 62,588,796 downwards.
TTCTCCAGGGTAAATTGAGGCACGTGATATGGGCCTTCTTCATACTTACTCGCGGCATATTAAATAATTAGAACCATAGAATTGAAAAGCTGGAAGGGTCATTCTGTTTAGGTAACTCGGGCCAAGAGATTCAGTGACCCGCCCTGGTCACATAGCCGTGGCAGGGACAGGATGAGAAGCCCCAAGGCCTTTTCATTCCCAGCCTCTTGCTGCTTCTGCCATATCCGGTCTGGCTCTCGGAAACAGTCTGTATCTACTTGCTTGCAGGCTTCTAGAGGATGGCTGGAATTTACTGGATTCTCTCAGGAGTGTATACAAGGCCAAAATACAATATATTCGGTATATTGTCCACTATAATCTATGTAATTCTCATGTTTTACTAAATTCATGAAGCCATATCATGATCCAGGATTGTATGTTCAGATTCTCTCAAGATACCCGTTTATAGTATTCTATACCATCTAGAAGGATAATGGCTAGGATCTCGTAGTCAGTGGTAATGTACTAAAGTAGTTATATGGGTAGGTAATAAAAAAAAAAAAAGAAAAACAGACACCTTTTTGATCTAGTTGCTAATTGGGGTGTCTTTGATGCTGTGATATTTCTACTTAAGATAATTATAATACCTTGAATGGAAAAAGCAAATAAAAATTCTTAGATTTAGCTTTTGAATTATGATTTAAGGGGCGCCTGGGTGGCTTAGTCAGTTGAGCGTCTGCCTTCGGCTCAGGTCATGATCCTGGGCCCCGGGTCAGACTTCCTTCTCAGCGGGTAGTCTGCTTCTCCTTCTACCTCAGCCCCTTTCCCCTGTGCTCCCTCTCTCTCAAAATAAATAAATAAAATCTTAAAAAAATATATATGATTTAAAAGAATGTAAAACCATACTGGTCAGGGTTGCTGTACAAACGGTAAACTTTACAGGAGATCTCTGAACCTAGAGCCTGTGATATGTCCAGATTGGCATATGTGAAAATAATTCTGTAATGTTTCAAATTTCATAATTTAGGCCATGTCTAAAAAAAGCTTTTCAAAGAAATGTGTATGATAAAAATAGAAGAATGGAATCTCTGACTTAGAAGCATTAAAAGTTCTTTTATGCTTCTTTCATTCTGATGTAATATGCTTTTAGGAAGGTTTAGTCCCCACTCCACCCCCCCACTTTCCTTCAGTGATTCTTCAATATCAAGTTATGTTAAAATATCCAGATTTACTTTGATAAGATACATTTAAAACCAAGTGTGCTGAATTATCAAAATAAAGCAATTGGTTTTCATTATGTTTTAGATGCACATTTAAAAAAAAAAAAACGTTAACATCCTTAGAATTTTTTTTAGGCTGTTTGCTTTCTCCTTTTTATTCTAAACCTCAAATTTTATAGATGGTAGGAATTAGGTATTGGGCATGCATGGCTTCAGTTATTTCTTCCTCCAGGTCAAAGATCAATACAGAACATCGCCAGGGATCTTTTCCCCCAAATGATCTTATTGCTACCTGCTTATAGATACACATGTAAAATATGTTTGTTGTTTTGTTTCCCACCAAAATATTCTGATATAAAGTGTGAAATGTAGTGTTTGTTTCCTGAAATGTGTTTGTTACATCTATAGATGTGGATGTGTTTTAAGGCCAACAAAGTTTTGGTTAGCAGTAAAAGAAGCCAGAGCATTCACAAATAAATAATCCTAGTAACTCTTCCTTTTTCAATTCTTGACAGTATGTCTTCATAGTGAATAGTTTATTACTCCCATAAGAAGGAGTGTTGCATAATTTTATAACTAAAACAAGTTTTATAATTAATGTAACAAATAATTTTCAGGTTAGCTATAAAATTAATTAAGCTGATCTTAGAACTTTGATTTTACTATATCTGCTGTCTAGCACCTCACCAACCAAGAAAACCTCCCTAGGGATTGGGATTTCAAATACCTTTGACATAAATTTTCAATTTAATGATTTATCTGAAATGTCTTACTAGTACCAATAATATATCAAATAAGCCTAATGCTATAAAATTAAATTTAATTCTATGCAGGGTTTTACCTGAACAGAATAAAATTCAAGAGGAAGAAGTAAAATTTCTCTTCATGGTTAGAAATCACAAAAACCATCATTCCATGAGAAATTGAGGATGTCTTTTCAAAGAAGAGTTAGCCTAACTGGAATTGTAAAAATAAATTTTTTAAATAAGGATTTCCTACCATGTAATCATGAAGTCCTTGGAATAACAGCGAAAGAGCTTTGAACTCTGGGAGTCGGTAGACCTGGCTTAAACTTTGATTTAAGTAAGGCAACACCTTTCCAGGCCTCTTTTTTTCTCCATAAATTGAAGAACTTATGCTAATGTCTAAGGTCCTAATTCTCTAAAATTCTATGAAATAAGTAGGCAATAGGGAAAGTTGAAAACATTCTAACTTGAAGTTTATTCTGCAGTAACTAGCAGATTGTAGGGATATTTTTTCTTCAGATAAACTGTTGCTGCTATAGTTTAGAAGCAAAGATTAAGAAAGCAAAAGGTGCTGAAAGAAGGTGTTTGGGAAATCACAGGCCCTGGTCTCTCTCCACGGGCAGTGATCGTTCTGCTGGTGTCTGCTCTCATCTCGGCTGTTCTGCAGGCCAGGCGGTGTCTGGACGGGACGGAAGCTCTGCTTCCTAGCACACCCTGTGGGTGATTGGTGTGCCATTGTAAGGACAACCCTTACTTGAGAATTTCATCCCTCAGCTATACCCTACTTATTTTATCTCTCATTTTGCTCTCAATTTTAAGAGAACAAGCCTAAAAATGTTACTTTTCAGTTTCTAAGCTATGCTTTATTCTTATGGTTGCTTTTCTTTGTGAAGATATTATCAAGTTTCACCAATCTTACTGGCCTCTAGATAGACCTGTAAAAATAAATGGGAACTTTATGAATGTCATTTGAAAAAGGAGTTTTTCTCTTTTTTTCCCTCCAAAATGTAATTATTTTGTGATCTTGAGATTCACACTATTAAAAGTTGATTCTCATGTGGCTCTACTTACATATTGTCACCTAACACCTAGCACTGGCTTCTCAGTTTCTCCTCCTGCTTTCATGTGTTGTGCCACCATGAAATAAAGCAGCCATGCTTTCTGAGTTATGCCCAAGTGAACGAGCTTAGCTCCGTCATGCCTACCTATGTTTTCACATCTCCTGCAGTTTATTACAACTCTTTACTATTGGTTTTGTTTTCACCCCAAACAACTTTCAGTTGTTATAAGTATGGTTTCCATAGTTTCCAAATCAAAAAATCGGGAAATTTAATCTAACAAATCATCTTTTTCTTACTTGTGAACTTGTTTTCTATGAATAATATTCTAAGGTAGCAAAATGAATAAACATTTAATGTTTAATGAAATGCCTTTATTAAGAGGTATAAACATTGCAATATTTCTAATTTTTTTTCCTAAAGCCTTTTTGCTCTTATTCCTTTTCTGAAATTGTTTTCAAGTATTAGGGTCAGTTCAATTTGTAGGGTTTTTTAGATGTCTAAAATAGTAATTTTCCACTGTGGTAAAAGTATTTTTATATTAATGAATTATCTTATAATGGTAAAACCAGAAAATATATTGACTACCGCCTTCAAAAGACACTATGAGTAATTACCTGCAGTTCTGTGTATGTGTTTGCATACACTTCTTCAGAAAGCCATGAAGTTTCTTCTATCTTCTTATATGCATAAATCTTGTTCCAAGCTCCACGAGCTTCAAATGGGAGTGTGAATCAGGACAAATGGGTAGGCTCTGATACAGGGCATATTCCCAATTATAGATTTCTCTGCTTCTTAAAACAATTCTGGTGGCAATGATCATCAGTTTATCTGACAGCCACCTGAGCCTTACCAGAGTCCCAGAGGCAAAAATGTGATTTGGGGAGGAAAAGATAGGAGAAGTATAAAATTCCAGTGAAGTAGGATGAAGGAATTTTAGACTCTACCAACCTGTGCAGCCTAGGGTCAGTTCCTGTTTTAAAAGAAGTGGCGAGAGAGGGAGAGAGGGAGAAAGGGAAAGAAAAAGAAAACTTCTCTAATATTAATAGCAGTTGGAACTACTAGCGGGTACAAAGTTTTTGTCACTTTAGCCACCAAAAACATCTCATGTTTTTCAGTAGGTTTTTCCTAACCTGAGAAAAGCAAATGGTCAGTATCTAGGAATTCATTCATTTATTCAAAAGTAGTTATTAAACATTTGCTAGCCAGACAGTCTGCCAAGTGCTAGGTGTGCTGGAGTAGATTAAACAGGCATGGCTCCGGCCCTTGTGAAGTTTACCATGAATCAGCCATCATTGCCCTGTTTTTGACCTCTATCCTGTGCCTCACAAATTATTTGTATGTTTGGTTCTCCCATTAACAGTAGTAGTGAAATTAATTTGTCTTCTGATTTTTCAGATGTGTCAGCAATGCCATCTCTTAAGTGTCTTTACTAACCTTAAATAAGAAAGTGATTGCCACTTTCTTTAATGTGACTATTGACAGTACCTCCTGTGCTTTCAGTGTCAGTGGTTGGGAGAATAGCTCTACAGAGCTTTGCTCCTTTGTAGGTCTTATGTCATTGTCTATTTTCACCATATGCTTTCGGTGTCAAAGTGGCAGAGAGTTGTACTGAAGATGCTTTGTTGTGTTTTTACCATGTAAAAAGATTTTTTCCAATCATAGCATAACAGGATGTTGAATGACAGAGGTAATGTTTTTTTTCTGCCATAAAAGCATAATTTCCACAGCAGGAATTATGCACATTTGTATGTTGGGAAAAGAGGTTTTTACCATCTCCATGTTGAAAGTCTATGTGGCATGAGGAAATCTTTTCCCTTTTTTTTATTTTTGTTGTTGTTGATGTTACTGTCTTTTAAAAAAAATCCATATCTTCACTCAAATGAGAAATATTTGCAACTAAAAAGTACTCAAGTTAAACATTTATGAATAGAGCTTGCTTAGTTGTTTATCATTAGTGAATTTGTCATCTGAGTGTTTTATTCACCATACTACAGAAAACATGTTCTTTCAGTTGTTTTTGATTACTCATTGTTTTTAATTCACCAAAATGTATTGTTTCTATCTTTAAGAAGTGGTAGACTTATGATTTTTGTGAGGTATGTGTATGTCAGTTATTGAAAATTGTGCTGTGTGTGTCTCATGGTGTTTTTGAAATCATGATTTTTTTCTCCTTTAAAAGGTAACATAATAATTCTTTTTTTAATAATTAAACTAATTTAGTAAATTCAAGATGGAGGCGCTTTCCTACTGATTATGCTTCCACCTCAGAAGATGAATTTGGATCAAACCGTAATTCCCCTAAACATACTCGTCTACGTACTTCTCCAGCCCTGAAAACTACTCGGTTGCAGAGCTCTGGGTCAACAATGCCTACTAGTTCTTCGTTCAAGCACCGGATCAAAGAACAGGAAGACTACATCCGAGATTGGACTGCTCATCGAGAAGAGATAGCCAGGTTGGTTTTTAATGGATCATCTTTAAGAGTTGAAATTTTTTGTCAGTGTTTCAACTTGATAACATATTTTAGCTTTTGTGGGATTTGTACAAATAGTCCAAGAAATGAAATCTGCAGGTAGCTATGAACTTAGTCTTCCTCCAAAGTATTGCTCGCCATTCAATTTCTCTCGGTTCATGTTTTTAATGCCAATGCTACTAACATTGTAGAACGAATTTATTTTGGTTGCAGCCCCCCTTTCTTGTTTCTAGATACCATTTTTGAAAGGTAGTGTCAGCTACCTTAATTCTTACATAATTAAGAATTGTGCAGCTGAATTTTTGATTACTTCCCTTTTATCTTCCAAAGAGGTAATATATTGCTCATGTTCTCTGGGGAGAATTAGAGGAGGTGGATTTTTACTCACACTTGTATGAGTTCATTAGGCACAATTTAATTCAATCCTTTATTAATTAATTTGAATATTAAATACATTTGTTTAGTGTAACCTTTAGGTTATGTAATAAAAATTCATGCTGCAGATGTGATTTTTAATTAGTACCTTGTCATGGCTGAACATTGAAGAGAGGCTACACTCAAACAGATGCTCTTGTAGTTAAAATATGTTTTTTTAAGTTTGTAAGATATTAAATTTTACTGTGATGTTTTATACCATAAGTTACCTAAACATTTTCACCGTTTACATGCTATAGTTATTTCTGCCTTCAGTTTAAGACCCTGATCTTCAAGTTTTACATTTGGCAACATTATTGAAGAACATAATATAGAATAGTCCATAGGTGCTTTAAAAAAATAAATTCTTACCATAATTTAATGGTATTTATCTTTTTTTTTTCTTTGTTGACTTCTGTGAATTACGTTTTTTCCTGGCTCATTTCTTTAATGTTTATGTTTTTTGGTCTTTAATGACCATTTACTTGTAATTGCTTATAATTCTTTGACAACATGCCCTTTTATTCTCATTGTGCTGTTTAAACATTTTATTTTGCCATACAGATAGCTTTCTGTGAGACTAATTATTGAGGTATTGCAAGCCAGTTAGGGGACAGGCCTGTATGTCCTTCAGGATCCGTGAATTATTATGAGCCTGCAGGATGCCTGCGGTGAATTTCAACCCATTTGTTATTCTTGTGGGCATGGCTGGCGACAGCTCTCTTCCTCCCATCCTTTCCCCTTCCTGTGGAGGAGAGATCTCACTGCACCTGCTCAGGAGGTACCTGAGGGAGCTAGAGGGTGTGTCTGCTTCCCCTTCGAGGGCCCACCCCCTTGAAGCCCTGGGCCCCAGACCAAAACACCTGGACCCACTTCCCTGCCCCCATGCAGAAAAGAGATACTGCAGAGGGGACAGTGCCCAGGAACTCGAGGTGACCTTTTCACTTGCTTCCATCTTGTTACCACATGCATTCTATCACCACTGTCTCTGTACCTCGTTATCTGTAGCAGGACTGCTAAATGGCCAGGCCATTTAATCTCTAATGGCTTTATGCCTTTTCCCCTCTAGTTTGTTAGCAGCACTACACTTATACAACTTGCCTTTGGGATTTTAATTTTTTAAGGTGTATTTTTCAGCCATATATCTGAAAGCAAGGAAAACAGATGGATTGCAAAGCTCCAAATAAAATGTTTGTATCATTTTAGAATTTCCTCCTCTAGCAGATTTGATGGGGGTGGAGACTAAGAATAAGAACAAGGATTATAAGCTTGCAGTTAAAAAAAAAAAGTATACAGATACAAGATTATGAAATATTCCAGTGAGCGTAACCTAGAAGCATCATTATGGAATTAGTAAGCTTAGATTTAAGAGCTGTATGAAGAGGTCCATACTATTTATTGAATTATATAAATCTGTCATTTCTACTTGAAGATACTCATTACTTTGGTTTTCTTCATAATTTTGCTCTTTAGAATTCCTAATGCTGGTTTTTAGTAGGTGCTGAGACTTTTAAGCAGTGTGGATTTAAACCAATTTAATGGTCTGTATTATTGAGCCAACTTTAAGATAGAAATTGTCACATAAAGAAACAACTGGCATGTACAAGATAAACTTGCAAATTAAAAGAAGGCTTTGGGGTGCTTACTACTGAACAGTTTACAGCGTGTGTACATTAGTTATTCGTGTTAGTATAGTTTTTACTGTATAACCTGTTGAGATTGCTATTGTCTCTTTATTTAACTTGTTTTTTTCTAATTAGCTCACACTGCTGTCTACAAATATCAGAAGCTTCACTGTACAAGGGTCTGCATTAAAAAAACTTGAAACCAAAAGTGGATTTTTGGATAAACTCATGCTTATCTATTTTTTGTCTCTTTTAAATTTGGTTATTCTGTTCTTCATCCTAGTTCATTTATTTCAGAAATGCAAGAGTTGAGCATAGTATGTAAGAGAACACTTTAAACTCTTTCCAGAAGAATTATATCAACAGTTAACAAGTTTTTAAAAATTACATGTGGAATGATAATGTGAGATGTAGCATGACATAATAAAAAGATCTAGTTAACGCCACTTATTGGTGACTTTAACCAAAAAACGCTCATATAACCTCTCCTAAGCCTTATTTTCCTCATCTGTAAAACAAGATGTAAAACAAGATGGTGAATACCTCTCCTACAGGGTGGCTGTGAGAATGAAGTGAGTTGACGAGTATAAAGCTTCTTTCTAGGGGTGCTCATTATCATGTAGTGTTTTTGACTCTATTGTAATATACATTACATAATCATATATAATATAATGTGCTCCTTATATTAATTCTAAGCTTATAAGAGATCAGAACATATTTATTGGTGTTCTTCCTACCTTTTTGTATTGGTAAATAAAGGAATTGACCACAGATTGTGTCTATTAGGCCATAAGCTTCCATTTAGCTTCTTTTTAAATCTGTAGTTAAATTGTTGATGCAACGACTGAATTCCTTGAAAGTCTTTCAAGCTTACATTTTGCCCAAGTTAAAAAAAATGTTACTTTGTACCTGCTTTCGATTTTAAAGTTGCAGAAGCTTTCACGTGTTGTTTTAAGAATGTTCTGCCATTCCAAAACCTTCCCTGTGGAAGTAGCCAAATTGAGTTCAGTAGATGCATAACTTGGAAAACTTTCATATCTCATTGAATTGAGATCTCTCTTGAGAAAAGCAGGAATATCAGTGGTAGATTATTAAGTTTCTCCTCTTAAAAATAACAGTAAAGGAAAAAAATTCAATTTTTTCTTTTGCTTATCACTGATAATATTTATTTAGTTCTTCAGTCCGTGTGGCTTGATAGCACAAATAAATGGCTCTTTGGAAATGAGTTCTGCACCTGGGATCTGGCCCTGCCTTAGCTATTTGTAAGTTGTGTTGTCATGATCAAGCCCCTCACTTTCTCTGAGAATGTGTCCTGATTCACATTCAGTTAGAGAAGTCCTACCTCACAAGAACTTTGTGACTCTCAGATGACCCAGTGTTACTGTGACGTGCCGTGCGTAGCGTGACGGGCTGAGTCGGAGTTACTGACCTCTTCGGCCATCTGGGGAAGCTTATGGAGCTCCTCTCAGGATAGCGCTCCTGAATGCATCAACATAAAATTCTTAGTTGTGTTTCAATATGACTGCCTTTGTTTGTAATGTTATCAAAATATTTTTAAAGTGACAGAGCAATATATGGTTCTTTGTTAACATACTAACTGGAACATTATTGCTGTGGGTTTCATGACTGCCGTGGGTTTAATTTTGAAGTAGTAATGACTGATTGTTTTGAGATACCTATAGCAACTATAATGTGATTTCTCTTGGTGGAAATACCACAAAAAATACCACTATTGTTTGTTACTTGTATTTATAACTGAAAGAAATGCTAAGCTTCATTTGAAGGTTAGTGAAAATGAAGTTGTAATTGCTTTCTTATCCAGGGTCAGCGACTTCTTGGGTTCTCTTTACGCTTGCCTTCTATTAAAGCTGGTCATTAACACTAATGGGTGTATTTTAAAAGACATATCACTACTTCTGGGTGTTTAACATATTTTTCAAAGTGACAGTTTATGTGAATTTAGTTTTATTAACTTTTAGAATTAAAGTGTAGGACTTTTAGTATCCAAATAGTTAAAAGGATTTCCCAAAAATCTTAAGTTTTTGGTACAAATCTTTACTTGGATACACAACTTACGTAACTGATTCTGTCACAAATGATTGTTTGTGGAGCTGTTATTTAAAAGGGATTAAACCTCCTTTCTACAATTACTACCAGGATCAGCCAGGATCTTGCTCTCATTGCTCGGGAGATCAACGATGTAGCGGGAGAGATAGACTCAGTGACTTCGTCAGGCACTGCCCCTAGTACCACAGTAAGCACTGCCGCCACCACCCCTGGCTCTGCCATAGACACTAGAGAAGAGGTAGGAGATCTTCATGGAGAAATGCATAAGGTTCTTTCTTTTCTTTATTTCTTTTGCTTTTAGCTTTTTGCTTAGTTTATTTTAGTTACATCCACCCTTCCTGTTTGCATGAAGCTCTGCATTTTCCAACTTTGGTTTAAAAAAATTTTTTTTTGTTTTTGTAACAAAACCAGCAAGGGCTAACATTTGGTCTACTATTAACAGGAAGCTGTAAAATTATTTAAAACAAGCACTTTTGTCAGCCAATTATTGGCGTATGGTTTCACTTTAAAGTGTGACTATAAATGGCATCCAAAAAGCAAACTAAAACTTGATAAATGATTGTATAGTGTTTCTGTAAAGTTTGGCTATGAAAATACTTCAATTAAAAAAGGTATCTTTATGCCCAGTTAGCCAGTAGATATCTCTACTAGCAAATGCAGAGAAAATTACACAGTTTTCACTACTTTAAATAATTCTGTTGAAAAATACACATATAGACTCAAGGATACTTGAAAGTTGAAATATAGGTATTTATACACACAGACAAAAATACATGTATATTCAGTTTTGAAACATTCTTGTAAATTCTGGAATGGAAGGTAGCATGTGTGGACTACTGCCCTTCCCAAACCAGGGCCTCCTGCCCTCCAGCTCCAGGGGCCAGTATCTGCATAACCTTGCTCCAGAAGGTGCCTTTAACGGATAATATAAAATGAATGGTACTCTGCCACGTTGGCTCTCTTGATCTGGTGCAAGCAAAAGATTGGCATTTGAGAGAATGAATTAAAAGTTTTGTTAGGACAAAGCCACATTCTTTTGTTTAATTATCTGGCTGTTTTGTGCCACAGTATCAGAAATGAGTAGTTAGACACTATATGACTGCAAAGCCTAAAATATTTATTATCTAGCCTTTTACAGAAAAAAAAATGCCAGCCTCTAATGAGCTTCCTTAATTTTATGAAATAACGTCCTCAATAGTAGCCCAAAATGGCTAGCCTTTTTGACAAATTTGATTCTGATAAACTATGTTAATAATATTTTCTTCCTTTGCTTTTTGTTACATTTCCTTTTATAATCTAGTTCTTTAATGGTCATTTTTTTTTCCCTTCATGTATTGTCTGATTTGGTAAATGAGCTTTCATGAATCTGTGTAGAGTTTTGTTACCACATTGATCAATTGTAAATGTATATAAAATCATCCTCATTGGTGAAAAACAAAAGGATCTTCTTGGTGGCAAGACATACACAATTCTTCTGGTACATTTAAAATTATAAGCTATTACTTTCTCAGCTATCTAACTAAATTTTACCTAACATGATTATACATTCACTCAGACCCAGTAAAATTATTCAGACATTTCATTGAATAGACTTTCATTTTTTCCTTTTTATCTCTGAATATTGTACTAAAGTTTATTCCTTCTTCAGTAAACCTGAGTTACTTTGTATTGTATTTGTATAATTTGCACTGTAGATGGCAGTATGTCATTTTTACTAGAATATGTCATTTCTGTAGCATTGTTCAAAGTTTACCTAAGACCAAAATACTTATTCTGTGGATTTAAATTTTTTTTCCTTTTGTAAACTTAATTGGAATTTACAATTTATGTATCTGTGAAGAAATTTGGCACCTGGATTTGGGGAGGAAAAAAACAAGATAGGAAACTAAAAGGAAAAGAAACATTATTTTACATTGGTAAGGCAATGTGAATAAAATAAACTTGTCCATCTACATGGCTCAGCTTTTTCTGCTTACCATCTGTTTTCCATCTGGGGAAAATCTTATCCATTGAAGAATTGAATTTAGCATAGTTCTGTATTTTGGATTTTAAAAAATAAAATCTATGTAGATGTACATCTATTTTATTAAAACAGGTACCTTTAAAGTACTTATAAAAAGAAAGAGTAATTGGTTTATTGAAGATATCATGCTTCTGTTACTACCTGATAATGGAATAACTTCTGTCTAAAAAAGAAAATTATGTTGCCAGTATCGGTACTTTTCCAAATTATTCTCATAAGGATCTGCTTTTGTCCTATTAGTTGGTTGATCGTGTTTTTGATGAAAGCCTCAACTTCCGAAAGATCCCTCCATTAGTTCATTCTAAAACACCAGAAGGAAACAACTGTCGGTCTGGTGATCCAAGACCTCAGCCAACAGAGCCCCCTGATCATTTAACAATTACAAGGCGGAGAACCTGGAGTAGGGATGAAGTAAGTAACCATAAACTTTAACAAATGTCAGAGGAGGCATGTCCTGTTGTGGGAAAAGGAGGAACTGTTTGATAAATGGGGCTGGGGGAAAAAAGCACTTATCCTTATGAGTAGAATGAAATTTCATCCTGACATCACATCATGTACAAATAATTAACTACAAATGAATTACGTTTCTAAAGGGCACAAAAGCAGAATTTTAAAACTTTTAGTAAAAAATACAGGTCTTTCACATTATAGTCAGGGGTGATTTCTTAAAAGACACAAAAAGCTGTGACTTTAAAAGATTGATAAATTAAGAGTGCATTAAAGGACTTTTGTGAAACATACAGTCAACAAAGGATTAGTATACAGAATACATAAAGAAGTCCTACCAATCAACTTAAAAAGGCAAAAACAGCCCAACAGAAAAATCTCCAAAAGACATGAACAGCATTTCACTGAAGAGAAATTACCTCAGATCTTCAAAATACAGAGATGTTCAACTTCCTGAGTATTCAGAGAAATACATTTGAAGACTACAGTGTGATTCTTGTTCAATTGAGAACAAATTAAAAGTCTTTTAAAATATTAAGTGTTTGAGAATGTAGATACATAGACTCTTCATGTGTGGCAGTGGAGGTTAAATTTGCTGCAGTCACTTTGGAAAAACGGTTGACATTATTTCCTAAAGTTGAACATAAACATATCCCATGATCATACCACATGGTTTTACTGCTAGTACATACTCAGGAGACACCCATTCCTATTTGACAGAAGTAGTCATGCGAACGAATATTACAGCACCGCTGTGGACAATAACAAAAACTTGGAAACAATCTAACAGGTTTTATCAGCAGAAAAGTGAACATATAAACTGGTATGTTTACAAATTGAATAATTACAGAGTAATCAAAACAAATGAACTACAGCAATATGCCACAATAGGGATGAATTTTAGCCATATAACATTAAATGAGAAAAGTAATTCTCAAAAGAGTATATATAATGTGATTCTTTGTCATACATTTTTTAAAAATGAAAATATATACTTAGGACAGAAATAGATGTACCAAAATGATATGGAGAGGAAGGCAAGGGAATGATAAATGGGCTTCAGGATACTGTTTAATCTGGGTGGAGGGTGGCAGGGAGATAGAATGGAGGAAACCATATGACTAGTGGTAGATTACATCAGTCAGCTATTTCTGCATAACAAACCACAAAAATCTCAGTGGCGTAGAGTGGTAAGCGTGTATTTATTACACACCTGTGAGTTAACTGGTCCAGCCCAGCTGGACAATTAAAAGTTGTAGGTCGGATCCAGCTCTGTCCATGTGTCTCTCATATTGCTTGGACAAGTTGGCTAGCCAAGGCTGCTGCTTGTCATGGCTATATCAGAAGCACAAGAGAGCAAGCCCCACCATGCAGGCATATTTCATCTTCATATCGTGTCTGCTAATATCCCATTGGTGAAACCAAGTCACATAGTGGAGGTCAAAGGCAAGTATCCTCTTTCTTTGGGAGGGAATGCGTATTTTTGGCCATCTATTCTGTTCCATGGTTATTGCTGCATTCTAGCTTTTGTTTTGGCTGTTAGATTATCATAAGTTTATAATTTATAATTTATCATTATTAAAGAGAAAGAAAAAGTGGTCCAAATTGGACTAGTGATTTATATCACGAATTAAGAATTATGATTAATTGTGTACCTGTGAACCAGTGCAGATAAAAATTGTTAAACTCTCTTAAAAATAAATGTGACCCAAAGATACAAATGTAGGGATCCGAAGGGGTACATGCACCCCAATGTTTATAGCAGCAATGTCCACAATAGCCAAACTGTGGAAAGAGCCAAGATGTCCATCGACAGATGAATGGATAAAGAAGATGTGGTATATATACACAATGGAATATTATGCAGCCATAAAAAGGAATGGGATCTTGCCATTTGCAACGACGTGGATAGAACTGGAGGATGTTACGCTGAGTGAAATAAGTCAATCAGAGAAAGACATGTATCATATGACCTCACTGATATGAGGAATTCTTAATCTCAGGAAACAAACAGGGTTGCTGGAGTGGTGGGGGGTGGGAGGGATGGGGTGGCTGGGTGATAGACATTGGGGACGGTATGTGCTATGGTGAGTGCTGTGAATTGTGCAAGACTGTTGAAGCACAGATCTGTACTTCTGAAACAAATAATGCAACATATGTTAAAAAAGAAAAAGAAGAAGATAGGAGGGGAAGACTGAAGGGGGGAGTAAGTCGGAGGGGGAGACGAACCATGAGAGACAATGGACTCTGAAAAAGAAACTGAGGGTTCTAGAGGGGAGGAGGGTGGGGGAATGGGTTAGCCTGGTGATGGGTATTAAAGAGGGCACATTCTGCGTGGAGCACTGGGTGTTATGCACAAACAATGAATCATGGAACACTACATCAAGAACTAATGATGTAATGTATGGTGATTAACATAACAATAAAAAATTTAAAAAAATAAAAGTGGCCATGACAAGTCAGGTATAGAGAGGCTTATTGAAAAGGTTTATGATAATGGAAATTAGATGAAATGAGTGTGGGAAAAATTCAGGGATATAGAGGAGTTTATTCACCAAAGAATGGTTATTTCAAATAGCACCGTGGAAAGAGCTAATTGAGGAATGCCACGCGGCAGTGGTACAGGTAAAGGCTTAGGGCATGGGTAGAAGGAGAATATAGAAAGTAGCAGTGGACAGGAAGGGTGTGATCATAGGTTGGCATCCTGTGAATTCCTGGATTTAAGGAACAGGAGCTAAAAGTTAGTATGTAAGAATGTGTATCTTTGCAGTAATACGGAGTAGAAAAAGATGTCCAAAGGGAGAGCATGTAGCCAGCTCCATAGTTGCCACTGCAATATCCTGGATGGTTTTAAAACACACTCTTGTCCTGGCCTAAGTAATTGATGTTCTCCCCTCTTGCTTTGGCTTGTTTCCTCAAGGCCCACAAAATACCATTATGTTTATTTAGCCTTTCGTTGCCTGTTTGTTGCTGATCACATCCTAAGTAACTTTTTATCCCACACTAACTTCAAACCCTTGTCATTCTTAGGTTCTCGTTTTCCATGGTGCCTTCCATATTTATGCCACCGTTCACTGAACTCCCTTTCATTAGAATTTGTGTGGCACTGAAACAAAATTTAGCACTTACTAATGTTCTTTTTCCTATATACTTTTAACTCCTGCACTGGTCTTGAACGCTTCTTAACCTCCAAGGCCGTATCTTATTTTCTGGATGGTCTTGCAGAGTCTAGATACAGTTCTGAAATACAAGGAGGTGATTTGGGAGCTCACATCCAGCCCCAGGTTCAGTCCCTTTTCTAGCTTCTGCAGACCAAATCCAGCCTGCCACTTGTTTTTGTAAATAAAGCTTTATCTCAGCACAGCCAAGCCCACTTGTTTGCGTGTTATCCATAGCTGCTTTCACAAGAATGAGGTTAGTAGTTGTGACACCAGATAGCCTAAAGTCTTCACTCTCTGGCCCTTTACGGAAGAAGTTTGCCAACCCTAGTTTTGCCCATAAATTTCAACTAGGGTGGTACGAATGTCCATCATAAAAATTCATTTTTGGAGTAAATTTTTAAAAAGTATCTCTCCCACTAGTCTCTGCCCCAAAAAGTAAGGATTGTAATCTTCTTGATCTCTATGTTCATATTATTTGGTGAAAGATTAGATAATAAACTTAGTGTTCGAAATTATTCGTATTTTCCTTTTTTTTGGTCATTTGAGTTGGAGGCATGAGAGATGGGATCATGATAGTAATTGAACATAGGATAATATGGGTTGTTTTTTAAAAGTGATATGACCAAAATAGTATGGAAACTGGACACGTTAAAGAAAAGGAACCCCTTTATTGATATTTATTTCTCTTTCTCAGTTTAGTTATACATAACTCTAATGACATTCCTCATTGATTTTTTTAATTAAAATTAGCATAAATACTAAATGCCCCTAACCATAGTGAGCTGTGACTAGTGTTCTTGGTGGTTATACCATACAGTGATAATATTTTAATTTAGTTTCTTTGTATGTTTCAGGTCATGGGAGATAATCTGCTGCTATCGTCCGTCTTTCAGTTTTCCAAGAAGATAAGACAGTCTATAGATAAAACAGCTGGAAAGATCAGGTACTGTTCAGTTACTCAAACCTGCTGCCCCCGTCACGTTCCATCTCTTCTTTAGATTTAAGTAATTGCCAGAAGCTAGGCCACGTGAAGGGGGCAAAAAGGGAAACAAAAGACTCAATAGTCAGCCCTTTATAATGGAGAGTTAACAGCTACAATTACTTAATTTTATTAATAACCAGATACAGTTTACTCCTTCACAAAATAACAGTAAGTATTTTAAATTAACAGACCTTTGGGGTTTCTTTTATAAGGCCTGAAACTTGAGGCTAGTTTCCTCTTCTTCATCAGTAAAGAGGACAGTGTGCATAATCCCGTATGACTCAGAATACCTGCATACTTGCCTGCCTTGTGCGCTCAGTCATGAGGGCCTCAGAACTGTGCTGGACAAATAATACACAGTCAAAAATCGTTCCATCTGATTAAATTTGGAGACTTCATTCCCATATAAGGTGCTTTTAATCAGTGTTTATTTCATTTATTTATTCCTTTGGTTAATAATCCTTCCAGTATGTCCTAGTTTTAGAATATAATGTTAGTGGAATTAAATTCAAAATAACAATTTCATCACCTTCAACTGCATTGCGTACTTGAGCCAAACTTGAGGCATGCCTGACTCCTGGCATTAGTAAGTAAGCATGTGATTAGACCCTACAAATTTCACTGGATGGACTTGATCTGTCTGGCTGCCTGCTGTATTGGCAGCTCCTAGGAGGATGGGTTGTCATGGCGAAGGGGAGCTTGGTGACCGTGGTAGAAGATGATGGGATCAGCAGCCTCGGAAGTGACATAGTTGCTGGGGAACGCATAGACAGACCTCACCTAAGATGATATTAGAGTGCTGATTGTTTAATCACTGCATATGATGAAGATAAAAACAGTAGGCTCACTTATAAGCCCAGTCAGAAATTATAGAATATGTTATTCATAAATAGCATGCAACTAATTTAATTTCCTTAAAACCAAATGCAAACCTTAAAATGTACACATTAATTTAGAAAGGATCCAGTGAAATTGCATTGTTATGCTTTTTATCCTGTGTAACTAGTGATTTTAATAATAAAAAGGAAAGAGGGGTGATTGGGCTTGGTTGGAATAGAAGTTGTGAATAATAAAATCAGATAATTAAAGCAAAATAATGAAGACAAATCACATGGAGATAGCAGAAACCGCTAACTTCATCCAGGTGGATGTACTCAAATACATGAGCTAAAATATAAATTCCATGAGAGCAGTGTCTTTAATGATAAAGTACCTAGAATATACTATGTAACTATTGGTTAATGAGTGAATATTAAATTATTTTGTAGGAAGTTAAGTTTACTTAAAACTCATAGGGACGTGTGAAAATTGATAAGGGTAAATTGAAAAAACTGGATGTCAACATAATGGTAGTCATTAAAATAACTGTTTAAATTAATTGTATGTACAAGGTACTCCTTAAGAAAAGGCAAACATGCAGTCACTTTTTCACTGTTAAGGTAATATGCTTCAGATTTCAACTGTATTTGGAGGGGCTGTTGATACACTTCACTGATAGTCTTGAAAAGGTAAAGATATCCTTATGTGAAGACATCAAGGTGTATAAGAGTAAATATATTATGAGGTTCTTTGTATAAACTTTTAAGAAATGAACCTGGAGGGAAGAATTACATGTATATACGTACACATATGCACATAGTAGTTATTCTATATAATATGTATGTTTTTTCTGAAAGATTTATATTTTTAACCACGTTCTGTATTGTCAAAAAAAATCTAAAATGTAAAAAATAGGGTAAGACATAGAAGGCAATAAAGTGAAGAGATAAACTGGTACATTTTTAAGAGATATCAAGATAAGGGCTCAAGGTATAAAAGAAGGCTCAAGGTGTAAAATCTATGTAAAAATACTTCAGAAATTCATTGATGCTATGACTTAATTTCTAATTCCTATCATTAAAATTTTAAGATGTAATGAAACCATATCTGAATATGGTTTGTGAATTATAATATTCCACACAAATACAATTTTATATTGCTTATATGATGAAGTAATACATTTCATCAGTGTTTGATGAGTACCCAGTCATGGTAAAAACGCATTGAACATCATGTTATTGAATCAAATAGTTATATTTGAAAGAAATCATTTAGATAATTTTTTTCCAAAACTATTTCAAAAGTCTTTTTAAAATATTGTGTTTAAGGTGTTCTTTTAAAAACAACAGGCAATTTAAAGTATGTGTTAAACTACTATTAAAAAAATATAAAAATGGTTTGCTTTATCTTCCAGTAAATTTGGAAGGATGACCCATATAGCTAAATTTTGCATGGCGTTAGATAGTCAAAAGCTGGGTAAAGTAAGAGAACTGGGGGTGATGAGAGACAGTCAACCCTGGAAAGGTTAAGGAAAGATCCCTTAAAGTTGAGTTTATTAAAGAGTTTGGACTTTATCATAAAAAGCTGTGAAAGGCTAAAATGTTAAATATGGGTCCTCTTGATACGCTGTGTTATCCGTAGAAATGCCATGTAAGTCTCTTCGTGTGGTCATGTGACCTGCCAACTGGAAAACTTTGAATTCTCCTCATCTATAAATGGGGAATCCCTTGTCATTTCATCCCACCTCCTGAAATACAAGTCCTCTTTCCACACTAACTGGGTCCCCATCCACTCTTTTATTCATTCAGTAGATTTTCATAGTGCACCTGACTGGTACCATTCTTTCTTCCCATTGACTGTTCCTCAGTCCACTCTGAACTCATCCCTAGTTTTCTCCAGAGAAAAATACTTCATGTAGCTTTGACATTTAATTAAAATTGAGATCAAAGAACGCATTCATTCATTGGTTGATGGATTAATCTAACTGTCTCAGAAATTTAACAGAATTTAGAAAGGTGAAAAAAGAAAACAAAATAAGTAAAAATGCCTCAGTAGAGTTAATTTGATGTTATTTTGTCGCCTTCAGTGTAAACATTGACTTTTACAATGTGTAAAGCACTATGGCAGGCTCTATGGAAGATAATCAGGAAAATCTAACATCATCCCTACTCTTAAGAAGTTTACAATCTGGCCAGCAAGGCGCAAAGCATATCTACTGTTAATTGTTGTAGAAGGTGGCATGTGATAGATTGGTGCCCAGTTAGAGGTAAAGGCAGAAGAAGGGTCACTTTCACCTAGGACAATGAGGGGAGGCTTTATGGAAGGTAGTATTCAAAGATCGGTATCGTTTTTAATAACCAAATCTAGGGGAGAGAGCCTGGGCCTTTTGTGTGGAATACCAGGGTAGTTTGGGAAGTGACTGGTCCTTAAGTTTTATGCCAGGAGTTAGAAACTCAAATGCCTACCTGGGCCTAAATATATGCCTGTTTAAATTGCCCCAATACTTTCTATGGACACAACTGAAAATATTTATACAAGAACTGTTTTACAGCATTCTCATGCTATTCCGTGTGAAAGTGACACCCTCAAGCTGTGAGCACGGTCCTGTTTGCAAACTACCAGTTCGTAACCCTGATTTGCAGGTATTGAGGGATGCGCCAGAGAATAGATAGTGAAGGGCTTAGAATATGAACCAGAGACTTTTTATTCTAAAACCAACTGCTTTAGGAAAAAGGGTTTTTAGCTTAATAGTTAAAAATTACTGAATGAAATTATCCTTGGCATTTACTGTGTTTTCCATGCTGACATTTAGTCTGATTACTATTTTGAATCCATAATGTAATACATGAAGATCATTCGAAAGCTGTGAATTTTTTTTTTTTTTTTTTTTTTTTTTTTTCCTGAAAGATCTATAATGACCTTTAAACAAAGACAGTTAAGTTCTAACCATTGTGGCCCAGGCTAAAGTCATGTCTTGATCTAGTTTTCTGCTTCCTTAGTATTTAAATAGTGTATTTGAGTACGCTTTCTAAAGTCCAAATGCCAAGTTTGGCTTCTTAAATCCATACCACAGTATTTACGCATTATCTTAAAGTAAGTTTTTTATCCCTTCAGTGGCTTAGAGCTCTGGGGGGCTTTTTGTGTGTGTGAGTCAGGAACCTCAGGTGACCATTCTGAGCCATTTCCAGCAAAGGTGATACATGTATCCTTTAACGGTTTGAGAAGCCCTTGGAGTGCCTGGGTGGCTCAGTCAGTTAAGCGTCTGCCTTCGGCTCAGGTCATGATCCCAGGGTCCTGGGATCGAGCCCCGCATCAGGCTCCCTGCTCAGCGGGAAGCCTGCTTCTCCCTCTCCCACTCCCCCTGCTTGTGTTCCCTCTCTCGCTGCGTCTCTCTCTGTTAAATAAATAAATAAAATCTTAAAAAAAAAACCAAAAACAGTTTGAGAAGCCCAAGCATTTTACCCAGCAACCATATTCTGGCAGAATTCACTGGACTTTTAGCACGGTGTGGCTAAGCGCAGACTTGCTATATTATACCAGTCCATTGTAGTTCTCAGTTGGTCCCTGAAACAGTCTTTGTTTTCTTCCCACCAGTCCTAATGCTACAAGTGACTCTTTTACAAATCACATGATTTGCTTACCTGTCTTAATGTCTTGGTCATTACAGTATCAGCTCTTAGATGGCTGGCCAGGAGGTTTATTAGTCTTTTGGGTTTAGAAAATTTAACAGAAGAATATTCTTATATCAGTTTCTAGAACCATTATTGCCCTTTTAAGCATGGGATGTATAATTTTAGATGTTCCAGACTTGATTTGATGTTGATGAATTTCATGTTTTTCAAAAGTAAGTTGAACTTGGCATATTGATCTTTGAAGAAATACAAATAATTTAAATTAGTGTGCTACTTAAATACTGATCAACTTCCAGTAGTAATAATTTACTTACTTGTACAGTGTTGATGTTTATATAAGACAGTTAAATTAGATTTCCAGGCTCAATAGAGAAATTTTAAAAGAAACCAGAAAGGTGCCTACTATTTCCATCACTCTAAAATTGCTGAGTCATGTCTCAGAGATTCCAAAGTATTGGGAGAGAAGGATACTACTTCTGAAAGACAAATCAAAACTCTGTGATACTTTTTTTATAAGTTAAGATATTAGAGTTTAGTTTCTAACATCAGGATAATTATCTTTATTGGCAATTGTTTTTATCAAAAGGATAGTGTTAAACTCCTAATTGGTTATTGTATACAAATATACTAACATAAATTAAGATTTTTAAAGACAAACACAGTAAGTACTCCCAATTTTCAGCCTTTAAAATAATGTTCACACTTTAATCAATCAATAATTTTTCATATCTAATTCAGTCTGTTTTCATCTTACATTTATACTGCATATGTTCCATCTGAACAAAATTGTGTTTTAATAAGTGGTCATCTTATGGTTGATTACAGATATTAGATAAAATTTGGGGGTTATATCATCTATATTTATTTATATTTGGTTTTCAATAAATAAGATAACTATGAAAGGATTTATGTGTGTAAATCCTACATGTGTATTCATAACTACTCTTTAATATAAATTAAATAAGTTTATTGGTAATATTGGTTCAGTATTTTATTTATAGTTTATGTAATGTTTAATGGTTTATTTATCCTTGTGGAGCTTTGAAAAGATACATTGCTTTTATATTATTGTTAAACATATGATGGGTTTTTAAAACATGGAAAGTAAAATGCTTATGTTTTTTTGATTTTTAGAATATTATTTAAAGACAAGGATCGGAACTGGGATGAAATAGAAAGCAAGTTAAGAGCTGAGAGTGAAGTCCCTATCGTGAAAACCTCAAGCATGGTATGGTAATTTTTCTTGAATATTAAAACATTTAAGAGATAGGTTTATCTTGAAGAAATGATATTCTTATTTTTAAAGTGTTGTTACATTGTTAAAAAGATAAAATACACAGATTTGGGAAGTTTTATGCCTTCCACTATCTCTCACAGGGGTTTAAAATGTTGATTGTTTCAAAGTTACAAATGGTATGAAGAAGGAACTGACTTTACGTTTCTCACTAATACATTCTTGTTCTTGTAATGATTATACATTATAAATAGGCAATTTGAAATAAGAGCCGAACTCAAGTAGAAGTGGACATGAATCATTTCCTTTTCCTAAGGAGATTGCTCGTCTCCTCCTCAAGAATCTGTACAGGTGTTCATGGTTTAGGGAGTCATCCTAAAACTAAGTTGCAGTTGATACATTTTTCAAAGAAAATCCTTATGCACTTTTACAAAGTTATTGCAAGGTTGATCGATGCAAGTTTTTCAAAATCTGCTTATACAGTAGTATCATCTTGAACTTTTCATCTTTTATTATCTTGTTGAAAAAATAATTGTAGTTAAACATTAAAGATTTTAAAATTTGAATCTTTTTTGGATATCATAATTATTTCCTATCTTGTTGCTGCAGATAGAGTGCTGTGTGGATAACGTTAAATGTTGCAAATAAGAGGAGTGTGAGATTCATTGCTTATCAAATAAAAATGCTTTACTTACAGTAAGCTAATTTTTGTCATTGCTTTCCCTACAGGAAATTTCTTCTATATTACAGGAGTTGAAAAGAGTTGAAAAGCAGCTACAAGGTACATTTATTACTGAATTAAGTAGGAAGAGCTAACAATTTCAGACAAGTACATTCTAAGTGATATCTCTTAAAATATTCTATTATGTGATTTGGTTAAATATAATAACATATGGATAAAAATATAGTTCTGCATATCCACATTATTCCTAAAAAGGAAGCTTTAAAACCCAATATAAATAGGGGCGCCCAGGTGGCTCAGCAGGTTGTCTGACGCTTGATTTCGGCTCAGGTCATGGAGTTGAGCCCCTTATGGGGCCCCAGCTCAGTGTGGAGTCTGCTTGGGACCCTGTCCCTCTACCCCTCCCCCCACTCATACGCTTGTGCGCACATGCACATGCGCTCTCTTTCTCTCGCAAAATAAATCTTTAAAAAAAGAAACAAAACAAAACCCAATATAAATAAAAAGGTAAAGTTAAATCTTGGGCATATAGGCTAGCTGTTGTAGACTCACAGTATGATATATATTATCTATTTTATATGTACATAAATACTAATATATGAAAAATATGTAAAATAATAAAATATGCAGCTCAGAATGCTTATTGACGATTGGCATTATTTATTTGGTTTGACATTTGTGATGTAACCCAAGTGAACTTGTATTCTGATACAAATAACAGTTGTTTGGGTGAACCACAAGGAAAGAGCACATATTGGCCAAAGGGACCAGAAAAGGAGGGAGAGAAGAAAGAGACTGTGTTTGCCTCCTGAAGTTTGACAGCCATTATTTCCCCGTGTGCACCAGATCTTACTCAGGCATGAATGTCCGTGTGTGTCTTGAACTAGAAGTCTGCAATGGCACAAGTAGCTTCCAGAGTCAACTGCTGATTCTACTCAGTCTTTGTTTCTTGAATTATCATAGGCAGAATATGTTGGTCCTCGCTAAATGATCTTAACGTCTGGTCAGTCTCCACACCCCGAAGGGTTATGTTTTACCCCAATGGGGAAAAGTGTTAGCTGATGGAAGGGGAGTATACTTTGAAAAGGACCTCTTAATTTTTACATCAGAGGTGCTTCCTTCTGCCAGCTCCCCACTCTCCCCAATGCCAAGTTGAAAATCACTCCGGGATCTTTTGGATGGAAAGCTGCTCTTTCACTGGTCCCTCCCATGGAGTAGCAAGGTCTGTACGGCCTGCTGGAGCTGCCATCGGGTTCTGAGGGCGTCCCCGTGGCTCAGGGGCACACACTGATGGCCCTACACTCTTACCAGGATGAACGACAGCATGCTGTGGTAGCATTCAGAGTGGGATGATGTTCTCCCGGCCTCCCCAGCCTTCCAGTTCCTTGGAACCCCGTCTTAGCAATGAACCCCCAGTTATCTGAGTGGTAATACAGCTAGGAATGCTTATTGAAATCACAACCAGCGTTTTCCCTACAGTGATGAAAGCAAATTTCAAAAAGATCTTTCTCTCCAATCTCAGTCTTCCAACAGACTCCAAAAGGGCCCATATGTGAGCCTGTTCATGGCACCAGAGAAAGCATTTAGGTCCGTATCGTCTACAATAGAGGTCAGCCCCCAAATTATTAAAAATGGGGTTTTAAATACAGTATCAAAAGGATTGGCCAAATTTAAGCTCATACAAGCATCCTTAGTTGAAACGTTGTCCAAGTGATAAGCAGTGTTCACATCCGAATGTAACTGCATCTACAATTGTCTTTTTCCCCCGTATTCCTTTTTTTTTCCTTCAGCAATCAATGCTATGATTGACCCGGATGGAACTCTGGAGGCTCTGAACAACCTGGGATTCCCCAGCTCTATCTTGCCATCTCCACCAAAACAGAAGTCCAGTCCCGTGAATAACCACAGCAGCCCGGGTCAGACACCGACACTTGGCCAGCCAGAAGCTAGGGCTCCCCATCCTGCCGCTCTCGCAGTGTCGGCTGAATTTGAGAATGCCGAGTCTGAGGCTGATTTCAGTATCCATTTCAATAGGTTCAACCCTGATGGGGAAGAGGAAGACGTTACAGTACATGAATGACTTTTTCTCCATCGTTAAAAATGAGTACCCGTGGAATGACTAGGAATATTGGAAGCAGCATAGTGTTGACTTATACAAAACAAGACAGCTTGGTCAGCTACTGTCTTGTTCTCTCTGTCTTCTTAATTTTATTTATTTATTTTTTACCTATGATGTGGTATCCTATTAATCCTTTCAGGCCATTAGAAAACCACGCGTATGCCCATGTAGGAAAAAGCAGATTGTGGCAGTTTTGCTTTTTGTGGTTTTATGATTTTCAAATTGAATTCTATAAGTGCATCCTTTCCCTTCATGGATCTTTGTTTTTTTTCTTTAAGCCATGCTGTGACCTACAAGCAAATTAAATACCCAACATTTCTGACCCCCATGTCTTCTGTGCCAAGCTGCTCCCCGAAATGGACTTCCTCTTCATCTGTACAGATTTGTTAAACACTTATATTTGCTTCTTAATAATAGGATTTATATTAGTATTCATTACCATTGGATACAATGACATATTCCTCTCCACAGTCCAACTGACCTTTCAAAACAGTCGTTCCTGTGTTCTGAAATTTTCCAGCATATATGTGATTTATATAACTTTGTTGCTACGTAAATTGTCTTGGGGTTTATGGAGATGAACTATTATGTTTGCACTAAGATTTGCCGGGAGTGGTAGGTGGACATAGCTCTGTATCAGTAAGGACTAACCATCTTTTTTGTACATAGGAGATTGATAATACTGTATTTGTTTTAACCCCTCCGTGTTTTACTCCACTTTCAAAAAGCTCAATTTGGCACTTTTTTTCAATTTTTTTTTAACGGAAGTTAAGATTTTGTCTCATTTTAGGGCAAATGATAACTAGAAATATTGAACTAGATGACTTAGGTGGAGTATATTTTTTAAACTGAGAACACATATATTGGTCCTGTGTTACCAAGTTTATGTGTGACTGTTGAAAAAAAAAAGTTCCCTTGAGATGATCATGAAGTTAAAATTTTCTTCATTAGGAGACTTGGAGAACCAGTAGTCGTAAGATTAGCTGATAGTTTCACTCCCAAGCAATGAATTGCTTCTGTGTGTTTCCCTGTAGGACCCAGTAGTAAATCCTGTCCGTCTTACACATTTATAAGGACCCTGCAACACGGCAACGATGAAGGCTCAGGCCTGTGCTACTAAACAGGAAGCCCGTGGAAAAATACCTTCTGTAAACTTGTTTTTTCTCTCTCCAGTAACTTCACATTTGGATAAGTTTTAAAAGAAAGTGATTATCTTTGTGTTTCCAGAACACTATAATTTGGGTGAATCTTAATTCCTTTAAATATTACTTAGTAGACTTCGATTTCTACCTTGACCCCATCAGTCTATAAAGGTTAAAACTGCAGCTTTTGCAACTTTTATGAATGGTCTTTAGTATTTCAGCAATAATCCTATACTACATTGGTTTCAAGAGACAACCTAACTCTGTATGCTTCAAAACTTTACAAGATTTAAAAACTCCTGTACTGTTGGGCCAGTTAATAAAGATGCAAAAAAAAACCCTTTTTGTAGAGATGTAAAAACAAAAGTCTGTTGTATAATGAATCTCATATTTTTCTTTAAATTAAAAAAAAAATGGTAAATGAACTATTCTCCTTGTAAAGCTAACTTCTCCATTCTGTCTAATAAAGGAAGACTGAAAAAAAAGGTTTTAAAGAACATGAATGGAATGATACAAATGCTTTGAAGGAATAAGTGAAACATTAAAACAGGGTCAATCCATTTGAAGAAAAAGTCAAACAAAATAATCACCACTGCTCCCTCTTTTATTTAATGTATGGGTACTGATTATATCCCCATGGAAGTAGAAGGTAAGGAGTTGTTTAGGAAAATATTAGCATCTACTCAACTTACATTATCCTTTAAGTGTTTACACGGTTTTGTTCAATTATAAACATTTGGCCTTTTACTATGTTATTTTTATTTTGTATGAATACATTATCCTCCTTATTTATTTTTGTTACATTTATTACTTATGTTATTTTGTTATGCATTTACAACTCCCATTTTTAAATAAAGTGTTTCTGGAACTTTATACATTGATTGTACATTTTATTCTACCATCCGGTTTGCTAATGCTTCATCAGTTTACCAAATAACTATACACCATTGTCCAAGGCTTAACAAAACAAGGAATCCTTCAGTTCTAACTTATATGTGATAATTATGAGACTTCATAGTATTTTGACTAAAGAAGAAAAGATTTCTTAGCAAATTTTTATAAATCTCATTCTCTTAGCTTAATACTCTTAACTGTAATGTGCACACACAAGGCCTTTATTTCTTCCTGTCCTGGAATCAGAAGGCTTTATGATCATGATATATTTGGGGAACAAAGAAATTTAAAGTATCTTGGACATCCTAAACTTGAGAACTATCCATTCGGATTCATTTTCTTTCACTGTACCGTCCATACCCGAGAATCTTGAATACTGTTCAACATTCTGTTTCTCAGCTTGACCTTTGGAGGCTTTCCCTATCTGGTCCTTTTCTTAGTGTCTGTGTATCTGCGCGTACCTGATACAGCCTCTCCCATGGGTTCCTGACAGTCCTGGGCAATTCTTCGCTGCTCTGTGCACTTGCCTCTCTTTCTCCTTCCTTCCTGCTGACCCAGCTCCCCTCCCTTCTTCAGAGGCCCACCAGCCTCTTTGTGAAGCTTCCCTCGCTTGACTGGGCCACAGAACAGGGCTGTGCCATGCACTGGCATTTCCCTCCTCCCTCCCCCGCCACACACACACACGTTTCTTCCTTCTAAGTCACTAAGATAATCTTATTTCCTGAACAGACCCTGTACATTCAAACATCTGTGCCATTTGGCTTCCCTCATCTTGGCTTTGCTTGCCATATCTGTCTGTTAGGACCCTAATTTTTTAAAGGAAGCTAGACTTGGAAGCCTGGGATCCAGACACATCCCTCATGAGCTGAAATGTGCCTCTCCACATTCTGATCTGCAGAACGAGAGCATCGTTGTCATTTTCCATGTGCCAAGTGGAGTCCAGTCGAAGGGCTCTGTGGCTGTGAAATGGCTCCCCTTCCTCTTTTTCTCCAGAAAGACTTGTCTCTGATGATTTGTTCTAGAAAACGTTCCTTTCACCGTGTTCTCCAAACCCCTTGTCCTCCGTTATAGCCCAGATCCTACTTCTATTCAACAAACATGTACTGAGTGCCTGACGCCCGTGGGCACCAGGTTACTGGCAGTGACCAGCATCAACTATCGCCCTCGCAGACCTTCTATGCTAGAATAGAGTCACAAAAAAGAGAAACTAAAAATTAAGTCCACAGATCATGTCAGGTGGAGAAGTGACGTTCTGCCATTTCTCCCCAGTGAGTTTACACAGCTGGCTCCGAAAAGATCCATTCTGTAGCCTCCTCCCTAGAAATGCAAATTTGCTGGGAACCCCTCATTTCTCAGGAAGGAAGTGATCTGCTAGGATTCTTCTTCATCCGAAGGAGGAACAACACCCCTGCAGAGCACCTGGTGCTGGCGGGCAAGAGGAAAGGGCGGGAAGGGGTCAGCCAGACTTCACTCGCACAGCTCGCCCAGCGTGGCCAGGAGGGTTAGCGGAGGTGAAGACCGCCTTCTTTTCTCTTCACATCTAAGCACATACTCCCAGACCAGACCCATCCGGCTACCACATCAGACCATAACATTTGGCTGGTAGGCCTGGGTACTCTTTTATGTTTTTCTAGAGCTGGTGTTCACGGAAGTGTTCACCGTGGCTGCTGTAGTGGTAACTCGGCCAGAGGCTGAGTGAGTGGAAAATGCTTCTCACCAGGTTGTGCTCGCCTGTTTGGAAGCAGATAAAACAAATTTCAGGAAAACAACCAGAATCCAACATTGTTGGGAGCCTGTGGCTTGGATGGGGAAATTGACCTTAGTTTCAGGGATCCATTCTGGAAAGAAATGGAACCCATTAGACCTCATGGGTTTTCCGCATTTTACATCTTAAGAGAAATAGCACAGTCAGTGTAAGATAAAAATGGGCCATGCAATGGAATATTACTTGGCCATTAAAGGAAAGGAAGTACTGATGCATGCTACAATGTAGATGAACCTTGGAAACATTCTGACAAATGAAAGTAGCCAATCACAAAATGCCACTTGTATGATCTCATCTATATGAAAGGTCCAGAATGGATAAATACACACGGAAAGTAGACTAAGGGTTGGCAATGGCTGGAGGGGGGGGAGGGTAGGGGATGGGAAGATTAGGGGTTTATAGTTCAGGGGTACGGGGTTGCTTTTGGGGTGATGAAAATGTTTAAAATTGTAATTGCACAACTCTGTAAATATACTAAAAATTGTTAATTGTGCATTATAGTTATAACACCTGTAGATCTATATAAAATAGGTATGTGAATATGATCTCAATAAGGCCATTTCCAAAAAAAAATAAGTAGTAGAAGGCGGGGAGGAGAAGTGTGTCAGGTGGGGATGGCAGCTCATCACTGTGCCCGAAAGTGACCAGCTTTGCACCTGTTAGCACTCTACCTGGGCTCATATATGTGTCTGTCCTCTGCAGTTTGCTTTGTATTGGTTTTCACATCTTATTGTGATGGGGAAACCATTAGCTGATGAGTTAAATAAAATCTTCACCATATGTTCTTTCTTAAACAGAAAATAAGATCTTTCTTGTGAAGATTTTTGTTATCAAAATGTGTTGTACTGGGAGAACTGGAAGGCAATTTGAGAGTCGAGACTGTGTTCCTACCAAAGACTTTGAAGAGCAATCTAAAATGAGCAACTGCTGTGTGCTGACACTGTGCTGGGCTCTTTAGCACCTCATTTAAATTTCACAACAACCCAGAATTATAATAGACAAGAATTATGAGTCCCATTTTACGAAAGAGTAGAGGCTTGAGTCAAATAAGAGGCTCTGGGAGTCAAGCTCTGAACCAGGGTCTGACTTCTATCTTCTTTCTTCACGGTTGTGAAGAGACGGTAGAGTATAGAGGCAGCAGAAAGCCATTCGGTGTGTTAGAAATCCTGCAACTAAGCCTAACATATTGTTGGCTTCGGGCAAGTTTTTTCAACCCCAGCCTGTTTCCCGATCTGTAAAGAGCTGGCTGTTCTCTGAGGTATCTTCCTGCTACATTAGTTTTTCTTCTCTGACCTTCAGATAGTGTACTCTTTGCTCTCTTCCCCAGATTTGTGGCAGAAACATACCTCGTTACCTTTATAGTAATTCTGCCTCTCTTCTCGTCTCCTTTAGCAAACTACTCGCCACTCACCCTTTCGTTCATTGTCATTCTTTCTTAAGCCGCTTCTCCCAGAAATCCTCCAGCTCTGTGTCTCCACCATAATAGTCTGCTCATGTCCCTTTTGGCCACATGAAGACTGTCAGTGGTTTGGGCTGAACCAGGATGGCCTAGTGATGATGACCCCACTTCCAGGAGAAAGGGCCAAGCACCTCCCGAACCCCTTCTATATGGCGGGCCCTGCTCGGCCAGGGCTGTATTTGGAGAATTTGTTTTCCCTCATATTTCTCCCTTTGGACAACCAATTGCTCCTAGCCTCAGAGGAGGCCTGTGGCAGGATAGAAAGCAAAACTCACATGTAATTAATTCTCTCTGGTTTTGAGCTTTTTACGACCACAGTCCTTGGGGGAATTCATATGGCTTTCAGAGAAATGAAAGCAGATTCTCAGGCTTTGACAGAATGCCTTAGCTGGAATTTAAAGAGAGAAGAATGTCTTCTCTAGCAGAAAATGAGGACCCCCACATCCTGGGAGCAGGGAGGGGCGGGGAGGGGGGAGCAGTCGCTCTAGCGTCACCGCAGTGCCAACCGGGAGACGGGCAACATAACCGGGGACAACTGTGGCACAGTGTATCTGGCAAGTGGACTGTGGGCAGCGTGGAAAATTCCCGTGACTTGATCTCCCCCAGGAAGCAAGAGAGCCTTAGCACCAAAGGCTCCGCCTCCAGGACGTGGGCCTCTCCGAGGTAACTTGTGGGGAACGCTTGACACAGTGTGGAATTCTATAGCCTGTTCTGGGGGCGGTGGGATATCTCAAAAGGACAGAAGTCAGGTATCCTCCCAGCTGCAGTGATGGGGTGCTTGAAATGAAAATTAAGCTGGTTTAGAGAAAACATATTATGTCCATATCCAAGTGTGAGGATTGTGGACGGATCTCTACATAAATATATCTCTATACATCCACATCTATGTAGTTATCTAGAGATATAGCTCTGTCTATATAGCACACTCTCTCTCTTCATAGGTATATAGTATTTATGGGTGTCCAGGCATACCTCAGAGATATGACAGTTGGGGTTCCAGACGACTGCTTTATAAAGTGAATATCACAACAAAGTGAGTCAAATGAATTGTTTGGGTTCCCAGGGCATCTAAAAGTTA
Source organism: Zalophus californianus (assembly GCF_009762305.2). NCBI lineage: Eukaryota > Metazoa > Chordata > Mammalia > Carnivora > Otariidae > Zalophus > Zalophus californianus. The sequence continues at coordinate 62,557,774 of NC_045604.1, read as the reverse complement.
TGCTTACACTCTACTGTAGTCTGTTAAGTGTGCATTATTAGCATTATGTCTAAAGACATAAAGTACATACCTTAATTTTAAAACACTCATCTGGAAGCAGCACAGGTGGGGTTTGCGCCCAGGTCACATCGCCTGGGACATTCCAGTAGCCTGTGTGCAGCCCCGCCCTCGGGGTCCCTGAGCGCAGGTGGCAGTGAGGAGGTGGGCACGCTTGGCCTCCCTGTCTCCCCGCTGCGCTGGGGGTGGGGGGGCCAGTCCTGGCGGCCCAGCCAGGTTGTGCACCCCAAGCCTGTTCTGCTGAGAGAGCCATTTTAAAGACAAGGAATAGAAAATTATGAATACAAAATGTGGCACTGAAGTGAAGATTTATTTAGACTGAGACGAGAAATCACAACTAACTCCAAGTTTCAACCCTATCACAACATCGCCAAACCCAGAAAAAGAAACCCCTACCATATTTTTTGCCTGCATTTTGGGGATGCATTCCCTGTGATGACCCTCCTCTGCCTATACTGTTAAACATCGGATGACGGAAAGAATGTTCCACAGACCAGCGTCTAGCTCCACACGTGGCCCCCCGGATTTTTTCCCACTACCCACATGTTGCCTGTATGGGGCGCTGTTGAGCACGTTCCCACTGTGTCTGCCGCGTCCTGTCGCGCCCCGCAGGTGGAGTTGGTACCAGCGGCTGGTAGAGTTTCTGGAGACCATTCTTACACGGGAACAGGTAGCAACAACAGGTTAACTACACTGAGAAGAGACTAGGAACCAAGTAATTATATCCTAAACCCAAACAAAATATATCCTCAACTCAAACCCCCCTTATCCATGCCATGACCGTTTCTTTTATATTTATGTATGTAGTAGCAGCACAGGTGGGGTTTACGCCGGGGTCACTCGGCCTGCCACATACCTGGCAAGTTATTAACAGTAGCCCCTTCCATGCACAGCCTCACTCTCAGGGAGCCCAGAGCACAGGTGGTAGTGAGGAGGTGGGCATGCGCAGTGGGGGCTTGGCCTCCCTGCCTCCCTCCCTGCCTCCCTGCCTCCCTGCCTCCCTGCCTCCCGCTTGTGCTCTTAGTTTTCACCAACCATATATATATATATTCTTGGTGGCAGAAGCAGAGGGAGAGAGAGAATCTCAAGTGGACTCCACACGTAGCATGGAGCCCAACCCGGGGCTCGATCTCACCACCCTGAGATCATGACCTGAGCCGAAATCAAGAGTCCAATACTCAACCGAGTAAGCCACCCAGGCGCCCCAGCCATGGCCGTTTCTGATGTCACCTGACACCGGGGAAGTGTGTGTGGGAGGGAAGTTCGGAATGGAAGAGACAGTAGCTTTAACAATTGCCAAATGTAAACCTGTCTGGAACTTGCCCTTATCTTCCCCCTTCCCCTTGCCTCTCCAGCCAGAGCGCTTCAGCCCTCTGGAAATGTCCTAGATGATTTATTCATTCAGGAAGTACTTATTGAACATCTACTTATCCTAGGCACTGTGACTAGCACTGGAGTACAATGAGGGTGTCAGAAAACTTGCTGACCTGGAACTTTCTGAAGCTCGTTTCCTAACCTGGCATCAGCCCTGATACAAAGCCCTGGGACTCACAAAGCAGCTTGGGTGGGGGGACGGACTGTGAGCTGGAGAGAAGCTTCTGCCTGTCAGAGGCCCCTTGGTGCCCCTCCTCCTCCTCCTCCTCCCAATCTACCCCTACCCAATCACTTAGCAATTTCTGGAATCAAACCTCATGATCACCTCAAGGCACTATCTTAAGTTTACTGCAGGCAGGAAGAAAGGTCCTTTTTGAAACTCTTCAGGAGGTGAGTGATAGATGCCTGGACTTGAAATGACAGCATTTTATATTCAAAAGCTATAAGGCAGTGGGTCAACAAGGTACTCCCAAACTTAACTTCGGACTTTCGAGCTATTGCATTCTATTAAGACCCTCGTAGAGTTATCAGTCTACCATGAGGGAGAGAGGAATCTGCAAGAAGATGTATTTTGAGATGTGTCGTCCTGTCCTTCTAATTAATATCAACCAGACGTAAAATCTCTCTCCCTCATAACACCTAAAAAGACTGGATAAAGTATAACAAACATGGTTTTAGTAGCATAACTTAATTCAAAATTTCCCAGGGCCAAGGATTAAAAAAGAAGCCGAAATACAGAGCTGATTCTGTGTCTTGCAGAGAGATTGCTGGTCACTGGTATTTGGTGACCAGGGGCTTGGGTGCAAGGGAAGGACATGAGTGTCACTTAACGATTGTGCATGCTAGGCAGTCAGAATGGAGATTTTCACAAGAGCCAGCTCAAGGAGAGGGTGACCGGGCATGAGAAAGGCATTGTCCGAGGAGAGAATAGAGGATCTTTTATCCAGAAATGACACGGATCCTTGGATTTATAAATTGCAGTCAGTGTCAAGCCTGATACATTTTTCTTAAATACCTGGTTACCTTGTAGTGAAATTGTAGAACACCAAAGTCAAAGATAAAATCTTAAAAGTAATCAAAGAGAGAAGAGACTCTTTTCACCAAGAACGGCAACTAGACTTCCCAACAACAGCAAGAGCTAGAATGCGGGGGACTACCTAATTATTTCTGGGTGCATATGCTTGCAGAAGAACAAAAGCATAGATAGGAATGACTCAGACCAATACCTGAATGGAGTTATCCCTGAGGATGAAGAGAAGAGGGAGATGAACACTGGGTGAGTCTTTAGCTGGGTTGTTGTGTTTTGTTTATTTAAAAATATCATTCTTGTTTACTGAAATGGTGGGTTTAAGGCAAATAAAATAAAGTATTAACAACTGTCTCATTTTGATGGTATGCTCTAGAAACTTGTTACTTTTTGTGCTTGTTTGCATGCCCGAGTTGTGTCAAGTTCAACAAACAATGTTTTGAGATATATTTCCTTTCCCTCCTTTATTTGACATGTGCTCACAGAACATCAATCAGTTAAAAGAGTAAAACCGATGCTGAATTCCCAGCGTGTCTAACAAGGACAGTCATTCCTCAGATCGACTTGTCACACATTTGAAGGAGACGAAACGTAAAGAGACCTAAACTGGCAGTGAACTTCTCTTCGGAACCTGAACCAGCATTCCTGAAAAGAACAAAGGCCACTGAACTCATTTACTGGCTCATGAAATTATAGACACTGAGCTGACATCCAACATCCAGGCCTCTGTTACTCCACCTCCTATTTAGGAAAACTTATATGCAATGAAGATATGAATCCCTAATGGAATTACTAAAGAAGATTTCAGAATTTCTTTTTTCAGAGAATTGTGGCTTTTTTTAAAATACACTGGTTCTTTGGTAGGTGACTTAGCTGTGGTCTCAGCGAGATCCCGGGGAGGGGGGAAGGATGGGGGGTTGCACCCCTCCAAGAGTCCCTTGATAATCCATCACGAGCTCCTTAATATATGTGTCTAGCTCATTGTCTTAGTTGGCTTCCAGAATTTTCTCCTTTGGGAAAGTATTCCTAGAAAACAGGAGTGAGGAATTGGGGAGAGTGAAACAGGGAGGTCAGTGATGCCTTCTCAGGTCATCTCTTCCAGGCCACCTAGGCTTGATCCCACCAAGGCCACCTAATGAGCTGTGTAGACCATGCTTCAGAATAGACCGGGCACTTGAAGGGTGGGAGGAGCCTTTGCTCACCAGCTCCCACCTCCCGCTGTACAAGCGTCCCTTGTGCATGCAGGCAAGGCCTGTGGGAGTGCTGGCCTGCTCCTGCAGGTGCTCCATGCTGGGCTGTTGGCAGACGGCAGGTGTCGCCACGTGACATCCGTTCGATGCTGTGGTTGCCGCAGCAGTGGCTGGAGCAAGAGAAGGTCAAAGAGGATTATCCCATGCAGGTGGTCACTGCAAAAATGGTAATCTCCTGGGCTGGGAGAACTACAAACCCACTTACCTACCCTTTTCCAACCACACAAGAGACAATACTGGGCAAATCCATGTGTTGTTCCATCTTAACACTCAGGGAGCAAAATTGTACATCAAGGTCGCTGGCTTTGAGCATTGGAAATTACTGTTTCATTGCTATGCATTTGAATCAAAACAAGATTGTTTAGAAATAGGTCATGCCCTGGTTTTCAGAGAAACCAGTGAATCCATTCCAGAATCCCTCAGAAGTCCTCTGATAGTGCATTTGGAGAAGATGCTGTTCACTAAAGGCCATTAAGGTTTTCTCATTCTTAAAGTAATAAGCAAAAAAGAAACTATTTTTCTCCTTCACATTTTATTTTATAAGGGTGTGTTATAAGGATAATAATGTCACAGGGCTCCCTCAGAGCAGTGTATTGCTTAAACTGCATTATTTATCTCAATATTCATCTTTGGGTTCTCTGAGTAGCAAAGATTCACTCTTGCTGGGTTTGGAGAAAGAAACAAAATATCTGAAGATTTTTTTTTTCTCCTAGACCCAATATCCTAATGAATAATTAAGGCTTAATTTATAATTAAGCCTGTCTTACAAATAGCTGAGATAACCTACCTGAAATGTCAGTCCCTAGGCATGTGTGCACCTGTCTGCTTGTTATAGCTGTTGGGTCCCGGAAAAGACCACGGAAGAACATTTCCCAAAGTGCATCTTCCAAAGTGCGGGGAGCCTGAGCAAGTTCACCAAACTCCAGATTAGCAGTATGAAGAGAAACTCTTGGAGGCTTGAGAGAGGTAGTTTTCAAACACAAAAACTGGGGGAATTATTTCATGCTTAAGCAGGAAATGTAAGGGCCTCATTGCACTAAAGGGGATATATGGAATGGAGCTATAACCTGTTTAATCGTTAAAAAAGAAAAAAAAGAGTTCAGATTATCCATGGATGAGCAAGTCATAATGGATTTTCGAGGTAAAGATAATGCTTTAGGATATGTTGAGTTGACAACTGGAAGGTGACTGGATGCTGTCCCCATGGTGTACTCCCATGATCCCAAAGACAGAGCAACACTGGGTAGACCGACCATGTGCCTGAGCTGGGGGTGGGACTAAACTGCGGAATGCCCCACCTGTGGCAGGCGCTTGTGCACCATGTTTCATGGCATCCTTCCTTCACAACCTCGGTCAGGTGAGGTCATCGCTGTCATTTTGCAGGGGCGGAAGCTGAGCCTTAGCTTGCCCAGGTCATGTGGCTAAGTGGAAAGCTGTTCCTCACTTCCAGGCCCGTCTGTCTCAAAGTGTCTTCCCGTTCCTCCAGACCACACTGGGGCTGGCCCCCATCTGTGCTCCACTGCTTTCCAGAGCATGGAGCAGGGAGTTCAGCGGTAGCTGAGCCTCGGTGTTGCCTGATCCTGAGGGCCCGGGACCCAGCCCCAACAGCCAGCTGGTGTGGGACGGCTTCCAGGCGCAGTCATGGAGCTTTATATAATTTCTGATTTTATGACGCACCAAAAGAGCTTACGTTTCTCAAGGAATTTTTCAAGGATTTATCCCAGAATGGACTAGGCTGGAACGAAAAATCGGCCTATGAAAGGAAGAAAAAGATTCAGTGACTTTAGTGTCTCCAAACTGTGGTTTTAGATACCTGGGATCTTGAGACTCTGGTTTACTTCATGCACTGTGTTTCATCCCAAAGCAGCCAGCCGACCCCTTTGATGAGACCACCCCAGTGAATCAGCAGCTGCAGCGACACTGAGGCCATTTTCAATTCCATGTTTGAGTTTATGGCCATACTCACAGGTCCTTGAATGCTCATAATATCCCCGTGGGCATGTTTTATTGCCTCAGTGCTTAGATGAGGAGAGATAAGTGTGCGAGTGACCTTCCCAAGGTCAAAGATCTTCCGAGTGGTACGGCCAGCATTGCCATCTGCTTCTCTTGGCTCTGTCTCCGGTGGGGTTTCCAAGACACCAGACAATGGAAAAGCGACACCTGTGTCACTTTCACCAAGGGTGAAGTGGAAATTTGCCTCTCTGCCCACAGACTATTCAGATTTGACATGTTTTAAGTTAAACATCTGATCTCTCGTTTTACACGGCAACTGCTAAACCTAGAGCCTTCCCCACCTCGATTAGGGGGACCACATTCTTCCAGCCCAGGCAAACAAACAAACGAGCAAAATCCTTGGAGGCATTCTCGCCCTCCTCTTTCTCTCACACCCACAAAACCCTCCTGACTTTACCTTGAAAAATATCCAGAATCTGACCACTTCTCACTCCCTCCACAGCTGTCCTGCTGGTCTGAGTCACCCTCATCACCTGCATGGATTCTTGCAATTCTAGCAGTTGGTCTCCCTGCTTCTTGCCTTTGTCCCCATATAACAACCACAGCGATCCTTTTAAGATAGAACATAGGTCATAAGTCAGGTCAACAGTTTCTCTGCTTAAAACCCTGCACTGTCTCTCTGTTTCACCCAGAATAAAGGCTGAAGTTCTTGCAGTGACTACAAAGTTCTGTCTCTTTGCTCCCACCCCATTGCCTTGATCACCTCCATTCCAACTATGCTCTCCTGTTCCACTCCAGCCACTCTGGCTTCCTTACTGTTCTGGAATTCCAGGCACGTTCTGACTTCAGGGCCTTTACTCTAGATGATGTCTCTCCTGGTAGTGCTATTTCCCAGCATCTGTGTGGCCAGCTCCCTCTCCTCCACCACCATTTTGCTTCCCACCAAGGGCTGCCCTGGGAACTCTTTGATACTACGTTCTGCTCCATACTGTTGCATCTGACGTCCTTAACTCTGTTCTATTTTTTTTTCTTTTCTTCCTTCTGCCTTATTATTATTATATAATCTTATAGTAGGTAACAGAGAAACTCTATCATTATTCAGATATATTCTCTGACACTCCCTGGCAGAGGATTAGACCTCCTCCACTCCACTGACATCCAACATTGCTGTATGACTTGCTCTGATTGATGACACGTGAGCTAACTAGCAATATCCAGGTAGTGTGAGTCATCAATGAACCTTTGTGGTAGAAGCGACTGAGATTTTGGAATAGTTTGTCTATACTAACAGATACCTATGTTTTTCTTGCTCACTGGTGTATCCCACACCTCTAGAATAATTGGAAAAAGGACTAAAGAGTCAGCCATCCACTGGCCAATAACCCATGTTATTAATTAACCCTTGTTCTAGAAGCTGGATCATGGAAGAATTGGACATATGTTTCTAAAATCATTATGACACAAGTGATCTATCTTTGACCATTGAACTTCTGTCATCACTAACACTATTTTTTTAGGATCATACCTTTTAGTTTTACGGAGGTATATTTGCATTAAAAATCCACTAATTTTAAATGTTTAGTTTGGTGATTTTTGATATATGTCTTCAGTGACAGACCTCTACCACAGTCAAGATATAGAAGAGTTCCATCCCTCCATCAAGTTTGCCTTGACTACACCATCAATCCTCTTCCCCAGCCCCCAGCCAAGGGCCACCACCACTGATCATCCTTCTGTCTCTATACTTTTGCCTTTTCTAGAAGTTCATATGAATGGAATCCCACTGTTTTTTTGTGTTTCACTTCTTTCTTTTAGTATCCTGTTTTTTTGAGTAAGTAATGTTTTGTACTATCATTGCTGAATAGTTTTCCAAAGAACAGAGAGCCACAATTTGTTTATCTGTTCACAGGCTGATAAACATTTGGGTTGTAGATAGTTTTTGCTTAATTATCTTATTGTGTTAAAATATACATAACATAATATCTACCATTTTAACTCTTTTTAAGTCTACAATTATGTGGTGACAAGTAGATTCACAATGTGGTGCCACCATCACCACAATCCATTTCTAGAATGTTTCCCATCCTCCCCCAAAAGAAACTTTTACCCAAAAGATGCTAATTCTCCATTCTTCCCTCCCCTGAGCTTGTTTGTATGAATGTTACTACTCTCTGTATCTCAAATAAGTGGAATTACACAGTATTTGACCGTTTGTGACTGATTTATTTCATGTTGCCATAATGTATTCAGTGTTCACCCACATGGTATCATGTCTCAGATTCTCACTTTTTAAGGCTGAATACTATTCCATTGATTGTATCCATCATATTTTATTTACCCATTTATCTATTGATTGACATTGGATTATTTCCACCTCTTGGCTGGTATATGAGGATCTCTTTGACCCCCTGCTTTCAATTCTATTTGGTATAGAAGTTGGAATGGAGTTGTTGGATCATGTGGTAATTCTATATTTAACTTCCTGAGGAACTGCCAAACCGGTTCCCACAGGGACTGCACCATTCTACATTCTCACCAACACTCCTAAGGGCTCCAATTTCTCCACATCTTCACCAACAATTTTTATTTATTTATTTATTTTTTTTTTTACTTTTTTACTTTTTTATATTAGCATTCTAGTGGGTGTGAAGTTTGTGCTTGTTATTTGATTTGCATTTCCTTAAAGGCTAGTGATGTTGAGTATCTTTTCATGTGCTTATTGGCCATTTGCCTGTCTTCTTTGGACAAAAGTCTATTCAAGTCTTTTGCCTATTTTTAAGGTGGATTATTTATCTTTTTCTTGTAAGAGTTCTTTCTGGATATTAAGTGGTGGATAAGTGGTGGATATGTGATTTGCAAATATTTTTTCCCATTCTTTGGGGTGTCTTTCTACTTCCTTGATAGTGCCCTTTGATGCACAAAAGTTTTTAATTTTGATAAGGTCCAATTTATCTATTTTTTCTTTGGTCACCTGTGCTCAGGTGTCATATCCAAGAATCATGACAAATCTAATGTTATGAAGATTTATGTTTTCTTCTAGGAGTTTTACAGTTTCGGGTCTTTATTTATTTATTTTAAAGAGTTTTTAATCTATTTATTTGACAGAGACACAGAGAGAGAGGAAATACAAGCAGGGGGAGTGGGAGAGGGAGAAGCAGGCTTCCCATAGAGCAGGGAGACTGATGAGGGGCTCGATCCCAGGACCCAAGGATCATGACCTGAGCTGAAGGCAGACACTTAATGACTGAGCCACCCAGGTGCCCCTCGGGTCTTATATTTAAGTCTTTAATCCATTTTGAGTTAATTTTTTATCTGATATAGAGTCCAACTACATTCTTTTGCACATGGATATCCAGTTTTCCTAGCACCATTTGTTGAAAAGACTGTCCTTCCCCCACTGAATAGTCTTGGCACCTTTTCAAAAACCAGTTGACCATATATTTGGGTTTATTGCTTGACTGTATTCCATTGGTTTATATGTGTCCTTATATAAGTACCACACTGTTTTAATTACAGTAGTTTTATAGTAAATTTTGAAACCAGGAAGTGAGTCCTCTAACTTTGTTCTTTGTCAAGAATGTCTTAGCACTTCAGGGTCCCTTGAAGTTCCATATGAATTTTAGGATAGCTTTTACTATTTCTGAAAACAAAACAAAACAAAACACCATTGAGATTTTGATAGGGATTGCATGGGAATCCTAGGAAAACTATGTAGATCATTTTGGGTAGTCTTGTGACCTTAATAATATTAAGCCTTCCAATCCATGAACATGGGAAGTTTTTCTGCTTATTTATGTCTTCTTTAATGTCTTTCAGCAATGCTTTGTAGTTTTGGTACACAAATCTTTTGCCTCCTTTATTATATTTATTCCTATTTTATTCTTTTAGATATTGTTGTAAATGAGATTGTTTTCTTAATTTTGGAGGGGGTTGTTCATTGTCAGTGTATAGAGATGCAACTGATTATTGTGTGTTAATTCTGTATCCTGCAACTTTACTGAATTCATTTATTAGTTCTAATAGATTTGTGTGTGTGTGTGTGTGTGTGTGTGTAATCTTTAGGTTTTCCTACATATCATATCATCTGTGATCAGAGATAATTTATTTCTTCTTTTCCAATTTGAATGATTTTATTTCTTTTTCTTACCTAATTTCTCTGGCTAGAATCTCTAATATTATGTTGAATAGAAGTAGTGAAAGCAGGCATCTTTGGTTTTGCTTATAGCTTTTGATTGTTTTGGTTTTGAATAATGTCAATATGAACCTACATGTTCAAATATTTACATGGACATATTTCATTTCTCTTGGGAGAGACCTAAGAGCTGGATTGGTGGATCACATGGAAAGTGTATGTTTAATTTCACAAAGTATTATCATACTGCTTCCTAAAGTGGCTGCATCATTTTTCATTCCCACAAGCAATGTGTGAGAGTTCCAATTGGTCCACATCCTCAGCAACACTAGGTTTTGTCAGTCTTCTAGCGTGAGACATTCTAGTAGCTGGGTAGACATATATCATTGTGGGACTTTGGTTTTTTAGAAGAGTTCATGTGGTTTTAACTTGCATTTCCCTGATAACTACTGATTCTGAGAATTATTTAATGTGCAGTTAAATTTTAAAACAAACTCTGGAATGGATATAAAGTTAGGAACTTTTGTTGTCCCTGAGGTCAAGACCCGAGCTGAGATCGAGAGTTGAATGCCAAACTGACTGAGCCACCCAGGCGCCCCATCAATCTTTCATTTCTTACAGTAAATTTAGGTTAAGTGTTACCTCTTTCAAAATTATTTTAAATCCTAAAAATAATTGAGAATGAAAATCTATGTTTTTTGTTAAAGAAATTGAAGAGGAAAAAAGAGAAATTGAAGGGGAAAGAGAATGAAATGAGTTTGATGAAATGAAAGACATTATGAAGGAAAACGGTGTTTTGAAGGAGGGAGAGAAGGAATAGACCATTTACTGAAGGTCTGCTGAGGACCGACACTGTCACAGTTTTGAGGACTCAAAGATGAGTGAGAATTCCATGTGACCGTGACCAGACCGTCAGCTGTGTCACATGTGCCCCTCTTCCTTACCTGCTCTCCTACCTATGGAAATGTGAAAACCTTGAGACCCCCAGGAATATGCCTGATGGCTCTTGGGGACCTCTGTCATGGCTTTCAATGTTTGTGACAAATGCCAACTAATAGAAACATTTTATTGTCTTAACAACAATTAATGTTGTTCATCTCTATCTTCCAAGGCTGTGAGAAAATCTGCCCTTTTTTCGAGGAGACAGTATTTCTTTCCTAAGGCTGTTTGCCCCACACGAACTCCAGAAGAAAGGCCTCTGCTCTCAACACATGTGGAAATGTGAAAGACGCAGGGAGAATTGTCTTCCAGCACTAACTGCCTCACTATTATCACCACAGACATGTTTGCTCCAACATTAGCTTTCCGACAATGCCATTTATGGAGTGCTCCTTAATATAGCTTCCTTACTATGCAAAAATATTTTAGAGGAGTGTTACATGACCAAGAACTAGAACATGTGTCTGCTATCTGTGGTGATGAAAAGTCATCCAGATGGCTTGCAACAATTAAATTAAAAAAATAAATCTCATCCATGGTGTGTTTTCTTCAGAGTCTGTTTTCAACGAAACCCATAGATGTATATTCCTTGAGTGGCTATTTTTTTTTGTTTTTGTTTTTTAATTTTTATTGTTATGTTAATCACCATACATTACATCATTAGTTTTTGATGTAGGGTTCCATGATTCATTGTTTGTGCATAACACCCAGCGCTCCACGCAGAACGTGCCCTCTTTAATACCCATCACCAGGCTAACCCACCCCCCACCCTCCTCCCCTCTAGAACCCTCAGTTTCTTTTTCAGAGTCCATCGTCTCTCATGGTTCATCTCCCCCTCCGACTTACTCCCCTTCGTTCTTCCCTTCCTGCTATCTTCTTCTTTTTCTTTTTTCTTAACATATGTTGCATTATTTGTTTCAGAAGTACAGATCTGTGATCCAACAGTCTTGCAATATTCACAGCGCTCACCATAGCACATACCCGCCCCAATGTCTACCACCCAGCCACCCCATCCCTCCTACCTCCCACCACTCCAGCAACCCTCAGTTTGTTTCCTGAGATTAAGAATTCCTCAGATCAGTGAGGTCATATGATACATGTCTTTCTCTGATTGACTTATTTCACTAAGCATAACACCCTCCAGTTCCATCCACGTCATTGCAAATGGCAAGATCTCATTCCTTTTTATGGCTGCATAATATTCCATCGTGTATATATACCACCTCTTCTTTATCCATTCATCTGTTGATGGACATCTTGGCTCTTTCCACAGTTTGGCCATTGTGGACATTGCTGCTATAAACATTGGGGTGCACATACCCCTTCAGATCCCTACATTTGTATGTTTGGGGTAAATACCCAGTAGTGCAATTGCTGGATCGTATGGTAGCTCTATTTTCAACTGTTTGAGGAACCTCCATACTGTTTTCCAGAGTGGCTGCACCAGCTTGCATTCCCACCAACAGTGTAGGAGGGTCCCCTTTCTCCGCATCCCCGCCAACATCTGTCAATTCCTGACTTGTTAATTTTAGCCATTCTGACTGGTGTGAGGTGGTATCTCATTGAGGTTTTGATTTGGATTTCCCTGATGCCGAGCGATGTTGAGCACTTTTTCATGTGTCTGTTGGCCATCTGGATGTCTTTGGAAAAATGTCTGTTCATGTCTTCTGCCCATTTCTTGATTGGATTATTTGTTCTTTGGGTGTTGAGTTTGATAAGTTCTTTATAGATTTTGGATACTAGCCCTTTATCTGATATGTCATTTGCAAATATTTTCTCCCATTCTGTGGGTTGTCTTTTGGTTTTGTGGACTGTTTCTTTTGCTGTGCAAAAGCTTTTTATCTTGACGAAATCCCAATAGTTCATTTTTGCCCTTGCTTCCCTTGCCTTTGGCGATGTTTCTAGGAAGAAGTTGCTGTGGCTGAGGTCGAAGAGGTTGCTACCTGTGTTCTCCTTTAGGATTTTGATGGACTCCTGTCTCACGTTTAGGTCTTTCAACCATTTGGAGTCTATTTTTGTGTGTGGTGTAAGGAAATGGTCCAGTTTCATTCTTCTGCATGTGGCTGTCCAATTTTCCCAACACCATTTGTTGAAGAGACTGTCTTTTTTCCATTGGACATTCTTCCCTGCTTTGTCAAAGATGAGTTGACCATAGAGTTGAGGGTCCATATCTGGGCTCTCTATTCTGTTCCATTGATCTCTGTCTCTGTTTTTGTGCCAGTACCATACTGTCTTCATGATGACAGCTTTGTAATAGAGCTGGAAGTCCGGAATTATGATGCCGCCAGCTTTGCTTTTCTTTTTCAAGATTCCTCTGGCTATTCGGGGTCTCTTCTGGTTCCATACAAATTTTAGGATTATTTGTTCCATTTCTTTGAAAAAGGTGGATGGTATTTTGATGGGGATTGCATTGAATGTGTAGATTGCTCTAGGTAGCACTGACATCTTCACAATGTTTGTTCTGCCAATCCATGAGCATGGAACGTTTTTCCATTTCTTTGTGTCTTCTTCAATTTCTTTCATGAGTATTTTATAGTTTTCTGAGTACAAATCCTTTGTCTCTTTGGTTAAATTTATTCCTAGGTATCTTATGGTTTTGGGTGCAATTGTAAATGGGATCGACTCCTTGATTTGTCTCTCTTCTGTCTTGTTGCTGGTGTATAGGAATGCCACTGATTTCTATGCATTGATTTTATATCCTGCCACTTTACTGAATTCCTGTATGAGTTCTAGCAGCTTTGGGGTGGAGTCTTTTGGGTTTTCCACACACGGTATCATATCATCTGCAAAGAGTGAGAGTTTGACTTCCTCTTTGCCAATTTGGATGCCTTTGATTTCTTTTTGTTGTCTGATTGCTGTGGCTAGGACTTCTAATACTATGTTGAAGAGCAGTGGTGATAGTGGACATCGCTGCCGCGTTCCTGACCTTAGGGGAAAAGCTCTCTGCTTTTCCCCATTGAGAATGATATTCGCTGTAGGTTTTTCATAGATGGCTTTTATGATATTGAGGTATGTACCCTCTATCCCTATACTCTGAAGAGTTTTGATCAAGAAAGGATGCTGTACTTTGTCAAATGCTTTTTCTGCATCTATTGAGAGGATTCTGTGATTCTTGTTCTTTCTTTTGTTAATGTATTGTATCATGTTGATTGATTTGTGGAAGTTGAACCAGCCTTGCAGCCCAGGGATAAATCCCACTTGGTCATGGTGAATAATCCTTTTAATGTACTGTTAGATCCTATTGGCTAGTATTTTGGTGAGAATTTTTGCATCCATGTTCATCAAGGATATTGGTCTGTAATTCTCCTTTTTGATGGGGTCTTTGTCTGGTTTTGGGATCAAGGTAATGGTGGCCTCATAAAATAAGTTTGGAAGTTTTCCTTCCATTTCTATTTTCTGGAACAGTTTCAGGAGAATAGGTATTAATTCTTGTTTAAATGTCTGATAGAATTCCCCTGGGAAGCCATCTGGCCCTGGGCTTTTGTTTGTTGAGAGATTTTTGATGACTGCTTCAATTTCCTTAGTGGTTATAGGTCTGTTCAGGTTTTCTATTTCTTCCTGGTTCAATTTTGGTAGTTGATACATCTCTAGGAATGCACCCATTTCTTCCAGGTTATCTAATTTGCTGGCATAGAGTTGCTCATAATATGTGCTTATAATTGTCGTATTTCTTTGGTGTTGGTTGTGATCTCTCCTCTTTCATTCATGATTTTATTGATTTGGGTCATTTCTTTTTTCTTTTTGATAAGTCTGGCCAGGGGTTTATCAATCTTGTTAATTCTTTCAAAAAACCAGCTCCTAGTTTCGTTCATCTGTTCTACTGTTCTTTTGGTTTCTATTTCATTGATTTCTGCTCTGATCTTTATGATTTCTCTTCTCCTGCTGGCTTTAGGCTTTATTTGCTGTTCTTTCTCCAGCTCCTTTAGGTGTAGGGTTAGGTTGTGTATTTGAGACCTTTCTTGTTTCTTGAGAAAGGCTTGGATTGCTATATACTTTCCTCTCAGGACTGCCTTTGTTGTATCCCAAAGATTTTGAACAGTTGTGTTTTCATTTTCATTGGTTTCCATGAATTTTTTAAATTCTTCTTTAATTTCCTCGTTGACCCATTCATTCTTTAGTAGGATGCTCTTTAGCCTCCATGTATTTGAGTTCTTTCCGACTTTCCTCTTCTGATTGAGTTCTAGTTTCAAAGCATTGTGGTCTGAAAATATGCAGGGAATGATCCCAATCTTTTGGTACTGACTGAGACCTGATTTGTGACCTAGGATGTGATCAATTCTGGAGAATGTTCCATGGGCACTAGAGAAGAATGTGTATTCCATTGCTTTGGGATGGAATGTTCTGAATATGTCTGTGAAGTCCATTTGGTCCAGTGTGCCATTTAAAGTCTTTATTTCCTTGTTGATCTTTTGCTTAGATGATCTGTCCATTTCAGTCAGGGGGGTGTTAAAGTCCCCTACTATTATTGTATTGTTGTCAATGTGTTTCTTTGCTTTTGTTATTAATTGCCTTATATAATTGGCTGCTCCCACGTTAGGGGCATAGATATTTACAATTGTTAGAACTTCTTGTTGGATAGACCCTTTAAGTAGGATATAGTGTCCTTCTTCATCTCTTATTACAGTCTGTGTTTTAAAATCTAATTTGTCTGATATAAGGATTGCCACCCCAGCTTTCTTTTGGTGTCCACTGGCATGGTAAATGGTTTTCCACCCCCTCACTTTCAATCTGGGGGTGTCTTTAGGTCTAAAATGAGTCTCTTGCAGACAGCATATCAATGGGTCTTGTTTTTTAATCTAATCTGATAGCCTGTGTCTTTTGATTGGGGCATTTAGCCCATTTACATTCAGGGTAACTATTGAAAGGTATGAAGTTAATGCCATTGTATTGCCTGTAAGGTGACTGTTACTGTATATTGTCTGTGTTCCTTTTTGATCTATGCTGCTTTTAGGCTCTCTCTTTGCTTAGAGGACCCCTTTCAATATTTCTTGGAGGGCTGGTTTTGTGTTTGCAAATTCCTTTAGTTTTTGTTTGTCCTGGAAGCCTTTTTCTCTCATTCTATTTTCAGTGACAGCCTAGCTGGCTATAGTGTTCTTGGCTGTATATTTTTCTCGTTTAGTGCTCTGAAGATATCTCGCCAGTCCTTTCTGGCCTGCCAGGTCTCTGTGGATAGGTCTGTTGCCAGTCTAATGTTTCTACCATTGTAGGTTACATATCTCTTCTCCCGAGCTGCTTTCAGGATGTTCTCTTTGTCTCTGAGCCTTGTCAGTTTTACTATTAGATGTTGGGGTGTTGACCTATTTTTATTGATTTTGAGAGGGGTTCTCTGTGCCTCCTGGATTTTGATGCCTGTTTCCTTCCTCACATTAGGGAAGTTCTCTGCTATTATTTGCTCCAATATACCTTCTGCCCCTCTCTCCCTTTCTTCTTCTTCTGGGATCCCAATTATTCTAATGTTGTTTCATCTTATCGTATCTTTTATCTCTCGAATTCTGCCCTCGTGATCCTGTAGTTGTTTAACTCTCTTTCTCTCAGCCCCTTTATTTTCCATCATTTGGTCTTCTATATCGCTGATTCTCTCTTCTGCCTCATTTATTCTAGCAGTTAGTGCTCCCATTTTTGATTGCACCTCATTAATAGCCTTTTTGATTTCGACTTGGTTAGATTTTAGTTCTTTTATTTCTCCAGGAAGCGTTTCTCTAATAACTTCCATGCTTTTTTCAAGCCCAGCTAGTATCTTTAAAGTCATGATTCTGAACTCTAGGTCCGACATCGTACTAATGTCCGTATTGAGTAGGTCCCTGGCAGACGGTACTACCTCTTGTTCTTTTGGCTGAGGTGATTTTTTTCATCTTGTCATTTTGTCCTGAGAATAGATGAATGAGAGAACAAAATGCTAACAGGTTAACAACGTCCCCAGCAAATATACTCTATACAAATCAGAAAAGACCTGAAACCAGGGGAAAAGAAAAGGAAAGAAAGAAAAATGAAAGAAAAAAAAAGAAAGAAAAAGAAAACAATAAAAACAAAGACAGAACAATACAAACAAACCAGAATATGATCAAATATTATCAGGCTAGTGCATAGATCAGTGTCACACACTAGTTTTTGGGCATATTTTGGTCTGTTAGAAAAAAGTGCCTCCTAAAATTTTAAAGGAAGAAAGACTTATATATGTACAAAATAAGGGTTGATACAATGAAGGGATGGAAGACAACTGTGAAGATGAAAATTATCAAAGATTTTATAAAAGGAATTGATAAGAAGTTGTTTGAAAAAAGGAAGAAGATTTAAAAAAAAAGGGAGAGAATGTGATCAGGTAGGAGACTAGAACAAAGGCATACACTAGTGATTTAGGGTATATTTTGATCTGTTAGAAGAAACTGTATCTCAAAATTTTAAAGAGAGAACAACTTATATATATATGCCAAAAATAAGGGTAACTACTATGAAGGGATAAAATATGACTCTAAAAATGAAAAATAAAAAATGTTTTTTTAAAAAAGGGATTGATAAGATGTTGGTTGAAAAAGGGAAAAAGAAAAATTTTAAAAAAACAGTTAAAAAAATTAACTTTGAAAAACTAATGAATCATGGTAAAAAAAAGCCATGAATTCTATGTGCAGTATTCCCCTAGCGCTGGAGATCTCCCGTTCTCCTTGATCGGTAAAGTTGGTCTTGGCTTGCTGGCTGTTCGTGCTGATCTTCTGGGGGAGGGGCCTGTTGCCGTGGTTCCCAAATGTCTTTGCCGGAGGCGGAATTGCCCCGCCCTTGTTGTTCCGTGCTAAGCAAGCTGCTCAGCTTTGCTCTCGGGAGCTTTTGTTCCCTGCAAGCTCTCGGTACAGCTTTGGAGGACCAGGGTGAAAATGGTGGCCTCCCAATCTCCACCCGGAGGAGCCGAGAACTCACGGCCCCGCTCCTCAGTGCGCCCCCAGAGAAAAGCAGTCACTCCCGTCTCCCTGGTCTCTGGCCACACTCCGTGCTCACCCGGCCTGTGACCAAGCATTTCTATCTCTGGCACCCGACGCCGTGTGGAGTCTCCAAACCCAGCAGATCCCTGCGGTGAGCTCCGGTGCTGCTCCACCCCAGGGGAGGAAGGGGAGCCTCCCCGCTCTGCCGCTTGTTGGGTCCCTGCTGGAGGAGCAGTGGCCCGACTGGGCCGCGGATCACAGTTTATGGCAACCCTGAGCTGAGAGCCCGCGCCTCTTCTCTGTCTCTGCAGCCAGCTTCCCTGCTCCGATACCTGGGAGCTCTGCTGCACTCAGGCACCCCCCGGTCTTTCTGTGATCCCGAGGGTCCTGAGACCACACTATCCCGCGAGGGTTCCACCCCCGCTTAGCCACTGGAGCGACGTCCCTCAGCAGAGCCAACTTCTAAAAGTTCCGATTTTGTGCTCTGCTGCTCTATCACTTGCCAGAAGCGGCTGACGGAGGCCCCCTCCCCCACCATCTGTCCTCCCGACTATCACCTCGGATTCACTTCTCCACACATCCTACCTTCCAGTAAGGGGTCGCTTCTCTGTTCAGAGAGTTGTTGCTACTCTCTTCTTCCATCTCCTGTTGAGTTCGTAGGTGTTCAGAATGGTTTGATCCCTATTCAGCTGAATTCCTGAGACCAGACGAAATCCAGGTCTCCAATCCTCCGCCATCTTCCCTGCATACATCTTGAGTGGTTATTTTTCACACAGAACCATGATTGTCCATGTAATAAAAAACAAAATTCCTAAAAAACAGAAACCCTACGATAGTCCCTAACTTCAAGAAGTTAAAAACAATTCTGATTCCATAAAAGAGTTGCCACAATTGGTGATGTTAATGCAGAAAAGAGGCTGAGTTAAATAAAAAACAAAAGCATTTATCTGGGTCTCAGAACTGCAATCTGTGGAACAGAGATTTGGACAGGATCCCAATTTGTGCTCCCTCCCTGCCCCAGGGAACAAAAGCCAGGAGTTTTTAAAAACAAAAGGGGATGCTTGCATATGTTGTTTACAAAAGATTTCAATTGGTGTTGGTGGCAGAACAGTAATCTTGGCTGAGGATCATTGGTTGTTAAGGCTGTCACTAAGCAAAGCCTTATTATAGCAAATTGCAGGTTTTCGGGCTGAGTCCTTGGAATATTCATGGTTGGCTCAGGTCAAAATTCATGGCTTTGCCCGTGAGGATGTGCATAAGGCCCATCTCCTTAATGGCCTCCCAGCTCCGTTTTAAAAATCCTTGACATAAATGACCCCATTTCATTTCACCTCTTGCAGTGATATGCTATCAGTGATAGGACAATAAATGTTTGTGAGGAAACGCAGGCTTACCAGATTGCGGGAAATAGTTACAGTTTATTTGTGCTTATAGCTAATGAAATGGTAAATGACTTTGAGGACCTAATAAGGCAAAGAACACCCAATGTTTAAACACTTTTTCTGCATAATGACAGATTCCTTCTCTGACAATGACACAGGGAGATTTTACGACAGAAAACGTTAACTAACCTCTAAAATTCAGGGCAATGTCATTTTGATAATACCATCTTTGGATCCAGTAAAACCTTTTCAAGGTTGATTCATGTTTTCAGTCTTGTTGCCTCTTGGTAGCAAAGAGAGGAATTTGTGCTGGCTGCTGTAATAAACAACATAAATTGTACTCTCCAGATATTCACTCAGGTGACAAATACAGGCGCCTGCCTTGCTCAGTGCATGAAATAGGTGTTCACAGAACTCAAATATCAGGAAGGCCCATGATCAGAGAGTGAATAGACTAGCCAGGGTATAAGAAAGCTAGTACAAGGGCCAGAGCAGATCGAAAGCAACATGTGCCTACAGAGAGGTATGGAAAAGTGTTCTGTGCACTCATGTGAAATTCGTATTTATCAAAAAAAAAAAAAATACAAAGGGTAATTATCATTTAATACTTTAAGAGAATCTTTGGTTTCACAAGAAAATTTGCCATAGGATTCCCCTAAACGGTAGCATTCCTGGTTGAACTCAAACTGTCATTTGATCGGTCACAATGGAATTTACATGCAATTCTCTGGCCACATATTTACTGGGTGAAAGATGTCACTCCATAAGCTCCTTATATTTGCTCTCAAATTGCATTGAATTTCATAGTTAATGTAAGCAGCATCTTACCAGGCAGAATCCCAGGGTTGCAGGGCTATTAAATGAAGAATTCCATTT
The DNA here is from genome assembly GCF_009762305.2 of Zalophus californianus. Lineage (NCBI taxonomy): Eukaryota > Metazoa > Chordata > Mammalia > Carnivora > Otariidae > Zalophus > Zalophus californianus. The sequence continues at coordinate 62,537,873 of NC_045604.1, read as the reverse complement.
ACCAAACCAAACCAAACCAAACCAAACTAAACCAAATGAAATTCCTGTTCTATGTCTGAGAGCAACTCTTAAACATGCAGACCAAACTGGAACCTCATTCTTTCTTGTGTGTTTTGTCATTTCTTTTATGCTCTGAGATATTGTGAAATTCTTTTAAAATAGGCAAGGGAGAAATATAATGACACCAGGTGGCTGGTTTCTAATCAGCCCATGAACATCAAGTTCCAGATGGAAGTGCAGAGTTGTAATTTTGCTGTGTGCTGGGATTATTTATTGATACCTATTAAACAACCAGCAGCTCCATATTCTGGACTGTACTTCAGCGATTCTAAATGACTTAGATCTGCATTGTAAACCTGCTTGCTTCCCTGGGACTGTTGACATTTCTGGAATGGCATTTGATTCTGTTTTGCCTTGGCCTGTTCCCAGGAGGCCATTATTTATAGACATAAACCTGTTTTCTGCTTCCTCCATCTTTCTTCCTCTCTAAGATGTACTGAAGCTGGGGGAGTTCAGGCCAGTCTTAATGATAATAAAAGGTCTTGTCTGGGGTCTGATCTCCCAACTGCACTAGGTCCCAATAAACATAAAGCTCAGGGGCGCCTGGGTGGCTCAGTTGGTTAAGTGTCAGATTCTTGATTTCAGCTTGGGTCATGATCTCAGGGTCAGTCATGATCTCAGGGTCGTGAGATCGAGCCCCACATCAGGCTCCATGCACTTACATGGAGAGTGCCTGAGATTCTCTCTTCCTCTCCCTCTGCCCTTCCCCACTTGCACACTCTAAATAAATAAATAAATAAATAAATAAATAAATAAATAAATAAAATCTTAAACCCCCCCCAAAAAACCCCATAAAGCTCAGAGATTGTCAGCCCCGAGCATTGGTGTCCAAGAAAACAAATTGTTGGGGTCCTTCATGAAGGAATGGGTAGGATTCAGAACCACGATAAGGGACAGGACAACTCCCATCATCAGAGCAGTGATAGATCTCTAGGAGTCAGCTGGGCAAGGAAGGGCTGACAGGAGCCTGGGTCCAGGCAAGCGACAAGCATATGGCTCATTCATAAAATGTTAGTTGCACACCTACTAAGTGCAGAGCAATATCCAGAACCCAGGCTGACCAAATCAAGAGGTATGGATCAGGAAATAAGGTGAGATGATGGGAAGAATGGAGCAAGAAGGCTTCCAGAAGTTTAGGAACTGGCCGGAGCTCTGCCAATAAGAAACCTGACACAGGGTCCATGTGAATTCATGTCAAAGTATGTTTTGAATGTCCCAAGAAGCTTGTAATTTTGAACAGAAATTCTCACATAGTGAGTGGTCTGTAGACTTACAGCATCATAATTGGAGGGGCAAAAGGTGGGGAGGGGCATGAAAAATTCAGACTCAGCTGCCCCATCCCAGACCTACTGAATTGGAGTCCCTGAGGATTCTGAATTCACAAAGAAAATAAAAAGACTCACTTCTAATCATGTCTTTTTTGGCGGGGCTGGGGGGCAGAGGAAAAGAGAGAATCCCAAGCAGGCTGCCATGCTCAAAGCAGAGCCTGAGGCTCAATCTCACAACCCTGAGATCATGACCTGAGCCAAACAAAGAGTCTGACGATTAACCAACTGAACCACCCCTAATCATAAATCCTATGCATATCTCTTTTAAAGAGATCTTTTAGTGAACATTTTTTGTAAATAAAAAAAAACTATCTAACTCTATCTAATCTATCTGTGAACATTCTTTGAAAAGTGGCTGCTAAAGTTTGAACTAAAGCCCACACTTCAATAAGAATTCCCTCAACTCTTTTACTAGATTTCTGTATTGGCACTGTTGCTGTTACTGTTTACATTAATACTTCTGGGTGCATAAAATAAGGCAGGACTTGAAGCTGGAGTCAGAGAGCCTGGGGCTCTGTAACCTCCTCCCAGTCAGAGCAGTATCTTGATGCAAAGTGACTAGACTTCCCTTGAGGGCAAGGACTTACATTTTGCATATCTCTGACTGCCCTGTTCTTAACCCATCTCTGGAATACTGTAGGGGCTCAGTAAGTGATTGATCAGTTAGCTTTTGTTGCTTAACAAACCATCCCCAAAGTCAATGGTTTAAAACAAATATCTTGCTTGGAATCCCTGGGCCAGCTTGGGGTGGGGGGGCTAATCTACTCTTGGCTCAGCTGAGTTTGGCTATCAAGCTGCAGGTGGGGTTCAGCTCTGCTCCACATGTCTCTCATCGTCCTTGGACTAGCAGGTGACCTGGGGCATCTTCTGCTCATGGCAATGGTAGAAGCCCAACAGGGAAAAGGAAAACACATGTAATCTCTTAAAATCTATATATAGAATTAGCAGACTATTACTTTGCCCCCATTCAATTAGGCAAAGGAAATTACATGAGCAAACTCAAAGTTATGGATTGGGGAAAGTTTATATCTTTAGTGAAAAGAACTGCATATTTACATGGCAAAAAGTATAGGTCCAGGGAAGGATGGACAATTGGGGGCAATAATTAAATCTACCAGTTAGTGAACATGAACAAAGCACATTTTTATATTTGCTGGAGTGTATAGTTGGGGAAATGGGGAAGCAAGACAGTTTCAATATGGCAGTGAATTACTGACATTACAGATCCATTAAGAAACCTGATGTAAGACTAATTACAACCTCTGTTGGCTTGATGAAGACTATTAGGTAATTCATAACAGTTGACATTCTCTAACAAGCTAAATGTAAGAATGTCAAGAGCCAATCATAGTTTTAAGTGCAGAGGACAGAAAAAGAGTACTCTTAGTTCACATATTTTGCCGCTCTCTGGGATTTGCCTGAGAAGTGAAAAACAATGGCTGTCCATACTCACACCTTTCTTCTGGAGAATTGATGTGAAATCCAAGCATTGATGTAGTTATGCCTGCAAATGACCTGTCTGTGATTTGACACTTGATGAAAGTCTCATTAATCTTCAATTATCCATAAACAGGCATCTCATATCTTACTACAGTTTTCTCATCCTGAGAAACCATTATTGCTTTCTGGGCAAAGGCAATTATGTCAACAGACAGAACTCATTGCACATCTTGAAGTGCGGGTCTCCAATCCATAATGGTGTTTAAGAGGCAGGCTGCCTGTTCTTCTTGATTGATGCTGGTTGTTGACCTGGGGCTACTCCATCATGCAGGAATTCTCAGCACCTCTCCATGGCTGCTTTTATCAGCTTGAGAATTCTGAAAATCTCACTCCCTGATTACTCCACAGGAGTGTTGCCAGGATGAAAATGGTATGTCCATCATTATTACAGAGAACAAGAAGTTGGGGCAGAAACCTTAAACCTCCCAGAGAGAAGAAATTGAAAGTGCAGAAATATTTGGAGTTCAGGATTCGGAAGGTAGAATTCCACTTTAGCTCCATTAGCTCAAAAAACCCCTAAAGGTCCTTGGATCTCTTGTAAACTCAATGAACTTTGAATGAACTAATATAGGTTTTTTTCATCTTTATGGTTTCTTAAATCTTTTTAATGAGGGGAATCAAAGTAGAAAGAGCAGTACTCAGTATTGTCAATACTTAGAACTTGGAAGCCCTTGTTGTTATAGTGTCCTTTCTCCCTTGAATGGAAGTAATGGTGGTGTTGGTGACGGTGATGGTGATTGTGGTGGTGATGGTAGTGGTGATGGTGATTGTGGTGGTGGTGATGGTGGTGATGATGGTGGTGGTGATGGTGATGGTGGTAGTGATAGTGATGGTGGTGGTGGTGATGGTGGTGGTGTTGTGGATGATAGTGATGGTGGTGATGGTGGTGGTGGTGGTGATGCTGATCATAATGTTGATGGTTGTGATGGTGATGGTGGTGGTGATGGTGGTGATGGTGGTGGTGGTGGTGGTTATATGGTGGTGATGATGGTGTGTATATGGGCTTCCAGAAGTCCTGTTTCTAAAAAGAATTCCCCAACCCCCCTCTGTTGCCAGCTGCTCTCCACTCTGGTCCTATTTCCCTCAGGTTTTCCTTTACCAGATTCTGTATTGTTCCTCTCAGACCACTAAGGATCGCTCTCCACTGGTACTCACTGGAGACTATTTGGAGTTTGTCTGGCTCTCACAAATGAAGCCCCTTTCCCTCTGTGTCTGTGCAGAACTCTGGCTGCCATTCCTATCAGTTTTTAGTACCATGGAAACACTCTGAGGTTTTAAATAAGCTGTTTCCAGATTTTCCCTTCACCAGGGAAAATGATCTCTGAGTACCCTCAGGAAAGATTTTGTTGCCTCTTATTTTGTCACCATTGAGCTCTTTTCAGCATTACACGAAATTAACCTCAAGAGCTCATGCTTGGAAAATCATCCTTTAGAGGCAGCCAAGGTTTAAGTTCATTAACTACCGAATTTCATTCTGGCTTTTTCTCTAGTTTGCCAACATCTTCCTTTCTGAGAGCAGATACCCTCGCCTCTTTTCTGTGACCTCAAGTACTGAGGGGGAGTTTCTCAAGATGGAGGTTTCCTTTAGCATTACCTAGCAGGTTTGTATTCTTCACAGTGTTCTGGCAGGTTTTCTAAATACAAAGAAAGGAGACTATAGAACAATTCATTAGGTACTAAGCTAGGATTGACCATCCATAGACACATTTTTGATGATCAGTTTTAACTAGGACCAGAAAGAGCATGGATCATTTAAATTCTCTGCTATCCCACAAATGCTATTTTAGTTGCTGCGGTGGTTTTTAATGTGTCAATGTGGTTGGATTACATTTCCTAGAAATCTCTTTCCTATTGGGTTCTGATTAAGATGGACCACTAGACAGATTCTTATAGGAGATTTTTGGGGGGAGCATGTGAAGTGGCAGCCACTTTGTAGCTCACACACCTTCTTGACTGTCTTCTGGTTCACCTTGTTAGCCTGAGGAAGGGGTCAGGCCTAAAATTGCTCCACCATCCCCAGGATTCTCCTTCAGCTTCTTCCATGCCTGGGGGTGTGTTTAGCTCAGTGTTGAAGGGTGTTGGCTCCTGAAGGACATCCACATCATCAGGATCATATGCAACAAGAACTGACAAAGACTCCCATCCATTTCTGTGGGTTTGAGCTGATGAGATTGCGTTTTTCCTTGTTCTTGCTCTCCCGCACTCCATGTTTGTCTTCCCTTCCCGGCTGCCTGCCCGAAGGAATGATATCTTCTATAAAATCTAGTGGTTCTGCTTCTCTGATTGACCCTTGACTGATACAGTGACTTTGGTCAAATGTCTCCCAACGAAAGCAGCAGTTGAAGAGAAGAAAAGTATTGAAGAGGAAAGGCAAAGGGTCATATTTTGGAGCATATTAAAGTCTGGATAAGGGCAAGGAGCCTTGGCAGGTGTTGTGATGCTGACTGCATTTTCCCAAGTTTGGGCTGGATCTTCTTCCACTTCCTGTTTCTCGGGTCGCTTTTAGGATTTTTCTCTTCAAAACTGGACTTAAGAGGTGCCTCAGTGGCTCAGTCAGTTAAGTGTGTGACTTTGGCTTAGGTTATTATCTCAGGATCCCGGGATGGAACTCCGCATTGGCCCCCTGCTCAGTGGGGAGTCTGTTTGTCCCTCTCCCTCTGCCCTTTGTCTCATGCTCTGTCTCTCAAATAAGTAAATAAAATCTTAAAAAAAAATAGAAATGAATAAAAAAATGGATTTAAGCAATTTGATTTTGATGTGCTTTAGTGTAGTCTTCATGTTTCTAGTATTTGGAGGTTTTGATCTTGGATCTGTGGGTTTAGGGTTTCCACCAAACTAGCTAAATTTTGATTATTATTTCTTCAAATGGCAATTCTGTTACTCCAGCTCTCTCATTTCTTATTCTGGTATTCTAATTACATGGACATTAGGCTGATTAAAATTGTCCTAATGCTATGTACATTTCTTTGGTCTTTTTTTGTTTCATTTTAGCTAGTTTCTATTTCTGTTTTTGGGTTGACTAATCTTTTTTTCTGCAACATCTAATCTGCCATTAATCCTTCTATTTTTCATCTCAGATTTTATAGTTTTCATCTTTAGAAATATAATCTGGGTCTTTTTGGGACACCTGGGTAGCTCAGTTGGTTAAGCGTCTGCTTTGGCTCAGGTCATGATCAGGTCAGGATCTTGGGATCAAGTCCCACATTGAGCTCTTTGCTCAGCAGGGATCCTGCTTCTCCCTCTGCCTGCTGCTATCCCTGCTTGTACTCTCTCTCTTTCTCTGAAAAATAAATACATAAAATCTTTTTAAAAAAGAAATAAAATAAGGGTCTTTTAAAAAATATATCTTTTTATTTTTTTCATGACAACTTAACATACTCCATCTTTCCTCTACTGCCTGGAACATATGCAACATAGTTTTAATAACAGCTTTATGCCCTTTGTCTATAAATTCTATAATCATTGTCATCTTGGGGTCTGTTTTTATTGATTAATTTTTCTCCTCATCATGGCTCATACTTGCCTGCTTCTTTGCATGCCTGGTAACGTTTGACTGGATACTGCTGGGTATTTTTGTATCCCTCTAAGTATTCTTGATCTTGGCCCTGGGATGTAGTTAGTTACTTGAAAAAATTGATTCTTTTGAGGCTTGCTTTTGTTAGGTGGAATCAGTTTTGTTAGGTGGAATCAGAAACAGTCGTTAGGTTAGGACCAATTTTGCTCTTTTTTTATTTAGGAAAAGGTCCTTTTATTCATCTACCCAATGTCCTATGAGTTAAGAGGTTTTTCTACTCTGGCTGGGGGAAACACAAACTATAGACATACCTTGGAGATATTGAAGGTTCAGTTCCAGAGCACTGCAATAAAGTGAAAACCACAATAAAGCAAGTCAAGCAAACATATAAAAGTTATGTTTACACTATACTGTGGTCAGTTAAGTGGCAATAGCCTTATGTCTATAAAAGCAATGTACATACTTTAATTTTAAAAGACTTTATTGCTAAAAAAAATGCCAACCATCACTTGAGCTTTCAATAAGTCATAATCATTGATCACAGATCACCATAACAAATACAATATTAATGAAAACTTTTGAAATACTGTGAGAATTAACAGAATGTGACACAAGAGACACAAAGTGAGCACATGTTGTTGGAAAAATAGCGCTGATAGATGTGCTCATCACAGGGGTGCCACAAATACTCAATTTGTAAAAAACACAATAAAGCAAAGTGCAGTAAATTGAGATACGCCTCCATTTCCAGCCTTCCATGAGCTCCTAGGGTAGCGTCTCCTACATATGTGTTGGTCAGTACTCCCCTAAAGAATCAAGGGGACCCTCCCCAGATTTCTTCTACTCTTCCTCTGTTCGGCTCTCTCTTTCTTGGTACTCTGCTCTGTGAACTTCACCTACCTTGGTCTTCCTGGACTCCTAGGTACGTCTCCTTGTGTCTGGGAGGCTGCTAGGGCCCACCGGGGATCCCTCTCTCTGAGCTGCAGCCTAGAAACTCTCTTGGGCCAGTAAGCTGTGGCATCTGTAGGATTCAAATTGTATCCTTCCCTCTCTTGTGCTGCCTGACATCCAATGACTGAATACCTTTGTTTCTTGTATTTTATCTGTGTTTTTAGGTGTGTAGGAAGAATAAATCTGGTCCTTTTCACTGCATCTTGACTGGAAGTGGAAATCTCAATTTATGTAAATGCATTTTGAGAGGAAGTTTTTCCTGCTAAGTCTGCTTAAGAGTATCCTGTAATTGCAAATCAGCTACTAAAAGAATAAAACAAAATACAGAAAAAGCTCTGTTCCACATACAATTACTTATATGTGTAAGTCATGCTTTTAAAATATATTTGTTTAGAACAAAAACAAAACACAAAAATCAATTACATGCTGAGAATGATGTAAGATGCCTATTAATGTCCATAGCCCCCAAACAAGAAATTTATTTTTTTATTTTTATTATTTATTTAAATATATTTATTTATTATTTTATTTATTTATTACTATTTATATTATTATATTATTTTATTTACTATTGACAAATTAACGTAAAGATGAATGTCTAAAACACATTTATAGTAACGAGACACTATTTTTATCTGTTATATATAGAGATTGTAGCATCTTCTGTAAGAATTCATTTTTAGAGCATGTTCCTATGCTTTAAAAAAGTTAAAAAACAACTGTTTACAAAATGTAAACCGTTTTGTAGCTGCAGTCGTGAAAGAATGTCAGATGGGGCAGTTGAGACTCAGGAATGAGGTATGCATAGTGGTAGAAAAAGGGCATCAACCCAAAAAGGTGAATAGCATCGGGTCCTAATGCTGTGTCTGGATATAGGCTTGTTTCAAATGCAGTCTGTGTACATTCAAGGTCTTAATTTTGTTGTGTCCCTTGTCTCCACACCAGGATTTCTCAAACCATGTTCCAGGAGATTTCTCAAACACAAGTTGCAGATATGAATAGGTACTTTGTGGGTAAAAGTGGTTCTGGAAGTAAATAAGTTTGGGAGAAACATTGAAGAAGCCTGAATACAATGTCTTATACCTGGGTATGCACAATGCATGTTAACATTAAAGATCTGACAAGTTCTGTTCCACTTTGTTTAATCGACCATTTTATTCCCTATGGGGGGAAAATGTTATTTGCAAAACTAATTTGGGAAGCTCTGATGTAGATGTTAGAATTTTTTATAATAATAATGCCATTATAATTGTCATTCCCATTAGGAGTTTACTTTAAATCTTAAATTTTCCTATTTTGTCATTGTTCTAATGTTGCTTCCTGTAAGACATGGTTAGCCACATGTGGCTATTTAAATTTAAATTAATTAAAAAGAAATACAATTTAAAATTCAGTTCCTCAGTCACACTGGTCATATTTTAAGTGCTCAAAAGCCACATGTGGCAGGTAGCTGCCATAAGAAAGGGCTGCTCTAGTTTGTTTTTTTTTTAGGTACAAAATAAATACCTTATTAATGCAAATCTTCATAAATTTCTAAAACATGCAATGCAGACACTATTATCCAGAGTTCTCAAACACCTTTGAAAACAGCAATTTACTAATCTTCATAAAATCTTTGTGAAGTACTAAGCATAATTCCTTCCTGGAGAGAGGATCTCAGGTGTTTTCATTTAAGGGAAATTTCAGTTGCTGGATTTGACTTAATTGCTCAATTAGTCATTTGTCAAAACTTTCTGTGGTCCTCTGAATGTGCCATATGCAAAAGCAAAAGATATACAAAACCAGGGACCAAATCCTCACCATTTCATGATAGGAAGCCAATGTTTTCTGGGTATCCTAACAGATATAAGTAGGGATGCACATGAGGCATTTGCCCCTCATCTTGGGGTGTAACTGGAATTTTGAGCACTACTCTCAGTAGGGGACTAGGTGCTCTTCTTGGCCTTTGTTGTTAGGAATTGTCCATATTCCTATGCCCAACATCTGTTCAGTCAGCATAGTGGAATCAAACTTTAACACCCACACTGTTTAGATGTATGTGCAAGGAAAACATAGCTTCTGAAAGGGGAGTGGAATTGGTCACCCCAAAACATGCCTCGTAGGCATTAGGATTATTTTAAGGTGGTTATTTTTAAGAAACTGCAGACACAAGAGAAACTCTGAAAACAGTAAAAGTTACACTTTCTCATAAGAGACATTTACATTTAGAAGGAAAATCTCCATTTGCAAAGATGTCTTTACACCAGAAAGAGAAGGATGACTCTAAATCTCTAGAACTCTTATCAATGAAGAAAACAGAGACTTAAATCCACATTACAACCACAACCTCACTTACTGTGCTTTGCCTGGAAACTTCCCATAACTGGCTCCACAATCCTCCCCACCCCCAACATCTTTTGTCTTTAGTTGGACACAGTATTTCAGGTGGTGGCTTGGGCCATTTCAGGGAGTTGCACAGTTTTCCTGGGTCTCTCCCATGTATACTGGAGGAATATATGTTATTAAGCTTCTGCTTGTTTTTCTCCTGTTAACCTGTCTTTCAGTTGGGGGGGGGGGGGCAGTGTTGGAGTGTCTCAGCCAAGAACCTAGAAAGGTAGAGGGAAAATTATTTTTCCTCCCCCACATTTCTTTATTTCTTTATAACTAATGTAATTAATCTTTTCTAGGAATCTGAGAGGAAGCAAAATATATGATCCCTAAATATGTCACTTTGGCATGTGAATTATTTTGAGCTGAAGGCAATCAAGACACAGGAGACTCAAGAAAACTTTCTCCTCTTCCTTAACTACCTAAAAAAATTTAGTTACTGATCATTAAAAAGAAAACCCCATGCCAAAATGGAGTCCCTTATGCTAGGCCACATCACCAAAATGAGGCTTACTTGCAGTTTCAACCTCCCCCAGATATGTGGTCTTCACTGGTCAGTCAGGAATTTTCTGGTCAGCAGCAATGAGGTAATCACTTGCATGGGCCCTTTCCATCCCCTAAAGGAAGATGAGGTCCTCTGCATGGTAAGAGCCCATGCTCTTCCCCCTAAAGGAAAGTGACTTTGCCTGAAACAATCTTTCCTTTTGCTAATAACTTCCTTGTCCCACCCTCCAATCTATAAAAACCTTCTGTTTTGTACAACTCCTCAGAGCATCTCTCTCTTGCTAAGTAGGATGCTGCCTGATTCTTAAATTACTTAATAAAGAATAATTAGATCTTCAAATTTATTCATTGAGTTTTTGTTTGTTAACAGGGGCCTGCCCTAGAAAGAGAGCTATTACCAGAGATAACTTTTTATTTGAAAGAACTATTTGTATGGCAGGGCAAATATCTAATTACCAAACAGCTGCTTTTTATTGTCCTGTAAATTATCCTCTCCTTTTTGAAGCCCAGACCTTTATTCCATCCTTAGCTCAGGATGGCATATAAGCCTCATATGACCAACTTGTTTGGTCTCATATTTTTTATGGGGTCCCATACATACATAACTAAATTTGATTTTCCCCTGTTAATCTGTCTTATGTCAATTTGATTAATTGACCAGCCAAAAGAACCTATAAACATAGAGGGAAAAGTTTTCCTCCCCTACAAGTTCTTATCTGCGAGGATGGAAACAACTTTAAACCTGGAAATTGAAGGTAATAAAACCTCATCCCTTTTAGATGATCCTGTTTGGATCACACTGGCTCTCAGACATCTGCTCCCAATTGTCCCTACCCAGTTGGGTGTCTGGGTGTATATTTCTGGGACATCCATGATGGTTGAGTGGAAGGAGCCTCTGGGTCTGGAGGCTCTGGAAAGCCACTGTCCTCTGCCTTGAGAAGCTGCTCTGTTGTATTCTCTGGCTTTCTGAAGATTGAGTGTGATCTCTCAGCTGAGATTGTGAGACTCAGTAAATAAAAATATGGGACACCCTGTTCAATTTGAATTTCACATAAACAACAAATAATGTTTAGTATAAGGATGGAACTAAAAATATTTTTTAAATTATTTATTGTTTTTCTGAAATTTAAGATTAATTAACTAGACATCCTGTATATTATGTGGCAACCCCACAGCACTGCTCTATCCCTTCCCAAGGGAACTTCCAGATCCTCTCCTCAACATGCACAGATAAAGCTACTCTCCCCTTCCCGGCATCATTCCTTAGCACCTGTGTGAAGCTGAACCTGGGATTTCCAGGAAGGGCTTGTAGTCTCCCTCCATCCTGCAACCAGGGAAACTGACTGGTTTTCTTGGGTGCTTTCATACTTCACTTCTTCCTCAGCCCCATCACCATATTAGGCTCAATCCACCTCCCTTTTCCTTCCCCAAGGGAAAAGGGCCAGGCTTACTTTCTCTCTTCCATCTTCTTCCCAGGGACACAAGCTTCAGACACACAGCCTAAATCTTCATGGCTACTTTCCATGATGCTGGAAAGGAACAATGACCTGGGTAGGCTGGATGTAGCTTTTATTGTGGAGTAATTTGCAACTATAATTTGCAACTAGGGACAGCCACGGGTAAAAATACATGTTTAAAGGAGGATAAATCATGACTTTCACACAAATATAAAATGAACACACATCAAAGATTTTACTTAACTCATTAATTAATGAGGGAGCCAAGAATTTGTTACAAATGATTCAAAGGAGGAATCCAAAGAGCAGACACAATTATAAGCCATTAAGAATGTAGAAATGTATTTGCATTAAGCAAATTAAAAGCAAAGTGAACTGGCTTCCTCCACAATGGGGAGGGAAGCCAGCTGAACCTCTTTGGGACAGAATTTGCATTTCTATAGCAGGAATTATTTGATTACTGTTGGGTTTCTACAGCCAATATCCATTTCCACAAAGTTGTAATTTAACCTGGTCAAACACCATGAAAGTTGAAGATAACCCAGATGGATGGACTAAGGATACTCATGAAATTTCAAAGTCCTTCTCAATAATTTTTTTCTAACAGCATAATATGTTATAAGCACTACCCTATTACAGGTATTTCCCAACCTTTTAGTGTCACCTACTGGCCCTAGATTGACCTTGTGAGTAACTGATTTTTTGCCCTCAGAGAGACACTACATAAGAAGCTTTGTGGGCCTGAAGTGGTGAAAATATCACGAATTCTGGATTCATATCTGTGTTTGAATCCTGGCCCTCTCACACTAGCTACAACTCTGGGATAGTCACATCATTTCAGAGTCTCATCTTAGATGAGACTTACTTACAGTTCATTTTATGTGGCATAATACCTTCCTCAGCCCATCCCTTCAACAATGTGTCCTTCCAGTTTCCTGCCCGAGTTCTAGTTTCTTCTTAATCTAAGTGATTTCAGCCATCCTCAGCCTGTGTGCAGATGAGAGCCAATTTCTTTAAATGCCTAGTCCAGGTCTTTTAGACTTGAATTTTGAATTGTTTATTGGACATCATCATAAAGCCCCTTTGCTCATTAGCATGTCCCACACCACATGGCAGAGTGGTGGAATGGAGGGAGAAATTTTTGGTTTATTGTAAGAAAATCTTTGTTCTTATACCAGAGCAGAGTCATGGTTCAGACAGTTAACTCTGTGACCATGGAAAAGTTCTTTCTAACCAGCCTGAGCCTCATTTTCTCCATCTGACAAATGAAAATAATAAGAACAGTGTTAGTATGAGTATTACAAGAGGTGATATACATACAGAACTGGCACATAATAGGCACTTAATAAATTGTAATTGTCATTATTGTTTGAAAACAAAATGGCTTCCATCTTTCCAATGTAGCTGTCCATTTTTTTTGTTGTTGTTGTTCTTGGTGAACAGCAGCATCCTCTTAATCTCCGAAGCTATGAAGCTTGTTGACATCAAACAAGTCACCAGATCTTATGAATTGTACCTTCTAAGTATCTTTCAAATCTGTTACATCCTCCAACCTTGCTGTCTCTGGCCTTTATCATCTCTTGCGTAGATAGTGAGTTTTTCTCCTAGTGTCCAGGCCACCCCTCATCTAGCTCATTCTCCATATTCATCAAATATCTGATGAGTGTTATTGTTAAATAATGTTCTTTCTGAAATGAAATGAAAATTTGTCTTTATTAGAAATGCCGTAACAGTTATCCTTTTCTGCAAGATAATATCTTCGCTCTTTATTTGGTGTATCAGGTCCATCTGGAGTCCTCTCTGCTGTTCTGAGCTCATGCCCTATGCCAGCCTCACTAGGACACCCACTGCCTCCTGCCCACATGCTGTCATGCTCTGAGCCTTGGTGTTTGTCCTTCTCTCTGCTGAGAATCCCTTTCTCCATGCTTCTTTCTTGCCCAGAGAGCTGCTACACATTTTACCAACTTTGCTCAGACACCATCTCCTATCTGCCCCTGACCATCCAGGACAGGGCATCTGTATTGGTTTTCTATCATGACCATAATAAATTTTCACAAACTTAGTGGCTTAAAACAATACAAATGTATTATCTTATGGTGCTGGAGGTCACAAGTCAAAGTTAAGTCTCACTGAGCTAAAAGAAATTTGTTGGCAGGCTGGATCCCTTCTGGAGGGATCTGTTTCTTGACTCTGTCAGCTTCTAGAGGCTGCCTATACCCCTTGCCTCGTGGTTCCCCTGCTCCATCTGCAAAGCCGGTCAGGGAGCAACTCAAAATCTTTCTCTGACTCTGAACTTCTTCCTTTCTCCCTCTTTAGAGGACCAGTGTGCTTAGATCAGACCTGCTCAGATAACCCAGGATCATCTCCCTACTTGAAGGTCAGCTGACTAGCAAATTTAATTCCATCTGGGACCTTAATTTTCTTTCACCATGTAACCTAACATATTCACAGGTTCTGGGGATTAGCACATGGATGTGGGGGGGGGGACACTTTTCTGTGTATCTCAGGGTCCTTGACGCTCCATGGCCCTTTGTACCAACCCACTTACAGGGCTCATCACATGCTATGGTAGTCCTGCAGAGGAATCTGGGGATCGTTAGCACAAGAATTTCAGGGACTTAACCGTCTGTTATGAAAATGTAAAAATGATTGAACTTCCTTTTGCATCAGTTTCCCCGTTTGTGAAATGGGGCTGATAAAAATGATATTTATGAAATGATATCTATTTTATAGAGTGGTTACAAGGACTGAATTACATCTCACAACACCCACAAATAACTTTATAAAGTGCTTGGCATGGACTAGTTGCTCAATAAATGTAATATTGTTATAAACGATAATACAGCCATAAGAAATTTGACACCTACTGAAGCCTGAAGGTTATGGATTGTATTCCGTTGTCTTCCCCCTTCTCAGTTTGATCTATTTTCATTAGACAGGAGGGGATAGAAGAGTGAAAGGGAGGAAGAAAAATGTCCCATATGCATTCTGGAATCCAGATTCAAGATGAAACGACCTCGTAGATTAGCTGTCAGTGGGATGGGCAGGAGACAGTGCAAGCCCACTGGGTTGTCTGACAGGCATTGAGACTGAGCCCTGCAAGTGGGGCCTAATGGGCTGCCAATGGGGATGACCCGAGGACAGGGGCAGGGGAATAAACCTAAATAAAATGTGGAGAAAGGGCACGGTCTTCAGAATTCCCAGAATGTCATCAACATCTAAACATGGCTGGGTTCCCTATTTCCAAGTGAACTTAGATTTCCTCAGTAATTGGCAAGTGAGAAATGCTTAGAGTGCCTTCAGTAGGCCCAGAACAGGTGCAAAGTGTGAGATGAATTTGATTAACCAAGTGGGTTATGTTGGCCAGTCTTAGAACATTCATCTAGAAGGAGTTATCAGGGTAAGTCTTTGGCAGGGAAGCAATGTCAGCTCAGAAAGAATGCCTGCCCTATTTTTGCTGGACTCAGAATTTCTTGGTAGAGTGGTGTCAACTTTTGATTTGAAGCAAAGCCCTTTGCCCTTTTGACACTTCTATGTTCCATGGAGACAGTGTAGAGTTGCCTAGGAAAATAACTTCAGCTCAAAGAAATAATAAAATCTGCCGAAGCAAATGAACTAATTGACTTAAGTCAAAATATCTCCTAAAAAAAATGTCTTGTGCATGTGCTTGTGTGTGCATGTGTGTGTGTATGTATGTAAGCTGGGGAGGAGGGTTGTAATTTTTATTCCCTCAAAGGGAAATGTTTGTTCCCTTTTTCTATGGATGTTTTAGGAAAGACTCAAGCATACAACATGAAATTTATGAAATCAGATGACAAAGCAAAGCAAGTTGATTCTATCTTGATACAGACACCCTTCTGTGGCTGATACATTACAACCACTAGCAGTTCTCAGAATGCTGTTTATGAAATCAGGTGCTTCATTGAGAATGAGATATTTTTTAAAATCCAGGTGACTGCAGGGGCACCTGGGTGGCTTGGTTGGTTAAGCGTCTGACTCTTGAATTTGGCTCAGGTCATGATCTCAGAGTCATGAGATCAAGCCCCGCATCAGACTCTGCGCTGGGCATGGAGCCTTCCTAAGATTCTCTCTCTCCCTCTCCCTCTGCCCACCACTCCCTCTCTAAAAAAAAGAAAAAGAGAAAAAAAATCCAGGTGACTACCATTTAAAAGTTTCCACCAGTGTTCTGAACCAGAACAGGGGAATTTGATTCACCTTTGAGACAGACTTCCTTAAAAAAAAGGTATGAATTCTGTTTAGCATTGTAAGCTGAGTCTATTCACTTTCTTGGTTACACATAGTAGAAGCCAAGTCTTGTGAGCAGCAGGAGAAAATGAATTAGAAAAAGCTAGCTAGCTCAAGAACTAGCTCATGGAATTAATGGAAAAGTTGGAGAATCAAGGTTGAAAAATGAATATCTACGAACTAAGGAAATTCAGGTAGTTGACAGGTACTTTGACAGACAGGTCATAACACAAGAACACCCTGCTTAAGAAGCCACGGCCACCAGAGGGCCTGGCTACTGCCAGCTGCCCCTATTGCTCTGGACAGTAGTCCCTGGAAGTTGTCCCTCTTACCACCAGAGTAAGGTCTAATGATGTTGCCTTGTCGTTTGCTTCTGATTTCAAGTTCTGGCAAAGACTCTGTAACGTACCAAGCTTAGAGCATGAGAACAAATGCCTGCCTATGCCCTGTCTTGCTCTAAGACCCACACAATGGTGGATTTTCCAAACATAGAATGGGTTTCTGATCCTGGGAAATCAAGATAATAACAACTAGTCAACCACCTAAACAAAGAACTTCAAATATTAAGTATCTACCAAATACAGAATTTTCCCTCCAAGTTTTGTTTTAATCTACACCATCCCTAGTGACCATGTAATTTATAATCCAAGCTGTGGCCACCTTGAGAGCGAAAGCTGGTGCTGGGACAACAGGTGTAAATGAGGACTGTCCTGGGCAAATGGAGATAAGTGATTCCTCTACATATATCTGAAAAATTATGACTTGCCTTTGAGGGCTGTGTCTTTGTCTCACCTAAGAATTTGCTCCTGGGTGCAACAACATGCTGAAATATAGCAACAGGGTTGTAAAGGTCTGATATTTTCTTTAACTCAAGGTGAAGGAAAAAGTCCTTGATGAGGAATGGTGTTGGATTTGGTGCAGCTCTATATTATTGGAAGTTCTAAAGGTAGGAATATGGCAGACTGAACTCTCCAGCCTTTGGACATCTACCGTGCATTTTTGTGATTGAGTTATCTGGGCGTCTGGGCTGTGGACTTGGAAGTACACTGAATAATATAGATGTCCTGTTCATCAAAGTTCTGGGAGCAGCAAAGGAGGAAAGCTTGGGAAGGAAAGGGGAAGGATCTTTTCCTCTCAATAGAGTGAAATGTCTCAATGGATTTATACCTCCAAGGTGAAAAGATGTTTAGAAGTTCCTGTTAATGGGGGTGGGACCTGCTGCTGGGAGCTAGAATGGAACCGTGAGGTCAGGTTTTAGTAGAAAGTACCTGAGTACAGTTTTTTATGTCCTCGTCATGCTTGAGTGCTATAGCACTTTTTCGAATCTGTGGCTTGGTATCTTTCATTTATTTTGGAAAATTCCTTTTTTGAGAAACGGTCACAAATTTACAGAAAGTTGCAATAACAATACAAAGAACTTTTTTCGGAACCATTCAGGGTAACTGCTGACATGATGTCCTATAACCCTTGAAGAGTTTGGTATGCATTACCCACAAAAAAGGACATTCTGCAAAACCATAGTGCAACCATCAAAACCAGGGAAAAAGCTTTAGCTTACTACCTACCATCTAATCTTCAGATTCCATTCAAGTTTTATCAACAGTCCCAACAATGTCCTCCATAAAGAAAGATGAGGAATTATGCATTTAATTTCCATGTCTCTTTAGTCTCCTTTAGTCTAGGGCAACTTTCTGTACATTCAGTTTTTTTGGATTTCATGACTTTGATACTTTGATTACAGGCATTGTTTTGTAGAATGTCCCTCAGTTTGGATTTGCCTAATGTTTCCTCATCATTAGACTCACTTTATGCACCTTTGGCAGGTATATCACAGAAGTGATGCTTTATTTTCTCATTGTATCCTGTTGGTTGGCTCATGATTTTGACTTTCTGTCTTTGGGATGATTAGAGCAGTTTGGAATGAAGTAGTTCTTCCAGATTTCTGACCTATTAAGCTGTGCTTCTCCCTTTTGTAATTAATATGTAATTTGTGGGCAGCTATTTTAGGGCTATATTAATATCTCATTCCCCTCAAAATTTCAATATTTTCAGTTATTATTTATATTAGTATAGTGTAACAAACCCACACTTTATTCAATGGATCATAATCTGTTACTGCCACTAACAATGACCCCCTGGGTGAGCCAGATCCCTAAAGGAAACTTCACAGGAGTCCCTTACAGTACTTATATACCATTAGGCAGAACTTACTCAAATGGCCTTGTCTAACTGCAAGGGATCCTAGAAAATTAACCTTTTATTCCAGGTGTCACTGTGCCCAGCCCCAAGATCAGGGTTCTGTTAGTAAGAAACATGGAGAGAGTGGATATTGGAAGCAAATGGCAGCCTTTGCCGCTGCGTCTTAAAACAGAAAAATTCACACGTGGATTTCTCGGTGTATCGTGGAACATGATTTCTCAGTAACATTCATGCAAATAGGAGATATGTATATCAATCACAACTATAAGGCACTATATCCAAAGCTTTTTTTTTTTGTTTTAATAGTTATATATTTTACAGATAAACAGTACTCCTGTGAGTACTTGTAGTACTGGGTAAGAGGTAGGGCTGTGTAATTGATCTGCTTTGTAACATTTGGGAAAGTCACTTGAAATGTCTGCGTGGTTGTCTCTTGATAATGAAAGAATAATATCTTCTCTATAAGGAGGTATTATTAAGTGTAGAAAGTGAATAAGAGAACTCCTGTCATTATTGAAATATGTTTCCATGGATAAAAATAGCTCATTTTCCTCATCCATTACATCGCTCAATAATACTTACTTCCCAGAATTTGTGTGGGAATTCAATGTGACAGCATATAAAATGTGCTCAATACAATGCCTGGCATGTAATATGTGACCGATAAGTGGTATTTATTAATTTTATAATAATATTTTATGATTAGAGGGTACTTGTACATGTGTCTGTCAAGGAATAGAGTGGTGTTAAAAGGGAGATTATTTTTGAAACTCTCTTGGTTTCTGTGATAACTTTGAGGCTTTGGCTATTTACATCATCATTCACTACTCCGATAAAAATTCACAAAAACAAAACTGTACTAAATAACTTTGTTGAAAACATATGGTCCCACTGTACTGCTGGTTTTCATAAGTCAGTTCAGTTGAAAGAGGCCTTGGAGCCGATGTGACTGTACCTCTCTAGGGCACTTTCCTTGATTACTTGATTATACATTTGATCCTGGGGAGACCCTCGTTTATTATCTACAAGGAATACTGGGAGAAATGATGCTATAAAAGGTGATTTTTAAAATGAGTTAAAACCAGATAAAAATGGACCTCATGTTCTAGCATTTTTCAATGCTTTGGTCTTTCCCACTGCTATTTGTATACTGTCAGAATTCTGGAGTTGATACAAGTCTATAAATCAAAATTAATCCTTTCTGTCTCAATTGCGTTGTGGTTCAAATGAGATAAATCCAGTTGAACTAGAACAATAAGATTATAAGAATAGAATTGCTCTTTTGGGCGTTTCCTCAGTACTTGGGATTCGACGTTACCTAAAAGGAATTTCAAAACTAAAAATACCATATGACTAAAAATAGAGAGTGCATATTTTTTTAAGGTATTTCAATCCTCGTGAAATTTGTAGGCATATTAACCATACACAATCAGAGATGTCATACAAAAAGTACTTGGTATTGCACAGACCAAGGTAGTAATTCTAACAGCACATGGCATAAAAACATTATAACACACCTGGGAAGTAATATACAGCATATAAGAAAATTCATCTAAAAAGTGTTTGTCCTTGTGTGAACAAGCCCTAACACTTGCAGAAAAGTTCCATATAATTGTAGGAGTGAATAAAAGAAGAAAAAAAATTAGTTCTTCAAAGAACTAAGGAACTTTGAGGGCAAAGGTTGCCACTAAATGGAGAAAAGACAGTACGACCCTACAATCCAGTTAAGATGGAATGTTGTTCTAGGGGCACCTGGGGCCTCAGTTGCTTGAGCATCTGCCTTTGACACCCTCAGGTCATGATCTCAGGGTCCTGGGATGGAGCCCCACATGAGGCTCCCTGCTCAGCAGGGAGTCTGCTTCTCCTTCTCCCTCTGCCCTGCCAACTTCCCCCACCACCGCCACTGCTCGTTCTCTCTCTGGCGGAAGCTCTCTCCCTCTGTCTCTCAGTTAAATAAATAAAATCTTTAAAAAAAAGATGGAATGTTTATCTAATGAGAATAGCAAATCAACAGAAATCATCCAATCTTGACATCTGTCCCTTGCCAGGGTTTTGGGACACAGGTGACTCATTGACACCATTTCTATTTAAAGGAATTCCTATCTGCTCTTCCCCCATCCTCTCTGGGCCACCCTCCCCCTGCCAAAATAATAAACATAAAGAAGGAAAAGGAGTTAAGAAAGGAAGAAAGCGGGGAAGGGAGGTACATACCAAAGATCCTAAAAGGTTATTTTCTTCAAGGCAGGAGAAGAAAATTCCCTGTCCCATCCATGAATCCTTCATTGGGACACTTACAAAGTCCTCAGCGACGTGCCAAGGACAGGGTGGCATTGCTGATGCATAGTGATTTTTAAAACGCAGACACAGTTTTACTCAGTTTTATTACTGTTTTTAAATTCTCCACAGACACTGCCCTCTTGCCTCCATGGGAGCTGACCATACCCTCCACCCTGCCCTTGGTACATTACTGGAGGACCTTTGGGCTTTATAAAACAAGTCCTTTTAAGTTACAATTACATAAGGGAGTTTGGGGAGCAGAGTGGAGTTCAGTTTAATCTCAAAAGGTAATTAATTCGGTGTTTTTCAAAAGCCACTGCTTTTTGTGACCTGCTCTTTCTTTTCCATCATCTGTTTGGATTGCGTGTGTGCTTTCTGGGTTTCAGGCTCTGTATGGCTGAAGTCACTTCTGTGGTTCATGATCCATGAAACTGCTTTCACAGTGAAATGGCACACCCAAGCCAGGGTTCAAAGCCGATTTTTATGTCCCCTTTAGGTCAGAAGCCAAATGATGGCAGAAATATGGCTATATCAACCTTCCAAAATAGTCAAGCTTAAGAAATCTACCTAGCCACACAGTTTTGTAGCCCTTCTCGCTCTGAAAGGAAAAAAATAACACAACATAAATGTTTTTTCCTGGTTAAAAATCCACACTTATTATAGAGAACATAGTAAGCAAAAAGAAGAAAACAGAAGGCAACTCTAATTCCACTACTTAGAGATAAGTACAATTTCTTTGGGTATATGTATACTCAGAAGTCTCTAGACCATATATGCACAGAGAGTGTGTGTGTGTGTATATTAATATACATATATAATATATATACACACACTTATATATATATATATATACTGTTTCACAATCTTTTCTCACTGAATACATTATGCACATTTATTACGATAGCATTTTTTCTTGAAGGCCTTCCAGAATCAGGCATTTGCTCCTCTATCTGGAGACCCCCATACTTTTAACAGACTTTTATTCTGTCTGTTAGAAAGAGCTGTTATGGGGGCGCCTGGGTGGCTCCATCGGTGAAGCGTTCGGCTCAGGTCATGGTCCCAGGGTCCTGGGACCGAGACCCACATGGGGCTCTTTGCTCAGCAGGGAGCCTGCTTCTCCCTCTGCCGCTCCCACCTGCTTGTGCTGCGCTCACTCTCTCTGCCTCTCTCTCTCTCTCTCCTACAAATAAATAAATAAATAAATAAATAAATAAATCTTAAAAAAAAAAAAAAAGAAAAACAAAGAAAGAGCTATTCTGGCTGTCATTATGGCCAAGAAAGGAAGTGTAAGATGAGGCCTAAAATTAAGTGCAGAACTGCTCTTTTTTGATGAATGTTTTGTTGTTTGCATAGGACGTAGAAGCATTCTGGGCTTCAGGATATTCGGTCATCACCCATTAGCCTCTTTCAGAAGTGGCACAATTCAGATTGCTTATGGAGAGATTAAGATTTTAATGTCTCTGTCAGTAGCAGGGAAGACATCTGAATAAATTCAGGATCTTGGGTTTTGCTTACACGGTCTTTTGAGGGAAGGACAATCATTTGTTTAAGTAGGACTAAGTAGTGGGCTCAGTTACCAGCATCAGGTTGCTGAGTGTGAGTCTTAGAGGTGTGAGGAAATGTTCTGCGAAGCACAGAAATATCTTCTGTAGCAGCCCCGACAGCAGGTGGCAGCCTAGCCTATGATTGAGTTCCATAAGTGATGGGGGAGGAGGGTTACTCTAAGCAGCAACCCAAGTCACTGAAGGATATAGGTCTAAAGGTAAGGAATGTATTGCTTATGTTGAGCTAATTCCTGCTTCCTGATAACTCTCTTGCATGTGCCTGATGTTGGCTTGTCATTCTGGAGCCTTTCTACAGTAGAATAAATGCCCTAGGTTTTGGAAGGGTTGATCTCCCAGTTGGCTTTCTTGAGATCACCTCTTGCATATATTTCCTTCTCTCTGAGGCACTCAGATTGAGCATGATCTCCAGGTAAGTACTGGGCTTTGTAGGGCTGAGATCTTTGATGCTCAAGACCTAGAATATATATTAATAGACCTGAGACTGGACTAGCTTTGTTTTTTTTAGCATCTGCGTCACTCTGTTGGATGAGCATGAATGTGCTGATTATTTTCTGTTTGCTTCCCTGCCAGATTGGTTCCCCAGCCTTGTCCTCCCTGAAAGATTAGGAGACTAATCTCTAAGGAATGTATCTCTCCCTCAGGTTGCCTTGCTCTCTAGCTTCTGGTTGGGTTTGGACAATGGGAGGCCCCAGCATGAGTCTTGAAGGTAAGAGCATAAAGGTATTGAACCATTTAAAAAAAAAAAGAAAAGGGTGTGTCCTTCTACCTATGGCCTCAGCTCCTGTTGGGAAGCCATGGTGCCAGTCCCTGGGTGATTCACCATTACTAGTTAGCTGCCATGACACTTCCTCCATTAAACTCTTCTTAGTTAAACTCTTTGACAGTACCACCATTTCCTGCTGGGACATGGACTGGTATAAGAAGCATACAGGCACTAAAATGCTAAGGAATTTTTCAAGTGAACTGCACCAGACCAGATCTTCTGGATCCTGTATGTGTAAAACTATTTTTTTAACTCCCCAAATACAGTACTTTGAACCTAGCCCTGAGGGAGATCTTCATGTTAGGGTCAGTTAGTCATTTCAGATCGCTGAGATCATTTGGATATTGATTTTATTAATTATCTTAGCCTTCCTTCCCAACAATTTTCTGTGTACAAATTTTATTAGTATGTGATATGTGATCTCTACGTCTATCCATGGAGAGGCAGTATAGTATCATCACGAAAAATTGACTTTGGTGTAGATAGAGTTAGATTTGAATTACTATGTGACTTTGGAAAAATTACTTAAACTTCACGAACTTCAATTTCTTCATCTATAAGATAGGCGTAATGCCTGAAAATTCTGGTGTGAGTTTAGCAAAAATGTCTGAAAAGCTGTCATATCCCACTTGGCCCACAATAAGCATCTGGTAATTTGTAGCTTTGTATACAGCAGAGAAATGTGAACTATCCTACAAAGAAATAAAGGAAATAAGAAACAGTTGAGATGTAAATATAGAATGAGAGGGATATGAATTCTCCCTCTCTCTCTGCCTCTGTGTGTGTGT
This sequence comes from Zalophus californianus, assembly GCF_009762305.2. Taxonomy (NCBI): domain Eukaryota; kingdom Metazoa; phylum Chordata; class Mammalia; order Carnivora; family Otariidae; genus Zalophus; species Zalophus californianus. The sequence continues at coordinate 62,514,355 of NC_045604.1, read as the reverse complement.
GTGTGTGTGTGTGTGTGTGAATGTGAGTCTGAGTGTGTGTGTCTGAGTGTGTGTGAGTGTGTGTTGTATGTGTGTGAGGGAAGGGGAGTAGAAAAGAGAACTGCCCCTCAAACTTCCATGGTGAGCAAAATAATTTTACAAGGACCTGCTGTCATTTGAAAAGATGGCAATTTGAATACATATATATTTTTTGACCTCTGGCTTTGCTTCTCCAACTCTCTTTGTTCATTGAGTTATTTGTCTTCTTTCTCCTCTGCCCCAATCATCTCTTCCCTCCCCTAATTCAAAATTTTCCTCCCTCCTGACAAGATATAGTACTTTAATTTATTAATTAGTTTTATGTTTTTGTTCTTTATGTATTGATTTCTGCTTCATGTTTATTAATGCATTATTTCTGCTTCCCTAGGAGTAATTAGTTATCTTTTACTATTTTTTAATTCAACACTGAATATATTTATTTTCATTCTACTATAGCTATTTTTCATAGGTAGTATTTTACTGTCACCATTTTCTAGATATTCTGCAAATGTTATTTTGATTTCTTTTTGACATAAGAGTTATTTGAGAGAGATTTTAAATCTCTGTGTTGTAATTTCTAGCTTTACTGCATTATGATCAAATAATGTCATCTGAAGCATTTCTACCTTCTCTACTTTGCTCAGATTTTTTTTTTTGGTGGGGGAAATGTCTAATGTGTTCAATTTTATAAATATATCGTGTACATGTAAAAATCCAGTGTTTCTGTTTTCTGATTATAAGCTTTGCTCTATAATATTATGTATGTGTATTAGGGCCTCTGTATATTATCTTTGCAGCCTTTTTTCTCTATCATGAAATTAGAGGGTAAGCAAAAGCCTCACTTAGCATTATTTTTCTTTCTATATCTCTTTGCATTTCCAAAAGTTTCACCTTCATGAAACTTTTATGCATAAAAAATCATGCATACAGTTTTTGTGCATAACATTTGGATTTTACCCTTTTATAGAATTTTTGTCCACCCCCCTCCCTTGAATCCGGCTGGGTGTTGTTAACAGCAAAGCTTTTAAATTCCAGGGAGAAATTTAGTTAAGATTCCGCGGGACCCCAGGGTTGCTAATAGTTGTTCAGAACCAGGGACAGCTCCCTGCTCCAGGAACTAGATTTTTGGTTTCCTTACTTGTTGAACACTGAATCTTGAACTCTGTGAATCACAGAATTAGAGAATAGATATGAAGAGTTCCCTTAGGATGACAAATTGATTTCTGGTCTTACATAAGATTTATAAGAAGGCCAATAGACTGTTCAAGCCCAGAAACTGTCCAAAGTCCAGGGCCATTCTTAGTATCTTCAACATTAATATCCCCCTTGGAAAAGATTGTCCCTATTGTGAGGGGTACTGTATTGAGCTGTTTTGGCTGAGGCACGTTTCTTAAAAATTTATCCAATTAACTTCCCGTGTTGTGATTCTTTGCTCACCAAACACTATTCTGATTATAATTCAGCATTTCATATAATTCCAGCTACAGGGAAAGAATGTGCTAGGCTTGACAATGCTAACATTTCAGCCCATGTACTGCAAAAATCTCAGTATAATTTGATAACTTGATATCTTAGTTCTATACAATATTCTCTATGTTCTTAGTGTGATAATTTCACTTCCAGAAATATTCACCCTTTCTTAGATGTGGATAAATCAGCTTTTGCATCTACAAGGCTGAGGGTCAGAACTTAAAACTTTATGAATTCTCTAGACATTGCCTGTGATGGTGATCTGCCAACTGGCCCCCTTTTGGGGGCACTTTGACACCACTCTTCACTTTCCAATAAAAGCATGGACCATATGTGATCAGATGGAGAGCCCTGGGACACTCCACCAACAACCCCTGCCCCCCTCCAAGTTCACATTGACTTATTAACCAACACTCACCCTCACGTGAAACTCTGTAACCGAATCTGGGTGCCTGGACTGATGAAATGGTATGAGGTTCAAACAGTAATATGGATTTCAAACACCTGTTTATTTCTTGGGGCAAAAATGTTAAAGAAAAGTATCTTTTAACAAATGTTTATATTTGACTAAAGAAAAGCAAGCCAGCAAGGAATTTCTGAATTTGTTAATTGCTATTCTGAGAACATCAGTGTTGAATATTTGTCATTATTTTCCAGATTTTGCGTAGAATACTCCCCAGGACCACATGACACTGTGCCCACAATGGGCTATAAAAGCAATCCCAAGCCTTCCAAGGCCGTCACAGTGACACTTTTTTGTTTGGGCCTTGGGAGCATTTTTCCTAAATATAGTACAATAGACTTCGTTCTTATGTATCACACACACATGTATACGCTGAAGTTCATTTATATTTGACTTAAAAAAAAAAGAGAAACCCATTACTAGGAAGGCCCATCAATGCATCCCTCCTATGTTAATAGTAATTAAAGCAGCTCTGCTTTATTTTTAAGTCATTTTTCTTACATATTAAATGCCAGGAAAAGGGCACTCCTTAGTTTTAAGGAGACTCTTTCTTTATGAAGTTAAATGGCTATGTTTAGTCAATTTCAGTCAATGATATTTACTAAATGCCACTTAGAGAAGAAGTGACTACCGACAGAAAATTGCATTTACAAAGACCTTCACCTCAGCAGCCTAACCTGCCAGGTCGTAGTTCTGAGGCTGCTTTTCTCTGTTGCAGTCGGTCTCCTGAGGTGGCTGGAGGAATACAGGTAGCCTCCTGAGATTACTTGTATGACCTTTCTAGAAAGGAGGTTCTTGGATAATGAGGTATTTTAAAAGCTGTAGTGAGTCAGCAGCAATAGCAGAAGGAGAAACGCGAGTGTGGTCTTTCCACGGAGCCATCTGGCAGCTCGGGGTTCTGTGGGAAATCCCTGGTTGAAGAAGCAGCTCAGGAGATGCTTCTCTTGCATTAGGGTGGGATGGCAGGAGGCTGGGAATTCTGAGGGTTAGCTGGCTAACTTCTTGCCTCAGTTCTAGTGCAAATGATGAACTTCCTTTTGAGGATTTCTCCTTCTGTCATTTCGGCCTCTGTTTGGCCCTGAGGCATCCACACATTTCCTGTCAGCACAGTGATCTCCTTTCATCGGGAATTCTGCACCGTGGGCAGTTTTGTTGGTGTGGGTGAGGGCAGGTGATGTGGTTTTAGCTGCCTGGACATTCTCAGTGGGATTCTGAACAGTGAATGAGAGAGGGCAGTCTTGCTACACAGAGGCAAGTAGACTCAAACGTTCGCGTGGCGACCGGTATTTTCCGCTGCCCAGCCCTGTCGGGGCATCCCTTTGTCCTGACCTGTTCTTCAAGCCTTGTTCTCCATCATTTCTGTGAGTCTCTCCACCTACACTTTCAAATAAACCCTTTATTTTCATTTTTATTTATTTTTTAAAGATTTCTTTATTTCAGTAATCTCTACACCCAATGTGGGGCTCGAACTCATGACTCTGAGATCAAGAGTCGCATGCTCTACTGACTGAACCAGCCAGGGACCCCTCAATCCCTTATTTTTAAATCTATCCAGACCTCTCAGAATAGATTTTGAGACTTTCAACCTAGGACCCCGACTAATGTGCCTTCTCTCAGCACTGATAGGCTTATCTATTACACATTCTTACTGATGGACCAAATCTCCTCAATAAAATGAATTATTGAGAAATGAGGTTCAAATTTTAATAACATAGAGCAATGGAGAAATTTAAATGACATTTTAAGATAATTGAGACAAAAACAATTGTGGTATCAATACAATTCAATTCAACTATGTATTAAATAAATTGTAAAACAGTGAAAACAAGTTGATAGCCATCACTAAACCAGAATTGATCTGATTTTGGCTATATTGCTATGTTAAAGTGTAATAAATAGTTCAAGTATCACATAAACATAGCCAATGTTCCTTCAGAAAACAATTTGCTGGTAGCATTATTACTGAAAACTGGGACATGTACATAGCTCTTGTGGGTTCTCAGGCTGTCTAGGAAGTACCTAAAAAGTGACAAAAAACAAGCACAGGGTGTGATTATGAAAGTGTAATCTTTGGGTGCTGCCTAGCTGGTCTGACTCTTGGTTTTGGCTCAGGTCGTGATCTTGGGTTCATGACATCGAGTCCCACATCAGGCTCTGCGCTCAGCGTTGAGTCTACTTGAAACTCTCTCTCCCTCTGCCCCTCCCCCACCCTCCCTCAAATAAATAAATCAATCTTAAAAAAAAAAGTATAACCTTGGGCTGAAATATAGTTGGGGATCAAGATGGCACTAGTATTTCTTATGGCTTATCGTCTGTTACATGGAAGACCTTCGACTGAACATTCCCATTCTTCATTTCACATTGTCTTACCTCCTGGGCCTGAAACCATGCGTGCAAGCACACACACACACAGCTCATGCAATTTCATTCATGTTGGCAACTTGGCTTTTTTCAGGAATTAGTCTTCCAAACTACTTTCTCTTTAGGGAGACTGCAAAAAACAAACAAACAAACAAACAAACAAAAAACCCAAAAAACCCAAACTCATTTCACCCACTTAGCCTGATGAAACCTATAACTGTTTATGTAATGTTAAACATTTTAATAAGAGAAGTAACAAATCGAACAAGCTCTTTTACTCCTGAAGAAGTTTAGTGCTAATCTTCTGAAAAGTAGGCTCGGAGCCAATTTTGGCAACTACCAGAGGCTTTGGTGCGTTCTTCTCAGCCCAGTGGCAACAGACGTGTTGGCTTCAGCTCTAAAGTACAGAGTCCCTATTCGCCCTTCAGAATGTCTGCCCGAACTAATTTATGGCTCAAACCGAAAAGCCGTTTTTTATAACTCACTGCAGTTGTACCTCCTGTGTTTCTCCAACTCTCCTGCAAAGGGTATGGAGAAATTACCTTTGTAGATTTCTCGTACTCTAAGTGAGGAGGGAAATCACACTTTCATTGTTATCTAATGAGGGCAAAATGGAAACATTCTGAAGCCCAGCGCCCACCTGCCAGCACACACAGACATCTGAAGCCCAGCGCCCACCTGCTGGCACACACAGACACCTGCTTCGCGTCCTCTCTGTCTCAGGGTGTGCCGAGGGCTGCCTTCAGAGGCCGCTTCCCTTTGCCCTTCATCCATCCTGTGACCATATCATTCCCCAGGAAATCTCAGTTTCCAGGCAGCAAAGGATTCATACAAAAGATAAGATCGTTGTCAGGGCTCTTTCCCCTCATTGACAGTTTACATTTTTCTGGGGCTTAGAAATCTTCCAGCATTTATTAAACTTTCTGGTTTGATGTCGGCTTATTTGTGAAGCTGCCTGTCATCATGCCCAAGGCTGTGGCGCCCCACAGTCCAGCCAGGAGGTGTGGCTAATTCGAGCTGTCTCTCCCCCTAGCTTTTGAGCAGCAGGAAGTTCTCAGGTTCTGGGGAGGAGGAGGCCCTCCGGCAATTTGGATGGTGTCCTGCTGCTCTTCCCAGTCACACCGAGCCCCACGGCAGCACTGGTGACTGGTGTTCATGTCTCCCCTGAATTCATTTGCTTGACTTGTCCTTGAATGTCCTTGGATGGGATTGCTCTCTCGCGCCCAGTGTGGCTTGGGCGTCCTGACTCTTGGCCTTGGCTCCCAAGTTGACTCTGACCCTGACTTAAGCAGATGCCAGAGGCTGAGAAACCTGCAGCCTTGGCAAAACCTGGGATGCTGACGTTTCACGCTGGGACTCGGGAAGGAGGGAACCTCTAAGCGAACTTGGACTACATGCCCAGCTCTTTACAGTGGTTAGCTCTGGGCTGTGGGATTATGGGAGACATTTGCTTTTTCCCTTAGATTTGCCTGCACTTTCTGTGGAGGGTGTGCGTCAGTAAATACAAGATGCTGTTCAGAAACTGCCCCATGTTATGGTGCTGCCCACCTGCCTGCCTGCCTTCCTTCCTTCCTTCCTTCCTTCCTTCCTTCCTTCCCTCCCTCCCTCCCTCCCTCCCTCCTTCCTTTCTTTCTTTCCTTTTAGAGAGAAAGAAAGAGAGCACACATTCAGGGGTTGGGGGAGGGAAACAGGGAGAGGGAGAGAGAGAATCTTAAGCGACTCTGTGCTGAGCTCAGAGCCCGATGCGGGCTCGATCTCACAACCCTGAGATCATTACCTGAACCAAAGTCAAGAGTTGGACGCTTAAGCTACTGAGCTACCCAGGTGCCCCTGGGTTGTTTCTGATAGGTAGAAATCCAGGCTGGACATTCTGGGCAATGCAACTGGTATTTACTCTGATAGGTGTTTTACTTCTTCAGCCCTAGAAATTTTCAACACAGAAGTGTTCCATGCGATTAACAGGTTCAGAGAGTAGAAATGTATCCTGGTTACATCCTTTCTACCCCTCCTGGTGGCTGCCCTGGCTCACAGCACGTGGAGAATTGTGACTATAAAAGAAAACCATGGTGCCTTCTTGTAAGAAGAGCATTTAGGTCCATCTTCTCTAGTGTCAGACCCTCTCTCTGCCTCAGGCTAGCCCACTCCTCAGCTTCCCGGTTATCATCAGGGTCAACAGACTGGTCACGTCCCTTTGGTCTCTCCCCATCACCTTCGGAAAGCATTTAGTTTATGCCCATGCCACAGATTGCCAAATGCAGTCCCATATTCCTAACCTGGTCTGCATGTCCCTTTGCATGGGCATGCACATGTGACTTTGTCACTTTTCCCATCAAGAGCAGGAGCCTATTTAACAGAATCTGGGCAGGCCTTGGAACTTGTTTTGCCAATAAAATATAGAGGAAGCAATGTTGGGTGACTTTCAAGGCTAGGCTGTAAGAGGCTGTGGATCTTCTGCATTTACTTGCTGTCTTCAAATGCTGCCCTGTGACCACTGTAAGTAAGAGAGTCTAGCCTACCAGAGAATGGGAGGTCAATGGAAGAGCAGCAAGGCTCCCAATCGACTGCCAGTCACATGAGTGAGGCCCCCTTAGACCCACCAGCCCAGTAGACCTTTCCACCGAACACAGGCAAATGAAGGAGCCCACGCAAAAAGTAAATCGTGTGGTTAGTTTGGGGATGATTACACAGCAACAGATAATTGAGCCGCGCAATGGCTCACACGGTTAGCACAATATGGTTGTGGGAGTGGCGTGGATTGCAGGTTAGGTACACAAGGCCTTGTGTTCTGACCACTGCTTGTGTACCTGACCTGCAATCCATCCTTTAAACTTAATGTTAAAAGCAGCCATAGCAGTCTAGGCAAGAGAGTAACACGGTCAGATTTTCACTGTGGAACATCACGGCTGCAAACTCATCCACACGGAGAATCGATCTGCAGTTATGAAGGCTGGAGACAGGAAGGCCATGGCGAAGCTGTTGCAATCTATTTAAGAACTGATGTGGGCTGAGGATCGGGGCAGGTGTCGGAAGAAAGCCAGCAGATTTGAAGATTTGAGAGGTATTAAAAGTGGGAAATTGGTGGGGCTTGCTGATTGGACGAGGAAGCCGGGTGGAGGGTGACGTCACCGCGGAGGCAGAGGCTCCTGGCTGGGGAGGATGCTGGGAGGGACAGGTGAGGAGTTCAGTGCTTATGTAAGCGCGGTTTGTGGAGGAGGCATTCTGCCAAAGAATGATGACGAGCTTTATACTGAGGCCTGCTTCTAAAGAGGTGGAGGTGAACTTATAAAATTGAAGCCACCAATAATTGTCAATTTTATGTATTTTTATTTATTTTTAAAGATTTTATTTATTTGAGAGAGAGAGAGGGGGAGAGCACAAACAGGCGGAGGGGCAGAGGGAGAGGGAGAAGCAGACGCCCCGCTGAGCAGGGAGCCCGCCCCGGGACTCGATCCCAGGACCCAGGGATCATGACCTGAGCCCAAAGCAGATGCTTAACCAACTGAGCCACCCAAGCACCCCAATAATTGTCAATTTAAAATAAAAAGTATTTTTTCTTTCTGGTTAAAAGAAGTACCTGTGTAAGTCAGAAAGCCAGAATTTTATTTTCTTCTGCCAGAAGTTTATTGTAATAACCTAGAGGAAAAAAAATGTAAACGCTGATCTTAAAAATTAACCGTGAAGCTCATAAGCAAACAAGGAAGATTGCGTTTTGTGATTTATGTACAAGGGGTAACATTTTTGAGTTGATTTCATGAGGGAATTCATTAAGCCGATAGAGAGCCATGCCATTTTAACTGTAGTATTTATCTTTAGCTCTGATTTTTTAATTAGCAGAAGCAAATAAAGAGAGCTTCATTTTAACTGTGGGAAATCACTCTTCTGTACATCAAGTGACTTCAAATTTGTCCTGATGCTGCTGTCCCAACCAACGATCAGTGCAATTAGCAACCTGGTTATCAATTTCCTTAGTATAAGTCCATACTTTGCCTCAGTTTCTCTCCTGTGAGATTGGAGAGGGAAACGGGAGTAAGACCTGCTAACAGGTCTTATTGATAGCCTCTGGGACAGCTACAAACATGAAGTATCAGACAATATGTAATATTTAATGTACTATTAATATTATGTAATACTATGTATTTTAATGCTACATAATATTAATTACATATTTTATATAATATTAATTATATTATTATATATTTATATATATGTACATATTTCTTTTTAGTGCCAGAAGGAACTTTAGAGATTGTTCACCTAGCCCCTTCCCTCTGACTCACACTCTCTCTGACACACACACACACACACACACACACACACACACACTCCCTCTGACGCAGACACAAAGGATATTAATAAAAGCTACTATGTGTTAAGAACTTCTTATGTAGTGGGCACTGCTTCTAAATATTTCATATATAATAGCTTATTTAATCCTCAAAACCCCATAAGTCAATACTATTACTCTTCCCTTTTATCTTGTTAACGAGGGACTGGGGTACAGAGAGGGTAAGTAACCTGCTCAAGTTTGCCAAGCTGGGATCAGTGCAGCCGGGACTCCATGGAGGCAAGGTGGTTCCCAGACCAACCCACCCGGCACTGGGTGTTGGCAACCCTGTAGGAAGTTGCAAAGGGCCAAGTGGAACTAAGTCTCAGCCACTGAATTCCTGCCATGTTCCCAGCCCCGCTCCCAAACAAATGAGTGCGGATTAGGAAGCAGTCACAGTCGGGTCCTCCCCTCGGCCCTCCAGGCTGTCCCCCTCCCCAGGCGGGGCCCTAGTGTGTGCCAGCCCCTGCAGGGCTGCACCCAGTCAACCCCCTGCCCCTGGTAGGCAGCGCAGGCCAAGTCCAGGGGGCTGGCCTTCCCCCAGACCTTCCTTTGCCCTGTTCAGGTCTCAGCCCAAGCGCGTGGCTTCTCGTGAAGTCCTGCCCTGAGCTTCCGACAGCAACCCCCACCCTCACACCCTGCTTTTTTTTTCCCTCAAAGTCTTTATTGCTACCTGACATCATATTATACAAACCGTCCCCCTCCTTGAAAAGAAGCTCCGTGAGGGAGGGGATCTCTGCTGTCATCTGCCCTTAGGAGCTCCAGCACCTTCCGTACTGACTGACACATAGTAGGGGCTCATTAAACATCTGGTGCCTGATGAAGTGTGCTGGGCTCGGCTTGGTCAAGGCCAGGAGGACTGGGGAAAAGGAATTTTAGCGTAAATGTGGTGCCCGTAAAAGAATTCAGCCACTCTAAGCAGGGCCCCGAGCCAGGCTGGGTTGTGGGGTCCTGAGGTCCCAGTCCTAGCCTGAGACCCGATTCCTTGGGTTTGTGGAGTTGATCTCCATCATATGGTGGGGACCGGCTTGAAGCTTTCATTGTTGGCTTCTCGTTGGGAAGCTGCTGAGCGTGGGTCTTGGCCGAGGGAGGGAGGCTGTAGTTCCTGTAAGCTCCGTTTGGCCTGGACACCCATGAGGGCGGCAGTCTGATGTGTATGTCCCACCAGCTTTTCTGGGGCGAAAGCCTGACTGGCTGTCCGAGGAGGGGACATTCTCTGGTGTCAGGGAGGGTCTGCTCCAACAGGGAAAGTTCAACAACAATAGAGTGTTTAAGAGCTTATGTTTTGAGATTACCTGAAGAAGTCTGGTTCTGTCTCTTCCCAGTCCTGTGAGTTACTTAACTTCTCTGAGCCTTTTTTCTTACCAGTTTAGCGAAAAGAACTATACTTCTTTTGTGAGATAGTTCTTTGGATTCAATGAGACAACAGGTGCTCTAAACAATAGTTATTATTACAAAAAGAATCACCTTATTTCTGAAGTGGGCAACTTGACCTTTTTCCAGGAGCTTTTTGGTATGGTTTCAGATATTTGGTGGGATTTTGTGAGTGGGTTTATTGTAAATAATTTTCATGCTCCAGCATTTTCTTTTCTTTTTTTAAAAAAGATTTACTTATTTATTTGAGAGAGAGAGAGCATGAGCATGAGAGGGAGAGGGAGAGAGAATCTATAGCACACTCAGGGCTGAGCACAGAGCCCCACACATGGGCTTGATCTCACCACCCTGAGATCACGACCTGAGCTAAAACCAAGAGTCAGATGCTCAGCCAACCGTGCTACCCAGGTGCCCCCATGCTCCAGCATTTTCTTAAACAATGGGATTTCCAAAGTGCATCCCATAGAACACTCACAGGAGGGATTGGTAATAGATATCACTCAAAAGTAGGCCAAATACACTTCTGTGTATTTAGTAGAAACCCAGTGGCTGCAGCAAATATCCAAGAGGGGCATTTCCCAGCTTGCCAAATTCATTAGATCACCGTCAACTTTCAACAGAGCAAAGAGCAATTTTATTTAAGTTAAAAAAAAAAAAAAAAAGAGTGTATTCAGGAATAGCAGAGGAATGGCACTTTGGGCCAAGCAAGCTGTGATGACCCACAGGCAGAGGGTCCAAAGAGACAAAGGGAAGGCCAGCTTTTTGGTGTTAGGCAGAGCCTACGGAGGGTTGTTCTGGACCGGAGTTTATCTGAGAAGGAGACTCTGAGGTTGTGGTGGTCCCTCATTGGCTGCAAGCCGTGGCTAGTGCGTTGTTGCGGGGGCCGGAAGGGATCTTCCTTCCTTCTCTTAAATGCAGAGAGTGAAGTCCTATGGAACAGCGCCCTCCCTTGTGCAAATGGCTCTGTCTTCCTTCTTCCGGCCTGTAGTCCGTGTGGGAGAGCTCCCCCTTCAGGGCTTGCCGACTCTGTCAAATGAGGGTTTCTTACTTATTTGCACAGCACGCTCTTCCTTCAGTGGAGCGCTTGATAGAACTCATGTTGCATGGAAAGCATTTTGAGAAATACTGCTGAGAAAAGAAAAGGACTAAGTTCTGCTTCAGGGGAAATACCTGGCATCTTCTTATATTAAACCATCCAGTCCCATCCAAGAAGATAATCTCACTGCTCGCAGACTTTAGGTCAGGTGGCGGTGCCAAAGGGAAAACGGCCATTTTGAAGGATCCACCCGGAGCCAGCGGGGCGGCTCAGAGTCCTGTCCGGGGGGTCAGCACTGAAGGGAATATACGACGAGGTGCACTTCCATCGCTAAGAAATCCTGAGATGAAATTGGAAGGTGTGCTGTGAACAGTCAATATATTTTAAATTCAAGAGCCTCCCTGTCATGGTTATGGTCACAGTTACTGTTTAGGCCTTGCGGTTGCTTTAAGGGAGAAGCAATTTCATACCTAAGCCACACTGACTTTAAGTGAAATATTGGAAACCATGGTTGAAATTGCATAGGGGTCATCAGCCAGCAGGCGAGGTTTGAATGCCTGTCACTCTCCATGAGCTGAAGTCTCACTAATGTTCTTATTTGCAAATCCATTTGGCTCAGAAAGGACGTACACAGTTAGTCAAAGATCAGCTCCTGGTTTTCGTTTGAGGTCTTCCTTTATGAGAATGGCTTCCCAGTCATTCACGGAGAAATGAAGCGAATTCAAAGATTATGTGGGTAGGCACAAAGTGGATTTTCAATAAGTGCCAGCTGAAGAAACAACTGTTATTTTTTGGACTAGAATTTCTGTTCCTCTTGCCTCTTGCCTTCGTTCTATTTGTTTCAGACCTGGGTTCGAATGCTGGCTCTCTGGACCTCAATCTCTCCAAAGCACCCTTGAGTGTGAAATTTTAGCCTTGGCTTTCTCTCCTGAAAATGGGGGGCTATTTATGTCTGCCTCAGAGGGCCGTGAAGACAGAGGGGCAGAGAGTGCTGTTAGTGGCTCTGCCATCCCTCTGAGCATCCCTGAAGCTCTGTCTTTCTGTCTCCCGGAGAGAACGTGAGGTGACATTCTTCTAGTGCAGCAGTTCCAAACACAGTGAAGATATCAGCACTCTTTTCCCAATGAAATCATAGGTGGATGACCAGAGTTTGTAATGCCCAGTGTGGGAGCTGCTGGGCCTGAAGAGGTGGGGGGACGTGGTGGGGGGGAGGAATCTGATCCCAACCTGCACTGACCCTCAGAGGCACTTAAATCTCTTTGGAACAGTAGCTCTAGCAACTCATGTCTGAAAATTAAAGGATATTTTGGGGTCAGAAGCTGACCATTCCTGGAAGTAAGGAAGCTCTGACAGCTGAGCCAGCAGCTCCTGGGCCTGCTCACTCAGAACTCAATCCTGCCTTGCCTGGAGCTGGCTCCTGGAGGGTCCAGAGAAGCTGCCCAGCCTTCCATTGTGTCTGGTCTGCAGAGCCCAGGGGAAGCCTAGCACTCTCTAGGAGATTGAGTTTACACAATGGTAGGCCTGCCCCCAGAGTGATGACTTGGGGCCCAAGCAGAGTGGCTGCGATTGCTTCCAGTCTGAACCCCATCTCCTTCATACCTTTCATATCTTTCATCATCCATTTATTCAACAGATACTTATTACCCAGTAATAAGTATTATCAGATACCAATCTAGGAGCTGAGGAGTTAAGATGAATGAGACACTGTCCCTGGTCTCCAGGGGCTCTCAGACTATCAGGACAACAAAGGTGCATCATAATAAACACAGTGCATCTCATGAATGCTGCAAATGGCATGTGCAGAGTGATGGGTGTAGAGTGAGTGTAGAGAGAATAACTGGTCCAAGGCTAAACTTTTGATATGGGCAAACACAGACCCAGAGACGTTATTGTTAGCACATCTGTGGTATTTCATGCTCACTCTTCTTTTTTTTCTTGTCCGTTATATCCACCTTCTCTCAGATTATGATCCTGGAATTTGGGAAGGAGGTAGACTGAAAATGAACCTTTCTGCAAAATTTTTCTTGAGAGCATTTGCTTTCCTCGTGGAGGCTGATTATAGTGCTTGCTACTATTTATTGACTGCTTATTACCCACTGGGCTCTTGCTAAGTCCTATAGGTGTATTATGTCATTTAATTTCTTTGCATCTTCATAATAACACCACAACAAAGACACTTTTTATGAATAAGGAAAGGGAGACTTAAAGTAATCAAGAGACTTTTTTTCACACAGGTAATAAAAGGTAGAATTTGGATGTGAGCTCAGGTTTGCCAGACCCCAAGTCTTAGGTCTTGTGATAATTAGTTTTATGTGTCAACTCAACTGGACTAAGGGTTGCTCAGATAGCTGATCACACATTATTTCTGGGTGTGTCTGTCATATTTCTGGAAAATATTAGCATTTGATTAAGTAGGCTGTGTAAAGAGAGCCACCCTAACCAATGTAGGTGGGCACCACTGAGGGCCCTCAATAGAACAGAAAGATGAAGGAGGAACAAATTCTCTCTTTCCTCTTGAGCTGGGACATCTATCTTTTCCTGCCCTTGGATATTGGCGTTCATGATTCTCTTTCAATTGTAGTTTTTTTCCCCTTCTTCACACTCTTCTCAGAGAAACCGTCCTACCAACACCAGAGAATATGTGCCTGGGCACAGCTGTTGGGACCAGGGATGAACATCTGGGGCAGATGCCCTTGACTGACAACTGGGGATTGGGAGATGGTGGGAATTGAGCTGCAAGGTTCTGTTGACTTCAGTGATCAGACTGCCATTTTGGAGGAACTTTGACAGGCCCAGAAATGGATGACTGGACAGAGAAATCAATCTGCAGAAAGAAAAGGATGGAGGAAGATGATGGGTGGCAGAGTAGGAGGACCCTAGGCTTGCTTGTCCCACCATCCTAAATACCCAGAAATTGACCTGAAGGCTGACAGAACAAACTCCACAAGGAAAGGGAAAGAAGAAGACACACTGAAAAAGAGGGAATGTGGAGACATGGATTAGGGGAGAAAGAGATCCTGATTACTACAGAGGGGAGGGAGCCATGGTTGTGGAGAAGGGTGAGAGAGAGGAGCACACAGGAGAATGCATGAGAACGTTTCCCCATAGTCACTGGCTTGGAAAATAAGAGGGGCTGAATTTTGTGAGTTCTTGCAAGGAGAGAATGGGACTTAAAGCCTGGAATTTTTTTTAATTAAAGATTTTTATTTATTTATTTCAGAGAGAGAGACAGAGAATGTGAGAGAGAGAGAGAGAGAGAGAGAGAGCAAGCACAAGAAAGGGGGAAGGGCAGAGGGAGAGGGAGAAGTAGGTTCCCTGCTGATCAGGAACCCCAATGTGGGGCTTGATCCCAGGACCCCAGGATCATAACCTGAGCCAAAGGCAGATGCTTAACTGACTGAGCCACCTAGGTGACCCTAAAGCCTGGAATTTTAAAGGTCAGAGGGCTTGGCTGAGATAGAGCCCCAAGGGCACTGACCTATACTCCGGGAAAGACAGCAGGCAAACAACCCAGAGGTCAGATGTCATGGAAACAGCGATTTGAGGAGTGCCTGGTGCACAGAGTGGGGAGATTATTTGCTCTTCTCAGAGCATGTCCCTGAGAGGCAGCATTCATGAAAGATCTCTTTGGGAACAAAGGAATTGGCCAGAACCATTTCTGTCCCCTGTTCCTCAGCATAAATATAGAGTCACCTGAGGAAGCAGCCCAGTGCCCACACTGGCTGCCTAACTTGCTTACACCAAGCCCACCCCCTGCATTCTGGTGGAACTGTGCTTCTCAGTCACGCTGCAGTCCCAGTGTGGCTGGCCCTCCAGAAAACCACGCAAACCCCTGCCCACACTATGTCTCCCAACCAAGAGTTTTGCAGGGCCTCAGTTCCAGTGGAAGTGGTAACACATCTCATCTCACAAGCCGATCAGAGCACACCTAGTTAGAACTCACCACATTCAGGCCAGAGATGAAACTGCAGGCAAGCAGGCAAGCAGAGTCTTAGCAGATGGCTCGCCTAAAGGATAGAGAAGTCAGAACACAACAACAAAGTGTATGCAGCACACATTGGAGATACTCCCTGAAGCACGAGGCCCTGGGAACTACAAGATGTCTTCTTCATAAGGCCATTACTTTCAGTAGCAGGAGACATAACTGGCTTTCCTAACACAGAGGTGAAGGTAGAGACTTAGACAAAATGAGAAGACAGGAATTTATCCCAAATGAAAGAACAAGATAAGGCCATGGCCAAAAATCTAAGTGCAACAGATATAAGTAACATGCCTGATGGATAATTTAAAGCAATGATCATAAGGACACTCACTGTACTTGAGAAAAGAATGGAAGACATCAGTGAGACATTTACCACAAAGAAAAAGAGCTAAAAAAGAATCAACGAAAGATGAAGAGTGCAGAAAAATGAGATTAGAAACATCCTTAATGCAATGAACAGCAGGCTGGAAGAAGCAGAGGAATGAATTAATGACCTAGAAGACAAAGTAGTGGGAAGCAATAAAGCCGAATAAAAGAGAGAAAGAAGAATTATGCAAAGCAAGAATAAATTTAGGGAACTTAGAGACTCCATCAACTATAATAACATTCATATTATAGGAGTCCCAGAAGAAGAAGAGAGAAAGGGGCCAGAAAATCTCTCTGAAGAAATCATAACTGAGAACTTCCCTAATCTGGAGAAGGAAACAGATATCCAGATCCAGGAGACACAGAGAACTCCCATCAAAATCAATAAAAGCAGACCAACATCAAAATGTATTGTACTTAAATTAGCAAAATATAGTGATAAAGAAAAAAATCTTAAAAGCAGCAAGACAATCCCACTGGTCCACCTGAGACCCTGAGTGCCAGCCCCAGTCCCCTGGGCATTCCCACTTCTGCTCTTACAAGATTAAAGAAACCATTACAAACCAGGAGAAACTCACCAAGCTGCAAGCACAAGTGTGCATTGGTGGGAAAAGAACTGCTCACCAAAAGAAGAAGGTGACTCATAGAACAGCTACAGCAGATGATAAAAACAAAACTTCAGTTCTCCTTAAAGAAGTTAGGGGTAAACAATATCTCTGGTATTGAAGAAGTAAATATGTTCACAAACCAAGGAACTATGATCTACTTTAACAACCCTAAAGTTCAGGCATCGCTGGTAGCAAATACTTTCACCATTCCAGGCCATGCTGAGACAAAGCAGCTGACAGAAATCCTACCCAGTATCTTAAACCGACTTGGTACAAATAGTCTGACTAGTTCTAGAAGACTGGCTGAAGCTTTGCCTACACAATCTGTGGTTGGAAAAGCACCCCTTTGCTACCAGAAAGGATGATGATGATGAAGTTTCAGATCTTGTGGAGAATTTTGATGAAGCTTCCAAGAATGAAGCAAACTGAATTGAGTCAACTTCTGAAGATGATAAAACTTGAAGAAGTTACTGGCAGCTGCTATTTTGTATTATGATTGCTTTTTAAATTTTTGTTCATGGATCTGATAAAATCTAGATCTTAAACATTGTTAAGTGTATGCCTCTTGGACACTACAACTCTTTTCTGTTTTTGCTTAGATACAATTCATTCTTTGCAGCTAATTAAGCTGAAGAAGCCTGGGAATAAAGTTTGAAACAAGGTTAATAAAGTTCTTTGTCTAGTATACAGTTTTGTTTTTTATTTCACTGACATTGATTTGTTCATAGAAAGCAAAGTTTTTTATAGAAAGCTAATCATGGCACATAATACGGCTGGTAATCTTTGATGATATTTGATTACAGATTTTAAATGGAAGTATAATGTAACAAAGGTGGTATAAAGTTTTCATCTTTTAAAACTTTTCTCCAGCAGTCAAAAAAAAAAAAAAAAAAAAAAAGGCAAGATAAAAGAATGTAATGTGCAAGGGCAAACCCATAGACTGGCAGGAGATTTTTCAACAGAAACTTGGCAAGCCAGAAGAGAGTGGCATGATATAGTCAAAGTGCTGAATGGGAAAATCTGCAGCCAAGAATATTCTATCCAGCAAGGCTGTAATTCAGAAGAGAAGGAGAGATAAAGTGTTTTCCAGACAAACAAAACCTAAAGGAGTTCATGACCACTGTAGCAGCCCTGCAAGAAATATTAAAGGAGATTCTTGGAATAGAAAAGAGAGACCAAAAGTGACCATATAAAAGCAGTAGAAATGAGTATTTCTGTAAAAAATAAGTCAAATAACTCACAAAAAAGGATTAAAATATAATAACATATACCTAAAACATGGGGAGGAAAGGGGAAAAAATGGGTTCAAACTTAAATGACCATCAACTTAATATAGACTGCTATATGCAGAAGAGGTTATATACAAACCTAATGGTAACCATATGTCAAAAACCACTAATAAACCTGCACAGAATGAAGAGAAAGAAATCTAAACATATCATTAAAGAAAATCAACAGAACGTGAAAGAGAGAAAGACAAGAAAGGATAGGGAAAATCTCCAGAAACAACCACAAAACAAATAATAAAAAGACAATAAATACATATCTATCAATAATTACTTTGAATGTGAATGCACTAAATGCTCCAATCAAAAGACATAGCGTGACAGAATGGATAAAAAAGAAAAAAAAAGAAAAAAGAAAAAAAACAAGACCCATTTATATGCTGCCTACCAGAGATCCATTTTATACCTAAAGACACTTGCAAATTGAAAGTCAGAGACTGGAGAAATATTTATCATGCAAATAGATGTCAAAAGAAAGTCAGAATAGCAATACTTACATCATACAAACTCGACTTTAAAACAAAGATTGTAACAAGAGACAAAGAAGGACACCATATAATAATAAAGGGGACAATCCAGCAAGAAGACATACAATTGTAAATATTTATGCACCCAACATGGAAGCACCCAAGTACATAAAATAATTAAAAACAAACATAAACGAAGTAATTGATAGTAATACAATAATAATGGGGGACTTTAACACCCCACTTACATCAATGGACAGAGCATTTAAACAGAAAATCAACAAGGAAACAATGGCTTTGAATGATACTGGGCCAGAAGGACTTAACGCATTCAGAACATTCCATCCTAACACAACAGAATGCACAATTCTTTCCAAGTGCACATGGAACATTCTCCAGATAGATCACATAGTAGGCCACAAAACAGGCCTCAACAAATACAAGAAGATTGAAGTCATACCATGCACCTTTTCTGACCACAGCACTATGAAATTAGAAGTCAATCACAAGAAAAAAACCTGGAAAGACCACAAATACATGGAGGCTAAACAGCATCCTACTAAAGAATGAATCGGTTAACCAGGATATAAAAGAAGAAATTAAAAAGTACACGGAAACAAATGCAAATGAAAACACAACAGTGCAAAACTTTTGGGATGCAGCAAAAGTGGTCCTAAAAGGGAAGTGTATAGCAATACAGACAAGGAAGAAAAATCTCAGACAACCTAACCATACACCTAAAAGAGATAGAAAAAGAACAACATATACAAACTAAAGCAGCAAAAGGAAGGGAATAATAAAGATTAGTGCAGAAATAAATGATATAGAAAATAAAAACCAAAAAAACAATAGAACAGACTCATGAAAGCAGGAGCTGGTTCTTTGGGAAAAAAAAAAAAGAATAAGATTGATCAACCTCTAGCCAGACTTATCAAGAAGAAAAGAGAAGACACCCAAATAAATAAAATCACAAATGAGAGAAATAACAACTAACACCACAGAAATACCAACAGCCAAAAGAGACTATTATGAAAAACTATACACCAACAAATTGTACAACATAGAGGAAATGGATACATTCCTAGAAACACGTAAATTGCCAAAACTGAAATAGGAAGAAATAAAACTTGAACAGACCAATAACAAGCAAAGAAGTGGAATCAGCAATCAAAAAAACCTCCCAACAAACAAAAAAATCTCCCAGCAAACAAAAGTCCAGGACCAGATGGCTTCCAAGGTGAATTCTACCAAAATTTAAAGGAGAGTTAATGCCTCTTCTTCTCAAACTATTACAAAAAATAGAGAAGGAAGGAAAACCCAAATTCATTCTATAAGGCCAGCATTACCTTGTTACCAAAACCAGATAAAGACACCACAAAAAAAAAACTATAGTATTTCTGCTGAACATAGATGCAAAAATCTTCAACAAAATACTAGCAAACCAAGTCCAACAACACATTAAAAAAATCATTCACCACAATCAAGTGGGATTTATTCCTGGGTTGCAAGGCCAGTTCAATATTCATAAGCCAATCAACATGATACATCCCATTAATAAAAGAAAGGGCAAGAACTTTTCTTTTATTGCAGAACTTTGTCAAATCCACAAAAAAACATTTGACAAAGTATAACATCCATTCATGATAAAAACCCTGAACAAAGTAGGTTTAGAGGGAACAAAGTGGGTCTCAATATAATAAAGGCCATAAACAAAAGACCCACAGCCAATATCATCCTCAATGGGGAAAAACTGAGAGCTTTTCCTCTATTGTCAGGAACAAGACAGGGATGTCCACTCTCAACACTTTTATTCAACCATAGTACTAGAAGTCCTAGCCACAGCAATCAGACAACACAAAGAAATAAAAGACATCCAAATTGGCAAGGAAGAAGTCAAACTCTCATTATTTGCGGATGACATGATACCTATATAGAAAACCTGAAAGACTCTACCCCAAAACTGCTAGAACTGACAAGCAAATTCAGGAAAGTCACAGGATACAAAATCGATGTACAGAAATCTGTTGCATTTCTATACATGATGAAGCAGCAGAAAGAGAACTTAAAGAATCAATCCCATTTACTATTGCACGAAAAACAATAAAATACCTAGGAATAAACCTAACCAAAGAGGTGAAAGACCAGGACTCTGAAAACTCTAAAACACTAATGAAAAAAATTGAAGACACAAAGAATGGAAAGACAATCCATATTCATGGATTGGAAGAACAAATATCTATAAAATGTCTATACTACCCAAAGCAATCTACACATTTAATGCAATCCCTATCAAAATACCAACAGCATTTTTCACAGAGCTAGACAAACAATCCTAACATTTATATGGAACCAAAAAGACCCCGAATGGCAAAAGCAATCTTGAGAAAGAAAAGCAAAGCTAGAGGTATCACAATTCGGGACTTCAATTATACAACAAAGTTCCAGTAATCAGAACAGTATGGTACTTGCACAAAAACAGACACATAGATCAATGGAACAGAATAGAAAACTCAGAAATGAACCCACAATTATATGGTCAATTAATCTTTGACAAAGAAGGAAGGCATATCATAGTCTCCTCAACAAATGGTGCGGGAAAAACTGGACAGCAACATGCAAAAGAATAAAACTGGACACTTTCTTACACCATACACAAAAATAAATTCAAAATGGATTAAAGACCTAAATGTAAGACCTGAAACCATGAAAATCCAAGAAGAGAACATATCAGCCATAGCAACTTCTTTCTAGATATGTCTCCTGAGGCAAGGGAAACCAAAGCAAAAATAAACTATTGGGATTACATCAAAATAAAAAAAACTTCTGCACAGAGAAAGAAACAATCAACAGAACCAGAAGGCAACCTACAAAATAGGAGAAGATATTTGCAAGTGACACATCAGATAAAGGGTTAGTATCCAAAATATATGAAGAACTTATAAAACTCAACACCTAAAAAATGAGTAATCCAATTAAGAAATGGGCAGAAGACATGAATAGACATTTTCCCAAAGAAGACATATAGATGGCCAACAGACACATGAAAAGATGCTCAACAGCACTTATCAGGGAAATGTAAATCAAAACTACAATGAGAATTCACCTCATACCTTGCAGAATGGCTAAAATCAATGACATCAGAAACAACAGGTGTTGGTGATAATGTGGGGAAAGGGGAATCCTCTTGCACTGTTGGTGGGAATGCAAACTGGTGCAGCCACTCTGGAAAACAGTGTGGAGTTTCTGCAAAAAGTTAAAAATAGAACTGCCCTACAATCCAGCAATTGAACTTCTAGGTATTTACCCAAAGAATAAAAAAATATTAATTTAAAGGAATACCTGCACCCTGGTGTTTATAGCAGCATTGTCTATAATAGCTAAATTATGGAAACCCCAAGTGTCCATCAACTGATGAATGGATGAAGATTTTATATATGGATAAATAAAGTCAATCTAAGTCTTTGGCCTTCATATTCTACATGAAAATAGCTTTACCATTTTCTGCTTCTCTAGTTTATGAAGTAAATAAATTTTTGACACACATTCTCTATGTGCTTATATAATAATGTAAGCTTTGACAACTCAACAAAATAGACTGGGGAAAATCTTCTGAGACTTGTCAGATCCAGCCACCTGGTCAGAGGTAGCAAGGGCAGAACCAGGCTATTCTTCATCATGGCTGACTTGAGGTTTATTCCCAGATCTGAGTATCCTGGACTGGGGTCAGATCAGGAGTGGGGTGAGCTCCATTGCTGGGATACGCATGTGATGAGGAAGGATGGGGCCCATAGTAGGCGAGACAAAGCAGGAAGGATAATAGTAAAGGGGAGAGATTAAGCTTTTCATTAAACTGGGAAAACAGACAAATGTATTGCTGGATAAAGACAGAACCTTCACCCAATGAGCAGAGACAAACTGGGAATGTCCCTCATCCGGGAAGCTCTGATTAGGTGCCAATACTCATATCTTTATTAGTGTTCAGAACTTTACTTATTAGTAGTAATATTATTACATGTAATCTAAGTCTATAATTAGCTCCCACTTTTAAATAAGTTTTTATTTAAATTCTAGTTAACATATAGTGTAATATTTCATGTGTACAATATAGTGATTCAGCACTTCCATACAACACCTGGTGCTCATCATGACAAGTGCACTCTTCTTTTTTTGAGAGAGAAAGAGAGCTCCCATGCGCATGTGCACATGCGCGTGCACACACGCGCGTGCACACACACACACTCATGCACCTGAGGGAGGGGCAGAGGGAGAGGGAGAGAGAGACTCTTAAGCAGGTTCCACGCAATGCTCAGTCTCACCACCCTAAGATCATGACCTGAGCCAAAAATCAAGAGTTGGACGTCCAACGGCCTGAGTCACCCAGTTGCCCCATGACAACTGCACTCCTAATCCCCATCACCTCTTACACACATTCCCGCACCCACCTCCCCTCTGGTAACCAGCAGTTTGCTCTACAGTTAGGAGCGCCTATGTTTTGATGGCCTAATAGCGCTAGTAGCTTTACATATGTACAATACAATATTATCAGAAGATAATATTGCAGATCTTCACACTAGCCCTGGTAATTGGTAATATGAGAAAGGGACTTGAAGAAAGTGAATAACACATCTGTGTTTTTGCACAGTTAGAATTGTTACAGAAAGGACTTAAACCTAAATTTATCTAATTCCACAGTCCATGTACTCAGCCCTCCCTCTCACCTTCCCTCCCTCTCTCTTTCCCTCCCTCCCTATCTCAAACATTAATGAGGACCTACCATGTGCCAGGCATCGTGCTAGGCTCTTGGAAGACAGCAAGAAACAAAGTCCTCGCTCTCAGGGATTTTACAACACAGAGCGTAATAGTAGTAGTAGTAAAATCTGTGACAGCATATTTCCTTGTTTCTTGTTTTATGCCCATCAGCTGTGCATTTTCCTCCCGCTACATCCCCACCCTCGCGCGCAGCTGTACTCTGGCCTGGAGAATCTCGAGCACTTCATAGAAACACGTGCAGTCTCTTTGTCTGGGGGGGGCTTTGTTGGAGAGAAGGGGACACAGTGGCAGACAAAGCTGCTGGAAGCCTCGGTGATGCCGGCAGCGAAAAGCTTAACCGCTCCTTTGGAAGGCAGTGTGTGCGCCTGTGAAGGGAAGCGGTGGGCAGCTCCTGGGGGTCAGAGTCGCGTTCACCTGACAGGAACAACCCCCCCACACACACACACAAACACACACACATACACACGCAGCCTGGGAGCAGCAATCGCAGATTCTCGGAAGTTTCACGCACTCTGAGCGGTCGGGAGCGATCCTTGCATGATCAGTAGCTGAGTTAAAATTCATGCTAAGAAAGCATTTCTATTAATTCAGGATCTCAGTGGAGAGAGCATGACAGTGATAAAAACAGGCGTCAAACCTGAATAATTAGCCCACTCCGCAGAGCTGCTACACCTGTTTATAGAACTTCCGGTTGCAATGCATCATCAAAAACAACAAGGAGACGATAACATCTCAGAAAAGATAGGTTTCCAGAATCTTTTGGGACACTGCACGCCGTGCCTGGAAAACACTGCTTTTTTCTTTTTAAAGTTGTTGAGGACTTCTTAAAAATTTTTTGGTTTACTGTTACTTTAATGGGGCCTCTAAATAGCAACTCTGTATTTTAACCAGTGGGAAGAATCCTCCCTGATTTTGAGTGTGAAGGAGAGGCCAGGGACTGCTAACCCACGGCCTGGTGCCTTCAGGTGGAAGGCTGTGTGAAGATAGCCTCCAGGTGGGGGTCCTGTTTCTCCATTGCCTCAGGTCCCCAGGGACATCACCTAACCCAGCTCCTCCTCCTCGTGTGCGGTGGGGTCCAGTGGGTGCTGATGAGACCACGGTCGCGGATTCAGTGAGGCCGGTTACCACCGGGCTCACAGCCCAGAGCAGCACTGCTAACCCTGTCTCTGTGGATCCTCAAGCTTGCCTACATATCAGAATCACCCGGAAAGGTCTAAAAGACCCGGATGACCAGGCTGCATCCCAGACCAGGGAACTCAGAATCTCAGGGTGCCAGGCATCAGTAATTTTTTTTTAAAGATTTTATTTATTTATTTGAGTGAGAGAGAGAGAGAGAGAGAGAGAGAGAGAGAGAGAGAGAGAGAGAGAGAGCACATGAGAGGGGGGAGGGTCAGAGGGAGAAGCAGACTCCCCAGGGAGCCCGATGCAGGGCTCGATCCAGGGACTCCAGGATCATGACCTGAGCCGAAGGCAGTTGCTTAACCAACTGAGCCACCCAGGCGCCCCGTGGCATCAATAATTTTAAAAGTCTCCCCGCATGATTCCAATGCTCAGACAAATTTGGGGAACCACTATCCTGAGAGTCATAAGAGTGAGCTGGTCTCCCAAATCCACAAACACAGACGAAAACACAGCCCGAAGGGTTGCAGAGGCACAATGCGTGCTCGCCTCTGTTTCTCTACAGACAACAGCATGGTGTTGTCGGGGGAGAGACTACCTGCCTTTGTGGCATAGCATGAGGCAGCCATGTTATGAACCATGCTTTCATGCCCATTTCACAGAGAAGGAAACTGAGGCACAGAGGATGGGCAAAATCCCCCAGGGCACCCGACTGGAAAGGGTATTAATTGTGTGTACGAGTACTGAGGAGTCTACTCCATCCTTAGAGCAGAGGGGAGATCAGTGCAAATTTGACTCTGGCTTTGTAAGTGGGCAGCTGGCCAAAGATAGCCCTTAGGGTGAACAAATTAGAGCTTTTGCATCCAATTTCATTTCAAAGAGCCAACTCCCAACCCTAAGTCCAGTTACATTGGTTCCCACAGCTCTGGAACTGACCCCTGTTAGTTACAAGTCCTCGGTGCTGGTGGGCAGAACCTTCCCCTTTACCTGTCAACTCTGATGTGCTATTATTGTTTTCCATGGTCTGGCGCAAGACAGATGGAATGGGGCAAGCAATGGCAATGCTTTACAAAGTTTCCACCTGGGTTTCAGCTGAGCCCAGCTCTCATTGAGCAGTTGTGAAGATTAAATCATCTGCTGAGCCTTGAGAAAGTGCTCTTCTCATTTAGCCAAGATGGACAGAGAGGAAAGGGAAAACAGGGGGTGTCACATGGGTTGTGTGTGTGGGGGAGTGGGATGTGTTTCGGGCTGGCGGGGGTGGGACAGTGTGGCGCTCTTCACTGAGACCCCCTCATGCTGAAACGCAGTGATTCCAGAGTGCTGGACTAGGGCATGGCTCCACCAGCCGGAGGGAGGAGGCACCAGCCCTGCTGAGGAGTGACTTTGGGACAGACAGGGTGTTTCTTCTAGGGACCCCCCTATGGATGAGTGAACATGGATGTGACAGTGGGGATTTAGGTGGGGAAGGAGAAGAGCTCCACATGGCTGTCTTACTCTGCACGTCCCCACTTCCTCAGGCAAAGAAAACCACAAGGACAAACCAACAAGAAGGCCATTCATGTGTTGATCTCCCATGTGCCTTGACTCTGGAATGGCCTCTCCTACCCCCCACATCACTGCAGTCTTCCTAAATCCCACCTCTGCAAAAACCACTCCAGCAGTGAACCTTCCATGACTTCCCACTGGACAAGGTGATGTTCAGACCTCTTGCTCAAAGGTCCAAACCTCTCCCCAGTTCAATCTCTCTAGTATTATTTCCACTTACCCACCACCTACCTGGGGCTTCCAAAGGTTGAGTTAATTTCTGTTTCCTGAAAATGCTCTGAGGTGTTCCTCTGCCAGGCCTCTGTCTCTGGGGAGATGGCGCCTGTGGTCTCCATCCCAGAACACCCCTGCCCCACAGCTGCCCAGGTCCCTGTCCCCCACCCCCTGCAAGCCCAGTTCACAGTCATCTGGCTGCTGGTCAGTGGTCTCCAGTGGGGCCCCTCTTCGTGGCTTCCCAAATCAGGGTTTGAGCCTTGTTATAGCGCCCCACATAGCAGGCTCCTTTTTAAGGCTAGCGTCCGTCTGTGTGTGTGTATGTGTGTGTTCATAGGTAGATGCTCATAGACGGAAGGACAGAAATAAAAAGATTCCTTTTATCGCTTACAAGAGGGATCTTAATAAGCTAGCCGGTGCTCAGATGTATTAGGTTGAATGAGTTTTCTATCACTGTGCAACAAATTATCACAAAGGTAGTGGCATAAACAAGATCTACTTATTATCTCACGGTTTCTGTAGGTCAGAAGCTTGGGCCGGGTGTGGCTCGATGTTCTGCTCAGGACCTCACAGGGCTAGAATCAGGGGTTGGGGGGGGCTACATTCTAACCTGGGGCTTCAGGCTGACTTCTGAGCTCATTTCCTGTAGTGGTGGTGGTAGAATTCATCTGTGGTTGTAGGACTGAGGTCCCTGTGTTCTTACTGGCAGTCCATCAGGGGTGACTTGGAGCTCTAAAGGCCACTTACTCTTGAGGTTCTTGCCACAGAGTCTGACCTACCTTCAAGGCCAGGAGGAGAATTTCTCTTGCGTGGGATTTCTCTCCTACTTTGCATCTCTGACTTGCAGGGCCGGATTTAAAGGACCCATGATTAGGTCAGACCCACCCAAGATGATCTCTCTTTGGCCATAACATAGTCCTGGGATTGATGCACAAGTCTACCCATACTCAAAAAGGAGGAGGTTATATAAGGGTGAAGGTTTTTGGAGTCATCTTAGAATTCTGCCTACCATACAGTGTTAATCAATAATGTGCTAACTAAATCTTCTCTTTGGGTCATTGGATCCTGGGTCTGTTTATGGGTGCCGGTCTTTTGGATTCCCTCCTGAAATTATATATACAATTTTTGTGCATGCATGCATATCCTTTTTTCTGGGAAGAAGATCCATCATTTTCATTGGATTCTCAGAAGGGGGTTCACCCATCAGACGTTCACACCAGGTGAATTAAATCAGAAGCCCTGGGGATGGTAAATTCTCCTGCGCAGCCTGGATGGAGAGCCACCTTTGTGGAAGAAAACTCTGGACTTGGAATGTACGTGACCTTCTTTTTCTTCTCTTGGCTACGGGACCTTAGAGAAATCACTCTACGCCGCGAGTGCTGAGGGGGATAATAGTGGTAAATCCTTTCACAGTTGTTAAGGGATTAAAAGTGCGTAAAAGTGCTTTGCAAACTGTGAACTATTGGCATTTGCCAACTGTTTTATCCATGTGAAGAGACACTGACAAGGGAGTGGGAGAAATATTCTGAGTGAAAAAGAAGGTAGAAATTCACATCTGTAAGAGTTCAACATTAGGTACTGTGTACTTTGCAGGTCTGCTGCTGCTGGGACCAAGTAAACTGTCCTAACCTTTCTGAAAGGCAATTTCCCAATGTATATAAGGTGTGTAAAAAATAGCCAGGCTGTTTGACCCCAAGATAACATTTCTAGGGATTTCTCTTAAGGATTTAATTAAGAGGGGCACCTGGGAGGCTCAGTTGGTTAAGGGTCTGCCTTTGGTTCAGGTCATGATCCTGGAGTCCCAGGATCCAGTCCCGCTTCGGGCTCCCTGCTCAGCGGGGAGCCTGCTTCTCTCTCTGCCCATCACCCACTCATGCTCTCTCTCTCACTCTCGTTCTCTCTCAAATAAATAAATAAAATCTTAAAAAAAAGAATTTAATTAAGAACATGTACTAAGATTATCATAGTACAAAATGGAAACAATCTAAATTTGTAACACTAAGGGATTGTTTCATGATAAATGAGATATTATTTAAACATTAACCTTCTTTTGCATTTAAATATTTGACATGGAAGGAGACTTACAGTAAATACAATAAAAGGCAGCTTATAAAAATGGTATGTATAATATGTTTACACTTACTTTTATTTTATTTTGTTTACTTATTTTTTAGAGAGAGACAGAGTACGTGAGTGTGGGGGAGAGTCAGAGGGAGAGGGAGAGAGGGAATCTTTATAATCTTAAGCAGGCTCCATGCCCAGCACAGAGCCTGACCCGGGGCTCCATCTCACAAACCTGAGATCATAACCTGAGCCAAAATCAAGAGTTAGACACTTAATTGAGCCATCTGGACACCCCTGGACTTATTTTTAAAGACACCTAGATGGACTTGCACCAAAATAGTGATGGTAGTTAATTATAGGTGATGAAATTTTTGAAAATATTTTTTTCTTATGTTGAATCTATATTAATTTTAAACATAATTTTCATTTATTTAAAAAGATTTTATTTATTTATTTGAGAGAGAGAGAGAGCAGGCAGTGGGGAGGGGCAGAGGCAGGGGCAGAGGGAGAAGCAGGCTTCCCGCCGAGCAGGGAGCCCGATGCGGGGCTTGATCCCAGGACCCCAAGATCATGATCTGAGCTGAAGGCAGACGCTTAGCAAGGACTGAGCCACCCAGGCACCCCTTCCTATGGCACTTCTGACCAGACCATGTTTTCTGCGTCTCTGAACTAATGGGTGATGTTCCAACTCTGGAATCATTGCTCATGACCTGCAGGCTCCTCGCCATGCGCACAAATCACCAGCTGAGCTGCTGGGGCTCTGCGTGTCTCCCTGCGGTCCTGTGCTAAGTGCTGGCCTAGACTTCTCTCCTGTGTGGCTCTTGCCACTGCCCCACCTCCGGACTGGAAAGCTGAGCATTGGCCAGGGGTTGGCTAGGAATCCATGCTGTCATTATGTTCTCCATGGGTTTTTCTCCACCTTAAGGTTTGACCACCACCAATATGGAGCTTGGATACTGAGCATAGGCCTCTCAGATGCTGCCTGCCTCTTTGATTCTCTAGCTGGCTTACACTCAGTTGCTGGACACTGCTCATTTCTAGGTCTTAAACACTTATCATGCCCTCCCTTGTATTATTAGTATACTTTTACTTAGAGGTGAACAAAATGCAATCCAAAATGATTTAAGCAAAGAGACAGTTTATTGTAAAAGTTCAGGAAAATACTGCTTTCAGGTATGGCTTGATCCAGGCACACACTCTATTATCAGGAGGCCATCTTCCTCTGCTTCTTCACTTGTCTGCACTTTTCATGTTGGCTCCACTCTTCAAAAGGATGGACCCCGTGGTAACGGAATGGCTGCAAGGACTCTCGATCTTATTATACCTTCTCAGATTCATGTCTGGTAGAAAATTCAAGTCCAGAATTCCCATCAAAGTCTTATAGACTCTCTCTGGCTTTGATGAGGTTACCTGTGCATCCCTGAGCCTGTCAACAGAGCTCAGAAAGATGAGTAGTTCTGATTGACCAGAGTGTGGTGGTGGTCTACATATAGACCGAGGTGTTTGTGGTTACATTCCCAGATGAAAGTTGCAGGCTTTTCCCAGAAGTAGAGGACACGAGTGCCAAGTGATCCTAGGGAGCAAATATCCATTTATCCCTTTTGTGCACGTTGTCTGGACCCTTCACCGACTGCCTTTCATTATTACCCATATCCAAGCCCAGAAGCACAACACATTTCTTTTGAGATCCAGAGTGGTCGATGAGCAGCTGAATTCAGACACAACGAAGGGTGAAGAAACCTCTTTTATTAAAAACCTTTCCTTTCTATCAGAGGTGATTTCACTCAAACTCTTAAAAGCTCAGGTTAATTCACTCCCCACCACGCCGCACTCAAAGGGAATGGCTGGTGGGCCTGAGTTGATTGCAAGATAAGAGACTGTACTTTGTTCTCCCGGGGAGAAGCCAGGTTGAGAGTCCATTCCCCACCCTTCTGGTTAGATGTAATGAAAAGGGGGCAAGCAAAGAAGGAGCCTTGGTCAGGGGCTGCCTTTGTGCTCTGGGCAGCCAGTGCTGCTTTGGGTTCAGGAGGCAATTTGGCAGTAGTCCTATTGTCTGCCTTTCACCGTGTGAGGGGAGATGAGCTGCTTACCTTCTCTCACCTCTATTTGCGTGGAGACACATTTCCACTGAGAACATACCCATGGGATGAGGATGGATATTCCCAACAGGGCAAATGTAATGAGACTGTACCCCCCAAAAAGCTCTGAAACCCTAATTAGATGCCAAGCCCTGATTGGTGATCAGGTGTATACATTTGAACAACCAGGAGCCGGGGCTGAGGTTGTCCTGCCGAGTCTCCCTTGCGGGGGCCTGGGCAAAGCTCATACCAGGAGTGGGAGCTGCACCACAGACCCCACAGTTTGGCCCTGAACTCCTTCCATTCCGCAGCTGTGGAGCCTGCGCTCTGGAATTTGCTTTCCATGTGTCCAAGGAGGAACATCTGTGGATGCTTGAAATGGGATTATATCAAGTAACCCATGTGTCAGAATGACGGGAAGAGGACAAAATATGGATGCTTCCCCTAAACTTTAAGATCTAAAGGGACTATTACCAACGGTTGACCGGAGTTCTACCCTCACTCCAGGATGGAGGACGTGGGGAGGTGATCGGGGCTCGATGGGACTCTCTCGAGGCCCCACCGATGTTGCCCAGGGACTTCTGGAAAGACAGCAG
The DNA here is from genome assembly GCF_009762305.2 of Zalophus californianus. Taxonomy (NCBI): domain Eukaryota; kingdom Metazoa; phylum Chordata; class Mammalia; order Carnivora; family Otariidae; genus Zalophus; species Zalophus californianus. The sequence goes on along the minus strand of NC_045604.1, from coordinate 62,484,215 downwards.
GAGGAACAGTGGGCGAATGGGACTTTCAGCTCTGGATTCTGGGAGGTCCCCAGTTTTCTCTGGGTGGGAGCACCCAGCCCCATTTGAAAGCCCAATTCAGCAGAGAAAGAAGTATGGGTGATGAGAGAGGAGGTGCAGGCCTAGAGGCCCACGGTTCTGGCTAGCCCCCCTTGATCCCACAGTGGGGCTGGTCCCACATGGTGCCCAAGGGACCACCAGCAGTGGCCTTTCATAGCACCTAGGTCTTGGGTTCGGGTCTAAAGCTGCTGAAACACGTAAGAACATTCTCAGTATCCTACGGGGCTGTCTTTGGTCCTCTGGCCAAAGAACCAATATTGGTTGTGAACAAAAGGGGCACATCCAGTGTACAGAAATAAGATTTTTTAAAATAGTGTTTCCAGGAGTGTCTTGGCATCTTACAGAAAGCAGCACATCAAATTATTGATTCAATCACTGCAAGGGCTTCAGCAGAGGATGCATATCAGACTCAGACATCCAGGGGAAAGAGCACATGTAGGGAGCATAGGCGAACCTTTGCATCCTCGTGTGAGTACCGTGCGCAATGTGGCCATCAGGGTTTGTGTCTGCTTGCTTTTACTTTTGGGTGGACAATGAGATGAGCAAGGGATTGATGTTCTGTGTTTGCTCCCAGGCCTGATCGACACCACCTGCTTGGGAATAAGTCTGTTTTCTTGAATCCATTATATGACTTCCTTTTTAATCAATAGGATCAAATGGATTTTATAAAACAAACTGAAAGAATTCCAGGGAGACCAGAACCCAAGGAAGTTTTCATAAATGTCAGGTCATTGCTGCTGTGTCCCTTCAATTAAGGTGCAAAACGTGCAGGCAACCCCCGGGAGCCCTTGCTTGCTCCAACAGTGTTGCTCAGAAATGAGGAGTGCTTCAGCTGGAATGTAAGTGGCCAACAGCACCAAAAGTATGCACACAGATGGACATTGAAGTCATTAACTCAGCCATTAAGACATCTGGCTTCCATCATGCAAAATAGTCATCTGCAGGGAGTCTTCATGTTTGATGTCATGTCAGCACAACCTTTACTGAGTCCTCTTATTGAATCTTAATGAATTCAAAGCCCTGTGACTTTGAAATATCTGGGGGACTTGATCCCTTTGGGACTGAGGATGTAGTCCGAGAGAGCAGAGCCTCCTCTTGGGAAAATCTGCTAATTCTGCTCCACGAAGGAAGGCTGCAAGAGAAGAGGGAACGTATTTCCATTTGTTGCCTACAGGTTTACTTGCTTGTATTGCTCTGGGAAATGGGATGACTGTGTGTGCCTGCATTATGGTTGATGGCATAAAGCATCATTTCATGTCATACCTGAGAAATAAATAACTTCTGAACCTACATAAAAATATTGAAGTGGGCCAGCTCCCTCTGGGAATGTTCTCTGTTCCTGGAATCCAGCTTCCATTAATATATAGGAATGATGCCTGACATTACTTTATAGATATGTGCCTATCAACACTGAATTTATTAATACAGCCCTAGGCTTTCTTAAGTTCCATAACGTGATGAAAACAGTTTCAACAATGATGCTAATCCATTTGGACATATCTCAAAAAAAAAAAAAAAAAAAAAAAAACCACAGCATACTCTCTGCTGAATCGTAAACTGTTTTCTGAGGTAGAGGCTATTTGGAAGGGCCTCTGTGGCATCAGGGCAGGTCAGGGATGGACTGGCTGGGCTGGTGGCACCTATGAAACCCAGCTCAGGTGACTCTGGAATGGTCCTGGCTGCTGAGTGAGGTCTTGCCCATCCACTTCTGCCACGCTTTTACTTTATGACTTTGAGATGACTCTTTTTCCCAAATCCTTGGTCCCAAATGGTGAAAAAATAAGATACCCATTGCCACCTTGAAACTGAAGGGAATGGTTGTATTAAGTATCCATTATGTGCCAGCCACATTGTTGGCACCTGGCATGTTTTCCTTCATGCCCTCTTTCTGGCAACCCTATCAAGGCAGGGCCTATTGCTCTTCCTGCTCTTCGGGGAAGGGAATGGGCTGTTGAGGGGGTGGGGTCCTTGTCCCCATGTGCATGGTCAAGATGAGCGCAGGCAGTCTCCCGGAACTGGGGCTCCGCACAAGGAAGGGTGTCAATGCCCCCTCTGGAGCGGTTGCTGATCTGTGCCTGGGACCTTTGGAGGCAATGGCAGCCTCAAAAGGCAATTTCATTCATTAAAAAAGAAGCAAAAAAATGAAGAAGTAAACCACCAAAATAGAGCCATTTCAAGTCTTGTTTCCCATCAGTTACACGGAGCTTTGGTTGCTCCACACACTGTCGCTAAGCAGAGGACTTTCCAAAGCCCTTGCAGTTTACTTTGGTCAACTCCCAGCTCAGAAAGCTTTCCTAGACCCATCATAGCCCTTCTGGGTAACTGAAATGTAATGATAAGATCCTAAAAAACATGAGGGGTGAGATTGGTAAGGGGTTTCCCCTTTTCTCCTTCCCAGGTCACGCACTCGAATTCTTACTGTATAAAATCTTTAAGGAGGAAGCAACCCCACAAGGCAGTCCACACAGATTTCTGACTCAAGCAAGATTTCTAATTCAGTTCATGGAGCAAGAGAGCACACCTGGCCCAAATCCTGACACCACCACTGGGCAGCAGGATGACGTTCAGGTAGTGATTTTGTTCCTGTAAGCATCCGTTTCCTCATCTATAAAGCATGGATAGTATTAGTAACTACCTCTCACTGTTTTTTTTTTTTTTTTAAGATTCTTTTTTATTTTTGACTAATCTCTACACCCAATGTGGGACTCAAACTCACAACCCCTAGGTCAAGAGTCACATGCTCTACCAACTGAATCGAAGGCACAGAAAGATCAAATGCTTTATCCAAGGAAATACCACCAGTCAAGGGCAGAATCAACATGAGAACTTTGGAGCTCCTGACATGGACTCCAGTGTCCTTTCCCTGTTGTTCAAAGCCAGTCTCCCTGTAATATATATATTTTTAAAGATTTTATTTATTTATTTGAGAAAGAAAGAGAGAGAGAGAGCACACAAGCACAAGCAGGGGGAACAAGCAGTCTCCCCAACCGGAGCCCTGGGATCATGACCTGAACTGAAGGGAGACACTTACCCGACTGAGCCACCCAGGCATCCCAATACTGGATCCTTTTAAAACGTGAATTTAAAGGGAGATTTCACATTATCCATGATCGGACTTTAATAAATGCTTGAATTCTTGACTTTTTCTTGGCACTTGTAAGTACTCCACGGATAGGTTACAGAGCCAGAAACACGGCCCTTTCTGACATGGCGTGATTGAGCTCTCTCCTATATTCCCTGTTCACATTCTGTCAAAGAGTGCTCGCCACACATGACCACCCATTTTCTCGTCCCTGGTCTACTATGAGTAAATACTAGTCATCCTTCAGTGAGCCCCTACTCTTTGCCACATACTGTGGATATACACACGCAGAAAGACGCTGTCTGCTCCCCAGATGCTAATGGAGAAGTGGAAGGACGGATCAATAAACTGGGTGAGAGTTAATACAGTGGGGACAGGTGCGTGGCATTCTCTAGAAGCACAGGGAAAGGAGGTGCCAGGCGAGGAGGTGACCTGCAGCCATAAGGAGGTAAGTGGTGCTGTTAATGTGACAGACACTGCTAGTTGTTCAGAACTCCGTCTCCCCTTCTTCCTGGGCATAACAGCTCCCCTTATGGTCAGGAGGCCACACGACAGCGTTGCAGCCAATAAAATGTGAGCAGAAGCCACGAGGGCTGCCTCCTCACAGAGCCCACAGGTTACCTAGCGTGTGATTCTTTGTGTGCTCTCTGCATCTATGGGCTGGATGCAGACAAAGATGGTGAACTGGGAGCCACATCCTGCTGAAGATGGAGCCACAAGATGGAAAAAAAGGACCGGCTTAGAAGAGAGAGCCTCCTGCTCACCAAGAACATGTCTGTCGGACTTTGTGGCTGTGAGAAACAACCTTCTCTTCTGTTTGAATCCTTACACTTTTGGGGTGAATTTGTTGTTGTTGAAGCAGTGAGTGTCACCTTGACTTACTGCACTTAGTAAACCCGAAGCTGGGATTTATTTATGCCATGTTGAGACCAACTAAACTAGCTAAGCCAGTCCAAAAGAGAGGTGGCAGTAATCCTGGCTTCTGAGTCTAGGAAGCTGGACTCACAACGTGCTCTCCTGGAAAATTCCGGTTGAGATGTATTTGGGCCCTTATCCCTAAAGAAATCATCTTAGCCCTGATTGAAATGTTTCTGTTTCTCATAGATAACATAGCTTACTCTAGAGCTGGTTGCTGCTGTGAAAAATCTACAGCTTGCTTTTTTTTATTCCCCCTATAAGCAAAAAGGAAGGAGCAGGAAGCAACATTACTCCCTACAACGGGAAGGGAAAGAGGCCTGGCAGCTCATGTATGAGCGTGGAAAAGACAAAGAAGGAAGAGTATTTTGCTTCTTGTCAGTGGGATCTTCCTGGGCTTTTCCTCCAGTTAGCCAGGGTTTCCACCTCTTTAACTTGACCTCTGTCGGATCACATCATATTTCATTATAGTTTGATCATCACTTTTGACAGTTCTGCCACAGAATAATCATGGGCTTCAATCAAATAAGGACACAATCAAGTAAGGAATAAATTAGAGAATTTATAAGAAAAAAAGAAGGGTGTCTAGTTATTGACATTCCTCTGGTACTTACATAGGTAACACACTTTCTATTTATTTGTTTGTGCATCTGTATTAGTTACTTATTGCTAACTGAAAAAAGTATTCCAGAACTTGGTGGCTTATGATATGTCATTCATTATCTCACAAAGTTTCTGGAGGTCAGGAATCTGGGGACAGCGTAGCTAGCTGATTCTGGGCTTGGAGTCTCTCATGGGGTTGCAGGGACTGGAGAACTCCATTCCAGATGGTTCACTGTTATGGCTGTTGGCTGGAGGCCTTGCTTTTTCATTATTCAGATCTTCAGTAGGTGGGCCTTACCATAGGGCTGCTCATGACATGTCAGTTCACTCCACCCAGAGCGAGCAATTTCAGAGAGAATGAGTGAGTGAGGAGGCCACAGTGCCTTTTATGATCTAGTCCCTGAAACCATACATCAGCCCGTCTGCTTTGTTCTTTTCCTTAAAAGTGAGTCACTAAATCCAGCCCGCACTCAAAGGGAGAGGAATTAAATCCCACCTCTTGCAAGGAAGAGCATCAGAGAATTTGTGGGTGTATTTTAAAACTACTACAGCACCCAATATTGATATATTACCTTCTTTGTACCAGGCACCGGTCAAGGCCCTGAAGATCCAGGAGTAATGGAAATAATGAATATTTAAACAGCATATGGCTCATAAGTTTTAGCAATCGATGTCAATGAATCAGCTTGGAGACATTTTTTCTAGTCACTTTTCCCATGATATGCTATAATATCTCAGTCAGTTGACCAGTGGTCTTTGTTGATTGAGTGCCTACCATGTCTTGGACAGCACAAAGAAGGAACATTTTATATATGGAATGTCTAGTTGAGTACACACCGAATTTATTGTTTCTACCTGGTATTTCTCAATCATAAATGGACATATTTAGATATGCTTCATATTATGTACTGATGAACACCAAAGAGACCTTCACGCAGCCAAAGATTGACAGTCCTTCCCCACAAATTCTGTTTTCTGGCCAGACGTTCTTGCTGAGACGTTGCAGACAAAGTAAGAAGTAGAAACTAAACCAAAGAAAATTACCAAAAATTTTGTGACATCATGACAGTGAGCCATAAATGGCTCACAATAATATTAAGTGCTAAACAATTACATACTTGCCTGTGAGATTAATGAACTCGCATGGCTCCCTTTATACCTCTGAGAAATGAGTAAATGGAGGTGACCTTAGGTAACCCCGGGTGCTCTGATGTGTGCCAGCTCTGGCTTCAGAGGAACAATGCCTGACCACCCCAAGAGGCAGCTCTCTATCCGGCCCTCTACACCCTCACAGCCCTGTGCAGAATGGACTGGCCGTGGCCCCCACTCGAGACTCCCAGAATCACGCAGTCAGAGGTGGAAAGTGCACTGGGACATGAACTAGTCCAACTTCTCCATTTGCCATTGTAGAGACTGAGACTTACAGAAGAGAGGGACTCACTCCGGATCCTGTGGTGGTTGGTGGCAGACGTGAGATGACAACCCAGATTTCCTGGTTCCGATGCTGAATTCTCTCTCCAGAGTCTACTCTGCCTCTTGCCTCTTACCTCTTGCGGGAGCATCCACCTCCAGTGGAGGCCCACGGAGCAGGGACAATGCCATGTTTTCAGAGGAAAAGGCAGTTGGCTGTTGCTGGCCTCTGCGAATCCTATTCTTTGCAAATTGCAATCCAAAATTTTGTGAGATGTGATGATAGCCAATGTTTTTGAGGACTCTTGTTGCCAGGAACTGTTCCCAAATTCATTTAATTTTTACAAAACCCCTTTGAGGTTATTACTTCGATCCTCTTTTTACAGCCAAGGAATCCAGACACAGAGAGGTTATGTAACTTGCTCAAGGTTGCATGGATCGTAAGTAGCGGAGCTGGTGTTCAAATCCCAGCAATCTGGCTCTAGAGCTCATGACTGTTGGCACCAGCCTGGTACCAATGGTAATTCTGCTCACCAACAATGCTTTCCTTTCAGTGCTTACGCTGTTCCTGGGTGGGGGTGGTCTTTGCTTGTGCTGTGCCCCAGCCTGGAGTCCTCCTGTGTACTCCTAATTCACTCCTTTACAACCAACAGCAAGTTTGGCCTCTTTCAGGAATTCCTTCCTGGTGGTAAGGCAATAACTTTGCTCCTGGATCCTTGCAACACTTTTCTGGCCCACACTGTGTCAGAAGCTGTCTTTCCCTGCAGGAGAATGACAGCTGTAGATAAACAATGGCATGAGCAGGGGGCTAGAACAAGAAGGCTGGGGTATGAGTCTCCTTTGTGCCACCGACATACCTAGTGACCCTGGAAACTCTGTCAAGGCATCCGAGATTTTGAATCTGCAAAATTGGTGCTGGTTATTCTGCAGTCCTCAGTGAAATGGTTGATGCAGGCAAGGCTCATCAGTATACCCTTGAACATTAGGAGAGAAGGTGTCGGGGAGCAGGTGTTTGTGTGTTCTTAATCCATCATGCCACGGTTTGCTCACTATTTGCAAAGGGAAACCATACCTGTACTCTGGAGAGATCTGGGGTCACCATTCTAACTGGGAGGTCAAAATGAGCATCATTCGTGGAGGGACAACCTGAAATTATGGGTCTCTTGATGTGATGTGATACAAAATGCATGACACCATCTCTGACAGTTTTACGGAGGTCAAGTCACACCCTGTACAATTCACCCACTTAAAAAGTGTACAATTTAGTGGTTTTTAAAGGTTTTTATTTATTTATGGGGCGGGGCTGTGCACAAATGCACAAGTGTGGTGGGGGAGGGGCAGAGGGAGAGAGAATCTCAAGCAGACTCCCTGCTGAGTACGGAGCTCCGATGCAGGCCTTGGTCTCAGGACCCTGAGATCATGACTTGAGATGAAATCAAGAGTCAGATGCTTAACCGACTGAGCCACCCAGGCACCTCTCATACAGAGTATTTTTACTGCCCTAAAAATCCTCTCTGTTCATCTTATTCATCCTTCCCTCCCGCTCCAACCCCTTAAACCACAGATCTTTTTACTATCTTCATGGTTTTGCCTTTTCCAGAATGTCCTATAGCATATGCCCCTTTCAGATTGGCTTCTTTCACTTAGTAATGTGTGTTAAAGTTCCTCTATGTCTTTTCATGACTTCATAGCTCATTTCTTTCTGTGCTGAATAATATTCCATTGTCTGGATGTACCACAGTTATCCATTCACTTACTGAAGGACATCTTGGTTGTGTCCAAGTTTTGGCAATTATGAATAAATTGCCCACAAACATCCGTTTGCAGGTTTTTGTGTGGACGTAAGTTTTCAATTCCTTTGCATAGTTACCAAAAAGCACAATTGCTCAACTATATATCAAGAATATGTTTGTAAAAGAATATCTTTTGTAAAAATATCTTTTTTTTTTTAATTTACAAATATCTTTGTAAAAAACCACCAAGCCATCTCCCAGAGTAGCTGTACAACTTTGTATTCGCAGCACCAATGAATGAAAGTCCCTGTTCTTCCACATCCTCACCAGCATTTGGTGTTGTCAGTGTTCTGGATTGTGGTCATTCTAATAGGCGTGCAGTAGTATCTCAGTGTTTTAATTAGCATTTCCCTGGTGATATATGATGTGGAGCATCTTTTCATATGCTTATTTGTCCTCTGTATCTCTTCTTTGGTGAGGTGTCTATTAAAGATTTTGGCCCATTTTTAAATTGGGTTGTTTTTTTCTTATTGTTGAGTCATAGGAGTTCTTTATATATTTTGGATAACAGCCTTATCCAATGTCTTTTGCAAATATTTTCTCCTAGTCTATGGCTTATCTTCTCATTCTTTTGAGTTGTCTTTTGTAGAAAAAAAGTCTTAAATTTTAATGAAATTTAGTTTATCAATTATTTCTTTCATGGATTTTATGTCTTCAGTGTTATCACCAGACCCAAGGTCATCTAGGTGTTCTCTTATGTTATCTTCCAGGAGTTTTATAGTTTTGCATTTTACATTCAAGTCTGTGATCCACTTTGAGTTAATTTTTGTGAAGGGTGTAAGGTCTGTGTCTAGAATCTTTTTTTTTTTTTTTTTTTTTTGGTGAGCATATGTCCAGTTGTTCCAGTACCTCTTGTTGAAAAAATTATCTTTTCTCCATTGTGATGGATTTATGCAGATCTATTTCTGAGATCTCTCTTCTGCTCCATTCATCTATTTGTCTATTCTTTCACCAATACCACACTGCCTTGGTTATTGTAGCTTTATAGTGGGTCTTGAGTTGAGTAGCATCAGTCCTCCAAATCTGTTCTTCTCTCTCAATATTGTGTTGGCTATTCTGGGTCTTTTGCCTCTCCATATAAATTCTAGAATCAGTTTGTTGATATCCACAAAATAACTTGCTGATATTTTAATTGGGATTGCACTGAATCTATAGATCAAGTTAGGAAGAATTGACATCTTGACAATATTGAATCTTCCTATCCATGAATGCAAAATATTTCTCCATTATTTGGTTTTTCTCTGATGGCGTTTATCAGAGTTTTGTAGTTTTCCTCATATAGGTCTTATACATATTTTGTTAAATTTATACCTGAGTATTTCATTTTGGGAGGGTACTAATGTTAATGGCATTGTGTTTTTATTTTCAAATTCCACTTGTTCACTGACGGTATATAGGAAAAAGATTGATTTCTGTATATTAACTTTGTGTCCCACAACCTTACTTATCAGTTCCAGCAGTTTTTGTCAATTCTTTTGCCTTTTCTACATAGATGTTCATGTCATCTGCAAAGACAGTTTTATTTATTTCTTCCCAATCTGAGTTTTTTTTTATTTCCTTTTCTTGTCTTACTGCAATGTCTAGTACTTCTAGTCTGGTGTTGAAAAGGAGTGGTGAGAGGGAACATCTTGCCTCATTCCCAATATGTTTACTATTTTGAGGAACTGCCAGACTGTTTTCCAAAGTGGCTGTACCATCCTCTATTCCCACTAGCAATGTATGAAAGTGTGAAGTTTTCTTGTCAAACATGTTTAATCAAACCTTTCAGTTTACAGGAAACACTGACAGAGAAAAATGTTAATGGACACCATGAGGAAGCAATCAGAAAAATCAGATAATCAGAAAGTGAGATAACCTATAACTGGCCTGACCTCTTTAAAAAGTCAGTAAGTCAATGTTCTGAAGAAAAGAGGGGTGGTGGTTAGAAGTTCCCCCCCCAAAAAAATGTAACCTCCAAGTCTAATGTGTCAATTTCAACTGGATCCTGGTGAGAACAAAACAAAACAGCTCCAGAAAAAACATATTTTGGGACAAGTTGGGATATTTGAATATACACTGGATTTTAGATGGTATTATAGAATTATTATAAAATATCTTAAATATGATATTACTATTGTGGTTAAATGGGAGGAGAATGTTCTTCTAAGAAAGGTAGCTGAACTATTTAGGGGCTTCTAGTGTCATGATATCTGTAGCTTACTTTCAAGTTGTTCAACAATCTCCCTCTCACTCTCTCTCTCTCTCTCTCTCACACACACACAGTGATAAAGCAAGTAACAGCGGATGTTAGATTTTTAATAGAGGTGATGAATACGAGTGCTTGGTATACACTATCTTTCAGCTTTTGAGACTGCTGACATTTTTCATTACAAAAAGTTGGAAAGAAAGGAGATTACAAGTGCCATGAATTTTTAGCTTTATCTCTCAATTAGACTGCAAACCCTGGAGGTCTGGGGTCCACTTTGAACCTGCCCAGCCCCTGTAACAAGCCCAGTGCCCATCATGCCTCAATACAGATGTCTAGTCATTAATCAGGAGGCAAGAGAGAAACGGGCACAGACTAGCAATTCCAAGTGTTACTGGAATGAAAGGAGACACGGACATTCTCACTCTTTATAGCCCTAGCTTGGAAGATGAGTGGGTGGTAATTGGAGTCGTGTTCCCAATGCCTGTCAGCAAAAACAAACTTTTCTAACTTTGCTCCCAGTTAATGCAAAAGGAAACAGAAATCAACCAGCATCCCAATTAGCATCATTCATGTTGATTGCTGCTTCTGCTCAAGGTGAAGCAAGTCAGCAAAGTAAGATCTTGAAATAAAATATAACCCCTGGGGTACTGAACTCTATTTGTCCTAAAAGCTAGAGATTTTTGGAAAGGTTCTTGGCAGATATGTACCATTCCATTACATAGAGGGCATTTTCATAACTAGCCCTGGTGGAGGTTGGGTTTCTGGGGGATTTTACAAAACATCAGGGTCACTTGGACCAAATAAGAGTAATCCTAAGCTAATATTTTTGTCAGCCTTCCATTCTTTCCCTAACTTCCACTGTCAGGCGATGGAAAAGAGTGCATCTTTCTTCATTTCAAAACACAAGTTGGATCACTTTTTCCCTACAGTATTGTTTTTAGGATTATGAGTGAATGCTAGCACGTACTTCAGGAGAAATGAAAAAGTAAGTGCTTGAACTAGATAATTCCACGTGGCCATAGCACATCGCAAATCTTTTGGAGATTTCTGTTCTGCCCTGTTATTCCTATAAACTGATAAGACGTCCTGGATATTCCTTTGTTTTGAAATTGAATCTATATTTCTCAGGTGGCTTATCCCCAACCCCTTGTGATACAAAGTTCCTTTTTAATACACTTGTCTTATTGGCTTTGGGGAAGTGTGTCACCACAGATGTTGAAACACTGGGACTGTTTCCCTGATAGATGACAGCTTCGTTTGCTCAGAAAATCTGACCTCATGCTCTGAGCTCCAAGGGCAGTGCTGGTTTCAATATTCTGCATCTCTGTAGCCATGTATTTAGACCCTGTATGGGTCGCACATATATTAAACTTCTGTTTACAGCCACGTGGTGGTCATTGGTCTGCCCACATGTTACCTTTATTAGTAACTACAGTCCTGGATTTCAGTTAGTAACAGAATGCAGGCTTTGGAGAGACCATATTGATCATCATTAAGACTTCTAGACAAAACCAATCCCATTACATGTTACACAGGGGAAAGAAAACAGACTCAAAAAGTAAGTGACTTGCCTCCAGTTGTATTTCCTAAGGTTTGGGCTTGTATCAGAGAAAGAAACCCATGTTCCCACAGATTTGGTAAAACTGCACTCCAGATCCCTTTTTTAGAGGGTTTCAATGCACACTAACATATTGAAGGTTTAGGAAAGCCCCACAGTAAAGAAATCTGTTTCACTTTAATTCAGTGCTAGATTTATTGACCTATGAGGTTTATTTTTAAATTGCATAACATCAGTTAACATCTCAGGGAAGACATTTTGGAAAATGATGACCCGTTGTAACCATAAAGAAGATAAAGAAGAACATAGTATCCAGACAAACTATAAGAACAATTAGGAGACAATCAGAGCAATTTGCGCACTGATTGAATACTTGATATTAATGAGTCATTATTAATTTTTAAGTGTAATAATGAGATTCAGTTCTGGGTTGTTGTTTTTTTCTTGACTTCTTTATCACATGCTGAAAAATTTACAGATGAATGACTTGGTATCTGAGATTTGCTTCAAAATGATCTAGAGTGGAGCAGCTTGTAATAGGGGCTTCATGAACCGACAGCATTTCAAGCATTTTTTTAAATGTCTTTTAAAAAAAGGACACGATCATGTTCTTAAAAATTCTTTTCCAGGGGCGCCTGGGTGGCTCAGTTAGTTGAGCATCTGGCTCTTGCTTTCAGCTCAGATCATGATCTCATGGGTCATGGGATAGAGCCCCACCTTGGGTTCCACACTCATCGGGAAGCCTGCTCGAATGTTCTAGCCCTCTGCCCTTCCCCCCACTTGTGCTATCACTCTCTCTCTCTCTCTAAATTGAATAAATAAATCTTAAAAAAATTCTTTTTTAACATTGGAGACCTGAGTGCCCGGTTGTTGTTTTGATGGCATGAGCTTGCTTCAGAAAATGTCTCCAAGGAATTTCTAACTTACAAACCAGTTATAAAATGATTCTTTTTTTTTTAAATTTATTTAACAGAGAGAGAGAAAGAAAGAGAACAAGCAGGAGGAGCAGCAGAGGAGAGGGAGAAGCAGGCTCTCCGCCGTGCAGGGAGCCCGATGGGGGCTAGATTCCAGGACCCTGGGATCGTGGCCTGAGCCAAAGGCAGATGCTTCACCAGCTGAGCCACCCAGGTGACCCTAAAATGATTCTTTCTAAGCAGATGCTAAAGACCTGACCTAGGAGTGCTCCCTAGCACCCGGCTCCAGGTGCATCCTGCAATAAGCACCTGCTCATCAATGCATTGACTTGGTAGCTGAGCCAGGGGAACCAGTATCCCCACCACAATGCATTTCGCTTATCCACACCGTTGATTTCCATGAGTGGGACTTGCTAGGATCCCAAAGTCTCAAGCTAGTACGCCAAAGATCTCTCTTAACAAGTTCCCACCAGGAGTTCCGGAGACTGTCTTCATTATGGTGTTCACCAGAGGCTTCGAGGCTCGGTGGCATATGGATGCTGCTCTGAACCACAATAACAATACTATCTTATTGTGACATTTAAATCAGAGGATCTGATATGAAGCATTGGGTAAAGGTTTTGCAATGATCCATCATCATCATCCCCATGGACATCATCCTGCTGGCTGGTCAGCAGCCGGGTAGCTCAGCAAGGTCCCTTGAGCCCTGTGCCCTGGTAAAGAATGGGAAGCCGTTATGAAAGCAATGGAAACATGTACCTGCCAAATAAGCATGATAACTTTTCTTTTAAAGATTTTATTTATTTGAGAGAGAGAGTGAGCAAGAGAGAGCACATGAGTGGGGATAGAGGGAGAGGGAGAAGCAGACTCCCTGATGAGCAGGGAGCCTAACGTGGGCCTTGATCCCAGGACCCCAGGATCACAACCCGAGCTGAAGGCAGATGCCCAACCGACTGAGCCACCCCGGTGCCCCAAGCACGATCTTTTTTAAAAGGCACAAAATGCTTACTTTTGTACCTACTTTAGGAAATATGTTTTCTCCTTTTGAGCAGTCTTCACTGTCCAGGTGAGGAGGGCAGACAATAACATCCTGAACTAATTTATTGACATAGAAATTGGGTTACATTTGAAATATAAAAGTTGATCAGTGGCATGTTACATCATTGCTAATATAGATTATTCTTGTCTTAAATGTTTGTAACAGTCCTAGAAAAGGCCTATGTGAAATGAATATTCACATTTTGAATTCTACTACCTGTAGTAATAACTTTCATGATTTTAGAAATATATCATCTCAGGAAAAGCAATCCAACGTGATGTCACCAGGGGCTTAGGCATCCCCGTGTTCCTCTCAAGGCACATGTGGTCTTCCTGTGTCTCTAATTCCCTGCACAACCTCGTCAAGAATTCAAATAACCAGTTAAGACGATTTTGGACAATTGACACGGGCATATGTTTAAAAGAGTTGTGTTTTACATTCCCCTGGAATAGACAGAGTAACTTCTTAGGATTTAAAAGAAAATCCTCTCTAAAAAAAAAAAAATGGGAGTGGGGCACCTGGGTGGCTTAGTTGGTTGAGTGTCTGACTCTTGATTTTGGCTCAGGTCAGGATCTCAGGGTCCTGGGATTGAGCCCAGTATCAGGCTCCCAGCTCAGCATGGAGTCTGCTTCTCCCTCTGTCTCTGCACCTCTCCACCCCTCACCTCATACACCCTCTCTCTCTCTTAAAAAAAAAAAAAGTTTGCCCCAGATATTCAGAAAGTTGTAGCAATATAAACACCCCTTGATTTTTACTCTCACCTTACAAGCTTCAAGAAAGAATGATATGATCCAAAGACTAAAGGCTTTGTGGACTAGTAGACCCAGATTCCACTGAGGAAATCATTTCCCTTTGCCAAGCTTTGCCTTCCTTAGCTATAAAACAGTTTTACTTACTGCAGTGGTTGACTCAGACCTGAAAGGTGCACAGTATGCAAAGTTTGACACATCACATGCTAAACACTAGCTACTATTATTATCAGTGCACAACTGTCACATAAGCAATAGGCTTTTTAAAAGGTATTAGCTTGATGGGAAGTTTGGAAACGTTGACTAAACCTGCTGATGTTTCTTCCTCCCTTGTTCTTTGACGGTTGTGTCCATTGTTGGCCTGCCGGTGGAAGTGACCGAGTTGTATGGCCCTTTCTCCTTGGGACAGCGGGATTCGTTAGGTTACTTTACAACGTCTGCTCCCCGAGAGGCTGAGAAACGTTATTCTTTTGTAGACTGTGGCTTGTTGGGGTGGGAGTGACATTCTCTCATGACTTTTTACATCCTAAGCCAGAGAGGAAGTCCCCGTGGGGCTCCTTTAACACCAGTGATGCTACCCCGCCTACCACTGCTGAGACATGGTTTATGGAAGAAGATAGTAGACAGCTGAATTGGACCATTGTCCTCTGAGCTGAATCGCCATGAGAACTGAGTATCTTTAAAGAGATTCTTTGAAAGATACCTTTAAAATGTATGGGTCAGGGGCAACTGGGTGGCTCAGTTGGTTAAGCATCTGCCTTCGGCTCAGATCATGATCCCTGAGTCCTGGGATCGATGCCCACCATGGGCTCCCTGCTCTTCGGGGAGTCTGCTTCTCTCTCTCCCTCTGCCCCTCCCCCTGCTTGTGCTCTCTCGCTCTCTCTCTCTCAAACAAATAAATCAAATCTTTAAAAAAAATAAGAAAAAAATGAAATATATGGGTCAGATTCTGACCCATTCAGTCTATGCTTTCTGGTTAGTGAGCAGGTTGTTGGACACATTTCCTAGTAAAGCCCAAACCCAGTTTGGGTGCTTAGTTGTATAAAAATGGATGTGTCCAAGAAAAAGATTGTCCTGAGGGTTTTGTGATCTAAGAGCAGTGGGCTTTACTTCTCTCCCTTTCTTCCCCCTTCTCTTTTCTTTGCAATTAAAACAAAGAAGCACAAAACAAAACCCGGAATGAATCAGCCACTCTACTGAAACCTTCCATTCCACTCAAAAAAACAAATGTAAGTAGGTTTGTTTTCCCGTTGTCTCCTGCAGCTGGCCCACCTGGATATAGTTCATGTTCTCAATTTATAAGCAAACCCTCCCACATCACAGTGAAATGTAAATAGGTATCCAAGTCCACAGACGTGCTCATCATCGCCAAAGGAAATGTCTGAGTTTTAAATCCTGGAGATTGCTAGTTGTCCTTCTGAATATTAAATGCCAGGGAGTTTATTACACTGGTTTATTACTTTATTAGAATGGTATTATATAATCTCAGCTACATGTATTTTTACCTCTTTGACTTCAGTATTCTGAGCTCAAACACTGATAACGAGAGGAGCATTGAGATTAGAAATAAATACGTTTAACTAGTAATTGTGCTCTTAAAAGGACAGCTCTTTATTCTTATAATTCACTGTTGAGAGTCAGGATCTGCAGAGTGTAAGTGGGACTTTAAACGGGTTTACATCTGATGGTTACGATTGTCAGCGCTCATGGGGACAAGTAGAGAGTGAACGTCCCAGCTTCTCTCAAGGACACAATGCTCTCCCCAGGTGTGAGGGACTAGCATGCATTCGACTAGCTGAACAAGAGTATGAAAGTATTTGCATCAAGTTAGAGTCAGAGAGAGACTGAACCTGTCATTGATAAAACAGTGGGATTGTATCATCGATGATACAATCATACTCATATTTTTCCAGGCTCTACTGGAAATCCATTTTCCTCTGGCCCATTGAGGGTCCCAAAATAAAGAGTTCTTGGCCAAGGCAAGGACAAAGCTTAGTTAGCTTCCTCTAGAGTCATTGGCTTAAAGTTAAATAGGTTTGTTTAGTTTTGTTTTTTAACCTGTCATATAATGGAAAGGATATGTACATAAGAGAGAGAAAGAGAGAGAGAGAGCCAATGTTTCAGAGTGGAGGGGGAGAGAGTAGACTCTTAGCAAGTTCCAAAGCAGAGGCAGGTTGGGATACAGTCCTAGGATCTACTTCATAAGGCAAGGGGAGAGCTGTGTGATAAACACGGGGCCCAGATAAGAGGGGATCCTGTTTGTTTAGTGCTGAAAAATCTCCTCATTTGTGGGCACTAGCGAGACTGGGATAAAAAGTCTCAAACCGTGAGGCAATCTGCATCCCATTAATATGAAGGCTTGTCTACAAAGCAATATCCCAGATGAGGCTACTTTGCTTTCATCATTCTTTCAGTACTTTCTGGGTGTCTTCATTATTATTTTTTTTTTAAGATTTTATTTATTTACTTAGGGAGAGCACATATGCAAGCAGGGGAAGGGGAGAGAGAGAAAGGATCTCTAGCAGACTCCTCACTGAGCCTGATGCAGGGCTTGATCCCACAACCCTGAGATCACGACCTGAGCTGAAATCAAGAGTTGGGTGTTTAACCCACTGTACCACTCAGGTGCCCCCTTGCTTGGTGTCTCTAAAGATCTGGAGTATCTTAGAGTCCTTGGTTGTTGGTAGGACTGTACTTAACCTTAACTTCCCATCACTAGGGAAGGAGCAAGAGAGTTGCAGTGTGGACACCGGAGGCAGCAATCAGCAGGGGAACAGAGCTTGGTGAAACGCCACACCACTGTTTCTGACCCGTGGCCAGCAGGTCTGGCCTGGTGGCTCCCTGGAGACCTGACTTGGAAATGGATTCATAGATGCCAGTGAGCATTGGAAAAATCCCAGAAAAGCTGTCATTTAGACAATTTGGTATGTCCAGCTGCAGAGCTAGCTTTATTGTTCCAGTTGGCTTATATATGGTCCTGGTATGTGATTAAAGGGAGGATAGAATTAATGTCCTTTTGACAACACCAACCAGCCAATAAGACTGGGATAGAATTTATTTCTTAAGGGTGCTATCAACCTGAACATGATTTGTGACTGGCTTTCCAGCTGGGCTGTAACCTTGAAGAGAAGTCCCCACTTACCCTGGCAATAAATACATTCTTTGCCTTAAGGATTCTAAAACCAGCTTCATCATAAGGTAGCACCTGGAAGCTAAAGAGTTCCAGTGCCTTCTCTCAGCCTGTGAGACTCTGTTCACAGAAATATATAGGGGGCAGGATGGAAAGCAAGGACCATGATGTGTTCACCACTCCATTCCCAGCATCTAGCTCCAAGCCCGACATATAGTCAGCACTCTACAACAATTTATTTATCAATAAGTTGAAATATATATATAAAATATAGATAAAAATATAACATGACTCTAAGAAATGATTGGATGAATCCATGTAAATTCTTTGAATTTTAACCTAAAGCTAATTTGTAAGCTTAATGATAAAGTTCAATCCACATCATTATATTATTTATACTTATCTGAAGGGTTTCCTTGAGAATAAAGACAAAAATGAGGCCTAAGATGGGAAGGACATGACACCCTTTTTCTATGAAATCAGGCCATAGTTTTGTCAGACGGTCAAAAGCAGTGGTTGTCAGACTTAACTAATCACTAGAAACAGCTAGGGAGATTTAAAATACTAAATTACTTAAAACTTAGAGACATTCCTAGAGCATCTGAGTGGCTTGGTTGGTTAAGCATCTGACTCTAGATTTTGGCTCAGGTCATGATCTCAGGGTCCTGGGATCGAGCCCTGCATCGGGCTCTGTGTTCAGAGGGGAGTCTGCTTCTCCCTTTCCCTCTACCCCTCTCCCTGCTCTCTCTCAAATAAATAAATAAAATCTTAAAAAAAAAAAAGCCCAACTTGTAGATATTCCTAATTCATTGGTTTACGATGGGTCTTAATTATCTGGATTAAAAATATCTAATATATTCTGTTGATGAGCTAGGTGTTGGGAAGTACTGGGCCACCATGTTCTACCTTCTTAATGATGTGGGTATGATCTCAGAACTGCTTCTGATTTCTGTGCTTGTTCTGGGCAGTGGCACCATTTTGGTATGGATAGGACTAAGGATAAGGGACGGACGTTGATTTTAGAGTAAAAATTGGGAAATAAGTGAGGTTTGGATCCAATATTCTGCATTCTCTGTGTTATGAGCTGAACGGTGTTTCTCCCCCCAACCTCCCTGCCCCCAATTCATATGCTGAAGTCCCAATACCCAGTCTCTCAGCACATAACTGTAGGGGGGAATAGGGTCTTTAAAGAGGTAACATGAGGTCATTAGGCTGGGTCTTAACTCAATCTCACTGGTGACCTAATAAGAAGAGGATATTAGGACATGCACACACTCAAAGAGAAGTCCAGTTGAGAACACAGAGAGGAGGTGGCCATCCACAAGTCAGGGCTTTGGGAGAGACCAACCAGCCAACACCTTGATCTTGGAATTTTAACCTCCAGGATCATGAGAAAATAAATTTCTGTCATTTAAGCCACCCAGTGTGCAATAATTTGTTACAGCAGCCCTAGCAAACTAACACACATTCCTCATCTTCCCCAACCAGGGGCATCTGACTCTCTCTGGCCTCCAGGCCTCCCAGCAGAACTGCCTCCTCTGAGGGCATCTCTACCCGGCAGGACCCCAAGGTCTAGATGCACGTCTTTGATTCAATGCAGAGGTCATCTGTTGACTCCAACCCAGGTAAGAGAGGCTGTCACCAGCTTGAGGACGTGGGGAAGATGCTGTTTCAAGTTTCCCACAGCCCCCTCTTGGCTGCCCTCTCTCTTGGCCCATCCCCTTGGAGTCTGCTAGGTGACAACCAGGAGCTGATCAACCAATTCCCATCTGAATTATTACAGCCTTGTGGTCTAAAGTCCTTCTCTAAGAGCTCTCTTCAACTAGGCACTCCTTGAAATCAGGAATCTTCTTTATTCTGGGTCCTCAACATTTAGCAAAGAGCCTGGCACATAGGACATGCACGGCCAACTTTGTTTTCACCCAGACACTTCTGGTGACTGACAGCTCATTGCTGATTGACATGGCAATTTCCTTACTCAGCATAATGACTAGGCCATATAATTTAGGACATAAATATTTTAATTAACTTATGAATACAATATAGGTTAAAATTATGAGAAAGAAATAAAAAGTCTTTATTTATCGTCTTGGAACCATCTCCTTTCTATTGGTCTTCGTTCTGACCTATAAAAATAGCTTTTTAAAAAAAAATATTTTATTTATTTATTTATTTGAAAGAGAGAGAGAGCGAGAGAGCACGTGAGCATGAACAGAGGGGTGGGGCAGAAGGAGAGGGAGAAACACACTCCCCACTGAGTGGGGACCCCGACACAGGGCTGGATCCTAAGACCCTGGGATCACGGCCTAAGCCAAAAACAGACACTTAATGGACTGAGACACCCAGGTGCCCTGACCTCTAAAAGTGACTTAATCTCTTTTATATGTTCACTTATTATTTGGTTATCACTCATCTTTGGGTGGTGGTACATAGTGGTGAACAGATGTCCTTCCTGCCCTCATTTAGGTAATTTGGAAGTGAGGATAGATGATATACAAATATATATATATGACATATTTTTATAAATATGTAACCAAAGACTGTGATAAATGTCAGGAAGCAAATCTATATTCCTTCTTCCAAGAAAGGCCAGCAGAGGCATTCTGTTTAGAATGAAGACTCCAAGAAAAGAGTTTAGAAAAGGTGACATTTAAACTGAGAAACCATTAGCCAGAGGGGGAGAAGGGAAAAGAATATTCCATCAAAGGGAGCAGCCCTTGGGGAGGAAGCTGGTCACATCTGGGAACCAGAAGGCCTATGTGGCTGGGGGAGGGGAGTGTGTGGGATTGGTCAAGGCTGGTGATGAGCCATGGGTGTTTATACATTTGAAATGATCACTAGCATTGTAGACTTTTTTTTTCTCCCGTCGGGTTAATTCCTCTAATTCTAGTTATTCCTTGTGAGAGGATGTGGTTTCTGGTCCAGGAGACTTCTCTGGCCCCCTCTCCTGTCAAGCTTTTGCCTGGCTTGAGCTCAAATGGGGCAATCTTCCAGTCACCCTATGAAGTTACGTGTATATATATATATATATATATATATATATATATATATATATATCCCTGTGTAGCTAATCGTGTGTGTTTTAATATCTTTTGTGTGTGTGTGTGTGTGTGTGTGTGTGTGTGTGTGTGTGTGTGTAGCCTTCTCACACATGAGCTGGGATTCTCAACTAATAAGAGTACATTTACAACCATGCGAAAATCAATTTTATGGTTTTGACTACAACGTTTATTTTCCTTTATTAGTTCCTTGCCCTAACAGAGTTTAACCAAGACTTGCTTTCTACCCGAAATAATATTCATGGCTATACCTTCATGCTCATCCCAGATTGGAACCTCCTAGGGGCAGGATCCAGGGCTGAATCATTCTGTACCCCCAGCACAGACACCCCCGCCCCCCCCAAAACTGGGACCTCATCACTTAACCTGTTTCTCTTGCTCTTTCCAAGCACTCAGCACTTTTGTACAATTGCTGGACTGGGCATAAGGTGAGTAGTTGGGACAAGTCGTCTAAGTTAACCCCCCACCCCCCCAAAAAACACACCTCAACTGTGTTTACCACATATTTTGGCTGTGAGGGGCTTTTTTTTACATTATCTTCTGCATTATAAGATATTGAATGGCTTGTGCTACAAGGATCTGGGGAAGATGTCTTTCCAGTCATGCTTTGGGTTTAAAAAGAAACAGATCAATTCAGGGAGTAATATGACACTTGGTTGGGGAATGATAGAGACCATTAGTCTTTATAGAATGTTGTTAATTAGTAAGTTGTGCCTAGCATGGGGTTTAGCATGTTTTGTAACAGTAAATGCTTTGGGTTATAGTTTTCTTTGGCTTTTTTAGAAATTCATCACTTTTGACAGAGTTGTTGTCTTTTTCGAGTTAGTGAATTACATTTAGTCCATTCTAAGGAACAGGATTGTCTTATTCAACATTGTGTTCCAACACTTGGCAGAGTGCCTGGAACATAGAGACACTCACAGATATTTATTTACATTATTATGGGACTCTAGGTCATGTAACTGCTTCCTGGAAATATTTCTATCTTTATGCTGGCTACATTGTATTGAAGCTTTAAATGCATCTCATTACTTCAGGCCATGATAAGGTCTTGTCTAGATCTCTGGTGGCATGAAGAGAACTCTGTTCTGTGCTTTCCACTGGGCTGGAGTTCCTTACTAAGTCTGGACACTTGGAGCACAGAGTCTCTTCTTAATAATCTTCATAATTACTCAGCACAGTCCCTGGCACATAGTAAGTGATCAACATGTTTGTAGGTAGCAGAAAAGTAATACATTACTGGCTCCATGGCTGTGATCACTAGAGCAGTGAATGGTCACCTCTGTAGAGATTTGCTTCCCACTCTGGGTCAACTTCTAAAGATTCACTTACCAGTACTGTTGTAGGCCACCGATGATGATATTGTCCAGAAGAGTATTGACTTAGAGCATTAAATAAATCAATCTGCCATAGGCGGTCATGTGTCTGCTTGGGGTTGTTGAACTCCCTTCTCTTTCTTGGATGGGGACAAGTCATGTTCTTTCGTGGGGCATACAGTCTGAAAGGTCCCTCACTGCCTCAGTGATTTTGGGTAGCCCTGGCCATCCCCAGAATCTTAGCAGGGACCCAGTCGTCTGGCTTTGAATACAAATAAGTTCCTGCAACCCCTAGGGGAAATCTTTATAGGCAAGGCCAGAACAAGTCATATTTGTAGTAGAAATTGTCAAAATGCTGTGAATAGAGTGATAAAGAAAGCCATTGACACTCCCCACACACCCAAATTTATCTCCCCTGTGCCACAGAGCACACTTCTCAAAGACTGAGAAGTCTAAGATGACACATTTGCTGGTTTTCAGAGTAGCAGAAATTATTTTAGGTAATGTACTCATACTTGTTAGAATCCTGTATTAGACTGAGAGGGTAGGTGTCAATAGAGAGGTAGGGTAGGGATCAGGGCAGAGCTTAGTATTAAGAAAGAGAGGGAAAGGAAGAAAGAAAGAGAGGGAAGAAGAAAAGGAGTGTGTGTGTGTGTGTGAGAGAGAGAGAGAGTAAATGGAGGCCACAGGAATTGGAATACAAAATTTAATTATGTCCTTACTTCATACTTTTTTGTTGTTAAATCTTGTTAATATGAGGGGTGCCTGGGTGGCTCAGTCTGTTAAGTGTCTACCTTTGGCTCAGGTCATGATCCCAGGGTCCTGGGATTGAGCCCTGCGTTGGGCTCCCTGCTCAGCGGGAAGCCTGCTTCTCCCTCTCCCTCTGCAGCTCCCCCTGTTTGTGCTCTCTCTCTCTCAAATAAATAAATAAAATCTTTAAAAACATTTTAAAAATCTTGTTAATATGGAGAAGGGCACAACTAAACCAAATATTCATGTTTTAGTTAGCTAAACAAAAAATTGGCAGGAATTAATTTATCATTGTATCACCAGTGCCTTGAACCTAGTAGTCCCCGAACAAATATTTGTGAGTAAAAAAATGAATTGAAGACTATCCAACATTTCCAGAAGAATTAAAAACCAAGTCCTTACAAACTCTTCCATTAAATTGAATGGGGGGCGGGTACATTTCCCAACTCATTTGGTGAGGCTGGTATCATCCTGATGCCAAACTACAGACATCCAAAGAAAACTATAGACCAATATCTCTTATGAATATAGATGCAAGAATCTTCAACAAAATACTAGTAAACCAAATCCAGCAACACATACAAGGATGATATACCATGAAGAAGTGATATTTGTCTTGGGAATACAAGGTTGGTTTAAAATTTGAAATTAATTTCTGTAATATATTATATCAATAAAATAAAGAACAAAATGCACATGATCATCTCTATAGAGAAACCACTACTCTTTCATGGTAAAATCTCTCAACAAACAAGGAATAAAAGGAACTTCCTCAACCTAATAAAAGGCATCTATAAAAACCTACATCATATTTAATGATGAAAGACTGGATGAGTTTCCCCTAGGAAAAAAATGTCAAGGGTATCTGTTCTCACCATTTCTATTTGATATTGTACTAGAGGTTCTGGACATGACAATTTGGCAAGAAAATGAAAAAAGGGCATTCAGATTGGAAAAGAAGTAAAACTATCTCTATTCACAAACAATCTGACCTTGTATGTAGAAAATTTGAAGGAATCCACCAAAAACTTATTAGAAATAACAAATGAGTTCAGCAATGTTTCCGAATATAAGACCAACATGTAAATAACAATTGTATTCTTATATATTTGCAATGAACAATCTGAAAATGAAATAAAATGAAAACAATTATATTTACAATAGAATAAAACACTTAGGAATAAATTAAACAAAAAAGTGCAAAGCTTATGTTCTGGAAACTGCAAAACGTTGAAAGAAATGAAAGATGATCACAAATTGAAAGATAGTCCATTTCCATTGACTGGAATATTATTAAGATGGCAAATTGATCTACAGATTCAATGCAATCCTTATCAGTATCCCAGCTGGTTTCTTGGTAGAAACAGACAAGCTGATTCTAGCCTTCATATGGAGTTGCAAGGGACCCAATAGCCAAAATAGTCTTGAAAAGAACAAAGTAGCAGAATTCACTTTTTGATTTCAAAGCGTACTCCAAACTAATGGTAACCAAGGGTATGTGGCATAATTATGGGCATATGGATCAATGAAATAGAACTGAGTATACAGAAATGAACCCATGCATCTACAGTCAATCCATTTTCAACAAGAATGTCAAGACCATTAAATGAGGAAAGAATAGTCTTCATTGCTGGGACAACTGGATATCCACATGCCAAAAACTGAAGTTGGACCCCTGCCTCACACCATATATAACATTAATTCAGAATGAATCAACCTAAATATAAGAGCTAATCCTCTGAAATTCTTAGAAAAAAACAGAGGTAAATCTTCACAGTCTTGGATTTGGCAAAATTTCTTAGATAGATCAAAAGCACAAGCAACCAAGGAAAAAATAGACAAATTGAACTTCATCAAAATTAAAAACTTTGGTGCTCCGAAGAATGCTATTAAGAAACTGAAAAGAAAATCTATAAAATGGGAAAAAGATTTTGTAAATCATAATCTAAATGTCTAAGTATCTATAAATAAAATATCTAAATATCTACATATGTAATATATATCTAGAATATGTAAAAAAAACTCTCATAACTTAAGAATAAGAAAACAAATATCCCAATTAAAAGATGGGCAAAGAATTTGTATAGACATTTCTCCAAAGAAGACATACAAATATCCAATAGTGCATGAAAAGATGCTTGACACCATTTGTTATCCTGGAGATACAAATCAAAGTCACAATGAGATAGCACTTCATACTAACAAGGGTGGTTATAATAAAAATGTCAGGTAAAAACAAGTGTTGGTGAGGATGTGGATAAATTGAACTCTCATACACTGCTGGTAGGAAGGTGAAATGCTGCAGACACTTTGGAAAACATTATGACCAGTCCTCAAAGAGTTAAACCTAGAGCTACCATATGACCCTGCAATTCTAGTTCTAGGTATATATCCATGAGAAAGGAGACATATATCTACATAAAAACACATACATGGATGTTCATAGCATCATTACCCACAATAGCTGAAATAACCAAAAGTAAGAACAACCTGAATGTCCATCAGTTGACAAATGAATAGACAAAATGTGGTATATTCATACAATGGAATATTATCTGGCCAAGAAAGTTTCACAATTACTGATGCTACAACGTGAAACATTATGCTAAGTGAAAGATGTCAGTCACAAGAACCACAAATGATGATTCTATTTATATGAAATGTCTAGAACAGGTAAATCTATAAGAGACAGAAAGTAGATAGTTGTTGCCTGTGATAAAAATATTCTAAAGTTGATTGTGGTCATGTTTGCACAGCTCTGTGAATACACTAAACATCATTTCACTGTACCCTTCTAATTGGTGAATTATATGATAAGTGAATTGTATCTCTATAAAGCTGTTATCAAAAAAAGAGAATGAGTTAATAAGTTGAGAGTTTTGAGATCTGATTATAGCCTATTATATAAAGAAATAAATATATGAAGTACATTCCCAGGTTCTAAAATTAATCAGCAAAACCTTTGGAAATCACAGAAGTTTTCTCCTACATTAAAAAAAAGAAATCAGTCTTTGGGGTGCCTGGTTGGCTCAGTTGGTTGAGCATCTGCCTTCAGCTCAGGTCATGATTCCAGGATTCTGGGATCAAGCCCACATCGGGCTCCCTGCTTAGTGGGGAGTCTGCTTCTCCCTCTGCCCCTCACCCCGCTTATGTTCTCTCTCTTTCAAATAAATAAATAAAATCTTAAAAAAAAATCAATCTTTGAGGGTTGGATTAGGCTTCCTGCCCAACATTCAGACAAGAAATAAATTTTGAGGAGGAGCCTCTTATTCACCAACATTGAGATAAATAGAACAACACGATGCATTTGAAGACATTTCCAACGGGCACCGTAGACTTGGACAAAAGTGTGACAGCCTCTAACGGCTAAGTTGAGCTCCCTAGTGACCCAGGGTCAGCCCAGTGTGGCATTCACAGGAGTGCCCAGTGGATAGCCAGCAACAGTATTTGAAAAGCAAGACATCCACATTCTCATCTTAAGAATCTAAAAGAATCCACAATGATCCAATCCTTTAAAACAGAGGTCCCAAGGGGGACATTTCAAATGCCAATCTGAAGACAGGGGTTAAGAAATCACCAATTCCAGGAGCATTTAGACCGCTTTTCAAGTTATTTGCTAGTCAATAGCACTCCCTGGGTGATTGTCCTCTGTGTATCCAGCACCACCTTAGCCTGCAAAGAGAACCTCACCCCTTGGCCGAGGGAAGTGTATCTTTCTCTGCAAATGAACTCCTGCTGGGAGTTCCCTGGCATTCTGATGGCTCTGCCCAGGAGTGCGAGGTCTGTGCTCTAATTTCACAGAAATAGAGGAGGCTGACTTCTCCCTGGCTCCCTTGCATGTTCTACAAAGCATAAGAACATTTCAGAGTTGAAATCCATGCCCGCACAGCCTTGGCTGACTTTAGAAGGTACACTTGATAGAAGATGATTTTCTGAGCTTCTATGTCTCGACTTAGGCTGAAATCTGTCCATCTTGGCATCTTTCTCTGAGAAGGGGCGACAACAGGAATCTTGCACAGATCTGTGGGTATCACTGTTTAAAGCACGAGTTCTCTGACAGGAGATGTCAGGTAAGGTGCAGTCAGCGAATGAGTCAAAAGACCATTGCCATTCACACGCATTGAGGGAGTAACTCTTTAGAGGGGCAAGGAACCAGCTTCTTTCATTTGAGCTCTTTCTTCCTTCATTTTCTTCTACCAGCCTGCCTTTCAGTTATTTTTCAATAAATAACCACTAGTTAGATAACAGGTTAAGGGAGAGGGAAAGAAGAGCAAATCTCTCTTAGTCATACTCAGGTGAAACAGTGCTGGGAGGTGTGATTTGAAACAGGTGCCAGGGTTTTGCAAAAGTATCCACGACTTCTGCCCTTTATGTGTGTGGACAATGAAGAGCAGTAACAAACAGCAAGACTGACTTCAATGGAGAGCTTGATCGGATATGCAGCTAATGAAGGAAAGGCGTGGAGTCTTACGGTCTGAACAAGTAGATGCCCTAGGAAATAAGTTGCCGGGTCATTCTTTTTGAATGGCTACCCATAATTTTCCTGTGAAATGTAGAGTCAGAAAGAAGAGGATTCTTAAATTTTAAAAAGAAAAAGCACTTTGACTTCTGGTCACTGAACTCAGGGTGCTGTGAATTAGGGTTGTCTGAGAGAGGTTGCACTCGGATCCCTTCTGCATAGATGCAATGTCAGCAACACAGTAATTGTGAAGTAAGTGGTGATATCAGGCGTTGGGCAGGCAAGGGGTACCCCTTCCAGTTAGTGTGTGCCTTGGGAGATGGGGGAGGGAGGAGGAGTAATGAAATGATTGGTGGCCTTCCAAATGTGTGGCTGTTTATTGTGGTTCAAATGTGTGTGGAGTTGCCACTGGGGAGTCTGAAACCACTGACCAAAACCTCACCATCATCATGACACCCCCCCGTCCCCAGAACATTTCCATTCCCACAACCACCAGCACTTCCTTCCTGTTCTAAAGCAAATTTTAATAAAATGTACTGTTTCTACAGATGCTATTTCAATTTTCCATTCTGTGCCTAGTACATGATTGCTAAGGCTGCTTAATAGCCACTTATCAATGAAAAAAAATAGTTGAGTTTGTATGTTATTTTATTTATAGACTGCCCCAAATTTTATTATCCGCAGTTTTATTATGGTTATTGCCTGGATTCACCGTCACAATTGATTACTAATGAAATCATAAACATGGATTTGGGATATTACCATGAATAAGCACAGCCTGTGTCCTCTCCCAAGTTCTAGTGAAGGAGGCAAAGAAATAGACAACCCATCATAAACCACTGGAGTAAATGCTGTGCTGGGGTGGGGATGAAGGTCTAGTAAAGGTAAAAAGCCCAAAGGAGATGCTTCCTTGAAACCTTTTTCCCTAGACTTAAAGGACTGGTGTCCTTTGCAGATAACAGCCATGCGGGAAACCCCGGGTCATTAGGAAGAACATTTCCATAGCATGGAAAGTAATGCTAGAACACTAGCTTCATCACAAAGGACTACACTGGGTGTTACACGCAACTGATGATTTATTGAACACTACATCTGAACCTCATGATGTACTGTAAGTTGACTAATTAAATTTGAATAAAACAAACAAAACAAAACAAAAACAAAGGGCTACCTGAAGGGCTCAGGTTTCAGGCCCTGGAGGATTACTGAAGTCACCGATTATGTAGATACCTGTCTCTTAGGTATATTAGTCACATGCAAGAAGTTCTCGCCCTACTCCAGGATCTTCCATCCTCTCCAGCCCAGCAACAGTGAGCTAGGTTAAATACTAGGAGCATAATCTACCACGGCCTTAGTGATGGATTGTATCCTGCAAACAGAAGAGTTTTGATCTTGCAACTGGAGGGGATGTTTTATTTCTTCCCCAGTAGCACTGTAACTAAATGGCACCACTTTGATCAGTGATCAGGCAGCCTGAGGAGTCAGAGTTCCATAAACAGCCGGAAGAAGGGAACTGATGTGTGGCACATCAGTTGGAAGGCATGATGGTGGAGAGTTGCCCTGTCAGTCAGAGGCTTCTCTTGAAGTACTCTTACCTGTCGATTATGGAGGGGAGACCATTTGGTGGTAGTTTTGGGAAGGGCAGTGGGGGTGCACTGTCCAAGGTCACACTCTGGTCCAGAGTATTTTCAGCCATTCTAAATCTGCCATGCTCCAAAACTTTCCTTCCATCCCTGCAGAAGGCTCCATCTGAAACTCAGAGGTACCAAACTCTCTTGCCGTATGTTCCTCTCTAGTGCTGTGGGCAGGGGCATGGGTATGGGCAGGGGAATCACTGAATTGAAACTGGCAGGCTCAACGTCAGGCTCTAGTGAACGTTCTCAAGAGCTTACCATGATGGCAGTGCCAAAGCAGAGACTAGGAGCCTGGAAGAAGAGCAGTCTCAGATTGATTCCAAGCAGAGGCCTGGAACGAATTTTGTAAGCAGTGGCTTCCCCACTGGGTAGAAGCATCCTGTCAGTGGGTAGGGTTGGGGTAACACAAAGGGACAGTCTCCACTCACTTTCAAGTACATCTGAACAGGGTCTGACCCTGTTAGGATCAGAGAATTGATTTATCTGTTCCTTTAACAAATATTTATTGAACAATGTCAGGCATTGTGATGGTTAATTTTATGTGTCGGCTTGACCAGGCTGTGGGTGGGTTGAACTTTGTTTCTGAGAGTGTCTGTAAGGGTGCTTCTGGATGAGATTAACATTTGCATAGGTAGACTGAGTAAAGCAGATTGCCCTCCCCAATGTGGCCTTGTCCCCTGAAGTCCTGAATAGAATAAAAGGCAGAGGGAATTCTTTTTGCCTGATTGTCTTCAAGTTGGGACATTGGTCTTCTCTTGCTTTTGGATTCGGATATGGAACAGAATTTACACCATCAGCTCTCCTGCTTCTTGGGTCTTTGGGTTTGGACTGGAACTATACCATAGTCTCTCCTGGGTCAGGACTTCTCAGCCTCTGTAATGGTGTGAGCGATTCCTTATAATAAACACTTCTTATTGGTTCCGTTTCTCTGGAGAACACCGACTAATACAACCTTGTTCTAGGTGTCGAGATAAAGTGGTAAACAAGAAAATAAGTCCTCGATTGTAAGATCTCACAGATCTTACATTCTTGTTGAGTAAGACAGATAAAACACAAAGCAAACAATCAAGTGCACATGAAAGATATCAAAATGATCAAGGCTGTGATCCCCATGGAAGAATTCAAACAAGGTGGTGTGATGGTAAGTGGCTGGATGGCTCTTCTAGATTGGTGGTCAGGGAAGGTCTTTCTCAGGAGGTGACAGAAGACGTAGGAGAACAGTCTTCCCAACAGAGAGCATAGTAAGTGCAAAGGCCCTGAGGTGGAAGCAAGCATGATGTATAACCAGAAGGCCAACATGACTGGGACCTAGTGGATAAGACGTAAGGGAGTAGAAGATGAAGCCAAAGATTTATCAGAGCTCAGGTAATAAAGGATTTTGTAAGTGGTAAGCCAGAGAAAGAGTTTGATTCTACACAGTAGCTCCCCTTATCTGTGGTTTTGCTTTTCCTGGTTTCTGTGACCAGGGGTCAACCACAGTCTGGAAATGATGATCCTCCTGCTGACACCTCATCAGAAGGGCAATAGTAGCCCAAGGCTATGTCCTAGCACCTGAGTCTTTCACCTCTTCATCTTATTACATAGGTATTTTATCATCTCGCATCACCACAAGAAGAAGGGTGAGTTCACCACAGTAAGACATTTTGAGAGAGAGAGAGACCATAGTCACATAACTTTTATTACTGTATATTGTGATAATTGTTCTATTTTATTATTGCTTGTTGTCAATCTCTTACTGTGCCTCATTTATAAATTATGTTATGTACATACAGGGTAAAAAACATAGTACATATAGTGTTCAGTACAGTCCGCAGTTCAACCGCTGGGCATCTTAGAACATACCACTTCCCAGGAGGGACTTGCTGACATCTGGACACTGTTGTACAGCAAAGTGCTCATGTCACAGGACTTATAGCATCCCTGGCCCTCACCCACTCCCTGCCACTGAGCGAGCCCCTTGCCCCCCAATGCTGATAAACCAAACGCCGCTCCACATTCAAATTCCCTTGTAAGAGCTGTGACTGAGCCATGTTGAAAGTCACTCCTTTACTGAGTCATCATAAGGGAAATCCTAATTATTAATCACATCAGAATTAGTAGGTTGGGAAGACAGCGTGACTAAGCATTCATGGACAAGGGCGGGGGCACATACAAGAGCCACAGCCTTATTCTTCACCTTGGAAGATCAAGTGAATGCCTAAAGCTCACCAATCTATTTAGAGATATGCAAGTAAATACCACAGATTCAAAGAGTTGCAGGTGGCTTCTTTCAGACAGGAGGAAATGGAAGGTAAAGAGATGCTTGGGGAATGCCATTTTTTGGTAAGAAGACTTGCAGATTTGTCTGTTGTTGTTTTTAAGTATGTGCAAGTGTAACTGTGATTAAATAGAAAATGACATTGGGGGTAGTGGGGGAATCATGGAGACTGGTTAGGAATAAGTTTGGAGGAGCGCTTGGGTGGCTCAGTCATTAAGCGTCTGCCTTTGGCTCAGGTCATGATCTCAAGGTCCTGGGATCGAGCCCCAAGTCAGGCTCTCTGCTCAGCGGCAAGTCTGCTTCTCCCTCTGCCCCACCTCCTCCCCCTGCTTATGCTTGTGTGCTCTCTGAAATAAATAAATAAAATCTAAAAAAAAAAGAAAAGGAATAAGTTTGGAATATCTCTGTCCATCTGTCTTGCCACCCACCCACATACCCATTTTACAGATGGTAAAAATGAGCTCCAGAGGCTTAGAGTGGTTAATAAGTAGCTCGAGGCCACAGAAGCAGCAGGTGGAGGAGCTGGAAAGCAGTCCAGTTCTAAAAGCCCAGCCTAAATCCCCATCAGCTTCTTCTGCTGCTTCTAGAAGAGCAAGTGAGGGGAAAGAGAGAAGGGAGTGGAACGGACATGGGGGGACGAAATGTCCTCTGGGGAAGTGGCTGCAGGTCACAGCGTCCCCAGGGACACTGGCGGTGTGAGTTAAAAATCTCTCCACCCCTTGCAGGTGCTGGCAGAGGGTAGAAGGCAGGAGCCACTCACAGAGCTACTAAGAGAAGGTGGGACTGGGTCGCTGGCTTCCACTGCTGCCTCCTAGGCTTGGTGGCCCAGAGCCTGGCTCATCTCAGACAGCAGACCCCTGGGCTCTGTCTCAACCCGGGAAGGCTTGTACATCTAGAATACCTACCCTAGTCATTTCCTCCTGGCTAACTTCAGAACTTTTCTCGGCAGTGTCTCTGCAAGAACACATCTGAGCATAATCTTACTCCCAAAGTACTTGGCTCAGGCTCTTCAGCTTTTATTCATTTATTTTTATTTTTTGGGCATGAAGGAAATTTCATCCCTTTTCCCCCAAACACTCTGTTTCTTATCCCCATCGTATCACCTATCACATCAGATATTCTAGATACATTATTGCTATTTTAATCATAATGTAATCTTTTCTCTTTGCAGGAAATTGGAAAAAACATTTTAATTACAAGTAAGAAAAGAAAAGCCACCGGTCATTCTTCTACCCCATGGTGTCTGCTCCACGTGACCAGGATTTTCATCCACGACTCTCCAGTCCCAGGCAGGGTGCCTGGCACAGCCAAC
This sequence comes from Zalophus californianus, assembly GCF_009762305.2. Lineage (NCBI taxonomy): Eukaryota > Metazoa > Chordata > Mammalia > Carnivora > Otariidae > Zalophus > Zalophus californianus. Next base: position 62,451,969 of record NC_045604.1, on the reverse strand, counting down.
ACTCGACAAGTGTTTATTGATGCTTTAGTGAGGTGTCACGTATTTAAGTGAAAAATACATCTAAAAATGTAAAAAGGAGCTGGTCCCCTTAGGCAAAGAGGCAAGGAATCTTGGAAAAGCCTGTCTGGCACCTTTAAATCACCAAGGATGCTTGTCAAGCCCCTCTGAGTTCTCGCTCCTTTTCTAGAACCTGTTCCCAGGAAGGGGTGACATTCCGTCCATCTCAGCTCTCAGAGCTGTTCCTCACAGCCTCACGCGCTCACTGGTCTTGCTCCCATCTTCATGCTTTCCTTTCTTCTAGAATGCTCTTCCCCCAACTGTGCAGCCTCTCCGTTCTTCTAGTTCTAGCTCAAGTCCAGTCTGTGGTCCACATGTTCCTGACTCCCAGCTTCACTCCCTTCCTTTTCTTGTCTGAATTCTGCAGTCCCCACGGCCTGTAGCTGGCTTAACCGCCCTCCATCATTGCATCTGGTTTGCCTTCTTTCTCCTTCCCAGAGGACTAGACGCGAGGTAGGTAGGCGTTATGCTTGTTATACTTATACTTTAGAGTGATTACTCAGGACTGTGGTGAACAGCCAATCCTGGGTTTGGGGGTTGGTTGCTGGGTGTTGCTGGACGTGGGCTATAAAAAAATGCTCTTTCACGGAAATGGAGGTCCAGCTCCATTTGGGCTTTGGGGTGATTTTTTTTTTTTGACAGAGCTCAAAAGAGATAGGAAATGGAGAGTTGGGTTTTGGGAACCTGGGGGTTAGCCATCAAGGAACACTCGTGCGAGTGAGGAGGGCAGTTTGCATCCTGAAAGAATCTGCAGGCATGCGGAAGGACGGGACAGGTGCATCTGCAGTCAGCCTGCGTCTCTACCAGACGGAAGGTAGGTGCGACAAGGAAAGTGCAATCATGCAGTCCATCTGAAGAACCTGGAGCCCAGGGATGCTTCCTGAAGGTGGGGAGCTGGAGGCCAATGGGGTTGGGAAAGCAATTCCTGGACCAAATTGGTACCAGGGGAAATTACCAGAGTAATGTGATAAATCCCATCGATTCCACTAGGGGAACACAGATCCTGTCTTTCTTCGGGTTTCTTTTCTTTCCTTTTATTTTTTTCTTAATATTATTTATTTATTTATTTATTTATTTATTTATTTATTTGAGAGAGAGAGAGTGTGCATGGGGGAGCAGAGGGAGGGCGAGAAGCAGACTCCCCACTGAGCAGGGAGCCCAATGTCAAGGGTCAACAATGTGGGGCTTGATCCCAGGACCCTGAGATCATAACCTGAGCCAAAGGCAGATGCTTAACTGACTGAGCCACCCAGGTGCCCCCAGGTTTCTCTTTGGTGCATTTAAATGAGATAACAAATTATTCCCATGTAGTGAGTCAGCCGATGACTTATTCATAAGATGCCATAACCCTGTCTTTGGAAGAAGCTTCCTGCAACTGGTTGATTCGGGGGACTCATGCTGCCCTTCCAGCCTGACCAAGGGAGCTGGAGCAGAGACTTGCTTCTGACATTTTCTCTGAGGCTGTGGTGTGCACGTTGTTTGAAGCCTCTGAATGCCTGCCTCCTTCAATGTGCATTTCTTTCTTGCCCAGCTTTATTGAGGTATAATTAACAAATAAAAATCATGTACATTTCAGGCGTACAGCATGATGATCTGATCTGCATCTACGTTGTGAAATGACCACCACAGTTGAGTTAATTCACGTATCCATCACCCACACAGTTATCACCGCCTATTTTTTTTTGTGGTGAGCATACTTAACATTGATGTTTAGCAAATTTCAAGTGCATGATATTGTATTGTATTGTCACCTACAGTCGCCATGCCGTACATTAGATCCCCAGGACTTATTTATAATATGTATTTCTTGCATACCAGCTGCAAGGCAGTGTCCTTGGGCATTGGGGTTGGGTGGGGGAAAGCCCAAGATGTATAAAATACCTCTGCATTTGAGAACCTCAGTTAGCAGGGCAGACTGGACATGCCCACCCAACTCTGTGCCAAGCAGAATCCATATTGTATGTTTAGAGGTCAAGTGCCATGGAGGGTCAGGAAGAGGGGGTGCTGAAGCCTGAGGGACTGGGAAAGGCTTGGCAGGGAAAGAGGTGGCATCTGAGCCTGGCTTTGAAGGCTGAGGAAGATTTGGAAGAGGTTTGGGGCATTTATGTGAGCATAAGCTAAGAAAAGCTCCAAGGTGTAAAATCTAGAACAATAGCTTTTTGAGGTGGGTTAAGGGCATGGACTCCAGAATCAGCCAGCTGGTGGCACATCTGCTTCTACTACTCTGGTTCTGTGACTTCAAGCAAATTACCTCACCTATCTCAGCTGAAGTGCCCTCATTTATATGAAAACTCTCAGCCATGCCCCCAGTGTCTTGTGGGTTCTGGTGTTCATGACCAGCTAGGATGCCATCTTGGCTTTGATGGTGGGTACTCTAGCACCCAGATGATGGCCCTTCCTTCCCCATCAAGTCTCAGGGCTGGCCGTGGGCAGTGTTGGGAGCCTCTTCTCTCCCCGGTTCTGCCTCTCATCTCCTCTCCTGTTCACTCCACTCTATCCACTTCAAGGTCCCAGCTCCCTCTGGTGGGTGCCTCCAGTCTCCGAGAGCATGTTTTTGGCTCAGGTTACTCTAGATACGGGCGGCCTTAGGGCTGTCACATGCTGTAAATCATAGTATCTGTAAAACAAGCCAACTTTTTTCTCGCTGATGTTGGTCAGATCCTCAGAGACATTAACAAGCACAAACTCTCTGGCTCTTTATACTAAGTCAAAACTTCTTTCCACCCAGTGGAGGAAGGACGGAGTGGGGGGCGGGTGGGATGAAAGGAACCAGAACTGTATTCTACCATGGACCAAAGAGAAGTAAGGTCCTTGCCTCACAGGCAACTCCCCAAATTCAAATGGCGATAATGCAAGCAAAAAGCACAGCGTGGTGCCAAACACAGAAACAACCTTTCAGCAACCGTTACTAGTGGTACTGTTGTAGCTATCTCCTGGGGTCCAGAGGGCCTTGGTGAGTTGAGATCCTTCAGTGATAAATTCTTCTAGAATCCCTCTCATAACTAGGCTAGGCTCTTTGTTAGCTGCTCTAGTTACGCTATTTCTAGCAATCCTGATGGTAAATATTGCGTTCATCAAGATTTTAGTTTTTTTGTTTGCAAACAACCACTTACTGGGCAATTGTAGCAAAAAGAGGAAGGTGCGTGGACATTCCCCATGGATTCCAAACTGTTGAACCATGAAGACGTGGAAGAGGTCAGAGCTGGGCGTCTCCAGGGGTCTGAGAGGCAGCACTTCTTGTGTCTTCTACCCACAGACCCATCACTGGGTCTGTTTCCTTATCTGTTAAATGGAGATGACAATGGTAATAGTACATCTACATGGATGGGTTCTGAAGATGCAAACAGTAATAGAGCTTAGAATGGTGTCTGGTACCCAGTAAACCCTATCTGTGTTTGCTTTATTGTTTTTTATTATTATTATTGGTGTTGTTTTTGTTGGCACCAGAGACTCCATGTGTCTGTGTCTTTATGCAAATAAAAACTTCCAGAAAAGAGAATGGAGTTGCTTTCTATGGAGTCAGGTGTCACCTTGGGATGAGTCAGTTGAGGCACATGTGGAAATATGGCTTGCTACAGACGTGGCTCTCAGGGACTCATAGCACTGTGTATGCAGGGAAGACCCCTCTCCCTGGAGCTGTTTACTAGTCACTGTTCCCATTGTACAGAGGAGGCAACCTAAATTCAGATAGGTCACATTACATGCTCGAGGGCACATCGTCATCGGTGAGATGTAGAACTTAGATTGAAATGTAAATTTCTGGGGCACCTGGGTTGTCAGTTGGTTAAGTGTCCAACTCTTGATTTCAGCTCAGGTCGTGATGTCAGGGTCATGAGATCGAGCCCCGCATGGAGCCCCACATTGGTCTCCGCACTGAGCGTGAAGCCTGCTTAGATTCTCTCTCTCTCCCTCTGCCCCTCCCACTCATGCTCTCTCTCTTGCTCTCAAATAAAATAAAATAAAATGTACATTTCTATGCCTTTTAAAGCCTACAGTCTCTCCATGTACTGTTTACTATGTCACCTTACCTGCCTCCACCCCTACCCCTGTGCCCGTCTGGGCAGGTGGAACCACCTACCTTTGAACCAAACACCATGATGGGGCAGGTTCTTCCCACTGAAGGAACCATCTGGGATAAATACAAGAACACAATAATATGCTAATACCAACTTCACAGCAAACTGACGAGAGAGAACCTGAAGTTCACCCTTCCATTTTAAATTATGTTACACAGGCCATTAAGCCAAGTAATAATAGATTTTTAGATATTTGGACAGAGTGCACAACAGCCAGAACTTATTGTAATGCAAATGAAAACCAGCCATTCAAGGTTAAATACCTTGATTCCAGCTTAAAACTAACCTTGTCACCAACAATTGGCTTTGTAAGAGAGTAGGAAAAAGGCTTTTTATCTTGACTTGTTTTCACCACATACTTATCTTCTAAATGCTTTCTATTTGCAATGAATGGATTTTCTTAAAATGACAAAGAAAACCATTGTCAAGAAAGAGATAGAACTTATCTTGGTTTTGGAGCTGGTACTGACGGTGTGCCTTCTTATTACAAAAATCACTAGCTCAGTGAAACCCTGTCCCTTTCTTTTAATTACACCAAGATAGCCCATCCAGCCTGGTGGTGTAACACTGAATGAATTTCAGGAGGCTATGTAGAATATTCTGCAAGTTCTGGGGGTTCGTGGATTCTTTTTAAACATCTCAACTTTGCCAATGTATGTTCTCAAACAAGAAATGACAACAGGAATGCATAACACCGCATGTAGATTTTCCTTCTCTAAGCACCCTTTACCAGTGGACCGAATGTTCCTCATGGGCTGGGACCTTGTCTGGCTTGCCCATTACTGTGGTCCCAGTGCCTGGCAGAAGTTGTGCACCCAATCCATCTTTCTCAAGGGGAGCTGGATTCTAAGAACTTTGGCTCCTATTACCATTATAATCACTACATACAAAGGAGTAGCCAGATAGAGCAGATGGGATTATCAATATCTTGGGGGCATGTAAACTGAGGCAGGAAAATGTCAAGTTACCTGTCCCAAAGTTAAAGCAGAGGCTGGTCCTGGGCTCCTGTGTGAGCCTGTCTGCATGAGCCTGAGGTCTGTTTCCCCAGCTAGGACAGTGGGAGTTGCATATATGGCACTGTTCCTAATCTGCACACCTAAGGGAATGAATGTGAAAAGTTTTGGAGAATTACCGTCTTTAGCTGCTATAAAATCCTTGTATAAATGTTCCCATATGAAAACGTTTCAAAATTGATAATCAACTAATAGAGATTTGGAGTTGATTCAATATTTTATTTCCCCAAACAAGCCAAACATTTCCTAAATCCACAGTGATGACATTTATTATCTTTTCTGTTTTCTTTCCTTTATGAGAAGTCAACAGGCTCCTAATTTGTTTGTAACTTCGCTGTGATCAGTAAACAAGCAACCACATGGTTCTCCCAATCATTTTGTCTACTGAGCCAAATTCTGAAACTCTGGCAAATGTACCCAAACTCCAAGCGTTGTCGTCTTATTTAACAGCAAATGTTTGCCCTCCCCAATTCTAGTCTAGGTTCCTGAAATTTTCTACTTTCATTATAGAACACATTTCTGATTTTCTTTCCATCCTGATGTTATTTCCTTCTCTAGTTCCTCCAAGTCTGCATTATATTTAGGGTACACTGAAGAAGTAGTTGTGTGTTCTAGAAGCCGCTCATATTGGCTTGCTAGACCTAACTGGTAAATTTTCAGGAATTTTGCAAGCTGATCATTCACCACAGCTATTATGAAAACTTAAAGTTACTTAAGCTTAGGGGCACCTGGGTGGCTCAGATGGTTAAGTGGCTGCCTTTGGCTCAGGTCATGATCTCAGGGTCCTGGGATCCAGACCGCGGGCCAGCTCCCTGCTCAGCGGGGAGTCTCCTTTTCCCTCTCCCTCTACCCCTCCCCCCAGCTCATGCTCAGTCTCTCTCAAATAAATAAAACATTTTTAAAAAATTACTTAAGCTTACAATTAAGTAACATTAAAAAACAGGTAATAAATACATAAAATGTGTTACTTTCTAATTATCTTACTACATTTTGCTATTCTGTATGCTCTTGGGGTTGTTGGTCCATTGGTGGAATTAGTATATCACGGTACTTACTGTTCATTCCTTCCCCAATCTGTGTTCTGTGATGTCATGTTGGTAGCCTGAAATAGGCTTTAGTGGGAGCATTTTCACCATGGAAATTGGCAAACTGAACAAAGGAGGGATTTTTCTTCCGTGGGGCGGGTTGTTAACAGTTACCAGCATACCACTGAGTACAGCGTGAGGGTATAGCCCCCGGAGAATGATGTAGCTCATTCTGACGTAACTGTGTCACCTTGGGTGCGATGCCTAATCTCTCTGAGCTTTAGTATCCCCCTCTGTAGAGTGGGATTGTTGCAAGGTTCAATCAGTGCAGTGCATAGAAGACACATCACAATTCTTAGCTCAGCCTGTGCAATGGGCTCTAGAAATGCTGGCAATAATATAATCCTTAAACAATTCCAGGCTTCTCTGCTAGTAGGAAGACAACATGTCTTTCCAGAAATACCTGCTGTGTGCTACCGCTTTTGTCATCTATAGAAGGAATGATCTTTTGTCTCAGGGGTGGGTTTTCCCAGAGGTTAAGAACACACCTTGGTGGAACCTGAGGGGCCTTGTGTGGGTGGACAAGCGAAGCCCCCTTGACACAGCCTGTTGGGCAACATGAACCGAATTCACCTGCACAGTAAAGGGAGAGGAATTTTTCGATTTGATTGCAGTCTAGAAAGGAGGAGCGAAGAGCCAGCAGGATTGGAAGAACCTTGTGGGGTGGGGTGGGGGTGGGGGTGGAGGTGTGGCCCGCAGGGTGGGGGTGGCGGTGGGGGTAGGATGGGGGCGGGGGTAGGGATGGGGGTGGAGGTGTGGCCAGCGGGGTTGCGGGGGAGGGGGGGTGGGGTGCAGGTGCAGCCAGCCAGGAACCAGCCAAGCACTTGAGAGCAACCCCTCGGGGTGAAATGCTCTGTGATGGGGGAGGGTGGGACGTCCAGCTTTCAAGGTGAAGCTAGTTCTGGGCTAGGCTTTATTTTCCTCCCCCACCACACACAGAATTGTGGAACATCGTGTTAGGGGTGCTTTGGGGAGTCAAAATAAACCAATTATGAGGATCTTAGAAAATTCAATGAAAGGAAAAGTTGTAGTCAAGATGGCATATGACTATATGGCATATGGCATGTACATCCCCTGTCTTGGGAATCTACCAAAGCAGTGAGCTCCCCGGGTTTCCCACAGCACATGAGATGGAAACTCGAAGCACCTTTCCTAACTACCATGGGCAACCTTCAAAGACATTTGGGGGGCAGACTGTGGGTTATAAGCAGCAGTCTATCCCAGTTGCACACAGATATTGCCCCAATCTATAGCTGGCCTTAATCTTTCTCAAGCTGCAGTCCGTCTGTCCAGCTTCCTGGCTTAGTTTCCCTACCTGCACCTCCGCATTAACAGGTGAACACCGAAGTCAGTGACTCTCCCCCACAAAAATGCTCCTCTGCGCCCATCACTTCATTAGCGAAACATTTCCCTCCGAGATGTTTGAAGTAAACAACTACTAGAAACAGCAACCTACCCGTTCACATCCTCTGAACCCCAAACAGACTAAAGGGGTTGTTAACAATTTATGTGTTCCGTTTTCTGTAAAGGATTCTTGATGGTTTATAAAGCATTTCTCCCCATGCTACCTCCCATGATGCAGACAACAATTTTGTAAACCATCAGGTTTCTATGTGTGATCTTCTAAATGATAATTAGTTGGCTATGAAAGATGCCCTTGTGATTCTGAACCACCCAAAGCATCATATTTATTACATTTAACTTCAACTTACTTCCGCCTGTGCCGGTGTTATTATAGCTACAGAGTTAGCAGTGGCTTGCACACATTCTATTGCTTCTGACAAATCTTTGATATTTGGGTGCTTTTTGCTTTCAGGTCATGAAGAGGATTCATCTTCATGACCCAGGGACTATCCAGTGTCTACCACACAGGGGGTGCCCAGGAGATGCTTCTTGGAACAACTGGCTAATGAGAGGAAGGGTCAGTCGGGCAGGGTGGAAAGTGTAGGCATTAGGAGGCCTTGAAGGAACCCAACAAACTAGGGGTGTATCATTCTGGTTAAAACTTCATCTTGAAAAATGATGTCTTTGGATTGAGAGAAGAGGGGAAAGCATCTACAGCCAAAATGAGATCTTGTATGCCAATGGAAGTGACTGGCAGCAACTTTAAAACGTATTGAACATAAGAGCTCTTCTGTGGATGTGTTGGACGTGACCTTGTTTAATGCTCGAATAGAAGAATGCGAGAGGGCGGGAAGGGATACCAGGCCTCAAATCCATTATCCAGACACCAACTGCCCTCACATAATTATCTCACTGAAAGATGTGCCTTTCTAAACACCTCGGACAGGAGACACGGAAATCTAGTTCGGGCCAACGCGTTTGCCACAAAATAGCCAAGCTATCAATCTCTCGGGTCTTTGGAGTTATTTTTACTTTTTATTGCCTTTTTTAAGTGCTAGTGTGAAAGAGTGGGTTAGAAATGAGAACTTAGAGCAGCGAATTTTGGAAGAGAGCTTTGAGCTAGCCTCCTAAAAGACCAAAATCACCCACTGGCAGCCCCAGAGTGATGACCAATGTCTGCCGGGGCGTGTGGGAAGGAGGAATCCGCGTGTGATCCGGGGTAGGGAAACCAAGTGAGGATGGCTGTTTGTCCCCTTCTTTGGAGATTTTCAATTAGCTGTGTCGGACTTGGAGAAAGACAGACTGAGGGTCTTGAAACACATCTGGTATCGCTGGTTTTGTGGGGGTGCGGGTGGAGAGAGAGAATGCCAGAAAGTGAGACGAGGACAGAGAAGCAAAGGGAAGGGAGCTGCATTTCTGGGTTTCCCCACAGGACCAGGGAGGGAACTCTGCAGGCCAACGGAGGCAGGTGTTAGGAGTTGAGTGGTCCCGGTGCTGCCTCCCCAGACGGGTATCTCCAGTGGGTGGGTTTATGGAGTATGGCAGTCCCTCCCTTATCCCGGGCTTCCAGCATCCACTAGGGGTCTTGGAGCGCATCCCCCACGGAGAAGGGAGGAGCCACCATACCGTCCAGAGCAGCTGCTTAACACACCCTTCCAGGCTCTTCTCAGCGTTCAGCCTTGCAGAGCAATCTCTCTCCCTTTCACCAGCCAAGCAGGACATTTCCTTTAGATTCCGATTCCTGAGACAGCAGAACACATTAAGAAAGGAGCTTTGCCAAGGTCACGTTTTAAGCGTTAATGCGTCCCTGAAGTTTCGTTTGAATGAGTTTCTAGTCCTCTCTTTCCGTCCCACTGGACCCCGGGGGAGGGATGCGCAAGGACAGCGGGGGTGTGGAAGTTGAACGGCACTTCCTGATTTGGCTCTGCGCCTGGGGCTTCTCACCCCGGGTGTTCAAAGAAGAGGAAGCAGTGCCCGTGTGAGCAGTGGCCAGGCTGGGAGGAGCGGGTTGTGTTGGCAGAGTGTCCTCTGTCCTCCGAGGCTGTATCAATATCCACCCACAATCTCAACCAGAAGCATACGGATTGGTTTGCTCAGTCGGTGTCCACTCACTCAGAAAGGAGAAAACAGGAAATATGTTGGACTCATTTTCAGATTCTTACAGTTACCTCTGCGCATTGCAAGAGAAACAGACACCAAAGTTTTTTGGAGAGAATCTCTTTTCTCTTAGCTGTCCTCTGGTCTGCAGTCTTCCTTTGTTGCAATTGATTTTTTTAAATTTTATTTTATTATGTTATGTTAATCACCATATAGTACATCATTAGTTTTTGATGTAGTGTTCCATGATTCATTGTTTGAGCATAACACCCGGTGCTCCATGCAGAACGTGCCCTCTTTAATACCCATCACCAGGCTAACCCATACCCCCACCCCCTCCCCTCTAGAACCCTCAGTTTGTTTTTCAGAGTCCATAGTCTCCCATGGTTCGTCTCCCCCTCTGATCCCCCCCCCCCATTTTTCCCTTCCTACTATCTTCTTCTTTTTTTTTTTTTAACATATAATGTATTATTTGTTTCAGAGGTACAGGTCTGTGATTCAACAGTCTTACACAATTCACAGCACTCACCATAGCACATACCCTCCCCAATGTCTATCACCCAGCCACCCCGTCCCTCCCACCTCCCACCACTCCAGAACCTCGTTTGTTTCCTGAGATTAAGAATTCCTCATATCAGTGAGGTTATATGATACATGTCTTTCTCTGATAGACTTATTTCGCTCAGCATAATACCCTCTAGTTCCAGCCACATGTCACAAATGGCAAGATTTCGGGGGTTTTTTTGATGGCTGCATAATATTCCATTGTATATATATATACCACATCTTCTTTATCCATTCATCTGTTGACGGACATTTTGGCTCTTTCCATAGTTTGGCTATTGTGGACATTGCTGCTATAAACATTGGGGTGCATGTACCACTTTGGATCACTGCATTTCTATCTTTGGGGTAAATACCCAGTAGTGTAATTGCTGGGTCATAGGGTAGCTCTATTTTCAACTTTCTGAGGAACCTCCACACTGTTTTCCAGAGTGACTGCACCAGCTTGCATTCCCACCAACAGTGTAGGAGGGTTCCCCTTTCTCCACATCCCCGCCAACATCGGTCTTTCCTGACTTGTTAATTTTAGCCATTCTGACGGGTGTGAGGTGGTATCTCATTGAGGTTTTGATTTGGATTTCCCTGATGCTGAGAGATGTTGAGCACTTTTTCATGTGTCTGTTGGCCATTTGGATGTCTTCTTTGGAAAAATGTTTGTTCAGGTCTTCTGCTCGTTTCTTGATTGGATTATTTGTTCTTTGGGTATTGAGTTTGGTAAGTTCTTTATAGATTTTGGATACTAGCCCTTTATCTGATATGTCATTTGCAAATATCTTCTCCCATTCTGTCGGTTGTCTTTTGGTTTTGTTGACTGTTTCCTTGGCTATACAAAAGCTTTTTATCTTGATGAGGTCCCAATAGTTCATTTTTGCCCTTGCTTCTCTTGCCTTTGGCGATGTTTCTAGGAAGAAGTTGCTGTGGCTGAGGTCGAAGAGGTTGCCGCCTGTGTTCTCCTTTATGATTTTGATGGATTCCTGTCTCACATTTAGGTCTTTCATCCATTTTGAGTTTATTTTTTGTGTGTGGTATAAGGAAATGGTCCAGTTTTATTCTTCTGCATGTGGCTGTCCAATTTTCCCAACGCCATTTGTTGAAGACACTGTCTTTTTTCCATTGGACATTCTTTCCTGTTGCAATTGATTTTTGAGTTTCTTTCCACTGGCTCCTTCCCTGGACCAGCAGCAGTTAGAAGCCGCAATGGTCTAGACCACACAGAGGATCAAACACAGGAGCTGGGTGTTGTGAGTACCTGAGACTGAATCTCACGCTACCATGAACTAGTGGTATACTAACTAGAAGGGTACTTTTGGCAAGTCAGCTGTCTCTTCAAAGCCTTAGTGTGTTGTCACCTGTTAAATGGGGAAAATGGCCATCATGTCACACACAACAGGGTTATGTGTAAGTTAAAAGAGAGAAGACAGTGCAGGAAATGGCACCAAGGGAAGTGTTGGTGGCATACATAAATTTGTGGATGAGTGAGCCTTGAGCTTGGCTTAAGGACAGAATTAAGACAAGTCATTGTGGATTTTTTTCTGATTGCTGGATTGTTTCTTTACACATTTGAATTTTGGATGTTAGGACACCAGTCATCTGAGTTCTTAATTGAAATGCTTACTTTTATGGATCTCTAAGAAATTTCTGCATCTTTGGTGGGTGAATGTATGATGTATGTGTGTGTGTGTATGTTTCCCATATCTTATGGTGGAGAATGGTGTTTTGGTGTCATCCAGTTTCTGTGTGGTGAGCCAAACACACTATCCTTCCTGATAAAGATGTATTTTTCAAGCAATGCAAATGAAGACCACGTCCCATGATTATGCATTTCTAGCACAATACTTTATACTATAAAAAGTAGCATCCAATGTGGTGTTTCAGGGAGTTTATGGAGACTGGAAATGGGTGGTTTAATCCTTAGATGCATGAAATGCTTTGTACTTTTCAAGTCCTCTCACAAGATCTCATTTGGTTCTAACAATACCTCTTGCAGATACATAAGTTTATTGTATCTCCATTTTATAGATTGTAAAACATACACCTAGTAGTCTTGGGCAAATTTTGTAGAGGAGACTGGGATTAAAATTCTCATACTCTGACTGGAGTATTCTTTTTCACTAGCTGGTCTCCCAGTTTCCCTTTTTGTCCTTCTACAGCCTAGTCTCCACACAGCAGCAAGAATGACCTTTGAAAGTGTGAGTCAGCATAACACCCTCCAGTTCCATCCACGTCATTCAATAAGTCAATCAGAGAAAGACATGTATCATATGACCTCACTGACATGAGGAATTCTTAATCCCAGGAAACAAACTGAGGGTTGTTAGAGTGCTGCGGGGTGGGAGGGATGGGGTGGTGGGGTGATAGACATTGGGGAGGGTATGTGCTATGGTGAGTGCTGTGAATTGTGCAAGACTGTTGAATCATAGATCTGTACCTCTGAAACACATAATACAATATATGTTAAAAAAAAAAAAGAAGAAGATAGCAGGAGGGGAAGAATGAAGGGGGAGAAATTGGAGGGGGAGACGAACCATGAGAGACGATGGACTCTGAAAAACAAACTGAGGGTTCTAGAGGGGAGGGGGTGGGGGGATGTGTTAGCCTGGTGATGGGTATTAAAGAGGGCACGTTCTGCTTGGGGCACTGGGTGTTATACACAAACAATGAATCATGGAACCCTACATCAAAAACTAATGATGTCATGTATGGTGATTAACAACAATAAAAAATTTTTTAAAAAGGTGTTGAGTATTACTCAGCCATAAAAAAGGATGAGATCATGCCATTTGAGATGACATGGATGGACCTAGAGGATATTATGTTAAGTGAAATAAGTTAGACAGGGAACGACAAATACCATATGATTTCATTCATAGGTAGAATCTAAACAAAACACATGGATAAACAAACAAAAAGCAGAATCAGAACCATAAATACAGAGAACAAATGAATGGTTGCCAGAGGGGAGGTGTCGGGGGTGGGGGTTGGACAAAATTGTGTGCAGGGGAGGGAGACACAGCCTTCAGACATGGGATGAATAAGTCACTGGAATAAAAGGTGTAGCATAAGGAATACAGTCAATGATATGTAATCGTGATGTAACAGGACCGCTGGTTGCAATGTTTCTGCTGAACACAGCATAATGCGTAAACTTGTTAAATCACTAAGTTGTATACCTGAAACTAATGTAACATTGTGTTTCAACTATACTCAAAAAAGGGGAGGAAGGGGGCAGTGCCTGGGTGTATCTGTCAGTTAATCTCTGACTCTTGATTTCAGCTCAGGCCATGATCTGAGTCGTGAGACTGAGCCCGGAGTTGGGCTCTGTGCTGGCTGTGGAGCCTGCTTGGGATTCTCTCTCTCCCTCTGTCCTTCTCCTCACTCATTTTGGCTCTCTCTCTCTAAAGAAATAAATAAAATCTTAAAAAAAAAAGAAAAAAATGAAAGTGTGCGTCAGATCATGTCACTCTTGCTGAAAACCCTCTAGCAGCTCCCCATTGCAACCCCTCAATCTAAAGTCCTTGCAATGATTTACAGGCTCCTGGGTGAGCTGGCCTCTGGCTACTTCTCCCCTCTTTGCCTTCCATTCTTTCTCTTGCTCACCATCCCCCAGCTCACAAGTCTTTGTTTCCTAAACTTGCCAATGGCTTTTCTGCCTCAGGGCTCTGGTATGGGCTGTTTCCTTTGCCTGGAATGCTCTTCTCCTATGATGGTACCCAGTTTTATGCATATCATCATGTAAACACATTTGAGAATCAAAGCTGGGATCACCCTGTATTATTTTCTTCAAAACGTTTATGACTATCTGAAATTAACAACTTCATTTACTTGTTTATTTCACCTTTCCTCACTAGACTGTAACAGACTTTAATCTGTTTTGTTCATCCCTGTGTATCCTACAATGCTTAAAATTGCACCTGCCACATAGTAAGTGCTCAATACTTACTTATTGGAAGAATGGGCCCTCTTTATCACTTAGAAAGCAATGCAAGAATAGGAAACTGGGTTAAGATTTGGGGTGAAATAATCCAACAGCTGTTGGCACAGTATCTTAAACCTGAATTATTTTAAGGACGTAAGCTGCTACTGTAAACCCAGGAACAGAGAAAATGTGGTTATGTAACATAACTCTCCAAAAGAACAAATTCATAGCAAAATTAGCAGATTTGAATACATGCTTAGTATGATGCTGTGGAGGTTTCTGCCATGGTCAGTATTTGTTAATTTATAATATTTATTTAATATTTAATACTGAAAGCAAAGTGCAGAAATTTACTGAGATAATAACTTTCATTCTTTGGGGAATATGATAAAATTGGGCTATAAAAACAAGCTTCTCTTTTTATTATGAGTTTCTGCTTCCAATAAATTTCAGCTCTAAGTCAGTAACTAGGTGAATGAAGGTCAAACCTGGTAGCGCGAATGAGCAAAATTACAGCTGTAATTGTAACAGCTAACTACTGATTTTCTCTTCTCCAAGAGAAAGCACAGGGGTGCAAAAGGGAGTTACCATTCCATGCAAAAGGTAAATTTGTGCTAGTAATAGCATAAATAGGGTTTCATGGATGAGTTTTACCTTCAGTCTCCTCTAAGAGTTTTGTCATCAAAATGCTTACAAAGAAGTCTCCCTGGGGGTTTGTTTTTCCCCCTACCTACAAAATTTCTATAACTTACCCACCCCCTTCCTTAACTCATATAGCACACGTGGGCAGAGCTCTTTTTCAATTTAAGGGACAAACACAATATTGACAAATTGGTATGTATTCTGACCGGGGTTTCTGCTACATGAGTTTAGTAAAAGTCATTATCTGGGGAATGTGGGGTGTCCCCGATCCTGGGGAAGGCGCTGGGCAGGTTCACCTCCATCTGTACTTGATCTGGAGCTGTGCAGGGATCGGGGGGTGCATTCTACTCTGTCCCCGTTCTTTCATTTTTTGGTATTGATTTCTTGGAAAGAGGTTTCAGTCAGTCCTCTAGAGGCATTACCAGTCGAGAAGGGACATTAGCAAAGAACAGTCTTAAGCTGTGTCTACATGAGGTCTCTCCAGTTGGTTTCAAAGTGAAACACTCGGTCCATCAGCCTTTGTCTTTAGACGAAGAAACCAAAGGACCCACTTTACTGGTTCTGCTCCACTGAAGGAGGTAAGATTTTGCCCACATCCACTAGTCCATTTAAGCCAGAGCACCTTTCGCCTACATTACAGATCAACCAGGGGGAAAAGAAATCCAGCAATTAGATCATGTAGCAGGCTTACCTGGAAGAAACTTCACTGGAGTTTTGTATTAATTGAAAGTAAAACCCCTTTCAGACTCTGATGCTGCTTCAGGCTTGTGTGGGGGATGGTGTGGTTTGTTGTTTTCTTTGTGACCCAGAGTGAGGTCACTTGACTTCCTCCTTAGGCAGGGAGTCCCCTTACTGTCCCGCTGATATAGGCTAGCCTCATCTCTGCTACTGAGCCTTTGCCTACTCAGAGCCGCCTCCTGCTGTTCCGTACGGGGGGGGGCTCAGGATCGCATTTCAACACATGTCCCCCAGGGGTCTTTTATTTTTTTAATAATTTTTATTGTTATGTTAATCACCATACATCATTAGTTTTTGATGTAGTGTTCCATGATTCATTGTTTGTGCATAACACCCAGTGCTCCACGCAGAACGTGCCCTCTCTAATACCCATCACCAGGCTAACCCATCCCCCCAACCCCCTCCTCTCTAGAACCCTCAGTTTGTTTTTCAGAGTCCATCGTCTCTAATGGTTCGTCTCCCCGTCCGACTTACTCCCCTTCATTCTTCCCCTCCTGCTATCTTCCTCTTCTTTTTTCTTTCTTAACATATATTGCATTATTTGTTTCAGAAGTATAGATCCGTGATTCATCAGTCTTGTATAATTCACAGTGCTCACCATAGCACATACCCTCCCCAATGTCTATCACCCAGCCACCCAATCACTCCCACCCCCCACGACTCCAGCAACCCTCAGTTTGTTTCCTGAGATTAAGAATTCCTCATATCAGTGAGGTCATATAATACATGTCTTTCTCTGATTGACTTATTTCACTCAGCATAACACACTCCAGTTCCATCCACGTCGTTGCAAATGACAAGATCTCATTCCTTTTGATGGCTGCATAATATTCCATTGTGTATATATACCACTTCTTCTTTATCCATTCATCTGTCGATGGACATCTTGGCTCTTTCCACAGTTTGGTTATTGTGGACATTGCTGCTATAAACATTGGGGTGCACGTACCCCTTCGGATCCCTTCATTTGTATCTTTGGGGTAAATACCCAGTAGTGCAATTGCTGGATCGTATGGTAGCTCTATTTTCAACTGTTTGAGGAAACTCCATACTGTTTTCCAGAGTGGCTGCACAAGCTTGCATTCCCACCAACAGTGTAGGAGGGTTCCCCTTTCTCCACATCCCCGCCAACATCGGTCTTTCCTGACTTGTTAATTTTAGCCATTCTGACGGGTGTGAAGTGGTATCTCATTGAGGTTTTGATTTGGATTTCCCTGATGCCGAGTGATGTTGAGCACTTTTTCATGTGTCTGTTGGCAATTTGGATGTCTTCTTTGGAAAAATGTCTGTTCATGTCTTCTGCCCATTTCTTGATTGGATTATTTGTTCTTTGGGTGTTCAGTTTGATAAGTTCTTTATATATTTTGGATACTAGCCCTTTATCTGATATGTCATTTGCAAACATCTTCTCCCATTCTGTCGGTTGTCTTTTGGTTTTGTGGACTGTTTCTTTTGCTGTGCAAAAGCTTTTTATCTTGATGAAATCCCAATAGTTCATTTTTGCCCTTGCTTCCCTTGCCTTTGGTGATGTTTCTAGGAAGAAGCTGCTGTGGCTGAGGTCGAAGAGGTTGCTGCCTGTGTTCTCCTTTAGGATTTTGATGGACTCCTGTCTCACGTTTAGATCTTTCAACCATTTTGAGTCAATTTTTCTGTGTGGTGTAAGGAAATGGTCCAGTCTCATTCTTCTGCATGTGGCTGTCCAATTTTCCCAACACCATTTGTTGAAGAGACTGTCTTTTTTCCATTGGACATTCTTTCCTGCTTTGTCAAAGATGCGTTGACCATAGAGTTGAGGGTCCATTTCTGGGCACTCGATTCTGTTCCATTGATCTATGTGTCTGTTTTTGTGCCAGTACCATACTGTCTTGATGATGACAGCTTTGTAATAGAGCTGGAAGTCTGGAATTGTGATGCCACCAGCTTTGCTTTTCTTTTTCAAGATTCCTCTGGCTATTCGGGGTCTCTTCTGGTTCCATACAAATTTTAGGATTATTTGTTCCATTTCTTTGAAAAAGGTGGATGGTATTTTGATGGGGATTGCATTGAATGTGTAGATTGCTCTAGGTAGCACTGACATCTTCACAATGTTTGTTCTGCCAATCCATGAGCATGGAACGTTTTTCCATTTCTTTGTGTCTTCTTCAATTTCTTGCATGAGTATTTTATAGTTTTCTGAGTACAGATCCTTTGCCTCTTTGGTTAAATTTATTCCTAGGTATCTTATGGTTTTGGGTGCAATTGTAAATGGGATCGACTCCTTGATTTGTCTCTCTTCTGTCTTGTTGCTGGTGAATAGGAATGCCACTGATTTCTGTGCATTGATTTTATAGCCTGCTACTTGACTGAATTCCTGTATGAGTTCTAGCAGTTTTGGGGTGGAGTCTTTTGGGTTTTCCACATACAGTATCATATCATCTGCAAAGAGTGAGAGTTTGACTTCCTCTTTGCCGATTTGGATGCCTTTGATTTCTTTTTGTTGTCTGATTGCTGTGGCTAGGACTTCTAATACTATGTTGAATAGCAGTGGTGATAGTGGACATCGCTGCCGCGTTCCTGAACTTGGGGGAAAAGCTCTCTGCTTTTCCCCATTGAGAATGATATTCGCTGTAGGTTTTTCATAGATGGCTTTTATGATATTGAGGTTTGTACCCTCTATCCCTATACTCTGAAGAATTTTGATCAAGAAAGGATGCTGTACTTTGTCAAATGCTTTTTCTGCATCTATTGAGAGGATCCTACGATTCTTGTTCTTTCTTTTGTTAATGTATTGTATCACGTTGATTGATCTGCAGATGTTGAACTAGCCTTGCAGCCCAGGGATAAATCCCACTTGGTCATGGTGAATAATCCTTTTAATGTACTGTTAGATCCTATTGGCTAGTATTTTGGTGAGAATTTTTGCATCCATGTTCATCAAGGATATTGGTCTGTAATTCTCCTTTTTGATGGGGTCTTTGTCTGGTTTGGGATCAAGGTAATGGTGGCCTCATAAAATGGGTTTGGAAGTTTTCCTTCCATTTCTATTTTTTGGAACAGTTTCAGGAGAATAGGTATTAATTCTTGTTTAAATGTCTGATAGAATTCCCCTGGGAAGCCATCTGGCCCTGGGCTTTTGTTTCTTGGGAGATTTTTGATGACTGCTTCAATTTCCTTAGTGGTTATAGGTCTGTTCAGGTTTTCTATTTCTTCCTGGTTCAGTTTTGGTAGTTGATACATCTCTAGGAATGCACCCATTTCTTCCAGGTTATCTAATTTGCTGGCATTGAGTTGCTCATAATATGTTCTTAGAATTGTTTGTATTTCTTTGGTGTTGGTTGTGAGCTCTCCTCTTTCATTCATGATTTTATTGATTTGGGTCATTTCTCTTTTCTTTTTGATAAGTCTGGCCAGGGGGTTATCAGTCTTGTTAATTCTTTCAACAAACCAGCTCCTAGTTTTGTTGATCTGTTCTACTGTTCTTTTGGTTTATATTTCATTGATTTCTGCTCTGATCTTTATTATTTCTCTTCTCCTGCTGGGTTTAGGCTTTATTTGCTGTTTTTTCTCTAACTCCTTTAGGTGTAGGGTTAGGTTGTGTAATTGAGACCATTCTTGTTTCTTGAGAAAGGCTTGTATTGCTATATACTTTCCTCTCAGGACTGCCTTTGCTGCATTCCAAAGATTTTGAACAGTTGTGTTTTCATTTTCATTGGTTTCCACGAATTTTTTAAATTCTTCTTTTATTTCCTGGTTGACCCATTCATTCTTTAGTAGGATGCTCTTTAGCCTCCATGTATTTGAGTTCTTTCTAACTTTCTCTTGTGATTGAGTTCTAGTTTCCAAGCATTGTGGTCTGAAAATATGCAGGGAATAATCCCAATCTTTTGGTACCGGTTGAGACCTGATTGGTGACCTAGGATGTGATCAATTCTGGAGAATGTTCCATGGGCACTAGAGAAGAATGTGTATTCCATTGCTTTGGGATGGAATGTTCTGAATATGTCTGTGAAGTCCATTTGGTCCAGTGTGCCATTTAAAGTCTTTATTTCCTTGTTGATCTTTTGCTTAGATGATCTGTCCATTTCAGTCAGGGGGGTGTTAAAGTCCCCCACTATTATTGTATTGTTGTCAATGTGTTTCTTTGCTTTTGTTATTAATTGCCTTATATAATTGGCTGCTCCCATGTTCGGGGCATAGATATTTACAACTGTTAGATCTTCTTGTTGGATAAACCCTTTAAGTAGGATATAGTGTCCTTCTTCATTTCTTATTACAGTCTTTGTTTTAAAATCTAATTTGTCTGATATAAGGATTGCCACCCCAGCTTTCTTTTGGTGTCCATTAGCATGGTAAATCATTTTCCACCCCCTCACTTTCAATCTGGGGGTGTCTTTGGGTCTAAAATGAGTCTCTTGCAGACAGCATATCGATTGGTCTCGTTTTTTAATCCAATCTGATAGCCTGCGTCTTTTGATTGGGGCATTTAGCCCATTTACATTCAGCGTAACTATTGAAAGGTATGAATTCAGTGTAATTGTATTACCTGTAAGGTGACTGTTACTCTATATTGTCTCTGTTCCTTTCTGATCTATGCTGCTTTTAGGCTCTCTTTTTGCTTAGAGGACCTCTTTCAATATTTCTTGTAGGGCTCGTTTTGTGTTTGCAAATTCCTTTAGTTTTTGTTTGTTCCTGGAAGCTTTTTATCTCTCCTTCTATTTTCAATGATAGTCTAGCTGGATATAGTATTCTTGGCTGCATATTTTTCTCGTTTACTGCTCTGAAGATATCATGCCAGTCCTTTCTGGCCTGCCAGGTCTCTGTGGATAGGTCTGTTGCCAATCTAAGGTTTCTACCATTGTAGGTTACATATCTCTTCTCCTGAGCTGCTTTCAGGATTTTCTCTTTGTCTCTGAGACTCGTAAGTTTTACTATTAGATGTTGGGGTGTTGACCTATTTTTATTGATTTTGAGAGGGGTTCTCTGTGCCTCCTGGATTTTGATGCCTTTTCCTTCCCCACATTAGGGAAGTTCTCTGCTATAATTTGTTCCAATATACCTTCTGCCCCTCTCTTTCTTCTTTTCTGGGATCCCAATTATTCTAATGTTGTTTCATCTTATCGTATCGCTTATCTCTCGAATTCTGCCCTCGTGATCCTGTAGTTGTTTATCTCTCTTTTTCTCAGCCTCTTTATTTCCATCATTTGGTCTTCTATATCGCTGATTCTCTCTTCTGCCTCATTTATCCTAGCAGTTAGTGCCCCCATTTTTGATTGCACCTCATTAATAGCCTTTTTGATTTCGACTTGGTTAGATTTTAGTTCTTTTATTTCTCCAGAAAGGGTTTCTCTAATAACTTCCATGCTTTTTTCAAGCCCAGCTAGTATCTTTAAAGTCATGATTCTGAACTCTATGTCCGACATCATACTAATGTCCATATTGAGTAGGTACCTGGCAGATGGTACTACCTCTTGTTCTTTTTGCTGAGGTGATTTTTTTCGTCTTGTCATTTTGTCCAGAGGAGAACAGATGAATGAGAGAACAGAATGCTAACAGGTTAACAATGTCTCCAGCAAATATACTCTATACAAATCAGAAAAGACCTGAAACCAGGGGACAAGAAAGGGAAAGAAAGAAGAGAGAAAAAAAAAAGGAAAAAGAAAAAGATAAAAACAAACAAAAACAGAACAAAACAAAAAAACAGAATATGATCAAATATGATCAGGCTAGTGCATAGATCAGTGCCACACACTAGTTTTTGGGCATATTTTAGTCTGTTAGAAGAAAGTGCCTGCTAAAATTTTAAAGGAAGAAAGACTTATATATGTACAAAATAAGGGTTGATACAATGAAGGGATTTCAGATGACTGTAAAGATGAAAATTATAAAAGATTTTATAAAAGGAATTGATAAGATAAGAAGTTGTTTTTTAAAAAGAAAGAAGATTTAAAAAAAAGAAAAAAGAAAAAAAAGAAAAAAAAAAGGAGAGAATGTGATCAGGTAGGAGAATAGAACAAAGCCATATACTAGTGATTTAGGGTATATTTTGATCTGTTAGAAGAAATTGTATCTCAAAATTTTAAAGAGAGAACAACTTATGTATATATGCCAAAAATAAGGGTAACTACTATGAAGGGATAAAAATATGACTCTAAAAATGAAAAATAAAAAATGTTTTTTAAAAAAGGGATTGATAAGATGTTGTTTGAAAAAGGTAAAAAGAAAAATTCAAAAAAAACAGTTAAAAAAATTAACTTTGAAAAACTAATGAGGTAGGGTAAAAAAGCCATGAATTCTATGTGCAATATTCCCGAAGCACTGGAGTTCTCCCGTTCTCCTTGATCGGTAAACTTGGTCTTGGCTTGCTGGCTATTCGTGCTGATCTTCTGGGGGAGGGGCCTGTTGCCGTGGTTCCCAAATGTCTTTGCCGAAGGCGGAATTGCCCCGCCCTTGTGAGTCCGGGCTAAGCAAGATGCTCCGGTTTGCTCTCAGGAGCTTTTGTTCCCTGCAAGCTCTCGGTACAGCTTTGGAGAACCAGGGTGAAAATGGTGGCCTCCCAATCTCTGCCCGGAGGAGCTGAGAACTCACGGCCCCGCTCCTCAGTGTGCCCCCAGAGAAAAGCAGTCACTCCCGTCTCCCCGGTCTCCGGCCACACTCCGTGCTCACCCGGCCTGTGACCAAGCGTTTCTATCTCTGGCATCCGACCCCGTGGTGGAGTCTCCAAACCCAGCAGATCCCTGCAGTGCGCTCCCGTGCCGCTCCTCCCAGGGGAGGAAGGGGAGTCTCCCCGGCTCTGCCGCTTGTTGGGTCCCTGCTGGAGGAGCAGTGGCCCCACTGTCACCGGTCATGGTTTATAGCAACACCGAGCTGAGAGCCCGCGCCTCGGCTCCGTCTCTGCAGCTGGCTTCCCCGCTCCGATACCTGAGAGCTCTGCCACACTCAGGCACCCCCGGTTTTTCTGTGACCCCGAGGGTTCTGAGACCACACTGTCCTGTGAGGGTTCCACCCCCCGCTTAGCCACTGGAGTGACGTCCCTCAGTGGAACCGACCTCTAAAAGTTCCGATTTTGTGCTCCGCGGCTCCACCACCCACCAGAAGCAGCCGACGGAGGCCCCCTCCCCCGCCGTCTATCCTCCTGAATATTGCCTCGGATTCACTTCTCCGCACGTCCTACCTTCCAGAGAGTGGTCGCTTCTCTGTTCAGAGAGTTGTTGCTACTCTCCTCTTCGATCTCCTGTTGAGTTCATAGGTGTTCAGAATGGTTTGATCCCTATTCAGCTGAATTCTTGAGACCAGACGAAATCCAGGTCTCCTACTCCTCCACCATCTTGCTCCGCCTCTTCCCCAGGGGTCCTAAGGCAGGCAAGTCTGTCCAGCTGAGCTGCAGTGGGAGGTGGATGGCAGGGAGGGTCATCTATGGAGGGGAGGGGAGGCCCAGATATTACGAGGTGCTTCCACATCTAGCTGGTAAAGCTGCTCAAGGCTATTTCTGGGCAGTGGCAGTCTCCAGTCCTCTGCATTGGGCCCTCTAAACCAGCGTTCAGGGCCGGGGTTGGTCCTAAGGCCAGAAGCACCCGCCTAGGACCTAATGCTCTGCGCTCAATTTACGGAGGAGACAGAAGCTTCCATGGAAACTTGCCTTGCCCATGTGAGGCATCAGAGGGAGAGCCCAGATCGCCAACTCACGCCGCTTTCACTGGCTAGCACCCTCCCACGCACCCCTGGGTGCTAAAGGGCTCTACACGCAGGGTGTAATGCTCTACTGCCCTCAGTTTGAATAGCGGAGTAATTTCATCCTTGAACTTGTGTTTCGTGAGTGAAGGGTGCTGGGGCCAGGGAGCATGCGCAGGGGCGGAGCGGAGATACATGATTGGTGGCCGGCCGTTCTGTGCCCCACGCTCCCTGTCATGCCCTGAGCCGAAGAGCCTAGGGGGTCCCGTGTCACAGGTGCACGGGGGTTCGTGAGTTTGAGGCCCAAGGCTGAGTGAACAGGGCACCGAGAGCCCCAAAGGCCATGCTTGCCACTCGAACCACAATTTGCTTCCAACAAAGAAAGGAAACGGCATTTAAGAAACCCCAGGTGCCGAGGGAACCCTATTATTTCCTTTCTTCCTGTTGTTCCTTATGTTTGCATTTCAGAGGGGCATTCCAAAAACGGACAACATAAAGGGGAGCAGTAAAATTGATCCAGTTAATATAAAATTTTTAATTTTGCTTTACTTAGAGCAACATTCACTTGCAAGGTGGGAGGGGCCGTGGAAGGAAGGATAGAACTTTCTAGATGCAGCTTCCTGCACTGGATTTCCCGGGAGGGGCAGGACGGGCAGTGCACTGAGGAGGGGGGACGTAGGCCTGAGTGTCTCCTCGGGAGCCATGGCGTCACTCTGCCTTTCACAAGGAAAATCTGTGCCGCAGCTTTACCTTGGTCTCCATGGAAACTGGGAGAGTAGTAACAATGTAGATTTAAAACACCTTTCCGCTGCTCTGCCTCAAGGAAGGAATCTCCTGTAACTGAATTATGTGAATTGATGCCTTAGGCTGCTGGCTCCTGCCCTCCTAAGGTGACAGGGCTCTGTCCTCTCCAGCACAGCCTTCCATGAAGTGATCACCTGTCCTTTCGCTCTTTCAGGCCAGCCAACAAGACAACACCAGACCAGTCCATTGTATCCCCAGTGAGCGTGAGCTTCGGCTTCTCTGAAGACACACAACTGAGTTGCGTGGCTCCCAGCTTTCTGTTAGTTCGGTATTCTTAGAGCTGAGAGCAGACATCTTCTGGAAGGTTTGTTTATACTTGGGTTTGAGTCAAGCTTGGAAGACGGAACTGGCTCCCAACACTGAGGTTACCGTGGGGAGAAGGTGGTGAATTTCCACGTTCCCACCCACCCTGAGCTTCCCACCCAAGAAAGGAGGCCGCCCATAGTGCTAGCTGGGTGCTGGCCCTGGGAGCACTTAGTTCCCTCTCTGGCTGTGACCCGGAGACTGCACAAGTAGTCCTCCTAAGAGAGCACAAGGGAGGACACGGAGTTGTGACCCCACCCGCTCCAAGGAATGAATTGAAATGAATCCTCTTGAATTCGGTGGGCTTGGCTTCTAATTTTCAAGAATAATAATTACTCTAGGCAGGAACAGAGCGGTTTCAAGATCATTCGTCGTGAGTTTTCAAACTCCAGAACCCTTGCCCCTGCGAGTCAGATAGGTACCTCATTCTTCTCCTGCCGAGTGAAAAGACGTCAATGAAGAACAGCATCAGGTGGGGGCTTCCCATGTACTCTGCTCTGTGCCCCCAGTG
This sequence comes from Zalophus californianus, assembly GCF_009762305.2. NCBI lineage: Eukaryota > Metazoa > Chordata > Mammalia > Carnivora > Otariidae > Zalophus > Zalophus californianus. Next base: position 62,427,172 of record NC_045604.1, on the reverse strand, counting down.
TGAGCAGTGCCACACAAGGAAACAAAGCAAAACAAAGCAAAATGCCCCTGACCCCGGCCCCCAGGCCTCCTCCACAACACCACCACCACACACACACACACACACACACACACACACACGCACACACACACGGCTGCTTTGCCATGCGCCTAGGGGGCCGTGGCTGACTCACCTGTGTTGCTTCCTTGAGCAAATGGTGCATTTCTGTGGAGAGGAAATAAGTGTCCTAATTAGGAAGGCTTCGAAAATGAGTGACTGAGGCATTATTGGATCTGATTTGCGCATCACTGTAGTCTGAAGCCCGAACACATTAAGCAGCTATGAATTAGAGGAACGGGCAGGCCAGGCAGAGAGAAAGATTTATAAAAAGTCTATTGGGAAAGAAAATCCTTAATGAGTTTTCTATTGAAATAACTGATGAATGGCTTGTTAGAAATAGGTCAAGGGAAAATGTATATTTATATATTCACTCTCCCTCTATCCCTTGTGTCCAACTTGCTGTCCAGAAAGCTTTTGCTCTGTGGTCTATTACCATTAGAGTGTTAACACCAATAACGATACCTGTATGTAATGTTTTCAACATGACGGTAGAATCATCTGGAAGTGTAGGGTGCTGGGAACCAGGTTGATTTCCTTGTGTGGATCCTTATATTGCCCTTCAAATCCTTGCTCAGAAAATGACTCCTTCGTGAAGACTGTTGGCTCTCCTCCTTCTCACTATGCGTGCTCTCCTACTTCCCATCCCGTAATAGGTTTCAAAAACACTTTAAAATGATTGTTTATAGTCTTATTTTGTCCTTGCTTCTGTTACTGCAGTGGAATAATGTGGTAGGAAAGGCGCAGGGCTATAGAATCAAGCAGGCCTGTGTGTGAAATCTAGCGTTCTCCAATGCCGTGCATTTCTGGACAAGGCGCAACTCTTAATTTCTCCAGCTGTAAAGCAGGGATGATGACAATATCTATTTGGACTATTGTTATAAGATTTCAGTGAAATAGTATATGTAAAATGCAGAATGTGCATTGTTTAAGGATAAATGTCCAAGATAATTATTCCAACATTAGTTACTTGCACTATTGCAATAGCTTGCAATCTCTGAAAGTTGTGGCGACGTTACCCTACATGGCAAAATGGATCTTGCAGATGTGATTAAGTTGAGGACCGTGAGATGAGAAGATCATCCTGGACTTTTTGGGTGGGTCCATTGTAATCACATGGGTCCTTAAAAGTCGAAGAGGGAGGGGTGCCTGGGTGGCTCAGTCGGTTGAGCATCCGACCCTTGATTTCGGCTCAGGTCATGATCCCAGGGTCGTGAGATCAAGCCACTTGGAGATTCGCTCTCTCCCTCTGCCCCTTCCCACCTGCTCACATATGTATGCACACTCTCTCTCTTAGAAAAAAAAGTGAAAGAGGGACGCAGAAGGGTGGGAATGATGAGATATGGGGACTACACCCACTATTATTGTCTCTGAAGATGGAGGAAGGGCACCAGGAACTCAGAAATTTGGGTGGCCTCTAGAAGCCAGAAGAGGCAAGAAAATTGATTGCCCCCTAGAGCTTTCCATAAAGGAATGCAGCACTGCCCACACTCTGATTTTAGCCTAGTGAGACCAGTGTCAAACTTCTAACCTACAGAATTGTAAGATAACAAATTTGTGTTGTCTTAAGCCACTAAATTTTTGGTACTTTGTTATACAGCAGTGCAAAAGTAATACACTCACCTTAAGAATTACTCTCCACCCAAAAACCAGAGGGAACTTTTAAGAACCTTGGACAGATCATGTTTCTTTTCTGCTGAAGACCTCCAGTGGTATTGGGCTTGCTGTCAGTACTCCCAAGTCCAGTGATGGTCCTCAAGATCCTACAGGATTGGACCCTGCTGCCTCCTGGATAAGTCTTTCCTGTCTCACTTTGTGGCTGCTCCTGAGACATGGTAAGCCCTCTCCTCACTGCAGGGCCTTTACCAGACTTTCCCTCCAGCTGAGACGCTCCATCCTCAGGTTGGTGTGGTGTGAGGGGTAAACACACCGTCTCAGGCCAGCGTGCCTGGGTTCAAGTCTCACCCCTGCCACTTGCTAGGCAAATCATTTAGCTCTTATGTGCTTGCAGCTTCCCCATCTGCAAAATGAGGCTAATCACAGCACCCACAGAATATGATTTTGATGAGGATTAAAAGAGTTAATCTGTGTTGAGAATTTAGAAGTGTACCTGCTTTAGCTAGACTCCTCAGTAACCGTTCCAATGTGTCTGTGTAGCTCAGTGCATTTTCCTCTGTCTGCTCTGCTTACTGCTTCCTATCATCCTCTGTGAATTTATCCTTCTTTACCTCCCTGTGCTCGTCACCACCTGATGTGGTATGTATTTATTTGCTAGTTTCCATTGTCCCCCCTAGAATATAAGCTCCATGTGAGCAGGAACTTTCTTTTGATCATCATTGAATCCTCAGCCCCTGGACCAGTGTGTGGTTCCAGTAGGCACCCAATGTTTGAGAACGGGTTCATTCCTGTTGGGAATGCTGGGAGGGGACATCTGCAGTGAAGCTGAGTTTGAACCGAGTTATTTTTGAACCAAAAATAACTCTAGGGTTATTTTTGGCCCCAAAGTTGAAGATATTCTCATGTTCACAGCAGTAGGTGGTAGAACCAGCATTTGAGTCCTGGTTAGGTATTTGATACCTCAGGTACTTCCTCACCGATGTCTTTCTCAGTGGGCCCTCCATTGGGGTTTCATGATGGTGCTGTGGGCATCTTTTGTAATCATTTGCCCAGAAAGTACTTTCTTTTGCTTTTTGCTTGGATCATTTCCACTCACCATTTAACCCTTGGCCTAGGATGTACCACATCTGGAAGCCTCATCACACCATTTTCTCTCCAGCTCCTTCCCCTGGGAAACACATTTCACTTGCTTGAGTCCTTAGCTGCCTTCTTGGTGCTGTGTGATAGTTGATAACCATGGCTTCATAAAACAAGTTATATCCACTGAGGGAGCATGAGGCCCTAAAGAACTAGAGATGCCCCTGATCTCAGATTACCTCCAAAGTATTGACAGTGAGGTGAACAAGAAGGAACAGCCCTACAGGAGACTCCTAAAGTCAAGTCACAAAGAACTGACATTTGTAGCTCTCACAGTGGGCTACAATTTGTCAGTAGTGCTGTAGAAAGTGATTAAAAGTAAGATGTGGGGGCACCTGGGTGGCTCAGTCAGTCAGGCGTCTGCCTTCGGCTTGGGTCGTGGTCCCAAGGTCCTGGGATTGAGCCCCACTTCGGGCTCCCTGCTTGGTGGGAAGCCTGCTTCTCCCTCTCCCACGCCCCCTGCTTGTGTTCCCTCTCTTGCTGTGTCTCTGTCAAATAAATAAATAAATAAATAAATAAATGAATAAAAGTAAGATGTGGCTGATTTGAAGATGTAAATCCCATACAGCACCTTGGATTCTTGAGAGTAATGTTATTGGAAGACTTTTGTTCCTCGATATTGGTGGGCACCTTATTGACACCTGCAGACTTTGTATACACAGAAATACCGGGTGGGGTATTTTGACTTAGCTGATGATTCAGCCCATTTATAGATTAAAAAAAAAATGAATGATGGCTAATTTGATTGAATTAAGAAAGGCAGCTGGTTGACTTGTATGCCAGTCATGGTTTAAGTGAAGGTAATAAGCACCATTTTTGGGGCACCTGGGTTGCTCAGTTGGTTAAGCATCTGACTCTTGATTTCAGCTCAGGTCATGATTTTGGGGTACTGGGATTGAGCCCCATGTTGGGCTCCTTGCTCAGTGGGGAGTCTGCATGGAGATTCTCTCCCTCTCTCTTTGTCCCTTCCCCTCTAAGATAAATAAATCTTTTAAAAAAAGATTTGATTTATTTATTTGACAGAGAAAGTGACAGCGAGAGAGGGAACACAAGCAGGGGGAGTAGGAGAGGGAGAAGCAGGCTTCCCGCTGAGCAGGGAGCCCGATGCGGGGCTTGATCCCAGGACCCCAAAATCATGACCTGAGCTGAAGGCAGATGCTTAACGACTGAGCCACCCAGGCGCCCCTAAATAAATAAATCTTTTAATAAATAAGCACCATTCTGTGTTTTTTTCCTTTTCTTTGTTTTATTGTGGTAAAATACACATACATTAAAATTTGCTGTTGTAACTGTCTCTAGGTGTACAAGTCAGTGGTGTTAAATATAGTCACAGTGTTGTGCAACCATCACTGTTGTCCATTTCCAGAACTTGTTCATCATCTGAAGTAGAAACTGTACCCATTAAATAATAATTTGCCATTCACCCCAACCTGAAGGACTTTCTTGTAGGGCGGGTTTCATGATAACAGACTCCCTTGGCTTTTGTTTGACTGGGAATGTTTTAATTCTGTCTTCATTTTGACAGACAGTTTTGCAGATATGGAGTTCTTGCTGGACAGTTCTCTTCTTTCGGCACTTTAAGTGGATCATCCCCACTGCCCGTGGCCTGAAAAACTTCTGCTGAGAAATCCACCAGTAATTGTATGGAGAACCTTGCGTGTGACAAGTCACACCACCATCCCAATTTCCTCAATCCCAAACCCTTTCCTCTACCCTCCATATTCAGACCAAGTCCTCCAGCTGTGCTCCCCCAGTTCTCAAATGTATCCTCCTCTGTATCTTCACTGCCAAGACTTTGGTTCAGCTCTTGTTAGGATTACAATTTGCTTCCTACCATGTTTTTCCAAATATGCTTTTGCCTTTCCCTGATCACAGTCTCCATGTTTCACAAATCTGATGGATGAGAGGCAATTATGAATGTGAGGTTCACCTTTTTGAAGTTGTTTGTTGGTTCCTTGTTGCCTTTAGCCAAGTCTGGACTCCTGGCGGTCACATGTAAGGCCTGTTGGCGGAGGGGACTCCAGCCCACCAGTTCCCTCTGTCTTTGCCCCATTTTCTCACTCAACCACAGGCAGTTTCATGATGGTGTAAGCATTTGCCCAGAAAGTACTTTCTTTTGCTCTTTGCTTGGATCATTTCCACTCACCATTTAACCCTTGGCCTAGGATGTACCACATCTGGAAGCCTCATCACACCATTTTCTCTCCAGCACAGATGAAATATTTTTCATGCTCCCAGAGCATCTATATACATGCTCTCATCACCCTGCTGAGCTCTCTGGCTCACACAGCCTTCTGACTGTGGAAGCACTTTCCCACTCTACAGTTCAGAAGTGACATTTTTTATTTAATTTTACGTATTTAATGCCTAGCAAAATGTAGGCTCTATAAATCCTTGTGGAATGGATAAATGAATGAGTCACCACCATTCTTACTGTAGGAAAGTGTTTTTAAAAAGCTGTCAGCATCCCTCTTATCATTCTTTAGAGAAAATTTTAAAAAGTTGCCCTATTATTAATACTTTATCCAATAGATGAATACATGGGAAGAGTCTGGCTAGTTTCTGTGTCTTTCAAGAGAAAGAAATGGAATTAATGTTCTACAAGTAGGTTCTTTCGAGACTTTTTGTGATGTAAAAAATTTATTCTTTGATTTCTTTTTTTTTGAGAGAAAAAGAGAGCGTGAGCCCATGAGAAAGGGAGGGGTAGAGGGAGAGGCAGAGAGAATCTCAAGCAGACTCTTCACTGAGCACAGAGCCTGATGTAGAGTTTGATCTCATGACCCTGAGATCATGATCCTAGCCAAAATCAAGAGTCAGATGCTTAACCAACTGTTTATAGGACAATAAACACAAATCATATTTTTCTCTCAGCCGATCAGATGCTTGTACACTTGTGCCCATTCACATGCTTCTCATTAAATTATCCCTTCCTTCCTGTCATGGCTCAAGCACCTACTTTTATTGTTATCCATTCATATCTCCTTCCCAGCCCCCTGCCGTCAAATGTAGACCCCAGAGTAGAAGTTATTTTTCCCTTTACTGAGGGAAGCTTGACTTTGACGCCAAACTGGTGGCTCTTCCAGGACACAATTTTCCATCACATCGAATGACATTCTGTGCTTGTGTTTGTTGAACGTTTCTACAGGTCAACTTGCGCCATTGCTCTTCCTTATGACTGGGCTGTCTTTTGATTTTGGTTTTGGTGGCAGTTCATAATATAATCATTCTGGAGGACAGCCCTGCATATTGCATTAAAGAGGCCGATGTAAGCCAACAGAGCTGGAGAAAAACCAGAGGAAAGAGTGCTAGGTCAGATTAAATCAAGTCCTTTGAGAGAGAGAGGCATGCAGTACCCCTACAAGATGACTAGTCATTTCTATAATTGTTTCATTTGGAGAGGACAACCCAAATTGGGCCCTAGAGAAGTGGCACTGTTTAGATAAAGGGGGAAAGTAGTTTGGAATTTCCATGGGACCAACTGCCTACATGTATTCCTTGGAAGATACAGAAACTATGGGCCGCGACAGACTCTATGCTACAACCCTCCTCAGTTTTTCCCATTGAGCTCACTACACGTTAGCTAAGTTGGGCCACACATTCCTTCCCAGTCATCTCCCGAGCATCTCTGTGCTTTTAGAGCCTCTCCTTGGTTCCCTCTCCTTGGCAAACATCCATTAGTGTCCTATTTCTCTGAGTCGGTCCTTCCCATTCTAGAATACAGCTTGCTACATGGAGCTTTGCTAGATTCCCACAAAATAATCTCTTCCTCCTTCTCTGAGCCCAAAGGCACTGTCTTCAATCCCCTCCTTGTTATCTAGTTTATGTTGAGGTGATTTAATTTTGTATATTATGCACCTTACAACCCCCTGTCTGTGCCCAGCGCCTGCCTTGTGTCTGATAGCTACTCCGAGATTCAGTGCTGTGCAGATGCCATGGAGAGCACCAGGAGATACTTGGTGTAGGGCAGACAGCTGGGAACCAAGGGGGTGCACAGAGGTGTGAGGGATGTCAGAAAGGGGGCAGCGTTTCCACAACCGAGGCATGGAAGAACAGGTGCTGAGTCAAAAGCTGCATTAGAAACTTCAGAGCTTTGATGCATTCCTGCCCTTTGGGAGGGGAAGGAAGATGGGAGAAAGAGCCCAACTGAAGTCCTGATGTCCTGCTCTCTTCTGCCCTGTTCTGGAACAGAATTATTTTGGGAAGAAAAAGAATGTGACTGAGTCTCAAGGAAGGTGAAGAAGCCCAGCAGACAGTTTTAGGTTTCTTACATTGAACACATTGACAAAATGACCTAAGCTTTCTCCATAAGGAGCCTTTAGGTTATTTTGGCAACCCTCAGAGAGCCACCGGTATTTGAATAGTGGGTTCAGGTAAAAATAATGCCAGCCACCTGCACTCAGCTCTCCCAGTGGTCTGGGTCTGTGTAACATTTGCTGTTGCTGATAGAAGTGTGATTTGCCAAGTCTGCTGTCATCTCTGGTTCCAGCCTTGGACTGGAGGGTCCGGGGCTGTTTTTCATAACCTCAAAAATCCCAAAGGAGCCTACATGTTTACCCATGACGGGCTCCTCTGGCCAACTAAAATGTCAAGTGTTCCTACTTTTGACTGGAATTATTTCCACTCTAGGTAGGAACACTCGTATGCTAATTTGAAATTGATTGGTAAAACGTGAACTAGTTTTTAAAAATGCAATGTTTTGCTAGATAGGCTCTTTCAAATTTGTGGGTTTTCCATACTTATAAGAACAAAGACTTCAAAGTGTTTCTTCCCCTTTGTTCTGTTAGGAGATATTTTAACCCTGCAGCTCTGCAATATCTGCATTCCTGTATGTTGTTATTATTTGTACAGGTCTGACTTTCTCTTCTGTACCTCTCTCTCACTTCACCTGTTTTTGCATATTTAAGTAGCTAATTAGCCTCAAATTACCTTTGTAGGTGCAAGTTTGCCAACAACTTTAGGCTTTTGTAATCTGCTAGAGCCATTCATCTAAAGAGACTGTTGACTATTTTCTTCTGAAAATTTAAAACATCTCCGAGTATAACACAATATACAAAATGTAAAAAAAAAAAAAGGTAGTATGATACTTTCATCACTGCTTTTATAAGAAGCCTATACTTACACTTATTGTTTCTTTCTGACATTTTAAGTCAAATGACAAGGTAGCAAAGAACAATTTCAGGGAAATTTGTCTTACGTAATCCCACAACACTAACATAAAATTGTCTCATTTTTGTGGTTTATTCTTTGGAATTGTTTTATATGATTTCTAAGTATTTTTTAGTAATGTTGAAATCATTGTATGTGTGCCACAAGTTACGTAGTTGCAAAGTAGTAGTTCACCTAAAACAAACAGGATATGAAGTCAAGAGGATAACAATAGAAAATGGTTATCGGCTCAGGTCATGATCGTGGAGTCCCAGGATCGAGTCTCGTATCAGGCTCCCTGATCAGCAGGGAGTCTGCTTCTCCCTCTGACCCTCCCCCCTCTCATATGCTCTCTCTCTCTCTCATTCTCTCTCTCAAATAAATAAATAAAATCTTAAAAAAAAAATAGAAAATGGTATGCTGAGAATTGGGGGCAGGGCAGGGCTAATAGAAAAAACTGGGAAGAGAGTGGAGGAGGTCAATACTTAAAATTAGACTTTTAGGTTTTTTTAAATCTTTTCTTTTTTTTTTTTAAATTTTATTTCTTTATCTGAGAGACAGAGACAGAGACAGAGCATGAGCGGAGGGAAGGGCAGAGGCAGAAGGAGAAGCATGCTTGCTCCCTGCTGAGCAGGGAGACTGACTCTGGGATCATGACCTGAGCCCAAGGCAGACATCTAACCAACTGAGCCATCCAGGCACCCCTACTTTTAGGTTTTAAATAACAGTTGCTATGTGCATGACTATAAATATACTATATATGTAAGCTATAAAGTATAAGAGTACAATGAGTGCTGGGAGCCCACCACCCAACATAGAATCTCGAACAAGTAGCCATCATTTGCATCTTCCTGTGTGTTCTACTCTATCCCATCCAGCTGCCTAGCCCCGCAAAAACAATTATTCTCCTGGATTCTGTGTGAATTATTCCCTTGCTTTTACTCCTGTGTTAAAAGTCGAGGTTCTCAGGGGGTACTTGGGTGGCTCAGTCAGTTAAGCTTCCAAATCTTGATTTCACCTCAGGTCATGATCTCAGGGTCGTGGGGTTGAGCCCCACGAAGGGCTCTGTGCTCAGCAGGGTGTCTACTTGAGATTCTCTTCCTCTCCTGCTGCCCCTCCTCCCACTCGCATGCTCCATCTCTCTCTCTCTCTCAAATAAATAAATAAATCTTAAAAAAAAACTGAGGTATGCAGTAGCATAGCTTTGGGCATATAACTTAAAGCTAAACCCATGTAGAACCCAACCCAGACTATAGACCTTTCAAAATATCAAGAAAAGAAATAAAACATAAAATAATAGGAACAAAAATAAAATATAAAGAAAACAACAAAGAAGAATTAGAAATAGAAAAGAGTTAAAAAATATAACATGAAATGAATAGTGAAACTAAACTTACTTCCTTTAATGGCAGAAGGAGGGAATTTAGCTGTCGAAAGAAAAAGGCTCTGAGAATGGATTTAAAAATGGTCATTCAGCAATCTGTTGTCTAAAAGAGACATAGCTAAAATGAAGTGACTCAGAAACTTTGGAAGGAAACAGTGAACAAAAGTTTGCCAGAAAAATATGAGGATATTAAATAGTTGGAGGGTCATTGACAATGAGGGTTCAGTCCTCAGTGAGGCTATTAAAATAACACAATTCTAAAAAATAAATACGGTTTTGAAATACAAAAAGCAAATGTCTTTGGAAATATAAGTGAAAACTGGTAGCAGCACAATAGTTGTGGTTGTTCTTAACACTCCACTCCGCCCCCTGCCCCACCGCCAGACTTGGTGGATCACATAAAGGGAAATATGACATATGAGTGGTAGGAGTCTTGATGCCGACTTTAAAGCTTTATGTCAAACCTCATGTATTGCAAACAGAAAATACAAATTCTTTTCTACACTGATGAAATGTTTACAAACATTTACCAGATATGACATAAAACAAGTTAATAAGTTCTTCAGAATAAAACAGTACAGGCTATACACCCTGAACTGAATTAATTAGAATTAGAAAGAAACAGTGAAAGTAGAGTTCACACCTCCCGTCACAAATTTAAACACCCTTTCCTAAATAACTCTTGGATCAAAGAAGACATAAAAGTTGCAATTCCCAGAGAACTAGAAAATAATGAGAATGGGAATGCTGAATATCAAAACCTATAGATGCAGAGCCTTGAACACTTGTTTGAAAAAAAAGAAGTCAGTTTATTAAGCATTGAATTCACAAATTAAGAAAGAGACTAACAAACATTAGTAGAAGAAAATAATATAGATAAATGCAGAAATTAATGAATTATAAAATAAACCAGCCCACAGATTTAAGAAGTAATCTCAAGAACAATATAAAGCAACCATAAAAGTAGTTAAAACACTGACCTTAATCTTAAAAATAAAACAGAGAGAAAAAAACACAAATATACACAAGTAGGATTAAGGGAAGAAGTATTGTAGTCGTCACAAAAGAAATTACAATAATTTTAAGAAATGTTCTGCTCTTAAGTTTGTAACTGAATGAAAAGGAAGATTTTTGAGGAAATTAGAAATAAGCAAAATTGGCTCAAGAAGAAATTCAAAACCAAATGTGTCAGGTGTCTCTAAGACCAGCTTCAGATTGATGATTTTGCTGAAAGAATTCACAGAACTCAGAAACACTGTTTATTGCAATGAAAAGACACAGATTAAAATCAGCGCAGGAAGAAGGTGAATGAGATGGAGTCTAAGAGAAACCACTTGTCAGCTTGTCCTCTCCCAGGGACTCCCGTGGACAACAGCTGTGTGGGATGGCACAGGCAGGCAGAGTGTTGCCAACTAGGGATGTTCACCTGAACCTTGGTGTCGAGAGTTTTCATCGAGACTCAGTCATGCAGGCCTGGAGTGCCCCTGGGACTGACCTTCATATTTAGTTTTCAGACCCTTCGGAGGTCAAACTGACACAGCATGGTCCAGGACAAAATAGGCATTCACCTTAAATCGCATTGCTAGCATAAACTCTGTAGCATGGCCTGAGAGTTCAGATGTCCAGACACACTCTTTTTAGGCAGAATATCCAAAGGGCTTAGAGGTTATGTCCCAGGAGCTGGTCAAGCGTTAGTCCTGAAGACCTTTGGAATGTGCAGGGTTTAGATAATTTATGCCTGCCGAGTACATTCTTTACTGCACACAAATAAACCAGTTATTGTGAAAAACATTTTGAAATTGTCAAGCTCTATCATGCCAGAGGGGCACCTGCGTGGCTCAGTCAGTTGAGCATCCTACTCAGGTCATGATCGCAGTGTCCTGGGATCGAGCCCTGAGTCAGGCTCTGTACTCAGCGTGTAGTCTGCTTGTCTCTTTCCCTCTGCTTCCCCACCTTGCTCTCTCTCTCTCTCAAGTAAATAAATAAAATCTTTAAACCAAAAAAAAAAAAAAAAAAACGATCTACCATTCCAGAACGCACGAGGCTTCTATAACTTCATAAATAAATTCCTTCAAACTTACTTTAATTTTTAAAAAGATTTTGTTTATTTATTTTAGAGAGAGAGTCGGAGGGAAAGAGAGAGCAAGGGGTGGGTAGGGAGAGGGACAAGCAGACTCCGTGCTGAGTATAGATCCTGACATGGGGCTCAATCCCACGACCCTGAGATCATGACCTGAGCCAAAATCAAGAGTCAGATGCTTAACGCACTGAGCCACCCAGTTGCCTCTAAATTCCTTCAAACTTTAAAAGAACAGATCATTGCAGTGATTCAGTCCTTTCCAGAGTTTATAGGGAAAAAATTCTCCTTATTATTTGCATAATTCCAGTATAGAAACCTACTACCAAAAACAAAGGATAGCGCAGATAATTACAAATGAATCACACTTTTGGATATTGATGTAAAAACCCCTAAACAAAATGTTGGTCAGTAGAATCTAGTGGTAGATTAAAAGATTAATACAGTGTGACACATGGAATTCATTCCAGGAATGCAAGAATGGTTCAATATTTAGAAATGAATCATGGAGTACCTGGGTGGCACAGTTGGTTAAGTGTCTGACTCTTGATTTCAGCTCAGGTCATGATCTTGGGGTCATGAGATTGAGCCCTGAGTTGGACTCTGCCCTTAGCATAGAGTCTGCTTGAGATTCTCTCTCCCTCTTTCTCATTAAAATAAATAAATAAATCTTAAAAAAAAAGAAATGAATCACTGTACATCACTCTATTAATAGTTCAATGGAAGGAAAAAAATGTATTATCCCAATGACAAAATAATATTTGATAAGGTTCTTTATTTACTTATGATTTCAAAATAAAGTAAGAAAGTATTTTCTCAACTCAGTTAAAAATGTGCATCTCAGATTATTGAGACAAGACCAATCACTGTCTGACTTTCATTTAGCTACTCTTTCACTGATTCTGGAAATACTGGCTAGTATAATTAGATGAAAGAAACACAATAAATTTTAACATTGTTATTTGACAGATGGTATGATTATATGCGAGGCAGAACTAAGGGAGCCACTAGACTTTTAGTATCAACTATAAGAGAGGTCAATAATGTAATTGGCTAAAAATGGGTACAAAAAAGTCAGTGTTTCTGGTTTCCAGCAACAATAACTAGTTAGAAATTTAAGAAATGACTCCATTTGAAATAATAACTAAATCAAAAAATATCTGTGAATAAACTTAAATAAGAGAAGAGATCTATATGAAGAAAACAAACTCCTTCCAGGAATATAAACAAAGATTTGAATAAATAGAGAGACATATCTTTATTTGAAGAGCAAGACTCTACACTTTCATGGTGCCTAGTTTTCACAAATGAATCTAATAAATCTTGATAATCTCATTCAATCCTGATGTCAACTCTAATGGTATCTCTTTTGCCACTTTCAAAAAAATGGTTGTAACATTCATCTTAAAGAGTAAATATATAATAGCAACCATGAATATTTAAACAACCAAAATATCAGAATGTTACTGGTTGAAAAGAAATTAGCTAGAGACTTGCATACCTCCCTGGGCACTATAATATTGAAGAGGGAAGCACTGGGAAGGAGCACTGGGAGATGTGGCATAAGGAGATCCCGATTCACGCCCTCCACGGACACACCCAGTCTACATATGGAACAATCCTGTCTGAAAAAGACCTGAAAACTAGCCGAGCAGCTGCTTCACCTCAAATGAGAAGAAGCCCACGTCCAGATGCCAAGAGGCTGAGACACGGTCTCACCTAAAACCCCACTCAAGCTGTGTGACACACAGTTGGGAGGGACTCAGCAGCTGGAGCCTCTCTCTCTCGAAGCCCTGGGGGTGCTGTCCTTATTCTCTTTCTCTGCCATGCCCCACAGTGCTTGTATCCGATGGCGGGGAGCTTTTCTTCATGTCTGGTGCCCCAGTTTTTACAACAGCAGCCCAGAGGACACCCCTTGAACCTCTGGCTCTGGTGGCCAGGGGGGGCAGGGAGCCTCATGTTCCTGGGTCCAATGAAACTGTGATGGTTAGTTAGAGAGAGAGTTTTTGGCAGGCTCCCACCCCCAGGACATTGCACAGATAGCAGACTGAAACATATTCCCAGCCTTTCTGGGAAGAAGTCCTACCTTCTTGTCCTGGACCTTCAGGCAAGGGGGCAGGCTTCAGGTTTGCCCCACATCTAGGAGCTACAATGGTGCTCTCAGGGAATGTAAGCTAGGGGATGCCTCTTTGTGCCATCCCTCTGCCTCACTACAGCTCACTGGTACCTCGCAGAACAGAGATTCTGCATGTCTTGAGCCCAGATCTTTGCAACAGTTGCACAGGTGATACCTCCAGATCTTCTGGTCTGGAGGCCAGCAGACTTTACAATCTCAGCCCACTGTATATATTTGCCTACTTTAAAAGCTGCTGCCTGAGGGGCACCTGGGTGGCTCAGTCGGTGAAGCATCTGTCTTCGGCTCAGGTCATGATCCTGGGGTCCTGGGATTGAATCCCATGTTGGGCTCCCTGATCAGTGGGGAGTCTGCTTCTCCCTCTCACTCTGCCTCTTCCCCCGCTCATGCTCTCTCTCTCTCTCTCTCACTCTCTCTCAAATAAATAAATAAATAAATAAATAAATAAAATAATTAAAAAAATTAAAAACTGCTGCCTATGCGTCTGGTTTCCAATCAGCCTCAATCTAGGTGCTGGCTGAGATCCCTCCCTTGGGAACACCAGTGTGTTTTGGCACACCCTCAAAAACTGAAGCTAATAAAAAGAAATCAGGTCACTTAGATAATCACAGAGGTTCTAGAGACAACCAAGAGCTAGGGCAAGGTTGAACAATAAGGTTCATCTCCTATGTGAGGCCACTCTGTCAAGATTGGGAGAGGTAGCTCTTTCACCTAGTATGTAGAAACACACACACAGAGGCAAGCAAAATGAGTAAAAAGAGGAATATGTTCCAAACAAAAGAACAAGATAAAACCTCAGAGAAAAACCTTTAATGAGAAAGACTTCAGTAATTTACCTAACAAAGAGTTCAGGGTAATGGTCATGAAGCTATTAGAATGGCTATTATCAAAAAGACAAGAGGGGCACCTGGGTAGCTCAGTCAGCTAAGTGTCTGACTTCTGCTCACATTATGATCTCGGGGTCCTGGGATAGAGCCATGCATCCGGCTCTGTGCTCAGCGGGGAGACTGTTTGAAATTCTCTTTCTCTCCCTTTACCCTTCCCCCCACTCATACTCTCTCTCTCTCTCTCAAATAAATAAGTAAAATCTAAAAAAAAGAAAAGAAAGAAAAAGAAAAAGACAAGAAATAACAAGTGTTGGCAAAGATGTGGAGAAAAGGGAACCCTTGCGCACTGTTGGTGGGAATGTAAATTGGCAATAGTCAAGATAACAGAACAACTGAAGTGCCCGTCATGGGTAACTAGATAAAGAAGATGTGAGGTGATAGATAGATAGATAGATAATGGAACTTTATGTAACCATTAAAATAATGGAATCTTGCCATTTGCAACAACATGGATGGACCTAGAGGGTATTATGCCAAGTGAAATAAGTCAGAGAAAGTCATATCATATGATTTCCCTTATATGTGGCTCCTAAAGAAAACAAGCAAATGAAAAAACTACATGCTCATAGAGAACAGAACATACCGAGAACACACAGAGAACAGAATGGTGGTTGCCATTGGTGGGGGGTGGGGGCAAATGGGTGAAGGGAGTCAAAAGGCACAAACTTCCAATCATAAAATTAAGTAAGTCTTGGGGATGTAATGTATGGCCTGGTGATTAGAGGTCATTATACTCTGTGGCATATTTGAAAGTTGCTAAGAGAGGAAATCTTAAAAGTTCTCATTAAAGAAAAGAATTTTGTAACTGTGTATGGTGGCAGATGATAACTAGATTTATTGTGACAATTGTTTGGCAATGTGTACAAATCCCGAAACATCCTGTTACACACCTGGAACTAATATAATGTTATATGTCAGGTATGCTATGAAAGATGTTAAAAAAAAGAAAAGAGCGCTGGTGAAGCCCAGACAGATATAAGGGAAAGGTGTCTGGAAAAGATAGAAACCAGGAGGTGTTTTATCACTGACTCCACTTTCCTTCCTGTGCCTGCTTTGAATCTAAACACTGGTTGCAAATGGTAGCCGCTTGTCTAGGCTTTCCCTGCTGCCTCAGGTGTGGTCCATTGGCCAACTCACTTCCTTGCATCACAGGAATTGGAGGAACTTGTTTTTGACAGTGAATAAGGGGCAGAGACAATCTGTAGTGACATCCTTTTAGTTCCACAGGTTATGAAGCTGACCTAAGGCAGCTGGTGGTGTCCTGTGGCCAGGGACTGGACGTGTGTGTCACACAGAGAGCAGCCTTTG
Source organism: Zalophus californianus (assembly GCF_009762305.2). Lineage (NCBI taxonomy): Eukaryota > Metazoa > Chordata > Mammalia > Carnivora > Otariidae > Zalophus > Zalophus californianus. The sequence goes on along the minus strand of NC_045604.1, from coordinate 62,411,387 downwards.
AAGTCCTTGTTGTTCTGGGACTCTGGGGAGCCCAAGTCTCTAATGACTGGGAAGAATTAATAAAGCACTTCCGGGGTGTAAACCAGAAGCAATCTTTGAAGACAGGTGTGGTATTCCTGGGTAACAAATATCTTTTTATTAAAAGTAATGAATCAGGGCACATGGGTGGCACAGTTAAGCATCTGACTCTTGGTTTTGGCTCAGGTCATGATCTCAGGGTCCTGAGATGGAGCCCCGAGTTGGGCTCTGTGCTCAGTGTGGAGTCTGCTTGTCCCTTTCCCTTTGCTCCTCCCCGTGCTCTCTCTCTCTTTCTGGATAAATAAATAAAATCTTTTTTAAAAAAAGTAACAAATCTACTTTTGTTTCACTTACAGGTGGTTAGAATTGTCACTTTCATTTTTTGAAAATCAGTAAGTGGAAAAACTTTTTAGGCTTTGAACAGATGCTAGAGTGGGAGGAGAGTCTTGGGAACCCTGGGAGCAGGTGAATGTATTTTGTACTTGGTAGAAAGAAAAATAATTGGGCCAGAGGGTGGACTGGCTTAGGCAGAATTTTCCTGGGGCCCCTCAAACTCCTGCCTCCCGGTGTGAACAGCCTGTATAGTCCTCTCTCCTTGAGTGTAGTGGATCTAGTGAATATGATGGCATATGACTCACATGATTGGGTTACTGTTCAGTTGACTGGATTAATTTCAAAAGATTATTCTGGGTGGGCCTGACCTAATCAGGTGAATCCTTAAAAAGGGTGGTCTTGGGAATTTCCTGAAGCCAGAGACAGTCAAAGCAAAACGGACACTTTCTTGCAGACCTTGAAGAGACAAACTGCTGAGTTCCACAACACGGTGAACTGAATTCTCCCAACAATCTGAGTGAGCCTGGAAAAGGACCCCTAGTTCCAATTAAGAACACAATCCAAATGATAGAGAGACACAAGGTTATGGCCCTGACACCTGAGCTGAAAGGCTGGCTGAGCCCTGCTGGGACTCCCAACCTACGGAATAGAGAGAGAATCAACGAGAATTGTTCTAAGCTGCCGCTTGTGGTAATTTGCGGTGTAGAAATAGAGAATGAAATCCACAGCGTTTGAGCAGAAGAACAAAGGGGAAGTGACGGGGTGGGGTTTGTTTGGCTTTGTTTTGTTTCTTTTAAAGCAGTAATCATCGTTTTAGTGTTTTGCATCCTGCTTTTATTTCTCACTTCCCTCCTTTCTTCCTGTTTCTGTCCCTCCCTCCACAAATCTTCCTTTGAAGCGTCTCTTCCTAGTCACACTGATCCCTGTTTCTGTTGTACTAGGCGACTGTAGTACAACCACATACACTTAGAATCAGTGGAGTTGATAGGGTGGGACCTGGTGAGAGCCCCACTGTTGGTCAGCCCTGTGGACCCGAGCAACGTGCATGACTCGTTTGCCCATGAGTGGTTGGACCAGAATGCGTCCGAAGTTCCTCTTTGCCCTGATGTTCATGATTCCATGAACTGCCCACATCTGTGGGCAAAGTGGGAGAAAAAGGTGTCACTGTTTCTGGGGTGCTTTGAAGGAGGGCATGCATGGCTGCAGTCAATAATGTGCCCTGAGCTTGTGGCCCCTGCCCAGGAACAGGCTTATGATGGTCCCAACTCCACACAGCCTCGCTCAAGAGCCTCATGCAGGCCACGAAGATTGGGCTTCCATCCCAGGCAGTCCCTGATGTGGGTTTTCTTACCAATAGTATGGAAGGGATCTAGAAGGACAGAGGCTAGAAAGATGGGCACAAATTCCATCTAAGAGCAATCCTCTCTTCTGATGATCTCTCAGGAGCTTAGAGTTGGCTTCGGTGAATTCCACCAACACGTGATCAGAGTTACTCTTGTAGGTGTTGAGGATTAAAGGATGAATAAATGAGACCCTCAAGTAGCTTACATTCTAGTTGGTCCAGGTGTGTACATAACTGTCAACAGTCGTAAGCGCCTTTCAAAACCTCCAGAGGAATATAAGCAACATACTACAGGGGTTCAAAAGAGGGAGATTTTAGGGTTCAGAATTTGCAGGATTCTGAAACCCCTCACCTCCTTGTGGGCATGAAAGCATGGAGGGGAGAGAATCTGCGGAGAGCGCTGTTGGACTGAGCCACCGCCACTCACCTGTGGGGAAGGTTGCAGGTGCTCTCTCCTTTCAAGCCGTGAGCCTGTTGTGTGTCCCAAGCAGTCTGAGGTTATCTTGAACTTCCATCTGACTCACCCTGAGGAGTTGGAATGGGCCCAAACCGAGGCAGGCTGGCTGCTCCGTGGCTGCAGAGGAGAAACTGAGTATGACCCACATGATTGATTGCTTGAGGAAAAGTTGTATTAAAGGGCCAGAGGCGGTCATGCCTGACTAGGGGGAGCCGGTCTCAGCAGAAAAAACTTGGAGTTGCTGGATTTTTAGGGCCAAGGAAATTTTTCTCGTGTCAGGGTCTCCTTACACCTTCAGAAAGAATTGTGGACCTTGAAGAGTTTTTATTTATATGGATTAGAGCTACTGATTCTTACCATATTAGAAATTAAACTTGAAACAATTTTTTAAAAAGATTTTATTTGTTTATTTGAGAGACAGAGAGAGAGCATGAGTGGGAGGAAGCTGCAGAGGGAGAAGATGACCCCCGCTGAGCAGGGAGCCTGATGCGGGGCTCGATTCCAGGACCCTGGGATCATGACCTGAGCTGAAAGCAGATGCTTAACCGACTGAGACACCCAAGCGCCCCTTTCATGTTTGTTTTTAAATCTGGAAATGGAAGGTAGGAGATGAAGAAAAGCTGAGGTGTTATATTCATAAATTGATTCTGAAAGGTATTTTTTCCTTATCTCCTTAGCTCTGAAGAAATGATTCTAAAAATTGTGGGCCCTCTGTATCCTGGTAACTTGTTTCCAGAGGTTCTTTCCATTCTGTTGTTTCAAGAGTAGTTGCATTTCTGAAGATAAATTTATGAAACCAAAGCCAGGTAACTATGACATTGTTTCTCTTTTTGCCTTCAGTGGCTAGAAAGGTGAGGTTCATAACAATTTTCCAAGAGTAGAAGTGTGTTCACTTGTACCCTTCCTAAAGGAAAAGGTATTTTTCCTTTAGGAAGAAGAGACATCTGTGTGTGGAAAAGATATTTTTCCTTTAGGAAGAAGAGACATCTGTGTGTGGAAAAATAAGTTGTCTTCTTTACCTTTCTCTCTTTCTTTTCAGATTTCTCTAAAAAGTTTTTTGTATTAAAAGTTTGAGGGGCGCCTGGGTGGCTCAGTTGGTTAAGCGACTGCCTTCGGCTCAGGTCATGATCCCAGAGTCCTGGGATCGAGTCCCACATCGGGCTCCCGGCTCAGCGGGGAGCCTGCTTCTCCCTCTGACCTTCTCCCCTCTCATGCTGTTTCTCTCTCTCTCTCTCAAATAAATAAATAAAATCTTTAAAAAAAAAAAGTTTGAAAAAATACAGGAACATAGGAATAATAATGTAATGTATACTCATTAGCCACAAATTCTCCTTCCTAGATTAAAAACAAGTTATCTCTAAAAATACTTTACCCGTGCCCTTTCCTTTACCCTGCTCCCCAAAGAGAGAAATTGTCTTCTGACTATGGCTTTGAATTAGATGTGATTTTAGCTCCTTCACCTGCAGACACTTAGTTTCTAATAAGATGGTTCTTTCTGGAGTTTTGAGTTCTCCTCTTTCCATCCACTTACTACCTGCCCTTCATTCTGAAACATAAGAAGCCTCCTTCGGCAGCCATCTTCACAGGGATGCTTCTAGAATTAATGAGCTGAGAGAGATACCGCTTTGAGCTTCTTTAGGAAAAAAAATTAACGTACAGCCTATTTCTCCAGCTTCACTGTATTTTTAGAATAAGAGACTGTCTTATCATTCTCTTACACTTACACTCAACAGACACCATTCCAGGATTTTCTGCAGGATAGAAACTGGGGCATAGTTCTAATTGAATAATGATAACAAGAAGAGATGCAGGGCCATTCTGAGACATGAAAGTAGGAAGAATAATTAACTGATAATGGAAAGGATAAAGGCAAACTGGTTCTTCACTTATCAAGCAGCAAGTGTGTACGAAGCACTATAAAGTTATTCTTACATCAACATGCATTTGCTCATTTATTTTTGGCTTTGTAGCTACATTTTAATTATTTTAGATGATGCCACAAAATCACAAGAGCAAAGGTGTTCCAGCTCCCCCTGTCTTAGCTCTGCAACCCTGAGCAAGTAATTTCCCGTTTGTAAGCCTCACTGCCCTCACGAGCAGCATGGAGATAATGAGGGGACCCGTGTCATCGGGTGTCGTGAGTGTCCACTGGGATAACTCGGGCACAGTGCCTGGTTCCTAACAGGGGCTTCAGGCCTGGGGCTGCTGCTTTTCTGCTCAGTACTGGGGTTTCGGCCACTGTTTGGAATGACATCTACACGACTCCCAGAAAGCTACAGAATGACTCTGCTCTCCGTCTCTGCAACTCTGGATTCTAAGGATGGGAGATGCTGGTCCCCAGAAGGGATTATTATTGCAAGGGCCACAGCAAAGTTCCCAGTGAATTCTGAGGTATGTCTGCAGTCTGGGCAGTTTAGGCAACTCGTGTCGAGTACAGACAAGAAGAGGTGTCATTGTCTCGGCATGGGTCATTGGCCCTGAGCTTCCGGAGGAGGCAGGGCTGCTGTTGTGCTATGGGGTAGGGAGGGATATGCAGGGATCCAAGAGGGCCCACTTGGGAGCTTCTTGGGATTGTCTTTCACAACTGTGATTGCAAATGGACAGAGACAGCAACCTCAGCCTGAGAAGGACATGTTTCAGAGGTGACGGTCTGGTTCATGGCCCAAGTAAGCTGATGAGACGAGCAGGGATGCAAGCGAATGATGCGGGTAATCGAGAATGGATAGCAGAGGAGGGAGAGGAGGAGTATCTGTTGCAGGCTTGAGGTCAACTACAGTAGAGGGGGAGCGATTCTTCCCCCTAACTAGCTGCCCTCTTCCAAGTTTCTCCTGAGGAAGAGAGAGGCCCACTGGACACTTGGAGGAGATGCTCCCTGAATGTATATGGAGAAGTGAATCCAAATGGCACCAAGGATGGACTCTCATAGACACAGAGATGCACTGCCAATGTCTCCCTTCTAGGGAGGACTTGTACCCAACTGTGGGGTGACCAGAAGGCAGCCTCCAGTTGTCCACCCACTTCAGGGTCTGCCTCAGCATTGGTGCTCCAAGGCTCCTGGCTGAGAAGATTTTCTGGGTGGGCATCACGATTTGACTTCACTCTCTGTACAGTCCAGTTTCCTGTCCCTTCCATTCATAGGTGTTCATCCCTTGTAAACATCTTGCACCCAAACTTTCTCAGCATTTGCTTCTAGATAACTCAACCGGTGACAGCACCTGTTTCCTTCCATTTGGAGCCATGACACTGGCTGATTCCATATACCTACCTGCCCACCATTTTTGTTTTGTCCTTTCTAATTTTTTCATGTATGATTGTATTTCTTACTCATAATAACCATTGGCTATTTCTCTCCTATGTTTCTTAGTGTCATTTGCAAGACTCATGCAAGGATTCATTTGTGTTATATGTTAAGAAATAGAAATCAATTCTGGGCCGCTAAAGGGAAAAAAAGGGAGAGGAGAATTTGAAAGACAGTGGTAGAGCCAACAGAATCCAAGAAAAAGATGATTCATCTGGATCCAGGGAAGGAGCAATCCCATGGGAGGTCTAAAGTATCTAGGAGCAAGAGTTCAGAGGTCTCCTTCCCAGCAGAGTACTGCTATCAGCTTCCACCATTACAACGTTCCATTCCAAGCTTCTCATGTGATCGACCAGCCTGCGTCTGCTTTATTAGCGAATACAGAAGGAGCTGTTGGGAGTCCCAGAGCTGAGAAGGGGCTGCTCCCACAGAAGGGGAAGAGATTGTGGCAGCTCTTCCAAGAAGCATTTATTGCTTTAGTGATAAATCAATGAATGAGGTGAGTTTCAAAGACACACTTGGTTGCAGAAATGTTATTAGCAGAGTTTAAAAAACATAGGAAGGCTAAGATTGTGTTTTGGTGTTTCTTGTCTATCATAGTTCTGCCAGTCTTCCTCTTCCTTTCTTGGTCTTTGGGGAGCTGGGCCATAGTCCTCTGGCTCTTTTGATGCCTGGGGGCAGTGTCTTCCCCATGTCCCAGTGGCCACACTTGGGGAGTGCTGGAGTTTTCTTCCTCTGTCCCTGGGTGACCAGGCTCCTCCAGGTCAATAAACAGAGGGTAGCTACCACCACTGTCTTCCCCTCCTTAGCTCTGAAGAAATGATTCTAAAAATCTTGGGCCCTCTATATCCTGGTAACTTGTTTCCATTCTGTTGTTTCAAGAGTAATTGCATTTCTGAAGATAAATTTATGAAACCAAAGCCAGGTAACCATGACATTGTTTCTCTTTTTGCCTTCAGTGGCTAGAAAGGTGAGGTCCATAACAATTTTCCAAGAGTAGAAGTGTGTTCAGCTGTGACATCCACTAGCCTGAGTTCTTTCCCTTTCTGTGGGCTCCTTTTTACTCTATGTTTCAATGTCCTATTGTGCCTTTGAGCTACATGACAAAACAATGAGCTGGCCCCAGGTCCTTCTGGAAGCATACAGTATATATGTCTTTAAATAAATAAAGATCAGCCATCTTTTCTCTTCCTACCTCCAAAATAGAAAATAGCCATAGTGGTTTAATTTAGAGATAAGGAAATGGAAAGGTTTTGATGTGACCAAGTTGTAGATAACTGCTGGGCCTTCCACAGAATGAGACCCACATTTACAGAGAGCACATGGGCTCTTGGCACCCAGAAGGAAATTTCAGAACATACAGCCTCTGCCAGAGTTGGTCACTGTGACAAAGAGCGCCAGGTCCATCTGACACAAAGGGTATCCATGTCCTGCCCTCTGTTTTTTTGAAGCAGTTGAGCAAAAGATCTGTCTGTGTATAGTTTGCATTTACTTCACTGTCTCTGAAGAAGGGATATTTTGGGGCTAATTATCCCTTTTGGCAGAAATTGGAATCATATTGATATATAATTTTTCTGTGGTGAAAGCTTCTGTTTTTTAGGCATATAATTTTCAAAGGATATAACTTCCATTTCCCTTCCTTGGACTGGTGACATATTTGGGTGGATAACCAGTGTGAAGGGGGTCATTAGTTCTGGTGGTTTCAATGTATGGACGAAAGCTCCTGTCCCAGGGTCTCCCTGTTCATTCCAGAGTTCACCTGTAGCCCCGAGTAACCATCCTGTAAACCACAAGGTGTGGGGCTGGGGGAGAAATTTCCCAGTTCTCTACAAGTGTGAGCACAGTGATGTGGGCAGTCCTCCAAAGACCGCTGAAGGTGTGAGTTGTGGAAACAGAGCAGGAGGGGAGGGGGAGCATAAAGACACAGTTGGGGGCAGGCTATTGCAGTTCATCTCTTGGTCGTTTGCTCATGGTGCTATGCTCTACCACACATTCCAGATTCCCCTCACCATGGCTAACACTTGTGCTGGTCCAGACAGCTTGCCTGGTTACCTGGTCCAGATTTTCATTCCCAAAGGATCAGAGTCCTTGGTTATCATACCCTTGTCAAGCCATGGTTGCTTTAATTATCTCTTTGCAGTGAAAACTGGGCATGAAAACATCAAGAGATTTCCTAGTGAATACCTGTGTTTTAAATATATTCCTCTTTGCCCCCATTATGTAGCAACAACTCTACCACTGGTCGATTACCCCTGCTGATAAAATTTCTTAGCCTGATGGTTCACCAACATAACCTAAAATCACCAGACAGCAGCCATGACTTTAGGTATAGAGGAACCTTATAGTGTCACCAGGTAAAGGTGTTCCTTTTCTGGGAGGAAGGTACCCTAGACCTTCAGAACTTGTTAGTCTCCAGTGGGACATAAGCAGTGATGGTGAGTGGAGCCGCTTCTATTTCCACCCCTTGGTAGACTCTCATATTCTGCATAGATAGAACACAGAACCATATAAGGACCACAGGATCAGGGTATGTCCTGCATTCTGAAGGACAGTTCATCAACATCGCAGTATGTCATCTCCAGGCTCGTGCCCCAGCTGCACCTTCAGATGACTGTTTCATCATCTTCCAGGCTGGCAGCTTCTGTGTGGTACAATACAGTATAGTGTAGGACCACTGAATACCATAGGCAATGATCATTTGCATGCCCTTTGCTGACAAGAACATCTCTTGGCCCAGGGCAATATTACATGAAATCCCATTCTGGTAATTGGACATTGTAGTACCCTATTAATGCTGACTTGTGCCGCCACAGGTTGGATATGTAACAGTGGCAGTGGCTATATAGGCTTTGATGAGAGGGAGCTTTTGGTTTGGGGCCCACATATGGTTTCCATCTGTCACACTGTGGCTGTACTCTGCATTCGCCCATTTTGCAAGCACTGGGATTGCCAAAGACCGAGGCTTGCTAACATTTACTGGTTGAGTCCTTTTGTCCACCTGGTTGTTTAGTGGCCCTCCTGCAGTGGATACTGTCTGGTGAGCATCAATGTAGAGCACAAAGAATCGCTCACTTTGTGCCCACTCTCATGTGCTTTTTCCATGTGCCTCTTCTCCAGACCCCTTTGTCTCTGATGTTGCTGTTTTGCTCACTACAACCCTATGACAAACCAGCTAAGCACTTCTCCTAAAGGCAGGAATGTGTGCAAATCCCTTCTTTCTCTCAATGAAATGGATGACCAGATGCCTCTCCTGAAGCTCCGTCCACTGGGAGGGCTTGTTCTCATTGCTATGTTTCAGGCTCATGCTTGAATGAAACCATAGTCCAGCAGCGATCTTTGTTTGAGCTCATGCCAGTGTATCAAGCTAACCCTTCTATAAACCAGCCCCAGGAATTTTCCACCTCTGACAACTGGTTGTAGAAAATTGCAGTAAGAGGCCATAGATGTTTGTTGAGGGGCAGGCCTTGGTGCAACAGGGTAGGTAATGCTGGAGCCTGGCCACTGGCTCATGCGGCTTAGTTGTGCCCAATCCATGATGTACCTCTTCTACTGTACAATGGATTGTTGCTGTACTCAGATGACTTTATGACTGGGTTGGTCTGATAGCACCCAGCTCATGATGGGAAGCTCCAGTCATGTGGTCACTTGATCTATGCTCAAAGCTCAGTCTCTAGGAGGACCCAGTACTCTACTAGGAGATGCTTTCAAATGGTCTTACTCCAGAATCTTAGGAGCTTGCACTGAAACTCTCCTGTTGGAACTTGCCAGATATGCAATTCAGTGTCTATCTACTACAAATAACACTAGCACCATGAGATCTGCAGGCTCCATTCAAAACTGTTAGATTTCTGAATCTACTGATCAATCAGTTGAGCAGTATTCTTAAGTTTGGTGCATGCTACCTTGTAATCTGAAGAGGTCTACTCAGAGCAGTGTTTCTTAGTGACAGAAGCTGCAAGATGTGACACTTATTCTTTAACTTGGAGGAGAGAGATCCTGGCATGTCCTAGACCACTGGACTCCCAAAACTTCACCAATGTGGTAGGTCTCTGAATCTTTGTAGGGTTTTTCTACAACTCTCTGGATTACATGTGTCTCATCAGGACAATCAGGGGACCTGCCACTTCCTGCCTGTCAGTCCAATTAACACGATGTCATGAACATCGTGGGCCAGTGTGCTACTCTGTGGAATGTCTAAACAATAAAGTTCTCTTTAGAGAGTATTATAAAGAGAACAAGAGTGTTAACAGCCCTGGGACAAGATTGAATTTATGTTGTTGTCCATCCCCATTGAATGTAAACTGCTTCCGGCCCTCTTCCCTGATGGGTTATTGACAAGAATGAAATGATCAGATCCACATCCACATTCTGTATAAGATGCTGTGTTGATCTGCTCTAGAAAGGATAAAATTGTCCAGCAAGTACAATTAGGCCACTTCTTGATGTGGTTTGCAGTAGTCTACCATCAACCGCTATGACCCATCTCTTTACTTCAGTGGCCATACTGTAGAATTAATTGAGGGGAGGTTCCCCACTACTGAAAACTTGAAGTCTTTGAGAGCGGTACTAATCTCTGCCATTCCACACAAGAGATAGTGTTGCTTTATACTTACAATCTTTTTTTTTTAAGATTTTATTTATTTGACAGAGAGAGACACAGTGAGAGAGGGAACACAAGCAGGGGGAGTGGGAGAGGGAGAAGCAGGCTCCCCGCTGAGCAGGGAGCCCAATGTGGGGGCTCGATCCCAGGACCCTGGGATCATGACCTGAGCTGAAGGCAGACGCTTACACGACTGAGCCACCCAGGCACCCCGCTTTTTACTTACAATCTTGGCAGGAGAGCGGGAGGACCAGTTTCAAGGGCTTCTTCTTGTCTTTTCCTAATGATGGCTCTGACTTCACTGGTCAAGGAGCTAATGTGAGGATTCTGCTGTATGCAAAGTGCGTCCATTCTTCACTTTGATGTGCATTTGGGAACTGGGGAAATGACCACTGTGGATGGCCCAGAGCCAGGACCCCACTCATCATCTGCTCTCTACAGACCTCCAGTCTCACATGGGATCTTGATAACTTTGGATTCCTCAGTGAGGGTCAGGGAAGATGCTATATCTAACAGAACAGGTCCTGTTGGGGAAAATTGAGGAATGACTACTGCATCGTCCTTGGCATTGCTGGTTTACCTACCTTCTACACCTGTTCCTCCCCCTACATGCCCAGAACATACCTTGCCTCCTCTACCCCTGTGAGCACTGCACTAAGTGCTGGGAATTCTGCTTCTAACTCACTAGGGCTACATAATTTCTGTGTAATGAGGGCTATGTTTCTTCCCTTCTGCAATTCTCCCCTTGGTGTGGCTTGCAAAAAGAAGAGGAACCAATGGAATTAGGTGGAGTGCTCACTGTCTGCAACCCCTGGGGATTATGTTGTTGGGTTTTCCAGGATGGCTGAGAATTTGAGACTGTGCACTACCAAACCATAAAATAATTTAAAAACATTTTTATTAGAACCTTTCTAAATTACATTAGGAAATACCCAATTCTATCTCCAAGGGACATTGTTCAGAGAAAACAAAGGGGTTGTTTCCTCTATAACCCATTTTACCAGCCCTGTTTTTCGTCATTTCCTTTAGGGTCTCTTTGGCTTTAAGAGACACTAATGAGCTGAAATTTCCAAGCAGAGCTTAACCCGAAGTGTCTATTTCTATCTGAGCAGTTAAAATCCAGGGCAGACCTGCTGAAACCTAATTTTTCTAGACCTCTGTTTCGTTTTCTTTTCCACCTTTATAAATCTGCATTCTAAGATATAAAAGGCTGTGGACAGAAAGTGATTTGAGAAGCAGAATGCTCATGAAGGGCAGAAAAAAAAAGAAATTATTGTCTAGCAAAGAAAACATCTGGTTCACACTGAAAGGCGCCCAAACTGGACATGTGTTTCTAGCCCCAAAGAGCTTTTTTTTTTTAAAGATTTTATTTATTTATTTATTTATTTATTTATTTATTTATTTATTTATTTATTTGAGAAAGAGGGAGAGAGCATGAGTGGGAGGGGCAGAGAGAGAGAGAATCTCAAGGAGACTCCACACTGAGGGCAGAGCCCGACATGGGGCTCAATCCCACGACTCTGAGATCATGACCTGAGCTGAAGCCAAGAGTTGGACAGTTAACCGACTGAGCCCCCCAGGGTCCCTCCAAAGAGCTTTTAATAAGCAAATGACCCTTGTCCCAGACTTGTACTTCATCTAGGCAAAGCAACTTCAGGACAAAACCTGCTTTTGGAGAGATTTGCATGGCTATTTATTATAGATTAAAAAAAAGGAATATTTTCAAATTGAGTTGGTTGATCTATAAAATGAGCTGAATTGATTAACTGATCCTTTCATTAATTTATTCAACAAATATGTATTAAGGAACCTATGATGTCCCCAATTCTAGAAGACATAGGGACTCACTAGATCAGATAGAAAGATCTCTGTCCTCAGGGAACATTTTCTAGGTGTGAATTCAGATGAAACAGCACTGGTAATGGCAGCCAATGAGTGTGGTGTCAGTGTCTAAGGGGGCAATCTGGGAGAGAAGAGCAAGGGTCTAGCTCTGGGGAAGGTTGGACTCAGCTGCTGAGATCTTAGATGTTGGGGGGTAAACTAGTGATAAGAAAATGCCATTTTACTAATTTAGTTGTTCTGTTAATCTCTAAATTCTGTCACCAGTCTGGTTATGTCCTCTGGGGACATGTGTGCAAGGTGAAGATCTAGCATTAGTAAGAAATAAGACCAAAGCAAATGTTTCTCTTGCACTTTTCATTGGAAGATAATATGGTTTGGCACTGAACCAACTGATGGCTAAAAGCAAGACTTCTGATATTATTCATCTCTTTCAAAAGAGCTCAAGGCTGTTAAATTTTTTTCTAACTCATCTTCAGGGTGTTCTCATAAGTTCGGGGCCAATCTGTCCTCCCTCCCTGATTTTATCTCTCCTTGCTGCCTTTCTTTCTGGACCTGACCCTCTTTATAGCTTTCTATAAAAATTTCCTGTGATTTACATTCTAGTGTCTTCAGAAATATCTTTTTTTAAAAAAGATTTATTCATTATTTTAGAGAGAGAGAGAGAGAGTGCATGAGCAGGGGGGAGGGGCAGAGGGAGAAGGAAAGAGAGAATCTCAAGCAGACGCCCCACTGAGTACAGAGCCTGATGTGGGCTCATGACCTGAGCTGAAATCAAGAGTCGGGTGCTCCACCAACCGAGCCACCCAGGTGCCCCCAGAAATATCCTGAGTGCCACATTCCACTGCATTCTGCACGTGTTCACTCTGGATTAAGATTCCCTGTTACTGGCCCTCCTCCTGGTCACATTATCTCTGTTTCCCTGACCAGTCCTTCTGGATTAATGTTTCACAAGGGCTGTATTATGGGGTCTTGCTGTGACTCTGCTTCCAGACGCCATCTCTGGCTCTCTCTCAGCCTCACCCAGTCCCAAGTCTACCCCCTTCGAGAACCTGGCACAAGCTCAGATTCAACAAATGTGTACAGGCTACACAAACTGGGGAGAGTTGTAGAAATGTCATAGAGTCATAGGGGACCTCAAAGATCTTCTAGTTTAAATCCACGGTTTTCAGAGAAAAAAGTGCAGCCAGTAGAGAGTGTGCAATCTGCCACAGTTTATTCGTGGCAGATCAAGTATCATACCTAGATTTTATGACCCCAAGCTCAGGGCTCATTGTGTTTCCTCACATGGCCCTGAGACTGAAGAATTTCTTAAAAGTAGTTTGCAAAATTGTTAATCAGATAACATGTAATATAATACAGTTTGATTTCTGTTTAATCTTCAGAGCCTAAAGCTTTGGGGTTTTTAAGCCATTGAAACCAAGTGCAATATTTAAAATTACCCATTTTCTTCTGCTCAAGACATTTCCTTAGGGAAGAATACTAGGAGTGCTAGTGGAGCTCACCTGAAATTGCTTCCTGGTAATGTCAGCTATTGCTTCTTAAGCCCCGGAAGGTGGATTAATAGATCTTGAATGGCTTGACATTAACAATTTTCTGTGATCCACTTTTATATAAAAGATCATGTTTGAGGGTGAAGAAAGAAACAGACAGATATCTAAATGAAGAAATATCTATTAATGAAAAAAGGAGATTTGAGCTTCTTTCCAAAATATATTAAGGGAATTGCAAAACACAATGAGAGGATGTATAGTGTTATAAAGTAGAAAGCTGAATATAAATGCAAGTCATCTGAAAGACATTTCGTGCTTTTCTCATCCTTGTTTTTTCTTCTTGGTAGAGTGACTTGAAATCATGGTCCAGTAGTATTTTCACTGAGGTAAAAGTTGTCTTTACTCAGATGTTGAAGGGTGGATACAAGAGTGATTAAGTGTGTGTGCTTGTGTGTGCGTGTGTGTGTGTGTGTGTGTGAGACTGAGGATTGGAGTGAGATTTTATTTTCAGGAGACTTCTTTGAAAAAAATGTTGTAACCTTCAGAAAAGTATGATGTTGAATTCTGGCCAACAAATTGTTGTGTGCCGTTGTGAACATAACCACACCCAAAAGCATTTTTAAGTTGTGGGATTGAAACCAAAAAGACCCAAGATACTAATCAGAAAAATCATAGTGATTGCAAAGATGTGGACTTTCTAACATTTAGTCATTTTGCTCTGTATAATATAGATATTCTCTTGGTGTCTTTATGATCATCAACTTAGATTTAGATCCAAGAATACAGGAGATGAAAGTACCTAAAAATTATGCTTCCAAGCAATGAAATGATAATGGAATTGAATCATTATGGGCACAGAGTGTACAATAATGTTATTTCTTATTTTCTTCTGATTTATGATTTTTCTAAACTTGTGGGATGAACTAAAATATAACAACTTCATATCTTTGCTCCAGGGCAATTTCTAATAATCTTTGCTTATCAGGAGCTTAAAAATGGAACTTCCATTTGTCTATGGATTCTTCCAAATTATGATAGCAGATAGGGTTATAAATGATTTCAGATTCTCAGTTCAGCACTCAGTGGAATCTGCCAAATAAGCTCCTTTCAAATGCAATTATGCTTTTGTCAAATTTATAGGATGTTTCATACATGAATGATGGAATGATCCAACTTTTACTTTATAGAAAAATTATCTCTGATCACTTGGATTTGTGGAATGGCTCCTCAAAAAAGTTCATTGACAAGATGCCACTAGCTGATGTAAGATTAGAAGAAAAGAATACAAATCACAATGTGTTCTGTATGTCAGATAAGACACTGGTTTGAAATGATTGAAACCATTCCTGGAAAATTGTCTTAATCAGCAATCAATATTTTTCCATTCTACTGCTCGCTGCTGAAGAAATTCATGGGTCTATAAAAGAGTAGAGCAAGAAAGGACCTTGAAAATAGTCCTAAACCTTTTCCTTTTTATAAATCAAGAAACTTACAGGTCAAGGTTAAATAACTTATCTCGATCTCAAAAGTAAGAAATAGCTGGGACAAGAAATTAACTCTCCTACCTGCCAGACTAATTAACATGGGATAATCTGTCTCCACATGAACTTCAGCAAAATCCACTCCCTCATTTACACATGCCTGATCAATCTAAGCCTGGGTTTATGGACAGGATGCAAAGGCAAAAACTGAAGAGGCCAAAATTTTCTGACTTGATCTATCCTGTTTCAGGCAAGTTCACTGCAAAAATGCATCCAGAAGAGACAAGAACAAAAAGGTGACAGAGTGTAATTTTAGCATAGGGGTGGGGAGATTGAATGAATAAACTTTAGGTTTATATTTAAACCTGGATATAGTCTTGGGTGACAGCTTTCAAAATTTCAGCACTGGACAGCACTCCTACTCAAACATAGGACTTCAGAAAAGGAATGACCCTTTGTGAAACCTGAATTGGAACTTTCTCTATAGGGAAAGGAGGATTCTTTCCAGTGCAGAGCTCTTACAAGTCTTGGTATTTAAGCAAGAATGTGAACTAACATAGTTTAGCAATGTTTTTAACAGCGCAGATTGAAACAAAAGGAATTCTCTGCTTAATCCAGAGTGAATCGGAACATTTAATTAGCCAAAATACTCTGAGCATCTGCATGAGTTAAATTTTTAGTAGAAGAGGGGTGCTGAATTGGATTTACACTGAACTGGATTTGCATTTCGATTGCATTTGGATGCACAGTGGGATTCAAAGCAGGATGGTTTGTGTCCTGAATTTGGAACTGGAAAACCATCAGTCAGGTGCTGAATGTCAGAAAAGTCTATCATTGAGGAAGATTCTAAATGGCATAAAAGAAGGTAAACTAGGTGACATCATGATCATTAGCAAATCCACTGAGGAGCCAAGCATAGCACATTTTATGTGCCACTAGCTAATATGAAAAATTCGGTGAAGTAATTTCTTTGTCAGCAAGGAATGAAACAATCTACAGGATATTTTCCCTGTTTGGTTTAAATTAATCAGTGTATTGGTGTTAGGTATGTACAATATAGCCTTATGTACAACAGAGCTCATATCTCACAGTTGTGATTGGGCTTCTCTCTGCTGCTCATGCAGAGCTTCTGTATACTTAAATTCTCTATGAGGAAGAACTCTCTAACCTTATCCCTTAGCCTGTAGAGAAAAAGTCATGACTGCTTCATTGCTGCATTATCAAAAGATCTTGGGCCAACATAATTTTTCTTTAAAGGTTTTCTTTTTTTTAAGATTTTATTTATTTATTTGACAGCAAAAAAGAGAGAGAGAGAGCACAAGCAAGGGGAGTGGCAGGCAGAGGGAGAAGCAGGCTCCCCACTGAGCAAGGAGCCCAATGCGGGACTCCATCCCAGGACCCCAGGATCATGACCTGAGCTGAAGGCAGATGCTTAATGGACTGAGCCAGCCAGGTGCCCCTTGTCAAGGGTTTTCATTAGATAATACCAAACCTTGAGTTTTATGTCTTATTTTTAAAAATTTGACTAACTTAAACATTAGTTATTTTATGAAAGATACAGAGTCTGTAAAGTTTGTTATTAAGCTTGGACATGAAGTTAAAGAGAGTAATTGCTTTTGAGCATAGAACTATAGCATTTGGGCTCTTTCTGCTCCTAGAAAAGTGCTGAGCCAGAAAAATTAAGAATATGCGTACACAGTTCACAAATCATGATGTGCTCAAAAGCCCTGGTTGCCTGAATAAATTTGTCCTTCAATCTCCCACCCTTCTTTCTGATCTGCAGTAGGGCAACAAAAGATAAATTTCAAAACAACTGTTTTGGTTCCAAGACATTTGCCCTGCCTTTGCTTCTCCATCCTGAAAGTTAAGGTGGGTCCTTCTCCTGTAGACTCACAGTGGGTAGCCTCAAGGATGGCATTGAGGCTCAGCTTTGTGGACTGGTACCAAGCCTATGGAGTCAAATCCTGCTCTGTGAGCACTAAGCAGCCCAAGGCCACCAGCACGGAGGGAAAAGCGAGCACTGGGTCACCACATCAGCTTCTGGGATTATTACCTTATTGTTTCTTGATGTGTACCCTGGAGATACATTTCAGGGGAAGAGCCCCAGTTCTTTCCAGCTCCAAGTAGGGAGTTTATGACAAGAGAGTGCATGTGTGGGATCTCTGGAGCACAGTCCCTATTATAGCCAGTATCTGAAGTCCTGTTTTCATTGCCAGCTTCCCGAGCGAACTTTATTGCAGAAAGAAGCTATTTTTTTTTCTATCTTATTAGAACTGCAGAGGAAAACTAATTTTCCCTGATTTTTGTTGCAAAAAGGTAATGAGATTCCTTTACACCATACCAGGATCACAATAAATACTCTTGAATACATTTAATAAACAGTAAGGCCAGTTGGATTAGGGAAGAAAACTTAGTCAGCATTAATAAAGCTATTAAAAATGCTTCCCTCCAAGTACCAAGGAATAGCAGCAATAATAATAGTGGGGCAAATCTCATCTGTGGAGATGTGTTGGTGTTTACAGTCATGGCCTGAGTAACAGCTTCTCGTTTGTAACACCTTTTTTCTTCCATTTTACATAGAAATGACATGGGGTTAGAAGTAAACCTACACCCATATAGTTAATTAATCTACGATAAAGGGGCAAGAATATACAATGGGGAAAAATGGTATTGGGAAAACTGGACAGCCACATGCAAAAGAATGAGACTAGACTGTTATCTCACAATGTACACATTTACTAAAAAGGGATCAAAGTCTTGAATGTACAACCTGAAACCATGAAAATCCCAGCAGAAAACACAGGCAGTAAACACCTTGACATTTGTTTGGCAATGATTTTTTGGATCTGACTCCAAAAGCAAAGCCCACAAAATAAAAAATAAACAAGTGGGACTACATCAAAAAAAATGCTTCTGCACAGCAAACAAACAACAACAACAACAAAACCCAAATGAGAAGACAACCTGGTGAATGGGAGAAAATGTTTGCAAGTCGTATGTCAGATAAAGATTTATTATCTAAAATACATAAAGTATGTATACAACTCAATAGCAAAAAACTCAAAAAATCTGATTGAAAAATGAGTAGAAGACATGAACAGATTTTTTTTTAAGAGGGAGAGAGAGAGGGAGGGAGGGCAAGGGGTAAGGGGAGAGAGAGAGGGAGAGAGAGAATCTTAAGCAGACTCCATGCCCAGTGTGGAGCCTGACCCAGGGGCTCAATCTCACAATCCCGAGATCATGACCTGAGCCGAAATCGAGTTGGACACTTAATCGACTAAGCCACCCAGGTGTCCCTGAACTGATATTTCTCCAAAGAAGATATCCAGATAGCCAACAGACACATGAAAAGATGCTCTACATCACTCATCATCAAGGAAATGCAAATCCAAACCACAATGAGATGTCACTTTATAACTGTCACCATGGCTAAAATAAAAAACACAAGAAACAATAGGTGTTGGTGAGGATGCTAAGAAAAAGGAATCCTCATGCACTGTTGGTGGGAATGCAAGCTTATATAGCCACTCTGGAAAACAGAGTGGAGGTTCCTCAAAACCTTAAAGAGTTTTAACTCAAAGAGTTAAAAATAGAACTACTCTACAAGCCAGTAATCATATTATTGGGTATTTACCCCAAAAATACAAAATCACTAATTCAAAGGGATATATGCACCCTATGTTTATGGCAGCTTTATTTACAATAGCCAAACTATGGAAGCAGCTCAAGTGTTCATCAATAGATGAATAAATAAAGAAGTGAGATATATATTATATATATGAAATTATATATATATGGAATATACAAAATATTATACATATTATATTATGGAATATTATTCAGCCATAAAAAATGAAATCTTGCCATTTGCAATGACATGGATGGAGCTAGAGAGTATAATGCTAAGTGAAATAAGTCTGTCAGGGAAAGACAAATACCATGTAATTTCACTCATATGTGGAATTTAAGGAATAAAACAAATGAGCAAAGGGAAAGAAAGAGAGAGAGGCAAATCAAGAAACAGACGCTGAACTCTAGAGAACAAACTGCTGGTTACTAGAGGGGAGGTGGGTGGGGAGATGGGGGAAATAGTGATGGGGATTAAGGAATTCAACTGTCATGATGAGCACTGGGTGATGTATGGACATGTTGTATCACTATATTGTACACCTGAAACTGATGTAACATTGTATATTAACTAAACTGGAATTTTAAAAAACTACAACGAGACATCACCTCACACCTGTTAGAATGGTTATTATCAAAAAGACAAGATATAACAAATGTTGGGGAGGCTGTGGAGAAAGGGAACTCTTGGGAACTGTTGGAGGGCATGTAAGTTGGGGCAGCTACTATGGAAAACTGTGGAGGTTCCTCAAAAAATTGAAAATATTCCTATCATATGATCTAGCAATTTCAATTCTGGGTATTTATCTGAAGAAAACAAAAACACAAATTCAGAAAGATATCTTCACCCCCATGTTCAGTGAGGCATTATATATAGTAGCCAAGATATGGAAACAACCTAAGTGTCCACTGATGGTTGGATAAAGATGTGGTATATGTATATACACACAGGGGAATAGTATTCAGCAAAAAGGAATGGAATCTTGCCATTTGTGACAACATGGATAGAACTTGAGGGCATTATACAAAGTGAAATAAGATAGAGAAAGACAAATACCATATGATCTCACTTATATGTGGAATCTAAAAAATGAAACAAACAAAACACAAAAAATCAAACTCATAGATAGAGAGATGATATTGGTGGTTGCTAGAGGGATGGGGGTAGAGGTGAGGGTAAAATGGCTCAAACGGATCAAAAGGTACAAACTCCTAGTTATAAAATAAGTCACGGGGAGATAATGTACAACATGGTGATTATAGTTAATAATACTGTACTACCTATTTGAAAGTTGCAGAGAGAGTAAATCTTAAAAGTTGTCATCACAAGAAAAAGAAGAAAAAAATGTCTGCAACTGTGTTTAATGACTGTGTTTAATGACTGTGTTTAATGACAGATGGTAACTAGACTTTTTGTGGTGAACAATTTGCAATGTATACAAATATCAAATCATTATGTTGTACACCTGAGGTATTAATATAATGTTCTATATAAATTAAACCTCAAAAAAAAGAACAACAACAACAACAAAAAAAAAAAACCCTGCAACCCCAGAATAGTCTTTCTTATTCCAGTAAAGATTAGCTCTCATAAATGTTACAACACTTCTCAGGGATTATTTACCCTTTAGTAAATGTGATGAAACCTCTCAAAGGATTAAAGCTATGTGGGAGAAATGTCCAGCTATGCAGCAATCTGTGGTAGAAAGAGTCAATTCTCCTTCTAGCTTACCACCTCCCTTGGATAGTGTACAGGTAAGAATTTCCTTGGTTCTAGAGTCCTTGCCTAGAAGAGTGGTTTTCAACGTCTGGAGACATTTTTGGTTGTCACAGTTTAGGAGGTGCTATTGGTACCTAGGGTAGAGAAGCCAAGGATGTTGCTAGACACCCTAAAATGCATAGATAGTCTCTCTCCAAAGAATTATCTGATTCAAAATGTCAATAGTACTGAGGTTGAGAAACCTGATTTAGAACAATAGTGAGGGTTTCAAACAAAAGCATTCAGGAGCAGATATTGGGTGGCCTCAATCGTACAATTGGAGTAAGCTGGTGGGGAGGAATGAAGAGAGGGCATGTTAAGGATTCTTCTTATGAAGGCTTCAGTCTGTTTCTCTGTTTGCAGGGCCTGATTCCCTATGTGGCCAGGCACCATGAGGTGAAATGCTGTGGGGCATTTTCTCCACCATAGACAAACTCATGTGAAATTGAGGTATAAACCAGGTCAATATACTACCTTATAACTAGAGATATAATTTGTGAATAGATGCTTGAATCATCTTACCAGGATAATCTCTCCCTGCAGGGAACTGCAGGGATGAACATATAATCAGAAGAAATCGACCAAGATTTCTTGGTAAACATACACTCAGAAAAAGGGGAGTTGGCTGGACCAGTGGCATATCCTATGAGAACTTTCTGTCTCTGAGGCCACTGTTCATACATCTGTCAAAGAGACAAAATGCTGGAGTGGTGGGGGGTGGGAGGGATCGGGTGGCTGGGTGATAGACACTGGGGAGGGTATGTGCTATGGTGAGAACTGTGAATTGTGTAAGACTGTTGAATCACAGACCTGTACCTCTGAAACAAATAATACATTCTATGTTAAAAAAAGAAAGATAGCAGGAAGGGAAAAATGAAGGGGGGGAATCGGAGGGGGAGACAAACCATGAGAGACTATGGACTCTGAGAAACAAACTGAGGGTTCTAGAGGGGAGGGGGGTGGGGGGATGAGTTAACCTGGTGATGGGTATTAAAGAGGGTACGTACTGAATGGAGCACTGGGTGTTATATGCAAACAATGAATCATGGAACACTACATCAAAAAACAATGATGTAATGTATGGTGATTAACATAACATAATAAAAAAAGATATCACACTAAACAAAAAAAGGGACAAAATGCTTTTTTATTCATAATTTTTAATTAAAAACAATTTAAAAATAAAAATTATATGTGTCAGGTGTACAATGTGATGTTTTGTCATACATACATATTGTGAATGGATTAAATCACCAGTCAAGCTAATTAACGTATCCAGCATCTCACATGGTTACCACCTGTGTGTGTATGTGTGTGTGTGTGTGAGAGAGAGAGAGAGAGAGAGAGAGAACTTAAGATCTACTCTCTTAGCAGATTTCAAGCCCACAGTACAGGATTAACTAGAGTCACCATGTGGTGCATTAGATCCCCTGAACTTACTTATCATACGTAACTGAAGCTTCATACCCTTCAACCAACACCTCCCCTGCCCTTGGTAGCCCCATTCTTCTACTCTCTGCTTCTGTAGATTTGAGTTTTTTAGATTCTACATATAAATGACATCATGCCTTATTTTTCTTTCTCTGTCTGGCTTATTTCACTTGATATTATGTCCTCCAGTTTCATCCATGTTGTCACAAATGGCAGGATTTCCTTCTTTTCTTTTGTTTTTTAAAGGTTTTATTTTTAAGTAATCTCTACACCAACATGGGGCTCGAAATCACAACCTCCAAATCAAGAGTCACGTGCTCCACCAACTGAGCCAGCCAGGAGCCCTTTTCTTTCCTTCTTCTTTTTTAAGGCTGAATAATATTCCATTGTTCCTTTTTCTCTGCATCCTTGCCAGCATTTATCTTGCTCTCACCCTCTTGATAGTAGCCATTCTAACAGGTGTGACATGACATTGCATTGTGGTTTTGATTTGTTTTTTAAAGATTTATTTATTTGTGAGAGCGAGAGAGTGCAAGTGGGGGGAGAGGCTGAGGGAGAGAATCTCAAGCAGAGTCCCCACTGAGCATGGAGCCTGACATGGGGCTCGAACCTAGGATCCAGAGATCACGACCTGAGCTGAAACCAAAAGCCCAATGCTGAATCCACTAAACCACCCCCCCCTGCATTGTGGTTTGATTTGCCTGTCCTTGACAATTAGTGATGTTGAGCACCTTTTCATAAATGCATAATTTTTATGTATAATTTGTAGAATGTGTATAATTCTCCCTATAACGTATTCTAGGAGTTTTATGGCCTCTTGTCTTCTGTTTAAGTCTTTAAGCCATTTGGAGCTGATTTTGTATATTGTGTAAGAGTCCAATTTAATTTTTTTGTATGTGATTATCCAGCTTTCCCAGCATCATCATTGAGGAGACTGTCCTTTCCTGTTGTGTGTTCTTGGCACCCTGTTGAAGAGTAGCTGTGTCATCTTCAATTTCTTTCCTCAATGTTTTATAGTTTTCATCATACAGAACTTTTACCTCCTTGGTTAAATTTATCCCCAAGTATTTCATTCTTTGTGGTATTATTGTAAGTGGGACTGTTTTATTGATTTCCTTTTTGGGGAGTTCCTTGTTGGTATAAAGAAATACTGCTGGTTTTTGAATGTTGATTTCATAACCTGAAACTTAACTGAATTCATTTATTAGTTCAAACAGTTTTTTTTTCATGGAGTCTTTTTAGGGCTTTCTACATATAGGATCATGTCATCTGCAAACAGAAATAATTCTACTTCTTTCTTTCTGATTTTGATGCCTTTCATTTGTTTCTTTCTCTTATCTAATTGCTCTGGTTAGGACTTCCAATACTACATTGAATACAGGTGGCAAGAGTGGGCGTCCCTTGCCTTGTACTGGACTTTAGAGGAAAATCTCTGTTTTCCCCTCAAAATTATGATGTTAGTTGTGGGATTTTCATAAATGGCCCTGATTATAGTAAGTTCCTTTATATTGGTTTTGTTGAGAATTTTTATCATAAATGAATGCTAAACTTTGTCAAATACTTTTTCTGCATTTATTGAGATGACCATGTGATTTTTATTTTTCATTATGTTAGTATACTACATCACATTGATTGATTGGGGTAAATTGAATCAATATTGTATACTAGGGATGAATCCCACTTGGTCATGTTGTATAATCTTTTTGACGTGTTGATGAATTCAGTTTGCTAGTATTTTATTGAGGATTTTTGCATCTAGGTTCATCAGAGATACTGCTCTATAGCTTTCTTTTCTTGAGGTGTCTCTAGCTTTGGTATCAGGGTTATATTGGCCTTATATAATAAATTCTGAAGCATTCCCTTTTCTTCTGTTTCCAGAAGAGTTTAATAAGGATTGGCATTAATTCTTCTTTGAATATTTGTTAGAATTCACCTGTAAAGACATCTGGTCTGGGGCTTTTATTTCTTGGGAGGCTTTTTGTTTTTTCGTGTGTTTTTTTTTTTTCCCCCTTGGGAGGTTTTAAATTACTACTTCAATCTCTTTATTTTTTATTGGTCTGTTCAGGCTCTCTAATCCTCCTTGATTTCATTTTGGTTACATTGTATGCTTCTAGGAATTCATCCATGTCTTCTAGGTTATCCAATTTGTTGGTGTATAATTGTTCATAAAAGTTCCTTATTATTCTTTTTATTTCCAAGGCATTCCTTGTAATATTTCCCTTTCATTTCTGATTTTATTTATTTGAGTCTTCTCTCCTTTTTTTATTAGTCTGACTATGGGTTTTGGTTTTTATTTTCTGATTTATTTCTGCTCTACTATTATTTCTTTCCTTCTGCTAACTGTAGGCTTTATTTCTTCTTTTTCTAGTTCCTTGAGGTGTAAAGTTAGGTTGCTTATTTGAAATCTTTTGTTTTAAAGATTTTATTTATTTACTTTAGAGAGAGAGAGAGCACAAGTGGGGAGAGGGGCAGAGGCAGAGAGAAACTCTCAAGCAAACTCCACAGTGAGTGTGGAGCCCGACATGTGGCTTCATCCCATGACCCTGAGATCATGACCTGAGCTGAAACTAAGAGTCGGTTGCTTAACTCCTTAAGCCACCCAGGCACCCCCCCCTTTTTTTTTCAGTGTAAGCATTTATTTATAAACTTCCTAATAGTGCTTTTGCTGTATCTCGTGAGTTTTGGTATGTTGTATTTTTTTTCTTTTTTAATTTAAATTCAATTAGCCAAGGTATAGTACATCATTGGTTTTTGATATGATGTTCAATTATTCTTTAGTAAAGCACCCAGTGCTCATCATATCACATACCTTCTTTAATGCCCATCACCCAGTTACCCCATCCCCCCACCCATCTCCCTTTCCACAACCCTGTTTGTTTCCCAGAGTCGAGTCTCATATGGTTTGTCTCCCTCTCTGATTTCTTCTCATTCAGTTTCCCACAACCCCACCCCTATTATCCTCTGCACTATTCCTTATGTTCCACGTATGAGTGAAACCATATGATAATTGTGTTTCTCTGACTGACTTATTTCACTTACCATAATACCTTCCAGTTCCATCCATGTTGATGCAAATGGTAAATATTCATCCTTTCTGATGGCTGAGTTATATTCCTTTGTTTATATGAACCACATCTTTATTCATTCATCTGTTGAAGGACATCTTGGCTCCTTCCACAGTTTGGCTATTGTGGACATTGCTGCTATGAACATTGGGGTGCAAGTGCCCCTTCGGATCACTACATTTGTATCTTTGGGGTAAATACCCAGTAGTGCAATTGCTGGGTCATAGGGTAGCTCTATTTTTAACAACCTGAGGAACCTCCACACTATTATCCAGAGTTGCTGTATCAGCTTGCTTTCCCACCAATGGTCTCTAAAGGCAAGGGAAACAAAAGAAAAAATGAACTATTGGGACTTCATCAAGATAAAAAGCTTCTGAACAGCAAAGGAAACAGTCAACAAAACTAAAAGTCAACTTATAGAATGGGTGAAAATATTTGCAAATGACATTACAGATAAAGGGCTGGTTTCCAAGATCTATAAAGAACTTCTCAAACTCAACACCCAAAAAACAAATAATCCAGCCAAGAAATGGGCAGAAGACATGAATAGATACTTCTCCAAAGAAGACATACAAATGGCTAACAGACACATGAAAAAAGGTTCATCATCATTAGCTGTCAGGGAAATTCAAATCAAAACCACATTGAGATATCACCTTACACCAGTTAGAATGGCTAAAATTAACAAGACAGGGAACAACAAATGTTGGCGAGGATGTGGAGAAAGGGGAACCCTCTTACACTGTATTTTAATTTTTATTTGTCTCAAAATATTTTGAAAATTCTCTTTGGATTCCTTGTTTGAGTCAATGGTTATTCAAGATTGTGTTTTTGGCTTCCATGTATTTGTGAATTTTCCTATTTTTCAGTGTTGATTTCTAGTTTCATTCCATTGTGGTCTGAAAAGATGCCTTTAATAATATCTATCTTATTAAAAATTGAAGACTTATCTTGTGGCTTAACATGTGACATATCTTGGAGAATATTCTGTGTGCTTGAGAAGAATGTGTATTCTGCCACTGTTGCATGGAAAGATCTAAACATGTCTATTTGGTTCATTTGGTCTGTAGTGTTGTTCGAGATAGCTCTTTCCGTATTGATTTCCTGTCTGGATGTTCTTTTCATTATTGAAAGTGGAGTATTAAAGTTTCCTACTATTATTATATTGCTGTGAATTTCTCCCTTCAGACCTGCCAGTATTTGCTTTATATATTTAGGTATTTTGATATTGGGTGTGTATACATTTATAATTCTTATATCTTCCTGTTGAATTGGCTCTCTTATTATTATATAATGACTCTTTTTCTCTAGAAGCAGTTATTGACTTAAGTATACCCACTACTGCTTTAATTTGGTACCATTTTCATGGAATAACTCTTAGGAACGAGATACTCTTGATGGGTGAGGGGAAGTTTCACTGGATGGAACTCTGATCCTCTGCCACTAGAATAGCTCTATTTATATTTGCTTTATTCATTGGGGTTTCATTTAAAATTTCATTAGGGAAAAAAATGGTTCTACTACTTACAACATTAGAAAATCCTCTGTGTTGTCCATTGACCTGCCACTCCTCCCTGACATTCTGACATTTTTCCTCTCTGGCCAGTTTTTCACAGATGCTCTAGGCTGAATCTTATTGTATTTACAGAGCTCTTCTCCAGACAGGCCACTAAGGATACAATCAATTATGTTTTGGTTTATTAAACTGTAATCCCTATGATGGATTGAATTGTATTACCACAAAAGCCCTAACTCCTGGTGCCCCTGAATGTGACCTGACTTAGAAATAGGGTCTTGGCAGATTGGAGGTAAGATGATCCTTTCAGTTCAGTATGACTGTGTCCTTATAAAAGAGGACATTTAGACCCAGGGACAGACATGCACATAGAGAGAACATTATGTGAAGAAGAGGCATCTGCAAGCCAAGGGATATCAGAGATCTCTGGCAAACCACCGCCTGGAACAGATCTCCTGCCAAAACTGATCTGATCTCAGACTTCTAGCCTCCAGAACAGTGAGACGGTAAGTTTCTGCTGTTAAACAACCCAGTTGGTAGTCCTTGGTTATGGCAGTCATAGAAAGCTATGGAAGTCCACATTCCAGCTCTGAGCTTCCAAGCCACTGAGATTGGAGGTTTCAGTGTTCCCAGACCTTGTCAGTTGCACACTGACCGCTTATCTCTGGGACTATTTTCACCTCTAGATAATCTCATTCATCAGGGGTGATTGTTCATGAGCTTCACTTTAAGCTGGAAGCCTTATTTCCAAATTCTTGTAGGGGTACAGGGCACATGTCTCATAAATTCTTCCTTGTACCAACAAGACCTCATATACTGGGGCTTCTTTTTGGTCTCTAAAATGCAGAAGTGAGAGGACTGATGAGAAAATCAAGTGAGAAGCAATCAAGGCTTAGAAAAAAAACAGCTGGCTCACAGTGGGTTCGTACTATTAATAAGATTATCTTAGCTTATTCTTTTCAGAAGTAGATTTATTGTTGTGATTATGATTATTATTATTGCCAAAAAGTCAAGGGAATGGGAGCGTCAGGAACTTCTTAATTATCTAAGTATACCTAGTCTTAAATTGGGGAATGAGTTGGCAAAACAGACCTTGACAGCCAGCAGTTCAAATAAGTTGGTGCAAGATTAATAGGTTTCTAATTGCCAATTTCCATGCAAATGTAGTTAAGGCAGTAGCTGCTGCCTTATAATAAGCTGGAGGCTTATTTGCATTGTTTTCTAAGACCTTTAGCAGTTTTGCAAGTCATCGGGAGTTTAAAACCAATAGGTAGTTACCTCACAGAGAATCTTTAGCTTCTGCATACTGGGGCTCAAAAACCAGGGCCGGCACAATGTTAAGTCCAGCTCTCAGAGTCCTCTAGCACATTCACAGACAGACTCAAGCAGCCTCCTCTAGGCTCTCTTCCTAAAAAACAAATATTTCCACCCTGGACCTCTTCCAAGCTCTTCTGCCTTAACGATAGACATCTCATCCACTGAATTGCTCCGAGTCCTAAGAATCATCCTTGATGGCTCCCTCCCTTGCTCATTCGCAGTCAAGCCATTACCAAGTGCTGTCATTTTTGACTCCTAAGTATCTATAAATCCACACCCCTCTCCTGACTGCCAGCCCCCAACATATCATGACTTCTTATTTGCAGGATGGTAATAACCTCCTGACTGGCCTCCTTTCATCTTTTCTTGTTCTGACATAAACATAGACAAAGACATAATTCTTGCCCTCATCTAGCTTAACCTGGAAGGGGTGTGGGGTGGAGGAGGAAAACCATTAATCAAAAAAATTATATAACTTTTTATGAAGGTAAAATCATAATGGTGATACATGCTAAGGAGAGGTGCATGGGCTATACAAACTCTTATCAGGGGAGCTGATCCTCTTGGGGAAGCCTTCCTCTAGAAAATGATGATTGAAAGGTGTGGATTAACCCAGGTAGAGGGCTAGAAGGTGGGGGAGCCCCTTGCATGAGGGAGCAAGGCTTGTTGAGGAAAGAAAAGTCAGAGAGGCTGGTGTAGACCCAGAGGGGCAATGTGAAGGCTTTGGATCTCTATCCTAAGAGCAGTGGGAACACAATGATAGGTTGTATGGGTGAGTGTATATTGTGGCCTATTGAACAACAGGAATTTGATCAGATTTGATTTTTGGAAAGATCTCTCTGGCTGTAGGGTAGTAAGTAGACTTGAGGAGAAGAGGTAGGAGACTACTGTAGAAGGCCAGGTCAGAGATGACAGCTGTGGACCAGAGAGCTGGTAATGGAAGTAGGGCAAGTGGCCAGACTTCATAGGTAAATTAGTGGGACTTCCCACTGCTCTTCTGAGGAAGCACATAGGATGGCCGTCTGTTCTGTCTTATGAGATCACGTAAAGGTTCTTTCAGAAATAAGTCTGGGCTGAGACCTGAGACACAAATAGGGAGGGGGTCTTCAAAAGGACACAGGAGTAGGGTATGAGGATAGGAGGTAAAAAGTGTCAGATACCAGTCTGTGAACATCTAGAGAGCAGCAGGGACCGTGTCTTTTTGCCTCGTGTCCTCCAATCCAGTGTCTAACCTTGAACCTGGCATATTCTGAAAGGGAATAGTGGTTGACTTAACATGAGTGAGCTTAGGAATGGTTATTAAAGGCAGTCTGTCTGATGTCAAGAGTCAAACTCTTTTCTCTCTGTCAGGCTGCTTCAGTAGTATTCAAAAAATATTTCTATCTCTTTATTATAGATAAGGAAACTAAAATAGATAGAATTTCAAGCCTAAGCAGGAGAAAAGACTGACTTCATGGCAGATTAAAACAGAAATGATTAGGGAAAGACAGGCTTTTGTTAGACCTGTAGATTTATAAAGTCATAGTTAGTATAAATCAATATTTTTTTTCAGAACAATCAAAGTTTGTCTCTAAGTTTATGTATATCAGAGCCCTAAGATCTGATTTTATTTATTATTTATTTATTTATTTATTTATTTATTTATTTATTTATTTATTTATTTTAAGATCTGATTTTAATGTTGGGGTCAAGAGAAGGTTGAGGACTGTTAATTAGAAATTTTGTTTTTTGTTTTATTTTTTGTCCAGTATGCTTATAAATCTCCCTAAGTGATAGCAACCAGTCATATATAAGTCAAAATGGGCAAAATTGGGGTGCCTGGGTGGCTCAGTCAGTTAAATGTCCAACTCTTGATTTTAGCTCAGGTCATGATCTCAGGGTCCTGGGATTGAGCCCTGTGTCAGGCTCCATGCTCAGTGTGCAGTCTGCTTGACATTCTCTCTCTGCTTCTATCTTCCTCCCGACACCCCCTCCCTGGCTTCCTGCTCTCTCTCTCAAATAAATAAATAAATAAATAAAATCTTAAAAAAGAGTAGGCAAGATTGTGCTCTAGTAACAAAATAAACTCCAAATTTTGGTTTCTCTTAAAAAAAAAAGCTTATTTATTTATTTATTTTCTTTTGTAAAAAGATTTAGTCATAATTGATATATACAACATAATGACTGGTGCATGTGTATATATATATATATATATATATATATATATATATATATATATATATATACTGCAAAATGAGTAAATTTAGTTAATGTCTACCACCACACATTTTTTTCTTATAATGAGGACTTTAAAGATCTACAGTCTTTGCAACTTCCAAATATTTGAAAGTTGAGTGTTTCAAATACTGTGAAATAGTGTCACCATGCCTACATTACCCCCCCAGGACTTACTTATCTTATCACTGGGAGTCTGTACCTCTTGACCCCCTTCACCTATTTGCCAACCCCCACCTCTGACAACCACCCATCTGTTCTCTGTATCTATGAGTTCATTTTTTTAAGACTCCACATATAAATGAGATCTTACAATACCGATGACCCTTGAACAACATCAGTTTGAATGGCACAGGTCCACCTATATGCGGATATTTTTTCAAAGATTTTATTTATTTATTTATTTATTTATTTATTTATTTATTTATTTATTTAGAGTGTGAGCAGGGGGAGGGGCAGAGGGATGGGGAGACAAGCAGACTCCTTGCAGAGTGCAAAGTCCGACAAGGGGCTCTATCCAAGACCCTGAGATCATGACTGGAGCTGAAATCAAGAGTCCCACACTTAAATGATGGAGCCACCCAGGTGCCCCATGATTTTCCTAATAACATTTTCTTTTCTCTAATTTACCTAATTGTAAGAATACATTATATAATGCATATAACATACAGTATACAATGTATGTGGTAAGGCTTCCAGTCAACAGTAGGCTATTAGTAGTTAAGTTTCTGGAGAATCAAAGTTATATGGTGGATTTTTGATTGTGTGGGGTTGGCGCCTGTCACCTTTGTCTTTCTCTGTCTGACTTACTTCACTTAGCATAATACCCTCCATGTTGTAGAAATCTCAGTTTCTTAACAGAGCAAAAGGTAATTTCTTGTTTGTGACTCAGGGACCCAGGCTGATGGATACACTGAAACCTCAAAAACAACCTTTATAACCAGGAGAAGAGAAAACACAAGAAAACAAAAAAGACGAGAGATTGATGTAGGCAGGGCCTTTGATACACAACACTTCTGCTCACATCTCAGTACTGGGCTCTGTGTAACTTCATCGGGACTGGGAGACAGTCTCTGTGTAACTAGAAAGGAAATGAAAATTGGATATTTCATCAACTACAGAGTCTCTAATCTCCTTATTGAGGTGACATGTTTCCTGACTTTGATAGATCTGCGTACTTCTGGTTCCATGCAAAGTATCTCCTTAGAATAAGGAACAAAGTGTTCTCTCTTTCACTTCTAAGGAAATCAGAGAAATAGTTGGTGCCAGGGATGAGAGGAAGTAGACACAGATTTTCTTAGTACCTACTATGTACCAGGCACTATCCTAAAGATTTACAGAGCTGAACTCACATAGGAGGGAAAGAACTCATAGTTTTGGCTTTTATTCTTGGCCAGAGCTGGTCCTTGTGCCATAGCTTCAGAGTTACCTTCTCAAGTGTTTGGTATCCATAAACCAATTTAAAACAAACACAGACCACCGATTTAGGTAAACATATACTTTAAAAAATATACGTAAATTGTATTACTTAAAATAATGATAACTATGATCACAGTAGTGAGTGAGATGATATCTTCAATTTTCACCAAAATAATTCTATTGAGCTTGAGGGCAAGTAACTTGAGCCATAGATCAGATTCCCAGTTCTTATTCATGCCTTTTATTTCTATTACATTAGAAATACCAAATTCACAATTATAAGTCCTCTAGAGAGGTTACAAATATTTGGTGGCTGTCGGTGCTGAGAACTGGTCACAATGAAACACCAGAAAATTCAAAAGTATAATTAGGGAGATAGGAGAAAATAGATTACTAATGAACTCACTGATTGCATGCTGTTCTGGAAATTAAAATGATATTTTATTCAGATATTAGATGCGATTTTACATGTTTTTCATGGTCCATGATTAATTTTGTCCTCTAATGAGTGACATAAAATATCAAAATATTTGGACAGAGTTGAATCTTTAGCAATTGACTTACTCAGTTCATTAGTTAGACTTCTTATAAATTCTGATTAAAATCCCGATGTAATATGTGCATGTTATTTATGACCTCACATACATTGTTCAGTTAATTTCTTTAGCTGAGCCACTCAAGATGGCAGAAATGATTTTTACCACAATTGCCATGTCATGAAAAAATGTTTTCTTATTTCTCCCCTCATTTCAGAAATGGACATGGGCATTTTGTCTTCAGCAAGGTCTTGTCCTTATTGCTCATTTCCTTGTCCAGCATGTGTGAAGATGTACACTAAGGAAAAAACTGTTTTAATGGTTTTCACTATTTTCTTCAACACTGAATCAAGAGGCACATTACTGACCACCAACCACTGTATGTTAATAGAGCAGTAAGTTTACAGATTAGGATTTAGAGACAACTTCTATTCAGGAAGGTAAGGACTAGTGCTCTGGTAGGAAAGGTGCCAACACACATATTTTCAATATAAAAATCAGACCAAGGGGTACCTGGGTGGCTCAGTTCATTAAGCATCTGACTCCTGATTTCAATTCAGGTTATGATATAAGGGCCATGAGATTGAGCCCCACATTGGGCTCCATGCTCAGCACAGAGTCTGCTTGGGATTCCCTCTTCCCCTTCCCTTGCTCACACATGCACATGTGTGTGTGTCTCTCTCTCCATTAAATAAAATCAGCAAAAAAACCCCACAAAAATCGGACCAATAAATGATTGTTCTTGCTTTTAATGGCATTGATTTTCAATGCTAAACAGATAAAAGTCCCTCTGTTATATATACGATACATTTTCCAAGTGCTGACTCAGGCTTTGTACAACAGTGGCACTATTCATCCCCAACGCAAACTATTTTCACACACACATACATGACGGTGGCTATTCCTCCATATTGAATGCCAGTACTTTGCTCAGAATTCCATCTCAGGAAGAATCTGTGCCAATAGCACGTTCTGCATTCTCTTGGAGCATCATTTCATAAACCTTCCTCCTGTTTTATAAGATTTTTGGCAATCCTGTAGCTTGCCCCAGTTTTGCTATAAAGAATGCAACTTTGAATGATGACTTTGTGGTTTTGGTTTCTTTCTTTTTTGTGTGTGACTAAAATCATTAATTTTGTACTAAAAAGCATTCTTTTGCAGTTGTTGCTGGACAATTTAATGGGCTTACAAGTTAGGGTACTGTCTTTGCAAATGGTGAAACATTCCTCAGTGGCTCCCTACCAACATTTGGCAAAGTACCATAACAGAGCACAGTAGAAGCCCTAGAAGCAAATATTCAATAAAAGCCAGTCTTTGTGTTTTCATTATTATGCTTCCTGTTCACCTGTTTCCTTATCAGCTGCTGCAGAATCCTCACCTGTCTCAGAGAGTGCATGGTGCTGGAATTCTTATTCCTCTTCATGTTTATTGTGTTATTCTGAGTTGTTATGTTTAGGTTCTATTTTCATCACTACTTGCATGCATCAATGCACCATTTTTGAGCCAGCCATCCCTTTTTGTCACTTTGGGGATATAATGCATCAAAATAATAATGAGAAAAAGTATAAATTAAACAATGTAAAAGATTACATGCCACTGACATGAAAATACATTAGCCAAGATACCCTGGACCTTGGAACGTTAACCAAGATAATCTAATTCATTCAGTTCCTTTAGTGTAAACAGATGGTTGAGGAATATAACCATTATCAAAAATACAAAATATTTTTGTTAAAGAACTAATTAATTTTTACATTTCTAATGTAAAATATAGATGTAAGTTAACCTATTTCATAGTTTTTTGCTCCCAAATGGTTAAACCACCTGTAAACAGCTTGACAGATTTCCAGGGTTTTCTGGGAATAGCCTGTAGTCAGAGACCCAGACTTGGATAAACTCTGACCTGGTAGGGAAGAGGGAGAGCTGCGGTTCGTTGCCCAGATTCCCCCTGCAGGCCAGAAGCTCTATTTCCCCAGGAAATAAGTAAATAAGACATTTGGCAGTTGACAGCTCTAGGCCGTTTCTCTCAGGGACTAGCCTTTGGCTGAAGAGAGCCTCCTTACCATGGTCACAATCCTTCTAATGGGTCAACACCCAACCAATGACCAGTAGATGTTGAATACACATATCTGGTCCTCTAATCTCAATTCAGGACAATTTTGGAGTATCACATTTCTCCATTCTCCTGTTGATGGACACTTCGGTTGTTTCAAATCTTTTGGTCTTATGAATTAAGTTTTTATGAGTGTTCTCTTGATGGACATATCAAGACACACTCTCTTCTCAGGTATATATCTAGAAATGCAACTGCTGAGTCATATGTTTAGCCTTAGTAGATAATGCAAAGAATTTTCCAGAGTGGTTGAACCAATTTCCATGGAAAATATTTGAGAGACTGCCAGTTTCACAATCTTCCCAAATTTGATATTTTCTTTTTCATTTTAGCTATTCTGGTGGGAAGGTGGTAGGTAGTATGCTGTTGTGATTTTGATTTGCATTTCCCTAGTAGGACTGATTTTGAGTTTTCCTATGCCTGTTTGCCATTTGGATATCCTCTTTTGTGAAGTGGGTAGTCTTTCACCTATTTTTATTTAAAAAATTTTTTAAAGATTTTATTTATTTGAGAGAGAAAGCACACACAAGAGCTGGGGGAGGGGCAGAAGGAGAGGGAGACATAGACTTTCTGCTTAGCAAGGAGCCCTGACTCCAGTCTGATCCCAGGACCTGAGCTGAAGGCAGGCACTTATCTGACTGAGTCATGCAGGTGTCCCTCACCTATTTTTTAAAAATTATTAAGTTGTAAGAGTTCTGGATATAAGCTCCTTAGTGTGTGTGTGTAAAAAATATAGATATATGAGAATATATATAATTTATCTGTAAGGGTATAGATAATATGACATAATATGAAGATACATATATAGATAGATAGATAGATAGATCATTTTATATGCACACATGTTTTTCAACCTATGGCTTACCTATTTACTTTCTTGATGATGTCTTTGATGTGTAGATTTGCTTTATTTCATTGAAGTTCAATTTGTCAAAAATTTTCCCTTGATGGTCTTTTGTGTCTTAAGAAACCTTTGCTTAACCCCAAGGTCATGAAAATATGCTCCTTTGTTTTCTTCTAGAAGGTTTATTCATTTAGCTTTCACATTTATGTCTATGATCCTTCCCGATTTAATTTTTTTTTTTTGTATAGGGTGAGATGGAGTCAGAAATTATTTTTCCAGGTAGATATCCAATTGCTCCAGCATCATTGATTTTTTTATTGACTATCCTTTCTCACTGAATTGAAGTGGAGACTTTGTTGTAAATCAAATTACCTTATAAGTATGGATCTATTGTTGGTCTTTCTTATTCTGTTCCACTTTTCTGTTTTTATATCTTGAACCCAATATTCTATTGCTTTATTTACTAAAGCCCTATAGTCAGTTCTAAAGTCTGGCAGTTTAAATCTTCCAAATTTGATCATCCCTTTCTATATGGTCTTAGCTTTTCTGGATTTCTTTTTTCTTTTTCTTTCTTTTTTTTTTTTGCATTTCCATGTGGATTTTATAATCAGTTTGTCAATTTAAATGAAAAATAAAACTGTTGGAAGTTTGATTGAGACTTCATTGAATGTATAGATCAGTTGTGAGGAGATTAATATCTTAACATAGCCTTCCAATTGATAAAGAGATGGTATACCTCTTTAGATTTCTTCAATTTCTCTTAACCATAATTTTTAGTTTTCAGTGTAGAGGTCTTGCACATATTTTCTTAGATTTATTTCTAGAACTTTAATAAATTTCTATTCTATTATAAATAGTACTGTTTTAAAATTCAGTTTTTCCAATTACTTTTTGCTAGTGTATAAAATATATAAAAACCCAAATGGTTTCTTTTTCTTTTTTTAAAGATTTTATTTATTTATTTGAGAGAGAGAGAATGAGAGATAGAGAGCACAAGAGGGAAGAGGGTCAGAGGGAGAAGCAGACTCCCTGCTGAGCAGGGAGCCCGATGTGGGACTCGATCCTGGGACTCCAGGATCATGACCTGAGCCGAAGGCAGTCGCTTAACCAACTTAGCCACCCAGGTGCCCATGATTTCTTTTTTAAAGAGACTTATTTATTTTAGAGAGAGAGAAAGAGAGAGAGTGGGGGGAGGGGCAGAAGGAGAGGGAGAGAGAGAATCCCAAGCAGACTCCCTGCCAAGCACAGAGCCTGATGTGGGGCTCTATCTCACAACTCTGAGATCATGACCTGAGCTGAAATCAGGAGTCAGATGCTCAACCAACTGAGCCACCCAGGCGCCCCTCAAAATCCAAATGATTTCTATCTATTAACTTTGCTTCCAGCAACTTTGCTAAGTTCACTTACTCATTCTAGTAGGTTTTACTGTAGATTCTTTTAGACTTTTCCATATAAAATCATATCATCTGCAAGCCAAAGCAATTTATTTCTTACTTCCATAATTTCCTGTAGCTATTATAACAAATTGCCACAAACTGTGTGGCTTAAAACAATAGAAATTTATTCACTCACAGCTCTGGAGGCTTGAAGCTGACATCAAGGGGCAGGTTCTCACCTTCTCTGGAAGTTCTTGGGGAGAATCTGTTCCTTATCTCTTCAGTTTTCTGGTGGCATTCCTTGGCTTGTGGCCACATTCCTCCAGTCTCTACCTCCTTCTGTGTGTCTGTGTTATCTCTCTCTGTTTCTGTCTTATGATGGCATAACTTGTAATGGAACATAGGGCCCACCAGGATAATCCAGGATGATCTCATCATCTCCGGATCCTTAACTTAATTACATCGGCAAAGACCTTTTCTCCAAATATGGTAACATTTTCAAGTTCCAGGGATTAGGTCTTTAAAGACCTTATGTCAACATACAGTTACATTCTGAGATACTGGGGTTAAAATTTAAATTTTAATAATTGGGGGAGGGGTCGCCTGGGTGGCTCAGTTGGTTAAGCATCTTCCTTTGGCTCAGGTCCTAATCCCAGGGTCCTGGGATGGAGTCCCACATTGAGCTCCCAGTTCAGCGGAGAGTCTGCTTCTCCTTCTGCTGCTTGCTCTCTCTCTCAAACAAATAAAATCTTAAAAAAAAAAAAAAAAGAATTTGGGCGTGGGGAGTCACCATTAAGTCCATAACAGATTCTCTTTGATTATGATGGGTGGCTTTAAATAATAACAAAAAACTTCCTGTGATGTAATACATGGAAATGTAACCCCCTGCGACGAAATGATTCCGTCCTGTTTGTGATGTGTAACACAGCAGAGTGGTGACCAGGGAACTGGTGAAGAGGGCCCTGTTCTGGCTCCCTGTGCCCAGACAGGCTCTCGGCTCTACCGCCTCCATCATCAAGTTCGTTCAACCCCGTGTTTTGATTTCCTCGTGTAAAATGGGATGGATGATACTTCCTAGTTAATGATGTTGAATTATTGTGGGGATTAGATAAGTTAATATTTGCAAAGTACTTCCAACACTTCTTGAAAGAAGTGTAGAATTTATATAGTATCCTGGAATTTTTTTTTTTTTAAGATTTATGTATTTATTGGAGAGACAGGGGGCAGGGAGGGGCAGAGGGAGAGGGAGAAAGAGGAATCAGACATGCCACTGAGCGCAGAGCCAGATGTGGGGCTTGATACCCCCACCCCCACCCCCTCGGATCATGATCCGAGCCCAATTCAGGAGCCGGTCACTTAAGCAGCTGAGCCGCCCAGGCGCCCCATACCTTGGGATTCTTAAAGCCGTGCTGCCACAAAGGGGCTCTGCCACCTCCAGTTTGCCTAGCTTCTCTTTAATCTGTGGCTGCATCAAAGCCAGGGCAGCTGCATCCCTTCTGTCTTCCATCTTCTCCTCATCATTCTGCAGTGTTACCTCTTGAGGTCCCCTCCAGAGCGCCTTTTCTTGAACCACCCACATCTTCCCCCAGTGGCCCAGTTGCCTCCTCCATGGCCTTGCTCCCTCCTCTCCTGACACTTGCCTATTCCACTCCCATCCTCCTTTCAGTCTGTCCCGGGACATAATCTGGCTCAAGCCCCACTTCTACTGGAATCTTGGGTCATGCAGCATGACTGAGCACGCCTGGGGTGTGCATCCTTCACAACTTGAGTTGGGCTTGTTGTGCTACTTGTTCCTTTGTTCTGCTCAACTTGCAGTTTTATCCCCATACTACCTGGTCCGTTTCCCAGGACTACTGAGAAGCCAGTGGAAGGGTGAATGCTGGCTCTGGGAAGTTCTGCTTACACCGTGCTGTCTCCAGCTGACCCAGAATTCAACATTCTGTGAATCCAGAAGCTCACTTCATCTCCCTACCTTTCAGATGCTGGTCAGGTTTGCTACAAATGCTTCCCACTTCCCCCGTGAGAATATTTTCCTCCTTGAAGATACTGTTTATCATTTTCTTTTGCCAACTGAGAGGCTCACATGAATTAATATTTAATTTTCAATGACAAAAGCATGCCAGAGAAATACCCAGTTTTGCAGACAGTGGCATTTTAATATCCCGAATGTCCTTTAATACCCCGCATTTGTTTTTCTGAAGTATCCCTTATCTTCACTGCATTTTTGCAGGTGGTGGAGGGGCAGTTTTATAGAAGGTTAAGGACCCAGACTTCCAACATAAAAGCTACCAACCTCAAATGGTTGTTTGTGTATTAAATGAAATTATGCTAAGAAAGTACTTCACAGAGTGCCCAGACCGTTAGAAAATCTCCATAAATGTTAACAGTTACCATCAGTACTCAAACCTTTCATGTTATTTACATGCACACTGTTGCATTTCACAAAGAGAATCATCATGTAATTTACATGTTTTCTTTCTCCGAACCCCGTGCATGCAGCTGTGCTTCCCTAGGACTTTGTTTAATTTTATTTATTTGAGAGAGAGGGAGATAGTGAGAGTGAGCATCAGCAAGGGGGAGAGGCAGAGGGAGAGGGAGAAGCAAACTCCTCACTGAGCAGGGAGTGCGATGTGGGGCTCAATCCCAGGACCCTGAGATCACGACCTGGGCAGAAGGCAGACGCCCAATGGACTTGAGCCACCCAGGCGTCTCTCCCTAGGACTTTGAAACAAATGGTTGTGCTAGAAGGAACCTACTCCTTAGGGATTGTGTGGCTATCAAATCGCTGGTCTTAGACAAGGCCAATGTACTCCTGGGAAATTGTGTGGGCTTTGCCCTTGACCTGATGTGAAACTTTCAGATGGTTCTGATTCCCCTGATCACTGTATTCCAACGTAAGCTATGTTGTCATTTAAAAATTTCACTGGGCTGGGTAGGGATAACGCTTACTTTGGGGAGAGCCACACACCAAAATTCTAGGGTTTTTACATGTTTTCATGCTGGTTATTCCCCATGTTGCTCTTCCCTACAGATCTCAAGTGAATTTTGGTATCTTGCTGCACTTTCTTTTCCTAAATATGTGACACATCTCATGTTAAGCAAGAACTTCAATTATTTTTATACCAAAGTTAGCAAATAAGTTTCATCTCTTGTAGCAACTGCTATTGATTGGTAATGGAAAACTGGAGTCCTGTGTTGAAAACGATTCTGTGGCGTTGGCTCCTGGTGGGGAAGAGTATTTGCCCAATTACTAGTACTGTGCTGGATGCAAGAGTCAAGGGCACTTGTCTTGTGTCTGCTGAATTTTACATTTGCTGACTCCCACAGCAGAGTGCCTTGGGGGTAAATCAGGTGTCAAAATTGCCTTTGTTCTGCCTGAGTGTGAATGCCAGGAGTAATAGGACTGAACTCACAGCCCTTCTCCTGTAGACACGGCTGAGAAGTCTGTGCTCCAAGCCCAGGGCGATGAGTGAAATATTGTGACCAATAAAACCGGATGAAAAGTGACAGCCTTTTTTTTCAAAACAACTTAAAAAATTGTCTGACATAATATGACTTTGTGGCAGATTTCCTTTTTGCAGTGGCATCAGTGTCATATTGATGTTAACCCAGAAGTCCTTTCCCTCTTTTGGCGGGGAGATAAAATCTAGATGCTGAGGTATTAGCATTGTCAAGACATTATATAGTTTAGGGACCAACAGAACAACTTCTGTCAAACCCTCTTCATCCCACTTGGTTTCAGACACCCAGGTCTATGCTGCCAATTCCTAAACCCTCGTTCTCACCCACACAGACACCCTCCTTACCTCCTTGGTCTTCATCTGTGGCGCCAGGCTGCACCCATGCGTGAATGGCCTTCCCACTCTGCCCGGACTCCAACACTGCCCGCCAGGCTGACGCTCTCTGAGAATGCCCTCCTGATGCTGCTTGGTCTCCTGACCCGCACAGGTCTGGCTTTGTTGTGTGGACACCCCCTCGCCCCACTCAGGCTCTGATGCCCGATATGAGGCTGCCCTCTACAGTGGTGCCCTTCTGTCCTCCCTAGGACTCGATTCCTCATATCATGCCAACCACATCATGGACAACCTCCTCTCCTGGCTTGGGCTCCAGCACCCCACACCAGGCATGCCCCCAAGTGATGCTGTCCTCTGCCCATCCCCCCTGTCAGCCTAGCCTGCACTGCCTTCATGAACAACTCGAGGACTGAGTTGGTCAGGACAGAAAGGGAAGGGAAGGAAAAGAGGAAGCACGTTTAAAAAGTTGATTATAAAAGTAGTTACTGAAAATATGGAAAGCCAGAAAAAGCAAAGACAGAACACACAAACTGATCATAACATCCCAGAGATACCCTGGTGAAAAGGCAGAGATTGGTATTTTGCTGTATATTCTTTCTCTCCTTTTTCTGTGCATAAGTATCTATATCTAAAACTCGTTTATATTCCCATCTCTATCTATCTGTATCCACCTTGTGCTTTTCTGAATGTTACTTATATTAGCTGTACCTGAACACAGAAAGCAAAAGTGATATCTTGGCATTTTTAAAGAGAAAATTTAAAGAGATATCTTGATATTTTTAAAGGCTGAGACTTTACCTATGACGCTAGGACTATTTTTTATAAACAAAGTCTGGAACTCCATCTTTTTGTTTTGTTTTGTTTTCCCAAAGATTTTGGTCAAGGAATTAGTATAGGACCTGAGCCAACCTATCGCAACTACTCTGTGTACAGGCATCCTGTCTGTAAAAAGAGGATAAAATCCTTGAATTCAAAATGCTTTTAGAATGGTTTGAATGCATTTTATGAATATAGTAAGTGTTCAAGAAATATTTAAATAAAAGAAGCAATTTAATGTATTTTCCCTAAACTTCTGGGGGTTATGGGCATCTCAATAAACATGCAATCAGCCTTAAAACAAAGAAATATCAGGATGCTTAAAAAACACTTTAATTTCGGGGGCACCTGGGTGGCTCAGTCGGTTAGGCATCTGCCTTCGGTTCAGGTCATGATCCTAGGACCTGGGATCAAGGCCCATGTTGGGCTCCCTGAAGAGCGGGGAGTCTGCTTCTCCCTCTTCCACCTGCTCATGCTCTCTCTCTCAAATAAATAAACAAAATCTTAAAAAAATACTTTAATTGTGAATTTAACCAAATTTCCATTACCATTCAAAACATATAGCATGTATTTTGGGCAAGAACATGGAAGGGCATAGCCAGAGTTTGAATAATGTTTTACTGGACTTAAATCTATTTATAATGTGTATTTATAAATATATAATGTATAAATATTTAAGTTAGTGGAAAAAAAAGGTAATAAAAGAGAAATGTGCTCCTCTTCTGTAGATCTGTGGATGTTCTTTTGAGTAAGAAACACAATGTTGGTGCTGAAGGAGAGATGAAACCAGATGCAGCTTTTTTTTTTTTTTAAGATTTTATTTATTTATTTGAAAGAGCAAGCACAAGCAGTGGGAGCGGCAGAGGGAGAGGGAGAAGCAGGCTCCTCGCTGAGCAGGGAGCCCGATGCAGGTCTTTATCCCAGGACTCCGGCATCACAGCCTGAGCCGAAGGCAGACGCTTAACCGACTGAGCCACCCAGGTGGCCCGGGTGCAGCTCTTCTATCAGCTTTTAGAGGAGAGGAGTGGCCGGAACCAGAACCGGCCTTCTCACTCCAGATCTCAGCCAGTAAGAAAAGAAGAGCCGGAGCTCAGCCCCGAGGACAGAGCCCCAATGAAATGTGTCCAGCACGACTTGCAGCAGAGGGTCGGTTTCAGAACTGTGAGTGGGGGTAACGATTGACCTGACTCAGTGAGGACACTCACCGATATCCAGCCGTCGCCCGCTGGAGACGACGCGGGGCGAAATCAACAGCAGGCCCTCTGGACCGGACGGCCGTGCCCTGCAGGCTGTCATCGTCCCGTCAGGTGCCTGAGCGCATCTCTGGCTTTGAGGAACCCATTTTTGAACGCTGGTCCTCACATTCCCTCCTGGCACCTCGTTATCCAAATCAGTATCTCTCTCTCCTTATTAGCTGCATAAATATTCATATTACTCAGTGTCAGAGCCTCAGGGCTCTTGACAATTTGTACCCTTTGTGATGCTGCTGGGAGCTGCCTGTGAGCGGGCTGGAACCTGGAACGGATTCCAAGGCAAGGATGCCCAGGCGGAGTTCAGGATGCTCGCCGCGGCCTTAGACAATGATGCTCTAGAGCAGTGGGGACAGGAAGCGACAGGTGCACCAAGTATGAGAGACATTGCACAGGCAGGGTACCGAGCCCTAGTTTCTGCCTCCAGCTTCGGGACTCACTGGATGGACCCCTCAAGGTGACAGATGGTTCGTCTGCCTTTTTGTCCTACTGCGTCTCCCCCTTCAAATGTTAGCTCAAGTTTTACTTCCTTGAAATTAAATTATCTCTGCCTCCCATCTGCCAAGCCACCGCTGACCCAATGTAAATTGTTTTCGTAGTTCTTACATTTCTAGAGATTCTGTGCAATTTAGGGTAATGACTCCATTGTAACACAAGCACGTTTAGGAGACAGGCTCTCTCTTAACCTGTGAACTGAACAACCAGGGCACAACTCACAGGTTCAGATCGCCTGACAAGTAATATAAGAATCATTAACAAATACTGACCCAGCTTTGTGATCTTTTCCCCCAGAAAATCCAAATTTTGTATATTTCTATATATATTATAGAATATATATAGATATATTTATATATAGACATTTTCCAAAAGTGATAATATATTTAGATTGTCTAAACACTTTATCTACTGAAAAGAGAGATATCATCCAAGATTAAGAACACTTTTCTCCTGGAGAGATTCCCTTTTCCTGCTCCCCCTCCCCCTTTTAAATGTAAGACTAACGAAGTCCAATTAAGGACACGTTGCACCAGATGAAGCTAACTTTTGCACCCCACTCCGTCCCACATATTAGCTTTATTATTGCTTCATCCTATTCTAAATAGGCGCTCTCCAAGTCTGTGTGATAAATTCGTATTTTCAGACAGCGATGAGTCTGGTGCCAGAAGTCAGCAAAGGGCCAAGGAGAAAGTCCTTGTGAAATCATGTTATGTTTGACTCTGAGAACTTCAAGAGTGTCTGGGGAGGAGGGCCTGGATGAAGAGGAAGACAAGGGGGCTGCTAGGTTTTAGATTTCCCTATTCCTGAAAGAAAGAAGAGCGCCATCTATAGAATCTTAGATATTCTCAGAGTAGAGGGGTGGGAAACCAAGAGTTATTAACGGCAAAGTGGGTCCGTCTTCAAAGTGAAGTTTGCTCTTCACATATTTTCTTAAGATCTTGGTTTGCTTGCAAATGTTTATATTTTATATTTTGGTACGGAATCAGTTAAGAACCCTTATCAAAACTGGCGTAGGCAAAAAAGGGAATTTATTGGCTTGTGTAACTGAAAAGATTTCAAAACCAAGACTTAATTTATGACTCAAAAAATATGGGTCGAGACCTCCTTTCCCCCCCTCCATTTCTCAGTGCCACTTGCACTTATTTTTTTAAAAGATTTTATATATTTTTTTGGGAGAGAGAGAGCATGCACTCTCATGGGGGTGGGGAGAGGCAGAGGAGGACGCAGGGCTTGATCCCATGACCCTGAGATCATGACCTGAGCTGAAACCAAGAGTTAACCACCCCAGGTGCCCCTAAATCACATGACTCTTAAGTGTACAATGGAAAAAGTATTAGGCTTTGGAGTATAAAGACTTTGGTTCAAAGTTCAGTCCCATCACTTAATAGCTGTGTGATCTTTGTGAATTGTTTTAAGTCTATTAACTTCAGCTTCCTTTTTGGTTTCTTGGTGATAAGAATCAGTTATCTTACAGAAAGCCTGGATTAAATGAGATCGTCTGTAACAAGTGCTCTGTGCAATGTTTGGCATACAGCAAGTGCTCTGACTTCCTTTCCCTTTTGTGTCCCTACCAGCTGTTGGACTTTTGCCAAGGCCACAAGAGATCTTTTGGCAAACTTCCTTGGGAAGATATCAGTAGGCGTCTGACAGAAACACGGACCTCAGCACATGCCAGTACTGAACAACTTGACATCGGATTCCATTCTGATCTTTGAGGCCAATTAATCTGCTAGTCTTGCGTTCCCAACTCCATTAGATGATACAAACTTCTCTTTCTGTGTAGGCGTTCCCAAAGAGCTTGAAGATTCCTGATCCCTGACTCATTCTTCTGAGACCATTGTCCTCCCTGGCAAAAATGTCCTGCCACTGCCCATGTG
The DNA here is from genome assembly GCF_009762305.2 of Zalophus californianus. Lineage (NCBI taxonomy): Eukaryota > Metazoa > Chordata > Mammalia > Carnivora > Otariidae > Zalophus > Zalophus californianus. The sequence goes on along the minus strand of NC_045604.1, from coordinate 62,367,074 downwards.
GATGTGGGTGTTGGAACTAAATGCCTCATCAAATATGCTTGCAGATACGTGACCTCTTTGACATCCTTACCCTCCATCTTGAATCCACACCAGCCCACCTGAGGACTCCCACATTCTGTCATTGCACAGAACTTTTCCATTGTCGAAGATCTGCTCTGCAATATCACATTTAAGATGACAATCTCTTACATTTCCGGTTCTCCCAATCTCATTTCCCATCCTATCTGCTCTTCAGTCTCATACAAATTTTAGTTCCTCAATGCCTCATTTTTCTCCCAGGTAGTAAACAGTTGTAAGTCTTCACCTTTTCTTAGACCAGGGGTTTGTCAGCTGAAGCACTTTGTTAACCCTTTGAGCTTCCACTACCCTCTGTTCAAGCTCCAATCCTGAGTCAAACCAGTCCAACCCATCATCACTGCTCCTCTATCCATGTTGCTAAGGATTTCTGAGGAACATCAAAAATTATGCAAATTGCTGCCATTGTGATGTCATTGTCTCTGATCACAGATGTGCCCTTGGCAATGCCTTGCAACCCTCAGGGAAGTTTCTAGACAATTCCTTAGGCAATTTGTTCAAAATAATCACCATTCTTTTCAAATCTCTTCTACTCCCTCCTTCTGATTGGGGTCACACACCTCCTCCTTCATAGAGAAAATACGCTGTAAGTTCCCGAACAGCTCGTTAAAGAACTTGCCCATGTAAGTTATTCTTTCCTTTTCTGAGCTAAAGCAAATTTCCATGGGCTCTAGCCCTCCTTCATCCACAACTGGATCACCCAATTGTATCAATTGTATCAGTGACTCCCTCTCCCCTGGCATTAGCCTCTTCCTCTCTCCTAATTCCTTCCCACCAGCACCTAGACTGTGGTCTTATCTTCCAAATCTAGTCTTTCTCTTTCCCCTCACAGACACCGTTCTCCCAATTTTAGTTACTGCCAGGGGTCCCCATTTATTTAATTGGAAACATTTCTTGCTGACATTATCAATGACCTTCCAGTTATCTAATCACAGGAACATTTTTCAGTCCTTTTGAACTCTGTGATATTTGGCAATGTTACTCATTCCTTATTTTGATCTGGTTCTCTAGTCTCATGGTCATTACTTTTCTTTTCAACATATTTTCAGTTCTAATTAGTTCTAATCGATGCCTAAGAAAAGTCGTTTCCCTTGACATACAATTCTTAAGTCCAGTGGTTTTTAAACTCTAAAAGAAAGAAATTAAAGCATTTTCTTCAAATATAGATGTATGCAGACACCCAATGTATATTCATTCGTTCATTCCATTTTTTCATGGCTAAATATTTATTGAGGACCTACTTAAAAGGCCCTCAATATTCTTGGCAATGAGAGTGTCATTATGGAAAGACAGTTACAAATATATATAATTTGCATCTAGGTTCAGCCCTTGTACTTGCTTGCTGTTCTCTATCTAAACTGATTACCTGCGTGAGCTCATCCGGTCTCATGACACTAAATGCCCTCCACATACTGATGATTTCTTTGTATCGCTCGCCCAGTCTCCTCCCTGAACTCCAGACTCATATATCCACTTGCATCTTAGACACATCTCCTGGGATGTGTAACAGGTGAGGGATGGCAAAAGGCAAGCTTGAGGGCCAAAGGAAGACTGGCGCTCCGTATATCACCCCCCACGCCCCCCACAGGGGGAGTAGGATATATATGACATTTCTCCGGTGCTCATGACTGCCCAAGAACAGAGGAAGGAAAAAGCAAATGGTCAACTGCTAAAGATCACACTCATCAAGGACATGAGTCACCATAAGTTTGTAACTGTCTTAATGATTTACAAGAAAAGCACAATTTTGAGAATAGTCAGAACTCCAGAAACCTATAGACCCAATTTCCTGGAGGCCTAACATTACCTTCCCCTTCCATAGGATAAAAAACCCTATATAATCAGTCACTCCTCACACTTGTGATGCAGCTCCTTCTGCCCGTGGTTCACAGCTGTCCCCATGCTCTAATAAAATCACCATTTTGCACCAAAGTGGTCAAGACTTCTTTCTTGACCATTGGGCTCAATGATCCTGCGTCAATAGATATCTCAAATTTACTGTGTTCAAAGTCAAACTTCTGATTTTTTTTTCTTGTAAGCCTGTGCCTCCCACAGCCGTTGCCACTTCGGTTCATGGCAGCCCATACTTCTCATTGATCAGGATGACCACCTTGGTGTCATTCCTGAACTCTCTTTCCTCACGTCTCACACCAGGCAACCAGTGAATCCCATGGTTCCCTTCGTGTACGTATGGAAGCCAGCCACTTCTCAGCATTTTCACTGCTGCTGGCCTTGTCCAAGCTACCGCCGTCTGCTGCCTAGATGGTTGTGATAGCTTCCGGATTATTACGCCCAATTCCCCCTGTCCCCTGCGGTCCATTTTCAGCCCAATGGCAGCACCGTCCTTCTCGAAACCGAAAATGCATCATGCCACTCATCTGCTCAAAGCCCTTGCACTGCTTCCAGCTCACTCAGAGTCAAAGAAATCCTCACATGATCTAATCCTCCCCTGTCTTCCAGGCCTCCCCCTTACTCCTCTCCAGCCGCTCTGGCTTCCTTACTGTTCCTTTATCATACCAGTGAGGGTCCTTCCTCAGGACCTTTGTATGTGATAATCCCTCTGCCTGGAACGCTCTTCCCCTGGATAGCCCTATAACCAATGTCTTACTTTTGTCAAGTTTTGCTCAAATGACACCTTCTTAGTGAGGCCTACTCCGATCACACTTTTAAAAAATATAAATGCCCCCTCCGAAATTTTAAAAATGGAGCACCTGGCTGGCTCAGTTCGAAGAGCATGTGACTCTTGATCTCTGGGTCATGAGTTCAAGCTGCTCCCCCCCTTGCATGTAGAGATTATTTAAAAAATAAATAAGTAGGGGCACCTGGGTGGCCCAGTCAGTTAACCATCCAACTCTTTATTTTGGTTGAGGTCATGATCTCAGGGTTGTGAGATGGAGCTGTGCACTGGCCTCTGTGCTCAGTGGGAAGTCTGCTTGAGATTCTCTTTCCCTTCCATTTGCCCTTACCACTCCCTTAAAAATTAAAAACAATTAAAACAATAATAAATAAATAAATAAATAAATAAATAAACTTTAAAAAATAAAAATAAAACCCCAACTCTACCTTTTTTTTCCTCACAAGCACTTAGAACCTTTTAAAATTCTGTCTATCTACATATCTATCTACCATCTATCTATAGTTTTTCCTCTCCCCAACTAAAACTAAGTTCTATTAAAGCAGGGATTTTTGTTTTGTTCACTGATGCATACCTACAAGTTAACACCTAGTAGGTGTTCTATGACATTTTACACTATAACATTGCATAACTATATCAAGTTCATTTGTCTGTTTTTCTTGTGGATGACATTTTTGGTGGCTCTCATGTTTCTTTTTTTTTTAAGATTTATTTATTTATTTGAGAGAGAGAGCGAGCATGGGGCGAGGGGCAGAAGGAGAAGGAGAGAGAAACCCAAGCAGACTGTGCGCTGAGCGTGGAGCCGGATGTGGGGTTCAATCCCACGACCCCGAGATCAGGACTTAAGCTGAAACCAAGCAGTCACTCAACTGACTGGGCCACCCAGGTGCCCCTATTCCTGTGTTTCCACCATTGCTGCAATGAACATGTACAGGAATCTTGGTGCAGTTTGGATGGGTTTTATTCTATGGCATTGTCTAGATTTGGTTCTTTAGGAAGACGGCTCTGACATTTACCTATACAGGATGCTCATGTGCAGTGCTCTTTGGAACAACACTTATAAGGAATTGAATGAAACAGGACTGGGTGAGAAAAAAATTAAACTGAGTTGTATTTACAAAACAAGTCTCAGCTCTGTAGCTGATGTGGTCTTTCAAGCTGTCCCAAACTGGGCTGGGTATAGGCTTTCCCCAGCAGGGCATCTATTCATTGTTGGGTGTGGTAAGAGCAATTTCCTGAGAGGAAATTGATGCCCAAGTTGTAAGGGGCAGGTCACCCCTTAGGTCAGAGCGGTGCACCCTGGCACCCACAGGTGTATTTTAAGAGGAAAATTTTAGGTGGTAGAATGTGTGCGTCTTCAATTTAACTAGATTTTGCCAAATTGTATTTCAAATTGGTTGTACCAAGTTCTGCTCCCTTCAACAATATATAAGAATTTTTATCAGTATTCTCCCTTTTCACATTCTCTGTATCTTTCTTTCCCTGTGCCATTTTCTGGATAATTTCTACAGATCTTTCCTCAGGTATAAAAATTATCTTTCTTTGGCTGTGTCTAATCTGCTTTTTAAGTTATTGGGAGTTTTTATGTTTTCTTGCTGAGGTTTTATTTCTGGAAGTTTCATGCCTTTTAAAGTATACCTTTCCCCTTAAAAAGGAAATAGTTTCTTTCTTAGGCTCTGATTTCTTATTTTACTTTTTAATAATATGAAGCTTATCTATTTCCTATACTACAGTAAGTCACTGTATTTTTTGAAGTTCTGAACCTCTGATCTCACTCGTTGTTGCGTCTGGTGATTCTCATGCAGGCTTGTCTTTTCATATCTGTAACTATGAGATCGTGAACACGTAACTGTGGGAATTCTGTACTGCCTGTATTTGTCCTCCAGAGAGATCTTAAATCTCCTTTTGCCAGGAAACCCAGACCCCATGTCTCTTCCATTAACAGACCTTATTTTTTAGAGTTGTTTTAGGTTCACAGAAAAATGGGGCAGAAAGTACAGAATTCCCATTTACCCCTTCCCTCCTACCCCCTCCCCCACTATCAACACTCCCACCAGAGCTGTACATAGGACACATTACCACTCCAAGTCCATAACTCACATTAAGGATCACTCTCAGTGACCATTTTTTTTTTAAACTGTTTTTATGTGGAAAATTTCAAACATGCAGAAAGAATATAAAATATTAATGCTTCATGCAAGAGTGTCAGTTTCAATTCTATGCCTTGTAGGGGCCCAAAGCCTTTCACCCAGTCTCCATGGGGCAGCTGCTATCCAAGCTTCTTGCCCCTGAGATCAACAAAATAGCAAAATATCTCATCTCTCCGGGTTTCATTGTCCTATTCACTTGCATATTTGGAGTTTTCTTAATTTATTAGAAAATCAGCTACTCATTAGAAATATTTTGGGGGATGCCTGGGTGGCACAGTCGGTTAAGTTTCCAACTCTTGGTTTTGGCTCAGGTCATGATCTCAGGGTCATGGGATTGAGCCTCTTGTGGGGCTCCATGCTCAGCGGGGAGTCTGCTTAAGATTCTCTCTTCCTTTGTCCCTCCCCCAAACCCCTGCTTGTGCTCTTTCTCTCTCTCAAAAAAAAAAAAAAAGGAAAGAAAAGGAAAGAAATATTTTTGATATGTATTATACAATCTATCCAAGTGTCTTGAAGAAGAAAGCATTTCGGATGATCTACTCCACCATATTTCCGGAATAGAATCTCTCATGATTTTCCCACATTTGAATTGCTGCTTCCTACTTTCTATTCTTTTTCATGGTGATGTGGTTTGGAGCTGGTGGGGTCTGGAGCCAGTGGCCAAGAAAGAATTCTCGAGATGTCTTTGGTGCAAAAGGGTATTTTTATTAAAGCACGGGGGGCAGGACCCGTGGGCAGAAAGAGCTGCACTGAGATTGTGAGGAGTGACTGATTAAGATTTTCTATCCTATGGAGGAGAGGGTGATGTTAGAGCTCCAGGAAATTGAGTCTATGGGTTTCTGGAGGTTGCTTTTTTCTTGTCAATCACTAAGACAGTTGCAAACTGATACATGTCCTGCATGACTATGATCTTTATCAATACTTTATAATGTTTTTCCCTTTCCTTTGTTCTAGGGCAGCCAAGAGTACCTGAGGAATGTCACATACATGCCACCTGGGGTGGGGGTGGAGTTTGTGGGGTGTCAGCTTGTGCTTGGCCCTCAGCTTGCCTTCTGCTCCATCATCCATGGGGCTCCTCTTATTTCCTCAACCCTCAGAATGTGGGTGACACCCCGCCCCGGGATTCCACTTCTCATCCGTGTCCACATCTTCAGCTAAGTTGGTAATTCCCCAATTAGTACTTCTAGTTAAGACCTTGCCCTTGACACAGACTTTCCTGCTGCTTAATGGACGTCTCCACCTGGTGTCCCACAGTTACCTGCCCATGTTTTACTTGCCAAGTTCAAAACTGATTTTATTATCGTCTTTCAGTGACTGGCTTTCTTGAGTTATTGTCCTGCAAATCGAGCATCTAAAATCACAGTTCATGGGACATATACCATGATTCACTTAACATTGTAGATGGGATACGAATATGGGTTCACAACATCTAAGGCTCAACCCCATGCAAGGCCACAGACAAGGTTTATGGGGGTGTCTATATAGGGGTTACATTTAGTCTCAGAATCCAGGCTTTTCAGGCACAGAGTTGCCTTCCCTTTACCCGGAGAAATGGAACTTTCCGGGTCAGACAGCAGCACATCTGACTAGGGTCAGTGCACACTCAGGGTACACTGGTGGGAATTCTTTTCCTCAGCATTGGGACTTCCAGTCTTTACATTATGGTTTAGAAAGGGTGACACTGGTGATCTGCAGTGTTCTTCTTTTTCTCTGTCTCAGGAATATCTGGCACATTGCTGTCACGTAGCAGACTTTTAATCACTTGCTGAGTTGAGTTGAGTTAATTCTAATTCTCATGACCACTTGGGAGAGGTCATCTGAAATTGAGTGAAAAAATATATGTAGCTTTATGGTGGGAAATGACGGACCCTGATATGTTCATGTACAGGGAAGTAGATCAAAACCACTTTAGAAGTCAGGACAAAACGTGTACAATTGTTGCTTTCTCTAAAATTTCTGCTTGAATATATTGACCTGTGATGGGCATATAAATATGCAATGGGCACAGTATTGTGTCTCAAAAACAAGAAGAGAGATGAGTCAACAATGAGACATTTTTCTCAACAGTGCTGCACTGAATAGCATCTTAGATCGTCTAAACGCTTTTCTCAATTTAGCAAATTATTCCCTGCTTTTGCTTCTAGTTCATAGCTCAGATTCTGTTTGCTATAGATCATTCACCCTGTGTTAATCTGCCGCCAGATTTTGATGCATAAAGCAAGGTGTTCTTGGGACAGGAACATGGACATCTATAAATCTGAAACCTTGAGGTATTGAGATGTCAGACACCAAGTGCCCTTGTCCAGACCAGGGTTGGGGCAGAGAGCTGAATTTGACCTGGTTTTCACCTTCCCACCCCCAAGCTTGTCTTGTGTTTCTAGTTTCAGTTGATCATACTACCACCCCCTCAATTACCCAAACCGACATTCCAGATTCTTCCTAAATGCCTTCACCTGCCTCACTAACCACATTTAGTGGGTCCTTGTGTTATTGATTCAGTGCCTTTGCTGGGGACAGGATTGTCCCCTAGAGCACTCCATCAGTCCCCTAATTAACACCTCTTTCTCATTCATTCCGTATACTGCTGCCTAGGTAATAATTCTAAAAGAAAGCTTATTTTCCTCCCTTAGTTAAAATCCTTGGGGGACTCCCCACAAAGACTTAAAGACCAAGTTCAGATGTCTTGGTCCCCTTCGGTCCCACCAGAGATGAGCTACTCATGTTGCATCATCTCCCAACACTTGTCCCTCTGTGTCTCCACCCTGAGCAGTTTCCCCTCCCTGTTTCCTTCCTGCATTTTCTCCATGGTTCCCTCTATTCTGAGGCTTCGCTTATGCTAGTCCCTGTGCCTGACTCCATCCTCTCTGCCATGCATGGGCCTGATCTGTGGCAGAGCCCAAGGCTCAACCCAGGCATCACTTTCTCTGGGGCGTCTTCCTAGAATCTTCTATTTGGTGTCTAAGCACATATTGATTCCCTCTTTTGTGTCAGAAACTTTATTTAAAATATCATATTTAATCTTCATCAAAGCCCCACGTGGCAGGTCCTACTACTGTTCTTATTGTACTGATAAGGAAAGTATACCAAGAGGTAAAGCTATTTGCATATAAAACTCAGTGACAGGGTGGAGGTTTGAATCCAGATCTCTGTGGAGGGCAGAGCCTTTGTCCAAACTACCTGTAAAGTGTAGTAGTTACCTAAATCTGGAAGGTGTTATTGCTTAATAAATATTTGTAAGTTGAATTGACCCTGAGGCTTGGTCATAGATGCAATCTTAAGCAAGAAAATATATTTTGAGGTTCTTTAGCCTCCCTTTTAGGGCTCCAATTTTCCCTACAATGTCTCAACCCTCTCGATGCATATGAGATTAATTTCTTCAGATTTAATGAGCACCAGTGTATTCTAATATGCTCACACTTTCTGGCTTAAATCATTTGTATACTGATTTAGGGGACCTTTGGAAGCACATTGCCCTGGAATCCAGTGTTCTCATGCTGGGGCACGTTGAAGATAGCAGTTGTATTGGATAAAAGGGAGGTCTGGGGACAGATCTGTGAGTAACAAAACCTTCCAGAAAGCCTCAAATCACATTTCTACATGACTTCTGTAGAGTTGGAAGCAACTTCGTTTGCTTCATATAGAATCAACAGATCAGCTCAAAAAGGGCACCAATATAGTAAGTTCAAGGTAAACAAACTTTTGTATTATTTAGTGACAATTTAAAAAACCAGTCATCAGAGGAGATGTACCCTGGAGTGATCACCAACAAAAGCTTGGGGTCCACTGTTTCATGCACTGAGCTACACAACCCAAATCACATGTGTTCATTAGATTAAAAAATAAATGAAATAGGGACATCTGGGTGGCTCAGTCGGTTAAGCACCAGCTCTTGATTTTGGCTCAGGTCATGATCTCAGAGTCCTGGGATAGAACCCTGCATTGGGCTCCGTGCTCAGCAGGGAGTCTGCTTATGGATTCTCTCTCCCTCTGGCTCTCCTCCTGCCCCCCCCACCTATCTATCTCTAAAATAAATAAATAAATCTTTAAAAAAATAAATGAAATACTACTTTGGGATATTCAGTATATCCACTTCAGGGTAAAATCAATAGTCATTTAATTATCATATTGTTGATATCGGCTTTATAATTATTTTTGGTAACTGAGCAACCAGAAACTTCCACTCATTCATTCCCTTGTTAATGATGAGTGAAGGCTCATACCTTAGAGGCATTTTAACCCCAGCTGTAAAAAGCAACAACTACTTGTCTGTTCTGAAGCTGTGAGCTCATGATATTTTCCTCAGGTTTGTCATGAGGCTGGGAGTACAGCTCTGGTGTCCCACCTTCCAATATGGTGCTCCTGGCAAATACAATTACAGCCTAAAATTAGCCTTCCTCCTGTGTATGTTTCTTTCTTAACCCAAACAAGTTCTTTCATATAACTAGGATAAATAAGGTAACTTTTAAAAAGTGAGACTGTAGCTTTTTATCAATTAATGAGGGAGAGACAGAGACAGAGAGGCAGGAAGAGACCCAGAAACATCTGTCCCAATCTACCTCTGTGGATATCCCTTCCCCCCCACATCCTCTAAAATTCCATTGGCTTACCATCTTTCAGTCCTTCTAACAACCATACCATCTATTTTTCATGATTTTTGTTGTTGTTTTTTTCTCGGCCTTGCATATATATTCATGGTGTCTTTCAAGTCTTAGCTGAAAGGTCACTCTCTTGGAAAACTTCTCCTGCTCCCCACTGCAGAGCTGGGCACATCCTTCTTGGAGATCTCTCAGCGTTTATCCTCACTCCTGTCAGACAGCCCACTGTATTCTAATCACGTGGGCACCCTGTCTGTCCTCTCCCCTGCCCTGCAAGCCACTGGTCACCAGAGCTGAACCCTCCCCTCCACAGTCCCAACCAACAGCCTTGCACCAGGGAGAGGGACTGACCAGGATATGCCTCTGGAAGGAATAAATGACCACTGGAAACCCCGTGGGCATTTGGATAGGGGTATGACACCTAATTCAGTATGTAATGAAAATCAAAGGCAAGGATGCTGCTATTAGGTTTCCCATTTCCCCCATGCAGAGTTTACAAGATGTCAAAACTAGAGGAAAAGTGAAAAATGCCAGTCATCATTTGGTAATTTTGTGTAAATAATGAAAAACAACTGTTGGACTTTTTGCTCCTTTGACCAAGTTATAGCCAAAAAAAGGCTTCCTAAAAGGAAAAAATAGACAAATTTGGCCTCATTAAAACTAAAGCTTGTTATCTGTGAAAGCCCATGTGAGGAAGAGGCAAGGACAAGCTGCAGACTAGGCGACAACACAAGTACACCTCATTTTATTGCTCTCCACCTTATTGCATTTCACAGATATGATTTTTTTATAAATTGAAGGTGTGTGGCCAACCTATCTGGAGCAAGTCCGTCCGTGCCATTTGTCCAACAACATTTGCCCATTTTGTGGGTTCTTGTCACATTTTGGCAATTCTCACATTTCAAACTTTTTCATTATTATTATATTTCTGATGATGATCTGTGATCAGTGATTATGAGCCATTGAAAGCTCAGATGATGGTTAGCGTTTTTGGCAATAAAGTCTTTATTTTTTTGAAAAGATTTATTTATTTGAGAGAGTGTGTGTGTGCATGTGTGTGTGTGTGCAGGGGGGAGGGGCAGGCAAGAGGGAAAGAGAATATTGAGCAGACTGCATGCTGAGTGCAGAGCCTGATGCAGGGCTCCATCCCACAACCCTGAGATCATGACCTGAGCTGAAACCAAGAGGTGGACACTTAACCGACTGAGACACCCAGGTGCCTCAGCAACAGTCTTTTAAATTAAGGTATGTATATTGTTTTAGGCATAATGCTATTGCACACTTAATAGAATACAGTATAGTATAAACATAACTTTTATTTGAACTGGAAACCAAAAAAACTCATTTGACTTGCTTTTGTTTTTAAAGATTTTTATTTATTTATTTATTTATTTATTTATTTATTTATTTATTTGAGAGAGTGTGTGTGAGTGGTGGGGAAAGAATTAGAGGAGAGAGAATCCCAAGCAGACTGCAGAGCTTGGCATGGGGCTCGATCTCACAGCCCTGAGATCATGACCTGAGTCGAAATCTAGAGTCCAGCACTTAACCGACTGAGCCACCCAGGCTCCCCCTTTTGACTTGCTTTATTGCAATATTCTCTTTACTGCAGTGGTCCGAACCATATATTCATTAAAGGACTAGTATATAAATACATAAAGAACCATCAAAACTCAACATTAGAAAACCAAAGAATCCAGTTAGAAAATGGGCAAAAAGTAAAAAACTGAAGAGGATATCCAGATAGAAAATAGCATATGAAGGAGCTCCTGGTTGACTTAGTCAGTACAGCATGGGACTCTTGATCTTGGGATCATGAGTTTGAGCCCCACGTTGGGTGTAGAGCTTACTTAAAAAAAAATTAGCACAGGAAAAGTTTAACATCATTAGCCATAGAGGAAACACAAATTAAAACCACAATGAGCCATGTTTAGCTACATCTATCAGAATAGCTAACATAAGAATAGTGACAACACCAAACCTGACAAGGATGCAGAGAAATGAACTCTTCCATTTCTGGTGGGAGTACCAAATGATATCACCACTCTGGAAAACAGTTTGGCAGCTTCTTGTTCAATTAAAGGTGCAATTACCCTATGACTCAGTGATAGAACACGTGGGCCTCTATCCCAGAGAAATAAACATTTCTGTTCACACAAAAACCTTTACACAAATGTTCATAGCAGCTTTATGGATAATAAGCCCAAACCGGAAATAGCCCGGAGGTCCTTCAATGGGAAAAATGGTTAGATAAGCTGTGGTAGAGCCATGGAATAACTTAGCGACAGACAGGAACACTCTGCTGACACGCACCACCAACTTGAATGAATCTACAATTATGTTGACCGAAAAAAGCCAATTCTGCAGGGTTACATACTATATGATTCCATTTACATAACATTTAAAAAGTGACAACATTAGAAATGGAGAACAGATAAGCGGTTTCCAGGAGTTAGGGATGGGAGGAGTGCTCAGAGGGAGTTGGGTTTGGTTACAAAGTGTCAACATGAGGGATCCTTGTGGAGTGGGAACTGTTCAGTATCTTGACTATGGTGATGGACACATGAATCTACACACATGGTAAAAGTAGATAGTACCTAATACACACACATACACACACACACACAGATTCATGAACACAAGTAAAACTAGGGAAATCTGAATAAGGTCAGTGGATTGTCAATGTCAGTATCATAGTTGTGATGTTATCCTACAGTTTTGCAAAATACTACCAGTACGGGAAACCAGTAAAAGATCTCTATGTATTATTTTGTATAACTGCATGACAATCTATTCTATAGTCTAATTATTTCAATAAAAATTTCAACAAAAAGAGGGAGGGCTTATTTCTACCCCTTATTTTTTCCCTCTAGCAACTTCTATTCTTAGAGAAACTTGCCAAGAAGATTGTTTCTCTCCCTTAAATTAAAATTCACAGTAACTGAGGAGAATGGCACTACTCAGACTTTGAGCTAGAATGTAGTACTAGAAAAGGAGGTTATCCTTTTATGTAGATCTTCCTGTATCTGTGGTGCAAATTTAACCCCAGTGTTATGTTTATGATACAAGCAGAACAAACTGCTGTTTTAGAAAACTTTTCTTTAGATTATTGTTTGTGCAGTTGTTCAAGAAAAGAAGTAGAATGATTACTCTAACCTCATGTTTTATTTTATTTTAAAAACATATGCAATATATAGAGACATACAAAATGAATTACCCCAAATAAACAAATACCAACATTTGCTTCAAAGTTCTTTGGGTTTCCTTCCCCAATTCCAAATATTCCTCACCTTTCCCAGAGTTAGGTATAATTATGAATTTAGTGTTCATGCAGTCCATGTATTTTTAAATTTTAACATACACACCTACACAACATATATGATTATTTTTAAAATTGTACATGTAGTTTACTACATGTAATATTCTGCAGTTTTTTCCTGTACCAAACATTCTGTTTTAGATATTGGTTCTGTTGATGTATGTGCATCTAGTTCATTTTAACAATTGTAGAATATTTTACAATATGGATATACTGTAACTTATCTGTTCTTCTATTGATGGTATATATTTGATCTCCAATTTTTTCCTAATGCAAATTTAAACCAAGAGCTTGACACTTGCAGCAGTGCTTGCTTAAGAGCTAATCAAACCAAGTGTTGTGTTTCACTATAACTTGTTCTAACTGAAACTGATTGGCAACTAGATGTTTGGAGCAACCTTGGTATATCAGACCCTCAGTGACCTAATTAAAGTCTCTTTCCTGATAATAAGAAAAACAAAAGTACCCTTATTCTGAGAAGTAATAAGTGAATATCAGAACCAGTTTTAAATGTATTTATTTCATCAATGATAGGCCTACTATAGCCATGATAACAAGTAAACATCAGAATTGGCTTTTTAAATCCCTCTGTTAAATCAAAGGCAACTCACTTCAGCGAAAACACCTCTGAAAGCTCATCAGTCAGTGGGAGCCTCATGCTTTGAAAAGGCAGCCAATCAGCATCAGACTCACTCCTGTTGATAAGCTTCTAAGACTGATGTCAAGCCACGCCCACCTCTATAACTAACCCAAAACATGCTCTGTAGGCAACACAGTCCATGCTTCTGAGACTAACTCCAACCTACTTCTGCCTCTGTAATCACCACTGCCCAAAGTAAGCTTCCTCCAGATTCCTATGCACCAGATGAGAGCAGTTTGCTTTGCTTAACGACTGGATACCTGACCAGCATAACTTCCCCTCTCTAACCGGTAAGTTCAGCTTCGTGGTTTCAGACATTGGGTCATATTTTTCTTTTCCAACATTTACTGTTTACATGTTTTAATCAACTGTGCATGGCTATAGAGTATATAAACTATTTAACTTTATCCGGAGCGCAAGCTCCAATCTATAATTAGCATGGTTTCCACGGGCCCCCTCCCCACTTCCCTCCCCACTGTAGAACTACTCAGTGAATTACTTGACTTGCATGTCTTCTCTTTCCAGGCAAGTAAACAAACTCTGTATTAGTCACTACAGTGGTCATTATTCTTTATACAAACAGTACTTCAATGAAAAATCATTTCCGTATCTTCTTATCTAGATGCAAGACAGAGGGAACATAGCTTTACTAGAAATTGCCAGTTGTTCTCCAAAATGGTATTAATAATTTAGAGCCACACCATTAATAGTGTTCTCACCAACACTTTGTGCCATTAGACTTCCAACTTTTGCCCATCTGATGACTCTGAAAAGGTAGCTTAATGTATCAATTTATGTTTCTTGATTACTCAAGTGTGCTTGGACACCTTTGGCTGTTTATTAGCCATTTAGGTTTTTTTCTGTGTGAATTGCCTGTTCTTAAACCATTTTTCTCTTTTATCATTTGTCATTTTCTTATGAATTTTGTGAGTTCTTTATGAATTCCAGATATTAATCTTTTACCGTATATGCTGTATCTATTGTCTACTTTTCTTAAAAACACATTTTTTTTTTTTTTAAAGTAGGCTCTATGCTGAGTGTGGGGCTTGAACTCACAACCCGGAGATCAAGAGTCACACGCTCTACCAACTGAGCCAGCGAGGTGCCCCTATTTTTTAAATTATAATTGACAATTTAAATTGTTATATGATCAATTCAATCAAGTGTTTATCTTTGTGATTTGTGGTTCTTCTTGTTTAAGAAACCCTTCCCTACTCTGGAGTAAAAAAATACATTCTGCTGTGTTTTCTACTGATAGTTGTTTTCCCACATTTAGTTTTTAAAAATCAGTCTAGGGTTTATTTTTAAATAGAGTGTAATATTTGGAGACCTGAGTTCATGTTTTTATATTGAAATACAATTCTGCCCCTAAGGACCTGTAGCTACGCACGACACGAATGAATCTTACCAAGTTGATGTTGAGCGAAAGGAGCAGGTCCCAGAAGTCGTGACAGAATTAGCTAATAGATTGGACTTAGAAGTACTAAGCAATTATGAAATCAAAGGAAACATTTTGAGGCCCATGTTCAATTTAATATGGACTGTGACGTGGTTATCTTAATAACACAATCCCTGTTCATCATAATACTTGAGTGTAGTGATGCTTCATTTATAAAGCAATGTTCACAAGAAAATGACTGTATTTAAAAACTGTGCTCACAGTAGTGATTCCAAAACCATGGACCAGCATCATCATTGTCACGTAGGAGGTTGTCAGAAGTGCAGGATCTGAGGCTTCAACCCAAACCCTGGGAATTATTATGCACATTGAAGTTTGAGAAGCAGTGGGCTGGGGGATTTATTTATTTATTGAAATAGCACGTGGGGGGGAGGCAGGAGAGGGGCAGAGGGAGAGAAGGAATCTTGAGCAGGCTCCACACCCAGCACAGAGCCCAATGCAGGGCTCGATCTCATGACCCTGAGATCATGACCTGAGCTGAAATCAAGAGTCAGGGCTTAACTGACTGAGCCACCCAGGTGCCCCTAGGGAATTTATTTTTAAGAGGCTCCCCAGGTGCTTCTAACAATGAACCAAACTTAGAGGAAAAGGCCCTACAGTGTTTTATTCTAGGAAGTTCAAATAGTTGGCTTAAGAATCAGACCTATAAATATGGAGAACATAGTATTGGTTGCCAGAGGGGTGGGGGTGGGAAGATGGGCAAAATGGATGAAAGGGAGTGGGAGGTACAGTCTTCCAGTTATGGAATGAATCAGTCATGGGAATAGAAGGCACAGCATTGGGAATGTAGTCAATGATATTGTAATAGCGTATGGTGACAGATGGTAGCTATACTTGTGGTGAGCACAGCATAACATGTAGACTTGTTGAATCACTATGTTGTGTATCTGAAACTAATGTAACATTGTGTGTCAACTATACTCAAATTTAAAAAAAATTAAAAAAAACCCCAAATAGTTGACATACATTCTGTCAAGTTTAATCTTCAAAGTGGTTTCTTTTGCCAACTTCTCTCTCCTATAGAAAATAGAGCCGCCATATGTACATGCCCACAAAGTTGGATGCTCATTTGGCTTGTGATCTGGTGTCTGTGGTCTTATATTGCAGGTTAGCTCTCATGGTCTTGGTGGAACGAATACCCCTAACTGGAATATGTATAGGGAAATGAGCTTATTTACCAGTTAACCCACACCTAAAATTCTTTAACTGTTCCAGATTAGTTAGAATGCCTCTTGATCCAGTATTTATAGGGTAGACTTTATTGATACAATATTTTGAGGATTAGTAATAAATCTACAAAATCTGCAAACTCTCTCAAGCCCTGAGGTGTTGCCTAAAGACCCATCTCTTTAAAAAGAAGAAATGTTTCATGATTGCTCTCTCAAGAATGTCAGTTTTTTGATTAATAAATGCCTTGAGGTTGGACTAAAGAGGAAGAAGAGACAGCGAGTGAGTGTCCTTTTGTTTGGGTTTTCTTATTCATTTTGATTCAGATCAATCTTGAACTAGACTCTCTCTGTCCTAATGTGTCATTCCCTGCATTGGCAAATCATTAAATAATTGAACTTGTCCAACTCCTTATTGCTAATTATTCTTTTGCCTAAAGAGAGACCCATTGTCTTCTTATCACTTCCAGGGCTGTGTGTCAAAGAACATCCCATTTAACCAATTTTCAGCTATCAGCCAGAACTGATTCACTAAGATGATAAAGCTAATGATATGTTGTATTTGATGACTTACTGCCCACAGGAGCTAGCACTTGTTTGATAAAGAGGAAATGGAAATGTACTCTGTGGGCTGTCACTTGTGCCAAATTCTTATCACATTAGTTAGTGATTGCATCTTAGAAGAGAGACGATGAATGAAAACTTGTAGTGAAACTGAAAAACGAACCTTAGGTGATTAGAGAAGTGCTTTATATAAGCTTATTCTTCCTCGTAGCATTTTGCTAACCAACTCCAAATACAGGTTTATTTTTCCCATACCTGATGTGTTCCTTAACACATTTATCATGTGTCCAACTAGTTTCTCTTGTGCCCTGCCACCATTTAATTTTTCCTCCCAGTTTGAATTCAAAGTTGTAATAAGTTAGGCAAAAAAAAGCAAGCATTTGGTATTACCATTTTTCATGTTTGTGTCTCCTCACTTCTTTTGATGAAGTAGAGGAATGTCAGATTTATAGGTTTAAAATGAAAGGTTCAGCATTTTGAGTATAGGTGCCTAAAGACCTAGCTCAGGGCAGAGGAATACAAAAAGAGTCAATAAATATTGCTATGAATTGAGCCATGCCTGGCCTGCGTAAAAAAGTAGCTTCCTCCTCATTGTTTATATAGAAGTCTATAGGAAATGAAGTGAGTGGGTGCATGACTTAGTTTGATGACTGAAATACATCATGTGACAATTAATAATGTATTATTATTTTTTATTACCATCAAAATGATCTTATTCCATATCCCCTCATAGAGAGTGTAACAGGATAGGAAATGATCAATATTTGCATAACGTGAAAGCTGTATAGGCAAAGTGTAGCCATGGCCTTTGACTTATCTTTTACTAGATTATGCTTCACTCTTCATTTTTTAAAGATTTATTTATTTGAGAGACAGAGAGAGAGAACATGAGCAAGAAGGAGAGGGAGAGAGACTCTCAAGCAGACTCCAAGCTGAGTATGGAGCCTGATACAGGGCTCAATCTCAGGACCCTGAGATCCCGACCTGAGCCAAAATCAAGAGTCAGACGCTTAACTGACTGTACCACCCAAGTGCCCCTCCTCACTCTTTATTTTATTTTATTTATAAAGATTTTATTTATTTGACAGTGAGAGGCAGCGAGAGAGGGAACACAAGCAGGAGGAGTAGGAGAGGGGGAAGCAGGCTTCCCGCTGAGCAGGGAGCCTGATGCGGGGCTCCATCCCAGGACCCTGGGATCATGACCGGAGCTGAAGGCAGATGCTTAACGACTGAGCCACGCAGGAGCCCCCTCACTCTTCATTTTAAAGAATTTGAAAGGAAGTTTTAAGAGGAAACAAGTAAATTTACCCTTCTAACCCTTATGATCACATCATGGAAGAGATATTTTAGACTCTTCGAGATCATCAGTGATTCATGAGCATCCCCTGGCAGCCCACATTATTACTGAGTGGAGCTCAGCCAGCGGCACTCTGGTGACATAGAGTAAAAGACCAGATATTTGCACCTGCTATCACACAAGCTTTTACATTTGGTACAACATTTTACTCTCACAGCTGCACTTAAGGTTGTGACCTACCTTGGTTTCTCATCCAATAGGCTCTTCCTTTAGAGATGACCCCACAGCAGTTCCTGAGTCTGATCGTGTCAACCATGAAGGACAAAGGTTGACCAAGTTATGATTTGACAGTGGTTCTCAAGCTGGGTTCTCAAACCTCCTTCCTCAGAGTCCATGAGCCCTAGGAGTGACAAATCTAACAAGCTCCCTGCATGATACTGGTGCACATTACATTTTGAGAACTGCAGCTTCAGAGGAAAAGCCAGTAGTCAGAGATTATAAATGGTCTGGGAGAGATGGCCACCTGTCCCGGGCATGTTTGAAACCTGTGGGTATTAGCTACTCCTCCTACGGGCCCTGAGTTCTGGTCACTGCCTCCTGGTGAGTCTGTGCTGTTCTTTCAGAGATTGCCCCAGGTGTATGCCTGAAGCTAGGATTTGGTAAATGCTATAAACTGAATATTTATATTCTGCTAAAATTCACATGTGGAAGCCCTAATCCTCAATGTGATGGTATTTGGAGGTAGGGCCTTTGGAGGTCATCAGGTCACGAGGAAGGAGCCCTCATGATGAGATTAGTGCTTTTATAGGAAGCAGCAGGAGAGAAATGATCTCTTTCTCCACCATGTGAGGACACAGTGGGAAGGCAGTCATCTGGAGACAGGAAGAGAGCTCTTCCAGAAGCCGGCCATGCTGGCACCCTGATCTCAGATGTCCCAGCCTCCAGAACTGTGAGAAATACATTTCTGTTGTGCCAGCTCCCCACTCTATAGCCTGAGCTGGAGGAGACGGTAAATGAAAAGTGGGCCAAAGCAAAAGGAAAATGGAAATCCTTGGTATGTATGAGTGTGTGCCTATCTGTCTATCCATCCATTATCTATTGATTGATCTATCATGTATCTCTACCGAAATTATTTTCCTTATTAGTCTGAAAACTCAACTGTTCAGGTTAGTTTTGGTTTTCAGGCAGCTGAAGGCTCAAGTGTCCAGGGATTCTCTTCACTTTCGCTCTCCAGTCTTAGGGCTAGAACTTTTCTAGTTTGTTTCATTTTCAGATCTAAGAGAACACCTCTCTCCTCCCTGGTCTACTTGGAACAAGCATCTGTAACAGCCAGAAGTGTGCCCCTTGTCTCTGCAGCAACTTTCTGCTTTTAGTAGAATCTTCTCTAAATTTCTGTCTGGAAGATCTGTAAAATGAAGAGTTGGGACTAGATGAGGTGAAACTGTTTTGTGAAGTGGTCACCGTGGCTGAATTCCTGAGTGGCCTTTGGCTTTGGAGTCTCATGGTGTTTTGGAACCATACCCATGTGACTGCCTTTGGGCAAAGGACTCCATAGAGAGATTTTCAGAATCTGAACTCTTCATGTATCACGGACAAAGAAAGGCGTTCAAACTCTTTAGCCACAACTAGCATTACTAGGCCCATCCGTGGGCAGAGGCCATGCACGAGCCAATGATGCCTCTGTGTATTGGTCCCTAGGTGATTATCTCTTCATGGCAGGTGAAGACCTGTTCGCTCAAAAGCTTGTGGGTGCCAAACTCAAATTTTTACACATCCAGTTGTTTAAAAATAACCCAAGGGAGTAGATGTTTAGCCATTTAGAGCCTGCCAGCTTTGCATACCCCGTGAAACCTCATCCAGCGTCTGCTAGCCATCAGTGAGAGAGAGCCCCAAGCTGCTACTGTCCTCTGACTCCCTGCTGTCCTGCTGAGGGAGCTGGGGAGCTGGGAAGCCGGAGAATGGACATTTAAGCTGAGGTCTGAGTGATGGGGATGAAGTACCAGGTTCAAGGGAAAGGAAAGAGTCCAGACAGACAATTGTTTTCTGCAAAGGCTCTGAGTGGAGAAGAGGCATGACTTCTTTGGCTGCAAGGCAAAGCATGAATAGGGAAAGTGTCAGAAGTCAAGGCCAGTGGGATGGCTGGATCACACGGGATCTTATCCACAGGTGAGGGATTTCATGTGCATGCGTGTGTGCGTGCGGGTGTGTATGTGGGTGGGTGGGTGTGTGGGTGTGTACTTTGTGCTTTGATATGAGGAAGAGGTAGCAGCATGAAGCTGTCACCTCCAGAATCTCTACCTCGTAGCCCAGAATCCTGGGTGTTTAACTCAACTAATTTTGGAGAGGTCACTCACATTTGAACATAAGGAGATACAGAAAGTTCTTTGGTCAAACCCCACAAAACCAAGTAGAACAAAGGTTACAGATTCATGACCTACATACAGGGCCCAGCTACCTCTAAGATGTATTTTCCTGAGTTATAAAATATTGTTAAAAAACTAGCTTTGACTAGTTTGCCATCACTTAAGAGGGGGGATATTTCTTATAAAATATGAGTATTTGGCTTCCTTTCAAAAAGTAGAGCTATGCAAACACGAATATCACCCTCTAACAGAAACACAGTTTGCTGGAGATGAACAATGACAATCACCTGCTGACTTTCTCTCCCCAGCCTCTCCTCCTCCCCCAGTGCCCTTCTCATGCCATCTGTATGCCTTCAGGCACTTGAACTTAGGATAGCAGAATTGGAGGATGGAATCATCTCCTTGTGTTGGGGACAGGGACCATGGCCGTTCGCTGCCATGCTCTTAGTGTCTGACACAGTCTTTGGTGCATGGTAGATACTCATTAAAACGTAGTAAATCCGGGGCAGCTGGGTGGCTCAGTTGTTAAGTGTCTGCCTTCGGCTCGGGTCATGGTCCCAGGGTCCTGGGATCCAGCCCCGCATCGGGCTCCCTGCTCGGCGGGAAACCTGTTTCTCCCTCTCCCACTCCCCCTGCTTGTGTTCCCTCTCTCACTGTCTCTCTCTCTCTGTCAAATAAATAAATAAAATCTTAAAAAAAAAAAAAAACAACATAGTAAATCCATGCAGGGAGCTGAAACGGACAACAGGAGGCAACTCGGTCTCTCACAAACATTGGCTGAAGGTCAAACTCTTAAGGCTGTCAGACTCCTCTGTAGAGCTGTTCAGTTGGGACCTGAAATTACCAATGGCCCCTCTTGGCATTAAGAGAACCTTAGAAGAATCGAACAGAGCAAAGGTTTTGGTGTTGTAGTCAATTTACTTGTACCTTGGAAAGAAATCTGACGGTGTTGCTGCAAATTTGCCCATGTGAGTATGGAAGAAAAGATATCACGCACAGTAAGATGTTTAAACAGGGTCCTTGTTCCAGCTGTTTTCTTAGGAAGAACCAGGGAGGCATTACCAAAAAAAAAGGGGGGCGGAAATTAAGAGCTAGGATCAGCATATGTTTCTCCCCTGAGGAGGCAGCATTATTTGAGGCATTTAAATACTCAGAACCTAATACTAAAGTGTAAATTATATGAAGCAGAGCAAGTGTATGTTGTCTTCTCAAAGACTATTTTTCCCCTTATGTTATATTTATGTGAATTTCATATCCCACATCAAAGCTAAAAATACATTACTTTGCTTTCCAAAATGGACTGACTTAATATTTGGTTTTAATTGTAAAATGTGCTCATACAGTTCAAAAAATATAAAGAAAAAATTAAAATGAGCACAGAAACCCTTAGCCTAATGTAGTCACTAAATGCCCAGACTGGTATCAAACTGCCTGGGTTCAAATCTGGATTCTATCATCACTGACTGTGTGACCTTATGCAAATCACTTCATCCACCTGTGCCTCAGTGGCATCATCTGTAAAGTGAGGATCATGCTACATCTTTCAGAGAGTTGTTAGGAAGATTATAGGAGTTAGTATTTAAAAACTACTTATCAAATAGTGTCTGCCACATAGTGAATGACATGTTTTGTTAAATAAATGGGATATTCAGAAAAATAATAGTTAAATTTTTTTTTGCTTAAAAATTCCAGGCTTTTCTATGTACACACAGATACAATTTACACAAACACATTTTTAAATGAATAGGCTTCTTTCCAAGTAAGATTTTCTCACCTGTATGTTTTGGTGAGTTTACATAGAAAGATTTTTAGTCATGGTAGTTTTATAACTTCAGAACATAGTTTAGACTTTTTTTGTATTATGAAATATTTAATTAAAGAATTTTTAAAATGGGTATGTAAAGAATAAACTAATAATGTAACAAAGTTTAAAATTTTTTCCATAATGTCTTACCCATATTTGGTAAGGTTTATTCCAAATTACCTTTATGTTGCTATTATAATTAGTACCCTAAAAATTACATTTTCTAACTGATTATTAATGTGATACAGAAATGCAATACATTTTTTATATTCCTCTTCTATCCCGGCCCCTTACTAAATTCTGTCATTATTGATTTCTTTGTTGAGTTTTGGGTTTTCTGCATAAACCATCATCTGATCTATAGATTTCAGTTTATTTCTTTGTTATTTGAATATCGAAAGGTCTTGCTTTGTAGTGACAACTTAGGTTTGTCAAGACGATAATGGAAAAAAGAATTATAGTAGGAAGGGCAGACAAGAAAAAAATTTTTTAAAGATTTTATTTATTTATTTGTCAGAGAGAGAGAGAGAGCACAAGGAGGGAGAGCGGCAGGCAGAGGGAGAAGAAGGCTCCCCACTGAGCAGGGAACCTGATGCAGGGACTTGATCCCAGGACCCTGGGATCGTGACCGGAGCCAAAGGCAGGTGCTTAACTGACTGAGCCACCCAGGCATCCCAGGCGAGAAAAGTTTGATACTATTTTATTATTTAGGCTTGAATATCCATAGGTTGTGACAGAAAAATAGGTAGTCATGATGTTAAAAAGAGCTACTATTTTAAACCACATTATTATGTTTATCTGATATTAATGGATCTCAGGTTGCTGTCAATGTTGTACCCCTAAGAAAAATGTGCAGCAGACCGATAACCCTGAGGTCAAAGACAGGTATTAAATAGGTAAAAAATGCAACTCTGCTGGACTCAGCTGACTTAGGTATAACATCCAAGAAGTTTATGAGCTCTTCTCATACTTGCAAATTACACAAAAACAACAAAACCTGGCTTGTCTTTTTTTTTTTTCCTAAGATGAAAATTAAGTGGAGTTGAACACATTTAGAGACCCATAGCTGCTGAACTAAAAATCAACAAAACACAAATATACGGTAAAATTTTTTTAAAGATTTTATTTATTTATTTGAGAGAGAGAGTGAGTATGAGCAGGAGGAGGGGAAGAGGGAGAGGGAGAAGCAGACTCCCCGCTGAGCAAGGAGCCTGATATGCTTGATCCCAGGACCCTGGGATCATGACCTGAGCTGAAAGCAGACACTTAACTGACTGAGGCCCCCAGGTGCCCCAAAACATGATAACTTTTTTAAAGATTTATTTATTTGAGAGAGGGGAGGGAAGGGGCAGAGGAAGAGAGAGTCTTAAGCAGACTCTCCGCTGAGCATGGAACCTGACAGAGGGCTCGATCTTGCAACCAAGATTCCAACACTTAACTAACTGCACCACCCAGGTGCCCCAAAACATGATAATTTTTAATGCATTTCTGGGCTTATGAGAAATTAAAGAAATCTCTGAAGTTCTCTACTTCTCCCACCAAAAAATTAGCCAGAAAAGGGGGAAATAAACGGTAAAGAAACTCAAATGATGGAGGTTTTGTTTGTTTTGTTTTTTATTGAAGTAGAGTTGACATGCAATGTTCCATTAATTTCAGGTGTACAACATAAATGACAGAGTTTTTGAAAAGGGCAAATTTCAGTATTAGCCCTGTGATTGGTTCAGTAGTAGCCCTAATCTTTGGGCCAGTAGCAAAATGGGAGAGCTTGGCCAGAGTCCCACATAATCCTGGGAGCCCACAGGGTCTTGAAATGGTCATAGGTCAGTGGTGTCCCCCTGGAGCCTGTGCAGAAAAAACCAAATATCCTTCTGGAGAAAAGACTTCCAAGATGCCTGTGGGTAAAGAGCAATCAAATATTAGCTCGCAATCATTCATTGGCAAATACATAAGGGAACAGAGTAAGCAGAACACAAAATGTTTAGATCCCAAGGATTTTGGGGGATACTAGAACTAACAAATGGAGAATACAAAATAATTATGGATAAAATGTTTCAAGAAATAAAAGATAGGATTATAAAAATAAAAAACAAATGCCTTTACAAAATGACCAGGCAGACTGGACAAAATAACAAAATGAAAATATAGTTATGGAAATAAAAAATTCAATTATTAGATTAGATACAGCTGAAAGAAATTGTGGAACAGAAGATAGCTCTGAAGAACTTGCCCAGAAAGCAGAAGGGAGTGAAAAAGAAATAAAAAATATAAAATAGGGGCAAGAGCTACAGAAGACAGAGGGGGAGTATCTAAGAAAGGGCTAGTTAATGTCCCAGGTGAGGAAATGGTGGGGATAATGGAGACCATGTCTGAGGAGGTAATTGCTGACCACTTTCCAGCACAATGTTTTCTCAGAAGAACAAATAAAAGAAACCATAGTTTCTAGTGAAAGAGCAAAGACGAAGAGAAGAACATAGCAGCAGACGGGGAGAAAGAACAGATATGACCTAAACTCAAGAGCAAGTGGATGACCTCAGAGTCGTGTGCAGCAACATGGGGTCCCGAGGAGATCAGATTCCCATCTCATCCACACTAAGAGAAGAGAGCTATCAACCTAGAATCGTGCACCCAGAAGAATCTCTTTGGGGTGAAATAAAGACATTTCCAAAAAAAAGGAAACGTGTGTTGAGTTTACCCAAACCAAAATACTTCTTAAGGAGAGCAGGGAGGGTATGACAATTAAAAGGTTTTAAAGTCATTGTTCTGAAGGCATAAGATATTTGTTGTTTGATTAAGGAAAGTATGGTAAAAAAAAACTTTTCAAGAAAACCATTAAAATAGCAAAAGTAAATGGGAAAAATGGAAACATAATGATAGAGTTGCTGTTTCTCTAGCATGGGAAGAAAATTCCCCTTACCAAAAAGAAACCTTTATATATATGTGATTTCCATTTTTTTCCTCTTTAATACCACAAAGAGAAAGGAACAAAATTTTAAAAACGAAGGGCCAGCCCTTCTTTAATAAAGCCAAGAGAGGAGCACTGGAGTGGCTCAGTCGGTATAGAATCTGACTCTTGATTAAGGCTCAGGTCATGATCTTAGGGCCATGAGATAGAGCCCTGCCAATGTCGGGCTCTGCACTGAGCATGGAGCCTGCTAAGATTCTCTCTCTATATCTCCTCCTGTCCCTCTCTGCCCCTCCCTACCACTCACACCCATGTGTGTTCTCTCTCTCTCTCTCTCTTAAAAAAAAAAAAAAGCCAAGAGATGTAGAGAGTTACAAGTGAGAGAATCATTATTCATACAAGAAAAATGTTCTTCTTATAGAAAAAATAACCATAGAATTATTTCTATAACCCATGCCCTTCATATATTTTTACCCGAGATCTATTTTTTTTAAATACTTGTGAAATACAGATTGTAAAGAGAGTACATAAAGAATATATATGTAGAGTTTAAAGACCAATAATAAAATGAACAGCATATGCCCAACAACCATGCCAGAAAATGAATTATCATAACCTGGAAGCTCTCTGTGTCCAATCACATTACACAATATATCTGCCAGAAGTAGTTACTTAGCTGAATTTTGTTCCCTGGTTTTTCTTCACTGTGGTTACTAGACATTTTTATATCCTTACATAATATACTGATTAATTCTGACTGTATTACAGGATTGGAATCATATCTATGCATTCTTTTATGGCTGCTTAAAATTATTTTTAAAAAATTTTATCCCTATTGATTTCTGAAAATCATTCATTTTCATTGCTATATATTATTCAGTTTACAGAGGTAGTAGAAGTTATTTATTTCAATCTACAATTGATGAACATTTGGACTGATTCCCATTTTTTTTGCTGCAAGTAATTCTCCTAAAAATACTTGTACATGTTTTCCTGATGAATATGTGCAAGAATTTTTCTCTCTTTTTTTTGAATTTTTCTGATATAAGTGAAATTGCCATGTCCTAGGATATGCACACATTCACCTCTGTGTCTTTATGTCTTACCGAAGTTACATGTCAAATACCGTTCAGTGTGGTGGGGTTTTCATGTTGCCTTTATTCCAGAATTTTCACCCAGTGGAATGTTACCAACAACCTGGAAGGTAGAAGAAAGGTGGAAAATTGTGCTTTGCCTCTTAAATTCTAGTATCTAAAGATAATACCTATCACTTCCGCTCACATTTATTTCATTGGCTTAAAGCAAGTTACATGGTCACACCCAGTTTCATGGGAGCAGGGAGGTACAATCCTCCCTGACAACTGGAAATATTGGTCAGGAGCTCTAATGTCTGCCATAGTCCACCGTTTGGGACGCCAACTATTTGGTTCATTCTCCTTCACCCATGCGGAGCACAGAAATGCCTTTCTCAAGGAAGTCAGTACAAAAGCCCTATCCATTCAGGCACTGAGCTCAAAGTTCGACCTCCAGGTGAGGGGCAACAGTATTTAAATGAGAGGTTTCTGGGGTGGGGTGGGTGGTTTCATGATTGAATTGTCACTCTAAAAAGACAGGTTGAAGTCCTCATCGCTGGTGCCTGTAAATGTGAACTTGTTTGGAACTGGGGTCTTTGCAGAGGTAATCGATTAAAGGTGAGGTCATACTGGATGAAGGGGGGGACTCTAGTCCAATGTGACTGGTGTCCTTTTAACAAAAGGAGAGATGAGAGAGGAGAACGTCTCGTGACAACAGAAGTGGAGGTTAAAATGTTTAGGTGCTGCCAGCCAAGGAATGTTCTGGAATACCAGCAAACCACCAGAAGCTAGAGAGAGACAAGGAAGGAGTCCCTCCTCTGGCGGGTTTCAGAGGGAGCATGAGTTTGCTGCCACCGGATTTCAGACATCTAGTATCCAACTGGGAGTCCATTTCGGTTGTTCTGAGCCACTCACTGTGTGGGATTCTGTTACAGTAGCCCCCGGAAACTAACACAGATGCATCCTAAACATTTGTCTCTACATCAGGTCCAGTGTAATTCCTCCTGAATTGAAAACCTATGATCTAAAAAATACCTTTTTGCTCCCTGTTTCCTCCAACACACATACACCTGATTTACAGGGCTGGGACAGGACCATGGCAGGTACGTGTGTCTGCGAGGGACAAAGAGGACCTGAGTATGTGCCCAGAGGAGTGGAATGTGGAGGATGTCACCACTTGTCCCCCTGTCCTCCCAGCTGCGTGTTTGGATTGTCCCTCCATGTCTCTTTGAGGTCAGGCACAGCCATGTATGTAACCGGCTCAAGGGAACAGGTTTGGATGGAGGTGATGGGCTTTTAATTATTGACCCAAGACTTTCCAGCCATGGGGAAAACATTTCCTGAGACGAAGCCTCCATTGGGCTGATTGATGATCAGAACTCTTTTATCCCCACACTGGAAATGCAGGTAAATCCTGCTGCTTTAAGCCACGGAGATCCCCGATTGTCATCGCAGCCTAATCTCGCTGATCCTGACAGACCAACCAGACAACTCAGCGGTCTATTCTTGAAGCTATTACATTGCATTACAATAAAATAAAAGAAATAAACACTTGAATGTAATCTCTAATGTTCCACAAATCCTTCATTCTTCAGGCTGAAAGGGACCTCTGAGTGTAATGGCTCCCCATCCAACTTTCTGCTCAATCGTTTGGGCTCTGCTGCTGCTGCTACCGCCTGCACTCACTCGTGCAGTTATTGAATGGCAGGGGGTGATGAGAGAGAAAAAAGACACAGCTCCTTACATGACGGTATTCACCGTCTAAAGAGGTATTCAAGGAGGTAAGCTCCTTCCGTCATGGCAGCGTGAGAATTTCTACATGAATCCTCCTGTTGTCTGGCGCACCAAAGAGGCGGGGTCACCCTGCTGTGAGCTGCCTTTGGGGGCCGAAGCCCGGGGTGAGAAGTCACTGCAAGGTACAGGGGGCTGGGGTCTTAGTGGAAAACAAGGGACGGGTCATAACACGATTCATTAGTCTGTGGAGAACCTCTGTCAGAAAGAAAAGGCAGCTGTGGGAACGCAGAAATCAATAGGTCTGAGTGTTGGAGGGGGGCAGAAGCAGGATGAGAGAAGGAGGGGCACGTCTGGAATCTTCGGGATAGATGGGGCGGCTCTGCTCTGGGGTGGACCAGAACACCGCAGACCTAGGTGGGTTCTGCACTTTCACTGAGGGGAAGTGACGTTTGAATTGCTGCCAAAGGATGCCCAGGGCTCCCGATAATCAAGCACGCAGGATTCAGTCATTTTGGGATGTCAACAGTCATGTGGGGCAGAGGGAAGTGAGATGGAATGTTCCCTCGCACCAAGAATGAGGGAGCAGGGGCTCCGGACCATTGCACAGAACTTCGCACCCGTGCGTGGAGAACTTGCATTTGATATCAGAGACAACAGGATGCCAGTGAAGTTGTCAAGAGGACACCCTATGACCTGCGTCGTTACTCTGGACGGGTTAGTGCTGCAACTCACAGAGCATGAGCTGGTGTCAGGCGAGTCCCGTGGCAGGACAGGTGGACAGAAGGAGCCTGCCACAGTCCCAGCAGGACAACGTGAGAGGCTGGATCAAGACAGTGACAACAGGGATGTAGAGGAGAGAGGCCAGAAAATAAAGCCACTGCCAGGCAGGGCTGAAGGCTGGGATTGCAGGGGTAAGGAAGATGGGCAAGTCACGCAGACCGGCACTTCAAACCGTGGTGATAAACACCGGCTGGCCGAGGGGACCTCAGCTCTAGCAGCACTGCCGTGAACTGGCCGACGGACACCAGGACACCCCCCCGCCCCCGGCCCTGAGTTTACCGCTAAAAGGAAGGGGTTAACAGGAAAATCTAAAGTTTCTTCCTGCTTGAAGATTCCATTATTCTAAGCTTTTTCCTCCCCCTTCGTAATACTGGGTTCTAAAACCAGTGATACATGAAACGGCTGAAATTTTTCTCTAAAGTAAACTTAGAAAAATATATCGTGCGTGGCCTTGGGTCCAACACTTATCGAGAAAGGGATGAGCCGCCTGGTAAGGCAGATGACTCAGCTTTGGAATTTGACCTTGAAACAGTGCAGCCTAAAGAGACCCAGAGGGAGGAGGTAGTGAGGGGAGCTCAGAGATAAAGCAGGAAATTTGAATTGAGCAAGATAATTAAAAATTGAGAACAGTTTTCCTCGCTTGCTGTATTTGTTACAAGCTTGTGGGTTATAGAAATATTGAGCTTTAATTTTTGAGCGAAACATAATGAAACTGATCGATTTTTAGGCTGTTGGGTCATTCATATCTTTTTAATCATTAAGAACACTTCTGGAAGATTTGAGTTCTTTGTAGTGGATCATTTGGAAGATCTGTGGATAGAACCTCCATTACCTGAGGTATGTTCCAGAATACAGTACAGTAAAAATGGTCACAAACCACACATTTAATGGGAATGATTAGCAATAAAAAATGCAACCATTTCCCTCTGCATTGTCAGCAGACCTCCTGATGAATGTTTTATGTTAATGTGCAAATGTTCTTTTTGGTCTGCCTGACTTTAGTGAAGCAGCTTGAAAATATTTCATCCCACATTTTAAATACTTTGTTCCAAGGATATGGAATAATAAAATGTGCTTCCCAGCATCCTAAATAATAAATCCATTTATTCATGAGGCAACTAATTTTGTAAACTTCATGTAACTGAGGTTTTTCTGATCTGATGTAAAATTTTCCAAGAAAGAGGAAGGATGTAGAGTAAATAAGAATCTTTTTTATCTTTCTGAGTGTCATGGTAAACACAAAGATGCCGGACAGACTCTTAGAACTGAAAAATGGGATGTATCCCTCAGAGTCATCTAGGCTTATGCTTTAATATCCTTAAAATCGACAATGGGCTTATGACCCCGATGGAAGACAAATGGGTAATGACTTCCGGAGAAATAGCATTTGACTTACCTTCCGTTGTGGAAGAAGACAATTTAAATCTGTGGCGCGATACCACAGCCTGAAAGGATGTAAATGGAGGAGGTAAAAATTGTGGGGCACGTTTCCAGTGGCTCTGGGAGGAGGCAGGGAGAGAACCGCTCGTTATCATCAGAGAGGTCACCGGGCTAGGGGCTAACTGCCATTTTGATTTGGCCTGGAGTTCAGTTGGGATGGATAAAAGGTGGTGGTAGCATGTAGAGCTGGAAGTGGGATTTTGGAAGTTGGTAGAAAGTGAGGGAAATGAGAAGATTATTTATATTCATTCATTCACTTCTTCAGCCAGCCAGCCATTCATTCAATAAATATTTGTTGACACGTAGTATGTTCTGGGCACTCCTGGGAAGAGAGCAGTGAACAAGACAGACAAACTCTTGCCTTCAAGGAGCTTATATTGTAGCCAAGGATGCCAGAGAATAAACAAGCAAGCAAAAGATCTAGCATGTGGGAATGTGATAAGTATTATGGAGAAATATAAAGCAATAAAGGAAGGTGTGCGGATGTGGATCCAGAGGCTATTTTAAATAGATCGCAGGGGAAGGTCTTGCTGATAAGGTGCCATTTAAGGAGTGAAGGAGAGGGTGGAGACCCAATCAGCTAGGAAGACCGGACACTCAAGGGCAAGAGCTTTTCAGGTAGAGGACAAATAGCATGAGCAAAGGCCCTGGGGCAGGAGGATTCTGGCTCATTCTTGGAAGCAGATGGTTGGAGGAGAGTGGGCCCAGGAGAGAAGTCTCTAATATGGCATGCGAGTTGGGGCTATCTAGAGAATGTAGTGCCTTGTGGATTCTCACTCTGCCAGAGATAGAAGCCACTGCAGAGTATTAAACTGAAGGGTAATGTAATCTAACGTGGATTTTAAATAATCGCTCTGGGTGCTATGTGGAGAACAGATGGGGCAGGGGGGAAGGGTGAAAGCAAGGAGCCAGAGATGGGGATCTTTCAGTCATCAAGATGCAGAATGGAGATGGTTGAGCCTGGGACAAAGGAGCAGAGATAAGCAGCTATTGGATTCAGAGGAGATTCTGAAGGTAGAATCAACGGGACTTACTGATAGATTGGATATGCGGTTCAAGAGAAAGAAGTGTAGGGGTGCCTGGGTGGCTCAGGTGGTTAAAGCCTCTGCCTTTGGCTCAGGTCATGATCCCAGGGTCCTGGGATTGAGTCCCACATCCGGCTCCCTGCTCAGTGGAGAGCCTGCTTCTCCCTCTCCCTCTGCAATGCCCCCCCCCATGCTCTCTCTCTCTCTCTCTGTATCTCTCTGTCTCAAATGAATAAATAAAAAAAACTTAAAAAAAAGAGAAAGAAGTGTCATTAATGACAAAAATGACCATCTGAGCACCTAGCAGGGTGACACTGGAGATTGGGACCCTGAAGACAGTACAGGGGACAGGTTAGGAATTTCTGTTTGAACCTGTTAGATTTGGAATGTTTCAAAGTGTGGAGGGAAAAACAAAGCGTGCACTCCCTCGGATTTTAATATGTATTGTCCAGGAAAACAGATGTGTGTGATAAAAGTTTGTAAAATAGTAGAAAATGAGAACCACAAAATTTAAGGCGGTGGCTTCTCCATTTGGGGAAGAAAGGGCAGAGCATTGGCATCAGGAAGGAATCACAGGTCAATGCCATGAAACTGGTGATGCACATTTTTAAATGGACGAGAATGTTCACTGCTGTTGATTTCATTAATGTTTCATAACTTACATATATTCTGTTGTATCAGTCAGATATTACACGATAAAAAACATTCAAACAGAATGAGAGGAATTGGAAATAGGGATTCCAGATAATTATTTTGAGGAGTGCTTTTGTGAAGAGGGGCAGAGAAACTGGGTTAAGTGGAGTAAAGAGGGGGTGTTTTAAAAATTGAATAATAGTAATAAAGGGCTGTGTGCTGCTGGGAATGTTCCAGTTGGGGGGGCCCTTGGTGGTTCAGGGGGGCAGGTTGCTGCAGACTTGTCCTCGAGCAGGAGAGATGATAGGCAGTGTGCTGCCTGCCACCTCTCCATTGATGGAGTTACTTTTATATTCTAGATAGAATTCCATTAGTGGTTTTATATATTGTAGATGTCTTCTCCTGGCCTGTCAGCTGTCGTTAGCATTCTTCGTTGAACAGAAATTCCTATTTTTGATGATTTAAATTCAATTAGCCAAAATATAGTACATCATTCATTTCAGATGTAGTGTTCACTGATTCATCAGTTGCGTATAACACCCAGTGCTCATCACATCACGTGCCCTCCTTACTCAAATATCTGGTGAGTCCTTACTGTGTGCTCATCTGTTTTAAGATGGCCACACAAACGAGCTGACTGGAAGCTCTGAATGTGCAGGAGGACCGCCTGCTTGTAGGCACCTTGTGGGGTGATCTTGTGGTTGGTGCCTCACGGTCTCTTCACCTCACCTCAGGGGTCAGACTCCCCCAAGAAGGGTCTTCTTATATCCTACCTGGAGGAGATCACTGAGCTGTTGGCTTTTAGAAAGGGTGAGGCTTAAGTCCCGGGGGGAAGGGGTAGCGTTGAGAGAGGTTTTGAGGCTAGAATATACAAATTTTTTACACAAGCCCTCTGCTTTGGGGGGCATCCCCCAACTTACACCATGCCTGCATGTCCGTAAGCCCAGAGACTCTCAGTTCACACTATCAGAGAATAAACGTCCAAGTCTTCTTTCCGGGTTCGGGTAGGGGCACTGGGCTGGCTAACCAGAGTTGGGGGGATTGTATGTGGTTCTAGAGTTTTAGAAACCTGGGCTCAGTCCCCTTGTTGTAGCCCCGTAATTCCCACACTCCAGATGTCCTCAGGGACTCTGGAGAGTCAGGGGAGTAAATCTGTGGCTTCCTGCCTTGCTGCTCTTCTGGCTAGCATTCAGCTTTCTTGTGACTTCTAAGTCACCATTTATCTATTTATTTCCTCACTTCTGAAGTTTGGGGGCACACATTTCTTCTTTTCTACATCTTTTTTGTGAGGCTAGAGACTTTCATTTCCCTGCCATCTTGGAGAAAAGCCGTTTCTGCTTCCCTCAAAGATGAGGCCTCCGGGCTGAGGCTTCACTAGCCTTCCCAGCTGGCCTCCGAGCTACCTGGCACTTATGGGAAATGCCACCAAATTTAGAGGAATTCAACTCACCTGTCTATGATGACAAACAGAACAAAACAGCTCATGTCCCAGAGGCGGGTCCCCACTCCCTTCCCGAAACCTTCCCTACCCCCATTCCTGTCCCATGGAAGAGCTCTCCCCGATGCAAATGGAGGAAATACCTCTCTGAATTGAGCCTGGGTAGAGGTGGAGAATGTGATTATGTCTGTAAGCTTTTCTCAAAGCTCATGGACTCTTTAAAATTGAGAGCCCAGCTGTGCAGCCAGAAGCTGCGAGACACACACCACTTTGTAGAACTCTCCAGCAGAGGCAGCTGGTCAGAAAACAAAGGCCTTTGTCTCCTGCATGAATGATTGCACCTGGAGCCAAGTGGCCATGTGTTCTGCGCTTCCTTCTGAGAGAGCAGAAGCGCCAAATTTAGGTCCCAGCTAAGAGGAAGGCTCTTCTCCTTGACCTTGTGCCAAGGGTCTATACAGCTCCTGCCTTGCACTGTAACGCGATTTCCAGATTTGTCTCATTTTTCTTCCAAAGAGCTTTGTAACACAGAAACATATTTCAATCCTACCCCAGCCCCAGTTTGTAGCTACGTGACCAGAGAAACAGAGACGTCTGACGTGCTCACTGTAACTCCGCATCAGAGATGCGTGCTGGTATGCAGTTCAGGCCATTCACCTTGGCTGACTCCCCCAGAGACCCTAATTTTTCTAGGAAGGTCGTGGAAGAGTGCAGATAATTTTCCAAATGCTCTAACCATTTCTTGGAATTTTCAATGTTTGCTTATTAAACTTTCTGACCTGAGGTCATGGTGATGGATTTCCAGAATATTTTTTAAATTAAAACATGAAAAAGTTAAAAAAAAAAAAAAGGCACTGAACATTTTGTTGGTGAAGCTGAACCTGAATAGGCTCAAAAGTTAGAGTATAATCTTTCATGAAGGGAGGATTTGGATGATGAATTAATAATGCACTAACGTTATTAAGTTCCTAGGATGGAAATTGGATCTATTGCATGTGCACAGGGAAAACTGGCCGAGGTGAATTAATCAATTACTTATGATCTCACACAGAATTCTGATTAGTACATTTCTTTCTGGTAGTCATTGCAAAACAAAACACCTAAGTGCTCTATCAAAGATGCCTCACAAATATGCCAGTCACCGTAAATTGCTCTAGATTAGGATCATAGTTCATAAAATGGGAAAGAGCAGTGGCAGCTGGGACAGTCAAGGTGTAGCGGGGACCCACGGTCCTGCTTCTAATCACAGAATTCCCACTTCTGGTTTCTCTGAACTACTCTTTATTATGTGTTAGGTTCCCCCTAACGGTCAAAGGTGCCCTTTGAAGCTGTGGTTCTCAATCTTTTGTATCCCTAAAGTTTTCAAATATTAGGACAAAATGGGAGCTGATGTAATTGCCACCATGTGGTAGACTGAATTATTAGTCACATTTCCCCCTCCCCTGTAGTGTGGTTCTACCTTTACGACCTTGACCCCACAGAGGGTGGAAAGTGCCTCACTCTT
Source organism: Zalophus californianus (assembly GCF_009762305.2). NCBI lineage: Eukaryota > Metazoa > Chordata > Mammalia > Carnivora > Otariidae > Zalophus > Zalophus californianus. Next base: position 62,332,484 of record NC_045604.1, on the reverse strand, counting down.
GACTTTGGGCTCCGCTATGTGATTCACTTTGGCCAAAGGAATGTTTGGGTTTGTGCTCTGACTTCTCTGCCGTTGTCATGGGAAGAACGTGTCCCAGCTAGCCCAGTGGCCCAGAGTGAGAGGCCCAGGGAATGGAGCTGCACCACCAACCCATAAGGGCGACCAAGAAATGAGTGCTTATTCTTATATGCCATTGAGCTCTGGGTACATGTTACACAGAATTGTTGTGGCTATAACTAATGGTTCTACTCAACATTTTATTTTATTTGCCAAACAAGAATAGCAAAGGACAAAAGTACTCATTATTTATTATTACCATCATTTCATATGAGACAGAACATCTTATTACTAAAAACCAGAAACAACACAATTTAGAATAAAGGATTTTCCTTCAAACTGAAATATTTAACTCTATGAAGAACACATTAAAGTCTTTTCATTTGCCTCATTTTTTTTTTAATGGGACCTGTGAAAATTTCATCGTTGGCTTGTAGCAGTCCAGAGAATAACTATAAGGAAGCTTTACACAGAGAAAAGGATCTAGTCGGGGGTCCCCCAGAAGGCTTCCTGGTCTCCCCAGCTATGTATGAGTCAAAGTTCCTCATATTTTCTTCCTGTATAGCTCAGGGTACCATTTGCTATAATGACTTTCCATTATAAAAATCTCTTTTTCATCTCTTTTCATTACAAAAAATCTCTTCCTTTAACTCTTCAAAAGGCAAGCAACACCTCTTGCATTTAAAGTATGCTGTTTCTGAGGTGAGGTGAGGATGTTCAGAAATAGCCAGGAGAAGTCCTTCAAGAGGTGTCCCTAAATGAAGCAGGTGGTTTTGGGTGCCGATGCCCAGTGTCTGCGACCGCAGTCCTCAGTGAGAGCTGCCTGATTGGCAGGCTTAGGCAGGGTGATGTTGGATTTGTTTTCTCCACCTTACTTGCCTTTCTTATTTTTAGCATCACTGTTCACAAAGAAAATAAAAGAAAAAAAAAAAAAAAACCACCCCGAAGACTGAATATTGAATTGCTGGTTGCAGAATATAAATTATAGCCCAAGAGAAGGAATTTGGCTTTTCCTCTTGTTATAAAGCATGAGAGTAGTTATTCACTCAGGAAATTGGAAATTCAAGTAAAAGACCTTCCTGGGACAGGTGGAATGCTAATTGAGTCTTCTAGATGAGGGCAACACCAAACCTACTGCTTTCCACCAGACCTGACACCCACAGCCTGTGAATTCAGCCAGGTGCCCGGGCGAATCACCAGCTCCCTGACATACCAGGCAGGGATTATGGGTGGCTGGGGTTGGCTCTTCACCTGTCATAGAATGGCTCTGCTCAGTCATCACATTATTCTGGCTCTTGTTTTGGAAATTAAAAATAAAAAGCAAACTATAGATACATATACAAACAAATGCATATAAAAATGGTAAAAACCAAATAACAAATTATACAGGGACATACTTATGCAAAAAAATTATTTGTCTTTATCTGAAATTCAAATTTAACAGAATATCCTGTATTTTATCTGGCAATTAATCTAGGAATGAAATGGATTCGCTGCCTTTGTGGTTTATATGTTATTCATTGAGCTACAGGGGTTTAAAGAGGTGAGGTATGATTCCCTCAACTGTGGGGCGAAGCGGTAAAGACAATTGGCAAAGACAAATTGCATGTGGCAAGCTTCTCATCCTGTTCTGTTAAAGTCCTGAACGTCCCTCACCCACTGGCAGCTGGCCAGCAAATAACATTTTCACTCCAATGTGTGGAGGTGAGCTTTCTTTGATTTCCCACATCCTCACTGACAAACTGTTATGGCTACCAAAGTAACTTGGCTAAACAGAAACTAGGAGCTGAATTTCTATTTCCTATCCTCGAGGAATTGCCTTTAAGACTACTAACTATGTTGGGGTGCACGGAGGATTGGTATGATCAGACTCCTGAATTCTAATGGACCAACGCCAAGGTGGCAGTCTGAGGAAACATACACTGTCCACCTCGTTAGGAATTTGGCTCTGCATCCTGGGTGGGCTCCTAGGTGGGGGAGGTCTGGGGCTCTGCTTTACTCCTATGATTTAAATCCAACACAAGGAATCTAAGTTCTTCGCTCCTTTTTCATGGAACCATATACTAGTCATGGTGATCCAAATGTTAGCACTCAGATGTGGGTGGGAAAATGAGTAAGGCTAGAGAAAAGAAGACTAGAAGTCCTTGCCCAAAGCAGCATTTCTTGAACACCCCACTCTACATTTTCCTGTTCTGGGATTCAGAGATGCTTCAAATATTCAATAAACATGATCAATGAATGACTGAATTACCTATGATACTTTTCCATATTTTAAACCTGCATTGTCTATGATCACCTCTTTCTAGGACAATTTTATAGTATTGGTTTTTTACCAGGGAATAGATAGGCCAGTCTTTCCTCTTGGATGTCTAAGTAAAAAAATTTGAAGTTCAGAAAATTTTCTTTCAGCTTCGCAACTCGCTGTTGGCAATGTCTTCCTAATTTTTTAGAGTTATCATCAAATTTGTAAAAATATTATAAAATTACTTTCATATACGAGCAGTGAGATTTCAGGGACTTTCAGTTTTCTTGTTTGATATCTGCCCTTACATGCTCTAAATTGATGACACTCAGTGACCAGGTATCCAGCGATTCTCAGCAAGATGTGAATGAGTTGTCCTGAGTGCTTTAGGAGTATCCCTTGGAACCAACTACATCAAATAAGGTCTAGCAAGAAAACCTACCTGTACATGGAAGTGAACTGCAAAGTACACTAATATTTTCTACTAAAAGCAAATTGAATCACTGTGTTTGTATCCTTTGGATAAATACAGACTAGTGCAATTTCTGGGTCATAGGGTAGCTCTATTTTTAACTTTTTGAAGAACCTCCATACTATTTGGTGCAGAGTGGCTGCACCAGTTTGCATTCCCACCAACAGTGTGAGAGGGTTCCCCTTTCTCCTCATCCTTGCCAAGTGATCCAAAGGGACACCTGTATCCCAATGTTTATAGCAGCAATGTCCACAACAGCCCAAATATGGAAAGATCCCAGATGTCCATTGGCAGATGAATGGATAAAGAAGATGTCGTATATATAGACAATGGAATATTACTCAGCCCTCAAAAAGAATGAAATCTTGCCATTTGCAACAATGTGGATGGAACTAGAGGGTATTAATGCTAATCGAAATCAGTCTGAGAAAGTCAAATACCATATGATTTCACTTATATGTGGAATTTAAGAAACAAAACAGATGAACATGGGAAAGGGAAGGAAAAATAAAATAAGATGAAAATTGAGAGGGAGATAAACCATAAGAGATGCTACACTCTAGGAAACAAACAGGGTTGCTGGAGGGGAGGTGGGCGGGGGATGGGGTAACTGGGTGATGGGCATTAAGGAGGGCACATGATGTATTGAGCACGGGGTGTTGGATGCAACTGATGAATCACAAAATTCTACCTCTGAAACTAATAAAATAAAGCAAATTGATAGATCCCCAATTCAACATTTTTATAATGTTTGCCAAACTGATGTGAAAAATGATTATCATTTTTATTTGTATTCAGAGTCCTTGTGAGGCTAAACTTTCTTTTCTTTTCCTTTTTTTTTTTTTTTTTGGCTTTTTTCATTGTTTTATTGTGAATGTCCAGTTAACTCATTTCTCTTTTTAAGTTTTTTCTTTTTTCCTATTGATTTACAAGACTTTAAAAATCTATATTAAAGATAGTAAACTTTATGTTTCACATATGTTACGGATGCTTTTCTGCTTGAATATTTATCTAGTTTATGGTGCTCTCTGCTGCATAGAAAGTTTTAATTTTTTATAATTAAGTCTACAAATCTTGACTTTTATGGGTTCTACTTTTGGCCTCATTCTTAGTAAGTTCTTCTCTATCGCATGATTGTAACAAAATTGACCAACTAAGAGTGGTAACTATGAGAATAGCAGTATTAATAATATAGCTGCTCTATCTGTTTATTTAGTATATGGTGTTTACCAGAGATCTCACTAGATACTGAATTTACGTGATTATACTGAATTCTCTTTAGCTCAGCAACCTAGGTGTTGTCAATTTCAACAAAAAGATCCCTGTGGAAATTTGTTTGACATTAAAAATTGACTCTTCATATGTAAGATCATGCTCTGTCTCTTCATTTATTTATTTCATGTATTAAAGTAAAATTTTATAGTTTCTTTATGCTAATCTGGTTCATCTCCTAAGGAGAGTTTTTGTTGTATTATGAATGAGATCTTTTTAAAAATTTTGCTTGTAACTGGTTATTATTAGTATGTAGCACGCCTTTTGATTTTTGTATGTAGATCCTATATCTGACCACCTTACTTTCTTCTGTGTCCTAATAATTTTGCAGTTGATTATCTTACAGTTTCTTGGCAGATTGGCGTGGAGTTACAAAATTTACATCATCCTACAATTTACATTTAAGAGAAAACGTAGTTTCTTTCTTTTGCCCGTAGTTGACTTGGTCTTCCTACTTGCTCGTTATCAGCAAGAGCGTTTAATTAAAGGTTCTAATTTAGTCCAATCTAGTAATTTAAGTGCACTCTGCATTCTCAGTCTCTCCAGGAAAAACGGCAAAACCACAGTTGTTTGGCAATCTGCCCCTCTGCCCTTAATTTCCCCAAGATGGGGTCTGGATATAGGAGGAAAGCTACTGTGTCTTCAGGAAGGTGCTAGGAGGGAGGATTCCACTGCATGTAATATCCTTGATCTGTCTTCTCCATCACCTCTCTGTCTGCTCTGCTGGGCTCAGTACTGTAATTTGTGGCTGGGATTTGCAGTTCACTCTGTTTTACTTTATTGATGCTCCTGGATGCAGTGATTATACCCTCCCCAGCCCTCCTCCCTGGGCCCCCACACTATTATATGTACTTCCCGCTGCAGAGCTTGCAGCCCTGAGTCTCCGCTTCTTTCTCTCCCTAACCCCCTGGCTTGAGGGTCCCGCCCAGGCTGTGCTCTCAGGGCACAAGCCGCCAGGCTCTCCACAGAGCTGGACACTGAGGGTGGCTTGTGAAAGCTGCCCTTCAAAGCCTCCCTCTGCATGGATCTCTCCCTTTGGTGTGTTTGAGTCCCTTTGTGGTACAGGAACAACTTATGAGGTAGACTCCCTGAGACCTAGATGGGGAGCAGGACACAAGAGAATCCCTCTGCCCTCAGTTTCACCTCATCTGCCTCTCATATCTCTCTTTGTCCATGGTATCTTTTCTCCCCAAAAGATTTCTTTGAAATTTGCCCTCTGCTCCTTTTTTTTTTTTTTTTTTTTGTCATGGTTTTGCAGCCATAGAATGACATGGTATCTTTTCTGCCCAAGAGAACACTAAAATACTCGCATGTTAGAAGCCAAATATTACTGGATTCTTTCATTGTGTAAGATGAAATTATAATCTCTATCCCTACCTGCCCTCATCAATTAGGGCAAATATCATGTACTAAATGATTTTCAAATATTGCCCTATTTACAAAGTCATCATAATAATTGCACATAATTTTGTCTGCATTTTTCTTAGTGCACTAAGCAGGGGCCCTAGGACAATGTGGAATAATAGGATTGATAGAATACTTGCCTTATCCTGACTTTCATGGTGTTACGTTAATATTTTGCCATCATGTAACGATGTTTTCTGGCAGGTATGCTTAAGTTGAGAAAATTCCCTTCTATTTTTCGTTTACTAGGAATTTTTTAAATTAAGATTAAGCACTGTATTTTATTTTTTTTAAATTCCAGTATAATTACATACAGTGTTATATTAGTTTCAGGTGTGCAATATAATGATTCAGCGGTTCCATGTGTTACTCTGTGCTTATCACGGTAGGTGGACTCTTAATGCCCTTCACCTATTTCCCCCACCCCCCACCCACCTCCCCTCTGGTGACCAGCAGTGTGTTCCCTAGAGTTAAGAGTCTATTTTTTTTGTCTGTTTTTGTCTTTGATCATTTATTTTGTTTCTTAAATTCCACATATGAGTGAAATCATGTAGTATTTGTCTTTCTCTGACTGACATTTCACTTAGCATTATACTCTCTAGATCCATCCATGTTGTTCATGTTATTGCAAATGGCAAGATTTCATTCATTTTTATGGCTGATTAATATTCCATTGTATGTGTATGTATATATATATATGTATGTGTATATGTGTGTGTATGTATATATATATAGAGAGAGAGACACCGTAACTTCTTTTTTTTTATTTATCCATTTGAGAGAGAGAGAATGAGAGATAGAGAGCACGAGAGGGAAGAGGGTCAGAGGGAGAAGCAGACTGCCTGCTGAGCAGGGAGCCTGATGCGGGACTCGATCCTGGGACTCCAGGATCATGACCTGAGCCAAAGGCAGTCGCTTAACCAACTGAGCCACCCAGGCGCCCGACACCGTAACTTCTTGATGTATATACATATATATATATATATATATATATATATATATATATATATAGAGAGAGAGAGAGAGAGAGAGAGAGAGACTATATTTTCTTGATCAATTTCATCTATCAGTGGGAACTTGGGTTAAATTTTAACTTATTTTTTTAAAAATTAAATTAAATTACATTTTTTTCATCATAGTAAGTGTACTCACTCTTTAATCTCAATCACCTATTTCATTTATCAATGCCACACCCCCCACCCCATAATGAGCAGTGTGTTCTCTATAGTTAAGAGTCTGTTTCTTCAAGAGGCATTACCCACTGCCAGGGACCTAATCAATATGGACATTAGCAAGATGTCAGAACTAGAGTTCAGAATGATGATTATAAAGATACTAGCTGGGCTAGAAAAAAGCACAGAAGATACTAGAGAAACACTTTCTGGAGAAATAAAAGAATTAAAATGTAACCAAGTCGAAATCAAAAAGGCTATTAATGAGGTGCAATCAAAGATGGAGGCTCTAGAGAGGAGGAGCAAGATGGCGGAGGAATAGAGACCTAAATTTCGTCTGGTCCCAGGAATTCAGCTAGATCGGGATCAAACAATTCTGAACACCTATGAACTCACTAGGAGATTGAAGAAAAGAATAGCAACAACTCTCTGAACAGAAAAGCAACCATTTTCTGAAAGGTAGGATGTGCGGAGAAGTGAATCTGAGGTGATATTCGGGAGGATAGATGGCGGGGGAGGGGGCCTCCATCGGCCGCTTCTGGCAAGTGATAGAGCAGCAGAGCACAAAATCGGAAATTCTAGAAGTCGGCTCTGCTGAGGGACGTCACTCCAGTGGCTAAGCAGGGGATGGAACCCTCGCTGGGACAGTGTGGTCTCAGGGCCCTCAGGGTCACAGAAAGACCGGGGGTGCCTAGTGCGGCAGAGCACCCAGGTATCAGAGCAGGGAGGCCAGCTGCAGAGACGGAGCTGAGGAGTGGGCTCTCAGCTCGGGGTGGCCATAAACTGGATCCGTGGCACAGTCGGGCCACTGCTCCTCCAGCAGGGACCCAACAAGCGCAGATCCGGGGAGACTCTCCTTCCTCCCCCAGGAGGAGCAGCGCAGGAGCGCACCGCAGGAATCTGCTGGGTTTGGAGACTCCACACGGGGTCAGGTGCCAGAGATAGAAATGCTCGGTCACAGGCCGGGTGAGCACAGAGTGCGGCCGGAGACCAGGGAGATGGGAGTGACCGACTGCTTTTCTCTGGGGGCGCACTGAGGAGTGGGGCCCTGAGTTCTCGGCTCCTCCTAGAAGGAGTGCCTCCTTAGAAGCACTTTCTTCTAACAGAGATTGGGAGGTCGCTATTTTCACTCTCGTCCTTCAAAGCTGTACGGAAAGCTTGCAGGTAACAAAAGCTCCCGAGAGCAAACCCGAGCAGATTACTTAGCCGGGATGGCAAGGGCGGGGAAATTCCGCCTCTAGCAAAGACACTTGGTAACCATGGCAACAGGCCCCTCCCTCAGAAGATGAACAAGAACAGCCAGCCAAGACCAAGTTTACCAATCAATGAGAACGGCAGAACGGCAGAACTCCAGCACGAGGGCAATACAGCACATAGAATTTATGGCATTTTTCCCATGATTCTTTAATCTTTCAAAGTTAATTTTTTTAATTTTCTTTTTCTTTGAATTTTGAATTTTTCTTTTTCCCTTTTTCAACCAACATCTTATCAATCCCTTTTTTAAAAAAATCTTTTTTATTTTTCATTTTAGAGTCATACTCTATCCCTTCATAGTAGTTAACCTTATTTTTGGTATATATATATAGTTCTCTCATTAAAATTTTGGGATGCAGTTTCTTCTACCAGACCAAAATATACCCTAAATCTCTAGTGTATGGCTTTATTCTAGTCTCCTGCCTGATCACATTCTCTCCCCCACCCTTTTTTTAAATCCCCTTCTTTCTTTTTTCAACCAACTTCTTATCAATTCCTTTTATAAAATATTTTATAATTTTCATCTTTACAGTCATATTCTAGCCCTTCATCATATTTACCCTTATTTTTGTACATATAGAAGTTTTTCTTTCTTTAAAATTTTGGGAAGCACTTTCTTCTAACAGATGAAAATACATCCCAAATCTAGTGTGTGGCACTGATCTATGCACCAGCCTTATCATATTTGATCATATTCTGTTTTTTTTTATCTTTATCTTTATCTTTTGTCTTTCTTTCCCTTTCTTTTCCCCCAGTTTCAGGTCTCTTCTGATTTGTTTAGTGTATATTTTTCTGGGATCATTGTTACCCTATTAGCATTTTGTTATCTCATTCATCTATTCTCCTCTGGAAAAATGACAAGATGGAAAAAATCACCTCAAAAAAAAGAACAAGGGGCAGTACCGACTGCCAGGGACCTACTCAATACGGACATTAGTACGATGTTGGAACTAGAGTTCAGAATGACGATTTTAAAGATACTAGCTGGGCTTGAAAAAAGCATGGAAGATATTAGAGAAACCCTTTCTGGAGAAATAAAAGAACTAAAATCTAACCGAGTCTAAATCAAAAAGGCTATTAATGAGGTGCAATAAAAAATGGAGGCTCTAACTGCTAGGATAAATGAGGCAGAAGAGAGAATTAGTGATATAGAAGACCAAATGATGGAAAATAAAGAAGCTGAGAAAAAGAGAGATAAACAACTACTGGATCATGAGGGCAGAATTCGAGAGATAAGTGATACCATAAGATGAAACAATATTAGAATAATTGGGATCCCAGAAGAAGAAGAAAGAGAGAGAGGGGCAGAAGGTATATTGGAGCAAATTATAGCAGAGAACTTCCCTAATTTGGGGAAGGAAACAGACATCAAAATCCAGGAGGCACAGAGAATGCCCCTCAAAATCAAACAAATAGGTCAACACCCTGACATCTAATAGTAAAACTTAAAAGTCTCAGAGACAAAGAGAAAATCCTGAAAGCAGCTCGAGAGAAGAGATCTGTAACCCACAGTGGTAGAAACCTTAGATTGGCAACAGACCTATCCACAGAGACCTGGCAGGCCAGAAAGGACTGGCATGATATCTTCAGAGCACTAAATGAAAAAAATATGCAGCCAAGAATACTTTATCCAGCTAGGCTGTCATTGAAAATGGAAGGAGAGATAAAAAGCTTCAAGGACAAACAAAAACTAAAGGACTTTGCAAACACGAAACCAGCCCTACAAGAAATATTGAAAGGGGTCCTCTAAGCAAAGAGAGAGCCTAAAAGCAGCATAGATCAGAAAGGAACACAGACAATATACAGTAACAGTCACATTATAGGCAATACAATGGCAGGAAATTCATATCTTTCAATAGTTACCCTGAATGTAAATGGGCTAAATGCCCCAATCAAAAGACGCAGGCTATCAGATTGGATAGAAAAACAAGAACCCATCGATATGCTGTCTGCAAGAGACTCATTTTAGACACAAAGACACCCCCAGATTGAAAGTGAGGGGGTGGAAAACAATTTACCATGCTAATGGACACCAAAAGAAAGCTGGGGTGGGAATCCTTATATAAGACAAATTAGATTTTAAACTAAAGACTATAATAAGAGATGAGGAAGGACACTATATCCTACTTAAAGGGTCTATCCAACAAGAAGATGTAACAATTGTAAATATCTATGCCCCTAACATGGGAGCAGCCAATTATATAAGGCAGTTAATAACTAAAGCAAAGAAACACATCGGCAATACAATAATAATGGGGGACTTTAACACCCCCTCACTGAAATGGACAGATCATCTAAGCAAAAGATCAACAAGGAAATAAAGACTTTAAATGACACACTGGACCAAATGGACATCACAGATATATTCAGAACATTCTATCCCAAAGCAACAGAATACACATTCTTCTCTAGTGCCCATGGAATATTCTCCAGAATAGATCACATCCTAGGTCACAAATCAGGTCTCAACTGGTACCAAAAGATTGGGATCATTCCCTGCATATTTTCAGACCACAATGCTTTGAAACTAGAACTCCATCACAAGAGGAAAGTTGGAAAGAACTCAAATACATGGAGGCTAAAGAGCATCCTACTAAAGAATGAATGGGTCAACCAGGAAATTAAAGAAGAATTAAAAAAAATTCATGGAAACCAACGAAAATGAAAACACAACTGTTCAAAATCTTTGGGATGTAGCAAAGGCGGTCCTAAGAGGAAAGTATATAGCAATCCAAGCCTTTCTCAAGAAACAAGAAAGGTCTCAACTACACAACCTAACCCTACACCTAAAGGAGCTGGAAAAAGAACAACAAATAAAGCCTAAACTCAGCAGGAGAAGAGATATAATAAAGATCAGAGCAGAAATCAATGAAATAGAAACCAAAAGACCAGTAGAACAGATCAACGAAACTAGGAGCTTGTTCTTTGAAAGAATTAATAAGATTGATAAACCCCTGGCCAGACCTATCAAAAAGAAAAGAGAAAGGACCCAAATAAATAAAATCATGAATGAAAGAGGAGAGATCAAAACCAACACCAAAGAAATACAATTATAAGAACATATTATAAGCAACTATATGCCAGCAAATTAGACAATCTGGAAGAAATGGATGCATTCCTAGAGATGTATCAACTACCAAAACTGAACCAGGAAGAAATAGAAAACCTGAACAGACCCATAACCAGTAAGGAAATTGAAGCAGTAATAAAAAAAAATCTCCCAACGAAAAAAAAAGCTCAGGGCCAGAAGGCTTCCCAGGGGAATTCTACCAAAACATTTAAAGAAGAATGAATACCTATTCTTCTGAAACTGTTCCAAAAAATAGAAATGGAAGGAAAACTTCCAAACTCGTTTTATGAGGCCACCATTACCTTGATCCCCAAACCTGACAAAGACCCCATCAAAAAGGAGAATTACAGACCAGTATCCTTGATGAACATGGATGCAAAAATTCTCATCAAAATACTAACCAATAAGATCCAACAGTACATTAAAAGGATTATTCACCACAACCAAGTGGGATTTATTCTTGGGCTGCAAGGTTGGTTCAACATCTGCAAATCAATCAATGTGATACAATACATTAATAAAGGGAAGATCAAGAGCCATATGATCCTCGCCATAGATGCAGAAAAAGCATTTGACAATGTACAGCATCCTTTCTTGATTAAAACTCTTCATGGTGTAGGGATAGAGGGTACATAACTCAATATAATAAAAGCCATCTATGAAAAACCCACAGTGAATATTCTTCTCAATGGGGAAAAACTGAGAGCTTTTCCCCTAAGGTCAGGAACGCGGCAGGGATGTCCACTATCACCACTGTTATTCAACATAGTATTAGAAGTCCTAGCCACAGCAATCAGACAACAAAAAGAAATCAAAGGCATCCAAATCGGCGAAGAAGTCAAACTCTCACTGTTTGCAGATGATATGATACTTTATGTGGAAAACCCCAAAGACTCCACCCCAAAACTGCTAGAACTCATACAGGAATTCAGTAAAGTGGCAGGATATAAAATCAATGCACAGAAATCAGTTGCATTACTGTACACCAACAACAAGAGAGAAGAAAGAGAAATTAGGGATCGTTCCCGTTTACAAGGGCACCCAAAACCATAAGATACCTAGGAATAAATCTAACCAAAGAGGCAAAGAATCTGTACTCAGAAAACTAGAGAATACTCATGAAAGAAATTGAGGAAGACACAAAGAAATGGAAAAATGTTCCATGCTCATGGATTGGAAGAACAAATATTGTGAAAATGTCTATGCTACCTAGAGCAATCTACACATTTAATGCAATCCCTATCAAAATACCATCAACTTTTCTCAAAGAAATGGAACAAATAATCCTAGAATTTGTATGAAACCAGAAAAGACTCTGAATAGCCAGAGGAATGCTGAAAAAGAAAAGCAAAACTGGTGGCATCACAATTCCAGACTTCATGCTCTATTACAAAGCTGTCATCATCAAGACAGCATGGTTACTGGCACAAAAACAGACACATAGATCAAGGAACAGAATAGAGAGGCCAGAAATGGACCCTCAACTCTATGGTCAACTAATCTTTGACAAAGCAAGAAAGGATGTCCAATGGAAAAAAGACAGTCTCTTCAAGAAATGGTGTTGGGAAAATTGGACAGCCACATGCAGAAGAATGAAACTGGACCATTTCCTTATACCACACACAAAAATAGGCTCAAAATGGTTGAAAGACCTCAATGTGAGACAGGAATCCATAAAAATCCTTGAGGAGAACACAGGCAGCAACCTCTTTGACCTCAGCTGCAACAACTTCTTCCTAGAATACATCGTGAAAGGCAAGGGAAGCAAGGGCAAAAATGAATTATTGGGACCTCATCAAGATAAAAAGCTTTTGCACAGCAAAGGAAACAGTTAACAAAACCAAAAGACAACCGACAGAATGGGAGAAGATATTTGCAAATGACATATAAGATAAAGGGCTAATATCCAAAATCTATAAAGAACTTATCAAACTCAATACCTGAAGATCAAATAATCCAATCGAGAAATGGGCAGAAGACGTGAACAGACATTTCTCCAAAGACATCCAGATGGCTGACAGACATATGAAAAGGTGCTCAACATCACTCAGCATCAGGGAAATGCAAATCAAAACCTCAATGAGATATCACCTCACAGCAGTCACAATGGCCAAAATTAACAAGTCAGGAAACAACAGATGTTGGCAAGGATGCGGAGAAAGGATATCCTCCTACACTGTTGGTGGGAATGCAAGCTGGTGCAGCCACTCTGGAAAACAATATGAGGTTCCTCAAAAAGTTGAAAATAGAGCTACCCTATGACCCAGCAATTGCACTACTGGGTATTTACCCCAAAGACACAAATGTAGTATCTGAAGGGGCACATGCCCCCCGATGTTTATAGCAGCAGTGTCCACAATAGCCAAACTATGGAAAGAGCCTAGATGTCCATCAACAGATGAATGGATAAAGAAGATGTGGTAGATATGTGATGGAATATTATGCAGCCATCAAAAAATGAAATCTTGCCATTTGCAATGATGTGGAAGGAACTAGAGGGTATTATGCTATGCGAAATAAGTCAATTAGAGAAAGACAATTATCATATGATCTCACTAATATGTGGAATTTGAGAAACAAGGCAGAGGATCATAGGGTAAAGGAGGGAAAAATGAAACAAGACAAAACCAGACAGGAAGACAAACCATAAGAGACTCTTAATCTCAGAAACAAACTGGGTTGCTGGAATGGTGGCGGGGGGGAGGGATGGGGTGGCTGGGTGATGGACATTGGGGAGGGTATGCGCTATGGTGAGCACTGTGAATTATGTAAGACTGATCAATCACAGACCTGTACCCCTGAAACAAATAGTATGTTATACTTTAGTAAAAAAGAAAAAAAGTCTGTTTCTTGGTTTGTCTCTTTTTTTTTTCCTTTGTTCATTTGTCTTGTTTCTTAAATTCCAGTTATGAGTGAAATCATATGGTATTTGTCTTTCTCTGACTAACTTACTTTGCTTTAGCATTGCACTCTCTAGCTTCATCTATGTTGTTACAAATGGGAAGATTTCATTCTTTTTTATGTCTGAATAATATTTCACCATATATATATATATATATATATATATATATATATATATATATATATATATATACACTACACTTTATCCATTCATCTGTTGATGGACACTTGGGTTGCTTCCATAGTTTGACTATTGTAAATAATGCTGCTATAAACATAGGGGTGAATGTATCCCTTTGAATTAGCGTTTTTGTATTTTTATATAAGCATTGTTATTTTAGTAAGTGCTTTTGGGGGTGCTTCTATTGATAGTTTTATGTAATTAAACTGTATTTCTAGATATTCTAACTGGTTGAATTTTCTCTGGTGGCAAACAATGAAAAATCATGCTTGAATAACAAGAAAAAGTGCATTGGAAATATAGTGGAGGTATTTTGCAGAAGCAAAGTAAAAGCTGAATGATTACAGCTCAAGAAAGACAGGAATCAGGTCTGCTCCAAGGAGCAGAGTAGCAGAAACCAGTGGACCATTTAGCTACTATGGCACCATTGTATAATTGACCCTGACTGCTTTTGTTGCTTTGTGACTCTTTTCAAGAAACAGATTTTAAGCAGAGAGAATCTGATTTCCCAGGCTTAAGGCACATGTCCACTCCATTGTTGAGCAGGAATAGTGAGTGTGTGATCTTTTGGAATGGGGACAGAATAACTCCTCAGAGAAAGTGGCACTGTTATCAAAAGATTAGTGGTTCATGGTAAGAAAGAGATGTGTTAGGCAGGAAAAATACTAATTACCGTAATACATGCTAGATTGGGTTCCCAATTTTATTTTATTTTTTAAAAAGATTTTATTTATTTATTTGAGATAGCGAGAAAGGGCGAGTGAGTGAGAGAGAAAGATAGAGAGAGCACGAGCAGGGGCAGAGGGAGAAGGAGAAGCCGACTCCCTGCTGAACAGGGAGCCCGACGTGGAGATCGATCCTGGGACCCTGAGATCATGACCTGAGCCAAAGGCAGATGCTTAACTGACTGAACCAACCAGGTGCCCCTAAATTCCCATTTTAAAAAATAATCTATATTGTGTATATGTATTTGCATCTCTGGGGTTGAGTCCATTGTATTTTGAAGTTTCCTATCCTTTTTGAGGGTATATTTTGGAAAAGTTTAATTAATAGAAAAACTTTTTTTTTCTAGATTGCTAGAATTTTTCTGGATCTGGTATATGATTATCATTGGTTAATTTACAATTTATTCCATGAATAATGGTATTTTTAGATTTTCTTGCCTCTTGAGTTCTAATTATACTTTCATAGAAAATTGTTCATTTCATGTAGATTGTCAAAATACATATTGTTATAAATTTGTATCCAATATTTTCTCATACTTAAATGCTCAGGTATTTAATCTATTCTTAATTCCACTTATTGGTTACTTCCCTTTCTTTCTAAACAGATCTGTCATAAGCTTTTTAATTTATAAAGTTTTTTTTAAAAATTTTATTTACTTTTGAGAGAGAGAGAGAGAATGACAGAAAACATGAGAGAGGGGAGGGTCAGAGGGAGAAGCAGACTCCCCGCTGAGCAGGGAGCCTGATGCGGAACTCGATCCTGGGACTCCGGGATCATGACCTGAGCCAAAAGCAGTCGCTCAACCAACTGAGCCACCCAGGCGCCCTGAAGCTTTTTAATTTATTGGACTTAAAAAAAAAAAAACCTGCCTTTGTTTTTATCATGTTTTTTAAATTAAATTTGTTCATTTATCTCTTCTATTATCTTCATTGACCCCCCTCATACGTTCTCACTCGTTATTTTGTTGTTCACTTTACAGCTTCTTTAGTTGAATACCAATTTATTCATTTTTATCACGTTTCCTAAAAAAATTCATTTTTTGAAAAAAATCATTTTATGGTCATAATTATTTCTATGAATACTTCTTTGGCTGCTTTTCATAGGATTTTTCTAAATAGTCCGTAATTTACACTTTTATTCCTTATTTATTTAGGCAGCATTTTAAAACTTGCAAGTGGACAGGTTTTTTTCCCCTGAGCTTGTTTTATTGAATTTTAGTGTTATTGTACAGCAGTTGGAGAATCTGGCCTGTGTGCTTTCTACTTTTTGAAATTTATTGAGATGTGAATATGGGGGTAAAAAGAGTAGCCAAATAATACAACAGGGCAACCAAATCATAACCCCCAGTCACTATTATGGCTGAGGGACTTTGATGAAATGCAAGTCTAATATTAAGTTTTTGTTGTTTGTTTTTATTATTTATGTATTTGCTGGGCTGTACCATTTTGCTCACCCCCACTCCAGCCCATTAACTCAAGACTTCTGTAGAGCGAACTGCACACACACACACAGAGATTTGAATTGAAGACAGGAAGTGATGGGGGCAGTAGTCTATCATGGTGTCTGGTATGTCCATGTGGTTCAGAAGAGACTGCACATGAGGAGGCATTCTGTGGGGCTGGCATGAAGCAGGTGGAGAGAGTGGGGAGGGTGGTATATCAGCCAGGGTCTTCCAGAGAAACAGAACCAATATGATGTGGACACATATGAAGAGATTTGTTTTAAGGAATTGACTCCCATTGCCATGGGGGGCTGGTAAGTCTGAAATCTTCAGGGCATGTTGGCAGGCTGGAGGCCCAGGGAAGAGTGAATATTGTAGCTCAAGTCCAAGGGCCATCTGAAGGCAGAATTCCCTTTTCTTCAGGGGACCTCAGAATTTTTTCCCTTTAAGACCTTCAGTTGGTTGAATGAGACCACTCACACTATGGAGGATAATCTGTTTTACTCAAAGTCTGATTTAAATGTTAATCTCATTTTAAACCTACCTTCATAGAAACATCTAGATTAGTGTCTGGCCAACTATTGAATACCATGGCCTAGCCAAGCTGTCATAAAATTAACCACCACCAGTCTACCCCTTGTCAACTTGGCACCCACGCGTATCTCCTTACACCATACTTAAATCTCCAAATAAAGACAATAACAAGGTCATACTTCCTCCTAACATGATACAACTATTCTGCATTCAACTGAAAATGCACTATCCCTTTCCCCAGAACAGGATGTAAAATTCTTAGTGATGTTTACTCTTCTCCTTGATGTCCTGTGGTATATAGAGGTATATGTGACCAACATCACCCAGTTAGTCTTCCATCTTCCCAAATCTTATAGATACTGGGAGGGATTCTGGTTTTAAGTCATATTTTTCTTAGAAATAAAGGACAATATCCCCAGGAGCTGATCTTTACAGACGTAGCCTATTTCATAGTTTTGCCAAGGACCAGCCATACTTTGACCATTTTTAATACCTATATCCTACATCCAAGTCTGGAAATAAGTGGGAAAATTAGGAGCAGCCCAAGCCTTTCCAGACTATTTGAATTCTTTTATCATAATTCTTCTATTTACAGCCAAATAATATCAGTCATAAAATCTTAGATTTGGAAGGGTCTTTATAGGCCACCTAGTCTGTTTTATAAACCACCCTGGTCTCTCCCCAGGATTTCACTGAGAAGGTTTTAGGTGAAGGCTTTTGCTGTCCTAAAAATATTTGAGAAGCTCTTGGTCTAACCCAGTCCCTCTGGTTCCCTCCCTTCATCCTTCCATCTGGTGGTCGGTGCCTTGAGGAGGAGCTCACATGCTCCCCTAGGCAGCCCATTACGTATTTGTATGATTCTGACAATCACTTTATATGGATTTGACATCATATCTACAGGTCTATAACTTAACCAATTACAGAAACTGCTTCTTTCTGGTTACTCAAATAAAGCA
Source organism: Zalophus californianus (assembly GCF_009762305.2). NCBI lineage: Eukaryota > Metazoa > Chordata > Mammalia > Carnivora > Otariidae > Zalophus > Zalophus californianus. The sequence continues at coordinate 62,314,802 of NC_045604.1, read as the reverse complement.
GAACCTTAGCATTCACAGATGTAACATCAGCAATTTCACTATGGTCCTCAAAGTTTCATGAAATGACCTAACTCATAATTTTGTTAGAACATTAACTTGAGTAATGTTTTCGGCTAGGCTGGTCTGTAGAATTGAGTCACTTATCTGGCAAGTGGACCATCCAGAAAGTCAGCATTCACTTTTGATTTTTTTTCTCCTTTTTTATGTTCACAGTAATTCTCACGAAAGGGGTAAATTGTCTTATAAATGACTTTGGTCCTATATTTATTATTTATAAAGGATTGAAAGCAGTCAGATTTTTAATCTATTTATTATTAAATTTTATGGGAAAATATATGCTCTAGCGGTATTTATGTACTTGGGATATTTGAAGGCCTTGAAAAATATTCCTAGCTAATGCCAATGGTCTACAGTATAATCTGTTTTCAAGGGCATTTTTTTTTCAAAGAGCTCTGAACATTGCTTTAGCATTTCTTTATTACTAGGAAGAAGGAGAAGAGGGAGATATTTATTGAAGCCCATAAAGATTTTGACATGTCAAAAATCAAATAACATTTTAAAAGGAAACTAAAAGAATAACACCTGGATTAGCATTAGTAGGGAGCAAGTCAGTAGTGTGTTATGACCAATGTATGCCTCAGTTCTGTTGATGGAAATCCTCAAGATAAATATTTGTGCACAAAATTTACATGATGGAAACTTTACATTTAGTAAGTCTTTTTTTTTTTTACAAAATCAATCTATATATTATTTTATTTATACTCCATTTTCTCTTAAAATTGATTTGAACTGGATTATAAGGCTATTTAATGATTTGATAATATAGTTATGAGTAAAGATAGCAACAATATGGGTGACTTTCTAAAAGTATGCTTATAAGCAAAAAGGAAAAATGCATTCAGAGAGACTACTAGAGGATGTCATGTATATCAGGTTGGCAAACTATGGCCCATGGGCCACATCCGGCCCTGTTTATGTATAGCAGCAAGGTAAGAAAGGTTTTGGTATTTTTTAATGGTTTTAAATGAAGAAGAAACCCAAACAAAAAAAAGAAGAACATTTTGTGACATTTATGTAAATTATATGAAAGTCAAATTTCAGTGTTCATAAACAAAGCTTTATTGGAACACAGCCACGTTCAACCATTTACATATTGTCTATAGCTGCTCTCTTGCTAAAATGCTAGAGTGGAGTATGTGAGAGACCAAATGGCATACAGAACCTGACATATTTACTGTCTGGTTCTTTATAAATGAAAGTTTGCTGAACCCTGATGTAGATCATTTAAGAAATACCTCCTGCATGTGAAGGCTAAGAGGAATGGTGCCCTGGGTGACCATTTGATCCCTGCCTGTCTCTGTAACACCTTAACTGTGTTCTGAGTCATTGTGATGCAGATGGCAGCAACATGGCAGTCAGGGCTCAGGTAGGTGCTTGATTCAAAGAAGGGACCAGGAAGATGGCGAGGTGGGGACCATAGGTCGTTGGTTCTGAAGCTTCATGAGTGTCTGTTGAGGCCCAGCAATGAGATTTTTGCTCTGAGGACTTTAGCTGGAGTGCTATGGAAGTCTTAGAGCATGAACAGGGAGAACAAAGAGCAGGAGAAGGAAACCCTAACGTGTGTGAGATGAGGAAGAAAAGAAGTGAATTTTGAAGGGAGTCACTGAGTCTGGCTAAGTTTTCTAACTCATCTCTGCATTATTGGGGAAAGGGGTAGAGTAGGAAGAAAAAAATACGCAGTGTTTAAAAAGATGACTCTATTACAGTCATATTGGTTTAGACTGACCTATTCAAATGATCGATATCATGCAATCAGATGAGTTGACCATAAATCTGGAGGTGACACTAGAGTGTTGAAAATATTCATGATATTGAGATTAGAGACCCTGAAAGGCCCAGACCTTGGCCAGCGAGTAATTGTTACTCCACAACCCTCTCCCTGCGCCATCAGATCCACCCCAGCTGTAACTCTCTGCCTTAGGTGTTACAGCCCAGGAATAGCTGCCAAATGAGAGTCAAGGTGCTAAACCAGTGCCCAAAACTTCTGATGCTGACTGGTAAAAGCTGGGTGAGAGGATAAAGTTTAAACTATGGCCTATGTGGGCACTATCTGATTGCCTTAAGCCTGAATTTTGAGATCCTACTATGTTCAGGCTCCCATGGAAGAGAGAGTCATCACACAACCAATAGGCATGCATGCAGAACATACTGCCCAAAAGTTAAGAGCAGCTTCCAAGTTTATTAACACAAAGCTTCACTGGAAAAAGAAGTTCAAAGAAGAGAATGGAAGATATGGCCTCTTGACCTGCCCCACTGGGTCAGAGTCCACAGTGGCCATTAATGCTAGTGATACCAGCCACTAGTGAAGGGACCATATCAATGAATTGGATTCTTGATCAGTTAAATTACCAGCTTTTCCTTCTATGTGAATTTGTAGGTTGGGAGGAGGGCAAAGTAAAGCAGGGAGAAAGTAGTAGGAAGTTCTTTTTAATAATTATTCCTCAGTTTTTTAATCCATAAAATAAAGATAAACTAAATGATTTCTAAGACACCTACTTGTTTTCAAATTCTATATTCATAACTTTTACAAATGAGGAAACTGCTTTAAAATTCTTACTGTTCTGCTGAAGAATCTTTTCTAAAAATGCAGCTGATTAAAAGCTTGAAGCAGACAAATATGACCCCAAATTATCTCATAAATCTTACTCTAATGAGTTCCGAAATAGCCTACTTCACACAGACTTAGTGATGCTGACATGTTGAAATATTTGCAATTCAAAATATCAAGATATTGATTTAAATACATCTCATGGTTCCAGTCCAAGATGGTGACATTAGAGGCTCTTTAACTCCCCTGCTCCCATGGACCCACTGTATCTACAGCTATACAGAGAGCAATTTCCTGTGAAAGAAATTCAGAAACTACACATTGACTTCTACACATCAGACAAATGAGAAAATATCCACATAGAAAAAGATAGGAAAGATTGAGACACACCTTTATCATAAACCCCATCCCATGCAGAGTGCCATACAATCAGGCAGGTACTCCCACTAACAACTTCTCCCTCAGGAGCAAAGATTTAGACCGCACATCTAGCATCCTAACTTTAAGAATCCCACCTAAGGGATGGGCTCCCAAAACACCTACCTCTGAAAGCCAACAGAGCTTGCATTCACAAGACCCACAAAACTATAACAAACAAACAAACAAAACCAGTTTTTAACTGGCTCATGAGATCTTGCTATGGCTATGCTCCAGGACTCAATGTAGAGGGAGCAGGCAAAAAACACCAATCTCCCAGTCTTTTCTTGAAAGGTACCAATTAGCAAACTTTGAAAGGTACTACGTGAGTCAAACTTCTGATTTAGCACACATCTAGGGGTTGACTGTAATCTTCCCCAGAGGAAGGGAAAGCCGGCAGACACCACCTCAACCTTATTCCTCTAGCCTACTGCAAATTGCCAGTATCTCTCCAGAAGGAGCTTGTATGCACAGTAGCTACCACTAAAGGGATGGGTCCCTGGATCACCTGGCTCTGAGAGCAAATGACACTTACATTCACAAGTCCCACAGGACTTTAGCAAACTCCGAATCAGTTATAAGCAGGCACAGGAACACCCTCCTTGTGGCTATACAACTGGGTCCGGTATGGAGGAAGCAGGCAAAAATGCCCATCTCCAGTTTCTCCCTGGAAGGACCGAAACTCTCCCAGCTTCTTCCTGAGGGTCTGGCTTTTAGTCATCCTGCATCTCGGTTCTGACTGTGATCCTCCCCTTTGGGACACTGACAGATCTTGGCATACCCTTAACAATTGGGAACCACTAAAAGCAAACGAGGCATCTTAGACAATCACAAAGGTTTAAGAGTCAACCAAGAGCTTGGGCCCAGTTGGTGAGTAAGGCTCATCCCCTACATCAGACTACCACTCAGTTAATACTAGGAGAGGTGGCTATTTTATCTAGTGCACAGAAGTCAACACAGAGAGGCAAGGAAGATGAAAGCAGAAGAATAAGTTTCAGACAAAAGAACAAGATAGAGGGGCACTTGGGTGGCACAGTTGGTTGGGCATCCAACTCTTGGTTTCGGCTCAGATCATGATCTCAGGGTTGTGGGATTGAGCCCCACATTGGGCTCTGTGCTCGGTGCAGAGTCTGCCTGAGATTCTCTCTCCTACTCCCTCTGCCCCTCATGCTTGTGCTCTCTCTCTCTTTCTCTCTCTCTCTCTTTCTCTCTAAAATAAATAAATCTTAAAAAAAAGAACAAGATAGAACTTCAGAAACAGATCTCAATGAAACAGAGATAAGTGATATATCTGATAAAGAGTTCAAAATAATGATCATAAAGATGCTCACCAAGGTCAGAAGAACAAAGCACGAACAAAGTGGAAATTTCAACAAAGAGAATACACGAGAAAGTACCAAACAGAAACCACAGAGCTGAAAAATACAATAACTGCACTGAAAAATTCAATAGAAGGGTATAACAGCAGGCTAGATCAAGTGGAGAAAAGGATCAGTTTATAATGCAAGCACCTACAGTAAGAAAAATGAAAGATATCAAATAGACAACCTAAATTTACACTGCAAGGAACCAGAAAAACAAGGACAAACTAAGCCCAAAGTTAGCAAAGAAATGAACTAACAAAGTTCAAAGCAGAAATAAATGAAATAGAGACTAAAGAGACAATAGAAAAGATCAATGAAACAAACATTTCAAAGATCAAACATCTTTGAAATGATAAGTAAAATAGAAAAAATTGTAGCTAGACTTACCAAAACAAAAAGACAGAAGACTCAAATAATTAATCCCTATCAAAATTCTAATAACATTTTTGGCAGAAATAGAAAAGATAATTCTAATATTTGTATGGAGCCCCAAAAGACCCTGAATGGCCAAAGCAATCTTAAGAAAGAACAAAGCTGGAGGCATCACACTTCCTGATTTCAAACTATATCACAAAGCTATGGTAATCAATGGTATTTGCATTAAAAGAGACACATAGACCAATGGAACAAAATAGAGAGCCCAGAAGTAAATCCATGCCAATAGGGTCAATTTGTGACAAAGGAGTCAAGAATATAAAATGAGGAAACCAGAAGCTACATATTCAAGAGAATGAAACTGGACCACTCTCATATCTCATATACCACACAAAAACTAACTGAAAGTGGAGTAACAACTTGAATCTAGAGCCTGGAACTATAAAATTCTTAGAAGAAAACATAGGTGGTAAGCTCCTTGACATCCATCTTGGTGGTGATTCTTTGGATTTGATACCAAAAGCAAAAGCAACAAAAGCCAAAATGAACAAGTAGGGCTGCATCAAACTAAAATACTTCTGCACAACAAATAAAACTACTAACAAAATGAAAAGGCAACCCTTCAAGTGCGATGAAATATTTATAAATCATAGATGTGATAAAGGATTAATATCCAAATTATATAAAGAACTCATAGAACTCAATAGCAAAACAAAACAAAACAGGACAAAAAACTAAACCCAAACAATCTGACTCAGATGAATAGCCATTTTTCCAAAGAAGACATACAGATGGCCAACAAGTATATGAAAAGGTGTTCAGTATCACTAATCATCAGGGAAATTAAAATCAAAACCACAATGAGATATCACCTCACGTATGTTAGAATGGCTGTCATCAAATGTTGTCATCAAGTGTTAGCAAGGATGTAGAGAAAAGGGAGCCCTTATGCACTGCTGGTGGGCATGTAAATTGATGCAGCCACTATGGAAAACAGTAGGGAGGTTTCTCAGAACATAAAAAATAGAGCTACCATATGATCCAGCAATCTCATTTCTCGATATATATTGCAAAGAAATGAAAACAGGATATTGAAGAGATATCTGCTTTCCCATGTTCATTGCACCATTACTCACAACCAAGATATGGAAGCAAGCTTAGTGTCCATCAGCGTATGTATGGTTAAAGATGTTTTACACACACACACACACACACACACACACACACACACACAAGTGCAGACACAGTTGAATATTTTTCAGCCATGAGAAAGAAGAAAATCCTTCCATGTGTGACAACATGCATGCATCTTAAGGGCATTACGCTAACTGAAACAAACCAGACAGAGAAAGACAAATCATGCATGGTATCCCTTACATGTGGAATCTAAAAAGATATATACACCAAACTCATAGAAACAAAGAATAGCAAAGTGGTTGCCCAGGGTTGGAGGTTGAGTAAACACGGTGAGCTTGGTAAAGGGGTACAAACTTTGAGCTACAAGAAGAATGAAGTCCAAGGATCTAACGTATAATATGGTGACTGTAGTTGATAACACTATATTGTATAATTGAAATTTGCTAAGAGAGTAGAATTTAAATGTTCTCACCAAAGAAAGAAAGAAAGAAAGTAAGAAAGAAAGAAAGAAAGAAGAAAGAAAGAAAGAAAGAAAGAAAGAAAGAAAGAAAGAAAGAAAGAAAGAAAGAAAGAAAAAAGAAAGAGAAGGAAAGAAAGAAGAAAGAAAAAGAGAAAGAAAGAAGGAAAGAAACACATATAAGTGGTGTGTGTAATAACTAGATGGGGGGATCCTTTTGCAATGTATATATATACACACACATATATATTGAGATATGTATGCATATATGCATCTCAAATCATCACGATGTACATCGTAAATATCTTACCACTTGTCAGTTACACATCAGTAAAGCTGAGAGAAATACATTTCATAAAACATACATTTTCTCAGGTTCTTGCTTGGAGGATAAGCACAACTTCCACTTTTCCTCCAACCTTTGGAAATGATCATATCAGTTAAGATTACATTTGGCTGCATAAAAAATAATAACAGCAGTTTAAATGAGCTAGAAGTGTATTTGTTTCACATGCAAAAGAAATCCTGCTATAGGTAGTTCCAGTTCAGCCTGGTATTGTGGCTCCAAAGTCAGGGATGACTCATCAACAGTCATCACCTTCAGCACATCACCTCCAACCTCAAGGTCACCTCATTGTTCAAAGGGGTTGTGGGGGCACTGGTCACCACTCCTGCACCTTGGGACAAAAGGGCAATCTTCCTCAGTAAGAAGCTCCCTTTAAGTAGCCTTCCTGGAAATAACACACATCACTTTCACTTATTGAAATACCTTCACCTTGGTGCGAGGAGACTGAGATATATATTTCCTATAGGAGTGCATTGATGTCTGAATAAAAATTGTAGCCCTATCTTGAAGAGAGGGAGAATGGATGTTGGGGGAGAAATAGCAGCCTCTGTTATAATGATGAAGAAATGAAGTTGCATTGATACATCGTTTTTGGACCAGACACTGAAGACACTTGGGATGGATTTTCTCCACTTAGTAGATGTTGCAGAAGCATGGGCTCCCTCCGCACCCCAGGAGTACTTTCTTTAGAGCTTAGTTCATTAGAAAGAACACGGAGCAGGGATCAATCTCCATTTGGCCTCAGTTGTTATAAGTGATATATCTTGGGCAAGTCACATGCCCTCTGAGTATATTTCCTTACTTGAAAATTGAGAATTTTATGTGATATATGCCCTACCTTCCCAAGGCTCAAAGATGCAATAAGTAAACATTTAGTAAGGATTCACTATATTCCATCTGTGGGCTAAATGTTTTATGTACAGTATTTAATTTCACTGAGAGGTTGGATTCACATTCAAGATTCTACTAAATATTTATGAAATGTCTGTTTTGTGCAAGATATTTGGATTCAGTAGTAAATAAGACAGTGTCCTCGCCTTCCTGTGATCACATTCCACCAGAGAGTCAGACATTAAGTGACACAATTACAGAAGTAATTGCTTCATGAGAAATATTCTTTGTGCTCCAAAGGCAAAGTACAGGATCCTGGGAGGGCTGAGGAAGGGGATGTAACTTGCTCTGGGGGGTCATGGAAGGCTTCCTAGGAAGGAGACTCGAGCTGATCCTGGAGGAGGATTAGGAATTTAGCAAATTGGTGAAAGGTTTCCACAGGTGAGAGATAAAATGTGAAATAAATCACAAATGTTAGGAATAAAAATAGTCATTCAAAGGATGGATTGTAAAGCTTTGACTTTGAAAGAAGAAACAGAAATGTTCCGAATTGCTCATTTCTTCTGTTTCCCCAAATGTGTACATTCACACATCCTTCTTCACATTAAAAAGAAAAATGAGCTAAGATTTGTATAACCTTTAATTATACAGTTGACTCTTGAACTTCCTGGGTCCACTTATACACAGACCTTTTTTTCCTGCAAAATGCTTTACTGTTTCCATTTGGTCCATGACTTAGGAGCAGGCTCCAGGGTGGTTAAAAAGGTACCTACTGGCTGTAGGGAGAGGCCCAGGCGCCAGAGGCTGCTGGGATCCCAAGACTCCCAGTCGGGCCTGGGGTGAGCCTTCGGAAGAGACCTGCACAGCCCAGCCTGGACAGGTGGGGCCGGCCAGCCTGCACAGGTGTGTCACATGGTCGCCCTTGTTTTTGTTGAGTTTCACCTGCTCATCCCGGAAGTGGCTGTCTGGGAAGTCCCAGAGATGGGCGTCCTCTTGGGCGGGATCCCAGGCACGCAGATCCAAAAAGGCCTGGTTCGGGTTCTTCTCCAGGCCTCCAGGCCTCCAGGGTTTTACCCAGGTATCTTGGGAGGCTTCTGCACATTGGGGAAGACGGCGAGGGCTCCCACTGGTTTGGATCTTCAGGAGACGCAGGGCGCGCTCCTGCTTCTCATTCAAATCGGGGAAGAAGAGCCACATGGTGCTGTTGGAAATAGAAGCCCAGAGAGAGGTACGTGCAGGAGGTGGGCAGATATAGGTTTGCGAGGTGGTTGATGGCAGCCTCCACCTCGGTGGAATAATTCTGACGAATCTGGGAGCTCATGGTTGATGCACAAAAAGGAGCATGCTCAAAGAATTGTGTGGGCTGGTTCTGAAAGGCAGAGAGGGTGGCTGGACGATGGTTCAGAGGTCTTGACTCCAAAAGGGGTTGGAGCGTGGTTGGAAGCTGCAAGAAGGGGCATCAATGAGTCTGTTCCAGCTAAACACTGGTGAAGCAAGAGGTAGACCTGGGCGGTTGGGCGCATTGCCTACATGCAGTTTTTATAGCATAGTACTGTGAATGTATTTTCCCTACCATATGATTTTCCTAATAACACTTTCATTTTTCTAGCTTAATATATTATGAGATTGCAGGATTTAATACATAGAACAGAAAATATATGTTAATCCACTGTTTATGTTATCGGTAAGGCTTCTGGTCAACGGTAGGCTATTAGTAGTTAAATTTTGAGGAGTCAAAGGTGGATGCAATTTTCGATTGTGTGGGGTCAGCACCCCTAAGCCCTGCATTGTTCAAAGATCAACTGTAATTACTTTTGACAAGCCAGAATGTCTTCCATCCTAGCCAATCCTGCTCTGCCAAAATACCACTGAGGTTGAACTAATAGAAGATCTAAGAAATAACACCTGTACCATTTCCTCACACAGTTGGAGGGCTGTGATGCTTACTGCCACTTTGTGATTTTGGATAGTACCGAGGACCAGGGTTCTCCACAATTCTCTCTCTTACTCCTGAGGCCAGGGCCAAGGAAACGCCTCTGTCAGGAAATATGCTGGAGCTGCCAGTTGATACTTTTCATTATCAGCAAACCTCCCTGGTCTGCATGCACAAAATCATTGTCTCAGCCAAGAAAAGGCAGTAAAAAAGAATTGAAATTAAGTGGGAAGCCAACCAAAATACCTACATTCGTCATTTGCTGATGGTTTTACTGCCAGACTTGAGAGAGAATAACTTACCTTGATCTTTTTCTGCTTAAAACCTTCTCTAGGGCATGCTCAGGTCCCGGAAGTGACCTTCAAGATCTTTAAGACACTTAGCATTAAATTCCTTCAAGTGGCTTTTCCAAGGTCTTCAAGCTCTAACAACAACAACAATTATATATTGGATTTTTCTTTTTCAGTGGTAAAGATATTATCTTCTTGATGTTCCCTTTTAGCTCTTCAACATAGAGATCTCTATCCATGGCAAAATAGAGAATGGCCAATGGCAGGGCTTTAGCTTGAGAACTTGAATTTGATCATTGGTAATAAATACCATCAGTTGTTTTCTTAGAAGTCCCAGGCTTAATTTGTTTATTTCCAAGAAAATGTCTGTCAAATATCCAAGTCTGAACAACCACAGTTTCCCAGTTGCTGTCAATTTTTCATTCAAGTAAACATAGAGTTCAGTGTGAAGAGTGGGTAGATCAGCTCACAACCTGAGCATTTGCACTAGTGCTTTGCTGTGTGTCGCAGAAGTCCCTAATGTGTACTTCCCATTTTGCTACGCAGGGTACTAAAAGATGTGTTCTCATGAGTTCATGTGGCTAATAGTTCTTCTTGCTTCTTTGTGGATCTTCTTAAGGGAAACTGACCTTCCTCTTTCTATGAGTGCATGGTAGTGAAGCGTAAACACAATGATTACTAGTAGACTCTGGTGCCCCTCCTAGATTCCTGCAGAGATACCAGCAGTGCAAATCTCAGCACAGTGCAAAAAGCAAATAATGTTTTAGTATTACTGTGAAAATAATTTCAGCTCCAGGGACCTCCTGAAGGATAGTGGGTATCACGAGGTGGGCATGGACCACATTGAGAACTGCTGTTCTGAGATGTAAATTGCTTCTGTCTTTTTTAGAAGTTCAGTCTCATTCCCATTCTTGTAGGATAATGAGATGCTTTTGGAATTTGGTTACGTATATTAAATACAAAATTCCTAGGGATTCTAGGTCCTTTGCCCTTCCACACAAATTTTAGAATCAGCTTCTTGATGTCTATGATAAATCCTTCTGGGATTTTGATTGAATTTGCGTAATATCTATAGACCAATGTGGGGAGAAAGTGAGTCTTCCAATTATTTACATGATATATGTGCCCATTTCTTTATGGGTCTTCATTGTTTCCTAAGCTGGAGGTAGTGGTGGTATAGGTGGTGGTGGTGGTTCTCCTCCTCCTCTTTTCTTCTTCCTCTCTTCCTCCTCCTTCCTCTCTCCTCCTCATCAACTCCTCCTTTTCCTTCTTTTTGGTGCTATTGAAAATGGTACTAATTTTTTTTCAGATTCTTATCATTCATTTCCAGTAAATAGGAATATTGTTGACATTTTGTGTTGCTCCTGAATGCTGTGACATTGCTGAATTCACTTATTGAACTCAGTACTGACTCTGGGATCATTTTGTACATGACGTAGGATGTTCTACATAGCCAATTTGTCTATGAATTTGACATTTTTATTTCTTCCTTCCCATACAGCCAATCTCTGTGTGTGTTTGTGTGTGTGTGTGTGTGTGTGTGTGTGTGTGTGTTATTTGTCTTGCCTTACTGCATTTCCACTCTGATGACGAATAGGAGTGCCGAGAAAGGATACTTTTGCTTGTTCCTGATCTAGCAGTGAAAGCATACAGTCTTTTACCATTAAGAATGATGTTAGCTGTAGGGTTTTTTTTTTTTAATGTCTTTTATCAGGTTAAAAGCACCCCTTTCTATTTCTGGATTGTGGATAGTTTTTATTATTAATGGAAGTTGAATTTTGTCAAATGTTTCTGCTGCTTTTGCAATTGCCCTATGTTTTTCTTTTAATCTGTTAATATAGTGGATTACATTGATTAATTTTAAGTGTAAAATCAATCTTGTGTTTCTGGGGTAAACCCAATCAGTTGTGATGTATTATCTTTTTATATGTTACTGAATTTGATTTCCTAAAATTTTGTTGGGAATTTTTATATCTATGTTTATTAGAAATATTGTTCTGTAGTCATCAAAGACAAAATATCTTTGTCTGGTTTTAGTATTAGGGTAATGCTAACCTCATAAAATGAGTTGGGGTATTCCTGTGTTTAATTTCTGGAAAAGATTATTTAGAACAGGTATTTTTTTTCCTTAAATGTTTGTAGAATTAAAAAAAATAGATTTAGAACTCTTAAGGTTATTTACTTCTTTTTGAGTGAATGTCAGTAGTTTTTGTCCTTCAAGGAATTGATCTATATCATTTAATTTGTTGAATATATGAGCATAGATTTATTAGTAGCATTTTCTTTTAAATGTGTCTGGGGTCTGTAGCAATGTTCTCTTTTTCCACTGTAAATATTTGGGGTATTTTCCAGATATCTTTCTGCTATTAATTTCTAGTTTAATTCTGTTTTGGTCTGAGATCATACTTTGAATAATTTAAATACCTTTAATTTTGCTAAGGTTTAAAATATATATTCTGCTCTTCTTGGGTAGATGGTTCTATAAATGTCAATTAGATCAAGCTAGTTGATAATACTGTTCAAGTCTTCTTTATCCTTCCTGATTTTGTGTCTGTTTATTCTGTCAGTTACTGAGAGAGGAGTATGAACTCTCCAAGTATAACTGTAAATTTGTCTATTTCCACTTTCAGTCCTATCAATTCGCTCTATGTATTTTGATGCTCTGTTGTTAGGTGTATATGCATTGAGGACTGATGCATGTTCTTAGAGGACTGACCTCTTTATTATTATGTAATGAAGTTCTTTATCCTTGGTAATATTTCTTGCTCTGAAGTTTACTTTTTATTAATATAAATATGTTATAAAAATATTCATATAGCTACTCCAATTTTATTTGATTATGATTTTTATAGTATTTTTTTCTCTCCTTTTCCTTTTAACCTATTGATGCATGTATTTCTAGTGAGTTTCTTGTAGACATGGTGGCTCAATCAGTTGAGCCACCCTTTGTTAAATCCAATTCAACAATCTTTTAATTGATGTTTTTAAATCTGCTGTGTTTAGACTGTTTACATTTAATGTAATTATTTATATGGCTGAATTAAAATCTACCATCTAACTAGATTTTTTATATTTGTTCCAGCTCTTCTCTTATGCTTTATCCTTTTCTGCCTTTTCTTTAGTTAATTAAGCATTCTTTATGATTACGTTTAAAAAAAGAGCAAGTATTTATACTTGCTCTTTAAAATATGTGTTTACTTGCTCTTTAAATTTGTTTATACTTCCCCTTAAAATATTTTTAGTGTTTGCAATCTACATCTTTAATCTAAATCTACCTTTAGTAGTATTAGTAGTACTATCTTTATAAAAATACAATCTATTGTTACTATTATTGCTTTAGATAGTCAGTTATCTTTTGGAGCAATTAAAAGTATGAAAAATAAATTTTATCTTGATTTCATTTCTGACACTCTTTATTTCTTTGCATAAAATAGATTTCTATCCACTATCATCTACCTAAAAGAACTTCTTTTAGGGGCACCTGGGTAGCTCAGTCAGTTAAGCGGCTGCCTTCGGCTCAGGTCATGATCCCAGCGTCCTGGGATCAAGCCCCGCATTGGGTTCGCTGCTCAGCGGGGAGTCTGCTTCTCCCTCTCCCTCTGCCTGCCTGCCGTTACCTCTGCTTGAGCTCTCTCTCTCACTGTCTCTCTCTGTGTGTCAAATAAATAAATAAAAAGTCTTTAAAAAAATAACTTCTTTTAAAGATCTTTTGTAGTGTAGGTCTGACAGCAGTGGATTTTCTCCATTATTAGCCTGGGGGGAAAAATCCTTATTTCTCCTTTATTTTTCTGAAAGATGTTGTCTATATTCTACATATAGAATTCTGGGTTGATGGTTTTCTTTTTCCTTTTAGCACTACTCCATTGTCTCATGGTTTTCATGGTTTCAGACAATTCTCTTCTTTGTTTCATCCGTCTCTTTGGGGGCACCTGTCTCTATAGTTCAGCCTAGTCGATTGCCTTGCAATCTCAGGTTCCTGATAGATTTAAGAAAAGTCATGAAATTATACTTTGCCAGGCTTTTTGTTTTTTGGTTTTTGTACGTATAGAAGCAACATTCTTTCCAGTTCTCTACACCCCAAGCAGATCTCATAAATCCCCTAATTTATGGAACTAATTTTGCAGATAAATAAGTAATGCAGTGAGCTAATGCACAGTTTTTGTGAATCTTACCATGCACCTGTTTCTTAGAAACAACTGTTCTTAGTGAAAATATTACTGGAACATCAGTAAACAATGATGGACAAGAGACTCTTTTTAAGGATAGGGAACCATCCTGCAGGTTGTAGTATGCTCAGTTTCGGTGGCCAGTATATTGTCTGATTTCTTCTATAGTCAGAATAGAAGGGTTATCCAACCAAAGGGTGAAAATTATAAGGCACCTCATAGTATTCCTGAAAAACTGATTTCCTTTTCCTCTGCAACCTGGAGTTCTGCTGGCTTAGATGTTAGTTTATAATGGATAAATACTATCACTATGGGTTATCACAAATATTCCATTAAGTTCAGTGTTGCAAACTGCTGCCTATCTATTCAGAGCTCCTTAGGCCATACTGTGAATATGGAACAGAGAGGGTAATCATATTGATTGCATTGATTCATCTCAGTTATCAAAGGAAAATAAGGTTGTCCCGATACAATGGCAACAGGGAGAACATGTCAGGAGAAGGAGGGATCCTCTGAAGCAATTCTTGGTGTTGTCATGTCCAGAAGACAAGTTAAACTAAGTCTATGACAACATACAGACAGGACTATCAAGAGTCTCAGAAATTCTGGGAATGAAATGTTGGTTCTCCCTACCAGGTGTAGAACCCTAGTTTTTTTTGGTGCTGGCCGAGGGCAATGGGAACTTAGAGAAGGAAAATCATTAAACCAACTACAGCCTTGTGAACAGCTGCAGAAATAGGAATATAACATTTATCTATACTTATCTCTTGCTATGTCATATATGTTTTCTAGACTTTTAACTATTATTCTTTCCTGTATCTTTCCCCCATAGTTTAAACATAGGTTATGTTGTGGTGATTTACTTTATAATTGGGTTTATAAGCAACAAATCACAAGATGAATCACAAAATAACTACATGTTTTGTTGGTTAGTGGGGCTCATGAATACGGAATTAGGAATAGTCAGTGGGGTGAATTATAATCTCTGGGCTTCCAGGTCTGTGGTTAAAAGGTTAGTGGCAGATATAGTAAAGCACACCATATATCCACGTTTTCCCCTCATTTCCAAATCTTCTCGCACCTGAGTCTGTCCTGAATGACTCATTCTAGCTCATGATTAAGATGTGAGTGACACAGGTTTTGGGCCACCATAGTTTAGAGCTATGTGTCACTTTTTGTGTTTTATTCTTCCACTACTGAAATCTTGGAGGCTGTGTGTCTAAGGTGGTGTAGCCACAAAAGCAGCCTGGGCAATCTGCATTTTACTTTTGCGAGTAAGAAATAAATCTTTATTGTGTTAAATCACTGGGATTTTGAAGTTATTTTTTATCATATATAACCTATTTTATCATGACTCAGACTGCAGCATTGATACACTGTCTAGTGGAGAAAGTAACTGGAGAAGCAACACAGTACACTGTTATCAATGAGGCCCTTGGTTTCTTAAGCAAAATCAAGTCATGCTATCCCCTACGCTGAATAAGCTTGATTCAAGAGACCAAATCAAATAATACATGCAAAGCCCGAGATGCATTTTGTCCACATGTCAATGTCCCTCTAAAATGCCTAAAAATAACAGCAAGTACTTAGCAGTGTAGTCCTTTTTATTCAGATTTTCTCTATAAAAAATAAAATGCTGGTGAGAGGCACAATGACTCTTTCTAATTAAGTTTTTCTTAGAATATGCAAAACTTTTACCTTTCCTGTCTGTTTTCTCTGTAAGAGGTTTAAAATGGATGAGAAAACTTGTGTGTGTTTGTTGAAAGATCAGGAACCTGTTACAGGTCTAAAATACATTGCTGGTTATCTTATTTGCAAAATGAGGAACAGTTGGACCAAGTCATCTCAGAGGTTCTTTTCTGCTCTAAAATTATGTGATTTCTGCTATTGAAAAAATGCAATTTTCATAAAATGTATCCAAGATTAATTTAATTTGGGATGACCTTTACAATCCTTTAGATTTTCCTAACGATGTAATAGACTACATCACCCTCTGGAGAAGAGCAGCAGTCATGAAGGGCTGGGAGAAAGGAGCCTAGTGTGGCCGTCTTTATCTTCACTAATGGGACCTGGATATAAATCTGCCACTTGGCAGCAGAGATACCTTTGAGGTCCATGAGATCTGGCTCCCAGGGGGATGGGGACCCTGCTGAAAGGCCTTCTTGACTAGAAGCATGTCTTCCCACCCTACCCCAGGAGGCGTCCATACTCCACAGCTATTGTGCATGACATCAGGGAGGGCTATTCCCTTTACTGGCAACAAAAACAACTACCCAGGACCTATTTGGTCCTGCCCTAAATGAAATTGGAAAGTCAAGGAAATCAGTTATTCTACCGGTAGGTACTGCTTCTCCAGTTACTTTCTCCACTAGACAATTGAGGATTGAGGACTGTCCCTTCAATCAGGGAAAAGGTCTTGACAAACTCATCCTTATTATGTTATAAGGAACTTACTGTTCAGTCTCTCCAAAGATAATCATATTTTAAAATAGACCTATTAGGAAAAGATAGACTCCAACACAAACAAATGAGCCTCTAATGCTGTAATTTCATACAGGCGGTAGGAAGGGCAGGGTAGGGCTCCTAGAATCCTCTCTTTCTAAGGAGACTATTTGACCTGCCTCAGGCTGGCTCTGCTCTTTGGATCTAATCACATGTAGCTTAGTCTTTGAGCAAATTTATTAGACCACCCACTGCTACCAAGGACTTTCTGACATTTCTGAAGAGTTCATGTAAGCCTAAGCAGATCAACTGTCATGGATAAGATTTTGTGATCCTGGGTCAACGTCTTTCCCCTGCTTTGACGCATGTTTTAATGATCAACAATCATCTTCAACCCTGGCAAAGAGGCAGATAAAATGAGTCCTCTGTCTTAATAGCTGTTCTCATTATCTTTGCAAAATCCATCATCCAGGAGTTGAAACCCATCCAGAAGCAAAAATCCATTGTCCAGGACCTGAACCCCATCCAAAAGCTAGGTGTCCTCCCAGACAGAGCAGGCCTTGGAATCAAGTCTCTGAGCCCTGGTTGAGTCCTTATTCATGGTTGTGGAGGGTCTTATTATAAAATAGAAATCCTAAAACCCAGCAATAGCATTATACCCTCTTCCGCCCTTAACCTAGCTAGGTAAGACCATAGAACAGAATTTGTTCTGATCCCGCACCAATCTAATTGCTGCAGGATCTTGGATGTAATTAGACAACAAATAGTCAACATTTTAATGGGAAAAACAAAACAAAACAAAGCCATGAGGTTTGGAGCCAGAAACCCATGACTTAAATTCTGTCAGTTTAGTGGCTATGTGACTGCAGATAATTAACTTAACCTCCCTGAACGTCTGTGTCCTCATCAAGAGCAAGAACCAGCATCAGAATGATGACAGCAAATGGGATAATTCCCACTCCATATTGAATTTGTGTGAATTAATTGTGGGGAATATAAGATGGTCTGATACAGTGCCTGTTTCAGACAGAGCTCATCCACTCTTTCCTTCCCCCTAATACTTTTGTCCTGTCCTTTTCCCTTGAGACAAAGTGGAATCAGAGTTTTATTCCTCAGCATGCACCTTTAAAAAAAAAAGATTTTATTTATTTATTTAACAAAGAGAAAGAGATTGAGCACGAGCAGGGAGAGCGGCAGGTAGCAGGAAGCCCAACGCAGGGCTTGATCCCAGGACCCTGAGATCATGACCTGAGCCAAAAGCAGACTGAGCCACCCAGGCGCCCCAGCATGCACCTTTTACAACTGCTGCCTTCTGGCAGATTAACAAAATATTCATTGAGCACACATGATAGAAACAGCTGTTTTCTGCATGATATGGAGGATACAAGAAGCGTGAGCTTGAACTCAAGGTATTTACACATTACAATGTATGCATTTGAAACTGTTCGGTGGCAAGGCACTATATATAAAAATTATCTAAAGGGATGAACAGCACAAGATCTTAAAGCTGCAGGAGGTCTGCTCTCATCCCATGGTAGCAAGGTAGAGGAGACATGCTTCATTCTTCTGTATTTAGACAAAAATAGCCTCCATGATAAAAATTTCCAAGGTTGGGTGGCTCATGTATATGCAGAATCAATTGGCACATAGGACGATTTCACTGGAAAAATGAATTACACAGTCATTCTTCCTCCTGAGTCTGGACATTGTGTGGCCTCCAGTAGCTGCAGAGAGCGTCCCAGGCCTTCCTTCAAGGCTGGCTGGTGGCCACATTGCTTAAGTTATGGCCTGTTTTTCTAGCAAGCTAGTAAAATTGTGATAATTATGTAATCTGACTTTAATATGGATGGAAGATTTGAGGCAAAGTTTAGTAAACTTTTCAGGAAATACACAGATTACAATATTAAAAAATAAGCCAATGTTAAGTTCAGCATATTTTAAATGGGTAGGTAATTTTTAAAAGCCAGTTATTTGATTAAGAGTGCATGTGAGGGGGCGCCTGGGTGGCTCAGTCGGTTAAGCGACTGCCTTCGGCTCAGGTCATGATCCTGGAGTCCCGGGATCAAGTCCCACAGCCAGCTCCCTGCTCAGCAGGGAGTCTGCTTCTCCCTCTGATCCTCTTCCCTCTTGTGCTCTCTATCTCTCATTCTCTCTCTCTCAAATAAATAAATAAAATCTTTAAAAAAAAAAAAAGAGTGCATGTGAGGGATGCCTGGGTGGCAAATATGAAGTGGCAATGGTTTACTGTTAATGAACATAGTTTAAAAAAAAAAGCCCAAATCACAGATAAACTTCAGAATCCATTTTCTTTTCATTTGTGTTATGACATCTGTTATCTGAGACAAAGGGAATGTGACGTGGATATGAACACATGTGGCAATTTACCAATCTGTACACTTAGAATTTGAGATTTATATACTGCGCTCTATGTAAATCACATCTAAAAAGTTAAAAGCATAGAATAGAATATTCTGATTGTAAATCATGATAATCAAACAAAAAATTCTATTTCAATCACCCAACTTGATATAGAACCTTATCAGTACTGTGGAAGGTTCCTCCTTCTTCTGCATAAATGTGCCCCTCTCTCTGCCTTTCCACAGGTATCCGTCTCCTGAATTTTATGTTTATTCTCACTTTCATTTCTTTGTATGTTACTATGCATGTAATTATACCAAGTGGCATCATTTACTTTTGCCGGATTTTGAACTTCGTGTAAATGACATTGAACTGTTTCTCCTCTTCAGCAACTCACCTTTTCCATTCAACACTGTGTTTGTGAGATTGATTCATTTTGATTTTTGTAGCTGTCATCCCAGCACTTAGAGAAAATGGAATATTTCTATGTCACACTAGGGTAAAGGAATTAGACTCCCTGTGGTCAGAGAGGACTACTCCTTGGCATTCCTTGGACATGTGCAGAGCTGTGTGCTTTGTGTGTACATAGTGTGTGTGTGTGCACATGCATGCACACATGCGCATGTGTGTTTTGGTGAAAGTTTTGCTAGTCTCATAAAATGAGTTGGGGCTTACTCCTTTTTCTATCATCAGATAGAATTTATGAAATATTGGAATACTGTCTTTACCAACTATTTGATAGAATTCTCCCATAAAATCATTGTAAGCCTAATATTTTCATTATGGGAAGATTTTAAATTCTCAATAGGAGTATTTTCGCGTTATAGGACTCTTCAGTTTTTCTATTTCTTTGCGAATTAGTTTCTATTATGCCAATTTAAAAATGCCTTGAGACTTCTTTTATAGCTTGGTATATAGCTAATGTTCATGAATGTTACATGTATACTTGAAGAGTGTGTATTATTCATGTCTTTGAGGCAGGATTCTATATATATTTATTAAGCCAGTAATTATTTTCATTTATTCATCGATGTTTTTCTTTCTTTAACCTGTCAAATAAGTGGAGCCGTGTTAAAATTATCCACTTTGATGGTGGATTTGTCAGTTTCTCTTATTTTGTCAATTTTTGTTTTTTATGTTTTGGAACCATATTATTAATTACATAATATTACAGAATAGTTATATTTTCCTGAGGAATTAATCCTTCTGTCACATGAACTTCTATCTATACTAATGGCTTTTGCCTTAAAATTTATCTTATTTGATATTAATATAGCTACTTCTCTTCTCTTTGGCTTAGTATTCCTTCCTTTTACTTTTAATGTATCTTACATGTATCGGTTTGAATATATATCCTAGGTCTCCATTAGCCAGCCTCAACCGCTCTTCAGTCATTAACAGTATTGTTTCATCTGAAATCCCATCCATTCCTTCCCTGCCTCCCTGCCCCCAGATTATTTTGAAGTAAATCTCAGGCATCTTGTCATTTCTTTCGTAAATATTCAATGTATATTCTTTAAAAATATGGACACTTTTAAAGACATAATAACACTATCATTACTACACTTAAAATTTTAACTTTATTTCCTTAATGTCATCAAATATCCAGTCATTGCTCAAATATTCCTGATTGTCTCATTTATTAAATGCTTATTTTGAACTTAAATCCAGATAAGATCCTCACATTGCAATAGGTTAATATGCTTCTCAAATCTCTTTTAATCTATACATGTCTTGCTCCCAACCTATATCTTCTTTTTATGCAGTTTATTTATTGAAAATCACCTTGTTTGTCCAGTAGACTTCCCACATAATGGATTTTGATAACTGCATCCTTGTGAAAGATTTCAGCTCATGCCTTTGTATCCTTTGTTCTGTTATGTATTTTCCTGCCATTTTATTTTGAACTGTTGTATATTATTATGTTTTAGGGTTCACACTTTTAAATATGATATTTCTGGGTTTTGTCATCCATTTACAATTATTTTGATGATGTCATTTTGACAGCCTTATGTTCATCATCTTATTTTTTGTTCTCTATTAATTCAGCTTTTTCTATTTGGTCTTTTTTGCTCTCATTTGAATTGATAGTGATTTTTTAAAAACTTCCTTCATTTAAAAATGTCTGTGGATTTATGTTATATGTAACACCTCCCTCCTCCACAGATGTCTGTCTCAGAAACCTATGCATTTCTAATTTAGCATTTCTCACAACATTTTATTTATCACAAAATAATGGTAAACACTTAGTGAGTACTATTCCAAAAGCTTGATGTGAATCATGTTTTTACTACACAAATGAGCTATGTTCTACTTATTATTATTCATTCACATATGAGGGAACTGAGTACAGAGCAGTTACATAATTTACCTATGATCCCATGGACAGGAAGGGGTGCAGTTCAAATCTGAGTTCACAGTTGAACTCCAGAGCCTTTGTTTCTTGCTTAGATTATTAGCTCCTTAAGGGCAGGGCCATGTTCTTCATATTCTTCGTGTTTTCCACACATGCTGTACCCAGAGTCAGAGCAGGTCCTCAACTTTTTTTTTTTTGATAAATAAATCTCTGCTATATCTCTCCCTGACCCCAATATGAAGGATTTGGGGAAAGGGGAAGTCCTGAATTCTGGAGTTATGTTCTCCCTCTGCCACTACTCTTCTGATGGCACATATTTTTCCTTCCAAAATCAGCTTGGTGATAGAGTTGCCAGAATTAGCAAATAAAAATACAGAATGCCCATTAAATTTTGAATTTCAGATAAACCACAGAAGACTTCTAAAGTACATTCCATGACATATTTGGGACACATATCTAATAAAGAATTACTTGTTATTTATTTTAAATTTAAATTGATCTGCTCAACCTGTATATTGTCTGGCAACTCGACATGGGGATTGCTTGGGAGACACCTAATGCTCCTGATACTGAGCCATTGCTCCAGGTTAGTCCCTGCCCCTTTTTCTCTGAGAGTCTGAAAATGTTGACATTGAGCAGAGTTTGTGCATGTTCTTACACTGTCACTCTTTTCAGTCACTAGCCTAATTTGCTCTCCTGTTTTGATTGATTAAAACCACATACCACAAGGGACTATAAATTATAGATCTGTTTCATAATTACCTAGCCACTTCTACTCAGTGATGCATAAGTGACTCTGCTCTCAAAGCCTTACTAACATTATTTATTATCAGAAACATTTTTTCTATTCTAAAGCCTTAAAGTGATTATTTACTAAAGAAAATCTGAAAGTAACAAAGAAAAATGGAAAAAAAAAAACCCATGGAAATGGAAAGAAGAGAAAATGGTGGCCTTCAATTCTCTTCTTCATGGATAGCCACAGTTGACACTGGTTTTTAATCTATTTCAAATCTTTAAAAATACTTAAATAGTATGTAGATATATACCAGTTTATATTCTTCGATATTTATCCCACTTAGACAAAGCCTGAGATTGAACCAGCTTTTGTTTAACTTGTTTCCAATTTATATTGTTACAAACAGGTTTCATAAAAATGTCATTTTTATTTCATTTTTGGTATTCATGTATGTGACAGTCACTATTCGATGCCCTGGAGCAACAGCAGTGAAAACAGCAATGTCTCTACCCTCAGACAGTTAATAAGAGATAGAGAAAATTGCCAAAAATACAAGTAAATATGTAATATATCGGGAAGTGACAAGTGCTGTGAAAGAAAATGAGCGAACAAAGTGATGGAGAGAGAAGAGGGTGCTATTTTAAAAGAAGGAGGAAGGGAGGCCTCTCCTGGGATGTGACATTCCAGGCAGAGATATTGATGAGTGGGGAGTGGGCTGTGGGGACATGTGGGGATAAGCATTCCAGGTAGGAGGGAACAGCAGGTACACCTGCCATGGGACAGTAAGTCTGCTCAGTGCTTCTTCCTGGTCAAGGCACAGAAGAAAGACCAGTTTTTCTGGACTGTGGTGAACAGGGGGAGAGTGGTGGAAGACGCAGCCAGGGTTGGGTTTTATGTCTCATTACGGTGAGAAGCCATCTGTGCTCCACACGTGGAATGACCCTCTGAGCACTTCATTCTGGCTTCTGCATGAGGGGTGGGAGTGGGAGTGGGGATTCAGTTAGGATGACATCATAGAAGGCTGAGTGTGGAAATGACAGTGGCTGGTGTTGAATGGGTCTGTGAGCAGTCGATTCAAAATAAATTTTGGAATTGCTGTTGACAGAACTTACTGATAGATTGATGTGGGATATGAAAGAGAGGGGCAATCAAGGGAAATTCTGGGTGAAGTTCCTTGTCTGAGCATGAATGATGGTGCCCTTCTCTGAGATAGGAAATGACTAGAAGACTAGAAGTTATGTGTGTGGGGGTGGGGGTGGGGGAGGAGTGGTGACGGTGTGGGTTATGAACCAGGAGGAGGGCTCCCTAAGGAACAGGACCATGCTGGCACTTTGACCTTGGATTCCCAGCCTCCAGAGCTGTGAGAATGAATTTCTATTGTTCATAAGCCTCCTGGTCTACAATCATTGTTCTAGCAGCCTGGATGGTCTAAGACAGTTGCTATGCAATTCTGTAGCTCAGAGCTGAGGTCAGAGCACAGCACTGTGCTGAGCCATACTGGGGCCTGAGGCAAAAGGAAAAATGAGTAATACTGATCTTTCTATAAAATGTTGATATTTCATTCATGATGCATTTAGGGGCATTAATTTTGTTTTTATAAATTTTGCAATAAAATACGATATACTAGTGATGAGTTTTTGATGCCCTTACATTTAAGCTTGGGGCTTGAAAGGCAAGCTCACTTGTCTCACCCCAGTCTTGGCCCCTTTGAGACTACAATGCATGGGTCTGAATGAGTCACTGAGAGAGGAAAGTGGACAGAGAACCCAGGAAGAAAATACCCAGCAAAGGAGAAGGTGAAGGGGCAGCCATGAGCTGGGAAGAAAACAGGGAGAATGAGGTCCTGGAGGTTGGAGAAGACAGTGTTCAATGAGGAAGGAGTCATCGGCCATGCCTACGTGGATGGAGTGCAGTGAGCTGCCCCTAGGAGCCTGACTGACCAAGGACTTTGTTCAGATGGAGATTGGGGTGACTCAGGAATGCTGTTTCAGTCTGGGGAGAGGGGGACAAAAGGGGGCTGTGAAAGGTCAATCAGAGAATTGGAGTGGGTTGTGGAGACAATGGGAGATGATTTCTGGGGGTTTTCCTCTGAAAGGGTGCAGACAAATGGAGTGGTAGCTTGGGGGGACTGTGGGGTCCACAGAGAGCTTTTTCTTTAAAGATGGATGATATGCAAGTAGTTCACATCTAGTGGGATCGACACAGTGGGCAAGAAGGCACCGAGGGTGCAGGGGAAGAGAGGGAAGTTTGTAAGAGCAGAGTCCTGGGCAGATGGAGGCGCATGTGTGGCACATGTAGGGGACTTGACCTGGGCAGGGCCAGGTGTCTGGTCCTTGGGATGAGAGCAGAGACAGAGTATGGGCCACAGAGGGTGGCCTGCTGGGCTTGCTGAGAACATGAGGTTGTCCCTGTGCTCTCAGACAAGTCTGAGGAGGAGGGCAAGTATATAAACTGGTCATCCTGGAGAAAGTAAATTTCTGTGTGCGGGGTAACAGGCCTGTCTTTATTGATCTTATCAGATTCAGTAATTGTTCTGTGCTCCTTCTGGATTTCCCAAATGCATAACATTATCATCTCTGCAGATAACCAGTTGACCATTTTCTCTTTTCTGTTCCTACCTTGTGAGCCCAGACAGAACCTTCTAGAGGAAGATGATGGTAAACTTCTTTGCTTCCTTCCTCATTTTAATAGGAACTCCTTTGGTCTCACACTGTTAATTGTGGTGTTATCTCATGTTTGGAAATAGATTTTTTTCTAATCAGGAGATAATACCATCATATGGCCAATTTATTAAAACGTTTCATTAGTAGGGATTGTTGACTGTCCATTAACTTCTGATGGTTATGTAAAAGCTTTTTCTTGTTTTAAAGCTTCAATTGTAGTCTTTCAGACTCCAGTGGGTGTCTTCTCTCCCTCTCTCCTGCCTCCCAGCTTTAATTTGATCCTTATTTAGACTTACCTAATATCTGGTTAGGGACTCCTCCCAAATGCTCCCAAAGCACCCCATTCCAGCCCCTATCATATTGCTTGTCACATTTTCCTATTTATCTTCCTCCCTAGTCTTTTTCATATACCACCACATCATCAGCACCTGGCACAATAATGTTTGTTGAATGACTTAATGATGTAGCCAGCTGTGTGCTGGTTCTCTGTATCATTAATCCTCCAAGTACACTCACCCTAGCCGGTGGGCAGGGAGTGGGCATTGATTATTATTAACAATTATAACCACCACTGTAGCAAGTGCATTTCTGTTTATCATCTTATTTAATCAATTATACAGAGCTAAGTATTATTATCCCGATTTTGTAGATGAAGAAACGGAGACTTAGAGAGGAGCAGTTGTCTGGTTCTAGTACGATCTAGCACTTACTGCACACACCCTTGACCACTACATTCTGTTGCATTCTTCTGTTCATACCCACATACCCCTCTTTGTTGGGGTGTTCTCTGCAATTTTTGATGCAATAGCTCAAACAGTAGGAACACCCATCCTGAATTGAATTAGAGGGTGAGATGAGCACCTGTCTTGTGAGAACTGAGTCTTTAAGATACAGCTAATGATGTGGACATTTGCTGGATCAAAACATCTGAAGCACATTTTGTTTTCACTTCACCTTATTAAAAAATCCTTCTCTTTCCTTTATTGCACATTGTTTACCTTCCCATCTCAGTCTTTCAGCCCAGATGTTTCTCTCTCTTTTTTTTTTAAAGATTTATTTGTATATCTGGGAGAGAGGGAGAGGGAGAGAAAGAATCTCAAGCAGACTCTGCACTGAACGTGAATCTGATGCAGGGCTCAATTTCACGACCCTGAGATCATGACCTGAACTGAAATCAAGATTTGGATGGTAACCTACTACTCCACCCAAGTGCCCCTGAATGTTTTTCTTCAAGAGCCTTAGATGAAATATTTGTCTGCCCTTCTTTACTTTTCTCACATCATTTCATTTTTTAAAACAATCCTGTGAACTAGAAACTGTTACTATCAACCTTCTTTAGACAAGGAGAATGAGGCATACAGTGGTTAGATAATTTGACCAAAGCTGTAAAACTAATAAGTGGCAGTCTGAATTGAACTCTGAAAGTCTGAGTACTTCAGCACCTTCTACCACCTCCCTTGTTATAATCTGCCCTTATTATCAGCATTGGAGAAATTTGTGTACTAAGCACAGTTACCAAAAATTTAGCTGTAGACCCATCTCTAAATGACATATTCACTCTTTAGTGTGTCTTGTCTATGATCTGACCCCTCTAGAATTTTGTACACTCATTCATAATAGCCCGAAGTAGCCAATATTGATAACTCCAGGGTTAATGCGTTCCTGTGGTGACAACACCTGTTTATTTCTTTCCAATCTTGCTGACACGCTGCTTTCCTCTTTTAGAAACTGTTAAGTCAGCACTCGGCACCAAACAATTTTTTCAAATTGACCTGGCCTTTCTGATAAACCTGGCAGTTCTTTTTAAGTGTATACTTAGAGTCAGAAATAAAAAATAGTTCCCAATTTCAACTGGCAGAGAATGAAAAGCTGCTTATCTTCTGTTTTCTCAATGGCATTCACCACCAACAATAAGCCCAATGTTAGGCAGAAGAGCTACAGGCCTGTTACGATTTCATGACACTTGAATACGGAGGGAAGAAATTGCTTTATGAAGAGGAAAGCATTTGTCTTTAACTCTCAGCAAAATCTCAGGCTGGACAAAATCTCAGGGCCCTGAGACATTTGGGCTCCTGTTTAATATATTTGAAGTAATTTCACAGTGGTGATTGTCCCCTCCGTCAGGGTGTCTGGACGAATGATTTAATATTTCCTCATCTATAGAAATTTGGTCACCTTTCTTAGCTTTTCTAGGTATTGTTCTCAGTATTTTCCCTCTAGCCCTGGAGAAATTGGTGTGCTTCAATAATCAAAGATCTTATTTCCAGAGAAACTGGCTAATGGGAGTTTGCTGTGAAATAAATGAGCTGGCCAACAAGTTTGTCAGTGTCTTCCAGCCCCCCTGTTCTTGGAATGCATTTTTCACAACCTGAGCCCTAAGTGCTCATGTTCTTCTTTGGGCACCCTCATACTCACTTCCTCCCAATGGTTCCCAAATGTTTTATTTTTTAACATTTTATTTATTTATTTGAGAGAGAGAGAGGGGGGTAGAGGTGAGGGGGAGAGGGATAAGCAGACTCTGCATTATTAAGAACAGAGCCCAACGTGGGGCTTGATCTCACCACCCTGACATCATGACCTGAGCTGAAATCAAGAGTCAGAGGCTCAACCAACTGAGCCACCCAGGTACCCCCCAAATGCTTTTCTTTGGGAAGACTATATCAGAACCACCTTGTTCACTTATGAAAACTGCAGATCATCAGATCACATCTGAGATCTACAGAATCAGATTCTATAGATACAGACTGAAGGGCCCAAGAATTTGTATTTTTAATGGACTCTCCAGGTGAGTTATTTTTAAATCAAGCATCCAGCTCTCTGACGGCTACTTCTTAACCACTCTGCTCACATCCCCTAGAATCTCTTCCCTGGACATCTTTCAAGCACAGGGACCTCAGGCCCATTGGCCCTGTTGCTTTTGCCCCATCCCTCTTTCTGCTCATGTCCTCACTGAGCTTCTAACCTATTGGCTACCAAGACTCAGCAACATCAATTCCTAACATCTGTTATCTATTCCTTTGTCTCTCTCTCCCTCCATGCAACTTTCTTGGAAAAATTCCAATTCTGGCTTTGTCCAACCATCTTCCTGTCTTGTGCCTGTACCTGAACCAGCTAAATATTTCAGAAGAAAACCACAAAACTAAGCTGGCTGGTCTAATTTTAAGTTATGATAAATTTCAGATGGATATTCAATGCTCTTAGAAAATTCTAGCATCCCTCCCCCACTCTACTATTTCACACATTTTGTCCTCACTTTAAGTCTCTAAGCCTCTTCCTCAAGTTTCAAAATAGAAGCACTCACATAGGCAATCTTTCGTCTTGCTACTGAACTGCCCAGCAGCCCAGCTGCATCAGCACCCTCATGCCTTGCTTCCATACTTGCTGCACCGGCAGATGCACCCTCCTTCTGTCCAAAAGCCAGACCTTCCACTTGTACTTTGCACCTGATTTACCCTCCATTCCTCAAGAATTTCATTTCTACCATTATCCCCCAGTCTCCTTTCTGCATAATTATGTTTTCTTCTCTTGATCATTTCTATCAGTGGATAAACATGCTTTCGTATCTTCTATTTAAAAAAGACTTCTTTGATCCCATTTTTTTTCTCTTCACTTCCTACCCATTTTCTGCTCATCTTACACGAAATTTTCTCTAAGATTTGACTGACAGCTATCTTGTCTTTTTCACGGTCCTGTCTCGTTCCATTCCAACAGAGCTGTCAATCCCAATCACCATTTCACTGGAACATCATTTAACGAGGTCCCTGGTAGGTTCCATCTGACAGACCACAGTGCCAAAACTCTGTGCTTCCCCTTACTCAGCATCTAATTTGACTTGGCTTCTACTGCTAATCACACTAACCTTCTCTAATGTACCTTCTTCTCTAGACCCCACAGTTTTCCAGTTTTCCATCTGCCACAGATTTCTCCTCATTAGTCTCCTTTGTCAAAAATCTAGGAGTCATCTTTGAGGCCATTCTTTTCTTCATACCTAACATCTGACCTGTATGACCTGTCAGCATTACCTCAACATACATTCTGAAACCAGTGACTTCTCACCATCGATATTGCCACAACCCTAGGTGAAGCCACTGCCATCTTGTACCTGGACTACTGAAATAGCCCCATTTCCTCTAGACATAGGGCCTTCAAGTCATTCTCCACAAAGTACCCACTGCAACCTTGCTAAAAAGCATAAACACTGTCATTGACCTGCTTAGTTAAAATCCATTGTTAGCTTCCTCTTTGAATGAGTTAAGAATACAAACACCTTACCATGTTCTGTATGGCTTTGCCTTTACTTGTCATTCTTGAAAACGTATTGAGTACCTATAAACCAGATACAGTTTCAGGTATTGGGAGAATATTACAGAACAAAATTAAAATCCTTCCCTTATAAGGCTTACATCCTAATGGGGAAGACAGGTAATAAAAAAAATTAACAAGTAAAGTATATGGGATATCAGATAGTAATGAGTGCTCTGGAAAGAAAGAAAAGCAGGCAGGGGTTAAGGGGTTTCAGGAATATAGTTGTGGTATGGTAGACGAGGACCTTCCTGAGAAGGTGGAAGATAGCATCTAGAAAAGACCCAAATGAGGAGAGGGGAGAGCCATGGGGCCATGTGAGGGGAAGAGAGCTCCAGACAGAGGGACATTCAATGAGAGGGTTCTGATGTGGGAACGGGCTTGTGGTGGGGTCAAGAAATGACCAGGAGACTGGTGTGCTCCAGGAAGGTGGTGGTTGTAGGAGAGAAGTCAGAGTGCTAACCAAGCAAGGGAGGAGTGGGAGGTCAAAATGTACCACCTTGTTGGCCATGTTGGGAACACTGGCTTTTAGTCTGAATGAGATGGGAAGATGTTAGAAGGTTTTGAGCAGAAATGACTAACATTTTTTAAAAAGATGATATTTATTTTACAGAGAGAGAGAACAGGATGGGGGAGGGGCAGAGGGAGAGAATCTTAAGTAGACTCCCCACTCAGTGCAGAGCCCCACATGGGGCTTGATCTCATGATCCTGAGATTATGACTTGGGCCGAAACCAAGAGTCAGACACTTAACCAACTGAGCCACCAGGCGCCCCAGAAATGATTAACATTTTATAGGATCATTGTGGAACCTCTATGTTAAGAATAGACCAAAGGGGGCAAGGTTAGATTCAGTTAAAAGACTTGCAATAAGCTTCCTGAGAGATGCCAGTGGTTTGGGCCCAGGTAGTAGCAGTAAGGCGGTGAGAAGTGGTCAGGTGCTGGGTCCATTTTGAAGATGGAGTCATCAGGATTTCCTGACAGATTCAATGAGGAGTATAAGAGAAAGGGAAGAGTCAAGAATGACTCAAACATTTCTTGGTCTGAGCAATTGAAAGAATCCAGTTGCCATTAACTGTGGCAGAAGATGTAGAAAGAACAGTTTATTGAAGGGGGGGAGCAAAAGTTGAATTTTCAGCTGTTTATTCCAGGGACACAGAACTACATGACCTGCCACTGTCCATCTTTGATGACATGGAGGGCCTGGTGACTCTTGGTGGCAGCCTTGTGGGACCCTGCAGAAGGAGACCCAGCTAAACCATGCCCAGTCTCCTGACCCACAGAAACTGTGAAATAAGAAATTGTGTTGTTTTAAGATGCCAGATTTGTGGTAATACTGTTACCCAGAAGTATATAACTAAGACAATGAGAGTGTGCTATGATTGGTTTGATTTTTTTATTTATCAAAGTTAAAATTTATCAGAATAACATAAGATGAGGTATACTTGCCTTAAGGTCAAAACATTAGCATTTGCAGAGCTTTTAAAAGTTTGTTTTTTTGTTTTGTTTTGTTTTTTGGAAATTTCTATGTTCTTGGTGTTTCCAAGTTTCTTTCTAGAAAGGATGTCTAGGTCCATAAGCCGGGTTTGTTAATCTGGCATTTCTCACACTGGTTTGGTCAAGAATAACTAAAAACACCAAAGTGGTTGTGGTATAGAGTCCTGGAGAATTAATTTTTGAATTCTTATGACATTAAAATGTTTTATAACTTGAATGTGCAAGTAAATTCAGCAGATTGTAACTTAAACATACTGTGCAACTCATGAGGAGCCAGTGAATGGAAAAAAATTTTTTTAAAGATTTTATTTATTTGAGAGAGAGATAGAGAGAGAGTGAGAGCGCACAAGTGGGGGGAGGGGCAGAGGGAGAAGCAGACTCCCCGCTGAGCAGGGAGTCCGATACAGGGATCAATCCTGGGACTCCAGGACCATGACCTGAGCCAAAGGCAGACGCTTAACCGACTGAGCCACCCAGGCACTCCTCAAGCCTGAATTGAAAGACCAAGTCTTCTACTCACTAGCTGTGTGACCATGGGAAAGTCTTTTAATGTTTTCGTGCCTCGGTTTCTTCGTCTGTATAATGACACCTGTCTTTTAAGTTGGCTGTAAAGATCACATGAGTTAGTGTATATAAAGGAGGTTTCAGGGTGTAGGAGAAGGGGTCGGGCTTAGAGACAGGATATGAATCACTGAATGGAAAATTTGATTGTTCTGAATTCTTAGGAAATCTGGTTCTCCAGCCCTGCTGGTAATACAAGACCAATGGTGACAAATGAGTTTGGCTAGGGCAGGCTGCTGAGGCATGCCAGAGAGGAGGGGCTGTGATAGTAGTGTTCCAGAGACGTCAGAGGCTGGCAAGGTAGGGTTTGGTTTGGGGTTGATTGTTCATTTAATGCACTTTTCACCATCTAATCAAGTGATTTTTTTTAAGTACGTTATTAGACCAAAAAGCCATTAGCTACCATAAATCAGTCCAACTTTCTTGTCTTGATTGCAACAAAACGTTAGTTGACAAGTTTGCAACTGTACTTCCATCTATTTCCTATTCACTGATTCTGCTAACACCATCAGGTCTTCTCTCCCCAAATTTTATTTTTTCATAAATCAGTGTAAATGTTTATCTTCTAAAGGAGAAATAACTTTCAAAATTTTATTTTCAGGTGGGGACACAAAATTATGGCTAAAAACAAGAAAGTTAGAGGCCTTTGCTTGAACCCAGAGGAAATGCTCAAGATCATACTGGGTCAGATAGCAGCAGAGAAGTCCCAAGTTTCACTTGACAGTGCAGATGGGAGTGCCCCTCTACCACTCCTAGAGAATTAAGGGTCCTGGTGAGTTGATCCAAAAGTGTGTAATTTTAATGGAAATGCAAAGAATATCAAGCCATGTCAGAGCTTACTGTAGTAACAACATGAAACCCATAATTTAAAAATTAGTAATGTTAATTTAGAATAAAATGCTCTGAGACAGATCTTGATTAGATCACACAATGAGTAGTACCCTTAAATAAACCATTTTTAAAAGTGTGTTGAGTCTTCCAATAAAGTCCCTTGTAGTGTTTCTCTCCAGGTTCCACTCACCTGAAAGCAGACCTTTGGATGAAACCTTGAATCTGTTTGGTTGGAAAATGCCTCCCGAGCTTAAAGGAGGCAATTATAAAGTGACACTATTATATGATACATTTCAATGTGCTCAACTGACTATTTAAACATCTGGCTGCGAGACTGGGGTTGACCTGGTTCCTTCCATTTCAAGATGGCTGAAAGCATGGGCAGGAATAATATGCTTGTTTTATTGGTCTTGGTTACCACATTTACAATGATGGTGTCTGTGAAGGTGTTAACTTAAGAAGGACTTTTGGTAAAATAACTGGAGAAGACCTTCTCAACAAGATGTATGAGGAATTTAGCAGGCACTCTATCAATTACCAAAAAAAAAAAAAAAAAGCATGGTCATGTGCGCAGATGGAGCTAAATCTGGAAAGGCAGAGCTGAAATGAGGAATATCTCAGACCGAGGCTATTAGTACACCCAGGAAAAGACCAGCATCTACCAGACTTTTTACCAAGACACCTCACCTCAGAAAATATGTCACTTTTGTAGTGTGTTCAACGGGAGTGGGGGATCTAAAATTATGACTTTTCTGAAAAACAATTGCTTAGAGCTCTTATCTTTTTAAAATAAATTTGTCAGGAAACCAGAAATGTCTTTGAAAGCTGGCTTGCTGTTTGCACAGATGTAAGCTGGCTTAGTCAAAGAAAAGTGTTTGTCAGAATTTATTTTTCCTAAATGGACCTCAGGAGTGTAATATTGGTGAATCATAAGCTTGTTTCATGTCATCCTGTTATCTTTAATTTATTCATAAACCACTTTTACATTATTTATTTAAAAATATTTTGTAATACTATGATGAATACCTGTAAACTCACCACCCAATCCAAGAACTAGAACATTAATAATGACTTATATCTACCTTTTCTTCCATTCCTCTGCCTCCTCCTCAACCTCCTGAACTTTGTGTTTATTGATTCTCTGCTTAAAAAAATACATATGTATACTTAAAGTACATTATTGATTTTAGTTGGTTGTAAAAATTACAAAAAGGTTTTTATGCTGCATGTAGACTTTGGGGTACTTTTTTTTACTCGTCATTTCAGAATTACTAACAACCTTCCATTTTCTTTCATGCATTTAGAGTTTATTTTCACTAAGATACACAGAAGTCCCCCATTATGTGCCATTTTGTGTGGTTTCAGATACCTGTTGTCAACCCTGATCTGGAAGCGGATGATCCTCTTCCTGACATATCACTGGGACGCTAGGTCACAATGCCTGTGTCACTCATTTCACTTCATCTCCTCATGTAGGCATTTTACCATCTCACATCATCACAAGAAGAAGGGTGAGTACAGTACAATAAGATACCTTGAGAGAGAAAGAGAGAGAGAGAGACCATAACTTGTATTACAGTATATTGTTATAATTGTTCTATTTTATTATTAGTTGTTGTTAATCTCTTACTATGACTAATTTATAAATTAAACTTTACTATAGGTACATATGTGTAGGAAAAAAGGTAGTATATAGAGTTCAGTATGATCGGCAGTTTCAGGCATCCATTTGGGTTCTTGGAACATATCCTCTGCCGATATGGGGGAGGGGACTACTGTAATATTTCATCATGTAAACATACCAGATAAGAGAAATTCAATTTATTCAGGATGTAAATATCTGTTTTGTACACACTGAATTTAGCTTGTTAACATATAGTCATGGGTTAAATGTGTCAGTTATTTTCCTTTTTTAGGCTGTCCCTGTCCAATTTTGGTATCAAAGTTATATTGGCCTAATGGTATGAGTTGGCCTAATAGAATGAGTTGGCAAGTCATCCCCCTTTTTTTTTTAAATTAAACATTTTGTTTTGAGATCACTGTAGATTCACATGTAGTTACGAGAGATCTCATGCACTCTTTATCCCGTTTCCCTTAATAGTAACATTTTGCAAAACTAAAGTATAATAGCACAACCAAGATATTGATATTGAAACAGTAAAAATCAGAATATTTCCATCACCAAAGAGATTCCTTATGTTGCCTTTTATACCTACACCCACTTTTCTCTTACACCCTTCCCCCAGTCTTAATCTCTGTCTACCACTAACCTCTTCTCCACTTCGATGATTTTGTTGCTTCAAAGGTGTTATACATTGGAATCGTATGGTATTGTAACCTGCTGAAATTGGATTTTTTTACTCATCATAATTCTCTGGAGATTCATCTAAATTGTTGCATATTTTAATGGTTTAATCATTTGTTCCTTTTTATTGCTGAGTAATATTCCAACGGTATGAATGTATCACAGTTTGTTTAACCTGTGGGTTGTTTGACTCATTGAAAGACCTCTGGGTTGTATGTAGTTTTTCACTATTATGAAGAAAGCTGCTGTAAACATGTGTGTAGAGGCTGTTGTAAGAACATCAGTTTTCATTTTTCTGAAATAAACACCCAGGGGTGCAATTGCTTATTGGGTAGTTGCATACAAACTTTTAAAAAAATACTGCTAATATGTTTCCCAGAGTGGCTATAACATTTTGCATTTTCACCAGCAATGACCAAATGCTATGGTTTCTCTACATCCTAAACAGCAGAGAGTCTGCTTGAGATTCTCTCCCTCTCCATTTACCCCCCTCCTCTGCCCCCACTCACGCATGCTCTCTCTAAAAAAAAAAAAGAAAGAAAAGAAAAGAAACCCTTGTCAGGTAATTCTAACATTTTTGTCATCTCACTGCTGACATCTACTGATGGTATTTTTTTGTCATTCAGTTGAGATCTTCCAGGTCCTTGGCTTCATTAATTATTTTCTACTGAAATCTGGACATTTGGGGTATTATGTTGTAAAATCTAGATATTTTTAAAGTTGTTTATTTTAGCTGGCTTCTTCTAACACTGATCTAGCAGAGGAAGGAGGGAAATCACCTCATTACTGTCAGATGGTGGTAAGAGCCCCAGGTCCCACTCAGTCTCCATTGACCTCCTCAAGGGGGTGTTTCCTATGACTCTTGGGTGGGCTGGGACTCCCACCTTCCCACGTGGCCTCTTCCAACACCACTCCTGCAGGGAGGAGAATGGCTACTTCATTACTGGAAGGTGGGAATGGAAGTGCAGCCTCCCCACACTATCTCCACTGACAACATGGTGGGAGGGGGTTTTGTTACTTCCTGGAGAGGATGAAAGTCCTAGCTCCATAGTTGGTCTTCTCTGACACTACCCTGGAGGGGGGTCTTGTTACAGCCTCGTGAAAGTAGAAGTCTAGGCTTCTCACCTTTGCTGCCATGGGTGAGGATGGGGCACAGTCTGTCTGTGGCTTCTGGCTGCAATAGAGCACTTACTGTCTGAAGTTTTTTATCTTGATAGATTGCACCTCTCCTGGTCTTTTAGCTAGAGAAAGCAGGTTTTCCATGGGGCTATTTTGTCTGTGTCCATTGTTATTTCTAGGTTTCCAGTTTTTTTTTCAACTCCAAATATGGGATGTTTGAGGCAATAAGAAAACCCAGGGAACCCACCACTGTGCCATTCCTTGGATAGTGAGATCTCTAGCCAGTCTGTCTCAGAATCTTCTTATCTTTGGATTTATATATAATGTCTAGGGCTTCTAGTTGTACTTAGCAGAAGGAATACAGAAAAGTACATCAATTCCATCTTCTTTTTTAAAATTGATTTTTATTCTTCCAAAAAATAGAAGAGAGAACATATCCCAACTCATCTTATGAGTATTGTTCATTCATTATGATACATTATTTAGAATGAATATTACTCATTCTAGCATTACCCTGATACCAAAACCAGACAAAGACATCACAAGAAAGCTAGAGACCAATATCCCTTATGAATATACATGCAAAGATCCTCAATAAAATACAGCAAACCAAACCCAACAATACATAAAAGTGATTATATACCATGACCAAGTGGAATTTAACTAGTGATACAAGGTTGTTTCAACTTCAGAAACCAATCACTGTAATACACAATATTAACAGAAAAAAAGGATAAAAGCCATATGCTCATCTTAATAGACACACAAAAAGCATCTGACAAAGTCCAACACCCTTTTATGATAAAAATACTCAAAATACTAAGAATAGAAGAGAACTGTCTCGCCTGATAAAAGGTATCTATGGAAAACCCATAGCTAACATCATACTTAATGGTGAAAGGCCTAAAGCTTTCCCTCTAACATCAGGAACAAGACAAGGATATACATTATTGCTACTTCTATTCAACATTTTAATGGAGGTGCTAGCCAGCACATTTTGGCAATAAAATGGCGGGTGGAGGCCTCCAGATTGGAAAGGAGAAAGTAAAACTCTCTGTTTGCAGAAGACATGGTCATATATATAGAAAATCATAAGGAAACCACTAAAAGCTATTACAGCACATAAACATGTTCAGCAAGGTTGCAGGATACAAGATCAATATGCAAAAGTCAGTTGTGTTTCTATACACAAGAAATGAACAATCCAAAAATTAAATTAAAAAACAATTCCACATGTAACAGTATCAAAATAATAAAATACATAGGAATAAATTTAATGAAAGTAAAATATGAAAAAAAAACTGTAAGGCATCACTGAAAGAAATTGTGAGACCTCAATGAATGGAAAGACATCTCATGTTTATGAATATTGTTAATATTGTAATATTCCCCAAATTGACATGTAGATTCAACATAAGTTCTATCCTAGCTGTGACTTTTGCAGAATTGACAAGCTGATTCTAAAGGTCATGTGAAAATGCAAGGAATTCAGACAGCCAAAAGAAATCTTAGGAAAGAGGAAAGTTGGAGAACTCATACTTCCTGATACCCTAATTTCCTGCAGAGCTACAGTGATCAAGACTGTGCACCATTGGTGTAAGCGTAGACATGAGCTCAACTGAACAGAACCGAGAGTTCAGAAATAAACCTATATCTCTATGGTTAATTGATCTTCAACAAGAGTACCAAGATAATTGGGAAAGCAATAGTTTTTCAATAAATGTACTGAGACAATTGAATCTTTAAATATAAAAGGATGATTTGGAACTCCCTCATACTATATTCAAAAACTAACTCAATATGGACAAAAATCTACATGTAAGAGCTAAAACTAATAAATCCTAGAAGAAAAGATATATATAAATTTTTGACACCTTGGATCAAACAATTGCTTTTTAGGTATGATACCACAGGCACAAGAAACCAAAGAAAAAATAGATAAATTGGACTTCATCAAAATTTTCAACTTTTATACTTCAAAGGACATCATCAAGAAAGTGAAGACAATGTGCAATGCACAGAATGGGAAAAATATTTGAAAATCAAATCTGATAAGGATTTAGCATCAAGAGTATATAAAGAACAACTCAACAATAAAATGACAAGTAACCCAATTTTAAGATGGACAAAGGATTTGAAAAGATATTTCTCCAAGTAATATATATGAATAACCAACAAACACGTAAAAAAAGATGTTCAACATCATTAGCTATTAGGGAAATGCAAATCAGAACCACAGTGAGGCACATCTCACAACCAAAGACAATAACAAGTGTGGACAAGGATATGAAGAAATCGTAACACTTATACATTGTTGGTGGGAATTTTGAAGTGGTTCAGCCACTGTGGAAAACTGGCAGTTTTTCATAAAGCTGAAAATAACTACTAGCAATTCCATTCCTAGTTATATACCCAAGAGAACTGACAACAATTTACATATAAAAATTTGTATGCAAATGTTCATAGTATCATTTTTAATAGTAGTCAAATAATAGGGACAGCTCCCACAGATGTCAACTGATTGATAATAGGTTAACAAAAAGTGGTATATCCATACAATGGAATATTATTCAGCCATAGAATAGGATGAAGTACTTATATATGCTGTAACCTGGATAAACTTTGAAAACATAGGGCTAAGTGAAAGAAGCCAGACACAAGAGGCCACATGTTGTATGATTCCATTCACATGAAATGTTCAGAATAGGAAATCCATAGAGAAAGAAAGTAAGTTCTGTGGAACTGTGGGAAGAAGGAATAGGGAGTGTCTGGTAATGGATATGGGTTTATTTTGAGAATGATGAAAATATCCTGGAAGAAGATAATGGGAAAAGGTAACCACTGGGACTGTACACTTTGAAAGGGTGACTTAATTCATGGTATGTGAATTGTAGCTCAAAAAATTATATGAGAAAAAATTAGTATCTTTGTCTTCCACCTGTTAAGTATTGGCATATTTTCATGTCCCTTGATTTCCATCCATCTCCTTGGTTTGTAGAGATTGTCTAGACTTTTAATGCGGGAATTTTTGGACACATTTTATCTTTTTATTTTCCCAAATCTTAGTTTTTCCCCATATGCACATTTCCCTAAGGGTAATGCCTACTGGGGAAAGACTCAAGGCTGAGCCTGATTTGTGAGTTTGTGTCATCTCTGGTTAATTTAAGGAGAAGAATCTCTAGGAGTGAGAGCCACAGGCACCAAAAGATTGCACAGCCATCACCACCTTACCCTCACCCCACCATGCAGCTCTTAAAGTCAATGCGTTTTGGAAAAAGTAGTCTCCCTAAGTTGAATCCTTGAACTGTGGGGCTTTTAGGTGGTGTGAGTACAAGAGTGGAATGCTCAAGGCCAGTTGTCATTAACTAACCACTCCAGAGGGCTTTTAAAGGAGTGAAGAAACTATTATATTTATCTTGATATTTATGTGATTCTGAATTCCCCAAATCTTGTGCACCAATCCAGAGACGTTTTCACCAATTATGCAAACCTAGGGCTCTTGAATGAAGCCTAGTTTTCCAAGTGTGATAGCTTCAGCACCCCAGTATCTTTCACTATTAACCAATGAGCCTTGGAGAAACTTGTTTCTTTTCCCTGATGATAACTGGAACACATGGATGTGTTATGAAAGAGAATGCAAAAATTATGGAATTTGAAGATAAAACACCCAATTTACAGTAAGCCATTTTAGTCTAAACTGATATCAGACCTACTGAGGTCCTTTCACTTCTGCCTAAAGGAATATTTTTGGTAGGGATGTTTGAGAAACAGGATTCTAATTCAATAATCTGCCATCTCTTACTCGACCCCATGGTTGAGGCTGAGTGTTACCATGTTGAAGCGAGATTGTAAGCTCCTGTGTACTAACTCCTGAAAACCACGTTGTAGTTTCAGAAACTCACCCTACTTTTGTTTCATTTAGCTCGATGTCAGCAAGTACTTTTTACAGCTCATGTTTAAAAATTATCAAGTTTCTTCACTTATGGGAACCATTGCATCATAGTTCCTGATGGAAGCTCTGGCACAAGGGCCCCCGCAAAGAGTTCATTTTCATTTCCAAATGTAGGCAAATGGCGTAATGCAGCTTATAGTGTGATTTTTTAAGAGGTCCAACCCCTCCAACAGTGTTTAGAAATATTAGTCCAAATATTTGGCTATCACACTGAAAGGTGTTGTTGTGGGAGGCAAATAGCATAGAAACTGAAGTGAAGTTTTGACGTATTTTTCAAAGAGAGGGTTAAAGGGAAGAGGTTTGGTGGCAGGCATCTCTGGAAAACATGCTGACTAAAATAAAAACTCATTCTCCAGCTTTCTCATCTGCTACACACTGGATTTCTTCTGAAAAATACCGTGTTTAATGAAACATACATCCTGAATGTAAAATACACCGAAGGGGGGATAGCAGTTACCAACTTCTGCCCAGTTAAATGTTTACTCTAATAAATGAGTCGCCTGTGCAGATGTTCAGTTATAATTTCTCCTGGTGCCTTGGCCTAATTTCCATCTTTAAAGTGCATTTTAAAAACCCTGTAATGAACACTGGGTTTTTAAATTCAGAAGATTTGTAATAATCTTATCAGCAATCCACATAGTAATTTTTCTCTAGTAGGTGACTTCTCTGTGAATCCTGGGAAATCTTGGGAATTCATTGCCCCTAAACTTTCTGCTCAAAAATTTCTTACCTAAACAGAAAAGTCTGTGGCAGGCATGCTGTTGTGAATCTGGGCTGCTGAAGGAAATGGCAACCTTGAGAGTGATGAGGTAGAATGTATCAGTCAGTTTTTGCCACAGTAGTACTGCATAACAAACCACCCCAAAACACAAGACAACATATCTCTTTCTAGCTTATGTGAGTCACTTGTCTGGGCTCACCTGGGTCTGACTTCAGGCCATGGGTTCAGTTTAGATCGGCTCCAAGAATTTCATTTGTCCAGGATGAGTGGACTAATCCCCAAGACATGTTCTTCTAATGGTGATGGCAGAGGGCAAGATGACGTGACTAGCTGTGAAGGTGCATCAGATAATACCCCACTGGCCAAAGCAGACATGCTGCCTAACCCAAAGTCAAGGGGCACGCAAATATATTCTGCCTCTAATAGGAGGGATTGTGAAAACACAGGGCAACAGGTGTGGATATAGGAAAGGGTGAAGAAATAGAGCCAGTATTACAATCTGCCAGCAATTCAATGCAGCTTTTCTTGGAGTGTGTCAAATCATAATAAAATAAATTCTAAATTGTCTTACCATGAAGTTATAGCATGTGTGCACCCTTTTCTTATTCGATATACCCAGAGAGAAAGCCTATTTGCTACAGGGTGGTGATGATTTTTAACCATTTGCTCATTTTAAGTTTTTAAAGCATCAGAACCCCCTTTTAAAGCAATTTTATGTAGAACTTCGGTTTATGAAATGGGTAGTAGTGGAGCAACTTCAGTGTGAGGGGAGAGAGAGAAAGGAGAGTCAAGGGTAGGATTTCTAGGTAAAATATAGGATGCCAGCTAAATTTGGATTTCAGATAAACAATGAATAATTTTTTTAGTTTAAGTATGTCCCTTTGGTGTCTTCCTTCCTTCCTTCCTTCCTTCCTTCCGTCCTCTCTTTCTCTTCTTTTTTTTTAAAGATTTTGTTTTTTTATTTATATGAGAAATAGAGAGAAAAAGAGAGGATGGTGGAGGAGCAGAGGGGGAGAGAATCCCACGCAGACTCTGGAGAAAGAATCTGAAGCAGACTGCACTGAGCATGGAGCCCAACATGGGGCTTCAACTCATGACCCTGAGTTCCTGACCTGAGCCAAAATCAAGAGTCAGATGTTTAACCAACTGAGCCACCCGGGTGCCCCATCTCCTTCCTTCCTTCCTTCCTTCCTCCCTTCCTCCCTTCCTCCCTTCCTCATTTCCTCCCTTCCTCCCTCACTCCTTTCTTTTTGTCTCCTTTCTTTCTTCTAAATCTGGCAACTCTAGTTGAGTGTGACACATAACTGTGCCCATTCCACCTACCCCTTTATTACCTGCTATTCTAAAATGTGCCTTGATGCCGCTGACCTGCTTGGACAGAGCCATGCTTCTCTCCTTTTCCAGATTGTAGGAGCAACAGGTTTCTAGGCCCTCACCTATCTTCCTAGGGCTCTTCCTTGGAAAACACAGCTCAGAAATGCCTCTGTCCCCTTGTGCCTCTGTCCCCTGGGCTCCTTAGGGGAAAGCTTTTGGGAGAGAAAACCGATACTTGGCTGAGGACTGAGCCTACAAGAGCAACCCAGAGACAGACTGAAATTCTCCAGCAGCCACCAATGTTAAATGGTGGAGTGAGTGCTGAAAAAAAGAAGCTGCGTGAATCATTTAGAAAAAGAGTTCCCATGCTTAAAAAAAATGAAAAGAAGGAATGATCAAAAGTCCTGTGCCATTATAGTTTCTGATCAGTGTAGTGATTGATTCCCCATCGAGCACCTAAAAAACTGATTTTTGCTGGAGGCAGACATGGAATGGGCAGGAGTATGACTGCTCCGTCACCCCCTCCCTGCCCTCCCCCACTGGAGCTGCTCCCCCACCCCCACACTGCACCTCTCATTACGGAGGGTCTGATTAGCCTGATTGAGAAGATCACAGGGTTCGGTGAGGCATCTTCCTTCTTCTTGCCTTTTGGAAATTCAGCTTCTTTGGCCCTCTGACTATACTATTTTTTTGCAGAACAGTGAGCAGCTAATGTTTACACAAAGCTAATGGGCCCTGTTAGACCTAATGTAATTGATTTTCTTCCCTCAGTGCAGGGATTTAAATTGTGGGGAGTCGGGGGAGACCTGGGGTCACAGGGAAATGGAAGTTGCTTTAGATCTGTGTCTCTGTGGATCAGCAGCAGATGGGCACATAAAAGCCTGAAGATTGTTGCATTAAATATTGCTCCCTTAACAGCACGCCAATCTTCCTGATTGTTTTGAGTGGGAAATATTTCATCTACTTTCATGCAGACATCAACAGTGACCTCAAAAGTTCTGGGGGGGAAAAAAAGCTACCTAGAAGTGGTTAAATGCTTTTGCTTTTGTTGGCTTAATATCCCATATACAAAAGAAGTCCAGAAAGTAGAGGTCTCTGGAAAACTGAGATCAAGGCCTGGCTGCAGTCAGTTCTGGTAGGGGAGGAGAGGAGTGGAAGGAAGCCTTGGACTCCCTCCCGGACTTTCCCATCCATCCCCAGGGATGGGCTAAAGCCATGGGCACCAGAGTGTTCTTTGGCCTCCTGTCTGTCCATCCAGAAGATAAATAATGCATTGGTCTCATTTATTTGCTTGAAACAATAACTGGACAAAGTAAAAATCCTTTTCTTGTCTCAGAAAAGGACAAAAACTGTATGTACTTCTCTTGCAACTTATATGACGTATTTCATGCTGCTAATTATCATAAGAACTGCATGACTGTAGGAGAAATCAGTGCTATTGGCAAGGTGAGAAATCTCATAAATGTGTATAAAAGCCACATGGAAGGAACGAGAGAAATCAGTGGACTTTTCAGTGTATTGCCTGTAACAGCAATGCTCCGTTATATCAGGGATGCTTTTGTGTAAATTTTAATGCAGATAGACTTGCTTTCATATTTGATCATTCATTCCAGATGCTAATACAAATAGGTAAGTTTTTGTCAAAATGGGGACAACAATCTATAATGCTTACTTTCTGAACATTTAATGTTTGTTTAATGTAAGCTTCATATAAATTTATTTAATATAAATTTAATTATTTAATAGACATTTTATTTAATATAAGGTTGCCCATAAGTACTTTTCCACCTTTTTCTAGAGTTTGCTTTGCCCAAAGGCCTCCAGGTAGAAGAGGGGCAGACCCAGCTCTAGCTGAGTATAAAATCTAACCTTTAGATTTAGACTCCCCCACATAGTCACCAAGGTAAGGGTGGCCTTAATCTCCATTTACACAGCCAGTTTGCTGAAGACTCTGTACATATGGCCAAGGCCTTTCACAGGTACTTTTTCTTCTTAAAATTTTCAGTGCATGGCAGACTGAGGTGTGCATTGTGACCACACACGTGCTCTTGTTCACATGCATATTTTTCAAGTGGCACTTTCCTTGTTCTCTTTTGACCCCCCCAAAAAAGAAATAGTCTCCCCCAAATGAATAGTTTTGTGGTATTTCACAAAATCTGAAATGTTGAGCCATCCCCTGGGAGAAGCCCCATGCTAGATGTGTGATGGGGAGGTGCTCTGGAGGCTCATGAGCCTTCCCTGCTGACCTGTGGCACGCCAGCCTCTGAGCGAGCTTTGAGGAGACCCTGCTAATTACAGGCACCTAACATGAATTAAAAGCAGCACTCTGTTCCTTTTGGCTCCTTGTGGGATACTACTCATCTGTGACATATCTTCCTAACAATTATTGTTTCTGGTGTTTAATCTCTGAAAGTCCATTTGATCAAGGTTGCCCTGAATTGTCATGATAACTTGATTTTACCTGTACGAATTGTTGGGGAGGGGAAGGAGTAGTAATCCTACTAGACATGGCCTGGGTTACAACTGATTATATATTTTTTCCCTCAGGGAAAAGTTTTCAAGTTAAAAGACAAAGGTTATGTGTGTGTTTGTGATTGTGTGTATTTGTGATGTGTGTGAGAGGGTCAGAGACAGAGAATGAACAAGCCTTGAGGGGGCCCACTCTCTGGGCTGGGTTTAAACAAAAGACCGCCAGGAATGACTAGAAGCACGTTGGGGTGAAGCAGAGGCTGAGCTACGCTCCAAGAATGGCTCTGTCCTCACAGATCTCTCAGAATATACAAGGAGTGAGATACGAAGAAAGACTTCACATACGACTGAGCAAGGCTATCAAAAGCCACACCATCCAATAGGACTTTTTGTGGCGATAGAAATGTCCACCATGGTAACCACCAGCCATGCATCTGGCTGTGCAGCTCTTGAAATGTGGCTGGCATGTGCATATGGCTGTGGAACTGATTTTTTAAAAACTAACTTACATTAACTTAAATTTAAATCTAAATGGCTGCAGGATCCAGTGACTACCGTACCAAACACCACAAATCCAAAGGGACAAATGTAGATAAAACTCCTGCTCTTTGATCCCTCCCTGCTGTCACTTAGCCGGCTGACCTGGGCATGGTCCATTTCCGTCCACCCTCAGCTCAAGGGGACTCTGACAGGACTCCTGGTCTGCAATTCCTTCTGCTCCAGGAGCCCGACTGAGAGCAGAAGCCTGAAGAATAGAAAAGAGAAGCTTGACGCATCACCATCGCATGTGGTTCCACTTTTTTCTCTTCCCTGCTTTTAGAAACCTACCACA
Source organism: Zalophus californianus (assembly GCF_009762305.2). Lineage (NCBI taxonomy): Eukaryota > Metazoa > Chordata > Mammalia > Carnivora > Otariidae > Zalophus > Zalophus californianus. The sequence continues at coordinate 62,270,421 of NC_045604.1, read as the reverse complement.
GACTGAATGATGGGGCCTCCAAATTGTTGGCGGCCAGGGAACATGTTTTCTTTTCTACACAGCACCCAAAGAGAGTTTCCTAAAACAGATGCAATCCACTTAAAACTCTGTGTAGGTTCTCTCAGGGTAAAGCTTCTCCCTCTGGGCGACTGTGTCCTCACACCCAACCATGTGCCTTGCATGCAAGGCCAGCCCTTGGGGCTCTTGCCTCAGCTGCACAATGGAGGTCAGAGGAGAGTGGGCAGGCTGTCAGCAGGGCTCAGAACCAGGAGTTTTGCCCGTGAGCCCAGCCCAGGTAAGCACGATTCCAGGACCAAGTGTGTAGATGGCGGTGGTGATGTTCATGATGGGGGCCGGTGGAAACAGAAGGGCTGAGCAGTGCTCAGAGCAAGCCCTGAGGGTGAAGTCAAGGTTGGTCAAGCCAGGTTTGGCGCCCAGAGGCTCAACTGTGGCAGAGGCCTAAAGGAAGGTAAAACTGGTGGTTTGGGTTTCAAGACTCAGGCTCTGCCTTGTTGCTTTTTTTTTTTTTTTAAGATTTTATTTATTTATTCGAAAGAGCAGAGCAAGAGACAGCACATGAGCGGGTTTGGGGGGAGGGGCAGAGAGACAGGGGGAAGGAGGCTCCCTGCTTAGCAAGGCTGAGCCGCGGGGCTTGATCTCAGGACCCCAGGCGTCACCTGCCTCATTGCTTCTGACTGTACCTCATCCCAGAGATCACAGGGCCCTCCCACTCCCTCTGCTCCCATCCTTTCCTCCCATCTGAAGGCTCCCGGTCCATGTACCTGTCTTGCCAAGCCAAGCCTGACTTAGGCCCAGTGGGGGGAAGGAATCCTGAGTTATGTCCTGAATCACATTCTTTGTCACTCAGACACAGGACCTATTTCCCAAAGCCCAGTGGGGTCAGTCTCTCTAAGCCCTGCTTCTTGCCCTCCTGTTCTGGCCCTGTACCCATCCCACCCAGAGGCCTTTCACTAGAGTCTCAAAATATGTCAGTGAGGAGGCAAGCGGGGAGGGCGTTCAGCCTTGGAGCCTTGAATCAGTTTCCCCAGATGGCCGAGTGCAGTCACATGGATGCACGTGTGGCTGTTGATCCCGGGAGAGGGGCCTTCTACAGCAAACGTGCACATACTTGTGACTTTTTCTTTGTGGTGAGTCATTTATTTAGGCAGGAATCCCAAGGGTTTTCCCTTAGGAAAATGTCCAGTTGAGTGACGGTCAAGAATCCTGACAGGTGGGCTCTTCTGGAATGGTGGCTAAAGGGCTCTGCCTGTGGGGCCTGAAGATGAGCACCAGTTTCTTGACGAGAAAGCAAGTAGAAATCAAGACCAGGCTTAAGTTCCTGAATCTTTTCAAGACCTCACAGTGCCTTTGTAGCCCCAACTGACATGGGATCTACGCTGCTGTGTATGATCCCAAATGACAGGTCATTCCCATTTCATGAGCCCTGACACCTGGAATATGGTTGCTGCTGTTTGGGATGTGGATGTTGGCTGCTTTAGGAGCCCACAAGGGAGGACATGGGATCTGCTGTTTCCCAAGGACCTGCCATGTGCTAGGAGTTGTACTTGGCAAGCAATGGAACCTGACTCCCTCTCTCTTTTCTTCTTTCTCTAGCTGTCTACTTGCCAGTCCCATTCTGTCCCCTCGACTGGAAGGGACAACGGTATCCATTCTATAGGTGCAAAGCTGTCATCTAGAGCACAAATGCCCAGTCTTGGAAGAGAAGATGTTAAAGTTTCTCTTCTAACGGCTGGCAGTGAACCTCAAACCATTTAAAAATGTAGAACACTTTTTTCCCAAATGAAATCTTACCTGGAATAGGAAACCAATGAAAAAGAAGTAAGAATTTTAACCAAGCAGAGATGCTCTTCTGGTTGAAGGGATTCATGAGTGGAGCCTGGATCCCAGCCCCCACAGCTTCGAGGCACAGCCCCTTGGCTCTTGAGAGCTTTTGGGACGTTCAGTGGAGAACAAAGCCATCAACAGCACTCCCCTCTACACCAAGGGAATGCTCTGTGTACGCATGTTGCTAACTTTTTACATATAGCATTCCTTTGCTATTCATAACACCATGGGGTTTATTATTATTATTAGTCACAGTATTAGTGTTACTGTTATCATTCCCATTCTGCAGAAGAGAAACTGAGGCTTAAAATGTTTAAACATCTTCCTCAAGTGGCAGAGCCTGGATTTAATTAACTCTGAAGAGTCTGGCTCTGAGGCCAACATTCTTAACCATTATTCATTGATTCGTACTCAGCAAATCTTTAGTGAGCACCCTCTGCAGGTCAGGCATCCTCTCCATAAGCAAAACAAAAACCTCTGCCCTTGTGGAGTCGACAGTTTAGTTGGAGGAGTGGGTGGATGGGATATAGACAGGAGATAAGTAAGCAAGAAATAGTATGTGAGTGATAAGTGCTCTGAAGATTAGGAAAACGGAAAAGGATAATAGAGAACATAGGGTTAAACATATAAATAGGCCAGGCTTGCTTTTTCCCCATTAAAGCAAGAACTACAGGGGTGCCTGAGTGTCACCATGGGTTAAGCATCAGACTCTTGGTTTCCACTCGGATCACGATCTCAGGGTCGTGGGATCGAGCCCCGTGTCGGGCTCCGTGCTCAGCACGGAGTCTGCTTGAGATTCTGTCTCTCCCTCTGCCCCTTCCCTCCACACACTCTCTCTTTCTTTAAAATAAATAAATAAATCTTTAAAAAAAGGTAAAGTGAGAACTACAATATTTTAGCTAAGTTTGAAAAAAAAAAAAACCCAACCTTGGGTAGAATTAAGAAAGCTACTGTTAAAGAAGTCATCAAATTATATTTATGAGATGAGGTAAATTGTAAAATGAACAATACCTTGAAATCAAGATCTTTTAGTGGGTAAAACATACAGGCAGTCATGAGGTAACCATTAATATGACTTAAGATGCAGTTAAACATGGATTCCCCGTGTCGGCACCTTTGTCCAGAGCATAAGAATTTTTTAGAGGAAAAGTCACTCATGCATGCGTGTTCAGGGTGTTTTGTGGAAGCTGTGGGGGTGCGGCATCTCCTTTGCTAGTGGCAGTCATTCAGGGTTTGCTCATTTTGACAGCGGCTGCTGGATTTGATTAGGAAGGATTTCCTTGCTGGTTTTAGTGGAATATTGACACGTTCTGTTTCTTTGCAGTTTACGAGGCAGCTGTTTTGTTGCAAATCCAGGCAAGCTCTGATAAATTTAGCACTGATTAAAACCTGAATCCTTGCGCAGTAAGATGGGTTAAGGTATGATTGCTTCACGCAACTATTTTCTTTCCTACTTAGTGGGAAAGGGACTTCCTGGGGAAGCCTGATGCAAAACATGCAATCGGATCTCAAAATTTTTTTCTTTTCAAAGATTTTATTTATTTATTTATTTATTTATTTATTTAGAGCATGAGTGGGGGAAGGAAAAGAGGGAGAGAGAGAATCTCAAGCAGACTCCATGCTGAGTTGACCGTGATGGGTGGTGATTGTAAGGTAATCATGGGGTGGGCCAGCATGTTCTTCAGATTGTCAATTTCAGGGGCCTGACACGTGCTGCCATATCTCTACTATCAGGGCAATTCTGTGAACTAGAACATTTTCTCTTGAAAATCCTTATCAGATGCAAATGTATCACCTGGAAAAGAGTAAGGTGTTAACCCTTACCTGCGTTAGCAGAGCTCAGCTTTGCAACAGAGTAGGAAAGTCACTGGTTTGTTCCTGGGTGAATCCTTTGTTTGATATCTGTTGAGGGCCTGTATGTGTCAGGTGCTGTTTGAATAAAACAGACATGTATTCTCTGCTCTCAAGAGCATCCATTCTGATGAGAGGTGAGAGAGACACACACAGACTAAGGAATATTTATTTGGTGTGTCAGATAGTGAGAAAGAAGTCAGGACAGATGGATGGCGTGAGCCATGGCTCCTTTGCACGGGGCTAGCAGGAAAAAGCTTTTTAATAAGGGAGCATTTGAACAAAGCCTGAAAGACAGTAAGACCAGCAGCAGCCTGGGCAGAAGGATGGGGAGAGCCAGGGCCCCAGGCTGGGAGGGGCTCTGGGTTCGATGCAGGAATGTGGCAATGAGTCCAGCATGGCTGGTTTGGAGAGGTCTAGGAAAGAGTTGCTGCAGACACAGGGCAGGTAGAGACAGGGGATCATGAAGGAAAAGGCATCAGCAGATCTGCACGGGAGCATGGACCCTGAGGCCACTGGCCTGTGGACAGTAGATAAAAGGGTGAAGAAGAGTTTGTTTTACAAGGAAAAGCAGAAACGATGGGAAGAAATCAAAATGTCCGAAGACCAGTCTCTCCTCTCTCATATTTCTTAGTCCAGACCCAGTCCCCGGCTCCACATCATTATCTCCCATAACGTTACACACTCATCCCGTCTGTGGGCTGAGGCACAGCTGGCTCCAAGTCAGTCTGCTCCTGCCGCTGTTTTCCTCTGCCTCCCTGTCCAGGGCCAGCTCCTTGGAAAACCAAGCAAACAAGACTGAGAGTCAAAAGACATATTTTTTTTGTCCTGGCCCTGCCATTAGTAACCATGCAACTTTGGGCATTTCTTCATTTGATTGGTGAGAGATCCCAGGGCCAGGGATCTGCCTAGAATATGTAAGCGCTTGGTCTGGGCACAATTTAGCCTTTATTCATACATTTAGTTTTGTCCTAATTTTCATCACACATTGATGCTTGTAAACTCTTCTCTCTAACACTCTATGGGCCCTAATCAAGTAAACAGCCAGTAGAGGCTTCAGTAGAAATATAAGGGGGGGGGGCACCTGGGTGGCTCAGCCAGTTAAGCGTCCGACTCCTGATTTCAGCTCAGGTCATGATCTCAGGGTCCTGGGATTGAGCCCCATATTGGGCTCCATGCTCGGCATGGAGTCTGCTTGAGATTCTCTCTCTCTCTCTCTCTCCCCCCCTGCCCCTCCCACTGCTCATTGGCTCTCTCTCTTTAAAAATAAATAAATCTTAAAAAAAAAATATAAGGAATCCTAGTTTATGGATGGACACACATGTCCTCAAATTCAGTGCTTTTCCTATTTTAGCTCCCTACAAATCACCTGGGAGCTCATTAAAATGCAGATTTCTAGAAAATATCCACAGATTTGGATTCAGTAAGTTCCAGGTGATTTTAATTTTAATTTTAATTTTAATATGATGCCCAGAGGATTCTGAGTCAGGTAGCAATGGGCCATTCTTTGAGAAACAATGGCATGCATGTTAGTAATGATTATATCATTGGGGGTGATATAGGCGGTGGTGGTGATGGTGATGGTGGTGTTGGTGGTGTTGGCAGTGTTGGCGATGGTGGTGGTGGTGATGGAGGTGGTGGTGTTGGTGATGTTGGCGGTGTTGGTGATGGTGGTGGTGGTGTTGGTGGTGTTGGCAATGGTGGTGATGGTGACGGTGGTGTTGGTGGTGTTGGCTGTGTTGGCAATGGTGGTAGTGATGGTGTTGGTGGTGTTGGTGGTGTTGGCGGTGGTGGTGTTGGTGGTGTTGGCAGTGGTGGTGATGGTGGTGGTGGTGATGGTGCTGGTGGTGTTGGTGGTGTTGGCAGTGTTGGCAATGGTGGTGATGATGATGGTGGCGGTGGTGTTGGTGTTGGCGGTGGTGGTGATGGTGACAGTGGTGTTGGTGGTGTTGGCAGTGTTGGCGATAGTGGTGGTGGTGGTGGTGGTGTTGGCAGTGGTGGTGATGGCGGTGGTGATGGTAATGGTGGTGGTGGTGGTGGTGGCGGCAGTGGTGGTGATGGTGGTGGTGGTGATGGTGACAGTGGTGTTGGTGGTGGTGGCGGTGTGGGCGATGTTGGTGGTGGTGATGGCAGTGAAGGTGCTGTCTGGAGATCAGTGGAAATGGAAGTGGTAAAGGCAGATGGTAGTAATGGTGATGGTGGTGGAGATAGAGGTGTTGGTTGCAGATAGTAGAAGTAGTAATGGTGGCTATGGTGCTGGTGGTGCTGGCAGTAGAGGTGACGGTATGGGTGGGAATAGTGGACGTGGTCCTGGTGGTGTTGGGATGGTGCTGGTGAAGGTGGTGATGGAGGTCATGGCGGCACAAGTGATAATGCTCACTCTCAGGTTCAGTGCTCCTGGTGCTGTTGCTCCTTGAGCACTCATCATGTCTGATGGTACAGAGTCTACTACATTTACTGGAGTTGACCTTTGTTTTTCAGGTGCATGGGCCTCTGATGGCTATCCTTCACCCTGAAATGTTTCTTATTAGATCTGATCTATAAACTGAACTCCAGGGTTTTTTCTTCCAAATGACTACCAACATCATTTCTTCTATTCAGCCAAGTGGCTCATGTTTATTGAATGCTTCTCATGTGCCAAGCATTCTGTTGGATCTTCTCATTTCGTTCCTACTTCAGCCCTGTGAAATAGATGCCATTATTATGCCCAATTTAAACATGAGACACCTGAGGTTTAGAAGGTTTAGAAACAGGTGGGAAGTGGCAGAGTCAAGCCCTAGACACAGAGAACCTTTGGTAGATTCTGGAATTATAGTGCAGTGAACTACTCTGTCAGTTTCTCTGCCAGGCATGTGGTGGGAACATAAATATTTGAATGAATAAATAAAGCAACATGACAGTTTAAGAACAAATCAGACAAAACTATACTTATCCATAGTGCATTTCTTGTAGTCTACTCAAACGTGAAGTAACAAAATCTCTGGCTGACAGCAAGTATTAGTTTCCAGCATCTACCTCATGCCCGGCATATGGTTAATGTCCTCAGCAAACAGTTAGTAATCAATGAATGAAACATTGTCACATAGAGTTTGGTGAATAACTCAGTCAAAAGAGTCACAGAAAATTCAGAGAGTATTTGCTGGTATATTGTTTTTAAATGGTGGGAATCTTTGGAAAGTCCTTTCCTGAGATTCAGTGGAAGAGCTCACCCTGATGGGTGTGTCAGGATAAACAAAGAGAAAGGATGATGTTGTCCCATGAAGACAGTGGAATGGGCAGGGCTAATGGAATGGGAATGAGCATGACCTACCCTGGCCATAGGAATCTCACTCACTCAGCTCCTTGACACTTCAAATCCCTTTATGAAGAGGTCAGTCATAACTGCAGTTAGATTGATGGTTTCCAATGCAACTGACCCCTGCAGAGGAAAGGCTTTGGTTTAAGTCTGCTCTGTGAGGACATCGTTGGGGGGTGCGGTGGTGGGGGGGGTGTCCAGAGAGAGGAGTATCATAGGCATAAAGGATGCCTGTGGCTTCACCAGCTTTCACTGTTGGCATAGATCCTCCCTGTGTTCTGACGTCCTTTCACATTTTTAAGTACTCTGTCGTCCCACTATTAGGCTCTGATTTTGCTCCAGGAGAAGTGTTAAGTCTGCTCAGGAATAAACAGCTTCCTGTCTTGTCTGTTGGGATGAAAGGATTGATGTTGGTTCTGCTGCTCTTCACCTGGAGGAGTGGGCCAGGCCATGGACCCAGGACCCTGCCTTTGCGCGATGCTCTCAAATGCATGAGTTTTGTCTTACATCTACGGTACTATGATTGCCCAGCGTCCACAGCTTCCCCTGCTCATTTCCTTGCTGCTCTCCCTGGAGTCCAGAAATTGTGCTTTTTAGCTTGAAATTTTAAAAAATAAGCAAGAAGGAAATCTTCTCTGCAGGAAGAGGAGCTTCAGAGAAAAACCATTACAGTCTTTGATTATGAAGGAGCACTCTTCAGAGAATTACGTTTAAATATTCCAGCCTGGTCTCATTCTGCCTTCCCTCCAACAAGGGTTTATGATCAATAGCAGGATATGAGGGGCCCCAGCCAACTGAGGGGTTTGGCTCCAGTTCAGCTCCATGGCCCAAACAGGTGAACAGCTGCTTTGCTCTCAGCTTCGCTTTGGTCTACCATAATATTTGAAAGAAATGTCCCGCTAACTCCAAAGTGTTTAGGCCTGAGAGCCTGTTAAGAAAATGTAACCTGGATTGAATACATCATCACCACTTTCCTCTGGGGATTAGATTCTGGAGGGTTTTCACAGTGCTAACAGCTTGCCAGACACACACATGACAGTCCCTGGGGACCCAGCTGGGATGTATAGCAACAGCATTGCCCAGGGAACTTTGTGCGATGTTGCAAACTCTCTGTATGGGGTAAGAGAAGCCCATGAAGAGCTCATGGTCACCATTTCATACTTTTGGCATGGGAAGCACTAGTGGGCTTGACTTGTCTCCTTGTCTGTCAATGAGTCTTTTTTACTGGCCCGAATGTCATTTTCTACGCACATATATGTTCTGCTGGCATTGTGCATCTGCTCTGTTCCAGCTCTCTTTTGGGTGACAGGGCAAAAGTGTGAATAAGACAGAGTCCCTGCTTTTAGGGCCATCCCTTGTTAGTAGGAGAGACAGAAATGTAAGCCACTTATTACAATAGTGCTTAAGTGCAGGGACAGCTACGCTATGATCTGGAGTTAGCTGGTCCTCTCTAAGCGTTGGCGACCTGAGGGGCGGGTACCTGCTCACCGTGTTCCCCTCTTCTCCAGTTCCATATTCCATGGGCCTCCCCCCCAAAGCGCTCCTTCCCTCTTCAGAGTCTCCAGCAAATCCTCCTCCTGGCTGTAGGCCAGGGAGCCTCACCACATTTTCTGTGGTTTAGGAGCCAGCTGATACCCAGGCCTTCAGAAAGTGTGGGCCTGTTGTTCACTTGGATTCGAACGTACATACCAGGAAAGGAAAGAGCGTGATTCACTCCTCTCACAGATCACGAAGGCTTCACACAGAATAACAACTGATCTGAGTCTTGAAGAAGCAGTAAGAGCTTTGCAAATGTCAAATGCTGCACCTGAGATGCGCAGACCCCATTCTTCACACAGCGATGCATCGGCACTCTTTCTGCAGAGCTGGTGGTGTGGACCAGCAATCCTCCTCCCCTGGCTTCTCAACCACAAATAAAGCTTGCTCTCCCATGAATGCCTCATTTCTGTGTCATTTCGCAACATTTCTTGAGTGGTACTGCGGGAATGGAGATGTGATAAAGAGTGTGTGTGTGTGTGTGTGTGTGTTAAAGAAAAGAAACAGAATTCTGTATTCTATGAGGACAGGTGTCAGTAAATGCATAGGAGTGTTCTATTATCCAGTGTAGAACATAGGCACACAAAATTGATGACCTGTTATCTTGATAGTAAAACAAAACAAGCAAATAAAGGGGAGGGAGAGTTTCAAGAAGGGTCTTGTGGGGGCTTCTAAACATCAGGCTAACTCAGCCCTAAAATCACAGCCAGCCAGACATACAGACGACAGGAACCCACAGTGGTCCAAGCACCCATGACAAATCAGATGGCCCTGGCTTACATAATAAAAACATGATTTCAGCCGGTCAGTTCATGTTAATGCACTTTAATTCATACAGTTAATAAACAAGAAGGGATTGGGAAGTGTTTCTCCCTTTTTCTTTTCCTCACGGATTTAGGGGTGAAGATGACAAGAACTGAAATCGATTGAAGATGGAGGACTGCAAAGGATGTTGTCTGCTTCAAAGCTTCCTAGCCATGACCTCCACTGCACCTTCCACTCTGAGGAGAGCCCTTGGGCACACCACAGGGCCTCATGCTCGTGACCTTGTACCTGCCCTGTGTATAAAATAGGACGATTAATTTTATTAATCTCTCTTATAATGATCGAAGCAGATTCTGGAGGGCGTGGGGCCAGGAGAGAGAGATCGTAAAGATCATTCTGTTTCTGAGTGGTGTACCGTCTGTTCTTTCCTCCAAAGAGATTACTGCTGCTCATGCTAACAGCATTCACTGAGCTCCTAGTAGAGAGGTCCAGGTGAAGACTCAGGAGTCACACAGACCTGACTTCGAATCCCAGCTCTGTAGCCTGCCAGATATGTGACCCAAACAGAGGCCCTGCCTGTGCCTCATTTTTTCACCCGAGAAAATATAAACCTATGTCAAAGCAATATTCCAAAAATAAGCAAATTATATGGCAAGCACATAGGTAACAAATCCACCATAACTGATAGCGTTAGTGTGACACTTGAAACAATAAAAAAATAATCAATGAATACTTTTTTCCAATTAAGGATAAGCCACATTCAAAACAGCAAATGAATTATTTTCTCTTAGAAAACAAGACATTTAGGGGCGCCTGGGTGGCTCAGTCAGTTAAACAGCTGTCTTCGGCTCAGGTCATGATCCCAGGGTCATGGAATCAAGTCCCGAGTTGGGCTCCTTGCTCAGTGGGGAGCCTGCTTCTCCCTCTGTCTGCCGCTCCCCCTGCTTGTGCTCTCTCTCTCTGACAAATAAATAAATAAAATCTTAAAAAAGAGAGAAAGAAAACAAGACGTTAGCTCACCTGTTTTTAATTTTCATGGTTCTGATTGGAAAAACGGGATCATGAAACTTTGTTCAAAAAAGTAAAATAAATGGAAAACTAGTCCAACATATTTTGTATAATTTAGTGTGGAGAGAAGATAAAATGGAACAAAAAGGAAAACATGGTGATGGTGTGAGCAAAGGAGAGGGAGAGCCATGAGGAAGGCAGGGAGAGGTGGGGAGGTAGGAGGAGAGAGAGAGCGGAGTCGGGAGCTGAAGGGGATGCTGGCTAGAGGGGTGTCCTGCAAGTCCTGGGGTCTTTGAGCTCCAGAATAATACCACTTGTTCCTTCTCCCTTTTCAAATATTTCTTAGTTCATTAGCCATTGCTCACACTCCTTCATTCCATTTGAGATAATGATAGCAAAAGGAAACTAGCCAGTGCTTAGCTGTTGGAAACACAGAACACGATAAGAGATTGAAACTGGAAAGAGAATAGGAAATCATAACCATTGAGGGAAAAGTAAACATGCGAGAGACACGTTCCTCTAGAGGAGAGGGGAGAGAAAACAGACAGGAACCAAACCTTGGGGTACACACACAGCCGAGCAGAAGGAAGAGAAGGAGAATGGAACAGGCAGGGGGTTGTCAAGAAAGCCAGAGCAAAATAGAATTTTACAGAAGAACTGATAGATAGTGTCTAACGTGATAAAGGTCAAGCAGGATCAGGGCTAGGAACATTTAAATCTGTCTTGATAAGACTGACCTTCAGTGTTTTAATCATGAGATCTTCCCAGAGGGCAATTTGGCAACATGCATTCAGTGTCATTAAAATGATGTATCCGTTGACCCAGTCCTTCTACTTCTGGGACTTTAGAAAGGAGTCAAAGATTTTAATGAGAAAAGTAAGATATGATAATTGTTAAAAAAAAAAAAGTATTTCTCATAAAAGCCAAATATAATAAACATCGAAAAGAATCACCAGAGGGAGTGGGTTACACAAACAAGGAATATTGATATGGTCAAATGACTATATAGTCCTAAAAAGGCACGTTTTTAAGTAAAATTTTAAAAATAGAAATATAACCTGAGATGAGAAAAGTGAATAAATCAGAAGTGTACTGTTCCATGAATTTTTACAAAGTGAACACCATGTAACCACCACACAGATAAAAAATAGAACAGTATCAGCACCCTAGAGGTCTCTCTTGTGCATCCTCTTGGTCATTACCCGCCCTCTGAAGGTGACCTCTCCTCTGATTCCTGTCATTATAGTTTAGTTTTGCATATTTTTAAAATTTACATATATGGAATCATCCAGTATATACTCTATTGTATGTCTTCCTTTGCTCAAAGAAAGTATATTCATGAGCTTTTTTCCGTGTTGTAGCATATTATAACAATTCATAGCTGCTATTCATCCCATTATATAAATATGTCACAATGTATCTACCCATTCTATTGTTGATGGACATTAGGGTTGTTTCCAGTTTTTAAATTGTTGCAAACAATGCCATGGATATTCTCACATGTGTCTTTGGTGCCTATAAGTATTTATGTCTGTCATCTGTCAGTGTGTACCTGGGAGTAAAATTGTTTGGCTATAGGGCTATATGTTAAGCTTTAGCTGATAGTGCCAAATTATCTAAAGATAGACGTCCTTAAGCCATGTTTTAGAATTTCAGTTGTATGATATCCTTGTCAATAGTTGGTATTGTCAGCCTTTTTAATGATAGCAATTCTGGCGTATAATGGTGGTGTCTCTCGTGATTTTATTTTGTATTTCCGGATGACTCTTGAGGTTAAGCGATTTTCTTATATTTATTGACCTTTCTAGCATTTTCTGGTAAATTTCCTGCCCAGGTCTCTTGCCCATCTTTATTAGGTTGTTTCTCTTTCTCTTATTGAGGTGTAAGAGTTCTGTGTACATCCTGGAAATAATTATTTTATCGTGTGTGTGTGTGTGTGTGTGTGTGTGTGTATGTGTGTGTGTGTGTAGCAAATGTCTCCTCCAACTTTGTGGCTTTCCTTTTCACGGTTTTAATTGTGTCTCTCAATAAACACAAGTTTCGAATTTTAATTGAGTCCAATTTCTCAAAGTTTTTATGGTGAACTAACTTTTCCTGTTTAATATTTGCCCACTCCAAGGTCATGAAGGTATTCTCTCATTTTCTAGGAACTTCATTTTATCTTGGATCTTACATGAATCTACCATCTTCCTGTAATTGGTATTTGTAAATAATGTGAGATAGGGACTAAGAACTATTAAAAAAATTCTGTCTATCCAACTGACCAAGCACCAACTATCAAACAGATAATTCTTTCCTTACTATATCCTATGTCAGACACTCTTATGTGTGGGGGCCCGGGTCTGGACTCTGACCTTGACCAGGGTCCATGTCAAGCACTGTGGTCAATGTTACACTGTTCTTCCTTCTAGATTCTTGGGGTTTAATTTGCTTACTTCTTCTAGTTTCTTGAGAGAGGTATCTAGAACTTAATTTCTCCTTTTCTAATATATGGATCTGAAACTATAAATATCCCCCTAAGCACAACTTTGTCTATATCTGTATCCCATAAGCTTCTTTTTTTTTTTAAAGAAAAGTGTATAATAATTTACATGCAGTAAAATTCACACTTTATGTGTGCCATTTGATGAGTTTTGACAAATATATACAGTTATGTAACCACCCTAACCACCACCAAAACCAATGTATAAAATATTTCCATCATCCCAGAAGGTTCCTTTCTGCCCTTGGTAGCCCATCTGCCATCCAGCCCTTCTCAACCAGTCATCTGCTTTGTGCATTTTTTGCCTCTTCAGTATGTCATGTAAATGGGATCATAGAATGTGTGACCTTTCGTGTATTGTTTTTTCACACTAAGCATAATGGTTTTGGGGATTGATTCATGTTATTCAAGTATCAGTAGGTTGTTCCTATTTATTTTATGGATTTTCTTATTCATACAGGGGTAAAACATGCTCGTTGTAGGCAATTTTTAGCATCTCACTGTGGATTTAATTCATATGTCTCACATAACTAATGGCTACTTAAGCATCTCAGCATGCTTGTTACCTGCATGCCTTCTTTATTGAAGTAACTATTTGGAATTTCGAACTTATTTTTACTGGGTTGTTTGACTTATTAAGTTGTAAGATTTCTTTATGTATTTTCAATACATACCTTTAATCAGCTACATATATTGCAAATATTTTTGACCAATCTGTGGCTTGCCTTTTTATTTTCTTAATAGTATCTTTCAAAGATACTTGCCTTTTATGAACTGTGCTTTCTGTGTCTTTCCTAAGAAAGCATTGCCCAAAGATTTTATCCTGTGATTTCTAGTAGACATTTTATACTTAGAAGTTATATACTTAGGTCTACAATCGATTTCAAGTTTATTTTCATATATGGTGTGAGGAAATGGTGGGGCGGGGTTCATTTCTGGGCTCTGTGTTCTGTTCCATTGATTGTTTATGTCCATCTTTAGGCCAGTATCTATTGTCTTGCTTACTTAGATTTATAGAAAGTCTTTAATTCAAATCATGCAATCTCTCTAAATTTCTTTTTGGTTTTTTATTTTTCCAAAGTTGTTTTTGGGTATTCCCGGTGTTTTGATTTTTCATATTCAGTTTAGCATTGCTTGTCAATTTCCACCCAAAAAGCCTCACTGGGATTTTGCCTGGGATTGTGTTGAATCTATAGATCAATGTGAAAAGAACTGACATCTTAATAATATTGAGTCTTCTGATCTATTAACAAGATAAATCTCTTATAAAATCTCTCACTATGATTGTGAATTTGCTTATTTCTCCTTTTACTAGGTGGGGTTTCATTTATGTATTTTGAGGCAATGTTATTAGGTGCATAAAATATAGAATCAGTATATGTTACTATTGGTGTAATTAACCTTTTGTCATTACAAAATGCCCCTGTTACTTCCAGTAACGCTCTTGTCCAAAGTCTTTGCTTGTTATTAATTTTGCTACCCCAATTTTTTTTTGGTTAGTCTTTGTACGGTATATTTTTCTCCATCCCTTTACTTTCAACTTGTTTGTGCCTTATATTTAAGTTGTATCTCTTATATGCCACACAGACTTTGCTTTGATTCAGTCTGATAGTTTTTTACTTAGCATAGGTAGAACACTTAACATTTTATGCAACTACTTGCATCGTTGTATTTGTAGCTAGCAAATCACTATTTGTTTTCTATTTGGCTGATCTGTTTTGCTTTCCCTTTTACTCCTTTTTAAAAAAAAAAAAACTTTGCCTTAATAATTTTTAAAATTATCATTGCATTTTCTTTTAGTGGTTACCCTAAATATTAAAACATGCATCTTCATGTTAACTTAATACACTATCAATTAGCACTTTTACCATTTTCCAGCTAATGGAAAAACCTTATAATTTCATTTATCCTCCTTTTTCTCTTTTCACTATTTTTGTCATCATTTAAATTCTACATACGTTTAGAGTCCTACAAAGCATTATTAATCCTTTTTGCAGTCAGGTTAATTCATACTTACTCATATTTTACATCTTTATTTTTTTTATTCCCTTCTGAATTGGTTAAATTCTGTGTGAATTCAAGCATCAATTTTTATGTCTTCCCAAAAACTTCCCTCTAGTATCTCTTTAAATATACATTTTCTCACAACACATTTTTTTTTTCAGTTTTGTCTGTCTGAAAATGTCTCTATTTTACTTTAATTTATCCAGGATATTTTCCCTGGATATCAAATTCTAAAAAGGCAATGTCTTTCCTGTAGGACTTTAAAGATACTTTAAAGATATTACTAAATTTTCTTCTGATTCCATATTCTTTTGAGAATTCAGCCTCAATATTATTGTTCTTTGTAAAATTTTTTTTTCTGGTTGATTTTAAATTTCCTTATTTTCTTTAGTTTCAGCAGTGTTATTATAAAGTGCCCTGGTCTAGTTGTTTTATGTATACTACTCAGTGTTTGTAACACTTCCTAAATCTGTGTTTGGTGTATTTCACCCATTTTTAAGAATTCTTGGCCATTATGTCTTGGAATATTGCTTCACCCATTCCAGGACTCTAGTTACATGCATATTATCTTTTCATGTTGTCTCATGTTTCTAGTATGTTATTCTCTGTATTTTCCATCTTTCTCTTTTCTGTGCTTTCAGGTTTAGTACTTTCTACTGAACTTTCTTTCAGATAACTAATCCTCCTTCCCACAGTATTTAATTACTGTTAAATGTATTTGTAGTGTTCCTAATTTCAATGTTATGTTTTTCTGATACAGAATTTCCACTGAATTTTTTTATAGTTTCCAATTATCTTCCAAAACTTCATATCTTGTCATCTAATTCGTCAAACATATAAATTAAAATTATTTTAAAGTCTGTTTTTGACAACTCCATGGTTGTTGCTTTTCATCGTTTATTATCTATTTAGTCCAATCTTCTGGTAAATCTGGTAATTTTTGAACGTTGTAACATGTATATGAACAACTTTAGAGCTTCTGGCTACTTTCTTCTTGGAGTAGAAATTAACTTTCTTATGGCAAGCAGTCTGAGTAAGGCCAGATGACCTTGGCATCATCAGACATTTGGATGGTGTGAGAATGGTTTTTGTTTTTGCCATGGCTGGTCTTTTACTGGTTTGCTTTTTTCCTTGAGGTGAAGCTGTTCTTGGGTATCAGTGGAGGCTCCTGTGTTTACCGGGACCTCTCCTCCTTAGGGATTCTGAACTCCAATTTTATTTCACCTAACAATATTGGAAACCCAAGTGTACTTAGCTTGGGTGTTTTTATCAGCCACTTCCAGCTTGACCCTTTGGCCTCTCAGAGGCCAAAATGCAGAGCACATTTTTCTCGTTTCATCTGTCTTTTTTCTTGACCCTTTGAATTCTGGAGCATAGTAATTTTTGCCTTCCTCTTTCTATTTAGCCTATGAGCCCTGAAGTGCTTAGGAATACAGATACATGCTTCAAGGTGGAAAACAGGGGAAACATTGATCTTACAACAATACCATTCCCTTCTCTCTGGGATCCTGGCCCTTCAAGGCCTGGCTGCTTTAGTCCTTCTCCAATGCTTTCATCCAGATGTATTTCTGATATTTTATCCAGCTTCTATAATTACTTTTCTGAAAAAGGTTGATTTGATATAATCTACTCCAGTACAGTCTGAAGAAATTTCTAAAAATCTATGTTTTAAAATAATATTTCATCACATAGGAATGTACTTCCAGTATCTTCCATACTGGAAGATATTGTATTAGACAGTCACAGAGTTTGTTTATTTTTTATTTTTTAAGATTTATTTATTTGAGAGAGAGAGAGCATAAGCATGAGTGGGAAGAGGGGCAGGGGAGAGACTCTCTAGCAGACTTCCTGCTGAGTGCAGAGCCCAACGTAGAGCTTGATCTCATAACCCATGACTTCATGACATGAGCCGAAATCATGAGTCTGATACTCAACCGATTGAGCCACCCCAGGCGCCCCTTGTTTTTTTTTAAATATATGAAACAAATGATATGGACATGGATACATGTGTATTAAATATAAAATTGGGATCATACACATAGACCCACATATGAAAGAAATACACCATGGTAATTGATTGCAGGTAATGACATTATCCTTGCTTTTCAATATTTTCCAAATGTTCCACAGTGCTTTACTTTAGCAGTAAGCAAAAGAACTATTGTTTTAAAAATAAATGTTTAGCGAAGTCTATTTAGGAGGCTAACAGAAAGTTAAGTTGCTAGACATTTTTGTTCTCAGAAGACCTGAGGCCAGAAAAATTTCCTTTGGCCTCTACTCAAGGCAATTGGCTGACTCCTGGGGGAGAGGTCAGCTTTCAGGATCATATGCCCCTGGCATGGGAGCAGACTGTGTGTGTAAGCAGTGTGGAAGGAGAAAAGGGATCATATTGGTCTTTTCAGCAAGTTTGGTGTGAGCTTTGGGAGTCAGATGAAATGGAACTTCCTTTAATTGTTCTTTATCAAGCTACGCCATTACCTTGGTCTCTCCTGTCTGGACACAGAACCTGGCATTGTTTTCCATCTTGTAAAAGTACTATCCCCTCAGGGATGGGTCACTGTATTTGTAGGAAATAACTCCAGTTTGATCTGTGTATTTTTTCCCCTTTTCTAGGGGAAAGGAGAAGCATTGCTGTCCCACAGTTTCTGAAGCCTGGGAACATTTTGGAATTGGCCAACCTCTCCAAAGTAGTCGACCCATGAAAATTACCTCATTCCGAAATATTTCTGCAATAGGATAGCTCCTCACAGCTTACTTAGCACAGTGCTCTCTGTTTCCATTATTCTAAATGAAATTAGTACTAATCTCATGAAACATCTCCATCTCTTCTCCACAGTTAACTTTGATTTATCTTTGGGGGCAAATGGAGCACAGCAGAGCACAGTGAGAAAGCTCCCAGGTCCTGGGCCAGACAGCCTGGTTTCGAACCCCGGCTCAGGCATTTATACATTAAATATATTCTTAGTTTCTATTATGAGTTAGGCTCTGATTGGGGAAGGGAAGGAATACCATTTACTAGTGGTGTTACCTCAGACAGCTCACTTACCCCTTCTGTGGCACAGTGAGAACAATAAGAATAATTCATATTTGACCAATAATTTCCAGCTTGTGTTTTCACATACGTTATCTCCCTTGATTCTGTTGTCAAGGCAGGTCTTCTTATCCCAATTTTTCATAAAGAAGAAACAGCTACAGGGCAATTGTAGAAGTTTTAACGATATCTAGTTCTCCCTACTAATTTACAGAAAATAACACTGGATCTCCGTAACATTCCCTTCCCCTTAAAGTTAATAGTATCTCTCTCTCTTTTTTTTTTAAAGATTTCATTTATTTATTTTGACAGAGAGAGAGACAGCAAGAGAGGGAACACAAGCGGGGGAGTGGGTGAGGGAGAAGCAGGCTTCCCACTGAGCAGGGGGCCCAACATGGGGCTCCATCCCAGGACCCTGGGATCATGACCTGAGCCGAAGGCAGATGCTTAACGATTGAGCCACCCAGGCGCCCCTAAAGTCAGTAGTATCTTAAGTGCTTTCCGATAAAATACATACTTATGCTCACTCGCTCCCTTTTTTTTTTAGCATTATAAATAGATGCCAAAAGAGAAATAATCATATTCCTTTTGATTTTGAATAGCAAGGAATTTTGCATTGAATAATCTAAATTATTTTGAATTTGAATAATCAAATTCCTTTTAACCTGATTTGAATTTAGGTGGGGAAATGTCTAGGAGGTCAAACATTTGGCCTTTCACCTCCCTCTCCCTTCCTTCACTTCATCTAAATCAGAAGTCTGTCCCTAGTTCAGTACGCTTCCTACTGGACAGCTCAGTGCATGGCAATTCTTCATGTGAAGACTTCCGTTGACAGTGACAAGAGACCCTTGGGAGAGGGCAAGGTGAGAAGAATCCCAATTCCTTCTGAAACAGCAATACTTGGAGTCAATCTCACTTTTACCAGCTTAAAATCCAGCTCAGTGTCGTGTCCTATGTAAGTTCTCTTCACTCTGCCTCTCCTTTTCCAGTCACTTGCAATGCCTATCATTTAAGGGAATACTTATATAGGTTATTTATCTAGCACCATTGACAGAATCCAGGTAAGATTATGTTTGCACAGGAGGAAATGTCAGAACAGCAAGTTTGAAGTTTAATCTCAGGTTGGCATGTTCAGATGAGGGGAACTTTCCACGGTCACGTCACCTTTGAGAGGATCTTAAGTCCAGGTTTGCTTCCCCCAGAATCATTCATTTCCTGTCTGAGCTGCCGTGCAGGGCACATGACAAGGAAAGACACGCTTAATTAGGTAACCATTTTCACTGAGGCATGTCAGGGGAAAACACTCATGGAGAAACTGATTGTCAATGTCAGCTGAGGTATTAAGTGGTTCATTTAAAACCGAACTGAAAATGATGTTTAAACGCTGTTTTTTGGCAGTTCTAGCAGCATTTTATTTCAGATTTGAAATGGTTAAAAGTCAGAGGGCAAGAATCCTATGGACTAGAGGAAAGAAAGGAAAAGAAGAGATTGTGATAAAATCTGCGAAAAGATGAGGCATCAAGGAGCTGCTATTCTGAATGTAGGAAAGCACACAGGCTTGGATGCTGCAGCTCTCCAGATGGAGATGCTTGTGAAGAGCGTTTGGAAGGAAGACAGAGAGGGTCTCAGAAAGAGCATTCACCTCTGTATCTGTCATCCCAGAGAAGTTCATCCTTCTTCCTGGGTGCACGTACATGTGTGAACTTACTGGGCAGTTCGAATGTAGGTACACATCAGAATGAGCGTTTCCGGAGTTCTCATCGGGACTCAGACTCTGTGCTAACCCCTACATATGCATTTTCCTAATCAGTTTCCAGAACAGTGGTATGGTTTAGGCACTTTTGTTGTCTTCATTTTACCGAACAGTTGAGCAGGTAAGAAATTCGGCCAAGGTCACACTGCTAGTAAGTGGCAAAACTGGGAGTCTGTGGGTCTGTGTGTGTGAACGTATATTTCCAGTACTTTAGCCTAGTAAATCCTTAACACTTGATGTAATGTATGGTGATTAACATAACATAATAAAATTAAAAAAAAAATCCTTAACACTGTACCATGTTGGGAGAATATGTCCCAGATGTTCTAAAAATGGTTAAGATACGGACTCAGGAGTGTGCCTGGGTGGCTCAGATGGTTAAGCGTCTGCCTTCGGCTCAGGTCATGATCCCAGGGTCCTGGGATCGAGTCCCGCATCGGGCTCCCTGCTCCTTGGGAGCCTGCTTCTCCCTCTGCTTCTCTCTCTCTCTCCCTCTGTCTCTCATGAATAAATAAATAAAATCTTTAAAAAAAAAAGATATGGACTCAAGAAAAATGAGGATTGTAGGGTGGGTAAAATGCCCCAGAACAGCTGACGGTGCCAGGAGGCTTCAGGTATCAATGACTATGCAGAAGGTTAACATGCTTAAAAGGAGGAAAGAAATAGAGGGAAAGGTACAAATATTTGACCTTAACATGCTTAAAAGGAGGAAAGAAATAGAGGGAAAGGTACAAATATTTGACCTTCTGGACACTTTTTCTTAAAATCAGGTTAATCAAAAAGAAATTAACTATTCTTGTTTAGGCTTATTTCTAATGCTAATAAAAGAACATAAATGTGTATATTATCAGAAAGCAATTAAGAGCTAAATCTCCTATACACCTCAGAGATTTTTCAGGACCATCTTCAGTGATTTCCCACTTATCTCCAGGAATATTACAAAAGCCTGAAATCTAAAAGCCAAAAAGAGAGAGTACATTTGCCAATAGCGAATGTGATCAAGTAGAAGAGTTCAGGGTCTGTGAAGACCTGAACTCAGTGACTACACCCACCATCTCCAGCTGTGTGACTAGATCCTTCCCTCAAACTCCTTGCATGAGGATGATACCCCTTTGCCTGCTGCTTTTTCAACTGGAGGCCGTTTTTCTTTTTCATACCTCATACCTGTTTCTAATTATTGTTGCCCCTGCTCCAAAACCCTCAGTTTCCAAGGGACCCATGGACCTGCCCCTTCTTGCTGTGGCCTTCTGACTTCCTGGCCCTCTGCTTCAAGGCCCCCTCCATACCCACGTCTGCCACCATTGGTGGTGAGGCACCCCACATGGGATGCCTTCAGCCCCTCAGGCCCTGGATTTGTTCAACTCCATTTACTTTTTCCTTTCCACTCCCCGACTTAGCACCCCCTCCTTTACTCAGTGGTCATCGTTAGGCATGTGCTCAATGCCAAGTGCACCTGCTCTGACCAGCACTTCTTCCACAAACTCTGCGGTCCCACCTGCAGCCATCCCTTACCCGCACGGAGCCCACACCACTGCCACTGTTCCCTTTGTTACCTGTCTACCGCTCTCTGTTGACTCTCCTCCCCTTACCCTCCTTATCCATCCGTCATCTCTTTCTGTCCCTCATACGCACTGGAGGAAAGCATCCTTGGCTCCCTGGTGCTGGCACCTGCCGAGCTGAGCACTGCTGCGAAGCCTCAGGCCAAACTTGAGCTGGTGAGCAGCTGTGTCCCGCAGTCGTGCTGCTGCCCTTGGTGGTTCCCTCTCTCCTCTCCAGAGATGAGTTCTCCTAACTTATACTCCTGCCTCACACCTCCCACATCCCTTCTCTCCCACCCCTGCCCCAACTCCTTGCTGACAATCTTGCTTTCCGCTCCACTAATAAGACAGAAGACATTCCAACGGTCTCTCCACCCCCAACCAGGCAGGATATCCAGATGGGTACCTGCCTTTCTCTCCTGTCCTGTTACTGTGGAAGGAGATTTCTCCACTTTTATGCTCTGCAGCCCTTCCCTGTGGTCTCTGAAGAGTCTTTGATCATGGGTTCCAAGTTTCTCTGCTTCAGCCAGCACTTCTGCTGGATCCTCCTTTTAGTACATGAACAGCATCCCCTGTAGGCCTTGGCCTCATGTACTTTTTCATCTACTGCATCATCTTTCCTGCAGACCTCCTCAACAAAACTCCTTGAAGTAGACTAGACCATGAGTCTCCGCTTCGTTAGCCCCTGTTCATTCTTCAGCTCATTCCAATCTGGTTTCTCTTCCCGCCATTCAGTTAAAATTGTGTTCTGAGAAGTCTCCAGTGGATCTCCTGCTGCCAAATTCCGGGGGAAGCTTTCTGTCTTTGTCTGCCCACCTCCTTAGTAGTACTTTTTTTAAAGATTTTTATTTATTTATTTATTTGACAGAGAGAGTGACAACAGGAGGGGGAGGGCCAAAGGGAGAGGGAGAGGCAGGTTTCCCGCTGAGCAGGGAGCCCGATGTGGGGCTCGATCCCCGGACCCTGGGATCATGACCTGAGCCGAAGGCAGATGCTTAACGGCTGAGCCACCCAGGTGCCCCTTCAGTAGTATTTTATGCATGCAAACATTTACTTCCTTTTGAGGAACTGTCTTTGGTTGGCTTTGAATCACCACACTTTCTTAATTCTCTTCCTACATTTTTGGCTGATAATTCTCAGTCTTCTCTGCTGATTCTGTCTCCTCCACCTGGCTTCTAAATGGTGGGTACTCTTACGGCTCAATCCCCAATCCTCTTGATTGCCTAAACCCTCTCTCTAGACGCAGTGCCTTAAAAACCACCTATAGAGTGATGATTCCCAATCCGTCACTTCTCCCCAACACTCCAGACTCATGTGTCCAACTGCCGACTTGATATCAACATGTGGGTGTTCGATAGGCATCTCAAACTCAGTATTCCGTGAACAGAATAATGGGTTCTGTCCTCCACTACTTTGCATACCCTCTGCCTCCACTTCTTTTTCTCCTACTCAGTATCCATCATCACCTCGCCAATCCCTCAAGCCCAAAACATACATATATGCAAATCAGGCAAACAAAAGGATCATCTTTTAGTCCTTCCTTTTCTTCATCTTTTGTATCGGATCCATCGCCTGGTTGTCTTTATCACTTATTACTATCTAACCTTCTCTAATTTATTTATCTCACTTGTCATTACTATCAGTCAGCTTCACAAGAGGAGAGTTTTGGGCTTGTTTTGTTCCCTGCCAGAAGAGTACAGGCTACACAGTAGACCTGTGCCATAAATATTTGTTGAGTGAGAGTCTCAAGGTCAAATCCCTTTGCCTCTTCCTGAGCCTCTTGTAGCCTGAATGATTATAACATTTGAGCATGTTTTTTCACTTCAAAGCAAAGGGCCAGACAGCAAATAACATGTGCGAGGATATTTCTGTTAAATTTCAAAATCATTGGGGCAGCTGGGTGACTCAGTTGGTTAAGCGTCTGACTCTTGATTTTGGCTCAGGTCATGATCTCAGGGTCCTAGGATCAAGCCCTGCGTCGGGCTCTGCACTCAGCGGGGAGTCTGCTCTAGATTGTCTCTCTCCCTCTCCCTCCGCCCCTCCCCTTGTTCACACACATTCTCCCTCTCTAAAATAAATAAAATAAATCTTTAAAAAAATAAATTTCAAAATCATTGATCTCTTTATGTAATGTTTTTACTTGTTTCTCTTACTATGAAAGAGATGGAGTAAATAAAGAGCTAACAAGGTTGATAAATAAGAGAAAAGGGCCACAACACAGTAGCTAAGTTTTAGTCCAAAGGTTTAATGTTAAGTAGTTGGGGTGAGTTCTCATTCCAGTGCCTCTCCTACAGGAAAATAATCTGGGGCTCAGCGCGGTGAAATGATTTGCCTAGGTCACAAAGCTGCTGAGCGGGACCACGCAGACTACACTGTGGTTTTCTGATGTTTAGACCAGAGTGCTGACATGTAGACTCATTGGCGTGTACTCACTACACAAGCCAGTGTATGGCTTTTTTGAGTCACTGATAGTCAGGTGGATTTGTGCACTTCGTGTTGCCCTGTTGTCCTTTTAAATACTATTGGTTTTCAGAATCCAGTCCTAGAGGAAGAATCCATCTACACGTGAGGTAGCATACATGTGCTAGTGAATTTGGCCTCGTGGTAGGCCCAGGTTCAAGTGAGGAAGTTTCCAGGGTAACTGCGTGCTTCAGGGACTGGCCAAGAGTTAATAAGCATATGATTGAGCCATGGGAGTGTCTAGAAATGCAGGCATTTGCTGACTATTTAGACATTCCCCGCTTGGGTTTGACTATAGCCCATATGTACTCCGTCCAGAGGAGTAAAACACAAATGTGTTCTTGATTAATCTGTTCGAATTCACTGTATATTTGTATCAGGATTTTATCCAAAGATCAAATTTTGGAAAGCATTTTGAAAAATGGGAGATGCTGTGTTGGGGTTCAATTCCAAATTTACAAATCTGGAAACAAAACTAAAGATTCTGGTGATCTCGCTTTGCTTTGAACATGAGCCCATAGAGTGGGAGGAACTGTGGAAAGCTTTTTTGTTGGAAGGAATCCAAGAGCCTATTGATTGGGTTTCACATTTTATGTATCCGAATCTTTACTTTAAATCCATAGGAAGCAAATAAATGGAGGCAAAGCCAGGGCTTTCATCTTAATACCCGTGGACAGAAACAAAAATATGTAATTTTAAAACATGCTGGACACAAAGAAAGATAGTTTTATGGCTATAAACTATTTAATGTAACAAACCGACAGTGAAGAATTAAATGTGCTAGTTTGTAGGGTTTCCTATCAGTCATCTATCACTTATATAGAAACTTCTGACCGTATGTCGATGGCTGGGCTCAGGAAGGGAATAGCTGAATCCAAAAAAAAAGATGCTTGTTCTTTGGTTGGTCGGAGTCCACAATAGGTCAAAATCATGTATCAGGTCAGTGTGGAGAAATTCTCTTCCTCTGGATAATGCATATTTCAGCATAAACTTCACTTTTCCCAGAAAACAGTGTTACCCTTTTAGACTAGATCTTTTTTTTTTTTTTTTTTTTTTTACATAGTCTCTACACCGAGCATGGGGCTTGAACTCACGACTCTCGAGATCAGGAGAGATCAACAGTCACGTGCTTTACTGACTGAGCCAACCAGGCACCCCTAGACTAGATCTTTGACTTGTGTTACCCATAGAATTTTGTCTTTATCTCTTCAGATCATTTATAATACTTTACTGAAATCACGCATTTCCTTTTCTGATTCTCCTATTGAGGCCAAGCCCTGATTCTTATTTTCTGTGGTGTCTTCAGCATTGCACATAGTAAATATTCAAAAACTATTTGCGGATGAAATACATGCATGGATAAGAAATGTAGATGTGTGCTTATGCTCGAGCATGCACACATGCGCGCATGCACACACACACACACACACACACATACACACATCAGGAACACCGGACACTGAGAGAGGAACTGATTATGCAGTTAAGAATGATGGATGCTCCAGGAGCTCAGATGAGTTGGTGGTCACTGAAGGCTGGGTGCGTTGAGGAAAGAAATTAGAAATTACAGCCATTCTGGGTTTTGAAGGGTAAGTAGTAGGAGGTTGATAAAGATCAGGCCAGAGGAGGAGAACTGCAGATCAGCATGGGACAGACTGGGGATAAAAGCCACTCCTGAAACTGTCCTTGGGTGTGCCTTTTGGGTCAGATCCTGAGAGCATCAACTTTTACTCACCCACACAGACAGCACAGACTCTTGAGTTTTCTGGAAGCGTTTGCCAGACCATCACAACCACACACTTCTGTGTGTGTGTGTGTGTGTGTGTGTGTGTGTTGTTCTAGTGCAGCTTTTGCCTAAAAGAAGATCTGATGCATCTGCCCACCTCGTCAACTTAGTCTCGTTTTAAGACAATTTAAAATATTTTCTTCATCTAAACAACTTAAATTTTCTTTGCTCTATTGTTCCTGTTCAGTAATTGTGTGGCTCATGGAAAGGACAATCTCATAGCATAGAAACATGCTATAAATAAAACTTAATGATCACCATCTTCTCTCTGCCTCTCCATGCTACTGAGCAGAGTGAGCGGACATCTCCAAATACATGATGAAAAGAATGTCTGTTGCTAACAGTCCCGGCCGCTCTCCTGCCCCCTTGAAGGCTCTGAAGGAGGGAGCACGGTTCTGCTGGTTCTCTATGCTCATACCATGGGGGCGCCGAGCTCACCAGCAGGAGGTGGAAAGTGACAAGTTGGCAGGGGCCTTGGTTTTGAATGAAAAACATTATTGTACACAGCCCGAGACAAAGAGGAGACATGGGTGCAGGCGGGCGGCAGAGTTGAAATATGGAGGATTTGGACTCAACCCTGCCCCCTGCCTTAAGAGAAACCTCTCTGAAAGAATGAATCAGTATAATCAACAAATCAGGACAGTGTTCTAGGCAATTAGTTGCCAAGGCTATTGTGCAGAGTGTGTTAATTAGCACATGTTTTTATTTATTCTCCCTTCCTATTGGTTAAGCTTAATATAGTAACACGCATGATTACGTAAAACCATTAATGACCATATTCTGGCAATTTTTTTAAGCACCAGCAAGTGGAGGGGGAAAGGCAGAGATGAAGATCTGACTGTGTTCTGTTCATGTTCCTGGGTCACAGCTGGGATGCCAGAACAAGCGGACAAGGGGAGAGACTGAGGAGGCGTACACTCTGCTCCCCCTTTGTGAGCAGTCTAGTGAACCCTGTGCCAGACCCGGGTCAGGAGGAGGGGAGAATCTGTGTCTAGGTCCTGGTGTTACTTGGGACTAGGATCTTAGTTAGGTAGCAAATCGGACTTAACTTCTCTACAGCTTTGGTCTGTATCTCCTGGCTTCAAAGAGATATAATAAAGATAAAGTTCAGCAAAACTTTAGAAACAAAGGCATAATGCAAGTCAGGTGGAGCTGTTCCTAGGGTTGCATCCATTCAGCAGCAGCCAACTGGTTAGGGTCTGAAATAAGGGCAGTTGAGGCAAAACCCAGTATTTGAGTAAGAGCCAACAAATCTTGGCAATTAGGTTCAGAAGAAACAAATAACTTTTTTTTTCAAAAGTGATAGTTCATATATTAATGCAATGATTTAAGCCAACATATAAATAATTCTAAGTGTGTGTAGCTTGAGGTAAAGGAAATCTTTTTTTTTTAAATTTCCATTTACTCAGTAATGTCTTCCTTCTATTGCTCTTGTTTGATGCTTACCCTTTGTCCACAGGTCTGTTGAATTTCATTTTATTATGCAAACAGGGCAGAGAGGCCTTTCCACCAGGGAGAAGAGCAGGCCTATAACGTTCGCCTGGTGTGTGTGGGAGTGAGCACTATGGCACTTTCTTTGAACCTACTGACCTTGACCTTGAGCTTAGACTCCTACCCTGTTAGCTTTCATGTTGCCCCCTGCAGGTGCCCACTAGATTCGTGCCAAACAATGGCAGTACGTGCCCAGCTAAGGCGCGTACAGCAGGTCGTCCTTTCTGACTGTGTCTCATGAGCATACTGCAAGGAGTTGCGGCTACTCACGGGTGCACCTGGAGCCTGCCTTCCAGACGAACTCCCGAGCGCAGCACTGTTCTCTGAGGGAGAGCAGATCCAGATGGCAGGTTCTGAAGAGCCCAGCACCTGAATCAGCCCTCTTGTATGCTCAAAATGCCTGGTGCCAGGACCTCCCCGTCAGACGCTGAAGTAGCACGGTCCTACCGAGGTCTGACCCGTGGGCTTCATCCTGAGACACGAAGGACAAGGAGAGACTCCGGCTTTCTGTAACTCAAGGCAGAAAATTCTGCTTGCCTCAGACTTGTAAGAAGATTTAGAGGCTATTTTAAGGGGTTCAACTGAGCCTGGCGAGTCCAAATTGGATAACTGGACCCACAGCTGTTATTCCTGAATAAGCTTTCACTCACATAATTAGCTTCCCTTCACGCTGGGCTCTGAGAACATGCTAGATTTGGTTTGTCAAGATCGAAATACTTTCGCTACCCCAGGAGCGAGAAGCATGACCCCAATGGCAGTACGAATGAATGGGTCCACTGATGGAGGCTGCAAGGACATTGAGCGCTGCTCTCTACCTGGCTCTGAGCTCTGGGAGCCCCTTAGTGCGGCGCTGAGAACAGAGAAGGCATGCGACTATGGATGAGGGCGACCAGTGCTGTGACTGTTTCAAGGAGTTCAGAGGAAGAGCCGTTAAAGCCTTGAAAAAAGGCTTCCCGAAAGACGTGACCTATAAGTTGGGGCTGGAAGGAGAGAGCCAGCTGGAGGGGAGGGAGTTGGGGCAGAGGGAGGAGGCAGTGCGTGTAGACTTAGAGGACCTGAGCCCACCGTCTGCCAAGAACATGCTAAGACATTTCCCTCCCTGGTCCCATTGCCTCTGGAGGCTGATGGCTTGAAGGGTTGATGGCATCAAAGGTGTATCTTGGGTGGTCTTTGGGACACACTTTTCTTGTGAAATCTCTTTCGTCTTGTGATTCTGCTATCTTTTGCAACCTTGAGTATTTCTGCATCTCAGAGATAAATGCCACAGCCACGTTGTTCCATGCCAGGTAAATCTGGGGTCCAAGGTAATTCAGAAGAATGCTTGAGGCTGTTGGATATGTCTGATTGGGGTGGAACTATACAGAAAAGAAATGTTTCAAAAGACTTTTCCCAGTGTGCTTTTTACCATCTGTAAAATGGGCTTAGGAATACCCAGTCTCTCTTTCTTATACATAGTAATGAGATGAAAGTGAAATAATCTACCCCAAAATGTTTTGAGAGGAGATAAAAAATAAAATATTTAAAATTTTAATTTATTTATTACTAGTTTTATTTATTATTAATTACACTTTTAAGGAGAGCCATATGATTTTGATTTATCATAACATCTTGTCTTAAACACTTGTTACATGGTAATCTGAAGGTGTTCTTGTTCACTTTATCTGACTGGTCAGTATAAATGGCTGGAAAGATATTGCACAGATTTCTAGATTCAAATAAAAGCTGAGTATTGTTGGTGAATATTGTTGGGTGAGTAAATCGTGGTATTTATTTTCAATCACATTCTCTAACTATGTCCATGTTTTTCTTGGAATTCACTTAGTAAATTTCCATCTTCCTGGCTATCAATCAGTTTCCAAGCAGACTAGTTGGAAGGTGCTGCATTATGATATTGCTTACAGAGTGTTCATTTGGAAGATTGTTTTTAATAAGTTGGAAAAATTGGATTCCAAGTTTTAAGTGTGCAGACATGAGAGGCCTTATAATTTATGTGCATTGTTTTAGGTAACAAAATTTTGAAACAATGGAAACATTTGTAAACATCAGTTTTTCAAATGTTCTCATCATCCCTCAAGTTTTTTCTCTTGAAAATTAGTTTTTCTCACTCATTTCTCTCGAAAGTCACCTTTACAATGAAGGGAGCTTAACTGCGTTTGTTTTGTTAAGAGTTCTTTTTTCTTTTAGGACATTTTGTTTGTTAAACATTTGAAATACTTGTGTCTCTATAGAAGAAAAACGTGTACCTCATTTACAGAGCATCAATTCATATATAAAATATTTACCAAGGCTTAATTTTTTATAGTTTTGGTTTATTATCTCGCTATATAAAAGTTCCACCTCTTCTTCCTGTGCCTTAATGCATCATAAGGGTTGTGCACACCCTCCTTTATTTTCTAATTTTTTAAAAGATTTATGTATTTATTTTAGAGACAGAGGGAGTGCACAAGCAGAGGGAGGGGCAGAGGGATAGGATGAGAGAGAGAGTCCTCAAGCAGACTCTGTACTGAGCAAGGAGCCTGACACAGGGCTTGATCCCGGGACCCCAAGATCATGACCTGAGCTGAAAGCAAGAGTTGGACGCTCAACCAACTAAGCCACCCAGGTGCCCCCGCACACCCTACTTTAGAGCCACCGCTGTAATAATTGCAAAAAGGACAATTGCTCTACCTGTTAGGAAGCCAGGAAATTGCTACTGACAAGGCACCATGCGGTAGAAAGCTTTGCATCCTGTCTCCTATTGACTAAAGGATGTCACAGAAGATGATGGGTCCTCAACCTCCCCTCTCCAACCTGTGTTTGTCCCACCGGTCACTGAAACACCCCAACTCTTGTCTGCAGTGAGTTCTCTTCCTTCTTACCCATCTATAAGTCTCGCCCCCCACCCCACATAGGTTCTCAAGATCTCAGTGCTTTCCACAAGTCATCGGATTCATGAGACTACACTGAAAATTCATTACTAATTAGGAGCAGAAGGCATACAGTTTTGTGAGTCAGAATTTCCTCAGCTGTAATGAGGCTTTGACTATATTTCAAAGATCCCTTCTAAGGATTTAAGAATCTTTCTAAATTTTCGGACTCTCTCTGAGCAAAGATGTACCAACTCATAGTTAATTTGAATGCTTCCACTAGCTCCCCTATATTCTCAGTTGAAATATTTTTTACTTCTCTATAAGTTAATCCAAGTTATAATGATTTGCTGAAAATATTTATCGAAGAGTGTAGGGAACCTTAGATCTTTTTCCACTGAGAAATTTCAACTGCTTCCATTCATTCTCAATTTGAAATAGAATTAATCTATGTGTTCCATGTGCTGCATGCTGATTAGGTAAATCCAAATCCATTATTATTGACCTTGCTTACTGTTTATATGACATTTAATATTTACAAATTGGCATCGCAATTATTTGAATGCACAGAATTATAACAGCTGCTAGTGTAAATTTCTCCTTAGGTTTTGGCAGAAAAAGAGTTTAATAACAATAATGGCACGATAATAACAATTTGCCTTGCCTTAGGATCATATTTTTTGGGGGTGGAGGTGGGTGCGTTCATTATAGATACTATCAGTTGTGTTGAAAGAAAAAGAAGTATGCTTCTGGGAAACATAACAAAAAAAATAATATTTATTGGGAGTTTGTTGCCAGGTACCATAGCAGGTGCATGTAAATGTTTGTTCATTCAGTAGTTTGGGGGGGTATTCAGGCCAGTGGAGGTACCATTTTTCCTTGGTGTGAGTTTCAGCACTGACCTGAGGACTCAGGCCTCTCTAGATAGACTTGAACCTCTCCAAGTGAAACTTTAAATCCAATCCCGTGGATGGCCTTCCAAGATGATGATAATTCAGGATGAGGTCAGAGGACCCCTGCTGGTTTGGCTGAAATCATAGAAATCAGGAGATGATTTACCTCCTCGAGAGTACATGGGTGTGATCAGACCGTACCACTTACCTTTTGTTTTAGCACAGAAATCCCTGCATCTAGGGAAACACTTCAATTCCAGGCAGACTGGGATGGTTGATCACGCCAAGTCTAAATGAGTTTTGGGGAATAAGAGGTGAATGTGGATTTTGTTCAACAGCTAGCTGATTCTGCTAAACCAGCTTAGACTTCACGGGGTCCAGCATTAATTGTTTTTTTTTTTTTAAGATTTTATTTATTTATTTGAGAGAGAGAGAATGAGAGATAGAGAGCACGAGAGGGAAGAGGGTCAGAGGGAGAAGCAGACTCCCCGCTGAGCAGGGAGCCCGATGCGGGACCCGATCCCGGGACTCCAGGATCATGACCTGAGCCGAAGGCAGTCGCTCAACCAACTGAGCCACCCAGGTGCCCCCAGCATTAATTGTTAAGTGTCTTGCAAACACCTTCAATTCTCTTCATGCCCACCACTGTATACACTCAGGAAAGCCTCAGCCATCATTGAGGTCAACAACTGCACACTTGTACCTGAGGACCTACAGATTGCTGGAGACAATCATGGTACCTCCCTCACTCTTCTTCAGAAGTCTATTGCACACCTTCTCCTCTATCTCCCCCCTCCACTGACACCCATTCTCACTGCATCATCAATTGATGACTGATTAATAATTCATTAACAAGGAGCGCCTGGTTGACTCAGTAGAGCATGGGACTCCTGATCTTGGGGTTGTGAATTTGAGCCTCATGTTGGGCATAAAGATTACTTAAAAATAAAATCTTTACCATAAGAGACTCTTAATCTCAGGAAACAAACTGAGGGTTGCGGGAGTGGAGCGGGGTGGGAAGGATGGGGGCGCTGGGTGATGGACACTGGGGAGGTTATGTGCTATGGTGAGTGCTGTGAATTGTGTAAGACTGATGAATCACAGACCTGTACCCCTGAAATAAATAATACATTATATGTTAATAAAAATAATAAAATAAAGTCTTTAAAAAAAGAATTCAGTGAAGAAAACTAGATGCAGTTATATGTTGATAATCTCATCTTCTCCCCGTCTAATCCAACCGTCTACCTGGCTCTGTATGTAACTCTGCCTTCTCTCTTGTTACAATGCAAAATGCAGTTTTGTTCCTAATGAGGGGTCGACGCTTACACTTTTGCTCTGATTCTATCCTTTCTCTCCAATTCAAGCAGTTTCCTCTTACAATTTTTTATTCCTCTATTTCATCATTTTCTCCCTTTCTACTGGCTGCTCACCCTTCAAATACTAATAACGATGTAAACAAATAGTTCTTCAGCCTCGCTTGCCCCTTGAGCTACACCTGTTTCACTCAGGGAGAAACAACTAACTCTACAAACTGTTATCTTTCCATCCCTCAACTCACCAGTTGGGCCTTATTCCCCCAGAGTTCCCCATGAGCCTGTTGAAAGAGCACTCACTATGATCACCATGACTTCCCTGTTGCCAAATCCAATAGCCAGTTTGCCCCCTTATCTTATTGGACCTCTCAGTAATATTTGACACAGTTGTGCCTCCTGTCCTTTTGAAACTTTTTTTTTTTTTGGTTGATTTTCTAGACAGCACAATCTTTTGGATTTCCCCCTACCTTGATGCTGCCCCTCCTCACCTTTGCTGGCTTTCCTCTGGAGGGATTTTTACGTAAGCACTGCCATGCTTCAGAGTTCAGTATTGGCCCATCTTCTCGATATTCTTTTCCTATGGGATCGTACTTTGAGCCATTTAATACCTCCTAAAGACAGATGCCCCCAAATATGTGTTTATTAGCCTTGATGGCCAACTAATAAAAAAAAAGTACTATTGGATGCCTAACAAAAACCTCAAGTCTTATAATTAAAGAGATATGTTTTCAATGTGTTCCCTACAAAGTAGATCCTCTCAGTAAATGGCAACATCATCCACCCAGTAGCTCCAGCTAAAAAACTACAAATAAACCATGATCCCATCCTTTTACTATAATTTAATTCATAAACAAGTCACTTCTGTCCCCCAAACTAGCCTGACCCCAACTACTCACCATCTCAAATACCTTGACCCACCTGCAGACCATCATTATCTGGTGCCTGATCATAACAGCCCCTAACTCAAATTTTTATTTCCACTCTGACGCCTTATAGTCCAATCTCCCCACAGTTTCCTGAATGATATATGTATTTTTTCGTGTGAATTAAAATGAAACTGAAGTCATGTTTCCCCTGTTGAAAAATCTTCAGTGGCTCCCATAGCAGTAAGAATAAAATCCGGACTCCTTATCACAAGAAAGTAAGTCTCTGTGATTTCTCTCTTCCTCTTTTCTTCTGCTCAGCCCACCCGAGCCACACCTCCTTTCTTCTTGGCCTTTGAACACATCAAGCTCATACCTATCCCACAGCTTTTGCGGTCCTTCCAGGTGGAAATCCCTATTCCCAAATTGGAGTGTGTTTACCTTCTTTACACTATGTAGGTCTCAGCCCAAATACTGCTGTTTGAGAGAGGACTTTTTGGATCACCTCAGCTGTCATTGTGATTTTAATTTATATTTCTTTGATGAGCACTGGTGTTAAGCATCTCTTTGTGTACTTATTGGTCATCTTGTATACTTATATATTTTCTCTAGTGAAGGGTCTGTTCAGTTTTTTTTTTCCATTTTTAGGGGTTAATCATATTACTGAGTTGTCGAGTTTTTTATATAGTCTTGAAACAGATTTTTGTTAGATATATGTATTGCAAATATTTTCTCAGCCTGTGGCTTGCTTTTTCATTTTCTTATAGTGATCTTTGAAGAGGGGAAGTTTTTTATTTTGGTGAGTTGCAACCAATCATTTTTAAAGGATCACTTTGGGTTTTTTTCCAGCTTTATCAAGATATACGTGACAAATCATACATTATAGGGACATTAACTTATAGTGTAAGCTTAAGGTCTACAATATGTTGATTTGATACACTTATAAATTGCAAAATGTTTACCACCATAGCATTAGTCAAAAGTAAGCATTTCTTATTGTGGTGAGGATATTTAGGAACTATTCTCTTAGAAACTTTCCCAAATATGTAAGATGGTACTGTTAACTATAAATACTATGCTATTCATGAGATCCCCAGAATTTATTCTTATAATTGGAAGTTTGTACTCTTTGAGCAATATCCCTCCTTTCCCCCGCCCTCCAGTCCCCTGTGGCCACAATTCCAGGCTGTTTGTATTAGTCTGTTTTTTTTTCAGATTCCACATATAAGTGATATCATACACTAATTATCTTTCTCTGACTTTTTAACCTAGCATAAAACCCTTATGGTCCATCCATGTGGTGGCAAATGGCAGGATTTCCTTCCTTCTCATCACTGAATAAGATTCCGATAGATGATAGATGATAGATAGATAGGAAGAATATCTCACATCTTATATGTTCCCCTTTGTGGCATGCCTCCATAGTGTTTAGAGACAAACTCTGGAAAAATCTCTCATAGTACTTCTTGGGTGAAACATGGTTGACCTGGAAGATAATTGTTTACAGCATGGAGAGCACATTGTGCATGGTGGGTTTCTGGGGTCACTGTCTGGAGAAATTCTAGTGATTGCCCCTTAACCTTATCTCTTTTCATAGCATACAATTCATATGGGGTGGGTTTTTTGTGTGTTTGTTTTTTAGCTTGCCAGAGAGTTCTATAAACTTCTCGCCCTATGTTTTTCCAGAATTAGTGAATTCCACCTCTCTCTGGAGGGTCCATGATTTAAGCTCTGCCATTAGGGAAGGAGATTGCAATAAAAAAACCTCTTCTAATTGGAAAAAAAATTAAAATGATGTTTACAGTTATTTTGCCTCAATATCAAAATCCTGGAATCTAAATCATACAAACTCTAATACATTTTCCCCTCTTTCCTTGACCTCTCCTCTCATTCTCCCCAGAAAAACTTGATTTTCCTCTTCTATTTCTATCCTGTAGAGGTACCAACCAGGCCACAAAGGAAGAGGACCAAATGGAACTGTTCAAATTTGTCTCATCGCTCTTTTTCCTTCTATTTCTTGGGCTCCATTATGCCACTTCCCCAGATGATAAGGACAAGGTGACAGATAAAATGTAAAACCAAAATGGGCTGGTGAGGCTCTAGAAAGAGGTCAGCGGCCTCACGGGAGTCTGCGTGGCAACCTTCACCCCCTCGTGTGCTGTGGGACAGGGCAGGTGAGACTCCCCCACAAAGGAGACTCCCGGGGCCCCTGCCACTGGCGTCGACCTGAACCTGGAGGGGGCAAGAAGCTGGTTTCTTGGGAGGTTAGAACAGGTGCCGGACATCGATGAGAGAAAAGGCAACACAAATGCTGATACCCTTTTGATGAAGAGTGTGTCACCATTACATGGG
This sequence comes from Zalophus californianus, assembly GCF_009762305.2. Classification (NCBI taxonomy): domain Eukaryota; kingdom Metazoa; phylum Chordata; class Mammalia; order Carnivora; family Otariidae; genus Zalophus; species Zalophus californianus. The sequence goes on along the minus strand of NC_045604.1, from coordinate 62,235,306 downwards.
TATCAGCATTTGCTGTACTGTAAGCTGGACATGTCCTTGAGGCTGTTGTGGAACAGAGCTCCCCTTGACCTATGCTAATGGACTAGACTACTAAGCTTTCTTTGTTCTTACATTTTGTCTTAATTTCCTGGCTCATTCTTCACTGTCAGGAAGTCAAATAACACATCTTGCTATTAGCCTGCATTTCTTTAACAGCCATATTCTCTTCTAATTGCTTCGGGCAAATAACCCAAATGAAACCAGGTTTTAGACACGAACATAAAATGAACTTGGAGAACGTACATTTTTAGCTAATAGACTTTAGCACGTGGACTGTCATTCCACAGGCTCCTAAGCTTTTAACATTTATCTTCATGTTAAGCTGCATTTGGGAAGAGGTTATTTGAGGTCTGATCTCCAGATATTTTTCTAGTTTGTTATTATTAGAATTTTATACGCTTGATTTTACAACAGAGTTACTCTCAACACACACACACAACCATGATTTTTGTTCACAGTTCAGTTGCAAAGGACAGAATCCACTCTAGCTGGTCTAAACAGAAGGGACTGCACTAGACTAATAGAAGGTTTACAAAGTCATTGAAAGGGCTACGGGCACAGGCTGTAGGCTCAGCTTCCACGAACAACTCTCAACTCTTAGAACCATTCTGCTTGTGCCCCAAATGGGATAGGAAGCTGCTACTGTCACTGCAAAACCCCACTGTCTCCAGCATGCCCCTTGCCAGTTGAACGGATGCCCACATGCGATGTGTTTCCCTCCAGATCAAGTCTCACACAGTAGATGAGTGAAATCTGTCACATCCTGAGCCCTAGCCGCAAGGGACGCTGTGAATTGTAGTTCTAACTTTCCAGCATTAGCACTGTAGGAGGTAATTCTAGAAAGTATCGGGAGCATGTACTGAGAAGCCAATCCATAGAATGCCTATCTAATAATCTTGTCATACAATTGTAATTAAACAAATCAAAAATTATCTGTCACAAAAGAACTATGAAAACATTCCAACAATGTGCTAGTGGTTTATGTCTGATAAAACATTCTTTGATATTTTTATGTGTCTGTATGAGTGTATTTAAATATATGTGTGCATGTGTGTATATGTGTGTGCCTGCATATATACATATGTATATGCAATATGTAGATGGTGGGGGGCACCATGGTAGGGAGCAGTCATGTTGCACCAAACGTGGTTGACTATGCCGCTCTTTCAGCAGGGACTCAGGGTAGGCCTTAGGGTGGTGAGGGGTGGACAGACCTTTATCAAGCTATGTGCTAGGTTCTTACCATACAAAGACAAGCAGTTTGGTCCATGTCATCTAGTAAGAGGAAGATATTCATGAATAAATAGTTATAAGACAATAGGGTAGGTTTTATGCTGGAAAGATACAGCTCAAATTTTTTATCAAAATATCCCTGAATTGCAGACAAAGAAAGAATGGAGGTATAGCTTACAATGGTTCTCTGTAAAAAATGAATTTATTTGCTATCCATGTGAATTTTGTGCTCTATTTTATATTGGTAATTTAAAAAATTATATATCTATACCTATGTATATCTTTTATATACACATATATATATTCAGTGTCCCAATATTCTTGTCCATATATATGTGGAGATATGTTCAAGTAACTTGCCATCATGAAAAACAAGCTTTTATCTTTTTGGCTCATGGACAATAATATTGGGACACTGAATCTATCCTCATCAGAAAATAGGACTAAATTGAAATGGGCTTACACTGGACGAGGAAATTCTTTTCTTTGTCTTGATATCAGAATATTTCTAAAAATCTAGGTCCACCAAGGTATATGCCTATTAATGGCCACTTCTCTCAGGATTTTTATAAGCATTCTCACTTTCTGAGTTATCCTTTATTCTTACGATTAACGATGAATTCATTCACTTTATTCCAGTTTCCCCTCTTTGTTGCAATTTTTCTCATGAAGAAACACACCAGCTCTGAGGAGCACCTCAGCTGAGGTAGGAGTCCATGGAGGTTCCGTAGCCGAGGGCTGCAGGGGGTCCACGCCTGTGGGAGGAGTATGTATATCATCCCTGAAATTATCTACAATTGCTGGAACATATGATGATAATAATAAAAAAGAAATTTTACGGGCTTCACGATGATTTTTCAATTCTCTACAGACAATGCATCCCTTTATTGCTCGTCCCCAGGACAGATGGCGCCTGCTGACCAATTTAAGGAGTCACTGCTGTATTGTGTGGACAAGTCTTCAAGTTATTTCCCATTATTCTGCACTGTGGCTACAAGATGATTATTCAGTGCGCTTTTTTCCTTTATCAAATTTATCATTTTGACCACCTCACTGAACATGCACAAACACTTCATAAACATCATCTTTATAAACATGGGGAACAAAGAAACCCATCCGCGAGCCAGCTCATTACATCTAAGCACACATTCAAATGTAACACAAACAATCTGGCTGAATTTGTTTTCCACCAGTTGTTTACATCGGTCTGTGGAGAATGACAAAATTGGTCACCTGGGAGTGGGGGAGAATCTCATTCACCCTGCTGCCACTTTCTGAGTCTGAAGCAGCTGAGACCAGCTCCGCGGCTCCAACATCTTTTCCTGTTTCATCACTTACTCTGCAAAGTGTATCCGAAATGAATTGCAAAAGAAGTCTCAAGTAATTTCTAACGTGCAGGTTTGATTGTGTTTTACCTGTTGCTGCTGGCCAAGACTTGCTTCATTTTCATTGCAAACAGCCCTGCGGTTATCTTTAAATTTGTACATGGTGTATTTGAAAGTGTCTCCGCCATAGGGACGGTTTCGGGCAACGATGACTCAGGATGTTTGAGAATGTGGAGGGACACAGGTGGGACAAACAGTAAGGCTGGAGTTTCTCACAACCCCGAGTTTCCCGATAAAAAAGGGTTTTCTTCTTGGGCTTCTTTTCTCCCTTTTCTTATTCACTGTATCAGTTAATTTTTGCTACATGGCAAATCATTCCCGAATATAGAGGTTTAAAACCATAATCGTTGATTTGCCTGCCAATTCTGTGGATCAGCAATCTGGAGCTGGGCTCGGCTTGGCAGTTCTCCTGATCTGGGTCAGGCTGATCTCTCTGGGGTCTCACTCATGTGTCCTGTGAGCTGGCTGACTGACAGCTAGGGGGCCTCTGTTCTTCTCCTAGCCTTTCAGTCTCCAGCAGGCTAGGCTAGACTTCTAAGAGCAGCAATCCCATGCACAGTGTTTTTCAAATGTCTGCAGGTATCACCTTTTACGAATATTAGAGTCCTCCCAGGCTCAAGGGCTGGAAGCAGACTCTACCTCTTCAGTGGAAGAGCAACAAAACTACCTTGCAAGGATCTGGATACAGGGAGTGGAAGCATCAGTACCCATCTTTACAGACTGCCACATTCACATTCACATCTAAACACAGCTGATGCACAATTTGAGGTAGGTCAGCATGGAAAAGGTGGAATTCTCTCAATATGTACTTAAGAGTCTAAGTGCATCAAAAATGTTTAAGAGATTAAGCTGCATGTGGGAGGCTCAGTTGGTGAAGTGTCTGACTCTTGATTTCGGCTCAGGTCATGATCTCGGGGTCGTGAGATCAAGCCCCATGTCAGGCTCCACGGTGGGCGTGGAGGCTGCTTCAGATGCTCTCTCCCCACCCCGACCCCCTCCACTCATGTCTGCACACATGTGCACTCTCTCTCTTAAAAAAATAAAAGATTTTAAAAATTAAAAAAAAAATGTTTAAGAGTTTAGAACAAAAGTTTCCCAAGTCTTCAAGCAAAATTTGCACTGGAAGAGGCATTCTATGGGATCCATAGGTTTGGGTGACCACCTGACCCACCACTGTGTATCCCTGGGAGTGACTGCACTGTCCTTGAGAAATGAGTTGCCAGAGGTGAGTAACAAATCTGCGATCGCGTGAACAACACGGGTGTTGTCCCTGGCAATAGGGTTTGGCAAAGAAGGGAGGAGTACAGACAGAAGAGGTAACACAACCTGAGATTTAATGTCAGGTGGGTAGAGAGAAATGGATACAAAGCAGCAAGGAAGAGCTCCCAAAATTCGAGAAATGTACAAATACAGGAGAGAAACTTCACGGCATAATCTCTTTAACCCTGAAGGTACAAGACATAGTGCGACATAACATCGCTACAATGGATTTCTGTTACCTGCCACTTTGCAAAACTTGAGACTGGGATTTCGGATACCGTCCCCAAATTATTTTTAGAAAGTTAATTAGAATAGAAATTGACCAACCAGATGATGCATCTCCTGTCAGCTTTCTAAAGGATTATTACTTATTGGTCATGGTGCGTGCAGATAAGTAATATGAAACATAAATAAACACAATGGGAAGGCAGGATGGAATTCTGTCCAGAAATGCCAAAGCTGGAAGGTTCCTCAGAGAGCTTTGTAGAGGAGGCATATGGGCCAGACCTAAAAGTGTGATGGATGAATAAAAATGTTCCCTGGGTCTGGGAGCCTGACTAAACTGGCTCAATATCCGAACCTTACCACACACACCAGATACTTCATCTGGGGCCCACAGTGACCCTTGGAGATAAGGAAAAGCAGCCAGCAAACTCAGTCCCACCGACTAGTTGTTCAGAGGATCCTCAATATGGATCCACGTGACCTTCTGTCTCTCCCACTGGGCTTGTGTCCAGCACCTGCTGCCGTTGGTGGTGCCCCAGACACGTATCTCTCGAGGCTGCGAGCCATCCAGCTCCTCTCCCGCTGACAAGCGACTAAACACACACAGAAAACCCCAAAGAAGGTTCAAACAGCCCTTCATCCTTGTAAATGGACTCCAAACGATGGAGCAAGAGAGTCCTAAGTGTATTCTTGGTGGGAGGGGTGGTGACCGTTCGCTGTTGGCGCCCTCGGAGGTAGCTATCGGTCCAGCCCTAAGGGCAAGCCTGGAGCTCCCCTCCCCAGACCCGAGGGCACCCTTCACAGCCCCCTGTCTTCATTGCACTCCATTTCCCCTTCCTCCCGGCACCCAAGTCCTGGTAATTCCCTCCCTGCAGGGGCTCTCCGCCAGCATTCTTTTGGTGAGAAATCTTCCGTCTCCAGGGTGAGGTCTGAGTCAGAGCTCCTCCCCCTCTGTTGCTTAGAAGGGTGAAGGGGACGTGTCCAAGAGTGAGGTTGGGGAGGACAAGGCGATCCAGGAGGCCTCTGGCTCTCCACCCCCTCCCTCCTCTTGTATTTTGTTTCTTTGGGCAGTGTGATGTGAGTTAATAGAAGACACAGACACTGAGCTCTGTCCCCGTTCCTAACACGGGGCGCCTGAAACCCATCAATTCCTCCGTGGTGAGAGCATGAGACATCTCCGGTTCTCCTGAGGTGACTCTGAGTGGGCTCCTGGACGGGGGCTGGTCACCTGAGAGGGCCAAGCCATGACTAGAAGCTTGAATTTTCACCCCCCTCACCTCCCACTCATCCGGAGAGGGGGAGGGGCTGAAAATGGAGGTGATGATCGATCCTGCCTGCTTGAAGAATCCTCCATAAAAATCCTGATGGCACAGGGTTTGGGGAGCCTCGGGGGGGGGGTGGACATTTCCACGTGCAAGAGGGTGACACACCCCAGCTCCATGGGGACAAGATTTCTTAAGCTCGGGACCCTCCCAGACCTCGCCTTACACCATCTCTTCATCTGGCTATTCATCCTGTCCTTCATCTGTCCTTTAATCAACTGGTAAACTCAAGTTAAGTGTTTCCCTGACTTCTGTGAGATGCTCTAGCAAATTAATCAGACCTGGGGGTGGGGGCAGTCAGGGAACCTCAGCTGTATAGTCAGTCAGAGCACAGGGGACAACCTGGACTTGTACTTGGGTTTTTCCGGATGCACCTGATTATTTAACAGAAAGGCAAAGACCTCATGCTGTGAGGGAATAATAATCTATAATCTAATTTGTTGGCTTGTGTGTGAGGAGGAAGGGCTTTAAAAACCTGGACAAGCAGTTGGCCCAGTGCCTGGCTCATTTTCAGTTCTCGGCTCAGCACTCCCAGTACTCGACGTAGACAGCGGCGTCCGTGGGTGATGCACATTCCCTAGCAACTCTCTCTGCCACCTCCAAGGGCACGGTGTCCCCCTCAGGCAGCTTACCCTGAGGTTCTAGGAGGGTCCCAAACTCCACAGTGTTTGGTGAAGTTGCTGGAAGTGCCTTTTTCCCTTGGGTATGTTCCAGTCAATCACAATTATACCAAAGCAATACCACCTGGTGTCTCACAAAGTTTTGAATAAATCTTGAATGAAAATTGCTCTTTCATAATTCGTATGGTCCTTAGGCTCTGGACATGGGTTGTAGATCGGGGTAAGAGTATCACAGTATAGGAAATGAAAGTGACAGACATGTGCTGTGCTAATTCATTCAACAAATATATATTGAGGACCTACTAGGTGCCAAGCAATTACTTGGAGCTGGCTACATAAGTGATGGGGGAGAAAGGAGGTATGACCTCTGGCTGGCCATCCACTCACGCCCTTCATTGGGGGAATGCTCCCAAGGGAAAGAAAAGTAGTCAAGTGATCCTTCTGATTTCTAATCTTGTCAGCTAAACATCTGAGTTGATGGAGGAATGATATTTTTGCTAGGAAAGAGCGACCTGACCTATCGGATGACCTTGGCCTGTAACCTGAAAGTGCATGTGGGAACCCCAGCAAAACCCCACTTAGAGACCTCATCTGTTGTTCTGGGCCAGAGACCAGGCATCCAAAGTGGGAAGGACACTGGGCATCACATGGGCCTGGGAAGTCACACAGGTGTCTATGCTTTGTGCTTCTGATTGACTGTGTCTATAAAATAATTAGCAAATCTTGATACTGGATACATTCTAGGGGGTTCACATGAGTCTGAACTGATCATCTAATCCTATCTGTTAATTCTGTATTTTATGTGAGCAAAAACAGATGAAATTCTTGCCCTTGATGGAGCTTCCTTTCATGCTGGGGAATCCTTCTTTCCTCTGATAACTTGGGCTTTGCTGCTGAGTCAAGCTCAGCATGTGACAGCATTCAGGTAAAAGCAGTTACTCACACCAGACTCCCAAGGTTACATCCTGGTCCCACACCTCAGGAGCTGTATGACTTCAGGCACCTTACTCTACCTGTCTGAATCTCAGTTTCCCTGTCTATAAAAAGGGGATTATTATGGTACCCACTTCCTGGGTTGCTGTGAGCTGAGTTAACCCATCTGAACGTGGGATGTGCTTAGAATAGAGTTGGCATGTGGTGTAGGTACATCAGTGTTAACTATTATTACTCCTTGAAGGTTCGTTTAGGCAACTAGAAGTCCTTGGTGCAAAGTAACTCTGGCTAGCCACCTAGCAGTTCATCAGACATGTTCGGACACCACTCATGGACACAACTTAAGCTTGAATTGACACCTTACACTTATATAAGTCACTGTCCACCGTTGTGTATGTCCCTATCACACACTGAGTTCATTTGGAACTGCAATCACTTATTGAAGCTTAATTTTTAAGACAGCATCCATTTTGAGGTTTAATGAGATATTTATTTATTGTGATTCTCCCAAACCTAAATATTCAAACATTATTTCTGGGAGAGCTCGCAAAGCAAAAGTACGTTTAGGTTAGGAATAATTATACAACCCATTCACATATAATTTTAAATAATATTACTTAATTTCCTGTAAACTGAATCTTCCCTGTGGATAAAGCGTTAGAAAAAAAAAACATATTGTACATTAATCTACCAAAGTTCCTATTCCCTACATACCTTGAGCAGATTCATTTGAATGTGGCCTCAGGTGCTGGTGTTTGAAAAGCAAATAAGCTCCATTAGGCTCAGCTGCTGAAACTACCGTGCGGTGCCCACGCTGCAGGTCTAATAAGAATTGATTCGTCAGCGTGTGTATTTTGGATAAGTTACAGGATTGCTTAGTATCCTGGCATCTGTATTGTTATCTCTTCCTTGCTTTTTGAATGAGATGATTCCCGCACCGAGCCCGTTATTACCTTGTTTTGTGCATTTTATTTTATTATTTTATTATTTTATTATTTTTAATTATTATTATTTTTTGAGAGAGTTTGCATGCACACGCAGGAATGGGGGGAGTTGGGAAGGGGTTGAAGGAGAGAGAGAATCTTAAGCAGGTTCCACGCTCAGCACAGAGCCTGAGTGGGGCTCGATCTCACGACCCTGAGATCATGACCTGAGTCAAAAGCAAGAGTTGGACGCTTAACTGACTGAGCCACCCAGGCACCCCATTGTTTGGGGCACTTTAAAATTTTTTTTCTTTTAATGGAGAGATCTTGCCTTCTACAATTGCAGTCTCTCTCAGCACCTAACACATTTATCTTTAATAAATACCTAAATGACTGACACGCCACTTCTGGAAGGTCAAAGAATTTGGCTAAGTTGTACCTATTGTGCCCTTTGTAAAATTACTTTTTATTGTTCTGCCAAAGAAACTCTTGTATATATGCTGATTCATTGTTGCATTCTGTTTAAAAGTAGTTTACAAAGTTCCTGCGCGACATTGGCCCAACAACCCTGATTATTCCCATTTTACAGGTGGGAATACTCACGCTTTGTGTGCATTAACGACCTGTCCCACGTTACTGACCCAGCGACCGGAAAGCTCAAGTCTGTGTTCTTTTGGCGTTAGGACACAAGACAAACTACAGGCAATACCACTTAACTGGTAAACATCTAACAGCTAGAAACAAATGGAAGAGGAGAACCTGAAGCAATTTAAAAACTGTCAGGGAAATCACTGATTGGAAAATGTAGTCACAAACCATTCTGATAAGCAAACTCATCCCTGTTATTTTCCCATACCCCCTTTAGAGAAAACATTTACGTGTTCTACTGGTGCACGGGGGGAGTTCTGGAGGGCTATTCAGTGACTGATGGGGAGATTACCTGAGTCCATTCACCTGTGCAGCTCAAGCACAACCTCCTCCAAATTTCTGGATATTTAGGGTCATTTCTCCCAAGAGATCATCAAATACCTGTCTTCCAATTACCTAAAGTCATCCTTCTCCTAATGACCATTGGCTGGTGGGGTTTCCTACCAGAAAGAGCTCTAAACCAGTTTGGCCGTGCACCCAGACCAAGGAGACAGGACATCACGAAAGCACTGCAGCAGACGAGATCCACCAATGGACCAGCCACCTCTTCCATTAAGGGCGGGCCCACCTTTTTCCACCCCACATACTACATCTTTTTCCGAGTACCTCTGTGTGCAAAAGGAGGTCGGTCAAAGGTCAATTTTACTCACGTGACTTAGAAAGAAGCTAGAAATGGAAGGGCAGGGCTGAAACTTAGTATCTCAGCCATCATACCATGACTCCAACCAGCAGGATCCAATTGGTTAAAGATCCAGGACACACCTCAGGAGCATCACCCTAAAGTTAGTTTCTTCTCTCCTTGTCCTTTTTGAAGAAAAGGACTGTTCAGGGTGGTCAGGAAGATTACTCCAAAGAAATGAGGCAAAGTGCTTTAAAGGCAGCAATTTCTTGGAAGCAGGAGGTAGTCAGCAAGAGTTACCTCTTCTGGAAAGGGAAAATGATACAAGATGTTGCCTACGAGGGCTTTTGGACAGAAAACCATGTGCTATGGACAAGTTTAAAAAAGAGTCTACCTCTAACAAAGAGAATTATGGGCTAGTTAGATCCTCATGTGTATATATAACTTGTAATCTAATTATATAAATGCTTTGTGTCTATTAGTGTTGGTCTGAGTTGTTTTATCCTTTTCCATATCTTTGATTAGGTCTAATTAACAATTTTACTTAACCATTTAAAGTTTTAATTTTCAGGTGTGCCTGGGTGGCTGAGTTGGTTAAGTGTCTGCCTTTGGCTCATGATCCCAGGGTGGTGGGATCAAGCCCCACATTGGACTCCCTGCTCAGTGGGGAGTCTGCTTCTCCCTCTCCTTCTGCCCCCTCCCCTCCTGCTCATGCATGCTCTCTCTCTCTCTCTCTCAAATAAATAAATAAAATCTTAAAAAAATAGTTTTAACTTACAGACAAATCATATTTAAATGGGACTGGGTAATAAATTTCCTAAATCTTTCACGTCTAAGGAAGGTGGACTTTATGGAACACAATCTATGATAGAGAGAGTACATTTTATCCAAGTTTTCTGTGTGGAAAAGGCAAGGAAAAATGAGATTGCTTCTTGTACCCTGAGCTCACAAACATAGCTTATAAAGTGCAGTGACACTTCAAAAGTAGAATTCCAGACCCAACAAATACAATGTGCTTTCGACTTAGTAAACAAATGATTAAAAAGAACAGTGTTTTCTTCTGAAATTTTGGAGGTCTGCTCTCAACGAATCTTTCTCAATTATGTTACCAAGTTAAGCATTTTGGTACAACATCCTCTGATTTGGTAATTCACAGAGTGAAACGTAGCCTCCCATCTGCCCTGTAAAATGCCATTAAATAATCGGGAAGTGTAATTGAAGTTTAAGATGTCACAGAAACCATGCCAAAATTCATTAGACCCCCCAAACACCTCCACTGTTGATTTCGTAAGAAAACAATGGTAGATGAAACTCGGGAGTTACTCTGAGCGACCTTGAAGTTCTTGGTTGGAAACTCAAGAAATAAAATCCAAGGTTTTTTTTCCATATATTTTAATGAAGGCTCTGATTATAATAGAGGCTGGACAGAGGCTGCGTTTATCTACCTGCACACGTGCCGGAATTCCGTCTGTAGGGGTCTGTAACCAGATGCTCGAATGATGCATTTGTACTGTTCCAGCTGGGATACCCTAGGATGTGCTGTGGTCACAACCAGCCTCCAAACTTTGATGGACTATCCTCCTCTCCCCCTTCAAGTGCACTGTAGATTTGCAGGGAGCTCTGTTCCTCATCTCCTCTCTCCAGGACTGCTGTTCCAGCAGTCATCACCTCAAATACTGTCGTTGCTATGGCAAAGGGAAAGCATTTCAGAGGACCTCACCGCACTGGGAATTCAATGCTGGGTTCTAAAGCAGCACTCATCACTCCCACTCCTAGTTCATTCGCCAGAGCAGTCACCTGCCCCCACCCAACCCTAAGGTGGCAGAGAGAGCATCCACACATGCGTTCTGAAAGCAGGGAGCCTGAGATCTTTGTTGCATGTCACTCATCTCCCTCATGCTGGATACAGTTTCCATCTAAGAAACAAGTACTGAGAAGAGTAAGTCTAGCATTGAAAATTATTTAAAGAAAACCAAACTTTTGTGCAGAATTTTCAGGGAAAAGAAGACAGAATCTCATACAAAACCACAGGCTAAGCAAATATGCAGGCGTCCGACATTCCAGGCTTTAATGTTTGGGAGACTTAGAAGTCATTTAATTGCTTTTACATATGTGTGATTTCAAATGCTTACATTGCAACAGAGGAGAAGAAGTAAGAAAATGACCTCATAAATATCCCTGAGTGCTGGTGACACAGAAGACATTCCTGAAACAAATGCATAGCTAGATAGGTCTTTTTTTTCTTCCCCTGAACAAATATATATGAAAAGGGAGAAAAAGAAAGATCCAGAACCTAGAAAATTTCTGGGCACCTCATAGGATTCTCAATATTTGTTTGAATGAAAGAGTTCTTTCTGTAAAGTATGTTCTTATAGAGAAATTCACATCCTTGAAGATGGCGCAGAGAACAGTGCCTGCCTGCTACACAGTAGTTGCTGTGCTGTATGTATGTGCTATGTTGTGTTGAATTAACGATCAAATAAAGACAGAGCACGTGTGAGTGAAGAGGGAAAAGGAGAAAGAGAGGAGAGATACTGAAAGGAAACCTACAGTGCACCCAAACAATCAGGGACAGAGCATCCAGCATGGAAATGTAAAGATTTACAGAGAGGCAAGAGTAGAATCTTCTTCAACAAAGTTGACATCTGTTCTGTGAAAGCTAGAGCATCTGATTATAAATGCTTGCTTGACCCTGGTCACAGTTTCATTTCTCAATTTACAGGAGATGGGAGAGAAGCTTCTATTCCGTACTTAGTTCCTTTTTCATTGAAACTATGAGTAATATAGGGATGCCTAGGTGGCTCAGTCAGTTAAGCATACAACTCTTGATTTCAGCCCAGGTCATGATCTCAGGGTCATGATCTCAGGGTCTTGAGATCAAACAACTCTGTGTCAGGCTCTATGCTTAGTGGGGAGCCTGCTGCTCTCCTTCTCCCTAACCCTGCTTGCTCGCCCCTCTCTCTCTTGAATAAATATATAATTTTTTTTTAAAGTCCTCAATGCACCACAAAAAAAATGTTTTTAAAAAAGTTCTAGTACTATAGATATTTAAAAATAATAATCTTAGGGAAAGTAATTCTGGCAGCTCATTCTGCAACAGATTATAATCACTAGCCACAGATTATCAGACATATATCTAGACTCTGGGAAGATAGACATCAAACTATCAGAAGGATTAAAGTTTTCATCCCATGGATAAAATTCTGAAGGGAACGTGGCCCACAAAGGATGGAACATCATTAAAAAAAATGTACTTCTGACCATCAAAGGCATCAAAAGAACTCAGACTGGCTCTTCACAGGAGCACTCTGATTAAAAAGGACATCTATCAAAGACACTATCAAGGTTATGTGACCCAAAGAATGACACCTTTTTTTTTAAAGAAATGACACATTTTTTAAGCATCATGAAAACCACAAGCCTCAAATGAACCAAAAACTCATTATAAAAGTCCAAAGTAGGCATTTTGTAAAAAAAACTCTAAACACCAGGGCAGCAGGGGATAGACCCACAGCTAGATGTATAGACTGATCGTAAATAACCAAGAGACTGCAGAACCACTTACTGTGACTTTGCCTCATCTTTCTTCAGCTGGCATGGGATGCTCTACTTTTAAAGGTATAGAACAAATAATTTAAAGAAGGACTAACTATCCAAGAAGGCCTAAAAAATTTTGTGTGTGGAGTGTCCAGTGTGGGAGATCCTCAGTGCTTAGCTGCCCGAGGTGACATCTTGGAATGGCTTTAAAGGATGGATGGGAGGGTCACCTGGCTGGATCGGTGGTAGAGTGTGTGACTCTTGATCTCAGGGTCATGAGTTCTAACCCCCCACTGGGCACAGGAGCCCACTTTAAATAAATGAACTTAAAAAATAAAGAATGAATGGAAGTTCTTTAAACAGATGAGGGTGGGGTGGGAAGGACAAAGATCCATCATACCTAACAGCAAGGCACATCTCAGAACTGAGATTAGATGGGGACGAAGGGCAGCAGTGTGAAATTTGTAAGTAATGAGGCAGAAGATCACAAGCATTCAGCCCAAGAAGTGTGAGACTCCTCTGAAACAGAGGAGAAACAAATGGGCAAGATCTGGCCAGAGGTGCATTGCAGGGAGGGAGGAGGGTCTCCAGAGGCAGTAAGTCTTGGAGACTTGCCCCAGAACTGGAAGTAGAGTGCTGAATAGGGAACTATAAAAGATTGCCAGAGATCACTGAGAGCCCAAATGAGACTGGTGTCCCAATGCCTTATAATAGCTCTGATTGGTTGTAACACAAATAGCATTCCCACATGAAAAGATACACAATTCAAGGATTGTGTCTTTTGCTCAGACCCCAGTAAGGCAAGATGAGTAGAACTCTGAAACCCTACCTCCCATAAGACCTACTTTTATAGCCCTGGAGGTGAGTGTGCATGCTGGGGGACCACCGAGAAGAATGTTTGAGAATTGTGTACATCATAGTATTATCTCCAGAGCAGATCAAGGATGTCATGCCAGGTCGATACCTATATCTGAGTACCAGGATAATTCAGTTGAGATTGAAACATCAACCCAAAGCTCCCAAGCACTCATACTTCAACAAAGAGTGGGGAGCGTGCCCTGTGAAAACAAACAAATGGAGAGACCATGACTGTGATAATTAAGCATTGTTGTAATATTGTGATAATTAGGTTTTCATTTTGGTTCAAAATATGCATGAATGTGTAGAAACACTGCTATTTCCTAATAGTGGTGAGTAAAAGCCACTGAGAATTCACCTTATGGGGGTATGAAGCAAAGAAGTCTTAATCCGATGTTGTATCTGACATTGTTGAAACAGGCTGAAGGCTGGGCCAGATGGCCCTCAGACCTCCTGCCCTAAGATTCCATGACCTAAGAGGACTCTTTACAGGAGGGGAGGAAGAAATGTTTGCGTTGAGTGTCTGGGACATAGAGCAGCTCTATGGGCTCTTCCTGAAAAGCCAAGCATTGGTTTGTGTTGGGAGGGTTGACACAGGAGTCATAATCGTATAGGAAGTCGAATCTACAGGGTATTTCTTATTTTCAGGAATCATTCTGGCATGATTATCAGTAGCAATTGTACGGATTTTAAAAAGCCTTATAGACCTTTTTATGATTTATTGTCTCCATACTTCCACCAAATCGACTTCATGTGATTTAAGAGCTTACTTTTGCCTGAGGGCGGTTCAGTTATTCATATGTGTTTATGGCTAATGATAAATATGGTCCTTCAACTACAAGAATGTCTACTTTTTGTTCTAAGGAGCATTTGATTGAAATAGGGTATTAAAAGGAAAAACTACTGTTTCCTTTCTACACACTGAATACATCTGACCCCAAATGTGTGGGCTTTTTTCTACACTGACCAATTCTTGGACAGCAGCTAGGTGTGCTACAATTCAGTTCCGGTTTGACATTATCTACCTGGAGTTAGTGTCAGATCCCACAGTATAAAGGGCTCAGTTCCACAAGGCTGCTTGCCCCCCACTTCAGACACAATCATAAGTCCCAGGTTTTCACCTATACTACGGTGAAATCAACCTACTGTAAATCAGTGTGTGAACCAAACTAATACCATCTTGGACAAATCTTCCATAATGACCGCTCTGTGAGGGAAGCCTTCCAGAGCACAGCCCTCCCTCTCCCTCCCCCATGCACATTCTTTCTTTTTGTTTAACATACCCTTGGGGCACAATATCCTTGATCTGCCCTGGAGATAATACTAAAACACACACCTATTCTCAAACGTTCTCCTCAGTAGTCCCCAGCATGTACACCCACCACACACAAAAATAGGCTCAAAATGGATGAAAGACCTAAATGTGAGACAGGATCCATCAAAATCCTTGAGGAGAACACAGGCAGCAACCTCTTTGACCTCAGCCGCAGCAACTTCTTCCTAGAAACATCGTCAAAGGCAAGGGAAGCAAGGGCAAAAATGAACTATTGGGACTTCATCAAGATAAAAAGATTTGACACAGCAAAGGAAACAGTTAACAAAACCAAAAGACAACCGACACAATGGGAGAAGATATTTGCAAATGACATATCAGATAAAGGGCTAGTATCCAAAAATCTATAAAGAACTTATCAAACTCAACACCCAAGGAGCAAATAATCCAATCAAGAAATGGGCAGAAGATGTGAACAGACATTCTCCAAAGAAGACATCCAAATGGCCAAGAGGACACAAGAAAATTGCTCAACATCACTCAGCATCAGGGAAATCCAAATCAAAAACCACAGTGAGACACCACTTCACACCAGTCAGAATGGCTAAAATTAGCAAGTCAGGAAACGACAGATGTTGGCGAGGATGCGGGAGAAACGGGAACCCTCCTACACTGTTGGTGGGAATGCAAACTGGTGCAGCCCACTCTGGAAAACAGTATGGAGGTTCCTCAAAAAGTTGAAAATAGAGCTACCCTATGACCCAGCAATTGCACTACTGGGTATTACCCCCAAAGATACAAATGTAGTGATCTGAAGGGACACGTGCCCCCCCATGTTTATAGCAGCAATGTCTACAATAGCCAAACTATGGAAAGAGCCCAGTTGTCCATCAACAGATGAATGGATAAAGAAGATGTGGTGTGTGTTTATATATATAAATAATATATATGTGTGTATATATATATGTGTGTGTGTATATATATATATATATTATATATATATATAAATGGAATATTATGCAGCCACCAAAAAATGAAATCTTGCCATTTGCAATGTCATGAATGGAACTAGAGGTATTATGTTAAGTGAAATAAGTCAATCAGAGAAAGACAATTATCATATGATCTCACTGATTTGTGGGAATTTGAGAAAGAAGGCAGAGGTTCATAGGGGAAGAGAGGAAAAAAAAATGAAACAAGAAGAAACCAGAGAGGGAAAACAAACCATAAGAGACTCTTAATCTCAGGAAATAAACTGAGGGTTGCTGGAGTGGAGGGGGGGTGGGAGGATGGGGTGGCTGGGTGATGGACATTGGGGAGGGTATGTGTTGTGGTGAGCACTGTGTTTGTTTAAGACTGATGAATCTCAGACCTGTACCCCTGAAACAAATAATACATTATATGTTAATAATAATAAAAAAATTTTTCAAAAAAAAAAGTAGGTCTTATGGGACATGGGTTTGCAGAGATCTACTGGTCTTGTGGCCACCCAAGACTCGCTTCTATCCCTAAGTCCATTGAATAAACCATTTCTTGTCCAGCTGGACCTGTCAGCCTTTATCTTAGGCTTATGACTCCTTCCACCTTTGGAGATCATTTTGCATAGACCTCTCTTGCATGGGGCAATTGGAGATTCTCATGACCTCCTCTCTGTTGTCAATAAATTGCCAAATCAGCTCAGAACTCAGGAAAGTGTTTTACTCACAATTACCAATTTATTACAAGGATATTTAAGAGATACAATGAACAGCCAGACAGAAAGATAAATAAGGCAAGGTCCAGAAGGGTCCTGGGGGCAGAAGATTCTGTCCCTGTGAAGTCTGGGGTGCACTCCAGGCAGATGGATCTTCACTAAGTTGGAAGCTCTCTGAACCCATTACTTTAAGGATTTTTATGGAAGCTTCATCTCCTAGGCATGGTTGACGATGAACTCAATCTTTAGCCCTTCTCCCCTTCCCAGAGCATGGAGGGCAGAGTCCATGAAACTGAAAGTTCCAAGATTTTCATCATAGCCTGACCTTTCTGGTGACCAGGCTCCATCCTAAAGCTATCCAGGAGCCAATCAAGAGTTGCCTCATTAGAATAAAAGTTGCTTCCATTACCTAGGAAATGCCAAGGGCTTTAGGAGCTCCTGGGTTAGGAACCACAGCCAAAGACCAGCCATTAGAACAAAGAATGCTCCTAGTACCTTTATTACTTAGAAAATTACAAAGGTTTGAGTATCTCTGGCCAGGAACCAGAGGCAGAGACTAAATATATATTTATTATGTTGGAGGTGTGTGCGTGGGCGCACACACACACAAACACATACACATCTATTCTGTAGTAAGCATGGGTTTTGGAGGTAGATATTAGCTGCATCACCTGGGACAACCTCTTTAAGCCTATTTCCTTGTCCAGAGAAGATGGTGACAATAGCATTTACTTCTTACAGTAGCCCAAGAGTGGAAAACAATGCTAAATGTGAAATGCTTGTCATATTGTCCATCGGAGTTACCATTCACTGACATCCCTTTCCTGTAGACCTACCTGATGACAGCCTTCCAGAGAGGTTGTCAGCATGATTCCCTTGGCATGTGAAACTGATTCTCATTTGATGTGGGAGCAAATCAAGTAAAATTTGATCTTGATCTTCATTTTACAGGAAATAAATTGAAAAGGTAGGTAAATTTTTGCACTGAAAATGCAAAACAAGAAAGGGGCAGGGCAACCTGTTTTCAAGAGAATCTTTCAAAATAGCCCAAATACATTCTGAAAATTACAATCTAGAATTGGATTCCATAAATGGCCTTCCATAATGTACCTCTTAAGATTTATTCTCTATTTTTCATAAAATATAGGTTTATACATCACGATCATGCAAACACTTATTAGGTAAACAATTATACTTTCGAAGGACTTGAAAACACTTTATTTGGAAGAAGAATGTCAAGTAAAGCACAGTGATGTACATTTTCAAATTTCACAAGATGAGAAATTTCCAAAAAGGTAATTTTTTAATCTAAGTTCTTTCTCAATGGATTGCTAAAGGTGAGAGTGGACATTCTGGGGAGCAGCACCTGTGACCACCACAACATTCAAGCATTTCTTAAATTTCCCTTCTAGAAAGATTTTATTTTTGCAGACTATATTTGTAACATTTACTAGAATTTTTGTTTGGTTTTGATTAATTCATAAGGTGAGAGTTCCCATGAATATTGTTGCTTATTTTTGGTGGCCACTCTATAGGTGGCCTTAAGTTATTTCAATTTTCACAAACTTTTTTTCCTTACTACATCTTTAGAATACACCCTAGGTTTTCAATTTCTCAGAACTGTAAAGACTCTTGAAAACAAAAGTACTTTGAGCTGTTTAAATGTTGAGTTGTATAAACCACAGAGTACTAAATAACATTGAAAATTATAAGCTAATCTATTTCTATCATTCCAGGCCATCAGAAACCACATAAACGCTATTGCTCTAATCCTAGTACAAAGTGGCAATGGTCATTAGACAAGACTGTATTTGAGTTCCCTGACAGTTTAGATCACATATCAAAAGCATGAGAAATGGTGATGGTTATCAATTATTCAGAAAGTGAAAGCTGAAAGCAAATTCACATCCCTAGATATATATGCTGGGAAATAACATAATTTTTATTTATTTTATTTTTGTTAAGATTTTATTTATTTGGGAGAGAGAGAGCGAGCAAGAGAGAGCACAGGCAGAGGGAGGGGCAGAAGAAGTTGACTCCCCAGTGAGCAGGGAGCCCACCCTGAGGCTCGATCCCAGGACCCCGAGACCTTGACCTGAGCCAAAGGCAGACACTTAACCAACTGAGCCACCCAGGCACCCCTTAACATATAATTTTTAAAATGTTGATTTGTGGATAAGATATCACTGGAATATAAGCTTCATAATGGCAGGAGTTTTGTCTGTTTTGGTTGCTGAGCAAGCCCCTGTGTCTAAAAGAGTAGCAATAATAGGCCCCTAGGAAACATTTGGTAAATTGTTGGGGACATGTTATTAAAAACAAAACCATCTTCTAGAACAGAAATCCTTTCCACAAATATAGTAGAGAAAGAAAACATTTTTATTATTGAACAAGCAATAAACTAGAGTGTGATGCTCATCACAGGCAATCCACTGAGATCCACAATCCCCAAAGACAGAAGGAAATGACACCCTTTTATACAGACGAGCAGAGACAACCCATTACATACGTACATGTTGTCAAGAAACAATACGTTTCTCAAAGACTGAGGACTTGACAGCATTGATTGTCATACATGGTCTGTCCTAACTACCTGCTAGGTGGGTGACCATCTGTATCATCTAATTGGCTTTATCCAGAGGAAAACACTAGCTTCTCGTATCTTTATGACAGGAGATAATTTTGCAACCTGGAGCAAGGAGCCCACTGAATAGGCTCCTAGCCTCTCACAGAGAGTAGAGACTAGGGATGCTCCCTCCTTTGATGTTCACATTCCAAAGAGATGGCTCTCAGGTTCTGAGAAAGACATTCCTGGATCACAAAGCTGACAAGAGGCCCACCTAGGCTTCAAAAGGATTTATATACATTTCAAAGACAGGAGAAATATGTGTACCATGACTGGCTTTCTAAGGCAAAACATTCTAAGCAAAAAGGGTAGCGAGGAATCCCTTTCCTTATTTTCACAAGAAGAATTAAGCCTTATCCTCACAAAACGAAGGAAGATACTTCTATTTCTACCATCAAGACCGTATTTTATCCTAGAAGTTAAGCATAACAGTTGCCTCAATTACTAGTGTCAAGATCTCTATATTTAATATTGGGGTTTTACGATAAAAACAAGACTGGCAAACATCCAGATACATTTATCATTTACTTTTAGTAAAAATAAACAAAATGATTTGCCTTTATATGAAGAGGACCTCAAATTGTAAGCTTGATAATTGTTCTTTCCTATCATGAACATCAGCCCTTGTGTGCATGTTTGTGTTTGTATGTGTGTGACTATGTAAACACTCATTAATGAACCTTTAATGCTCTTCCAGGATAAAGGTAGGGTTTTTGCAAAGCAACTAAAATAGTGTTGCAAAGAAATGGATTAAATTAGGGGAGGTGTGTGAAAGTCACGCTCATTTTATCTTTCAACAGTAGATTAATCACACGTAAAAGGATGCTATCTTAATTGAACTAAAAAAATCTTTGATTAGAGTTATCTTAATGATAATTCCAGTTGACTTTTCATGTGTAAATCAAACCACAGGGTGCTCAGAAGATGTTAATTGGCGATGAGATTAATCATTCCTTTGGGTTTAATTCACTTGATACTAACCCTTCTCCCCACCAAGATTTTGAAAAGTAAGAAACTGTTCCCTCACCACCAAGCACCTGGGATGGAGCCCTGGGAGCTCCGTCTTAAGCACCATGAGTGGAAAAACAATGGCAAAATAAAGACCTTATTGCCCGAGAGTGAAGAATTTTCCTCTGTCCCATTATCTATTTCTCAGGTGTAGACATGGATTAGATTGCACTAAATATGAGTGTTTCTTGGGTACCCTGCCAGGCCCTAGAGGGATTCCCAGAATTTCTGGGTTCTAAGTTCAAGGATTTTTATCAGCCTGGATCCATCCACTGAGTTCATCTATAACTGGGTCAAAACATTCTAGTCCTGCCTTAGAGATGCCTATCACTAAATGCCATGTGTACCAAGCTCATGCCTATGGTGTGTACACATGTTGTCCTCCCAGAAATACTATAAGTGGATTTTGATAGATGAGAAAACTGAGGCTCAGGTGGCAGGTAAATTGCCCCAAGTCACATAGTGTTGAAACAGCAGAGTGGAAGTTAAACCCAGATGAGGCCAACTTCAAAGCTCATGCCTGAGAAGGCACTTCTCTTCCACAAAAAACCCACGGCCAGTGAAAAATCAGTTGAACTAAATATTAGGTTAGGTCTTCAATGCCAGGCCCACCTTAAGAAAATCTCAGATCATCATTAAATGTTAACAACACAAGCGAGGGCTTAGCTCCATTAGGGCCAAATGAAAGCTGTAGATAATCAGAAATGATCAGGTGTCTGCTTTGTTTTCTAGGTTTTCATTTGTGAGTTTAGAGGTTTCTTCCTTCAGGGAATTGTGGTGGCTGGCTTCTCAGAGGAGCAGACTCTCACTCATCCTCACAACTACTCTGAGTCACAGTTCACAACCTGCCCTGAAAGAGAGTGAAGAGGGCATCTCCCTTTTATGAACAAATGTCTCCTGGGTAATAGAATGTTGTCCTTTCTTGAAAAGCGACACTAAAGTCCTGTTGGCTTGTCCAGTTTTCCACTAAGTGGCTTAAGAGGAAATGAAAGAAGAAGGTGCTTTCTTTCTTGGTGTAAATGTGTTGAAGCTACAGAATATCTATTGAGTTAAATAATCTGAAACCAGTCCCAGGCAGCAAATGTGCTAGTAAATCCCATCAGGCTCTTTTTGTGCAGGAGTCACCATGTGGACAAGAAGAATGCCAGTGCCCACCTTTTGTCTCTTAACAAAACTTCTGTAGAAAACTTCCAAGACTCTATGGAAAATTCACAGCCAGCTACAAGACAAAATCACAGAGTGGTGGTGCTTTGCACAGAAACTGGATATAACCATGTTTCCAGAGGCCATCCAGAAGGACGGAAACACAGGAACTAGTATTAGGGAATACGCTGAGACCAATGTTTCCCATCACGAATTACCGCCATCTTGCAGTGTAAATATACTCTTGAAGAATCACATCAGAGTCAAATGGTTTCCTCAGCTGAGTCTCAACTGGAGAGCCCTTGTGAGGTAGATACAGTACAAAAAGCAAAAAACTAAGATTGGAGAAGCCAGTACATGTGTACATAAAAAGGAACTGGACTGCTTAGAGATAATTTATCTCAGGTAAATATGTATTTATTTGGAACGCATCATGTCCTTGTTCTAGGTCCTGAAACTAAAGACCAACAATCCCTGGGGGATCTCAGTGTAGATTTATGGCAAATATTCTCAATCTCAGATTCAACAGAGCTTCACAGAGACTTGTGACCTCCTAAAAGACTAGGATAAGTTGTGTATGTAGATTTGTATGAGAGAGAGACCCACCTCCCCCCCCCCCCACCCCGGGACAGGTCATAGCTTTCATCAGTTTCTTAAAAAAAAAAAAAAAAGAAATCATTACTCTAATAAGCTTAAAAACCATAGATATTTTTGTATATTAATCCAGCAAGTTGTTGAAAACAAAGGTCCAGTGAAAGCTCCCGATTTATTTGATCATTGGAGTTATAAGCTCAGCAGAAATATCTATTGTTTGTTTGGGAATACAATTTTCAATCTTTAGTCTGAGACCATGCTGGTTGCTATCCCATAAGTAGAGAAGACTATCAGAAAAATTGAAAAAAAATAGAGTGGCAAGTAAAAATAAGTACATTTGAGAATAATAATCAGGCCTCAACCAGAGAAGTACATAGAATCCTTGTGTCTTGATGGAATTTGAGAAATTCTACATAAATATTATTTGATTTGTATCCCCTTCAGTCTCTAAAAACAGCCACCTTAAGTTGGCTGCTTCATCTCTAATCAAGCAACAATATTACATCTTATCTGAGCCAACTTGCCTGCTGAGAATTTGGAAGCTCCCCGCATGATTCATTCTGCATAAAATCATTTGGTTTTTGCTCGCTATAGATAATTGGTTCTTGGCACCAGAACTTAAACTATTTACAGTCCAAGTCTATTAAAATTACATTGAAATTTAGCTTAAACAAACAGAATCAAAGTTAAGGGTATATTTTCTTAATACTGTTGGTTGTACCTATCAAAATTAAATTTTAAGATGCCTGCAAAGATCTATGGTAGAAATCTAATCCAATGATACATTTGATGGGGTCTGCATAGGAAGAAAGGAGAAAACTGAGGGCCAGAGAGGAGTCTTTCTTCTTGGGGAGGCATCCACAAGGGCGAACCAGTGACACATGGTGTAATTGGAGGAATATATATACACCATGTCTCATTTATCTATTCATCTATTGATGAACACTTGAGATGTTTCGTATCTTGGTTGTTGTAAATAATGCTGTAATAAACATAGGGGTGTATGTTATGTATCTTTTCTAACTGGTTTTGTTTTTTTTTTGTTTTTGTTTTTGTTTTTGGTTCTCTTTGGGTAAGTACCCAGTAATGGAATTACTGGATCAGATGGTAATTCTATTTTTAATTGTTTAAGGAACATCCATACTGTTTTCCACAGTGGCTGCATCAGTGGGTCATCTGCCCATTTTTTAATTGGATTATTTGTGGTTTTGGTGTTGAGTTATGTAAGATTTTATGTATTTTGGATATTAACTCTTTATTGGATATATCCTTTGCAAATATTTTCTCCCATTCAGTGGGTTGCCTTTTTGTTTTGTTGACAGTTTCCTTCCTCTGCAGAAGTTTCTTATTTGGTGTAGTCCCAATCATTTATTTTGCATTTGTTTCCCTTGTCTGTAAGGCAGTATTTAAAACAAAACACAACATAATAAAATCTAACGGTTTGCTGTTTACAAAAGACACAATTGTAAAACAGATACATTCAGAAAGTTTGCAAGTAAAAACATAGAGATGATTGACATAAACACTAATAAAGAATCAGTGAAACTAAACTTGAAGACAAAGAACATTCCTACTGATAAAGAGGTTCACATCAGAAGGATAAAAGTTTCTATTCACCAGGAAGGTATTATAGGTTTAAATTTAGAAGCAGCAAATAACATTGCTTTAAAATATACAAAGGAGGGCAGAGCAAGACCGTGGAGGCGTAAGAGACCTGGATTTCATCTGGTCCCAGGAATTCAGCTGGATAGGGATCAAACCATTCTGAACACCTACGAACTCAACAGTAGATCAAAGAAAAGAATAGCAACAACTCTCTGAACAGAAAAGCGACCACTTTCTGGAAGGTAGGACATACAGAGAAGTGAATCCAAGGTGATATTTGGGAGGATAGACGGCAGGGGAGGGGGCCTCCGTTGGCTGCTTCTGGCAAGTGATAGAGCCGCGGAGCACAAAATCGGAAATTTTAGAAGTCGACTCCGCTGAGGGACGTTGCTCCAGTGGCTAAGCGGGGGATGGAACCCTCGCAGGACAGTGTGGTCTCAGGACCCTCGGGGTCACAGAAAGACCGGGGATGCCTGAGTGGGGCAGAGCTCCCAGGTATCGGAGCGGGGAAGCTGGCTGCAGAGACGAAGCTGAGGCACGGGCTCTCAGCTCGGGGTGGCCATAAATTGTGATCCGCAGCACAGTCAGGCCACTGCTCCTCCAGCAGGGACCCAGCAAGCGGCAGATCTGGGGAGACTCCCCTTCCTCCCCCGGGAGGAGCGGTGCAGGAGCGCACCGCAGGGATCTTCTGGGTTTGGAGACTCCACACGCGGTCGGGTGCCAGAGATAGAAATGCTCGGTCACAGGCCGGCTGAGCACCGAGTGCGGCCAGAGACCAGGGAGACGGGAGTGACTGCTTTTCTCTGGGGGCGCACTGAGGAGCGGGGCCTCGAGTTCTCGGCTCCTCCGGGGCGGAGATTGGGAAGCCACCATTTTTCACTCTCGTCCTCCAAAGCTGGACCGAAAGCTTGGCAGGGATCAAAAGCTCCTGAGAGCAAACCCAAGCAGATTACTTAGCCCAGACCCGGCAAGGGCGGGGCAATTCTGCCTTCCTCAAAGACATGTGGGAACCACGGCAACAGGCGCCTCCCTCGAAGATCAGCACGAACAGCCAGCAAGCCAAGACCAAGTTTACAGATTAGTGAGAACGGCAGAACTCCAGCGCTAGGGGAATACTGCACATAGAATTCATGGCTTTTTTACAATGATTCTTTAGTCTTTCAAAGTTAATTTTTTTTTACTGTCTTTTCTTTTTTTTTTTTTTGAATTTTTCTTTTTCCCTTTTTCAACCAACATCTTATCAATCCCTTTTTTAAAAACATATTTTTTATTTTTCATTTTTAGAGCCATATTCTATCCCTTCATAGTAGTTACCCTTATTTTTGGTATATATATATATATATATAGTTCTCTCTTTAAAATTTTGAGATACAGTTTCTTCTACCAGATCAAAATATACCCTAAATCTCTAGTGTATGGCTTTGTTCTAGTCTCCTGCCTGATCACATTCTCTCCCCCTTTTTTTTAAATCCTCTTTTTTTTCAACCAACTTCTTATCAATTCCTTTTATAAAATCTTTTATAATTTTCATCTTTATAGTCATATTCCATCCCTTCATCATAAAACCCTTACTTTTGTACATATATAAGTTTTTCTTTCTTTAAAATTTTGGGAGGCACTTTCTTCTAACAGACCAAAATATGCCCAAAATCTAGTGTGTGGCACTGATCTATGCACCAGCCTGATCATATTTGATCATATTCTGTTTTGTTTTGTTTCTGTTTGTTTTTATCTTTATCTTTTTCTTTTTCTTTTTTCTTTCCCTTTCTTTTCCCCTGGGTTCAGGTCTTTTCTGATTTGTTTAGTGTATATTTTCTGGGGACGTTGTTACCCTGTTAGTAGTTCATTCTCTCATTCATCTATTCTCCTCTGGACAAAATGACAAGATGGAAAAAATCACCTCAACAAAAAGAACAAGAGGCAGTACTGACTGCCAGGGACCTAATCAATACAGACATTATTACAATGTCAGAACTAGAGTTCAGAATGATGATTTTAAAGTTACTAGCTGGACTTGAAAAAAGCATGGAAGTTATTAGAGAAACCCTTTCTGGAGAAATAAAAGAACTAAAATCTAACCAAGTGGAAATCAAAAAGGCTATTAATGAGGTGCAATCAAAAATGGGGGCTCTAACTGCTAGAATAAATGAGGCAGAAGAGAGAATTAGTGATATAGAAGACCAAATGATGGAAAATAAAGAAGCTGAGAAAAAGAGAGATAAACAACTACTGGATCATGAGGGCAGAATTTGAGAGAAAAGTGATAGCATAAGATGAAACAACATTAGAATAATTGGGATCCCAGAAGAAGAAAGAGAGAGAGGGGCAGAAGGTATATTGGAGCAAATTATAGCAGAGAACTTCCCTAATTTGGGGAAGGAAACAGGCATCAAAATCCAGGAGGCACAGAGAACCCCTCTCAAAATCAATAAAAATAGGTCAACACCCCGACATCTAATAGTACAACTTACGAGTCTCAGAGACAAAGAGAAAATCCTGAAAGCAGCTTGGGAGAAGAGATATGTAACCTACAATGGTAGAAATATTAGGTTGGCAACAGACCTATCCACAGAGACCTGGCAGGCCAGAAAGGACTGGCATGATATCTTCAGAGCACTAAATGAGAAAAATATGCAGCTAAGAATACTATATCCAGCTAGGCTGTCATTGAAAATAGAAGGAGAGATAAAAAGCTTCCAAGACAAACAAAAACTAAAGGAATTTGCAAACACAAAACCAGCCCTACAAGAAATATTGAAAAGAATCCTCTAAGCAAAGACAGAGCCTAAAAGCAACATAGACCAGAAAGGAATACAGACAGTATATAGTAACAGTCACCTTACAGGCAATACAATGGCACTAAATTCATATCTTTCAATAGTTGCCCTGAATGTAAATGGGCTAAATGCCCCAATCCCTTCTCCCTATATCCAAAAGCCCTGCTCCCCACAAGAGTAGCTAGTTATTTTTCTGAAAGTGTTTCAATGTACTCTTGTATGTCTCAGCACCTGTTTATGAAATGGTAAGAAAATCTTGCTGCCCAGGGGCACAGAATTTGACTGGGAACCAGAAAGAGAACATGACTTGCACAAGAGAGATGGCTACTGAAGGAGAGACCTGTGTGAGGCTTTGGTGGAGAGGGACCGCCAGTCTCTCCCTGTCTACTACAGTCCCAAGACTAATGAGGTTCACCCAGTGTCATCTATAATCAGAAATGACAGTCAATTCAGTCTTCACTGATGATTAACAGGTTGCTTGGCAATGACTGAGTACTGAAAGGCAAAGACAAATGACCTAAGTTCTGGAAAAGAGATATTTCATTCCAGAAAATCCAGCAGGTAATGGGGAAAGGCTACCCTGAACCAGACAGGAGAAAGGGAAAGGGTGTGCTGAGTAATCTCTCTCGCCTCTGGCTCCCCAGCACTTTGCCGTCCCTCTACCTTAGCTCTTGTTACTGGCTGTCTTCGAGCTACTTGGTCATGTGCATGCCCATCATCCTTACTGGACTATGAGCTCCTTAAGGCTGGTGTCCATGTGCCTAGGACAGAGTAGATGTTCAATTAATGTTTGCTGGGGAGAATTTTTAGTCTTGTCCTTTGATATATAGGTAGCAAAACCAAGATGTAGAGAATGGTCCTACCCCATGGCTATTCAAAGAGTCAATACAACTCCAGTCGAGCCTCACAATCAAATCTCATACTTTCCAGTTTCGGGGGTCTCTAATCTTTCCCTGGAGAGCTGAGGTCCAAGGCATCAGCATTCCCTAGGCTCTTTCTCAATTCCTTCCCCTTGATTTCCTCTCTCTCCAAAGTGTGACAGTGAATTATGAGCAATGTGGGGACAAGTTTCCTGGGTTTCTTCTCTCCATGTCATATGGTTCATACAGGAATACTTCTGGTGGTAGGGAGGTAATGACTTCTGCCTAGAGACTTTTCCTGGGTTTCTTATAGATCTGAACATGACCTGGAGCAGGAAGGAAAAAGGAATGAAATGAAGCCAGCTGCTGTTCCAATTTTTATTGCTGACTTTAAACCTTCCTTAGGCTTTACGCCTCTTCCAGTTTTCCCCATCTCCGTTCTGCAGTCTTGCCCATCTCTAAAATGTAATGAGGCAGGGGTCAAGGAGAAGGTGGGCATGGTTGGTGCCAACGTTGGCAGAGTTCCAGAGGGCATTGTGTTTCTAGTATGAAGAGCAATGGGGGAGACTATTTAGTCTAATAACCTCATTTTACAAACCTCATTTTACAAATAAAGCTCTGGGAGTTCAAATGACCTGCCCCAGGTCATTCTTATGGAGAGAATAGGTGGCCGAGAAGGAGATGAATCCATTGTCTTTCATTCTCAGTTCAGTCCTTTATTGCTATGGTACACTTATTGAGGAAAATAAAATGAGCAGGAAGCACCAGTCTTATTTTCATTTCAAAATATACCAATGAGCTTCCGACAACCAGAGGTTAATAATACACTCATATAAAGACAATATTCCTTGTGCTTCTGGAGTTTTAGAAAAGGCCAAGAATTCAGATAATTCTTTTTGGTATTTTACTTCTTAATATCTTAAAGAGCAGACACAGCAGGATTAATTTTCCTGCATGGTAGGAATGGCTTCAGCTTTCATACACAGAGTTAATTGGTCAATGTTTTATTCCCGAGGTTTTACTATACCACTGTTTCCATTTTATAGCTTTTCATACCTTGGGTTCAATAATGTTGGTAATAAGTGCTCCCAAAGACTTTGTAGAGTTATTTGCATACCTACAGCTGCACACTTAGAAAGGACTTTAGTTATGATAAATTTAGGCAACAGATAGTTGAGGAGCAAAACCAAATCTCAAACCATAAATGGCATCACTTAGTGTCATCTAGCAAAGTTAGTAGACATAGGGGATGAATAAAGCTTTAATAAGGTGTATTAACTTTGATATATTAGGTGGGCATTTTATTCACAGGTACTTAGAGTACTTAGCTGTAGTGGATAGAATGGTAAAGGTATTCTCATGCTTTTGGGATTTTAGATTGAGAAAAACTTACCTAGAAGTTAAAAATTAAATGCAGAATTCAAACAGCTTGGTCACTGTCTTCCCATATTCCAAAGTTGCTCCTCAACTGAGAGTTGCTCAGAAACAGTCATTT
The DNA here is from genome assembly GCF_009762305.2 of Zalophus californianus. Classification (NCBI taxonomy): domain Eukaryota; kingdom Metazoa; phylum Chordata; class Mammalia; order Carnivora; family Otariidae; genus Zalophus; species Zalophus californianus. The sequence continues at coordinate 62,206,630 of NC_045604.1, read as the reverse complement.
TCAAATTGTGTCTCAGAGGTTGTTTGCCTGGACCTCAGGGCTGGGAATTAGTAGGGGAATGGGAGTAAGGGGGCTGCTCAATGAAGGGCTTCAGGGTTCCAAACTGCTTCAATCAGATAAGCTATGGCTGTTTTTTCTCCCTTCCCTCTCTCCCTCCCTCCCTCCCTCTTTCCCTCCTTTCTTTTCCTTCCTTCCTCCCTCTTTCCCACCCTCCTACATCCCTTCCTGTATTTTTCTAGATTTCTGACTAAGATAGCTTTTGAATAAAGGGAGATGATTTTTAAAAAATGAGTTTAAATATAGTACAGAGACATCGGAGATCATATATCCAGTATTTTATAGTCAGATTCACTGAAATATAATTTACAGACAATAAATCACATAATTGTCAGTATACAGTCTAATGAGCTTTGAAATGTATACAATTGTCTAACCAGCACCACAATCAAGATATAAAACACTTCCATCACCCCCAAGAGTTTCCTTCAAACCAATACCCTCCTGCTGCCCCAGGCAAATACTGTTCTGCCTTCTGTTGTGATGATTTGGCTTTTGCAAGAATGTCATAAAAATAGAATCAACTTGTAGACTTTTGAGACTGGCTTCTCTCACTTCTTTTACTAGCATTGTATGCTTTTGAGATGCTTTCATGTCATTGTGTATATTCATAGTTCACTCCTTTTTATTGCTGAGTAGTGTTCCATTGCATGGGTATACTATAGTATTTTTCCATTAAATAAGTGAATTTTTTGTATTGTTTCTAAATTTTTAAATTCTAATTTCTAAAATTATTCTAACATTTATTTCTAAATTGCTATTAATTTTTTTTCTCTTAAATAAATCCTTTTTTTATGAAAGGAAAGTAGGTTCTTTCCACTTTTTTGGTCTATTCCAAATAAAACTACTCTGAACATCCCATGCATACCTTTGTGGGGACATACGTTTTCATTTCCTTGGGGTAAATAGCTAGGAGTAGAATTGCTGGGTCATATGGTAAATGTGTATTTAACTTTTTAAGACATTGCGTAACTATTTTCCAGAGTGGCTGTATCTCATTGTAGTTTTAATTTTCATTTCCATGCTGATTAATGATGTTGAATACCTCTCCCTCTCCGTGTGCTTATTGCTTTTGGAAAGTGTCCATTGGTACATTTGGCCGACTTTTAGTTGGATTATTCAAATTATTGTTATTGACTTATAAGAGTTGTCAGATATATTGAGAATATTTTCACTCCTTCCTGAGCTTGCCTCTTCATTTTTTTAATAGTACCTTTTGAAGATAAGGAGTTTTAGAATGTTATGAAGTTCAATGTGTCATTTCGTTTCTTTTATGGTTCATACTTTTTGTGTTCTCTCTAAGAAAACCTTACCTAACGTAAAGTCACAAAACCTTTATGTTTTCTTCTAGATCTCGCGTTATAGTTTATACATATAGGTCTGTGATCCATTTTTAACTTAATTTTTCTGCATAGTATAAAGAGTTGAGATTCTCTCTCTTTTTTTTTCATTTTTAATATCCACATTTTCCAGCACTATTTTTTGCAAAAACTGTCCTTTCCCCAATGAATTATCTTGATATCTTTGTCCCAAATCACTTGACTTTATATGAGGGTGTATGTTTTTATTTTCTAATGTTCTACTGGTCTATGCGTCGGTCATTACACTAGTGCCATGCACAACTTTGAGTACTGTCACTTTACAGTGAAGCCTTGAAAATGTGTAGTATCCGTATCCAACTTTGGTCTTCTCTGGAAAGTAGTTTGACTTTTATAGGGCTTTTTCAAATCCATACACATTTCAGAATAAACTAAACAATTACTATAAAAATGCCTGCTGAGATTTGTATTGTGATTGCTTCGAATCTATAGGTCAATTTGGAGAGAATTGGTATCTTAGCATTATTGAGTCTTCTTATCCATAAACATGTTATATCTATTTTCTTTAATTTCTCTCAGCAAAGTTTTATAGTTTTCACTATACAGGTCTTACACATGTTTTTGTTACGTTTTTGACCCTAAGCATTTTTTGTTTTTTTTTAATGTTACAGTAGATGATATTTTTAAAAATTTCAACTTTCAAATGTTTATAATCACTACATAGAAACGTTTATTTTTGTTTGAGGACTTTGTATCCTGGAACCTTGCTAAAGTCACGTGTTTGTTCAGATAGTTTTTAGGTAGATTCCCCAGAATTTTATATGTATATGCTTTTGTCATCTGCAAATAAACACAGACGGTTTTGTTTTCTTTCCAATATCAATTCTTTTTTTTTCCTGCTTTATTGCAGTAGCTAATTCATCCATCCATTATAGAACAGAGGTAGAGAGAACGGAAGTCCTTGTCCTGTTCCTGAACTCAGGGGTAAAGTATTTACTTGTTCACCATGAAGTATGCTGTTAACTTGAGTTTTTCACAGATGCTCACTATCACCTTGAGGAAGTTTTCATCTATTCCTACTTTGCAGAGAGGTTTTATCATGAATAAGAATTGAAGATCCCAGTCAAGTGGGTTTGGATGAAGGAAGGGAAACTGAATCCAGCATGGAACTATTCACAAGTTAGATACCCAGGGTTCATCATGTATACCATCCTCCAAGGCTCATTTCAGATGTTGCTGTCCCATTTACTTCTCAGTATCTTCTATTAATGTCCTTTGATGGCAGAAATAGAATTAAGTATAAATCCAAGTGATCCCCTAGTATGTGAAAAACTTTACCAATGGAAGAGATTGCCCCAGCTCACTTTGGTCTTTCTTACCTCCCAGCTTCTGTTTAAGTCATTTGTCCAGCATTTCATGTTTGCTGTTCCCTATGCTGTTGGCTCTTTATATACATTCTGTCTCTTCAGAGAGATTGCGAACCTGGTTTGTGTCAAGAAACCATAGAATTTCCAATTTGGAAAAAAAAAAAAACCCACAAAGAATTTCCAATTTGGAAGCAATCTTAATAGATATACAGTATCCTGAATTCTTTATCATTTTGTATTTGCTTTTTTTCACCCTTCCTTTTTCTACCATCCCAGCAGGTAGAAGACTCATAACCTTGGGAAGAATCATCATTGTTAAAGCTGAAATGCAAAAGTGAATTCAAAGTTATCATTCCATTTTTCTGATCTCCAGAATTGATTCTTGAGATTCAAAATGGAAGATTCTGAATGGATCGTGAAACAGAGTTTTAGCCGTAATCATCGTATGGGATAAAGAGATGGTGATGGCACAAATTCATGGAGGAGGTGGGAGGGGGCAGAGGTAGGAAAATCCGATCTGTAGGGACCACATAGAGAGAAATGAAGACAGTATCAAGCATTAGTTGAGCACCATGAAGGGCTGACTCTGGCAATAGAAAAGTCATGTGAATGCCTGAGGTACATTCATTGCCGTTGGATAAGCCTCCCCCCCACACCACCCATGATGAGGAGTTACTTCTTGATCCTACCAGGTGAGTCTTTCCATCAGTGGAGATCTGTGCATGGCTAGAAATTGGCCAGCCATACCCTGGATGTTGCTGAGCCTCATCCAAACAATCTTATTGTTGCTTCCTCTCAGTGGCCCAGAATACCTATAAGTTACCCCCCTCCCCAAAAGAGTATGGTGTCCTAAGGAGGTGGCATTTAGAAGGGAAAGCTCTCTATTCATTCTCTTCTCTAAATGAAACCCCCAGTGCCTTCATTCAAAAGTGCTTTAGGTGAGTTATCTCATTTAATCCTGAAAATAATTCCATGACTTGAGAAATAAAAAGCCATATGTATATATCACATATATGTATGTTTATATTCATATATATGTGTATATATACACATATGTATATATATATATATATATATACACACACACACACACATATAGCTATCCATTCTAGGTAATTGCTTATAATGGCATATTTGGTATATTTCTTTTAAACTATGACACTGTACTGTTATTATTATTTTTTGCAGCCCAAGTGACTATCAGTGTCCTAAGTGTCATGATACTCAATACATGGTTGTTGATGATGTTGATGATGATGGTGTTGATGGTGACAGAGAAGACACCGCAGTAAGACAATTCGAATTCCTCTAGGCACATACTTCCCAGTTTTATCACTTTTACCATTGTGTCACTAATGGGCACTGATTGCAGACAATTCTACAATTATGTTACAACTCTTTAGAACAATTTTTAAAAGCATCAAGAGCTACTGTGGAAAGTCTCACCATCTCTATAAAAGGCAAATGGCTGATTAGGGACTTTCTCTGCTTGATTCTTCCCAGTGCTGTCTGTACACAGTGTCCACTGTCTTATTAAAAGGAGAACATGAAAAATTTGCCTTGAGGAGCAAATCTTGACTTAAATCGATGGCTAAATTGTGCCTTGTGGCTATGTTCTCTGCCACCCACAACCCCCCCCTCTGACTTTGCACACAGATTTGTATTAAGCAGAGAGCTTTCTCACAGATAGAAGGAAGGTGACCATATCTAATGCCCCTTTCCCCACACACCCACCTGCTAGATACAGAGAGAAAAGCATTTTTCCCCCCTGCCCCTCTTTTACTTGCTGCTAAATGAACACAGAGCAAGGCAGCATGCATTCTTACAAGCTCATTGTCACTTCCTTTGAAAATCTGGAGGCCTCTGCCCAGTATTACTTCACAGGATGAAAGATAGTATACTCCACAATCTATCCAAACATGGGAAGCTGCTGTTTAGTCCAGCCAACTCCAGAGTCAATAAGTATTTCCACTGTAGATGGCATGAAATATTAAATACATGATTTAAGTGGTTTCTTTTTCAGGTTGTGTGTGTGTAGGAGAGAGAGAGTGTATGTGTGTGTGGTTGTTTGTTTTGTTGCCAAGATATATCCCAGGCAGCTCTAACAAACATCATATCTAATGAACAGAACTAGGCTAGAATTTCAAATTGACATCATCTTGTGCTTGGCTCTCCCTATCCCTGTCCCTGCTTCCTGCTGTTTGGTTGTGAGTAATATGGTGGGGCTGCTGCGGTGTTGTCAGGCAGGACTGGCACTGGGCAAAATTGTGTCTGTAACATTCCCTCAGAGGACCTGGGCTTCCCCTCAAATTCCCCGGGTCCCGCTACCTTTTGTCATTTTATACGCATGAGCCCCTACTGTTGTCCCCTGTTGGGCTCTACTCACTTAGCATTATCCCAGGCTCGAGAGAGACCCCAGACACTTCCTGCTTTGCCCATCAAAATCTTCTCCTAGGGACCTGCCACATTCCTGGTGAATCAATTTGATTAGGTAAATAGAATAGAGGTATTAATGGCTGGGAATGACCTTAAATTAACCTTCTCAGGTAACTTCGTGCATTTTTCTAGAATGCTTGTTGCTTTTAGCAGTGAGAGAAGTGAGCCACTCAAATGTGATTCTGGATAAAGAAGAGTGAATTTTCCTCTGGGAGACCCTCTAAACATTCATCACATCACACCAGGCAGGTGTCCTCACGCACCAGCCTGGCAAGAGGTGGCTCAGAGTAGGTCAGCACCTTCGCTTTACTCAAGGCCACAGACCACAGTCTTAAATGAAGTTAGCTTTCTGACAAATGCACATGGCTTCTCACAAGAGGAAGGGGTGATAGAGGTGGATGGAGAGGAACGAATTCATCACCACTGAGAGAAAATGAAATCGAAGCAGACATTCTGCCGTAAACAAGTTAGTGGCACAATCTTCATATATAAACATGTCTCTGCACTTAGAGTTTGCAAGAAATAGAGAGAAAATGATAAATACGCCAAACTTTAGTTCTGGGAAATATGTCAAAATAAGCATTGCTGAAAATAAAACTATTACTGGGTTTGCATTGCAGAGCTGCCTTTTCTATAAAGCACAATATGCTCGGGTAATGTGTTACAGCATGATGCAGACATTCTGGGCCTGAGGCCTTCTTTAGGGCACAGGGAAAGGACCAAAGAGCTCTGTTTGGAGGAGAAAGAACCCATTGTCACAAACATGAAAGAGGCACAAAATAAGATTAAAAAGAGAGAATTAAGAAATAACAGTCTTGGGTACCTGGGGGGCTCAGTCAGCTAAGCATCTGCCTTCAGCTCAGGTCATGATCCCAGGGTCCTGGGATCGAGGCCCATGTTGGGCTCCCTGCTCAGTGGGAAGTCTCCCTCTCCCCCTGCCCATGCTCTCTCTCTCTCTCTCAAATATATAAATAAAATCCTAAAAAAAAAAAAAAAGAAAGAAAGAAAGAACAGTCTTTCAAGGCACCTGGCTAGTTCAGTCAGTGGAGCATGAGACTCTTGATCTCAGGGTTGTGAGTTTGAGCCCCGTGTTGGGTGTAGAGATTACTTAAAAATAAAAGTTAAAACATATATATAATATTTATATATAATAGATAAAGAAATATTATATATATACACACACATATATATATAATAGATAAAGGAATAACATTCTTTCCACAAATCTAGTTCAAGCCACTTACCTAAATGCTGCTAGGAATGTCAAAAAATATTTTACTTCATATTTCCTTTCACTTCTAGAAAAACTCATAAAAATTTCAGATGTTTTTCTCAGTTGTTCAGCCACAATCACCCTAATCTGACCAAGAAACAGGTCTCCCTGCGTTGATGATCTTAGCTTAGACATGGGAATGCAGGATTATTAATTAATCCAGGCATCACGCGGTTGAGGCCTACTATGCAGGGGATGGTTGGCCTCATCGTGGGGATGAGAGGCAAGGGGTTAACTAGAAATATGAAGAAGATAGTTCTCACTTTTGAGGAGCCATAACCTAACGGGGGAGGAGCAGATGTGAGCAAGGAGCTCTAACACAATGCAGTGAGTGTCATGGTAGAGACAAGTAGAGGGGCAACTGGGTGGCTCAGTCGGTTAAGTGTCCGGCTCCTGATTTCGGCTCAGGTCATGATCCCAGGGTTGTGAGACCGGGCCCACGTTGGGCGTGGAGCCTGCTTGGGATCCTCTCTCTCCCTCTCCCTCTGCACCTCCACCACCTCCCTCCCTCTTTAAAAAAAAAAAAAGGTAAAACATGAGCGGAGATACAGAGGAGGAATGGGACTCTGCAGGAGAGTGACTGGGTGCATCAGTGACCAGCCAGGCTTGAAGTGCAGTCTCTAGAGAAGCATTATGTAACAGCTTGACCTCCTTTTACTCAACTTAAATTTCATTTGGAGCCCTGAGGAGGAAGGTGATGCAAATTGGCAAGATATAGCCAGCACCTGCTTGCCAATTGGTTAACTGGGGAGAGCTAATTAAGTAATCTAATTTATTTTGGTTATATCGCCTTTATTTTTTGTAATAAGATAGGAATGGATAACACAAGTTTCCTTACCCACATGTGTTCACCGAATTCAGAGTAATTTCTATGTCTTCTTTTTTAAGATTAGGGTTTTGAAATGGGTAGTTCTGGGATCATGCTTTTCTTTAAAGCCTGACACTCAAGTAGAAGAAGTAAACTCCAGAACCAATGAGTAGAAGTTACCAAAACAGCAGATTTGTGTCCTAATACAAGAAAGAGATTTCCATTGACTGTGTTTTCCACAATGGGATGGACAGACTCTCCAGGAAGTGCGTATCCCTTTATTAGACATGCCCAAGCATGTGAGAAAGTTTCCTCTGTTGGGTGGGAGTTTGAGCTGGATGGTCTTTAAAGACTCTTCTGAGTCTAGGTTCTATTCAATTCTCTCTCCTAAGTCTGCATCTCTGGCTTAACCTGGTTTCCATAGAAAACAGAGCCCAAGGCCATTTTTCGGGCAGTCAGTAAGAGGGAAAAAAAGATGTAATACGAGAAAGAGGGAAAAGCACATACAAGATAGTGCCCTACCCCACTAGCTACAACTTTGCGAGAAACACAGTTTAGGGCTTGACCGGATGGAATGTCTTATAGACAGATTGGGCAGAAACACCATGCCTTACTGCGCTCTGATGCAGGGCAGGAGGAAGGGAAAACTATCTGCTGGCTTCTTTCCATCACCTGGTTCTTACTGATCAAAGCTTCAGAAACACCAGTGTGGTTCTTTAGCTGCATCTAGAAGTTGTTTGGAAGCCATAGTCTGTCTGGTCAGGGGAGGTCAGGTGAGATGCAGACTTTGCTCCCCCTGCTCCTCACCCACAAGGGAAGCCGAAAAAGCCTGAGGTGCTAGGAGACTTAGCCAGGGGGCAACAATCAGGGCTTAGCCCAGAGCAAATGCTCAAGCCCTGGGGCCAGGGGCGCTGAGCAGATCCGAGGAGGCACGTGCCCCTGTCCAGCGGCATATCCTGTCTGCCTCATCGCTCGTTTCCCACCACAGACTCTCCTCAGCTTGAGCTCTCTCCTTCACATGAAACCGTAGGCAGTATTTTGTAGAAAGAGAAACAGAAATGAAAAAAAGAGTGAAGGAATGCAACACAAAGAAAGAAGTACTGGATAGAAAGATGGTGGTCTGACAGAAACAGAAAAGACAAAACAAAAGAGCAGTTTGGGAAGTACAGCTTTCTCCGAACCCTTTCTCTTCATTCTTGTCCACCCTCCTGTGACCGTCACGATCCACGGAAATGCATTTTTATGTACAGGGTGCCGGGGGGCAGGGGCTCCAAGGGTCTTCCTGGACCCTCTTTGCAGACTTGTGGTGGGCAGGACAGTTGGTTGACTGGCTGAGGTCTTCCTTTATCACAGTTTTAGAAAGTTTCTGGGCCTCCTGCACCTTCCAGTCCAGAGATGCTCGTGCTTTGTGACATTGGCAGAGTTCACCTCCACAGCCCAAACAGAAACACTGGGTTGAGCAAGGAGTCAGAACACCCCGAGTGTTTAGCATACAGAAAGAAATAACAGGGTAAAAGTCTGTGCCCAAAGCTTCTGGCCTCTCCCTTTGAGCCCCCAGTCACTCCCCAGCTCTGCGTCCCCACCGCAGGTTGAAATAATTTTCTCGAAGTACTCACCTCCTCCAAGCCTTTGCCATCCTAAGTATGTTCTATGTTCTTCTCCTTAAAATGTATTTTCTCTTGTTGGGACATTGCCTCTCTTTTCAGAGCTTCTGAGGACCAGGTTTGTGTGTGTCCCAATCTTTGAACCCCTAGCAAAATGTCTAGTACTTTAGAACTAGATCTCAAAAACCGTCTAGTACTTTGAAAAGACTCCATAAATGTTGTTTGAATTGAATCGCGGATCTGAGGCCATTATATAAGCCGCAAGTGGTGCCTCTCCGAGGCGTATAATGACTCACGAGGTCTTAACCATGTGGCAGATGCTGATGTGATGGTACTTGAGCTTATTGTTTCAAATTTCTTTGATTTTGATGTTTATTGCACATTGTTTAGCTCATTCCTCTTTCTTTTGTTGTTTATACTTCACACATATTGAAGATAGACAAGATTCAGTTTCTGTGCAAAACACTTGAGTGCTCACAGAATATTGGCTCTGTAGGTCCAATATACCAATCAATAATGACTGATTAAAGCCAAGAAGTGTCTTCTGAAAGTCCCATCTATCAGAGGTGATATTGATACTAAAGGGACAGTGATTCTGTGACTTTGGCATGGTCAAGACATCCAGACAATGACTTTTTTATGGTAATTTTCATGTGTGTATTCCCATACTTTTTATACTTTTTTCTAGTTTATCAGGCATAACTTATATAGAATAAAATATAAATATAAAATCATCTTTTTTTTTTTTTTTTTAGAGAGAGAAAGAGAGAGCAGGAGTGCCAGCAGAGAAGAGAGAGATCTTAAGCAGGCTCCATGCCCAGCACAGAGCCCATGCAGGGCTCCATCTTAAATCCCTGAGATCATGACCTGAGCCAAAATCAAGAGTCAGATGCTTAACCAACTGAGCCACCCAGGTGCCCCTAAAATCATCTTTTTTGAGTGTGAAATGTGTACAGAGTCACATAGCCACCATCCCCTTTCGCGACCACTGTCCCCAAGCACCCAACTGCCCTGCCTTTTCCAGTATGCCATATAAACGCAATCAGACAATGTACTTTCTCCACTTGACTTCTTTTACTCAGCACAGAATTGTTTAGATACGTTCATGTTGTTGTGTGTTTAACATCTTATTCCTTTGCTGTATGAATATTATATAACTTGCTAACTCATTCACCGGTTGATAGACATTTGGGTTACTTTTTTTTTTTTTTTTTTGCTGTGATGAATATGACACTATAAACATTCGTGGACAAGTATTTTTGTGAACATATATTTTTATTTTTATTGGCTAAATACCTAGGAGTGAGATTGCTTAGTTGTATGGTTAGTGTATGTTTAACTTTATACATTTTACATTCCCAGCAGCAGTGTATGAGAATTCCATTTGTTCCATGTCTTTGTCAACACTTGGTATGTTCAGTGAATTTGACTTTGGTTACTCTAGGATAGTGGTATCTCTTTGTGGTTTTAATTTGCATTTCTCTGATGACTAATGATCTTCCTGTACTTAATGGCTACCCATATATCTTCCTATATTGTCTGTTCAAATAATTTGTCCATTTCTCGGTGGGGTGAAAGTGTTGTTTGTCTTCTTGTAACTGAGGGTTTTTTTAATGATCATACATTTTATTTTGTTCTCTTTTTGTTGTGATATTCTTTTTTATTTAGTTTTTTTAAATTCCAGTATAACATACAGTGTTATATTAGCTTCAGTTGTACAACATAATGATTCAACAATTCTATGCATTCCTCAGTGCTCATCATGATAAGTGGATTCTTAATCCCCTTCGTCTATTTCCCCCATCCCCCGATCCACCTCCCTTCTGGTAACCATCAGTTTGTTCTTCATATTTAAGAGTGTTTTGGGGTTTGTCTTTTTTTCTTTGTTCATTTGTTTTATTTCTTAAATCCCACATTTGAGTGAAATCATATGGTATTTGCTTTTCTCTGATTGACTTACCTCACTTAGCATTATACTCTCTAGATCCATCCACGTTGTTGCAAATGGCAAGATTTCATTCTTTTTTTATGGCTGAATAATATTCCATTATAGGTATAAACCACTTTTTCTTTATCAATTCATTGATGGGCACTTGGGCTGCTTCCATAGTTTGGTTATTGTAAACGATACTGCTATAAACATAAGGGTGCTTGCATCCCTTTGATTTAGTGTTTTTGTTTTCTTTGGGTAAATACCCAGTAGTGTGATTCCTGGATGGTAGGGTACTTCTACTTTTTGAGGAACATTCATACTCTTTTCCACAGTGGCTGCACCAGTGTTCATTCCCACCAACAGAGCATGAGGGTTCTTTTTCCTCCACATCTTCACCAACACTTGTTTCTTCCGGTTTTGACTTTAGCTATTCTCACAGATATGAGGTGGTATCTCACTGTGGTTTTGTTTGATTTGCATTAATCTGATGATTAGTGATGTAATGAGTGGTTTTTAAAATATATTTTGGATAAAAACTCTTCGTGAGATACCTATTTTGCAGAAGTTCTTAATTTTGATGAGATCTGTTTTTTGTTGTGGTTTGGTTTGATTCATGCTTTTTGCATCTTGCTTAAGAAAACTTTTCCTAACCCCATGTCACAAACATTTTCTATGTTTTCTTCTAAAATTTGTATAGTTTTAGTCAAACAACAGGCCTTTTTCATGATTATTTTTATTTATCTTTTCCTAGTTTTTAAACATAGTGCTCTTTTTGGGTGCCCATTATATGTGATCAAAAACCATATGATACAGACTTACAGGAAATGATTTACCATTTATTTTACAGATATCATGGTCATAAAATAATATGTATGTTAAGATAAGATTTTTGAAAAGAGAGTCCAGAAAGATACCAAAATAGAACAGTGCTCATCTCTGAATTATGAGTAATATTTGTTTATTTTTACTAAATACCACTGAATTGTGCACTTTGAGGGATATTTATTTCTTTACTTTTGCTTCTCTATATTTTTCTGATTTTTTTAAATGAGTCTGTATATAAGTTGTCTATTTAAAACTATTGTTAGTATGCATAAATAATAATAAATGATAAATAGTAATAAATACAGCAGGCAAGTCTATAGAAGTCAGCTCATCTCTGGGGCACCTGAGTAGCTCAGTTGGTTAAGCGTCCGACTCTTGGTTTCAGCTCAGTTCATGATCTCAGGGTCAGAAGATCCAGCCCTGTGTGGGGCTCCGTGCTGGGCAGGAAGTCTGCTTGAGATTCTCTCCCCCTCTCCCCTGCTTGCACAAGCACTCTCTCTCTCTCTCTCTCAAATAAATAAATAAATAAAATTTTTTGAGAAAAAGAAGTCAGCTCATTTCTTGCTGTGTCTTACTTGTCCAGCAAATTCAAGAAAAATGAAAAAATGTCTATGGAGCTGGAGCTTTCCTTTAAAAATACCCATTTCTTTGACAGGCCTACAGCTACTATGTTGAGTTTTCAATGTATTTTATTCAAAAGTCTAAAAAGTCTCTTCATTGACTTTGCCTTAAGCTCTCTTTTTTATTCAAGTCGTTATATCATACAGGAGTGAAACAAAAAGTTGTGGTTGCTCTTGACTCCCTCTTCATCCTCTCCTTACCCATGTCCTTTGCTCACCCTCCTTGGGAGTAGCAAAGCCCAGTGAAGGTAATTAAGGCTAATGAAGGTAATTAAGGTTAAGTGACTAAGACTACAAGAAACTCAAGCCATTTATCAAAATGCCACCATACCAGGAGAATGAGTTTCTCAGAAGGTATAGACTCTACTAGGGTAGCTGGGGCCATGTGATTCCTTGAAGTCTTCATTTATCTACTCCATAACCATGTGGGCAGCAAGAACAGCAGAACCTCAGCACCGAGGAATGGGCTGAGCTAGCGGCATAATAGAATTCCTTTTATTTGCACCTCAAGACAAACCCTAAATGAAAGACAGTAACCCTTTGGTGCACACATCTATTCCAAACTCCCACCAAACCTTCTTCCAGGGTCCATCTGGTCAAAACACAGCCTCTAAGTAGCATTTATTTCATTTACCAGTGGATTTTTCTCTGTGTAACATTAACATAAGTCACGGGCCCTAAGCCTGGCCACCAGCTCTGGGGCCTGCACGGAGTTGCCTCGAGTGGGAATCTTGGTTTCTGAGCTCACGGGCAGGGAACCATGCTGTGGCATCTTCTTTGCCTTGTCACTATCTCTCACTATCTTCACTAAATTAAGACACATTCCGCTAACTAGAGCTAGTACACTCTCCTCCAGTTCAATGTTTTCCCATTCAGGTCAATGAGAAACAATCATTTCTGGAGGGAAGCTCAGAGAAATTGTGGGTCATGATGCATCTCAGACTGGATTGTCTGGTTCTGTAACAGCCAGCCAGGCTTCTAGGCCCCTCCCGTGGCTGGTGCCTAGAAGGGAGAGGCATCCACAGACTGCTCCGGGGAAAAGAGACCTGGGCTCATCCTGCCTCTCTGTTCACTCCACAGAGGCAGTCCTAGCAGAGCCCAGCCCCTGGCTCTTCCCAAACACATGCTTATTTATTAAGAATGGTCTGCTTTAAATGGCAATGAATATCTCTTATAATGAAAGCAACCTCTAATTACCCAAAATGCACATTAAAGCTTATAGCAAATATTCATCAAATCAAATAAATTACTCTTTCTTCCTGTTCTGCTCTACTTCCTTAAGTATTTATAAGCGGGGCTAATTAAGACTTTTTGAAGTTGTTTATCGCCTGCCTTTCTCTTCGGTTTGGAACAAATGTTTTGGTTGTATAGACTCCAGCTATGCTTTTCAGGCACACAGAAGCCTTCCTTTTGACTTTGTCCCCAGGGACGGAAACTGTGTTCCCCAGGGGCCAGCCTGACCACTGAGCTGAACATTGCAACACCTCACAGCAGCCCAACCCCTGCCCTCCAAACCCCCCTCACTGGCCCCACCTCTATATTCTCCAGACAACTCATGTCCTTTAAACACGCTATAAAATTTACTTATTTATCATCTCTACCATTAGTGTATCCTCTAAAATGTGAGCTCCAGAAAGACATGGGTTTTCGTCCGATTCATTGACATATTTTAAATGCCTAGAGCAGTCCAGGCACAGAGCAAGCCCTCCATAAATATTTGTCGAGTAAGCAAGTTGATGATTCAAAGGCCCTCAGGAAGTCTCCTTTGCCCTTTACAGCATCTGAACTACGTTCATTAGAGATTTCTGCTTTGGGGTTTCTCAGGTCATAATGCATACATCTCCTGCTATGAGGAAAAATGTTCACCTCTCCATTCAGTGACTCTGATTACACATTATGCAGAAAGCACTGGGCTAGATGTTTCGGGGGCACACAAGTGAGTCCTATTTATCCCACTCTAAAGGCAGCCTTTACTCACTCTCTAGTTGGCAGAGGGCCACTCGAGATAGGTATGCAGAGTGCTTCACGGAGGCCCAGAACTGGTGACACCATTAACCTTGACCCCCGGGGGGCTCAGGGCCTCTCTGATCCCGACAACAGTATTTCTGAAAACAGAGAGTGAAAAATGGGGACTATTCGGGGCACCTGGTTGGCTCAGTCATTCAGCGTCTGCCTTCGGCTCGGGTCGTGATCCCGGGGTCCTGGGATCGAGCCCCGCATCGGGCTCCCTGCTCCGCGGGAAGCCCGCTTCTCCCTCTCCCGCTCCCCCTGCTTGTGTTCCCGCTCTCGCTGTCTCTTTCTCTCTGTCAAATAAACAAATAAAATCTTAAAAGAACCAGAGGACATATTTAAAAAAAAAAAAAGTGGGGACTTTCATTCACTCATTTGTTCCTTTCTTCATTAATTTAATGCATATTTGATTTCTTCATTGTGCCAGGCATTTGCTGAGTCCTGAGTGTGTAGCAGTGAACAAACAAGACAGAGTCTTTGCCTCATGGTGGTCACGGTTGGTGAATGGAGACACTGGATACTCAACAAGAAATTGTTTCTTTGACATGTGACAAGGGCTTTGAGAGGGGATGTACGGGGTGGGTTATAGGAGTGCATTGCAAGAGCCCCAGCTCTGACCCAGCCCGGGGAGGAAGGGCTGGTCATACGGAGTGCCTGGTGGTGGGGTGGGGCGGGGAACCCAGGGAATCATGCAGGTCTGCACCTCAGCTCCAGATCTTATGGAGGTGATGCAGGGATAGATGTGTGAATGTGAGCCTAGTGGGTTTTGTGTGTTGTTGTCTTTGTCAGTGGGGTTGGTTTTCGGGGTTGTGGTTGCAATGTTGGTTATTGTCATGTTTTGTTTTGTTGCATAGATTGCATTACAATTGTCTCCAGATCTGAGGAGTTTGCCCTGTTGGAGTGTGAAGGGTCAGGTCCGGGGGTCATCCCCCATCTTCTGCGCTGTGCCTTAGTGTCACATGGGAGATATAAAAACTCAGATGCTTATGACCACCCCCAGAGTTTTGGGACTCCCAGGCAGCAACCTCTCCCACAACCTCATCTTCCCTCATCTTTTTTCCACCTCTAGGGCTTGACATAAACCTTTCCCCACCACTGCTTACTCTTCTTCCCCCAAGGGATTATTTTTCAAGCCCCAAATGCCAAAGGGTCCATCAGGTGAAAACCTCGGATTTAAGGTTGATCCCTTCTTGAAATATCCCCCTTCTTTATTGCTGGCCTCATTCAACGTCTTGGAAAACCTCCAAATTTACAGGCTTTGCCCTAAGTCTTCATATGTTCATGCATTCAAATGATATTAATAGATATGAATTAAGTGATTAAGTGCCCGTCATGTGCTAGGGGACATTGGCAGGTGCTTGCAACACACCAGTAGAAAACTTGTGATGTTAACCCAGCCTAGTAATTTCCTACATTTCTCCTGGGAGAAGAACAAACTGCAAACCAAATAAATTATATAATTTGTGAGAGATGATCACAGCTCTGGGGGAAAAAAAAGAGCAGGGTCAGGAGGATCGGGAATGGCGGGAAGGAAGTGGTTTGCATTGTAAATGGGAAGGATATGGAAGAAAAGACATTGCTTTTTTCCATCTTTACGGCCACCACTTTAGAACAGGCCTTTTGTTCACTTGGCTGCTGCACCAGCCTCAAACCAGCCTGCCTGCTTCTAATCGGGTCCCTCGGTCCTGTCTCCGCCCAGAAGCCCCACTAGTATTTCTCGGGACCCAGTCAGATCGTGCTGCTTCTCTGCAGAAATCCCTTCAGGAACTCCCCGTCCACAGATCTTGGGCAGGCTAGCACGCAGGTTCTTCATCCATCTTCTCGCCTCCATTCTCTTGGCCACATCTTCACTTCAAAAACACAGACTACGGCCTCCAGGTTGTTGGCACGTGAGCAGGTTTGCCTAAAATGCATGCCCACAGCCCGGGCCTGCCCACTGGTCCTCTCCCGGGGGCAGGTTTCCTGGGCTTCCGCAACCCCCACCCCCGGCCTGGCTCAGGTGCCCTTCCCATGTTTCCAGGCACCCCTCTGACACCGTTGTTCCCTCTGCTGCAGCCCGGGTCCTCTGCCCCAGGTCAGACTGCTTCTCGGGCTTCTATGAGCTGATGCTGTTGTTACCCCCCTCTGCACTCCCAGGGCCCGGCACCAGTGTGTGATCCGTGGATTACTGGAGAAAATGTGGTCTCCTCACTGGAGACGGTGCAGAATGCAGGGGACACAGCTGAAGGGGTGGCAGGCAGAAGAGAGACTGACACGGGCCCCTCCAGAGCATGGGCACACTCACATGGTTGGAAGTTAGGAAGGGACAGAGTTTGGCTCACGCACCCTTATTTCACATAAAACAGTAATCGCGGTTACCTCACATCGGCTCAGTATGCTCAGGCAGTGGCTAAGTGCTCCACAAGCACCCTCCCACTGAGTCCTTGGAACAGCTGTGTGAACCAGAAACCCCTCAGGGGCTGCCTTTCCCTTGTCCCCGGTGACGAGTGCCCACACAGTTATTTGAGATGGAGAGTAAGAGACCGATTGTATTTTACAAAGGGACTTTAAGTGACCATAAGGGACATCATCTTCTGTTCAGTGTTACCAGAACCTGGAAAATGTGTATCTGTAGAAAAGTCATCAAGCTTTCCCAACAGAACTGCTTTGCATTTCTGTGAGCTAACTAGCCGCAGCCCTGATAAGCTCACCTTGGACTTCAGGGCACTCTTAGGATTCACTTTGAATTCAACAAGAGATGTCTAATTGCATTATGCCTCCAGAATCAAGGATCTGCTGTCATCTACTTGGGAATAGATTAGAATGCACAAAGAATATTTATATCTGTGAATTTCATTGTAAAATTTAAAAGAATTTAAACCCACTTTTCAGAAATTACATTTAGGCAGACTAGGGGTGGGAGGTGTTGTGTGAGGTGAGCCAAGAAGCACCATGACCAAGAAAGGTAAAAAGTAGTTTCTGATTTATGGATCCCAAGGCACAATGTGAGTTTAAGATACTGTGATTGCATGCTGCAAAATGCAGAGGACCCTGGAACAAAGCATGTGATGATCTAAGAAGAGAAACTGCCCCATGTTGCTGCCACCAGAACTAACTGGACCACAGAGCCACCCAGAGTGTGAGGGTGTGAGGGGGCTGCTTCTGGAAGCTTCCCAGCCACCTGCAAGTTTCAGGACTGCAGTCCCTCTGTGTTGAGCAAAAAGATGTCCTGGAGGTTAATACCATCGAAATAGCCAGAAATAATTGCATGAGAGACAGGCCTGTGTGTGTGAGTGTGTGAGTGTGTGTGAGTGAGTGAATGTAAGTGAGTGTGTGTACATATGTGCGTGTGCACTTGTGCACAGTGGGGTGGGTGTTTACTGGAACACACACTCCAAATAAACCATATAGATAATGTCAATAATGTGGTGTCTCTCCTAATTCGGTGGGGACCCCCGAATGTGGGCGACCACTGGGTGGAAGCCGGTGGCCCAGGCGGTGCAAGCATTCTCCCAAGGCAGAACAAAGGGGATAGAAGTTTCTTGAATATGCTGTAGGGGAGCTGCAAGCAGTCAGCAGAGGCGAGGCTGTCTGCAATCTGGCAGTGGGTGGGGGCTGTATTTAAAGGGGAAGGGGAGGAGGTACGGGGACAGGGATATATGGAACTTTCCCTTCCTTGGTAACTGTGCCTGGGTGTGAGTAGCCCATTGGCCACTTAGAGCCTATGGATATTTTGAGGTGGGTCAACTGCTGGGCCCCTCTGGACTCAGCCAGGGGGCGCTGTGGGCCCTGTCTACGTTCCGTTGCTCAAACCTATTGCCTAAAAGCGGCCTCTCCAAGTAACAGAATGAGTTTAAAGAATTTGTGATGTAGGGGCGCCCGGCTGGCTCAGTCGCTGGAGTGTGTGACTCTGGATCTCGGGGTCACGAGTTCGAGCCCCACAGTGGGTGTAGAGATTTCTTACAAATAAAAATCTTAAAAAAATAAAAAAAAGGATTTGTGATATAAATGAACAAACTTCCATTCCCCAGATCACATCAACATTCAGATGTTCTTGTAAAAACTCTGTGGAGAAAATGTAGGGCTTCACCAGCCATTCCAGTTAATTCAGAATTTAAATCGTTTATTTAATGGTAAAAAAGGTTAACATTATTTTATTAATGTGACATTTATATTCCATTGCATATTTTAAAAGTTCATCGCTATTATCACTGGGCATTTATGGTCCTTTGTAAAGACCTTCGAAAACAAGGCAACGTTCCCTGGGGAGCCCACCGAGGGGGTCCTTGCTGCTGAAGCCACTCGCCTGTGGGAAGCCGGAAATGCTGGAGTGTTAACAGCAATGGGCACTGGGGCCCATCCGGAGACCCAGCCTTTCATTCCTTCAGGAACACCTGCTCCTTTATCTTCACTGCCAGAGTAGAGCAAAGATCTTATTTTCTCTGACATGAATTGAGCAAAAAAAAAGGACCTCAGTGAAACAATTTGAAGTCTTTCCTGCTGGTCTGAAATGTAGCCAAAACCAATCTCTATAGGGCAGAGATTATGGTCATTGTGCTTAGCTACTGCCAACACTAAAAACAGTTCTGAATTGCCAAGTGAGTGGACACTGCTTGAAAGGGCGCCACCTAACTAGTCTACAGACATTTGCCTCCAGGTTTCTTCACAGGGTTGGAACATATCCCATTTCCAACGAGAAAAGCAATAGATGCAGAAAGGGACGGATTTACTGCTGTAAAGTAAGAGGGCACTGATGAAGTATGAAGTCAGGCTGGGAGAAACAGAACGCTGGCGGGGACCCCAAGAGCCCTGGGAATAGCATTTGTTCAATTTATTCTTTCCGCTGCCCCTCATCCTCCATGCCTCCCTCTCAGGGCCAAAATCCCCCAGACTCATGCTTTGACCTGCTTCCATCTCCTGCCTTACATTAGGGCAGGCCGGCCCTGCACCATTAGCTGGTAGCCAAGACTTGCTTGATGGGGGGTTGCAGGGGCATCATGAGTCCCAGCATCCCATCATCACTAGGAGCTTTAGATTTAAACACCAGCTATTATTCCTAAATAAAATCTATAGTCATCTTGCAAGTCTCACGCACATTACATTAATTTTTGTTAAAAGTTTGGCAAATCTAAACGTTTAAAATACATTAAAATTATTTCATAACCCTGTGTTTAGCTTTTCCTAATTTTTGTGCTTTATCGGGAGCCTCAGAAAAATGAAAACCATCCAGGCCTCTCTGGACACCCGAGAAACTCTGCTGGTGCTCCTAGAAATGGGTCTCAGGGCAGCCCCGTTCCGTTCCCCGGGAAGCGTCTCATCCCCCCGCGTTTCATCTGCCCTGGTTCTGTGCTCCTGCCTCTGCTCTACTGTGGTCCACGTCCTGGATCTGCCCTTGATCTCCTGCACCCAGGCCCAGCCTCGCCCTGAGGACTGGGCATTGGGTCTGCTTTTCTGCTTTGGACTCTGCCTGTCTCTTAAGTCATAGATCGAACTTGTCCTTCTGTTTCTCTGCTCCTCCCACCCACGCAGTCTTGATCCTCCAGAAGCCTCTGCAGGTTTTTCCAGCAGTCTCCTCCACCCACCTCAGATGGAGCTGGATGCTCTTACTTCGAACATGCCCATTGCTATGGCAACACAGAGGCTCTGGTGCTTACACAGCAATCTCTTCACCTGGGAAACAGCGCTGGGGGAAGAAAATGTCAGCCTTTGTATGGAAAGGTCATGGGCAAGGCCAAAGGAGCTCCGGGTCACCTCCGCTCCATGGCTCCACCTGCCCCAATTTCCATGAGCCCTTCAGGAACATTTTTGCTCCCGCCCATGAGAAATCTGAGTGAGTACAATACAACTTCTGGACGTTGTCGTGTAGTTCTAAATCTAGAGGGACTATTACGCCCTGAAATTTGGGGGAAGAGCTGAAAAGGGGTCATGTTCTATTTTGCATTAGTTATCTGCTGATGTATAGCAAATGACCTTAATATTCAGAGGCTTAAAATGTTTACAAACATATTATCTCATAGTTTCTGCGGTGGGAGTTTGGGAGTGTCTTCACTGGCTGGTTCTGGCTTGGGATTTCCCATGCAGTTGTGGTCAAGATGTGAACTGGAGTTGTAGGCATCTGAAGGTTGGACTGGAATTGGGGGTCTGTGATCGAGGGGGCTCACACGCACGGCTAGAAAGTTAGTGCTGGCTGTTGGTGGAAGGCCTGCAATCTTCACTATGATCTCTCTATGCAGCTGGGGTATCCTCACAACACGCTGGCTAGCTTGCCAAGGTGACTGGTCTGAAAGAAAGCAAGCTGAAAAGCGCAATGCCTCAGAAGTCACACTTCCTCATTTCTGCAATGTCTTTTTTTTTTTAAGATGTATTTATTTCACACAGAGAGAGACAGCAGGAGTGGAAGGAGCAGAGGGAGAGAGAATCTCAAGTAGACTCCGCCTCACTCAGCGTGGAGCCCGATGCAGCGCTTGACTTCACAACCATGAGATCTCGACCTGAGTGGAAACCAAGAGTTGGATGTTCAACTGACTGTGTCACCCAGGCACCCCTGCAATGGCCTTTAGATTATACAAGCCAGCCCTATGTGTTGTGGGGGGAGACTCTTCAGAGGAGCTATCATCAGGAGGGGAGCATCACTGGAGACATGCTGGAGTCTGGTTACACAGAAGGAGATGAAGAGGGATTGCAGCCAGCAATTCATTTTAGGGTTTTCTGGATTAAGCACAGGGTATTAATTTTTGGTGACCTGTGACCATACCTGGGCATAAGGCCCTGAACTCCTACACTCAAAGCCCCCCATCATCCTTTATGCCAATGGTGCCACTGGAAACCCTGAATTCGTTAAAGGTGTTCTGAGATACCAATCTCCCCAGGCCGTGGGGAAACTGAGCCAGGCTTGAGGTAGACAGGGACAACTGAGCAAATATTATTTTCTGTGTGTTCTGTAAATATGTGCAAACTGTATATGCCTAATATATGAAAATATCTACTCTCAATTATTAGGAAGGTCCCCTTGCCAAGGTGCCAAAAAGAGCATTAGGCTCCCATTCTCTGCATGATGCAATGTTCAATATAAGCCCAGTAAGTCAATGTGTTAATAGTGCTGTTCAGATATTCTGGAAATCAGTCATCTGTGGTCTCCCAATGCTGTAAAGTACCAGAAGACATGAACTTTAATCTCCTGCTATAGTTATAGGTTTATTTACTTCTCATTTTCAGTTGTGCCAATTTTTCCTTTGTATATTTTATTTTATTTATTATTTTTATTGTTACGTTAATCACCATATATTACATCATTAGTTTTTGATATAGTGTTCCATGATTCATTATTTGCTTATAATAACACCCTGTGCTCCATGCAGAACGTGCCCTCTTTAATACCCATCACCAGGCTAACATCCCCCCACCCCCGCCCCTCTAGAACCCTCAGTTTGTTTTTCAGAGTCCATCGTATCTCATGGTTCATCTCCCCCTCCGATTTCCCCCCTTTCTTTCTTCCCCTCCTGCTATCTTCTTCTTCTTCTCCTTTTTTTTAAACATATAATGTATTATTTGTTTCAGAGGTACAGATCTGTGATTCAACAGTCTTGCACAATTCACAGCACTCACCATAGCATATACCCGCCCCAATGTCTATCACCCAGCCACCCCATCCCTCCCACCCCCCACCACTCCAGCAACCCTCAGTTTGTTTCCTGAGATTAAGAATTCCTCATATCAGTGAGGTCATATGATACATGTCTTTCTCTGATTGACTTATTTTGCTCAGCATAACACTCTCTAGTTCTATTCACGTCATTGCAAATGGCAAGATTTTATTCCTTTTGATGGCTGCATAATATTCCATTGTGTATATATACCACATCTTCTTTATCCATTCATCTGTCAATGGACATCTTGGCTCTTTCCACAGTTTGGCTATTGTGGACATTGCTGCTATAAACATTGGGGTGCACGTACCCCTTTGGATCCCTACATCTGTATCTTTGGGGTAAATACCCGGTAGTGCAATTGCTGGATCATATAATAGCTCTATTTTTAACTTTTTGAAGAACCTCCATACTGTTTTCCAGAGTGGTTGCACCAGCTTGCATTCCCACCAACAGTGTAGGAGGGTTCCCCTTTTGTGCATCCCCGCCAACATCTGTCGTTTTCTGACTTGTTAATTTTAGCCATTCTGACTGGTGTGAGGTGATAGCTCATTGAGGTTTTGATTTGGATTTCCCTGATGCCGAGTGATATTGAGCACATATTCATGTGTCTGTTGGCCGTTTGGATGTCTTCTTTGGAGAAATGTCTGTTCATGTCTTCTGCCCATTTCTTGATTGGATCATTTGTTCTTTGGGTGTTGAGTTTAAGAAGTTCTTTATAGATTTTGGATACTAGCCCTTTATCTGCTATGTCATTTGCAAATATCTTCTCCCATTCTGTCGGTTGTCTTTTGGTTTTGTTGACTGTTTCTTTTGCTGTGCAAAAGCTTTTTATCTTGATGGGGTCCCAATAGTTCATTCTTGCCCTTGCTTCCCTTGCCTTTGGCGATGTTTCCAGGAAGAAGTTGCTGCGGCTGAGGTCGAAGAGGTTGCAGCCTGTGTTCTCCTTTAGGATTTTGATGGACTCCTGTCTCACGTTTAGGTCTTTCAACCATTTGGAGTCTATTTTTGTGTGTGGTGTAAGGAAATGGTCCAGTTTCATTCTTCTGCATGTGGCTGTCCAATTTTCCCAACACCATTTGTTGAAGAGATTGTCTTTATTCCATTGGACAGTCTTTCCTGCTTTGTCAAAGATTAGTTGACCATAGAGTGGAGGGTCCATTTCTGGGCTCTCTATTCTGTTCCATTGATCTATGTGTCTGTTTTTGTGCCAGTATCATACTGTCTTGATGATGACAGCTTTGTAATAGAGCTTGAAATCCGGAATTGTGATGCCGCCAGCTTTGCTTTTCTTTTCCAACATTCCTCTGGCTATTCGGGGTCTCTTCTGGTCCCATACACATTTTAGGATTATTTGTTCCATTTCTTTGAAAAAAGTGGATGGTATTTTGATGGGGATTGCATTGAATGTGTAGATTGCTCTAGGTAGCATTGACATCTTCACAATGTTTGTTCTTCCAATCCATGAGCATGGAACGTTTTTCCATTTCTTTGTGTCTTCCTCAATTTCTTTCATGAGTAATTTATAGTTTTCTGAGTACAGATCCTTTGCCTCTTTGGTTAGATTTATTCCTTGGTATCTTATGGTTTTGGGTGCAATTGTAAATGGGATCGACTCCTTAATTTGTCTCTCTTCTGTCTTGTTGTTGGTGTATAAGAATGCCACTGATTTCTGCGCATTGATTTTATATCCTGTAACTTTACTGAATTCCTGTATGAGTTCTAGCAGTTTTGGGGTGGAGTCTTTTGGGTTTTCCACATAAAGTATCATATCATCTGCAAACAGTGAGAGTTTGACTTCTTCTTTGCTGATTCGGATGCCTTTTATTTCTTTTTGTTGTCTGATTGTTGTGGCTAGGACTTCTAATACTATGTTGAATAGCAGTGGTGATAGTGGACATCCCTGCCGTGTTCCTGACCTTAGGGGGAAAGCTCTCAGTTTTTCCCCATTGAGAATGATATTCGCTGTGGGTTTTTCATAGATGGCTTTTATGATATTGAGGTATGTACCCTCTATCCCTACACTGTGAAGAGTTTTGATCAAGAAGGGATGCTGTACTTTGCCAAATGCTTTTTCTGCATCTATTGAGAGGATCATAAGGGTTCTTGTTCTTTCTTTTATTAATGTATTGTATCACACTGATTGATTTGCAGATGTTGAACCAAACTTGCAGTCCAGGGATAAATCCCACATGGTCATGGTG
Organism: Zalophus californianus; assembly: GCF_009762305.2. Taxonomy (NCBI): domain Eukaryota; kingdom Metazoa; phylum Chordata; class Mammalia; order Carnivora; family Otariidae; genus Zalophus; species Zalophus californianus. The sequence goes on along the minus strand of NC_045604.1, from coordinate 62,182,549 downwards.
AATAATCCTTTTAATGTACTGTTGGATCCTATTGGCTAGTATTTTGGTGAGAATTTTTGCATCCGTTTTCATCAAGGATATTGGTCTGTAATTCTCCTTTTTGATGGGGTCTTTGGTTTGGGAACCAAGGTAATGGCTTCATAAAACGAGTTTGGAAGTTTTCCTTCCATTTCTATTGTTTGGAACAGTTTCAGGAGAATAGGTATTAATTCTTCTTGAAATGTCTGATAGAATTCCCCTGGGAAGCCATCTCGCCCTGGGCTTTTGTTTGTTGGGAGATTTTTGATGACTGCTTCAATTTCCTTAGTGGTTATAGGTCTGTTCAGGTTTTCTATTTCTTCCTGGTTCAGTTTTGGTAGTTGATATATCTCTAGGAATGCACCCATTTCTTCCAGGTTATCTAATTTGCTGGCATTGAGTTGCTCATAATATGTTCTTATAATTGTTTGTATTTCTTTGGTGTTGGTTGTGATCTCTCCTCTTTCGTTCATGATTTTGTTGATTTGGGTCATTTCTCTTTTCTTTTTGATAAGTCTGGCCAGGGGTTTATCAATCGTGTTAATTCTTTCAAAAAAACCAGCTCCTAGTTTTGTTGATCTGTTCTACTGTTCTTTTGGTTTCTATTTCATTGATTTCTGCTCTGATCTTTATTATTTCTCTTCTCCTGCTGGCTTTAGGCTTTATTTGCTGTTCTTTCTCCAGCTCCTTTAGGTGTAGGGTTAGATTGTGTAGTTGAGACCTTTCTTGTTTCTTGAGAAAGGCTTGGATTGCTATCTACTTCCCTCTCAGGACTGCCTTTGCTGCATCCCAAAGATTTTGAACAGTTGTGTTTTCATTTTCATTGGTTTCCAATAATTTTTTTAATTCTTCTTTAATTCCTGGTTGACCCATTCATTCTTTAGTAGGATGCTCTTTAGCCTCCATATATTTGAGTTCTTTCCGACTTTCCTCTTGTGATTGAGTTCTAGTTTCAAAGCATTGTGGTCTGAAAATATGCAGGGAATGATCCCAATCTTTTGGTACCAGTTGAGACCTGATTTGTGACCTAGGATGTGATCTATTCTGGAGAATGTCCTGTGGGCACTAGAGAAGAATGTGTATTCTGTTGCTTTGCGATGGAATGTTCTGAATATATCTGTGAAGTCCATTTGATCCAGTGTGTCATTTAAGGTCTTTATTTCCTTGTTGATCTTTTGCTTAGATGATCTGTCCATTTCAGTGAGGGGGTTGTTAAAGTCCCCCACTATTATTGTATTGTTGTTGATGTGTTTCTTTGCTTTAGTTATTAACTGCCTTATATAATTGGCTGCTCCTATGTTAGGGGCATAGATATTTACAATTGTTAGATCTTCTTGTTGGATAGACCCTTTATGTAGGATATAGTGTCCTTCCTCATGTCTTATTACAGTCTTTGGTTTAAAATCTAATTTGTCTCCTATAAGGACTGCCACCCCAGCTTTCTTTTGGTGTCCATTAGCATGGTAAATTGTTTTCCACCCCTTCACTTTCAATCTGGGGGTGTCTTTGTGTCTAAAATGAGTCTCTTGCAGACAGCATATTGATGGGTCTTGTTTTTCTATCCAATCTGATAGCCTGCGTCTTTTGATTTTCAGATTTCTGGTGGTTCGATGTAGCCCAATTTTTATAGCCATGAAGTCATCTCTAATGTGTAATCTAAATTGCCCTCCCTTAATCAAAAAATGTTACCACTGTCCAGCCAGCCTTTAGTGAAAAAGGGGCAAACTTTGAGAGGTCCTTCTCAATCACTATTGCCTCTAACAAGTACATAGTGTTGGAATTTTGATTTGAGTCCCAGATGCCATTAACAATGGGTCACTTTCTTTGTCTGAACCTCTGTTTCCTTTTGTATATCAGTTTTCATCTATAAAGTGGGGATAATATTGCACCTATTTCATAGAGTTATTATGAATGTTCAAGGAGATAATCCTTTTAGTAACCTGGTACATAGAAAACACTTAGAAAATGTTAACTATTGTTCTAGAATGCACTATTCGTGTGCACTCAAAGACCATGGGAACACCTTGTCCCTCCTCTTTTAGATGATACAGATTTTTACTCTCAAAAAACCTTGGCCTGTTAGGCTATGGGCTTTGGGGACATTTAAAGCATAATAATCTCTATTGGAGTACTTTTTCTGCTACTAACAAGCTGCACGATTTGGGGCTTAATCTTGCTAAGCCTAAATTTCTTTTTCTACAAAGTGAGGATAATAATATCTACCCCATATGTTTGTTGGAGGATTAAGTGAGCTAATGTATGCAACTTTCTTAGCAAGATACCTAAATAAATTGGCTGATGGTGGTTCCTGCCTTACTAAGGAAAATGGCTCTCCTCACTATCCCTATGGATAAATTCACCTTCAGCAAGCAAGTTATACACACCTTATAGCAATGTCCTCACGAGCTGTGGCTCCTGGGATTGTGAACAGACACCTGACTCAAGGTACACAAATTAACTCGGTGTAAAAAGAAACATGCCTAAGAAAAATTAGTTGAACCAATCAAATAGTTGCTTTTGGAAATCTTAATTGGGAAAATACCCGGAAATTAACTGTCAGCGATGGAATAACAGAATGGGAGACATAATGAGATACAGTCCAGACCATGAAGGAACATGACAGAGTTAAATTAGGAATAAGCAGAGCTGTAATCACAAAAGAAGATATACAAAATAGAAGCCAAGGAGGCCAGCAAGAGGAGCCTAGAAGGAACATTGGAAAGTATTTGAGCTCCTTTACACTGGAATACTTGGTATAAGATCCACGACATTTTGCCACTAATCCTGCCCCCTAGAGCATCCTCTTTCTGAGACCAGGTCAAACTTTGTTTTCGTCCTCAGCTTCCCAAGTAGCCCTCCCGTCCCTTATCTACAATGTTCTCTCTTCTCCCTCCCTCCCTTTTCCTTTCTTGAGTTAATCTGTGTGAGTCTCTGTTCCTGGCATCTGAGCCTAACTGGCATATGGGCACATGGGAGACCTTCAATACGTAATGAATATTATGATTAGGTTGGAATGCAAGAGGCATTGTGACTTAAGCTGGTAAAACCCACAAATAGAAGATATGGTAAGACAATTGAAGGGGAATTCCAAGAGACTGTGTTCAAATACAGAGTTTAAGCATTAGAAACACTCAAAACTCCAAGGTTAGTAGGGTGAAATCACAGGGAAACAGTAGTAGAAATAAGACTGTAATGTCTTAGTAAGAAACACCAATTATGAATTACCCTGTTTGGAGAAAGAGTGTATGAACAGGAGGGGTGGCTGGTCAGCATAGAAAAAAGTACAAAAGCCTGATCTAGCAGTGTTTTTTAGTACCATCGAGGAAGAGAGACAATAAATTCTGGATACATGCATTTTCCAGTTACTGGGGAAAAGTACCAGAGCAGAGGTGATTCTCCAGTTCTCACCAGAACTAGGCAGAATATCCCATAAGGCTATCCATTTCTTTGGCTTCAATTTCATCCTCACAAAGTAATCTTTGGGTTGCTGTTTTGGCTTTCCATGTATTCTGACATTATGAGATAGTATCAGGATAGAAGACACATGCATTCAAATGGCAGAAAAAGAAACCTTTCTTCTGTAAAGCAAATATGTGGTTGGTCTAGTTTGTACATGTCAGACTTTGTGAACATGATAGGTGGAAGCCAGTCTCTTTGATTAGGACCAAGTCTATGGAACTGAAGAGGCTGGGAGACAAGCTTCTTGGAGTAAACGTAACATGATGCCCCTCTGAGCAATATGTTGGTAGAAGTCTTATAACCTTGTGTGATATAATAAAAATATATATTTGAGGTTTGTTCAGACAATGATGTCTAAAAGAAAAGACTGAATTGAATAGCCTAGCCAAGAAGTCTCTGTTTCTGGGAAAAAGAAGCTGTAGGTTTGGTGGTGTGAAGTAATACAAAATACATATTTGATTTTATGTCCTTGGTGTCTGGCACAGAGCTCCTAAAACTGTTAGATCTCCTGAGGGGTGAGTGCCTTGGTAGCTAATGAGATGACTCTCGGTGGGGTCCTCAGGAGAGCCTCAGGATGGGTGGCTGGTCATCAGAAAGACCAAGCCACAATTGGAGGCTTAGAACTTTCCGCCCTTTAAATTCTGAATTAGGGGGCGCCTGGGTGGCTCAGTCATTAAGCATCTGCCTTCGGCTCGGGTCATGATCCCAGGGTCCTGGGATCGAGCCCCGCATCGGGCTCCCTGCTCAGCGGGAAGCGTGCTTCTCCCTCTCCCGCTCCCCCCTGCTTGTGTTCCCTCTCTCACTGTCTCTCTGTCAAATAAATAAAATCTTAAAAAAAAAAAAAAACCAAAATCCTTGAGGTATTACAGACAGGCTTTGGTTTGTTTACATAGCCTACTAAGGCATTAAACCCACCTCATTTTGTTTTAAGATTTTATCTATTTATTTGAGAGAGAATGAGAGAAAGAGTACATGAGTGGGGTGGGGAGGGGCAGAGGGAGAAGCAGACTCCTCACTGAAGGGGAAGCCCAATGCAAGGCTTGATCCTGGGACTCCCGGATGACCTGAGCTGAAGGCAGCCACTTAACCAACTGAGTCACCCAGGTGCCCCTAAGTCCACCTCATTTAATGACCTCCTTGTTTAATTAACTTAACCAAGCTCATAAACTGTAGGTCCAGCATTCAAACTTACTTCTTTTTATGTTAGCTCCAACATTTCCTTCCAGTAGGTGACAGAAACTCCAGGTAACCACGAATCAGAGTAGCGAGTAGCCCACTCAAAGCAAGAAAGGGGCATTATCTGTGCCAAAGTGTTCGGGGGCACATTCCAGTGGCACTGTGTGGGTAAAGAATATGATTCTAGGACAGAGTCAAGAGCAGAATAGGGCCCGGGATCCACCCACGTGCGCAGAAAAACATTTTCCTGGGAATACTGCAATATATCTATCCCAAGATTCCTCTTCTCAATCATAAAGTAGTCTTGAAGTCATTGGGAATGCGAAGTGTGCAGTGTGCAGTCAACTGGAGAAAATCAGCCTCTCCCATTAAGCTTGGTTGGAAGATTGGATATAGAAAAAAGCATAGAAAAATATTTCTCCTTTTGATACAAGACAGAATGTTTTCAAGGGGTTTTAAGACACATATATCTGATGAACCATAGAATGTATATATGAGAGACAGAATGTATATATGAGAGTTCCTTGGCTCCTTCCAAAACCTGTTAATTTATTCCTATATCTTCAACCCTGCATTTAGCCTTACCCAGAATTCTCCTTTTCACATCTAATCTCCCCTCTATGTTTTAAAAGAATACCATTGACTACTATTTTTATTTCTATTTTTTTGTTCTAATAAATAAATAGCTATTTATTGAGGGCTTACTATATTCCAGGCACTGTGGTGTTTTTCGTTTATCATCCTAGCTTCTTTCCCCAAACTCTATGAAGTACTTATTATTATTATTATCATTATTATTATCATTATCCATCGGACCAATGAGGAAACAGAGGCTTGGTGGGAAATAGCAGATTTGCCTCCAGATTGTCCATCTCTGCTGACAACAAGCTCATCTGCCCCAACACAGCCCTGTCTGCACCTATGAACACTGGGGCCCTCTCCAGTCCCGATCATCTCTCCCCCCTGTACTTCCTTCCTTCACTGGTTTTCTTCCTTTGGAAAAACTGTTTCTTCTCTGGGATCAAGAACCATCCTGTGGCTGCAGATCTTTCTCCTAAGGAGCTCTCTGGGGTTGCTCCAGCTCAGATCTCTCACCATTGACTTTTTCCTACACACTTCACACATCTCTAGTGGAATGTTCCCTGGCAAGGTGAAAGCAATAGGTCCAAATGATGCTCATTACCAACTCTTCCTTTTTCATTTCCCCATCACTGTGGATGACATTCCCATAGGTTGGGCTTCAAACCTGGGAATGGCCCAGGACCTCTGGGTCACCCAGCACTAGCCTGGTGGCTTCCTCCCCTATATGCACATCATGAGATTGGCCAGAAACATGGCAGGGCCAGAGAGACACAGCCTTGCCTGACACCCTTTCTATCCCCGCTGGGAGAGCACCGGCACCCACGCCATTCAAGGGTCCACCGGTTAAGCTTCTCTTTCCTTGTCTCTCTTGCCACAAGTCTCTGCTGATTGCCCCTCCTATACCCATTTCCCTCTTTGGTCCATTGACATCTGGACGCACTTTCCATGGCTAGCACTGACTAGTGTCGTGCATGTTTATTACAAATGTGTGCTAGCATCCTTCCTGTTTATGTTCTGTGTCTTGATGTTTGCCCTGTGCTTACCAGTTGGGCTGCCAGCTTGACCCATGACGACAGGAGCAATAAACAGCTGGGGCACCGAGCAGTGTCCTGGCCTGGGCTCAGCCGCAGAGAGCTCGCCATGCTTTGGGTCGTGCTCCAGCCCCACTACCTGTGTGGGGCAAGGACTCCCTGCTCACAACCTGCCCCCCCGCACTGCCACAACCGGGCAATGCTTCGATTTGTCGATCCTCCTTCCACCGCATCTGGCTGCTCTGGGTCCATTAGGCATTCTCATCATACCTGCCACGTTCCAATTCTGTGCAGCAGCCACAGGTTGCCTTCTGAATGGGGTACGAGGCCGAGGCGTGGGCGCTGATGTGGGACCGGCTCCTGAAAGCAGTTCACTGAAAAATGCTCAGAGACACACACACTGTTAGGAAGTGGGTGTCATTATAGATTTCCATTTCTGCGGAGACTTCATTGAGTGAGACCTTGAGAGAAAACATGAAAAGCACTTTATCTTTTAGGAGGTTCAGGGGGAAGGTAGCAGCCCTGAATATTTACCCAAAGGGGGAAAAGGAAAGAAATCTTGCAAAATTGCACTCTCTCAAATACAAATGAAACTAAATCCCTTGAGGAAATTAAAATACTACGCGCTGTGTATGGAAAACCTAAAAGGATCTTACTCTGTGTTAACAACCCAGACCCACAGTCCTCCACTCTCTCTCATCCTCGTAAGCATTTTAACTCCTCAGGTAAGCCTTTTAACTTGCCCCACACTCCCCTTTGCCTGCAGCTGACTGAGCCTTCACATGAAAGCACTTTGGACAAATGCTTCTCTGACACGTTTTATCTTCAAACCATCGTGCACCCCCGGGTTCCTAATGATACAGCCTGCGTTCCCCACAGATATCTCAGGATACTTCTTATGCATCTAGCCTTGATGTCATCTGAACATCAGTGTGTGAACATAGGGAACGGCTTTGACCTCCCTCCGAATCAGGGAGATGTGAGCATGTATGTGCGAAGGTGCAGGAACAAGCAAATAAACACAAATATCACAGGAAATCACTCCAAAGTCAGTAGGTAATATCTTCATTTTTCAACAGAGAACAGAGCAACGCCCCAAAAGCACAAGATGAAGTAATGCTCTTCATGTGTATTTGTTCAAAAATATTCAGAAGTCATTTTCTCTACAATTAATAGCCTTGTGCATACATTATTTCTTTTATTTTCTTCTTTTGCCACTGGGGAAGAATCCTAGAAATTGCATTACTGAGTTGGAAGGTAAATGGATATAATTTTTTCCCACTGTATGGAGTATTATTTTAAAACTAATAGCTCAGTGACAATATAAAGATGTTTTTGTTTTGTTCTTGGAGCTTCAGGTTCAAAACAGATCAATGGGAACCAGGTGTGCTGAGCTGTGCAGTCACTCGGGAACCCAGGCTGTTGGGGGCTCCATGCAGCACGCCAGCTTCACCAGCAGGGAAGACAGCTCGTGAAGAACATGCTTTGTCCACTCAGAGACATAGATCACGTCTGCTCGTGACCCATTGACCAGAACTTGTCACATGAAATGCTGGCCCACAAAGGGTCAGGATTGGGGGGACAGCAAATCCCGGTTATCTGGAGAGCAGTTGCTACTCACAACCACTTCATCTTTGAGATCACGTGCCAAGATTCTGAAGCAGAAATGCTCATCAAAGAGCTGTTTATTGCAGAAAGAAGGTGGGGGAGAAGAATAGAAGAAAGAAAAGAGATACATTTAGAGGCCTAACAACAGGAAAAGGTTAAATATATGATGGATCGGGCACACAAAGGCAAAGCTGAGTGATACGAATTAGGGCATAAATTCTTGGAGTCTGAGTGCCCAGGTATCTATTCTGTTTCTCTCACTATCTAGATATGTGGACTTGGATATATTACTTAAGCTAGACTTTGATTTCTTCAGCTATCTAGTGAGGATAATAATACCGACTTCTTATGGTTATTATGATGATACAATTTAAAAAGAATTTAACATGCTTAGCACATGGCTGGGTCTAGCAAACAATATATTATTGCTTTTCAGGCACTAAATTATGCTTAAAAATATTTACTGACATGGAAGGGTGCCCACATGATTTTGAATGAAAAAGAAGCCTCAGAACTCTTTGCTTGGTATAATAAAGGTTATTTAAAAATCACAAATATATGTATAGAAAAATCTGGAATGTAAACATTATAACTTCACTTTATGCTTTTCTGGATTTTGTGTAACAAAATCAAATTCCATTAAGAAAAGATAGGAATTATGCTTAGATTACATGTAATCTAATCTCTTAACCTCTTAACCTCTTCCTGACGTTCGCCAAAAAGGCCTCTGCCTTCAACAGCTGGTTTGAAAACGCTGAAGAGGATCTGACCGATCCCGTGCGTTGCAACTCCCTGGAGGAGATCAGAGCTTTGCGCGAGGCCCACGACGCCTTCCACTCATCCCTCAGCTCTGCCCAGGCCGACTTCAGCCAGCTGCCCGAGCTGGACCACCAGATCAAGAGCTTCCGGGTGGCCTCCAACCCCTACACCTGGTTCACCATGGAGGCCCTGGAGGAGACGTGGAGGAACCTGCAGAAGATCATCAAGGAGCGGGAGCTGGAGCTGCAGAAGGAGCAGTGCCGGCAGGAGGAGAACGACAAGCTGCGCCAGGAGTTCGCCCAGCACGCCAACGCCTTCCACCAATGGATCCAGGAGACCAGAACGTATCTCCTCGATGGGTCCTGCATGGTGGAAGAATCTGGGACCTTGAAATCCCAGCTCGAAGCTACCAAACGCAAGCACCAGGAGATTCGAGCCATGAGAAGTCAGCTCAAGAAGACTGAGGACCTGGGGGCGGCCATGGAGGAGGCCCTGATCCTGGACAACAAGTACACAGAGCACAGCACTGTGGGCCTGGCCCAGCAGTGGGACCAGCTCGACCAGCTGGGCATGCACATGCAGCACAACCTGGAGCAGCAGATCCAGGCCAGGAACACAACCGGAGTGACTGAGGAGGCCCTCAAAGAATTCAGCATGATGTTTAAACACTTCGACAAGGACAAGTCGGGCCGGCTGAACCACCAGAAGTTCAAGTCCTGCCTGCGCTCCCTGGGTTATGACCTGCCCATGGTGGAGGACGGGGAGCGCGACCCCGAGTTCGAGGCAATCCTAGACACCGTGGATCCAAACAGGGACGGCCACGTCTCCCTGCAAGAATACATGGCCTTCATGATCAGCCGTGAAACGGAGAATGTTAAATCCAGCGAGGAGATCGAGAGGGCCTTCCGGGCCCTGAGCTCCGAGGGAAAGCCCTACATGACCAAGGAGGAGCTGTACCAGAGCCTGACTCGGGAACAAGCTGACTACTGCGTCTCCCACATGAAGCCCTACGTGGACGGCAAAGGCCGTGAACTCCCCACCGCCTTCGACTACGTGGAGTTCACCCGCTCGCTCTTCGTGAACTGATCCCGCCCCCCTGCCTTGCCTGGCCCACGCTGCTTGCCCTGCTGTCGCCTTGCTGCATGTCACCTCCTCTCTGTGCCCACGTATTCCAGTGTCACTCTCCACTGCAAGCTTATGTCCGCTTAGCTTGGGGGTAAGACTTAGTAGAAAGGATGCTTCACTAAGCCACTCCCAGTCCAGTGGCACCCGCCCTGTTGCTGTGGGGACCTGGATTCCTGTTGTGAAGCCAGCGGCCCCATTCCGCCTCGAGAAATCGAAGCAGCTGGCTGCTCCTTTCCTGTTCTCCCCACTTCATTTTGTTTTCATGTAAAAGACCAATAAATGACACTCCCCCCCAAAAAAAAGAAAAGATAGGAATTACGCTTAGATTAGATGTACAGCATGAGCCAAATTGCCTGTAGTATGAGCTTTCCTTCTACTGTTTCTTGTTCCTATGGCTCATTGGGGAGACTGAATCTATGTCTCCGGTTATACTTATAAAAATGTGAAATTTTATGTTCCAGGAAACTAGCCCTCCATGCAAGCAAATACATACTGCCCATGCCCGAGGACTCTGGCAAATCTCATGGTTATTTTGAAAAGAAATTAGAGTGTGCTTGTAAGACACAATTGCATGCACTTTTCTGTTTTAATTGTAATGTCATTCTGAAATTCTGCTGCTCATTTCTGGCAACATCTTCCTATGAACAGTTGCTGCGGTCACCTCCCGTCACTATGTGGTACCCTACCTTCAAAGAATTCTCTGCCTCTAAGGGATCTAAGAGAAAAATAATTTGCAGTCTATGTGGTATTCGTATTTCAATTGTCCTATGACTGCCACTACTCATTAAGAGGTTATAACCCTATGTTCATGCCATTAAATGTGATTTCAAGTTTAACATCTTTCCCTGAACAACTATGGGTTCTGAAATTTTAAAATAAATTGAGATGCATTTTTATCTTTACAAAAACATGCTCTGTTTGCTAGGTAATTGTAGAATTTTCACTTAATGACAATAACGTAGTATTTGATATGCCCACTACTAATAATGACGTGATTCTCAATAGCTAAAGTAAATGTCAGTCATTGTGCACCAATTGTAGAGTATCATTTGTTATATGAGATAATGAGGAATAGAACTGAAAGCCCTTTTCCCATTTTGAAAGAGGAGAGAATCCATAGAATCCTACAGATATTTCAATTTACCAACTCTAACTTCACTATTGGCTCTTCACGACTTTTTCTTTACAAAATCAATAACATTGTAGCATTTATTATTATCCATTAAAAAGATTCACTTGCTAACTCCCATTTGTTACCCTTTTGTATGTGTATCCTTCATATAGTTAGTACATTTGGTGCAAGGTCATTTCTTCTCCTTCATTATCACCATCTACTAAGAAACTCATGCTTTTGGGTGATCAAAAAAATTATTCATCAATCATGAGAAAGTCAATACACATTTTACAATTTCAAGATTGGAAGGAATACCAAGAAAAATGTTTGTTTTAGTGTTAAAGTTTGAAATAAAATTATCTTCTATTTCCTTTTTTTTTAATTATGGTATAGCAAGGAAGACATCAAACTGAAGGTCAGCACTTTGGGGAAACTAGCTCTATGACCTTTGGAAGGTTATCTGATATCTCTGTGTCTTAATTTTCCTCATCATTAAAACTGGAGAAGAAAAAAAAGGCTATTAGGATTCTTCCCAGTTCTAAATTTCTATGGCTCTACATGCATTTGGGCTTCCAAGGATCAGCTCTGAAAACCATATTTTTAAAATTTGCATAGTAGAATCTAATTTGAACTGACATAAGGGACTTATAGTCAAATTATTCCACTTATGGTTAGTATTTATATGTTTTACTGCAAAAACATTAATGTGTTTAATTATGGGAGCTATCCCAGACACTACTGGGGTTGTTATACAACATGTGGTCTATAAGTCATATTACTTTTTTAAGTAGGGAAAATTCTGAATTCTAAAACATATTCAGCATCAGGATTTGGATAAGGGATGAATTTTAAACTTCTATTTACTGAATAACTGCTTTGTGTGAGGCTTTATGCTAGCTACTGGAGAAATAGTCCCAGTTCTCAAAGTATACATTCTAATGGTGGGGGAAAGATAATAAATAAGTAAAAAATAATAATAATCAAATCATTACCAATCTTGGTGTTATCAAAGAAATAAACAGTGTGATAGAGAATAAGTTAAGGTTGGACGAGCTAGTTTAGTTAGGTCAGTTTTCCCCTTGGCCTCACTGAAGAAGTCATCTTTCACTGAGTACTAAAGGTTGAGCTAGAATAAGCCATCAGAGTCAAGGATGAGTATTCTAGGCAGAGGGAGGAGAAAGCTTGGCTTGCTCTGGAAACAAAAACATGCTCCTTGAATCAGGAAAGAAACTGAAAATGTAATGAGGTTGAAGAAGTTATTTTAACTATGAACAGAATTTAGATTTTATTCTAAGTTCCATGGGTAGCCATTGAAAAGATTTGAAGAGAGGAATGGCATGATTATAACTGTGCCTTTCAGAGATCCTTCTAGAACTTCCTCTTCCAGCAATAGCAGACCAGGTAATTTAGAGTAACTACCTGAACTGTAAGTAAACCAAACCTCCATTTATCCTAGACCTTAAATTTTTCTTACAAATAAAATTCCAATAACTATACATGGAACACAACAAAACATAACCAGACACAGTAAAACACACACACACACACACACACACACACACACACACACACACACACACACACATACGCACAAATATGGGGGGAAAAGGGAAAAGAACCACTGGGGCTCCAGATATCATAACCATATTTCACAGATTTTAACTATACTTAATATGTTCTTGTCTAGGTAGATAATGTTAGCCAAGAACTAAAAACAATAAAAAGTGACATAGATTTGAAAAAAACCAAGTAGAAACTTTAAAATTAGAAAATACAATAACAGAAGCTTAAAAACTTAATGGGTGGGGTTTAATAGAAGATTGTACATGCCCGAAGAGAGAATTAATAGGCTGGGATTGGAGTCAAAAGAAAATACCCAGAGTGATGCATAAGAAGACAAAAAGAATTCACATACACACATGAACACACGCACACACTAAATACATCACAGTAAAGCTGAAGTACAACAATGTTAAAAAGAAAATCTTTAAAGAAGCTAGAGAAAAAGTTCAGATTGCATTAAAAAGAGCAACCACTGTCACTTGACTTCCCAACTAAAAAAGTTGTTGATAGAAGATAATGAAATGCCATCTTCAAAATGGTGAGAGAAAATAACCGCTAACCTAGGGCATATAACCATAGATTATGGAATCATTGAAAAATAGTAACATGATATTATGAACAGCTTTATGCCAATGCATTTGAAACTTTAATTAAAAGTAATAAATATGCATAGAAAAGCACCAACCTAACAGAAATGTCGTAAAAGGAAATAGAAAGCCTGTGTATTCCTATAATGATTAAAGACACTGAATCCATAACTGAAATTTGGTCCAGATAATTTCACTAGGAAATTCTGCCAAACATTTAAGGAATAAATAATGTCAATGATACACAAAGTCTCCCAGAAAAAAAAAAAAAAAGAGAGAACACTCTCAAACTTGTATTTTGAAGCCAGCATAATTTTGATGCCAAAACCCAGCAGGGATATTACAAGAATTTCAGAAAATTTTCAGAAAAAATTTATATGTGAATGAAATGGAAAAGTCAGCAAACGGAATTTAGTAACATATAAGAAGGATAAAGCGTGACCAAGTTGTATTTATTCCATTAATGCATGGGTTTTGGTATTAGAAAATAAATCAGTGTAATTCTCTATATTGACAGAATAAAGGAAAATTATATGACTATCTCATCAGATGCAGATAAAGTGAAAAAATTTCATTTTGTTTTTGACAAAAGTCCCTATTCTTAACAAACTTAGAAGAAACATTTCCTTATCTTATATAGAATATCTCTTTAAAAACAACAACAACAACAACCTTACACCAAACATTAACTTTAAAGATGATATTGAAAACACCCCCTTTGAGATTAAGAACAAAACACTAATACCCACGATTAGCACTGTTCTACAATATACTGAATTCATACCCAGTACAGTATATCAAAAAAAAAAAAAAGAAGAAAAAAGAAAAGAAAGAAAGGAAAAGAAACATGAATAAAGATGGGTAAGAAAGAAAAAACAATCATGTTGTAAAGGAATTTGTCCTGTAAAGAGAGGGCTGGCCTTTGCCCAGACTCCAGAGGTAACCTCTAAACACTTGGAATTTCCTGAGTGGGAGGAAGGAGTCTCTTTGTTATTCATGGTGATCCCCTCAGATCCCACAGGATAGTTTTTACTAATGAGGTGATTCTTGGTGGACCCCTTGGGCTATGTCATATCATTCCCATCCCTGGAGATTCAATCAATCGTGCCTATGCAATGAAGCCCCAGCAAAAGTTCTGGACACAGAAGCTCAGTGAGCTTCCCTGGTTGGGAATATTCTGCATATTTTCACCCATAAGGCCAGGAAGAGGTAATGTCATCCACGGCTCCACAGGGAGAGGACAATATGAAGCTCCACACCTTCCCAGGCTCTGACCTATGTGTCTTATCCCTAAATGTTTTTTTTTAAAGATTTTATTTATTTATTTGAGAGAGAGAGTGAGAGAGAGAGAGCACATGAGAGGGGGGAGGGCCAGAGGGAGAAGCAGACTCCCCACTGAGCAGGGAGCCCGATGCGGGACTCGATCCAGGGACTCCAGGATCATGATCTGAGCCGAAGGCCGTCGCTTAACCAACTGAGCCACCCAGGCGCCCTCCCTAAATGGTTTTAACTTGTATCCTTTCCCCATAATAAACATGACTGTCACTATAATAGAGTTCTGAGTCTTTCTAACAAAGTTTCAAATCTGCAGTTGCTTCTGGGAAACCCCTCAACTTGCACTTGGTGTCAGAAGTCTTGGGCAGATGAGTGGATAAAGAAGATGTGGTCCATATATACAATGGAATATTACTCAGCCATCAGAGAGGATGCATACCCAACTTTTACGTCAACATGGAGGGGACCGGAGGAGATTATGCTAAGTGAAATAAGTCAAGCAGAGGAAGTCAATTATCACATGGTTTCACTTATTTGTGGAACATAAGGAATAGCATGGAGGACATTAGGAGAAGGAAGGGAAAAATGAAGGGGGGGAAATCAGAGGGGGAGACGAACCATGAAAGACTATGGACTCCAAGAAACAAACAGGGTTTTAGAGGGGAGAGGGGCTGGGGGGATGAGTTAGCCCAGTGATGGATATTAAGGAGGGCACATACTGCATGGAGCATTGGGTATTCTATGAAAACAATGAATCACAGATCACTACATCAAAAACTAATGATGTATTGTATGGTGACTAACATATCATAATAAAATAAAATTAAATTAAAAAAAAATCTATAAAAAAAAAAGTCTTGAGCAGACTTAGCAGTCTGGAGGACTGTGACTTTAGCCTTGAATTTGACTAACTCCACATCTTACTTACAAATGATATACTTGTATGCATAGAAAAATCTATAAATTGATAAATTATTAGATTAGTGAGTTTAGCAAGATCTATGGATTCATGGTCATAATAAAAATTCATTTGTATTAGTACCATCAACAAACACAAAATTTAAACATCAGATATATCATATACATAGGAATAAATTTCACAAAAGCTAAGCAAAATTTCTCTGTAGGAAACTATAAATGTTTTTAAGAGAAATTTTAAATGATCTGAATAAATTGAAAGATATACCACCTCCCTCGATTGAAAACACAATATTTTAGAAATGTTAATTGTCCATAAATTGATCTATAAATTCAATGTACTCCTAGCTGACTTCCCAAGTTTCTTTGTATGTCTTGATCAGCTAATTTGTAAGTCCACAGAGAAATATACAGGCAAAAATAAGCTAAAACACACTTGAAGAAGAATAGTATGAGAGAAATTGTTCCACTAGATAGCAGTATTCATTTAAAGTGGGTCAATATATTGTTGTATGGATAAACAAATAAAATAACAGAAAAGAGCAGAAGACCCAAAGATTGGGTCACTTATCTATTGATACTTGATTTATTACAAATGTGACATGGCAGAGCAGTTTGGAGAGACTAGCTCTCTTTAATAAATGGTCCTGGAACAATCAAATGCTCATCCAGACCTCCACTTTACTCCAAAAATCAATTCTAGACCCAAGGTTGAAAAGCAACATTTTTGGAGAGTAATATAGGATATATACATATCCTATATATATATGGAGAGAGAGAGAAATATAATTCAAAATCTCATGATAAGAAGATACTTTTTTTGAGAAAGAGAGAAAACACAAGGCAGGGGAGGGGGCAGAGGAAGAGAGAATCCTAAGCAGGCTCCATGCCCAGTATGGAGCCCAAAATGGGGCTCCATCTCATGACCCTGAGATCATGACCTGAGCCAAGATCATGACCTGAGCTGAAATCATGAGACAGAGCTTAACTGAGCCACTCAGTTACCCCAAGAAGATAGTTTTTAAACAAACAAAATACTAAAGTTAGTGAAAAAAATAATTGAATCCATTAAAAGAATGTGCTTCTATTAATTGAAAGTAATCACTAAAAAAAAGAAGGGTTTTGTTTGTTTTGTTTCTTAAATTCTACATATGAGTGAAGTCATATGGCATTTGTCTTTATCTCTCTTACTTATTTCACTTAGCAGTATCCTCTCTAAGTCTGTGTATGCTGTTGCAAATGGCAAGATCTCATTCCTTTTTATGAGTAATATTCCA
This sequence comes from Zalophus californianus, assembly GCF_009762305.2. NCBI lineage: Eukaryota > Metazoa > Chordata > Mammalia > Carnivora > Otariidae > Zalophus > Zalophus californianus. Next base: position 62,166,057 of record NC_045604.1, on the reverse strand, counting down.
GTGTGTGTGTATGTGTGTGGATGTGTCTTCTTTATCCATTCATCTATGGGTAGACACTTGGGTTGCAGAACTTAAGAAACAAAATGTTAAAAAACCAATGAAGAAAAAAGAGACAAACAGAAAAAAACAGACTTAAATACAGAAAGCAAACTGGTGGTTGTCAGAGGGGCAATGGTAAGGGGATGAGTGAAATAGGTAAAGGGGATTAAAAGTACACTTATTGTGATGAGCACTGAGTAATGTATAGAATTGTCAAATCATTATATTGTATACTTGAAACTAATATAATACTGTATGTTAACATTTCAATAAAAATATTTTTTTTCAAAAATATCTGGGATTTATTCTTAAAAAAAAGAAAAGGGAAGTCCTCTGAATGAGAGAAAATATTTGTAACATACATAACCAACTAAAGCACTCAAACATTGAACACATAAACAATTATAAATCAATAAGAAAAGTCAGATATCCCAAGAGAAAATTTGGCAAGAAATTTGAAAAGAAATTCCCAAAAGAGGGTATTTAAGTAGTCAGCAACCATATAAGAAGTCAACCTTATTAACATCAAGAAAATGTGAATTAAAACCACCATGAGATACCAAGAAATGATAAAAAGAAAATGACTGGAAATACCACATTGTTTGCAAAGATGTGGAGTAAAGGGTACTGTCACACACTGCTGGAAGAGGGTAAATGGGTACAGTCACTTTGGAAAGTTATCTTGACATTATTTTCTTTTTTTTTAAAAGATTTTATTTATTTATTTGACAGAGACACAGCGAGTGAGGGAACACAAGCGGGGGAGTGGGAGAGGGAGAAGCAGGCTTCCCGCCGAACAGGGAGTCCGATGCAGGGCTCGATCCCAGGACCCTGGGATCATGACCTGAGCTGAAGGCAGACGCTTAACGACTGAGCCACCCAGGCGCCCCCTGACATTATTTTCTAGAGTTTAGTATACACTTGACCCAGCAATTCTCTCCTAGGTATACACCCTAATAGATGCACAAATGCTCCAGACAGTGATGTGCCAGAACAAGTTTGCCCCAGGTCAGGAGTCATTATCAAATACTTACCAACTTACCACTGACTCCAGAAAAGATGCAGAATAATGTTCTTAGAACCATTATTTATAATATGCCAAAACAGAAACCATTCAAGTGTCATTCAAGGGTAGCATGGGTAAACTATTCATAAATATTAAAACCATGCAATACTATATGCAATAAACTGAATGAACCAGAGCTACACACAACCACACAGATAACTCTCCCAAGCATAATACTGAACAACAACAACAACAATAGAACAGTGAAACACAGAAGTATTTCTGTGGTACTATTTCATTTATATAAAGTTCAAAATTAGAGAACTCCGAATGTGCATTGCTACAAACTAAGGAGATAACAATTTGAAGAAAAGCAAGGAAGTGATAAATATGAATACTGGGGGAGTAGTTATATTCTGAGGGGGAAGGGGGTTGTGACTGGGAATGAGCAGTTGGCGGGGGAGGAGAGGGTGGGCTTCCGGGGTACAAACAATGGTCTATTTCTTGATAGTGGCTGCAGTTACACAGGTGTTCATACTTCATTAAGCTGAATATAGTTGACCCCTGGGAGAAGCCCTCCCACAGCTGGAAATCTGAGCATTAACTTTTGACTCCCTGAAAGCTCAACCAATGATAGCCTACTGCTGACTAGAAGCCCTACCAATAACAGAAATAGCCCATATAACTCACATTTTGTATGTTTTATATATTACAACTATATTCTTACCATAAAGTAAGCTACAGAAAAGAAAATGTTATTAAGAAAACTATAAGGAGGAGAGAATACATTTACAGGACAATACTGTATTTATTGAAAAAAATCTGCGTATAAGTGGACCCACACAGTTCAAACACATGCTGTTCAAGAGTTAACTGTGTTTCCAATAATTATACCTAAGGGATTTTTGTGGTCAATAACAGTCCCTACCTCCCAGAATGAGGTTAAATGAATTAATACAGGGAAAGCTTTTTGAAATATATTTGGAATATAGAAGCACCAATTACAAATGAGCAAGTGGCGGTGGGAACATAAAATGAGATTTAAAGTGGAATCTGTCAAAAGAAATGGTAATCTTGTATAAAGGAGTTAGAATGGCATTCCAATTGGATATAAGAATAATAAAGCATCCATTTTATATCAATTTAAGTCACTTTCTTTTCTTTTCAAATATAGACCGGGTCCAGTGCTGGGAGCTGGTTATACCAAATCGGGTAAGACACAGCTCTCGCCTTGAACCTAAAGTCTAGCGAAGAAGAGAATTCATTTACTCATGTATTCATTTAATAAACACTTGTTGGGTCTGTACTGTGTGCCAGGTTATTAGAGACACGAGTAACTTTTTCAAGGAAGTTGAATATACATGACACCCTTGAAAGACAGACATAAATAAGCATATCGGAATATAAACGCCCTTCGGAAGATTTGTGCGCAGTTCCAGGGCGGGTGGGGAGAACTAGCTATGATTCACCTGTTATGTAAATGGAGTGCCAGAGACTCTGAATTAATTCATTTTATCTCCATGCCACACTTGTACAAGTTAGAGAAGTGACACAGCTAAAATGTACCCTCTCCCGACTCCCTTGCAACACGGGTTCTGAATACAAATTAGGCTCAATTAGATGCATTCATGAGATGTGCAAGGCAGGATTGGGTGGGATCATCTTTGGCAATGATTGGCCCTTTCTGCAGGCATGTCAGTCAAGGCTGTGGAAGGTCTCCCCACAGTAGTGTCCCCTGTACACGTTCCTGTTTCCTTAGTGCCGGCTTCCGGCTCCTTGCTCCTGGGATTAGACTTAGGTGCCCCTTCTCCAACTGCATAGTTGTCGGGAAGCAGTGGAAACAACAGCAGTCTCTTACCACATGGACAGCGCCAGGGGTGTCCTCAGAGGTAGCGTCCCCTCTAGTGGGACAGTCACACTCTGTTTTGCAATGTCCCTGAAGATCCAGACACAATCAGCTCCTTCCAACCATTGTGTTAGGACCTACTTCCCTATGTTTGATCTCTTTCTACTTTGAGTAACTTCTCTTTTTTTGCACCAGGTCAAGAATAGTACAAATGGAAGCATGAGTCTTCATTTACTAAAACTCATTGGAATAAAGAAGTTTACATACTTCTTATTATAACTGGTATGAAGAGAATGTCTATTGTTATAATTACCATGGCCTCTTAGGAAATGCTATCTATACATAGCAGTCAGCTCAGCAGATGCACGACCCAAAGTGAAAACAACTTATGCAAACACATATCTTCCCAAGAATATGTCTCTGTAATATTTAGTATATAGAAATACATCTGTTATTGCAAAGACTACTTTTTCCTTTGTGGAAGCTGAGTAGTGTGACATGTGACTGATGTGTCAAAAATGCTCATGCGATGTATTTTACTTCTTGCAAACACCTGCATTAAAGGGTAAGTTGTCTTCAACAAGTGAAAAATAGGCTGATACAATTTCATACTGATTTTCAAGGATGAGATAGGTCACATAAATAGGACACACACACATGCACATACACCCCACCACTCTTTGTTTGTTTAAGGAATTCTAAGCATTACACTGGAAATTTTCCAGGAAGAAATCTGTTTCTTGAACTCCCATGAGCTGAGAAGAAAGTGAATTGCCATATGCTGATTCACCAACCCATGTCCTTGAAGAAAACGGTCCCCTGAGCATAATAAGAAACCATCAAGGTAGAATTTACACCTAAGCCTTCTAATCAGGGAAAAACATACTTCATCAGTTAACAAGGTACTGGTTGTCTTATGTTCTCCACAGAACCTGCTCGGATGTGGCGAGTTCTTTTCATGTCTATTTTTCCCCTCCTTCCTGTGCCCCTTGGTTGGGATTCAGGAGAGAAAAATAAAACATTGAAAAATAAACACTGTGATATTGTCATTAAAGATGTACACCCTTACACCTTACACTTACCTAACTTTAGCGGAAGGCATTATCAATCCATGCACGCATCAAACAATCAAATCTTATTAACTTAGCATCTACCACATACAAGCACTGTTTCAAAGCTGAGTCACCATGCAGTAGAGCACTCATTTATTGAATTACAGGTAAAATAAAGATTTCATGGAAGTCGCTCAAGATTTGTTGTGATGCTTTTTAAAACTGAAATATGACCCACTTGGGTTTTTACTTAATGCCTGTTTTTAATATCTCCCCAAACTGAATAATAGCAAAGGCAAAGCAAGGTGAGCTCTGACCCCATTTGTCTTCAGGTAAAATTCATTGTACTCGTTATGTTGGAAGGAGACACCAGATGTGCAGACTTCAGTAAGCCCTGAAGGTCTAGAGTTGCGAGTACTCTAGGACTCAGTAGCATGTGATGCTCTAGATTATTATGAACCACACAGAAACAGCCTGAGCTCCCTGACAGTCCATCAGGCTTTTCCCTCTCCCTGGTTAACATATAGAATTATTTATATCTTGTGTTGCTGAATGTGGAGGAAGAACCCAAGACCAAGTGGCTGAGCTCTGGTTTGTGGGCATAGATACAGAAGCCCAGCGTCCTAGCATTGCCTAGAACAAAGATTGAGGGTTGCAACAACAAGCCATTCCTCCTTAGTTTTCTCTTCATCCCCTCTGAGGTACAAGGGCTTTATTACCGTTGTTGGGAGTGGGCTCCAAATAGCAGTGTGTCATAGTTTGAGGAGGGTTTCCTTAACCTATGAGTGGGAGCTAAAACTGTCTACCTTTGTGACAGATTTGGGGTGCTGTTTTGCTTATTCACAGTCATGGTTCTTTGGTTGGCCAAAAATAAAACCTCCAAAATGATGGCATGCCAAATTGGCCTTTGTCTTTTCGTGAGCTCCTTCAAGAACTCTAAGGCAGCGGCAATTATAAGAAGAGTCCTGATCCCCAAAATACATGAACATTTCAACCTGAAGGAGAAGACGAGTTAATAAAGATACCCCCTGATAGAGAACACAGTTCTGGGGCACAGAAGCCCCAAGCTGCAGGCTGAGCCCTTGCTCCTCTGCCCCAAATGTCCCAGCTTCCAGTCCTGTCTCCACCACTGGCTCCGAGGCCACACCCTGAACAGATGATTGCAGCAAAGCAGATCCCAGACAAGTGCTTGACTCAGCGACAGTGCTGGGGTTATGGATTTCATTGTCTTCGTGTGACGTCAAGCCTCTGCATTCACCAGGCAGGAAACTCCCCTTCCCCCATGCAGTCAAGAAGATATTCAGGGAGCCACATGGAGGGAACCTGTCCCTGTCTGTACATCATCCAGTGGCCAGATGGCTGGTAGCTTTCATCAGCACTCATACAGCAGAAAACAGGTGACTTGGAGTTGGGCGTGAGTCTAGGTTCCACTTCTGACACTAGGTCTGTGACCTTGGGAAACTGTAATTGTTTAGTGAACCTCTATGAGGTCATTTTGCCATCACCCCCTTCTTCTGGGCACTTGACCCCCATTCCGGCCCCCTTCCACCCACATGGCTGCACGGATGTCACGTTCTTCTATGATGTCTGTGGGCTGGAGGGTGGAAGAAGGGGGCACTCGGCCCTAGATCAGGACCTAGAGAGTTAAGTTCTAATTCTATCCAGTGGTGGAGGCTATAGAGCTTGGGAGCCATCAGAGGCCACATTTGCCACCATAAAAAGAAACTATCTGTAATAAGAAAGAATGAAAACGATAACCAGAGAAGAGCTGGGAGAAAAGATGGCCTGATATCCCAGCTGTTTTCATGTTGCTCATTGTTGTTCTTAGGTTTAACCGCATCCCGGCTGCCCCTGCAGTTTGGTTAAGATAATAAATACATGATGTGGGGCAGAATTCTGTCACCTGAAGCCAAGAACTCTGACAAAGTAAAACATGATCTGTTTTGTTTCTGGGGGGATTGAGGATTTTACACATACCTGTCATCTTACATGCTATTAACAAAACACATTGCAATCTATGAGCTATAAACCCTTACTGAGATGATTAGTTTTTTCTTTGGAAAACATTGGAAACTTCAGTAGCCTCTTCCCAAAACTTTTGGGAACCAAATAATGCTATGCGTGCAAAGCCTCTTTGGAAAGTGTAAAAGGAACATACAAATATTAAATGTTAGTACTGCTTCAGATAAAATCTGACCCGGGATTTTACGGCTAATTTCAATAAAAATGGTGGTTTTGAGAGTAACAGTCCCCCTCTGGGCAAACTTAGAAACATCTTTACTGAAAATGTTTTAGCGCTTCTGGATTTGAAATGACTTTTTTATTACCTCCTTCACCCATCTAGAAGTCGTGTCAGGAATGAAGAGGTCAGCGTGTTGATGCTGCTTCCCTGTTCCCGGTATCTTCGTCACCTGCATCCTAGGGCTCATTTTCTGTCTTCTTGTACCCACAACTGGATTTACAGCCTTGCTCTGCGATGTGCCTGATGCCCAGGGCTCCTGCTCCCAGGGCATTTTACACATGATTTTAAATTCCTGGAGTCACTGAGAAAGCAGAATCTGGAGTCAGCCAGACCTGCTGTAAATTTTGCATCATCTCTTCTAAGCTGTGGGTCTGGGGTTTGTTACCCAATTCCTCTGCGTTATTGGAAAGCAACGCATGGATCACAGACACAGTCCCCTTTCCTGCCTCTCTAGAACTCCCAGCTGTGCTTTAGACTTTGGCTGAAGCAACTGCTGAATTTCAGTGTTTGGGTTTAGTTACTGTGGATTCATTTCACCATGCAAGGGACTATTTAATGTCTTTATTTGCAATGGAATCATGGTGGGGTGTTCAACTGTATGGAGTTTGGCCTTGAAAGGTCTGGTTTCAGTGCCCGGGTGAGCCAGGTGTGTCGACCCTAGAAAAGTTGCTTAGCTGCCCAAATCTACATATAAAACAGAGATGATGCTCCTATTAATTTTTATGAGGATCCAAAGCACCATACATAAATTTGTTATTATTCTCTTGAAATACACCATTATTTTGGAGAAAAGAACATGATTCTAGAAGGAGCCATCAGGGAGGCCATGCCTCCAAAAAACTCAATGAACACAAATCACAGCAAAGTCACTGCATTTTCTACTTCAAACAGTGTGAGAAGCCTTTGCTTGGGCAGAAGCAGTTTTGCCTTTAACCCTTTCCACTTGTGTCCTTTTTCAAGGCTGCCAGTCTAAAGTCTTACTAAACCACAACATTTGCATCTCTCTCCTTGGGGAACTAGTGCACAGAAAAATCCATATCAGTTGATATTTATATAATTTTGGAATTCATAATAACTACATGTAATGCTTGGCTGTAGTTTACCTTTGCTCCATGTATGAGGAACAATGTTTTCTTAAAAAATAATGACATAATAAATAATACCTAGTTACTCTTTTAAATATGTAAATGAAGTAACTATTTTTGCATATTTTTCACAGGTAACTTGGAAACATATCTTTAATAATAATAACTGGTACTATGTAAAAAGCAGGCTTCCAAATGCTTTATAGAAATTCATTTACCTAGGGGCGCCTGGGTGGCTCAGTTGGTTAAGCGACTGCCTTCGGCTCAGGTCATGATCCCAGGGTCCTGGGATCGAGTCCCACATCGGGCTCCCTGCTCAGCAGGAAGCCTGCTTCTCCCTCTCCCACTCCCCCTGCTTGTGTTCCCTCTCTCGCTGTCTCTCTCTCTCTGTCAATTAAATAAATAAAATCTTTAAAAAAAAAAAGAAATTCATTTACCTAAAAATAATTGACATGATTTCAAAACATTCTTATCATTTAATTGCAAGGGAAATTTCTCTAGGCAAGATAAACAAAAAGAAACCCATATCTAGGCGCATTGCCAAGCTACTAAAAACCAAGATAAGAAAATGTTTTGAAAGCACCCAGAGAAACAACAATATGATCACTGCTGACTTCTGACCTGAAGTAACAGAGACAGAAGGCAGGGGATGACATCCTTCCATGCAGAGAAAAATAATTGTCAACCCAGAATTCTATATCCAACAAAATGCCTCTCAAAAATGAAGGTGGTCACTGCTATGGGGAAGCAAAATGGCACAGACACATTGGAAGACAGTGTGGCAATTTCTTATAAAACTAAACATACTCTTGCTATGTATCCAGCAGTTTCAGTCCTTGGTATCTACCCGAAAGAGTCACAAATGTATGCCCACACAAAAACCTGCACACAGATATTTATAGCAGCTTTATTCACAATTAAGTCAAACCTTAGAAGCAACTGAGAAGATCTTCAGTAGGTGAATGGTACAACCGTGGTAAATCCAGATGTTGGAATATTATTCAATGATAAAAAAAACGAGCTAGGAAGCCACAAAAAGACATAGAGGCATCTTGAATGCATATCGCTAAGTGGAAGAAGCCACTCTGAAAAGGCCATATACTATATGTATTATTCAGGGTTCTCTAGAGAAACAGAATCAATAGGAGAGATGATAGATGATAGATAGATGATAGATAGATAGATGATAGATAGATAGATAGATAGATAGATAGATAGATAGATAGATAGATAGATAGATAAAGAGATTTATTAAAAGGAATTATGGCTCACTCAATTACAGAGCCTAACAAGTTCCAAGATCTGCAGTCAGCAAGCTGGAAACCCAGGAGAGATGATAATATAAGTTTCAGTAAGAGCCCAAGTCCAAAGTCAGGAGAAGACCAATGTCCCAGCTGAAAGACAGTGAGACCCTCACGCAGCCTTTTGGTTCCATTCAGACCTGCAACAGACTGGATGAGGCCCACTCACATTAGGGAGAAAAGTCTGCTTTACTCAGTCTCCTGATGTACATGATAATCTCAACCAGAAACACCCTCACGCACATACCCGGAATAACATTTAACCAAATATCTGGGCACCCCATGGCCCAGTCTAATTGGTGCATAAAATTAACCACCATACTGTATGATTCCAACTAGATGACATTCTGGAAAAGGCACAACTATAGAGATTTCAGGGTTGTCATGTGTTCAGGGGGATGGAGAGAAGGATGAACAGGTAGAACACAGGATATTTTTAGGGCAGTGAAACTATTCCGTATGATACTATAATGTTGCACACATGTCGTTACACAATTGTCAAAACCCGCAGAATGCACAACATATACAGTGAACCTAATGGAAACTACAGACTCTAGTTAACAATACTGGATCAATACTGGCTCATCAATGTAACAGCCATATTGAACAACTATAAGATGTTACTAACAGGGGACCCTGAGACGAGGGAGGAGGGGTCTACGGGCATTCCCTGTACTCTCTGCTCAACTCTTCTGTGAACCTAAAACTCCTCTAAAAAATCAAGTCTATTAATGTCAAAATAAAATGAAGGCAAAACAAAACATTTTAAGACTAAAGAAGGGCCGAAGATTCTCAGGCTGAGTAGAAACGGCACCAAATCTGGAAACTCAAATCTCCTAGAAGGAATGAAGAGTGCTGGAATTCATGAACATGTGGGCAAACGCAAAAGGCTCTATTTTCCCTCTTAATTTCTCTTTGTAAACACCTCTATTGGTCAACATAATATTATCCTGAGGCGCGTTAACGTGAATATGAGAGAAAGATGCAAACTACATCTCAAAAATAGTTAATAATTTATATTGTTTATAATTAAAAAAAACTTTCATCCTAATTAAATGGAATTTATGGGAGAATAAACTAGAAAATATGAACGATGGCTAAAAGAACAGTTAGGTTGTAAAATATCTGCTCTTGACTTGAGTTTGGTTGGTTCAGCCTGGCCTCTTCTGGCAGCCATGCAGTGGACTACTCAGCCCTCTGCAAGAGAGAAGCTGTTGATAGGACTGCCCTCAGCCAAGTACCTCTAGCTGCAGTGCCATTGAGATCCACTAGAGCATTCAAGCCTGGGATCTGAAAGCATGCTTTTCTGGTTGGCTGCAGCCAGAGGCAGAGGATGGGGTTGCAGGGAACAAGGTCTTGTGGTCTTGTAGGAGACAGAAAGGACTTTAGATTTTATTGTGGATGATATGCACGGACCAGGTGATCTGACTTACATCTTAACAGGATCTCTCTGGCTGCTCTGTTGTGAATGGAGCATGGATAGGCAGGCATGCTCACCCTCTGGGTCTCTGTCCTGGCAATTGCTTCTGCTGAATGCTCTTCCTCCAGACAACGGCATCTCCAATCCCTATTTTTCTATGGAATTGATTCCAAAGTTGTTCAGATTTCAAATGAAGGTCCACTCCACCCCCTTTGATTTGTTTTTATTTGGGACGCGGCCCTTGGAGTGTTTCCTTACATCTCACAAGCTCAGCAATGTATTAAAAAGTTTCTCCAGGGGCGTCTGGGTGGCTCAGTTGGTTAAACAGCTGCCTTCGGCTCAGGTCATGATCCCAGGGTCCTGGGATCGAGCCCCGCATCGGGCTCCTTGCTCAGCAGAGAGCCTGCTTCTCCCTCTCCCTCTGCCTGCCTCTCTGCCTACTTGTGCTCTCTCTCTGTCAAATAAATAAATAAAATCTTTAAATAAATAAATAAATAAATAAATAAATAAATAAATAAATAAATAAAAAGTTTCTCCACACACACAGACACACATATTCACAACCCCCTGGCTGTTGGGTGGCCAGTGGGTGCTGCTTCAGAACGGGCTGTACTCCTAGAGGCAGAATTGGTTCTTTCCAAATTTAATAACTGAAATAGTCCTAAGTGGCAGAGCCTAAGCCATGAATGATGGAGGCCAAGCAGGAAATTAGAATTGGATATGCAAGCCAAGATGGGGGAATGAGACAGTAACTCAGAGGCATTTACCAGGCAGGATGCAGATTATGACACAGGAGGCTGGAAGCAGAGCTGCTGAGTCAACCCCCAGAAGCAGAATTGTGGAACCCAAAATTACAGACTCTGCACGACCCTGGGGAAGTCCCTTAACCTGTTTTCTGTTTCTTCACCAGATGATGATAATAATCCACCATAGGACATGGCAAGATTAGGTACAATGGTTTCGAGGACTTGTATGATTTATTTATTTTATTTTATTTTTTAACATTTTATTTATTTGACAGAGAGAGAGAGAGCCAGAGAGCACAAGGTGGGGAGGGGATGGCAGAGGGAGAGGGAGAGGGACAAGCAGGCTCTCCACTGAGCAGGGAGCCTAATGTAGGGCTCCATCCCAGAGAAGGCAGACGCTTAACTGACTGAACCTCGCAGGGGCCCCGAGGACTTGTATGATTTAGCACAGTGACATAGACTGTGATGAATTCCATCTAATGACCTATCACACTTAAAAATGTAACATGGGTTCACTCTTGTTTTAGATGGTAGTACTCAGATTTTGTACTTTAGATGTGATTAATTTCTGCCTTACATACATATATTATACATATAGTTATATGTCAGTTATTATATTGTTAGTGCCTTTGCCTAAAAGCAGATCTTCCTTTATCTAAGAGCAGCTGATAGCTCTTTAAAGGCCGGCAGGGCGCAGGGAAATCTGGGGACCTGAGAGTCTTGCTTCTATTGAGATCAGAGAAGAGGCTCCTGCGCTCTGCCTGCTGCACTCCCCTGCAACTGTCTTCCCTTCATCTTGACGTGTCAGCCTAGAAGCCAAGATGGGATTAAACAAAGTACAGGGACGGGATTAGGGGACATACCTGTGGGAGGGAAACTAGGGAGTCAGGGAAGCCTGGAGAATTGTCCGTATGATCCCAAGTGAAGGAGAGAGGGAGAGAAGGCAGGAAGGTGCCCTAAACTGTCGTCCAGCTGTCTAAGGAAGGCTCAACAGAGCCTTCCAGAAGCAGTGAAGCCAAAGGCAGCCATGACAGGAGCCCCTAGCCTTTGGTCTGTAGCGGTTTCTTGCTCTGAGCTCCGGCTCCCCATGCACTCGGTCATTGGCGGGGAGCAGCCGGTGGGGGCGTGGCTTCCCAGTGACGTCAGAGGGGAGCAGCTGCTCCGCCCACGCAGGGCCAGGTGCGCTGTCTCCCTTAGCCACACCTGAGTTGGGGGATGGGCAGGAAACAAGGAGCCAAACTATCTCAAGATGAGCCTTGAGGCAATCTGGTTGTTAAGACTGGAGCGCTCTGCATACCCGAATTTGTTAGCCGTGTTCTTCCTTATTTTAACTACCAGATTTCATTCCCAAGCTTCAGTGGTGTGTAATTCTAATGCGATAGCTAATCTGTAGAACCTAACAAAATGTTCCACGCTCGAGGAGCTTTTGCTAATTTATTAAGTCTCTGAATCCATTCATTACTTTCACTATCTTGCACCAAGGGCCTCCTGAGTTTGAGGGCAAAGGAGACACTGTAGATCCTATCCTCATAATGGATAGTTATGGACTTTTTTGTAATGTTTACGATTTCTCTGGGGTGTGATTGACTGGGACCCTCTCCCCCAAGATAAATTTCTCTAAAGGTAAGCTTGAAAGATTATAACATTATACATATTTAAGAATAAAAACAATTCCCACACATTTAAAGATTTGATTTTTTTTTTCCCCTCACTGAAAAATCTTGGCAGAGCTGAGAAAAGACTGACCCTTCTGAGCTTTGTCAGCCTCAAGGGCCCTCCCACAGCTTTCCCCTTCTCTGACAGGAATCGGTTTCTCTGGATTTGGATTTCACTTGCTGACAGGTTTGATGTGACTTACGATAATAATTACATCCCTCTTGTCAAGTCCTGTGCTGTCTGATTGAGACTCCGGTCACATTTTGATTAATTTTAGCCTTTATTTATTCTATGTACTCTCTCAGTGGAATTCATTATTTTGGGGGCCCCAAGTGCCAGGATGGAGAGCACAATTGATAGGCACTACCCAGAGTCACAGGGAAGTAGAGTATTGCTTTCCTGGGGCCATTCCTCCAGGGATGTATTTGTCAACAAAGATGGAAATTTCTTCCCTGGATTTATATACAAGCAATCCCTACTAGTACAGAGTGTAATGGGTGCCATAAATCTTGGGAGAACTTTATATATATATATCTCCACCCTGGAACCTTTAATATCCTTATGCCTTCTTGCTCATTAATGGTATCACTCCTAGATGGAAATCTGAGTTATGCCCTCAGATGCCATAGTGTTGGTAGAGTAGGGTTACCAGTTGTTCGAATCTGGTAATCAAGGTCCTGGAAACCCAATTTCGTCTGAAACAAAAAGTGGTTGATTTTTCTTAGATATAGAAATCAAGGTCACCTACACTGAACATTGTGGAACTGAACCTCATTATTCCCAAATCCTGGCAACACTCCCACATGTTGGAAATTTGCTTGGAAGTACAAATGAAGTAAAGAACCCAAGGAAGATTTTCTTCCTCTGAGCAGGTCCTAACATTAGTCATTCTAAGTAGTGAACTTTAATCTTTGACAAATTGCTTATCACCAAGAAGTCTCTGAATATATTCACCTCTGGTTGGAACCACAGTGTGGTCAAACCAATTATTTTAAAGGATATTTCACTGCCTTTACCCTCCATTCTAGATCTTTTAGCTTGCTAGACCTTCCATTTATAATATGTGTGAGGCTCCCTGTCCTAAATGAGGTCTGGACTTGGGGCTTCGATTTTCATTAGAAGCAGGTGGCTTTAGGTCAGACTAATTCACCATTAATCATTACTATACTTTGTATTACCCAGTGGGAATCATATAGGATAACTAACAGTTTTATTGAAACTTTGGCCTTTGCACAGTGGGCAGGAGTTGGTTGAAGGCTTCCTGTATGGGCTCAGTTATGGATGCCTGCCTCTAAATTCTTACAGATGGATGCAAGACCACTAAGACTGGGGAAATTAAAAGTGGGAGGAAAGCACTGGGCCCCTGAACACAAGGAAATACTGCTCCTGAGTGGGCGAAGGTGTCTCTTAGGGAAACACTGACCATCCTCCCTGGGCCTCTTGATTTAGCTCAGAGCTGTCCCTCCTTACCTTCCTTTGGTACAAATCTGTGGAGGCTATGCTGGGAGGTAGTTTTGTCCTGTGCTCTTGAGTGAGAACATTGTCCAGATAACAAACTAACCTGCTCCACATGATTTTTTTTCTTTAAGCCAGCTTCGTGACAAAACACCTTTGTTTCCCAGGACTTGAGTTATTCTCATTCTCTATCTCCTTTGTTGTTTCGTAGTCATTCTTAGCTTTTACGAATTCTTACTTTCAAAAATCATGTTTGATGATTCCCCATTTTAGAGTGATGGAAAGAATTTAGGCTTTGAAAATCATCTGAGTTCCAAAGCTACTGCCACTAACATCAAGGTGCTTTTGGGAGGAAATCCCCTGGTTTGGGGATTCCCTCATGGGTGAAAATTGGAGATCATGAGCCCCCTTTTTAGAATGTTTGTGCAAGTTTGGGGAGATTATGGATATGAAAATTCCAGGTACATTGTTGGCTCTGGGAAAGTGCTAATTTCCCTCACCTTCTTCATCGATATTCTAATATTCACATTGCAGAAACAATCTTTGACCTTGGTATCTATCCAGGAAGCATGTACCAGGCTTGCTGTTTTTGTAAATCGTGTTTGCTAGGAATACAGCCGTCCCCGTCCATTTCCCATGTCGATGGCTGCTTTCACTCTACAAAACAGAGTTGAATAGTTGCACCCCAGATTATATGGGGTTCACAAGACCTGAAATATTTACCCTTTGGCCCTTTTCAGAAAACGTCTGCAGATCACTGGGTTAGAGCAATGCTAGGGCCAAAAGGAACCTGGCTTAGTAGCCGAGTTATTACCAATATATTTCCCCTGTCTACCTGCGCTTTCTTCAACTTGTCCTTAATATAAGTACACCTCCCTACATCCATATGTTGAGCAATTTTGCTTTTCTTTTCTCTTCTTTACTCAGGAAAATTAGAATTATTTTTAGATGGATATTTATATAGCTACTTCTTGTAAATAAAAATTGTCAAAAGATATTTATAACACAGGTAATATTCAGAATTTATTTCCTCCTCAGAGAGGTAAGTTTTAATAAGTAATCCCAGACAGCCGTTGAAGAAACGTCAGTGGAGGTGGATTTCTGGATGGTGTGGCTGCAGTTGAAGAAGATCCTCTGATGATGGGATATTATAAATTTGTATGAATATTTTTCCTACCAGTGTTGATATTTCATCTCACAGTAAGTTGCTTTTCTACAATTTACCACGAGGAACTGAGTCTGAAGGAAAAGGGGTCTTGGGAGCTGCCAGTCTTTCCTTTGCCCCAATATTAGTTTCCCTACCTGAGTTCCTCCTATGTCCTCTCTATTTAGCATAATTTTTTAAAGATTTATTTATTTATTTGAGAGAGAGAGAGCACACAGGAGGGAAGGGAAGAGGGAGAGAGAGAATCTCAAGCAGACTCCCTGCTGAGCCCAGAGCCCTACATGGGGCTCAATCTCATGACTCTGAAATTATGACCTGAGCCAAAACCAAGAGTTGGAGGATTAACTGACTAAGGCACGAGGCGTGCCCCTGTTTTTAATTTGTTTAAGATGTAC
Organism: Zalophus californianus; assembly: GCF_009762305.2. NCBI lineage: Eukaryota > Metazoa > Chordata > Mammalia > Carnivora > Otariidae > Zalophus > Zalophus californianus. Next base: position 62,150,649 of record NC_045604.1, on the reverse strand, counting down.
AAGGTGATGATTAATGTATGTATACATTATGAGATGATGACCACAGTCAAGTTTATCAGCATATCCACCACCTTGCCTAGTAACCACTTGTATGGGTGTGGTCAGAACACTTGAGATCTACTCCCAGCAGCTTTCAAGTATACAATACAGTATTATTAACTAGAGGCTTACATTAGATCCCCAGAATCAATTCATCTTAGAACTCAAAGGTTGTACCATTCAACCAACATATCTCCCTATTTCCTGCACCTCCAAGTCCTGACAACCTCTGTTGTACTCTCTGGTTCTATGAGTTTGATTTTTTAAAAATTCCACACATGAGTGAGATCCTACAGTACATGTCTTTCTGTGACTGCCTTATTTCACTTAAGCAGAATATCCTCTGTGTTCATCTATATTATCACAAATGGCAGGATTTTCTTCTTTTTTATGGCTAATAAATAGACCATTATTTATAATATATATATTTGTGTATATACATTATATATATACATTATATATATGTGTGTGTGTGTATATATATCACATTTTGTTTATACATTTATCCATCAATAGACACATAGATTGTACACAACAAAGGAAACAAACAACAAAATGAAAAGTCAATCTATGGAATAGCAGAAAACATTTGCAAACTATATATCTGGTAAAGTTTAATATCCAAAACATTAAAGGAATTCATACAACTCAGGAGGAAAAAAAAAATCTGATAAAAATTTGGCAAAGGACTTGAATAGACATTTTCCCAAAGAAGACACACAAATAGCCAACAAGTACACGAAATGGTGCTCAATACCACTAATCATCAGGGAAATGTAAATGAAACCCACAATGAGATATTACCCCACACCTGTTAGGATGTCTATGATCAAAAAGATAAGAGATAACAAATGTTGGCAAGGATATGGAGAGAAGGGAAGCCCTGTGCACTGTTGGTGCAGCCACTATGAAAAACGATATGGAGATTCTTCAAAAAACTTAGAAATAGAACTTATGATCCAGTAATCCCACTTCGGGGTATGTATCCAAAGGAAATGAAATCAGGATCTCAAAGAGATATGTACACTCTCGTGTTCATTGCAGCATCATTCACAACAGCCCAAATCAGTAAGGTATCTCAGAGAACACCTCGTCCAACCTCCCACACATCATCGCGACCCCTTCTCTGTAAATAATCCCAGATTCAGAGCCCATGAACTCCTAAGCCAGTCTGCTCTACAGCAGGGCAAGCCTCATTATTCATTATCACATTTGGAGCAAGCTTTATTGTTTTTATAAGCTCCGTTATTGTGCAGGCTTAGTGTCATTTTGTCCTCACCATGATCTTGTGAGGAAAGCACTGCGGGGGTGACTTTATCCATCTGGTAAGTGTTGATTGCAGGAACCCTGAACTATCGACCCCAAAACCAGCACCCTGGGCCTCACCCTGCTCTCATTCTAGACTACATTCGCCGCCTTCTGTGTTCTAGACTACATTCCCTGCCTTCTCCCTTCTTACTTTGGATGAACTGTGTTCTGCTCCAAGCCGACCCTTCCATCTGGGCATTAGATCCCCTTCTCCCTCACTCACTCAAGGACATCATTCCAGCTAATCACTCCTTTCTATCCTGCTTTACCAATTTTTTATCCCTCTTTACTGGAGTATGGAATACAAATATGCTACTCTGTATGTAATCTTTAAAAAATTCCTCAGTAGGCCCCATATCACGCTCCAGCTACTTTGTCACTTGCTTGCTGTCTTCTCCTCAAGACTTCAACAATTGTTGACACTCACTGCCCCTGATAGGGCACCTGGGTGGCTCAGTCTGTTGAGCGTCCAACTCTTGATTTTGGCTCAGGTCTTGATCTCAGGGTCATGAGATTGAGCCCCACATCAGGATCCTCACTCAGCGTGGAATCTGCTTGTCCCTCTCCCTCTGCTCCTCCTTCGCTCACATTCACATGCGCTCTCTCTCTCAAATAAATAAGTAAATAATCTTTTTTTTTAAGTGCAAGTATAATGCACATAAAGGCAATGTTTTCAGTCAATATACAGGTAAATACATTTTCCGTCAAATGTATTTACCTATATAGAACAAACAAGATATGGAATATTTCCATCGCTCCCCAGAATTCTCTTGTTCTCCTTCCAGTTACTCTTTCCTGCCCTAGAGGTATCTACAATTCCAGGTACATTGTTGGCTCTGGGAAAGTGCTAATTTCCCTCACCTTCTTCATCGATATTCTAATATTCACATTGCAGAAACAATCTTTGACCTTGGTATCTATCCAGGAAGCATGTACCAGGCTTGCTGTTTTTGTAAATCGTGTTTGCTAGGAATACAGCCGTCCCCTTACTTTCTTTTACCATCCATTCCTTCCATCTATTATTGAATTTCATATGTAAGAAATGACATGTTATGAACTCTCTCGTGTCTGTCTCCTTCACTCAAAATGGTGTGTTTGAGATTCATCCACACTGTTGCATGAATCAGTAATATACAACTTTTTTTTGCTGAGTATTATTTCACAAAATTTTTATCCCTGCTCCTGCTGATGGATATATGAATTTCTTCCCTGTTTTTCACCATTGTGAATAAAACTTTTGTGAAAATTTGTGTACACATCTTTTTGTGGACATATGTTTTCATTTATCTTGGAGACATATACCTCATAGTGCAACTACCTGATCACAGACTAGGAACACGTTTGATTCTATCAGAAACTGTCAAACCATTATCCAAAGTGGTTGTAACATTTTATATGCCCACCAGAAATGCATACATTACAAGTTTATTTTTAAAAATAAATTCAGTATTGTATAGGCACATAATGATAAATAATTGTCCTTTTAGTCTGCGTTTCCCTGATGCCTAATGATATTAAACATCTTTTATGTGCCTCTGGGCCATTTATATGTCTTCTTTTGTGAAGTATCTGTTAAAACCTTTGCTGATTTTTTAAAAATTCAGTTTGTCTTATTATTGAATTATATTAGTTTTCCAGTGCTGCATAACAAATTACCATAAATTACTTAGTTACTTTACAAATCATCATTATTTGTTACTTCTTTAGTGGCTTAAAGAGCATACAGTTATTATTTCTCAGTTTCTGTGCATCCAGGGCCTGGGCATGGCTTGGCTGGGTTTCCTGCCAGGGTCTCACAAGGCTGCAGTCAAGGTGATGCCAGGGGCTGGTTTCTCATTGGGAACATGGTGTCCTCTTCCAAGTTCAGTCAGGCTGTTGGCAGATTTCAGTTCTTTGTGGTTGTAGGACTGAGTCTCTCCACTCCTAGAGGCTCCTCTCTCTACAACCCATTCACAGCATGACAGCTTGTTTCTTCAAAGCCATGGTCTCCCCTGCTTTGAGCAGGCTTAGTGTCATTTTGTCCTCACCATGATCACCGCATTGATATTCTTTTGAGAAGTTCACCGCATAGGATATTCTCCCTGATTATTGGGATGGCTGGGTGGCTCAGTCAGTTGAGCATCCAACTTTGGTTTCAGCTCTGGTCATGATCTCAGGCTCTTTGAGATGGAGCCCCACCTCAGGCTCCATGCTCAGCAGGGAGTCTGCTGGAGATTCACTCTCTCTGCCTCTCCCCTCACTTGCATGCGGGGTGCACTCTCTCTCTCAAAATAAATAAATCTTTTTAAAAAGTCGACTGATTATTGGTTGTAATTACATCTCCAAAATCTTTTACCTTTGCCATGTCCCGTAACCTAATTACAGCAGTAGTATCCATGGTATTCACAGAGCCTGCCCACATACAAGTGGAGAGGATTATGGTTGGCATATGCACCAGGGAATGGGAATCACAGGGACCATATTATAATTACACCAAATAAGAGTTTCTAAAAAAATAGACACGAGATACAAGTCTTTGGTCAGATATAATTATTGAAATTATGTTTTCTCAAACTGTGGTTTCAGTATTGTCTTAATGTTGGCTTTTGATGAGCAAAGGTTTTTAATTTTAATAAAGAGTAATTCATCAGAATTCTTCTTTTATGGTTAGTGATTTTTATCCTTTGTCTAAGAAATACCTGTCTTCCCATGTGCTGTGAATATAATCTCCTGTTTTTTTTTGAGAAGCTATATAGTTTTAGTTTTCATATTTGTATTCAGGTCTATAATTCTTCTTAGGTTCTTTGTGTGTGTGTAAAATGTGAGGTAGGGTCTTTTTATGTCCTCCACTCCATATAGATATCCAATCATTCCAGTACAATTTATTAAGAAGATGATTTTTATTTTTCCACGGAATTGCTTTGACGCCTTTGCCAAAACTCAGTCTTGGGAGCCTTTATTTTATTCCACTGACCTGTGTGTCAATTCCAATGTCAATGGCACATTCTCTTGATTAGGGTAACATCAGTGTAAATCTTGAAATTAGACTGTGTAAATCAACAAAGTTCAACCCTTGAAGGATTGTTTTGACAGTATTCCACCCTGCTCCAAGTTTTCTCAGGAGCATCAGAGGGGGTCTATGGAGAGGAGACTGTGCATAGTGCAGACTTTCTTGTGTCTGTGGCTCCCAAGTGTTCTATGGTCTCACAAGCCTGCACTTGACCCTCGTCCTTTATTACAAATGTTCTTGCCGACTTGTATGGTGCCCACTGTCTTTTCCTCCTATACAGATGCTGCGCTGGCTCCCTTCTTGTCTTCAAGAAGACAGGGGACATTCTTTTCTTCTATTTCAGACTGTCTGACTTCCCTGTGTCCACAGCTCTGGAGAGTTCAATGAAAATTAAGATCACGTAGTAGTTTATCCAGCTCTTGTTAGAGTGGGAGCAATGCACACGTGGTCTGTAGTGATGACTTCTCTTTCATTCCTATATTAATTATTCCTGATATGGTAACCTTGATATTCATGTTTTCTACTGTTTCTTGATACGTCCTGCAGAGGTTTCTCAGTTGTGTTAATTTTTTCAAAGAAACAAAGTTCAGTGTTGTTGATTTTCCTCCGTTGCTTGTATGTTCTTTGTTTTACTGATTTCTACTCTTTATCGTTTCTTTCCTTGTACTTACATCAAGTGAAATTTATTTTTTCTTTTTAGCTTCTTAGCATGAAAGTTTAGATCATAGAATTTGAATCTTTTTCCTTCCCTGGTATAAACATTTATGGTTATAGTTTTCTAAAGACTGCTTTTTTTTTAAATATTTTATTTATTTATTTGAGAGAGAGAGAGAGAGAGAGCGCACGCACATGAGAGGGGGGAGGGTCAGAGGGAGAAGCAGACTCCCCGCCGAGCAGGGAGCCCGATGCGGGACTCGATCCCGAGACTCCAGGATCATGACCCGAGCCGAAGGCAGTCACTCAATCAACTGAGCCACCCAGGCGCCCCTCTAAAGACTGCTTTAGCTTAAACTCAACAAAACTTAATGTTTGGTTTTTATTATCATTCATTTATAAATAGTTTCTATGTTCCCTTATTATTTCTTCTTTGACTCATAGTTTATTTTTATTTATTTTTAAGATTTTATTTATTTATTTGACGGAAAGAGAGAGAGCATAAGCTAGGGGAGCAAGCAGCAGGGAGAGGGAGAAACAGGTTCCCACGGAGCAGAGAGCCTGATGTAGGGGCTTGATCCCAGGACCCTGGGATCATGACCTGAGCCGAAGGCAGATGCTTAACTGACTAAGCCACCTAGGTGCCCCTCATAAATAGTTTAGAAGTGTGTTCTTATTTTCCAAATATTTAGAGACTTTCCAGATATATTTTTGTTACTGATTTCTAACTTAATTTTCTTTTAGTTCAAGAACATATTTTGAAATGGGGCACCTGGGTGGCTGACTCTTGGTTTCAGCTCAGGTCATGATCTCAGGGTCCTGGAATTAAGTCCTGCATTGGGCTCCCTGCTCAGCAGAGAGTCGGCTTGAGCATTGTCTCTCTCCCTCTTCCTGTGTCCCTTTCCCTGCTCATGCACTTTCTCTCTCCCTCAATAAATAAATAGTTCTTGAAAAAAAGAACATACTGGGGGGGCGCCTGGGTGGCTCAGTTGTTGAGTGTCTGCCTTCAGCTCAGGTCATGATCCCAGGGTCCTGGGTTCGAGCCCCACATCGGGCTCCCTGCTCGGTAGGAGGCCTGCTTCTCCCTCTCTCACTCTCTGGAGCTTGTGTTCCCTCTCTCGCTGTGTCTCTCTCTGTCAAATAAAATCTTAAAAAAGAAAAAAAGAACATACTTTGAAAGATGTCAGTCACTTGAAATTTATTAAGACTTGCTTTTATGACCCAGAATATGGTCTCTACTGGTGAATGGTCCATGTGCACTTGAAAATAGTATGTATTCTGCAGTTGTTTGGTATGTTATATTTATGTCAATGAGTTATTTATTGATGGTAGTGTTCAAATCTGCTGTGTCTTTACTGGTGTTTTTGCCACATTTTGCTCTGCCCTCCTCCTCTCCTACTTCCCTTTCCTTTTGCTCTCCCTCCCGCATGTCCCCATGCTCCTTTTTTTGCCTACTTGTTTTGAGAGATGAATGTTAAAGTCACCAACTATCAGGTGCCTGGGTGGCTCAGTTGGTTAAGCGACTGCCTTCAGCTCAGGTCATGATCCCGGAGTCCCAGGATTGAGTCCCGCATCGGGCTTCCTGCTCAGCAGGGAGTCTCCTTCTCCCTCTGACCCTATTCCCTCTCATGCTCTCTATCTCATTCTCTCTCTCTCAAATAAAATAAAATCTTTAAAAAAAAAAGTCGCCAACTATCATGGTGGCTTTGTCTATTTTCAGTTATGCCAGTCTTTGCTTCTTGTATCTGAAGCTCTGTTCTTAGTGACATAAACATTTAGAATTGTGATATTATCCTGATAAATTGACCTTTTTATCATTGTGAAATCTTTCTTTGCCTCTGATAACTTTGCCTGCCTTGTATTAATATTATCACATCAGCTTTCTTATGATTAGAGATTACAGGTAGGTCTTTCACATCCTTTTATTTTTACCTGCCTGTGCTTTCACATTTAAAGTACATCTTTTGTAAATAGCATCTAGTTGTTCTTACTTTTGGTAAATCCATTCTGACATTCTGCCTTTTAATTGTATTATTTAGTTCATCCACATTTAATGTTCTATTGCTGTGGTGAGGCTTAACTCTACCACTCACTCCTTGTTTGTATGTTTGTTTTAATCGTGTTTATTTCCAAGAGAATGCAATCCCTTTCTTTCATCTGACAGCTAAATTGAGGCAGCAGTCACTCAAATTCCTCCTAGAGTTCCTTTCGGCTGTGGATGTGCCTCTGGTTTAGTTCGATGGAAGCCATCTGTGTTAGCTCAATCTCCACCCTCCCACATGCTACCAGTGCATTTTTAATGCTGTCAATATGTGAGCTGGGAGAGGACCGGACAAGAGTTTCAGATAGTTTCTGCTCACCTTTGGATTCAACCCCAGCAAGACCCCCTGGACAAAGCAACAGGAGCGTGCCCTGTGCCATGTGACTCCTCTCTGCTCTGTAGGACCTCTCCCAGCATGCTTTCTCCCCAAGATTCAGGAGGCACAGATGGGCCAGGGGTTGTCAGTCTAAGCAACTGTTTTGCTTGTAAGGTTTATTTTGTTTTGCTTTGCATTTGTGACACACGTACAGATCCCAGTGTGCCCCACCAGCCTACTCTGTAGTTTAAGGCCTGCCTGACTTCTTCTTCCCTCTGATAAGTTTCGCCCCTTATGGCAGACAGGCGCTCCTGTTTGCCCAGACCAGGTATGGAGGCTGCCATGGCCTTCTGGCCTTTGAATACCTGTTTCTCTTGGGAAGTCAGGTCCTCAGGGCCCTCTTGCCTCAGTAGGTTTTTGCTTGTCCCATGTGAAAATAGGACTTTTATTTTCCCTCAGGTTTTTCTTGATGTCAGGGAACGAAGGTCTTTCATGTCTTCTGCATTGGAACTGGGACCTCCCTCATGCTTTTTGTCGTTCTTGAAAACATTCCAATTAGGCTTTATTTCATTTTGAATACTCAGCTGAAACATCTTTTGTCAAGATCAACAATGACCTCCATTTTGCAAAACCCAGTGGTCAATTCTTAGTCCACATATTATTTTATTTGTTTGACAATATGACACTGTTGATCACATAGCTCTTCAAACACTTTGCTTGGCTCCTGGAACATGACTGTCTGTTGATTCTCCTCTTGTCTCCATGACTACTTTTTGTGTGTGCACATTTCTCCCAACCCTCCCTGCTTCTAATTAGTAGAGTGCCCCAACATCACACCTCTCTGTTCTATTCACGTCCCCTCCCTCAGTGATATCATCCAGCCTCATGGTTGTAAATGGCACTTTTATACTGAGGGCTCCTTGATTTGTATCTAGAGCCCAAAATTGTCCCTGAACTCCAGACTTCTATATCCAACAACCTAAATAATATTATTCTCTGATATATAATTTGCATCTCAAATAGCATATTCAAAATAAAATTTCTACTTATTCCTCCAAAATCCACTTTTTCCGCATTCTCTCCCTAAAAGTTGCTCAGGTCAAAAATCCTCTAATTCATTTTGACTCTACTCTTTCTCTAATAACTGACATACAATCCATAGGCAAATCCTGTCTATTTACCTTCAAATTATACCCAGAATTCAAACACCAACTTCATTGGTATCACCTAGTTCAAGCCTCCCCCACCAGGGTGGTACATTTGTTATAAGTGATGAACTTGCACTAATAAATACATCATTGTCACCATATTTTATTTGGGAGGGGGGCAGTAAGATACCTACTTTATTCACTAAAACCTTTAGCATATTAATCATGCCTGTTTTAAATCACTGGTCTGAGAATTCCTGCCCATTCTGGTTCAGGTGCTTGCTCTGTCTCTTCAAATTGTGTTGTTTGCCTTGTAGTATGTCTTGTAATTTTTCCTTGATCACTGAACATGATTACTGGGTAGAAAGAACTGCTGTAAATAGACTTTAGTAATATGGTGATGACCTGTGAGGAGAAGGGAAGTAATCTATAGTCCTATGATTAGGTCTCAGTCTTTTAGTGACCTTTTGCCTCTGGATTATGAACTTCACAGTGTTTATCCATTTTTTTTCTCTCCATGTAGGTGGGACAAGATGGCTAGAGTGGGACTGAGTTAAGTACTGCCCTTCACCTCAGGTAGGTTCTGATAACATCCCAGCAGTTTAGACTCCAGTTAATTAATTTGCCCCATGGGCAGGGTTTGTGAAAAAGAACAGAGGGCTCTGACATACTTCAAAGTGGTTCTTTCCCCACCCCCCTCAACCTCTCAGAAGAAAAAGGAAACTTTTCCATGATATTTACTGTGGGAACCTAGCTCCTGGAGGGAAATCTCACAATGCTGTAGGGGCCTCCCTATGACTGGGTCCCCCTAAAGTTTTTAACTCTCAGACTTGCTTCCAGCAATTTGTCAATTACGGTTCAGACTCCCCACCCCCACCCCCAGGCACTGGTTCCTGAAGCAATTCCTCTCTTGCATCTCTGCTCCAGGAAGCCATGACTATATTCGCCTGTCTCTCCAATCTTGGGCACAGTGGTTTGCCCTGTATCCTTCTTCTCTTAAGGATCCAAGAAGAATTGTTGATTTTTCAATCTATTTAGCTTTTTACTTGTTGTTAGGACAGAGTGGTGCCTTCCAAGCTCCTTACATGTGGAACTGGAAACTTCTTCAAGTCTTTGATTAAATACCATTTTACTAGACCAGCCTTTCCTGACTAATCTATGTAAATAATAACACTTCCTACAATCCCCACTCACTCTGCCTTTTCCCTTCCTCCTTTACTGTTCTCCTAACCCTGATCTCTTTGTGATATAGGATAATCTTACTTAATCCTTTGTTTATTGTCTTTCTTTCCCTCCTGGGAAGTATGCTCAGTTATGGCAAGAATTTTGTCTGCTCTGTTCACCACTGTATCACCAGTGTCTAGAACATACTGACATAGAGCAGGGGCTCAAAAAACATTTACTTCATGAATGCATGTGCTGGAGTCCCACTAGGATGTCTTCACTATTGCTATTATATTGTGACTTGGTCTCTCATTTATCCACTCTAAGTGCTAAAAAACTTTGGGATGCAATGGCATCACATTTCTCCATATTGTTCTCATTGACCTTACTTTGCATGAAGCTGGTGATTAAGATCTGAGGCAGAGACATGACTCATACCAAACATGGCTAGGTAGATCTGCTCTTTGGCCTCCCTGCCACGTTGCCCCTAACTTTAGTGCCTCTCTAATCTAGTCTTTTGCATTAGAGCTCACTTGCTTGGCCCCTTTCAGTCCTTCACGCCTCTGTCTCAAGCCAGATAGTCCCCAGGAGGAGCACAAAACCTTCTCAACAGACACTGTGCCATCAATAGAGTAATAGCCACACGCTGTTCTGGTATCTGTGCAAGTTCTATTGTAAAAATGTCCCTTCAAGTAATGCATAGCTAGGAACACGTATCAGAAATTAAAATAGAATGAAACTATTCCCTTGTTCTATAAAGTACTATAAAGATAAAAATAAATCTTATGAAATCTCATGAAATATGTACAATAAAAGTTTCCAATATACAAACACCGTTACTGGCTCCCTTTCTACTTTCTCCAGAGTGAAGCAGGAGGCCACTAAGCTGGCAGTGGGAGACTTGGTCCTATTTCTGATTATGTCATTGATTAGCTATGTGACCTTAGATATGTCACTGCTACTCTCTCAGTGGCTCACTCAAAATCCCTGGATTCATGCTAACTCTTTTATTTCCCAAATAATTTACATACAATCCACTAGCAAATCCTGTGTGTCTACCTTCAAATTATACCCAGGGTTGAAACACCAACTTCACTGGCATCACCCTGGTTCAAACCATTGTCCTCTCTACCCTAGGCTTTTGTTTTCTCTTTGCCAAGCTTAGATAACTCCTGATGTCACATCCAGCTCTTGGATTGATATGGATTTCTCTCTAGGAGTCTATGGATTTTGTGGATCTAAGGTTCCAGAGTTTTGACTCATTATCCTAAATAGTAGAATGTACTTTTTTTTTTTTTTTGCTACCAAAGAAAAAAATGGGCATGTGGACAACTTCTATACTAACAAGCAAGGGAGGAATTTGTACTTGAAATATGTTTTGGACATTCAGACCCAGGAGCCAGGATGGATGGAAATTGGTGAGGCTTTCTGCTTTACTTCTATATTGGCTGCTGCTTTTACACGGCTGACACCAAATGTGCGGGCGTTTTCTACAGCCTCAGCCACTTTTGCAGCTCTCTGGACACCAATGAGGCATCCTACAAGTCACTTTACTATGACACTAACTAACCAGAGTTAGCTCCAACTTCCACAGGTGTAAGCACTCCATCCCACAAGATTGCTCTCACTTCAGACGCTAGTTACAAGTTATGGGTGCCCAGACCACCCCTGGTTCTGTCCAATTCGGCCACAAAGTCAAGGGTTCCCACAATCCCACCCTTTCAGCTTTGACAATTTGCTAGAATGGCTCACAGAGCTCAGGAAAGCAATTTACTTATGGTTCGTGATTTATTGTAAAGACTACAACTCGGTAACAGAGGAGTGGGAGAGATGGATAAGCCAAGGTATGGTGAGGAAGAGGAGGCAAAGAGCTTCCATGCCCTCTCTGGGTGCTCCATCCTTTCGGCATGGGGATGCATTCACCAACCCTGAAGTTCTCTGAACATGGGGCTTTTTATAGCGTTTCCATTACATAGGCAGGATGGATTAAACCACTGGCCATTAGTGATTAACTCCAGCTTTATCCCCTCTCTCCTCCCTGGAGGCTGGGTATGGGGCTGATCCTATCTTGCTCTTTCTGGGGACCAACACAGTCCTGAGCTTTGTAGGAGCCCACAAACACCAGTCATCTCATTATCATAGAAAAGGAAGTTTTATTACTCCAGGAGATTTAAATTAGGAGTTGTGTGCCAAGAACAAGGGAAAAACCCCAGGATCCAAAACAAAAAAGCAAATATTTACTTTTTGTTACATCGCACCACCAAATCCACAGCTTCTCTTTCCCTGATACGGAGACTTCCTAGCTAGGCTCTTCAATTCAATCTGTTCTTTCAGACTTCACTGTCTGTGACAAAGTGGAGCCAAATTAAAATTTTAAAAGAATAATCACATTTAATGTCATGTTTTTATAAGAAGCATGATTTTATTGATACAATATTGAGCCAAGAATTGGTAAAAGTGAGTTTCTCATAATCATAGGCAAAACACAAACTCTTATTCTAATACATAGGTCAGATCTTGTGCCCTCAAAGCGGGCTGTAAAAGGTCTCAGAGTGATATTTATTTGAGAGGTTAGCTGGCTTTATTGCTTACAGCTATTTTGGTTGAATGTCAATCAGAATAAATTAATTTATGCAATGCTAGCAAACTACCTCCAAAGCATAGTGTCTTATAACAACAAAAGTTTATTTCTTGTTCACATTGCAAATTCCTTGAGTCAGATATTATCTCTACTCCTTGTCCTCTCATGTGGGAATCCAGACAGATCAATGACAGTTGCAAGTGCTGACAGTCTCTACGGTGGAGGGAAAGAGCTCTGGATGGCCTTGGGCTCTGTCCTGGATTAAGATGCTCTGTCCTGGAACCACAGCACACAATTGATTGTCCAAAACTAGTCACAGGGCCCCCCTCAACTAAGTGGGCAAGGGAGGGCAGGGGGGGAGTGTAGACAAGACGCGCAATCCTATCATATGTCCAGAAGGTAGAGAGCTGAAATATTTGATGAAGAGCATTAAGAAGTACCATGTGTTGAGGCGCCTGGGTGGCTCAGTCGTTAAGTGTCTGCCTTGGGCTCAGGTCATGGTCCCAGGGTCCTGGGATCGAGCCCCGCATCGGGCTCCCTCCTCCGCGGGAAGCCTGCTTCTCCCTCTCTCACTCCCCACTGCTTGTGTTCCCTCTCTCGCTGTGTCTCTCTCTGTCAAATAAATAAAATAAAATCTTAAAAAAAAAAAGTACCATGTGTTGCAAGTACAGAAGCATAATTGCTTTTTATTGAGGTATAATTGACATAGCACATTATATTAGCTTCAGGTGTACAACACAATGATTCAATATTTGCATACATTGCAAAATAATCATCACAATGAGTCTAGTTAACATACATAGGTACAATTCTTTTTCCTATGGTGAGAACTTTTAAGATCTACTCTCTTAGCAACTTTTCAAAAATGGAATACAGTATTATTAACTATAGTCACCATGCTGTATGTTATATCCCCAAGACTTATTTATCTTATAACTAGAACTTTGTATGTTTTGACCCCTTCATGGCAAACACCAATCTGTTCTCTTATCTATGAGTTTGGATCTGGGTTTCTTGGTTTTGGATTTGTGGTGGTTTTTCTCTTTTTTTTAGATTCTACATATAAGTGAGATCATATGGTATTTGTCTTACTCTGTCTGACTTATTTCACTTAGCATAATGCCTTCAAGGTTCATCTATGTTGTCACAAATGGCAAAATCTCATTCGTTTATATGGCTGAAAAATATCCCAGTGTGTGTGTGTGTGTGTGTGTGTGTGACATTTTCTTTAACCAGTCATCCATTGGTAGACACTTCAGTTATTTCCGTGTCTTGGACATTGTAAGTAATGCTGCAATAAACATAACATGTATATATCTCTTCGAGTCAATGTTTTATTTTCTTCAGATAAATACCCAGAAATGGAATTGCTAGAATATATGGTAGTTCTATTTTTAATTTTTTAAAGGAACTTACATACTGTTTTCCACAGCAACTGGACTAATTTCCATTCCCAAAAATAGTGCACAAGGATTTCTTTTCCTCCACATCTTTGCCAACACTTGTTATTCCTGTTATTTGACAATAGCCTTTCTAGTAAATGTGAGGTAATATTTCACTGCAATTTTGATGTACACTTTTCTGATGATTAGTAATGTTGGGTTCTTTTTGTGAAATGTCTTTTCAGATTCTTTCCCATTTGTTTAATTGGATTGTTTGGGGATTGTTTTGCTGTTGATTTGTGAGTCCTTCATATATTTTGGATATTGAACCCTTATCAGATACATGATTTGCAAATATTTTCTTCCAGTCTGTAGGTTGCCTTTTCATTTTGTTCTTTCCGTCACTATGCAGAGCTTTTTAGTTTAATGTAGCCTTACTTGTTTATTTTTGCTTTTGTTGCCTTTGCTAATGGTGTCAGTCCAAAAAAATCATCACCAAGACTGATGTCAAGCACTTACCCCCTATGTTTTCTTCTAAAAACTATGGTTTCACGTTCTACAGTCAAGTCTTTAATCTACTTTGAGTTAATGTTTCTATATGGTGTAAGACAGTGGTCCAGTTTCATTCTTTTTTGTTTGGGTATGTATATGTACGTCCAGTTTTTCCAGCACCATTTATTGAAGAGATTATCATTTCCCTGTTGTATCTGCTTGGTTCCTTTGTCACAAATAGAGCATACATGCATGGGCTTATTTCTGGGCTATCAATTCTGTCCCACTGATCTATATGTCTGATCTTATGGCAATATCATACTGCTTTGATTACTATAGCTGTTTGATACAGTTTGAAATGAGGGAGCATGATGCTTCCAGCTTTCTTCTTCTTTCTCAAGATTGCTTTGGCTATTTGGGGTCTTTTATGTATCCACACAAATTTTAGTATTGATTGTTCTATTTCTGTAAAAACTGCCACTTGGATTTTGATAAGGATTGCATTGAATCTGTATATTTCTTTGGGTAATAAGGACATTTTAACAATCTGAATTTTTCTAATCCACGAGCCTGGTATATCTTTCCATTTGTTTCCCTCTTCAATGTCTTTCATCAATGTATTATAGTTTTCAGTGTAAAAGCCTTTCGGTTCCTTGGAAAAAACATTTTTTAAAGGACCTAAAAAAGTGAAAATGACTGGACCTCAGGAACCACTAGAACCAGAGAATAAAACAGCACTCTCTTCATCTCCTTCTCCCCTCTGTTTTGTGCATCACTTTCATTCTTAATTGTCTTCCCCATATTCTGGTTCTTCTAATTCTCTGAGACACATGAGGAAGATGGCCTGTATCAGATCCCTAATTGTATATCTTATCATTCAGACACTCTGTTTAAACTGGCTTATTTCTTTCAGTTCCTGATGAAGGACCCTGATTGGTCATGCCTGGGTCAAATGCTCACAAATGGTCTAAACAATTCTTCCACGTGTCAGGGTCATTGTGAAGAAAAGCAACAACTACTGCAGTTGCCCCTTGAATGTGGGCAGAAACCATTCTTAGAGGAGAGGCTATTTGGCAGAGAATAAATACATAAAAAAATAAAAATTTGTTATATGTCTCTGTATGCACAAGAAAATGTGAAGAATAGTCCTTGAGGTTTCCCTGTGAGCCTAAGGCATAAATGTAAGAGGGGGAAAGATGTTTAAAAAAATACCCCAATACTTGAATGCTACTTCTTGTTCAATTCTTCACAATCTCTGAGGCTGGAGATTTCACTCCTTACTACAAAGAAGCTTGAATGAAACCTGCTCTAATATATAGAACCTTATATCTATGTATGAATTTTGTAAGATCAAGGACCATAACTGTAACTCCAAGTCCTACCATATCCCTAAAAGATAAACTATAAACTTAAGGAAAAAAAGTCTGGAGCAAAAAGATCATATCATTTTGAGTAAAGATCATCAGGATGAAACAACAATTTTAAGTTTAATTTACTAATAATATCAAAAATGTATGCAGTGAAATGTGCACAAAACTACAGGAAGATCAGTGAAAACCCACTATCATGATGGATTTTTTGTTAAAGTAAGCAGATCAAAAATCAGTAAAGATATGGAATATTCAAACAACACATTAAGAAAATGGAACATACATATATAGATACTGTACCGCAAAATTGCTGAATATGTATTCTTTCTAAACACACATAGAATATTTACAAATATTAGCCATATATTGGACCTCAAGTTTAATGTTTCAACAAATTTCAAAAACCTAATATAAATCTTTCCCAATATCTCATTAAAATGAAATCAAATCAGAAATCAGTTGCAAAAATAAAATTCTATTTTGACAATTAAAAAGTGTATCTATAAATAACACATTGGTAAAAGAACAAATCAATGCAAATAAAACCATATTTAAAAGTGAACAAGAATGTGGGTGCCTGGGTGGCTCAGTTGGTTAAGGGTTGGGCTTTTGATATCTGCTCGGGTCATCATCTCAAGGTTGTGGGATGGAGCTAGGGTTGGACTCTGTTCCTCTCCCTCCCTGCCCACCCTTCCCCTTGCTTTCTCTGTCTCACTCTAAAAATGAATAAATAAAAATTTTTTTTTAAATGAACAATAATGAAAATACTGTTATCAATTTGTGTAGGATGTAGAAAAGCAGTATAAAAAAATCCATAGCTTTAAGTGCTTATAACACAAAGGAAGGAAGGATAAAAAGTAATGACATGAGCATTTGACTCAAAGTGGGAACAATAGCAAAATAAATCAAAATTAAAAAGAAAATAAGGATAAATGAAGAAAATAATAGAGAATAAAATTAAAATTAGCGAACAAAACAAAGTTAAAAGTTGATTCTTAAAACAGCCTATGATGACTCTAGTCAAGAATAAAAGAGGATCAGGCGCCTGGGTGGCTCAGTTGGTTAAGCGACTACCTTCGGCTCAGTTCATGATCCTAGAGTCCTGGGACTGAGTCCCGCATCGGGCTCCCTGCTCAGCGGGGAGTCTGCTTCTCCCTCTGACCCTCTTCCCTCTCGTGCTCTCTATCTCTCATTCTCTCTCTCTCAAATAAATAAAAATAAAATCTTTAAAAAAAAAAGAATAAAAGAGGATCTGGGACACCTGGGTGACTCAATTGGTTAAGTGTCTGCCTTCAGCTCAGGTCATGATCTCAGAATCTTGGGATTGCACCCCGCATCCTGCATCAGGCTCCCTGCTTGGCAGTGAGTCAGCTTCTCCCTCTCCTTCTGCCCCTCCCTCTACTCATGCTCTCTCTCTCAAATAAATAAATAAAAATATCTAAAATAAAAAGAATAAGAGAAGATCCACAAGTTAACTGTATTTGGAGTGAAAGGTGATACATAACTATAGAAGTTGCAGACATTAAAAAGGTGGAAGATAATTGTGAACAATTGTATGCCAGTATATTTAAATGAAATGGGTAGACCTTAGAAAAATATAAAACTGACACAAAAAGAAATAGAAACCTTATAAATGCTACAATCTTTAAAGAAATAGAATTAATAGTCAAAAACTGCCCCCCCAAATATCAATCACTATATGGCCTTACCATTGAGGTCCATAATTAAAAATAGGATAATTCTAATCTTGTACAAACTCTTCCAGAGAACATTCCAGAAAAAGAGGAAACCATTCCCCAACTCATTTAACAAAGCTGGACTAATCTCAATCCCAAAACCAAACCTTACCAAACGTGGAAAAGATAAATTACAGACCAGATGAAAAAAAATCATAATAAATTAGCGTATGAAATCCAGCAGTGTATAAAATATATAATGTAATGACATTTGATTTGTAAGAATGTAAAATTTATTAATAATAATTAATTAATTAACCTAGATCACCACATTATCTAAGCAAAGGAAAAAATGAATCTCAATAAATGCAGAAAGATTGCTAGAGATTATTCAACATCTTCTTATGAGTTAAAAATACTCTGTAAAATTATGAACGAGAGGGAAATTCCTTAATGTGATAAAGGGTACATAAAATAAACACAGAGAAAGCATTACATTTAATGGTGAAGTATTGATAACATTTCCATCGAGATCAAGGACCACGCCAGAATGCACACTATCACTTACCAGCATTGAACTCTATACTCTGGGTTCTAGTAGGTACAGTTGGGAAAGGAAAAAAAAAAAAAAAAAAAAGCATAAAAATCAGAAATGATATGATTATGATCAGAGCATCCCAAATAATCTCCAAATGAGTTTTAGAATTAAGAAAATTTGGCAAACAAAAATCATTACATTTCTAAATGCTAGTTAATGAATAGAAAAGAGACTATTTACAGTAGCATCAAAGGTATGAAGTAGCCATGGATAAGTCTCATAAAACATGTGCCTCGGGGCGCCTGGGTAGCTCAGTCGATTAAGTGGCCAACTCTCAGTTTTGGCTCAGGTCGTGATCTCCGGGTCATGAGATCGAGCCCCTTATTGGGCTCCACACTGAGCCCAGAGTCTGCTTAAGATTCTCTCTCTCTCCCCCTCTCCCTCTGTTCCTCCCCCCGCTCGCACACACTCTCTCTCTCTCTCTTTCTCTGTAGGATGAATAAATAAATCTTTTAAAAAATCACATGCCTCACATAAAGATAAAATTCTAACACTTTATTGGATGTCATAATTAAATAAATATGCCATGTTTTTATATAGGAAGACAATATTTTAAAGACATCTCCTCAAATGGGTATATAAATTCAATGCAATGCCACTCAAAACACCAATGAGCTCTCTCCCGCGTGAAAACCTAGGGCAGCTCCTTCTCTGTGGCTTCTGACCTGGGAGCAAAGAGAAAGCGGCGAGATGACTGACCGCTACACCATCCACAGCCAGCTGGAGCACCTGCAGTCCAAGTACATCGGCACGGGCCACGCCGACACCACCAAGTGGGAGTGGCTGGTCAACCAGCACCGCGACTCTTACTGCTCCTACATGGGCCACTTCGACCTTCTCAACTACTTCGCCATTGCGGAGAATGAGAGCAAAGCCCGAGTCCGCTTCAACTTGATGGAGAAGATGCTGCGGCCTTGCGGACCGCCAGCCGACAAGCCGGAGGAGAACTGAGACCCCGGTGCTGTTACTGCTGTGCGGGAGCCTCTTCTGAGTTCCCCCCGTTTGCCGTCATTCCCGCGTGTTCCTTCCCCAAGTGGACCGATTCTCCATTGCTCCCGTTTCTCGTGCCTTCCTTGTACAGAAGTGCTTACCTGGGGGCGTCCCGCCTGACCTGCCTTCCTGTGGACCCTTCGGAACACAGCGTTGGGAGACCATCAGGACCCCCGAGAACTGAGATGGTGGAGACGTCCTAAAGCCAGCAAGAGAGGGGCGGAGGCACTGGAATGAGACGGGATTTGGAAGCTCCTTTTTGGCTAGTTGATTGTCGTCGTTGCTTTTTCCATAAAGTTTAGAAATTTTTCAGTCAAAAAAAAAAAAAAAACAACAACAATGAGTATTTTACGTAGTTCTTTTTGTCCTTAGAATATACCATCAGTGAACATACAGTCAGAATACTGGTTTACAATTTCTGGATTAATGTTTTCTTCTAAGTATTAAAATTTGATATAATTAGTTCATCTGTTTCTGTTGACATGAAATTTTACTGTTTCATAAAACTATTTTTATTTTTTGCTGAATTATTTTTATTTCTTGAATATGTAACATTACACATAGGTCAAAGGCAACAAATACGTTGAAAAATGTGGAGTAAGAGAAGTCTGCGTCTTTCACCTGCACCTGCTGGGTAACTAATTTCATTACTTTCTGGTTTATCTTTCTGTGTTTCCTCTTACGATACTCTGTAAATGCAAAGGGAAAAGAAGCAAATGTCTACCACAGATGACTGAGGAAAGAAATTGTGATATACTCATTCAAAGGAGTATTCTAAGCAGTACAAATGAAGAGACTATAGCAAGACACGTGAGCACAGACTCTCACGGACATACTGAAGGAAGAAGCAGGTAAGTTCACAAGTCAGTAAAACTCAATGTGCATTTAAGGATACATAGATAGGCCATTAAAGGACAGGGGAAAGCAGGGAAATGATGATCACAGATGTCATGGTCATGGTTGTTTTGGGGCTGGAGAAGGAAGGTGGTCAGACTGGTTGCAGATACTAGGGGGCAATGTTCTGTTTGGTGACACAGACAGTGGTTATATGGGTGTTTGCTTTACTTTTTAGTCTTTAGGTACACATTCTTATGCGTGTATATACACACACACACACACACATATGTATATATGACATATTTGTAAGCTAAGAAAAGAATAATAGCCCAAATATGATAATTTGGGTCAAAATAAAGAGATATTTTTATACTAAAAATTAAAATTCAAAGGTTAATATTTTTATAGTCTTTTCCTCTATGATTATTTCTACCATGTATATTTATTGACTTTAACTCCCTGGTTCAGTGTGAAACTTATATTTACTAATATTGAATTGATGAAAAGGGAAATGGAGTTTATTTATGTCTCCTTGTTGTCCACTGGGAAGATAATGAGGCCTGGGTTCTCCTCAGTTGTGGGATAAAGGGGATGACCAAAGTGGTGGATAAAATTGTAAATTTTTGACCATGACATTTAGGACCTGGCTAATCTCATTATTTCCACCAATATACCCAAGACGGGGTAGAAAGATAAGAGGGAAAAAATGTCTTCTCCTTCGGTCATTTTAATTTATAAGCTAACAAATTCATTTTAAGGGAAATAAATCTAGAGATATTCCACATAAGGTAAACAGTCTGTCATTTTTATAGCTCTGGGATGTGGTTTTCATTCTCAGACCCCTATGTCTATCTCCAATGCATCATATTCCAGAAATTTTATTCTCTGAAGGCCCTGAGTCAGCTCGAGTACCTAAATGATCTGATTAGCAGGAAGAGAGACCATGATTTCAGTACAATATGACCTAAACGATAATGCAGCCATCTGGAGTAGGGGACCCTCGTGCTTTTTGGAGATCTATTGCTTATGGCATGAGTACCAACTAAAGGATTAGGCAGAGAAGCCCAGCCCTTTATCTAAGGATGATCGGTACCTGGAGATGCAACCTCCACTGACCCAGCCCCACTGACCGCCTAAGTGCGGTGGTAAGGGGACAGCATTCACTGCAGAGTCCCTGCAGCTCCCCCCCACCCCCGAGCTTCCCTATGGAGTTTGAGGCAGCCTTTGTCTCTATACTTAGAGCAGCCCTCCCTGAACACAGAGAGGGGGCAGGTGACAAGACCCAGCACTTCATAAGCCCATGTCAGGTGTAAAATTGAGGGAACTAACCCCTTCTTTAAAAATTCCTCAAATCCCATTCTCCTATGCTCTCCTCTATTCTTAATTTTTCAAAGTCATTTTATAGCATAGTTCATGTTGTATTTTGACATTCACAGCAACCTTGTTCTCAGTCGGTTCTCATGCAAATGGAAGAGAAGGACCAGGGTGTCTGGAAGCTAGAAGACTTGTATTTGGACGCCTTGGAGCAAAGAGAGAAGAATTTAGGTATATGGTGGAACGTACCTCTCAAAGTGGACTTTCCTTACTTGATGCGAGGATCTGTATCCAATAACTTGAGTTTTGGTTCTAGTTATCCCTAGGCTACAGTTTCACAAGGGGATCCCATTCCTCTCAGCTTCCTTCCCTCCTCTCTTTATCCCGAGAAGGATGGCTGGAGCTGCTACAGCCTTAGATCTGCCTCCTGGCCTTCAAGCCAGGTCTTGTGGAAGAGGGAAAATCAAATCAAACTACCACAGAATCCTCCCTGAGCCCTAAAACCGACCAATTCTGGCATCATTTTTTATCCGTGTGGTCAGTCTGCCTTGGTTCTTCTGGAATGCGTCGGTGTCAGATTGATACATTGGTTGTTTCAGTCATGAACTAGCCCTCCTTGGGTGTGATACATGGTTCTCTGGACCTTGTTTCCACATCTGCAAAATCAATAGCTACCCGGGAGGATTCCCGTGAGTATCACATAAAATCATGGACATAAGAACTTTGCCCAGGAGAGAGCTTTGATAATAGTTACTTTTAGCAGCTCCTATTTGTCTCTCGCCGATTTTTGGTGTAACTGTGCCATAGATATACACCCCCTACAAAGCAGGTGGAGGAGGTTGATGGGTAATAGAGGGACTTGGTGAAGAAGCACAGTGTTTAGAGTTGGAATATCTGGGTCTCAGAACCTTCATCTACAACAGGCTTGGAAAGGGGATGGACTAGATTTCCACTTTCTATAAGGTCAAGAGACCTATAAGTGCTTCTTATCAATGTTTTCTTTCGTTCCCTCACTCGGGTTACTAATCAGTAACCTACTGGCATCAGCAAGGATCTGACTGACCCCTCCATTCCACCAAGAATAATCAGGCAGGGGCTGAGAAACATCTGTACTCCCAGTGAGGAAGAAGTAATGAGTGGGAGTTAGGGTCTGAAATCAGAGCTAAGGCTCACCAGTCAGGTATTCTTTACTGTCTACTGCAGCTACCAGGATTAAAAGTGGAGGGTGGGAGTCCATCACCTTCTGTCTTTCCAATCATTAGAATAATACAAGAGCCAAAGAACAGAAACCAAAACACCCATCATTAGCTCATGAACATTCTAGAGTTGGCCATTAATATATGTAAGTGAATACCTACAAAACCATATGGAGGCCACCATTTTTGTAAATTCTGTTTATACTGATGTTGATTTTAACTTTATATTTCCTTGTCCCTCAAAGCAAATTCTTTTTTTATCCTTTTCTTTTTTTCTTTATCTTTTTTTAATCATGATAAATGTGCTCTATAATCCCCACCCCCTATTTCTCCCAAGCCCCCAATACCTCCCCTCTGGTAACTATCAGTTTGTTCTCTGGGGTTTGTCTCTCTCTTTTTTTTCCTTTGCTTGCCTCAAAGCAGATTCTTATACTAAAGTCGTGACAGATATCTTTTTAGGGAGCAAGAAAATACTCTAGAAGAATTTTTTAAATGTATATGTATTTTCATTCAGGATGAAAAACGGTAATCTTGTTAAAGGAAATGTAGAAACAGCAAAAAACAATGAATCGCTTTGAACCTCAGTGCCCAAACACAATGATCCTTAGCATTTTGATGTCATTCCTTTCGTAGGAAATTTTCTCTTCAATAGTTCTTTCCTGATTAAAGTATCCTAAATCAGTAAAATAACTCAGTAATCTAACTGACAGTATTAGCCATTACTTCCTCTCCCAGTAAATTTTAAATTCCTTTAGGCAAGAACCATATCTTATTCAACTTTCTATTTCTGATTCTTCTGTTTCCCTCAAGGCCTACTGTAGTGCCTGTACCTAGCAAGTATGCAATGAATCCTGCTGAATCATATTTTGCATGAAAATTGTAGAAGACCTAAGAAGCCCTGGGAATAAAAATTCAAGGGTCAAGTGAAAGATGCGTTTGAAATTGACATAATAATAAAGTACCTACACTATTCCCAGGCCATCCTGATTCCAAATAGACACTCAATCCTGGGATTCCTATTTTCTTCCGGGTAAGAGCGTTGCAATTTACCGGGTTCATTCAGAATTTGGACAGACTCCTGTCGTTCAAATCAAGTTGGCCTACAGCAATGGACTTAACGTGAAAGGAACATGCAAAGTAGATTTTTATTAACAAATGCCCTGCTCACTCTCCAAAGGAAGTGGCAGAACTTGTTTTTTGCATGATAAAGAGGATTAACTAAATGAGGGACTGCAGTTAATCTCTGAGTTTGCCCTATTGTCCTGAAGTGTGCTTTTGGAAAATAAAATTGAATGGTCTTGATTTCTCTGGGGTTTTTCAGTGCATCCTTATGCAGTCTGCAAAAGAAGTTCCAAGTGTGGATGAAGTGTGTGTGTGTGTGTGTGTGTGTGTGTGTGTGTGTGTTGTGTGATAGAATGTCCTACTTTCGCCTAAAATTTTTGAACTTTAAAATATTATAATAATGATAATGGTAAACTAGGAAGACATTTTAATAGAATCATGGTATCTTGGGTCCAGTCATCTCATTGATAACCTCCTACCAATATTTGAACATACATAGCATGTGGTTTCTTAGTCTCTGCTAGAATATTTTCAATGTTGGGGAATTTACTACCTCCCCTGCCCCCCAAAAAGTCCATCTTTGGATGTGGAGATTTCTGAAGAGTGTCTCCCTGTGCCTTCTACTCACTGATAACATTTTTAAGGGAGAAAGCTCATGAGTTATGATTGCACATTGAAGTCCTACCTCCGCGGATCCACCTGTCCCTCTGGACTAACCCAGGAGACTTAGACACCAGAGAGTTAGCCGAGGGAATGGCAGATACACATTTGCAGAGTGTCAGAAGAAGATAAAACAGACCCTATAGAACTGTGAGAACAGAACAGAACTAAGTGGGGTGACCCGGGTGTGCGTATGGGGGACCTGCGGAGAGGATTACAGGACAGAAAAGGAAGTAAATTCTCAGGCAGATGAAAGAAGACGTCAATGACCTCCATTTTGACCTCCGTCTGTACCTTCTAATTGATTAACTTCTTCTTTTTCAGCTTATCTCTTAATTCAGGTAAAAGACCTCATGGGAAAAGCATCCCCTGATGGGAACCAAAATGACCCCCTCAAGCATTAGGGACTGCCCTGAGCCAGCAAGACCCCACGTGATTGGCCCCAAGACAATGATCACCTTGACCTTTACTGCCCACCTGCATGTACCCACCAACCTTTGCCCCACACTTTTCTTATATAAACCTAAAAGTATTCTCAGCACTTTGGAGACCATCTTTGAGACTCTAGCCTGCTGCCTTCCCAGTGTCGGCCTCACTGAAATAGATCCCTTTCCCGTTTCACCACCACTGTCTCTGCCTTTGGATTTTGTCAGCGGTGAGTGGCCCCAGCTGGTCTGTTTGGGACCCCTGGAGGCAAGTGCTCTCACCCTCCTGCTCTCTGCTTATGCAGAGGAGCACAAAACATGAACATGAAAAAGATTTTGAATTCAAATTTTGAATGCCGTTGATTTTCTATTGGATCCCTGTAGGAGTGCTGACCACACTGACTCCATCTTGTTCTGGGACACACAATGACCTCCCTCGGGACCACGTGCTCTAGGCCTCCTGGAGGTAATATATGCTCTAACCAGAATAAGAGAAGGCTTGTTCCGAGCCCAGATCATGGGACAGGGACACGGGCCAACCTCAGTGAGCTGGCTGCTCAGAGAAACTTTCTAAAGACAATGCGAACAACAGTTACCATTTATGAGGACATGGGAGAGCTTTACCTACATCATCTCTTTGCATCTTTGCAAGCAACCTCTTAGTTATTTTCACTTTACAGACAAGGAAAATGAGGCTGAGGCAGGTTAATTTGTTGCGAGTAAAACAAATTGGGGTCCCTGGGTGGCTCAGCTGGTTAAGCGTCTGACTCTTGGTTTTCAGCTCAGGTTGTGATCTCTGGGTCGTAAGATGGAGCCCCCATCCTGTAGGCTCCACACTCAGCAGGGAATCTGCTTGAGATTCTCTCTCCCTCTCCCTCTGTCCCTGCCCCCTCTAAAATACATAAAATAAATAAATCTTCAAAAAAAAAAAAGTAAAACAAGTTAGTGACAGAGCTGGGATGCAGACAATATCGTGAGACCCCAGAGCCAGGATCCAAAGTGGGCACCACTCTCCTCCTCGTTGGAGCTGTACAAGCCACGAACAGGTGGTGGTGGAGCGGGTGGTGGCAGTCGACGTGGCGCCTGTGCACTCAGGCTTCTGCTTAGCCTGCTTGTGGACACATGGCACTAAGGTGGCCCAAAGAATATCTCAAGTCAGGGAACAAACAACTAGATAATTGAAATCCATTAGGGGAATAGAAAGATATGAATAAATTTGTTGAGAATCAGCCATATGCCAAGCAGAGTGCTGGGAGCTTAAGACAATAATAAACCGGGGGTGCCTGGGTGGCTCAGTCGGTTAAGAGTCTGCCTTCAGCTCAGGTCATGGCCCCGGAGTCCCTGGATCGAGTCCCACCCTCTCCCTCTGCTGTTCCCCCTGCTTGTGCTCACTCTCTCTCTCTCTCTCTCTCTCTGTGTGTCAAATAAATAAAATCTTTAATTTATTTTTTAAAAAGCAATAATAAACTGTATATTGGATATAATAAGCTACCTAATAAACTCTCTTTTGAAAACTAAAAATTGCCAGTTAGAAGACCTATCATGAAAGAATTTTTTTAATTCAATGTGTACATGGACCTCACTCTAATTACATGTCCTTAATATATTTATCAAATTAATAATGGTTGGGTAAAGCTTTCAAAAAAAAAAAGGTGAAAAGAAGGCTAAGGTTAGCACTAATTATGAGCACAGACCAGGATCCTATGCTAGTGTGGCTGGAATATAAAATGAATACGCCACAGCTGCCCACCCCTCACACACACACACCAGACAGACATGCACCCGCATCTACAGAAAAGATGGCGTCAGCCAAGTGTCCCCCGTGAGCGCACAGATGAGGAAGTAAAAGAGAGAAGCGGGATTTATATAAAGGAAGGGACTAGAAGGAGTTATTTCCCAGTCCTTGATTTTCAAGGCTCAGCTTTGCTAAACTGGAAAAAAAAAGTCCTTTTGTTCTTGCACGTAAAACAAGTCCCAAACTACCCACTATGGTGACTAACAATGACTGAGCTGGGATGTGCTTTGGGAGGCAACTGTGAAGACACACAGCTTGCACTTCTTTCCAGTAGGGTTTACAGTGAGGGAGCTGCTCACCGAGCTTCAGACAAAGCGCTCGTGTGACATCAGATTTACCTTTACTGATAAACCTCAATGTGGGTCCCCTGTGGCCTCCACACCATCACCTGCCCTCAGCCTTCCTAGTGTTTCCCTCCAAAGACAATACGCCTAACTCTTGGGAGCCGAATGCAATTGTGTGGGGTATTTTTTGTTTGTTTGTCTATTTGTTTGTTTTTGCACATAATTCTTCCAGCACTGGTGAATTCTGATTGATCTGTTTTCGGCCATTCTATCTGGAAGTTCTGGTCTTTTGTCTTTATTATTTCCAAAGGCCATCAGCTTTTCATTTAAGAAAGCTACATGCTTGGAGTCCAGGGGCATTGCTGAAGACTGTAAATGTATTACATGCTAAAAGAAGAGTGGGGTGTCTGTGACTCACTGAGTTTCTCTTCCAAGAAAATGGAAATGATGAAAACCAAGGTGCAAATAGTCTGGAGATAAATGAGCAACCAAGTGACACAGGGTCTTGAGGAAAGCACCTCGGTGTACACACAGGAATGGGAGCCCCTCTGTGATGCCTCCCACCAGCTCTCAGGAGGCAAAGGGGACACTGGTTTCAATGATTACATTTCCTCCTGTCTTGTACAGATTCCTCTGCACAGGGACAGACAAACTACTTAATACCCTTATGAACAGGATAATATCCCAGAGTCTGTCTTCCTCTTGTTGGTTTTCTTTTTCTTTTTCCTGTTCCTTTTTTTTTTTTTTATTTTTTGGATAGAGAGAGAGCTGGGGGATGGTGGGGAGAGGCAGAGGGAGAGAGAGAGAATCTCAAGCAGACTCCCCGCTGAGCACAGAGCCCCATGTGGGGCTTGATCTCAGGATCCTGAGATCATGACCTGAGTGGAAATCAAGAGTTGGACACTCAACTTACTGAGCCACCCAGGCACCCCTCTTGTTCATTTTCATTGGGAGCAAATCTTTTTTTTTTTTTTAAGGATTTTATTTATTTGTTAGAGAGAGAGAGAGAAAGAGCGAGAGAGAGAGAGCATAAGCAGGGGGAGATGCTGAGGGAGAAGGAGAAGCAGGCTCCCCACTGAGCAGGAAGCCTGATGTGGGGCTCGATCCCAGGACCCAGGATCATGACCTGAGCCGAAGGCAGACACCAAACTGACTGAGCCACCCAGGCACCCCAAGAGCAAATCTTTTAAACAGATAAATAACAGGCTAGATTTCAGCCTCATCTATGCAAGACATGAACTAATATTTTGATGACATAGGATTGTTGCATTATAATGAAGTAAGAAAATGAGCCACATTTATCTCTTCTCCTACTTGCAGTGGTGTCTGGTGAACATTTGACAGCCAGTTCTCGGAGGGAGGAGATGGGGGCTGGGGGGCCCTGATCTGATGTGTTTCCATGATGTAAATACTCCCATCATTGTTGACTTTGAGTCACCAACCTGAAGTCACTGCACATGGATTTGGATTTGGGAAGCTATGGGCACAGCTGGTGCTTACTACCTGCGGAAACCCAGGCTCGCCCCAAATGGAGTGCATCAGATCCTACAAGTAAAATTTAGCCCTGGAGTTAGAGCTCAAACATTCTTCCCAACTGAGTCCTGATTTGGCGGATGTCCTATTGCATTCAAACTAAGACAAGTAGTTACTTACTATGATATCATCACAGTGAGTATCAGATTTCTGATAAATACTTTCTGTCCAAGGGGACTATCATCACACTCTGGCTCTAAAAATAAGTGCTACCACTTAAGGCTGACTTCACACTGCCTGTTTTCACACACTGCTCTGTGCTTTCCTGGCAAGTCAGAAAACTAGATGCTTTTTGTAGCCTTATTTGGTAAATGATGGTAATTTCTCGGGTGTCATTTGTATTCTCCAGGGCACTCTGGGAAGGGAGTAACGTAATCTAGCAGGGAATCCCTTTTGAAGTCTTTTTACCTGAGGATTTGTGTTGAGTCTCTCAAAATCACTTCATCCCCTTTTCCCTGGATAGTGTGCCCATGGAGTCAAATTGCTTCACCAGAAGATTTGCAGAAAGAGATGAGGGGATAGGCACAGGGAAAGGAAAGAAACAATTTATAAATGAAAGGAAAGAAGAGCTTCAAAAATTATTCTAAATTCTAAGCGTGGGACTTGAAGGAAACAATGAAAGTCTTGAGATTTAATATCCACAGATTCCTGGATTCATTCTAATAATCCAAAAAAAGGAAAGGGGGAGGAATGGGGGAGGGAAGAAGAGAGGGAGGAAAGGAGGAAGGGAGGAAGGAAGGAAGGAAGGATGAGAGAGTGAGTATCTTTCAAGAGATAAGCTTGTACCAGGCACACGATCTTGTTGTCTTTTCCCTATAATCAGTCGGCAGCCACCCTAATCCCCTGAGCTATTTCTAGGAAGTAGAAACAAAATCTATCACTCCCTCTGGTCACCATAGCATAATGTGCAACGTCACAGGATATCAGTCATGGAATCCCGTCTGCTCTTCCCACCCTTTTCCCTCTTCCCCTCCTCCTGCAGGTTTTACCTCCCCTGGGGAACAGGATGTGCACCAGGAACTTCATCTTCACAGTGAGTCATGATTTATGCAACTAGACAAAATGGAAGTATTGTGCTCTCTACCGGTGCCACCAGCTGTGGACCTTCCTTTTGCACTCTGCTTCAGCATGCTCCATTTCATGATGGTTTTCTTGTTTCTTAGCTCTCACAGTATAAGAGGTACAACAGCGTGGCACATCAAGGGAGTGAACGCTCTGCCCAGTGCACTCCCTGTCCTGAGAGAAAGGAGGTGGCACAGGCAGAGGAGAAGATTTGTGGCCAGGGGCCAGGGCCCCGAGGTTCTCAGTGTCTTTGTAAGTTAGTGATATCATTATGTTCCTCGATTCTCCAGCACATTCTGAGGCAAGAAACTTCATAGTCTTGCATCTGCTATGTCTATAAGTAGAAATAGAATAGACACTTTACCTACCGGCTATTGGGTATATTCTTCTTTTATTTTTAAGATTTTATTTATTTATTTGAGAGAGAGAGAACAAGCAGGGGGAGGAGCAGAGGCAGAGGGAGAGAGAGAATCTCCAGTGGACTCTGCACTGAGCATGGAGCCCGTTGTGGGGCTCGATTTCACAACCCTGAGATCATGACCTGAGCTGAAACCGAGTCGGATGCCCAACTGAATGAGCCACCCAGGCGCCCTGGGTATATTCTTGATTTAGCTCATTGATTGCAGCCCACAGGAACAATAAAAATCCTCTCCTCTAAGCGCACAAGAGGCAATATTCATTATACTTTCTCTTCCTGGCCAGTTCATACTTTGAAGAACTATAATAGGACATAGACCACTTTAAGGTAGAGGCAGAGGAGAGAATTTCCACATCTTTTTTTTAGTG
Source organism: Zalophus californianus (assembly GCF_009762305.2). NCBI lineage: Eukaryota > Metazoa > Chordata > Mammalia > Carnivora > Otariidae > Zalophus > Zalophus californianus. Next base: position 62,120,947 of record NC_045604.1, on the reverse strand, counting down.
CTTTCCTATGCCTTCAAGCACCAAGAGATCTGTGGGATCTTGCACAGAGAAACTGCTCAGTAAAAATTTATTTCCTAAAGAAATGAATAAAGGAATGCTGAGTGATACAGTGCTCCAGCTTCACCACCTGGATCAATCAGTTGGCTATCACACACAGAGATTTCTTCTTCTTCTTTGTGCTAGAAGAACAGAAAGAAAATGGGATCTGCTTTTCTATGACTTCTAGATAGTGGTTATTACTTGACTGTGATCAATACTTGTCACTAGAGTTGCTTGTTGGTTTTGTCTTTTGAGAACTAGGGGTATTTGGCAAGCAAAAGTCAATTAATTGTTTCTTGACCCTACCAATATGTTAATCTGGCTGGGCTGTGCACACCTTCTCCTTACTTTGCCATTTGTTATTTCCTGGTGACCAAGGAAATGAATGGATCAATAAAAACCCCTGTGCGTTTGTGAGTGAGGCTGATGTAACAAAAGGAAGCTTCAGTCAACAGGATGAATCCCTCTTGCTGCTGGATGAGAGACAAGCTACAATAAGGGAGAGACCAGGTTTCTCCTGCTTGGTCTTGGATTCTCTGTGACTCTCCATGGATGGCGTCAGTGGCAGTCAGACGTTCTGTCCAGTGGCACATGGTGGAGCTAGTTGCCCCTCCATATTCTGCCCCACAATTCATTTATTATTATTGGGAAGGGATTTTCCAGAACATCTTACCGAGCTACCCAGTTGTGTACCGTGGAATGTGTATAAAAGCCATCTTGAAATCTAAAGTACTATTCCAAGGCATGGTGTTATTATCCACACTATTTTTTAAAGGTTCTATTTATTTATTTTAGAAAGAGAGACAGAAAGGGGGATGGAGGGCAGAGGGAGAGAGAAACTTAAGCAAACTACATGCTGAGCACAGAGCCCAAGGCGGAGCTCCATCTCACGAGCCTGAGATCATGATCTGAGCTGAAAGCAAGAGTCAGAAGCCCAATCGGCTGCCCCACCTAGGTGCCCCTATCCACCCTATTTCTAATGATGGGTACAATACAATATGTCTTGTACTTCATTTAAGGCCTTTTCTCTTCTGATACGTAGATGACGCTGTCCAGTATCTTCCCTGACTTGACACCTGCTTAAGGCAGAAGACTAAGATGCAACACCGTAGGTGTTCTTAACACACTGAAGCACAGAGTGTGAATTGGACTGAGTCTCTGCCACGTCCCTGGAGGAATTATTAGACTAAAGTGATGACCACGAAACACAGGTGCTCCCCGGTAAGAGTAACAGGCACTCGGTATTCATAGCCATGGCCACCCTTACTTGCTAGTGGATCCACACTCCCACTAGTATATTTTAAGATTTATGTATCAGAACAAGTTTATGGTGTTGATTATACTACCCCTGTACGGACTGTGTAACCTTGTGAAAATTGGCTGACACGACCCGGGAGAGTTCGGAATGCATCTCAACCGCTCTCCAAATGCGTAAGTGAAGGCAGGCCCAGATGGCTGGGGGCAAATCATCAGGGGAAAAGAAAACGTAAATATCTTTCATCAGGGAAGCGGTTCAGGTTCTCATTTTCAAAGTGTGATATGTAAAAATAAAAGGATGTTATCTGGAAGAGATAGGAAGGTAGACGTACTCAATTATATGGATTACGCGGTCCCCATCTTCTAACATCTCTCTGGTCTTCCTGTCACAGAAGAGATGGGCTCCTGGTCTCTGCCCCACTGGGGATGCCCCTGGGACTGTCACCTTTCCTGTGGCTTGCCACGAGTTGTCTAGAATCAAGCATTTCCTAGCCAGTAAATGAAAGCATTCCTTAGTAGATTCAAGCAAAAATGGAAAACACAACAAGAAGGAGACTGTGGAGGAGAATGGGAACAGAATTGTGTGGGAGCAAACATACCTATGCCACACAAAGTCCAAGCTCCTCATTTTGTTCAGCTGAGAATATCACTATCGGAACATTTGGACATAAACTGTAGAAAAGCAGACACGGATGTTTTTTGTCTGTATTGAGTTAATGGGTCATAAGAAAATGAAACCATTTGAGATACATAAAATAAAAATTAGATAGGGATTAATTCCCAAACCCTTACTCAAGGCCAGTGGTTGGCTGACGTGTGATGTTTGTAGGAACTTCTATCAGACCTAGGCGTTAAGCAAATGAGCAATTTGGGACAGTCTTTGACAGCTGGGGTCCTTTCTAAATCCAGTAAGTGATGACATGGTGCAGATGGAGTATATTCGGCACAGAGCATTTGGATCATGCATTATCAGTCACTATTTTGGCAAGATCCTGTTGGTCAAGACATATAACATCAGTCTTGGCAGGGACAGTACTTGGTAGAAAATCTGCCTGTGGGGCTATACTTTCCCTACTTACTCATCATCCGGCCTTCTTTCCTTCTTTGGGTGACCTTTAAACACTCCACTTGTCTTGGAACCAAAGAGGGCTTTCAGGCCGATGTGGGCAGATAAATGAGAAGCAGTCTAATGAGACTGCATGCAAAAGACTGCCTTAATGTCTTAGAATGTTACCAGAGACCTTGAACCTAATGCCACAGATGCCAGTGGCCCCTTAGGTACCAGACTGGCCTTGCAACAGCCTACTTCAAAGCCAGTCCTTCCAGAATAACCCATCACTTCCTTCTACACTCGATCAGAAAAGGCCGATAATTCATTAAGAGGTTAAAGAGGCCAGTTGGTGAGGACTCATCAGCGAAAGGGCCATTTTCACCAGCCATCTCAAGCTAAGGGAGGAGTCTTCCAGAGAGCCAGCTTGGGAACTTGAGGGGTAACCCCTGGAGTCTGGGGGACACTGGCCCTAGTACCCCATTCCTTCCTGGGAAAACCTAGAGATGGAAGGTCATGCCTTTCTCTTGAAGAACACAAAGTCAGGGCTACACTGAAAAAAAAAATCTGGAGTCAAGAACAAAGATGTCTGATCTTATGAGAGTGAGGGTTTTCTGGCATCAGGCACCTTTGAAAGATGCCTTCTTGGAAGGTAAAGTAGCCCAGCAGACGGTTGGACCTGACCACCTGGTCAGGAAGACCTTTCTCCCCTTTCCCCTGGTTTCCTGTGGTGGGTGCTGTGCTATGTTATGGGGACCTCTCTTCAGAGAAAAAACATGTTCCCAGCTTTCAAGAGTGCTGCCTGAAGGTGGCCTTCGCCTGTCAGCTTTCTTTGGGGATGGCCTCCTCGGAAGAAAACTGCCTTGCCGGAGGTCACAACTTTCCCAGGGGAACAGCCCACCCAGTGACTGAGCAATGTGAGGCACAAGTGAATTCCCAGACCCTCGCTCCAGCTCCGGCCAACTCTGAAGGGACAACCAACTTCACAGCTCTCCAAGGGGCCATCTGGAGCCTTCCTTTGGATTGATCTGCTCCCTTTGCCCCCTCCCTTCCAGAGCTGGTGATTCTTTTTTTTTTTTTATTGTTATGTTAATCACCATATATTACATCATTTGTTTTGGTGTAGTGTTCCGTGATTCATTGTTTGTTCATAACACCCAGTGCTCCATGCAGAATGTGCCCTCTTTAATACCCATCACCAGGCTAACCCATCCCCCTACCCTCCTCCCCTCTAGAACCCTCAGTTTGTTTTTCAGAGTCCATCATCTCTCCTGGTTCGTCTCCCCCTCTGACTTACTCCCCTTCATTCTTCCTCTCCTGCTATCTTCTTCTTTTTCTTTTTTCTTAAAATATGTTGCGTTATTTGTTTCAGAAGTACAGATCTGTGATTCAACAGTCTTGCACAATTCACAGCGCTCACCGTCAGAGCTGGTGATTCTTCCAAGCATTCCCTGTCCATGAAGCTGTGTCTCAGAGTCGGCTTCCTGGGGAAACTGCAACACTTCTCATCTGGTGCCCGACCCAGAGGGGCCATGAGCAGCAATTAGCAAGTGGTGGAGCAGATAAACTGCCACCTTCTGACACTTTGGGTTTCGGGGGCGGGGTTGGGGGGGAAGGCACAGGATCTTCCAACTGCATGCATTTGGAATTATAGGATTCCCAGAGGGAATCTTCTTAAAATTAAAAAAAAAAAAAAGACAAAACAAACAAACAAAAAAAACCCTCTCTATGAAACATGCCAGAAGTGTCCTCCATGAGCCAGGGAAGCGGTCCCCAGCCTGAGTTTAACAGGGGGGAAAGGGCACTGCTGCTTTCTGCTACTTAATGAATGGATTAGAGTAAAATATATGATGAGACCCTGGGTTTTGAAATCAGTCCTGTGTTGGATTTCCAGTTCTGACACTTAGTTTATGCGACCATGAGCAGTCACTTACACTCGGAGCCACAGTTGATGAAATGGAGATGATAGGACATCATTGTAGGGATTAAATGAGAGGCGCAGCTCGCAAAGCTCCTAGCAAAGCCCTAGCCTGGAGTGAGCATTCAAATTTGCTCTCTTGCGCAGCTTCTGTGGTTTCCGCTCGTGCAAAAATCTCTTGGGGAAGTCTGGAGAGCAATGCCTCAGGCCAGGCTCTGCCTCTTCGCACGTGTGAGTTGCGACAGGGTGAATCATAAAGAGTTTATATAAATCACACACCATTTTATTTCCCATAATAAAACTGTAAATGGAAGCAATGATTCTTTGCAATTTCAATTGGCTTGTTGCAATTGTATCTCTTTCTAAACTGTTTCACGACAGTTTACATTCCATACTAGACTCAGTTATCAGCAAAACCAATTTTTTTTCTACATTTGCTAGGCAGATGGTTACCAACCACTGATACCTGATTTTGTTAACTTGTTTCTAGCCTCCACTCCCTTTCCTTCTGAGTTCTTGGTCTGGAGATGCGTGAATCCTCCTGTCTCTCCAGCACACTAAGGGACCCCTGGGCCAGGTTTTCTAGTTAAAACTTGTTCTGACTTCTGTGGTTTTGCCTGCCCCCCTTCACTATGGGTCCTCTGCTAGAACTTAGATCCTACCTCATTCATTACTTGCAGGTAGTAGGTACATGCTGCCAACTCTGAGAAGTGTAAGTCAGGGAGCTTCCTTCATGGAGAATCTAAAAGTTTTGATTGCCTTTCCATCATGGTGTATACATTGGCTTTGAGATCCTCTGTCAAAACTTTAGGAAGTGTATATGTTCAGGGGGTAACTGTAGATTTTAGCTAATAGTCTATAATAATTCAATTTTTTCCTGTCAATAAAATTCTAGGTACACAATCTTGGGAATAATCCTAAATATATTGATAGTTTATTGTATTAGAATTGTAGCTTATGCATCTAAAGTAGTCAAATAAGTAACTGGACAATTTGCTAATAGCATTGGAAGGGGAGAAGTTATATGCACCTGTTACTGTGATGTTAAATATAACATATTCCTCCATGTCCATTCATAATAAAGAGACTGAAGCCTACAGTGTTTACATTATCATTCTGAGGCTGGGAGTAACACCAAATTATAACCCTAGGTTCAGGTGAGTAGCAGACCCAGCCAGTTGCCCTGAGCATGCATCTCCACCTCGATACCTTAGCTACATCAAATAAATTAGTATCTCTCTTATATTTTATCTTTAACTCTGTTAAACAACTCTAAGAACCAGCTTCCTGCCTACAACCTACTGGCTTTTTCCAACCGCTTAGACCTGCCTTCCCGAACCAGGCTCTGGTCCCCAAATGCTGGTAATGTGTATTTTTCCAATTTTTCCTTTTCATTTTTATAAAATGCTGCCTCATTTGGGAACTACTTTTTCAGCATTTATTTTCTTGACGTTTGATCAGAATCTTATGGTATTTGTGGTTTTTCATTAGAGTTTGTCTACTTTTTCAGATCGCAAATTCATTTATAAGAAGGTTTATGATTTCTCAGAATCTTGAAGCCCCACGTGCTTATCAAATTGTGAGTATGCACTAGAAACTTGATACGAGTTTGTGAAGTTGAAACTCTGAGTTCAATTTAGCAAAGTCAAACTGTCTCCCTGCTAATTTCATCTAAGTGTGTAACCCTATTTTCTGTTGAGAATCTTATCTGCATCTGGGCCATTTTCTCTGGTACCTTCCTCTGCCCCTCCCCGCAGCTCACCCTCCACCCCGCCCCCCCACCTGTAGCTATAGCACAGCACCCGCCAGTCTGCTTCTCCAGCCAGATCAAGCTGAAATCATTTTAAATCTTGTTTTGCTTTATTTGTCTTGTGTCGCCATGGCCAAGCACGCACCAACTGCTAAAATCAGTGCTTTTGGAAAGAACAGGGTCTTGAGCATACTCAGAGTAGAAATGTTAAAAGAGGGAAATGGGAGATATTTAATGTGCCCCCATCCGTCCTTGTAGATCAGTTTAATAGTTTTTATAACTTGAAACCAATCCATCAGGTTGACATGCTGACAGGCGATCTTGGTTTATGACAGATTAACTAATTCTGCATCTATTATTTATATTCTGCCTACACTGAAAAAAGCCATTAGTAGAAAACAAAGACCAGAAAAATAACATCATTAAGACAAGGGCAAAAAACTAGAACCACATAATCGGAAGGGAGAAGGACATCATTGGCCTAGAAAACCTAACACCAGTGAAAGCTCTAGCAACTGAGCATAAAAATTAGCTCTGAGCTTTCTGAATTTTATTGTTAGGAACTGACTATGGTATGCCCTACCTTCAAAAGATACTGTGTAATGCACATAAGCTAACAACAGGAACGTGGGCAAGCACTGAGATGGTACATGTTGGCTTATATTTGTTTAAGTGATTTACAACAAATATTATTCTGATTGTCAGGAATACAAGATCTAAAGAGTCAGCAAATTCCTTCTTAGCACCAGTGAACAAATGGAAAATGTCAGAGGTATCTAAATAGTTTTATGATATTTACTAATTCAATATTGTTGGTCTCATAACAACATTGGTTCCTAAAATGAACAAAAAGTAAGAGAAAACCATGACCACTACCAAGGTCGTATAAAAATATAGGAAACCACACAGAGTCTATCCTTTATGGGTGCCCAAATGCAGTAAATACACATCATTCTCACATCCCTTAATTTAAGGTTAGATTTCAGTTTTATGAATCTAGGGATGAGTAAGAATTATGGTGTAGCTTACATTATCATTAGATACATCCTTTTTTACAGTTGAGTTGGATGTACTTTATAAAGAATACCACGACACACATAGATTGTCCCAGGTCATCATGGTGGAATTTAGACTACCAGGGTGATTTTGAAGCATTAATTCACAGTCTGAAGACTGAGGGCATGAAGGTCAAATGAAATGACAACTTAAGCAATCGTCTGATTGATTTAATCCATCCACACCATGAGTTAAGAGAATTCAGATTTTTTTTTCCTATTTGAAGCTTTTAGTTGTACAAAGTGTCCAGTTAATCATTTCAACTACTCTCTTTATTTTATTTTTTTTCCTCAGGAAAGACATTGGCTAATTCTCCGGGACAGAGCCAATCAGATGTATTGATGTGATGGATCTGTCCAATGCTTCCTGCAAAGCCCAACTTTGTAACTAAACCATAGCAACTTGACAGATCCAATTAGGCAAAGCAGTCTGATTAAGTCCCCACTGTTGGCTGGTTGTCAACAGAGCTGGCACTGGAAACAAGGTTTCTAACTCTTAGAAATATCCCAGTGCCATGGGATTTGGTTCTCCTTGTGGGAACAAAATGGCAGCCTCTAGGTCATAGCAGAAACTCACTCTACTAGGGTCTCATCCTGGGGGCTCTGCCACCTCTCCCACTACTCACCAGCTTTCCTGCTCACTGTGGGGCTCACAGCCCAGTGGAGATTCATGGAGCCCAGGCAAGGCCAGGCAGGTTTGTGCTGCGAAAAGGTACTGAGGGTCAGCGGAACCACTTTGAGCTTCAGCCATGACCTTGCCTCTTGTTAACTATGTCTCTTGGGCAAGTTAGTCTTCCTGGGTCTTTGTTTCCTAATCTGTAATATGGGATGGTTATGCTTACTTTGCAGGGGTTTTTGTGAGAAACAAATGATATACATAATCCCTATCATGATGGACCACCACAGTGACTGGCACACAGCAGATACTCAAAAAAAAAAAAAAAAAAAATGAGAATTTAATCTAAATTAGGTTTGAATGTAGATACATCCACTTTGTTAATAACTTGAGATAACATTAAAAATTCTCATTGTCATTTTATAACAAAACAATAGTAACTACGTGGCTAAAGAAAATACTATGGCGTAAAAGACCCTTGTTGGGAAGTAATATGCTATATGCATGTTTGTACCTCCTTTCAGGAAACATTTTAAATCTAAGACTACTTTAATTTGGTTCTAAGGGATTTGCTTTATTCAGATTTTCTATGGAAATAATCTTATAATTAACATATGTGCTTATAAAAAGTAATGCTGTCTAGTGCTCCTTGGTATTTACCCAAAGGGGTTGAAAACTTATGTCCACACAAAAATCTGCACATGGATGTTTATAACAACATTATTCATAATTGCCTAAACTTGGAAGCAGCCAAGATGCCCTTCAGTAGGAGAAGAAATAAATGAACTGTGGTCTACCCAATGAAATATTACACAGTACTAAAAAGAAATGAGGTATCAAGCCAAGAGAAGACGGGAAGGAATCTTAAGTGTATATTACTAAGTAAAGGAATACAACCTGAAAAGTCAACATACTACATGATTTCCATTATATAACATTCTGGAAAGGCAGAACTATGGAGACAGATCAGTGGTGGCTAAGGATGTGGAGGCGGATAGGGTGAGAGGAGAATGAATGGGCATGGGGGATATTTCAGGCAGTGGAAATACTCCGTATGATACTATAATGATGCATAAATATCATTATACATCTGTCCAAACCCACAGAATGTACACCACCAAGAGTGAACCCTAATGGAAACTATGGAATTTGGGTGATTTTGATGTGTCTGTGTAGGTCATCAATTATAACAAGTGTACGCCTCGGATGTGTGATGTTAATAATGAGGGAAGCGATGCATGTGTGGGGGCAGGGGCTACACAGGGAGTCTCTTGTGTTTTCCTCTCAATTTTGCAGTGAACCGCAAACATCTGTAAAAGTAAAATGTTATAAAAAAGTAACACTGTCCTAAGCTGCTGGATCTACTTCTTGACAGCAAAGAATAGAGTAATTTTGGGGGTCAGTGTTTTCATATGGTCTTGCATAGAGTGAGGGTCATTTAGGGAGGACCCAAAGCACACTGCCAAGGAAGGTCTAATTATTGAAATGTTTTATTCTTCAGTAATAAACCTTTAAGAAAGCCTGATACTACTTAGTCAAAGTAAACACATGAAAAATAAAACATGTAAGTACTGAGAAGCATCCATTTGAGATTTTTTGATGTGACGTGGTGAAAAGAAAATCCTTTATTTAGGGTCAATGGCTTCTAGACCAGATTCTATGGCTTATTAGACACATAGATTTGGGCGGGTCTTGAGCCCAACCTCCATGAGCTTCAGTCTCTTCCTTTCAAAAAATGGAGATGGTAGCAAATACCAAGACTACTTTCAGATAATTTTTGCATGAAGTAAATGTGCTGAAGGATATGAAAACATGCCATAAATGTAAATATCATGGAAATGTAAGGTCTTATTATTGTTATGAAAGGCTTAAAAAAATACTCCCGGTGACTTCTGGATGCTTTCAGCCTACTCTGGCCTTAGGTTTTACACCCCTGCAAAATGCCTTATGCAGACAATGTTAACAATTCTTGGTCAATGGCATCCTTTGAGTTTCAGTTTGAAATGAATAGATGTTGATGGCTCGTATATGTTTTACGTGAATTTTTTTTAAGATTTTATTTATTTATTTGAGAGAGAGAGAGAGCAAGCACACAAGCAGGTAGAACGGCAGGCAGAGGGAGAAGCAGGCTCCCGGCTGAGCAGGGAGCCCGACACGTGGGACTCGATCCCAGGACCCTGGGATCATTACCTGAGCCGAACGAAGGCAGACGCGTAACTGTCTGAACCACCCAGGTGCTCTTACCTGAAATTTGTATATAGTTTGAAAGTATTGTGTAAAATACCAGTAGCAATGTAGGGAAAGTATTTCTAGAATAAATATAAACATTAATGAGATGGAATTTCATGGCTGAGTGCAGTTTCTATGATTAATTACAAGCAATCAAGATTAAGTGATACACTGCCAGTGAACATAATTTATCATTAGAAGAACGTAAAGAACATTCCTGTGCCTGAATGTTCTAAGAATAATAACATAGCCCTGTATAGTTCATACAATGTTTTCTCATGTATTATATCAGCTCATCCCTGTAGCAATCATTTGAGGTAGCAATGATTATTCTCCATTATTAGATGAACCTGAAGGCTATTGATATCAAATGAAAACCCAGAAAGTCACAATTTAGAGATTAAAGGAGCTGGTACTAAAACCTGGGTCTTTTAATGTTAAGTCCAGTGTGCTTAAAAACAAAGAAACACAAATATGTTGTAAAGTGTTAGCACAGTGAAGGATGGCCCCAGTTCCACAAGAAGCTAACTAGGAGGATGGATAATGTATAGCACCTGTGCTGCATTCAGACCATGTAAGGGCTATGAACATGGACAGGGAAAAGTGCCATGGGAATTAATTTGTAAATTCAATGATACTTACACATTTTGATAATATTTGAGGGGCAAGATTCACATAATGCAGTTGACCATCTTCAGAAATATTATTTGTGCTCCCTACAACAGTTTGACCTGAGCTGTTTCATATAAAATATTCTTTTGAAGGTCAATGAACGAGTCCTGTATTACCGTCATAAACAATGAACCTGAACAAGTATCTAAGGCTGAAATAAAATTGTGAATATAATTTCATTCAGGTTGATTTGAACGTATTGAGTCTGTTTTAATGTCTGACACTACACGCTAAGTAGGTTAAGTATGAAGCAGTAAAAATGTAGGCTTTGCTTGATATTTTGGATCCTAACAAACATCATCTATGAATTGATTATAAGACTTAATTTAGTAGTTAGCCTGTAACATATATGCTACCAGTACATGCCTTTAAAACAATGGTTTCAGCTCCTATAGTGTTTTCCCTATAAAAGTATAGTTAAAAAAATCTATTCGCATGAAAACCTGACTTGACGTGGAAACTATTTGTTTAAATTCTACTACAGTGGAACGCTTCATTATTACTCCGAATTGGAGATCTGTCACTTGCCAAGGTTTGCATATATCACATGACCTTCAGGATGCTCTGATAGAGCAAAAATCAGACATACCCTTGGCAGAAGGGCAGTCAAGTTTTTCTAGCACCAGTATTATAAAAGATATGTAAGTGTTGGTAGTCATGTCAATCGTGTGTTTATACTTTAAAAAGAAGCAAAAACAGTGAAGTTTAAATTGTCATAGCAAAAAATGAGAAACAAGACAATGGAAGGTACAGTGTTGGAAGCCTTTTAATTTGGTTCCAATTTTTGCTTTGATGTGTCACTTCCGTTTGAGTCTCAGTTCCCTCACCTGTAAAATGGGCTTAATAACTTTCATCTTGCAGAGTAAGTGCGAGATTTAGAGAAAACCCATCTATTGAGAGTACATAGTACCCATATGACTCAGCCCCTAAAAAAACTAATCTAGAATAACCAGAAACTTTGTGTGTGTGTTACTTTTTAGTTACTTGGTCCCCAAATTGACTGCTATAGGATTTTATTTCAATTTCCATTATTGCAATACCATTTATTTAAATAGAAACTCTGAAAAAAAAATAGACTCTGAAGATATGAGACAATCATTGCCCTCACAAAACCATCGCATTCCAACCCGGACTTTCTTTGAAACTATCATCCAAGCTGGACGTTTGGGGAACAGGTCAGCCGAGAGCTGAAGAGAGGTCAGTTTACCCTCTGTGCCCCCCTTTAAAATCTCCCAGATATTTCTGCCGCTTTCACACACTTCTCAAGCTTTTAAATGGACCTGAGAAATTCTTGACACGAATTGTTATCGAGCTTTTCGGTAAAACCAAAAAACGTTCTGAGATGCTGAATGCCAAGACAGCAAAAGATAAAGAGATTTAAGATTTAACTATTAACATGCCGCCCTATTTCCAGAAAATTATCACGCCGGGCTGTTTTAAGACTGGGCCCGGGAGGGAAAGCAGCAAAAACCCTCGGGGTAGTAAAACCTGGCCTTGGGGTCGAGGGACAGCGTAGAGAAACAACTGCAGAGCTCCCGGGCCACACGCACCTCGCGAACGCACAGTAGAGGCAGGGCTTTTGCCGAGAGGCCCTGGGTCCGGTGAAGGGGCGCCGCTGGCAGCCGGGTTCCAAATGCACCCAGGGCCGGGGAGCAGCGGGTCCAGCAAACCAGTCCGCCCAGCCGCTGCCCTCGGGAGGATTGGCAGCACTACGCCCTCAGATGAAAGTAGTGTGCACGGTTCCAGAAAACACTTGTCCTTGTGGCCATTTTCGGGTTGGGGGGGTTGCCAAGCGCCCTATGCTCTGCGCCCCCGCGGTGGGACAAATGGGCTCCCGAGATGGGAAGTTACAGAACTTTCAGAACAAGGAGCCATGAAGCCGGGGCCAGGCGGGGTCCGCTGAGCCGGGCCAGCTGGGGGCGAGTGGGGGAAGGGCAGAGGTGGTGTAGAGAGTCTCCCCGGGGATCCAGCCGCGCGCCGGGCCAGGGGGAGGGAGGAGGCGCGGAGACCGCGCTCCCCCTCCAGCGGCTGCTCGCTTTCCAGTACAGACGCTAGCCGGAGAGGTGCAGCCGCCCCGCGAGGAGGGGCCGGCGCGGCGGGAGGGGCGGCGGCGGGCTTGCAGCCCTCGGCCCCGTGGCGGGCGGTGCGGCTCCTCACTGCACCAACCTGCGGGCTCGGGCTGGCTGCGGGCCGCGGCCCCTCCCACCCGCACCCCACCCGCGCCGCCGCCGCCGCCACCGCCGCCCCGGGCCGGCCCAGTCCCAGCCGCTGCCGCAAGAAGCCGGCGTGCGGGGCGCCCGCTCGGACCGCAGCTGGCGGGGGCGTCGCGGTTATCGCGGCGCGCCCCGGGCACGCGGGCCTCCACAGAGCCGGCTCTCCTCCCTCCTTGCCTCCCTCCCTGCGTCCCTCTCGCCCCCGCCCCTTTCTCCCACCTCCCCCACCCCCCTCACCTCGCCCTCCCTCCGCCCGCCGTGCTGCTCCCGCCCGGCCGCGCGCTCGGTTCCCCGCGCCCCCCGCACCCGCTCGCTCCTCCTCCAGCCCCGGCCCGGCCTCCCGCGCGCCCTCCAGCCCGCTGCGCGCCGGCAGTCGCCTGGTCATGTCAGGATGGAGATCCGGCAGCACGAGTGGCTCTCGGCCTCCCCCCACGAGGGCTTCGAGCAGATGAGGCTCAAAAGCCGCCCCAAGGAGCCCTCGCCGAGCCTGACTCGAGTGGGCGCGAACTTCTACAGCAGCGTCAAGCAGCAGGACTACAGCGCCAGCGTCTGGCTCCGGAGGAAAGACAAGCTGGAGCACGTAAGAGCCGCGCGCTCCCCGGGGCCTCGGCCCGGCACCTGCCCGGGAGGTGGCCGGAGCGCGCGCGGGGCGGCGGGGCCGGGCGCGGGGAACCCGGCAGGTGGCCCGACTCGGGGACGAGGGCGGCCCGCGTCCTCCCTCCCACCCGGGGCCTCTGTTCCTGCACTTTCTTTACGGGAAGGACCGGGCTGCGGGAAGGAGAGGGGAGGGGAGGTGCCTTTCCCGGCACTGCCTGGCCCCCCGCGCGCCTCGACCTCCCCCACGGGCTTCTCTCAGGGTTCATTGGCACCGCGTTCTTGGGGCGCCTCTGCGGGGTGAGCGAGAAGGGGAACTGCCACAGCGGGTCTCCGAGGATCGCGGCGTCGCACGGTGGTGGGCTCTAGAGGGTCTAGACGGTCTTTGGGGCTGTGTTACTTCGTCCAGAAACGACCCATTAGCGAATCCGCGAGGCTGCCGCCGCCGGCTACCGGGCCTGGGTCCGCGCACGAGCGGGGAGAGTTTTCTGCAGCCTGTCCTCTGGGATGGGCAGTTGGCGATCCTCTACTTGAGCCCAACTAGGGAGGGCTGTGCGCGTTGCGAGGAGAGAGGCGAAAGAGCGAGCGGACCGGCCTGCTCCCCGGGAACCGCCACTCGGCGAGGGGGAGGCGGGGAGCCGGCGAGCCGGGACCTCGGCTCCCCAGAGTGCGCGCTTCGCGGGAAGCGTTCCAGGCACCGGAGCTGAGCCCTTGGGGCTCGCCATTCTGGAAGGGAGAAGTCCCTCTAAAGAGACGTTCAGGGGATCCACAGTTTCCACTCTGACCCGTCAAAATCTCCTTAAACCAGATGTTAAAATGAAACTAAGAGAATTATCTCAAGAGTGCAGTACAACTGGCTCGGGAGAGGATGCTATTTCTTCCCGCGGAGCTGCATAATCCAAATTGAGTCTGTTAATGGAATGTGGCGGTTTCCTTGTATTTGGGTCACATCTCCAATATGACAGAAAGATAAGGAGAACTTCGGTAACTCACACATCTCCTACGCCGCACCGACCCCACTCCCATCTGCCCCCGCCCCCCAAGCCCTTCTCCTCCTCCCCTGGGTTTTGCAGCAACAACAAGCTTCCCAGGAGGAAGCGTGCAAAGGAGTATTTCTCCCACAATCTGAAAGGAAGGTCTGTGACTTTTCTCTGAGGGCCCGATTAAGTCCCTTGAAAGCTCAACTTTAAAGCTTCGAGTTGGGGAACAGGCTGTCTTGGGTGTAGAGAACCATTTCCTAGTATCATAAGGATGTCTCAGATCCTTAAGACCATGGAAGTAACTGATTTTTAGGATGACAAGTTGTTTGAAAGGCAGCAGAATCCACTTAAAAATGCAAGCCCCAGAAATAGCATAGGGACTGGTGGTTATTAGTTTAAAGGGGGACAGAGAGCACCTTCACGGAATTTGGCTCTTGCTGTTGGAATCTGATGTTAGTACCAGGACGAGTGGTCCAGTCTTAGAGCAGTGAGAGAATAATCTCCGTTTCAATTTCCCTGAATGTGTGTTCATTTGCATCTTGTGCTTTTAGCTGCTGTTGCCTTTCTTCTCTTAGTGGAAACCAGTAGTGTATCCTTCTCTAGGTCTCCTTGAGTCTTGGACACTGCACAGCTTTTTACTTCAGCAGGTCCTCACTATGTTTCCACTGAGTTTCAAGGCATACTGGGGTGGCCCGTGGCAGCTTCACCTTTCTGGATGAGTGTAGGATGCTCAGCCTCTCCTGAGGAAAGGAAAATCTGCTTGTTTAAAACCATGTGAGGACCTATGCTTTCTTTTTCACTCAGATGCTCCAAAAGACAGCATTGCATTAAAAAAAAAAAGTCACCTCATTTGTTATTTAAATCAACACAGCATTTTTGTTTGCTCTCTGAAATACATTCCATGAGACAGGTATGCTGTTTCTGATGGTTTCTCTATATCTGCTTTCACTTAGAAAGGGGGCTTTGCTTCCAGTGAAATTTTTTTGTGATTTTCTCTTGCTCCTTTGAAGCATCTATGTTTTAAGTGAAAAATAGTATTTATGAAAGTACAAGGAAAAAATTAAATGAGCATAAAAATATAAATTTTATTTGAATTCAAGCTGGGGGTATTTATAATAGATATCAGATGTTGGGGTACACTATGTTTCAGGTAGTTTGATGTGAATTTCTGTTTAGATATTTGAAATTTAAAAACCCATAACACATGTAACCTAGTGTATTTTTGCCACGCAAAGCATGAAAATGTGATGTCTACTTTATTATAGACAACATGCTGAACATATGTGGCACCACAGAAATTAGGATGAGTGATGAGTGTCATATGAAATTCAAAGCTAATATAGGGTATATAGGGTAGTTTAAAAAAATCCCTTTGATCCGTCTAACCAAATGGATGACCACCATTTTTTATTAGGTTAAAAAATGAAGGAATAACTGTGCTGGAGATCATATGCATGAAAACAGCCTATGTTCTTTTGCTGATTTTTTAAAAAGCCAATCTAGTATTAAGGGCATAAATAAGTTATGGCTTCAGATGACACACATACTCAGTCATCGCAATAACGGAATTCCCTGGAATGAAATGTGGCAGTGTGTGGACTCTGTCCAGACTTCGGAGGCATTGCTCAATCTGAAAGCCAATAACACGATGTAAAGTGACAGTGAAGGAATATACTTCCACCCACTTAGCTAAAAGTGAGGATAATTTATCTCTCCTTCTCTGGTTTAAAGGCTACAGGACTGATCCCCGGGCCGCACAAGTGAAAAGTGACATGAATTGGTCAAGGATAGGAATACTTACAGCCCATCTTTGAATCTGTTTCCTGTTATTTGTTGGTCAGTACTTAAGATGAATGCCCATCAAGAAATAAATGCATGTGAGGGAATTCTTGCATTCTTAAGTCATGATGAGAAGCTACAAAGGTTTGTACCATGAATTTGGCACTTTGAACTCCACTTGGATATTTCAGGAAAAAGTAAAATTGCTGGCCATATATAGACCGTCTTCTTATTAGCTACGAGTAGTGCTCTTGGTTCTTAGAATCTTTTCCTTCTTATTCTGCCTCATCACGCCCATGGCTTTGGAAGGTAAACAGTGGAAGTCTTGGTTTGGAAGGTTTGGTAAACAGTGGAAGTCTTACGTTCTATAGGATCCTCTGTTACTTAAGGTGTAACGTAAAAGTGAAGGATTATGGTCTAGCAAAGCAAGAGGAGCAGGGGGCCATTCCTTTAACCCCCGACCCAGCCCTGTTCTGTGAGCCCTACCTGGGGCTGGGTCACCTTAAGAGGAATCATGTAATATGATTTGACTATTATCTCACAGGACGCAGGTACAAAGTTGGAGAGTTGCAGAGGCTACTCTGCTCAGTTGCCTGGTTTTAGGCCAGTTGTGTGTGTAGAAGTTTCCTGATGCCACTTACGGAGCTAGGGATGCCTTATTTTCCCTCCTGCTTACTCAATTAGCTCTTGTCGAAGTGTGGTTAAGAGTGGGGCTCTGGTTAGACAGACTGTCTCTTATTAATTCTGTAATCTCAGGCAAAGGACTCAGAGTCACAGGATGTACCTTCACATTCCTCCTTAAAGGAATCACAGGCTTGCTGGGATGATCCAGGGAGACAGTCTGTGGGTCTGTTGCAGTGATGCACAGTCCCATAACGTTGGGGGCTCCACACTGCAAAAGAGTATTTTACCT
Organism: Zalophus californianus; assembly: GCF_009762305.2. Lineage (NCBI taxonomy): Eukaryota > Metazoa > Chordata > Mammalia > Carnivora > Otariidae > Zalophus > Zalophus californianus. The sequence continues at coordinate 62,103,884 of NC_045604.1, read as the reverse complement.
CACACGTCTCATATCTGTGCGGGGTGGCAGGTTCTCAGTCCGTTCAGACTGCTGTAACAGAATACCGGAGATTGAGTGGCTTATAAACACTGAACATGGTTTTCTCAGTTGTAGAGATGAGGAAGTCCAAGATCAAAGCATGTGCAGATGCAGGGGGGCTAGTGAGGGGTGCTTCCTGTTTCTTAGAAGGCTATCTTTTTGCTCTTCCCCTCAGGGTAGAAAGGGGGACGGAGCTCTCTGGAGACTTTTTAATAAGGCCAGTGTCCTGTTCATGAGGATGCCAGCTTCATGACCTAATCACCTCCTAGAGACCCCACGTGCAAACGCCAGCCCACTGGGGATGAGGTTTCAATGTATGACTTTTGTTTAAACACAAACATGCAGTCTACAGCAGCAGAGGAATTTTCTCTTGTGAGTTTCCTGGCCTACTGGAAGCTCCATCCTGGTGCGTGTTGTCAAGGGCAGCTAAAGGGAAGATGGTAAATCATGTCAAGTCTTTCAGTGTTTCCATCCAGAAGGGAAACATCCATTTGACTCCTGTTTATTGGCCAAAGACAGTTTCAAGGCCAAGGCTTGCTTTGGAGGAGATGAGGAAGAGGGATCTGACCAAGACCCAGAAGAAAGGGGAAGATGACACCCATGACCAGCTTCTTAGGGTGACCACAACACATAAAGCACCTAGCACCCTATGTGGCTTTATTACGGGTTCAACGCGCAGTACCTAGAGGTGTGGTTGCTTCTTAGGTGTTAGCTAGCTCTCTGGCTGAGTCCTTACACTCCACCCAGAGAGCTTCCAGGTGTCACATTTGAGATCAGCCTGCCTGCATTATAGGCCTGGACCCAGAGTATGTAGGTCCTTTGGCCAGCAGCCAGCTCACTATCCCGGGCCTGTCAGGCTGCCTCTGCCTGGCTTCTAGTCTGTTCTCTGGGACCCTGATTGTGCCCTGCCTGGCCATTCTGAGCCTGATGCTTCTTCTTCCCACTCTCTGCAGGCTCTCCTAGCCAAGAACAGCTCCTTGCCCCGTCCCCAACCCCTGCTTTCCCTTCCCAGCTCTGTGCTGGTGGAATTAAGTGGAGCAGTATTTCGTTTATTTGCATGATAGCTCAGAAAGCCTATTTAAAATGGAAAGAGAGAGCAGAGGAGAGAATTTGTAAAGAATAAAAGGTAGAATCCTTAATGTTCACACTTGTAGTGAGCCTTAGTATCTTACTTGGTTTAGGTGAGTGCATCCCTTAAAAAAATTGTCTCCTTTAAGCGTGAATATGCACCTGCTTAAATGCAGTTTATGTTACCGGTGAATAGTAAATAAACGACCAGTGCCCACTTGCCTCCTGGAATAAATTATTCACATGAGGAGCAAATAATAAATGGATTGGAGCAGACTTGGTCACTGTGGTCTAGGCTTATATTATGTAATGCCATTTGTGTCCCACAGAACGAATTTGTGAAAGTCTTACACCGCACAGAGCAGATCAGTAAAGTTCCAAAGACAGTTCAACCTAAGGGAATGAATCTTTAGAGTGTTCCATGAAAAATCAAATGAACAAACAAGCAGAAAATATGCTTTTCTATCTTTATGTATTATTGTTCAATTTATGTGTTAAAGGATAATTTTAGTCGGGCAAATGTTTAAGAACATTCACCAGGATTATTTCCTGTGATTTTAGATCAAGCAGACAAAGCCTAGCCTGAGGCAGGGTTCTGTCACCGTCAAGGAATAGAAATTTAGATGTCTCTGGAGTGTGTTCTAATGGACCTCATGTTGTGTCCATTATCCAGGTAGCAAATATTAATTCCACTAATGGACTTCTCTCACTGTGGGTTGATATTTCAGTTTATTTTGAAGAAGCTTTGATTCTTTGAACTCTGTTGGGTGTGGCTTATTGACTTATTTTGAGGTAATCATCAGCTATGACATATCATATGTAATATATTCAACTTAAGAAGCTCAAGACGATTGGACTTAAGATTTCTGTTTGCTTCCTTCTTCCATATAATAGCCATATTACCAATTTCTGGCCAATTTCTCTAGAAGTTTTTACCTCTCTTTGCAGACTTCTGTGTCTGTCTTGGGTTTAAATCTGGGTAACAGATTTCAGTTCTTCTATTTTAGCTCCCAAGATCAAGAAATGTGATGGAGCTTTTGTTATGTTTTTATACTGAATTGACTGATAAAGAGGGCACCATCAGGCAGAGGTAGGCTCGTTGCTAAGATATCCGCCCAGGAATGTTGTTTCGAGTGCGTATACTGGGGACACGTAAAGTTACTGAATTGTCTAAGATTCACGCCCACATAGATTGTGTTGCAAGAGTTAAGAATACATCAATGAATGTTCAGGAACAGTTGAAATGACAAAATGTGATTTTTAAGAGAGAGATTTTTTTTTTTAAAACAAAAAAATGCATTTTTATTTTTCTCACAAACAGAAACATGAGCCCAATTTCTAAACTCCCAGATCAAGCCCTTAAGCAGAGCTTATGGGGAAAAATAAATGAAGAACATGGCCCCTTTCCTAGGTAGAATTAATCACATCAGAAAATCTCACTGCTGTCTAACATATGAAGTGGGCCCAAGTTGAACTGCCTGATATGGTATCATGGGACTGGATGTCCCAGCCGCCTGGTGATACATAGGGTTCTTTATTCCCTAAAGCAGACAGTGAGCCTCATGACTATACCCTTTCTCTGACTTGAACTATGAGTGCACTCCTGCCCTTAAGTTCTTAGGTCTGATCCAGCAATCCCAGAAGGAGTTACCTGGAGATGGTGGGACTTGGCAACAGATATTTATTGTGGGTGCCTTTTTTAAAAGGTTTTATTTATTTATTTATTTATTTATTTATTTATTTGCGAGAGGGGCGCAGGAGCAGGGGAGGGACAAAGGAAGAGAGAAAGAGAATCTTAAGCAGAGTCTGGGTGCAGCACGGAGCCCAGCGTGGGACTTTTTCTCATGACCCTGAGATCATGACCCGACCCGAGCTTGCTTAATCGACTACGCCGAGGCGCACCTTGCAGGTGCCTTTTATGTGAAAGACACTTCGTTAGGAGATTATGAGGACTTTCATGTAACAAGCATTTACATGACATATACTGTGTTCCAAATGGTGGAGAATATACAAAGACTAGAGCAGAGTCCCTCCCTCAAGATGTTTATGGCTTTATAAATACAGTTAAAATATGATTACAGTGTTAGGAATAATGCAGGAAATGCAAAGTAGCACAAGAACACTGCCATTGAAGGACTTGTTTAGGTAAGGATAAAATACAGTTAAAAATAAGTAATGTCATATGTAATAATGATGTATTATAACAAACTTGAATTTATTTCAGTAATGCAAAGTTGCTATAAAATTTAAAAATCAAATGATGTAATTTATCACATTACCAGAATGATAGAGTAAAGCCAAATGATTATCTCAACGATGAAGAAAAAGCATTTGATAAACTTCTATACCCAAGCGTGATAAAATCTCAACAAAGTGGAAATAAAAGGAAACTTTATTATTCTGATACAGGCTTAAATCACAGTTAATGGTGAAATATAGAAAAATTATTTGCACAGATTGTGAGTGTGATGGAGATGTCCGCATATCGGCATTGTACAGGGGGTCATAGCCAATGCAAGAAAGCAAGGAAAAGAAATAAGGATTGAAAAGGAAGTGATAAAATTGTCATTATTAGCAGATGACATGAGTGTGTATGTTTGAAAATCCAAAAAAGCTACTAATGAATGAATAATGTCCCTGGATTTAGCACAGCCACTGCCTACAAGGTCAATATGCAAAATCAAATTAGAAAAAAATTATTCCAACATAAAACTAAAAGTCTTTACCATTTACATTAATATACAAATACCAGATACTTAAAGAAACAGGTAAGACCTCTTTTTAATTCTCCACAGATTGAGCCAGAGCACAGATACAATTCCAAATAAATCCCAACAAGTTTGTGTGTGTGCATATGGGTTGAAAATGATTCTAAAAATTATATGGAAATACAAATGGCCAAGAATAGCCCACATAATCTTGATGAAGAAGAACAAAGTTAGAAGACTGCTTCCATATATCAAAACTTATTATATTACATCAAAAACTAATGATGTAATGTATGGTGATTAACATAAACAATAAAAATTTAAAGAAAAAAACTTATAAACTAGATTAATTAAAGCAGTGTGGTATTGGTGCAGGGATAAACAAGTAGATCAATTGACAGAATAGAGAATGTGGCAGCAGACCTGTGTATATATCTTATTATTGACAGGTACTTGATTTATGACAAAAGTGGCAGGCACAGAAGGGCATTTGGAGAAAGATGGCTTCTTATTTTTTTTTTTATTTTTTTTTTTGGTTGTCAAATGATCCTTTATTGAAACATTTTCCTTTGTAGTTAACTAGCTGGGCATTCCACCACACCACTGTTGATGTCATCTATGATGTCATGAGGGTGGTGGCCATCTACATTGCAGCCCACAGACTGGGCAGTCCCCAGGATTTCTTTAATGGTTCCAGAGAGTTCTCTGGCTAAAGATCGGTGTCGCATCTGTCGGGCAATATTGACAATCTCATCAAAAGTGATATTTCCACTGTGCTTAATGTTTTTCTGCTTCTTTCTGTCTCTTGGTGGTTCCTTGAGGGCTTTGATAATCAGGGCAGAGGCAGAAGGTACCACTTCAATCTGGGCCTGTCTGTTCTGAATGGTCAGTTTCACTGTAATCCTTAGACCCTTCCAAACACCAGTTGCCTTGGTGATGTCATCACCAACCTTTTTTGGAGACAGACCCAGCGGGCCAATCTTTGGGGCCAGGGCAGACGTGGCACCGACTTCGCCACTGGTGCACCTCAGGTACACGACTTTGATCTTGTTGGGGTCGAACTTAGGCAGCATGGCAGAGGTGGCTGGTGTCGGATGAACCCAGATTCGGGACGACCGAAGAAAGTTGCACCTTTGCCTCCCCGAGCCGAAAGCCAAAAAAAGCAAAGGTGGCTTTTTAAAAAATGGTTCTGGGTCGGTTGTACATCAGAATTAAAAATGGCTCTTGATTTCTCTTTTATGCCATACACAAAAATCAGTTTAATGTAGGTTATAGATCTAAATTAGAAACTGAAACAATGGGGCTTCTAGAAAATAATATAATAAAAAAATCTTCATCAACTTGGACTAGAGAAAAATATTCTTAAGCAATTTTAATAGTCCCAATCTATTGTTATTAATAAACTGGACTATAGTAAAATTAAGTAATTTTGACAGTAAAAGACTCCATTAAGAGAATGAAAAGGCAAATCACAAAACAAGGTATATTCCAACACACACTCTGACAAAGAGTTTGTATCCAGAATATATAAAAAGCATCTACAAATCAATAGCAACAGACAGCCCCCAAAAGTGAGCAAGACGTTTAAACAAGAACTTCACAAGAATATAGCCAAGCCATCAAATGTATGATAAGGATCTTGATGTCATCAGTCCTCAAGAAAGTAAACAGTTAAAATCATACATTATTATACAACCACAAGAATGGTTGAAATTAAAATGATTGATAATAACAAGTGTTGATTAAAATGAGGAACATCTGTAACTCTTATAACTTCCGCTAAGAGTGTATACCTGTATATGCAATAATGTGGATGACTCTTTCAGACACAGTAACAAGTGAAGGAAGACGGACATTGATTCTGTTTATGTGAAAAAAACAGGCAAAGCTAAATGACGAATATAGTGATTACCTTTGCAGGTAAGATAGGAACCAGGGAGGCTCCTGGGATGCCAATATTGTTCTGTCTCTTTTTTTAGGATATGGTTACAAAGTAACATTTATTGAACTCTGCACTGGGGACACCTGTGTGGCTCACTTGGTTAAGCATCTGCCTTTGGCTCAGGTCATGATCCCGGGTCCTGGGATCGAGTCCCGCATTGGGCTCCTTGCTCAGAGGGGAATCTGCTTCTCCCTCTCCCTCTGCCTCTCCCTCTGCTTGTACTCTGTCTCTCTCTCTCTGACAAATAAATAAATAAAATCTTTAAAAAAAAGAACTATTCACTGAAGATTTGTACATCTTATGTATATCATTATTTCCATGATAGTTTATTTTTTAAAAAAGTAAAATGTATATAGTGCCCTTCCCCTTGTTTCCTGCTTATGTCTGGCTATTTGTCCTCCGAATGTGCTTCTCCTATTCTATTCTCTCTAGTCCATGGACCTTGGTCTGTGATGTCCTCTGTCACTGTTGTGTTCACGTGGCTGACTCGTACTTATCAGCTCCCTGGAACTGGCTTCCTGGGTCCTGAAGGGGTTGGGCTTCATTCTGCAAGCAAAGGGAAGATGTTTGAATTCAGCAAGTCCACATTTCAGAAAATCTGCCATGTTGAGGAATGAGAGCCTGCAATTGGGGAAACCAGTGTTAGTCTCTCTTAGTGGTAGAGTTGGGAAATAACAAAAGAATGTGGTAGAAGTAGAAAAATTGAGGAGGGACAGATGCAAGAAATGTTGTGAAATAAGAGTTCACGGGACTTGGTGCTTGGTTGAATGTGAAGGGCCTGAGCAAGCTCATCCATTCAGCAAACCTTTATTGAATACCAGGGATGTCCCTGTAATTGTGATTGGCACAGTGGGTACAAGAATGAGCAAGGAAAATTCCAAAAACTCCTTGAGAGTTGGAATTCTGCCCTGTTCATCATTGTATCTTGGCCCAATTTATTATCTTGATCCATGTTATCAATATTATTATGATCATAATTCACAGACATTACAGTTCTGCTCTCTGCAAGGAACTGAGCCCCAGGCTTGGGAAGGTTTAAATGCATATGATTGGACCTTTGACCTCAGATTGCTTATGGCTTAGTCCTTCAGAACTCAATTTAGGGGCTTCTGGTTGGCTCAGTTGGTTAAGCATCCAACTCCTGGTTTTGGCTCGGATCATGATCTCATGGGTTGTGGGATCGAGCTCTGCGTGGGGCCCTGCACTCAGCTCAGAGTCTGCTTGAAGATTCTCTCCTTCTGCCCCTTCCTGCTCCTCTCTCAAATAAATAAATAAATCTTAAAAAAAAAAAAGAACTCAACTTAAATGTGGTCATCTCTAAACCTAAGTCTTCGTTAGGTGTCCCTCCTGGGTGCAGGCATTGTGGGTAGGTGTCTGTTTTATAGCACTGAACACACTTTTTTTTTAAAAAATTACGTATTGTCTATTATTTGCCCTCAATGGAAAGTTTGAGGACAGTATCAGTGTCTTATTCATGACAGTGCACCCTTAATGCCTAACCCAGTGCTTGATGGACATCCAGTATTTATTGACTTGACTACTGAAAGAGTGGAATGAATGAATGAATGAATGAATGAATATGTGCTTAAGGAGGCAGGATCTACACAGGTAAGTGAAGGAATGTGGTGGCATATGCTACTTGCCAGATAAATGCAACAGACGTGAAATGCAACGAGAAGTCAATGAAAACTACTGACCAGGTGTGAGACAGAGAAGCTAATAGACAAGGCTCCCTCTACCCCATCCACAGGTTGAGGCTCCACTGACGTTTTTCTAAGACTGGAAAATAGCGGTTTCCTGGTCACTTTACTGACCTCTTCCAATGTGTAATGCTGTTGTTTACAGTGAATTTTGTTTTGGTTTTCATTTCTATATATCTTAGTTTTAATGAGTCAAGAGGAGAACATTAACTTTTGAATTTTCCTCAAGTACTTTGGTCTGACTTGTTGCCTCACCGAAATCTCTGGTTCATTATTTAGCCTTCGCCCTGCTCTGGCTGAGTGCACTTGATCAGAGACTCTAGGACACTCGGCAGCAGGGAATGTGTCAAAACTGCCAAAACCCTCTTAAACACCTGCCAGTCTTGATCATTAAGAATCTCCACTGTAACTTCCTGACTTGTCTGTTTCCAAACTTTTTTCATTTTCTGTGATCTTCCTGCTTTAATCCATGATACATGTGCATGTTGCTTCAAGCTTGTCCTATACGATTTCTAATATATCTTTTTTTTAAATAAACTTATTTTGGAATAACTCTGGATTTGTGGAAGAGTTACAAAGATAGTAAAGGCATTTCCTGTACATCTCTCACCCAATTTCAGGTTTCCCTTAATGTTGAATTTCAAACTCCAGACTTCAATAGAATTATACGTTTTTAAATTGTCCTTTTTGTGTTCCAGGATCCAATCCAAGATAACATATTGCATTTACTTGTCATGTGTCCTTAGTCAGCCCCTGGTCTGTGACAGCATCTTAGGCTTTCCTCATTTTTCATGACCTTGACAGTTTTTTTTTAAGCTCTACTGAGGTATAATTGAGAATTAAATTGTAAGATATTTAAAGTGAACATTATGATAATTTGATATACATACATTGTGAAAGGATTTCCACCATCAAGTTAATGAAGACATCCAGTGCCTCACATATTTATCTTTCTCTGTGTGTGTGAGAACATTTAAGTTCTAACTTGGCAAATTTTAATTATGTAACAGTATTATAAGCTATAGTCACCATGTTATACAAAAGATCCTCAGACCTTATTCTTCTTATTGATGAAAGTTTGTACCCTTTTACCAACCTCTCCCTGTTTGCCCCCCACCCCCAAACCTGGCAGGTGATCATGTTTCTGCTCCCTGTTACCATGGGTTGGACCCTTTTTTTTTTTTTAGATTTCACATATAAAGTATCTGTCATTCTCTGTCTGGCTTTTTTACTTAGCATAATGCCTTCTAGGTCCATCCATGTGGTTACAAATGGCAGGATTTCCTTTTTCTCATCACATCTTTATTCATCCATTGATAGAAACTTAGGTCATTTCGACATCTTGGCTCTTGCAAATAATCGTGCAGTGAACACGGAAAGGCAGATATCTCTTTGATATCCTGTTTTCATTTTCTCTGGATATATATATCCAGAAGTGGGATTGCTGGGTCATATGGTGGTTCTATTTTTAATTTTTTGAAGAATCTCAATACTGTTTTCCACAGTGGCTACACTGATTTATATTCCTACCACCAGTGCACAAATGTTCCATTTTATCTACATCCTTGCCAACACATGTTATCTCTTGTCTTTTTGACGATAGCCATTCTTACAGATGTGAGGTGATATCTCAGTTGTGGTTTTGATTTACATTTCCCTGATGATTAGTACTGTTGAGCAACTTTTCATGTATCTGTTGGCCATTTAGTTGGATTTTTTTTTTCTTGCTGTTGAGTTGTATGAGTTCTTTATATATTTTGGGTATTAACCCCTTATCAGATATGTGATTTGCAAATATTTTCTCCCATATGGTAGGTTGCCTTTTTATTGTTGGTGGTTTCCTTTGCTGTACAGAAGCTTTTTATTTTGATGTTGTCTACTTGTTTATTATTGTTTTTGTTGCATTTGCTTTTGGTGTCAAATCCAAGAAGACATTGCCAAGACTGATGTCAAGGGCTTATTCTCTATGTATTCTTCTAAGAGCTTGGTTTCAGGTCTTAAATTCAAACCTTTACCCATGTTGAGTTGATTTTGGTTGTATGGTGTGAGATAGAGATTCAGTCTAATTCTTTTGCCCATGGCTCTTCAGTTCTCACAACACTGTTTATTTTAAGGACTGTCCTTTCCCTGCTGTATATTCTTGACTCCTTTGTTGTATTTTTATATGGGTTTAATTTTTAGGCTCTCTCTTTTGTTCCACCAATCTCTGTGTCTGTTCTTATGCCAATAGTATATTGTTTTGATTATGCAATCTTTGTGATTTAGTTTGAAATCAGGAAGCATGATACCTCCAACTTTTTTCTTCTTTCTTAAGATTGCTTTGGCTATTCAGGGTCTTTTGTGGTTTCATACAAATTTTAGGATTACTTTTTCTATTTCTGTGAAAAATGCCATTGGAATTTTGATAGTGATTGTATCAAATCTGTAGATTGCTTTGGGTAATATGGGCATTGTAACAATATTATTCTTTCAGTCCATGAGCCTGGAGTGTCTTTCCATTTATTTATGTCTTCTGCAGTTTCTTTCATCAATGTCTTGTAGTGTTTGGTATACAAATGTTTCATTTCCTTGGTTAAGTTTCTTCCTGGGCATTTTGTTCTTTTTCATGCAATTGCAAATGGGATTTTTTTTCTTAAGTTATCTTTATGATAGCTTGTTTTTAGTTTATAGAAATGGAACTGATTTTTGTATATTGACTTTGTATCCTGATAATTTACTAAATTTGCGGATTAGATCTAGCAGTTTTTTGGTGAAATCTTTGGGGTTTTCCCTGTATAATACCATGTCATCTGCAAAGAGAGACTGTTTTATTTCTTCCTTTTTGATTAGAATGCCTTTCATTCATTTTTCTTCCCTAACTGCTCTTGTTAGGACTTCCAGGACTGTGTTGAATAAAAGTGGTAAGAGTGGGCATCTTTATCTTCTTTCTTCCTGCCCTTAGAGGGAGAACTTTCAGCTTTCACATTGAGTATGATGTTACTGTGCTCTTGTCATTTATAGCTTTTATTATGTTGAGAATCATTCTCCCTACACCCAGTGTGTTCAGAGTTTTTATTACGAATGGATTTTGAATTTTGCCAGTTGACCTTTCTGCATCTATTGAGATGATTATATGATTTTTTTAAGAAAGATTTTATTTATTCATTTGAGAAAAAGAAAGAGAGCACGAGCCAGAGGGGGAGGGGAAGAGTGAGAGAAGAAGCAGACTCCCCACAAAGCAGGGAGCCCAACGTGGTGCTTAATCCCAGGACCCTGGGATCATGCCCTGAGCCGAAGGCAGATGCTTAACCATCTGAGCCACCCAGGCGCTCCTGATCATATGATATTTTTATCTTTCATTTTGTTAATGTGGTGTATCATATTGCTTGTGGATGTTGATTCATCCTTGCATCCCTGGAATAAATCCCATTTGATCATGATGTTTGGTCCTGTTAATGTATTCCGAATTCAGTTTGCTAATGATTTGTTGAGGATTTTTGCATCTGTGTTCATCTGAGATATTAGTATGTAATTTTCTTTTCTTGTAGTGTCCTTGTCTGATTTTGGTGTTAGGGTAATGCTGGCCTCATATATTGAGTTTTGAAATGTCTTCTCTTCTGTTTTTTGGGAGAGTTTTGGAAGGATCAATATTGATTCTTCTTTAAATGTTTGGTAGAATTCATCAGTGAAGCCATCGGGTCCCGGACTCTTATTTGTCAGGAGAATTTTCATTACTGATTCAATCTCCTTACTAGTAATCAATCTGTTCAGGTTTTCTGTTTTTTCACAAGTCAGTCTTGGTAGGTTGTATATTTTTAGGAATTTATCCATCTTTAGTAGTTGGTCCAGTTTGTTGGTACAGGTTTCACCTGCTATTGAGAAATTCTTGTTACTCCATTTCACTTTGATAAATGGCCTACACTGGTACTTGTTTTCACTAACTGGAAGGAATTCGAACAGGAGTTTTGCTCTTAGGAAAAAAGACAAAGTGAACGCATTCAGCATTCAATTTGCATTGAGCCTTTGTAGAGGCAGTGCGCATCCCAAACGGTGAAAGTGGCGCCACCTAGCTCCTTCCCCAAGAACTGCATTCAGCCTCTCCCATTAAGCGGCCATAGCTTTGAACTGTGTCTGCGAGCATCTCTGATTTATCTTGATTTACTTTGTGCATCCATTAGCAAGATGGTATCAGAAAAGTCTAAGAGGTTAATTTTTGGGTCTGGGGATACTCACAGATTTTTTTCATGTAAATTAATGGCAATTGCTTCTTTATGCCATTTAGATTTGTGAAAGATTTCATAGGAACACTCACTTCTGGATATCAGGCGAAACGTGTATAGTTGTTCATACTGGTCTCTTTTGATTCTTTGTAATTACATGTATCAATTGTAACGTCTCTTTCGCTTCTAATTTTATTTATTTGAGTCCTTTTCCTCTTTTTCTTGTCTATCTAAAGTGTGGCTAAAGGTTTATGTATTTTGTTTATCTTTTGAAAAAACCAGCTCTTAGTTTTCTTGATCATTTGGATTGTCTCAGTTTCTTTCATTTATTTCTGCCCTGATCTTTGTTATTTCCTTTGGTTTAGTTTGTTCTTCTTTTTCTAGTTCCTTGAGGTGTAAAGTTAGGTTTCTTTATTTGAACTCTTTCTCGTTTCCTAATGTAGTTGTTTATGTCTATGAACTTCCCTCCTAGAACTGTTTTTGCTGCATCCCGTAAGCTTTGTTATGCTGGATTTTCATTTTCATTTGTCTACAGTTATTTTATTTCTCTTTTGATTTCTTTTTTTGACCTATTGATTGTTTGGTAGCATGTTTTAACCCAACATATTTGTGAATTTTCCAGTTTTCTTCTTGTAATTGGTTTTTAGTTTTATACCATTGCGGTTGGAGAAGGTGCTTTTGGATTTCAGTTTCCTTGAATGCAGTAAGACTGTTTTTAGTGGCCTAACATATGATCTGTCCAGAGAGTGTTCCGCATGCACTTCGGAAGAATGTGTCTTCTGCTGATGTTAGAAGGAATTGTTCAGGGAGACATAGACTGCCTGGAGCTAGATAGAGGAAGAATACGAAGGTGGTACACACCAGCCTTCCATGTGTGCAGAGAGGATTGCAATAAGCCACTAGATGTATGACGAATTAGGTGCCTGACCCTCAGGCTGTACTTTTAAAATATGCAAATTGGTCTCTTTTGGGAAAGATTGGGAAATAGGTATTTCTGTCTGCTTCCTATGCTCTGAAACTGATTATGGGTTTGGGGAAAGAGTATCACAGAGGTGAAGTTTTCATCACATGAAGGTGAACATGTCCACATTACTTGCTGTTAATCCTGGTCACTTGGCTCAAGGAGAGTTTGCCAGGTTTATTCACTGTAAAGTTATTGTTTTTCCTTTTCCACACATAAATTTGTAAGTTGGGCATTAAGTCCAAAATCCCCGCACTCAACACCTCCTGGACTGGGGAGTAGCCAAGTTTATTATGTGGCATTTTTCAGTTAGGAACATGTAACCCTTCACTTCCCAGATTTATTGTTCAATCACTTATTTGTATTGGTAGATCTCTTGGATATTTATTTTACACTGTTGGATATTTATTTTACACTGTTGGCATAATCCCATTCTATGTTATTTATTTTGTTCCTTAAATTATTCCCATTTTGGGTGCTGGGAGCTCTTTCAGGCTTCTCCTGTATCCCTTGGAAATGCCCTCATCCTTGGATCTTTTGAGCACTTCCTTACCCTGTGATGGTACAGAGGGCTCCAGGCTTGTCTGGTTTTATTTATTTATATTTTTGCCTCTTCCTAATATAGTCTTCAAGGTGTTTTTTCATACATGTAGTTAAAAAGGAGATGTTTCATTTGCACACTCAGAGGGTCCAATAAGAGAAAGTAGTTTCATTTATCCAGTGAAAGTTCAGTACATATATTTTGATAAAGGGGAACATCTTCATTTGGACTTTTATAAAACTCCTGACATGCTTTAAATGATAACTTCAGCCCATAAACTCTCATTCAGGTGATGGAAAGAAGTCTACCAAGGATGACAGGGTGTGCTGAGGGGTACAGTGATTGTAGGTCTTACCCAGATACAGTGTGTGTGTGTGTGTGTGTGGACAAGTGTGTGTGCACACACGCATGCACCTCCTTGTGCCTATAGCTACTCTCATATTTTACCTTTTTCCAGTGTTGGTGGTCTGTTTTCGGAGAATCTGGTCTGGGCGTGAATAACTCCTTTCATGTTCCCTGGTTCCCCATTTGGCATTATTTCAACCCCTTTTTTCATGTTAAGAATACCTGGCCCGTGTGTGGAAAAGGGAAGTCTTCCATTGTCAGACGTCATGCTTTTCTCTTTTCAGAGCCAAGACTGGCCTCTGAGATTTCAAATCCCCTTGGAAAGCTCAGTTGGAAATTCTTCAGCCCCGGCTCACTTATCCCAAGAAAACATTGTCATGCAGAACCAAGAGAAGATGGGGAAAAAGAGAAGGACATGGTAGGACAGGTATTGAAGCGCTTGGGAATAGAATGTTCTAGGGCACACACACATGAAGTGGGAAGAATGCACATTTGTCTTGGGAGTCTCCCATCTCTGACTTCTGGCTGCTTTGTCCCCACCCTACTCCGCCTGCATCCCCTTCTGTTGCCCCAAGCCACCCAGTAGCGCCAACTTCCTTGTCTTCATGACTTCCTTGTTAGACCACAAATGTAGGCATACTGGGTGCTTATTCCTAATGACATCCCTGCAAACCAGAAAAATGAAATTAATTTAAGTAGGATGGTTGTAACTTTTCTCACTGTAGGAAATACCAAAAATGAAATAAAGATGAGAGAATTCTCAGGGCTTTGCTATAAGGGGCTTGTGAAAAGAATGTCTTACTGTCATTCTTTTTTCTTGAACAAAATCAAAGATGAATGGGGAGCCCATATATGCTCTGGGTGTATAGGAGGAAGAAGGAAAAGGAGATACCCCAAGGCCATGTGGAGTAATCACAATAAATCTGGTGAGGACCGGCATTAATACCGAGGAACATCAGCCGTGAGCAGCACCTGGGGAGGCATTCAGAAGAGACAGGTTCTTGCCCTCCATGACTTAATATAGTTGCCTTTCCTATTAGGGTAACTTTCTTCTATTTGGACACATCACTTTACTTGATTTTTGTATTGGGTTTGGAATATAGTTGACCCTTGAACTGCATGGATTTCAGGTGCGTGGGTTTACTTCTACATGGGTTTTTTTCCGGTGAATACAATACAGAAACGTATTTTCTCCTCCTGATGATTTTTGAAATGACCTTGTATTTTCCCTAGTTTCCTTTATTGAAGAATACAGTGTATATGACACACCTAACACAAAATATGTGTCAGTCGACCACTGATGTTATCAGTGGCTTCTGGTCAACAGTAGGCTATGAGTGGTTCAGTTTTGGGGGAGGCGAAAGTTATGCATGGATTTTCGACTGTGCAGGGGTTGGTGCCCCAACACCTGCTTTGTTCAAGGATCAACCGTAACTCTCACAGGATTGGTATTGAGATCCTGGAAGGAAGCTTGGTGTGCTTGGGTAAAATATGACTGTGTAGAAGGTATTTAGGCAACAAGGTTTGTAGGTCCAGATGAACTCCTCTGGATAGAGAAAGTATTCACTTCAGTCTATTATTGCATTCCTATCTTTAAATGGCAAAAAAGAGAATGTGCTTCTAGAAGGCACAGGGCACGGTGGAAAGCTTGCTAGTGTGGCAGATTTTAAAGTCTCTGGGTTTCTGATACAGCCATGTACAATTCTGACACACTGGGTCATTTTCACTTGCTCATAGAAGAAAAGGTTTGTGACAATGGACATATATTTCTTTCTCTCTTTTCCATATATTTCTTTTGCTTGCAGGCCTGCTATTGGTGACAAAGTGTTTGGATAAAATTGCTGATCAGCAATAAAAAATGGATTTTAAAAATTCTTCATTGATAAAATCACCAAAAAGGAAAGTTTTATATCTTTCATGGCAAGAGAATGACGACTCTTCCTATCCGTGCTTTACGTTTAATTCCCACCAAAATAAGGCCAGTACCCAGCTTCGCATCTCTTCTGACTCTCTTGCTTGCATGTTTCCACACTAAAACACAAGAAGATAAATTGGCTTTAGGATAAAACTGGTGGGTGGATGTGCTAATAATCCAGAAAGACACTTCCTTTTTGGCAGGAGCAGAGTGGGTTTCTAATTACGTTTAGAATTATATTGTTTTAGCAAAGGACTTATTTGTAGGAGGAGACTTAATATTTGTATAATTCCAAGATTAGCTGTCCAGTCTGAGTAGGATATTAGGTGGGTGGATTTTTCATTGCATTAACGTTTATTTCTCTAGCTCAGGGTAGTTATCAGTATGGTCTAGATGTCTACGTGGGTGATTCAACATCTTGTTCTTTGTCAGCCATCTCTGAGGTGAGAGCACAGAGGGGCTTCCTAGTGCGGGCCCTTCCAGAGAAGAGTGGGGGGTCTCAGCAAAGCCACCGCGGAATGTGGGGGCTGGGTGGCCAGCTAGCCCCACTGACTTCCACACAATTACCCACAACTCTGATCTGTGCCTCAAAGCATCCAAGTTACTGTATTAGATTAAATTTTAGAGTCTCTTGTAAAAAATGTGGACCGAATACATTAAATCCCTTCAATGCCAAAGGCCTGCGCTTCTTACAGCTTTTCTTAACCAGAAACAAAATTTCGAGCCTTAAGATCTGTTGTGATTGGGGTCAAAAGAATTTCTAGACGTTAGCTTTGCTAAAGATAAAGATGGCTCTTCTTTAGCTGGGGCGAGATAATGAACGCCGGAGGTAGACTCTTACGTCTACAAAATGGTGCCCTTACCGAGGGTACTGCTTGTTCCCACTGCCCCCAGATCTGCTGGGATCAGCGCCCAGCCCTGGCAGGATGCCCATCACTTCTGAGCTACTGAGGATGGGGGCCCCCACTGAGGTCACCTTGCTGCTGTGTTGCCGCTCTGCCACCATCAGAGAAAATTCCAGAAGCTGAAGCCTGTGCTGGTTCTGAGGCTGTTGGCATGGCCTTACTAAATGGACCTCCCTCCTTGAAGCTGAATTGTGCAGTACACTAAAGCCACTCTGTTAAATTGAGCAGAATCTCTTCCTCCCGATATTGTGGTCCATGTGGACCCCTGGTTTCAAAGGAGCACTGCCTTATGCTTCCAATACCTTTGAGATTTTCTGTGGAAAATCAACTCTGTTGCCCCCCTGCCCTGCACCCCCCCCAGGACTCTATTACTTGACGAGGGCAGAGCTTTAAGACCCAGCTGAGGGGCAAGAAATGTGTCTTTCTCACAGTTGCCCCTCTCCTCCAGCACCCGGAGCATATCCTGATTTCTTATTTTCTCTTTTAGGATGAATTCCTTCCTGGGAAGCTTACTGGTCCTCACGCTTCAGCCCTTAGTCCTTCCTGCGTATGTAACCCCGAAGCCCCTCATGCCTCTTTGGGCCAAGTTTATCTGACCTCTTGTGGTTAATTCTTTGTGGGCGACAAGGCGGAGGGCTCAGTAAAGTGGGAGAGAGCACAATTCCATTGTCCTCAACCCAGGGTTTTCCAAAAGAGAGAACAGAGAGCATCTAATGCAGACTTAAGGTCCATATACAGTGTGGAGGAGAAGATCATTAACTTGCCAAAGAAAAGCATTGAACCACCAGAGATTCTTCCTAGAGTTAAAATTCTCTATGTAAACGCTTGCCCATATTAGTCATTTAGCAAGTGATTCTGACGTGCTCTGGAACTTTATTTTTGTATGAATGGTAACAGCCTTTCTCATGAGCCCTTGAGAAAGAAAATGGGAACTTTTATATTGTCTCAAGCAAGGTCTATAGATTTATTTTCCACTCACTGTTTTTTATTAAAGCCTCTTTTCATTTTCGACTCCTACACTCGGGTTTGTGCTGCTTTTATTATGCCATCATTCTGTTCAGAGGTGCTGGTTGCAGAAGCGTGAGAAAGGTAATGATTTTTCAGCAGACTGGCTGGTGTGGATGGAATGAGCCGCGTGACCGCCACAAAACACCCACACCCACCTGCCCGTCATCTGGAGCTCTGATGAAGCTGTCTGCAGTTCGCAGCTCAGATGGTAGGTCCCCCTTTCTCTGGTGCATCGTATGGAACCACAGGATCCACAGACATGATGCTCCAGAACCTTCCGTGATGTCTGTGGAATGCAATAAAATCCTAAACGTAAGAAGAAAATGTGCCCTTCTTAGCCTCCCTTAGAAATGTGTCCTGAACATAATAAAAAATAAATAAAAAATAAAATTGTATATATTTAACACACACACACACACACACGAAATGAGTCCTTATTCAGAAAGCTCCTCCTGGTGTCTAATTAAACCTCATTACAAATAAACCCATTTTCCCATTGTTCTGTCCTTCTTGGGACAGAATAAAAAGTCTTAACTCTCTCAATAGGGTTTTTTTTTTAGGGCAGAATAGCTTCAAAACATCTGTTTATTTTCATATTAAATGTTTTCTAAATTTTAGGTCCTGTGCATTACTCTGTATTTCAGCAGAGTTATGATTTATAAGACAATTTTTTAAATTCAGAATTAGGAAAACTGGTTTTTTAAGAAAGTCCATATGAAAAATTGAAACATAAGGAAAATGGTGTTTCACCTTGGAGAGGGAAACACCTTTTCCCCCAAGTATTCAAATGGGCTTTTCAGAGATAAAAATCTCCAAAGTGGAAAACAATGAACATAGATGCCAAAAAGTAAACTTAAGCTATAAACTTGTTTGGAGGGGGGAGCTGAGAATTTGTTTTTAGATGTTATGGTATAAGATGTGCTTTTATGGACGGAAGCAGTGATTGCAAGAGCACACCAGGCTGATAATTGCCTAGTGATTAAAGACTCCGTTTGCCTAGTTGGAAAGTGAGCTGAAGCACTTTCTTGCTCTATTCCAGAAACAGTGAACCCCACTGGGGCCCGTGGATCGCAGAGCCCAGAGCTTGGCTTCTCATGCATGTTGGAGTTTAATAGGTTCTTGAGTGAGACTAGTTAACACCCATGTTTGCCCATTTTTTACTAAGAGAAGCCCTCCAAACAAATAAATTGGAGACACACCAGCTAGCTACTCTTGACAGAACTTTAAGGAGTGGGGGTGATTATGACAACACATTTTCGAGAGGCAGCTAAGCACACACTTTTTCTTTAAATCGGTTGGACTTTCCTCTCCTCCCCACAATGGTATATTTAACTTCTGGTTACCCTGTGTCTGAAAGGGCTGCATAAAATTACTGCCCGTAGTTCTCTTTTATGGGAGAACTTAAAACAGAACACAAAGCTAGAAGACACCCGTGTTTATGTAGTCTGTATCACTTATGGTGAATTCAGCCTTACGTAAGAATAACCCCTCAGGATGTCTTCAGTAGTGACTTATTATCATCCATAAACAGTTGGAAACAATTTGCCTCATATGGATACATTCAGCCACTTGGTAATCTGATTAAGGTCCCCCGGCTCTGTCACCTTTTCTGCTCTGCATCTCCAGCCTCTGGCTTCTGTCTTAGACTCCAAAATGCCATTGACAATAGTCCAGGCATCCTATCCTCCTAGTATTCAGAGGCCAGAAGAGAGCACTTATCCACATGTCCCTTCTTAGGAGCAGTGAAACATTTCTCGAAAGCTCTTCCCCTCTTAGACTTCCCAGCATGTCTCATTGGCAGGAGGGTTCCACCGGGCCGTTCCTAAACCACTTGCTGGAAAAGCTTCCCTTCCTGAGGCTGGATGAATGGAAGCACATGCTTGTTCTTTCTACCTCTGTACTCAAACCTAGGAGCCTCTTCTGAATAAGGTGGGGTAGGAGTGGTTACTGCCACCCAGCCCTTTATCCTGCATCTTCTGTATCTACTTCTCCCCCTTCTGTATGTTCGCAGAAGCCAGGAGATAGGCATGTATGCACACGTGCATGCACCCACAACCATGGTTACATGTGACTGACTTGGTTGATCTATATTTTACTGGGACTTAAGTAATTAAGAAGTGCGAGAAGTGTTACCTTGTACTTCGCGGTGCTGTGTGTTCTGTTACACTCAAATTATTTGAAAATTAGCAGTCTTGGTAATTGTACTGCGAATAGGGATGTGATTATGTAGTTCCGTTCTGTTACTATTCTGCGTAACCAGGTCTCTATTAAAAACGGGTTCCATGAATTCCTTAAAGGCAGCAGTGTGTGCTTGGCTGTTGGTTACATGTGGGCAGTCATCAGGAGACTAGTCCTGGATCACTCACAGTTGGCTCTCTTGGGTAGCTTCCTAGACAGCGACCACCAACTCTGTAAATCCAGGAGCTAGCAAGAGTTTGAGGGGAAAGCTAACATTATGTTTTGTATATGTTAAATTTGATGTTCTTGTGAAGATGGAGATGTCTGCCAGAGAGTTCAATGTATGTGTGAGATACAGGGGGACGTCTGGGTTGGAGACAGACTCAGGAGTTGTGAGGTGGCAGCTAAAATCATGGGCGTAGATGAGGTTAACGAGTTAACTATTCTTTAGCATCTTAGACTATTTCCAGGTTTCTATCCTGCCCCTCTCTTTATAGGAGATCTTCCAAGTTAATACATCTTTTTTTAAAAAGTTTTTATTATTGTTATTATTTTCTAAGTAGGCTTCATGCCCACCCAGTGTGGAGCCCAACACAGGGCTTGAACTCACGACCCTGAGTTCAAGACCTGAGCTGAGATCAAGAGTCAGACACTCAACCCCAAAATTAATACATCTTAATTGTAGATTGAACAAATAAGGAATTAGGAAAGTAAATCTCTTTGATGTCTTTTTTAGCTATTTTCTGCATTCCAAAACTCAAAAAAAGTAAGTACTGGTAGGATTTTTTCCTTGCTTCATTTCTCAGCCTTTCCTATTTATGAATTCCAACCAGAGGTACTCGGTCCCAAGACAAATGCAAATGGATTTGCCTCTAATTCTTTTTCTTTATTAACATGGCTGATTAAGAATTTATCAGTGGAGCAAGCAGATAACTGCCCTAGAGTAGACAGCTCTACAAATATGGCAGAACTGAAGAGGGAAGAGGGTGAAGGTCATATGAAAGGTAGTGGGGTTTATAATAATTATGGCTGTTACTATTTCTGCTAGGGCACAGAAAAGCATGCAGTGTATACTCAGACATAATCTAGTCTGGCTGCTTTACCCTGTGCTCCTTTGTTGGTCTGAGATTTCTTAGAGAGCTGGCAGTTGAGTGAGAGTTTTGGAAGTACAGACATGCTATGGTGTACGTTTGGATCCCTTAGTGAGTGATTTCTTCAGTTCTCTTGTAATTCTGCTGTGGTAGTGAAGGGAAATCTCAATTCAGTGCTAGAGAGCCTTAAACAACTGCCTACCACTATGTCTCCCGTACAGGAAGACAGAAAGACCCAGCAGACAGACACACACACACACCTAGCCTAGTCTTCCATGAATAGTACTGATACAGAACTTCTCCTTTTTCTGTAAGTGTACATAGGTTAAAAAAGTTAGCTGACTTAAAAACATTAAATAATTCTACAGGTGGTATGTGGATAGGCTCCCAGTCACTGACCCTGACCTCCCATCTTTCCTTTCGATCCTGTGAAGCCCTAACATTTAGTCATTCTGGATATGACTTGCCAGTTGGCGATTCCACAGTAACCCTTTCTTGAATGGAACCCAGCTGGTAGACTATCCTTCTTCTTCATGGTTGACTTTCTTTCTCTCTCTCTCTTTCTTTCTTTCTTTCTTTCTTTCTTTCTTTCTTTCTTTCTTTCTTTCTTTCTTTCTTTCTTTCTTTCTTTCTTTCTCTTTCTTTCTTTCTTTCTTTCTTTCTTTCTTTCTTTCTTTCTTTCTTTCTTTCTTCTTTCTTTCTTTCTTTCTCTTCCTTCCTTCCTTCCTTTTTCTTTCTTTCTTTCTTTCTTTCTTTCTTTCTTTCTTTCTTTCTTTCTTTCTTTCTTTCTTTCTTTCTCTCTCTCTCTCTCTTTCTTTCTTTCTTTCTTTCTTTCTTTCTTTCTTTCTTTCTTTCTTTCTTTCTCTTCCTTCCTTCCTTCCTTTTTCTTTCTTTCTTTCTTTCTTTCTTTCTTTCTTTCTTTCTTTCTTTCTTTCTTTCTTTCTCTCTCTCTCTCTCTCTCTCTCTCTCTCTCTCTCTCTCTCTCTTTCTTTCTTTCTTTCGTGGGGGGTAGGGACAGAAGGAGAGAGAGAGAATCTTTAAGCAGACTCCCTGCTGAGCATGGAGCCCAATGACCCTGAGATCATGACCTGAACCGAAATCAAGAGTCGGATGCTTAACCGACTGAGCCACCCAGACGCCCCATGGTCTACCTCTTTCTAACCCACCTTGCCACTGACCACATCCTAGTGTGTCTCCTCAGCCTTAGCTGTCCCCGGCTCTTTTGCTCATTCTTTTCTACTTCCCTCCTGGATCTGTTCACCAAGAGTTAGACTCCAGACCCACGCACACGGCAAAGCCCTGCTGGGGTGCTTTTGTCTCCAACTGAACCAACCCTCACAGCTCTCTTGCATTTATGAATTTGTGTTGCATCTTCGATGGTTTCTCACAAGTCACGCTTTATTGCATTTCCATTGCTTCGGGGATTTTTCTGTAGCACCAAGTGAGAGCATAAGTGTCTTGATGTCAGGGATAGTATTTTATACTCATTTATGAATGCTATGCTTACTTAGCACAGTGCTAGACAATTGATTTTGAGAAATGAACATTTAACTGGTCGACCAAATAAACTCTGCATTTTCCAAACACTGGTCTTGCATGTAGAAGTGCCTCCATAGAGATGAGTTTTGTTTTTTAATATGGTAGTTTATAAATATGGCCACAAACTCTTTGTCTCCATGCCTTGAACCAGGGAAGGGTTGTGGTTGCTTTGACCAACACACCATGGAAACATTAGTCCACATGACTTCCAAGGCTTGGTTCTCAAAAGCCTACAACTTCCAGAACAATATTCTTGAGGCTCAGAGCCCCAGGCTCAGAAGTATGACTGTTTTGACATCACCATGCTGTAAGGAAGCCTAAGCCACATTTGGGAACTGCAGTTGACTGTCTCAGCCAAGGTCCCGGACACGTGGGTGAAAAGGACTCTGGGTGGTTCTCATCTTTAGCCATTCAGTTCTGCCCACACTGAGGCTCCAGTTATACTTAAGCAGAGCCAAGCCACACCTGCTGTGCCCTGTCTGGATTCCCAAAGCCACAGAATCCACGAGCATCATGAAAGGGCTGTGGCTTTATGTGTGGAGTGTTTGAGTGGTTTGTTTCAGTTCTAGATAACTGGAACATTTCCTTATAAAGAGGTCACAGATCTTCGTTGGTCATCCCTATGTAGTCCATCTTACTGCCAACTACATGACACTAAAACAAGGAAAAAAAACCACCAAACAAACAAACCAGAATATAAAGTAAGAAAAGGTGAAGATCTTAAAAGAAAAAAAGAGGGGTGCCTGGATGGCTCAGTCATTAAGCATCTGCCTTCGGCTCAGGTCATGATCCCAGGGTCCTGGGATTGAGTCCCGCATTGGGCTCCCTGCTCAGGGGGAACCTGCTTCTCCCTCTCCCTCTGCCTGCCCCTCCCCCTGCTTGTGCTGTCATTCTCTGTCAAATAAATAAATAAAATCTTTTTTTAAAAAAAAAGAAAAAAGTGGCAGAAAGAGAAGGGCCTATGTAACCGGGTGGTTACATAGCTGTGGATGTATAGGTAAATAGAATTATAAAGACAGGTGTAGCTAGATAAAGGCTCAGGTACATTATTAACGTAACTCTTTATTAGATTTTGCTCCAAAATTCTTTATAACAACAAGTCTACTTGGTTAAGCCAAGTTGTGCCCTGTTGTAGTTCTTGGCCATCTCCCAGATGAGCCTTAGGAGGGCAGGCATTCTCTGTGAATCATTTGCTTGCTGCCCCAGTACCTGCCATTGTGTCTGGCACATGGAATGTGGGGACTCTCTACGTGGCTCTTGTATGAAGAAGTAAATACACAAAGACATGAAAGAAAACCCAGAGTTATGTTTGTTGAGCACTTCCTCCATGCCGGGCACAGTGCTGAGTCCCTTTTCCATGTTATTCCAGTGAATTCCTGCAGCAAGGGTGTGAGGGAGGAATGGAGTTCTTTTTCAAGACTGGGACACAGATGACTAGAGAGGCTGAGGAGCCCGACTCTGGGGAACTGAGATTCAAATGCAGGGGAGTCTCCATTTTATTGTGTCCCAACTCCCTCTCCCCTCACCCCCCCCAAAAGATGTGGCCCAGAAATAAAGATGGTTTAGAAGAAGGTGAAGGTCTTTTCCAGAATGTGCTTTGGACCTAGAGGTCATTTTCTCCCTTAGTAGCAAAAACATAAGAGAGAATGAGGTCCAGCTGGACTTCTGTAAACTATTAATTAATTAATTGTTTTTAAGAGAGGGAGACAGCATTTATTAAGACTGCCTTGTGGAATTGAAAGAACTCTGGATTTTGTGGAATCGGTGGGTCTGGGTTTTAGTCCCAGTCCAGTTTCCTCATCTGTGACATCTTTATGCATTAGAGATGGTTTGGGCTGCACGTGAGAGTTCCCCCATGGCAGTTAAGAAGGTAAAACTGCATTTCTCTCTTACACACACAGGAGTGCGGACGGAGGCAGCTTGTGGGCTTGTGTGAGGCTGCACAGCCTCGTGTGCCCAGCCTCCTTCCAGCTCTCCGCTCTGCCTTCCCTCCTGGGTGGCCCTCCTTTTCGGAGTCCAAGGGGGAGCACCCATGGTCACACCCATGTCCACACCCACCTTCCCAGCCTTGGGATGGAGGTGGGGGGATGGAGGAGGAGCATCCCCCCCAACCCCCCATAAGAACATAACCCGGGAGTTACACCATCACGTTCCCACCTATGTCCTTGCCTGAAACTTGGTCACACTCCACACCCAGCTGCAAGGGAGGCTGACACGTGGCATCCTTATTCTGGGCAGCCACGTGACCAGCCAACACTCGGGGGTTCTCTGGGGGAGCAGATACTGGAGGATACTGTGAAATCTGTGCCACGATCTTTTAAGGGCTGTTCCAGCCTTCTGTGATTCTTTAGGTATCCTAAAAATGCCGCTTTCATGAGTAATTTGGGTGTGTATGTTGTGGGAATGGGGAAAAAGTGAAAGAGAATTATAAATGATAGTATTAGGGTGCCTGGGTGGCTCAGTCAGTTAAGTGCCTGGCTTTGACTCAGGTCATGATCTTAGGGTCGTAGGATCGAGCCCCATGTCAGGCTCCCTGCTCTGCGGGAAGCCTGCTTCTCCCTCTCCCTCTGCCCTTCCCCCCTGCTCATGCTCTGTCTTTCTCAAATAAATAAAATCTTTTAAAAAATGACAGTATTGGTAATGTTTCAGCTGCCCTTTGACTTAGTGTTCTTAAAAGAACAAGCTCTCAAAGTATGATGAAGTGGAAGAAGGTGAATGTACCCTGAAATGCTTCTTACAAAACTGCCAGTCAGAACATAATCAAGTAATGGTTAATAAGGCTGCGGTAGAAGCTATTAAATCCTTACCTCATATGACATTAAATAGCAAAAAGCCTCCATTTAAAAAAAATTATTGAATGCCATGTCAGTCTGTGCCTGCTGAAGTTGAACTGACTTTCTCGAGGGTAACTGTGTAGGGTTCTCTTTTCTTCAAGCTGTTTTCCATCTTGGGAGAGCAAAATTTCAAGCAAGACAAGTTTTTTTCTTTTTTCTTTTTCCTGGCTTTCTCTCTCTTACGCAATTTAAAGGAGAATGAAACTTATTTGAGTTCTCTGGGGTTTTTGTCCATTGCAAAAATTATCTAGGTGGAAAGTAATCCAGTGTTTGAGATATCATCGTGGTCTGCAAAGTATTCTAGCTGTCCCGGAGAGGCTTGGAGCAAAGAACTGCCTGACCTTCAGTTGTCATTGAAGAAAAACAGAATGGAACATTTGAATGTAGGTCTTGGCAATTTCTTCCTTAATTTACATTACACCAATGTGATGCCACAAAGTAATGGGGGTATTAAGATTATATAATTACACCTAAAACATGACAGACTGTGGAAGGTCAGGACCTCCCATTAACATTTCATCTACGGTTTAAAATAACAGAGTAAAGTTACTGTAGGAGCCTGATGATAAACGACAGGTGTGGTACTTTGGTGGATTCCCATTTGATAAATAATCAAAGCATTGTTGATTTAAGTCAGTGTTCTTTACGTCACTGGTCTTAACCCCAGATGAGGTTATTCTTTTTATTTTATTTTATTTTATTTTATTTTATTTTATTTTTTTAAGATTTATTTATTTGAGAGAGTGAGCGAGCATGAGCCCGGGGAGGGGGCAGAGGCAGAGCGAGAATCTCAGGCAGACTCCATGCTGAGCACAGAGCCCGACGTGGGGCTGGATCTCACGACCCAGAGACCGTGACCTGCGCCGAAATCAAGAGTTGGATGCCCAACCGACTGAGCCACCCAGGAACCCCAAAGTTGTATTTGATTTTAGACCAGTGATTGTTAAACCTTGGTGATTAAGCTAATCACAGCCTGTCTTCCCAGCCCCTTCTCTTCCTGTTAATACCCTCATCCCCCCCATATTTCTTCTTTACTCATTCAGCCATTTTCCTTGAACACTAATATATCTATAACAAAATTATGTTAAAGACACGCTAAAATAGAAATAATCTATTAGTCTCAGTTATTATATTTATTATTTATTATTCAGTTATTATTATTTATATATAAATAATCTAAAAAATCTCAGTTATGATTTCCCTTCTAATTTTAGAAGGATTGCTATGTGTTTGTTCATGTTTCTCCCTGGGACATGCTTAGAGTTTATATCTTCACTGCTGTTTTCATTCATGAACTTGTTAAGAACCCTGTTCTTTTAAAAGTTTTCTTTTCCTGTGCCTTGGAAAAGAAAAATCAATGGACTCCTGCTGGAGGAAGTGGTATTTGTATGGCTCAGGCTGCCCCATGGGCCAGTGGATGCTGGATACTGGTGAAGAAGCATTTATTGGGCACCTGCTAAGTTCACAGCCAGGGGCCGGAGCAGGGAGACTAGAGAGGGCCTTGGAAATGAGGAAATAAGGAGATTTGGTGCCTGCTTCCAGGGGTAAGAGACAAAAATACGGTTCTTTGCTAGGCCTGGGCTTCAGCTGAGGCAAAACTATCCCCCTGAGTTGGTTAAAGGACTTGGTTTGTGAGCATTAGCATTTCATAACTAAGATGGAATAATATCACTGTTTCCTGTTGCCTCTTAGGAACGCGGTCACTCCGATGACAATCCAGGCTCCCACTTTCCAGGGGGCACAATGCAGGGTGAGATTAAGGGAGAGAAAACTGATATTGGACGAGGGTGCCCATGCAATCGCTGAGCAGCAATGTGGCAGGGACTGACTGGCAAGAGGGGGGACCCCAAGAGGGGCGCTTTATCCGGGAACTGTCTTCTCCCTTCCAGCTTGGCCAGAGGTATGAAGTAAAACACCGCTCAAGGGGAGTTCGTACAAAGAGAGAGGAAAGATGGGGAGAATAAACATAAGGGCAAGGAAAGGCAGCTTGTTAAACAAATTTATGGTTGTGTTAGCTGATTTTCAAAGAGCATGATAAAAGTAAGGTTTGCAGAAAGAAAAGCGGAGAGCATTTACGTGAGAACCCCCATAAAGACATAATCGGTGATGATGGGGTGATGTTCTTTTTCAATTATTGAGATCCATGGATTAGAGTCCGAAATGAGTTTGGGGTGGTTTATAGTTATTTTGGAACGTGAAAAAACCTTGGCTGATAAACCTTGGCTGCGGGTGGAGGTGGCAAGCACCAGACAGCTCCAATAATCAGGCGTTTCTGTTACGTAAAGCCTGGTGCAGGGCCGGCAGTGCTGGCTGGCGGCGTGGTGTGTGGTCCGGCCCCCAGCTCCGTGAAGATGCCACCCCTGTGATGGGGGCCTACCGTGGGCACGGAGCGGGGCGGCAGAGGCGGTGGAGAAACTGCGTCCACGGAGGCTGGGGCGAACCATCCGCCGAAAGCCTGTGCCCTGAGCGCGGGTGTGCGCGTGGCAGGCAGCCCCATGGCTGTGCGGAGCATTGAACCAGGCTGCCGCCTGCCCACGTGTAGCTGGCGTGCAGAGCAGGGGCTCGGTGGCGCACCGGCCAGGACCAGCATCCTGCAAAATCCGTGAAAGGGGCATGCGGGTGCTCTTTGGCCAGAATTAAAACTGAGGAGGAAGGAACGTGGGGAGGGACACCTCACCTTAGAACCTGGAGAGAGAAGAGGGGGAGGGGCCGTGCAAGGGCAGACGTAACAGTGAGATAAGAGGAAAGAGAAAAAGTGGTTTTCTGAGATAGCGGGGTTCACCCGGAAAGACCACATGTTAAGGTAGAGTAACTCATTGCTCAAGTCCCTTGAGGCAGACGTCTGAGAAGAGCCTGGCGCCCTGTGGATTGGAAGAAGGAGGCCCTGGGGGGTGTTATTTACAGTACTTAGCATTCTGAGTCCCTCCCTGCTGGTCCCAAGGACCAGATTCCCTGCTGAGCACTGTAGAGGGGGAGCTCCCTCCCTGCCCTGGGGCATGAGAATGAGCGCTCTGTCTCTCTGTCCTGTGCTGGAGGCCCCAGACGGGGTGTGTGTGTGAGCAGTAGGCTCTGGGCTCCCCGTGACCCATCCTGGCAGCACCCGGGTCCCAGCTTTAGACAGGCCCGTCTTCTGTCCATGCGGCTCCGGTGGCTGAGCGGCAGCCTCAGCCCCTGGAACTGAAGAGGGGAGTCTGACTCCTCTTAACTGGCTGTCTGCCCTCCCTCCTGAAGGTTTGTTCCAGACCTACCCTTCCCACTACCTGAGAATTTCCTCTGACCCTCAGAATTGACACTGCCCAGAAGTGTGACCCTGTGCTCACCCCTCTCCTCCTTGGACTCTGACACTTGCTTGTTGATGCTTGGACCAAACTAGGGTTTGCTGTGTATCCTCTGCACTTGTAACCTTGGATTTGAACCTCAAGAAAAGGGAGGGACCAGCCCCTTCCTCCCTGTGGGGTTTCCTACCTTCTCCCCAACCAGACCCAAGGCTTGCCTGTCATTTCATCAAGAGTGTGGGCTGTGACCAGGGTCAAGATGTGTAGGACAGTAATGGTGATTGGCCAGTAATGGTGATTGGCCAAGCAAGACATTCTGAATATAGGAAAATGGCTAACTTTTTCAAATCCTAAAGATAATAATGAGGTATTCTAAGATAGTAAGCATTCAAGTATTTCTTTCTTTCTTTCTTTTCTTTCTTTCTTTCTTTCTTTCTTTCTTTCTTTCTTTCTTTCTTTCTTTCTTTCTTTCTTTCTTTCTTTCTTTCCTTCCTTCCTTCCTTCCTTCCTTCTTTCTTTTCTTTTCTTTTCTTTTCTTTTTTCTTTTCTTTTCTTTTCTTTTCTTTTCTTTTCTTTTCTTTTCTTTTCTTTTCTTTTCTTTTCTTTTCTTTTCTTTTCTTTTCTTTTCTTTTCTTTTCTTTCCTTTTCTTTTCTTTTCTTTTCTTCCTTTTCTAAGTAAGCTATGCACCCAACATGGGGGCTCAAACTCATAATCCAGAGATCAAGAGTTGGATGCTTTATGGACTAAGCCAGCCAGGTGCCAGGATTGAAGTATGCCTAACTTCTTTTTTTAGTGAGTTTGAGCTAGAAATTTATATAGATTAGGTTTGTTTCTTATTTTTTTTCCTTTTGTCATATATTTAAAACAGAGTGTTATGGGCTGAATGTTTGTATCCCTTCCCAACCCTCAGTGTGATGGTGTTAGGAGGTGGGGCCTTTGGGTGATCAGGTCACTAGGGTAGAGCCTCATGAATGGGAGTAGTGCCCTATAAGAAGAAACACGAGAGATGACCGAATATGGTATTCTGTAGGTTGCTCTGTTAATGCATCAGCTAGATGGGATTACTGTACTATACAATACTATAGCAATACCATTCTATGCATAGTATTACTATGCTGTATTCACATTGGTGGCTGGGTAGGAGAGAGAAAGCATCAGAGGAGAGTGGGGATATTCATAGAACTCTTGGCTCTACACCTTGACACTAGATATTCTCATAGGAAACTATTTGTTGTATTGAAAATCAGTAGACTATAATAAGAAATAAATGGACTTATTAAGCTTGATGTGTGGCTTACACGGGTAAAAATGGTAATGACTATCAAAGAGATAGATTGTGCATTTCAAGCCTGTGATAAATATCTAGAGTTCTTGGATTCCAGAAAGTTTTGGTAATTATTGATCAATGTGAATGGAGGTGGAAAGGGAAGATATAACTGAGCCAGATTTTAAGAACGTGCATGGAAATTTACTCCAACAGTTTCATGGAGACAGAGTCTGATCAACATCAAGGGAGGCACTGGACCACTGAAGGACGGCCCAAAGTAAATTTTCAAATTGGAGAAGGGTACTGCAGAAAGAGGCGTATAAAGCCCCAAAAGCAGAGTTTCTGGAGGAAGAATAAAGCTAGGTTAGACTGGCAGGTGAGACCAGGATGTGGAGAGCAGCAGGAAACAATGGGTTGTCTTGAAATTTTCTATGTGGAACAGAGTCCAGTTGACAGAATGATTTAAATAGCTGATGTATTTCGATGTAATACAAGATTACTACTTTTTTATTTTTCTTCCTATTTTATGGAGTTGAGTTTCAAGCCTAGTGGAGCTAGACCATATCCAGTGTTTGCCTTCTCAAAGCTTGACAATCTTTGGACTTTTATTTTTCTGAAGTAGGTCAATATGTATATACATCTTTACAGGCATACATATTACACATATCCGTATGTATATATGTATATATGTGTGTATGTATATATGTATGTACATGTATATTTATGTATGTACATATATATACACACACCTATATATTTCTGTATATCCATATTTGTCTATCTAATATGGGAGAAAGGAGGGTATTTTAATTTTCTCATCTAGAATCATGATTAACAACTCAGAGAGGAAAGATTTAAATTGAAAAAAGATTAAATTTAAAAAAAGATTAATGAGTGGGGATTCGAAAGTTCTAATACAGAAAAAGAAGGCGCTGTATGCAAGCACACTGGGCTAAGAACATGAAAACGAAAGAATATGAAGGCTAAGGAAGGTGCCAAGAAGTTTTAAGCATGCAAGATTACCAGGGCAGATTAGGAATATAATTTAGATCAGTTTAGCCTGAGGCATCTCTTTTTCAAGTTCAAGGGAATAAAATGTTTCTGAAGGAAAGAGTCTGCTGTGCCCCAGGGGTATGTGAGACAAACCAAAGTCTGGTGAGCAAGATGTGTTCAGCCTTGGGACTCAGAGTGTGGTCCACAGAGCAGGGGCACAAGCATCCCCTGGGCTCTAGAACCCAAAGAACCTCCTTCCACCTTAATGCATCAGGGTCTGCAGTAGCCACGACCACAGCGTGACTCAAGTAAGACATAATTCTCAAGTTTGAGAAGCACTGTTTGTCAGGGTCTGACCTAACAGTAGGTGTGATGGACAGTTTCGGAGGTTATTGAGATCCTCAAGATTAAAAAGGAGACAGTCAGTGAAAAAGTTCTGTAAAGCACATGTGGGTTGTAGGCAAAGAGCTGCTGTGAACTGAGGCATTGCCACGTAGTTGCCATATTGGACGGTCTAGAAACAAATTTAATACAATAATGAGCTGTTTTTGATTCAGTCAGTGAGAAACCTAGACTATTAAAGAGGCAAAAAACACATTAAGAAACAGTATAATTGTATAAAACGGAAGAGGGTCAAAGATGAGTGATCCTATATTCAAGTTACAGTTTTGAAATTGTATATTTAAAGAAAGACTGAAAGAAGATTTATGTGGACACACATAATTGCAATACAAGAAAAAATGGTGTTTGGTTTCTTTTATCAAAGCAATAGACTCTGAGGGGCCGTGAAACAGCTCGCTGGATTTTGACTTTCTGGGCTTATTACAAATGAATACAGAAAAGCCTGAGGTAAAAATTACCAATAAGAGCCAGGTCTAACCAGAGCCTGTTTCTGGAGCCACGCTTCTCACTGAGGGTTATTAGCATCATTTGTCAGTGGTGAGCCTCAGACCTCACTGATGTCACTGGTCCCGGGTACAAAGGGAAGCTGCAGATGGTTCTCTTTGCAGAGGTGAGCTCCACCATTCCAGTGAATGCCTTGAAAACTTCTGCATCAGAGGTCCCTCCATTACTGAAGCACTGAAGTACCAGACTTAAGTCTGACTTAAGACTTTTCTTCTGTTTCAGAAAAGCTTCATCCTCCAGTTATAATTTAAATATCCTGCCTGGAGTAGGGCTGGTTTCTGCACATTACCAGTGCTTTCTCAAATGTACTTCTGTAAAAGTGGCCTTTCTGCGGGAAATGATCTCCTCTCTCATCTCTGCTTGGTGAAATCCTATGAAATTCTGCTGATTCTTTAAGATCTGATACAAATATCACCTCTTCTGGGAATATTTCCTTGACTCCCCTTCTCTACAAACTCCTACAGCCAGTTAGTCTCTCCCTCCCTCCCATCCTTTCTTCTTACACTGTGATGGGTGTTGTTTCTTTCTTTTTATTTTTATATATTTTAAATTTTGTTTTAATGCCTTTTCTCCACATCCTCGCCAACACTTGTTTCTTGTGTTTTTGATTTTAGCCATTCTGACCAGGTATGAGGTGATACCTCAATAATATTTTTATTTTAAAAGGAATACATACTCAGTGTTAAACTGGGACTATAGAAGTATTAGGAAGGAGAGGCGGAGCAAGATGGCGGAGGAGTAGGAGACCTAGATTTCGTCTGGTCTCAGGAATTCAGCTGAATAGGGATCAAACCATTCTGAACACCTACGAACTCAACAGGAGATCGAACAGGAGAGTAGCAACAACTCTCTGAACAGAGAAGCGACCACTTACTGGAAGGTAGGGCATGCGGAGAAGTGAATCCGAGGCGATATTCGGGAGGATAGACGGCGGGGGAGGGGCCTCCGCCGGCCGCTTCTGGCAAGTGCTAGAGCCGCGGAGCACAAAATCGGACCTTTTAGAAGTTGGCTCGGCGGAGGGACGTCGCTGCAGTGGCTAAGCGGGGGGTGGAATCCTCCCGGGACAGTGTGGTCTCAGGACCCTTGGGGTCACAGAGAGACCGGGGGTGCCTGAGTGCGCCAGAGCTCCCAGGTATCGGAGCAGGGAAGCCGGCTGCAGATACGGAGCAGAGTTGCGGGCTCTCAGCTCAGGGTGGCCATAAACTGTGATCTGCGGCCCAGTCGGGGCACGGCTCCCCCAGCAGGGACCCAACAAGCAGCAGATCCGGGGAGACTCCCCTTCCTTCCCGGGGAGGAGCGGTGCGGGAACGCACTGCAGGGATCTGCTGGGTTTGGAGACTCCGCGCGGGGTCGGGTGCCAGAGATAGCAGCGCTCGATCACAGGCCGGGTGAGCACGGAGTGCGGCCGGAGACCGGGGACACGGAAGTGACTGCTTTTCTCTGGGGGCACACTGAGGAGCGGGGCCCCGAGTTCTCAGCTCCTCCGAGTGGAGATTGGGAGGCCACCATTTCTGCCCTGGTCCTCCAAAGCTGTACCGAGAGCTTGCAGGGAACAAAAGCTCCTGAGAGCAAACCGGAGCAGCTTCCTTAGCCCGGACCGACAAGGGCGGGGCAATTCCGCCTCCGGCAAAGACATTTGGAAACCACAGCAACAGGCCCCTCCCCCAGAAGATCAGCACAAACAGCCAGCAAGCCAAGACCAAGTTGATCGATCAAGGAGAATAGGAGAACTCCAGCGCTAGGGGAATACTGCACATAGATTCATGGCTTTTTTTTTTTTTTTTTTACCAAGATTCATTATTTCATCAAAGTTAATTTTTGTTGACTGTTTTTTTTATTTTTCTTTTTCCCTTTTTCAACCAACATCTTATAAATCCCTTTTTTTAAAAAAAAAAAAAACATTTTTTATTTTTCATTTTTAGAGTCATATTTTATCCCTTCATAGTAGTTACCCTTATTTTTGGCATATATATATATATAAGTTGTTCTCTCTTTAAAATTTTGAGGTACAGTTTCTTCTAACAGATCAAAATATACCCTAAATCACTAGTGTATGGCTTTGTTCTAGTCTCCTGCCTGATCACATTCTCTCCCTTTTTCCTTTTTTTTTTCTTCTTAAATCTTCTTTCTTTTTTCAAACAACTTATCTTACCAAGTCCTTTTATAAAATCTTTTATAATTTTCATCTTTACAGTCATCTTCCATCCCTTCATTGTATCAACCCTTATTTTGTACATATATGTCTTTCTTCCTTTAAAATTTTAGGAGGCACTTTTTTCTAACAGACCAAAATACGCCCAAAATCTAGTGTGTGGCACTGATCTATGCACTAGCCTGATCATATTTGATCATATTCTGCCTTTTTTGTATTGTTTTGTTTTTGTTTTTATCTTTTTTCTCTTTTTTTTTTCTTTTTCTCTTTCTTTTTTCTTTCTTTCCCTTTCTTTTCCCCTGGTTTCAGGTCTTTTCTGATTTGTATACAGTATATTTGCTGGGGACGTTGTAAACCTGTTAGCATTTTGTTCTCTCATTCATCTATTCTCCTCTGGACAAAATGACAAGACGAAAGAAATCACCTCAGCAAAAAGAACAAGAGGTAGTACCGTCAGTCAGGGACCTACTCAATACAGACATTAGTACGATGTCGGACCTAGAGTTCAGAATCATGACTTTAAAGATACTAGCTGGGCTTGAAAAAAGCGTGGAAGTTATTAGAGAAACCCTTTCTGGAGGAAATAAAAGAACTAAAATCTAACCAAATCGAAATCAAAAAGGCTATTGATGAGGTGCAATCAAAAATGGGGGCACTAAATGCTAGGATAAATGAGGCAGAAGAGAGAATCAGCGATATAGAAGACCAAATGATGGAAAATAAAGAGGCTGAGAAAAAGAGAGAGAAACAACTACAGGATCACGAGGGCAGAATTCGAGAGATAAGTGATATGATAAGACGAAACATTAGAATGATTGGGATCCCAGAAGAAGAAGAGAGAGAGAGAGGGGCAGAAGGTATATTGGAGCAAATTATAGCAGAGAACTTCCCTAATGTGAGGAAGGAAACAGGCATTAAAATCCAGGAGGCACAGAGAACCCCTCTCAAAATCAATAATAATAGGTCAACACCCCGACATCTAATAGTAAAACTTACGAGTCTCAGAGACAAAGAGAAAATCCTGAAAGCAGCTCGGGAGAAGAGATATGTAACCTACAATGGTAGAAACATTAGATTGGCAACAGACCTATCCACAGAGACCTGGCAGGCCAGAAAGGACTGGCAAGAGATCTTCAGAGCACTAAACGAGAAAAATATGCAGCCAAGAATACTATATCCAGCTAGGCTATCATTGAAAATAGAAGGAGAGATAAAAAGCTTCCAGAACAAACAAAAACTAAAGGAATTTGCAAACACGAAACCAGCCCTCCAAGAAATATTGAGAGGGGTCCTCTAAGCAAAGAGAGAACCTAAAAGCAGCAAAGAGCAGAAACGAACACAGACAACAGACAGTTAACAGTCACCTTACAGGTAATACCATGGCACTAAATTCATACCTTTCAATAGTTACCCTGAATGTAAATGGGCTAAATGCCCCAATCAAAAGACACAGGCTATCAGATTGGATTAAAAAACAAGACCCATCCATATGCTGTCTGCAAGAGACTCATTTTAGACCCAAAGACACCCCCAGATTGAAAGTGAGGGGGTGGAAAACCATTTACCATGCTAATGGACACCAAAAGAAAGCTGGGGTGGCAATCCTTATATCAGACAAACTAGATTTTAAAACAAAGACTGTAATAAGAGATGAGGAAGGACACTATATCCTACTGAAAGGGTCTATCCAACAAGAAGATCTAACAATTGTAAATATCTATGCCCCGAACATGGGAGCAGCCAATTATATAAGGCAATTAATAACAAAAGCAAAGAAACACATTGACAACAATACAATAATAGTGGGGGACTTTAACACCCCTCTGACTGAAATGGACAGATCATCTAAGCAAAAGATCAACAAGGATATAAAGACTTTAAATGACACACTGGACCAAATGGACTTCACAGACATATTCAGAACATTCCATCCCAAAGCAAAGGAATACACATTCTTCTCTAGTGCCCATGGAACATTCTCCAGAATTGATCACATCCTAGGTCACAAATCAGGTCTCAATCGGTACCAAAAGATTGGGATCATTCCCTGCATATTTTCAGACCACAATGCTTTGAATCTAGAACTCAACCACAAGAGGAAAGTCGGAAAGAACTCAAATACATGGAGGCTAAAGAGCATCCTACTAAAGAATGAATGGGTCAACCAAGAAATTAAAGAAGAATTAAAAAAATTCATGGAAACCAATGAAAATGAAAACACAAGTGTTCAAAATCTTTGGGATACAGCAAAGGCAGTCCTGAGAGGAAAGTATATAGCAATACAAGCCTTTCTCAAGAAACAAGAAAGGTCTCAAATACACAACCTAACCCTACACCTAAAGGAGCTGGAGAAAGAACAGCAAATAAAGCCTAAACCCAGCAGGAGAAGAGAAATCATAAAGATCAGAGCAGAAATCAATGAAATAGAAACCAAAAGAACAGTAGAACAGATCAACGAAACTAGGAGCTTGTTCTTTGAAAGAATTAACAAGATTGATAAACCCCTGGCCAGACTGATCAAAAAGAAAAGAGAAAGGACCCAAATCAACAAAATCATGAATGAAAGAGGAGAGATCACAACCAACACCAAAGAAATACAAACAATTATAAGAACATATTATGAGCAACTCTATGCCAGCAAATTAGATAACCTGGAAGAAATGGGTGCATTCCTAGAGATGTACCAACTACCAAAATTGAACTAGGAAGAAATAGAAAACCTGAGCAGACCTATAACCACTAAGGAAATTGAAACAGTCATCAAAAATCTCCCAAGAAACAAAAGCCCAGGGCGAGATGGCTTCCCAGGGGAATTCTATCAGACATTTCAAGAAGAATTAATACCTATTCTCCTGAAACTGTTCCAAAAAATAGAAATGGAAGGGAAACTTCCAAACCCATTTTATGAGGCCAGCATTACCTTGATCCCAAAACCAGACAAAGACCCCATCAAAAAAGAGAATTACAGACCAATATCCTTGATGAACATGGATGCAAAAATTCTCACCAAAATACTAGCCAATAGGATCCAACAGTACATTAAAAGGATTATTCACCACGACCAAGTGGGATTTATCCCTGGGCTGCAAGGCTGGTTCAACATCCGCAAATCAATCAACGTGATACAATACATTAACAAAAGAAAGAACAAGAATCATAGGATCCTCTCAATAGATGCAGAAAAAGCATTTGACAAAGTACAGCATCCTTTCTTGATCAAAACTCTTCAGAGTATAGGGATAGAGGGTACATACCTCAATATCATAAAAGCCATCTATGAAAAACCTACAGCGAATATCATCCTCAATGGGGAAAGGCTGAGAGCTTTTCCCCTAAGGTCAGGAACGCGGCAGGGATGTCCACTCTCACCACTGCTATTCAACATAGTATTAGAAGTCCTAGCCACAGCAATCAGACAACAAAAAGAAATCAAAGGCATCCAAATCGGCAAAGAGGAAGTCAAACTCTCACTCTTTGCAGATGATATGATACTGTATGTGGAAAACCCAAAAGACTCCACCCCAAAACTGCTAGAACTCATACAGGAATTCAGTCAAGTAGCAGGATATAAAATCAATGCACAGAAATCAGTGGCATTCCTATACACCAACAACAAGACAGAAGAGAGACAAATCAAGGAGTCGATCCCATTTACAATTGCACCCAAAACCATTAGATACCTAGGAATAAATCTAACCAAAGAGGCAAAGGATCTGTACTCAGAAAACTATAAAATACTCATGAAAGAAATTGAAGAAGACACAAAGAAATGGAAAAACGTTCCATGCTCATGGATTGGGAGACTCAACATTGTGAAGATGTCAATGCTACCTAGAGCAATCTACACATTCAATGCAATCCCCATCAAAATACCATCCACTTTTTTCAAAGAAATGGAACAAATAATCCTAAAATTTGTATGGAACCAGAAGAGACCCAGAATAGCCAGAGGAATACTGAAAAAGAAAAGCAAAGCTGGCGGCATCACAATTCCGGACTTCCAGCTCTATTACAAAGCTGTCATCCTCAAGACAGTATGGTACTGGCACAAAAACAGACACATCGATCAATGGAACAGAATCGAGAGCCCAGAGATGGACCCTCAACTCTATGGTCAACTTATCTTTGACAAAGCAGGAAAGAATGTCCAATGGAAAAGAGACAGTCTCTTCAACAAATGGTGTTGGGAAAATTGGACAGCCACATGCAGAAGAATGAAACTGGACCATTTCCTTACACCACACACAAAAATAGACTCCAAATGGTTGAAAGACCTAAACGTGAGACAGGAGTCCATCAAAATCCTAAAGGAGAACACAGGTAGCAACCTTTTCGACCTTAGCCGCAGCAACTTCTTCCTAGAAACATCGCCAAAGGCACGGGAAGCCAGGGCAAAAATGAACTATTGGGATTTCATCAAGATAAAAAGCTTTTGCACAGCAAAAGAAACAGTCCACAAAACCAAAAGACAACCGACAGAATGGGAGAAAATATTTGCAAATGACATATCAGATAAAGGGCTAGTATCCAAAATCTATAAAGAACTTATCAAACTCAACACCCAAAGAACAAATAATCCAGTCAAGAAATGGGCAGAAGACATGAACAGACATTTCTCCAAAGAAGACATTCAAATGGCCAACAGGCACATGAAAAAGTGCTCAACATCGCTTGGCATCAGGGAAATCCAAATCAAAACCTCAATGAGATACCACCTCACACCCGTCAGAATGGCTAAAATTAACAAGTCAGGGAACGACAGATGTTGGCGGGGATGTGGAGAAAGGGGAACCCTCCTACACTGTTGGTGGGAATGCAAGCTGGTGCAACCCCTCTGGAAAACAGTATGGAGGTTCCTCAAACAGTTGAAATTAGAGCTACCGTTCGATCCAGCAATTGCACTACTGGGTATTTACCCCAAAGATACAAATGTAGGGACCCGAAGGGGTACGTCTACCCCAATGTTTATAGCAGCAATGTCCACCATAGCCAAACTGTGGAAAGAGCCAAGATGCCCATCGACAGATGAATGGATAAAGAAGAGGTGGTATATATACACAATGGAATATTATGCAGCCATCAAAAGGAATGAGATCTTGCCATTTGCAACGACGTGGATGGAACTGGAGGGTGTTATGCTGAGTGAAATAAGTCAATCAGAGAAAGACATGTATCACATGACCTCACTGATATGAGGAATTCTTAATCTCAGGAAACAAACTGAGGGTTGCTAGAGTGGTAGGGGGGTGGGAGGGATGGGGTGGCTGGGTGATAGACATTGGGGAGGGTATGTGCTACGGTGAGCGCTGTGAATTGTGCAAGACTGTTGAATCACAGATCTGTACTTCTGAAACAAATAACGCAACATATTTTAAGAAAAAAGAAAAAGAAGAAGATAACAGGAGAGGAAGAAAAGGGGAGTATGTCAGAGGGGGAGAGGAACCATGAGAGATGATGGACTCTGAAAAACAAACTGAGGGTTCTAGAGGGGAGGGGGGTAGGGGGATGGGTTAGCCTGGTGATGGGTATTGAGGAGGGCACGTTCTGCATGGAGCACTGGGTGTTATGAACAAACAATGAATCATGGAACACTGCACCAAAAACTAATGATGTAATATATGGTGATTAACATAACAATAAAAAAAATAAAAAAAAAGTATTAGGAAGGAAATAGAAATGACCTACAATCCCATTTCCTAAAGTAATCACTACTAATATTTTATGACAATTTATATTAGTCCTCTGTCTCTCTCTTCCCTCCGTCCTTCCCTCCATCCCTCTCTCTGATTGAAACTTGTGCTTTTTGCTCTTCAGTTTTTTTTAAATCAAATGTATTGAGGTATGATGTACATTCAACAAAACGCACCCATTTTTAGTGCATGGTTAGATGTGTTTTCACATATGTGTACACTGTTAGAACCATTGCCTCAATCAAGATACATAGTATTTCCATCACCCTGAGAAGTGCTGTGTGAGGACCTGCTTATGACCCCCTGAATCTTGCCCCTCCCAGCTCCCTGCTGCGGGTCACCACTGCTCTGTTTTTCTGCCACTGGACATTAGCTTTGTTTGTTCTAGGACTTTGAGTAAATGGAATCACACAGTTTGTGTTCTTTTGTGCCTGGCTTATTTCACTCAGCATAGAATTTTTGAGATAAGTTATATTGTTTCAGATGTCAGTAGTTAATTTTGTTAAAGAGATTAACTTCCACAAATATTTTATTGCTTTCATTTTCTTAGTGCTGTTATAGTAATTGTGAATAAAATTGCTGTGGACATTC
The DNA here is from genome assembly GCF_009762305.2 of Zalophus californianus. NCBI lineage: Eukaryota > Metazoa > Chordata > Mammalia > Carnivora > Otariidae > Zalophus > Zalophus californianus. Next base: position 62,064,036 of record NC_045604.1, on the reverse strand, counting down.
ATGTAGAAGTCTTTATAGAAACATATGTTTTACTTTGTATAGGTAAATACCTAGGATTAAAATAACTGGGTTATATGCTAAGGGAACTTCTGTTTTATTTAAAAATAAATTTCTGCCAAACTGTTTTTCAAAGTGGTTGTACCATTTTACATCCCACTTTGACACTTGAGAATTCTGTTTTCTGTACATCCTTTAGCAACACTTAGTAATGCTCAACTTTTGTTAATTGTAGACCTTCCAGTGTGTAATTACATCTTATTGTGGCTTTTAAAAAAACTTTTTTAAAGTTTTTACTTTAATTCCAGTTAGTTAACATGCAGTGTCGTATTAGTTTCATGTGTACAATACCGTGACCCAACCCTTCCGTACGTCACCTAGTGCTCATCACAACAGGTGCACTCCTTAATCCCCATCACTTCTTTCCCCCATCCTCCGCACCCCCACCAACCCTCTGGTGACCATCAGTGTTTTCTCTGTACTTAAGAGTCTGTTTCTTGGTTTGTCTCTTTCTTACTTTTTCCCTTTGCTTGTTTGTTTCACTTCTTAAATTCCACATATGGTATTTGTCTTTCTCTGACTGACTTATTTTGCTTAGCATAATTCTCTCTAGTTCCATCCGTGTTGTTGCAAATGACAAGATTTCATTATTTTTATGGCTGAGTAATATTCTCTTGTGTGTGTGTGTGTGTGTGTGTGTATAGTGCATAGTTCGATGTGTTTTGACAGACGTGTACCCTGTTGGAACCAGTGCCTCAATCAAGATACATGGTATTTCCATCACACAGTATTTCCATGTGATATATCACATCTTCCTTATCTATTCATCTGTCAATGGACATTTGGGCTGCTTCTGTATCTTGGCTATTGTAAATAATGCTGCTATAAACGGGGGAGGTGCATATATCCCTTTGAATTAGTGTTCTTGTATCTGAGCAGTGTGATGCCTGGGTCATAGGGTAGTTCTATTTTTAACTTTTTGAGGAACTTCCATACTTTTCTAGAGTGGCTGTAGCCATTTGCATTCCTACCAACAGTGTAAGAGGGTTCCCCTTTCTCCACATCCTTGACAACACCTGTTGTTTCTTGATACTGATTTGAGCCATTCTGACAGCTGTGAGGTGATATCTCTCATTTAGTTTTTTAAAATTTATTTGAGAGAGAGTGCCTGCTCAATGCACGTGAAGGGGGAGGGAGGGAGGAACAGGGAGAGAGAGAGAGAGAGAGAGAGAGAATCTCAAGTAGACTCTATGGTTAGTGCAAGCCTGACGCAGGGCACGATCTTACAACCCTGAGAACATGACCTTATCCAAAATCAAGAGTCGGATGCCTAACTGACTGACCACCCAGGCACTCCTCATTTAGTTTTGATTTGTGTTTCCCTGATGATAAGTGATCTTGAGCACCTTTTCATGTGTCTGTTGGCCATCTGTATGTCTTCTTTGGAGAAATGTCTTTGTGTCTTCTGACCATTTTTAAATTGGATTATTTGTTTTTTGGGTGTTGAGTTTTACAGGTTCTTTATGTATTTTAGATACTAACCCTTTAAGCATTTTATCATGGTTTCAATTTGCATTTGCCTAATGACTAATGATGTTGAGCATCTTTTCATATGGTTATTGACCATTCTTGTGTTTACTTTTATGAAGTATCTTTTAAGATCTTTTGCACATTGTTTTACAGGGTTTTATCTTCTTTTTAACTTTTAAGAGCTCTTTCTATATTTAGATATAAACCTTTTTGCCAGCTATGTGTAGTACAGATATTTTCTCCAGATCTGTGGTGTATGTATTCGTTTTCTTTTTTTTTTTTAAGATTTTATTCATTTATTTGAGAGAGAGAGAATGAGAGATAAAGAGCACGAGAGGGGAGAGGGTCAGAGGGAGAAGCAGACTCCCTGCCGAGCAGGGAGCCCGATGTGGGACTGGATCTGGGGACTCCATCCCGGGACTCCAGGATCATCATGTCCTGAGCCGAAGGCAGTCGCTTAACCGACTGAGCCACCCAGGCGCCCATGTATTCGTTTTCTTAATGAGGTCTTTTGTAGAGCAACAGTTTTCAGTTTTGATGATGCCCAATTTATCTTTGTCCCCGGAGGGTTAGTACCACGTGTGTCCTTTCTAAGAATACTTCGCCTTCTCCAAAGTTGCGAAGATAATTTTCAGCGTTTCTTTTTTTAAAAGTTTTAGAATTTTAGCTCTCAGATTTAGGTCCGTAATTCATTTAGAGTTAATTTTTGGTATGACTTGAGATGCGGTCAGAGTTTATTTCTTTTTTCCATTTTGCTATGTTTCTTCCAGCTTCATCTTTCAAAAGAGTTATCCAGCATTCCCCATTGATTTTTCTTGCCACTATTATAAAGAAATTAATTGGCCATATTTTTGTTGACCTATTATTTCTGGACTCCATATCTACTGTTTTACTGATTTGTGTGCTAGCCTTATGCCACTACTACACTGTCTTGATTTCTGCCATTTTATAGTAAGTCTATGGCTGTTCTAGGTTATTTTCATTTTATATATATTTTAGAATCAGCTTGCTAATTTCTACAAAGAGTCTGCTGGGATTTTGATTAGGATTGCGTTGAATCTATAAAACAGTATAAGGGGAATTGAAATCTCAATATCCACTCTAATCTATGAACACAGTAGAATTCCCTGTTTACTTAAATGTTCTTTCTTCTAGCAGTGTATTTTAAAGTGAACAGGTCTCGTGTATCTTGTTAAATTTATTACGTATGTTTCAGTGGTCCTATAAGTAGTATTTCTAATTGCATTTGCCAGTTTTTCACTGCATTTGTCAGTTGTTTGTTGTTCTATATACAGTGGCCAATTGTGTGTAAAAATACAATTCATTTTTATATATTGATATTGGGCTTATTGCATTTCTTGCCTCATTTCCTCTGCTGCCTGTTGTCCGATGTCTGAAAAAATTTTTTTTGTCCAGCTTCCTATCTATTAACAGTGGGAGAGCTCGTCTGGTACAGTAACTCATCAGAGCCAGAAGAGAGAGTTTTATGAGTTTAATTTTAGCAGGATTTATCTTATTCCACATAGTCTGTTTTGTGTACTACTTTTCACTAAAATGTCTTCATATCATTAAAGCTTCTTCAGAAAAACCTCTGTTTGGGGCTATTTAGCACTCTATCATATGAATGTTCCGTAAGTTCTTTGAGTCCTTTATTATTGGATAATTATGTTGTCTACATTTGTTTAAATACTGCTATAGCAGAACTTTTCATATCATCTTTTTCTATTTCTGATACTTTCTTCTTATTTCTGCTCTAATGATTCTCTCACTGTATTACAGTTTGTTTTTTCACAAACACCTCTGTGAGAAGAACAAAGGACCAGGGTATTTCGTGTTGGCCCCCCTGCCATCCGTGCAGTATAATAAACCCTCGGTAAATTTCCCACGGACGAGGAACGGGACTTGATACTTCTTGGGAGGTGGTCAAACTTGATAAATAAGACCTTTTATTTCTGTAAGTGTGGACCTTTTCAGGAAGGATCTCCTCTCTCATTTGAGCCTCACATTACTGGTCAGTCTGTAAGTTAGATTAGATGTCAGTGCTGCCAGATGTTAGAGGAAACACATACAGAGAGGTAGGAAGTAAAGCCAAGTCCCTAGTTGCGGGCAGGAACAGGACACACCCCATTCGTGTGCCTTTTCTCCCAGATTGCCCTGTGTTCTCTAAACTAAACCAGAAGTTTTCTGAATTTCTGGGACCCTGTGCTACATCTTTCATGTTTCTCTCCGGATACACGTTCTCTTCAGCTAGCTTCTGAAGGCCTTCCTAAGACAAAGCTTTTCTCTGGGGATCTGGGCTTAGGGGCCGAGCCTTCTTGAGAGCCCATCAATGGTGATTAGTCAGAAATGCTCTGGCTGACCTTGAATGTCTCCCGATCCACTCTTCTGTCGTGTTCCGTTTGGCGGTGTGCCCAGATTTAATGGCATTCTACCAGGTTGCTTTATAAGTATATGCTTTGAAATGTGCTTTAAAGAACATATTCTTAATGTGGGGGTTTTGCATAGTAAACGTTCCCAGACCTCACCAGCTGTGGATACCGTAAAGACACACACACATATATATATATTATTATGTTATGTTAATCACCATACATCATTAGTTTTTGATGTAGGGTTCCATGATTCATTGTTTGCATATAACACCCAGTGCTCCACGCAGAACGTGCCCTCTTTAATACCCATCACCAGGCTAACCCATCCCCCCACCCACCTCCCAAGACACATTTATATTTAAAACTCAACATCCAGAGCTCTGTGCTGCCCACCGGTGGGGCAGAGGGAACTCAGACCCCATTTCAACAGTCCCCATATCTAGTAGTACAGCCTTGCACTCAGGACGCAGCCCATGTGGTCCGACAGATTCCTCCAAGGTTGAGTTCACGCTGCCATCCCTCTGCTCTGGGCTATGCTTCACGACCCACCTGGACCACCACTGGCATCAGCCCCACCTCTTGCTCGTCCTCAGCCTGATGACCTGAGTGTTGGCTCACCGTCTTGACCACCAGTTAATGCTGTGCCTGCATGACTGTCCTCGCTCTACTGCTTGAACTCCTCTGCTGCCAAGCCCCTCGCTTCTCAGCTGCTGGTGCTCCCTGCTAGCATGCCATTCCCCTCCTCTGCCCCACGCTGTGAGGGTGACTCTGTACCCTCCAGGGGTTACTGCTGTGTAACCTGCTTCCCCAGAGTTATTGAGGCATTTTGCCTCCGCTGTTCTCTTTTGTTTTTAGAGCGGTCCAAACTACGTTGTTAAGTCCAGAAGTTGTGCAGACTGCAGAAGGGCAGCTTCCCTGATCTGACCCGTCTCTGCTGTCCTCACGACACGCCCATGATCTGCTCGGTCACGTGTCCTTTGCTCATGCGGTTGAGCCAGTGACTGCCACGCAGTATCAGGGGCAGCACTTGGCCGTGACTGAATGTCCCGTTCAGGGCCTCCTCGCTCCCTCCTTCCCCTAATTTTCCCACACCCACCCATATGCCTCTACAGAACGAACCCCGTGAGTGGACAGTTGGGATTCTTTTTTCAGGAAGTCCTTCACCCTGAACGCCAGGCAGCGGGGGAAAGGGAATCTGTGTGTTGTGGGGAAGGACCAGGAGGTTAAACAGAAGTGGCTCAACTCCAGGCTTGCCCTGGCTCTGTCTCTGCCATACTGTGATATTTTAGATCAAGTACCGCATAAAACACCGGCCCTTCATGGAAGTATTTTGAGCTCCTAAGAGGCAGATCTTAGTCCTGTCTGTCGTCACATGTCTTAAGAAGAATGTCTTTTTTAATGATCATAGAATTTCAGGACTAGAAGGTTATCTTTAAAGGTAATGAATCCTGCTATTAGTCCTTCCTTATTCCGAGCTGGAATGTAGGAATCCTAGAAAAAGTGATGAGTCCTTTTCTACCTGTCAGCCTTTCCAATTCTGGAAGAGAGTTCCCCTGACTGCCAGGTTTTTCCTTTTCCTTACCAAATCCCCTGTTCTAGGGTTCTAGGGTAGGGCCGCCGAAACAAAACATCATAGACCGAGTCACTTAACAGACATGTATTTTCTTGCCATTCTGGAGCCTGGAAGCCCAAGATCAAGGTACTGGTGGGTTGGTTTCCTTTGAGGGCTGGGAGGCGCACACCGTGACCTTGACAACACCCACCCCCACCTGCTCTCCTAAGGACTGCAGTCTGACTGGATTAGGGCCCTGCCCTAAGGGTCTCCTTTTTTTTTTTTTTTTTATTATTTTTTTAATTTCTTAAATTTTTATTTAAATTCAATTTAGTTAACATATACCACATTATTAGTTTCAAGGGTAGAATTTGATGATTCATCAGTTGCATATAACACCCAGTGCTCATTACATTAAATGCCCTCCTTAATGCCCATCACCCAATTACCCCATCCCCCCATATCTCCCCTCCAGCAACCCTCAGTTTGTTTCCTATAGTTAAGAGTCTCTTATGGTTTGCATCCCTCTCTGTTTTCATCTTACTTTATTTTTCGTTCCTTTCCCCTATGTTTATTTGTTTTTTTTTTTTTTTAATTTTATTATGTTAGTCACCATACAATACATCATTAGTTTTTGATGTAGTGATCCACGATCCATTGTTTTCGTGTAACACCCAGTGCTCCATGCAGTACGTGCCCTCCTTAATACCCATCACTGGGCTAACCCATCCCCCCACCCCCCCTCCCCTCTAAAACCCTCAGATTGTTTCTCAGAGTCCATAGTCTCTCATGGTTCATCTCTCCCTCTGAGTCCCCCCCCTTCATTTTTCCCTTCCTTCTCCTAATTTCCTCCATGTTATTCCTTATGTTCCACAAATAAGTGAAACCACATGATAATTGACTTTCTCTGCTTGACTTATTTCACTTAGCATAATCTCCAGTTCCATCCATGTTGATGTAAAAGTTGGGTATTCATCCTTTCTGATGGCTGAGTAATATTCCATTGTATATATGGACCACATCTTCTTTATCCATTCATCTGTTGAAGGGCATCTTGGCTCTTTCCACAGTTTGGCTATTGTGGACATTGCTGCTATGAACATTGGGGTACATATGGCCCTTCTTTTCACTACATCTGTGTCTTTGGGGTAAATACCCAGGAGCGCAATTGCTGGGTCATAGGGTAGCTCTATGTTTAAATTTTTGAGGAACCTCCACACTGTTTTCCAAAGTGGCTGCACCAACTTGCATTCCCACCAACAGTGTTAAGAGGGTTCCCCTTTCTCCACAACCTCTCCAACATTTGTTGTTTCTTTCCCTGTCCATTTTTGCCATTTGAACTGGTAGAAGGTGGTATCTCAGTGTGGTTTTGATTTGAATTTCCCTGATGGCTAATGATGATGAACATTTTTTCATGTGTCTGTTAGCCATTTGTATGTCTTCTTCAGAGAAGTGTCTTTTCATATCTTCTGCCCATTTTTTGACTTGATTGTTTGTTTTTTGGGTGTTAAGTTTGAGAAGTTCTTTACAGATCTTGGATACTAACTCTTTATCTGTAGTGTCATTTGCAAATATCTTCTCCCATTCTGTGGGTTGCCTCTTTGTTTTGTTGACTGTTTCCTTTGCTGTGCAGAAGCTTTTTATCTTGATGAAGTCCCAAAAGTTCATTTTTGCTTTTGTTTCACTAGCTTTTGGAGATGTATCTTGAAAGAAGTTGCTGTGGCCTATGTCAAAGAACTTAATCACCTCTTTAAAGGTCTTATCTCCCAAAGGGTCACATTCTGAGGGATAAGGTTGAGGCTTCAAGTTTGGGGGTGCAGTTCAGCCTGTCACAGCAAGGTGGACAGTCTCCTTGCTGTCTGGTTTACTCTGTTGAAGGTGCCTTAGGCAACTTTCTTGGGCAGGAAACTTTAGTGAACATGGATTCCTGGTAAACTTGGTTACAGGTTTTGTGTGAAGCACGGTTGGTAGCTACTTAAATTTGCTATCAATGTGAAGCCTTTTGTTGCTTTCCTGATCTTCCTTTTCTTTTCCTCTTTTTTTTTTTTTTTTTTTTTTGTGCTTCCCTAATTGTTACTTAAGCCTCATGGTAGAATCTTATTTGACACTCGGGGGACATAGTTTAGGGGCCATCACTTTGCAATTCAGCATTCATTTCTTGAGTGCTATTTTTGCCAGCCACTGTGTTAGATGTGAGAGACAGAGGAATAACTAAGAAACAGCTGTGCCCTCTGAGAGCTCGTCAATAATGGGACATCATACATAGAAATACATGTCAACAATGCGGTGTGTTACACACCATGGTAGAATTGTATGTAAACCACAGAAGTAGCCCAGAGAAGGTAACGGTGAATCTCAGGCAGGTAGAGAAGACTTCACGGGGAAGCGGATCTCAGGTTTGGAATTTGTCTGGTGGATGAGTGGGAACTGCATGATGTATTTCGAGAATGGTATTTATGGATATAAGTGAAAGAGGACCAGCTGCAGAGGTGATGATACATCAGAGCAAGGAGGGAGCCATATCAGGAGGTGTCTGTGCTTTCACTATAGGATTTTATTTATTTTTGGGGGGGTAGGGGCAGAGGGAGAGGGAGAGAGAGCTGCTCCATGCCTGACACAGGGCTTGAACTCACAACCCTGAGATCATGACCTGAACTTAACCAACTGAGCCACCTGAGTGCCCCTCACTACAGGATTTTAAGCAGGGGAATAACCTGCCCAGCTTCTGTGTTTGGAAGATTGCTCTTGTGATAGAGTGGGCGTGGAGGTTGAGGAAAACAGAAACCAGCTGGACTCCAGTGCGGTATTTTAGATAGGGGATCAAGAGAAGCTAAATTAAAACCATGGCGGTGGAAATTGAGACTAAGTGAAGAGGACTTAAGAAGTGGTTTTGGAGGGACTTGGTGACACTGAATATGAGGCAGGGATGGGGGGCAGTTCAGGTTTCTGGCTCGAGTCCTGGGAGTGTGGTGGTAGTCGGCACTGAGCGTAGACCATGCAAGAGGAGCAGCTTTAAGGATGACGGTGGGTTCTCTCTCGCACACATCAGCTTGAAGGCTCTGTAGGAATCCGGGTGGAGGCGGCCCCTGGTAGTTGGAGGAAAGACTGAGGTGTGTCTCTCATTCATTTCTTAGCTCTGACTTAGTTTCCTGAAGATGCTAATTCTAGGGAGCGTCTCCTTGGAATTAATCAATGGCACCTAAATAATAAAGGAGTTATCACATGGGTTAGCCGTCCATTTGGTGCTGGACTTAGCTGTATTTGTAACTCAATAGATTTCTGTGTAATTACGCTCTGCAAAATTATCGTCGTGGGAAATGCAATATTCCCTGGTAGTTGGAACTCATTTTAGAAAACCAGGCTCACTCATTAGTTTCTGTGGTTGCCTCTTTCAGGTTCTTCCAGCTTCCTAGAGGTGTTTCTCAGCACTTTGATGAAATACCAGTGCCTGTTGGCCCCGTAAATCCTTTGAATGCTTACAAGCCATCTTTTATTTTCTTCTTTGAAGTTCCCAGGAAGATTATAGACATTTTTACTGGGATCCTAATTACTGGAGCTAATCCGTGGCTTGTAGTAACAGTCCTTCCTGTGTATACTTTGCAAGGTTATTTTGCCTTTGGGGGGAAAAGCTTTCTTTTTATGCTTTTTATCTTTATCTTTTTCAATAGACTCCATGCTATGTTACAGAACATCCTACGCTGTTATTTGACAATAGTTGAAACACAAACCAAGTAACGTTTCGTGAGAGCCCACTGTAATAGCAATCCCGTCCATTCTTTGCCTGTACTGTCTACCATCTTACTTAGCTTCACTCCCATCCCCCGTGAGGGGGACGTGACTTCGAAGTTAAGGGGGAAATTGGACCAAAAGGGAGTGACTGCATTTTACCCCAGCGTATACTACAAACTGTGTTGAAGCAGAGCCTGGACTACACTGTCTTTGTTTTCCCAGTTTTACTTCTCTCTACTTACTTGTTTTAAATTCCTGCACCAGGGCCCCCTGGGTGGCTCGGTCGGTTAAGCGTCTGCCTTCGGCTCAGGCCATGATCTCAGGGTCCTGGGATCGAGTCCCGCGTCGGGCTCCCTGCTCCTCCTGCTCATGCTTTCGCTCTCTCTCCGACAAATAAATAAAATATTAAAAAAAAAAAATAAATGCCTGTACCATTTTTGGTTATTTTTAACCCAAAAGGATGATATCTTACTCTTTAAGTCTAGACTTGGGAACTCCAACAGCATGGGATGTATTGCTCATTGAAATATCCTTTGGGGGCTTTTATGAAACATCAGAGTACTCCTGAATGCACTTTTAGACTTCTATTTTAGCTTGTTCTTGAACATTATTACTCATTTTTTTTTAAATGTTGTCTTCTGTCTCTTTTCTCTTTTTTATATTCTCTTCTTCTTCATTTCAGATCTCAAGATATTTGGAGATTAAGGAAATAAAATGAAGCATTTCTCTCTTTGAATTTCTCTTTTAAACTCTTCTTTAAAACTCAGATGATTCTTCTGTTTTGTTTAAAAAGTCATCAAACCTGAACTTTTATCTCGGGTCACATCTAAATCCTTTGTTACTGGGCTCCATAATCTGAAATCCGTACGTGTTTGGAACACACATACTGGATTAAGTGGATGGAGACTTTTTTTTAAGATTTTATTTATTTATTTGACACCCAGAGAGAGACAGCGAGAGAGGGAACACAGGCAGGGGGAGTGGGAGAGGGAGAAGCAGGCTCCCCGCGGAGCAGGGAGTCCGATGCGGGGCTCGATCCCAGGACCCTGGGATCATGACCTGAGCCGAAGCCAGACGCTTAACAACTGAGTCACCCAGGCGCCCTAGGAGGGAGACTTTTAACCAGGAAAAAGAAAATCTTTTAGGCTTATTCTGTGTATACATATTATATGTGCATAATATAGACATGGTATATATGGCTTATTTACCTTTATTTTTGTCAGATAATTGTTACAGGTTTAGTCCTTTGGTCAGATAGTCACTGATGGCTCTCATGTAAGCCCAGGACACTGCTGTGTGTAACAGACTAATCCAGTCTCCAGTTGGAAATATCAGCTAGGGAGCTCCACATTTTTCTTTTTCTTTTTTGGCTTTTGTTATTCTTTTCTTTCTTCCTCTCTTTGAATAGAGTTGTCACACAATGTTACTAGGTTTCGGGTGTGCAGCTTGAAGAGCTTCACATTTTGGCTGTAGGTCCACACAGTATTTTATTTTCAATCCAACACCTCCGTGAACAAGAACCTGCCTGTGAGCAGCCAGATACACCCACACCTTGCCCAGTATTTGGTCACAGAGTTGGACTTTTTACAGGGGAATTCTGGAATCCATCTCCAGGCTCACAGGGATGCTCTGCCATCTGGAGACATCCAGGCAAACAAAGCCTGTTCCTTGTGCCTCAGCCATCTGGGAATATCTTTGGATCTGGGGTGGCTAAGGGAGGGAAGATGAAGAAAAATCATGAGGTTACGGGGGCCATGCATCTGTAGTCATCAAAATCCGCCATTCCTCTGGCCCCAGGCAGTTGAGCAGTGGGAATGAGTGCAGGCCCCTCGTTTCATCTTTGAACACGGCCGCGGTCAGTACGAGCACCTGCCCTTCCACGAACAAGGCAGCACTGCCCTTGTTTTTTTTTTTCGGCAACTTCAAGTTCAGTGTGCTTATTTTTGCAACACCAAGGAAAATGCATGATCTTGTGGGTTGTTGAAATCCAACAGGTTGGTCTCTCAGAGTCCTTTGATTTCAGAAAAGATGATTTGTGAAGGCAGCCCAGTAAAAGGTTTCAATTAGCTTCCATCGCATCACCGACTTAATTAAACCAAACTGCTTTCTCTACAACCTGGGGCGGCGAAGGGAGGGAAGACGAAGAAAAATCATCATCGTGGTTGTTCTCCAGCCCATTGCGTAACATGCTTGATTGGCTTCAGAGTTCAGAACACAGTTCTTTCCTAACTGATGCCACCACCGAAACAGCTACAGTTTAAGAAAACTCTGTTTCAGGAATCCAGCCATTGTTTATTGTGTATGGGTAGCATTTATGGTCCTAGACATGGAAGAATGACCGAACCTGGTAGTTCCAGCGAAGTAGGGAATATGTTTTATATCCATTTTGTTCGGGAATGAACTTCCCGAGCTCCACAGTGAATCATAGTTATGGGCCTTCACCTGCTTCACTTCCTGCTGCCTATAAGCCACGAGAAGGGGGGCCGAATCCTCAGGAACTGCCTAGATCTGAGTGAGAGGAGTAAAAGGTATCCTTGAGTGGCCGGCGTTATTTTTTCCTGAAATAATCTTGCAGTCTGCAGCAGAGAAAGGACGTGGGCTGGGATGCAGGAAGGTGAGGGGGGCAGACGGCCACCCTGGGGGAGGCCAGCAGTCTGGGAAGGGATTCGTCAGAGGAGATGAAAAGTTGAGAGCCCAGGCCAGCTCTACCAGTGAGCCCTTGAATGAGGTTAGTCCTCTGTAGGGATGTCGCTTGGGCTCACACCCCGCCTCGGAACCACCGTGGCTTGGAAGGGGATCCGCGGGGCTGTCGGTGCCAGAGGCCTGGCCGCATTGTCTCGGACAAGGGCTGGTGGTAGGAGAGCCTGCTGACCTCAGAGGGGGAGTCTGGTGCCAGCACTGCAGGACAGGAGCCAGCAAGGTTGCTCTCCAGAGCATAGCAGAGACTCCTGGACTCGGAAAGAGAATGGCAGAAAGGAAAGATCAGTTTCTTACTCATTGGGTCCATGGAGGTAGAGGTGAGTTTTAACAAGAAGATGACCTAGTTTTATCCATATGCAATAAGCTAGCAAAGCCGGTCATGTCAGTTGCATTTGGCAGCTTAGAACATTTGCCTCTCCTTAGCCACCGTCAATAATATTAACATTATTAATAGCAATAATAATAAATATTATAGACATTGTCCTGAAGTCCTGTAACTCCTCCCTGGGGATTTGGTCTCTGGAAGCTTGGAGACTGGGGGAAATTGACCACCCAGCCAGTTAGTGATGGCTCCAGAATTCAAACCCAGACCGGTCCCCTTCTCTAGCTCCCCACCCAGATGTTCTTGGCACCCACCTTGTTTGTTCTCCCAGTGTATTATGGGGGTCAATACAGTATTTACCACAGAGGATAATGATGGGAAGGTCATGAGCTGTAGCCTCAGATAAACTTTGTTATCTCTCTGCTATGCTGATGATTTTGCTTTGGGGAAGCAAGTGTAATTTCATGAGCTCTGTTCTCAGCCACTGGACCTGATGCAGGAGCCTCTTCTGATTAGGGAGCACTGACTCCAAGGGCTAGTTGGGGGTCCCAGCGGAGTCGTCGTGCATTCACCGAGGCAGAAGCGATGTGTGTGTTTGGGGCGCGCGTAAAGAGCATCTACAGATCCATAAGAAAAGGCACCTCTAACTAATGGGCCAAAGCGTGAGAAAGTAGAATTCAGAGATCAATAAATGCAGATGGGCAGTACATACGTGAAATGCTGCTCAGATTCGAGTGATCAGGGCCCTGCAAATTCGAGCAAAACCATGATTCTGTATTGTGATTATTTGCTTATGGGATAAGAGGAATGACCGAGAACGTCCAGGGGCAGCAGGGGCCAAGAGTGCGGCATTATCGGGCAGAGGTGGGGGGGTGGAGGGGGGTGGGGAGCCTGGGGGTGTTGGTGAATGTAGGTCGATGAAGCTTTTCTAGAGGTCAGCCTGGCGTTACCTACCAAAATTGTAAGTACCTGTACAAGCAGCCCCACTTCTAGAAATGAGTCTTCAGGAAATAGTGATAACATATTTTTGAGGATAGTTATTGCGTTTAAACTGTTTAAAACAGTAAGTTATACGCAACTAATGAATCATTGAACACTACATCAAAAACTAATGATGTACATATCTTGGCTAACTGAACATAACAAATAAAATAGTAAGCAAACAATCTTAATGTCCATTTCCAGGGAGACTATTAAGCAGTTTATAGCATGATCAGTGTCATGTGCTGGTGAGGACTGTGGACTTTGGAACCAGACGGCCTGAGTTTGAATTATGGCACCACCTCTTACTGGCTGTGTGACCCTGAGCAAGTTCTTGATCATCTCTGACTTGGTTTGTCATCTGTAGGGGGGATAACAAATAGCACCTCTTGCAGAGGGTTGTCGTTAGTGACTGAATGCAGATGTGGAGAGCGCTTCGAGTCGGACACATAGTGAGCCCCTGGAGGTGTTTTCTGGTACTATTATTGTTGCTGTTATTTTTTTTTTTTTTTTTTTCTGAGAAATACCATTCAGTCACTAAGGAGAATAAATATTCTGACCCGGCGTATTCCACCATAAAAATGTTAAGTGATTAAAAGAATCTTTCAGAACAGCGTGTATGGTGAAATCCCACTTAGTAAAAGAACAAATTAAATCATATGTTAAAAAGTCTGCAAGTGTGGGGCGCCTGGGAGGCTCAGTTGGTTAAGCATCTGACTCTTGATTTTGGCTCAGGTCATGGTCTCAGGGTTGTGGGATCAAGCCCCAGGTAGGGCCTCCGCCCTCAGCGGGGAGTCTGCGTGAGGATTTCTCTTTCTCTCCCTTCTGCCTCTCCCCGCCCCACCCTGTTCATGCACTGTCTCTCTCTCTCTCAGATAAATAGATAAATCTTTTTTTTAAAAAAGTCTGCAAGTGTATGTACAAAAACTATTAACAGGAACTTAAATAATTTAAGGCTTGGGACAGAGTGGAGGGTAAAGGAAGATGATCATGTTCATTTTCTATGCTTCTAACTACATGAATGTTACTACAACTGATACCACTTTTACTGTGAAAAATAAGGATACCTATCTGCTCAGTATATTATGAACATATTACATATAGCTTGTATGCTTATTGGATATTGATCTAATATAATATTGGAAAGGTTATAGCCATCGCTTAAAATTTGCTGTGTTTAAAGTCTGGTTAAGTTAGAGCCCATGACAAATGCTTAAAATCAGTAAGCCACTATGAAAACTCAACCATTTGGGGATACGAGTTGTTTTGGAACTCAAAATACTTTGGCTAAGTGGAAAGACCTTATTATGAAAATAACAGATTTTCATTTCCTCTCTAATTTTATAACTCTTGGCAATACAACCTTTATTTTGCTGTGAAATGTTGGAGAAGGAAATGAGTGTAGGACTGAGTTCTATTTTCCAAAATAAATACATTTTAATTTTGCTGGAGATTGTAGGGTTCTGCCACATCAGGTTACTGCCGGGTCGGGGCGGGGGGGGCGGCGGTAGGGGGAGGCGGGCAGGGCGCTTGCTTCGGAGCTCTAGACTTAAGCATGAGTACTGAAATCCCAGATATGCTGGAGCAGCTTTAAAACTCTCCGAGAAAGAGGGCCTTTTGAGAAGGGCTTTTCTTTGGGTTGCTTGACAGCCCTACTCCCTAGCCCATCACTCCTTGTGATGCCCGCACAACGCGCCACCTGGTGGGCCCTGGCGGTAATATCAGTGAGTGTGCCTGGGGGCCCCCAGATCTGCGCTTGGGCTGTCCCCTAGCATCACACGGCGTGGAGGTCAAGTCGGTGAAAATCATATTTCTGCAACTATAACTCTGTTAGTTCCTTCCCACGTTGGATTGGGCAGTTGCCCAACGACTACATTCGGTCAAAAAAGACATTGTTGCAGACATTCCAAGAGGACTACCCATGGGAAGAGCAAAGGTTTTTTTTTTTTCTTTCTTTCTTATTTGCCTTTAAAATTTTGAGAAATTTAAGCTGTACAAAAAAGTGCACAGAATCTTGTAACCAGTGCCCATAGATTATCCAGAATTGACAACTGTTAAGATTTTGTGAAACTGATGAATACACTTCATCATTCTTAACTGAAAGAAAACGGGCGCCTGGGTGGCTCAGTCGTTAAGCATCTGCCTTGGGCTCAGGTCATGATCCCAGGGTCCTGGGATCGAATCCCGCATCGGGCTCCCCGCTCCATGGGGAGCCTGCTTCTCCCTCTCCTGCCGCTCCCCCTGACTGTGCTCTCTCTCTCTGACAAATAAATAAATAAATAAAATCTCTAAAAATAATAAAAGAAACAAAACATTCCATGTGAAGATGAAGTAAGCCTCTTGTATCTATCCCTAATTTCACATCTCTTCCTCATTTCCCACTGACAATTACTATTATCAATTTGGTAAATATTTTTATGATCCATTTCTCTTTTTGTTGCTGTTGTTCTTTTCTTTTTTCTTTTTTAGCAGACATTTACTGAGCCCTATGGCAGCCCCTGTTCTACCTGCATACAGAGAAAGATACAGAGAAAAATAAAACAAAGTATCCTTGAGGAACTCAGAATCTAGTGTGGGAGACACACACCTCAAAACCAGTTGCAGTTGAGGGTGAGAAAGTTGAGGTCAGCCCAGGGGCCGTGGGTGCAGAGGAGGGAGGGACTGTCTCTGCTTCAAGGAATCCGGGAAGGCTTCCTGGAGGAGATGGTGGTGGGCCAGGCCTCATAGCATAAATGCACCTGCTGGCTCGAAAAAACTGGGGAGGGTCTTCGTGCCATGGAGAAGAGCTGAGCAAGGGCATGGGGACATAAAACAGAATAGAGCCCTCAGGGAAGAGTGAAATGCCCAGCGCAGGGTGACCTGGCCAGGGATGTCATTCTGCCCGCACCTCTCTTTCCAGCTCAGAACCTCCATCTCCTTCAGCTTTATTTTTAATTCCATTAACTAATGTATAATGTATTATTTGTTTCAGGGGTATAGGTCTGTGATTCATTAGTCTTATATAACACCCCGTGCTCGCTACAACACATACCCTCCCCAATGTCCATCACCCAGTTACCCCATCCCTCCACCCCCCCCCCAGCAACCCTCAGTTTGTTTCTTATGAATAAGAGTCTCTTATGGTTTGTCTCCCTCTCTGGTTTTGTCTTGTTTTATTTTTGTCTCCCTTCCTCTCTGATCCTCTGTCTTGTTTCTTAAATTCCATGCATCAGTGAGATCAAACAATAATTGTCTTTCTCTGATTGACTTATTTTGCTCAGCATAATACCTTCTAGTTCTATCCACATCGTTGCAAATGGCAAGATTTTGTTTTTTTGATGGCTGTGTAATATTCCATTGTGTGTATGTGTGTGTACCTGTCTATCTATCTATCTCACATCTTCTTTATCCATCCATCTGTCGATGGACATCTGGGCTCTTTCCATAGTTTGGCTGTTGTGGACATTGCTGCTATAAACATGGGGGTGCAGATGCCCCTTTGTTTATGATCCATTTCTTTATACTTTGAAGATCTCTTCAATTCAGTAAATATTGCTGACCTCCTGCTATGTGCCAGGCACCGTTCTGCATGCCTGAGATACATTGGGGAACAAAACAGATGCAAATCTTAACCTTCATGGAGTTTACACTGTAACTAAGGGACACTGACTTTTTTTTTTTTTTTTTTGCAACCATATAGTATATTGGAAGAGAAAAATGCATGGATAAAAGTAAAATTAGGGCAGCATGAGGGAGACCAGAGTTATGTGTATGGGTGGGCAGGAAAGACATCTTTGACAAGGTGAGATTGAGCCAAGCCTTGAAGGAGATAAGGGAATTAGCCCAGTGGTTCCCAGGTGGGACAGCATCAGGGCAGAGAACCCGCTGGGGGAGGATGTGCCTGGCATCACTGAAGACCGGGGGAGGCCAGTGTGGCTGCGCTGGAGGGGCCAGGTGGGAGAGGCAAGGTGGACTTGACGAGGAGGGATGGTCCAGAAGACAGGGTCACGTGGGGCCCCGGGACTGTTGGAAGGTTGGCTTCAGCAGTAAATGGGAAGCCCTTGCAGGGTCGCAGTCGACAGACAACACACTCTGCCTGGGGCTGTGTTGAGAGCCGATTAGAGGGGCAGCAATGCCATGAAGGGGACAATGACTGCAGTCATCCAAAGGGAGATGGTGTTGACCTTGACCAAGTGGTCACAGGGTGAAAAGGAGAAGCGTTCACATACTGGAGATGTTGGGAAAGTAGAGCCAGCTGAGTTTCTTACAGATTAAATTTGGAGTGTCAGAGAAAGAAAGGCGTTAAGGGAGATTTCTCTATTTTCTTGTTCTTTAATTGAGGTGAAATTCATGTAACCTAAAATGGGCCATTTCTAAGCCTTCAGTAAAGTGGCAGTCAAGGCCTTCACGGCGTTGTGCGCTCACCACCTCTATGCACCTCAGAGCATATTCATCAACTATTCAGCAGCGCCTCTGGGGCACCTGGGTGGCTCAGTTGGTTAGGCGTCTGCCTTCGGCTCAGGTCATGATCCCAGGGTCCTGGGATCTAGGTCCCCCTCTCCCCCCATCAGGCAGGGAGTCTGCTTCTCCCTCTCCCTCTGCCCCTGCCCCTGCTCCTGCTCTCTCTTTCTCTTCTCTCAAATAAATAAGTAAACTCTCCAAAAAAACCCACAAAAAACCCAAAACCCAAAACCAACGCAGCCTCACTTCATTCTCTACTTGGCCAAGCCCCTGGAAACCACTAATCTACTCCCTGTGTCTCTAGATTTACCTATTTCTGGATATTTCATGTAAGTGGAATCCTGTAATATGTGCTCTTTTGTGTCTGGCTTCTTTCACTTACTATTCATTTTCAGAGTTCATCCACACTGTGGCAGGTGTGAAGGCTTCATTCCTTCTGTGGTTGGATAACATTTCATGTATGGATACGCCACGTGTCATCCACTCATTCACGGGTGGACACTGCGTTGTTCCTGCCTTTATAGCCGTTGTGATAGTCTCCCCACGACTACTTGTATACGGGTATTTGTCTGAATGTCTATTATCCGTTCTTTTGGGGATGTACATAGGAGTGGAAATGCTAGATCATCTGGTAGTTCTATCTCTAACTTTTTGAGGAACCGTCAAATTGTTTCCACAGTGTGGCTGTGTCATTTTACATTCCAACCAGCAGTGTATGAAGTTTCCAGTTTCTCCACATCCTCGCCAACATTTGTTACTTTCCATTATTAAAAAAAAAAAATTACTGTAGCCATCCAGTGAGTGTGAGAGTGTGATTCCAAAGTGTTTGGCCTGCAGGGGTAGAGTTGCCGTCATCGAGGTGAGTAGGCCTGGGGGTGAAAGAGTATTTCATGGACGTGAAAGCGGATAGACGTGAGCAGGGTTCAGTTGGTCAGGTTGAATTTGGGATGCCTCTTGGACGTCCACGTGGCATCGTGGCATCGACTTGGGTAGATAAGTCTGCAGCTAGCAAAGGAGGTTGGGGCTGGTGATGTAATTTGGGAGTCGCTGGCATTTAATTGCTATTTAAAGCTATGAGGCTAGAAAGTAGACGGACAGGAAATCAAGGACCAAGCCCAGAGGCATCCCAAAATTAAGAGGTTGGGCAGAGGGGGAGGGACATGCAAAGTGGACTAAGAAGGAACAGCCAGTGGAGTTGACAGAAAATCAGGAGGTTTGATGTCCTGAGAGGCCACATGAAGAAATCATATCGAGGAGGATGAATGAGTGATTGCGTGAAAGGCTTTCAGAGGGCAGGTGTGATTAGAACTGAGCGTGGACGTTAGGTCTGGAGACGGGGAGGTCACGGGCAGTGTCAGTGGCCGGCGGACACAGCATAGGTCATGCTTTCCAAATTTCATTACAGGAAGTAAAGGAATGACACCGTGGCTGGTGGGGAAAATGGGGAGAAGGGAAGGTCTGTTTGTTCCTTTTGAAGGTGGGAGAAATAATAGCATTTGGTGTGCTGATAGGAATGATTTGGTATAGAGCAAAAAAATTGACTTTTTCTTGTAGAAAAGGGGATAATTCCAGAAGAGAAATCCTTGAGGGACCCATAAAGGGACTGCCTTTAAATAGCAGCAGGGCTCCTTCCTCCTTGGTGGGGGGCGGGGGGGGGGCAGATCCTGGAAGGCGGGCAGTTGGAGCTGTGGGGTCTGCGGAAGTGAAGGAAGACCAAAGGTCAGAAGCTCAGCGTGCAAACAGAAAAGAAGGTGTTGGAAGCTCGGGGAGAGGTGAGAAAATGTGAAACAGCCCTTCTGGAGAAGTGGATGAACGAGTTGATTAACGTTGAGGAGAATGGCTGCTTGGGAACCTGAGGGATCCAGCGGCGATCAGGCTTGATGGAAGGTTCGGGTTTCTGTAGGCTCGTGTGGCTGCAGGGGTGCTGACGGGAGAGGGGAGGGTGGCATCTGTCGAGCCCTGGAGGACAAGCGAGTGCAAGGAAGGAAGCAGGACAAGAAGGGCATGGAATAGAGGATGCATGGAAGACAGAGATCACCTGGATTGGTATTGATTTCCAGCTGATGGAGGGGAGGAGAAGACCTCCGGGGCTGAGATATGGTGACATGGCTCTGTGATCAATGGGTCGCTGATCCTTGTGGGGGAAAAAAAAAAATCACTAGTGTCAGAATAGCAGAGAAAGTGGGAGGAAAAGGTAGAGGCTGGTGGTGATGACGTGGGAGCCAGTGGCTGAGGCCGAGTGGGAAGTATTGAAAGGGATGGTCCAAGGAAATGAGATCCAGAGCCCTGGGAAGCTCTCTTACACGTGTGATGGTGCATCCAAAGTTAAGCCACAAGCAGTGATGGAGACATTCAATCGCAGAGAGAAAGCAGAAGAGAGCTGACCTGGGGGTCAGTGGACACTGGGGACACTCGGGACACTGGGTATTGGGTGAGATCTCGTCTGATGGCAGGAAATTGGAGCTGGGGACTTTTTTGGAAGGAGGGAGGCAGAAGGAATGGTTTCAGAGGGGCAGGGAGGGGGCCGGGAGGGGCAGGGAGGACGTTTCCTGCCGGCTCCTCATCCAGTGGTCCAGGGACTGGGAAGGAAATAGCTTTGCCTTGAGCAGATCGCAAGGAAGGCGGTGGCCCCAGGAGAAAGCCAAGTGTCTGTGGGGCCAGGAGGTGAAGGGAAGGTTCAGGAATAGATGACATAATAATAGTAGAGTATATAGATGATGTAATGGGTGTTTTGTTTTAATAGATATTATAGATCTAGATAATGTAATAGATCTGATAATGCACACATCATAGTATTGTTTTGTGCGTATACAGTTTTTTTAAAAAGACAATGCAGCATCCAAAATCAAATCCTTCTAATGTGATTGCAGCTCTCTTCCTAAATGTGTGACCTATAACTTGGAGAGAATCAACAACTGCGTACTAAAATAGTACTCCAGCAGAGCCCCAGCACATAAGAGGCTTTCAGCGACTGTCTGTGGAATAAATTAATATAATATCATTACATCAGGTTGAGATCAAGAAGTTAGCAGAGACCTGGAATTTCTAAGGAAATGTTCTGTTCCCCCTGAGGGTTCTCATATTCCGTTTAACAATATTTCCTGAGAGCTGAATACCTGCTGCATGCTGGCATTGAACAGGGTAGCTAAAGTCCCTGTTTTAACGGAGTTTGAATTTAAATGGGTACAAGTTCATGGGCATGAGGCTAGATTTTTGAATGAAGAGATCTGTGCATGATTGAGATGTTTTTCCATTAGGCTCCCAAATATTATTTAAAATCTTATTCAGACGTGGGTTCATTTTTATTTATGTATAACTAGATCTTTTTACAACCCCACTACACCTGAGGGACACAGGTATGCATGTGTGTATGTGTGCATGTGTGTTGTATGTATAGACATTGTACAGTGTATATAGACATGTATAGACATGTACTGTGTATATACGTGTGTGGTATGTGTGTATATGTGTGTGTTGTATGTGTACGTGTTTATTGTGTGTGTTGTGCATGTGTTGTGTGTATATATGTGTGTATGTTGTGTGTTGTGTATGTGCATATGTGTGTTGTGTGTGTTTCTTTGTGGAGGAACGGGCAGTAGACAAGGGAGGAAGGAATCCTCTCTTCTTGTCCTCCCCCTCTGCCTGCAGCAAGTATGAAAGCCTAGGGTGTTCAGTAGAGAGCTATTGGAAATTAGGAAGTTCCCTTCTCCCGTAATTCACTAATCCTATTTCTACAGATCGTAGAGTACTTTTGGGTAAGTGGGTGGAATTTATTTATTTAAGTATATACAGAAAAAATAGGCAAGAGCGTTCTAGGCATCTTTATGGTGTTTTATTATAGATACTTCCTTTTTTTGCAATGCTAAAGATGTTATTTTTGTTCCCATTCAAATGCATATGTGGCAGGAATTAGACAGGGAAGACCTTGACCACAGTGGCCAGTGGGGATTTTGGTGCAACTGAAACCACAGACTCCTTTGGAAGGGACAGCAGGTTCTTGGCTCCAGGTCTGTGCCCCATGTGGGAATGGAGACCCAGATTTTTTCAAGAGAAACAACAACAAAAAAATCCCCCTAGATTTTAATGAGTTCTCATTTTTTAAATGTTGGAAAAACTAATTTCCTCATGTTTACGGTATGATGGAAACCAAAGAAGATATTCATCGCACAGGTGGCCATTCCGTGACTTCTGAATTCTCCTGTCCCCAAACAAATGATAGCATTTATGACATTTAATAACAGCCAAGGTCACTCCAGACTGCAATTCAAAATGTGCAAACTTCCTTGGGGTTTGCGCCCGCTTTGTGCAGATGTCACATCAACCTCATCATCTCTAGGGCGGCACAGCCAATAGAAGGCTCTGCGCTGCAGGGAGTGTTCTGGATGCGCTCTGTCCAGCACAGTAGCCTCTAGCCCAGTAGGACTGTCGGACCCTGGAAATGTGCCTAAGGTGACTGAGGAACTGAATTTTTAATTTTACTTAATTTTAGTTAATTTAAACGTAAATAGCCAAGCCTTACTGTGGTGTCTACAAATTCTCATCCCCACAGAAGCCCAACCAAGAGTTACTGAATTGAACCAAACCAAGGTACACCTTTGATTTGCAAGATGGAGTAAAGAGAAGCCTAGCCATGCCAGTGGGGGCCGGGGCAAAGTTTTATACCTCTAAATATAGGAAACTTCTAAATCGAGATATACTCTTTTTTATTGTTATGTTAATCACCATACATTACATCATTAGTTTTTGATGCAGTGTTCCATGATTCATTGTTTGTGCATAAGACCCAGGGCTCCACGCAGGACATGCCCTCTTTAATACCCATCACCAGGCTAACCCATCCCCGCACCCTCCTCCCCTCTAGAACCCTCAGTTTGTTTTTCAGAGTCCATCATCTCTCATGGTTCGTCTCCCCCTCCGTTTACTCCCCTTCATTCTTCCCATCCTGCTATCTTCTTCTTCTTTTTTTTTTCTTAACATATATTGCATTATTTGTTTCAGAGGTACAGATCTGTGATTCAACAGTCTTGCACAATTCACAGCGCTCACCATAGCACATACCCTCCCCAATGTCTCTCACCCAGCCACCCCATCCCTCCCACCCCCCACCACTCCAGCAACCCTCAGTTTCTTTCCTGAGGTTAAAAATTCCTCATATCAGCGAGGTCATATGATACATCTTTTTCTCTGATTGACTTATTTCACTCCAGCATAACACCCTCCAGTTCCATCCATGTCGTTGCAAATGGCAAGATCTCATTCATTTTTATGGCTGCATAATATTCCATTGTGTATCTATACCACCTCTTCTTTATCCATTCATCTGTCGATGGACATCTTGGCTCTTTCCACAGTTTGGCTATTGTGGACATTGCTGCTATAAACATCGGGGTGCACGTACCCCTTCGGATCCCTACATTTGTATCTTTGGGGTAAATACCCAGTAGAGCAATTGCTGGATTGTATGGTAACTCTATTTTCAACTGTTTGAGGAACCTCCATACTGTTTTCCAGAGGGGTTGCACCAGCTTGCATTCCCACCAACAGTGTAGAAGGGTTCCCCTTTCTCCACATCCCCGCCAACATCTGTCGTTTCCTGACTTATTAAGTCTAGCCATTCTGACTGGTGTGAGGTGGTATCTCATTGAGGTTTTGATTTGGATTTCCCTGATGCCGAGCGATGTGGAGCACTTTTTCATGTGTCTGTTGGCCATTTGGATGTCTTCTTTGGAAAAATGTCTGTTCATGTCTTCTGCCCATTTCTTGATTGGATCATTTGTTCTTTGGGTGTTGAGTTTGATAAGTTCTTTATAGATTTTGGATACTAGCCCTTTATCTGATATGTCATTTGCAAATATTTTCTCCCATTCTGTCGGTTGTCTTTTGGTTTTGTGGACTGTTTCTTTTGCTGTGCAAAAGCTTTTTATCTTGATGAAATCCCAATAGTTCATTTTTGCCCTTGCTTCCCTTGCCTTTGGCGATGTTTCTAGGAAGAAGTTGCTGTGGCTGAGGTCAAAGAGGTTGCAGCCTGTGTTCTCCTTTAGGATTTTGATGGACTCCTGTCTCGCGTTTAGGTCTTTCAACCATTTGGAGTCTATTTTTGTGTGTGGTGTAAGGAAATGGTCCAGTTTCATTCTTCTGCATGTGGCTGTCCAATTTTCCCAACACCATTTGTTGAAGAGACTGTCTTTATTCCATTGGACATTCTTTCCTGCTTTGTCAAAGATGAGTTGACCATAGAGTGGAGGGTCCATTTCTGGGCTCTCTATTCTGTTCCATTGATCTATGTGTCTGTTTTTGTGCCAGTACCATACTGTCTTGATGATGACAGCTTTGTAATAGAGCTGGAAGTCCGGAATTGTGATGCCACCAGCTTTGCTTTTCTTTTTCAATATTCCTCTGGCTATTCGGGGTCTCTTCTGGTTCCATACAAATTTTAGGATAATTTGTTCCATTTCTTTGAAAAAAATGGATGGTATTTTGATGGGGATTGCATTGAATGTGTAGATTGCTCTAGGTAGCATTGACATCTTCACAATGTTTGTTCTTCCAATCCATGAGCATAGAATGTTTTTCCATTTCTTTGTGTCTTCTTCAATTTCTTTCATGAGTATTTTATAGTTTTCTGAGTACAGATCCTTGGCTCCTTGGTTAAATTTATTCCTAGGTATCTTATGGTTTTGGGTGCAATTGTAAATGGGATCGACTCCTTGATTTGTCTCTCTTCTGTCTTGTTGTTGGTGTATAGGAATGCCACTGATTTCTGTACATTGGTTTTATATCCTGCTACTTGACTGAATTCCTGTATGAGTTCTAGCAGTTTTGGGGTGGAGTCTTTTGGGTTTTCCACGTAAAGTATCATATCATCTGCAAAGAGTGAGAGTTTGACTTCCTCTTTGCCGATTTGGATGCCTTTGATTTCTTTTTGTTGTCTGATTGCTGTGGCTAGGACTTCTAATACTATGTTGAATAGCAGTGGTGATAGTGAACATCCCTGCCGTGTTCCTGACCTTAGGGGAAAAGCTCTCCGCTTTTCCCCATTGAGAATGATATTCGCTGTAGGTTTTTCATAGATGGCTTTTATGATATTGAGGTATGTACCCTCTATCCCTGTACTTTTGATCAAGAAAGGATGCTGTACTTTGTCAAATGCTTTTTCAGCATCTATTGAGAGGATCATATGACTCTTGTTCTTTCTTTTGTTCATGTATTGTATCACGTTGATTGATTTGCAGATGTTGAACCAAACTTGCAGCCCAGGGATAAATCCCACTTGGTCATGGTGAATAATCCTTTTAATGTACTGTTGGATCCTATTGGCTAGTATTTTGGTGAGAATTTTTACATCCATGTTCATCAAGGATATTGGTCTGTAATTCTCCTTTTTGATGGGGTCTTTGTCTGGTTTTGGGATCAAGGTAATGGTGGCCTCATAAAATGAGTTTGGTAGTTGTCCTTCCATTTCTATTTTTTGGAACAGTTTCAGGAGAGTAGATATTAATTCTTCTTGAAATGTTTGATAGAATTCCCGTGGGAAGCCATCTGGCCCTGGGCTTTTGTTTGTTGGGAGATTTTTGATAACTGCTTCAATTTCCTTAGTGGTTATAGGTCTGTTCAGGTTCTCTATTTCTTCCTGGTTCAGTTTTGGTAGTTGATACATCTCTAGGAATGCACCCATTTCTTCCAGGTTATCTAATTTGCTAGCATTGAGTTGCTCATAATATGTTCTTATAATTGTTTGTATTTCTTTGGTGTTGGTTGTGATCTCTCCTCTTTCGTTCATGATTTTGTTGATTTGGGTCATTTCTCTTTTCTTTTTGATAAGTCCGGCCAGGGGTTTATCAATCTTGTTAATTCTTTCAAAGAACCAGCTCCTAGTTTTGTTGATCTGTTCTACTGTTCTTTTGGTTTCTATTTCATTGATTTCTGCTCTGATCTTTATTATTTCTCTTCTCCTGCTGGCTTTAGGCTTTATTTGCTGTTCTTTCTCCAGCTCCTTTAGGTGTAGGGTTAGATTGTGTAGTTGAGACCTTTCTTGTTTCTTGAGAAAGGCTTGTATTGCTGTATACTTTCCTCTCAGGACTGCCTTTGCTGTATTCCAAAGATTTTGAACAGTTGTGTTTTCATTTTCATTGGTTTCCATGAATTTTTTTAATTCTTCTTTATTTCCTGGTTGACCCATTCATTCTTTAGTAGGATGCTCTTTAGCCTCCATGTATTTGAGTTCTTTCCGACTTTCCTCTTGTGATGGAGTTCTAGTTTCAAAGCATTGTGGTCTGAAAATATGCAGGGAATGATCCCCATCTTTTGGTATCGGTTGAGACCTGATTGGTGACCTAGGTTGGGATCTATTCTGGAGAATGTTCCATGGGCACTAGAGAAGAATGTGTATTCCGTTGCTTTGGGATGGAATGTTCTGAATATGTCTGTGAAGTCCATTTGGTCCAATGTGTCATTTAAAGTCTTTATTTCCCTGTTGATCTTTTGCTTAGATGATCTGTCCATTTCAGTCAGGGAGGTGTTAAAGTCGCCCACTATTATTGTATTGTTGTGAATGTGTTTCTTTGCTTTTGTTATTAATTGCCTTATATAATTGGCTGCTCCCATGTTCGGGGCATAGATATTTACAATTGTTAGATCTTCTTGTTGGATAGACCCTTTAAGTAAGCTATAGTGTCCTTCCTCATCTCTTATTACAGTGTTTGTTTTAAAACCTAATTTGTCTGATATAAGAATTGCCACTCCAGCTTTCTTTTGGCGTCCATTAGCATGGTAAATGGTTTTCCACGCCCTCACTTTCAATCTGGTGGTGTCTTTGGGTCTAAAATGAGTCTCTTGCAGACAGTGTACTGATGGGTCTTGTTTTTTAATCCAATCTGATAGCCTTGTCTTTTGATTGGGGCATTGAGCCCATTTACATTCAGCGTAACTATTGAAAGATGAATTTAGTGCCATTGTATTGCCTGTAACGTGACTGTGACTGTATATTGTTTGTGTTCCTTTCTGATCTATGCTGCTTTTAGGCTATCTCTTTGCTTAGAGGACCCCTTTCAATATTTCTTTTAGGGCTGGTTTTGTGTTTGCAAATTCCTTTAGTTTTTGTTTGTCCTGGAAGCTTTTTATCTCTCCTTCAATTTTCAATGACAGCCTAGCTGGATATAGTATTCTTGGCTGCATATTTTTCTCGTTTAGTGCTCTGAAGATATCATGCCAGTCCTTTCTGGCCTGCCAGGTCTCTGTGGATAGGTCTGTTGCCAATCTAATATTTCTACCATTTTAGGTTACAGATCTCTTCTCCCGAGCTGCTTTCAGGATTTTCTCTTTGTCTCTGAGACTCGTAAGTTGTACTATTAGATGTCGGGGTGTTGACCTATTTTTATTGATTTTGAGAGGGGTTCTCTGTGCCTCTTGGATTTTGATGCCTGTTTCCTTCCCCACATTAGGGACGTTCTCTGCTATAATTTGCTCCAATATACCTTCTGCCCCTCTCTCTCTTTCTTCTTCTTCTGGGATCCCAATCATTCTAATGTTGTTTCGTCTTATCGTATCACTTATCTGTCGAATTCTGCCCTCGTGATCCTGTAGTTGTTTATCTCTCTTTTTCTCAGCCTCTTTATTTTCCATCATTTGGTCTTCTATATTGCTGATTCTCTCTTCTGCCTCATTTATCCTAGCAGTTAGTGCCCCCATTTTTTATTGCACCTCATTAATAGCCTTTTTGATTTCGACTTGGTTAGATTTTAGTTCTTTTATTTCTCCAGAAGGGGTTTCTCTGATAACTTCCACGCTTTTTTCAAGCCCAGCTAGTATCTTTAAAGTCATGATTCTGAACTCTAGGTCCGACATCGTACTAATGTCCGTATTGAGTAGGTCCCTGGCTGATGGTACTACCTCTTGTTCTTTTTGCTGAGGTGATTTTTTTCGTCTTGTCATTTTGTCCAGAGGAGAATAGATGAATGAGAGAAGAAAATGGTAACAGGTTAACAATGTCCCCAGCAAATACACTCTATACAAATCAGAAAAGACGTGAAACCAGGGGAAAAGAAAGGGAAAGAAAGAAAAAAGAAAGAGAAAAAAAAGGAAAAGAAAAAGATAAAAACAAAGAAAAACAGAACAAAACAAAACAAAAAAACAGAATATGATCAAATATGATCAGGCTAGTGCATAGATCAGTGCCACACACTAGATTTTGGGTGTATTTTGGTCTGTTAGAAGAAAGTGCCTCCTAAAATTTTAAAGTAAGGAAGACTTATATATGTACAAAATAAGGGTTGATACAATGAAGGGATGGAAGATGACTGTAAAGATGAAAATTATAAAAGGTTTTATAAATGGAATTGATAAGATAAGAAGTTGTTTGAAAGAAGAAAGAAGATTTAAAAAAAAAAGAAAAAAAATTGGGAGAAACTGTGATCAGGCAGGAGACTAGAACAAAGCCATACACTAGTGATTTAGGGTATATTTTGATCTGTTAGAAGAAACTGTATCTCAAAATTTTAAAGAGAGAACTTATATATATATATATATATATATATATATATGCCAAAAATAAGGGTAACTACTATGAAGGGATAAAATATGACTCTAAAAATGAAAAATAAAAAATGTTTTTTTAAAAAAGGGATTGATAAGATGTTGGTTGAAAAAGGGAAAAGAAAAATTCAAAAAAAGTTAAAAAAATTAACTTTGAAAAACTAATGAATCATGGTAAAAAAGCCATGAATTCTATGTGCAGTATTCCCCGAGCGCTGGAGTTCTCCTGTTCTCCTTGATCGGTAAACTTGGTCTTGGCTTGCTGGCTGTTCGTGCTGATCTTCTGGGGGAGGGGCCTGTTGCCGTGGTTCCCAAATGTCTTTGCCGGAGGCAGAATTGCCCCGCCCTTGTCGGTCCGGGCTAAGCAAGCTGATCGGGTTTGCTCTCAGGAGCTTTTGTTCCCTGCAAGCTCTCGGTACAGCTTTGGAGGACCAGGGTAAAAATGGTGGCCTCCCAATCTCCACCCGGAGGAGCTGAGAACTCACGGCCCCGCTCCTCAGTGCGCCCCAGAGAAAAGCAGTCACTCCCGTC
Source organism: Zalophus californianus (assembly GCF_009762305.2). NCBI lineage: Eukaryota > Metazoa > Chordata > Mammalia > Carnivora > Otariidae > Zalophus > Zalophus californianus. The sequence goes on along the minus strand of NC_045604.1, from coordinate 62,035,352 downwards.
TCCCTGGTCTCCGGCCGCACTCGTGCTCACCCGGCCTGTGACCGAGCGTTTCTATCTCTGGCACCCGACCCCGTGTGGAGTCTCCAAACCCAGCAGATCCCTGCGGTGCGCTCCTTCGCCGCTCCTCCCGGGGGAGGAAGGGGAGTCTCCCCAGCTCTGCCGCTTGTTGGGTCCCTGCTGGAGGAGCAGTGTCCCAGCTGGGCCGCGGATCACAGTTTATGGCCACCCCGAGCTGAGAGCCCACGCCTTGGCTCCGTCTTGGCAGCCGGCTTCCCCAGTCCGATACCTGGGAGCTCTGCCGCACTCAGGCACCCCCGGTCTTTCTGTGACCCCGAGGGTCCTGAGACCACACTGTCCTGCGAGGGTTCCACCTCCCGCTTAGCCACTGGAGCGAGGTCTCTCAGCGGAGCCGACTTCCAAACGTTCTGATTTTGTGCTCCGCGGCTCTAGCACTTGCCAGAGGTGGCCGACGGAGGCCCCCTCCCCCGCCGTCTGTCCTCCCGAATATCGCCTAGGTTTCACTTCTCCACACGTCCTACCTTCCAGTAAGTGGTCGCTTTTCTGTTCAGAGAGTTGTTGCTACTCTCTTCTTCCATCTCCTGTTGAGTTTGTAGGTGTTCAGAATGGTTTGATCCCTATTCAGCTGAATTCCTGAGACCAGACGAAATCCAGGTCTCCTACTCCTCCGCCATCTTGCTCCGCCCCGAAATCAAGATATACTCTTAAATAAAATATGTTCCATCCTTCTACCTGGACAGATCTTTCTTTCTAATGGCCTGGAAGGCCAGGTTTCCATTTAGAATTCCTGGACTGTTGGGTCCCTGCCTTGGAGCATGGTGGCATGGGGAGAGCTAGCCCCTCTGTCCCCACCCAGCTCCACCCTGCACCACAAATGGCCAGGCCAGTGAGCCGAGGCAGAGTGGAACTTTACCTAATGGGAGTGCCAGGATCGTCTTCTTTGTAGGCTTCTGTTCCTATGGTGCGTTCTACCTGTTCCCATTTTGGCTGTGGCTGCATTTGACTTTGACACCGCACACAGTTTGGCAGAAGTGCCATATATAATGAATACATATATATAACAAATTCCTGAGCCGATCTGGGTCTAGACCCGCCCTCTGGGACAAGCACTACGATCAGATTGACGCCTCTTGGGATCTCACGGAAGTGCCTCCCTCATTGCCTCCAAATTGAGAGCTAATCACTTTGTTAAATGGGCTTGTGCTGAATTCTTTGGAGGCAAATTAGAACTGAACTTGGCTTTTAAAGAGTGTTTAAGAACTGAAACAAGGAATGAGGACAGATGTGACTCTGGCCAGAGGTAAATAAGGAGCGTTCACTTAATTAAGCTGCTTATTTACTATCACTGAATCATCTTTGGCAATATGCCTCAGCAAACTTTTCTTACTTGGGGTGATCACTTATGCCCAAAGAGCTGGGCTTAAGTGATACAGTACAGGTTGCTTTTAATCCATGGGTAAATCAATCCAGCAAGTTCCATGTGATTAAGGCCATTAGATAAAAAATCAGGTATCTTAATAATTAGGATGTGTACCTGGATTATCCTCATGGAAATAACATCTTTCAAATGATTTATAAATTCTGATATTCAAGTAGATACAAGAAAAAAAAAACCATACTCGTTGCCCTGTGTGTGCACTGATTTGCAGGTAAACACTTGAGCAGGGTCAGTTGGAGGATGGCTTCAGAAGCTGATTTTGAACCATCGATTGCTCATGTTCTTTTCTGGTTGGAGGTATCTAAGGCAGGTGCTGTACCTGGTATTGAATACTGGTCACCGCTCAAAGCTGGAGGACGCTGCCCTTGTTACGCGGCAGCTCCCTCCTGTGGTGAAAAGGGAGAACAAGCACAGAATCCGTGCCCCTTGAAGGAAATCAAGTTCCCAGGCACAGAACCTGACAGGGTCAGTGGAGATGGTCTGTGGCCGTCCAGCGCTCCATTCAGCCCTCTCTAGAATTCACGATTGTCCGTGAAACAGGCTCCATGTCTTCGACTAGAGTTCAGACCCTGCGGAGGACTCTGTATGTGATTGGTGCTCCCTTTCCTGGAGGGCGCTCCCATTTTCTCCATGTCTCCTTAATTTCCTCCCTACTGTCTCCACTTTTCTTGGTTAGAAACTATCCTGCAGGACTTCATATCTCATAAATAATACCGTGATCAAAGTTAATGTCAATATTTTATTGCTGAAATATGTTGTCTCCTGGGTGACCGTTCTTGTAATATAAATACTTGGCAATCTTGGGTGGTTTTAGGAAGTGATGGGTTCTTTTTCTCATTGCCTTGACCTAATATTTCCTGTGCCGACATCAATTCCAATCTGTTGAAACAGAAACCTTTGAAACATTATTAGAAGCTGAAGGACATCCCTACATGCTTTATGATTCTTAGACTGAGTAGGGTTGCTTGCGATTAAATTTGAAAGCACCATCTTGCCCTTGTGCTTATTTCTAAGGGATCCAGCAATCCCGTGTGCTTATTTCTAAGGGATCCAGCAATCCCGTGTGCTTATTTCTAAGGGATTCTGTAATCCCATGTGCTTGTTTCTAAGGGATTCTGTAATCTCTGGTCCATTTGAATCTTGAAGCCCTGCCTTCTGAACTGGCTACAGCCGTGGGGCTGGGCAGGGGTGTGGATGAGGCCACATGTGTCCAAGGACAGAGCAAACCCTTGAGGCAATGCAAGAGGGTAGGGTTTGGGGATCAAACTGGAGGTAGGAGAACCAGGGAAAGATAAACAGTCGCCAGCCTTTCTCTCTATTCTCCTGAGGGGGTGGACAGGCATTATTCTGCTGCTGTGGAGGAATCAGGAGTCTACTGGTCTTCATTTCCTCCGGATTCTCACCCCCAAAGGACTGTGGCAGAAAGCACTGTGGCAGCAAGGACTCAGTGTTGCAATGCCCGCGGCAGCTTCCAGTCTCTACTGGCTACGTTTTTCGGAATGCCAAATAAACTTTTTATTAATGCAGGTCCAGCATTTCAAATACTGACCAATGAATATCGAGCACTCTTTGGAGGGAGGTAGTCCCGTCTTGGTTGGGCTTCTCGTATACATTTTAAGTATCTTTTAAAGATGTGATAAAGATTCCATGAAGAAGATAAAATGGATTGGCTCCATTCAGAAAACTCTGAATGAAAGAGTGTAGCTATTTGTACACATGTGTAAAAAAATTTCTCCTTTTTTGCACCCTCCAGGCTCAAAGGGGTGGGGGGCAGCTTTCTACGGGGCCTTCTGCCCCTGGGTTTCTCCATCTCTAGCTGTTAGGGGGTGTGTGGGAGGATGGGGTCTGGGGGGTGCAAGAGGAGAGGGCTGGCTTTTTTAATGAAAGAATTTACTAATTGGTAGAAAATTCCAATTTTTCCCCCCCATTTCTCACCAGAGGTTTCTAACTTTCCTGCTGGTGGTGTCTGGGGCTGGGTATCAATGAGGTGGCCATGTTTCAGTGATGAGTGTCTTTTGAGAAAATCAAGCCGAGAAGTCTAACGATTTTGATGAACACAAGTATCCAAACAATTCTCGACATCAACAGACTCCTGACTCAGTCACCAGACAGACAGTTATTCAGAAATCCTTCTTCATGTTCCCTGGGGGTTTCTGCCCAGTGGTAATTTATTTGAGAAGAAGTCCATTCTGCTCAGGGACAAATAATGCCTGTAGTATTCTTGTAGGAGCATTTCTCATTGCAGCGATGGCACCGATTCTAAATCTGCATAGGTTGGTGTAGGGCTGCGACAGGAAGGTAAAGGTGGTCCACACTGACTTGTGATGCATCTCCAGCCTCCAGCTTGCCGTTGGGCTGTTGCGGGAGGGCTGGAGGAGGTGGCCCAGACAGCGAGGGCTGGGGGAGGAGGAAGAGGCCCGGTGAGGGCCCCATGTGTGCAGAGAGGCCTGGAAGCAGGAGTGAGCACAGTGATTTGAGGGAAGCGCACGGGGTTCTTTGGGACCTGCAGGGGCGTGGTGGGAGAGCAAACTCGAAGGGCCCCCTTCACGAAACCCCTTGACTGCTGTGGGGAGTAGTCTGAGCTTCCTCTCTGTCAGTGGGATACCATTCACAGATTTTATAGAGGAATAGCTATTTACCAGGCACGGAGAGGAGAAATTGCTGTGAGGCATAGCCATCAGGGGCATCTTCTTGATGGAGGGAGGAATGACATCGCACTTCGAAGAACAGGTAGAAGAAAAGGAAAACGCTTCGTTGATGCCCGAGCAGGGGGTGTCCACTGTTTAAAGATGGAGGCTGGCAGAAAAGAGGAGACAAGGCTCTCTGGCTGGTCGCACGGCCATCGATGTCACCGCCTCAGTCCCGTGGGGACAAGTGTAAGAGGGCGCGGTGCAGGGAACGGGTCACAGTGTGGTGGGGTGTCCTAGAGGTGGGACCGTGACTGGGGTTCAGAATGAACTGAGACCCCCAGTGAGGCTGTGTTGTCTCCTCCCAGCTTGAGGACCAGCATCGGACATTCCAGGGTTCCAGAGCAGTCCTTTAAGGGTGTATGTGAATTTAAGAAGTATCTAGCACCTAATTTGTGCAAGCACTGAGCTATGTCTTGGCCACTGAAGTGGGCTCTGTTGTCTCACCCAGGCACCTGATTTGCCTACTATTTTTGCTTTTCTCTTCTAAAAGACGGTTCCCTACAGGGAGTGAAAATGGGAGTAGTTTTCTTGGACTCCGTTCATTTACAGCTACTTCTTGATCCCACCAGGCCTGATAAATGCCATGGACTCATTCTAAGAAATCAGAACCCTTGGCCATCAACATGAATTTTACTGCTTGGGTTGAATTTGCTCTGGAGCAGATAGTTAGCTTTGCTGGAAGTCATTTCTGCCCTTTGTAGGCCTAGCCTGTTAGGGGATGGGAGCCTTTCTTTTTTCGGTGTGAGGAAAAGCAGTCACGAACACACCAGGCTCCAAGTAAAAGGAATTTTACCAATTCATGGGACTGCCCACACTTCCAACAATTATGGAAAATTAACGAATTCAGCCAGTAAATACTATGCAATGTACGTGTACTGTACCAGGGAGAGAGAAAGGAAGAAAACCAACATGGCAGCCGCTTTACTGGACTTTATAGTAAGTGAGGAAGGAAAAGCAGGTAAACAGTTTAGCAGTTAATCGCAGCTTTTACTTATTTGTGCTATTATTTTCAAGAGTCCTGGCCTGAGCTTTGATTACGGCCCTGCCTCTGCTGTGGGCTAGTTGTGTGGTTGACTCCTTCTGAGAGAGAAACATTTTTAAGCAATAAAATCTTGTCAAAACATAGGCAGAACAAAGAGCCCAGTGGTTTCATATGACTGAGCAGACTCGGCCAGATTTAAAGCATCTTGGCAGGTAGGGTCCCTGCGTTTGAAGAACTTCTAGTTCATTTTTTAGGATAAAGCTATGCTTCATAGACTGCTTTGATGAGCAAAGAACTTTTCTTCCCACCTGTTGTTTGGATGTGACAGCGCGACACCAAACGGTGTCGCCCGGACTCAGGTCCTGTGTTTGGTCCTTGACGTGCTTTGCAGACCCCCAGCAGTCGCGGAGCTGCTGCGTCCCTGGTGCGCCCAGGGGCTGGCCAGTCTGGCCCTCCCTCCCTCTGTGTCCCACCGGGATTGCAAGAGTGGCGTTTCTGGTCAGGCTGGAGGTGTGTGGAAGTCGGCAGAGTGCCTGTGTCCCCTGGGTCAGCTGGAGCTCCTGCTGTAATTTCATCCCGCAAAGCAACACACCCCATCTGAAAGAGAGAGAGAGATCTAATTAAGTGTAGCAGCCTTTGGTATTTGCTTAAAATGCTAAATGAGAGACCCAGGTTCTGAAGAGCAGGTTCTCGGGGAGATTTTGAAATTGAAGCTGCAGCCCTTTCTCCTCGCGCTTGGTTTGGCGGATTTCCAAAGCATCGAGGCCAGCAACTGAGGGACTGAAATATAATCAGTGGCGATACATTTGCACCACATGAAACATTCTCTGCCTCCAGAGCCTCCAGTGGTTGTGGGAACGGCACACCGGCCACAGCTCTTGGCTGCTGGACTCTGCAGGGAGGGAAGATTGGATCACAATGGTAAGAAACTCCAGAGTTTTCTGTAGACCTGGTTTGTGACCCGGGAAGGCTTACCTGGCATTTGCCTGTGACAATGGCTGTGGGTAGCGTGAGGCTGAACTTGAGCTCTGGGGCACTGTCAGCTTTTTACTAGGAAGGGCAGGGTGCTTTTGGTGCTTTGGCACCAAAGCACCGACTTGTGAAAAATGATTCCTTCATGTCAGGAGCCTTGTAATTAATAAGGACCGTTTGCTGGGCTGTGCCAGGGAAGGACAGTCCCACGGTGACCTCAAATGTGAGCCCTGATTAATGCAGCCTCTGATGTGTGCTCTTCCTCTGAAGGCAATTGTAATATCCAGGAGGCTGCCTCCAAGAAATAATTGCCTGCTTTCTTGATATTTTCACGCGGGGGTACAAACCCATTCATATGGAAGCAGCTCTTTTTCCTGAGGAGTGAATTGTCACAATCCTGTGAGTGTCACTGTTGATCGGAGGTGTCTGCACATTAACCACGACTAGAGCAAACTTCTAAGTGATTGTTTTTTCTTTCCTTCAAAACTGTCATTTGCGGACAGTGACCAAAGGGGCCCAGGTTCTAAAAGAAAGTGTAAGTGACTTTGTTTTGCGGAAGTTCGTTTGATTTGCCCTAGCAGAGCAAACATTGTCAGGGGGAGGAATGCCTTCCTGGAAGCATGAGGTCTCTGGATGAGGAGTGGGGTTGGTCACGGGGCGGGGGGGGTCGGGGTCGGTGCGCTGAGCCCGGGGCCCGCAGCGGACCAGTAGAGCTGTCACACGTTTCCTTTAAGGAATCCAGGGATGAAAGACATGGGTAATAATAAAATTATATAACATTTAGGAGAAAATATAACCTATTACTGTATAGAGAGAATGCCTGAAATACACTTATTTGACTGCACAGCTGATGTGTGGGAAATGATTATTCCGTTTATAATCCAGATGAATGAAGAGAGTGCTGATGAGGGATATGGGAATTTTTAGAAGTAAGTCTGCCTCTCCAACAACTCAGAAAAGGGGACACTGGGAACCAGACTGATGAGAATATTTCATTTCACTTCCTGCCCTCATCATCCATCCTCGATCACTCACTCACGAGCAAACAGACCCTAGAAACAGAGCTGCAAAGCTCAGGGTCATCTTCCTCCGGGCTAGGATCTCTTCTAACCTGTGGGGAAGTCACATTAAAGACTCACCTATTTCTCCTTGACCAGCAGGGTGGGTAAATATCAACATACCCAGCATGAGGATTAAATGGGGCTCCTTAGTGCTTTAGAATATTTTGCCTCAATTCTTGAGACATAATAATTCTTTTCTTCTCTTTATTAGCCTGAGAACATTCCTTTAAGAATTAAAAAGGACCGGGCTGAAATGCAGATAGGGTTCCTACCAGCGCACTTGAAGCGTGGGCATAAACTGAATCATAGCAACAATCTTGTACAGTACTCAGGGAGACAACAAGGAGCCCGCCAGGGACTGAGTCACTTAAATGCAGTAACACAATCTAAGGAAAGTATGTAGACCTCTTTTAGGATTGCAAAAAAAAAAAAAAAAAAAAAAAAAGTTGGAAACATTACCCAGTTGTACATGAAAATGAAACCTTTAGTCTAATTGAGCTTTTCTGAACTGCAAACACTAAAATGATCACAGTTTTGTAGGGCAGACGTTCTAACCAGCTAGCTTTTGCAAAGGGAACTGTACTTACCTTTCCTTGTAGTGAGAACTCTGTCCAGAGAGCAGGGGGTTGAAAAACCGGTCTTTGATGGTAAGGGGAGTGAATCTATAGGTTAGATTTTCATGAAGTATCTTCCATGATGAAAAGGAAACCATCATGTTTCTCATCTGATGCGATCAGTTATCTTACTTATCCAAGAGAAAAGATGGTCACTGTGTTTTAAACCCTCCTTATTAGAGTCAGGAGCATGTCAGGACTTGCAGGGTGTCCTACCAAGTAAGTCAGCCTGCTGTGGGCTCTGGCCTCAGATTGCCTGTTTTCATTTTATTTACAGATCGAAAGAAAATACAAAGAGTTAGGGGCACCTGGGTGGCTCAGTCGTTAAGTGTCTGCCTTCGGCTCCGGTCATGATCCCAGGGTTCTGGGATCGAGCCCTGCATCGGGCTCCCTGCTCCACAAGAAGCCTGCTTCTTCCTCTCCCGCTCCCCCTGCTTGTGTTCCCTCTCTCACTGTGTCTCTCTCTGTCAAATAAATAAAATCTTAAAAAAAAAAAAGGAAAATACAAAGAGTTAAATCCATCCCACATAATTGTAAATAAGTTTAAGTTATTTCAAAGCAATGGAAATGTGTGAATGTTTTCAAGGAATATTTTACAAATATCGAGGACATATGTGCTATGTGCCAAGTGTTTTAAGTACTTTAATAATCCTCATCCTTCCTTTTAAGCAGATATTATTATTATTACCACTGTACTGAGGTAAGGTACAGAGAAGTTAAGTACTTTCCTAAAAACACACAGGTAGTAAAAAGTAGTGCAAGGGTAAGAACAATTACAAGACCCTTACTTATTTTTTTTTAAAGATTTATTTATTTATTTTAGAGAGAGAGCACATGAGCAGTAAGGGCAGAGGGAGAAGGAGAGAGAATCTGAAGCAGACTGTGTGCTGAGCGTGGAGCCTGACGTAGGGCTCCATCCCACAACCCTGAGATTAGGACCCGAGCCAAAACCAAGAGTTGGATGCTCAACCAGCTGAGCTCCCCACCCCCCCCCTCCACGCACAACTCAAGGCCCTTACTTCCTAAGCCACCTCATCCTACAAACTTTTCAGGTATGGTGGAAGGTGAGCCAGGCCAACCCTTCGATGACCCAACCTCTAAAGCTTCAAATAATCTTCGGCATTTCTCTTTCTTCCTCATATCCAATCTGCTCCCAAGACACATCTGTTCTTTCTTGGTGTCCTCTGTTTGGCTTTCTTGTCATTTGCGTACCAACACCATAATTCTTACGTTCCCACTATGGCCAGTTTCCCTTAAACAGTTCCCTTAATCTGGGAGAGAGTCTAACGCTATAGAAAGAGGGTTTAAATGCACTCAGACCTAGAGTTAAATTTCTGCATTACCCACCTGTTTGTGTGGATTTGAACAGTAAGTTTTTAAACTCTTTAACAATTAGTGTTCTATAACAATTGAACAATTATATACATTACACAGTGCTCATCACGATGCTTAGTTTTTTTCTTAAAAAAATGGATTTCATATTTTGCTTTAGATATGCCAAGCACCCATCTTTTATATTGCACACTTAAAACTAATATAACACTGTGTAATAATTAGTGTTCTTACTTGAAAGGGGGACGAGAGAGTCTTACCTCTGCTGGGTCATGGTGATAATTGCATTAATGTTTGTGTAAAGTCAGAGGTCTGATAAGGCTAAAGATCATAGTGGAGAGATGAATTGGAAGGAAGCTTTTGAAACTATTGAGGTACAAGATGATCAGGATTTCAGTTAGGATGGTGGGGAGAAAATGAGAAAGCATCAAAGTAGGAGGACAGGTGCATGAACAGTTCACCTGCGCTGGCCACTGATTTAGATGTGACCGTGAAAAAGGAAAACACAGACTCACACCTGAAGCAACTAACTCAAGAAGAGTGAGGAAGAGTCACCTGACTGTAGATACTACGTCACCTGGTAGTCATACCAGAGTAGGTTGTGTATGTTGTTGAATGAATAAAAAAAGACACACATCAAGGAAGAAAAAGTGTGGGTTTTATAGCCTGTCACCCAAGTCCAGTAAGGTATTTAGAGGTGAGTGACAACATAGTGTGTTCTGGGATGAATGTGGAGGCTCAAGATGCTAAGTGGCCTTTTGATTATGTTCCTGAAGAGAAGAAGGTGGATTCAGAGGGTCAGGGGATGTGCCTATACCCATATATATATCCGAAGGTTTTGGAAGTTTGAAGGTGACGTTAGAAGGCAAATTGGAGATAGCCAGAAATGACTAATGACTTCAGGCAGTAAAGTCATTGATAACTGATTACCTGGAGTCACATTGATAAGATGAATGGAAAGATGTGGAAGAAAATGAGTGGATAATGAAGCCCCTCCCCTCAAAAAAAAAAGGCACACAGAATAAAAGTATTTTATTAATTAGAATAGGTAGGGTACTAATTGTCAGGAAGGGGGTTATTTTGATGGCAAATTTTAGGGAATTGAATGTGTCAGTTGACTTGGAGTCTCTCCTTGAAGAGTATGTCAGGAGCATTAAAAATTATAAATTGCACTACCAGTAATATAATGAAGATGAATCGTTTCTCTTGTTCTTTCTGTGGTCTTCTGTGAAGGAGTTGCATTCAATGAGCTCAAGGAAGTGCAAAGCTGAAAATAAGCAAATGTGAACTTGGTTCAGATTTCATCCCGTTGGTCAGCCTTATGAGTCCAGATGATTCATGATGGATGCTGGACAGGTCCCATTTGGCGAGAAGACACAAGAGCAGGTGTATATGGGATGATGGATAAAATACCATTGAAGTTGTTGCTGATCAAGCCTAATGTTGATTGTAAAATCAATGTGATAGATGAAAGAATAAAGAAACTAATTAGACTAATTAGCTGGATAACCTAGAAATTAAATAGGTTCCAGGGAAGAGATGCTCCATGGGGAGATGCTCAGAAGATTACGGGAGATGCTCAAATGGGATAGTTCAGGTTGTTAGCCTTAACTGCAACTTTAAATAGTCTCCTGTAAATGTGGACACGGGAATAGCATTAAAATCCTCCAATTTATATCAAATCCTGGCTGTATCCAGTACTTCTGGTTGAGCTTATGATAGGCAGGTTCAGCCTCCCCACTGTCTGATTCTCTTGCTTCTGCACTTCTCATCGGCATTCCCAGATGCCTGTTAGTGTTTGTCCCTCATCTCTTACTTCCCATCTTACTCTTGGGATTTAGCAATCCAATGTATGGATTATCTGCCCAGACATCTTGGGCCCCTGAGGATTTTGGGGTCTATGAAGGGCCCAGACTCCCCAAAACCCACCACCCTGAGTCAGCCCCCCTTGTCATGGCCCAACCCAGAAGGGCAAGCTTATTTGGAGGCATTTGGTGTTTGGATTCTGAAATTTGCTGTGTTTGGATTTAAAGCTTGTTTTATAAAATTACTTGGATTGATTTCCTTATTTGGTTAGTTACTGTGTTTTTTTTTGTTTGTTTGTTTCAGTAGGGAAATCAAAATATAGGAAAGCATGTATAGAAATGTTTTAAGAAATAGGTAAAGTCTCTGATAGAGAGAAAGGGGAGAACTCACACCAGTATATACTTAATCAGTCTCACTTTTTAAGTAACTATTATTCTGTATCTATATGATTTTAATGTTTCCGAATGACACTATGGCTGATGAATCAATTCATGGAATGTGTGGCTCATCGGCTTCAGTGTTTCTCAAGGGCAGGCTATATTGTCATATGTTGCTACACCTAAGATTTGCCCAGTTTGTGTTTACTTAGCATAAAGATTCTTTGTAAAACTATGTTTATAATGTATGTGTAATGACACTGAATAAGATGAATAGAATTTACCCAGTCTGGGACTTAGAATTGCCTGGTAGGTTTGGGTGAAAATGCCTTGACATGGAGTGGATGAATTTTTTAAGATGGACTGAATTGGTTCTGGGATTATATATGTTTCCTCTCCCCAGTTTTCTCCTTCTTCTGCTTAGAGTATTGATTTACTTAATAAACGGGTTTTAAGTAAAAATGTTTACTCAGGTATAACTTCTGAACGGAAAAAGTGCATAAATCATAGAGTACAATGCACGTTTATGCAAAATGAACACAGTCTTGTAATTAGCACCCATTCAAAGAATAGACCATCACTGGCACTGGAAGCACCTTCATCCAGCCTTTCATGATCCTGACTTACAGCCCCTAAATCAAGTTTTACTTATTTTTAAGCTTTATATACTCTCCTTCCTTTTTATTTTTTAAAAAGAAGCAAATAATCCCATTTATGTAAACTTCTCTCAGTAGATCTCTGTGCGTGGGTAGGGATAGAGAGGAATATGCTCACCACACTTAACAGTGGGGGATAATTCCAAATTTTCTTCTTCATTCTTTTTCTTATTTGAACAGTGTTCTTTATAAAAATGAGTGTATGCCATTTACAGAAAATATGTACTCAGTTTTTAAAAGAAACTATGATGCCTCAAAGTAAGCCTTTGAAATGTTTTATGGGGGCATTGGCCAGGATATTTTTCAAGTCACCTGAAGGGCAAGTCTACATGATGCTTTCTGTGGTCCCATCAGAAGTTTTTTGAATGTCAGCAAGAGGCAAAACCCTTCTCTCTTGCTTCACACTGAAGTTTAAGGGAGAGCTGTTACAAGTACTAGAAACAGTTGTAAATAGCAAAGATTAAAATTTGTTGCAAGTTAACTATCAGTACATCTTTGCAAAAATAAGTCTAATCAGAAATAATAGTCTTGCTAGCACTTTCACATTGAGATACAGCTGATGTTTTAACTTTAGCCGAGTTGCCATGAACAAGTGTAATTTCCCGCGGGCCCCAGAGGAAGGTGAGTTTGATGGCCCCCCTGCCTTACGTGGCCAACCATGACCCCTGGGAAAATGATGTCTGCCTGACCCATTTTTTCTCAAAGCTTCCTATTACTTTCAAATGTGTCAAAGTAATATACCCTTATGCACTCTAAAGTCAGGAAATATAAATTCTGGTTTTATCTCAGGGGAAGACAGAACAGAGCAGTGACCCCAAATCTACAGGTAGCCTGACATGTGACTGAGAAAACTGAGACAAATACACTTTTCTTTGTTGATTACTGATTTGACTTCCTTGATGGTTATTGGTCTGTTCAAGTTTTCTAGTTCTTCCTGTTTCAGTTTTGGTAGTTTATATGTTTCTAGGAATTTATCCATTTCTTGCATATTGTTCAGTTTGGTGGCATACAGTTTTTCATTATTCTCTTATAATTGCTTGTATTTCTCTGGTGTTGCTCCTCTCTCATTTGTGATGTTATATATTTGGGTCCTTTCTCTTTTCTCTTTGATAAGTCTGGCTAGAGGTTTATCAATTTTATTAATTTTTTTCAAAGAACCAGGTCCTGGTTTCACTGATCTATTTTATTATGGCTTTTGTTTCCATATCATTTATTCCTGCTCTAACCTTTACTATTTCCTTCCTTCTGCTGGTTTTGGGTTTTGTTTGTTGTTCTTTTTCTAGCTCCTTTAGGTGTAAGGTTAGGTTGTTTTTTCTGAGGTTTTTCATGCTTCTCCAGGTAGGCCTTTATTGCCATATGCTTCCCTCTTAGGATCAATTTTGTTGCAGCCCAAAGCTTTTGTACCATTATGTTTTCATTTTCATTTATTCTTTAACTTCCATGTATTTGTGGTTTTTCCATCGTATTGTGGTCAGAAAAGGTGCATGGTATGACTTCAGTCTTTTTCTATTTGTTGAGGGCTCTTTTGTGACCTAATATGTGATCTGTTCTGGAGAATATTCTGTGTGCACTTGAAAAGAATGTGTATTCTGCTGTTTTAGGATGGAATGTTCTGAATATATCTGTTAAATCCATGTGGCCCAGTATGTCATTCAAAGCCACTGTTTCCTTGTTGGTTTTCTGTTTAGATGATCTCTCCAGTGATGAATATGGTGCAAAAGTTCTCAATAAAATACTAGCAAACTGAATCCAACTATACACTAAAAAAAAAAAAAAAAATTGTGTACCACAATCGAGTGGGATTTATTCCTGGGTTGCAAGGGTGGTTCATTATTCACAAATCAATCAATGTGATACATCACATTAACAAAAGAGAAGATCAGAACCATATGATCATTTAATAGATGCAGAAAAAGCATTGGACAAAATGCAACATCCATTCATGATAAAAACCCTCAACAAAGTAGGTTTAGAGGGAACATGACTCAACATAATGAAGGCCATATGTGAAAAACCCACAGCTAATATCACCCTAAATGGGGAAGAATTGAGAGCTTTTCCGCTATGGTCAGGAACAAGACAGGAATGTCCACTGTCACTACTTTTATTCAAAATAGTACTGGAAGATCTAGCCACAGCAATAAGACAACAGAAAGAAATAAAGAGCATCCAAACTGGCAAGGAAAATAAAGTAAAACTTTCACTATTTGAGGATGACATGATACTATATATAGAAAACCCTAAAGGCTCCACCAAAAAACTGCTAGAACGTATACACGAATTCAATAAAGTCACAGGATACAAAATCACTGTACAGAAATCTGTTGCATTTGTTTACACGAGTAATGAAGCAGCAGAAAGAGCAATTAAGGAATCAATCCCACTTATAATTGCACCAAAACCCATACGGTACCTAGGAGTAAACCTAACCAAAGAGGTGAAAGACCTATGTTTGAAAACTATAAAACACTGATAAAAGAAATTGAAGAGGACACAAAGAAATGAAAGATATACCATGCTCATGGATTGGAAGAACCAATATTGTTAAAATGTCTACACTACTCAAAGCAATCTACACATTTAGTGCAATCCCTATCGAAATACTGCCAGCATTTTTAACAGAGCTAGAACATATAGTCCTAAAATGTGTATGGAATCACAAAAGACTCCAAATAGCCAAAGCAAGCTTGCAAAAGAAAAATAAAGCTGAAAGCATCACAGTTCCAGAATTCACTTGTATTACAAAGTTGTAGTAATCAAGACAGTATGGTACTGGCACAAACATAGACACATAGATCAATGGAACAGAATAGAAACCCCAGAAATGAGCCCACAATCGTATGGTCAGTTAATCTTCATCAAAGCAGGAGAGAATATCCAATGGAAAAAAAGACAGTCTCTTCAACAAATGGTGTTGGGAAAACTGGACAGCCACATGCAAAAAATGAAACTGGACCATTTTCTTATACTATACACAAAAATAAATTGAAAATGGATGAAAGACCTAAATGTGAGACCTGAAACCATAAAAATCCCAGAAGAGAACACAAGCAGTAACTTCCTTGATATTGGCTGTAGGAACTTCTTTCTAGAAATGTCTCCTGAGGCAAGGGAAATCAAAGCAAAAATAAACTCTTGGGACTATATCAAGATAAAAAGCTTGTGCACAGCTAAGGAAACAATCAGCTAAACTAAGGGCAATCTACAGAATGGGAGAAGATATTTGCAAATGACATATCTGACAAAGGGTTAGTGTCTAAAATCTATAAAGAACTTATAAAACTCAACACCCAAAAAATGAATAATTCAATTAAAAAATGGGCAGAAGACATGAATAGACATTTTTCCAAAGAAGACATCCAGATGGCCAACAGACACATGAAAAGATGCTCAATATCACTTATGATCAGGGAAATAAATCAAAACTATAATATCACCTCACACCTGTCATAATGGCTAAAATCAACAACACAAGAAACAACAGGTATTGAAGGAGGCGGAGAAAGGGTAATCCTCTTATACTGTTGATGGGAATGCAAACTGGTGCAGTTACTCTGGAAAACAATATGGAGGTTCCTCAAAAAGTTAAACACAGAGCCACCCTACAACCCAACAATTGCACTCCTAGATATTTAGACTACAAGAACACTAATTCAAAGGGATACACGCACCTTGATCTTCATAACAGCATTATCTACAATAGCTAAGTATGGAGGCAGCCCAAGTGTCCATCGATAGACGAATGTTTAAAGATGTGATATAGATACACAATGGAATATTACTCAGCCATAAAACAGAATGAAATCTTGCCGTTTGTAACAACATGGATGGAACTAGAGAGTATTATGCTAAGTGAAATAAGTCAGAGAAAGACAAATACCATATCGTGTCACTCATATGTGGAACTTAAGAAAAACAAAAGGGGAAAAGGGTGGGGGGAAAAAGAGAGAGACAAACCAAGAAACAGACTCTTAACTATAGAGAGCTGCTGGTCACCAGAGGGATTGTGGGTGGGGGGATGGGGGAACTAGGCGATGGGGATTAAGGAGCGCACTTGTGATGAGCACCAGGTGATGTATGGAAGTGTTGAATCACTATATTGTACACCTGAAACTAATAGTACACTCTTAACTAACTGGAATTTAAATAAAAACTTAAAAAAAAGAATAAACGCAATTAAAATTTGTTTTTCTTTTTGATTACAAAAGTAACACATGGCAATTGAAAAAGATTCAAAACATGCTGAAAATGAAAGAAGAGAAGCACAGTCATTCAGGGCTAATACCTGTGGGTTATATACACGTAATTCTTGCCTTTCTTATATGCGTACATATTCTTGCACTCATATATACACACCAATGCATATAATTTTTACTAAAGGCAGTAGGATAAGTCTTTCTTTAATTATATATTCACAATATCTTGCATGTTGCTTCATAGCACTCATCACTATTTTAAATTATTTATACTATTATTTGATTAACGTCTACTTCCTCAACAGACCGTAAACCCCCATGAATAGGAACCATGTTTCCCATCCTAATTTTGATGGCTAGAGCAGTGCCTGCCATATTAAATATGTGCTGAAAGAACAAAAAACCAAATAGTGTTTCACTTAGGTTCACAAGTAAATATTCATCTCTGAATATTATTCACAAACATGCTATTTAGGTTTTTTTTTTTTTTTACTTAATTTATTGTGGCCATGATTCTGTGCCAAAACATGTAACTCTCTGTCATCATTTGGACGTGGATGTTATTTCCAGTCTTCCTGCAAAATTATTGTTTATAATATGCTGAGTGAGCATTTTTGTGCATTCAAGTTTAAGCAATTGCCAGTCCAGTTCTTTTGCTCTTTCACTATACAACATCAAGGGGATAAATGACCTAATTTTAAAAGTGTTAAGTAGCGTAATGGACAGAGCAGTGGAAGGAAGCAGAGGGAGGAAGAAAGATGGGAGAGTGTTTTCAGAACGAATATACGGGCATACTTCATTTTATTGTGCTTTGCAGATATTGCCCTCTAAAAATTTTTTTTTTAATTTTTATAAATTGAAGGGTTGTGACAGCCCTGCTTCAAGCAAATCTTTTTTTACACCAGCATTTGCTGACTTTATGTCCTCTGTCACATTTTGGTAATTCTCGCAATATTTCAAACTTTTTCGTTATTACTATATTTATTGTGATCTGGAATCTGCGATTACAACTGGCTAAAAGCTCAGAGGATGGTTGGCATGTTTTAACGATGAAGTATTTTTATTTTATTTTATTTTATTTTATGATGTTATGTTAATCACCATACATTACACCATTAGTTTTTGATGCAGTGTTCCATGATTCATTGTTTTCATATAACACCCAGTGCTTCATGCAGTATGTGCCCTCCTTAATACACAATGAAGTATTTTAAAATTAAGGTATGTACATTGTGTTTTTAGACATCATACTAGTGCACACTTAATAGAGTACAGTTAGAGTGTAAGCATAACTTTCATATGCCCTGAGAAACCAAAAAAATCATTTGACTTGCTTTATGGCGATACTCACTTTACTGCGGTAGTCTGAAACCCCACCTGTAATATCTCCGGGTTTGCCTATTGTGTTCTGTGCTGAGTCTGTGGACTGAAAGAGGGCTGGAAGTAGAGGAAAAGAAGAATGTGGAGGAATCCAGCAAGGCACTATCTCACCTCCCTGGTAGTTAAATCTGCAACCAAATTCTGAATTATGAGAGCTTAGGCCACCTTGTAGGGCAAGGAGCCCCTATCCACCTTTGCTCATCGTAGGGTCCAGCTGGCCCTTAGAATTGGTCAGATATATAGACTTTGTAGTCTGCCCGATCAGGGTTACTATACAGTCAGCCTCAGGCTGTATTTCTGTTTCACAGTGTCTACTCCATCACCATTCTCCTGTTTATCTCTGATGACTTCTCTCTGAGTTCATTCATTAACATATTTTTACATAAGACTGTCCCTCACTGAGTACTTTCCCAGATGGTAGCCTCAGCCCAGTGACTGAGATGTGTGTGAGCATCTGATGTCACACCCCTATGGCCTTTCCCATTGTGGACCTTGATTCAAGCAGCCATGTCCAGGGGCCAGGTTGTGTGGTCCAACTCCCCCTGCACACAAGAAGTGTGGAGAGTGTCCTGAGAAGGGTTAGCATCAGTACCAATAGGAAGGATGACGTACCTGCTGAGAACAACATACCCACACGGAAGCCGGCATTATACACACCCTCTTTGTGTGCACTCTCCTCCTGTAGATAATCCCTTATCCTGCTCCTACTAGTGTGCAATTAATATAAACACCACCACACTCTCTCTGACTGGAGATTACTCCAGTGGACCACACATACTTAGTGCATCCAGAGGAGAATTTAGGGACCTTTAAAAAAGTTTCTTGTTACTGTCAGATTCCCTAACCAAGGACACCTAACCAAGAACGCTTCAAAACCTTTGCATTCCTCCTCACTATTTTGCAATCAGTGGACTAAGTGATAAACTCCCCTAAAAGGTAAAAAATGTAAACAAACAAACAAAAAATGGGAAGGGAAGAGACAAGTCCAATTTTAAAGAGTCTTTCATTTTTAAAATGAAGAAAGAGGTGGGAGCCTGGGTGGCTTAGTTGGTTAAGCATCTGCCTTCGGCTCAGGTCATGATCCTGGGGTGCTGGGAGTCAGTGGGGAGTCTGCTTCTCCCTCTTCTCCTCTCCCCTGCTCATGCTCTCTCACTCTCTCTCTCAAATAGATAATAAATAAATCTTAAAAAAATAAAAAAATAAATAAAATGAAGAAAGGGGTAGTAATACTTCTCCACGATAGCACCTTTTATAGGGTTACGGGTCTGGGAGCTTCTATAGTAGCCTAGTGTAGAGCACGGACTCAGATTTGATGGATGACCTTGAACAAGTTGCTTAACTTCTCTGCACCCCAGTTTCACTGTAACCATAACCACCTCAAAGGGGAATTGGGAATTATTAAATGAGTGAATATTTGCAAAGCACTCAAGAGTAGCAGACCACAGTAAGTACTTACATAGATGTTGGTCAACTACCTAATTCTTACAGAGCGGAGAGGAGGGTAAATGACTAGGAGGAGTCATTCTAGAGAATTATCGAATGGAGGTGAGGGAAGGGTTTGGGGGCATCTCTGATTGCTAGTGGTCCAGGCAGAAGACCCCATCCTTGGTAGGCCATATGGAGGCAGTGACATGGGGTTCAGTTTTCAGGGCTCCTACTTTTGTATCCTGCTACCCCTCTCTTGCCTTGTCCAAACATACATTTTCCGATAGTTTATCTTCACAACCCAATGAAGCTTCTCTTCTTTGTTCTTTTAAATTCCTGGACTAATTTTTGCAAAGATTATTAGAATAGATACTAAATGTAGTAGAAATATATGACCATGTTGTGGTGGGTAGAACATGGTACAACCTCCTGTGGTCCAAACTTACAGTTCTTCTTCTTAGAGAAGTGTTTTCTCCAAAGGCTGGACACTGTACCGATGACAAGACGTATGGCCAATGAGGACTGAAAACAAATCGTACCTGAACTTGCATCTAAATCCCCACTCCCGCCAAGGTGCACGTGTTCTAAAAACACGAGTCAATAAACATTAAAGCTCTCTATAATCGGCTTCCATTTATAGACTAATTGTCTATAGTCAAAGTGTTACTTTGTTGTCTTGGTTTTCTTTTAGATAAAAAGCTTTCTCTGTGCACTTGAACTGTTGTCTTTAATAATTAATGTGGCTTCATTGTAAAGATATTTTTATAACCAAAAAAAAAAAAAAAAGGTGAATCCCTAAGTAGAAGGATCAGTAGAACAATTACACATTAAAACTGTTGCTAATGGAGATCTTGATAGGAAATGACCTTACCAGTTAAACATTTATGACCAACATGTGGGCTTTGGAGGTAACACGATGGAAATTGCAATTCATTATTTAACAGGGTAAAAAAGATGGCATGATTGTCCATGTTTGAAAGCAGAATGAATGCCGTTCACATGATCAAAGGACAGAAAATAAAGGACAAGTAAATGGGATTATTTTACTTAGAAAATGGAAGAGCAAGGGGGCAATTTAAAATGTGTTGGAGTGCATGAAGGACTGATCTAACAGAAGCTAGTGGTCAAGTCTCCATTTCTACCATGGAGGCAAAGAATGGATGGAGTTTTAAGCTGCATTGGGGGATTTGGGTAAGATGCAAGGATACTTTCTGACAAGGAGAGCTCCAAGATACTCCTAGTGGGTTTTGAAAGTTGTCAGTCATCATGTTTATTGAGGGTCTACTGTGTGCAGATAATTGTACTTGTTGGGGAGTGAGAACTTCTGTCCCCTTCCAGGTCCTTCTGGCCAGACTAAGAATCAAATTGACATGAGACAGACTAACAGGAGAAAATAAAATTTAATAGTGTACATGTGGGGAATCCACACAGACGTGGAAATTCCAAAGCCAGGCAAAATGAGGTGTATATCATTCTGAACTAAGGAGAAAGCGGGGAGGGGTCTGGGTCTTCAAAGGGAAGGAATGCAATCCTCAGGAAGAATGAAGAAGAGTAAGTGTTTGGTAAACATGTTTGCTGCCACTCAGACTCAATGGGACAAGGAGAGGACTTTGATCCAAGTAGCCTTGCTAGGTTTCTTCCTGTCTACCATACCTCGTTCATATCATAATGTGGTTATCTATGATGATGGCTCTCTTCCTAGAGCAGATGCTCCATCTAAATTCACTTTTTTCTAAGGTTTATTTATTTTTTGAGAGGGAGAGAGAGAGAGAGAGAGAAAGAGAGAGGGAGAGAGAGAGAATCCTCCAGGAGGCGCCATGCTGAGTATGGAGCCCAACATGGGGCTCCATCACAGGACCCCGAGATCATGACCTGAGCTGAAACCAAAAGCTGGTTGCTCAACCAGCCACCCAGATGCCCCTATCTAAATTCTTTTTAAGTGGTTGTGGGGGATGTCAAGAGCTTTCTCTGAACCTGCTGGGTCTTGATTGCTTTTAACTCAAAATAATCTTTGTGCCAAAGTGGCCCATTTTGAGGTGGCCTCCCCTTGACCTTTACATCATTATTAATGGAGTTCTTTGCTTTTTGGTTTTCTTCTCTAGTACTTTTTAAAAATAGGTCACAGCCCTACCTTTCTGGGCTGGCCTCTGTGAGGTTTACCTTAAGACATAGAGTGGTGGTAGATGATACCTCTAAGTAACTTCAGTCTTAGGTATCAAGGGTAGAAGAGATCTAAAAGCAAATCCATTGATTGTCATTATTTGTGGCCATTATGTCCTATAAAGTCACCACAAATGTTGAATTAGTGAATATTGACCTAATGTTCCTCCTAGAGGAAATGCAAGGTTAGGTTCCTACAAACTTCTGGTCCCAGTATTTTCTTCAACCAATCAATACATAACTTTGGTCTATGTGTGATTCTTTTTAAAGACACCTTTTTAAATATATATTGTTGATTCGTTAACATTGGACTCATAGCCAACTATACTATAACTCATGCCTGAACCAAGCTCATTTAACACACATATTTGGCCCATAAGGCCCATCACAGCCTTCTTGTGCTCAAGAAAGCCAGAAAGCACTTCAACACTATGCTTGGGGTGGGGGTGAGGGGGTGTTGAACAGTGAAATCACCAACGAAATCACAAAAATGAAAGAAGAAAACCCCCACAAAAAGTCACAGCACTGAAGAGACCATGAAGAAGGACACTTCTTTACGGTATGAAAGCCGCAACAAGATGGCAGAGCATCTGCTCGTTCAGCCTCAGCTGGGACCGTGTGCGTCGGGCGACTCAGTTTTCACCCCCCTGTGAGTGACTGAGAAAGCCCTGCAAGTAGTGATACAAATAAATTTTAGCAAGTAGGCAAAATTTGCAGATATGGAAACTGTGAATAATGAGGATCAGCCCTACTCTGTATCTTGTGTGTCTTTTCTCCCGGCAATGATCTGCATTTCAATATAAAGTTTCCTATTATGAAGCTGGATAAAAAGAGGAAGCGAAGTCTGAGTGGACAATACCTGTTGAGAATGGATATATGTCTCAGGACACCACCCGTATGCTGACAGCTCCCACGTCTCCATCCCCACACCCAGCCTCTCCATGACCTCCAGGCTCATAGATCCCTTGGCCTCCTCCTCTTGGAGGCCCCCTAGGCCTATCACACCTGCTATGTCTAAAACTGGTGTCTCGATCACCTCCCCTTTCCCAGCCTTGCTCCCGCCACAGTAAATAGCAACGCTGTCTCTTCCATAGCTCAGGCTGGGACTCTTAGAGTAATCCTTGACACTTCTCTTGTTTCTCCTCTCCACGCCCAGTTCATCAGCAGCTCAACATTCCCAAGGCATCACAATCCGGCCACCACCCACTGTTTCCATGT
Source organism: Zalophus californianus (assembly GCF_009762305.2). Classification (NCBI taxonomy): domain Eukaryota; kingdom Metazoa; phylum Chordata; class Mammalia; order Carnivora; family Otariidae; genus Zalophus; species Zalophus californianus. Next base: position 62,013,027 of record NC_045604.1, on the reverse strand, counting down.
CTCCACCGTGTCCACACCAGCATCACCTTGTGCCTGGACTACTGCCAGCAACTCCTAACTGGCCTCCTTGTGTCCAGAAGCTTCAGCAGCTCTTCTGCACAGAAGTCAGAATGATCACTCTGAAATGTACATCTAGCCCGTTGCATCTCAGCTCCAGACTGGCTGGTGACTTTCCGTCTCATTCACAGCTAAAGCCAGATATTTGACCAAGGGCTACAAGAGTCTACATCATCTAGCTTTCTTCCTCATTCTGTGGCCTCGTTTCCTATCACTCTCTCTCTCTTGCTTTCTCTGTGTCAGCCATGGTGACCTCCTTGCTGCTCCTCAGTTGGGATCATCACATACCTGTCTCAGGACCTTTGCATATGCTCTTCTTTCTGTCTGAGCAGATACCCCTCTAATATCCGCAGAATCTTCTTTTGAGGTCACTACTGCAACGTCGTCACAAAGCAAGCCTTCCTCCTTCCCCTTCACTACCACTGTCACTCTATCTTCTTACCCAGCTGTATTTTTTTTAAATGATGCTCATTACCATCTGACATCATACATATTTATTAGACTTGATTTTTTTTGGTATGATTCCCTCTCGTAAATATAAGCCCTCTCAGAGCAAAGACACTATTAGTTCATTCCCTTCTGTGCCAAGTACTTGGACCAGTACCTTGAAAATAGTGGGGCTCAGTAAGTATTTGTTGAATGAATGAATAAGTAAACGAATAAATATAGAATAATACCCTCAATATACTAACAAAAAAAATGTGAGGTGTGGAACAATATATTTAGATTGCTCCATTTACATAAAAAGGGGGGATGATACAAACATGTATGTGTATCTCTGTCCTGGGATGAAATGGAATTTCTGGGGCACAAACCAACTAAAAAATTGAAGAGAGCATCTTAAAACCCTTCTATGGAGCGTGAACTGTATTCTGTAGAAGGATCAGAGCTTCTGGGAACTAGTATGTGTTGCTCCATTCTTGTAAAAGAAGGGCTCTCACAGTTTCTTTTTGCTTTTTCTCTCCACTGTGTTGTGTATTTTTACAGCTCTTCTTTATTATAAGAAAAAAAGGATTGACATTTTGGGGTCATTTTGCTCCTTGCCATCTGCCACAGAAATTTTGACATGGGCACACTCTCAAGTTGGCAGCATGTAGAGTGAGGTTTTTTAATCTGAAAAATTCCAACTCTATCTCAATCCCAGTTTAAATGGCCATGTCTTCCTGGTGAAGTCTGCCTCTGTCTTTCTGGCCTCTCCTCCATCGCCAGTGCCTCTTCCCTTGTGGTTTTTCCATCTGAGTTTCCCGCACCAAAATCTAATTTAGAAAAATAGACAAAAGTGCCAAGGAGGGTGTCCTCCATCAGCCCGGTCCCTGCTCTGCTCTGGCCCTCCTGTGCTGCCCACCCATGGGACCCAGCCTGAAACACTCAACAGCCCACAAGGCTTTATGCCAGGGCGAGGTTTCCTGGGGTCGTCTTAGAAAAAGAGGAGAATTTAATTTGTTCCTGTGTGCCTGTGCATCCTGTGGATAAAGCTCTCAGAGATGCATCAGTTCTAAGCTTCAGGCTTGGAGGACAGATTTCTAAAGACATGGCTCCCACTGATGAGCACTGAGCAGAGGCACAGACCACATAGAGGTGGAGGAGGACCCCTCCTGTATTATCCCATGATCCCTTAGATCTGATGAGGAATTCCTTACATGGACAGGTTCCATTGTGACCTTGTCTTATGATAAGCTATTTTTCTTCTTTGGTTTCCGGTAGGAATCAAGGGCTTACTGCTAATATTTATCCTTGGTACTATCAGTATTCCCTTTAATAATATTCCATTTCTTTCCTCCTGTCCTGCCCCAAAGTCACTGGGGCCTTTGGACTTGTAGGTATACTAGGTGAGCCGAGAATGATGTAAAACAAAACAAAAATATTATGCCATAGAGTAGCGACCATAGTCCCCCATAGCTCCTTACCCACAGTAAGTGGGTGCCCAATAAATGTTTATCAGTCATGATGTAGTACTAATTACAGCATGGAGTTTTGTTGCTTTCATGATTCCATGAGCCCCCACTTTCCACTTCTGTAAGCTCCTTTCATATTGCTGGTGACATGGATCATTTCACATTAGCTCATGGCAGGCAGAGCAGGTGGCTTCTCAGATTTCCTCGTAGGATTTCTGTGACCAGCGATGACTTACCTCCGAGGCTAGGATCAGAGCACCTACGTGAGTCTATCTATGCAACCCGTGGTGCAGAGAGCTTCCCCGAGCCTTCTGACTTGCAATGCCCCTAACTTCATGATCTCCTGACATAGTTACGATTCGGTGGTCTGCTTTCCATTGGCACTGAGTGAAAAAGGAATACCTGGGGCGCCTGGGTGGCTCGGTCATTAAGCGGCTGCCTTCGGCTCAGGTCATGATCCCAGGGTCCTGGGATCGAGCCCCGCATCGGGCTCCCTGCTCCGCAGGAAGCCTGCTTCTCCTTCTCCCACTCCCGCTGCTTGTGTTCCTCCCCTCTCTGTCTCTCTCTGTCAAATAAATAAATAAAATCTTAAAAAAAAAAAAAAGATGGCTCTACTTCTTAAAAAAAAGAAAAAGGAATACATAAGACTTAGGGCCTTCGAGCACTGTTTGGAGCCAAAGTTAACACAACCGAAGGGATAAATATTATCTTCAAAATAACCAGATGCTTGACTCTTCCGATATATGTGACTTGAATTTCCATTACCTTGCTGACAGAGCTAAATGTATTAGGCAGGTGACAGCCAGTGTTGATCAGTGTTGTTGCTCTCCCTCTCGCATTTATTTCCTCTTGAAGTAGCTAAGACAAAAAAAAGTGCAAACAAGGCAAGAATGAGAACTAGAGCAGGATCATGGTATGCTATGAGCAGGGGTCACACACTCCAGGTGAGAGTGGAATGTGCTGGGCTTGGTGGCATGACACGGGTGAAAGATTTAATTACACTGGAAGTTACTCTTACCCTGATTTACCCCTTACCTCAATTTCCTAGAAAAGATCATCCAAGGAAGTCTCTTTTCTCCTTTAAAAGCGACCATGGCTGCACAAGACGGGTATCTGTGTTCTTCAAAGCCTTTGAGATGACCCAGGCTTGTTTCATGCAGCAGCTTTTAAATCAAAGCCATATTTCTTGAGACACATGTGAATTACACAGGGCTTGGACATGCGGCTCAGCTTGAGGACACATGGGGAAGGCAGGGCCAGGGGAGGTGCTGGGTTCAGGTACAAAACCTCTCCCATGAAGCAGAGCAGGTGATGAGGCATGAACACAGAGACCCGAGTTCAGGCACCTGTGGGGCAGGCAGGGGCATGATGCTCATGGGTCCAGCCATTTTCCGAGTTTGTCCAGACTCAGCAGAGGATTGGAGCAATGACAGGAAACCCAGCGCCAGACTTAGACTAGGAAAGTCATGAGCCTCTGAGAGATTACCACCACTGGCTGGGGCTGCGGCTCGAGCTGGGGCTGGGGCTGGGAGCTGGGGCAGGGGCTTGGGGCTGGGGCTAGAGCTGCGGCTGGGGGCTGGGGAAGGGGCTTGGGGCTGGGGCTGGGGCTGTAGTGGGAGGAGCAGGACAGCAGGAGGGAGGCAGGACTATCCAGCTTAGGGTAAGGACCCTGTTGTTGCAAGGGACAGAGGGTCTCTAGGGAGGACCCAGCTGGACATTAGGAATAGGAACTGAGTAGTGGGGAGGGTGTATGGTAGATACATGGACACTTTGTGGTCATTTCTGGAGATCATGGACTGAATGTGTCCTAGCATTCATATCTAGAATCCCTAACTCCCCAGTCTGATGATGTTTAGGGGTGGGGCCTTTAGGAGGCAATTAAATGAGGTCATGAGGGTGGGGCCCCCGTGATGGTTTAGTGTCCTTATAAGAGGAGACAAACACAGAGCTCTCTCCTCTGCCCTGTGAGGATACAACAAGAGGGTGATTGTCTACAAGCCAGGAAGAGGGCCCCCACCCAGAATCAAATTAGCCAGCGCCTTGATCTTGGACTTCCCAGCCTCCAGAACGATGGGAAAATACATTTCTCTTTAATCTACCCTGCCTGCGGTATTCTGTTGTGATAGCCCGAGGGGACTAAGATATACCGGGCCAGATGTCCATTCAGGAGACTGGGGAGAGCTACATGGGATTTCACTGTGGGTTCTGGATTCCTGGTCCCCGAGGGACCCACAATGCCTGAAGTGGCAGAGAGAGCATGGATGTCATGTCTGGGCAGGTGGGCCTGAGCCACGTTGATGCTTTCTGTGGCCCCACTAGGGAGCGGGGAGCAGCAACTCCGTGTGCTTTGTGTACTGGGGGGTGGTGGGGAAATAGGGGTGGGAGGATTAGTTAGCTCGAAAACAAAACAAAACAAAAAACGCTTGGGGCGCCTGGGTGGCTTAGTCTGCTAAGTGTCCCACTCCTGATTTCGGCTCAGGTCATGATCTTGGGGTCGTGAGATCGAGCCCGAGGTCAGACTCCAAGCTAAGTGTGGAGACTGCTTGGGATTCTCTCTCTCCTTCTCCCTCTGCCCCCCCACCCCCCAGCTCACGCTCTCTCTCTCTCCTAAAAAACAAAACAAAACCAAACCCTTAAAAATGGATTCTGAATTTTCCTTAGGAGGAAAATCACATTTGTATCATATATATATTCATTCATTATTATACCTGTAAATGTTATTTGTTTGGAGGAGAGTGGTCAATGAACATTTTAATTCATAAATTCAGATTTCTCCTTTTACTTTGTGGCCAAATCCTCAGGGTGATTTAAACATGCAGATGTAGTGATTAATGCAGAAAGGTGATTTAGGTGCCGCTGGGAAGGTACTCATGATAAGTAAAAATGGTAATCAGTCAGGAAACAAATGAACATATTTTATACAGTTTTCCTGAAGCCCTGATGATAAATCTGTGAAGAATATTCCCATTCTTGTTTATAGTCCCTACAGTTAAACTGAGGCTGCTGGTTTGCTTTTCTCTGTGTTAAATCATTTTCAGAAAGCTCGTGTTCTCGCTCCTGAGCTAAATGCAAAAGTTTTCTGCCAAACTGAAGTTAAACTGCTTTTGGCCGACATTAAAGTTGGATCCGCATCAAAGGAAATTCTGTTTGGCTTTGAGGGTTATTTGAACGTTTCCAAGATCAGGTTTTCCTTTTCATTGTAATATTATTTGTGACATCTTAATTCTCATCAGATGACTTTGTCGTGGTCATTCACCTTTGAACTTGTGGCTTGCTGTTCACGGAGCCATGGCATCGTGAGGCCCAGAGGGACTATGAGCCTGGCAAGACCACGTCCAGCCTCAGAGGAGGGTGGCCGCCTGTGCCCAACACAGGGAGCTGTGAACCTCTGCTCAGAGATCTCCGTGTTCCATCACGGAGGAAGGTGACTGCTGGCCCCAACTAAATGGGCACTCTTGTCATTTCTTTTGCCACACTTAAAACATTTCTTCACCTGCTTTTCCAGTGTAAATTTTGATTGACGGGACTTCCTCCACTCCACTGCATTTTCTCCCCTGCTTCTTCTTCTAACCATATAATTTGTATAATTAAAAGTTTGTGGTGCACATTTTTTTTCCAGTGCAGAACGATATGAGATTATAAAGTACCAGAAAAACGTAGGGGAGAGAGCTGTGGGTTATGGCAGCAGCTGCTTAGGTTAAGTGTGACATTTAATGAGCCGGTGACCTGCTGCTGAGTTTTCTGAGCTAACTTAGGCATGTGCTGTGCTTCTGGATTTGAAAGATAACCTGACATTTTGCATAGATAGACTTGCCTGATTAACCATTTTAAGGAGTTGCTGAACCAGGGCCAAATGCCCGTCCTTTTTTCTAACCACTGTACCCTGGTTAGTCTGCACCTAGTAAAAATAATTCTTGTTTAAGAATAAACACTGGAAGAGTAGCTGAGCTATTTTTCTTGCCAGAGAGTAAATATGTCCTCATATAGAATGAAACTGTGAGACTCTCCAATTCTTGGTTTATAAGCCAAGGCAGTTGCAGGCAACATAGGAAGTGATTTTGGCTTTCGTTTCTGTTCCCGCAGACTTCCACAGAGTGCATTTTCATTTCTTTTAAACACTTACTGTATCAAACCATCTAAAATAGCTGTTTCTCGGAGGAGTTACGGTGACACCCTACCCTTCCCTAACAGTCTGTTAGAATTCGGTGTGTCTGCCTAAGATGGAGACAATGAGAAGAAAAATATTTGGAAGTTTCTGGATCCCCCAAATGAATGACTGAATGTGCTGGATAATGACAATTCTGCTTTATAATCATGTGTTAATTAGGCTATAATTCTAGCTGTTGCAACAGATAAAACTCAAAATCTAAGTGAGTTTATACAGTAAATTTTATTTCCCTTCCCCAAAGTTGATTTATCATCACACCGAAAGATGATGTAAGTTATTATTTAAATTTTGTTATATTGAACTAATTATAGATTCATAGAAAGCCATTTATTTTTGCTCAGCTGAAGTTCGAAATGCATTTCCTGGTCGGCAGGTGCATTTCCTCTGAGCAGCAATTCAAGGACCTGGGCTCCTTCCATCTAGTTGCTCTGTGTCCTTCAACATGTGGCTTCCAAGGCGCTAACTTCCCCAGGATCCAGAAGGGTAAAAAGCAAGAGGGCCTGCATGCAAAGCTTTTATTTGCTAGGCCTGGCTGTGGTGCACACCCTCACATTCCACAGGCTGGAACCCAGGTACACGTCAGGCACGCAGGCATACCTCACTCCCAGAACAGTTGGGGAGTGCAACCCAGCTGTGTTCCCACGAAGAGCAAATAGGTTTGGTCAACCATGGGTCAGTCTGTGCCCTAATAATCTGAGAATAGATGGGTGGGAGCTACAGAAATGGATTTGTTTTGTTGTTACTGGTTTTATTGCATTTCCTAAGTCTTCAATGGAAGAGATTTGCCTCACATTTTATCGTTATTTTCAAATATTAGGAGATGTTTTACTCCGTGGAGTTTTTATTCCTATAGGTCAGAGAGCTCAAAAGGGAAATGTCTGTGAATTGCTATACAAATATCCTGAAGCTATAGGCTTATTCTGTAGCTTCTGGAAAAGCAGTTTGCAAGTGTGGTTTCTACACTTAGGCAGTGGCAGTGGGTCTGAGGGAGGGGACTGATATGAGAGAGATTTTTCAGGTGAGATGGACAGAACTTGATGTCCCAGTGAATTTGAAGTGTCACAGAGAAGAGTGAAGGATCATTCTGAAATTTTCAAACCAATGAGCAAGGACATTTGGAGTAACTTTGGGAAAAGGACAAGGTGGGATAATGCCCTCAGGCTTACACATATGCAACTTGAGGTTGCTGGAGGGACTGTTCTGGAAACAGTGGGAAATTCTATCTGTAACTGATGGCAGAGAAGGGGCTTGTGTCACCTGGGTACCAAGTCTTTGATGTCCTGGGCTAAGCTCAGTTCACCCAGGAAAAAGCGAGAAGAGGTCCCTGCCGACTGCTGGCTAAAAAGAGGCATTAAAGTTCGGATTTGGAAGGAAGCCCGCAATGCTCAGGACGTCAGCAGGGGTTGAAGCCAGAGTGAAGGGGGCTGTAAAATAAATGGAAACTAAAAAAGGGGTGAGAAAATGCAGTAGCTGTAGGGAAGGGAATATAAACACCTAAGTTTCCTTCTTATGATCAGCTGTAAGGCAAAGCAAAGCAGAATCCAGCCAGTATTCAGCAGAGTTTTTATGGTTTTATTGTATCTCTTCTGCTTTTTACATATAAAGTAACATAAAATAACAGGGACTTTGTCCACATTACTTCCATCGGAGGGAGGAATGTTTAAACGGCCCGGGCACCAGCACCAGCGTGTGTAAGGTTGTAGCAGACAAGGCTGGCAGGGGAGAAAAACAATTGTTTGTATGATCCAGTGTCTTTTCTCCTGCTGCTTCATCTGTGTTCTTTGAATTCTGTTATGTATGTGCTGGGCACTCTGCGGGGCGGGGCGTGGGGGGCAGTGACCATGGTGGTGCCCTTCTCATGGAGTCTAGCCTTCCAGAAAACCGTGGGCATGTCAGCCTGCGCGAGAGGTGACTCTCTGATGAGGCATTTACGGTGTGCTGCTGATATTATCACCTGCTGGGGTTATTCCCATTGTACAGATGGGGAAACTGAGGCCCCTGGAGGCTTCATGCCTTGTCCGTGGTCACAGTAGTCTTGAGTGGGGCAGTGTAGGGTGATGTAGGGTACAGTCGATCACCCAGATGTTTTGGCGTGCTGTCCTGTCCTCCCAGACGTGACACTTCCTGCCCATCACACTTCCCCACTTCTGTGTTCCTGTCTTACCTCCCAGTTCCCAGCAAGGCTCTTCTCTAAAACACCTTTTCACCTCCTGCTTTTCTGATGCCTTTGTGTTTCTTGGCTGCCTTCCATAGCCACTCCTTATTTTTCTACTTTTGCAGTTTGGAATTGTTGTGGATGCACATTTTAGCCTTTCACAGATACTCTTGGTTACCAGTTGTTTTGAAATCTGCTTTATCTACCTGCCTAGGCTGTTCCCTCACCGTGGGCAAGAACTTCAGCTGTGCATCTTTTAGTCCATAAGGCTTAGCACTGAAATGCAGAAACTGCAGTGACTTTTTTTTTTAAAGGTTTTCTTTGTTTATGAGAGAGAATGAGCAGGGGGAGGAGCAGAGGGAGAGAGAGACAAGCAGACTCCCCGCCGAGTGGGGAGCCCGAGGCGGGGCTCAGTCCCAGGACCCTGAGATCACGACCCAAACCAAAACCAAGAGTCGGATGCCTAACTGACTGAGCCACCCGGGTGCCACTGGGTGATATTTTTTACGTTTAGATTTTCTGTTGCCATCATTGTGCCCCCCAAACTGTGTTCTCAATCCTGTTTGGTGGATGCCAGGTGTCTAGATTCTGCTATAATCTGTCATTGAAAAAACATTTCCAAGAGTGTGAGGTGACTTGGAGAAAAACCCAACTCTATTTTTCCCAAATAAATTCCATGATTACCTGATGAATGGTTGTGGTTACAATATAAAGGCAATATAACATAATATAGTGTATATTTGAAGAACACTTTGAAAATCCTGGCATTATGAGGATATTTACCTTGTAATAATTTTCTATGCATATCTGCTCTTTATAAACACACTTCTCAAGTGATCTGTCTCACACGGAGTCATGAGCTGCATCTGTCTTCCTATCCCAGGAAGGTGTGCCTGCCAGTGTGGTGCAGGAGGCAGCTCTCTGACAAGTGGGACAGACCAGCCAAACACTCCTCGCCATGAATCTGGCAGTTCACTTTGCAGCAGATGTCCTCTTTCTATGCATGCTCTTTCCCTCCCGCCCCCTTCCCCATGGTAAACATGGAGGGAGCAGAACATATATATTTAGTGCTTTCCATTTATCTGGGACAGGACTAGGGCCTTGCATGAAAACTAAGTATCTCTAGCAAAAAGGGAGACTTTCCCCTAAGAAGACTTAGGAGGCAGGCTGAAAACTCAAGACCTTCTAGAACCTTCTAGACCTTCTAGATCTTAGAATGTGGTGTGAGAACTGATGGATGGTGAATCCTTTGAATATTTTTTTTTAAAGATTTTATTTATTTATTTGAGAGAGAGAGAAACAGTATGAGAGGGGAGCAGGTCAGAGGGAGAAGCAGGCTCCCTGCTGAGCCGGGAGCCTGATGTGGGACTCGATCTCGGGACTCCGGGATCATGACCGGAGCCGAAGGCAGTCGCTTAAACAACTGAGCCACCCAGGCGTCCACGGTGAATCCTTTGCCCCAGTAATATTGCTTCCCCTTCTCCAGTTGAATTTTATGGCACTTTTAAAGACCCCAAAGGATGGGGTCTTCTGCTTTAGGAAAATGTGGTATCCCCCAAATCCAAACTGTTAAAATACTCACTGGAGAAAATATCGGCATTTCATAAGGATTCTTCCTTTCCTCAGAAGAAGTCTCTTGTTTCCTTTAACACTGAGTTCCTTTCATATGTTCAGAATACATTTAAATTTACTGAAAGCAACATCATCAACAAAAGTATATAGAAACAACCTTTGCAACTGAATGACAATAAACCCTCCAGACCGTCGTTTGTCTGGAAGCTTCCTCTGGAAACTTACTGAAGCCGTCCCACCTTGCACTGCTGCATCTACCAAGGAGTGCGTGACTGTTCATATTCCCTTCATCCCCGCCCTGTGAACCCTACCCCCCATGGTCAGGCTTGGCCATGTGATTTGCTTCAGCAGATGGAACCTTAGTGGTGTGTGTCATAGGCCCACTTTTGAGCGGAAACATTCTCTGTGATTTTACCAAGTTTAGATCCGCCTCTAGGTGCGCCTGCGCTTTTGGCCATGAGAGGCTGTATCTGGACAGGAACTGTTCTTTCTACCTTGATCCCAGAATGAGAAGAGGCTTCTAGCAGACCCGAACCCAACCTGCAGCCTGGGACCACCAATTATTTATTTGCTTATTTCTCACTAAATCTTTCGGAAATGCCTGAGTGCTGGTGATCCAGGAAGAGAATGAAGCAGTGGTCTTTATTCTCATTCAGCTTGAAATTATGAAACTTAAAACCCTTTAAAAACTAAAATAATTATGAATAAATTGTAGGATGCAAAATTGACATCCTTTGGCTTTTATAAAAAGTACTTGGAGTACTGGAGACTACTTTTCCAGTTTGGCGCCAGTGTTGCCACATGAGTCTGGGATCAAGAATGCCTCCTCCTTGAACTCTCAGTCAAGAGCATGTGGCTGTAGCTTCAGACCCCGCACAGGTGCGACCACCAGGTATGACATGTGGCTGTTTAAGGAACATCATACACAATGGACAGTGGGCAAGAGAGCACCGCCCCCCGTTCTCAGTTGTCATTTTACTTACTCTACCAACAGCATTTGAAATTTGACACAGTAAATCACCCCACTTCCCAGCCAGCATACTTTGCGTTGCTGGGGACCTCACTCTCCTAGCCTTTCTGCAATCTTTGCTGACTCCACCTCCTAATGCTGACAGCTAAACATTGATGTGCCCGAAGTACTTTTTTCTTTCCATGCTCACTGCCTAGATGTTCCTGTTCAAACACCACCCTATTCAAACTCCTCTGCATGCTGATGACTCTGACTTTTATGTCCTCCGCCTAGACCTTGTCCCTGCACTTCAGACTCACATCCAGCTGCCCCTGTGATGCTTGATTTGTGTGTCCCAATGGGCTTTCATCCCTAACCCATCGAGGACAAAACTGCTTTGAGCTCCATTCCAGTTTTCCCCTGGATTGTGGCCAGAGCTCTGTGCGTCTGCCCTTATCCCCTGAGCTATTCTCACCAAGTGTCCTTTTGAGTGGTGGCTGCTTTAGATCAGGTCACTTTTCTGCCAATAGTTCTTCAGCAGCTGGTTTCCCATTTCACTGAGAGGAAAGCTAAAGTCCTAGCCATGGCCTTACCTGGTTCTGCAGGGTGTGGCCTCTCATTGGCTTGCCGACCTCCTTTCCTGGTCTCTCTCTCTCTTTCCCTCTTGATTCATCCCTTATCCACCACCCCCTTCATCCACAAAATTGTCAAGAATATTCCTGCTTCAGGACTGGAACTTGTTCTTTCTCTGCCTGGACTATTCTTCCCCCGGATGAACACCATGGCTACCTTCCTCAACAGCTCCACATTTTTACACTTGCGTTACCTCTTAGTAGCTGTCTGCAGCCATCTTTGGAAATTACAACTCTTCCCTCTGATTGCACTGAGAACCACATGAAACTATGTGTACTTTATTGACTTTTAAAATTTATCTTTCTCACTTCCCATGACAAGGGAGCAGAAGTGTTTGCTTGTTTTGTTTGCTGCTATATACCCACTGTCCGACGTAAAACAGGGATTCCAGAAGGTGTTTACCAAATGAATGAATAAATGAATGAATGAATGAATGAATGAGTGCATGTGAGTGCTATATTGGTATGAAACTGACATGTACTCATGTCCTAGGGCTGACATTCTGGCTTCAAGAGCAAACTGTTCACCAAGGAAGTTATCAGGAGAATCTATTGAATCAACACCTTTGTTCACAAATGGGAATTTCTGTTTTCATACAACATAACAAGGGTGGTGGTTTTTTAAAAAATGAATGGTTCACTATATGGAGCTGAAGGTGTTTGTTTTCAGGGCTGCCAACACTATTGCTTATTAAGAAACCATTTGGGAACCAGCTGAGAAAGGAAAGGGGATACACTATTGACTTGTTTCAAACTGTTCAAGGTATAAATTACCTTGTATCAACATAGGCAGAGTTGTCTTGTAGCTCAAGAGTCATTTCATGCCATCTGTTTTTGTGATGTAATCATGTCGGCCATTAATGCACATAAAATAGCATTTTCCAAGCAATGACCAGAAACCGAGAAGTTGCTCTTTCTAGCAGAAGGCAGGGTAGTTATTTCTGATCAGGTAATTATATTTATTTTGTCTGCTCCTGTTATTAACTGAGTTTGTTGACTTGAAGTTTCAATAATTCTGATGGTAGACTCAGAAAAACTGAGAGATCCTAGCCTTCCTTCAGACTTCTTTTGGGAAGATCACGTTTACATATTGTGTCAAATAATCATACCTGAATCCTTAAAGATTTATTTATTAGAGAGGGGGGAGGGGCAGAGGGAGAGGGAGAGGGAGAGAGAATCCCAAGCAGACTCCCTGCTAAGTGCGGAACCTGATGTGGGGCTTGATCTCACAACCTTGACCCTGAGATCATGACCTGAGCCAAAATCAAGGGCTGGATGCTTAACCGACTGAGCCACCCAGGTGTCCCCAAGTCCTTTTCTTAAGATATTCTAGAAAATGATACTTTCTCCATTGGAGGTAGTTTCTTTTCCTTTCCTTTTTTCTTTTTTTTTTTTTTAAACATTATATGTAGAAGATTTCAAACATATACCAAAGTAGGTAGAAGAATATCATGAACACTCCACATACCCATAATGCAGCTTTAAAATTTATCAACACATGGCTGGTCTAAAATTTCCTTTTAACCTTTCCCTAAAATCTTCTGTCTTCTTTCTCCCACACTGAGAATCTTAGTTCTCAGCAATACTGGAATGATATAATTAGAGTATTACATAACTACCTATTTGCATCATCCCACGGATACACCTGAGACGGTCTCAGAAAACAACACCCAGCAACAATGCAGTTACTAGATGTTGAAGAGTTGCTGTTCTTTTTATCTGTAGGATACATCCCTCTCGGGTGCACAAAGATACAGTGTTTTATCACCATTGGTAGTAGGCATTCTTCGTGCAGTCGTGCAAGTGTACACATATTTAGGTTAATTCTTTTGGTTCATTTTAATTATTAGGCATTGCTTTTTAAAATTTAATTTTGCTTTCTAATTATGTAAAAATTTATATAGAGCCAAAGTCGAATCCACTAAACAAAGTACTTTCAAAGAGGTCTAGCTTCTAGTCTTGACCACTCTATTCTAGACTTTCCTCCTTCCTAGGTAACTTTTTCTTTCCTTTTTTTTAAAAAAATAATCTTATGGTTTATTCTTTCATCATTTATTTTTTTCTGATTCCTTTTTTTACAGCTACATAATATTTGGTAGGATGGAAAGTCAGTGAACACATGGTTGATAATTTTGAGTAAGGGATAGGTACATCCATTGGTGAATGTTCCATAATTGAATCAACTGGGCTCCTGCTCATGGGCTCTCCACTTTTTTGCTGTTTCAGAGTTCCATACATTCATCTTTTCATCTTTTCTTACTGGTGAGTCTTTGACATTGATTTTCCTAGAAGAGGGATCACTGGGTGAAAGGCTAAATGCATAAGTACGTTTCCTTAGATATCACCAAATTCTCCTCCACAGGAAGTGCATGCGCCATTTTGCTTTCCTATCAGCAATCTATGGGAGTGACTGCTTCCTCAGCCTCACCGACAGTATGTCACCAGACTTTGAGATTTTTGTCAATCTAACTTGGATAAAACCATACCTCAGTGTAGTTCTACTTAGAATTTCTCTTTCTTTGAGTGGAAGTGAACTTTATTTTTCATGTGGTTAAGAGACATTTGCATTTCTTTTTGCTTGTGAACTATGTTTTCTCCAGCCTGTTTTTCCCCAGTGATTGATCTTTTCCCTTTTCTATGTTATTACTCCTTCAACTGTGATGCCAGTAGCAAATATTATCCCCAATTAGCCATTTGTCTTTTTTGCTTAACTTAGGATAACTTTTGCCAACAGTGGTTTTTTTTTTTTTATGTAATTAAATCCATCTACCATTTTCCTGTTCTATCTGGATTTTGAGTTGCTCTTAGAAAATTGTTCCCATTCTCAGATTCACACATATTTTCTTCTAATTCTTGTATGGTTTAGTTTGTTTATGTAGAAATCTTTGATCTGTTTGGAATTTATCCTGGTGTATGCCATAAGGAAAAGAACCAATTTAAAAAAATTTTTCTAACCAGCTCTCCTGCCTTCCCAGTACAGTTTATTATAAAATCTTTCCCTTTCCCAGAACTTTTGTGAGATGCAGCCTTTATTGTGTGCTATCTTCGCATTGGGAATTGAATAGACCTTTCTGATTCTTATTAACTCAAACATTATTCACATACCTGATCCTTTGAGCCATTTACTCTGGGAAAAGTGGAGGGAGGTGTGGCTGTGGTCCTCAGTCTGGACTTTCTCCATACGATGGAAGGTCAGAGTCAAATTGCCCTTTAGATTTAATCTCAGATTTTAATCTTGTAAAATTTCTTCCCTCCACCTTTTTTTTAAAGATTTTTTTAAAAGATTTATTTATTTGAGAGAGAGAGCAAGAGAGGGAGCATGAGCAAGGGGAGGAGGAGAGGGAGAGGGGGAAGGATAGGTAGACCCCCAGCTGAGTGGGAAGCCCCAGGCAGGGCTGGATCTCAGGACCTGAGCCAAAACCAAGAGTTAGATTCTCAATCGACTGAGCTACCCAGGTGCCTCTAGTTCCCCTACCTTTAAACAATGGGAAGTTTCATCCTTTTACATTTCCCAGATCTTATTTTCTTGTTAACGTTAACTCCCATTTCTTTATTTCTCTCATTTAACCAGCACACGGTTGCAGTTTTTGCCTCCTGTTTCCCCAAGTCTCACACCCCATCCTTTCCTACTTCCAGTGCCTTAGCCCCTCTCAGGAGGACAAGTTTAATGGCTTTCCTCCTGGTGCTCCTGTTTGCTCTCTCCTCCCTCTCAGGTTCACCTTCTTCACAGCTGTCAAGGGATCTAGTTCAAACAGCGGCCATTCTGCCTTCAGCACCCCACCATCTGCAGGACAGATGCTGCTTTCTTTAACCAAGCCCAGGAGGCCTCCCGGCTCCCTCTCTACCTCACTGTCTGTCCTTTGTCCCCTCCGTGAGTCAGGCTCCAGCAGTCCCTCACCCCCTGTCGGTTATCAGAGACTCCAGATTGCTTCAAGTCATTTCAGACCCCCTCCTTCCTGAGGCTCATCTCTCCCGGAGTGCCCAACTCTTCCTGTGCCTCCATACGAGGCATCTTCTAACACACAGCTTCCCCTCCTGGGGCCCCCCAATGCCAGCCCTGCCCCCATGCTCTCAAATTGCATTTAAATGACATTGACGTGTGTATCTGTCCCTGTAAGGCTTGTGCGTGGGAACTCGGGCTTCATGAATAGTAATGTTGGTGTTCAGTGTGGAAAAATGAAAGCATCAGTTGTTCTTAGTATACATCTGTGTGCTAACAGTTACTGTGTTGTCTAGGGTAGGTAATCGTGGTTTATGTGTTTGTCTCCCTTATGGATTATGAGCCTCTCGAGAGATGGAATCTCATCTGATTTGTCCGTATTTCCCCAAGCCCAGGAGAGAGTCTGTTACATGGAATAAGAGCTCAAAACGCGAGTGCTGTTGAGTGAAAGAAAAAGAGAGGTCATGATGGCAAAGGCCTGCAAAATATGATTTTGGAGAAATCATGGAAATAACTGAGAATGTCAGCCTCCGAAAACAAAGAGTATTTCCAAGATGGGAAGAAGAGGCATGGTCGTGGAGAGAGAGCTGGGGTCCAGAGAGAAGTAGGGTCATTGAGGGAAGTGGCAGATGGGCACATCTCGGCATCACGGAGAGGAAGCGAAAGGCTCTCTTGTCCTCAGGACTTGCGAGGCTTATATCTGGGGGTTTCAGAAAAGGCTGGGCAAAGATCCCAATGAGAGCTCGCTACACACCCACCAGAATGGCTAAAATAACAAATAGTGACAACACAGAATGCTGATGGGGAGCAGAGAAACTGGATCACTCATACATTACTGGTGGGAATGTAACATGGGACAGTCCCCCCCGCCCCGCCCCCTGGGGAAAACAGTGCGACAGTTTCTTATGAAATTAACATGCGTTTACCATACGACCAGCAACTGCACCCTTGGGCCTTTGTCTCAGAAAAATGAAGACTTACGTTCACCCAGAAACCTGTACGCAAAGGTTTTTAGCAGCTGAATTTGTAATAGACAAAAATTGAAATCAGCCCCAAAGAGGTGTATTGTTAAATAGATGATGGTATATCCATTCCATTTGTATTAGTCAGGGTTCTCCAGAGAAACAAAGCCCATGAGAGATCTATTACAAGATTGGCTTATGTGATTATGGAGGATGTGAAGTGCTACAATCCATATTTGGCAAGCCAGAGGCCAAGGAAAGCTGAAGGTATAGTTCTAGTCTAAGATCCATAGGCTCAGAGCTAAGATTAGCGACACTTCAGTTGCTTCATTTCTAGTCCAAAGAAAGAAAAGGACCTGTGTCACAGCTCAAATAGTCAGGCAGGAGAATCTATCTTTTATTCAGCCTTTTTCTATTCAAGTCTTCAACTGATTGGATAAAGGCCCACCTACACTAGAGAGCAGTCTGCTTTACTTAGTCTATGGAGAGAGTGCGTGACTGAGGGGGAGGGGCAGAGGAGGAGGGAGAGAGATCTCTCTCTCTCCACACTTAGCATGGAGCTCCACGCAGGGCTCGGATCTCATGGCCCTGAGATCATGGCCAAAATCAAGAGTTAGATGCCTAACCGACAGAGCTACCCAGGCGCCCCCCTCTGTATTATTTCTTACAATTGTGCAAATCTACAATTGTCTCAATAAAAATTCCAACTAAAGCATTGCCAGTAGTCTAAGTTATCCTGTAAAATCCCTAAAATCATTATAAAATGGGTTATATTGAACTTACACTCCACCTTAGAGGCTGAATTTCAGGTTCTCAATAAAACACAATCTTGAAGGTTCAAAACAACAACAACAGGGCAGTCCCTTCTCGGGGATTCTGTTGGGAGAGCTCATGGTTAGAGTAGAGCTGCCATCTGTGACCCTCAAGCATCTTTCCATTGGAAGAACCTATTATTTATGATTCTTTCTGTTAATTGTAATCTGTTTCTCTTACTTATCTGAGTTACCTTGGATCCCCAAATAGCATGCCAGGCATCCAAGAGCAGGTTTTTACAATTTACTGGTGAATATTTAGTGGGATTCATTTGACTCCCTTTAGTTCCTGAAGGAAAGAAAATTGTCTTTTAAAATAACAGTCTAAAAAACCCGAGACAGTAGCTTTCCTAACTCCTTTTCGGCCAGCATGTCAATTAAGTTATGTTGTTTTTTCCTTTGAAATACAGAGTGAGGCACAAAGCAGTATCTCTAGAGATTTGGAGATGATGACATCATATTTCAGAGAGCGTATTTCAGAAAGTGAATGGGCTTTGCACTGGGGTCTATCCAAGCAGACTTATTTATGTAGTTGCCGATCCCTTGGGTGCTGTGTCTGTGATGGGTCTTATAGTACCTTGGATAACCCTCAGCTGCCCATTCCTCAGTTAGGCCCCTCAGTTAGGTATGTGGCGGTGTGTCCTGAGTTTTGCATTTCACCTTTGCCTGCCTGCCAAATGCTTTCAGCTTCTGTTTGCACCAATAAGCAGTTTTTCTTATACGCTAAATGCAAACGTGAGAAAGAAATTTCTTCATCTTTAATTACTGCTGGGATGTGCCATCATCTTAAATGAAATGGATGTCAAGAATCATCTAGTTCAATTTCCTGCCCCCAAATTTTAAACTTGTGTGAGGACTCATATTCTTTCAAACTGTTTATTGTACTTGATATGTAGAAAACTGCTAAGATAAGTAACAGATGAAAAAACAGGGGTGGGAAGGTTGTTTTCCCCAGGGCCAGTGAGGTAGTCGTGACAAAGTTGGGTCTAGAACACATGGCTGGAACTTCCCTCCATCGAAGCCTGGGCTGGGAGGTCCTTTTTCTAACAGTTGCAAAGGATAGGAACAGTGCCATTTTCCTGACTAGTCTCCATAATAATTAATCCTTCCTTGTTAGGAAAATCTTGACTTTTGAACTTCATCCATCTTTCCCTCCACCTTCTCTGGAAGCATGAAGTCATCCTTCACCAAGACATGTTAATCCTCCTCTAGTAGGAATAGCAGGACGCTCGCTTCCACACAATTTATGGTTGTAAATAAATTTACAAGATAAGTTAGTCACTGGAGAACGTTTTTTAAATGTTTTGATCTTTTAAAATAAATTGTGACGATCCATTATACTTTGAAATACTTGTCAGCTATTAAAAGAATAACAGATAAGGGTGCGTACCAATGTAGGAGAAGCTCAAAGACTTAGTAAGGAGAAAAAGCAAGTAGCAAAAAATGTGTATACTTTGATTCCATTTTGCTTTAAAGAAAAAAACCAGCAAAACTCTCTATTTATGGGCGCCTGGGTGGCTCAGATGGTTAAGCGTCTGCCTTCGGCTCAGGTCATGATCTCAGGGTCCTGGGATCAAGTCCCGCATCGGGCTCCCTGCTCCTTGGGAGCCTGCTTCTCCCTCTGCTTCTCTCCCTCTCTCTCTCCCTCTGTCTCTCATGAATAAATACATAAAATATTAAAAAAAAAGAATTAAAAAAAAAAAACCTCTCTATTTACATGGTAACATAGATGTATAAAAGTGCATGAAGATTGGGGCATCCAGGTGGCTCAGTAGGTTAAGCGTCTGCCTTCAGCTCAGGTCATGATCCCAGGGTCCTGGGATCGAGTCCCGCATCAGGCTCCCTGCTCAGCCAGGGAGTCTGCTTCTCCCTCTGCCTGCTGCTTGTACTCTCTCTCTCTGACAAATAAATAAGATCTTTTAAAAAAATGCATGAAGATCTCTGTTGAAAAACAGCAAACCGTTAGCTGTGATTATCTCTGGAGAGTGGCGCCATGATGGGCTAGGAGGATTTTGGTGTAGACTATATGTTACGGTAGATTGTGTTCCACTTCTTAAAAATAGAAATGTGTTATACATTACTTGAGAATTTTTAAATACATTGTGGGACCAAAAAGTAGACCCCAAAACCACCCCCCCCAAAAAAAAACAACTAACAACCAAAAAACCAACAACAGATCATAATGCATGTACCTTCTGTTAGATGCCTGCTCCAACTGGGGAGTACTCTTCTAATCCACTAATGGCTAATTGAAGGCTTTTATTTCCTAGCTAACCAGAAAGAACTTACGAGTTTTATTCTAATCTTAGTTCAGTACCTATGGTTAAATTTTATCAAATAAATATTATTTTCAAGTTGCATTAAATTCTCAATTTGGAATGTGTTGCACTCTGTTCCAGAATCAGTTAAGTCTTTGTCCAAAGTCATGATGAAACTGAACATTTCTCTCAAAATGACTATCAGAGCTGGTTTCTCTAAACCTTTTCTGGGTTGTTCTAAGCTTTTTAGCAAAAGCATCTTTGGCAGCCAGCAAGAAACCTGGACCATAGATGGTTAGTTTTATTCTGCTGAAGGAACACCTTGTTCCGAATCAGTATTTAGGGACCCACAAAATCAGTGGTTGTGTATATGAAGCACATTTTTCCTTGGCCTTTTGAAAATGGTGGTTATTTTGCTTCACTATAATTAGAGTGGGAGACATTTCTTAGTAGGGTAGTACCGCTCTCAGCTTTCCCAGTAGTGTCTTGGGGAATGACAGGTGAGTTTCCTTAGTCATCCCTTACACTGTAATTTATGGAGAAGTTTCTAGATACCAGGCCCCGTGCGGGGCCCGGGGTCTCCAGAGTAGACTGAGGCATGGCTCCTGGGCATGAACGGTCTGACCAGACATCAGGTCTGGGAGCGCGACGGGAAGAACAGGGTGCCTGGAGCACGGAGAACAGGTGTGTATGTCCTGCTCGCCCCTCAAGGTAGGCCTGTTGGGGATGGCACAGAGGAGCTGGATTCTGGAAGATAAGCAGGACAATGTTAGCAGCAGGAGAGGAGTGCATTTTTGATAGAAGGAACACAGTTGCACTCAAGAAACTATGGTGACTAACATAACATAATAAAAAAAATAAAAATAAAATATAAATTTCACGTACTAAAAAAAAAAAACTACAAACATGTCGTTAAATCATGAACATGAAATTGCTCTTTTTTTAGAGTCAAAATTGCCAAATATTGGCAAGTTCATAGGGTGCCAGCTAATCGTTCCTTCTGACTGGAGCAGAGGGTGTCCGGGTGAAGTAACAGGAGGTGAGTTGAGCGTGATGGCAGGGCCAGGGGTGGAGAAGCCGGCTGGGATGCGGAAGGCAGGGCTTCCTAGAAATTCTTCGTTGTGGGAGGTGGTTCTGTGCAATGTAGGATGTTTAGTGGCATCTCTGGCCCCTACTCACTAGATGCCAGCCGCCTCCTCCCCCACTTGCAACAACCAGAAATGCCTCAGACATTACCACGAGTCCCCTGGGGGTAAAACTCTCCCAGCGGGGAAACACTGAGATAACCTTGAGAGCCCAGGGAAGCATTGAAGCCATTCGTTAGATGCCAGATTTGCTGTGAAAGAAAATGGGTGAGCAGGGAGCAGACAAGAGGTGTGGATACATGTGGATGGATTGCAGTAATCAGGGAAAGGGACGAGGGAAGGAGGGGAGGGATGCAGAGAGATCACCAAGGGCGGAGATTCCCAGGTTTGGACAGTGAATTATGTGAGCGTGTGTGCGTGTGTGTGTGTGTGTGAGCGTGAGCATGTGAGTGTGTGAATGTGTGTGAGAGCATTGTGAGAGTGCATGTGTGAGCTTGAGCATGTGAGTGTGTGTGAGTGTGAGTGCACGTGTGTGTGAGCTTGTGTGAGAGCACATGTGAGTGTGAGCATGTGAGTGAGTGTGTGAGTGTGTGTGGGGGGAGGCGGGGAGGTGATTAAAGAGGGATTCTATCGTGATGCCAACACAGGGAGTGCGGGTGACAGCGTAGCGACAGGAAGGGGCGGCAGGGCTTAGTTGGACAATGTGTGGCCTCGTCAGTGACGTGGCGTCTAAGGAAATTGTATGTGGGATGGAGACATATCTGTTGGAAGTGTCCCTGAGCTAGCTTGGGCATACCGGCTTCAGTCCCTCCACCCTGTCCCAACCCCTGCCTGCTGGTGGAGCGTGACAACTGTCACAGCTTAGAAACTATGCGTGTCCAGAGTGGATTTCTGACATGAGTAGATCATGCACATTTGATGAGAATTGGAAAGTTCCTTGAACATGCCGTGCTCTGCCCTCCTCAGAGGTGCCTCCTGGACTATCCCTTCCCCCTGGTAGTCCCTTCCCACTTCTCTCATCTGCCCTTTTCCTTAAGTCTTCAAGAGAAGTCATCGGGGAAACCTCCTGAGACCTCTCCCTGCACCCCGGGATTGGTGTAGGTCCCCCTCTTTTAGTCTTTCCTGGCATCTGGTACTTCTGCAGTGTTTTACCTCCTGGGAAGCATTTGGTGACGGCCCCTCTCCTGCTTTCAGCTGCCAGTTCCCCGAGGGAGGGCCTGGCTGTCATGCCCCCAACTCTGTCTCAGTGCCTGCCATTTACAGTCAAGAAGTAGCTTTGGCCAACTATTCAAATTCTGGTGTTTTTCAGAAACCTCGTGAGGTTGGAGACGCTAGGTTCTACATTTAGAATGTGGTTTTCTTTTCTTTTACTAACACGTAGAATTGGAAGGAACCTTGAACTTGATCTAGTTCAGACGCCCAACTAAGGGACTGAGGAGAAGGAGGAAAAGGCCATCCAAGTTGTTGAGGTCTCCCCTGTGGGCAGATAGGACTCATTTCCACCCCGGGGGCTTCTAGACCCAGAGGATGGATGCCTCTCAGCTTGCCCACTGTGCTCTGAACCACCGCCTCCCAGCTCCTTGGGGTGGAAAGACCTGCATCTTTGAGCCTCAGGGCAGCTCCCAGGATGGATTTCAAGACCCCTGGTGTGCTGGAGGGGAGATGCTGTGTGCTCCTCACACAGCCCTGGCCTCAGCAGCCACAGCTAGAATCAGAGACCGGCAGCAGGTGAGCCAGGGCTCCGGGCAGCAAACGGCCTCCCCACCCTGGCAAACAGCCAGGCTGACTGGGAAACTGTTGGGTCCTGCACCACACCAGAGGCACTGCCCTCCCCCCGCCGAAGGGGAGATTGAACATGATTCAGGAAGAACAGTTTAAGGTGCCTGGGTGGCTCAGCCATTAAGCGTCTGCCTTAGGCTCAGGTCATGATCCCAGGGTTCTGGGATCGAGCCCCACATTGGGCTCCCTGCTCAGCGGGGAGCTGGCTTCTCCCTCTCCTGCTCCCCCCATTTGTGCTCTCTCTCTCTCTGTCAAATAAATAAATAAAATCTTTATAAAAAAAAAAGAAAGAAAGAGCAGCCTACCCCCACATGTCTTCCGTTTCTCAGTCTGGTGCTAGGAGGGTCAGGTGGGTAAGATGACAGGAGGTTTCTAGAAGATACTGCTATAGAAATGGTGGAGAGTGGAACCTTTAATGTTCTCTCCTGGAGTTCGTACTCATCACTGTGGTATTTATTACTGTTGTAAATTGCTTGTAACTCCTGGCGTCCTTTCTGTATCTTAAAGGATCTCTCTCCGTTTGCTAATCATAGTGCAGCTTTATTGATCCATGCAACGGGAATTATATTCACCCCTATAATTTCCAGTCTGCCCCGTATTCAGTGCCTACTGTATGTGGTGCCATTTTTCACTTTTAAGGGAAACTTCCTCGCGTTACACATTCATTGTTAGAGGGGAAAAAAATGAGCCTGGACATTAAAGAACAGAATGTACTGGTTTATGGGGACAAATTAGCTCAGGGGTGGGCTTAGTAAATAAAAACCCATCTTAAATAGATACATTAAATCCGTATCTTATGGAAGAGCACCAATAAAAATGGGTATTTTTTTTCTCTTTAGCCAGCTAAACAATTAATACCATAAAGCTTTCGGTACATTTAGTGCTGTATAGAGTAGGCAACCGTATCATTTGTTTTGTTATTCACGTTTTAAGTTATTTTCTTTTGTGTTCTATAAATAGAGCAACCTTGACATTTATAATTATTTTTCTTATAACTCTCTATGTTCCTGTCTTTTCATAATGCACAAGAAATCTTAAACTAAAAAAAAAAAAAGAGCTCTTTGGAAAACTTTGATTAGCGCAGTGAAAGTCAATCTGGTAAAGATCAGTGCAAAAAAAAATCTTATTTGTATTGTTCTTTTTTTTATTATGGGAGCTATAAACTTATGAATGATCCTCTTCCAGTTATTCTCAAGTTTATATAAATTACATCCTGTGGTTATCCTGTCACCAACATAATTGACTATCGTTGCGCCTGAAATGTATTCCATACCATTATCTTGGCATGAATGGACTTGAAATCTCTTAATCACTTGCTCAGTATCATTGACGGTAGGGAAAGCACTAAAGCATAGGAGAAGAGCAGACATACAACCCAGGCTGACGACCCGAGTAGGAGAATATTCTATGTGGAAAACAAAGATGTTCTTTTCTCTTGACCTTAGAACGGGACTTTCATGTGATTCATTCACTGCTCAACAAATGTTTACTGAACACCCCTTTGTGCTGGGAAGGGCTGTAGCCATTGGGGTGCACCGGTGAACAGGACAGGTGGATGGGGTAGGTGAGCCAATACTGAGCAATCAGCTGCAGCTGGGGAGGAAATTAAGCAGGGCAGGGATGCTGACCCAGTGCAGGGGCTTCCTCCATTTGGATGGGACTCTCAGGGGTGGCCTCTCCGAGAGGTGACATTGGAGCACAGATCAGGGTGATGGCGTGCCAGGGTCTGAAAGGCCAGCATTCCAGACAGATGGCCAGAGGAGGTAACAGAGTGTCAGCACTGAGGTGGCTGGAGAATCCGGAGGTGGGAAACGGGATAGGACATGGGCTTGAAGAGCCTGCAGAGCCTGGGTCGCAGGAAGGAGTCTGGGTATCATCCCAAGTGTATCAGGAAGTCTCTGGAGGGGAGAGAGGTCGAAAGGATCCCTGTTTCTCGTTGCAGAAGGCCACTTTGGCTGCTGGGTGGACAACAGACCATGGGGGCAAGAACGGGCCCCGAAACTGTCTTCTTGCTGCTGTCTGAGTGAGGAGTCAGGGTGGTTTGCACAAAAATGCCAGTGGTGGGGCTGCAGAGACCTACAAAGCCAGAGTACATTTTGGAGGTACTGCTGGTGGGGATCCATGATGTCATCAGTGTGGGCGGGAGAGTCAGAGAAGATAAGGGAGGACACCCAGGTTTGGGGCTCACGCAGCGTGCATGGAGATGGGGACGGTGGGGAGAGGCGCAAGCTGTGGGGGGGTATCATAAACTGTGCTCTGCTCATGTATTTGAGCTGGATATTAGACATTGGGGTGGTGGCATTGGGTGGGCGGTTAAAGATAATGGTTTAGGGCTCAGGGAAGGGGACAGGGCCAGAAATAAAGCTTTAGGTATCACTGACATGAAGATGATACTTAAGGTTTGGTTAACTACAGGATCGGTTCTCTTCATTCTACTCTTACTTCGTAGCTTCTGTTAACTCCAGAATCTCCTTCTGGCTCCATGGATGTGGGTTCCCACTGGGTTCATGCCTCGGTTGGGTCTTTCTTCCCCATGCTGCATGCAGAAGAGGCTTTTGCACGTGGAGACATTGACAGAAGGCTCTCGGGCCTGGAAACATAGCCCAGGGAGGCATCCTGAGAGTTGGAATCCAAGAACATTAGCTTTAGGTCCATGATGAGCCACTCTTGCCTCGAGCTCCAAGTTCCTTACCTGAAAAATAGAGGTAATAATAGCATTCAGCTCCTGGGATGACATGAGACTTTTTGTGTATTTATTTGGATATAAATAGACTCAGTATAGAATAGGTGCTTGATAAATGTAGTTAAAACAGAATCTTAATCTAATCTATAGTTGTAGCACCCATGCATTCATTCTGCAATTGAGGCCTTTTTGACAAGTCTGTTTTTTGTCAGAGGCAAAGTACCATGAGTTTCTTCATTTTGTCCTTCATTAAATCCTCAGTATTCAGGTATTCAATATATATTGGACAAACAATGATAATGAATTTTTTTTTATTGTTTACATTTTTAGCCTCCATTGCCCACCCTACCAAACCTGGAGGCAACAGTTAAAACTAATCAAAGAATTCTTTCTGTTTTATGATTATTAAAAAATATTTTTGAGACAAAATATGGCTTTATGCGCTGGTAGTATGGCTTCTACTTCTAGGAAAGAATGAAGAGGCTCAGCTGATTTTCCATATCTGGCATTTTCTTAATTGTGTCATGTGTTTTTGTCCAGAATGCATTTAATTTGGGAGCATTCCCAAGACATGTGAAAGTGAGTGCCAACATCTTTCTCAGATACAAATTGGATTTGATAATGTTTATGTTGGATGCATGCAATTTAGTTATTTCTTTTCACATAACTTCTCTCTAGTCATGCTGAGGAAACGTCCAGAGCAGTGACACTTATTATAGTTTTTCACAGTCAATTAACAAATATTTGTTGAGCCCCTACTACGTGTAGAACACAGTGCTAACGATGTGACAAATGCAAATACGTATTATGCACAGTCTTATTCTCCAGCTTGTGAATTAATTATCAAGAGGAGGTTTCATTTTGGGAGAAAGGAGAATTTTCCCAGAAACATAAAGACTGGGAGGAATTGGAGAGGACCTGGAGATCTGCGTCTGTTGCTCAGTGCACGTGCCCCTTTCCCAGCAACCCCCAATGCCCTCATCTTTCTTGCTTGACCCCTGTTAGTGAGCAACTCACCACCTCCCTACGCTTCCTACTGGAATTTTGGAGAACTTGATTGTTCAGATCATGTCCCGATATTGTGTAGAGACCTCCTCTCTGGCTTCCGCTAGGTCTTTCTGCCAGATACCGTGCCTGCATAAGTCTGAAGATCTCTAGAAGGGCCTTCTGTCTGAATAACTTGGATTTGTGCGATGCTGGAAGTCTGCAAATGGCTTTCACATTTCTTATCCTTGCAGCAATCATGTATGCTCCCCATTTTACAGAGGAGGAAAAAGGGTCCGAGAGTTAAATGAGTCAGCTCAAGGTTGCACAGCTGGTGAAGCAAAAATTTACATCTTGAAATTGAAACTCCAAAACATATGTTCTTTCCACCCAGCAGTGGCATCTGTGATTTAGGAAAGCATTTCGTGATCGATAGCCAAACACCTTGTCTAAGCAGAATGAAGGGCAAGACATCAGTACATGCAGGACTTGGCTGGGGTTTTGTGGAAGTGGGTACGCACATTCTTTCTTGCCATGGGCTGGGTGATGCCAATGGAGGTGTTCTCAACAAGACACTAGACTCCTCAGCAGAAAAAGCTTTTTCCTCTTGTAAAATATCTCATGGTTTTGGTTGCGCAATGAGAAGCGTCCCTGGAGAAACAGAGCCTTTAAGACTTTAGTATAGATGAGCTGTATTAAGTCCATGGAATGGAAGGTTAATTTTCCCCCGTCATACTGGGTTGCACATATAAGTCCTATCTTGCTGGGTCCTCTGTGCACCTGTACTATAAATACATAAGTTGCCCTCCACATCTTGTTTGAACTTTCTTCCTATGGCCTTGATTTATCCATTTCCTTTGAATCCATGCAATCTTTGCTTTCTGCCATTACTAAGGAAGTCCTAATTTGGGAAAATACATTCCCAAATGTCTTTTCAGGAAAGATGTTTGAGTTTAAATATGTCTAGAATTGGGGCTTTTTTCTGTCATGTTTCCAATTTAGCTCTTCAAGCCATTGTCAAGAATTGAGTTAGCCGATAATGTGCTCATTCTTTCTTTTAGTACATTATTGTATACATTCCTGCTCTAGTCTAGGAACTTTACAAGATATTGAGAATACAAAAAGAAAAAAAAAGACATGTCAGGAAGAGCAAAGAAGTATTCATAGAAAAAGTGATGTTAGAAAGTCCTTAAAAGATTAGGTAGGAAGTATATTGTCATGGAAAGACTTTCTTTCTCCTAAGCCTTGGCCCAACCTATTAGTAGGATCTCTAGTCTTCTCTCAGCCCTGCTGAAACAGAGCCCTTGTCATGGAGGAATTGCTAGTCTTGGCCCTGACTAATATTGCTGGTCATAATTTCTTAGTCTCTCAGTCATGTTCCACAGCTTGTTGTGTCTTGTTTCTTCTCTAATGGTGGTGATTGGGACCGGGGTGATACCACTGGAGAAAAGGCGGATGTAATTGGACTATGCATTGATTTTGAAGTTAGAACTGGTAGGACTTGACCAACTGGATGCAAGAAAAAAGAAAGAGAGAGAGAAATCAGGGGTGGTTCAAGACACAGAACGATGGAGTTGCCATCAACTTACATGCCTATGGGAGAAACAGACATGTGAGTTTTGAGATAGCTATTATTCATTTAGCTCTTTATATATATTCATTTATATATATATATTATATATATTTACATATTCATATATTCATTTAGCTCTTTGAATCTAGAGTTTGGAGGGGGAGGTCCAGGGAGAGATATAAATGTCGGGCCAGTGGTATTTAACGTCATGAAATTGGATGAGATCATCAGTGGAACCAGAAAAAAGATGTCCACAGGCTGATTCTTGGGGGCACTCTAACATTTAGAAATGTGAAAGATGAGTAGGAACTGATAAAGGAGACAGAGAAGGAGGGGCCAGACAGGAAGGAAGGAAATCAAGAATTCAGTCCTCAAAGCTAGAGACAAATGTTCAGGGAGGAGAGAGATGCCAATGGAGGTCACTTACATTGAAGACCTATTGCTGATTTATCAACATGGAGGCTGTTGATAACCTCAACAAGGGAATTTTCTATGGAGTGGTAGGCATTGGAGATAGTGAGGACAGGCATATTGTGAAATACCCTGTGAACGGAAAATGGGTAATGAGATAGTAGCTGGAGGGGAAGGTGGAATCAGGAGGGTATTTCTTTTATAAACATTGTCCAGCTCCTGCTCTTCCTTGTCTGTGTCTATGACAAACTTTTGTGTTACAGTGATTTTAGGAACTTTTCTTTTACCCAGCCAGTCCACCTTGCTTGCTGTGTGAACCACACTTGCTCTCCTTTCTGTATATTTCCAGGATCTATCTCTGAGTTCTGTGGTCCCAGGAAAACTAGAGTCATCCTTCTTAAAGCCCTGAAGTTTCAGTACTG
This sequence comes from Zalophus californianus, assembly GCF_009762305.2. Classification (NCBI taxonomy): domain Eukaryota; kingdom Metazoa; phylum Chordata; class Mammalia; order Carnivora; family Otariidae; genus Zalophus; species Zalophus californianus. Next base: position 61,984,690 of record NC_045604.1, on the reverse strand, counting down.
CCTTTCCCTTTCTTTCCCAGCCCGGTCAGCCTTATCTTATCTCTGAGAGTACACACTGTTTACTAAGAGTCAGGTTTCCATTTGATCATATCTCTTTGACTTAGGCTTAATCCCCTAGTGACTCTTCCAAAAAACCTTGCAAGCATCCCCATCTTGTCTACAGTTCTAACTAAGGGCAGACTGTATTTAGCACATCCTCGGGCAAGAAGAAATGGAATCCATTCATCAAGCAGAAAGCAAAGCAATTCCCCGTTGGAGAAGGGACAGAGAAATAATGCCCAAATGCCCGTTGAATATAGTGAAAGCTAATTGTTGCCTAGGAAGACAAATTTTAAAGTTAATTTTGAGTTAAATAAATAAAAACACATTTCTTAGTAAGGTGTTTTTATTTGGACGTTTTTATTGCTAACTTTGTACAATGTGCATTCAATTTCTTCCTGGTGAACCTCAAATGAAAGAGAGAACATACGGGCAAAATATCCCCAAAGTTTTTTAGACTTCTCTGACACAATTCTTAATTACCAAAACCCCAAGGTGACTTGGTGTTTTTCTCCCTGCCTCCCTCCCTTCCACCGGCCCTACAAGGAGATGGTCGGATCAGGGAGAGCCAGTTAAGTAGCAGGCTGCCTTGAGGACTCTTAACCACGGGGCACCTAGAGAGGCCACCTGCCTTGTCCCAGTCAGATCTTGGACTGGTCTCCCCCTGAGCCGCAATCCCCCAGGTGAGCCATGGGGAATCCTTTGCTGTAGACAGAGCTTTTTACTCAGTGCTGCTTCTGCCCCAGGTCCGAACAAGAAGCCATCGTCAGCACAGGCAGGGAGCTTGGAAGGCTCACATTCATTTTTATTTTTATTTTTATTTTTTTTATTTGAGAGAGAGAATGAGAGAGAGAGAGCATGAGAGGGGAGAGGGTCAGAGGGAGAAGCAGACTCCCCGCTGAGCAGGGAGCCCGATGTGGGACTCGATCCCAGGACTCCAGGATCATTACCTGAGCCGAAGGCAGTCGCTTAACCAACTGAGCCACCCAGGCGCCCTCACATTCATTTTTAAATTTAACTGATATATTTTGATATTCCTCTGCGTGGCATTGCTCTTGGACGGCAAGACGTATTTCTCCCAAACACCTCCCAAAACATTCCCCAGGCAAAGTATACCATGTGTGCCCCTGACTCTGATTACTATTTGCATTAAACTCTTTGTTGTTGTTGTTGTTCATAAGGTAGATATCCTGATTTTAGGACAACCAGGTGTGGAGGTTTTGGGCATCCCTGTGGAAACCTTTATTTGGTCAGATTGCTCCTTGGTTATTGGTGACCCTGACTCGTGTGGGTGAGACAAGGCAAACATTTGTACAATAACTTCTTGATATCTACACCTCCTCCTATAATCCAGACTCCCTCTCTAAATAATACGTTCCTCTTATCGTTCCCCTGCCTTTAATATCTTCCATCCCTTATTTTTCAGTATCCGTTTTAGAAATTCCTCATTTGTCTTTCTTTTTCCATTTGTATTACTTTTCTGCCTTATGGTGATACTGAAATAATGATCACCCTATTAGAATAAACCCCCATACAAAACTGTAAAAAATAAAATAATCTGCTGCCAGGACCCTTCTTCCGTGAGGTGATCGTCTATAACCAGACACAAATACTGAGGACGGAGCCGTGATCTTTGACCACCAGAGAAACTTTGACCTAATTCTTTGCTCATCGTGCTAGGTCCTGCCATGTTTCCCTGCCCCTTCTCGGGGTCTTTGACATAAGGGATTGAGATCATCTGTTGTTGGGAAGAACATAATCTTCCTGAGGGCTGAGCTGGGCATACTTCTAATTGGTCTGACTGAGGACTGATTTTGTAGCAGGAGGCATAGTGAAATACAGAAACTTTGTATTCTCACTCTGACATACCAGCGCGGAATCGGATATTTTAATTCTGTTACTTTGCCCTCAGCTGTGAACACATCATCTCTATCATTTTCCACCTCTCCGTAATTGGAATAAACAATTACACCCGGGTCATTTTGACCTTGACATCAAATCACTGATGCTTTGCAGGTCTTTGCCCATGAAAATAAGCTTTGAAAGTATATTCTTTTATTCACCAACAGAGTAGAGTGGGTGTAGAGATCAAATCTAAGAATTGCATAAGAGTTAAAAGCAAAAGGTCAAGCAGAGAACAAGGAGAGAAATAGGATTTTAGTGTATTTCTCCTTGTTTCTCTTTGCATAACTCCAGCTTAAGTACCTCTATGCCACAGAGTTTTCAGTTGACCAAGGTCTCTGCTTATCTGGGCGGGGTACCCTAAGCAGGAACTTGAGTAATTCACATCGTTATCCCTAGTGAAGTGGTTCACACCTTTTATTCGCTCCAGCAGAGCCTGGGAACCTGCCCAACCCCAAATGTCTGCTGCAGATGACATGATAGGGCCTCTGTGCTCATAAAATCGAAAGGTAGACAACATCCAGGGTTAGTGGGTTCTATAACTCCATGGAGCTCTGAATGGGATGCTTGTGTGTGTTAGGGGTCTAGTGTTAGTATCTTAATCTCCCGTGAAATATAACTCTTGCCACTGTGGAAAGACTGCTGGAATGGATGTCTGTTATTCAAGTCAGTTTGGCCTGAGTCTTACATCAGTTTATATTATCCAAAGAAGGGCATACCAAGTCCAAGTGGCGTATTTCTCAGTCTGCTGCTTCAATACAGCTCAGAAAATCTTCGCTGTTTTTTTTCCTTCAAAGAGTAGTCAAGGGATTTGTTTTTCTCCCCTAGCAAAGTGAGGTATTCACCATTTCTGGGGGATTTTATTTATTATAAAATTTATCATTTTTATTTTATTTTTTTTAAGATTTATTTATTTATTTATTTTTTAGAGGCGGGTAGGGGCAGAGGGAGAGGGAGAGAGAGAGAAAGTCCTAAGAGAATCTGTGCTGAGTGTGGAGCTGGACGGGGGGCTCGATCTCACAACCCTGGGATCAACAAGAAGAGGTTTAATCAACTTTGCCAGGGAGGTGCCCACTAGGGGATGTTATTAGATATTGTTTTAAATACCATGTGTTACCATGGGAGTATCGTAAGTAATACCTAATCAGGGTCCTTTGGAAGAGATATACACATGTATTATATGGAGAACCCCACTTATGAAAACTGTTGGTATAGATCATTAAAACCCTTCGGGAGCATAGGCAATTATACAATGTGCATTAAATTGCAAATGCTTTTCTTATGAATTAGAAAATTGGCCACAATGTAGCATGTACACCAGGGGTTGACAATTTCCAATTTGTGAATAATTATATTTTCACACTCTAAAAAGCCTTCATTAACCTACAAGATTAGGACTTCAGTTATTACCAAAATCTGAAAAGCGGCTTGTGGTTTCTCAAAATTTCCTCCTGTTCCAGGCCCATGTGATTATCCCTTGTGACCTCCCCGTCAGCTTGGAAGCCCCACCCAACACCCCAGCTTCTTAATGGTTTTTCATAGTCTTGGTTCCCGGCGCCTTTCCATCCTGGTCACCCATTACCGTGATTGCACTGGAAATCTGATTATTGGCACTGACAGCATCACCGATGAGGGCGCACGTACTCTCTCTTCTGCTCGCTAGCTTGTCGGCTCGTTGTTGTCGGCCCCTTAGTCATTCTTAGCTCCTGAGTGGACCAACGGCCTCTGCTTTTAAAGTTACCCAGCACCGCCTCTGTCTTCCGCTTCCCGCCTTGCCCATCCTCGATTCCACGGTGCGTCTTTATATTTGCAGCCTTGACGGAGTCCTCAGCCTGCACCTGCAGGGCCCCCCTAACACCTTCAAAGGTGGACGTAGCCGGAGGAAATGGCCCAGCTGTGCTGATCTGTATCATTTTGAATTCATGGTCCCATGGTACAGATTGGTGCCCATCAGGGCGCAGTGATCCTGCTGCCTTTCCCTACAGCATTGACTTTGGGGCACCCTGGAAACGGCCTTCTATGCCTTCTTCTCCTAAACCTCCTTGCCTTTTGCAATCACTCCACCTCCTCGGCTCACGGCCTTGTCTGCTACTCACTGAGGGAGAAGAAGCCCACAGCCCAGAGCTCTCCTCCTCTCAGCATCAGAGCCGAGCCACTCTCCATCTTCATGACAGTGCCCCCTGCTGTCCAAGGCAACCCTGCGTTTGTGTCTGGTTCCCGTTGTCCCTTGTCTCTGCAGGAACTTCACTCCTTGGACGGTCCCCTTTTCCTCCTGCGTGAACAATATTTCTCTTTCTGCAAGATGTTTTGTGACAGTAAATAAACATGCTAGCAAACGAATAAACAAACTAAACGACTCTCTTACGCTCTCTCTGTAGAGTCCTAATACTCTCTGTTTTCATTTTTTTTGACAATGAAACTTTGTAAAAGAGTTTTCTATGCTTTTTATTGCCACCTCCTAACTTCTCTTAGGAGGTTTTGTTTTGGGGGGCCACTTTATTCCATGTGTTTTCTTTTGTTTATTGTGATATACATAAGAGTGAATATAGTGTGTATGTGCTATTTAAAGAATAATGAGTTGAACACACACACATACCACCCAGCTTATAAAAGACCATTTCTAGTGCCTTTGAGCCCTTGTAGATGTCTCTCCAGTTGCCTCTCCCCTCTCTTGCCACCTCCCCCATCATCCTGAATTCTGGGTTTCTAGACCCTCAGTCCCTTGCCCTGAAACCACACCATCTTAATCATTCTGCTCTTTACTAGAAGTCTTTAATATCTGCTGGGGCACATCTCACATTGTTAATCTCCTGCAGGAAAATCTTGGCTACTCCTGATCCTTTTGAAATTTACATATGAAATTTAGAATTAACCTATAAAGTTACACACATATACAACCCTGTTGGGATTTCTGTTGTACTTGCATTGAATATATAGGTTCTCATATTCACGAACACATAAATCTCTATTTAATTAGGTCTTTTCTCTTTCAAATTTTTATTGGGATATTTTTCAGAAGGGGTGAATGATCACTTAGGTACACACCACCTAAATTCAATATTTGTTAAGGTTTGCTACATCTGCTGTGAATATGACCATCCTTCCTGAAAAGTCAAGGTAAATACTTAATTTTTCCCCTTGGGTTATCAATTTTCAGACTAAGGCACTGGTGTAAAAGTCTCTTCCAGTATTGACAAATTCGTGTAACTGAACCCATTTGAAAATACCCTGTAGACAACATGTGAATGTCACTTCAAACCCCTTCCCTGAAACATAAGGAATTCTTTATACAGCACAGGCTATCTGTTATATCTCATCAGGAAGCACAGAGCCCACTACTTCTCTATATTCAGTCGACACTCAAATCTCAATCATCTCCAAACTATTTTAGAGCTTTTTTTTTTTTCTCTAGCTGATACCCAGTCAAGGACCATGTATTACTTCCTATCAATATATCTTCTTATCCTATCATACTCTAGACAAGTTCTGACACATTGCTTTTCACGGCACGAACTCCCCCAGGTCAGATGTACTGTGGAATGTTTCGTATTCTGAATTTGTCTGCATATGACCGAGCAATGCTGTGAATGCCATTTGCCTTGTTTCTCCCTGCTGTAAACTGAAGTAGGTCCGAGGGCTGGCCCGGGCTCAGGGTAGACACACCTGGCCAGTGGACTTCATCGTGCTTCCCAGTGTATCCCATCAGGTGGGGGTGGACAGGTTGACCCATCATTAGGATGATAGTGCAGGTCACTTGGTGAAGCTTGTCATCGCCAAGTTTTTTTTTTTTTTTTAAGGATTTTATTTATTTATTTATTTATTTATTTATTTATTTATTTATTTATTTATCTGAGAGTGGGAGAAAGAGAGCACGAGCAGGTGGAGGGGCAGAGGCAGAGGGAGAAGCAGATTCCCTGCCAGGTGGGGAGCCCAATGTGGGACTCGATCCCAGGACCCTGGGATCATGACCTGAGCTGAAGGCAGACGCTTAGCCCACTGAGCCCACCAAGTCTTTTTATTATAGAAGTATAGCTTTCCCTTTAAAATGAGTAATCAACTTCACCCCTAGGTGGCTTTTTGGGTTGAATTGTGTCTCCCCCCCACAAAAAAAAGAAGCTACGTTGGGGTACTAAGCCCTAGTACTTCAGAATGTGACTTATTTGGAGACGGGGTCAAACAGAAGTAATCAAGTTAAAATGAGGTCACTAGTGTGGGCCCTGAACCAGTCTGATGGCCGTCCTTATAGGAAGGGGACATTTGGACAGAGAGACAGCCGTGTACACAGGGGAGACGTTGTAAGGAGACACAGGGAGGAGATGGCCATCTGGGAGCTGAGGCAAGTGGCCTAGACACAAACTTTCCTTGCTCCTCCAGAGGGAGTGTGGCTGTTAAAAGTTTTGCCTCGTCATCTGGACATAAAGGAATTTCCTACTGTTCTTTCTGAGGAGTTAGGGTAAATGAACACTTTTCCTTTAACTATTAATTTGTGGGATAAGGAATCGATGTAATAATTATAGTCAGTGATAGAAAAATTAGTTTTTTTCTCTCCCTCTGTTTCTTTATTACATGGGACTTACATTGGGACTTACTCAACCAAATTTGGTCAGTGGAAACCTCTTGGAATGTTCTTGGGGGAAAAAATAACAAACCAAACCAACAAACAAAAAGAATATTCTTGGGTTTGTTACTCCTGTTCTCAGTGGTCGTTGATGGCTTCCTTGCTTAGGCAAAGTATGCCCTAAGCGCACCTTCTTCTTTTCCAGGCTTAGACCTGAAATCAGGAATTAATTAATCCAAGGAATATGGGATGCATTTGTTTTAGGCCCTTTTGTTGGATAAAGCCAGGATGTATGTTTTTAAGACTCGTGAGTTCATTTTAGTATTCCATTTTACGTTTAACATTACAAGAATTTTTCTTAACTTACTTGGTTGTGTACTTCTTTTCCCTTACATGTAAAATGTTGTTTCTTAATAAAATTAACATGGGGGCGCCTGGGTGGCTCAGTCGGCTAAGTGTCTGACTCTTGGTTTCAGCTCAGGTCATGATCTCGGAATCCCCGCATCAGGCTCTGCGCTCAGCCAGGAGACTGCTTGAGGTTCTTTCTTTCTCCCTTTCCCTCTGCCCCTCCCCCCACTTGCCCATGCAGGTGTGTGGGCACTCTCAATAAATGAATAAAATCTTTATTAAAAAATTAATATGTAATCTGGGGCGCCTGCGTGGCTCAGTTGTTAAGTGTCTGCCTTTGGTTCAGGTCATGATCTCTGGGTCCTGGATCGAGCCCCACATCAGACTCCCTGCTTGGTGGGAAGCCTGCTTCTCCCTCTCCCACTCCCCTTGCTTGTGTTTCCTCTCTGGCTGTCTCTCTCTGTCAAATAAATAAAATCTTTTAAAAAAAATTAACATGTAATATTATTTGCTTTATCTTACAACATATATGAGATAGTTCCAGAATTCTCATACGATATTATGCCTCTATCGGTCATTCCCTTTTTCTTACACACAAAAGGCAACATATCATATGTACTGTTCAGCCATTGCTTTTTTTCCCCACAGTATATATTATATCGTGGCAATCTTTTCAAATCAGTACAGAGAAATCTTTTTCTTTCTCAAGCTGCATAGTATCACATGTGTGAGTGTGTCATCAATTTATTCCATTGGTCCCCTGCTGATAGGTATTTTTTCCCCTCAATATTTTACTACTACAAAGAACTCCATAAGAAGAATCTTTGTGTGTATTGTTTCTTTTTGGAAGGTACATTTGCAAGGTAGATTCCTAGAGGGAGTATTTCTGAGTCAAAGGGTAACTTACATTTTTTATTTCCATCCTGGAAATTCTTTTAAGAAAAAGAATGTTAAAAAAATAGGATGTAGCCAAAATTATCATACCAACAAAAAAATTGGTTCTTTAGACAGACAAGGCACTTGCCTCCATTTGCTTAGATTATTACAGGAGGCAGGAATCCTGGAGAGAACACAGAGGAGTAAACCAATAAGGTGAAATTTCAAGCCGCTTAGAGGGCATGTTCTGAAGGAAGACTGAGCGATTGGATTTAGCCAGTGGATGAAATCCTTTGATGTCCTGGTGTTTGATAAAGCAAGAAGACTTTTGGACATGAACTTGGAAGTCGATGTAAGTACCATTCTGGAGATTTTGCTGAAACAAAGGGAGCAGTCTTTCCCCAGCTACTCGGCACCGAGGAATGGAGCGTCTGGGATCCACTCTGGATCTCTGTGAGGAGCAGGGGGCTGCAGTCACCCCACCCACTTGTAGTTTCTCCCTTACTACACAGTATGTGGAGGAGCATAGAACATAATGTAATGGTACATTTTCTTCAAAATCAGAACCAGGAAGATCATTTTGTTATCATTCAGTGCTTGTGACTGGTGGGAATATTGTGGAAAGACTCCGGAAAACTGGAAGGATTGGCAAGATAATATAAAATGCAAATACACATTCTAGAAATCTCAGAGTGGAATTTTAAAGTTTACTGATGTGGTGGCTCAGGAAATAGCCATTCCTAAAGCAAGCTGAGTTTTGCAGTGGATTCCACTAGCAATGCAAATGCCTTTTTTAAAAAGATTTTATTTTTTTAATGTATGTATGTGTGTATTTATTTATTTAGAGAGAGCACGAGTTGGGGAAGGGGCAGAGGGAGACTGGGAAAGAATCTTAAGCAGACCACAAGCTGAGCCTGGGGCCCAATGCAGGGATCAATCCCAAGACCCTGAGATCATGACTTGAGCTGAAATCAAGAGTCAGATGTTTAACCGACTGAGCCACCTGGGCACCCGCAAATGCTTTTGTTGTACACCTGTGTGGCTAGACAATCCAGTATGATAGTGGAAGCCAAGTTTTGGGATTTTTACTTTCCAGGAAGAGTCATACATCAGTTTTCTTGTGTTTTAACAAACAGGCAGACCAAAACATGCATGGAAGAAACCTCAGAAAAACACAGCGTGTCTTTTTACAAAGCCTGGGCATTCCATGGTCCTGGAAGGCAGAGAGTTGTGTTTACAAGAGCAAGGGAAGTTTTTTTGTGTTGCATATTTGAGATTATGCAAAGCATGAAGACAATGTCTTGAAATTCAAGAATCTTGAGTTTTTTAGTCTTGGCAGGATTCTGCCCTCCTAAGGATGCCCAAAATGCTGCAAGGAAAGGGAAAGTTGTTAGCAGATTTTGTGTTTATGGAAATGGAAGCAGACAGTTCCATTTAAAGATAAAATGAGACAAAAGCAGAGGCAGAAGCTTCTGGAAGCAGTAACGAAAAGAAAAAATAAACAGCAAACAGAAAAAAATTTTGTAAAAATAGACCTTGGTGAAAGCAGAACCCCCTGAAAAGGAAAGATGGGGGGAAAAGTAAATGAAAATGGTAAATGAAAAACAAGGAACAGGGAGATGAGCAGGCAGGACCTAGAGCAACTTCCTAAAGATTCAAATGACTTGAAAGTTAAAAAAGTGGTAGAATTAGTGAAGGGGCGAATCTGAGAAGAGCTTGCTAACAAGTGGCAAGAGAGAACCCAAGGTACGAGACATGGGCCTTCTGAGAATTGCTGATTCCAGCAGGTACTGTGTGCGCGAGAAGCAGGTGCGAGGTGTGCTAGACCCAGATCTGGGAGACCACTGACGTTTGGCCCTCTGCCATCACACCTCTGAAGAAAGCCAGCTCTGCCCTCAAAGCTATCACTTCAGACTTAAGAGGAACCATTTCAGGCCTGTAAATATTTTGCTAGAAACCTATCAGTCCTCGACGAGATTTAGCACAACAGGTGTAAAATCTATTTGAATGTAATGAATAAACGTCAATATTTACTTTGGTAGAGTACATGTAATCCTTTTATTTTCCTGTTGATGAATTATATCTATTTTAATTTGAAGACACTAACATTGAAAAATATTTTATTGACCATTTTATATGTTTTCTGTGGGGAAGATTGCTCCTGATAATAGTTTCCCACATTGTCGGAAAGACATCTGTTCTATTCCCTTTCTAGCTCCTTCCAGCCATCCTCCCCACAGTAGTGAACGCTTTTGTCCAGGTCCACCAACAGCTTCCGTGAGCCAAGCCCAGTGGGCACCTGTCTGGACAGGTCGGTAACTTTCAACGCACTGAAGTGTTCCTTCCCACTTGAAACGCTTTCTTCTCTTGGTTTCCAGAACACCACGTCTCCTGATGACACTGTGTCTCATAGATCCCCTTCTGTCTTCCTCATTGACTCATCTTCTCCCGGCCGACTCTCAGCTTTGGGGCTTGGCCTCAGGCTCATTCTTTTTCTTTGGTGATCTCTTTTAGCCTTGTGATATTAAATACGACCTTTGGTGCTGCGGTTGTGCATCCGTGCATCTTCAGGCCCGACCCCCTCCTCTGAGCTCCAGACTCATACTTTCAGTTGCCATACTTGGCACCGCCCCTTGGATATTAACAGGAACCTTCCATTAAGATTTCAACCTACAACTCTTGATGATTTCCAGTGCTCTACATATCTCTTCTGTCCTCATGTTTTCTTCTATCTGAAAGTCCTTGCCATTGGTTGCTCAAATCAAGCCCTGGGCACCACCCAGCTTCCTCCCACCCCACCCAGGGCAGCCAACCCATCAGCCACTTTCCCAGCTCTGACTCCCAAATGTGCTGTGGAGTCTTCCACTCATTTTTATCTTCTTAAGTCATTTATCTCTTGACTACATGGGTGAGTAAGTGGCTTCCGGGCTGTTCTCCCTGATAGTACTCGTTCCCTCTTAACATCTTTTTGCAACAGCAGCCGTAGACATAGTTTTGAAGAGTAAAAGCATCCTCCATTTTTGCCTGCCCTAAATGGTTTTAGGAGAACACAGCAGGTCTGATGCCAAGTGAGGAAGCAGTCAGGCAGCAGTGGTCCGGCAGAGTTGGGCTCTTGGTTACCCACGGGGAATTGAACAAATATTGAAAATGTATTGAAGATACTGGGAACCAGGCTTCTCACTGTCAGTGAAGGGGGTTACAAGTAGAAAAGGGAAAAGTGAGAATAAATCTGGGATGTGGATTGACATTTGAGGTGTTGGAGTAAAATCAGATTTTTTTATAGAGAGAGAGCGATGTGAAGATAGAGTGTGTGTGATGTTTCCTAGCTTTGTCATAGAGAAGGTCTGGGAGAAGTAATACTTTAGTAACAGTGAGCATGCTTAGCACTTAGATCTTGGTTTCTGAATAGTATTCTCTACTAAAAGAAAATAGGAATCCTTTGGGGAAAGCCTGATTCTAGGAGAGGCAGAGATAATACAAGATGTGGCTGGAGCATTTCATTGTGTAATGAATTAGGGAAGCTCTCACATATAAATGGGGACATGCCGGGGAATGAAGAAGCTGGCTTGGAGGTGCTTCCAGTAGCCATAGCTGGTAGAATTTAAGCATCAAAATACATAGTAGAAGAAACAGTTATAACCCATTGAAAAAAATAGGAATCTGTGAGTCTGTACTAATACAGGTAAATCAATAAACGAATGAGTGAATACAGAAGAGAAATTCATCCTTTCAGTACAGTGCCAACTAATAAATGTAGAAGAAAACCACCATTTGGCAGCATTATAATAATAGTTGCTTCAGGCGAGAGTTATTGATGGTGGCTAAAAGTAGCAGGTGAAAGTTTGCTGAAGAGCAGGATCCTTGCAGAGTCTCAAAGTATATCCCTACTAGAGGCTTGTTAGTTACAACAGGGAAGCTGTGACTTTATAGTAGAGACACCTGGTGGGCACCACCATGATCAAGTGATCAAAGTAAGCACCTCAGTAATGGGGCAACTCAAAATGGGGCACCTCTTGATACAATACAATGAAAACTCAGCATCCCTTCTGATATTCTAATATGATATTTCTGCCCCAGATACATAATTTGGATCTACTCATTAGGAAACATGAGACAGACCCATATTGAGGGACGTTTTACTAAATAGCTGGCCCATAATCTTCAAAAAATAACAAGGTTATGGGGTGCCTGGGTGGTTCAGTCGGTTAAGCATCTGACTTCAGCTCAGGTCATGATCCCAGGGTCCTGGGATCGAGTCCCACATCGGGCTCCCTGCTCAGTGGGGAGCCTGCTTCTCCCTCTCCCTCTGCTGCTCCCCCTGCTCATGTTCTCACTCTCTTTCTCGCTCGCTCTCTCAAATAAATAAATAAAATCTTTAAAAAAATAACAGGGTTATAGAAGTCAAGGAAGGGCTGAGGAACTGTTCTAGGTCAAAGGAGACTGGGGACATATGACATCTAGGGATGGCGCATGGTCCTAGATTGAATCCACTTGCGATAAATTGGCAAAATTTAAAAAGGTTCTGTGGATTGTTTGGCAATACCATATCAGTGTTAATTTTCTGGTTTTGACAGTTGTGCTGTGGTCATGAACTATGATTATACAGGAGAGTTTTTTTTTTTTTTTTTTTTTTTTTTTTACCATTCAAGGGCAAGAGGACATCATGTCTGCAACCTATTCTCAAGTCAACTAGTCCAGTGACATCAGGCCAGCGTCCTGCCTTAAATCCTTCCATGTTTTTCTGTTTCACTGAAAACAAAATGCGTGTCAGCCTTGGTTTATGAGGTCCTTATGGTTTGCCCCTGCTTCCTTCTAGTCTTGTCTCCTGTGTTCTTGCCAACTGCATTTCCATCTGAAGCGACAGAAAGTAGCATGCAGCACCTGCTGTCCCCATTCCCTGGACTCCTCCTCCCGACTTCTCTAGGTCAGTCCCTTCAATTCTTAGATAAAATGTCACTTCTTCAGGGGCGCCTGCCTCATCTTCCCTCATTGCAAGTGCCAACCCCCAGTCACCACCGTGTCAGCCCGTTCATTTTCAGCATCGCACATGACTTAGCTTATTTCTCCCCCATTTAGCATTTGCCTCTTCTGTTAGAATAGAAGCTCCAGGAGGAGAAATCCCATCCGTCTTGTTTGATACTCAGTCTTCTATGGATAGGATATTGTTGAGTTAGGCTCTCAGTAAATATTTGTTTCATGAGTGAATTTTGTTCAGCCCTGCATTTTGCTCATCAGGCAGTCAAGCTAGTGCAAAACCTTCGTGCCAACGTGTTTCTGTGTCAGATGTTCCACGATGCATGACTTGATTCATTTTAGCTTGGGGCACTGATGTAGACCGAAACATATTCCATTCATTATTTTGTTGTTCCTTTCTGCTACAAGTTCCTATCTAAGGACTTCATTGCTTATTATGAAGTGATAGATAATGTCCTTAGAAGTCTTGGTGTCCGCTGCTAGAACACTTCACTGGACCTGGGCTTTGGAGGAGAGGCTCCCTCCTGTGAGTGACCATTTCTGATTCTTCTACCAGCCACAGACAGAGCCCAGTCTCCACTGTCCAAAAGTAGACTAGTTTTAATATCAGTTCGAAGGAGAGCCTTTCCTTCATTTAAATTGTTATTTTTCAATATAATAGCATTATGGAAAATCCTAATTTTTTATTAATCAGTGCATCACTCAATGTTAAGACTAGCATATAAAACAATACAGACTGTTTTGTTGTTAAACAAGTTTATACATAATTCACACCTCTGGTCTTGACCATGTCATCATAAATATGGCATAGAGAAGGATATCATTCTGTGTCAGTTGGATTCCAATGCCCGATGTGGTTCTCCATGTTAACAAGATACAGCTTTTATGGCTTATTAAGATACAGTATCCTGGGGTGCCTGGGTGGCTCAGTAGGTTAAGCATCTGACTCTTAATCTTGGCTCAGGTCTTGATCTCAGGGTCATGAGTTTAAGCCCTGCACTGGACTCCATGCTGGGTGTGGAGCTCACTTAAAAAAAAAAAAAAAATATATATATATATATATATATATATACACACACATATACATATATATATATAAATATTTATATAGCTGGGTGCACAGGCCATTTGGTTTATACTATTTCTGGGTTGAACTTGGTAGATAGGCTACTGCATTGTAGCATTAATTTTTTAAAAAAATTTTGTATTTTATGATGCTTTCACATATTAGGGGCCTTGCTAATCCTGGAGAGACTGCCTCTCCTAAGGTTAGTTCATTCTAGAGATAGCAAACACCTTGTCTGTAGGCATGCCTTTCATATGTGAACCAGCCGATCCAAAACCCCAAACCCTCAACTACCTCCCGGGTGTAATCCTCACAAACCAAGCCAGTCTTTCTTCTGCCCTAAATCACCCCAGGGCAAGGTACAGACAACTAGTGACCAATCCCTCTAACCCAGAGCCCACCGAAATGATTCAAGCTCTCCAATCCTAACTGTCCAGCCCTTGCTCAGATTTGCCTACCCTGCCTGGCTCATTCCTTCCCATGAAGCCACAGAAGAGGCTGTGGCCCGTGTTCTGCCCTTACTCCTTCTGTGCCCCGAATGGCCCTGGTGCCTCCCCACGTGACCCTGCTTGCTGTAACATGTCCCCTCCTCTTGAAAATCATAAGCAATAAGCTCTTCTTTCAAGGCACTTGTCTCCTTATCTGTCACTTCACTATACCTGACAAAAACAAATCCCAGGTACATTTTAAAATAGTCACAGCAGAGAAAAAAAGTCCTCTACATTCCATCCTCAGAATCCCCAAGGACATCTGGTCTTGTTGTTTGACACATTTGGCAGCAGACAAAAACCTTCTCTCTTACTCTTTTTAGTTCTTTTTTCCCCCTCTTTTTGTGCAGATTCGTATATAGTAGTCAGCTTTGGCAAGAGGTAGGACTGGTTGTACTGTAAGGGGAAGGCTTATTTCTCCAGTCCCCGTGTACCTGGAGTTCAAAACAGAAGGAAGGCATTTGCACACAAACACTTGACTCATCACAAGGTCATAGAGTGTAATTTGTGTTGGAAATAAAGCAAAGCCATGGAGGTATAGAATGCACCTCCTTCCCCAAAGTAGCAGGAACACAGGCTCTTGGCTACATGTCATGATGGCAAGTAGATTTTTATTAAGAACTTTGATTGAAAAATGTCATGAAATATCAGATAACAGAAGGACAGAAATGGGTTCATTTAAAAGATTTCCCAGGGGATGGTCCCCAAGCGTCTTTAAGGGCAGGGGTGATAAAGTTTGAAAATGAAGCACTAAAGATCAAAATTGTTCAAAAGATAGGAGGACTTTAATGAGCAGCTTAGAACGTGGATGAAGAAATGCACAGGCTGGTGTGGGGCTTCTTGGATTGTAGAAGAAAGTTTCTGAGATGTGGAAGACCTGAGTGAGATGAGAGGGAGCCAGGGGCCGAGGCAAGGGCTTCAGACCATTTAGGAGAGACCTAGTAGGGAGGAAAACCTGATAAAGCCCAAACTCAGCGGTTGTTTTTAGTTGTTGGGTTTGTCTTTTTAAATAATTTTTGCTGTGGTAAAATAGACATCACCTTTACCATTTTCACCATTTTTAAACATACAGTTCAGTGGTAGTAAGTTCACTCACATTGCTGTGCAATCATGAGCACCATCCATCCAAAAGACTCTTTTCATCTTGCAAGACTGGACTCTGTACCCATTAAACAGTAGCTCC
This sequence comes from Zalophus californianus, assembly GCF_009762305.2. NCBI lineage: Eukaryota > Metazoa > Chordata > Mammalia > Carnivora > Otariidae > Zalophus > Zalophus californianus. Next base: position 61,969,256 of record NC_045604.1, on the reverse strand, counting down.
CCATTTCCCTCCCGCTGTCCCTGGCAACCTGGTTCTACTTTCTGTCTGTGCCTTTGGCTACCCTAGGTACCTCATGTGAGTGGAATCGTCCGGTATTTGTCTTTCGTGACTGGCTTATTTCACTCAGCATAATGCCTTTAGGAGTCATTCATGTTATAGCATATGTTAGAATTCCTGTCCTTTTTCAGACTGACTAATATTCCATTAGATGGATATATCCAAGTTATTGGATATATCCAAATAAACATTTTGTTTATCCATTCATCCATTGATTTGGATTATTTCCACCTCTTGGCTCTAGTGAACGATGCTGCGAAGAACGTGGGTGTATAAATCTCTGCTGGAATCCCAGCTTTCCATTCTTTTAGATATATGGCTAGAAGGAGAATTGCTGGATCATATGGTAATTGTATATTTAATTTTTTGAGGCACTGTCATACCATTTTTCACAGTGGCTACCCCATTTTGCATCACCACCAGTAATGTGCAAGGGTTCCAATTTCTCCACATCCTCACCAACAACTTCTTTGTTTGTTTGTTCTACTTTTTCATACTAGCCATCCTAATGAATGTGAGGTCGTATCTCATTGTGGTTTTGACTTGCATTTCCCTAGTGATGTTGAGTACCATTTGTATGTTACCTTTGGAGAAGTAGCTATTCAAGTCATTTTTTTGATTGTTCCTTTTGTTTGTTGTTGAGCTATTCCTCTAGTTGTTTATTTACCAAGTCTCTCCCCTGCTCCCAAGATATCAGGCCTCCCCCCCCCCTTTTTTTTTTTGGTAGAGACAAAGCCTTTTTTTGTAATTTAAAAATTTTGTTTCTTTTCAAATTTTTATTTAAATTCTAATTAGTTAACATATAGTGTAATATTGATTTCAAGAGTAGAAGTTAGTGACTCATCGCTTACATATAACACCCAGTGCTCATCACAAGCGCCCTCCTTACTACCGTTACCCATTTACCCATACCCACCCATACCCTGCCCACTTCCCCTATAGTTAAAAGTCTCTTATGGTTTGCTTCCCTCTCTTTTTTTCCCCTTCCTCTATGTTCAACTGTTTTGTTTCTTAAATTCCACATATGAGTGAAATCATATGGTATTTGTCTTTGACTGACTTATTTAACTTAGCATAATACACTGTAGCTCCATACACATCATTGCAAATGGCAAGATTTCATTCTTTTTGATGGCTGAGTAATATTCCATTGTGTATGTGTGTGTATATATATATACCACATCTTCTTTATCCATTAATCAGTCGATGGATATTTGGGCTCTTTCCACAATTTGGCTGTTGATAATTCTGCTATAAACATCTGAGTGCATGTATTCCTTCAAATCTGTATTTTGTATCTTTTGGGTAAATATCTAGTAGCGCAATTGCTGGGTCATAGGGTAATTCTATTTCTAACTTTTTGAGGAACCTTCATACTGTTTGCCAGAGTGGCTACACCAGTTTGCATTCCCACCAACAGGGTAAGAGGGTTCCCCTTTCTCCCCATCCTCACCAACATCTGTTTCCTATGTTGTTAATTTTAGCCATTCTGACTGGTGTGAGGTTGTATTTCATTGTTGCTTTGATTTGTATTTCCCTGATGATGAGTGATGTTGGACATCTCTTCATATGCCTTTTAGACACCTGTCTGTCTTCTTTGGAAAAGTGTCTATTCATGTCTTCTGTCCATTTCTTAACTGGATTATTTATTTTTGGGTGTTGAGTTTGATAAATTCTTTATAGATTTTGGATACTAATCTTTTATTGGATATGTCATTTGGAGATATCTTCCCCCATCCTGTAGGCCGCCTTTTAGTTTTGTTGACTGTTTCCCTTGCTGTGCAGAAGCTTTTTATCTTGATGAAGTCCCAGTCGTTCATTTTTGCTTTTGTTTCCCTTGCCTCCGGTGATGTGTCTAGTAAGAAGTTTCTGAGACTGAGGCCAAAGAGGTTGCTGCCTGTGTTCTTCTCTAGGATTTTGATGGTTTCCTGTCTCAAATTTAGGTCTTTCATCCATTTTGAATTTATTTTTGTGGATGGTGTAAGAAAGTGGTCCAGTTTCAGTCTTCTGCATGTTGCTGACCAGTTTTCACCACACCATTTGTTGAAGAGACTCTTTTTTTCCATTGATATTCTTTTCTGCTTTGTTGAAGATTAGTTGACCGTATAGTTGTGAGTCCATTTCTGGTTTTATATTCTGTTCCATTGATCTATGTGTCTCTTTTTATGCCAGTACCACACTGTCCTGATGACTACAGCTTTGTAATACAGTTTGAAGTCTGGAATTGTGATGTCTCCAGCTTTTCTTTTCTTTTTCAGAATTGCTCTGGCTATTTGGGGTCTCTTGTGGTTCCATACAAATTTTGGGATTGTTTGTTCTAGCTCTGTGAAAAAGGCTATTGGGGGGGACCTAGGTGGCTCAGTCAGTTAAGCATCTGCCTTCAGCTCAGGTCATTATCTCAGGGTCCTGAGATCGAACCCTGCATCAGTCTCCCTGCTCAGTGGGGAGCCTGCTTCTCCCTCTCCCTCTGCAGCTCCCCCTGCTTGTGCTCTCCCCCCCCAACCAAATAAATAAATAAATATATATATATATATTTTTTAAAAAAAGAAAAAGAATAATTCTGTTGGTATTTTGATAGGGATTGCATGAAATGTGTAGATTGCTTTGGGAAGTTTAAACATTTTCATAATATTGGTTCTTCAATCCATGAACATGGAATGTTTTCCCATTTCTTTGTGTCCTCTTTAATTTCTTTCATAGGTATTCTGTAGTTTTCAGAGTACAGATCTTTCAACTCTTTGGCTAGGTTTATTTCTAGGTATCTTAAATAGTCTTACTGTAATTGTAAATGGAATTGATTCCTTGATTTCTTTTTCTGCTGCTTCATTTTTGGTGTACAGAAATGCAACAGATTTCTGCACATTGATTTTATATCCTGCGACTTCGCTGAATTCATGTATTAGTTCTAGCAGTTTTTTGGTGGAATCTTTCAAGTTTTCTATATAGAGTATCATGTTGTCTGCAAATAGTGAAAATTTGGGTCCTTCCTTGCTGATTTGGGTGCCTTTTATTTCTTTTTGTTGTCTGATTGCTGAGGCTAAGATTTCCAGTTCTACATTAAATAGTAATGGTGAATGTGGACATCCCTGTCTTGTTACTGACTAGAGGAAAAGCTCTCAATTTTTCCCCATTGAGGATGATATTAGCAGTGGGTCTTTCACATATGGCCTTTATGATGTTGAAATATGTTCCATCTATACCTCTTTTTTGAGGATTTTTATCAAGAATGGAAGCTGTACTCTGTCAAATGCTTTTTTGCATCTATTAAGAGGACCATATGGTTCTTCCCTTTTTTTAATTAATGTGGTGTTTCATGTTGATTGATTTGCAAATATTGATCCACCCCTGCAGCCTGGAATAAATCCTACTTGATCATGGTGAATAATTCTTTTAATGTATCATTGGATTCTATTTGCTAGTATCTTGTTGAGAATTTTTGCATCCATGTTCATGAGCGTTATTGGCCTATAAGTCTCCTTTTTAGTGGAATCTTTGTCTGGTTTTGGAATCAAGGTAATGCTGGCCTCATAAAATGGGTTTGGAAGTTTTCTTTCCATTTCTATTTTTTGGAACAGTTTGAGAAGAATAGGCATTAACTTTTCTTTAAATGTTTGGTAGAACTCCCCTGGGAGGCCATCTGGCCCTGGACTTTTGTCTTTTGGGAGATTTTTGATTACTGATTCAATTTCTTTACTGGTTACGGGTCTGTTCAAATTTTTCTTTCTTCCTGCCTCAGTTTTGGCAGTTTGTATATTTCTGGGAATTTATCCGTTTGTTCCAGGTTGTTCAGTTTGTTGGCATATATTTTTCATAATCTCTTATAATTGTTTGTATTTGAAGATATCAGGCCTCCTATGTGAGGTGCCCATGGACTGGGATCATAACCCTAATCTAGAGTATGAGATTCCATTGCTCAGCCTGAAAGGCAGGGCAGCCATTCTGAGATGCTTTTGTGGGAAGAAGCTGTGTTTACTGTTAAAGAATTAGACTCTCCTCTGCGAAGCAAGCACTGATGAAATCCCTGATTGATGTCTTGCAGTACAAGGTAGGCTACTTAGACCATGTAGAAAATGATAGTGCAGCTCTTCAATCTGGGACCCACGTCACAGCAGATTGGGGGTCCTTTACACTTAGGCAGACAACACAGTCGACCACCCAGTGGCATCCTGAGATATGTATGCCAAATTAATTCCATTCTGTCGGCTCAGAAACAGCCCAAGATTTCCACTGCCTGCACACTCAGGGAAAGTCTGGATGTGCTCAGTAGGAGAGATTGGATGATCAGGCAGCTCTGAACATTGACTTCAAGAGAGAGCATCAGTAAAAAAGAGAGAGAGAGAACAGAATGACTGATGTGTATGCAAAGTGCCTTTGAATTGTAAGGTCATATGCAAACAGATGTTGGTTACTGCTGCCCAGTCTGTGGAACCTTGGTGAGGAAGTAGAACCCAGGCCAGCCTCTCTGATGAATGGAGAAATTGAAGGTGTGTTGCTCTAAGGAAAGCAAGAAGAAACATGAAAAGCATGCTTACTCTTCTCTTCCCGGTTCCATGATCTTTTAATAATTTATCTTGTGGTTTAGGCATCTGGAAGATGGTGTGTCTTGCTTTTGAGGGATTGATAAGTATGTTGTGGTAGGGAGCATGAAGGGCTGAAGAGCAGTTGCTATTAATGAGCTGAGCGAAAACCCCTCGGCTCCCTCTCAGCCTGAGACCATGGTCAACAGTACTGTCCGTGCAGGGGGTGACTACTGTGTGGCTCAGCATGGTGCTTTGTGCAGATGTTCTTGTACTCTGCCCACCCCACAAAACAGTGTTCTTACAGCATCCTACGCTGTACGGAGATAGCTGTGCCCTGTGCATGGCTTGGGATGCGCTTCTACCTGAATCTTTGAAGAAGGGGGTTGATAAATTAATGGTGAGGAGAAGGAGAATGTTGGGACATTTAGAGCAGTAGGCAGCATTTTTCCTAAATGCTGTTAATGAGATAAGATTTGAGTTCTGTTAAAAGGTCCGCTAAAATGTTGAACTCCCACCCCTCCCCCTTCTACTACTAGTGACCTCCCTTGTCTGTATTATAAAATTGCATTTCTTTATCTGTTGCCTTGGGGCATTATCATGTGTGCTTTTGTGGACCCTTTTCAGTCAGGACAGGTAGATTTTCTGTGGGAAGAGCCCGCACAAGTTTGGAAGTGGTTGGGAGTGGGAGCAGAAGACCCGGAGGACATTGGGACTCAAAGAGTGCTGGCAGATTGGCAGCAGAGCAGGAACAGTGACAGGCTTGGAAGGCACTGAAGAGATAAGGGACCAAAGGAGGTCCAAAAAAGAGAGAGACAAAGAAGGATGGAGATGAGCGATTGGGGGGAGGGGCAGGAAGAAGAGCCACAAGGGAATTAGGACCCAGGTCAGAAGGAAAGGGGCCGTCTGGGTGGGGTTCAGTCATGGTGGTTCAAGAGAGGCTTCTGTTCTTCATATGTCTTCCCGTGTAAGTAAGGACTTTGAACACATTAGTGCTGACTTATTAAGTAGTGAGCCTTTGCTAGCACAAAGTGACCAAGCAGAAGAGGATGTTGTAGGTCAGAGGTGCTGAGGGGAGATCCTTGGACTGAGTGGCTGGTTGGGTTAGATGGCTTTAAGTTCCTTCCCGCTCCCAGTGTAAGCTTCCCTAGCCACAACTTTTATAAATGTGTGTGTCTGCACGTGCATGTGTGCGCACGTGCATATGTATGCATGTGTGTACAAGTGTGTTTGTGTGAATGCATGGTGTGTGTGTGTGTGTGTGTGTTCCTTTTTCAAATAAGAGGGAAATGAAACACTGGCAATACCAAAAATAAATTTTGTCCCTCTTATACCCAAAGTCAATCCTGACTTTTCTTTGCTTAGATTATTGGGAGTGCCTGGGTGGCTCAGTCGTTAAGCGTCTGCCTTCGGCTGAGGTCATGATCCCTGTATCCTGGGATCGAGCCCCGCATTGGGCTCCCTGCTCGGTGGGAAGCCTGCTTCTCCCTCCCCCTGCTGTTGTGCTCTCACTTGCTCTCTCCCTTTCAAATAAATAAATAACATCTTTAAAAATAAATTAAAAAAATATAGATTGTTGAGTTTTGTCTGCCATGTTTTTTCCCCTAACTGGATGAAGTGTCATCCTTTACAGTGATCAGGAAACAAATAATTTAGACAAGAAAGATAAAACAATCTTAACCAGTGATCTTCAGAATAAATCTCCTACCACAGTAAATTGGGAGGGCTTGGATTTATTTTGATAGATTGAAAGATTGAAACTTTTTTCAGCTTATTAAAAGCAGAGGGTAGGGCGCCTGGGTGGCTCAGATGGTTAAGCATCTGCCTTCGGCTCAGGTCATGATCCCAGGGTCCTGGGATCGAGTCCCGCATCGGGCTCCCTGCTCCTTGGGAGCCTGCTTCTCCCTCTGCCTCTCTCTCTCTCTCTCTCTCTCTCTGTCTCTCATGAATAAATAAATAAAAAGTTTTAAAAATAAAAAAAAAAAAAAAAAAAAAAAATAAAAGCAGAGGGTAGAATACAAGTCACCAAAATAGCCCTCAGCTTATCAAAGACCAACTGACAATTGGTTGTCATTTTTTGTTCACCTTTATCTGTAATGGAGGCAAACAGAGAGAGTGAAAATACAACGTTTCTACTGGTACATGTTGGCTACTCCATATTGACTTTGACAGTGTGTTCTTGTTCACTCACTACTATTCAGAACAACTCATTTTGCTTTATGGTGAGTACAGAGGAAATCCCTGCTTCCATATTCTAAGGAATTAGTTGTGCTGCAAGGCAGGGAATATGGAGACACCAGGATCAGCCTGCTCCAATGGAGCTGTCCTGCTCTAATGGAGTGGTCACCATCCCAGCCCCTCCTCGATCTCTGTACCATCGGAACATCATGCGTCACACTGTGTTGTCCTTTCCGTCCATCCTCTGCAACACACACCCACAGCCCTCAGATGTGAGGTCCTTAAGGGCAGAGACCTCCTTAAGAGCCTAGTTTCTGAATCACCAGTGTTAGGATAGCATATAACACGTTAGATGTTCCCTACCTATTTTTAAACTGAATTAAACACATTTTGCTTTTCTTGTCTAATGTCACCAGTAACTGCAGGCAGGAGGAAAGGGACAGAAGAGGTTCGCTGCCTTCTTGGGGGCCTCCTACCCCTCTCCCTGCCCCCTAGTCTGGTGTGTGAGGTATGCCTGCCCTCAAATCACAGTCCGAGAAAGCCTTATTTTTGTCATTTGTCTTTTGCAAACTCTATTGTTCTTTTTGTTTGCTGGTCTGTCATTCTATCAGCCATATGCTGGCAGAGAAAAGAGGGCACACTGGGTCATCTCATCTTACTCCCAGCATTTTCTTACCTGGAAAATGATACAATGAGGGGTTGAACTAGAGGGCTTCTGGGTATTCTCTATGTTCAGATATTCTCCAGAATTGTCCAGTTATCCTCTGCAATTTGTGAAACTTGGGTTTATATCTATTCTTTGCTTAATAATACGGAGGACTTCAAGTAAATATAGACTACCCAAGGGCAGTGGCTGATGATGCTCAGTTGTGTCTTAGGAAAGCTAAGGATAAATAACTTGCTTTGAGTGGACATAGTCCAAGAATGGACAAGAATGGACAACTTTCTTCCTCATTACTGCAAGAGATGATTTGGATGAGGGATCATATGGAATATCTAAATAATACAGAAAAATATAGAGTAAACCATGAACAACTTAAACACTGCAATGCATCCAACCTCACAAAACCTCTCCCCCTGACAGACCACGACTGCCAAGAGTTTTGGGTGAGTCCCTTGAGTCTTTCCACTCATTTCCAGACCTATAGTGGCTACAGTATTCTGCAGAGTGACTCTTTTTGACTCTCTCAATTCCTCTGTTTATGGATAGTTAGATAATTTTTCCTAGATTTTTTCCCCACAAGGACATAGCAGTCTTATATCTTAGTGCACATAAGTAAACATTTCCATAAAATTGAGTATTGGAAGTGAAATTGAGGAGCCAAAGGATATGCACATTTAAAATTCTGATAAAGATCATGATAAAAACTGCCAAATTGCCATCCAGGCAAGCTCTGCCAGATTTTGCTCAAACACTCATTTCCCCAGTCCTTGCCAAGTAGAGTTATAAATCTTTTGAATTGTTGCCAAACGTAGGTACAAAACAAGTGTACTTATTTGGAAAATATGTATTTTTAACTATTAAAGTTTTTTCTTTCTCTATTTCTTTGATTATTTAGAGTCCTGTGTCCTCACTTTTCTTTCATTTAGGAACAGGGATCTGAGAGATACTGGTTTTATAGATTGGTTCTCTGTTTCTCTTGGGTTTTCTCCAATAGGTGTTAGGATTTTGTTCTTTTGCGTTGCATTGTGGGAGAGTCCTTTGACTTAATTAGGTGTGTGAATTTGCTCTTCACCTGTGTCTCTTTTGATATTCAGCCCATCTGCTGAGGTTATCATTTTCAAGATCTCTTTTTGCTCATCTTTCTTAGCAATCTCCCCTGATGTTTCATGGGTGCAATTTGTCCCCTCATATTCTTGAAAACTTGGGTTATTCTTACTTTTAAAGGCTCTGCTGTGTCATTTGGTTGCTTTATTTTCTCCAGAATTTATTGTCTTGGTTGCGTTAAGTACCTCTTTCATGGTTTTGTTTTTCCTCAAACTCTTGGAGACATTAATTTCCTGTCCACTTCTATACTTGGCAGTTCCTATTTGCATGTCTATGGGTGATGGTTGAGCACAGTGGTTTATCTCCAGGTTTTATAGGAGGGGTTCATATGCTGCCCAGCAGCATGGCCTGCATGTACTGGTAGTTTCTTCCTGGAGATCCTTAGCTCTCTGAGGAAATTGCCCTATTCATGGCTCATCTTGTGCGTGACATTTCTGTTATGTGGTGCTCAGCACAAGAGGGAAGAAGAAAGCAGTAGTGGGAAGGGTTGATTGGCCAGCCTACTCTGAAACATAACACAACTAATCACTGTCAGTCATTCCAGAGTTTCTTCTAGTTCTTTCTGTCTTACCTCTATACTTGGAGCTCTCCTTTATAGCAGTTTGTGTTTTCCTATGTGTCTCTTGGGTTTCATCTCCTTAGTTTATCTAATTTACGCTAAATCTTTACAATTGCTTGTCCATTGGTGCTCCGGTTTATTTGTCAAGCACTATTATAGAATTATTATTATTATTATTATTATTATTATAAGATATCTGTTTATCATCTCTAAGAATTTATGTAAGATTGGAAGCAGTTTCCTGTGTTCAGTTGATTCAGACTTGAGTTTTCTCTGTCCTGCTATTTTGGAAAAGATGTTATCTGTTCTGCATGTTATCCTCTTCATTAGGCTAATTTTGTCTTACAGTACTTAATATAGTACTTAATTTTTTGCATGTTTTTTACTCACAAATAAATGTTCTTCTATGATGGGAATCAGTGGAAATGCTTCTAAGTAGGAAATAAATAATAAAGGCTGTAAAACACAGAAATCATCTTTTGATTTTATAGCCCTTGCCATTTTTTGCCTTTATTCACTTATTCATCACTCATTAAGCACATATTTATTGAACATGTTTGCCAGGCATTATGGGTTTTTTTTAAGATTTATTTATTTATTTATTTATTTATTTATTTATTTATTTATTTTAAAGATTTATTTATTTGAGAGAAAGAGAGAGAGCGCACTCATGCCCACACGAGAAGAGAGAGGAGCAGAGGGAGAGGGAGAGAGAGAATCCTCAAGCAGATTCCCTGCTGAGCTTGGAGCCCATTGCAGGGCTTGATCCCAGGACCTTGAAATCATAACCTGAGCTGAAACTAAGAGTCGGATGCTCAAGGGACTGAGCCACCCAGGGACCTCTGTATTTTTTTTTTTAAAGATGCCAGGCATTATGGATCTAGACAAGATCCTAGAATTCAAGGAGCTCAGTTTAGTGAAAGAGACCAAAAGGTAGAAAACTAACAAAGGCATGGTCAAACAATAAATTCTCATATCTTTAAAAGGAAAAGAACAACCTAGGTTGCTAAAGAAATAATTTACCATTATTGATCTGGTAAAAATAGCGAGAATTTCCTCAAATAGGAACATCTTCAAGTGCCGTTGGGAGAACTCTAGTAGGCATGAAAATACTAAGCAGACTGTGGAGCTGATGATTCATCTTTCAGTTAAAGACAAGTTGAGGTAATAGAGATCTTTTGCAGTTTTTATAAGTAATTTGAGGAAGAAAATGGATAAATTTTGTTCCTTGTTGAGGTTATGGCCACTGAAGGTCCCTGCACTTTTTTTTTTTTTTTTTTTTTTTTTGCACAGAGTAGGTATTAAATACCTGCTAAATGAATATAGTGTCTTGGTTTCTAGGTAGTGCATTAATAAACAGCAGGACAAAATATTTTTTTAAGTCTCTGTCTGGTTTTTGTATCAGGGTAATGTTGACCTCATAGAATGAATTGGGAGGTTTTTCCCTCTTTGTTTTTTTGTGTTATTGTTATTACTATTTCTCAGATGTTTGGTATAATTTATCAATGATGCCATCTAAGCCTTGAGTTTTCTCTGTAGGAAGGTTTTTAACTAAAAATTTATTTTCTTTAATTGATATAAGGATATATTCAGGTTATCTTTCTTCTTGAGTGAACTTTAGTAATTTTTATCTTATAAAAGCGTCTATTTTATTTACACTGAATTTCTTGGTATGAATTTATTCATATTATTCCCTTATTCTTTTATTTTTGGTATCATCTGTGGTCATGTCCTATGTCTCATAGAGATATTTGCAATTTGTGTCTTTCTTTTTTTTATATATGTATGGTTAAAAGTTTATCAATTTATTGATATTTTCAAAGAACCAGACTTTGATTTCATTGATTTTTTTGTATTGTTTTCTGTTTTCTCTTTTATTGAGTTCTGCTCTTTATTCATTCCTCTGTTTATTTTGAGTTTAACTTGCTCTTTTCTCTTTCTACATTCTTAAGGTAGAAGTTTAGATCATTTAAGACCTTATTTATTTTCAAATATGAATTTAATGGTCTATATTTCCCTAAAGCATTTCTTTTGATGCATCTCATGTATTTTCATGTATTGTATTTTTATTTTCATTCTGTTTAAAATTCTTCCCTGTCTATTTATTCTATCAATTAATGAGAGAAGTGTCTTGACATCACGGAGTAATTGAAGATTTGTTCATTTCTCTTTACAGTTCTGTTAGCTTTTGTTTTATGCATCTTGAAGCTCTCTTATTAGGTGCATGAAAGTTTATTATTGTTACGTCTTTTTGATGAATTTATCCCTTTATCATTCAGAAGCAACTCTATTATATCTTCAACAAATTTGAGTAATTTTTGGCCTTTGTATTTTTCAAATTTTCTTTGTACATTCTCTCCTTTGGAGACTCCAAGAACATGTATATTAGGCTGCTTGAGTTGCCTCATAGCTCATTGATATATTGTTCAATTTTTCTATATTTTTCTCTGTGTTTTCATAGAGTTCATTAAACTGTTTTTATGTTGTGTTTAATATGCTCTTAATCCTATCCAGTGGATTTCCCATCCCCAGAATTTTGATGTGCACCCTTTGTTATAACTTCTTTATGTCTCTTTAACATACTTATTTTCTTGAACATATGAAATACAGTAATATTTGTTTTAATATCTGTGTCTACTAATTCAGTCACCCCTCAACTCCTTTCTGAGTTGATTTCAGTTGACTGAGTTTTCTCCTCAATTGGGGTTGTAGTTTTCTGTTTCCTTGCATGTTTGGAAATTTTTTACTGAATGCTGGACATTGTGGTTTTGATTTTGCTATGTGGTAGATATCATATATTTAAAAAAATATTCTTGAGGTTTGCTCTTAGATATAGTTACTTGTGAACAGTTTGGGTTTTCAAGGCTTGCTTTTATGCTTTCTTAGGTGGGAGAGCAGCCTTGAACCTAGGGCTAATTTTTTCCATTTCCATTTCCATTTTCTTTCTTTTCTTTTTTTTTAAAGGTTTATTTATTTATGTATTTGACAGAGAGACAGCGCGAGAGAGAACACAAGCAGGGGGAGTGGGAGAGGGAGAAGCAGGCTCCCCGCTGAGCAGGGAGCCCGATGCGAGGCTTGATCCCAGGACCCTGGGATCATGACCCGAGCCGAAGGCAGACGCTCAACAACTGAGCCACCCAGGCGCCCCCCATTTCCATTTTCTAGATACAGTATCCTTCTAATTACTTGATGCCCCATGTATTGAGATTTTACCACTCTGGATAGTGGGAACACCAACTCTTCTTGGTCCTGTGTGTTTGGTTAGGGATTGTTTCACCTGCTCCTTTCAGGTGGTTCTTTTTCCAGACCTCAGGTAATTTCCTTATATACACATACTTATCAGTACTTAACTGAGGACTCAGGAGACTCTCTGAAGATCTCCACAACTCTCTCCCTATAACGGTCTCCTCTCTCTACTACTCTGTCCTGTCAACTCTAATTGACCTGGCCTTTCTAAAATCCCCACTTTGTCTTCTCAACTTAGACTGGTAGACTTAGATTCGTAGACTCTTCCAGAGAAACTCATTCAATGTGGATCTGGTACTCAGCAAGTACTCTAAGCTGGTGATATACTCTTGAGTTATCAGTATATATAGCCAGTGAAGACTTGGGAGTAAATTAGAGTCCCGCAGGGAGAGGGTACAGAACAAGAAGAGAAAAATTATAAAATAGAACCCCAGGGAACATCAAAATGTATGTGGAAAGTGAAGTGATAATTCTTGTAAAAGGATTTTCAAAGCAAAGCCCTTAAGTAATTTATAGTCTAGATTTTCTACGATGGTTCCAGAATGTGGTCATTATTCAGGAGATTGATAAGCCGTCAGCTAAGATTCCTATGAATCTTCTGGGTGACCTATTTTTTTCTGGGAACATGTCTAGGAACTCAAGCTAGGAACACATTTAGAATCATAGGAAAGTTCTAAAGGTCCAAGAATGCCCTGTCTCCACAGCTTATAGCCAAATGTTCAACATTCATTTCTACATTAATGGGCCACATAGGAATTGGTTAACTAAAAACTAATAATAAAACTAATGAAATAATCATAGCAAAAATTAAGTAGAAAATGAAGTCAAGAAAAGAAAACCAGAAAAGGAAAAATTTTGGATCTATAGAACAGATCTAGAGATTTCAGATTCAGAGACCTAAATTAAATCTCTGGGCTGTCTCCAACTGGTTGGGTCACACTGGACAGTAACCCAATGTCTTTGAGTTCTAATTTTGACATCTTTCGCATGGAGAATGATTGTACTAGAACTTCCAGCTCTGTAGGTATTAAAATCTGCACACATAAAAATGGTTCTGTTTAAGACTTCACCATGATTTTGTTTAAAAAAATTGTCATGGTAAGTAAATGAAAAAATAATATGAGCAATTTTAATTTATGGTTAATTTTTGCAAATGTATATTTTACCCCTAGGCACATGGGTGTAAATTCCTTTTAAGAGTTTATTGAATGCTATAAAAGCCCAAGTTGGAATTGATAGTACTTCCAAGTTTCCAATTTAATACTCTTTAACCATTTAGAGGTCATACATCTCTTTTTCTGTATTAAGGTGAAATGTATTTGATAAGGATATGATATTTAAATATTTTTGGTGTTAGCGTAATTAGATTTATTTCTTGACCAAGCAAGCAATTCTTTTCAAAACTGTTTCAGTGCAAACTCCAGTGAAAAGTACAGACTGATGCTGGATAATGGCATTTCGAATTTTGTTTTCTTTTAATTGGTTGAGCTCATTAGTGGAGTTGAGGTTGTAATCATGTTAATGGGTTCTCCTTAAAACTTTGCGTACTTTGATTCTATTCAATAAAAACAGAAGAGTGTGTTTCAAATTAATTCCTAAATGATCTGAAAAGATCTGTTAAGGATTTGAAAATGAATAAATGTCTTGGTAACCCGGAGACTGGTCTCATTTGTGAGGCTGTCATTTGAACAGAATTGTTCATTTTTTATGAGGTGTAAAAGAAAATAGTGGTCTGACCTTATATTGTTCTAGTACATTCTTTCAAGGAGACATTTGAGAATGAATATCAGAGTCTGAATTTCTCTTTGATGAATTAAAATGAAAATAACTAGGTCAGTTGTTCGTATTAATAGAATAAGATAATATAGAATTAAATGAATAGAAATTAATAGAAATTTGTGAGGGTTATTACATCAAAGTACTTCCAGTAGCACGCAAATTAACGAGAGCTCTTATTGACTTTTTCATCATAAAATTCAGAATAAAGGGAAACAGATCAGTATTGTTGTAGATGCAGCATTTAGTATTAACTTCATTAGGATTTATTCTTTGAGTACCCACAAATGTACCTGACACGATATATTTATGCTACGCTCTTCAGGATTCTTTTTGAAATAATGTTTAATTATATCATCCTGGGTTAGAGTCTCTCTGGACTCAATTAATGTGTCATGATGGAATTGCTTTAAACCCCTCTAAAAACTTTTTGTTTGTTTGTTTCTGTTTATAATTTATATGGAAATAGGGTGAAATGACGGAAATGTTTAATTATTTTTTGTGTTGTTAAATGAGTGGCTTTTTTTTTTAAAAAAAGTTCTCGAAATAAAGGAGACAGTGACATATCCATGCAATGGAATGCGATGCAACAATTTAAGACTATGCTTTAGAAGAATATTTAATGACCTTAAGGCATAATCAAATGCAAAAAGCAGAATGCAAAACTGTATATAGCGTGATACCAGTATCTTTAGATTGTTAGATCAGTAGACATAGTATATAGGAAAGAATGAGAACAAAATGCTAATGGCAGTTTTATCTGAGTGGGACTGGGAGTGATTTATTTCCTTTTTTGTATTATGTGTGTTTTTTTTCAAAATAGTTAACAACAAACAGTTTCTGATTATACAAGCAATGAATATTAGTAAAATAAATAGAAAGTAAAGGGCAGGAGAAAACTCATTCAAAATTTGAAAAAATTATTTAAAATTATTTATTTCTAAGCCCCCACATTGGATGTATTTATCCTGATCCCTTTATTGTTTGAAAAGGAACTAAGGGAGGGGCGCCAGGGTGGCTTGGTCAGTTGAGCTTCTGACTCTTGATTGCAGCTCTGGTCATGATCTCAGAGTCCTGGGATTGAGCCCAGATTGGGATTGTCAGATTGGGCTCTGTCCTCAGTGGGTAGTCTGCTTGAGATTCTCTCTCTCTTCGTCTTCCTCTTCACCTCCCTGCCACTTGTGCACGCTCTCTCTCTCTCAAATAAATAAATAAATTTTAAAAAAAGAAAGAAAATGAACTAAAGGAGGTGCGTTTGAAGGATGGACATGTATTAAGCAGGACTTTGTGGGGCTCAGTTGGTTGAGCATCTGACTCTTGATTTCTGCTTGGGCCATTGTCTCAGGGTCCTGGGATCAAGCCCTGTGTCAGGCTCCATGCTCAGTGCTGAGTCTGCTTGAGATTTTCTCTCCTCTTTCCCCACTCTCTCTAAATAAATAAATAAATAAAATCTTAAAAAAACAAAGCAAAACAGGACTTAGTATGGGTGATAGTTTGATATCTCGGAGTCTGACCCCTGGATCAAAAGCATCAGTGTCCCCTGGGAGCTTGTTAGGAATGCACATTCTTGGCCCCACCCCAGACCAATTCAAGCATTCAACCAAAACCTTTGGAAATGGGGTCCCACAACATGTGTTTTCACAAGCCCTCTGGGTGATTTCGATGCAGGCTGAAGTTTGAGGAATGCTGCTTTAGTGTTTTGAGGTCAGAGATGGCTAGAAAAATTTCTCAAAAATTTTATCCTAGGGACGCCTGTGGGCTTAGTCAGTTAAGCATCTGCCTTCGGCTCAGGTCATGATCTCAGGGTCCTGCGATCGAGCCCTGCATCGGGCTCCCTGGGAGCCTGCTTCTCTCTCTGCCTGCTGTTCCCCCTGCTTGTGCTCTCTCTCTGTCAAATAAATAAATAAATAAAATCTTTAAAATGATTTTTAGCCCAGATAATTTTCGTCTCATATTTACCTTCTCTCTTTCTCACGTCTTCCTCTCCTTCTCTACTTCTGTCTCTCTATCACTCTGCTTCTCTCTTACACATATAGTTTTTGTGGTCTGTTTTCCTTTTACTCTTTTATATTTTAGAAAGGGAGAGAGAGAGGGTGGGGGAGGGGCAGAGAAAGAGAGAGAGAGGGAATCTCAAGCAGACTCCAGGCCCAGTGCAGAGCCCGACACAGGGCTTGATCTCACAACCCTGAGATCATGACCTGAGCTGAAATCAAGAGTCAGATGCTTAACTGACTGAGCCCCCCTGGTGTCCCCGTATGTTTTTTTATCTACTCATATCTTTACCTTGTTTCCCCAAAATATTTGAGGCAGCTCCCAGAGGTTCATATACAACAGCAGATGCTCATCCCATGCTGTCTGTTCAGATACTGTTTTAAGAACTTTACATATAGTATCTCATTTAACTTAATCATCAGTCACAATGCTATGAGGCAGTTATTATTATTTCATGATTATCCTCTCCATCTGACCGACAAGGAATCTGAGGCTCAAAGGCTAAATAACTTGCCCAAGGGCATACAACCACTAAGTGAAAGAATCCAAGCAATCTGGTCCCAAAGTCCGTGCCCTCAACCAGGTTCCTATGCGCTTCTGAAAAATAAAATTAATGAGGAACTAGGGATGAATGGGAAATAAAGGGGCAGGATGAATGCACAGTCTTTCCTGCAGAGGTTGATATAGCTGGTAAACACGGTGCGCCGATTTGCCTCTGGCTCAAGCAGAGAGTGAACGAGGAGAAGCTGCAAGATTCACAATCACCAAAATACGGAAGCAAACTAATTCTCAGGAAGACCACACCTGAGTCTCGAAACACCTTCATGTCACCCTACATGCTCAGAAGTGTGCCCTTGTGATTTTCATTTCATTCATTCACTTTGTTTACACAGTCATTATTTCTTGGGCACCTTCTATCTGTTTGGCCCTGTGCTGGTTGCTTAGGATGGAAAGAATAAAACGTATCCCCTGTCTTAAAGATCCCGGCGGCCTAGGGCAAAGAACAGTGGTTCACAAGTGTCTCACTTGGGCTTTCCCCCACTTGCTTCCTGGGTGTGGAGTAAGAGAAGTGCACAGGGAGAGTCAGCAAGGGACTTGGAACCAACTTCTCTTGGGAGGGGACACCTGAGGGAAGTCAGAAGACACAGCCTCTAGAAGGAAACAAGCATCTGAGCTGATCGTGCCTGGTCACAGAAGCACCTTCATTCCTTGACAACACCTTTCTCTAGAATCTGTAATCTGAGCCTATCCCTGGACAAACTGGACCCTGAGCTTGGGGAGGTTCCTTGGTTCTTTGGAGACCATGTGACTGTGGGGATAAAAGGCAGGGGGTGGTGGGAGAAGCAAAGCCAGCTGGTTTCCACAAAGCTGTGAAGTGTGTGTGTGTGTGTGTGTGTGCGCGCGCACGTGTGCGTGTACACACATATATGCATCTCATCACTAAGGGAATTTCTCCTGGCTGTCTGGTCAATGATCACTTTTTCCCCTCCTGCAAATAATCGCTAAAACCTTCAGAAACACTTTTAAAAATTAAAATTAAAATTTGTTCTTCTTTTCCCCATCCAGATTTATCTAATAAATGGAATGTAGGCAAAAATATTTGTTCTGGGGGCCATGGGTGCTGCCTAGGGACCATGGCCCCATCTTCTGCCCCCTGTGGCCATGAACCCCTGGGGACAGGGATGTCTCAAAATACAACACTTGGCCTTAAAGATAAGGACAAAAGTGACTGGACCTTCAGCCACTGTTTCTAAGTGAAAATCGTATCAAGAGTATGAATGTTGGTTATGACTGTGTTCGATCTTTCGAAATGAACCATGTCAGTTACATGACCCAAGATGCTGGCATCTGATGGATCTAATTTCTGATCAAAGTGTGGAACTCATCCTCACCTGCCAGGGGCATCTCTCCTGAAGCCATCATAGTAAAGGTCTTAGAGCAAGACACGGTGGGAGAAGCAAGAGGATACAGAGTTTGAGTGCATAGACCTTGCATAGAGTTTGGAAGGTGGTAATAATAATGGGAGACAGAGAATAATTATTGAGCCACTCTTGTCATTTTTAATTTGCACTCATGGACCTCATAGTGCTCTTTGTAAGATCTCCAGATCTTCTGGACTGCTTTTGATGAGAAAGAGGGAGAGTGAACTTGTTGAGAAGTCTCGATACAGCGCCTGCGTTATTTAGCAGGTTGTAACATACTTAGCGGGGGTCAAAGGCTCTGTTGAGGAATGAGCAAGATTTCCCTCCGAGGACAGCCCTTCGCTGGCAGTGGTGAAAGTAACTTTCCTAAAGGGTTTTGAAAAGCTGTCCAATCCTGAGTTTCCGAAGTGGAAGCTCCTTCTCACTTTTCTTTTCCTTCTTTTTCTTGACAGTCCCAGCAGAAGTGCATCGTGATCTTCGCCCTGGTGTGCTGTTTTGCCATTCTCGTGGCGTTGATATTTTCTGCCGTGGACATCATGGGAGAGGATGAAGATGGACTCTCAGAAAAAAATTGTCAAAATAAATGTCGGTAAGAGGTAACAAACAAAACTTCTCTTTTAGGGGGCGGGCAGAAAAGCAAAGAGAGCACTAGACAGTAGGGAGAAAAATATCCCAAGTACACGAGATCCTCCAACCTCCCTGTGGGTTAAGCTGTTACTTTGCAGACCGAGGGAATAAAAGTGAGGGAATAAAGCTCTTACTTTGCCGAGGGAATAAAAATGAGCAATGATTTCATTCAATGACAGTTCTTTACAATTGGGGCATATCCTGTACAGAGGGCTGGTGGACAGAGTGAAATTTTGTACAGAGACCCCTCTCTATTAATGAGGTTTTGGTTTGTCCCGTGACGAGCCTGGCAAAAATGAGTGCCCCAAATGGACAAAGGACACTGTGCTAGTTGTCACATCAAGTGGAAGTTAAAGAGGCACACATCTCAGGAAAAATTCCAACTTAAGACTCAGGGTGAAATAGATCAGCATGTCTATAAGAAGACACGTGCCTCCTCTGTCACAATGTCGCACATAGTTTGTTATTAATCTAGAAATAGATTACATTAGATTTACGTATTATGTCTCTTCCGTTACCTTAAGTAATGTCTCCTTGGGGATATTCCTTTTTATTTTTTATTTCTTATTTTTTTAGGTCGTGGAGAGGGTGTAGGCAAGCACCAAGGCAGGGGGCAGGTCGATAAGAAGTCTATTTTTATTACACGTTGTGGCCAAGCTGAAGTCAGGGCACACAACCACCATAGTTCTTATGAATTAGAGCTTACAATGAATTTTCGTTGTAGTTTTTCCCCGTGGCAAGCTTTAGTCTAAGTGCCCCTCTTTTCCAGCTTAAGATCAACAACAACTTGGTAATGTGTATGTGGGTTTTTATCTTGGAGACTTTGCCTTGAGGGTTGAATGCGTGGCACAAAAACATGTCTGGAAAAGACCACTGAAGTTTGTTTTTCAACCCATGGTACATTATAGTCTAGTTACCAGAGAACAGTATTAGACAAGGAACAAAGGATACAGAGAGAAAGTAGCATACATTTTAGATTTATTCTAACATGTTTGGAAGGGGTTCCTACGTATATTTACTTCCTAGACTGAATTTGGGAGAAGAATTGTGTTGGGGTTATCAGTAAGGCAATAGAACAATAGCAGATTGCCACCATCTTCCTCCTGAACGCTCCTTCTGCATCAGTACTTTCCGAGAATCCTATGACACGACAGATAGAAACATCCGTGGACAGGGGGTCCGTGACTCATCTTATTCCGTGGATTGGCTCTGCCCCTTCTCACCTCACTTCGTGATGAGGTCCGCTGAGTACTTGAAATGGCAAACCCCAGCGCCTAGGAAGCAGCTTTATAAAGGTCAAACTGTAACAACTTCTAAGACAAAATACTCAGGACCTTTTAAGACACATTAGCAGGTTCTTTATAGGTTTCAACAACCAAAAAGAGGGAACCTTAGAACTATTCCTATTTTCACTTGAGAGAAGCTATAATTTCATCCAGTTTTGACTTTAAGCTCATACAGCTGGAATCTGGGTCTGCTTATTTCTCCATCTCAATCAATTGTTAAATCCCAGTGACTCAACACTGCTTCTCCCTCGAATCTGGAACACATTCTTCCAGTTACCCACCATTCCCCGCCTGCCTTTCCCCTGGGGAGTCGGCATCACTGCCTGGTTACTGGGCTCCCCCTCCACGCAGCCATGTTTTCTAGAACCTGCATCCCCTCCAATCTCCGTCTCTTCTGCAGCCTCTTTCCCTGTGCCCTGTGTATGTCCTCTTGCATTCTCAGCCACGCCATAGGCACCGACTGTCCTTCTGCCACCCCTAACCTCATCCCGAAGACCTTTTGCTTTGTCTCCTCTCCCCGGCACACAGGATGAAGGTGGGGTGCTGGCCATTCCTCATGCCCCGTCCAGCCCAAGTCTCCAGTCAGACAGCCCACTGCCCCTCTCCCAATAGTTCTCATTTTAATTTGATGGAACTTTCTTGCATTGTCCACTCACACCATGTTATGGGCAACATCACCTGCTAATTCTGGGACTCTTTCCCACCCTCTTTTGTCCCTGGCTGACAACCCCCGACCTTCAGTTCCATCCCTTGCCATCCTGCTTAGCAACTACAGTGTACTTCCCAACACCCTAGCCGACTGTTCTGACCACCTCAAGTCAATGAATTTAATGTCCATTGTACTATTGCACTTCCAAGGAAGCCTAATGTGGTGAACCGCCATAGACTTTGAAATCAGCAAGATCTGGATTCAAATCTGCATTATACCACTTACTGACTCTGTAAATTTGGACAAGGTATTCATTTCATCATTTCATTCGATGCCTATTTACAGAGCATGGCAGCACACAAGGATGAGCCACAGAGCAGTTAATAATGGGACAGATTGTAAGGATACAGTAACTATTACATGGAACATACAACCATTGATGTTCTTGGTAAGGCTTCTGCTTAACAGTAGCCTGTGAGTACTGAAGTTTTTGGGGGTAGAGGTCAAAAATGATAGGCGGAATTTTGACTGACACAGGGTTCAGTGCCCCTAACCCCCACGTTGTTCAAGGGCATGTGTGCATTGCTTTAGTTCATCTTAACTCTACTGAATAGCCGAGATGCCTTTCTAGCCTCTGATAGATTACTACTTGGAATCATATTGCCCACTCAGTGTTTCCTGAACTTCTATGTCTGAAAAAATTTATCTTCTCTGTGAAAATATCCTATTTGTATTTTTTCTGACATCGTGTTTTATTTTCCCCTTTTTGTTATTTTGCTGCTAAAATACTATACCAATGGTAGGGCAGTGATGCTCCCGATTGTCGTAATTTTCCACATGAATCTGTGAATTAACAGCTGCTCTTATCTTCCCAAGTGCCTTTTAACTAACCTTATTACACCAGGAGATCAGATCTTTGACCTCAGTAAATGACTTTGACCTATTTCTTTGCCTCCTTGTACCGAATATCAGGGTAGTTTCCATCATTTTTCCGTGTGTTTAATTTGCTGGTTCAGTCTCTATAAATACCAATCTCCATGTCACTTGACTTATTGAAGGGGGTGAAGGGCAAATTTTCTAGTTTCGGCTGGAAAACTGCATCTCAGTGAGCTCGGGGGCATCACTGCATAGTTAAGAACGGCTTCACCTGCCGGTGGAGATCACATCTATCCTGTGGCGTAGCTATTTTATGATTCACTGCTGCCTCCAGTTATCATTTTACACTATTCTTGCGAGAGGTAAGGGCACTGTGTGGTTTCGCACACATCACATCCCCAGGGACTAGTAGGGACACTGGAACTTACGTCCAGGTGTCCTTCGCCTGCGGAGCACCTGCTCACGTGTGCACGGGCTGCTCTTTCAAGTGAGGGGACAGGCCTCCATTTTGTATTTTGTATCTCTCTCAGCTCTCATCCATTGTTGTGGGTCGTTTCTTCCCCGTTTAGTAGAGCACCGTTACACACTTACTGGGAGAGGGTTTCTTTTTAGCACACCTCAGTGATAAATGTCTGTAGATCCAGTCCATACCCTGCTGCTCCTGCATCTCAGGCCCAATGGCTATAAACAATATGGCAGCTAATTTCTGCAAACTATCATTAAACAAGCTACAGAAACATAAAATTTGGGGTGGGTCAGCGTCATCTTCTAACCCTGTCGATGGACACTGATCTGTCACAGTAGTTAAGACAGTTGCTCCTGGACCTCCTCACACTTGTCCCTCATCCTCTTTAATCAGCCCCATGTCTGTGAGGCTCCCGTCCTGGTTGGGCTCACTCTTGCTCACATATTTGCGTATCCATTTTAGCTTATTATGCCTCCTTGGCTTAAAGCTTGAGGGAATAGACCAACGAAGTCTATGTACATGATTCCCACTGTCCTGACCGCAGGGATTTTCTTTCATTCTAAAGTGGATAGACTTGAGTCTGCACAGGATGGGACCCATGACATATTTGAGCCTGGGCAACCAATGTATAAATTACCATAGTGGTCCTAGACCACCACAGAAAGTATAGCAAGATCCAGACTCACTTTGTAATATACCACCTCTCCACATGTACACTTCACATCTGCTTTCTAATTTTTCGATTTCTCTACTAAAAAGCTGACTTCTAGGGGCTCCTGGGCGGCTCAGTCAGTTAAGTGTCTAACTCTTGATTTCAGCTCAGGTCATGATTTCAGGGTCATGAGATCGAGCCCTGCATCGGGCTGCTCGCTGGGCATGGATCCTGCTTGGGCTTCTCTCTTTCCCTCTCCCTCTGCCCCTCCCCTGCTCATGCTCACACACACTCTCTCTCTCTCAAAAAAAAAATTTTTTTTGACTTCTCTGTAGTTTTCCATATAGGTTTTTTTTTTATGAATTTCTTCTTCTAATCCATTATTTTCTTATTTAAAATTTTAAACAATATCTAGGGATGCCTGGGTGGCTCAGTTGGTTAAGTCTACCTTCGGCTCAGGTCACGATCCCAGGGTCCTGGGATTAAGTCCTGCATCGGGCTCCCTGCTCAGCAGGGAGCCTGCGTCTCCCTCTCCCTCTGCCTGCAGCTCCCCCTGCTTACTCTCTCTCTCTGTGTCAAATAAATAAAATCTTTAAAAAAATAAAATAATAAACAATATCTATAGTTATATCTATATTAATAACCCAGTTCAAGTGTAGGGCATCCATAATTTAGTCCATCAATATGTAACATTTCTAGAAAATAGCATTGAGAGACCTCTGTGCGATGACAATCACCTCCTAGTGTTTTGTTCTTTCTCTTTGAATATCATGACCTTAGAGCTGTCTTCGCAGAATCAACTTGCTCCAATGGACTTTAATCATTATTTTCCCTTTTAATGCCCAAATTGTCACTACTTGGCCAGTGGGAGCTGTCTTTTGTATTTTTTGACACTATTCCAGATATCTCTGAGAGCAACCTTGCTTTCTGGCAACAACAAGCTGTTCTGGCCTCGTTTTGAATTTTCTTGCTCTGGGACACGGTCTTATCTACTCTCCAATGAACTCTGGTTCCTTTTCACGAAGAATTCTATTAAAAAACAGAATCTAAGTTCTAGGGTGTCATTAGATTGTCCCACAAGGGTGTTGGTGGTAGATAAGATGACACCAGAGGAAAGGTTCTTTAAATTACCTTTATGACTGAACAGTGTCCCTCCTTCTTTCCCTCCTTTTCCTATTATAGACACAAGAACATGGACAATGGAGTCAAATTACCTGGGTTCAAGTCTGGCTTTACCATTTAGGAGATTTGCAATCTTGAGCAAGTTTCTTGATTTTACTGTACCACCTTTTTTTCGTCTGTACAATAAAGACAAGTCTTACCTGAAAGGCTTCTAGAAGGACTAAATATATTAATGCTTTCATACAATAGCATCTGTCATATGCTCAGTAAATGTTGGCTGTTATTCTTTTTATGAAGGGGCATGAGTTCATGCAGGTGTTTACAGGCCCTTTAAAGTTTCATCATACTTTGCTCCAAAGTAAGGAAGACTTCATTATCCATTTTCCAATCTTTTCTTAAACTACAAGTTTTTCCCTTTATGCACATTAACTTTGATCTATTGTGCTTTATGTTGACAAACCCAACCATGTTTTTAAATTAGAGTGTTGCTCCCAGATTTAGAAGGGTCCCATTTGGTTTTTGACTTCAGTATTTGAGCACTTTTCTGACTGTCTAAAGAGGAAGAGAAACTTTAATCTACCCTTGCATCTGAAGGGAACACCAAAGAATTGAAAAAACCTAGAGCACTTGGTCCTACAAATAGATTTCTAATGTACCAACCAAACAAAGATATTGAAAGGTAGAAGAAATTGGCAGAAACTGGCTCTGGAGCTTTTGTTTTACATCCTTCCCCAGTTTGTCCATATGAACACAAAACGAACCTAGTTCCTTTATAATTTTCTTGATGTGCTCTTCCTTTTATAGCGCTGGTATCCATTTCTTACCGACTCTTTTTTTTTTTTAAGATTTATTTACTTATTTGAGACAGAGAGAGAAAGAGAAAGAGTGTGTGCACAAGTGGGGGAAGGGGCAGTGGGAGAGGGAGTGTCCCCAAGCAGCTGAATGGGGAGCCCGATGGGGGACTCAATCTTGTGACCCTGAAATCATGACCTGAAACAAAACCAAGAGTCAGATGCTCAACTGACTGAGCCACCCAGGTGCCCCTTTCTTACTGGATCTTGCAGGATCTGAAGAAAAAGAGAAGATGGTGCTCTGTGTAGTCCACTCCGTTAGACAGAAGTGAGCATGTCACCTATTTCTGGTTGGTTCCATATTGCCTACTTCCAGTTCTGCACTCCTCTCTCTTTCCTGCAGCCCTGGCCTGCCTTCTCCCGAGTCACTGATCAGAGGTTATTCCATGGGAAGATGGCATCCACGTGGTAGAACTCCTTCAGCTCTCTTTCCAGTTCAGACTCTGATTGTCTTCATTCATCCTTCCCACCTCCCATTTTTCCTCAGGAAGAGGTTTTCTCTTATACTCTCCAAGCGAAACTCTCTGTCTCTGTGTGTAGTCCTGTGGAAATAAATGAAGACCAATGACCAAAGCAAAGGCTGTTTGGAACTTGCTGTTAGCAAGAGCGTCAGCCACTGTCGCTTACATTCAGAGACTCAGAGTCAGGCGGAGGAGTGGGGGAGCGTTGTAGTGGGATGGGGA
Organism: Zalophus californianus; assembly: GCF_009762305.2. Classification (NCBI taxonomy): domain Eukaryota; kingdom Metazoa; phylum Chordata; class Mammalia; order Carnivora; family Otariidae; genus Zalophus; species Zalophus californianus. The sequence goes on along the minus strand of NC_045604.1, from coordinate 61,944,029 downwards.
AAGCTTCAGGTGTGCCCTGAAGCAGAGGGGGGAAGGGAAAGTGGAGGGGGGCTAACTCAAAGTGGGGCATCCTATGTGATTGGGTGGGGAAGCATGCTTGACTCTCCCCGGTTGGTCCTAAATTGGAGGCAAAAAATTAGGGAAGCTGTCCCGTTATTAATCAAGTCCCACATCTTGGTTATAGAAGTTACTGTTTGGTGGTCTGGATTGTTACTGGAGATAGTGTCCTGCCTTTCTGCAGGTATGACTTACAGCAGGCTGACTTCCCTGGCTGCTTGTTGTAGGTGGGAGATTGGTGTCTTGGCCAGGTTACTGCAGGTTGTGGGCAGAGGCTGCATTTCTAGATACATGGTCTGGCCTTTGCCCATTTGTGTATTTGGTCTCTCATACCCTTTGCACTGCCCGTTTCCACAGTCAGGCAATACTTAACATGGGTTATTCAAATCTTCTTTCTCTTCTCCCACTCCCCACTCTGGCAATTTCTAACCCATTCCTGTGATTTCACATCTGCCTCTTGTAAGTGATGCCCAAATCCCTAGCTCAGGCAATGGTTTTTTTCTTTTCTCATCTTTTCTCTTTGTGCACCCACTGGCCCAGCTCTTTCCACCAGTACAGTGTTAGTGTAGAGCGCTGGAACCCTGCTTGGTCTTTGTTAGGTGCTTATTACGTGTTGCTTTCTTTCTGCGTTGAACCTCTCTGCATCATATCAGGGCATCCACATTCTCCCGGGGACATGAGCAGGGGTACCCCACGTGCTTTGATTTCTCATTCCTTCCCCCACTTTCCAAAACTGAGACCATTTTGTTTCTGTAATGGCAGCTTGGGCCTTCTGTTGGTGTTACCAGCACTTCTGTCTCCATTGTCTCCTCCATGAGATCAAAAACCCCCTAAGAACTGGGGACCCCATCTGTTTTTCTCTTTGCATCTTAGTGGCTCACCCATCAGGACTGAGCAGGTACTCTTTTCTAATGGACAATAATTTCTGTGTAAACACAAGTAGAAAATACAGAAGTAATACTGTTCATTGAGATAGTATGTATTTATCTAGATTAATTTATTATCCCTTCATGATGGAATTCTCTTGGAGGAAATAACTAAGGAATATGAAAGGAGAGATGGAAGTTTATACATTGCATACCTAAAGACCCATCGCATGGAAATGAGTTAGAAGAAACCTGGAGAATTGCTAAAATAAACAGAATAATATAACACATAATTTTTTTTCCAACTAGCATTGAATAAACAACTTTTTTTAATTATGTTCAGTTAGCCACTGTATAGTACATCATTATGAATAAACAACTTTTAATAATAATTGGCAATGGAAGATAAATGATTTTAAATGAAGGAAAATAGAAGTCCTCAGATTTTTAAATACAGATAATTTTGTTCTTCTGAACTCTACTCTCAAATGAAATAGCACATAGTAACATCTTAGTTTCACCATTGAGTTAAATAAAAATGCAAATCTCTGGAATCATGAGAGAACTGATAGCCCAACACCCTGAAAGTGCCATTTATATGCCCAAACCTTAAAATCTCAAAGATTATTTTTAAAAATCTTTTATCTTTAGCATTGAATGTTTAAAGGAAGACACTTAAAAGAGTGTGATGCTTGCTTATGGTCTATAATTACCACTTGGGGAAGAAGCTGAGGCTAATTATTTCAAAATTTTAATTATAATGAAGCTTAATATATGATTAATGATGTTGACATTTCCTGTTGCCAGGTTTGTTCTCCAAGAAGATTATTTGAATGTGATACATATGTTTCAAGAAGTTCACTGAACCCTTGTAGGTACAGCCATATTTGATAATCACGAATAGCCTTGGGGACAGAAAACACAGCTGTCTTTCCCACAGGTAGCCGTGGATAGCCCAACCCTTACCCAAGGGGAGAGAAACATTGGCCGAGGGAGTGAGGAGAAAAATAAGAAGAAAACCTAGGTAGAGATGCTTGGCAGATACTCATGTATTTTGCTTATAGACCTGTAATTGGAAAAACTTTGGAATCAGAACTTTCAGTTAGAGAAGTTGCCAGAAAAATCTGTTCAAGAATTCACTGGAACTCAACTTCCAAAGTCATAGGAATTTTTGATATTTAGGACAGCTTGCAGACTGGGAATGCACCACTTAAGAATGGGGTTATGTTTTCGGAGGAAGAACCTAGAAGGGTGAGCCTGAAAGACATGGCTGCTAGCAGTATAAGGCTGTGCAATGAAATTTTGAGTCCGAAGCTGGTTTTCAGATTTGACTCATGCTCAATGCAGAAATGTGTCTGGAGCACTGAACTTAGGCTCCAAGGACTGGGATCACCCCATTCCTGCCCCTTCCGCAGAGCTAGTCACCTCAATGAAGCTCCAGCATCTCATTTTAAAACTGACAACTCTCCTTCCGTGCTGTCGTGAAATAAGTCAGTGCTCAAGTGCAGGATGGCAAAGTGCCTTACCAAGTGAGCTGTTACATCATCTGCTTATTTTCTGAGTTACACTCACAGAGACAGATAGCATCCTGGGCCAGAAATGTCATTTTTTTATATATATATAGACCACAGCCTTGTGAGTTTTTGCTTTTACTAAAATAGAAATTGTAGTATGTTGAAGGCATCCCAAGCCATGGGGAGGTTTTGGAGCCCCGGCCCTCAACAGGCAGTGGAGGTCAAGGTGCAGTGTCTGTGTGACACCCACGCACACGCTTCGGGCTTGGCATCCCGGACACCTGGCGGGGCGTCTCAGCTTGGCCACCTGCTGGGCCAGATGAAATGATGTTGGCGATAATAGTACATACATATTTTACACAAAATAAATGAATTAAAATGTGTAGCTCGTTTGACTAAAAGGGAGAGACCTGCACGGGTTGGAGATCTTGTCCCTTAAGTTTCATCTGCAAAGCTCATCAACTTAGATTTCCCTCAGTCAACATTGCTTGTTTTATTGCACCCATGTTTCCAGGTTATTCCATTAGATCCTTGCCTCTTTAAACAACTAACTGTTTATGCAATTGAAAATCTGATATATACAGATGACAAAAAAATACACAAATGCAGAGTCTTACAGTGAAATAATCTCCCATTGCAGACCCTGGATCTCCTTGCCCAGAGACAAACACAGCTAACACATTTTTGTATATCCTTCCAGAAATATGATTTTGTGTATGCATGTGTGTATATATGTATAAACTTGTACATGTATGTGTAAGTAGTGTGTATGTCTGTATATCTGTCCCCTTTTTTCTAACAAATGGCAGCATACAGACATGGTTTTGCATCTGAAACAACTTTTTTTCTGCACATATTTACCTATTCAAATGCATAGATCTGGGGTTCCTGACTGGTCAGTCAGTAGAGTGTACAGCCCTTGATCTTGGGGTTGTGAGTTCAAGCCTCATGTTGGGTGTAGAGATTGCTGAAATAAGTAAACGCAAAGAAAAAGTAGATAGATTGATGGCTGCATAACACTCATCGTATAGATGTAGTATAATTTGTCAGTCCTTTATTGATTTGAAGAACATTTATGGTTTTTGAGGGTTTTGTTGTTATTGGAACGACAATGCCACAGTGAATACCCTTACATATGTACCTTTAGGCATATGTAGGAGAATACTTGAAATTCCTAGAAATGGAATTGCTAGGTCAAAGGGTAAATGCACTTTAAATTCAGATAAATAGTACAAATTGTATTCCAGGGCGTCTGTATCAGTAAGATGTAATACTACTTGTTTTCTTCAATACTTGAAGAATACAATACTACTTGATTGTAGATGATCAAATCCTTTATCTTTGCCAGTTTGATAAAGGCAGAAAGTGGTATTTTATTGTTTTTTTTTAAGAAAATCATGAGTAAGGTTGAAAATCTTTAGCCATGTTTATGAACCAAATCTACTTCTTCATCTGTGACTTGGCTGTTCATGTCCTTTGTATAACAGAGTGGGAAAAGTACAGCTTGATAGAGGAACCAGTAAAACATAGCAAAATATCTGAGACCAGTACAATACTCATCATAGTAAGAGTAATAGTAACACAATAAATGACATCACACACAGAAAATCTGTTTTATCAGAGAGGTATAATGAGATGTTTGAAACTTTCTTTTCTATCGATCTAGAAATATCAGGTTGTAGGAAATAGTCACAGGTAATTATTAATGTGTTTTACAGAACACTGAAAATAGATCATTTGTGCCTCTAGAAGGTGAACTTCCACTGTGATCTTTTTGCTTCAATAACTGTGATATTTCCTACATGAGATGAGCCTTGCTTGTCCCATATTATAAATGAAGTACTTTATTCTGAGCACTCTTAGAAATATTGTAGGCTGGGATATTTTGTTATCTAGCTTTTATGCAAATGATTTCTTTGGGGGGGTCCTTTTATTATTTAAATTCAATTAATTAACACATAGTGTATTATTAGTTTCAGGGATAGAGTTCAGTGATTCATCAGTTGCATAGAACACCCAGTGCTCAGTCCATCATGTGCCCTCCTTCATGCCCATCACCCAGTTACCCCATCCCCCCCCATCTTCCCTCCAGCAACCCTCAGTTTCTTTCCTGTGCTTAAGGGTCTCTTATGGTTTGTCTCCCTCTCTGATTTCATCTTGTTTTATTCTTCCCAGGTCTATTTTTTTTACTAACCAGAATCATGCTGTATGTATTGTTCTTTGAGCTTGTTGGAGATGTTCTCAGCCTAGCACACTCCTTTTATCCATTCTATATTCCACAGAAATAGTGTTACTGTTTGGGTTGCTTCATTCTGCTGTTATAATTATGCCCACTTTTGTGCACAAACTTGAGCACAGGGGCTGGAATTTGAGGGGTACAGTGTCAGTTTGAGCCCTTGGCAATCTGAGGTGAAGGCTTGTTGACTTGGCATTGAGCAGGTGGTAGGCCGTGCATGCTGACTCAGGCAGGAGGGTGGCTGGACTGTGAATTTGGGACCCACAGGCCGATGGCATCATGTATGACAGGACGTGGCTGGTTTTGCTTTTAACTTTTGATTTTCTGGGAAACTCTATCTCTCCTTTTATTCTAAATGAAAGCCTTGATTTTTTTCCTTTTAGTAGTTGGAATTAATCATGCCACTCTCTTTGGGCCTACAGAGTTTCTGCTGAAAAGCCCACTGATAACCATATGGGGTTTCCCTTGTATGTCACTGCTTTCCTTTCTTTTGCTGCTTTTAAAATTCTCTCTCTCTCTCTTTTTTTTTTTAAGATTTTATTTATTTGACAGAGAGAGAGATAGTGAGAGCAGGAACACAAGCAGGGGGAGTGGGAGAGGGAGAAGCAGACTTCCTGCCGAGCAGGGAGCCTGATGTGGGACTTGATCCTAGGACCCTGGGATCATGTTCTGAGCTGCAGGCAGATGCTTAACGACTGAGCCACCCAGGTGCCCCTAAAATTCTCTATCACTACTTTTGGCCATCTTATTTAGTTTGTGTCTTGGTGCAGACCTCTTTGGGTTGGTTTTGTTGGGGGCTCTCTGTGCCTCCTGGATCTGGATTTCTCTTTCCTTCCCCAGACTGAGGAAGTTTTTAGTTATTATTTCTTCAGACAAATCTTCTGCCCCCTTTTCTTGCTCTTCTCCTTCTGGGATCCCTGTCATACGGCTGTTACTATGCTTGATGGTGTCGCTGAGTTCTCTGGGTCTATTCTCATTTTGCGTATTTTTCCCCCCCTCTCATCTGCTTGGCTTGATTACTTTCCATTACTCTGTCCTCCAGGTGGCTGATCCATTCTTCTACTTCCTCTTGTCTGCTATTTATTCCAGGTGGTCTATTTTTATTTCCATTTAGTGAGTCCAATAGCTCTAACTGGTTCTTTTTTACATCTCCTATCTCTTGGTGGAGGGTCTCATGGAGGTTCTGCACTCTTTTCTCAAGTCCAGTGAGTATCTTTATGAGCTTTACTTTAAATTCTCTATCAGACATATTACTTATCTCTGTTTTGCTTAGGTCTCCTGCTCTGATTTTGTTCCACTCTTTCATTTGGGACTTATTCCTCTGTCTCTTTTATTCTGTCTATTGCTGTGTTTGTTTCTCTGTTAGGAAAGTCAGCTACCTGTCCTGCACTTGAAAGTAGTGGCTTTATGAAGAAGAGGTCCTGCAGCGCAATGTCTCCTTTTCACCAGAAAATGGTGCTTCAGGGGGTGTCTCCTATGTGTGTTGCTACAGGGGTGTCCTACCGTTGTGGCTGGGATGTGTTTGCCTTCAGTCCAGCCTGCAATGGCTCTCTGCCTGTTGTGGGCAGAGTGTGGTGCCTGTGGTGTTAGTGGACCGCTCCGGGGCCGCCTTGGCCTTGAGTTGAATCAGACCAGGTGTTTGCCAGAGATGAAATAACACCAAACTGCAGGCACTCTCCCTGTCTTGTTCCCCGAGAAGCTTTTGCTGGTGGGTGGGGCCTGAAGTCAGATGAGCTTCCTGACCCCAGCCCACTGCTGGGGTCACAGTCAGACTGGTGTGTGGTTATCTTCCCCTTTCCCTGGAGCAGGACTCACTTTGGAGTGCTGTTGGCCCTTGACTGGGCCGCGCACACACTGCCATGCTTGTGGCACCGCTTTGACGGAATCTTGCCAAGAGTGATCGGAGCAGGTGGATCTGCTTCGCTGCGGCCTCTTGTCTATGTCGGGCAGCAGAGAGTCTATTCTGCCAGTTTTCGGGCTGCCTTCTGGGTTATCTCTGCTGGTGTGGGTGTTCTCTAGGCGGCCACGCGGCAAGAGGCGAGCCCAGGGTTGTCCTACTCTGCCATCTTCCCAGCAGCCTCCAATGCTTTCTTTTTTTTTTTTTTTAAGGTTTTTATTTATGAATGAATTTATTTGAAAGAGAGTACGCTCAAGTGGGGGGAGGAGCAGAAGGAGAGAGTCAAGTAGACTCGGGGTTCGATCCCAGGACCCTGAAATCACAACCTGAGCAGAAATCAAGAGTCTGATGCTTAACCAACTGAGCCACCCAGGCGCCCCGAAAATGCTTTCTTGTCTTTAGCATTCTGTTCTCGGTGATGCTATTTACTGGTCGGGGGTGTGGGCAGAGCGAGCTCTTACATTTTCATCTCATCATCACGTTACCCTGGTAGGTAGTGCTTCTTGCATACTGAGTCTAGAACCGGACTTGGGGCAGTGGTGGGCTGTGACCTGTCCCAGGTGACCACTTTTTAAATATTATGTGGCTTTATTGTGGCAACTGTCTCTTCTTGTGTGCCTATAATATGCCAGCTACTTTGAAGGTTACCTAATGTTATCTCGCTGATTCTTACAATAAAGCAGATATTATTGTTCTTATTTTACAGATGAAATGATAGGTTCAGGTTATGAAAGAGTCACACGGAGTTCAAATTCAGAGCTGTCTGACTCTTTCCTTGTTTTGATGCTCTGAGGGCCAAGCCAGGGCTGCTGTGGTGAGGGCTGCCCACCAACATGGGGAAGCAGTGCTGTGACGTTGGTGTATGTTGTCTGTCAGCACGTGCCTCCACAGTAAGGCCGATGAGTGTCACCCACCGAGTTTCTGCAGCCCACACCCAACTCTCAGCCTCTGCGTCCATTCTTGGCCCTTGTTTTTACCCAATAGTTTGAGCACAAGACTCAGCTGTTGATGCAGACCTCCCTTCATTTCTGGCACTTGCTGGGATGGGGTGGAAAAGTTCAGGGGAAGATTCCAGCAGACTAAGTATCTTGTGTCCCAGAAATGAGCCCCAGGAACATGTGGGTTCTGAGTCATTGCACCCTTCACCAAGCTTGCCCGCTTGAAGCTGTGTCCCAGTGCACAGCTCCAGGCTTCTCTCTGGACCTCCTGTTGAGAAGCTTCCCCTAGCCAGACCCTGGGCCACTCCTACTCTCTTCCTCCCAGAGACCCTGGTTCTGAGGCCTCAGCATGCTTCCCCAGGACGCACCACAGACAGCCCGCAGAGAAGCGGCACTTTTCAGGGAACACACTGCCGACTGTCGAAACTTCCCCACTGGTTTCACTCCTCAAAAAAAAAAAAAAAAAATCTCTTTCTGAATTCTGCAAGGCTTTAAGATGTAAACCCTTGCACTGCATTTTTTAGCCCAAAATTTATCTGAAGACTCGGGTCAGGAGATTGTTTTTCTGCGTGAAGTAGAGACTGGCTTTGCTTTGAACCGGAGGGAGTTGCTTTGTTTTGTTCTGCACAAAGTTCTGACACTCGTGAGATTCTGCCATGTCTGGACATGCTCTCCCTTCCCAATTTCCATCCTATGTTGTGGTCAGTTCAGAGGTCTTCCTGGGCCCTAAAAGCACCACAGTGTCCCAGGCCTGAGCCCACCTGCCCATCGCTTCCTCTCCTGCGCACAGCCTCCCTTTTGTCTCTTCCTCTCGGGTCTCCTTAAGGCCACCCTGCCTGAAGGAGGTCTTCCCTGGCCTCCCAGGTCCCTGTGAATTACCGTCCCGGGTGCTACCGCAGCGCCCACAGCTGACCGCCCTAAGCGTACTTGCAGTCTACTGGTGAGCAGCAAGTATTTGTTTCCCACTCATTTAACCAAGCTCCAGGGGAGGCTTATTTCACAAAATTAGCATCTTGAAGTCACTGGAAATTCCCCTTAGATAAGTGAACTATAAGCACTTCTGTCTAATTCAGTCCATAGTGTTGAGCTGAGCCTTTATAAAGGGTTTGTGAGTTTTGTATTTAAAAAAGGGGGGGTTGGTCAAGAGCCACAGCTAAGAGGGAGACTCCCCTCCTCCCCCTCGTTTGAACACGGGGTGTTCTAGAGTCCGGAAGGATTACACCAGATTCCATGTATTGAGTTTGGACTTTGGCTTAAGATAGAGAATTAATGGAAGTTGAGTCAATGAGTGTTTTAAGAATCTAAGACACTCTCAACTTCTGCGTAAATCAGTCCAGCCTGGAGATATGACAGTAAAGGTTGATTATGTTGTTCCTTGTCTACTGTGTCCATTTTCAGGTTCAGGCATTAATAATTACAGTCTTAGAGATCTCGGTTTTTATTCTGTCTTGGCAGTAAGGGGATATTAATAGGGCCCCTTTACAGGGTACTATTGTTTTGGCAATCCTATGACAGTTGAGTTAGGATAAGACATCTCAAGTGGGTGCTTTATTATTTTTTTTTTCTGACTGCCCTTTTGGTCCCTATTACCAGTTTGGTAAAGAAAGGAGTGGTGACATTTGTCCTTTGTATATGTTATCACTAAATTTTCACTCCACATTTAGTCCCAGGGATGTCATGGGGTATCCATTTGGTTAGGCTGGTAACCCATGCCTTAATCACTACACATTTATGTGTTTTCTCTTCTAGACTGTAAGCTTGTTGAGATGGGGAGCTCTGATCAATGCTCACAGGTCTGGCGGCGGGCACAGTGCCCATGCATGTCAGATGCCCAAGGGTAGATGATGGAGGGGGTGAGGAAGTGCAGTGGAGAGCTAACATTATCTGGCCCAGTGCCTCCGCCAGAGGTACTCAAGTAAGTGTTAATTCCTAGAGAAGAGGCGAAATGGAAGAAAAAGAAGAAAAAAACAATGTTGTGGGATAGCAAAAGGGGAGTTAGACCAGAGAAAGAAAAGCTTCAGTCTCCACTGAACTCTCTGAGTAAACTTGGGAAAGCCACTCAGTTCTTCTGGGTTTCTATTTTCCCATCATTAAAATGAGATCATCTAACATGACCTCCAAAATCCTTGGTTCTGTGTGGCTGGAGAACAGAGTGTGAGAGGGAGCGGCCGGGGCTGAGACTAACCAGGCTGTGACCCCACGTGAAGGTCAGATGCACCCCATGCAGCAACTGGGACTTCATTGTGAAAACTGACAGGATGCTATTTGCATATCGTGGAAAAATAATAATATGTGTGATGAGCTGAGCAGGTCTTACTCAAACCATAATCCTAGATGCCTGTTGTAGGATCCCCTGGGGTGCTTGTTAAAATGTTCATTCCTGGGTTTGAATTTAATCCTATACAATGAGAATTTCTGTAGGTTTGGCTTAGGAACCTGCATTAAAAAAAAAAAATCCTCTTAAAATTTAAGCAGCTGAAAGTCTGGGAACTGTGGGTGCCTTGCGGGGGAGCAAATGGAGAGTGAGTGGCAGGGAACTCAGAAGAGCATGGATTTAGGGTCAGATGAACATTGATCTCAGCTCTGTCACGTAGGAGCTGACTCATCTTAGCCAAGTTACTTAGCATCTCTGAGGCTGAGGTTTTTCCTTCTATAAATGGGTTTGAAAGTGGTACCTGCCTCTGGGTGCCTGCGTGGCTCAGTCTGCCTTCCACTCAGGTCATGATCCCAGAGCCCTGGGATCGAGCCCCACATCGGGCTCCTTGCTCAGTGGGGAGTCTGCTTCTCCCTCTCCCTTCGCCCCTCCCCCTGCTTGTGCTCTGTCCTTCTCAAAAGTAAAATCTTAAAAAAAAAAAAGTGGTACCTGCCTCATTGGGTCTTAGTCAGGGTTAATTGAGATAACATGTGTCAAGCACCGCATGTGTTTGGAGGCATACAGGAATCACCCGGAGAAGTTACTCAGGCTTTGTGCTGCCTGAGATTCTGGCATGGTAGGTTTAGAGGATTCGAGGATCTCCCCACAGGGACTGGTAGGAATCACACAGCATATGCTAGGTCCCCTTCCTCTAAGGTAGTTCCAGGGAACATGTAAAATAAGACAGAAACATTCATGTCTTTGGCTTTCTATTCGCACCTCAAATACCTCGTGAAGCCTCAGAGGCGGAAACTGGTTTCTTACTGCTCCTTGAGTGGGAAGCGTACCTGCAGCCTCTCTTCTTCTGGAGAATTATTTCACACAAAGGGTTGATATCGGTTATCTAGAAAAGTCTGTGTCCTCTGGAGAATCGAAATGATAGTTTTTAGTACAAAACAACATGCACTCCCAATGGTTTCCTCTTGAATTAGCTATTCATGATTCCATCTTTGTTCCTTAATACAGGAAGGAGTATGAGGGAAGGCATTCTTCAGAGCTTGGAGTAAGAACGTTTAGGGATCGAGGAGAGTTAACATCCCAAGTGCGCTGAACCACACATAGCAGCTGATTACAATTATAATGCACACGAAACTCATTGCTTTGTACTTTTAAGGATGATGGTCCTTTTGCCTCCTATTAAATTTGAAATGTGTATCTTTGACAATAAATAACATTTTCAAGGAACCAGTATATTTGAAATTTCCTGTCTTGGGTTTTATTATTCTGAGTTAACTCCATTAAAAACTACTAACAAATACGGAGAGATTGTTAGAACACTGTGTTGTTCAAATGCTAACACGAGGAATTGCAGCTCATTATATTTCAAGTGTGAAACAAGAGATACTAAAGAAATCTAATTTATATTGTTACAAGATAATTCGTTTCACTCACCCCCAAATTACTTACTAATCAAGTGAGCTATGGGCAGTCATATTTTTTAAAAACTTGTATAAAAGGTAGAGAGAGATATCTAATAACCAAAAGAGAATATAATAAGCAAATGCTATGTTTTTTAAATATTGCAACATTTCAAGCACAGAATGGGCAGTACTTTTTAGTCATTTTTTTACCAAGCTGGAAGATGAGATGAGGAAGGATCCACCATTCAGTTAATGTCGGTGTACATCAGGGACTTTAAAGAAGTAATATCTTCCTTGCTTTGATTAGGCTGCCACGTAACTTATCCATACATAATCAGGGCATAGCTGCCCAGGCGGGAATCCATCCGTGGCCCTTAGGGCTCCATATCACCCCATGTCTCCAGCAAAGGGAAGAACAATTTTGAGCAGCCACACTCTTCTCTTTAGTTTGCAAATATTTAACAGTTTGACTTTGGGAAACCAGTGAAAGTTCTTTCCAGGAAACACGTTTTAAAAAGCAAGGCATGCACTCTGGAAAACAGTATGGAGGTTCCTCAAAAAGATGAAAATAGAGCTACCATATGACCCAGCGATTGCACTACTGGGTATTTACCCCAACGATACAAATGTAGTGATCTGAAGGGGTACGTGCACCCCAATGTTTATAGCAGCAATGTCCACAATAGCCAAACTATGGAAAGAGCCAAGATGTCCATCAACAAATGAATGGATAAAGAAGATGTGGTATATACATACAATGGAATATTATGCAGCCATGAAAAACGGAAATCTTGCCATTTGCAACGATGTGGCTGGAACTGGAGGGTGTTATGCTGAGCGAAATAAGTCAGTCAGAGAAAGACGTGTATCATATGACCTCACTGATACGAGGAATTCTTAATCTCAAGAAACAAACTGAGGGTTGCTGGAATGGTGGGGGTGGGAGGGATGGGTGGCTGGGTGATGGACATTGGGGAGGGTATGTGCTATGGTGAGCACTGTGAATTGTGTAAGACTGATGAATCACATACCTGTACCTCTGAAACAAATAATACATTATATGTTAAAAGAAAAACGAAGACGATAGTAGGAAGGGAAAAATGAGGGGGGAGAAATCAGAGGGGGAGATGAACCATGAGAGACTATGGACTCTGAGAAACAAACTGAGGGTTCTAGAGGGGAGGGAGGTGGGGGGATGGGTTAGCCTGGTGATGGGTATTAAAGAGGGTCCGTATTGAATGGAGCCCTGGGTGTTATACGGAAACAATGAATCATGGAACACTACATCAAAAACTAATGAGGTATGGTGATTAACGTAACATTAAAAAAAAGCAAGGCATGAACAATACAGGTAATTTGATTTCTTTTTTTTTAAGATTTTATTTATTTATTTGACAGAGAGAGCGCACACAAGCAGGGGGAGCAGCAGAGGGAGAGGGAGAAGCAGGCTCTCTGCTGAGCAAGGAGCCCGATGCGAGGCTCGATCCCAGGACCCTGGGATCATAACCTGAGCCAATGGCAGGCCCTTAACCGACTGAGCCACCCAGGCACCCCGGTAATTTGATTTCTGATCTGAGATGCTCTGTGACTATAACACAGTTAAGATGTTCTGGCTTATAATTGGCTCTCCTGGTAACTTGAAGAGTTCCCAGTAAGGTCTGAGAGCTGTAGGATTGGCAGGTCGGGGAGCAGCTCCCCAAAGTGTAGGTGCTATGGGTATTCTGTGAGTTGGTCTCTTTATCACCCTGGTTACTCCAGAGGCTTTGTTTGAGTCCCAGAGGGCGGAACTGTGTAAGCTACAGCAAGAGATGGGGTTTGCAGAGAACCAGAGTTCATGGGTGCTGGCATGAAAGGATTCATATATGTTTTTTTTTTTTTTAAAAAAAGAAGCACCGAGCAGGCTTAACTTTCCTCTGTATGGAGTGAGCCCGCAGGCCATCACTTGGATTCCTGTTTCCCAGTTAGAGCAAGTCGGTGTGCAAAGGAAGTTAATTCAGAACACTAAAGGAGTCTGAAAAATAATAAAACTAGAGCTTGTGTTGTTTTATGGAGGATTTGGAAGGCCTTTCTTGATGTGGAGAATGTTTGCCAGCTTTATGCTTAATAAATGTTACATCAGCATTAAGTATATACTCACAAATTCACTTACTTAGTTTTTAGCAGAGTAATTTGAATTGCTTTTGCTTCGCATGCAAATTAGCATTTTAATGGAAATGTACTGCCTTTGATGATTATAATGAAACCATCTTGCTTTTGACTTACCTGGTCTGACATCATCTAGATTTATTCCCAGATCTTGGATTTGCTCTGAGAGCTCCTGATAGCAAGGGGGTTGCGGGGGAGTGGCCCGAGTAAACAGGTCTGAAACCTATTGCCTTGCTGAGAAGGAGAGGGTGAACCCGAAATTGGTCATGTTGCCGTCTCTGTCAAATGTTATTTTTCATTGTATGCATTTGGCTCGGATAAAGTTTTTAATGCTTGAGTGCAAAGATCTGACTCTGTAAGGATGTACTTACTCTCTTTGAAAATACAGTGATTTCACAGCATCCTGCCTGGAGCATACCGCATCTGTCAGCTTGACTTCCTTTTTCTTCGAGTCCTCTGTGGCCTTTCTGCTTCCTCCTTGCCTACCATAATCATCTTCTGACCATCTGGAAAGCCTCGGATCCTATATGCAGAGTTCATTTAAGTATTGTAGTGCTAGAAGACTGGAAATCTTGTAAAAATGTAATTTTTTTTCTATTGGGAGCAAAAATAACATAATGTTCTTTCCTGCTGAGTAAGGATTTTAGAATTTACAGGCTTGTGTGCAGCTCCTGAATGGGGACATTAGCGCCAACACACCTCAAGGAATTCGAGAAGGCCTGCAGGCATTGTCAGCAAAGGAGACCCAGCCTTCTGTGTGCCCTTCATTATCCAAATAACTCTTGGTGAGGATCCGGGAGGCACAGTAACTCTTCCAGGCAGCGAGCGCCCTTCTTGCTTTGTTGAGTCAAGTCTGGGGATGGGTTTCTGCTTTAAAGACAAGTCATTAGCCTTGGGATGTCACATTCCTCTTGGATAAATTGAGGGAGGTGCCTGTCAGGTGCCCCCGTCGGAAAGTACAAAAGAACACTAAATTAAAGGGAGGGCAATGAAGATGACAAGTTCTGAATCACCCAGCTTCAGCTTTGCAAGCACACATGGAGACTTTATCTTTCCAGGAATTAAAAAAAAAACCGATTTTGTGATGATACCAACATCATCCACAGCCTGCCAAAGTTCTTTTCTCTTCTCCCTCTTTTCACCTTCCTGCATTATCTGTCTTGTTTTGTTTTTATTAAACAAAGAATAAAGCATTTCTTTACAACACAAAAGATATTTCTATTAATCAAAATAATATAATAATAATAATAATAATAATAATAATAAACAACTTACTGCAGTAGTACCAAATCTTTTGGTACTTAGTAAGTATGTCAGGGATGGTTAGACATTGTTCAGTGGTGAGTAAGAGAGACAGACAGCCAGACAGAGTGGGGGGGGACTGCTCTAGGGGAGCTTAGATTCTAGAAGGAAGACAGATGAGCGATCATCTGGATAGAGAGATAGATGGGTGACAGATGATAGATACACAGATGATAGGTGATAGATACATGATGGATGATAGGCAGGTAGATTGATAGATGATAGATTCATGATATATGTGGAAAGAGAGAGATGGCAAGAAGCGATAAATACTTTGGAAAGGAGAGAACCCTCAGGTGAAGTTGGTAGGGAGCAGGGAATGGGGTCCACTAGCAGCTCACTCAGGCAGCCCCCAGGTTGGAAGGGACACACAGGAGGTGGGCACGTGGAAAAAGAGAGCTCGAGGTGGCAGGGGAGGCTGGGAACACACCTGGCATGTCTAGGAGTGAGCAAACATGTCCATTAAATGAGATCCTTTGTGCCATGAGCACATGGCTGTGCCTGGCACATAATCAAATCTGTGGCTCCAAAGTATGAAAACTCCACTCCTCCTGCAGCCCGCTTTCTCCCCACTCCCACCCAACGTAAGTGTGGACACTTTCTGGGCTAACCCACGTGCTCCTGTGGGTCTTCCGCTTGGCGTGTGGGATCTCTGTGACATTGACATTCTGTGGTCCTGATACTTACTGTACATCGTACAGCCAATCCCGTGGATATTTTGGTGAGCAGAGTGTCTTTCTGCCTATTAACCACAGTGAGGTTTTGTAGTGAAAACCGAGAACCCCTAAATGGTTGATTATGGAGTATTTTGTCCAACTCCAAGTACTTGGCAAATGCAGGCGTACCTCGGAGATATTGCGGATTGGGCTCCAGACCACTCCAAAAAAGGAAATATTGCAATAAAGTGAGCCAAATGAATTTTTTCAATTCCCAGTTCATATAAAAGTTCTGTTTACACTATATTGTAGTTTGTTAAGTGTGCAATAGCATTATGTCTAAAGAAAACGTGCATATCTTAATTATATATATATTGCTAAACAATGCTAACCATCATCTGAGTTCTTAGTTATAATCACTGATCACAGATCACCATAACAAATATAATAATGAAAAAGTTGAAAATATTGTGAGAATCACCAAAATGTGACACGGAAACATGAAGTAAGCAAATGCTCCTGGAAAATGGCTCCAATAGACTTGCTCAACGTACAGATGCCATAGACCTTTAATTTGTTAAAAAAAATTCGTGTCTGCAAAGTGCAGCGAAACAAGGTACACCTTGAAATGAGTTTGAGGATCTCTGATGAGAGGGAATTTTTCCTGCAGCCTTTTCACTGGTTCTCAACTTAGCTGCATACTGGAATCATCTGGAGAACTTAAAAAAAAAAAAAAAAAAAGGTACCACTACCCAGGCCCCCTCCCCAACCAATTAAATCCCAAGTATTTTATTTTAAGCTTCTCCGGTGATTCCGACAGGCCACGTTGGACAAGAACTCCTTTCCAAGTGACCTGTCTTAAAACGATCACTAAGCTCCTGTAGGTTGGTGCCAGATATGTTTATTTTTGTCTTATGATGCTTTGGCTTCTGCCTCTTGATATTCTTCTGCCTCCCAAAGTCAGACCTTGAAAATTTTCTATCTCTCTGCAAGTCTTCTCAATCTTGTCTTCCCAGCTTAGTTTATGACTGGTGCACAGACTTTAAGTTCATCCGTCTGTGGCATCCTTCCATTCTCCTTGGTTCAGAGCCCAAGCCCCTCAATGCCACCCAGGGGACCCACTCGCTCACTTCCTCTCCTGACCCCAAGGCTGTCTCAAGACCAGGTGCAGTTCCACTTCTCAGTCTCTCCTCACTGTCTGCTGAAAATCATTACTTTTTCCTTTCTTTCCTTCTTTTCTTCTTGACACCTGTTTTCTTCATTTTCTAATTAAAAGCAACTCTTACTGTTAAAATGCAAACAAACAAAACAACTTTTTCTTTACCAATGTATCTCATGGCAGGCATCCCACAATCCC
Source organism: Zalophus californianus (assembly GCF_009762305.2). Lineage (NCBI taxonomy): Eukaryota > Metazoa > Chordata > Mammalia > Carnivora > Otariidae > Zalophus > Zalophus californianus. The sequence goes on along the minus strand of NC_045604.1, from coordinate 61,927,287 downwards.
ACCCTGGGATTCACCAGGTTGCAGAAGTAGTTCTGCGTAGACTAAAACGCACAAGTAAACAACTTGCCTAGCAAAGCAGAAAGACCATCTGGTCGTGGAGCTCTTTCCTTCTGCCCCTCAGCACACTTGTTTGGGAACCAGCCCAAGAGTGTCCAGGTCTTGGCACTGCCCACTGGCAGCATTTGGCAGGGGTGACAGGCCCAGGAGTCTGGAAAAAGGGCAGAGCAAACCTCTTCTCCCATGAAAGGAACACTGTGGGACTTAGGATCCCAGTGTTGCAAAAGGGCATGCTCTCTGTGGATCGCCTCCCTGACCGCTTTCTCATCTGGGCCCAGGAGTGCGTTCAAACCCAAGCCTATCTGGGCACCAAGCCTTTCTTTGCTCTCACTTTCCTGCAGCATCCCAGAGCGCATCTTTTTGTCCTAGATAATGCCACTATTACTCCCTTTTATGTTTTTCCTCTTCTAGACAGGCCACTTTTCAAGAGGATTCTAACATCCCCATTCCAAGCGCCCCCCTTTTCAAGCCACAGATAAAATTATCAATAAAAGCAAACTTGGTAAGGTTTCCTTGGCCAGTACCCAGGACCTCATTTCCATTAACAATACTTGTTTGGAGGCATCGAGAAACAAGTGGAAACTGATTTGTCATTGTCATAACGGTCAGGTGGTCAGGATCTTGACCCTTATTCGCTCCATACTACATTTCCTTGGCTAGTATTCATGACAGCACTTTTCTCAGAAATATCTCATGATTGCCCCAGAATAGAGAAGAGCTTATTTTGAACACGGAACATGGCCAAGTTATTATTTTTTTTTTGAAATGAGATTCTTAGCTATGGACCTTTTCTTTTTTTTTTTTTAACTAACTTCTGACCTAGTTCATAATATTATCATCAGAAGCAGAGCCAACAGAGAACATGGTTCTTGCTTCACAAGATTAAAAAATGAACAGGGCATAAAAATTTTAAAAGAAAATCAGAGTTCATTTTGAGATGAAAGAGCTGACTTCGATTTGTGCTGCTCCTTATAATTGTTAGAAGAAGACAAGTAGGAAGGAGGATGGACTTATCTTTTTCTGGAGAAAAAGTATTGGATGAATTCTTGAATTTTCATTTCCCAATTTATAGGCTCTTTATAAAAATTGTTTCAAGTTTGTATGTTACCTTACTGTTAATAATAGTAGATTTTCTAACCAGAGATAAACACAAGTCATCGAATGAGAAAAACTAAAGTGGAGAAGAAGCTTAAAACTCGTCTCGCCCCAGGTCTTCTGAGTACATGAAACCCTCCTCCCCAGCCTTGACTGAAAGCCAGGAATGTCCGTCTGGTCATCTCCAGCAATAGAGAGGACTGTGTCCTGAGGCAGCCAGCTCCACTCTTCGACATTTCTGTTAAAAACTATATTGAAAACAAAATGGCATCTGTGGAATTTGATGCTGCCAAAATAGGCACTGATTTTAATTGTGCTAAGTGCTTAAAATACAATTAGTCATTTAATGATCAAATAATAATAATTGGTATTTGCTGTGTGGTCACTATGTTCTAGACACCGTGCTAAGCATGTCATCATTTACTTCTTACATCAGTCCTATGGAAGATGACTTCCCCCCCTTTTACACATAAGGAAATAGGCAGAGAATAATTGAACTCCCCAAGATAACCCCAGTGACAAGTGACTGAAATAGGATTCAAGCCCAGGCCTGTGTGACTGAGCTCACTTGTCTAAGCAATTTTCCCAGGACAACTGGAATCTTAAAGCAGGTCTCTCTGATTCTAAAAAGCCTACAATTTATACCGGAGTAATTCCACATGATATCAGCAGAGAGAATCAAACAGTTAAATGATACATGCAGTGAATTGTCAATGCAGCTGGAGTTGAGGATCTGAGTGTCTCAGTGCCCGTTAGCACTGTGCTTTTTCAATAACAGGAGTATTGAATTATGGCACAAGGAAGAGTGTTGAACACTCTCACGTGCTGGATAGGTGAGTAAGCCTGAAGGGTAGAACTGTGTTTTTCATCTGTATTTCCCCAACATCTAGCCTAGTTCTTGACACATTGTAGATACTCAGTAAAGTGTTTGCTGATTCACAAAATACACCTACCCCAAAATTTATAGCTCATTAGGCAACTGTCTTATCCAATATTATGTATTGATTTAGGTTCCACCCCTTTCCGAAAGAAATTTAATGTACCAGCCTTTCCGATATATATATATTTTTTTGAGTCATCTGGTTTTAACTAATTCGTTAAGTTTTGGTGCCTGCCTCGTTGTCTTTTGTTAACTCTGTAAGAAAGCCATGGCTATAGAGAATCCCAACTCCAGCTGCTGAAAATCTGATCGTGAGCAGGGGGGAAGCACCTCCCCTGTGCTTTTCAGTCATCCATCGCAGTGGTGGCAAGGCTAGCTGCATGGTAGAATACATAAATCCTCAAGTAGGTGACTGCTTGACCCAATCATGCATAACATGATAAGGAAATATGTTGTTTTGGGTTATGTTTGATTTACAGAAATTATGAAGGACTCCTACAGAGAAATTTTAATGTTTTCACTTTTTGGAGTTCTTGAACATAAAAATGTGACTTTGTTGGCACGCAATAGAGGCTATTAAAGTCACTCTCCCAACTTGGAAAAAAAGTTTGTGATCAGAGATAAATTAGTAAAACAATCAAAACTAGGAGCCATCTGTGGGTGAGAGCCAAGAGTTCCATCTGTATATACGTAACTGAATAGTTTAGACTAAAACATCCAGAACTCCAATCAAGGTGATATGGTTATATTTTCAGCAAAGCAGAGCTATTATGTGATTAGAATTTCAAATAGGAAATTGTATCTTTTTTTGGAGGAAAAATAAGAGAAGGGATAGGAAGGGAGTTGATTTGCAGTGGAAACAGAAGAAAGACCAGGCAAGGCATGGTTAAGAGGGAAGGGGGTTTTTCAAGGGAACTAGAGAACTCTTTGGCAAGTCAGCTCCTGTGGTGGTTGAGCTGATTCAAACAACTTTAGATAAGAGGAACTTCTGAGGACTAATGATCTCCTTTTCCCTGACTGCATTCTTACATAAGACATTGACTCTTTGAGCTTCCATATAGCTTGAGGATATACACTGGCCAGAACTCCTGTTCTGGGAGATCAATGCAGGGTCATCTGACTTGTATCTCTTGGAGCTTCCCTAATGCAGTTCCATATTGGAAGGCATCCCAATTTCAGTGTGCTGACCAGTCGGGTTTCTGGTATGCAAATTCACCAAGTATCATGCCCCTGGTGGAGATATGCTGGATGGTCAATACAGTAATACAGAACCAGAGGTGGGATTTTTTTTGAGCAATAGCAGCAGCCTAGGCAGAAAAGCTTATGTTCCTGATTTTCTTGCTGGTTGCTTCTTTTTTTTTTTTCTTTAAATTTTTTTATTGTTATGTTAATCACCATACATCATTAGTTTTTGGTGTAGTGTTCCATGATTCATTGTTTGTGCATAACACCCAGTGCTCTACGCAGAATGTGCCCTCTTTAATACCCATCACCAGGCTAACCCATCCCTCCACCCCCTCCCCCCTAGAACCCTCAGTTTGTTTTTCAGAGTCCATCGTCTCTCATGGTTCGTCTCCCCCTCTGATTTACCCCCCTTCATTCTTCCCCTCCTGCTATCTTCTTCTTTTTTTTTTTTCTTAACATATATTGCATTATTTGTTTCAGAGGTACAGATCTGTGATTCAACAGTCTTGCACAATTCACAGTGCTCACCATAGCACGTACCCTCCCCAATGTCTATCACCCAGCCACCCCATCCCTCCCACCCCCCACCACTCCAGCAACCCTCAGTTTGTTTCCTGATTAAGAATTCCTCATATCAGTGAAGTCATAGGATACATGTCTTTCTCTGATTGACTTATTTCACTCAGCATAACACCCACCAGTTCCATCCACATCATTGCAAACAGCAAGATCTCATTCCTTTTGATGGCTGCATAATATTCCATTGTGTATATATACCACATCTTCTTTATCCATTCATCTGTCGATGGACATCTTGGCTCTTTCCACAGTTTGGCTATTGTGGACATTGCTGCTATAAACATTGGGGTGCACATACCCCTTCAGAGCCCTACATTTGTATCTTTCTGGTAAATACCCAGTAGTTCTTGCTGGTTGCTTCTTGAATGGCAGGTGATCACTAATTCTATGAAGTATGCTTGTGACATCTGGCTCAGATAATTTCTCTAAGTTATGGTCCTCACTGTCATTTCCTGCCCCTGAGTTATAATATCCCAAGGTGGGCTTCAAAGATAGCTTTGGAACCCACTGGCTTAGCACTCTTTTCCCAGTACAAGACCAATGAAATATGTTCTTGAGAAAGAGAGACATCTTTTGCGAAAACATCACTGTGTATGTTCATCAAAATGGTATATAGGAAAAAAGAAAAGGGAGATGAATTACATGTTGGAAAGGATAGAAGAACTAGTCTCAGTATTTGGCCTCATTTCCCAGTATTTGGGAAACAAGGAAGCCAAACAAGGAATGTATTATTTGAGAAGTGAGATATAGTTTCAGAGAGAAAAGTACTCCTCTGCTGTTTTATCTTGCATGAGTGTGTTAAAATTAAACCTGACCACACCTATATTAAAGATAAGATTTATGTCTATATGCAGCTTTCTCACATTCCCACAAAAAAAAAAAAACTTTATTAGACCTTCAGATAAATGAAGGGATGGAAACTTCTCTTAAAAGTTGTGAATAAGCATGATTTAAAAAACCTAAAACAAGAGTAAAAAAATCTGCTTCAGATATTCAATAACACCTACGCTTTATGGATAATGGATATAAAATAGCACTGTAGAGGAAGGTGGGCATAGATTAGGCAACTTAGATTTGTGGGAGTTCTTTGGGGGATTTGTATAAAGCACAATTAAATCAGCACTCTTTCTCACAATGAAGTCTCCCAGCAATGACAATATAGTTGTACTATTTTTATGATAGTGATAGTGGCCAAAATTTGTTGAGCCTTTACTATATGCAAAGTTCTGTGCTAAATATTTTTAGTATATTATCCCATTTAATCATCCCAACAACCCTGTGAAGTAAGTACTATAGGGAACTGAGGCTTAAGGAAGTATACAATGAAGACATCAGCAAGATGGCGGATTAGGAAAGTCCAGGCACTCTGGTTTCCATAGGAAGCTCCCACGGAAACATTAAATAAGCAACTAGGCAGTAACTAAAGAAATTTTATAAGAGCTCTAAAAATCAGTCAAAGATCTACAGCAACCAAGTGAATGCCCAAGCAAGAATAACCCACATTCAAAACAATAGGCTGTTTTAATGGTGTTTTTGACTCAGCCTTGCCCCAACTACTCCCTGGCATGGCGTGGTGTAGTTTGGAGGAATTAGTGGTTTAGTTTCCAAGTCCCTTCCACAAACCAAAGAGAGCAGAATGGACTGAATTTGCAGTGTTCTAACCTGTCTGAGGGCTGCCTGAGGGATTGTTCTCTCTGTTATCTAACAGCTCAGACAACCAAAAGCAGTACATCTTAGGTCTCAGACTAGAGGAAGCCACAGGGAACAGCAGGCATAATTCATAAAAACCACAAGGAGACTGCAGACCCACAGATGCCTGCAGCAAGAGATTATTGACTGCAGAATACAGTAGAACAGCTGAGTCTCCAAGAAGAAACAAGGGTGCAACTCCTAGGGAAATTGAGACATTTAAATCCAGCCATGTAGACAGTGAGCGGAAAAAAAAAAAAAAAAAAAAAAAAAGCATAGACACAAGCCCAGGGAAAGATGCATGTCAAGAAAAGGCCTGAGGAAATGTTAAGTCTGCACACTGGATTGATTAGTGAATGTCTTCTTCTCCTGCCTGGAGCAAGTCTGCAAGACAGAGAGATGGCTGGTTTTGTAAGTGTTCAGTTTAAAAAAAAAAAATATCACAGGCATATAAAGAAACAGGATAACATGGTCCATTCAGAAGATCAAAATAAATCTTCAGAAACCATTCCTGAATAAACACAGCCATTAGACTTACTAGACAAAGACTGTAAAAACAACTTTCTTAAATATGTTTAAAGAACTAAAGAAAGTGAGGAAAATGATATGTGAACAAAATGAGAAAGCAAACAGAAATTTTAAAAGAATGAAAAATTCTAGAGCTGCAAAATACAATAACTAATTTGAAAAAGTCACTAGAGGGCTTTAACAATATACTTAAGGTAGAAAAAAGAATCAGGACAGGTATTTTGAAATTACTCAGTTTGAGGAGCAAAAAGAAAAAGAAACGAAGAAAAGTGAACAGAACCTAAGGGACGTGTGGAACATCAGCAAATGTACCAATATGTGCATTATGGGATTCTCAGAAGGCAGAGAGAGAAAGAAAGGGGCAGGGAGATTATTTGAAGAACTAATGGCTGAAAATGACCTAAATCTGAGGAAAGACATGGCTATGCTAATACAAAATGCTCAATGAACTCCAAGTAGGATAAACTCAGAGACTCACACCAAGACACATTATACTCAAACTGTCAAAAGCCGCAGACATAGAAGGAATCTTGAAAACAACAAAAGTAACTTGTCATGTTACAAAGAATCCTCAGTAAGATTCTCAGTGGATTTCTCAGCAGGAATTAGGTAATTTGCCTGAAAATACAACAGCTAAGAAATGCTAGATTTGAACACAAGGCCTGTCAGTGCAAGACTCTGTCAGTGCAAGGCTCGTGCTCTTAACCATTGGCTCTCAAAGTGTGGTTTCATGGACCAGAAGCATCAGTACCACCCAGAAAATATCTGAGGAACACAATAAATCTTCAGAAACTGGTTAGACATGAAAATTCTCTGGCCTCACTTCAGCTGTCCTGAATCAGAGACTGTGGGAGTGGGATGCAACAGTCTATCTTTTAACTAGGCCCTTAGATGATGGATTTCTCTTAACTACTGTACTATCATAGATGTGTTGTTTTCAAACACTTAAGGATTTTTTCTTTTCCTTTTTACAAGGGAAACCTAGTTCTATAGGACCACAATCTGATATCTGAAATTTCTGAAAGTTAAAAAACTCTGAACACCAAAATAAAATTTTCCTTAATAGATTATGGTGCCAAAATCTTACCAAATTAACAATTGGCTACTTGGGATCTCATCCTGCTTCGTGTGACTCTTCATATGTTCACTGTAAAGATGTGAATGGGTTTGATCACAGAGCCTTATACTTTACTGAGGGTGTTTGATTTACAGTAAATATACTATAAACACACATAGCTCTAGGAGATTCACATAAAAGATTATGGATCTTTTGAGTGAATAAAGATCCCAGATAGTGGTTCCAGAAGCCTGAGTTCAGACCAGCTCCAGGTCTGCCACTGGCTAGCCTTGCTACCTTGAAAAGCTATGAGATCTCTCTCTCTACCTTGGCTTCTTCCCTATGAAATGGAGGATTGAAGTTGTGAATCTCACATTCTCTTCCTTCACTAATCATTCCTGGGGGCTATTCTGAGATAACAGATTTAAGGGATTTTCTTGATCCTTATATTTCATTTGCAGATTACTTTTCACTTCATACTAAGATGCTGTTCACCTGCTTCTCTTTGGTGCACAGAAGCTGAACGTTCTGATTACATTTACTTATATGAATTGAAAGAAAGGAAACTTTTTGCCCCCCTCGAGACCCAGTCATTACTGTTTGTGTTGAGGGGGAGGGTAGGAAACAGGTGTGACAATTTTTTAAAGGCAGTATTACTGTAACCCACTACATTCAGGAGGATTTGGTTCTATTAAGGATGTCTGAAGGGAGGTGGAAGAATCTTATTGGTCTCTCTGGGAAATATCCAAGAGACAGGAGCCACATATGTCTGTCCACCACTTGTAGAAGAGTGAAACAGCTGCCAGAATTATGAACTGTCTGCTCACAGCATGTGTGTTTAGGGAGCATGGGAGCAGGCTGAAGTCTGGCCTACAATGGAGTCTAATACTTGACATCCTGTTACAATTCCTGCAGCTTACTTATGTCCCGGCCACACAAGAATGCTTTTGGTTTAGAGCTCCTGCTGCGGGTGACTTTTTGCTGAAAAAAAAAAAAATCAGTCTTATAAACCAAGTAAACTTTGGCATTTCAGTGGACACTGGAAGAACTGCTATCCTGATTCAGATTTTATGTGGTACCTTTTGCCTTGTATTAGGATAAGATGTTCTCTTTGACCTTCTCCAGGTACAATATTTTTCCATACTCCAAGAATAAGAAAAAAAAACAATAAATTATTTATTCCACTCAGACAGGACCTTGCTCAAAATATCCTTGTTGAACAATAATAAAAGCCTTGGAAATTTCCTTTTCATCCTTACACTTGACTAGAAATAACTGACTGAATTCCAATTAGAGAATTTTTCCCATGGCAGAAAAAAAAGGGAAAAGTATTTTGTGTAAAAAAGTTTGGGTTCTAGAAAAACAGTCTGCACGTCCTCCATAGTTTCTGCTTTGGGGTACATCCTCTCTTAGTTCAAGGTTCCATTTGCTAAGTGCCCTCCCCTCTCATGGAAATGGCACTGTTCCCTCGATTGCTCAGAGGTTTTTTTTCTTTTCTATTTTTGCCTTAGGCCATAATTTTATCCCTTCTCTTCCCTTCCTGCTTCTCCCTACCCTCCCTCCCCAACCTCACTCCTCCATATCCCAAAATACAAATGCAGAAGAGGGGACGTGGCATGTTCAAGTCTGAGAGTGGTGGTCAGGGCTAACTAAGAGGAGGAGAACCTTTCTTTTATTTGTCTACACTTGAGTGATCAGGCTAGAACTATTTCCCTACAGGATAAAGATTATGGAGTGTGTTAAAAGGTTTTAACTACTTAAAAATGACTATTATAAGGGACTCCCAGTAGCAGTAGTTTGGAAACATTAAGATATTTAGAATTTAGTGTTTTTTTTCTCCTCTTTTGACATTTTCAACGGGAAGGAGATTGCTTGTGTGTAGCTGTGGTTTCGTTACATCAGCAAATTATTCCTCATATATAATAATATCTGCATATATAGCTTGTAATATTTTTAATACATTTAAGTAGTTTTATTTTTTTTAAAGATTTTATTTATTAGAGAGAGAGCGCAAGAGCAGGAACACAAGCAGGGGGAGCGGGAGAGGGAGAAGCAGGCTCCCCGCTAAGCAGGGAGCCCGATGCAGGGCTCGATCCCAGAACCCCGGGATCATCACCTGAGCCGAAGGCAGACACTTAACGCCTGAGCCACCCGGGTGCCCCCACTTAAGTAGTTTCCTGAGTATAAAAATGTATAATTTAGAATCTTAACTCTGGGAGGGGGCCTTAAGGAGTATCTGTGGGACCCTAAGTTTTATAGGTGAGTAAGTTGTGTTCAAAGAAATAATTTGAGTAGGAGACAGACTCTGGCCTAGAACCAAGCTCCTGTGATTCCTGGTTCAGCGTTTCTTTTACTAAACCCTAATGTCTCCTATGCAGATTCTAATTATGTCTTATGAATTTTTAAACTTCCAAGATTAGAGAATTGCAAGACTGAAGTTTTTCATAGACTAGTTGTAATGAGAGCAAATATAAATTAGAAGGTGATTGGAAATGAATCAGGAGCCCAAATTTATAGCTTCTTGGTTGCTACTTAAATTAAAAAGTTAATTGTAATATGAATGTGAATGAAAGGTTTATTGCTCATTATTTAAAATATTTACATATTTATAAGAAACTTTATAGAAAGTGCTTTGATATTCATTTTTCTTGTGTCTATAATATACAATAACTCTATCATACTTTATAATAGAGTTCATAAGTTTTTATATATCTAAATCCATCAAGAGTTCAAGTTGGGAAATTATACCCCTTGGAGCACTGAACAGTCTTTTAAAGGATTGACAACAGCTTGCTGGAGGAAATCAGAGCTAGCTTTGGCTAATTAATGCAATCCTTTCAGGAATTAAAAAATCCATCACTGTATTAATGGAGTATAGACAATTTTTGGTGGAGGTAACAAATATGTCTTATTATGGAGAACAGAGAAGCCTGGCTCGCCAGTGTTTATTGGTGTTGGCACTCACACTGTTATCCCCACCCCTTCAGCAGCAGGGCTGGGTTTGTGCTGTTGGCCTTGCAGTCGTCTGCACACACAAGGAGGGTGTGTTGAGCGGGGCAGAACAAGATTTGAAACTGATTCTGTTACTGACTTGTAACTTTGGGCCTTCCACATTACACTATTTCCCCAGGCCTCATTTTCTTCGTTAAAAATGGGGGTACTCATACATGTATCACAGGGTAGTATGATCATGTCTGTAAAATGCTTGGCACATGGGCATTCGTGATAAAGGGCAGCTGTTCGCCATCATGACCACTTTTGCTATTTTTTAATATATGGATGTATTGGGAAAAGTAATCTTTCCCTCCTCTACCATCTCCTTTACATGCAGAACACTTTTTTTTTTTTAAGATTTATTTATTTGAGAGAGAGAGCACGCACATGCGTGGAAGCACGGGGGGGAGGGGCAAAGGGAGAAGGAAAGAGAAAATCCCAAGCAGACTCCCCGCTGAGTGTGGAGCCTGACATGGGGCTCGATCTCACCACCTTAAGATCATGATCTGAGCCAAAATCAAGAGTCGTATGCTTAACTGACTGAACGAGCCAGGCGCGCCCATGCAAAACCCTTCTGATACTTCCGACCACCAAATGTGTGGGGCTTTTCCCCACACTAAGCAATTCTGTGTGACACCAGCTGGATGTCCTACAATTTAACTCAATTCTGACACTGTCTACCTGGAGATCACATCCCAGAGGTTCAGGGTTCAGTCCCTAAAGACTGCCTGCATGTTAGGTGCCAACTGCAAGTAGTAGGTCCCCAGTGTACCCACAACTTCTGTCTCACTTGGCTCCAAGTTGAAGGTTCCCATGACCCCTTCGTTGAGTTCAGGTGATTTGCTAGAACAGCTCAAGGAAAACACTTGCTTAAAGCAACAGCCAGATGAAGAGCTACATAGGGTGAGGTATGGGAAGATCCCGACTGCAGGAACTTCTGTCCCTGTGGAATTGGGTTGTGTCACCCCCATGGTACATGGATGTGTTCACCCTCCAGGTACATACTATTGGATTTTTATGGAGGCTTCATCACCTAGGCATGAGGGATCATTAACTCCATTTTCAGCCCTGCTGCCCTCTCTCTTGAGAATGTGGGTGGGGGGGCAATGCTGAAGTTTTCAAGTTTCTAATCATGGCTTGGTCTTTATGGTGACCAGCCCTCATCCTGAAGCCATCCAGGAGCTTCCCCAGATTCACCTCATTAGAACAAAAGATACTCCTGTCACCCAGGAAATGACACCCAGTTTTCAGGAGCCCTGTGTCAGGAATAGGGGACAGAGACCAATGTATTTTTTTTCTATTATTTCACAGTGGGTATATGGTATTCATGTTCATTTTTTCAGGAATAGTTTCTAACATTCATAGTTTTGCCCATTTCTTAATTTCACCTTTTTCTAAATTGAGCAGTAGTGTCCTTTTGACAGAGATCAGTTATTTTTTTTAATTTTATTTTATTATGTTATGTTAATCACCATACGTTACACCATTAATTTTTGATGTAGTGTTCCATGATTCATTGTTTGCGTATAACACACAGTGCTCCATTCAGTACGTGCCCTCTTTAATACCCATCACCAGGCTAACCCATCCCCCCCACCCCCCTCCCCTCTAGAACCCTCAGTTTGTTTCTCAGAGTCCATAGTCTCTCATGGTTCATCTCCCCCTCTGATTTCCCCCCCTTCATTTTACCCTTCCTACTATCTTCTTCTTTTTTTTTTAACTTATAATGTATTATTTGTTTCAGAGGTACAGGTCTGATTCAACAGTCTTACACAATTCACAGCACTCACCATAGCACATACCCTCCCCAGTGTCTATCACCCATCCCACCCCCCACCACTCCAGCAATCCTGTTTGTTTCCTGAGATTAAGAATTCCTCATATCAGTGAGATCATATGGTACATGTCTTTCTCTGACTGACTTATTTCACTCAGCATAATACCCTCTAGTTCCATCCATGTTGTTGCAAATGGCAAGATGTCATTTTTTTGATGGCTGCATAATATTCCATTGTGTATATATACCACATTTTCTTTATCCATTCATCTGTTGATGGATATCTTGGCTCTTTCCATAGTTTGGCTCTTGTGGACATTGCTACTATAAACTTTGGAGTGCACATGACAGAGATCAATTCTACAAACTAGAAGTGTATTCAGCTCCATATGGCCCTGAAGGCTGCTAAAGTAGTTAAACCTTAGGGGGATTTGGCTTAATCCTCTGTGTATAGACCACATGCACCATCAGCACCTGGAACTTCCTTTTCAATGTCACTTTAAATCTCTCCCCAGGAACGAAGAAGCCATTGAATGAAACTTTGCCCTACAAAAAAGAGCACATGGTGGTGTAGTCCACAACCCAATTCCCTTAAACTCCTCGAGTCCTCCTCTGGGAAGCTTAATGCAATTTCTCTATCAAAAATTAATGGGAAATGCCATTTCCTGACCAGGGAGCAGGTGTGCGGATGTCCTATAAAGGGTTTCATGGGATGAGTTAAGCCTTACGTGGACTTCCTGTTTTCAATCTGTACCTAAAAAAGAAAAAAAAATGTGTGCATAAATATCTGTGTATAATAACACATTTATATTTGCCTTGGTACATGAGTGGGGTTTTCTGTTTGTTGCATGGCAGGTGAGTTTTTTGTTTTTGGAACATTTTAATCTTTGACTTAGGGAGGTGTTTGCAGGCAGACAGGCTGGGTCATGTTCCAAATAACATGAGACCATGGCTTCTTGCTTCCAGAGCAGTTTCACAATGTGGCCTCTCATCCCTGCCTCAGTGAGCTGGTGAGAGCTAAAGGATGCTCCATGTGAAGCCCAGGGGATTCCTTGAATTTTGTAAGCTTGGTGGGCTGGAGCGCAGTTTGGGGTCACAGTCTCTATCTGGCCCACTAGAAGACCAAATGCCACATTTGTGTGGTGGGTTCACATCTCAGCCCAGAACTCATTTTTAACAGAAATTCCATTCACGTCATCAAATCAGACCAAATCTTCACTGACGGGAATCAGCCTGGCAGGAATCCAGCCTCAGATCATCAGAAGGCCCCTCTAGTAATGCTGCTTATCTGCACTGGTTATTTCTAGGCTCCATGGGCTCACCTTGGAGGCCCTTCCTCTCTGGGGACTTACAGTGGAACCTTTGGAGCCCCAGGGTCTAGGGTGCAGCCTCCCTGGGTGCAGCATATGACTTCTGACTGCGGGGAGCTGGCCGTCTTCCCATGCAGGGCTGAGGCCATGTGGTGGGTCCTGTGCTGCTTGCAAGACCCACAGACTTGTCCACCCACTCCAATCACGGGGACTCCTCTCTACCTGGGTGTTTTTCAGAGTCACTCCTCTGTCCCCTTCCACTCGGGGACACACAGTGTCCTCTCTTGAAGGGAAGTAGCTCATGGGCAGCCTCTGCTTCCGGCCCTGAACTGGGCTTCTCTTGACGTCCTGACTTCTTCCAGGTGAGTCAATGATGGATTGATAACTTCTGCATCCCTTCTGAGTTCTCCTGAATGCTTTGAAAGATCCAAACACAGAAAGTAGTAAGTTAATGAATGTGTATGCAGGAAATATCCTAGTTGCAGAAAATCACAACTGGGGTTGTTGCAGAAAATAACAGCTAGGGTTATGGGTCAACCCTGGGGCAGGGAACTGGAAGACAGAGCAGGAGTCTTTACATGGGGATCGTCTATGTTGTTTGCATTCTCTTAACCAATACATGTAGTGCTTTAAAACATTGGTAGAAGTGTCCTTGACTCTTACAAAACTAGATCGATTGACGTAAATCCCCATCACCTTTCCCCCAGCCCCCACCCAGTGGTCTTCTCATCGGTGTCCTGCTGTGACTCTTTCCCCTGCAACCCTTTCCCCATGAAAGTCAGTACAAAATTGTCTCATCCCCTTCAGGATCTCAACTCAGAAGAAACTTAAATCATATTCGGACTGTGAAAAGACACATTTAGAAAAACTATTTTAAACCTCTGGAAATGGCACATCTTGTGCCAGATGATGCTGCCCGCCCTTGGTGGACTTGGAATATAGCTACCAGAATTGTCTCTGCTGAGTGGCTGTGCTCTGCAGCCCATGGGGCCCCCTGTACAGAACGCGTGGTCTAAGATTGCAACTTACCATTGCTGACCTCCAGATGGGCCACTCGGTTGACACTTTGCCTGCTTTTCAAACTCATTCTTTGCTTCTAGAAGTATTATCAGCTGCATACAACTCTCCTTAACAGGAAGCTGCTGTGTTCCCCTGAGGAGCCCTTCCCAGGTCTGCTTTATTTAAAGGTTTTCATTGCAGCATAGACTTTATCCCAAATGAGGTGTTGGGTTCCTCGGTGGCCACCAGGCAGCTTCTCATTTAGCTAGTGTCAGTGGGGTAGTCATCAGCCTGACATAGCCCGTGGTGGGCAAACAAGAATTTGCCAGGGCCACCTGGGTGGCTCAGTTGGTTCAGCATATGCCTTCGGCTCAGGTCATGATTTCGGGGTCCTGGGATGTAGTCCCATGTCAGGCTACCCACTCAGTGGGGAATCTATTTGTCCCTCCCCCTCCCCCCCTGCTGGTGCTCTCTGTCTCTCTCTCAAATAAATAAAATCTGTAAAAAAAAAAAAAAAAAGAATTTTCAAATAATGAGATTCATTAATGTGGCCTCAAAGTCTGAGATTTGCTGAGATTCAAGATAGAGAAAGAAGGAAAGGGAAAAAAATGCATATAATCTCCCACTCATGAAGCAATCCACTATCCCTTTAGCAATGATACAGCAAAGCTTAGCAGCTTTGCAGTTATTAAATAAGATCTAGTAATATTAGGGACATGAATGGCAGTCCTATCTTTCTTGGCCCTTACTTTGAAAACAAGCACTGGAGCTAATTGATAGTAAGTCTTAAATTACTAAAAATTTCACTGTGCTTTAAGGAGACGACTTGAATCATGAAGTGAGTCATGAACTTATTTTAGAATAAATCAAGAAATAAATCTTGAACTCTACAGAGTTGGACTAACTTCTTATATCCTCTACTAAGCAGTATTTGAGGGTCCTAAGGCAAAACTTAAAATCATAAAAAAAAAATTCTACTCAGTGTGAATTTTTCATTCCAGAAAAATGGTCTTTATCCATTTTAGAAATAGGTTCCACAAATTTGAAATAAAAATGATTTTCTGGGTAAGTTTGCGTTAACTAGAAAATATGATCAGCTTTATTTTGTAGTTGGCCTCAAAGCCGTAACTTCAGTTTCATCCTGTCTGTAGCCCTAGTTGTTAGTAGGTGCCTGGATCATACCATCCTGAGAGAGATTGTGAGGCCAAGGCCAGGCTCAGGAAAGAACGTCAGGATTGATTTTCAGTGCCTGCGTCGGGCGTGGAGTCGGGAGGGGAAACACGTATTTGTCTTGCTGGCTCTGAACTCTGTCAGAAATAGAATCAGGGATGGGGGTGGGGCGGGCGCCTGGGTGGTACAGTCAATTGAACATCTGACTCTTGGTTTTGTCTCAAGTCATGATGTCAGTGTGGTGAGATCAAGCCCTGAGCTGGGCTCCAGGCTCAGAATGGAGTCTGCTTGAGATTCTCTTCCTTTTTCTCTCCCTCCCTCTTTGCCCTCCTCCCCACTCACACGTGTGTGTACACCTCTCTCTTTAAAATAAATTTTAAAATCTTAAAAAAAGAAATAGAATCGGGATTCCTGAGTCAATCAGTAAGGCATTGACTAGCAGCAGGGTCTCCCTCATGATCATTTTCTCAGTGTATTTTCTCTGTTGCACTTGTTCATCCTAGATTCTCACCTGTGGTCCCTCACTCCATCAAAATATCCAGAAGAATTAAATACATTAGAATCCCAACGCATGTCCCAATTCTACTTTTGGGGGTCTCGAGGGGGCTCGATAAATAGCATCCTTGTTCCTGAACAAATTGACAGTTCTGACAAGGAGGAGCAGGTGGAGGCTAAATGATCTCCTTTCGGGTAAAGGCTGCAGGCTACATTGGAGATGTAGCTTAAGGTGAGATCACATGGTCTTCTAGATTGAATCAGTCACAGCCAGCCTTGTCCAGGGCGAGCTTGGACATGAAGGGGCTTGTCCAGGCAAGGCTGTGGTGTGGGGGCCCGGGAATGGGATAGCTCTCCCAAGAGGAAGAGGTGAGGAATCAAGCTGAATATTCTGTCCATCTCCTAGTCACATAATTCGCTCCTCCTCCCCTGGGGCAGGACGAGTAAAGGTCTGGAGAAACACAAAGTTGTGTCACATCACTCACCAGAGCACCCTTGAACCTGGAGATGACATTGGGAATGGGCAGAAGAATTTCCCCCAATAGTAACCATGTTCCTATCTGCTTTGCCTTCAGCATCTGTTCCACATCTCTCCACTCTTCCCCACCTCCAGCAGTCACACCCTAGTTCAGGCCACCATCATCATCTTTCCCCTAGGCCCTAGACTGTTGCAGGGTCTTCTCATCTATCCCCTGCTTTGACCCTTGTCACCATGCAGCCCTGTGGTGGTTTTGTGGGGAAACTACAAGCGGCACATCCAGGAAGGACTTTCTGGTCTTCCCTTGAAGCAGGTCATAAAACCCTCGTGGGGGCGCCTGGGTGGCTCAGTTGGTTAAGCGACTGCCTTCGGCTCAGGTCATGATCCTGGAGTCCGGGGATTGAGTCCCACATCGGGCTCCCTGCTCAGCAGGGGCTCTGCTTCTCCCTCTGACCCTCTTCCCTCTCATGCTCTCTGTCTCTCATTCTCTCTCTCTCTCTGAAATAAATAAATAAAATCTTAAAAAAAAAAAAACCCTCATGTGAATGGTGCCCTCCCTATACCTGAGGAAAGGAGCATCCTTATCTCTCCAAAGATGAAGGGACACAGAAAGGAATCTGAATGAACAGACCTTGCTAAGTTTTCCCCGGTATACTACACTTACCTCATATCCTTTGTCCCATCTCATTTTCCCACAGCTTCATCAAACTCTCTTCATCAAACTTGATATAAAACTGCACACATTCAACCATGGTTTGGGGTTTTCGTTTCCTTCTGAAGCCTCCCTTGTGGTGTGAAATTTACATTAAATGAATTTGCATGCTTTCCTCTTGTTAATCTGTCTTTTGTTAGAGACCCAACAAAGGACTTAGTAGAGGAAAAAAATATTTTCTTCTCCTGCATATTCTAGCCTTGACCCACCCCTTTGACTGTGCTCTTTCCCTCTCTATTTCACTCTCTAGATTGCATGACACTGGCCTCTTGCTGTTCTTCCCACTCTCCAACCTCATTCCTGCCTTGATTCTTTCTCGACTATTGGTCCTCTCCGCCCTGACCACTCTGCCTCCCAGTATTTGCATCTCAGCTCCATTTTACAGCCGCAGAAGGGCCATCTCTGGCTGCCAGTCTAAAGAAGCAGCCCTCCTTCTGACCTCCACCATGTGGTCCTGTTTACTTCCCTCATTTGCCCCATCTTTTCCTCTGCCTGCTTACTCATGTATTACCTGTGCTCTCCGCCTATAGAATGTGCACCTCACAAGGGCAGGGCTGCGGCTGGTATGCTTTTCAGCACCATGTACAGAGCACATCATGAATTTGGCTCTACACAAATACCAGTCAAACGGGAGATGAATAAATGACCCAGAATTGCTGGACAGATTGTGTCCTGAATTTTGATTCAAAGAATATGATTGAGTAGGGATTGTGTCTTTTGTAAACAAACAAACAAACAAACAAACAAACAAACAAAATGACTGCGAAGGAGTAAATCCTAACAGGAAGGGATTCTGCCAGTCTCTCTACCATTCGCTGTCATGGCTATTGTGCTCCTGGGTGTCTATGGACCCAATTCACTGAAGATGTATTGACAGCATCTCGTACGTCTGCCTGGATGCTTTGCTTTGAAAGCTGGGAGAGACAGTGGAGCATAGTGATGAAGAGGATATTGTCTGCAGTCATAGTACCCAGGCTTAAGTCTGGACTCCAACACTCGCTAGCTGTGTGCTTTGCACACCTGACTTAAACTCCTGGGGTCTCAGTTTCCTCATTTATAAAATGGGAATAATAACAGTACCTACTTCTGAGAATTACTGTAAACATGTATTAATATAGTCAGTAAATCTGCTGAACATAGGGCCCGACACAAAGCGATTACTCAATAAACGTTGTTCAATTACAGTAGTGGTGATGGTATAGTTATTTTGACATGTGTCAAAGGTTAATAACTGTCTTAAATGCAAGCCTGTTCTTGTTTTCCATCATGTCCTTTTCACTATGTGTTAACTCTTTGAGGACAGTGTCAGGGGCATTTCATCACTGAACTTCCTGCTTCTTTGTCCAGATCTCGTATTGGTAAAATATCAAAAGGCAGGGCATTGACTTCTGCTTTCTTCTTTTTTAAAATAAAATGTTAGGCTATATTTAATAATGTTCTTTATAAATAGTATCTTGTTACAGTTCTGATTCTCTGAATAACAGTTATTTGTGCATACTTTTATGTAGTCAACATTTTTTTTTTAAGAGAGAGAGAGAAAGAGAGAGCACAAATGGGGCGGGGCAGAAGGAGAGGGAGAAGGAGAATCCCAGTCAGGCTGTACACCTAGCATGGAGCCCATGGAGGCTGGACACAGGACTTGATCTCACAACTCTGCGCTGAAATCAAGAGTCGGGCATTTAACCTATTGAGCCACCCAGGTGCCCCAGTTTTGAGTTTATTTTTGTTCATGGTATAAGATAGTGTTGTGGTTTCATTCTTATGCATGTGGCCGTTCAGTTTTCCTAACACCATTTGTTGAAGAGACTGTCTTTTTCCCATTGGATATACTTGCCTCCTTTGTTGAAGAATGACCATAAAACTGTGGGTTTATTTTAGGTCTTTCTATTTTGTTTCATTGATCTATGGTGATTACTTTTGTGCCAATATCATACTGTTTTGATTACTACACCTTTGTAGTATAACTTGAAATCTGGGATTGTGATACCCCTGGCTTTGTTCTTCTTTTTCAAGAGTGCTTTGGCTATTCAGGGTCTTTTGTGGTTCCATATAAACTTTAGCATTATTTGTTCTAGTTCTGTGAAAAATGCTGTTGGTGTTTTGATAAGGATTGCATTAAGTCTGTTCATTGCTTTGGGTAGTATAGACATTTTAACAACATTTGTTCTTCCAGTCCATGAGCATGGAATGTGTTTCCATTTCTTTGTGTTTTCCATTTGTTTCATCAGTGTTTTACGGTTTTCAGAGTATAGGTCTTTCACTTTCTTGGTTATGGTATTTTATTATTTTTGGTGCACTTGTAAATAGGGTTGTTTTCTTGATTTTTCTTTCTGCTGCTTCATTATTAGTCTATAGAAATGCAACATATTTCTGTACCCTGATTTTGTATCCTGCAACTTTACTGGATTTGCATATCAGTTTAAGTAGGTTTTTTTGGTGGATTCTTTCGGGTTTTTTATATATAGCGTATGTCATCTGAAAATAGTGAACGTTTTACTTCTTCCTTACAATTTGGATGCCTTTATTCCTTTTTCTTGTCTGATTGCTTTGGCAAGGACTTCCAGTACTATATTGAATAAAAGTGGTGAGAATGGACATCTCATTAGGCTTCTTTGACATTAGGCGAAAAGCTGTTTTTCACCATTGAGGATGGTGTTTCCTGTGGGTTTTTCATATATGGCTTTTATTATGTTAAGATATGTCCCCTCTAAACCTACTTTGTTGAGGGTTTTTATCACAAATGGATGTTGTACTTTGTCAAATAATTTTTCTGTGCCTATTGAAATGATCATTTGTTTTTTCCTTTCTTTCATTGATGTGGTGTATCACTTTGATTGATTTGTGAATACTGAACCACACTTGTACCCTAGGAATAAATCCCATTTGATCACGGTGAATGATTTTTTTAATTTATTGCTGGATTTGGTTTGCTAATATTTTGTTGAGGATTTTTGCATCTGTGTTCATCAAAGATATTGACCTATAGTTCTCCTTCTTTGTGGTGTCTTTATCTGGTTTTGGTATCAGTGTAATGCTCACCTCATAGAATGAATTTGGAAGTTTTCCTTCCTCCTCTATTTTTTGGAATAGTTTGAGAAGAATAGGTATTTCTTTAAATAGGTATCTTCTTTAAATGTTTGGTAGAATTCACCTCTAAAGCTGTCTCATCCTGGATGTTGGTTTGTTAGGAATTTCTTGATTACTGATTTAATTTCATTTCTGGTAAGTGGTCTGTTCAAATTTTTTATTTCCTTCTGATTCAGTTTTGGGAGGTTATATGTTTTTAGGAATTTATCCATTTCTTCTATGTTATCCAGTTCTTTGGCATGTAATTTTTCGTAATATTCTCTTGTAATTCTTTGTATTCTGTGGTGTTGGTTGTTATTTCTACTTATTCATTTCTGATTTTATTTGAGTTCTCTCTCTCTCTCTCTCTCTCATTTTTGAAGAGTCTGGTTGACAGTTTACCAATTTTGTTGTTCCTTTCAAAAAACCAGCTCCTGTTTTCACTGATCTATTCTGTTGTTTTTGTAATTTTTATTTCATTTATTTCTGCTTTCATCTTTATTATTTCCCCCTTCTCTTGGTTTGGGTTTTGTTTGTTCTTCTTCTTCTCACTCCTTTAGGCATAAGATTGGGTTGCTTGAGATTCGTCTTGCTTCTTGAGGTAAGCCTGCATTGCTATAAACTTTCCTTTTAGAACTCCTTGTGCTGCATCTCAAAGGCTTTGGGCCATTGTGTTTTTATTTTCATTTTCTCCATGTATTTTTTTTTTACTTTGATTTCCTGGCTGACCCAATCATTGTTTAGTAACATGTTATTTAACATCCATGTGTTTGTGTTCTTTTGAGATTTTTTCTTCTGGTTGATTTCTAATTTCACAGAACTAGTTGTGGTGAGGAAAGATACATGGTATGACTTCAATATTTCTGAATTTGTGGAGACTTTTTTTGTGGCCTAATATGTGATCTCTCCTGTGGAATGTTCCATGTGTATTTTAAAAGAACGTGTATTCTGCTGTTTTAGGATGGAATATCCCAAATATATCTGTTAAGTCCGTCTGGTCCAATGTGTCATTCGAAGCCACTGTTTCCTTGCTGATGTTCTGTTTGGATGATCTGTCCTATGGTGTAAATGGGGTTTTAAAGTCCCCTACTGTTATTGTATTACTGTTGGTTACTTTCTTTATGGTTGTTATTAACAGCTTTATATATTTGGGTGCTCCCATGTTAAATATATAAATACTTAAAATTGCTGTGTTTTCTTGTAGATTATTCCTTTTATTGTTACATAGTGTCCTTCTTTGTCTCTTGTTACAGTTTTTGTTCTAAGTCTGTTTTGTCCTATATAAGTTTTGCCTCCCTCACTTTCTCTTGACATCGATTTGTGTGATAAATGATTCTCCATCCCTTCACTTTCAGTGTGCATGTGTCTGTAGGTCTAAAATAGGCAGCATATGGATGGGTCTTGTTTTTCAAATCCATTCCCTTATCCTAAGCCTTTTGATTGGAGCTTTTAGTACATTTACATTCAAAGTAAGTATTGATAGGTGTGTACTTAATGCCCTTTTGTTACTTGTTTTATGGTTGTTTTTGTAGTTCTTCTCTGTACCTTTCTTCTCTTGCTCTCTTCTGCCATCATAAGTGGGCTGTCTTTAGTGTTATGCTTGGATTTCTTTCTCTTCAATCTTTACATATCTATTACTGCTTTTTGATTTGTGGTTACCATCGTCTATATAGAGGAGTCTATAGTAAGGTGATGATCATTTAAGTTTGAACCCATTCTTTACTCCTCTCCTCCCAATGTTTTTTTTAAATTTTTTATTGTTATGTTAATCACCATACATTACATCATTAGTTCTTCATGTAGTGTTCCATGATTCATTCTTTGTGCATAACACCCAGTGCTCCACGCAGAATGTGCCCTCTTTAATACCCATCACCAGGCTAACGCATCCCTCCACCCTCCTCCCCTCTAGAACCCTCAGTTTCTTTTTCAGAGTCCATCGTCTCTCATGGTTCGTCTCCCCCTTCAACTTACCCCCTTCATTCTTCCCGTCCTGCTATCTTCTTCTCTTTCTTTTTTTTTTAACATATGTTGCATTATTTGTTTCAGAAGTACAGATCTGTGATTCAACAGTCTTGCACAATTCACAGCACTCACCATAGCACATACCCTACCCAATGTCTATCACCCAACCACCCCATCCCTCCCACCCCCCATCACTCCAGCAACACTCAGTTTGTTTCCTGAGATTAAGAATTCCTCATATCAGTGAGGTCATATGATACATGTCTTTCTCTGATTGACTTAATTTCACTCAGCATAACACCCTCCAGTTCCATCCACATCGTTGCAAAGGGCAAGCTCTCTTCCTTTTCATGGCTGCATAATATCCCATTGTGTATATATACCACATCTCCTTTATCCATTCATCTGTCGATGGACATCTTGGCTCTTTCCACACTTTGGCTATTGTGGACATTGCTGCTATAAACATCGGGGTGCACGTACCCCTTCGGATCCCTACATTTGTATCTTTGTGGTAAATACCCAGTAGTGCAATTGCTGGATCGTATGGTAGCTCTACTTTCAACTGTTTGAGGAACCTCCATACTGTTTTCCAGAGTGGTTGCACCAGCTTGCATTCCCACCAACAGTGTAGGAGGGTTCCCCTTTCTCCGCATCCCCGCCAACATCTGTCGTTTCCTGACTTGTTAATTTTAGCCATTCTGACTGGTGTGAGGTGGTATCTCATCGAGGTTTTAATTTGGATTTCCCTGATGGTGAGCGATGTTGAGCACTTTTTCATGTGTCTTTTGGCCATTTGGATGTCTTCTTTGGAAAAATGTGTGTTCATATCTGCTGCCCATTTCTTGACTGGATTATTTGTTCTTTGGGTGTTGAGTTTGATAAGTTCTTTATAGATTTTGGATACTAGCCCTTTATCTGACATGTCATTTGCAAATATTTTCTCCCATTCTGTCGGTTGTCTTTTGGTTTTGTGGACTGTTTCTTTAGCTGTGCAAAAGCTTTTTATCTTGATGAAATCCCAAAAGTTCATTTTTGCCCTTGCTTCCCTTGCCTTTGGCGATGTTTCTAGGAAGAAGTTGCTGTGGCTGCGGTTGAAGAGATTGCTGCCTGTGTTCTTTAGGATTTTGATGGACTCCTGTCTCACGTTTAGGTCTTTCAACCATTTGGAGTCTATTTTTGTGTGTGGTGTAAGGAAATGTCCACTTTCATTCTTCTGCATGTGGCTGTCCAATTTTCCCAACACCATTTGTTGAAGAGACTGTCTTTATTCCATTGGACATTCTTTCCTGCTTTGTCAAAGATTAGTTGACCATAGAGTGGACGGTCCATTTCTGGGCTCTCTGTTCTGTTCCATTGATCTACGTGTCTGTTTTTGTGCCAGTACCATACTGTCTTGATGATGACAGCTTTGTAATAGAGCTAGAAGTCCGGAATTGTGATGCCGCCAGCTTTGCTTTTCTTTTTCAATATTCCTCTGGCTATTTGGGGTCTCTTCTGGTTCCATACAAATGTTAGGATTATTTGTTCCATTTCTTTGAAAAAAGTGGATGGTATTTTGATGGGGATTGCATTGAATGTGTAGATTGCTCTAGGTAGCATTGACATCTTCACAATGTTTGTTCTTCCAATCCGTGACCATGGAAAGTTTTTCCATTTCTTTGTGTCTTCTTCAATTTCTTTCATGAGTATTTTATACTTTTCTGAGTACAGATCCTTGCCTCCTTGGTTAAATTTATTCCTAGGTATCTTATGGTTTCGGGTGCCATTGAAAATGGGATTGACTCCTTGATTTGTCTCTCTTCTGTCTTGTTGTTGGTGTATAGGAATGCCACTGATTTCTGTGCATTGATTTTATAGCCTGCTACTTGACTGAATTCCTGTATGAGTTCTAGCAGTTTTGGGGTGGAGTCTTTTGGGTTTTCCACATACAGTATCATATCATCTGCAAAGAGTGAGAGTTTGACTTCCTCTTTGCCGATTTGGATGCCTTTGATTTCTTTTTATTGTCTGATTACTGTGCCTAGGACTTCTAATACTATGTTGAATAGCAGTGGTTGGAGTGGGCATCCCTGCCGCGTTCCTGACCTTAGGGAAAAAGCTCTCAGCTTTTCCCCATTGAGAATGATATTCGCTGTAGGTTTTTCATAGATGGCTTTTATGATATTGAGGTACGTACCCTCTATCCCTATACTCTGAAGAGTTTTGATCAAGAAAGGATGCTGTGCTTTGTCAAATGCTTTTTCTGCATCTATTGAGAGGATCCTGTGATTCTTCTTCTTTCTTTTGTTAATGTATTGTATCACGTTGATTGATTTGCGGATGTTGAACCAGCCTTGCAGCCCAGGGATAAATCCCACTAGGTCATGGTGAATAATCCTTTTAATGTACTGTTGGATCCTATTGGCTAGTATTTTGGTGAGAATTTTTGCATCCATGTTCATCAAGGATATTGGTCTGTAATTCTCCTTTTTGATGGGGTCTTTGTCTGGTTTTGGGATCAAGGTAATGGTGGCCTCATAAAATGAGTTTGGAAGTTTTCCTTCCATTTGTATTTTTTGGAACAGTTTCAGGAGAATAGGTATCAATTCTTTAAATGTCTGATAGAATTCCCATGGGAAGCCATCTGGCCCTGGGCTTTTGTTTGTTGGGAGATTTTTGATGACTTCTTCAATATCCTTAGTGGTTATAGGTCTGTTCAGGTTTTCTATTTCTTCCTGGTTCAGTTTTGGTAGTTGATACATCTCTAGGAATACATCCATTTCTTCCAGGTTATCTAATTTGCTGGCATTGGGTTGCTCATAATATGTTCTTATAATTGTTTGTATTTCTTTGGTGTTGGTTGTGATCTCTCCTCTTTCGTTCATGATTTTGTTGATTTGGGTCCTTTCTCTTTTCTTTTTGATAAGTCTGGCCAGGGGTTTATCAATCTTGTTAATTCTTT
This sequence comes from Zalophus californianus, assembly GCF_009762305.2. Classification (NCBI taxonomy): domain Eukaryota; kingdom Metazoa; phylum Chordata; class Mammalia; order Carnivora; family Otariidae; genus Zalophus; species Zalophus californianus. Next base: position 61,902,307 of record NC_045604.1, on the reverse strand, counting down.
CAAAGAACCAGCTCCTACTTTCGTTGATCTGTTCTACTCTTCTTTTGGTTTCTATTTCATTAATTTCTGCTCTGATCTTTATTATTTCTCTTCTCCTGCTGGGTTTAGGCTTTATTTGCTGTTCTTTCTCCAGCTCCTTTAGGTGTAGGGTTAGGTTGTGTATTTGAGACCTTTCTTGTTTCTTGAGAAAGGCTTGTATTGTTATATACTTTCCTCTTAGGACTGCCTTTGCTGCATCCCAAAGATTTTGAACAGTTGTGTTTTCATTTTCATCGGTTTCCATGAATTTTTTAAATTCTTTAATTTCCTGGTTGACCCATTCATTCTTTAGTAGGATGCTCTTTAGCCTCCATGCATTTGAGTTCTTTCCGACTTTCCTCTTGTGACTGAGTTCTAGTTTCAAAGCATTGTGGTCTGAAAATATGCCGGGAATGATCCCAGTCTTTTGGTACCGGTTGAGACCTGATTGGTGACCTAGGATGTGATCAATTCTGGAGAATGTCCATGGGCACTAGAGAAGAATGTGTATTCTGTTGCTTTGGGACGGAATGTTCTGAATATGTCTGTGAAGTCCATTTGGTCCAGTGTGTCATTTAAAGTCTTTATTTCCTTGTTGATCTTTTGCTTAGATGATCTGTCCATTTCAGTAAGAGGGTGTTAAAGTCCCCCACTCTTATTGTATTGCTGTCAATGTGTTTCTTTGCTTTTGTTATTAATTGCCTTATATAATTGTCTGCTCCCATGTTCGGGGCATAGATATTTACAATTGTTAGATCTTCTTGTTGGATAGACCCTTTAAGTAGGATATAGTGTCCTTCCTCATCTCTTATTACAGTCTTTGGTTTAAAATCTAATTTGTCTGATATAAGGATTGCCAAGCCAGCTTTCTTTTGGTGTCCCATTAGCATGGTAAATGGTTTTCCACCCCCTCACTTTCAATCTGGGAGTCGCTTTGGGTCTAAAATGAGTCTCTTGCAGACAGCGTATTGATGGGTCTTGTTTTTTAATCCAATCTGATAGCCTGTGTCTTTTGATTGGGGCATTTAGCCCATTTACATTCAGGGTAACTATTGAAAGGTATGAATTTAGTGCCATTGTATTGCCTGTAAGGTGACTGTGACTGTATATTGTTTGTGTTCCTTTCTGATCTATGCTGCTTTTAGGCTCTCTCTTTGCTTAGAGGACCCCTTTCAATAGTTCTTGTGGGGCTGGTTTCGTGTTTGCAAATTTCTTTAGTTTTTGTTTGTCCTGGAAGCTTTTTATCTCTCCTTCAATTTTCAATGAGAGCCTAGCTGGATATAGTATTCTTGGCTGCATATTTTTCTCGTTTTGTGCTCTGAAGATATCACGCAGTCCTTTCTGGCCTGCCAGGTCTCTGTGGATAGGTCTGTTGCCAATCTAATATTTCTACCATTTTAGGTTACATATCTCTTCTCCCAAGCTGCTTTCAGGATTTTCTCTTTGTCTCTGAGACTCGTCAGTTTTACTATTAGATGTCAGGGTGTTGACCTATTTTTATTGATTTTGAGAGGGGTTCTCTGTGCCTCCTAGATTTTGATGCCTGTTTCCTTCCCCACATTAGGGAAGTTCTGTGCTATAATTTGCTCCAATATACCTTCTGCCCCTCTCTCTCTTCTTCTTCTGGGATCCCAATTATTCTAATGTTGTTTCGTCTTATCATATCGCTTATCTCTCAAATTCTGCCCTCGTGATCCTGTAGTTGTTTCTCTCTCTTTTTCTCAGCTTCTTTATTTTCCATCATTTGGTCTTCTATATCACTGATTCTCTCTTCTGCCTCATTTATCCTAGCAGTTAGTGCCCCCATTTTTGATTGCACCTCATTAATAGCCTTTTTGATTTCGACTTGGTTAGATTTTAGTTCTTTTATTTCTCCAGGAAGGGTTTCTCTAATAACTTCCACACTTTTTTCAAGCCCAGCTAGTATCTTTAAAGTCATGATTCTGAACTCTATGTCTGACATCGTCCTAATGTCCGTATTGAGTACGTCCCTGGCTGACGGTACTATCTCTTGTTCTTTTTGAAGTGATTTTTTTTCGTCTTGTCATTTTGTCCAGAGTAGAATAGATAAATGAGAGAACAAAATGCTACCAGGTTAACAACGTCCCCAGCAAATATACTCTAAACAAATCAGAAAAGACCTGAAACCAGGGGAAAAGAAAGGGAAAGAAGGAAAAAAGAAAGAAAGAAAAAAAAAAGAAAAAGATAAAAACAAAAACAGAACAATACAAAAAAAACAGAATATCATCAAATATGATCAGGCTAGTGCATAGATCAGTGCCACACACTAGATTTTGGGCGTATTTTGGTCTGTTAGAAAAAAGTGCCTCCTAAAATTTTAAAGGAAGAAATACTTATATATGTACAAAATAAGGGTTGATACAATGAAGGGATGGGAGATGACTGTAAAGATGAAAATTATAAAAGATTTTATAAAAGGGATTGATAAGAAGTTGTTTGAAAAAAGAAAAAATTTAAAAAAAAGAAAAAGAAAAACGAAAGAAAAAAAAGTAGAGACTGTGATCAGGCAGGAGACTAGAACAAAGCCATACACTAGTGATTTAGGATATATTTTGATCTGTTAGAAGAAACTGTATCTCAAAATTTTAAAGAGAGAACAATTTATATATATATGCCAAAAATAAGGGTTACTACTATGAAGGGATAAAATATGACTCTAAAAATGAAAAATAAAAAATGTTTTTTTTTTTTTTAAAAGGGATTGATAAGATGTTGGTTGAAAAAGGGAGAAAGAAAAATTAAAAAAAAAAGTTAAAAAAATTAACTTTGAAAAACTAATGAATCATGGTAAAAAAAGCCATGAATTCTATGTGCAGTATTCCCCTAGCGCGGGAGTTCTCCCGTTCTCCTTGATCGGTAAACTTGGTCTTGGCTTGCTGACTGTTCCTGCTGATCTTCTGGGGGAGTGGCCTGTTGCTTTGGTTCCCAAATGTCTTTTCCAAGGTGGAATTACCCTGCCCTTGTTGGTCCGGGCTAAGCAAGCTTCTCGGGTTTGCTCTCAGGAGCTTTTGTTCCCTGCAAGCTCTGGTACAGCTTTGGAGGACCAGGGTGAAAATGGTGGCCTCCCACTCTCTGCCCGGAGGAGCTGAGAACTCGGAGCCCCGCTCCTCAGTGCACCCCCAGAGAAAAGCAGTCACTCACTCCCGTCTCCCTGGTCTCCGGCCGCACTCTGTGCTCACCCGGCCTGTGACCGAGCGTTTTTATCTCTGGCACCCGACCCCGTGTGGAGTCTCCAAACCCAGCAGATCCCTGCGGTGCGCTCCTGCGCCGCTCCTCCCGGGGAAGGAAGGGGAGTCTCCCCAGCTCTGCCGCTTGTTGGGTCCCTGCTGGAGGAGCAGTGGCCCGACTGGGCCGCGGATCACAGTTTATGGCAACCCCGAGCTGAGAGCCCGCGCCTCGGCTCCATCTCTGCAGCCGGCTTCCCCGCTCCGATACCTGGGAGCTCTGCCCTGGTCATTCTGTGACTCCAAGGGTCCTGAGACCACACTGTCCCGCGAGGGTTCCACCCCCCGCTTAGCCACTGGAGTGACGTCCCTCAGCGGAGCCGAGTTCTAAAAGTTCTGATTTTGTGCTCCGCGGCTCTATCACTTGCCAGTAGCGGCCGATGGAGGCCCCCTCCCCTGCCGTCTATCCTCCCCTGCCGTCTATCCTCCCGAATATCGCCTTGGATTCACTTCTCGGCACGTCCTACCTTCCAGTAAGTGGTCGCTTCTCTGTTTCAGAGAGTTGTTGCTACTCTCTTCTTCAGTCCCCTGTTGAGTTCATAGGTGTTCAGAATGGTTTGATCCGTATTCAGCTGAATTCCTGAGACCAGACGAAATCCAGGTCTCCTACTCCTCCGCCATCTTGCTCCGCCCCCCTCCTCCTCCCCATGTTTTAAGAATATTGTGTCAGGGGCGCCTGGGTGGCTCAGTCGTTAAGCGTCTGCCTTCGGCTCAGGTCATGATCCTGGGGTCCTGGGATCGAGCCCCACATCGGGCTCCCTGCTCAGCGGGAAGCCTGCTTCTCCCTCTTCCACTCCCCCTGCTTGTGTTCCCTCTCTAGCTGTGTCTCTCTCTGTCAAATAAATAAATAAAATCTTTAAAAAAAAAATAATATTGTGTCATAATTTCCACTTTTTTTTTGTGAGTTCCTTGACTGATTTTTATAGATATACTTATTTTTACTGCTTTTTTATTTCCTACTTTTCTTACTCTTACTTATAGTTTTTTCTTTCCACTCAAGGAGTCCCCTGTAACATTTCTTGTAGGGCTGGTTTTGTGGTCATGAATTCCTTTAACTTTTGTTTGTCTGGTAAATTCTAGCTTTCCTTCTATTCTTAATGATAGCCTTGCTGGATAAAATATTCTTGGCTGCAGATTTTTTCCTCTTAGCACTTTGAATATATCACGCTGCTCTCTTCTTGCCTGCAAACTTTCTGGTGAAAAATCAGCTGATAGTCTTATGGGGTTTCCCTTGTATGGAAGTTTTTTTTTCTCTTGCTGCTTTTAAAATTCTCTATCACTACTTTCTGCCATTTTAATTACTATATGTCTTGGTGTGGACCTCCTTTCATTTTACTGCGGAATCTCTGTGCCTCTTAGAACTGGATTTTTGTTTCCATCCATAGATTCAGAAAATTTTCAGCTATTATTTTTTCAACTAAATTTTCTCTCTCTTCTCATTCTGGGATCCCTATAGTGAGAATTTATTATGCTTGACGATGTTGCTGAGTTTCCTAAGTTGTTCTCATTTTGCATAGTTTTTTTCTCTCTCCTCCATACTCTGTCCTCCAGGTCATTGTTCCATTCTTCTGCTTCCTCCAGTTTACTATCTATTCCATCAAGTGTATTTTAAATTTCATTTATTGAGTTCTTCATTTCTGACTGATTCTTTTTTATGTTTTCTATCTTTTGTTAAGGATCTCACTTATGTCCTCCACTCTTCTCAAGTCCTGTGAGTATCCTTATGAAAATTACTTTAAATTTTCTATCAGGCAGATTACTTTTTCTGTTTTGTTTAGTTCTTTTGCTGTGGTTTTGTCCTGTTCTTTCATGTGGGACATATTCCTGTGTCTCCTCATTTTGTCTAACTCTCTGTGTCTGTTTCTCTTTGTTAGGAAATTTAGCTACATCTCCTGCTCTTGAAAGTAGTGGCTTTATGAAGAAGAGGTCCTGTGATTCCCTGCAGTGCAATCCCTGTTCCCTGGAATCTGATGCTTCAGGGGTGTCTGCTATGTGTGTTGCATGCATCCTACTCTTGAGTCTGAGCTGCTTTTTTCTTCAGTCCAGTTGTCTGCAGTGGCTTTCTTTGCCTATTGTGGGCAGGGTTTGTTCCCTGTGGTCCTAGGGGGCCAATCTGGGACCCCCTTGGGCTGGAGGTGAGTCAGATCACATATTCACCAGAGATGCAGTACCCCTGAACTATAGGGCACTTTCCTTGTGTTGTCCCCTGAGAAGCTTTTGTTGGTGGGCAGGGCCGCAGTGTGCCTGGTGTGTGTGGCTGTCTTTCCCTGTCCCCAGGGCAGGAGTCACTTTGTAGTGGTGGTAACCCCTGTGGGGGCTGCTTGTACACTGCCAGGCTTATGGCACCAATTTAGATAGGCTCTAGCCAAGAGCATATTGGATGGGGAAGATCCACAAAGTGCATGGGGTGGGAGGTCCCGTGTTAGCAAGTTTTGCTCTGGTCCTCTGGGGGAGGGGATCTGCATTGCTGGGCAGGTCTGCCTGGAGGGAGTGGACCTGCCAGATCATGGGGGTTGGGGTGCATTGTAAGCAAGTTAGGTATTGAGCATGGGTGCTGTGCTGGTTCCTGCAGGTGACTGTGTGTTTATACTGTGGGGGGTGGGGGAGGCAGATACATGGCACCTGCCAGGCCCTTTGTTCCTGGAGCGGTCTCCCAAGGATCTCTGTCCCTCTAGCACACGCTCTGAGATTAGTAAACAAATCTCCCTCCCATATGCCCCAGGTGTTTTTCAAACTGCTCCTTCTATGCTGGGCTGTTTTTTTTTTTGTGCTGTCTCTTTAAGGGTAGGGACTCAGCTTCCTCTAACCTTCCTGGCTCTCCCAAAATCGAGCCAGCTGGATTATTAAGTTTCCAGGTTTTAAGACCTGGTGGTTGTAAGAACTCAAGGAATTCGGCCCCTCTGATTTTAAAAGCCAAATGTTTACGGGGATTTGTCTTCCCCCTACAGGCTCCCTGACATGAGGGTCTGTTGCTCACCCCTCTCCAGGCCTGCAGGTCCTTCCCTCCCACAAACAGTCCTGCTGTCCATGTAGCTCCCCACGGTATCTCCGTCCTTCCTACCTCTTCTACCTTTAGTTGTGGAATTCATTCTGGCAGTCTTCGGGGAGAGTTATCTTGTTGTATCCATGGGACAAGGTGAGCTTAGGGTCCTCCTACTCCACCATCTTCCCCAGAAGTCCTCTCTCTTTCTTTTTTTGTCTTCATCCTTCCCGTGTTTCTTTCTCCCCTGATTATTTTTTTCCTTTCTGGGCCCATATCTGGAAATATTGAGCCAAGGAAAATGTGCCTCCTGCCACCAGATTGTCTTGTTGAGGTGGACTGACAGGTAGAGTGTAAAACAAGGAGGGGGCATAGGAAAGCTGCCACTCATATCTTCCCCTCTTCTCTGGACAAGATTGGGATTGTGACCACCCGTCCAGGGTGGCCTCTGCTCTCTGATGTAAGTCTGCCTTTCCCCGCTGAGACCCAAGGTGTGCTGTGCAGACCTTCCAGGGTAAGCCCACTACCTAATCTAGTGTGAAATGCACATGAGCTCAGACGAACCTGAGTTTACATCCCAGCTCTGTAGCATTCTGTCTAGCCAGATGACACCTGGCCCCTGCGAGCCTTGTTATCTTCATGCTTTGTTCGTTGATGGTGATGTGTAAGGTTAAGTGTGAAAGTACTCTTAAACTGTAATATGCAGACAAAGGATAATAGCTAGAGTGATAATACTTCCTCTACTGCCCTACTACCTCTCTCCAAGAAGAAAGCTATAGTTGCTTTTCACTTAATACCGTTATAGGCCTGGAATTAATGAGGCTGTAGTCCGAACTTTCTGGATTTATGGAAACAGGGATCTGTTGCCTACTCAGAGACACCATCATGTTCTCTGCAGCTGTTTCTTCAGAAGTCAATTTAAAAGTTAATGCAAATGAAACATCTAGTGACAAAAAATATGAAAGTATTCAAAAACTGAAAGAGACATCAAAAGAACAAAGGAGACAATTCATAGGAGCCTCCGCTTGCAGTATACGCAACAATGCGAGCATCACAACAAATAATGGCAGAATAGATTACACTTTAAATGTAAAAAGTGAATCTATGAGTCCATACTAATAAATCAACATTTAAAAAAATTAAAAAAGGGTGATAGGAGAAGGAAAAGCTTTTCCTGGCAGAATAATACCAAACAACAAATATAACATTAATGATCGAAAGTTATCAACAAGATAGATTCAGTCAAGAATCAGAAATGGATGTATGACAGATCAGTGAGTGAAATGTTAGATGATAGGATATTTACAGGTACCTCTGTACCAGTTACTTATTACTTATAGAGGGAAGAAAGGTACTGTTTAGTGGAGAAATCTGGCAGATACTCCCTTCCCCAAGGGACCAAACTTAGCATCTCCAGTAGTGGGACAACCCAATATCATGTGTCACCTCATACGATGTACTTTGAAGGACACATTACCTAGGTAGCGTTCCTGCCAAAAATATTTAACCTAAAGCTAACCATGAGGCAACAGTCAAGCAAATCAAATCCAGAAATATTTAGCAAAACAACTGGCCTGGGCTCTTCTAAATTATCAACATCAAGGAAAACAAACAAAACTAAAAAAAGGCTAGGGAATTGTCCTAAAGAGACCTGACAGCTAAATGCAATGAGTGAACATTATTAAGTGGATCTTGGATCCTAAAAAAAAAGAAAGAAAGAAAGAAAAGAGAAAAAAGGAAAAAGGAAAAAAAAGAAAAGAAAAAAAAGTGGGATAAAGGACCTTATTGGGACACCTGGGGAAATTTGAATATTGGTAATAGCTCTAGGTTAATGTTAAATTTCCTGTGTGATAATTGTTTTCATTTATTTAGAAACATGGCTTCCTTGTTAGAAATACATGCTGAAGATTCAGAGATAAATTATCCTGATGTCTACAGCTTATTCTCAAATGGTTTCCTAAAATGTATGTGTGTGTGTAATATTACATATGTATACATAACTTTCTTTCTTGCAACGAATATATTCAGTCACACTGTACTCGTCTAACAACTTTTCTGTGGATTTGAAATTTTTTCAAGATAAAAAGTTGGCCAAAATTTATTAAAACAATTGACAGTTACTTTACTAATTACTTTAATAGTCAATAGTATTCATCCCTATGCCGGATTAAGAATTATCAGGACACTGTTAGCCCGCCAGACCTCACTGATATCTTTACTGCCATCTTTCACAAGTAAACTCACCCTGACCCAAATTCTTGGGGAAAAAAATGAAACCTATATCTCAGCTGCATTAAAGCAAACTGACTTAGGTTTGTATCAATTATTATTTTCATGTCCAGAGGTGGCCAGTCGATGCCAGAGACTCTAGTATCTAGTATCTAGTATCTTTGGGAAGGTCAACTTCTGCCTTGTCAGTCCTGGGCTTTAATTACAGCCAGGTGACCCCCAAACCAGAGAACAAAATCCACATCATTTTACTTTGAGTCCACATCTAATTGCATTGATGAACTAAGGCTCTGTGCTCAATTTCATTGATTAATGCCATCAGATAGCTAACAGGTGTGCAGTAAAAGTCACTGAATTGACCAGCCATGCACCTACATATATAATCAAGTCCTAGTAAGTGCTCCATTGCAGTAGGCAATGAAAATAGATTCACTATAAATGTCATGTAGGTCCTAGTTTATAAGCCTCCTTTGAGCCAATATAGGTAGAATCTTTGTAGTAACTGTGCTATATCAGTTTGAGAACCTCAAGAAATTTTTAATTAATTATAAGTTTTCAGACCATGTGACTTGAAAAAAAAAATCTGTCTTTAATTTAGTTCTTACTGTGAAGCTGGCTCTGAGCAAAGCACTTCACAGAGATTATCTCCTGTAAACTTCTTCATAACTTTTTTCTTCAGAAACAGAAACATATTTGAAGAGGTTAATCATTTGTCTGAGGTCACAGTGAATAACTGGCAGAGCTGGATTTTTTCTACCTTATAATGAATCATTTACTCTTAATTATTTCTCTATAATATTTCCAAAATCAAGTGGGAAAATATGTGTGTGTGTGTGTGTATATAAACATTCTTGCATTTGCCAGCGTATACACACGTTTTAAAGCTAGCAAATGCAGGGACTATATTTTTTAGTAGCCTAAGTGGAGGGAAACTGTAGATAGTTCTTTAAGAAGGTAAAATATGTTTCTGGATTGAAAAAAATTTTGATGATCACATTAAGTTTGGAGAATAAATACATACTATTAATAAGAACAGCTAGAGTTCTATTTTAAAATCTATTAACAATGTAAAATGTATTTTTAAAAATGTATTTATTCCACTTGAGCTCCCTGGACTCACGGTTCAAATCATTTGTAGTTTATCTCAAAGTACCATAAAAAGAGGCACAGAAAGGTTTTTTGCTGTACTGTGTCTTTGTATATTCAGCTTTCCCCCTTGTTGTTAGGTGTCAGAAATAGTGCTGCAGACTTTGGGCATAGTTCTGTTAGGGTGAAAGCAGGCATTCCAGGGATTGGCCCAAAGGTGAATTTTAATGAGGTCTGCCTCTTCTCCTTGCTTGCCAAGGAAGAGAAGAGGGAGGGCTGTCAGTGCATGGAAATGAGTTCTGCATGTATGCTAATTAGATTGAGGCCCTGGAGAGCAGCCAGCTGTTGGCCGTTAAAGGAAATAAAATGATAGGTCACAGAAATAAGTCATTTCAAAGCCGATTTCTAGAGGCGGCTTCTAGCCGGGCATGGGAGACCAGCGCTGTGTCACAGAGGAGTCATCATGGTCCCCAGGTCGTGTGGAGGGGAGAAGTGGGGAGGTGACCAGGGTCCTTGTGCAGGGGCTTTCCCTGGAATTCGTTACCCACGCACCAGTGTGTCCGCCGACCTGGGGTGGTGTCTCTATTTTTATTCTTAGTATGAAATCATAATTGACTTTGATACTCGGTAAGAAACAAATAATGATGATAACTTTGGATCTCCCTTGACTCCTAGGCAGTTTCCCTCCTCCTCTTCCGGTCTTTCCAGGCCTTTCTTCTTGTGTAGCTCACCTGGCCCACTTTTTCTACCAAGCAGAAGTGATTAGATGTTTCCTGTAACTGGCTTTGTCCCAATTCTCTTCTCTTGAAAATCTCTCTTGGTAATCCTACCCACTTCTAAGGCTTCAGTAATGGGAAGAAAAATCTTATTAGGAAGAAGAGTAGATGATGCACATCAGCCGAGGAAAATGAGGAGAAGGTGGAGAAGAACAAAAGCCTCTATTTGGGGATCTCAGAATTGCGATTGGGGGAGCACAGATTCCAGAGGAACCAGAAAAGTATCGTGATCACGTGGTGAAAGCAAAAGGTTTTTATGAGAAAGAAGGAGAAGTTAATTCCATGATTTAGATAGAAAGAAAAAAATCCCAAAAACCTGCTAATTTGGTGTTGACTGGTGGCGCCACTTCAGATTATCAGTTTATTGATGATTTTATTGGTGCTATCAAATGAAAGTGTCCCTGGCACATATTAATTCACTTCACTGTCCTCACGTGATCCAAACGCCAGTTGCTCTGTTGAAATTTTATGAGCAACTGCTCGTAAAACGGTCACTGGCTGTGGCCCAGTTCAAGGGTTCGTTAGTTGGAAAGGGAAATGGAACTTTGAAATGGAGGCTTTTTTTTTTTTAAGATTTTATTTATTTATTTGAGAGAGAGAGAGAGCTCGAGCGAGCAGGGAGAGGGGCAGAGGGAGAGGGGGAAGCAGACTCCCTGCTGGGCAGGGAGCCTGATGCCAGTCTCGATCCCAGGACCCTGAGATCCTGACCTGAGCCAAAGGCAGATGCTTAACCGACTGAGCTACCCAGGCGCCCCGAAATGGAGTCTCTTGTGTGCAGAAATTTTATATAATTCCACATACGTTGTCAGGCTGGGGAATGCTCTGTAACCCTTCTGTGCCACCATAGACTTTAGCACTCTGGGGCAGCCTGATGAGGGTGTAGCGCTCTGATAAACCCTTCCTTGAATAATGCTTTTATTTTTAATTAATTAATTTTTAAAAGCTTTTATTTTTAAGTAATCTCTACCCCCCAACATGGGGCTTGAAACTCCAGCCCCAACATCAAGAGCTGCGTGCTCTACCGACTGAGCCAGCAAGGCGCCCTGAACAATGTTTTTTCTAAATGCATAAATTAAACACATGGGATTTCAACCAATAATGTTGAAATAAATTTATCAAAATATTTTTCAAAAAATCTGTGAAGGAGTACGGTATATTGTGCACTACTTATTCATGAAATAACAAGATCTGACGACCCCCAGAATTTCAAAGCAGTGCTGAGTACTTGGAGATGTTGGCAGTAACTTTACCAGATTGTCCCTGGTGACAGACTCACAAGTGCTTCTAATATTCCTGTGGGGTTTTGCCTGTCTTCGCAACTGAAGAGAATGTTAAATTTCAGTTAGAGAGCAGGGAAAGTAAAGATCAAGCTCAGAGAGTCCTGTGAATTCCATCCAAGGATCCAAGGGAAAGAACACCTGGTCTAAAGATTTCTAGAAGAGATTGGAAATCCTCTTTTGTCTGCCTGCCAGGAGCCGCAGGGCGCACCATGAGGAAGGTGATGGAGCAGAGCCAGGGACAGGTGGGCAGTTACTCCACATCCCTCATCCCGTCTGTTCCGTTTGTCTGGGCTTCTTGAGTCTCCTCCTGTCTTCCTCAGCACCCCTGTTAAACTGCAGTGAAATTGAAGCTAGTCACTTCTCTTTGTCAGCAGCTGTTGTGTTTGGTTTTGTTTGTTGGAGGGCTTCTCTCTGGTTTTATTTCTAAATATAGCCTCTAGGGGAACCTGGGTGGCTCAGTCAGTTGAGCATCCAGCTCTTGGTTTTGGGTCAGGTCATGATCTCAGTGTTCTGGGATCGAACCCCATGTCAGGCTCTGCACTCAGCACAGAGTCTGCTTGAGGATTCTCTCCCTCTCCCTTTTCCTCTGCCCTTCCCCCTGCTCTCTGTCTCTCTCTAAAATAAATGGATGAATCTTAAAAAAAAAAAAAGTAAATATAGTCTTATAGGGGAGGCTGAAACTGCTCATTATCTGGGGTCTTTCCGTCACGCTTCTATTAACACAGACAATTGGGCTTTACATGTGGATAGAAGTTAAAAATATCCAACTTCAACCTCTGTCAAAGGTTATGAAGTAGATTTTAAAAAATCCCCTCTCTCCACCTTTTTAACCTCGTCTCACCTTGGCCTCCCAACCACTGCATTCTCCTGGATTTCTCTCGCCTCCCTGCCTCTGTGTTGGTCCCTTCTGAATCCCTATCTGTTTCACACTCTACCAACCAGAGAAATGTAGTCATGCCCCCCATGTTAGGCTTTAGGCTAGTTTTCTCTTCACTTCTCCCCTTTGATGATCTCTCCCAACCCTTGGTCTACATCCTTTCCCATGTTCCTCATCTGTTTTAGTAGACCCCACCCCCCTCCATCTTTCCAGTAGTTCTGATTTCAGGGAATCTCAGCAGAGATTCTTTGGATACTTCCTGTGCCCTGAGCAATAGGTTAGGCACTACGGCTACAATACTGAGCCAGTGGAGCTGGTCCCTGCCTTCCTGCACCCCCATAACCTATCAGGGAAAGTCAGCCTTGAACAAATAATTTTAAGAGAGGGAAAAGGATGCAGGGGGAGTAACAGGTCATGCAGGGCTTGGTAATAAGGGAGAGCTAGCCTAGTTGGGGAGATAGGGAAGTCCCTCAGAAGAAGTAATGTTTAAACTAGGACCTTGTAAGTTAATTGAGAGATAGTAGTGTAGGAATGGTGATTGGGAAGATCCACATGAAATGCCAAAGTCTGGAGAAAATAGCAGGGAAGGAGCGAAAGGTGTCTGGTGTGCTTTGGTGTAAAATTGAAAGAGGGTGATGGAGTTCAGTGAGGCTACGAGGAGGCAGGACTGGACTGGTACACACTTGCCAACCATCTTAGGGGGTTGGGCGGACATCATCCTAAGGACAGTGGGGAAGCCCATAGGAGGTGTTCATCAAGCAGCAGAGTGCTTAGGTTTACATTCTTAAATGATTAACACAAGTACAGTATGGAACATGGTTGGGAGGGGCAAGAATCCACGCAAGGAGACCGTGAGAGATGGTTATCGTCGCCCCCTTAAGAGATGATGTGTCGACCCTGCAGGAAAATCTGTCACCCTTGACTCCTGCCTGATCGTCCTTCACCTTCTCCTCAAGCCCATCAAACACTGAATCTTTTCAGATTTCGTTCCTAAAACCGTGTTGCCTGCACGCCTCTTTTTATTCCCACTGATTGAACTCAGACTTCTCGTTTTCCTTCCTGAGCTGGCACAGTCATGTCCACTCTCCACCAGCTCCACTTCATTTCTGGGTCTCCTTTTCTCCTTCCGGTGGCATGCAACGTGCCTGAAGGTGAGCCCCTGGGGTACTTGGCTGCTCCCAAATGCACCAAACGAAGCCCAAGCTCCTCTTCCTGGCTTACAGCCACAGTGTGGTCCCTGCTGGTGCTGTCTGCCCTCTCTGCCAAGGCAAGCTCCTGTCCCTCCCACCTCACCCCCTCCTGGGCTCACCTCACAAATAGCCGAGGACACCGTTGGGCAGGCTCCTTCCTCTACCTAGAACTCCTGTCTCTTCCAGCTCACCCATAGACGCATTTCAAGTCCCACCTCCACCGAATTCCACATGCCCCCAAGCCCCAGGCCCCAACCAGAATCAATCTCTCCTTCCTGCCCATGCACAGTGGTACTTCCGGTGATACATTATCTACTCTAATTGAACTTCTTACTCCCGTTTCACCATGGCATGGAGTCTACCTACTGTTTGAATTATTATGTGTGAGATAGGCTGTCTCTCTGAATTGTAAATTCCAGAGGACTAGGGAGATTTGTTACAGTCATTTCCATGCTGCCTGTCCTGTGCTTATCAGACCTCAGCAAATGTTAAACTTGATTGTGGATGGTGTCAGGGTGATCAGATCTTGTGGATGTCTCCGGGTCACATACCCAACCCCGTTTTGGCTGTGATAGTCATCAAATGCACAAGAACATTTTACCAAGACTATTGCTTTTGTTTCTAAAAGTGCTAAATGGGACAAGTCTCATTAGGAGAAACAGCTAACAATTTTAGTGAGGAGTGCTGGGTTCCGTGTTGAAAGCTAAAATTCATTCTGTAGTATTTCTTGAGCCCTAATTATGTATCCAGCACTAGGGAGGCATAGCTGTAAATGAAACGGATCTCTGTTCTGGAAGCATTTACAGGTGTGCAGTTTTCCATGAAGAGTTACAGGAGAATTTACATTTCCAAAACTGGGGGAAAAATAGTTCATTCTTCTAATAAAACATTATGTGTCCCCTGGCTAACTCAGGAGGGAAAAACCACAGTCTTCACCTCCATACCCAGCTGGGCCAGGGGCAGTGTATGTGTTGTCGGTATACAAGGAAGTATCAAAAGACAAAACACATTCATTGGGATATTTTTGTGGTATTTTATTTAAGGTTTGATTATTGCGATTATTTTATCCATTCTTTATCTCCCACTGTATGAAACCCTGCAACAGGTAGGTTTTAAATATTTCCTCATATCATTTTATGCTTTTGGCTGCAAAACATCAATGGATGTTAAGCAACAATAATAGTACATACTATTTTTATTTTCTAGTAGTAAAAAAAACTCATAATATTTCAGTTTCTAAATTAGTTCTATATACGCCCAACATTGTCCTAGAAACTGGAGGTATGCAAAACGTAACTTATGGCCTAAAGTACCTCACAGAAGTGCTATTGTATATAAGAATTGCATTGCTATAGGAAAAAAGGAATGTATTACTAGAGGAAGATGCTTGTGTAGGAAGCTCTGAATTTTTCTTTCAAGGCTAGTTTGAAACTGGACATTAGGAACATATACTATGATTTTCTGAAATATGAACAAATCTGGGAAAACCAGAGCAGCTAAACTCTCAGAACTGGGAAGGTTAGCAGAGGGGAAATGTAAGAGACCTTTGGTGGAAAATGTAAATAATGAGGAACATATATATTCAAAAAGAGTAAAGAGGATGTTCCAGATGTCTCTGTATGCATGTATAAAGATCTGTGGCTTCAAATTTGACTAGATTTTGTTTGTTTGTTTTTCAAAATCTTTTCTAAGAATTGCCCTGGTGGAAAATATTCCTGAAGGCCTTAACTATTCAGAAAACGCACCATTTCACTTATCACTTTTCCAAGGCTGGATGAACTTACTCAACATGGCCAAAAAGTCTGTTGACATAGTGTCTTCCCATTGGGATCTCAACCACAGTCATCCATCAGCATGTCAGGTAAGCTGCATCTTCTGTGTGTGTGATGATTTTACTTATGTGCATCTCCCACGCCTTTGGGTTCTGGCCTTCACTTCTTCAGTTCAAGGTCTGTTTTTTAGTCTACCTCCACCCACAGTACCTGTACATCATTACATTCATGTGTAT
The DNA here is from genome assembly GCF_009762305.2 of Zalophus californianus. Taxonomy (NCBI): domain Eukaryota; kingdom Metazoa; phylum Chordata; class Mammalia; order Carnivora; family Otariidae; genus Zalophus; species Zalophus californianus. The sequence goes on along the minus strand of NC_045604.1, from coordinate 61,886,618 downwards.
GTGCCATTGTTGATCATGTGTTGCTCAGTTCCTGCTAGAATGCCAGGTTTTCAAGGGCAAACTCATGTTTCATCTGTGCATATGGTAGGCTCTCTAACAGCATTGCTGATGTGGACCACTTCAGGGGGCGCCATTCACACCACGGTATCTGTGGACAGCACACCCCAGAATTCTGCTTTGCTCCACCTGCATGCTTGTAGAGTGAACCCCGTGCCTGCTTGCTGAGGCATTTATTTGGTTAATGGGTGTCATAATTCACCTTGAGGATCCAGAGCCAACTTTTTTCTTTAATAGTGGAATCAAACTTCCCAGTATAGTTGTATATTCTTGTCTGTGTCCTATTTGGCTGAAGAGGAGAGAGAAATGTGCTAATTTACAAGAACAGCTTTTAGAAATCTGATGAAATGATCTAAATGAATTCTGAATGAAATGTCATGGAGATAGGAAAGTGATCCTGGTCATCTTTAGGAGTTTTTTTGTTTTATTTCTTGTTATTTTGTGTCGTAACGACCACTATAGCGCTGAGCCACCCAGGCTGTTCTACCCAAGTATATGACCACTGGCCTGCACTTACACATCCTGTCTGGTCAAGGATAAAATCAGTTTTGTCACCATATATAAAATGTGTTGGCATTAAGCCTACAGTCACTACCTCATTGGTGCTTTGAAATCTTTTATTCAGTTGTACTATTTTAAAATCAAAGGATACCAGAAAATAGATAAAAACAAAGAAACAAAACCCACAAAGGCCGTGCTGAAGAAGAAAATAAATTTACTAATTGTTTTCTGCACTTTTCTGCCTCTCCTGTTTACACAGGTAGGTCAGGTATTTGCTGCTGCATAGATCATTCCAAAACTTAGTGGGATCAAAAATAATAATCATTTAGTCATGATTCTGGGTGGGGTTTAGCAGAGAGAACTTGTCTCTGATCCACATAGTGTTGTTTGGGGTGGCTGGAATGTCTGAGCCTCTCTCTGCATATGTCTCTCATCATTCAATAAATGAGCCTGAATACTTTAAGGGGTGGTTATATCGTAAAAGCCAAAAGCAGAAAGTATGAGGCCTTTTAAGATGTGGGCTCTGGGATCACAGCTGCTTCAACCCTATTCTGTTGCTCTAAGCAAGTTACAATCCAAGATGGGAGGAGTGGCATCTATACGGGAATAAGGAAGATTTTTGGCAGGCATCTTTGGAAATTATATATCATAGTCCACTCTGGCCATAGCAATCCATATCTCTTCCACATATGAAATACCGCCCCCCCCCATTACAGCAAAGCCTCGAAGTTCAGGATCTCCTCATCTGCATCACATCTGGATCAGGATGAGGCTCCCCATATGGACTTCTCTTGATTTAGAAACCATGAACTAGAAGACAAGTCCTATGCCTCCCGATACACACTCCCAACCTATAACAGGGAGGCAGTGATAAGATAACTACAGTAGATACTTTTGTTTAAGTGGTGGGGGTGGGGGATGAAGAGCACAGACCAGTCCTGAGCCCATAGCAGTTTTGAAATCCAGCCCAGCCCACGCCGCAAGGCTTCCAAGCTCAGAGAACAGGGAATGCTATTGGGCTTGGATCTAGTTCTGCTCCCTGGGGGAGCTTTCCTAATCTGTGGTTCTCAGAAGCTCTTTGCTCCCCTCTGTGTTGTTCTTTCTCTTCCATAAGAAATAGCCTGTGTTTGCTTCCAACTTTCTTAGTTGACTTCCTGCTAGTAGAATCTAAGGCCCCAGAGACCTCTGTTCATTTTAAAGCATCTCTGTCCCTTTTTTTTTTTAGACCAAAATGGCATAATCCCTTTAACCTTTGTAGACTTAATTTGTATCCAGTCATAAACCACTCTGTTAGCAAAAACCCTGATGGCAAAGACTTGGTGATGGGTCTTCTCTCCTTTGGACTGTGATTCAGGCTGCTTCAGGACCTGTCCCTTAGAAAGTTGCCAGGAGCTCTTTGTCTGGTTGAGGGGGCCTATGAACCGCCCACCACTTTCAGTCTTTCTGAGATCTTGACAAAGAATCTTACTGTCACGTCTGTCATTTCATCTGTACCCTGAGGCCATTTCTGACTTGGAGAGTATTTTGCTGAATTGAGCAACTCTTCTAGATTCTCTACATTTTCTCAAACTTCTGCATGAAAATGGAACAGCGCTTCTGACCATATACCATTAACACTTTGATAACCTGCCTAAATAATCTCCTTAGCCAGGTCTACAAACCCATTAGTCAATGGGTTATTTCAGTTATCTGTTGAGGTGAAACAAACAACTCTAAAACTTAGTATTATTTCCTGTGATCTGGGAACAGGATGCACAGCTTTTTGCTCCAGTAGTGTTGGCTGGGATCTCTCATGTGGTTGTGGTTAGCTGGGACAGTGGCTGGATCTGGACTGTCTGGGGGCTAGTCAGCTCTTGTTATCCCCAAGTGGACACTCATCACTTAATAATCTAACCCTGGCTTTCTACCAGGCAGCTGGATCCCAAGAGGGCAAAAGTGAAAATTGCAGGACCTCTGAATTCCTGGGCTCCTAGAACATGACTTTGGCCACATTCTGTTAGTCAGAGCAAGTTCACAAGGTCGGCAGCCCACATCCAGGGGAGGGGCAAGAGATTCTAGCAGAAGCATGCCAGTTCAGGAAAGGGAAATTGTTATGCAGCAAACTTTGGAAACAATTTCCTATAGCAGGTTTGATGGTGTGAGCAAGAGATAATTCAAGTTGTCTTTCCTTTGTCCTGGACAAGACCAGCTCATAGCCACTGAATTGAGCAGGAACTACAAGCTTTCGTTTGACCTGCTGAACCATGCTGTATGCTGGGGCCCAGACCAGCACAGGCGTCCATGCTGTGTGAGCCCCAGGCTGTCAACGTCGTGGGAACCCCTGAAGAGCTGGGAGTATCAAACACACAGTGGGCAGATTGGCGTTTACTCTTGGGCTTGGTGACCTAGTTGAATTCTTTTCTGAAATGTTGTGCCCCCGGAATGATGGATTTTTCTCCCCAACTACAAAGTGATCTTTGCTAACTGGCTTTATTTTTCCCAGTGGCTACTATTTCTCTCTGAGCCTGCCCTCAACCCTGGTTGGCTTCCAGGATTTCTGTAATCAGTCTAGGCTGGGAGTTGATGAGGCTTGGAGGTCCCAGGGAACCTACAGCATTCTCCAGGGCTGCCCATTAAATCCATTTGCAGGATTCAGAGTGATTCAGGGACTGAGACAGTAAGCAGAGCATCTGGTAGTCTCGGCCAGCTCTGGGGACTGGTGCATGGTGGTTCAAACCAGTGGAACAGGGGTGCTCACATGTCTCTATAGGTAATGTAGAGTCCCTGGATGGGTAGTGTTAAGATGGACATAATTCTCAGAAGCCATCTGAGAACCCCTGGCCTCTCCTTACTTTTAACCTGACCTTTCACCCTAATCCTTCAGGTGTGAGCTAAACTGTCACTACTCAAAGTTTGGCCCTGGGACCAGAAGCATCTTTTTTCCCTGGGAGCTTATAAAGAAGTGCAGAATCTCAGGACCCACCCAGCCCTACCTGATTCAGGATCTCCATTTCATTAAGATCCCCAGCTGATTTGTATGCGCAGAAACATTTGAAAAGTTCTCAACTACCCCATTCAGCCCTCTTGTTCTACAAGCCCAGCAAACCCTCCTAGGCGTTCACACTATCGGGTCGAAGATGGGTCACAGAAAGGCTGTGACATGACCTCATGGTCAGTATTCAGTTCCACTAACGGAGCGTAGATGAGGTTCTGGGTCTGCTTTGAATAACAATACCAAGCGTGGTGCTAGGCACATACTAGGTGCTCAGTAAATATTTGCTAAGTAGTTGTTGAATGGATTGTGTCAAACAGAAACAAAGCCAGACACTGGTTAAAGTTCTAAGGACAGATTTAAATCAGGAGTATATTTTTGCAATAGGGAAAAGGGTCCGAGTGAACTGAACTGAACTCAGATTTGTACAGAGATGATGGAGCATTTTTTAGGGAGAATGAGGAAGGTGGGGGACTGTGGGCGCTTAAATAGGACCAGGGAAGTAGAAGTTTATAAAAGGTGGGGAGAGGGGTTTGGTCCATAGGAAGCCCATCTGGGGTTTGCTAGCTGGCGCTTGCCAAAGTTAGGCTCCTACCCTCCCACAGAGACTGGGAGATAGGGGCCTTCTCTTTAGGTGTTGGCGGGAACAAACAGCAAATTCTTTTGACAATCTTGAGCTTTCTGAAGCAGGTGTGTTAACGGGGCAGGGTCATCCTGGGGATGGGGCCTTGAACTGTTGAAACTGTTAGGATTTTGTTCAAGCCTTTTAATGAGGGAGACGAGGAGGGAGCCGGGTGGGGTGGAGGAAGTAATTTGTGCTGAGAGTCCACAGTTTTTATAAGACAAGGTTGAGCCTAGGGAAGAAGAGGGCTCAGAGTAGCCCAGCTGGAGTTTGGTCAAGGAGAGAATATTAGCCGGTCACATGACCTCAGAGGGAATTAAGGTGGGCATTACTCACAGGGAAAGAAGACTATGCCTGGAAGCTTAGTTCAGGTCACTCCAACAACCGGCCTCCTGGCAACAGTGGAGTCTTTCAATTTACTGCCAATAACCTGGCTGTGATTGAAGTCACACAGCACCCCTTTAGGAGGACACCCCAGTTAGAACTGATGTCTTCTGGGGGAATCATAGTGCTCCTGCCAAAGAGATGCCTCTTTGCTGCCTCTCGGATCTCTCACAGCACAGGGTGCCTTGTAGATTAAAAGCAGTCGGTTTCTGCAGAGTGCTGGATGTAATCTCCTGCATCTTCCTGAGGAGAGCTCCGCATGCGCACACAGGAAGGAGCAAGGGGCTTCACTTGCTTATGCAGTTAAGTGGATTCAGGCAGTCTGTGAGAGTGATCTGGGGACCAGCTCTTCCATCCCTGCCTGTTTTTGGCCCTGAGTACCACGACCTGTGGGGAATGGGGATCAGTGCGAACCAGTGAGGCTCACAGCACTGTTTGGAGGGTTCTGCCCTCAGCATGGTAGTGAATGTTTTCCTCTTCCTCTGGTCTGGTCTGTTGGTGGTCAAGTGATGATGCTGAGAAACCCTGTGCAATCAGTCTCCACTGGTCGAACACCAGGTTTGGACTGTGGGCTTTAAGGTGGGGGAACGGGCAAAATAGGTGAAGGGGACTAAGAGGTACAGACTTGCAGTTATAAAATCAAGAAGTCATGGGGATATAAAGTACAGCATAGGGAATATAGTCAATAACATTGTAATAATTGTGTGGTGATGGATGGTACTAGACTTATCATGGTGAGTGCTGCACAATGTGTAGAATTGTTGAATCACCGTGTGATCACCTAAAACTAATATATCAACTATACTTCAGTTTAAAAAAAAAAGCAAGTTGGAAAACAACAAAAACCAAGGTGATACAAGTTAGAATGTCTGCCTCACCTGCCTCTGTCCCACAGAAGTGCTAGCATTTTATGTGGCCACCAGACTTCTAGAACTTACAAGCCACACCAGGAAATAGGAGTCTACAAACAGGTTTGTATGCTGGCGAACCAACCCAAGCATCAGCCTTGAGATAAAAAGCATAAATGAGAGGGTAGTTCTTAGATTAATAACATATTGGCAAGGAATTCATGCTTTCAGAGTGTTTTACATGATCACATTTGACCCTGTCAAGGGCCAAATGACAAAAGCAAGCCATCAAATCAAATACTGCACAAACTCAAGATCCCTTCCTTCATGGAGCTGACATCCTAGCAGAGCTGAATCTGTTGCACTAGGATGAATAGGAAAATCTTAAAAGAAAAACAAATACATAAAAGTAAAGAGCAAATTTGTGGAATAGAAATGGCGCTTGGCTCCTGATTGGCTCCATGTCCCATCTTCCCTCAGGCCACCCTCGACCTCTAGAGCAGTATTTGCAAAGGGACCCAGGAGAACTGGTCTAAGTACCACACGTCTTGGATTTTAAAGATTATTTTGAAAGAAGCTGGTTCCCTTCTGTCCTCCCCTCCATCCTACCAGTGGAGGGTAATGGTGCAGAGGTCGGGAATGGGGCAAGGAACCTGTGTCCCGAAAGCGGGTCCTTATTGCCAACTTTTTCTCTTCAGGTGCAATGTAAGGACCCTGGATTCTGTTCTCTTCAAGCCACTAAGTTTTACCATTCCTAAAAAAAAGAAGGTACTGGCTGAATGCCTGTTTAACTTTTACCTGATCTTATCTTTCAAATGCAATAGGATATTCAAGACTCTGGATTCAATATTTAGCATTGTTCCACACAAAACACTAAAGGATCCAAATTTGTAGCAAATTCTCATGGCAGTTTTAAAATTGAGCTGCTATAGTAAATAATGGGGCATTCTTGATATGTGAATATGGAATATGTGTGCAGGGAAAGGAAATAACATTGTACTTTATAAGCACTATCTTGAGAATAGAAAATGCAGTGTCCTAAATATAACTATATTGGCCAAAAAAAATTTCATTTCAGAATTTGGGTGGCCAATCTTTGGACCTGTGAGCATGCTTTTATTTTTACCAAGACCTTATAAATATTGGGATGTAGTCACTGACTAATTGGCTTATTGCACTAAAAACAAACAAAAAAATGTTAAGAAAAATATTCACGCCCTGATAACCCAAATGAACAAATTTAAAATTTTTTAAAGATGTTCCGATATAATGAAAATTGGCCAAGGTTCACAGCTTATTTTCTATGAATATATTTTTAAAAGAGTTTTATTTTGAGGAGTAAAAGAGTCAAACACGGTATTTACTTCTAAACCAACAGAGTCTGAAAAGTCCTACATGAAAACCATACATGACACATAGATAATCAGGAACCATAACTGAGATTCAGCCCATTTACTTATTATACAACTGTAAACAAAATGCACTGAGAAATGGTCAGTGAGTGGCAGGTGGGCCCCAGCTCAGCAGAAAAGAGACACAGATCAACATGGCACATGACATCTGTGTCTTCTCTGGATGAGAAACAATTTCATCAGAGTGAGTGATGGTCGTTATCCACAAGATGATGAATGTTGGACTTGTGCGTGTGTATGTATAAACATGTTCATTAAAATGCATTTTTTAATGTGTAGTTCTAAGAGGTTGCTGTTTCAATTCCTACCCTGAAAAACTCTTGTCTTTTCCACCTTGCACTAGTATTGTATTTGTTTCCTTCTGTGTGAAAAGAAACTGGTCAGTGACTTTCCTCTGTGTGAAAGCCATGTCAAGGGCTAGTGAGCTCTATAGTTCCATGGTTACCATATTTTTAAATGTAATCACAATATGTGGTCGAGCAAAGGATTTTTGTTTCTTTCTACCCAGATGATGAGTTTAGACCCTGAAATACTGAAATTTCTAGGACAGTGTGATTGCTAATTTATGGGATAAGATGATGGGGATTTATGAAATCAAGACTGTTCAGGAAAAGCCAGGAAATGTGATTTGACGATTTCAGAGCTACCTGATTCATTGGGAATAAACAAAACAACAACAAAAAAAAACCCTGTTCTCTGTGAGTTCGCTGTCAGAAACCAAATGAAATAATTAATGAGCTGCAGCAACTGAATCTTTGAGTTGCATTTATATGAAATCAATTAGTTACTTGTCTACCGTGAGTCATGATTGCCAATTGATGGTACATCACAATTAATTTTGAAAAATCAGGATTTTAAAAACATAGTGGTATTTGCTCAATTTAGTGAGTAACACGAATGGAAGTTCGGTGAGCCAAGGGTAGTTTGGGAGAGTAAAAGCCAGGATCCTGTCTCTACACAGTAGGTGGTAGGCAGACCGCAGAGGTGAGTAAGGAGGGAGGGGCTCAGGTTCCTCTTTATCTGCTTACCCGCTGTGTGACCTCCAGTGAGATGCTGAACTCTGTAGGCCTCGAATTCCTCATCAGCAACACCAGGGTCACAGAGCCTGCCTTGTTGTTTGTTGTGTAGATCACACTAGTTAATGTATGTGAGGAGCATAGTACAGTGTTTGGCCTTTTTATTATGTGTTTGTTAGGATCACGAATGTTATTTGTGTGCACACTGCAACTCTAGTTCAAATCAGTTTTATTTTACTAACAAATAATGAGTTCTTATTATATGCTTTATGCTCTGCTGGAAACTGGGATGGTTACATCAAATTAAAAGAGAAATAGTTTCACTCATTTCTTAACTCAGGCAAAAGACCGTGTGGACAAAGCATCCCATGATGGGGACCAAAACTACCTCTCAAATAATAAGGACTGCCCTGACACCAGCAAGGCCCCACGTGATTGATCCCAAGGCAGAGATCGACCTGACCTTTACTGCCTCAGCTGCATGCACCCACCTGCCTTTGTTCCAATTTTCCTTATATAAACCTAGAAGTCTTTTCAGCACTTTGGAGAGAGTCTTTGTGACTTAGTCCACTGTCTTTCCAGTGTTGGCCTCACAGAAATAAATTCCTTTCTTGTTTCACCACCAAAAAAAAAAAAAAAAGAGAGAGAGAGAGAGAAATAGTTTCTAAAAATGTGAAGCTCTGGGTAGATAAGAAGGATTATGCAAATTATCTTTATATATACAATTGTGAATTTCATTTATTAAGTACAAGTCCTTATACAAACACACACCCTCACAGAGTCTTGCTTTCACCCATCTGCTCATGTACACACGCATGTGTGCCTGAACACACACATATCTTGGACAACTGATATCTTGACTCTTGAATCCACAGGAAGTCATGTGGTCTTCTCAAACCTACAGCCACTTCTGATTTTTGTTGATTGGTCAGTTGGTTGGTTTTCTGCTCTTTGTTTTGGTTTTAAATTGAAGACCCCTACACACAGGCAACATTGAGAGCTCTCCTCTTGATGTTGATGGGACACGTCCTGCGATCTGGGCCAGGCTTTTGCATCCGGGTGTGACTTAGTTGGTCCATCCTGTAGCCTGCTCATTTCTTGCTAGCAATATTCTTCCTGACTGCGGATGTAGGCTTTTGATTTACCTAACTTAGAAACCTCTTCCTTGTCCCATTTGTTTCATAGATGGCTGTGAACACAGATGTTCACGGCTGGTTCATAAATGGTATTATTAACATTTTCTATTAGAATCACCGTATGATTCAAGCCCTCCTAGGAAATGTGCTGTCTGGAGGGGTCAGCTAAGGCTCTGTGCTCTCCACATCTTTTCCATTCTTCCTTTCTTTCCCACCCCTTCTGTTCCAAAGTGGGTCCATTCCCTCCCTAAGTACTGAAGGAGACTTCATTCATTCATTCATCATGTAGACAGTCAGCGTCCACTTTGCAACACAGGAGTATTTCTGGAACCAGGAGAATCCTGTTTTTGCCTGTGTCATTTCCATGTAGAAGTCTGAGAAAAGTACCCAATAATTTTGCAGCCTCATCATAATATTTAATTGGAATTTCTTTTTTTGCTGAATTTTTTTGTAGTGTAGGAAAAAAATCACAACATTCCTGCTTTTCATTTTGCCTGAAAGGAGATGAGCATGGTTGGTGGAAACTGGATTCTTTAAGTAGTTGAAATTCTTTGAGCCAGTTGGAATTAAGAGGTTGGTGCATTGTAATTAGTAGGTTGGTGTGAGGCAGCCAGAGAAAATGGAATATTCTGTCACAACCTGAAAAACACACATTTCATCCTTTATTTGATACGGATCTGGGGGCTTGCATGCATTTCTACTATATGACGTCCAACTTCCTGTTCTTTGTTTTTTTTTTTTTTACAGGGATATAGGGAAAAATATGTATAAATTAATGAAAACAAAATTAGGATGCATACTAATGCTCTGTTGGCTCAGTTTAGAATTCGTGTTTTTGTTTATTTTCCGTTCTCAGAGTTTGGTTTTGTGGAAAAGGCACACAATCAGCATTCTTCAAGAGGCCCAGACTCCAGTGGGAGGATCACAGGATTTATCAACCAACGTGTCTGATGTCACCCGTAGTTTAGCAGTTGTGGCCACACTGGGCAAATGTCACAACCCATCCGATCCTCAATTAGCTCATCTATAAAACGGTATAATACTGCCGGTCTCCTTGATGGCTTTGTAAATTGGATTTATTTTTTTTTAAAGATTTTATTTATTTATTTGAGAGAGAGAATGAGATAGAGAGAGCACGAGAGGGAAGAGGGTCAGAGGGAGAAGCAGACTCCCTGCTGAGCAGGGAGCCCGATGCGGGACTCGATCCTGGGACTCCAGGATCATGACCTGAGCCGAAGGCAGTCGCTTAACCAACTGAGCCACCCAGGCGCCCCTGTAAATTGGATTTAGATAATGTTTATAAAACAACAGATAATGGAGCTCATAAAAGGGAGTTGCTGTTTTCATTTTTATTTTTGTTTTTCTGGTGCAGGACATTGAGTTTCAAATTTACTTAGTGAGCCCTTGCTTTCTATGTAATCTGAGAGCAGGAATAACATTCAGCTGTCCATCAAGTTCTCAACTTCCCTTAAAGGAGGTTCAGGATACTAATTTACGTTGTTCTTCAGGGTTTAGGTGAAGGAAGAAGAAAGAGAAATGTGCATATTTTCAGGCAGATTCTCACCCTCCGTTCCCAGGAGGGTGGTTTTCAGCCATGACTACCTGTCAGAATCACCAGGGGAGCTCCTAGAATCTACTGATGCCCAGGCCACCCCCCAACACTTAAATGAGAGTATCTGGAGAGGGGCTCAGGCTTTGATACCTTTAAAAAAGATGACTTAGCAGCCAGGATTGAGTATCGCTGCTTAAAACCACCCTAGTCTAATAAGGTGTTTGATTCTTGTAGACTTCACGGCGGGCCCACACGGGTCCCTTCCCGTCCGGTTTGTGGACCCAGTTTTCCCTGTTTCAGTTTAACCCTGTTTGTCCCACTTGTTCTCTCAGTGATGATGTAAAAAGGCGGCAACTTCTACTGGAATATTTCACATCTTCCTGGACTCTGGGGTGTGTGTCACGTTTATTGCTGAAGCCTTATTGTCTAGCAGGTGGCTCAGAAGAGAAGGGAGCCCAGTGATTGCTTTGGGATTTGAAATGGTGGATTCCTCTTCAGCCCTCACATCTCTAGGCTAAATATTATTTCAGTCAAGCTCCTGGTGTGCAGTGTCAGCACGAAAATAGCATAACCTGATGGAAAGGGTGTCTCCTTCTTGCAAAATAGCGTCTCTTCCCTGTTCCACAAGATCAACACTCAGCAGAAGCTTACAAATTAGCATTCCTGCAATGGAAATGTGGCCATGAAATGATGTTGCATGTGCCTTTGTTGCAACATATTTAGCAAGGTACTGTGCTATTTGCTGAGGATGCAAAATCAAATAAGCAACGATCCCTACTCACCCGGGAACTCTGAGTGGAGGGGATGGAGAAACAGATGACGAGAATGCAGAGTGATAGAGCAACAATAGGAACCGGCAGTGAGCAGGCTGGGAAGGCTGTCTGTGGCTCTTGGTGGCTCAGCGAGCTCTCTCGCTTCTGTGGCTTCTGGTTCTCCCTTAGTGCTGTTCTTTCTTGGTAAATACCTGCTGTTTCACCGTGCTTCTATTTCCCCATCTGTTGAGTGATCCTAATTATGCTCTTGCTTGCTTTCCAGTATATTTCCAAGGGAAATCATCATTCTGATATAAACTCATAAGCGCTATGATTAGCAAGAGTTTAACCTCTTTGATTCTTTCTAAATCCAATCATATAGGCATGAATAAATCATGAACCCGAAGATATTCTTCCCAATTATTTGGATTAAATAATGATTTTTCTTAAAATTGTCTTATCTTAGTTTTGCTCACCTAAATGCTTGATGGTTTTCTCTCTAGACCTTCTTGCTGCACTTCCTATTTTCCTTTGGCCGATTAATGTTTTTGCAACTTTCTTTGAAAAAGCGTAAGTTGGATTTTTTTCTCATTATAATAGTAATAGCTTCTTACTGTAGAAAATTTGGAATCTACAGAGAAATGATTAGAAAAACACAATCATCCATGTGACCATCAACAAAACTTTTTTTAAGTTTGATATTTTATGCATAATTACATATGCTCATATTAAACAAAGAAATTTATATCTTAATTTTGAACTTAATATTATACCATAAGCACCTTTACATTATTTTAACATTTTAAACATTATTTTAAATTGGCCGTATAATATCCAGTGTAGTAGATTAAATTTATGCAACTCTTTACTATTGGACATGTTATCTATTTTTTATTTTTCTTTTTCTGAATAAATTCTGCTACAGGAAATAGTTTTGTGCAAAACATTTTCTTTTTGCTCATTAACTCGAGAGCAGTTCTCAGAAGAGGGGGCAGAAGGCTAAGGAGGTTAAGCTGCTTTCTCAAGACTGTGGGATTTTCAGGGAGCGTGTAGGGCACCCTCGTGGTTACGTGCCGGGGGAACTGGGGTCATGAGGAGTGAGGACCTGAAGGAATTCTGCCTTCATGTGGTGTGGGGCCTGCCGCCCACTCAGAACAAGTGATTGTGAAAGAGCTGGAGTGTCAGGCATATGTCTCGTGGCCCTCCCTTGCCCATCACATCCGCCTTTTCTGCAGCAGAGGATGCTGACGAGCTGTGCCATCCACATGCTTCCAGACACGGCTGACCACGCCACCAAGGTGACATTGTCCACCTGCCCTTTGCAGCTGGAGGGGACACTGGAGACACCCCAAAGCTACTTTCCAGCTACTGTAGGAATCCAGCTGCCCAGGTCCCTGTTATAAACATGCTGCTGCTGCTATTAATTCCTTGCTATTTCCTGGCCTCTTATTGGCAGGATGAGCTTATTCATCTGTCTTCATCTATCTGCCCCGGACAGGGGTGGCTGTGTTCCTTCCCACGGGGTGCATAATTGTGATAACCATCATTAGGCAAGGCCTTGATGAGTAACTATTAAGAATAATTAAGCCCCTTAATGGGATGGAACCTGGATTAATGAATGGACTGGCGGCCTGCAGGCCTGCATAGCAGATCCTCCTGGCTGGTGTCAGGCGGGTGATCCTTGTTGCCCACAAGGCAGATGTTCTCCGCTAAGTTCCTGGATGTGTGGCACTGCCTAACTTCCCAAAGCTGTGACTGATCCCTGCCCTCAGGACACTTGTGAACGCACATGTAAGCCACCATCTTCTTGCTTTGGATGAGGTATTCCATGTTCCACAGACATGTCCAGAGAGCTGCTGGGGCCTCTGGCCCCCTTTAGGGGCTCTGCTATCTCCCTTGAGCCCAAGCCTCACCATGGAGCTCATCACTGTCCTGTCTCATAAATGCCTGAGATATTTCCATTTTTCCGATCGCCACTGGCACCACCCTGTCCCACCGGACCACACGCTAACCTGATTGTTCATTCAGCCTCCAGCCCTGACCTGTACCAGTCCTCCAATTTGTAGTCAGAATTTTTTTTTAAATTTTTTTAATGATTTATTTATTTTAGAGCACACCCAAGTTGGGGGAGGGGCAGAGGAAGGGCATCTTCAAGCAGGCTCCACGCCCAGTGTGGAGCCTGATGTGGGGCTCGATCTCACAACCCTGAAACCATGGCCTGAGCCAAAACCAAGAGTCGGATGCTTAACTGACTGAGCCACCCAGGTACCCCAGAAGTTTCTTTTAGAACAGAAAAACAGAGATTCAATTATGTTCTTCCCTATGTAAAATCCTTCAGAGATCCGCAGAGCTTTCCAGACAGGGTCCAAATTCCATCCAGGCTTACAAGAATCTTACTTAGTTCTCAGGCCTGGAACATTTTTTCCTTCCTCCCTTCCTTTGGGGGACTTTCCTTGTGTGCCTTAGGCTGGGTTATTAGTGCCTGCTATATTGTCCCCAGGTCTATACCTCCTCCACCCTGGCATCTGACACACTGGGCTGTATTTAATTACTTATCTCCAGCACTTATAAGGGTCCCTGGCACCTAGCAAGCACCCAGTAAATGTGTTGAATGAAATTGCTTAAAATACCCTTCTCTCTGTTCTGGGTGTCCTTTTATTGGAGAATAATCGTTGATGCTGACAAATATACAAGGAAGTAATACGTCTTTGTTTATATTCCTGGCAAACTTTATGTATTTCAGTAAGTGTGGGAAGTAAATAAAATTTCAGTAAGTTTTCTAAATGGAAAAAAAGTTCAGCAAATTCAGTAAATATAGTAAGTAAGTAAGAGATCAATCTTGTAGATAATTGAACTAATTGGTTAAGTAAGTAAACCAGGAAATTGAGTCCAGAGGGGATCCACGCATATGTGGTTTTGTCTCTTAAATCATAAATTAACGATAAAATCAAGGCAAGTGTATTGCTTTAAAAGGACATCATGGCTTAAAATAAATCCTAGCCTTGTTTTCTTGTGACTGCATCATCAATTGCTTAATATCTTTAATCAGTCCTTTAAAACTTCAATTTAAACTTTTTCTGTGCGCACATAGACATGTGTGTACATGTATGTGTATATGTTATATGCACAGGCGGGATAACAGCATCCCTAAGACACAAAGTCACACACACACACACACACACACACACACAGACGTTTTGGTGCTTATGTTACTTTGGGATGCGTTCTAGGTGTGGGATTCCTGAGTGGAAGGCAGCGGTGTGATTGCCGACAGGAGTAAAAGTTGCCACTCATAAATTGTTTCCAGTCTCCTGAGTACAAAGAGAGCTCTGTGTGGCACTTCCCTTGACACATGAAGCATCTCATGTCTGCCAGCCGTACTTTGCCCAGATTTGATTGGGCTTTGGCCTTTTCTTATTAATTTTTAATATATTTTTGTAGAGTACAGTTACTAACCCCTTCTCATCTGCACGGCAAATATTTATTCCAGAATTTTACTGTTTTTCATATAGTTTGTGGTCTCTTTTGCAATAGGATTTTTTTTTTATCTTTTGTAACTGTGTATCTTTTATTGCTTCTACATAGCTAGCTTGTGGAGTAGTCTCGTGGCCACTGCCACAAAGTACCACAGACAGGTGGCTTAGAACAGCAGAAATGTATTCTCTCCCAGTTCTGGAGGTTAGAAGTCTGGAATCCGTTTCCCTGGGCTGAGACCTGGGTGTCGCAGAGCAGTGTCCCCACAGAGGCTCCGGCAGCCACCACTACTGGGGGGCACACACTTCTCACCCCTTCCAGGGTGCGGCGGCTGCCCGTGTCCCCTTGGGTCGCTGGCTGCTGTGTCACTCTAGTCTTCAAAGCTGCCATCCTCAAGTATCTCTCCTCTGTCTTCACGTGGCTGCCTCCCCGGGTGCGTCCAATCCCCTCTGCCTCTCTTACAAGTACATTGATTGCATCTAGGGCCCTCTCAAATAATCCAGGATAATCTCATCTCCAGATCTTTAATTTAATCATATCTGTGAAGATCCTGTTTCCAAATAAGGTAAAATTTACAGGCTCCAGATTAGGATCTGACATTTTGGGGGGCCATTGTCGACCTCAGAGAGTCAGGGACCTGGGGCGGCGGAGGAACTGAGAAAAAAAGACGACAGTATAGCAAGGCACAGGGGACCCCAAGCTAACAGCCCGAGATCCCGAGGTTTATTTTCCATAATCTAATATACTTTCTACAATGACATAGATCTATAATGATTTACAGCAGGGGCTTAGTAAGGCACATTCTTCCACATACACAGGGTTAGTTAAGTGAAGCAGTGGGAGTGGAGAAGGAATAAAGAAATCTGTAACTGGCTGTGATCAATTCATTGTAAACACCATTGTACTCAGACCTTAACACAGGATAAGAGAACAAAGAAGGGAATGCACCGTGTGCTGTTTACAGCGGGCCTCCTACCTACAAAACATCTTCTGCTGTGTACTTTAGAACAGACCACACACATCTCAAGGGCATTTCACTCTGATCCTTTCGGGTTATTTTTAACCCTGCAATCTCGAGTTTTCTCAGAGATCTCGGAGTCTGAACGAACGTGCACCAGTGGTGGTTGTGGCGTTCTGTTTCCCACAGGCCTTTATGTAGCCTCTTATAGCTGGGTTAAAGTTCTCCCTACTCTATGACTGTATATATCTGTATTTGCATAGATTTTCTTGAAAGTATTGGTATGTTTTTTTGTTTTTGCTTTTGTTTTGTTGGTTTTTTTTAAAGATTTTATTTATTTGAGAGAGAGCAGAGCGAGAGAGATTATGAGTAGAGGGGGAGGGGCAGAGGGAGAGGGAGGAGCAGACTCCCTGCTGAGCAGGGAGCCTGATGTGGAGCCTGATCCCAAGTCTCAAGACCCTGGGATCATGACCTGAGCTGAAGGCAGATACTTAACCAACTGAGCCACCCAGGTGCTCCTGTTTTTGTTTTTTTAAAGATCTATTTATTCATTTTAGAGAGAGAGTTTGAGTGAGCGGGGCAGGGGAGGGGCAGAGGGAGAAGGAGAGAGAATCCCAAACAGACTCCCCACTGAGCATGGAGCCTGAGGTGGGGCTTGATCTCATGACCCGAGATCATGACCTGAGCCAAAACCAAGAGTTGCATGCTTAACCGACTGAGCCACCCGGGTGCCCTAGTATTGGTATGTTTTTATTCTGCTTAAAACATATTTTTCTATATGGTGTAATATAGGGGTCCTTTCACTTGTACCAGATTAAACCACTTTATCTTTTTCAGACTGAATTAAAATAGCACCTTCATTATTGATATAATTGTGCGTGCACCATTTCTGGATTCTCTGTTAAGTTCCCTTATCTGTTGATCCATTCCTGAGCCTCTACCCTGTGGATATGATTACTGTGATTTTATGTTATGTTTTTTATAATGCTGAAGACATTTACACTTACAAATTTCTCTGAAACCAGATATTGCTTCATTTCATGGTTTTGCTATGAAGTGCTCCACTATTTATAGCTTTCTAGAGATTGCAGAAATTCACTTTTCTTTTCTCCTATGATGTACAGATGATCTAAGAGTGAGTTTTTAAATTTTCAAGTAGATATGATTTGTTTTATGTGTCACACGTCAATGGTCTGTTTCTCATTTTCTTAGATTATGAGCAAAGAATGAAGCTGGTAGAATATCTCCCTTCAACTGGTTTTCTTGGGTTTTCTTAATGGCCATTACAGGACAGATTTTTATAATGTTCTAAGGACAAAGAGTTATTTTAAGGGATTTGATATATAGAATGAGAAATATGTATAAATGTATACACATAATCAAGTTTGTTGATATTATTTAATTTTCATATATTCTCATTTATTCCTTATTAGACATACCCATTTCTGAGAGACCTATTTTGAAGCTTATATTGTGGTAGGGTTTTATTGCATTACTGTTAGCTTTTGCTTTATATATTTAGCTGCTGTGTTGTTTGGCACATACCACTTGGCAACTGTCACTGCTCCATAAATTGTGCCATAACAGAATAAGGCCCTACTCTTTCCCATCTAGTACTTTTAAGCCCTCCCAACTCATTCTAATTTTTACTGAGATTCTTTATCCTGTTGGCTGTAGGTCAGTGTTTCTCAACCTTCTCTTCATTGTCACCTTACTAAGGGAGATTTTTAGACATTTTTTTTCCTAAACCGGCCACCCCATGAGATTTTAATACCATAGATACATTGCATATTTCTTGTATGTATATGTGTGTTTTATTTATAAAAAGAGTAACTTATACCAACTTATAAAAAGAGTAACTTATACCAACTCCGTGCCTTTCGGGTAGTAGCACCTCCCACTGAGAATCACGTAATAGATTCTCAGTAGAGCATTAGAACTTCCCTTGTGTCTGTTCTGTTTCAAGAATCCTTCTTTATCGGGTACATCAAACACATATCCATATCCAGTTGCTCATCCCTTGTTCTTCTCCCCTTCATCATCTTCACTGGTGGGTAGTGTTATTTGATTAGAGTCTTTCCTTGAATATGTTCCTCATATGGGTCATGTAGGTAATAGAGTCTCTAAATGTGTATATATCTGCAAATATTTCTCTTTTTTTTTGACCCTGGCAGGTAAAATCTTTGGGTAAAGCATTCCCTTGCTCTAGTTTGTTCTTTCAGAGTCTGAGGCCACCATGTACTGGCTTAGTGTTGCAGATGACTGGCTCTGTGCCCATCTGATCCATTTTGCTCAAGAGGTAACTCTTTTTGTTTGGTTTTTGGCCAAAAGTTTGTAAGAATTTCTCTTTCTCCTTGGTGTTGGATTGATTTCATAGAGTGTGCCTAAATGTGTCTTTCCACATTACATTTGCCTTCATCTTCAATTATCTTTTCCCAACATGTAGATGTGGGCCTTTCCTCAAGTGGGACAATTTCTCTTCTGTTATTTGAAAGCTTATTTTTTCTGCCTCTTGTTTTCTTCCAACACATCTATTAGCCACATGTTATACATTCTCGATTTATCTATCACGCTTTTCTTCCCTTATCAGCCTATGTTTTCATGTGCGCGTGCGTGCATGTGTGTGCTTTGAAATATTTCTTCCGTTAGATCTTCAGACCACTGATTTGGGTCTCAACAGTGGCCATGTTGTTCTTTAATTATTCTTCTAATTTAATTATAAAATCATAGAGCGTCAGTCCCAGCCATACTTGTCTGTTATTGAGTACTTACATTGTGTTTTAGCTCTAGCTCTGTCTTCTCGAGTAGCCTATAACATCAAGTGCCAGTGCATTCAAGCATCTTCTCTCTTGTTGGGCCCCTTAAATACATCGATATTTGACTTTTGCAGATTATTAGTGGCTTCTTCCTTTTAGGTGAAGGAGGGGAAGTATTAGGTGGTTAACTAGTTCCCCTCGATACTTCATACTCCAACCCCTAGGCAGCCTGCCTGGGCTTAATTGGCTTAAATTGCGCAACACGCCTCAGCCACTGACTATCTTCAAGATGATTTATTTAAGTTTGAAATGTTACCTAATGTTCCTCACCAGGAAGGGCAAGTTTTTAAACTAGTTGATCCTCGAGCAACACGGGGGTTAATGGGGCGCCAACCCACTGAATAGTCAAAAATCTGCATATAACTTTCGACTCCCTCAAAACTTGATACTAAGAGCCTCCTGTTGACCAGAGGCCTGACTGATAACAGAAATAGCCGACTAACACCTATTTTGTATGTTATATGTACATTAAAGTGAGCTAAGAAAAAAATGTTAAGAAAATCATAAGAATGAGAAAACACATTTACAGCACTATACTGAATTTATTGAAAAAAGTTTGCATATAAGTAGACCCATGCAGTTCAAACCCATGTTGTTCAAGAGTTTCTTTTTTTTTTTAATGTTTTATCTATTTATTCATGAGCGTCAGAGAGAGAGAGAGAGAGGCAGAGGCAGAGGGAGAAGCAGGCTCCCTGCCCAGCAGGGAGCCCGATACGGGACTCGATCCCAGGACCCTGGGATCATGACCTGAGCCGAAGGCAGATGCTTAACCATCTAAGCCACCCAGGCACCCCTGTTCAAGAGTTTCTGATGTTTAAAAGCCAAGGGGCTACAAACTGAGGGTTGCTGGAGGGGGGCGTGGGAGGGATGGGGTGGCTGGGTGATAGACATTGGGGAGGGTATGTGCTATGGTGAGCGCTGTGAATTGTGTAGGACTGTTGAATCACAGATCTGTACCTCTGAAACAAATAATGCAATATATGTTAAGAAAAAAAAGAAGAAGAAGAAGAAGATAGCAGGAGGGGAAGAATGAAGGGGGCGAAATCGGAGGGAGAGACGAACCATGAGAGACTATGGACTCTGAAAAACAAACTGAGGGTTCTAGAGGAGAGGGGGGTGGGGGATTGGTTAGCCTGGTGATGGGTATTAAAGAAGGCACGTTCTGCATGGAACACTGGGTGTTATACACAAACAATGAATCATGGAACACTACATCACAAACTTATGATGTAATGTACGGTGATTAACATAACAATAAAAAATTACCCAAAAAAAGCCAAGGGGCTTTCATATTCCTTTATGAAAACACAGTGAGAGTATTTAAGTCGGAAAGCAGTTAGCCCTTACTGCAGATCTCGGCATAGAGTAGGTGTTTCAAACCTTGGATACTACATCCAAATGTCTTAGCAAAAATGTGTAGACAGGGAGGTAAGATACTGAAAACAGGGGAGAAGTTCCCCCCAAGGCCCAAGTTCATTACAGTAAGCACTATCATTAACAATTTTAAGAATCCTTGGTGTAAGTCATCAGCACATACTAACAGGAAAAGTAAGCTTTATTTAATGACAGTCTGCCAGTATCTGTGAATTTGGGAGTTTCTATTTTCATCCATGTTTGAGAGTTCTGGTCTTCATTTTAAATCTTATAAAAATAACACAGTGGGAATTGATTTAAGGCATAGAGCCAGAAATACAGATAGGTTAGAAGATCTCTTATGTTGCATTGATGCGAGATACATTATTAACAGAGAGAGAAAAAAAAAAAAGCATTTGTGTAAAAATACCGGCCCATTACTGGTGGGGTCTCACAATACACAAAGCACATAAGCTTTTTCTCTGTGTGAAGGGGAAGAATACAAACAGTGAACAGTTTGCATCACTGTGGAATGACCACGAGGCTGGGCCCCAGAAATCTGGGCCATGCAGACATCACCAAGCCTCAAAGGTTGTGTGACAAGATTATAGTACACAAGTCGGTGGGGTACAAGAGCTGATGAGGAAGGTCGTGTTGGCGATAACCCCGCAGGAGAACCACAGCGCCCCGCCACCTGGAGGTCCCTCTCGGCCTGTGTCCGGGCCCCTGGCTGCCCAGGCCCTCCCCTCTCCTGCAGGAAACTTGAAATCCACGTAGACCCTGCAATCTGCAAGGCAGCTGCTGTTTTCTTTCTTCTGTCCTCTGCCTCTCTGCATGTTTCTTTCTCGCGCACCCCGCCCCCATCTCTTTTAAATGAGCAGTGGACAGCACCCTGCTGCACTCATTCCATACCTCCCCAGAGCACCTGCTCTGCTGGGAGCCTGCCTCCAGGCTCTGGGTGCAGAGTAACTCGTGAGCTCCACTTTGGGCACCCTTGATTTCCACACTTAGTTAAAGGAAAAGGAAGCTTTGGTGCCTGCCTTGGGGTGCAACTCCCACCTTCCCCTCCAGTACCCAGGGATGACAGAGCTTTGTCTGTGCAGGGCTGGATTATGCCAGGCGCTCCCCGCTGCTCTGTGGCCCTAGGAACTGCCGTGCCGGCTCGCTCTTCTTACCTTCCAAAGTCTTAGGCTTTGATCTTTGGCTTCTCTCTTTACTGAGGCTGAAGTGCAGGAATCATGCGCTACATCCACATCCTCCATGCCCTCCACCATCTTTTGTACCGAATCATTATTAATGGTCCATTCTTATCAAAGCAGGATAAGACTTTGCCACTTGGGGGCCATTAAGACCAAAGCCTATTGCCTGTCTGACCCCGGAAGGCATTTGAGTTTGTGGCTGAATAACAAAGATCTGAAAAATCAATAAATGAAGACCAGTTCCTTTTATGATAAGGAGAGGGGGTCTGTGAACACACACAAGGGAAAATAAACAGGATAGGGTTGCGGTCCACTAGCCTGAGACGGTGTAATTGCTAAGGACCTATCTCTATGCAGAGTCTCCCGGAGATTAAAATTTTCTATAAAAATTTAATGCTTGTGAA
Source organism: Zalophus californianus (assembly GCF_009762305.2). Taxonomy (NCBI): domain Eukaryota; kingdom Metazoa; phylum Chordata; class Mammalia; order Carnivora; family Otariidae; genus Zalophus; species Zalophus californianus. The sequence continues at coordinate 61,865,163 of NC_045604.1, read as the reverse complement.
AATCTTATGTAAGCAAAACCTTTATGTTTTATTTTGTATTTTTATTCCAGTCATTTTTGGGTTGTGCTAGGAATGACAGATTGCTAGGCAGAGTGTTAGTTGATTTCTGTAAAATGGGTTTTAAACCAGAAGGTGAATTCAGGCAAATCCCTGATAAGTAGCCATGACTTTCCCCATCAGAACTTCCACTGAAAGGATACTTACCTACTACGAATTCCTATAATTCTCACACGCACACAAAAAAACCTTTTAAGGTAAATGCTAATTTTATCTATGTTCTACTGAGGAAGAAGCTAGAGATCAGTGAGAAGAGACACAACTTGTAAATTGGAAAACCCAGGTGGAATCCAGGTCTCTCTGGGCCCAAACGCAACTGAATAATAGTCTCTGCTTCCTCTTCACGTGTAGATAATGTCAGAATTCATGGAAAAGTAAGAGAAGGGTAGATTTGCACTGTAGCATTGAACTTGGGATTACAATAATTGTTGAATCGCACAGCACTCGAGAAAACATAATGTAATCTGCGTTCGTGTTACTACTCTGGTTCTAGAACTCTCTTGAAAGAAGTTTCCATGAATATCAACTGCTGAAGTGGTTGCCTTTTAAAATTTGAATGAATAGTTTTAATTTTTAATAAGTTTATTTATACCTTTTTTAAAAGAGCATACTGTAGGTTTTCTGACTTTCCTCGTCTCTGAATATTTTTTTCTAGGGTCAACGTCTTTTCGAAAAGTTGCTCCAACTGACTTCACAAAATATCGAAATCAAGCTAGTGAGTGATGTGACCGCGGACTCAAAGGTATTAGAAGCCTTGAGATCAAAGGGTAAGGCCAAGGTCGCTGCGCTACTCTAGCCCTGGGGGGTCTGTGAGGACATCTCTCATTCTGCCTAAAATAATGCATGATTTCTTGATGGTCAGCACATTGCACGAAGTTCACTTCTTATTTCTTCTTTGAAAAATAGCGTGATTAAAGTCTTTAAACGAGACAACTAATTAATCAATACTACTGGGAGATTTTAAATAGTGTTGTTGCATATTAGTTTATGCAAAATAATCTACTGGCCATTAAATGATAATTAACTAGAAAGAAGAATCTTTCCCTCTCTGAACACTGCAATGATATGATTAAAGAGCCATTTCTCAAACATTGGATTTCTGTTTTTCTCTTGCCCTTCAAATGGAAATCCTCCTAATGCTCCATCTTCTTTAAAATAATACAGTCAGATGTAGGCGTCTGCGAAACCCGGCCTAATTCCACAGAGAACATCATTCATAGGCCACTTTGCAGTTTGTCTCAAAATCCCACGGAGACCAGGAATCCTTAGGAAATAACTTTCTTCACTTTGCTGGGTTGCTGGGTCTTCACTACCGCAACTGTCCCTTCCAAATACTTTTCATGGATTTATCAAAATGGTGGCCCTGCCTTTCCTATTGGAGCTGTAAGCCTCTGAATGGAAATGGCAGGCGTGAGCCAGTGAAAATGCTCGAGCTGCCCCGTGTCCCCGGGAGAAGACGACGCTCTGGCCCCAGGAAGCAGCATTGCGTCTCACGTGTGTGCTGTTTAAACATGCTGGACAGTGTTGCTTCTTATCTTCCCCAGATTATTAAGTGAAAACACCTTCTGAAAATTGTGCCAGGCTATGAAGCAAAGGGCGAGCCCAAGTAGTCTTTCCTTCTGCAGAAGAAAAGTTGGAAGCAATAAAGCCTATGGAAAGACATAAATATACAGAATACATAAGCGTGGTCGGGCACAGGTGTATTAGTTTTTCTCTGCATGGGAAAATCAAGGTAACTTAGGAGCTACTGTTAGGCCTTGTAAAGCTTCACTGTGCTACCTGAGCACAGGATATTTTTGAAACACTAGAAAATACGTAGTTCAGTGCACTAATGCAAATTAGAAGTGTGTTCTTACTTTTCCTATTTAGAAAATGTGAGATTGGGTTCCCACTCTCTGAAAATCTGTTAGCTGGATTTTTAGGAATGGATTACTTTTGGCTAACTCTGGGGGCCTGCATTTGCTGATAAATTTCCCATGGTGTCAACTTCCATACTAACACACGCACACACACCCCACATATACAAACACACATACCATGTACACATACACCCCCAACCTCTTCTTTCACCTAAAACTACAAAATATTGTATGACAACTCTACTTCAGTTATAACAACTAGAAAACAACAACGGTGCAGGACTAAGGGGTGTGTCAGGTGCTGGTGAATATTGGGTACTCGAGACATTCATTCACTCTAAATGAATTTATGGGTAAAGTCCTTGCCTGTGGTTCTAGAGTGAACTATGAATTAAAGTTTCATTATAGCCATTGCTTCTCACAAAGAAGGAAGTGTTTCAATTTCACAGCAAATATTATGTATTACAACAGCTTAGGCTCTGGTAATGTGTGATAGGAGTTCTTATCAAAACAGAACAGAGAATTTCCCTTTACAATCGGAGAGTAATGAACAGGACCCTAATTTCTCATAGCTATTCCCTGTGTGCCTCTGGTAGGCCCGTCTGGCTTCTGTTATTGGCATAAATACAGCACCACACACATTCATTACTGTGACTGTATTTCTCTCATTTTCTGGCAGAGACATATTAAATAATAACTGTGTTTTAGACATGTTTGTTATGGAACCGTTTCATTCAATGAATTAGTTAATTTTTGTGAAATCATTTTAAATCTGGGTTGGAATACCTTTCTTTCGAGTTATCTTTTAATTTTTTTATGGAGAGATCCTGGTCTTCTGGTAAAGTTCCAGGAAGGTCTGGCCAGAAATAGTCCTCGAACGACTGATAAGCCTGAGACTAGCCATGAGCCACTTCAGCTGGGAGAAGTCACTGGCAACAGAAGCTGGTCAGTACACGGTGAGAAGGGGTGAGTGAGGCTTCCCCAGGAAGTGGTGAAGACTTAGTGCAGGTGTGTGCCCAACGAGGGCAAGGCAGGCCCGCCAGGCCTCGGAGCCCTTCCTGGAGGCGGGGAGATCCCGGTCACTCACTGTTGCCCCTGCTGCCCACCCGGGGCCCCTCCTCCACTCACAGGACTCAGATGTCAGGAAAGTCACCCCCCACAAATGCCTCACACTGTGGCCCGGAAGTGGGGTGCTTATGCTCAAAAAGTCCATGAGCCGGGGAAAGATTTCATTTTAGACAAGACTCCCTGTCAGTTCAAACATTTATGCCACTGACTGACCACCTCCACTCGTCCCTGAAAGCCTCTGGAATGTGGCACGTTGGCTTAGCTGATGCTCTTCCTCTCCTCCCTTCCAGCCACAACCCCTTGACCTGGGTTCCCACCTGCCCAGCCACTCCTGTGCACGTCCACAAAGGAGAAGACACGCTGTATGATGTGTGGGAAAGTACCCCAGAAATTGTTTTTCATAGAAATAAACTTGCTTTCTAAATCTGGAGGCCTTTTGGATGCCTTCACGGGTTTTGTTTTTGGATTTTATCAGCTCCCAGTTGTCTTGGCTGGAGGATTAGTCAGAAAGGAATATGTTCAAAGCTGAACGGGCAGCATATGGGAAATGGCTTCTGGCTGCCTCATGTGGGACTGTCACCAAGTCCTGCTTCTTCCCCAACACCCACCTGCACGTGGGGCCTGCCGTGGCTAGGGGTGACTGCACCATCCCCTGCTCTCGTCTCCCAGCAGGTGCCTTGGTGCCTGACCACAGGCTGGTACTATCACAGTAATGCTGTTTTGTACTGCTAACACAGTGTTTATTTCTGGCCGTGTCTTTTAATTGTAAGCAAAATATTATTTCTCAGTCATACTATGTGTTTTTCTAAGGCTGTGGTTTTTGGAACAGTTTTAGGTTTACAGCAACGTTGAGAGGAAGGTATGGAGATTTCCCAGGTATCCCCCACCCCAACACATGCACAGCATCCCCCATCTTCAACATCACTCACCAGCGGGGGACATGTGTTACCAAGGATGAGCCTGCATCAGCACTTCATCATCACCCAAAGTCCACAGTTTACCACAGTTTATACATTCTCTGGGTTTGGACACATAGGTAGTGACATATATCTACCATTATAACATCATACAGACTATTTTCATGGCCCTAAAAATCCTCTCTCCTCTGCCTATCCGTCTCCCTAACTACTGTGTTTTTAATCCTCATACTCTGTTATTGTTGCAATGAAATTTATAATTAAGAATTATTTTTTGTCTTTCAAAACCATGGCGATTCAGTGTGTACTTTCTATAATATGACAAAAACATTTGCTCCAGTAGCATACCACAAATTTAGACTAAAATAATGTTAAGCTAGAAAATATAAATTTCCTTTTGGGAAAAACCAAGCTTTTACTTGTTCACTCTTGGATGATAACTTTTTAATAGAATGATTCTCATGAGATAAAAGTCAGAAAGGATTAAAATCAGTGATCTAAGAATAAAGTCCACACTAATTTAAAAAGCAAAGTATGTGAAAACATTCAGGATCTGAATGTCCTTTTCAGTCTCATTCGTACCAATTTCTGTTGTTGGCTTTCCAGATATATGAATGATAGGTGTGATTTCCCAAATACAGCCTGCTTTTCCAGGGCTCTGCTAGCTAACACCTACTTGAAATACCCTCTCTCTCCTTGTCGATTTGTGAGCCCCTGTTCATCCCTTAAGGTCCATTTTAAGCCTTACTCATAACGTTGCCTTCAGACTTCCTTTCTTTTCCACAGTTGGTCTTACCATCTTCTTTTCCTCCATTGTGCATTCATTATTCATTCAACAACCACTCTTTGAACATCTGACAAGTGCCAGGAAGCTGGGCTTTAAAGCTAGAAAACTGACAAAGGCCTGACCCTTCTGCTGACTTCAAAGAGTTTACAGTTTGCTGGAGTAGATTGCCATGAGTGAAATAAAATGATCAAGTAATTCTTGAAACATCTACACAGAGTCCAATTTTTCTGAATCACTTTTTGCGTCTGAGTTATGCAGCCCTGTGTTTTCTGCCCAGCACATTCTCTGCACCACCAAGATGCGGGTGGTGCTCTAACTTGAGAAACAGATGCTCAACTATTGTCTCTTTTCTCTAAGCCGACTTCCGTTCTGCTTGTTTCTGAAACTTACCACAAAATGTCAAAGGAAGATACAATCCTTCCTCAAATACAATCCAGGACGCACAATCCTTCTTCGAAGAGTCCTTAAATTGTTTGTTGACTGAATATTGAGAAACTGCAGGAGGCCCTGTCAGGCTACCAGGAATAACAGCCAAGACTTGAAGTGACAGTTCAGTTACAACCGCCACCCCCTTTAAGCGATCGTAAGACGCATCCCAACATCAGAGTCGTTAAAATGTGAAAACGGCAGGTGTTAGAACCAGTGACATAGGGTAACGAGGGTTACTTTAAAATTCAGCAATAAATTTAAAAATCCAGCTTAGCAACCCTTGCTTTAATACTTAAATTAACTTAGATGAAAACCTATCATTCCTAATACCGCACTGGGGGAGGTGGATTCTAGACCACACCTCTTGTCACAAGGCTTCTTTTTGGGGCGGAAGGCCAACCTCTGAACAGAAATTCGGAGAATTCAGCCTCAGCTAGTGCTTCGGAAATACTGGGATGTTTTTACCTGAACTCTTGATGGCAAGTGTGTTTGCTGATAGGAAATGTTCCTGTCCAAACAAACAAACGAACAAAAGAAAAACGCTGCTGTATTACTTGAAATGGGAAGGGGTTATGCAGACCATATTTTTATATGAAAGTTCTATGGGAAAACAACATAATGAAATCAGAAGCCCAAAATGCACTGGATAAGAGACAGTCTCCTGGGGTAGACAAAGAAGAAATCAGAAACCATATTCCAAAATATACAGCATGATGAAATCGCAACCCAAATGAAAAGAGAAGAGGTCGTCCTAAAAGTTTGGTTTTGAAAAGGAGAGGAATCTAAAACTCTCATAACTAGTAGGTTAAACTCTGTCACTGGATGCTGCTTGGATTTCCTCATTGCTGGTGATCAGCCCAGCTACGTAACAGAAAGAAATTCGTCCTAGAGCTTGGGGGACCTCCTACTGGACCTGCGCACTGGGCCCCTGTCTTCTGATGGTGCAGCTTATTGTAGGCTGAGCCCTGTTAGCCCAGTCCTGGCTCAGCTGGTGTTTCAGGCTCTTGGTCTATTAGAATCAAACCCGTCTTTCTCTTGATCCCTTCTTTCGTGCACATGCAGACCTACGGGAGATCAAACCTCGAGCTTAGACCATCCTGCCTCTAGATGCTTATGACATCTTTAAGGAGCTGATAACAGAACTATTTAATGGAGTTGTATTTTGTTTAGCTAGAGCATTAAGGTGTCAAGAATTTCTTTCCCCTCTGGCTTCTTAGATGGGTGAATGGATGGATGGATGGATAATAGGTAGACAGATAGACAGATTTTCAAATCTTAGCTGTAACATTAATGTGTCAAGAGTTTCTTTCCTCTTTGGTTTCTTTAGATATATAGATAAATAGATGAAAACATAGATGGATGGATGGATAGACAGATCTTCAAATCTTCTGTGCGATTTAAAAATTAAAGTTCTAGGTTTCTCAATCTTTTTATCCACATTGTTTCATTTCTGTTACTCTTTGTCTGTGAAGGCAAAACGAAGTGTGTCCTTTGAGTGGACTCTCGACCTCTGTGTTGGCCCCCAGCCCTCCCCTTCCCCTCATATGCTCCTTTTGTGAATTTGTCATACATTTTCTGGGTGACTGGCTCAAACAGAGTCTGTGGTTTGAGTAAAGCTAACCCCAGTGGTCCCTCGTTACCACTGTATGTCAACCAAGTGAAATAATTAGACAGAGCCTTACCCATGTTGGTGAACAGACAAGAGCAACAGGATCCTAATGAGCACTGGCTGAGCATCCTCAGCTCATCTTGGCTTCTCATCCACAAAGCACTGAACAAAGAGTAAATATTTAACTGGCATTTTCTTGTAACTAAGTCTTATTCCTTTAAGTCAGAATTTTAATATTTGAAATAAGACTAAAGCCCTTTTGCTTGTAACAACTCTCTTTTTTAATAGAACATCAATTATATTTTATTTCTGTGTGGTTTAACCTCTTTTAGAACAAGAAATGAAAATAAGCAGTTACACATATTAAACATATTTATGCTTCAGAAGTGTTCAGATTTGGGGTCTGGCAAGTTTTACTATTGTAACTAGTCTCATAAAACTCCAAAATATTTCTTGTAAAAGAAAATATGGCTCTAAACAATAGAAAATACTTCCTTTCAGATTTATAGGTATGTAAAATTTAGAGGTTGTTTCAAATCAGAAGGATAGAAAATAAACTTGACATTAAACCTTCTATTCCCTTAATGCCTGGTTTTATTTTTGAGTTCTCTGCTCAAAATACTAGAAAAAAATATTACCACAGAGTAGTCTAATCATTGATAGAGCTCCATCTGGGTGATTTTAATTACTTTTCTAGTGCTGTGAATGCTAGCTATGGAGAAGTTACCCGAACTTAGAGGAATGAAGTCTCCACATTTTAAAAACTGCACAACTAGTACCCGTTTCTTATCACCCATCAGCGTGTTCATAAATTCTTCATAATGCGGTGCTTGACCTGTGGAGAAGTAGGTAACTATTTGTCAGCGAAACTATTTCTTTTTTTTTCTCCAGCTTTATTGAGCTGTAATTGACAAATGTAATTGTACATAGTTAAAGTGTACAATGTGATGATTTGATATCCATACTTCCGTGAAATAATTGTCACAGTCAGGTTAAGTGACACATCTATCACCTCATACCTTTATATTTCCTTTTTGTGATGAGAACACTTAAGACCTACTCTCCTGGTAAATTTCAAGTATACAGTGTGATAGTAACTATAGTCAGCATGCTGTGCATTAGATCCCCATGTTTGTTCCTTTTATAACTAAAGGCCTTTACCTTTTGACCAGCATCTCCCCATCTTCCCCACCCGCCCCCTTCCCCACCCTTGGTAGCTATGAGTCTACCCTCTGTTTCTGTGACTGACTTTTAAACTTTTTTTAGATCCCACATGTAAGCAAGATAACACAGGAATTTATCTTTGGCTTATTTCACTTAGAATAGCGCCCTCTAGTTTCAGCCATGTTGTTGCAAATACCAAGATTTTCGTGTGTGTGTGTGTGTGTGTGTGTGTGTGTGTGTGTGTGTGTGTGTGTGTATGTGTGTACATATCACATCTTTATTTGGCTATTGACAGACTGATAGATTGTTTCCATACTTCACCATTGTGAGTAGTCCTGCAATGAACATGGGCATCCTATCTCTTTGAGATACTCATTTTGTTTCTTTGGGTATATACCCAGAAGTGGGATTGGCTGGATCATACAGTAGTTCTATTTTTATTTTTGGGGGGGGGGGATCTCCATGATGTTTTTCATAGGGGCTGCACCAGTTTACAAAGTGCAAAAGGGTTCATCTTCACATCCGTGCCAACACTTGTTATTTCTTGTCTTTTTGATAAAAGCCATTGTAACAGGTGTTTGGTGATATCTCTCTGTGGCTTTGATTTGCATTTCCCTGATAATTAGTGATGTTAAGAACCTTTCCAGTGTATACCTGTTGGCCATTTGTATGTCTTCTTAGGAAAAATGTCTACTCAGGTCTTTGTCCTTTTTTTTAATTGGGTTGGGATTTTTTTGCAGTTGAGCTGTATAAGGTCTTTATATATGTTTAGGTAATAGCCCCTTACCAGATAGATGGTTTGCAAATATTTTCTGCCATTCTGTAGGTTGCCTTTTCATTTTGTTGATTCTTTCCTTTGCAGCACAGAGCTTTTTAGTTTGACGTAGTCCCACTTGATTATTTTTGCTTTTATTGCCTGGGTTTCTGGTGTCATATCCAAAATCTCATTGCCCAGACCAGTGTCAAGGAGGTCTTCTTCCCTGTGTTTTCTTCCTGGAGTTTTATGGTTGCAGGTCTTACATTTAAGTCTTTAATCCATTTTAAGCTCATTTTTGAGTGGTGTAAGCTAAGATAGAGGTTCAATTTCATTCTTTTGATAATATTCTATTTTGTAATTATTATATTTATTTTGGCCACATTATTAAAAACAGGAGGAGGGAATGCTGTGTTCATTCTGTCAAATTCTAAAGTGTGATCCTGCCGTTGCTTATTTGAATTCAAGAAAGCTATACTCAGTCATGTTAGTAATCTGTATTATTATACTCACACTCATGGATTAGGCTGAACAGAACCTAACAGGAATATATATTCCTAAATCTGAGAATAGGGACATGTGTAAATTTTAAATTGAACACAAGGTGCCCCAATTTCTAAGTTGGAAATTTTACAAGGTGATTTTTTTGAACTGCTTGTTCCAAATAAGCGTAACATAACTTAGGAGTTTTATGCTTGTCAAGGCTTTTTTACTTTGGTCTTACAGATTTATAATTTTCCCCAAATCTAACTCCACAAGAAGGTATGGTTGTATGTGTTAATGTAAGGTTGTATGGATTAATCTAAGGATCTTAGCAAGTACATTTAGTAATTCCCCCAGAGTACACTTTATATTATTCTGGCTTTTCTCACCACCATTTGAGGGGTTGCCATTATCAAAGATAGGTCTTTTGTTTTCCAGGTGAAGGATTGTCCTGGTGACACTCACGAGTGTAGGGTCCTTTGGGCAGGAGCCTGCTCTGGGAGTGGCCCGGACAAAAGTCAAGGTGCCCTTGCTGTCCCCCTTGCTGCCCCCCTTGCTGCTCTGTTTTCACACCTTCTCAAAGTGGATGCCACTTAGGCTCATGGCTCAAGTGCATGAAGCCTGGCGCCTTTGTTCTCTATTCATTGCAAAGATTTCTGTCTTCTACTTGCTTTACAGAATACCAAATAATTTGGCAGCAAGGCAGGAGCTTTTTCAGATACATCATACTTTAATGATCATTAGCATAGTAATAAGAACAGCATTTAGGAGCACATATTCTACTGTCATATAGACTTGTGCTAAAATTCTGGACCTGTCATTTATAGTGGGGTGCAAGCATGAGCAAGTTACTCTGACCTTCAGTGTCTTCTTCAGTAAAATGGAGATAATGATAACCCTTTGAGGGTTATGAGAATCCGATTAGGTAATGTATAAATAGCATCTGGTGCAGGTACCTAACTCATAATGGACTGTTAGTAAGTGACCTACACGTTTAGCTGCTGTCTCTTAGCCGGCTGTGTTATTTTTGTGTTTGATCTGTTTCTGCCCCGAAAGCCCACACCCAGCCCTGTGATTTTTAATGAAAGGAAGGCCTGGTTCTGAACACAGTACAAATCATCTTTGGGAGTGCAGCTGGTTCATTTGCCTTTATGGTTTTGCAATAACTTGAGCTGGCTTCAGTTTGTGATAAGAATTCTCCAGCTGGTAACACCAATGACACTCCATCTGTATTTTCTGTCACTGTTCTAGGATCCACCCAAATTAGGTTGCAATTCAATGTGTTTAAACTTTCAGAGGGGTTCATCTGGCACATATAATATAGGATGTCATCCATTTGCTCTAAAATGTAGAATCTTGGGCCAGAGGCTTTATTTTTATCCTTAATACATAAGAACTTTGGCAGGCATGGCATTTTTAAGGGAAATTATATGCATATTCAGCCGTGTGACATTATAGAAGTAAGGAGAATTTTATCTGTCCAAACTAGTGATGACTTTATGCATTTCTATCCTAGTGATACTAGAATTTGGAGAGGGTGTTCTTTAAGAGGACTACAGGCATACATATAAATAAAGGAATAAATAAAAATGTTCCTGAGAGCCTTGTGATTTCTGGGGACCCCGTGACTATCATTTTTAGCAGCTAGTTTCCTGTTTGGGGGTGCCTGTGAAGCAGTGTGGGGCTTCACACATCCATGCTCTGTAGGAGACTCTGAGCTGGCTTTCCTCTTTGGTCTGCTACCCACTGACTTTGACCTGGATGCTTCCACGTAGGGAGGGGTCCCTGCATGCCTTAGTGAGTGAGATATCCTACTTCTGGGACCTTGTGTCTGTTCTCAAGTTCAGTCTCCTGATTATACTTGCTTTTGAAATCAACACCATAAAAGCTCGTGTGAGTTAAGATGCAAAGCTCATTCTGTTGTCTCTGGCACGCTGCGCAGCACAAACTTACACAATTTCCTAGAATTTCTGTGCCTTCTTCTCCATTGTATATTGTCCTTTTCATTCTCTTTTGCCTTTTCCCATGCCTTGGTGATTTTCCTAATTTTCTCTCCCCTCACCCACAGCAGGTTGTTGCAGAAATTCTGTTTCCTTCAGGTCCCCCAACCAAATCTTTCCCTCTTCCCAAGATCTTTAGTTACACTCTGCCTTGTAGAAACATGCTCATGTCAACTGGGGGAGAAGGAAAGAGAACCCAGTACACCCACCCCAAATCCCCATCTGCCTTCCTCCCTCCTCCCCTTTCCTCTGTGTTCCTTTGTGCATTCTGTCTGTCTCTCGTCCCCGCCCCCACGCAGCCCTCCAGCACATCTGGCTTCTGTCCCTGCTCCACAGAAACCACCTTGACATTCAACTCACTGGAGACATTTAGACCTTGTACTGCATGACCTTGCTGTAGTTCTGAACACTGGGACCACTGTTTGCTCTTCTTGGAACAGGGGGGCCCTTGGTTTTCGTGGCCCCATTCACCCTGCACTTCCTTCCTGTCCCTGGCTCTTCCACCCCAGTCTCCTCTGCTGATTTTCAATACTCCATCTGTTCCTTAAAGTTTGGTCTCCTCTCCTCTCCCTTTCCTCTCCCTTCCCACTCTCCACACCCCTCCCATGCTGATTGCTCTCGAGCCTGCAGCCTCATTCATCACCCACAGGCTGACGGTCCACACGTGGTGGCTTCTGAGCCCTAGACTCACAACATTCAACATCAAACTTAGTATTTCTACTTGGATATTCTCAAAATACTTCAAAAGCGACTCCTCCAAGATTAAGCTGCTGCCATACCCCTACCCTTCCCTCCATGTTCTTCTTCCTTTATGTATTGTCTCAGAAAATGGCGGGACCGTCCTTCCACCGGTCCTGAAAGGAGCCCTAGGGTTATTCTCAACTCCTCGCTTTCCCTAACCTCTAAAACCAAACTGGACAGTGGTTTTCACAGATACACAATCTCGGTGTCTCTGGAAATGGGTCCCTTTTTCCTGTCTACCACCACCACTTAGCTCAGGCCTTTATAGTTTCCCTCTGGAATGATCTCTGAGGACATGCTAATGGTTTCTCCTGCCTCCAGTCTTCCTATCTACTCTTCTCCACACAGAATTGTTAAAAGATAAACCGAGGCCTATTATACATTTTAAGATTTTATTTGAGCAAAAATCGTTTTGATTCAGGCAGGGGAAACCCGGAAATGGTTAGCAGCGCTCTACAGACAGGAGCCAAGACTTGTCCAGAAAAGGAGCCAAAGCAAAGAAAGGAAATTATTTGATTGGCTGTAGCTTAAAGCCTACTTGTCTATCTGTGTTTGGTTGCCCTTAGGTTTTAATTTCTTAAACATGAGGCACTTACAGGCTTGGGTTTTGGTTTGTGTAGACGCCAAGGCATTAGTCACCTCAGTCAAATGTAGTCAAGTTAACAGAATGATGCGCCTAAAAATCAGCAAATTTCCGCTGCCTTTCCTTGCTTTAACATTTCTTGGTGGCCGGCCATTATCCGTAGTAACATGTTCCAACAGGGTTCATATGCCATCGATGGTGTGTTAGATGATTTTAGGTCTTCCTGGCTTTTTAAAATGTATTCTTTTAACACGTGTTGGGATAAAATAACTAGCACATTAGACCCATTATTTTGTGGATATTAAATGCTTAGGGCATAGCTAGGTTAAAATAATAATGACAATTAAATTTTATTTAAATTATTATTAAGTTAATAATAGCCCAGGGGAGAATCTTGGTTAAAAAGATAATCTAGAATTCAGATGACAGCAAGACATTCCAAACCCTTCATCAGGGTTTCTCCAAAGGCCTATCCATAGCCTCCGGTCTGAATCATGCCCACTCTCATTAGCTCCCAGGGCATTCACCACATTGCCAGGCCCATTTCTACTTCTAGATGTCACCGCCAGTGAGGGCAAGATGGAGACTCGATGCCCATGTAGGCAATAAATCAGTGGTTGTTGGATAAACAGCCCAGGCTTTGGCTGTGGGGAGCATCACATAGCTCAGCTTTTGGATTGTCCAGATTTCAGATGAAGTCTTGGATTTCTTACTCTATTTTTCTGTGGAAGGGACTAGGCATTGTGGTAAGTTGCTAAATGTAAAATCAGAAGATTTAGAAGAGGCTGAACAATTTTGTCTGACATGACAAAGATCTGGGGGTGGGGGGTGAGGGGATGACTTTCTCTGTATTAAAAAGAATTTCCCTGTATTTAAAGTGGATGATGGTTCTCAAATGCTATGTTAATTAGTAAATGATGGTACAAGCATTTTGAAATTATAAAATGCTATAGAAATGCCAATTTCTATAGAAATTTACATAGTACCTCTCTTCTGATGGAAAACAGTAAAATGGCACTTGAAGGGCAATTTGAACTATTTTGGTGTGTATTTCTGTTCTTTAAGCTCTTGTGGAAATCAGATATAGGAACATTATTTTGTACGTTCTTTTTCACATGGTCATTTGCCCAGTTGGAGGGCAGGGGAGGGACTCATCATACCTAGAAGAGCATGTGTGGTTTGCTGAGTTGTCCCAAGTTCTTCCTCTACTCCATAAGGCTAATTAACACAAACAGGCGAAGGCATTATGTGATTTCCTGCTCAACAAAAGGTTGAGAAGACTACCCTGCCTGTAGGGTTTTGCAGACTATTTGTTCAGCCCTCCTTGGAAGAGGGTTTGAGGATATGCAGAGATACATGATCTTGTCCAATTATTAAGGAAACTAATAAATTATGGTTCCCCTTAAAGAAAGGGTAGAAGCAAAATAACTATATAATAAAATGTAAAATAACTAATAAAGGTAAAGTAACTACCTAACAATCACATAACTATATAGAAATAATAGTTTAATAAGTGCCTTGATAGTAGCTATAACAACTTGAGAAAACAGCAAGACCAGAGGTGCTGGGTGTCATGGTGGGATTTGTGCCCTTAGCCTCGCCAGAGACAGGACTCACCTGGGATGAGCTCTTGCTGCAGCCAGCGTATTATTCTAGAACTGTCACCCTCAGCCCCAGTGGCTGCTCAGTTAGGTTCACAGAGACGATGTGCAAATATGTACAGTGCAGCACGGTTCCTGAAATTAGAAAACAGATTGGGTGAATAAACAATGGGACATCCACATGATGGAATATCACTCATCCTTCGAAAATCACGTTGAGGGCAAAGAGCCCTTGACCTCGGTAAGAGGGTGAGAATAGAATGCTAGGTAAAAAGCAGCAGTCTACAGAACAGAAGTTACTATTATTATTTCATTTTCCTTCAAGGATAATCTGATATTATACATGTGAGCAGATCTCCTCTGAGGCATTAATACAGGTTACCTGTGAGTGGTGGGATTACAGGTGATGGGGGTAAAGGTGAAACGCTCAGATTCTGGGGTAGGAATATGTCCCTGGCTCTGCCACTTGGGCGCCTTCTGTGAATTATTTAACCCCTTAAAACCTGTCTGCTGACTTTGACAGTGGGCTAATGACAGTATCTACTGTATCGGGTTGTGCCGAACATTAATGAGATAATCCATTATGAAGTATTTTACCCAGTACCTGGCACACAAATGTATTGATAAGCATTTTTCCAAAAAAATTCAGCACATTTTACGAAGGGAGAAACATTGTCAAGGAAGGAAAGAAAGGAGGGCAGTAAGAAGACGGGGAGTTAGTTCACTACTGTAGATGCTGCCCTGAAAGCCAAGCTGGCAGGGGTGAGGGGCCTGCAGGGTAAGGGGCTGAGAGACAAGCCAGCGGGGGTGAGGGGCCTGCCGGTGAAGGGCTTTGCCCCGCTAGGGCCAGGACAGACGCTCAGCAAGAAGCAGGTGGTCTAAAGAACTTGTCCCCCACCCCCATCCCCTAGTCTCCCAGGGAAATTCCCTCTTTATAGCCTCCAGGGCTTCTCAGCTGAAAATGCCAACACTTGATAAATAATGGATGAGAATGAGCTAAAACTAACAGTGGGGGCTAACTCTTTCCTGGGGGCCTGAAGAGGAGGTGGCAGAGACAGGATTTAACTCATCCTGACAGGCCTGGGAATGGATCTGTGCTCCCCCATGAAGCCAGGCTTACCTTTCCCCAAGGAACCCTCCCACGGGCCAAACAGGCATCCCCTCACTGGAGGCTGCTCCAGTCAACAAAGAAGCTGAGGAAGGAATCTAATTATTCACGGAGCAAAGCTGATGAGAAGGCAGATGCCAACCTGGGCACGTGGAAAGTCTGTGCTGCTGTGTTCCCCTGAATGACTTTCCTGTAATTATGCCTGAGGAAAGATTGCTCAGGCTGCAGTTTGGGGTAGGCATTATGGAAAGAGCTTCTGTAGCACCTTTACTCCGGTTTTAGTTTCCTTGAGTGCAAATTCTGCTTATCTTTCAAATTAACCTTCTATTAAGACTTTTTTTTTCTTTTCCTAATCCACACAAGTCCTAGAATAATTTGTAATGACAAAACTTGTTCATAAGCTGACTGGGGTTTCATGTGATTCGTTCAAGCTCACATAACTCAGTAATATTTGGGAATTAATAGGGTGTTAGTTAAGTTTCTGAGTTCCATGGGAGTTTCTGAGCTTGGTACTCATATTATTCTGATTTGGAAATTCAGCTAGAGCTCTATTTTCTGATTGGTTGTCACTGAGATCACACCTGGGAAAAGATGTCTTTGTTCCAGAGGGCTCATGGCTCAGAAGTTTAGATGCATCCAACAGGTGGCTGACCACCTCCTGAGGCGTAATGAGAAGTTGAGGTCTTGACCCCTACAGTCTTGAAGCAACCATGAACTCTGTGGAAATTCCAGTAGCCGTTCTCCTGAAGGAAGCAATGCTCTTCCAACAGCTTACTTCCTAATGGCAGGTGGAAGTCACACGCTGGTCATACTCCTCCCTCAGTGGTCACTAAGCCTAGGATTCCATGAGAGACTTATGTGTATCTGCACTCATTTACAGCCAACACTTGGCTGAGTGACTCTGTTCTTTTTTTTTTTTTTTAAGATTTTATTTATTTGTTTGAGAGAGCATGGGGGTAGGGGCAGAGGGAGAATCTCAAGGAGACTCCACACCCAGTGTGGAGCCCGATGTAGGGCTCGATCCCAGGACCTTGAGATCATGACCTGAGCCAAAAATCAAGAGTCAGACACTCAACCGAGCTGCCCAGGTGCCCCTGAGTGACTCTGTTCTTACTAGCTCCGGCACCCAGTGACTTGTTCCCATGCATCAATTCCTGTCCATTTCTCTTTTTTTTTTTTTTAAGATTTTTATTTATTTATTTTCTAGAGAGAGAGACAGCAAGAGAGGGAACACAAGCAGGGGGAGTGGAGGAGGGAGAAGCAGGCTTCCCACCAAGCAGGGAGCCCAATGTGGGGCTCGATCCCAGGACCCTGAGATCATGACCTGAGCCACTTAATGACTGAGCCACCCAGGTGCCCCCAATTCCTGTCCATTTCTAATCTGTGTCCCTTATGCTATAATTCAGCTGCCCCAGACACCGCTTTGTTTTGTTTCCTAGTTTTCCCTGTGTGTCTCCTGTTCCCATGATCAGGGGCCACGTCTTCCAGGATCACCTCTGCCACATCATGAGTACTTTGGGGCAGCTGAAACACCTGCTGTTGAAGCTCCTCTGCAGGGGTACCTCATCATCCTAAAGTGCAAGTCAGGGGGTGCAGATGCAGCGTGTCCCCCGATTGCCCGTGCTGTCATAAAGAATAGGCATTTTCTGCATCCCCAGACAGCCCCACCATGGCTGACATACCACGTCAGGTGGTACGTGCATGTATTTCATCCCAAACAGGAAATATATTCTTTCCAAATTTGTTGTGAGACTAAGAAAACCTGGTTGCTTCAAGGCACAGAGAAGAGCTGCCCCTGTGCCCCCTGAGTCCCACTACAACCAGGACATGGAAACACCAGCTGCTGTTCCAAAAAGTCATGGTTTTGAGGAACATCATTATTCATTTTACAATCCAAGAAGTACACGGGGTATGAATAGACATGATATTCCAGTGTTTTGGGTTAAAAAGCAAAAGCTCTATAGAATCTTGAACAGAATAATGTTAGGAAGTGCTAAATCACTCCTCAGTCAGTGATGCCTCAGGCAGAGAAGAATGCCCAAGAGCTCTGACATGTGCACCCCACTTTTGATTTCATGGACAGCAGAGAGCCCTCCATCTGTGGAAGGTCCAGAATGGACAGGACCTGGCCCCAGAAGACTTCCAAAGCCCACGTCCCCCTTCCAATGTCCCTTCCACGGTCCCTTGAACCAAAAGACACACGGTTGGTTGGATGGAATTGAATTCCCTGCTCTGTACCCACAGCTACCAGTGCTCACTAAGTGTTTATGGACTTGAGTTTCCAGACAAGACTGGATTTTAGCTCTGTTAAACTGAGGGCAAACACCTCTGGTAATAAATGTCTCTTCCTGAATTATTCATTTCTTTGCCCTCTGGTTCTGCTCTAAGCTTTTCCCAGTCTTTTTCTCTTGTCTTCATGGCTGCTATTAAAATCCACCTCATTTTAACTGCTCTTGAGGAGAAATGGAAACTGTCATTCATTTCTGAATTCCAGGAAGAAGCTGTTCATACTCTAGGCCCCTTCTCTGACCTACTCGGTCCCAGACTCCCCTTAAACCTCCTTTTCCTGCCTGAGGCATCCACCCTGCCCCCAGCCCCCACCCTGCCACCCCCTGCCCAGTCTTTCCGGTCTCAGAAGTCAGCAGCAGGTACCTGGCCGGTGTGTATGAGGCCACAGCGTGCACAGCAAGCTGTGTGTTTTGCAGCCTCGGATGCCTTCTTCCCTCTTTTTCACTGTTGCAGGACTCTGGTTAGTTACTCTGATCAAATTGCCTAGAAGCCATTTTTGTCACATGTATGTTGATTCTTGCTGGGCGAAGGAGTGGGGAATGAGCTTTTATGAAGCTAAAGAGAGAAGATCTGGTAATGAAAACCCGCCTGTAATCCCCAAGACGTGGGGTCGGGATTCTAACTGAGGACTTGCTGGAAAACCTCCAGGTTAGGGGTCATAATAAGACTTACTAAAAGTCCTGTCACGGATCAAAACCTTAGCCAAAAAAAGAAAAAAAAGAAAAATATTTTCAGCACATCTGCCGTTGTAGTTGGAGTTAAGAGTAATAGTTGCAACTAGCAGCCAGGCGTTTTAGGTACTTGAGTTGTATTCTCATTTAACCCTCGGGCATCCCTAAGAGATAAATGTTAGTATTATTTCCATTTTACACATAAGGGAACGGGTATAGAAAGGTGAAATCATGTGCCTATGGTCCCATATGCATGGGATTTTAGTCACATTTTTGTAAATTATACATTTAGCCAGAGACCTTAGAAATGAGAAGAACATCTATCCTCTTCAGTTTAGCTCCTCTGCTTCCTAAATTAAATGAAATGAAAGAAATGAGATTAAATGAAAAAAATCTGAGAAATTATTGTAATATTCTATGCATAAAATGTAGCTGTTTTATAGTCTCTGCTTTGAAATTTGGCAAAGCGTGGTTGGTTGTTCTCAGCAAGAGTGCCAAAGGAAGAATAAGGGCTGGCACCGTTCCAGATCCTAGATAAAGGTGTATGCTGTGATGAAATAAGACAGACTCAGGTTTTTGTTCTAGCTCTTGCACCTTGAGCAAGTTGCCTTCCCAGTCATTCATCTGTCCATTCATCCCGTTAACAAATATTTATTGTACTCTTAAACAGTGTACCAGTATTGAAGCACTGATAGAAATGACTGGATCTGATTTGGATCTTTAAAAGCTCCTTCCAACTGTTGTGGGGAAAAGAGATTGGAGAATCGAGGCAGGGAAATCAGTCGGTGGGGCTGTTGGGTTTCCCGCAGGCAGGAGATAAAGGTGTCCTCAGCTAGGGAAGGTAGAAAGAAATAAACATATTCAAAAATATATTTTGGAGATGGGGTGCCTGGGTGGCACAGTAGGCTAAGCGTCTGACTCTTCATTTCAGCTCAGGTCGTGATCTCAGGGTCATAAGATCAAGCCCCACAGGGCTCCATGCTGAGTGTGGAGTCTGCTTGAGATTCGCTCTCTCCCTTTCCCTCTGTCCCTTCCCAGATGTGCATGCTTGTTTGCTCTCTCTCTCAAAAAAAATATATAGATAGATAGATAGAACTGGCAGACCCTGATTATGTATTGCCTGGGCTGATGGGTTGGGGGGAAGAGAGAAATCAAGGATGACCCCCAGGGTTTTAGTCTGAGCAACTGAATGGAGGGAGTTACCATTTACTGAGATGGAGAGGATAATAGAGAAACAGGCTTGGTGTCTGGGGAAGATAAAGAGCTCTGCTGTGGGCATAGCAAACTCAGCTTTGGGCTTATTAGATATGCGAGTAGAGAGATTAATTTAGGTCTGACCTCTCCTAGGAGTCTAGAGCTCTAAGGAGAGTCAAGGATTTGGGGAATCGTCAGAATGGGGATGGCATTTACAGCTGCAGAGCTGGATATGGTCCTCATGGGAGGGAGTACAGCTGTAGAATGGGGCCCGGGACCAAGTCCAAGGGCTTTTCAACATTTCTCTCTTTGAGGAAGTAGATAAACTAGTGAGGGAGACTGAGAAGGAAGAACAGCTGAGGTGGGAAAGAGAAGGAGGAGAGAAAGGTTTTGTCTAAGCTTGCTGAGGAGGAAAGAAGGAGCCTTTGGATCTGGCAGCAGAGGTCTTTGGTGAATTTAACGGGAGCGGCATCGGCCAGATTGAAGTAGATTGAAAAATGCGTGGTTAGGTGAAGAGGTAGAAAATGAGCATTGATAACTCATTCCAAGCACTCTGCTTTGAGAGAAACAAAGAAATGAGGAGGTAGCTAAAGGAGGAGATAGAAACCAAACTTACTAGAGAAACAAAGGGTTGTCTGGTAGGACTGAATGTTCATCAGAGGTTTATGATCCATAATTTTATTTTTGTTTTTATTTTTTTAGAGAGGGAGTGGGAGGGCAGAGGAAGATGGAGAGAGAGAATCCCAAGTAGGTTCCAGGCCCAGCTTAAGCCCGACACGGGGTTCAATTTCACAACCCTGAGATCATGAGCTGAGCTGAAATCAAGAGTCAGACATTTAACTGGCTGAGCCACCCAGGTGCCTCTGTGATCATAATTTTAAATTCAAAGGGATCACTGTGACTGTGAGATTTTTCTCCTGAAACCTTGAGCTGGAAGGATAGGGAAGCAAAAGGTTGAACTCCTCTGGGTTGAGATTTTACCAGGAAAATGTTACAGAGACAGAGATGACCATGAAACATAAACTTGATAAAGGGGAAGTCACCGCAAGAGGTGTGTGATGGACAGCGGAGACATGGTGAGGTCAGTGATTTGGAAATCTCAATGATGTCAGAGTGGGGCATGATGCAAGTGAGGTGGAGGAGAGGAAGTAGAGTTCAGAAACAGAGTCTTACAATCACCATTTCCAACATACAGTTACTGGTAATAAGATCTAGACTGCTATGGGAGTGGGTTACTAAAGAGATAAGGAGGGAAAGATAGTGGGGGTGTGAGGGCAGAGTAGCTAAGTAGCATGTTGAGTGAGTTCTTGTCCCTGTGGTTATTGGAATCAGTGACAATCATGCAGGAGAGGAGGTGAGGAATAGAGAAGGCAGTTAACTCGAGTCTTTAATGAATGATTGAGAACCAGGAAGTTGACAAAGATTAACAGCAAGCACTAGTGTCCGGAGATAGAGCCAAAGGTCACGTATTTCACTGTAGCTTGGTATTTTGAAAGTTGAAGGAAAAGTAGTTTGGAAGTGGCAAAAGGGAGCAAGGAGAACACTTACCTCACTTTGTAGCCCTGAGGTACTCGGAGTGTAGGAGATAAGAAAGGGTCTGCAAATGGATTAATGGCCTCAGAATCACTGAGAAGGACTTTGATGGAATGGCTTGTTTCAGAATGATCCTTCCACAGAAGACTAGAAAAGGTAGATAAGATAGAATCACACAAAAGAAAACCGAGAGATGGTAAATGCCCTTGAAGTGGTTTTATGGGTGTGAAACAAATGGTGAGAATTTGAATTGGTCCCTCTTATTATAGTATTGAAATTAAGTCTACTTAATTTATCAAGTCATGTTCATGCCCTGATTTTATATACTTGTATCTATCAATAAACATTGTGATACTTGAAGAAAAAAAAAACATTCGAATCTATCAGAGAGCAATTAAAGCCTCCAGTCCTTTTGGGGCCTAGACCTGACAGATGGAGAACTCATTAGGATGAACCCTGTATTCACTGCCAACTTTTCTTTGGAGGCATTTGTCACTTATATCTCAGGGAGTAGAGGTCAAGCAGAAAGAGGCCCCGACTTTGCTAGTGTATCACTGGACCGAGGAGACAAAAACTGGAATTTATCTACACAAAGCCCATTATGCAGTCAGAAATTACCAGGCATGCCAAGGCACAGGAACAAGTTAACTGAAGCCAAGCGAAGAAAGTCATTAGAAACAAATCTACAGAGATCCAGATATTGGAGAGGGACTTTGACATCACTGTGATTAGTGTGTTTAAGGAAATAGATAACATGGTGGAGATTTTCAGCAAGGAACAAGAATCTATTTAAAAAAATCAACTAGAAATTCTGGAACTGAGAAATACGGAAGCTGTAAAGTAGAATTCAATAGAAAGGTTTAATTGCAGAAAGGGGGTTAATGGATTGTTAATCAGTAGAACGTATCCGTAGAGGTAAATCACAAAGAAGAAAGGATGGAAAACACAGGAAAGGGCTTAAGAAACATAGGAAACATGGTTCAGAATTCTAAAGTTAGTTGGCTGGCATTGAAGAACTATAAAGAAGAGGAGGTGGGAGGAAGCAATATTTGAAGAGATGCGTTTATATTTTTCCAAAATGAACAAAAAGCATCAAGGTAATGTACAAAGCCAAGAAAGAGAGGTACAAAGAGAAGCGTACGTAACCATAGCATAGAAAAATTGAGGGAAACCAAAGATAAAGAGAAAAAGCTTTTTAAGACATCAACAAAAGACATATTACATATCCAAAGGAATAACAGTGAAATGGATAATTGACTTTTCAGCAGAACTTACCGAACCCAGAAAACAATAACTTGACATCTGGAAAGATCTGGAAGAAAATATTTGCTGACCTGATATTTTATGCCCAGCAACCATAGCCCTCAAAACTGAAGGCAAAATTAAGATATTTTCATTTCATTTACAATTTATTGGCAGATTCATTTTTAAAAACCACTAGTAAGTGAATTTTGTAGTCAGAAGGAAGCTGATTCTAGGTGTATGCAAAGTTAGGAAGGGAGGAATGAAAAATGTTGGGAAAAGTAAATAAGAGGGCAAGTATAAATGAATATTGACCACACAGAACAATAGTAGTAATGTCTTCTGGGATTGAAGATATGTGCAGAATTAAAATAGCACAAAAAAGCAAGAGGGACTAAATGGAGTTAAAATATATAAGGTCTCTACATTGTCCAGGATATTGCAAAAATACCAATTTTGGGTGATCTATAGTAATTCAAGGATACAGTTTACTATAATACAGTTTACTAAAAAGAACAGGCTGGATAAATTGACAACTAA
The DNA here is from genome assembly GCF_009762305.2 of Zalophus californianus. Classification (NCBI taxonomy): domain Eukaryota; kingdom Metazoa; phylum Chordata; class Mammalia; order Carnivora; family Otariidae; genus Zalophus; species Zalophus californianus. The sequence continues at coordinate 61,842,534 of NC_045604.1, read as the reverse complement.
GTGCAAGGTGATGTTTTAAGTCCAAATATATTAAATGTAAATTGTTTAAATTCTCCTACTAAAAGACAAAGCTTATCAGGCTGAATTAAAAAGATAGATATATTTTATATTACACATATACAGTATATAATATATATACTGCTTATAAGAGATGGACTTTATATATTAGGACACAAAAAGTTTGACAGCAATAGTGTACTAATCTGTGTCCAGCTGGGAGATAGAAATCACATAATAACTTAAAATGAGGGAAATTCAATATAAAGAATTATTTTCCTCTAATTCAGAAGTGACTCTAAGGTATAAGACAACTCAATACATTATTCTGAGGGTAAGGGAGACTAAGGCTGGGGTTAGGGCATTCTAAGATGCCCTGAAGAATATGTGGATATCCAGCCACACTGGTTAGCAGAGAAGTTCTGGCTGGTTTGTCGATAGTCTCTGGGCAAGTAGAAAGCAGCCCTCCAGGGTGCAGGCAGTCTGCAATTGGTGCCCAGATGTATGGGCCTGAAGAGGGAATGGGAGCTGATGATGAATCTCCTTTGTGGAGGTTTGCCAGAAAATATACAAGACACCCATAATGTATAGTGTAGTATAAGTTTGTCCCAACTATTGTGTGGGATATACTTATACTAAAAAAAAATTAACTGTTGTTTATCAGAAATTCAAATTTAACTGGGAGTCTTGTTTTGTTTTGCTTTTCTAAATCTTTCAGGTAGGATGCAGGCAGGGTATAGGTAAGCCACAGGATATAGGTGAGCCACAGGTTTGATTATTATTTGACCTGAGGACTGAGAGAACAAACTGCACAACAAAGGGGGGAGAGAAGAAGCGACATCCTGGAAGGTAGGGTGTATGGAGACATGATTTGGGGGAGAAAAGAACCATGAGTGGTGGGGAGGTGAGGGAGCACTGATCAGGAAGAGAGAGAGGGGAGAAACGGAGAGAGAGAGAGGATGCGCAGCGTGCAGGTGACTGCATAAGAAAAGCACTTCCCCAAAACCACTGACAGGCAAAATGAGAGGGGCTGGTTATCACAAGTTTGTACAAGCAGCAGAGCTCAAATTCTGAAGTTTAGAAGTCCACACCATCTCCAGGGTGGAGCCTGGCACGTGTAGCTGTGCTCCTCTGGAGAAGGAAGGCAGGGGCTCAGAGCAGACAGTGTGGTCTGAGGATCCCCTGGGTCCCACTGAGAGAGACAGTTCCCCTTCTTGAAGTGCATTTGGGAGAGGTGGCACTGCCTCTCTGGGGACAAAAGAACCAGCAGCAGGAACCATTGAGCTGCACTGTTCATTAGCATGGAGCAGAGACACCTGCTGAAAGCAGCTAGCCTGGATGCTGGCTTTTTGCTGCGCTGTACCGTAAACTCTAAGCCCCTGTACATTCATATGACTGCGCTTCGGGGACAGACCTGCATGAGCCACAGGGCGGCGAGACCCTCCCCCAAAGGATCAGTGCAGGTCCGGGCTGCACTGAGTCCCTAAAATTTGGAGTTTTGGAAAACCAGCTGGTGGGTCTGAGCTAAAACACAGGAGCACTGCACCACCGGGTGGGAAGACAGCTTGGACACAGACAGGGTGAAGGCAGGGATCTGAGAGATGCCTGGGACACACAAAGGAAGATTGTTCACTCTTCTCTGAGGGCTTCCTGGACAGCAGTGGGCAAGAACTCCCCTCTCTGGGGATGAGAAAGTCGACCGAAACCATTTTTACCCCCAACATCAGCACAGATGGACTTCAGTGAGCAGCACAGTGCCCACAGTGGAGAGTTGAGCCACTTAGACCAAGCCTCACTCTCCTGTGCTCTGCAGGTGCTTTTTTACTAGGGCAAGTGTGTCTGAGAGCCGGAACAGCAACAGCCTCCCCACCCCACAGAAGACCTGCACAAACCCACTGCATGTACCAAGTCTACTGACCATAGAGTGCTGCAAAGCCTCAGCTCTAATGGGAACAAGATCTAGCCTCTTTTAACAAGCAGACCAAAACACACCTAGTTAAAACTTGCCATATGCCGGACAAGGTCCAGACACTCCCCACTGCCCAGGCAAGCAGAAACTCTGCAGAGGACTGACCTGAGGGAGAACAGCCAAAACACAACAGCAGAGTGCACGTAGCATACACCAGAGACACTTCCTGCGGTGCCAGGCCCTGGTCAATATATGACCTCTTCTTAATATAGCCGTTACTTTCAGGAACAGGAATTATAATGGGCTTGTCTAACAGAGAAGACAGAGACCTAGACAAAATGCCAAGACTGAGGAACTCATCCCAAAAGAAAGAACAAGAAAAGGTCACAGCCAAGGATCTAATCAAAAGAGATATAAGCAATAGGCCTGAGCCAGAATTTAAAACAACAATCATAAGGATACTAGCTGGGCTTGAGAAAAGCATAAAAGTTTCAAGGGGGAGTCTCTTACTGCAGCAATAAAAGACCTAGTCAGGCCTACATAAAAAATACTACAAAAGAGATGCAAAACTGATTAGATGTAATGACCACAAGGATGGAAGAAGCAGAGGAATGAATAATGATGTAGAAAATAAAAATACAGAAAATAATGAAGCTGAAAAGAAGAGGGAAAGAAAAAATATTGGATCACGATTGTAGACTTAGGGAACCCAGCAACTCCATAAGGCATAATGACATTCATATCATAGCAGTCTCAGAAGAAGAACGGGGTGGGGACAGAAGGTTTATCTGAGCAAGTTATAGCTGAGAACATCCCTAATCTGGGGAAGGAAACAGACATCCAAATCCAAGAGGCACAGAGAACTCCCATCAAAATCAACAAAAGTAGGCCAACACCAAAATATTTCGTAGTAAAATTTGCAAAATACAGAGATAAGGAAAAAATCCTGAAAGCAGCAAAGGAAAAGATTCAATCCCTAACTTACAAAGGAAAGCAAATCAGGTTTGCAGCCAATCTGTTCACAGAAACTTGGCAGACCAGAATATTCAACGTGCTGAATGGGAAAAAAATATTCAGCCAAGAATACTTTATCCAGCAAGGCTGTCATTCAGAATAGGAAAGATAAAGAGTTTCCCAGACAAATAAAAACTAAAGGACTTTGTGACCACTAAACCAGCCCTGCAAGAAATATTAAAGGAGACTCTGTGTGGAAAAGTGAAACCCAAAACAGCAAAGACTAGAAAGAAACAGAAAATTTCCGGAAACAATGACTTTACAGTTAATACAATGGCACTAAATTCATATTTATCAATAGTCATTCTGAGTATAAATTAACTAAATGCTCCAATCAAAATACATAAGGTATCAGGGGTACCTGGGTGACTCAGTTGGTTAAGCATCCAACTCTTGATCGCAGCTCAGGTCTTGATCGGAGGGTTATGAATTTTTTTTAAATATTTTATTTATTTATTTTTGAGAGAGAGAGCAAATGGAGAAGGGGAAGAGGGAGAAGCAGACTTCCCGCGGAGCAGGGAGCCCGATGTGTGACGCGATCCCAGCACCCTGGGATCATGACCTGAGCCGAAGGCAGACGCTTAACCGACTGAGCCACCTAGGCGCCCTTAGGGTCAAGAGTTTAAGCCCCACATTGGGCTCCATGCTGGGCATGGAACCCACTTAAAAAGAAATAGAGGGTAACAGAATGGATAAAAAAAAAAAAAAAAAAGACCCATCTATCCATGTGCTGCCTACAAGAGACTTGCTTTAGACCTAAAGACACCTACAGACTGAAAAGGGAGAGGAGGGAGAAACATTTATCATGCTAATGGATGTCAAAAGAAAGCTGGAGTAGTCATACTTATATCAGACAAACTAGATTTTAAACCAAAGACTGTAACAAGAGATGAAGAAGGGCATTATATCATAATTAATTGGTCTATCCAACAAGAAGATCTAACAATTGTAAGTATTTGTACCCCTAACTTGGGAACAGCCAAATATATAAATCAATTAATAACAAACATAAAGAAACTCATTGATAATAATACAATAATAGTGGGGGATTTTAATGTCCTGTAAGGACAGCAATGAACAGATCATCAAAGCAGAAAATCAACAAGGAAACAATGGCTTTGAATGACACACTGAACCAGATGGACTTAACAGATATATTCAGAACATTTCATCCTAGCATCAGAATACACATTCTTTTAGAGTGCACATGGAAAATTCTCCAGTATCGGGAACAAGTCAGACCTCAACAAATACAAGAAGATTGAGATCATACCTTGCATATTTTCTGACCACAGCACTATGAAACTTGAAGTCAACCACAAGAAAAAATTTGGAAAGACCTCAAATACATGGAGGTTAAAGAACATCCTACGAAAGAAATGGGCCCACAACTATATGGTCAACTAATCTTCAACAAAGCAGAGAAAAGAATATCCTGTGGAAAACAGATGGTCTCTTCAACTAATGGTGTTGGGGAAACTGGAGAGCAACATGTAGAAGAATGAAACTGGACCACTTTCTTACACCATACACAAAAATAAATTCAAAATGGATGAAAGACCTAAATGTGAGACGGGAAGCCATCAAAGTCCTAGAGGAGAACACAGGCAGCAACCTCTTTGACCTCAGCCTGAGCAACTTCTTACTAGACACATCCTGGAGGCAAGGGGAACAAGCAAAAATGAACTATTCGGACTTTACCAAGATAAAAATCTGCACAGTGAAGGAAACAATCAACAAAACTAAAATGGGAGAAGATATTTGCAAATGATATATCTAATAAAGGGTTAGTATCCAAAATCTATAAATAATTTATCAAACTCAACACCCAAAAACAAATAATCCAGTTAAGAAATGGGCAGAAGACACATTTTTCCTAAGAAGACATCCAGATGGCTAACAGACACATTTAAAGATGTCCAACATCACTCATCATCAGGGAAATGCAAATCAAAACCATAATGAGATACTACCTCACACCAGTCAGAATGGCTAAAATTAACAACACAAAAAACAACAGATTTGGTGAGGATGCTGAGAAAGGGCAACTCTCATACGCTGTTGGTGGGAATGCAAATTGGTACAGGCACTCTGGAAAACAGTAGTAGGTTCCTCAAAAGGTTAAAAATAGAACTACCCTACAACCCAGCAATTGCACTACTAGGTATTTACCCCAAGGATACAAAACTACAGATTCGAAGGAGCACATGCACCCCAATGTTCATAGCAGCATTATCAACAATAACCAAATTATGGAAAGAGCCCAAATGTGCATCAAATGAGTGGATAAAGAAGAGGTGGTACATATATCCAAAGGAAGATTACTCAGCCATCAAAAAGAATGAAATCTTGCCATTTGCAGTGACGTGGATGGAGCTAGAGTGTATTATGCTAAGTGTAATAAGTCAGCCAGAGAAAGACAAATACCATATGATTTCAGTCACATATGTAATTTAAGAAACAAAAACAGATGAACATAGGGAAAGAAAAAAAAAGTAGGAGGTAAACCATTAGAGACTCTTAACTATAGAGAACAAACTGAGAGTTGATGGGACAGGAGGTGGGCGGGGAATAGGCTAAATGGGTGATGGGTATTAAGAAGAGTGATTGTGACGAGCCCTGGGTGTTTTATATAAGTGGTGAATCACTAAATTCTACTCCTGAAACCAACATTACGCTACATGTTAACTACCTAGAATTTAAATAAAAATTTATTAAAAAAACCAAAAAACCAAAAACAAACCTCTGTCTTCTTTCCCCCTTCTGACTTCTGTGATAATTTGAGATATAAAGAAACTACTGTGTCATGGATAATGGAAGACAACATTGTAATTTTGTTTTCCTCTGGAAAAGGAAGAATAAACATTGAAACCCTTGGTTCTCAAAGGAAGAAACAACTGAAGTTTGGGGAGTTTTGTTAAATTTACGCTAGTAAGTCCTGTCAAACTTCTCAGTTTTCCTTCATTTTGGAATGGAACCTAGAATAGAACCTGAGTTCCATATAACTATTAAAGTTTCCTATCATCATATCCCCCACCTATAAAAAGTGTGTTTCTAGCGTATTTCCTTCACATTGCTGGGTTCTTTACTGCCCTAATATGTTTGCTCAGAATTTGCACTGAAAATCCCCACAGATTCCTTTCCATCAGTTATTGGGGGGAGGGGCTTTTATATGACAGGTGCTCACAAACACATTCACTCATTCATTTATTCAGTTTTTTTTCCATGTTTATTGAACCCCTAAGCCATGCCTGGCACTGTGCTACTTTCTAGAATTAAATAAATGAATAAGATCCAGCCTCTCAACTCCCACATTCCATTTTCTTTTTCTTTTTTCCCTTTAACTTCTCTTTAAGAAGAAAATTGAGTAGGAACCTCATTAGAAGTCAGGCTCCTTTTGATAGACTCATGTCAAACATCACCATTTGCAAGAGTAACTCCTCTAGAGAGTGTCAGAATAATTCAGATGGCTGTGTAGTGCTGAGCAGGAGGACAGGTAGAGCCCCAAATTTGAAGTAAAGACCTTGAGTCTCAGCTTGCTTCCTAGCTGTGTGCATTCAGGCAAGTCGTTCACTTTCACAGGATTTAATCCCTTTTGCCTTTTACCTGTCTCTCAAGATCCTCATGGTATCATACCACAGAATGACTTAATACCCTGTAACTCTGTCATTCTTTGCACTAGTGTGTAAAGTATGATACGAACACAAGGGAGCATTTTGTGAATCATGTTGACCATATTACCATTCTTTCTCATTTAGTGACTTATCTTTTCTTGAACTAGCTTGAACAAGCCCTTAAAAATATTAAGATCTTGAGCTTTTTTCCCTTTCAATTATATTTATACACACACACACACACACACACACACACACACACATATATGCAAGTATGGAAAAAACATAATGGCAGTATATTTTATGTTCTTGATTCATATTTTTCCCTTCAAGTTACATAACATCCTAAATTATATACATATATCCTTCCAGTTTAGAAACAATATTTTAAAAATTGATCATTTCCTGGAGAAATTTGTACTTTGGTTGGGAAAACAGAATGACACCTTGACAACAATAAGAAAATATCTATATTAACCTGAATGTTCATGTTGGGGGGCTTTAGAAGGGAAAGAGATCTCAATCCAATTTCATGGGGCTGTGTGGAGTCTGGGCTACAGAGTGGCAGGAGGAGGCTGGGCACTTTCCCAGAGGGAGAACTTTGAGTTAAAGCATGTTTCACAACAGTATTTCATATGGGACTATAAAGAGAATGCTACATATTTTTTTAATTTAAAAAGGTATTTATATGCTTTCTTAGTTTTGTGATTATAGACATAGCATGTTTACTTTTTGAAAACTGGAAAGTCAAAGATTTATAAACATAAAAATAATAATATCCCAATTTTCACTCCAGAAATAAGTCCCTTTAACGTTAGGGTGAAAAGTCTTCCAAGTATTTTCACACACACACACACACACACACACACACACACACACACACACACACACCTTGGAATAGTTTTCTATTTGTCTAGATCTGTAAGTTCTTCAGTGAGATTTTATAATAATTTTTACATACTCATATATTTTTGATAATGTAAATGGATTTTTAAAATTCCACTTTCGATTATTGATAATGCAGAGAAAAGTTACTGTTTTTATTTATCTTCTATCTAGACACCTTTTTAAATTCAAGAAAGTTTTTGCTATACTCTATTGGGTTTTTGAGACATAACATTCAAACCACCAGCAAAAGAGAGAATTTTATCTCTTCTGTTTCATTATGTTTTTTTTAAATTCTTAATGTGTCTTTTAAATCAATACATAATTACTATTTCTAATTATAATGGAAATAGCTTTATAATTTCACCAGTGAAATGGAATTTGTTTGGCATTTTGGTAAATAGTTCATACTATATTGGGGTAGCTTTTTTTTCATCTACATATCCTTTTTATTTATATATTGATCAAAGTAATACAGAAAAATACAAAACAAAAAAATGACCAAAATGTTTGTATTAAAGAAAGGAGTTCCCTGAGCTATGTCAACCTACTTCCAATTCTTACTTCCTGGAGGGAGCCATCTTTCTTACTTTTATCTGTATTTTCTAGTATTACTTTCATTTTTAATGTAGCTTATTTACATTGCTATTTCTTGATTTTTTTGTTTCAAATATTACCTGTTTAATTACTGTTGTAGAATATGAAGCATTTATTACCTCTTTCCTGTCACTCCTTCCCCTTCCTACCATTCCCTCCCCTCTACAAACATGTACTTCCTCTCTCCTGAGCCTCCCAGTAGAGGTCTGTCATCTTTTGTTGTTGTTGTTAAATCAGTATTTACTGTTTACGCTGAGTATTATTAACAACTGAGCTATGTACAACAATCATATTTCCTCTTGTGCAATCATTTTTTTTCCATTTTTGTTCATGATTCTATGGACCTCATATTAAATCACCTCAAAACACTCTAATATATAACCACAGTCTGACACATCAGGTACTCTGTCCATCTTATTTATTATTTCTTAGAGATACCCTACATGGATCCCTCCCTCACATTCCAGCCTGGAAACTGTTCCCCAGCCTCTCTGGGTTTGTTGCACAGAGACTCGTCCTCATTATCCTGCTGGAAATTTAGTTTGCTTCTGTCTTATGCAGGGTCATCTAATTTATTTTCCTTTTTTCTTTTCCTCATTATGGTGGAGGCGATTCTCCAGTCTTCGTCAAGTATATGAATTTATTTCCCCTCAGACTATTTCCTAGCCTTCGTTGTTACTGTTAAAATATCTGGTACAAATGATATTTTCTAATCTTTGTATATTATGCCTATAAGTTTACTTTGAAAGCTTTTAGGATCTTGCTTATTTCCAAGGTTCTGAAAAGTTTTGATGTGTGTTTGGGTCGTTTTTATTTCTCACCCAGGGACTGATAGGCTTTCATCATTTAGAAATGTATGCCCTTTGAAAATAAATAAATAAAACAAAATAAAATAAAACATAAGCGCTTCAGTTCTTGGAAATTTTGCTTCATAATCTAATGTATAACTTCTTCCTATCTGATTTTGGTTCTCTCTGCAAATCCTCTAACTTCATACTTTTTCTGCTCACACTTGTGATGCTTTTTTTTCTACTTTAAGAGAAGTCTCCCTTCTGAGACTTTGAGTTATTAGCTCCCACAATATATCCTTCATGCATCAACTTTTCAGTGATCATTTCAGTTTCTTTAGGTTCATTCTATGTTGTAAGCTACTGCATTTCATCTTGTAGATCACTGTTTCAGTTTTCAGCTTTGCCAATCCCGTATTACATTGCCTTCATGAAATTCATATTTTAGATCTTTTTAATTTCTAAGAACATTTCCTTGTTCTTGGATTATTCTTTTGAAATCTCTTCTCAGTTGTCCTTAAGAATCCCTGTTTCTTCATTTGATCGGCCTCAAGGATAGCCATATGCTTTTTCTACTTGATATGCCTCCCCTAAGCTGCCGACTTGTGTTAGATGAAGTGCCATGTTCAATGTAAGCAGGCTTGTTACCTCAGAAGCCTGACCGACTGAGCTCTGGATCTTCTGTCATTACTACAACAGCAAGATAAAGTAAATAGAGTGATTCGAGCTTTGCCAAGAAAGGAAATCTCCTCCAGAGCTACCAAGCCGCCATCTTTCCTGGCACGGCAACAGCTCCAATGGGCCTCCTCCTTCCAGTGAGCACCGGCACTAAAACAGAAGCCTCAGGAGTGACCCTCATTCCCTGCTCCCCATGTTGGTGTTCATGTAAATAGTCATGTGAACTCAGTATGGAGGGGTAAGAGAGGAAGCCGAAGCATTTGTTGTATTCATCAACCTCCAGGATTTAACCATGTTTGAGTATAAGTGATGAGCCACTGTAGATCATGTGTTTGCTTATCTGTTTTTAGTGTGGAATTTTTCATTTTTATGCATAATCGAGGAAGTATAATTTAAGCAGGTTTTATTTTGAAGCATAATTTTTAATTTTAAGCCAAATGGTTCTCTAAATCAACCATTCCTATAGATAGCTTGCCTGTTGGACTATAAGGCAATAATCAAACCACAGAATTTCCCTGGAAGCAGAATATTCTAAATGTAAGAAAAATATGGGGAGGGAAGAGACAACACATAGAAATTTCCCTGTTGAGTCCGAACCTGTGGACTGAGAAAGCAAAGTATCAAAGGCAACCTATGAAAACTTCTACGACACGGTTTTGACAATATTTGAATAGAGATGTTAGAACTAAAAATGAAACATGCACTGAAGATTCACTTTTTCTACAAGCAAAGCATGTAACTGATTATCTTACAATTTCTCTGAACATCACTCACTGAACGATCTGAGAGCAGAGCATATGTCATGACAGCTGATTTTTACCCCCTGGTGTTCCCTGTAGCCTTTAAGCCCAATGGATTCAAAATGTTGCTCATTAAACTGATTAAACTGCGCTGGTTTTATTAAAGCTCCCCAAGATGGGCTAACTATGACCTTTTTCATTGCTCACACAAAGTAATATATTCAAAAGTGCTTTATTGATAAGACAAATTTCTGCTACAAATTTTACTTTCAGGATACATCTGCAAAACTTTCCAGAAATCTGTAATTATTGATATTAGTGCATTTCCTTTGGATACACACTTGAGGCTTATTAATAGTCTGTTCCAAAGCTGGTGATAAACTCATTTTTATAATGCTATTAAGGATACATACACATACAATAAAACATTTAAGAACAAAACAGTGGTAAACACTAATTTCAGGAGGGTTGTTGCATCAGAGGAAAGTGGCAGGGGTGTGGTATCAAGCATAAACAAACTGATGTTAATGCAGGATTTCTCCCCCTTAGGACTGTTGATGTTTGGGGCAGGATAAGTCTCTGTCCTGGGGAATTGTCCGCTGTATTACAGGATGTTCAGCATCCCCGAACTCTACCCACGGGCTGCTATCACACTTCTCTTGCTAATTGTGACAACCAAAAATGCCTCCAGATATTGCTGCATGTTCCTGAGGGCAGGGAAAGAGAATTACCACTGATTGGGAAGTGCTGCTTTAATCAGAGGGGTAATGCTCTGGTTTGTAGTAAAGTGGAAGTTTCACAGGTGTCCATCTGTATATGGTGCTTCATAATTTACTTATAAGTTACATATATTCTCTTGAGTGTGCATAAAGTTATATCATAAAATTTCCTGAAGCTGCGGGAGTAGCAGGTGACTTTCTGGAAATAAACTTGGAGATAGATTCTGTTTGATCCTCATCATGATGATTCATGGAGAGTGTGGAACTTTCACTTTTCAACCATGATGTACTAGCATATTTCCTCTTGTGTCATTATGATGAGTATTTTGACAGGATGTTTATTTTAGTTTGAAACATTTAATCATGCAATTTGGGCAACTGGCTTTTGCTAAAAATTACGTGGCTTTTAGGCCAGAACTGAATATTTCTGTCAAATATTAAAAATACACATGTAAAGGGTGCAAGACTTCTAGAGTTATGCACGCACAAAATAAAGTACAATCTTATCTGATTAATACCATAGGAATAAGTTAGTAGGGAAACAGAACCCTTCTAAAACTAGCTTAAATAACAAGGAATTTATTCTAAGGATTGAGAGGAGCTCAGGGTAAAAAGTGATGCTGGGTCCAGGGCATGGGACTGCCAGGTGCTGTCCTCTCCCACCTACTCATTTTCATTTCCCTCTCTAGGGGGAATGTTGTCTTTTCAATTTTTCTCCTTCCATATCTCTGACTCTCTCCCTGAAGCTTGCCTTCTACTCTTCATTCATATGGACTTGGACAGTCATGGCAACTTCCATTTGAGTCTCCAGCACAGCTTCTTTTAATTAACTTTCTGACTCAAGATTGAGGAAATCGTATTGGCTCAGCATAGGTCAGGTGTCTACACTTGGTCTAATTAGCTGTGGCCAAATAGAGACTAAACAGGCTCACATGGTACCTTGACCATCTTATTCTGCATCCCGTGGATGCATCTGGCACTCTAAGAAGAGGGTATTGGCTGGAAAGGAATGATGCACATCTCAACTACATCTAACATCAACTAACAAAAGTATCCTGTGAAGATTTTCTTCCCCTTCCATGAGATAGACGAAAAGAGAGCAAACTGCTAGGTATATGGGAATACATCTGGATTATATAAATCTAAGCCTAGGCAGAATTTAACTCTTCTTATATACAGTAGAATTAGAAATTAAATTCATCAACCAGATGCCCTCTAAAGTTGCTCATTTTCCCCTAGAGTTATCTTCCTTATGTGTAAGCGTATGTGAACATTCCAAGGCTAAACCTCTCCAGAAGCCCTAGCATTCTATTTTAAGAACACTAATTGTATGTTAATCTAGAGAGAGCAACCCACCCCTGGAGCTTCCAAATAGAACTGATAAATAATTTTTTAGCAATTTTAGATTGGAATGAGTATTCTGAGATGATGAATTAACTACTGTTCAACAAATGTCTAATATTATTTGTGAAACTATATTTTTTAGAGAGGGAGAGAGCAAGAGCATGCGAGTGGTGGGTTGGCAAGTGGGGCAGAGGAAAGGGAGAGAGAGACTCTCAAGCAGGCTCCATGCCCAGTGCAGAGCCCGACATGGGGCTTGATCTTACGACCCTGAGATCATGACCTGAGCCAAAATGAAGAGTCAGTCACTTAACCATTGACTGAGCCACCCAACACCCCTTTGTGAAACTATTTCCCACCAAAATTTGAGTATACAGATTTTTAAGTTGATGATAATGAAGCAGAGTTACAAACATAGTCCTGTCCTCAAAATCATGTAATAGGCACAATTGGAAGGATGGTCCCCAGGGGTCTGCAATGTAGGAAGGTAGCAGTGACTTTGAGGTTCACTCACGTATTGTCATCCACAGCTACATCACACATAAAGAACGGTGAGGTACTCTGAAATTTGACGATAAAGCAAATTAGGGTCTCTGAAAAAGAACAATGCTATAGGTGAGATCGTTATCCATTCCACTAAGTGGGATATGGGATAGACCTATGATAAGCAAATTTAATGCTGTCCAGTCTTCTTAGAGGAAGACTTTTGAGAATACACCCATTTTTAAATGTATGTTTATGCAGTCAACTTGATTCTCCAAAGTAATAACATTAATTTCCAATTCATTGTGATATTATACTTTTTACTCTAAATAATTTTTAATTAATACATTTTTAGCCACTCTTTTCATTTTCTCTAATAATAAATTTCAGTGGCATATTTTCTTCATTGAAATTATGCACAACATAAAGCACAATATTATCTGGCTAATACCATAAGAATAACAAATTTGGTAAAATTGTAAAGAAGCAAACCTCCCTAAAAGTAGGAGTATTCTCTTAAATTTCAACAGAGCATCCCTGTTAAAGCTTACAGCAGTTGTAATTAGCGGTTTGGGATTTCTTGGTTTTTTAATGTTCTGCTTTCCATGAAGGATATAAAACATGGGGGTTATCTATGCCACATTATCTTGATTAGTGCAACCAGTTAGGACCTGGCCAACCACCACCATGGTAGAATTTTGGTAGGTTTTTTATTTTTTTTTTTAATTTATTTTATTTTTTTTAATTTTTTTAAATTTATTTGACAGAGAGAGACACAGTGAGAGAGGGAACACAAGCAGGGGGAGAGAGAGGGAGTACGCTTCCCGCAGAGCAGGGAGCCCAATGCGGGGTTCGATCCCAGGACCCTGGGATCATGACCTGAGCCGAAGGCAGATGCTTAACAACTGAGCCACCCAGGCACCCCCTTGGTAGGTTTTTTAAAGAATTAATTGGACCTCTTAGATATCATGAAAGTATTTTATAAGCAACTATAAAAACAAGTACATATTCTTGATTCATCATTTTGGGCATCAAGAAACACTATTTGGAATTGCTAATAGCTCCTCTTAACCATCAGTTAAACAAATAGATGATGGGACTGAAATGGGAAGGTACCCAGAGATTCAGACCCCACACCAACCACTGCCACCAGCCAGTGGCCCTGGTGGGCCATGGTTCCTATGATAGCATATCTTTGGCATCCTGGGGCCTCTGCACAGTGGGTCATGGGCTACAAACAGGCTGAAGGAATAGTGTGCCCTGTTAAAAATCAAATCTAGGAAAGCAAAAATTGGTTAATCAAACTTATTACATTTTCAATGCTGTTGAAAAAGATGTATTTATTTGAGCCAGGCCAGCTTTTAAAGATATTTTGTGATCTTGTAAGTCTGTAATATTGAAAGGGCAGCTTCCTAAAAATGTATGTGACCATCTTTGCCAATTATTCTAGCAAAAGGGCACTGGGTGGTTGAGTTGGTTGAGTGTCAGACTCTTGGTTTCAGCTCAGGTCATGATTTCACGGATTGTGGGCCCCACATTTGGCTCTGTGCTCAGAGAGGAGTCTGCTTGACTGCTTGACAATTCTATCCTTCTGCCCCTTCCCCCGCTTGAGCACTCACTCTCTCTCCGTATCTCAAATAAATAAATCTTTAAAATTAGAATTAAATTAAATTTAATCTGTAGAATTAGAATTCCCTAGCATAGCACTAGGGAATAAACTCAAATTTAGTTTGTGCACATAATACTGCTACTGCACAAGTGGTACATTAAAAACTTCAGTGGTTAAATATATTTTTTAATCAGGAAACACTGGATTTTAAGCATATCTCTCTAATACGTATAAAAAGTAGGATGGGAGGAGGAGCAAGATGGCGGAGGAGTAGGAGACCTGGATTTCGTCTGGTCCCAGGAATTCAGCTGGATAGGGATCAAACCATTCTGAACACCTACGAACTCAACAGGAGATCGAAGACAAGAATAGCAGCAACTATCTGAACAGAAAAGTGACCACTTTCTGGAAGGTAGGACGTGCGGAAAAGTGAATCCGAGGCGATATTCGGGAGGATAGACGGCGGGGGAGGGGGCCTCTGCCGGCCGCTTCTGGCAAGTGCTAGAGCCGCGGAGCACAAAATCGGACCTTTTGGAAGTCGGTTCCGCAGAGGGACGTCACTCCAGTGGCTAAGCGGGGGGTGGAAACCTCGCGGGACGGTGTGGACTCAGGACCCTTGGGGTCACAGAAAGACCAGGGTGCCTGAGTGTGGCAGAGCTCCCAGGTATTGGAGCGGGGAAGCCGGCTGCAGAGACGGAGCCGAGGCGCGGGCTCTCAGCTCAGGGTTGCCATAAACCGTCATCCGCGGCACAGTCGGGCCACTGCTCCTCCAGCAGGGACCCAACAAGCAGCAGATCTGGGGAAAATCTCTTTCCTCTCCCGGGAGGAGCGGCGCGGGAGCGCACCGCAGGGATCTGCTGGGTTTGGAGACTCCACACGGGGTCGGGTGCCAGAGACAGAAACGCTCGGTCACAGGCCGGGTGAGCACAGAGTGCGGCTGGAGACCGGGGAGACGGGAGTGACTGCTTTTCTCTGGGGGCGCACTGAGGAGTGGGGCCCGAAGATCTCGGCTCCACCAGGGCGGAGATTGGGAGGCCACCATTTTCACCCTGGTCCTCCAAAGCTGTGCCGAGAGCTTGCAGGGAAAAAAAGCTCCCGAGAGCAAACCCGAGCAGATTACTTAGCCCGGACCAGATAAGGGCAGGCAATTCCACCTCCGGCAAAGACATTTGGGAACCACGGCAACAGGCCCCTCCCCCAGAAGATCAGCAAGAACAGCCAGCCAAGACCAAGTTTACCGATCAATGGGAACGGCCAAACTCCAGTGCTAGGGGAATACTGCACATGAATTCATGGAATTTTTCCCTGATTCGTTAGTCTTTCAAAGTTAATGTTTTAAATTTTCTTTTTTTTTTTCTTTTTCCATTTTTTTTTTTTTTGGAAATTTTCTTTTTCCCTTTTTCAACCAACATCTTATCAATCCCTTTATTAAAATTCTTTTTTAGGGGCACCTGGGTGGCTCAGTCATTAAGCGTATGACTTAGGCTCAGGTCATGATCTCAGGGTCCTGGGATCCCGCCCCACATCGGGCTCCCTGCTCAGCGGGAAGCCTGCTTCTCCCTCTCCCACTCCCTCTGCTTGTGTTCCCTCTCTTGTCGTGTCTCTCTCTGTCAAATAAATAAATAAAAATCTTAAAAGACTCTCTTAAAAAAAATAAAAAACGTTTTTATTTTTCATTTTTAGAGTCATATTTTATCCCTTCCTAGTAGTTAACCTTATTTTTAGTATACATATAAGTTGTTCTCTCTTTAAAATTTTGGGATACAGTTTAATCTAACAGACCAAAATATACCCTAAATCTATACTGTATGGCTTTGTTCTAGTCTCCTACCTGATCACATTCTCCCCTTTTTTTTCTTAATTTCTTTTTTCAACCACCTTCTTATCAATTCCTTTTATAAAATCTTTTATAACTTTCATCTTTATAATCATATTCCATCCCTTCATCATATTTACCCTTATTTTTGTACATATATAACTATTTCCTTTTTTAAAATTTTGGGAGGTAGTTTCTTCTAACAGACAAAAATACACCCAAAACCTAGTGTGTGGCACTGATCTAGTCACCAGCCTGATCATATTTGATTATATTCTTTTTTTAAAAATCTTTTTCTTTCTTCTTTCTTTCCCTTTCTTTTCCCCTGGTTTCAGGCAGGTCTCCTCTGATTTGTTTAGTGTATATTTTTCTGAGGTCGTTTGTTACCCTGTTAGCACTTTGTTCTCTCATTCATCTATTCTCCTCTGGACAAAATGACAACACGGAAAAAAACCTCAAAAAAAAAAAAAAAAAAGAACAAGAGGCAGTACTGACTGCCAGGGACCTAATCAATACGGACATTAGTAAGATGTTGGAACTAGAGTTCAAAATGACGATTATAAAGGTACTAGCTGGGCTTGAAAAAAGCATGGAAGATACTAGAGAAACGCTTTCTTGAGAAATAACTAAAATCTAACCAAGTCGAAATCAAAAAGGCTATTAATGAGGTGCAATAAAAAATGGAGGCTCTAACTGTTAGGATAAATGAGGCAGAAGAGAGAATTAGTGATATAGAAAACCAAATGATGGAGAATAAAAAAGCTGAGAAGAAGACTGATAAACAACTACTGGATCACGATGGTAGAATTCGAGAGATAAGTGATACCATAAGAAGAAACAACATTAGAATAATTGGGATCCCAGAAGAAGAAGAAGGAGAGAGAGGGGCAGAAGGTATACTGGAGCAAATTATAGCAGAGAACTTCCCTAATTTGGGGAAGGAAACAGGCATCAAAATCCAAGAGGCACACAGAAACCCCCTCAAAATCAATAAAAAATAGATCAACACCCCGACATCTAATACTAAAACTTTTGAATCTCAGAGACAAAGAGTAAATCCTGAAAGCAGCTCCGGACAAGAGGTCTGTAACCTACAATGGTAGAAACATTAGATTGGCCACAGACCTATCCACAGACACCTGGCAGGCCAGGAAGGACTGGCGTGATATATTCAGAGCACTAAGTGAGAAAAATATGCAGCAAGAATACTATATCCAGCTAGGCTGTCATTGAAAATAGAAGGAGAGATAAAAAGCTTCCAGGACAAACCAAAACTAAAGGAATTTGCAAACACGAAACCAGTCCTATAAGAAATATTGAAAGGGGTCCTCTAAGCAAAGAGAGAGCCCAAAAGTAACATAGACCAGAGAGGAGCAGAGACAATATACAGTAACAATCACCTTACAGGCAATACAATGGCACAAAGTTCATATCTTTCAGTAGTTATCCTGAATGTAAATGGGGTAAATGCCCAATCAAAAGACACAGGCTATCAGATTGGATAAAAAAACAAGACCCGTCGATATGCTGTCTGCAAGAGACTCATTTTAGAGGCAAAGACATCTCCAGATTGAAAGTGAGGGGGTGGAAAACAATTTACCATGCTAATGGACACCAGAAGAAAGCTGGGGTGCAAACCTTATATCAGACAAATTAGATTTTAAACCAAAGACTATAATAAGAGATGAGGAAGGACACTATATCCTACTTAAAGGGTATATCCAACAACAAGATCTAACAATTGTAAATATGCCCCTAACATGGGAGCAGCCAATTATATAAGCCAATTAATAACAAAATCAAAGAAACACATTGACAACAATACAATAATAGTAGGGGACTTTAACATCCCCCTCACTAAAATGACAGATCATCTAAGCAAAAGATCAACAAGGAAATAAAGACTTTAAATGACACACTGGACCAAATGGACTTCACAGACATATTCAGAACATTCCATCCCAAAGCAACAGAATACACATTCTTCTCTAGTGCCCATAGGACATTCTCCAGAAGAGATCACATCCTACGTCACAAATCAGGTCTCAACCGGTACCAAAAATGTGGGATCATTCCCTGCATATTTTCGGACCACAATGCTTTGAAACTAGAACTCAGTCATGAGAGGAAATTCAGAAAGAACTCAAATATGTGGAGGTTAAAGAGCATCCTACTTAATGAATGGGTCAACCAGGAAATTAAAGAAAAATTTAAAAAATTCATGGAAACCAATGAAAATGAAACACAATTGTTCAAAATCTTTGGGATACAGCAAAGGCAGTCCTAAGAGGAAAGTCTATAGCAATACAAGGCTTTCTCAAGAAACAAGAAAGGTCTCAAATACACAACCTAACCCTCCACCTAAAGGAGCTGGAGAAAGAACAGCAAATAAAGCCTAAACCCAGCAGGAGAAGAGAAATAATAAAGATCAGAGCAGAAATCAATGAAATAGAAACCAAAAGAACAGTAGAACAGATCAACGAACCTAGGAGCTTGTTCTTTGAAAGAATTAACAAGATTGATAAACCCCTGGCCAGACTTATCAAAAAGAAAAGAGAAAGGACCCAAATAAATAAATCATGAATGAAAGAGGAGAGATCACAACCAACACCAAAGAAATACAAACAATTATAAGAACATATTATGAACAACTATATGCCAACAAATTAGATAATCTGGAAGAAATGGATGCATTCCTAGAGATGCATCAACTACCAAAACTGAACCAAGAAGAAATAGAAAACCCGAACAGACCTATAACCACTAAGGAAGTTGAAGCAGTCATCAAAAATCTCCCAACAAACAAAAGCCCAGGGCCAGATGGCTTCCCAAGGGAATTCTACCAAACATTTAAAGAATTAATACCTATTCTCCTGAAACTGTTCCAAAAAATGGAAATGGAAGGAAAACTTCCAAACTCATTTTATGAGGCCAGCATTACCTTGATCCCAAAATCAGACAAAGACCCCATGAAAAAGGAGAATTACAGACCAATATCCCTGATGAACATGGATACAAAAATTCTCACCAAAATACTAGCCAATAGGATCCAACAATACATCAAAAGGATTATTCACCACAACCAAATGGGATTTACCCCTGGGCTGCAAGGTTGGTTCAACATCCGCAAATCAATCAATGTGATATGATAGATTAATAAAAGAAAGAATAAGAACCATATGATCCTCTCAATAGATGCAGAAAAAGCATTTGACAAAGTACAGCTTCCTTTATTCATCAAAATTCTTCAGAGTGTAGGGATAGAGTTTACATACCTCAATATCATAAAAGCCATCTATGAAAAACCCACAGCGAATATCCTTCTCAATGGGGAAAAACTGAGAGCTTTCCCCCTAAGGTCAGGACCACAGCAGGGATGTCCACTATCACCACTGCTATTCAACATAGTATTAGAAGTCCTAGCCACAGCAATCAGACAACAAAAAGAAATCAAAGGCATCCAAATTGGCAAAGAAGAAGTCAAACTCACTCTTTGCAGATGATACGATATTTTATATGGAAAACCCCAAAGACTCCACCCCAAAACTGCTAGAACTCATACAGGAATTCAGTAAAGTGGCAGGATATAAAATCAGTGCACAGAAATCAGTGGCATTCCTATACACTGAGAACAAGACAGAAGAAAGAGAAATTAAGGAGTCGATCCCATTTACAATTGCATCCAAAACCATAAGATACCTAGGAATAAATCTAACCAAAGAGGCAAAGAATCTATACTCAGAAAACTATAAACTACTCATGAAAGAAATTGAGGAAGACACAAAGAAATGGAAAAACGTTTCATGCTCATGGATTGGAAGAACAAATATTGTGAAATGTCAATGCTACCTAGAGCAATCCACACATTCAATGCAATCCCTATCAAAATACCATCAACTTTTTTTCAAAGAAATGGAACAAATAATCCTAAAATTTGTATGGAACCAGAAAAGACCCCGAATAGACAGAGAAATGTTGAAAAAGAAAAGCAAAGCTGGTGGCATCACAATTCCAGACTTCAAACTCTATTACAAGGCTGTAATCATTGAGACAGTATGGTACTGGCACAAAAACAGACACATAGATCAGTGGAACAGAATAGAGAGCCCAGAAATGGACCCTGAACTCTATAAAACTAATCTTTGACAAAGCCGGAAAGAATGTCCAATGGAAAAAAGACAGTCTCTTCAACAAATGGTGTTGGGAAAATTGGACAGCCACATTCAGAAGAATGAAACTGGACCATTTCCTTACACCACACACAAAAATAGACTCTAAATGGGTGAAAGACCTAAATGTGAGACAGGAGTCCATTAAATCCTAAAGGAGAACACAGGCAGCAACCTCTTCGACCTCAGCTGCAGCAACTTCTTCCTAGAAACATCGCCAAAGGCAAGGGAAGCAAGGGCAAAAATGAACGATTGGGACTTCATCAAGATAAAAAACTTTTGCATAGCAAAAGAAACAGTCCACAAAACCAAAAGACAACTGACAGAATGGGAGAAAATATTTGCAAATGACATATCAGATAAAGGGCTAGTATCCAAAATCGATAAAGAACTTATCAAACTCAACACCCAAAGAACAAATGATCCAATCAAGAAATGGGCAGAATACACGAACAGACATTTTTCCAAAGAAGACATCCAAATGGCCAACAGACACATGAAAAAGTGTTCAACATCGCTCAGCATGAGGGAAATCCACATCAAAACCTCGATGAGATACCACCTCACACCAGTCAGAATGGCTAAAATTAACAAGTCAGGAAACGACAGATGTTGGCGAGGATGCGGAGAAAGGGGAACCCTCCTGCATTTGGCGGGAATGCAAGCTGATGCAGCCACTCTAGAAAACAGTATGGAGGTTCCTCAAAAAGTTGAAAATAGAGCTACCATGTGACCCAGGAATTGCACTACTGGGTATTTACCTTCGGATCACTAACATTTGTATCTTTGATCCGAAGGGGTATGTGCCCCCAATGTTTATAGCAGCAATGTTTACAATAGCCAAACTATGGAACTATGGAAAGAGCCAAGCTGTCCATCAACAGATGAATAGATAAAGAAGAAGTGATACACACACACACACACACACACAATGGAATATTATGCAGCCATCAAAAAAACCAAAATCTTGCCATTTGCAATGACATAGATGGAACTAGAGGGTATTATGCTAAGTGAAATAAGTCAATCAGAGAAAGACATGTATCATAGGACCTCACTGATATGAGGAATTCTTAATCTCAGGAAACAAACTGAGTGTTGCTGGAGTGGTGTCGGGTGGGAGGGATGGGGTGGCTGGGTGATAGACACTGGGGAGGGTATGTGCTATGGTGAGCGCTGTGAATTGTGTAAGGCTGTTGAATCACAGACCTGTACCTCTGAAACAAATAATACATTATATGTTAAAAAAAAAAAGAAGGTAGTAGGAAGGGAAAAATGAAGGGGGAGAAATCGGAGGGGGAGACGAACCATGAGAGACTATGGACTCTGAGAAACAAACAGGGTTCTAGACGGGAGGGTGGTGGGGGGATGGGTTAGCCCAGTTGTTGGTATTATGGAGGGCACGTACTTAATGGAGCACTGGGTGTTATATGCAAGTAATGAATCATGGAACACTACAGCAGAAAGTAATGATGTAATGTATGGTGAGTAACATAACATAATAAAATAAAATTTTTAAAAAAAGACAGTAGGATGAGCATAATCTGTGTAACCAGTGAACAAAGATATTTTTAAGGGCATGTAAAATAAATTATTTTAGGCTAACCATTGAATAATATGCATGTAATAAAGAGGGACATATTGGCTATGACTATATATCTGTTAGGTATAAATTAAGATAGAAGCATCTTCGGAGATAGATGGAGGATAGATTGATAGAAAAACAGGTCATTCTTAAAGGGAAAGTGGGGCTATTCCACAAACCATATGCAGGCAAACATTTTTCCAGCTTTATCATCAAATATTTTCAGTTGATTGATGACACCACATCCAGTAGTTTGTATGTTGAAATGGGGAAAATACAACATCCCCTGTGGGATTGCTGTAGCACAGCCTTGTTGATGCTGGGCACACATGGTGTTGAGTAAAGGGTTGTTACTGTTACTACATGTTGCTTAATCTCTGCACACAGCTCAGCAGGCCTTCCCACAGGTGGCCCTGGCCCCAGGCAGAACTGTGAAGCCGTTCTTGTGTTTTGTGCCTTTGGCCCTCTCTTGGAGTCCCCTGATAGAGCAATGGGGACTCCCCCTCCTGACCTTTCAGATACTCAGTGTTCCCTTAACGTCTGAACAATTCCAGTCTTTTTTTTTTTTAAAGAGAGGGTGAGTGGGGGTAGATGCAGAGGGAGAGGGAGAGAGAGAGAATCCTAAGCAGGATCCATGCCCAACGGGGAACCCAATTCCCAATGCGGAGCTCAATCTCACGGTCCTGGGATCATGACCAGAGCCAAACCCAAGAGTCGGTCACTTAACTGACTGAGGCACCCAGATGCCCCAACATTCCCAGTCGTTTTAAATATTACACTTTAGGGGCACCTGGGTGGCTCAGTCGGTTAAGTGTCTGCCTTTGGCTCAGGTCATGATCCTGGGTCCTAGGATCAAGCCCTGCGATGGGCTTCCTGCTCAGTGGGCAGCTTGCTTCTCCCTCTCCTCCCCGCTTGTGCTCTCTCTCTCTCTCTCTATCTATCTCTTTTGTTATCTCTGTGTCTCTCTCAAATAGATACTTAAAATCTTTAAACATTACACTCTATTTGTGTGCCTGAACTTGACTCAGCCACTTTAGGTCTTGTGTTCCTGATTTCACATAACACAGTAGGTGGTATATATTGATAGTCAGTAAAGGTACGTTGAAGGAAAGCTTCTGTTCCTTTATAGAATCATTGTACGCATCAATAAGTAATTGTAGAGGCTCTGGCTAGAGCATTACACAAGTCCCACAGTCCCTGAAATCACACTTTTTAGGCTAAACTGCCAACTACATTGGTGCACTACTCTTAGGGCAGTGGCTATGCAGTGTGGCATGGAGAGGTCAGAAGGGACGGTCCCCATGGGCCCCTCAGATTGGCTCAGTGTTCCCTCTAGGGGACCAGTGGGCTGGGGCTGCAGCAGACCCGAATGAGAACAGATAGGGATCTAAGAACTAAAACACAGTCCAATGACAAGTAGCAACTGGTCGTGCGTCAAGTTTCAGACAGTGTCCCAGGCCAGGAGGTGAGAGCCAGCCACTGTCGCAGAGGCATAAAGTTGTTTCTAGTCAGAATGTGAAGGCAGGTGAAGGCTTACCCTGAGACACCTGTTGTAAGTAGCATCTAAGGCACACACCGAGGTCACCTTCATTCTCTTCCTTCTAGAGATGAGAAGATGCATCCTTCAGTGCTGCTCAGCCTGGTGGACTGAAGGGCACAGCCAGTGAACGTGGCCTCCAGCTCTCTTGTGGATTGAATTGTGTCCCCCAAAAAAGACGTGCTGAAGGCCTAACCCCTAGAACCTCAGAATGTGACCTTATTTGGAAACAGGGCTTTTGGAGATATAATTAGTTAAGATGAGGGCACACGGGAGTGAGGTGGGCCCTTAATCCAACAGGACTAGTGTCCTTGTAAGCACAGGAGAAAACAGAGATGGGGGGAAGTCTTCATGGGACAACAGGGTTGGCAGGTGGCAACCAGGGGACAGCAGAGATTGACCAGAAGCTGTGGAGAGACAGGAGGGAGTCTCCCCTGCAGGTTTCGGGGCAAGTATGACCCTGCCAACACCACGATTCTGGACTTCCAACCTCTGCAACTGAGAGACAATCGGCTTCTCTTGTTTTAAGCCATTCAGTTTGTGATACTTTGTTAGAGCAGCCATGGGAAACTGATCCCCCACATGCTGCTCTCCATCCACTCAGGAGCGCTGGTAGCTGTGTCTTTGGGTGCCCGGGGGGTACCACAGCATCTGTGCAGCGGTGGGTCTCTCCATAATTGCCATGGCAACCACCCGCTGTGGACATTCAGACCCTGCTCTCCCCAGCTTCTCCTCCTCTGGGGCCTGTAACCATTCCTTGGATGAGACTATGCCCGCATGGCTGGAGGCTGAGGCCGTCTGCCCGCCTGCTTGCTTCCCCTCCGTCCCACTCCCACCCCATAGCCTCTGTCACCAGCCCCCTGCTGCGGGGCCAGGTGCATGCTTTACCTTCCTTTTCCCGAGAGTAACAGGTTAAGCTCATAGTATACATCACCCTTCCTTTCTGGTATTCTGGATATATCTTTATGCATATGATGTCACATCTTCCTCTGCTAATGAAGATTCTGATGATGAAGTAAGCCACCAGAATACATCTGCTTCATTAATATTCAATATCTGAAAACAAAGTAGCTTGCTTCATTAAAAATATGCATAGAGGTCTGTTCTTTTAAAAAAGTGGAAATTAAGGGGCACCTGGGTGGCTCAGTTGGTGAAGTGTCTGACTCTTGATTTTGGCTCAGGTTGTGGTCCCAGGGTCGTGAGATCAAGCCCCACATTGGGTTCCATGCTGCGCATGAAGCCTGCTTAAGATTCTCTCCCTCTCCCGCTTCCTCTGCCCCTTCCCACCACTTCTCTGCCTCTCTTAAAAAAAAAAAAATTCATTTAAATTGGATTGCATTTATTTACATTGGATTGCATTCAGGCTTCCAGTTACGGAATGACTAAGTCATAGGAATAAAAGGCGCAGCATAGGGAATAGTCAGTGGTGCTGGAACAGCGCTGCATGGTGGTGGCTGGTGGGGAGCAGAGCATCATGCATAGATTTGTTGAGTCACGTGGTTGTACACCTGAAACTGACATTGTGTCAACTACGTTCAAATAAAAAAACAACAAATAAATAGATTTAATTGCATTCAGTGGACTATATGCTCTTTTTGAGAAGTTGTAAATGCATAGTCCTGAGGCAGCAACAGGTAACAGCATGACAGTTGATTTTTGTAAGGCTTGAATGATCATTGCTTAAATTAAGAACCATTAAGAACCTTTCTTAAATTAAGAAAGGCCAGGAGGAGGCCAAGTCCAAATTAAGTCACAAAGAGGGAAAATGAAGAAGAAAAAGCAACTGCAGGGTCAAGAGTGAAAATAACGTATAGAAAAGTGTAAGAAAGCCCATTTCTTGCTGAGGAGAGCTGTATTACTAAACAGGACGATCCTTTTATTGATTGCAAATTTGTTTGAAAATTACTCCAAAACTAAAAGAGCTTGGTGCACAAATCTCACCATCTGGGTGGTAAATGATGAAGCTGTGATTTGAATCACATCTGACTGGGGAGGCCATGTTCTTGCCTCTTGTGCACAGGTGTCCCTGTAATTCTTGTTCTCATTTTCCTTTTGTTTTCTTTTGAGAACAAAGTAACTCCTCGAGGGCCTTCTGTGCACCAAACTAATATAAATATTTGGCCGCCCTGAATGCCAGTTGCCATCATTGCAAATCATGAGTATTGTTGCTGGTAGATGTCTGGTTGCAAGTTCAAGGCCTTGACACTGAGGCTGACCAGGATCTCCTTGAACTCCCCAGGAGCAGAGGTGACCTACATGAACATGACTGCCTACAACAAGGGCCGGCTGCAGTCCTCCTTCTGGATCGTGGACAAGCAGCATGTCTACATCGGCAGTGCTGGCTTGGACTGGCAATCCCTGGGACAGGTAATCTTTCCACGTTACATAAACTCCGAGTTACGTCGGCATCAAAGCTCCCAGCTCCATTAAGCATGTGGGCCTCTCTGCCGTGGTTGTGGGAAATAAAACCTGCAGCATTATTTTTACTTGTGTAGTTTTAATAGGCTCATCTCCATTTAATATAACATGAGAGCCCTTTCGTTGACAGAATCATCTTCCCCCAAACACTGCCATAGTTGCGGTCCTCTTGTAAGTCAGATGCTACCCCCAGATTCTGTAGAGCAGGTTGGTGTGTAGTTTATATTATCCAAACCTAACTGTTCAGCGTGAGATCACATAATCTATGAGACAGAGGAAAACATAAATCCAGCGTAGATCGTATGTTTTAGAAGAGTAATCATTTGTGTTATTCCTTGAATAAATCTTCACATGACGCTGTTGCCTCCTCCTTGCAAATAATTCACTTCAGATACCTTGAAGATGCACTTGAACCATCTGTAATCTTCAGGTATTTATTTGTGTCAGGGTGATCCATAGAGGATGCCAAATCACCTTCCCACTAGTCAACTGGTGGCTGGAAGTTCTCGATCCTTGGATGCATAGGAGGACAGGCAGGTCAACCACACATGCTACATGGCGCATACACACTTTTGGCTGAACTCCTGAAAGCATGGATGTGTAGACAAACGCAAGGGCTATAACTTGTAAAGAAAGACACCACTACTTAAAATAAATCTGAGAGAGAGTAACATGATATTTGTACTGTCGGCTTCCAACTGATTCACCATTTGCCTCCCAATTTCCACTATTGTCCTATTTTTCTTTTTAAAATGCCACCTTCCGGGGCACCTGAGTGGCTCAGCCGGTTAGGCGCCTGCCTTCGGCTCAGGTCATGATCCTGAAGTCCCCAGATCGAGCCCCACATCGGGCTCCCCGCTCAGCGGGGATTCTGCTTCTCCCTCTACCCCTCACCCCGCTCCCTTGTGCTCTCTCTCTCTCAAATAAATAAATAAAATCTTAAAATGCCACCTTCCATGCATGCAAATTCTGTTCTTCCACTTTTCTGTTATGGCTGTAAACGAAATAGACAATGGGCAAACTACATACTAAAATAAAAATTTAAAACTTCCCTCTCCAGGAAACAGACAATGTAGAGCCAAAGTACAACTGATCTAAGGTGGTTTTTCCTAGTTTTATATTTAAAGGATAGTCAGGGTCATCCAGGCCCGAAGCCCAAACAACTGTTGTTTCTAAGAAGACAGTCTCACCCTAGGAAGAAGGGACACTGAAGAAAGTTTTCTGATCAGTTTTGGGAGAAGTCACCATCCAAGGTTGACAAAACATACTTTATTTTATATTTGCTCAGGATTTTTCTACTGATATAAAAATGATTCCGAGCAAAATAATAGTGTTGATTAACAATTGTGACAATAATAACTAGCGAATATTGCACACCAGGTGCTGTTCTAGGCCATTTAAGTGGATTATTTAATTTAAGCCTCACAGTGATCCTGTGATGGACAAAGTATTCTTGTCTGTTTCAAAGATGAGTAGACCTGCGCCCGGAATTGAATTTCAGTATTAAATTTTTTAAGCCAATTCGTTTCAGTAATAATTCTGATAGGAAAAATACGAATTTTGATTTAGTATATCTCGTGTCCGATGACCCTTCAAACATGGATAGAAGAAATATGGATTAGGGACACCTGGATGGCTCAGTTGGTTAAGGGTTCCACTCTTGATATTGGCTCAGGTCATGATCTCAGGGTCATGAGATCCAGCCCTGCGTCAGGCTCGATGCTGAGGGTGGAACCTGCTTGGGATTCTCCCTCCCTCTGTCCCTACCCCTTACCTCCTATGTATGTGTGCACACACTCTCTGTCTCTAAAAATATATTAATTTATTAATTAATTAATTAAAATAAAAAGTATGGATTATAGCAACATTGGCTTACCTCAGAAACAAGAGGCAAGGCAAAGACAGTATTATAGTCTAACTTACAGAAATATCTGAGTTCATCTTTTGCTAATCAGTAAGCATCTTTTGCCCAGAAATTTTCTGCTGAGCCTTTTATAATAAATAGACAAAACTGGTTTTGTAACAATATTGATTACACGTAATTCTAAGTGGTTTTTAACTTAAGAATCATTTGCTTTTTTTTTTTTTTTTAAGAGAACGCACTTCCCCACCACCAAATTGTATTTCCTTTGTCATTAACTGATATTAACTGATAGGGTTTAAAGTTCTGTGAACTCCATTTGAATGGGGTTTGAATTATTGAGGTTTAATGATGTTTTTCTCCAAATTTTTGAGCAAATTATTTCTATAATTTCCTTAGGCAGATGGACATAAAATATTCATGTGTTGGCTTCCCTGCTTGAGGCTTACTCCTTTGTCTCTGATTTTTGCTGTTTGTTTTGTAGGAAAGTAGGTTGATCTTTTAAATGTTCACTTTTTACCTGTCGTCGTTTAGACTTGGATCCTCATTGTGAACTGTGACATTTTCCCCGCTTTAAATATGGTAAACGCAGATGAAGGAGGGGCTGCAAGTTACTTCCTGTGGGTCAAGAGAAGAACGAAACCAACTCAGATCTCTGCTTGCTTGCACATTCTGAAGTGGTAGCTAGCTTCCCTTCACCTACACAGAAGGCCAGAGTTGCCCACGAGTCAGAGGGCAAAGTGGGGAAGTGCCAGGACCCAGCTCTCTGTTTCACAGCTAGTCAAAAGCCTTTGCCAAGGATCAACCAGCTCTTTGCAATTCATTTAACGTCCTTCTCAGCAAGGAGAATTACCACCTCTCCATCATGCCATTGTGTCCGCTGGGCCTTCAGATCTGGCCCTCTGACCTCGTCCCATGGCTAGTTTGTTCTCAGCTCATAAGCCATGTAATGAGAGGGAGAATAAACAGTGGATTCCTGAGATTTCTCTCCTTCAAAAGACCAGCCCAGGGGCACCTGGGTGGCTCAGTTGGTTGGGTGACTGCCTTCGGCTCAGGTCATGGTCCTGGAGTCCCCGGGATCGAGTCCCACATCAAGCTCCCTGCTCGGCGGGGAGTCTGCTTCTCCCTCTGACCCTCTTCCCTCTCGTGCTTTCTATCTCTCATTCTCTCTCTCTCTGAAATAAATAAATAAAATTTATAAATAAATAAATAAATAAATAAATAAATAAATAAATAAATAAAAATTAAAAAAAGACCAGCCCAGATATAGCAGCAAAGTTTACTTTTGAAAATGTAAACTGATACCATGATGATTCTTAAGTATGGAGTAAATGTAATGCAGGATTAAAAAATAAATGATTTTGTGATCTATCATAAATTAAGAGGGGAAGCCATGAAAAAGTGCTCAGCACTCTGTTAAATAACAGAAATTCAACCAAGTACGTTCAAAGATCAAATTGACTTTATTCAACAATTCATTAGTCGGGCAGCATCCCACCTAACAATAGAAAGGAGGTCTGCCAGGCTGTAGAAAAGAAGAGGTTTTTAAAGGTGGAAAGGGGGCAGAAAAGGTAATTATGGGCAAAGAATGAATTGTTGTAGGCAAGGTCACCTTCCTAAGGGAAATAGGAGAGATCTATCTGGTGGATTATTTCACTGAGTGCAGACCAGGTAATTCCTTGGTTAAACGTTACATTCCAGGGTGGTTGAAACTGCAATAAGTCTTAGTTTGCTAACATGGGTTTAACGTAAGTGACTCCATGTTGGGCCTGCTGCCTCCTTTTTAACAATTCTAAACATGACCATAGAGACAGGGCAGGCGAAGGGACATGCTCTCCAGTTGTCTGTGGAAATAGCCCTTGGAGGAGAGCACCCTTGGGTAGGCTGGAGAAAAGGCTGGGAATAAAATGTATACATTGGTGACAAATGTTTAAGCCATTGGTGATTTCAGGTTACATGGACTTCTGCAGAAATCTGCATTCTTCTGTTGGTTGTAAATTTAATAACAGGTTAAGCTCCATGGGGATCAGGGAATTGGGAGGAGGTGAGTGGAAGAAATCTTTGTGTCATTTTTTCCAAAAGCCTACTGTACGTGTGCTAGACACTGTGCTAATAGCTTCATATGGCTTCTTCAGTTGTCATGGCAACTTAAGGGTGCCTGTGATTGCCATCTTCCAAATGAAGATAATATTGGAAAAATAAAAACAGAACAGATCCTATTCTGCTGCTCATCTCTCTTGTAACATAATAAAACACTCTCTAACCTGTGTAGGAATTAGGCACTTGGAGATGGGTCTCCTATTCTTTAGATGGACGGTCAAGTTGGTGGAGTCTGTGTCTTTCATTGCATTCCTAGCAATTTGGGACACAGGTGCGCATCAACACAGGGTTGCCATTTCCTGCCAAACCAAATGCTTAAAAATTAAAATAAATCCCATTCCTCTTTTCTTAACAATCTTTCCCATTTTCCTCTCGGAAGAAACTCTATTCTTTGATGGGGCTGGAGAGGAGACAGAGCTGGGGAGGGGGCGGGGTTTAAAACTCTTCTGCAAGAGCATTCAGCATCCCCTCCGCTCCCCTGCATCTGTGTGTCAGCTGCTAATAGAACTGGAGAACTTCTCTTTCCACACCCACCCCTGCTCTCTTTCCTCTTCACGCTGACACACAAGCTCTGTTTCCTACCTTGTCCACCCTTCCCCGTAGTGCTCAGCACTTGGGATCACACTACTGCACTTAATCATCCACCTTGAATTAGTTCTTCTTTCAACCGCGTTTGACTTGTGTGGGATTTTTCTTGGTCTACCTCGGTGTGGCATAAAACCCTGCTCAGCAGGACCCGTGCATTAGAGCAGATTTTCATTTGAGCTGAGTTGTGTGTGAGGCAGACAATTACGGGAAGAATTATAATACATTTTCCAAGTGTCAAATTCAACCTATTTCATCAATTTTATGTTTTTTTGAAGTTTCCTACTGCAATCAGATTATTGTTACCCATTATTACCTTCAGTGTGTGGTAAGTAGGAGAAATAATAATACTAATAATAAAAGCATCAGTGTATTGAGGTTTTTCTCTGTACTAGGCATTCTTCTGAGCTTTTAAAGAATATGAACTTACTTTTCACAGTAACCCTTCATTGCAAATAATACTATTATTGCTTTACTTTACAAAGGCAGAAACTGAGGCACAAATAAGTGATTTACCCAAGGTCACCTTCCAGGAAGTAGTAAAGCCAGAATTCCTATCCAGGCAATCTTTCTCTAAATCGCTCACTCTTATTTCACTGCTAATAATTTAAAAAAAACAATACATCAGGTTTATGAAAAATCATTTTCTTCCACGCTCTAGCTGTGATGCTAAGCTATAGATTTCATCTCACTTGCTCTTTCCTTTAAGAAGAGCTAACAATACTGTTCATCAAGAAACCCTTCACTCACTCATGTCTTTCTGGCCACTCACCCACGAAGACACAATGGCCACAGATGGACAGATGTTGCTTGGTACCCGAGTTCTCTCAGAGAACAAGCAGGTGGTGTAGCGGCAGACAGAGGGAGAGGGAGAAGCAGGCTCCCCGCTGAGCAAGGAACCCGATGTGGGGCTCAATCCCAGGACCCTGGGATCATGACCCGACTCAAAGGCAGTTGCTTAACCGACTGAGCCACCCAGGTGCCCCAGTAAATAAAATCTTTAAAAAATATATTTGCAAATATAATTAGAGCAAACAGGAACAGGTCTGTTTAAACTCTGTTAATATGTATTTTAACCTTAGTCCACCTTTGTTCTGAAAAGACTTAAATAGAAGTACATTGACCGGGCCAGCTCTCGTGGGGTGCACGAGCCCCATGACCGTGACCATGCTGGCGATGAGACCCTCAGTGACCCAGCTGGGGGTGGTGGGTGCAGCGTGCCCAGACCTATCCCTGTCCTGGAGCTCGGGTGGGAGAGCAGACCCGGCCCAGGCTCTGCCTCGAATCCAGAATCACTGAAGCTGTTAATCTTGGAACTGGAAATTAGCTCAGAGAAGAATCAGTCTAGTGTTTCCCAAGATGTGTCTAAGGAAATGCTATTCACTGAGAGGTGGACTCTTAACAGGGAGAAACTATGGGTTTCGTTTAAATTGGTTTCCTTACTGTGGGACTCCTCAGAGCCATTAGTATGTTAACATGCTCTGGGAATCTCTAAGAGGGTGAGAGAGGATGGACATTCATCAAACCCGTTTGGCCATGAACTGCTTTCCACTTAATTTTATGGATCAAATATTCCTTGAAGCCTCCGTATTTCCACAAATGCTGTTCTAAAGCAATTGCACTACTGGATATTTACCCCAAAGACACAGATGTAGTGAAAGAAGGGCCATATACACCCCAATGTTCATAGCAGCAATGTCCACAATAGCCAAACTGTGGAAAGAGCTGAGATGCCCTTCAACAGACAAACGGGTCAAAAAGATGTGGTCCATACATACAATGGAATATGACTCAGCCATCAGAAAGGATGAATACCCAACTTTTACATCAACATGGATGGGACTGGAGGAGATTATGCTAAGTGAAATAAGTCAAGCAGAGAAAGTCATTTATCATATGGTTTCACTTATTTGTGGAACATAAGGAATAATATGGAGGACATTAGGAGAAGGAAGGGAAAAATGAAGGGGGGAATTGGAGGGAGAGATGAACCATGACTGAGAAACAAACTGAGGGTTTTAAAGGGGAGGGGTTGGGAGGATGGGTTAGCCCAGTGATGGGTATTGAAGGCACATACTGCATGGAGCACTGGGTGTTATAGGAAAACAATGAATCGTGGATCACCACATCAAAAACTAATGATGTATTGTACGGTGACTAACATAAAATAAAATTAAATTAAAAAAATAATAAAGCAAGAAATTGATCACAGACCTTCTGATGTACCCCCTTCACAGATGAGAACACTGAGGTGGGCTGGGTTGGGGAGGATAGGTGCTAGTCACTTGCCTACGACCCCTCATCCCTTATGTCAGGTTTTAGGATTCTCAGGCAAACGTTCTTTTTAGCACATGTGCTACCTTAAGAAACGTATGTGATTCCAGAGCTGGTAATTGTTGTGTTCTGTCTCCTTAACAACAGAACGACTGGACAATTGGCAAACCAGGGCTTACGTGTGGGAAAGATAATCGACAGAGTTGTTGCACGTCTATTCAGAGAACCGCACTTATCATATAAACCTGCAAAAAGTCTATAATCCAGTTTGAAAAGCAAAATACTTAAGCAGTCTTCAAGTGAATATGACCACCTAGGGTATTTGCCAAGTGGGGCCAACAGCATAATTTGTGGGACCCAGTACCAAAGGAAAATGGGGGGCCTTTTGTTAAAAAATAAACAAGAACCTCAAGATGGAGAGAGCAAGAGCGATTACAGCAAGCGTGGGGTCCTGCTAAGTCAGGGTCCTCTGTGTTCCACGGCTAGATGCCACAAACCCTGGTAGTAGGGTTGGCGACAAGTATTTTGGGGACTCAGGAAGCAAAAAATCCCCACAGAGTAAAGAGTGATGACCACAATGAGATGTTCGGATTTGATCTGAGCCTGAAGTGGTAATTGAGCTGAGGAAAGAAGGATGGGTTCAGAGCAAAGACACAGAATTGGGAGCAAGCATGGTGTGTCAGAAGGTCTGTGATCAATTTCTTGCCGGACCAGCATGTCCTGGTTGCAGAGCCCTTGGACACAAAGCTAGGAAAGACATGGATAAGCCCGGGAAGGCCTGCGCATGCCCAGGATGGGGGTGTGTGGATGGAGTCCTGTAGGCTACAGGGCACACTGAGGATCGTGATTGGGGCCAGGACCTGGCAGCTCTGGAAGAAATCTCCACAAAGGGCATAGGTTGAGGGGTGAGGAGAGCGGGGAGACAGAGAGCCTGTGGCCAAGATGAAAGAGAGAAGAGACAGGATTGGGTAATGATGGGGGAAGGTCGATTGTGTCAACTTGATGCCCAGTTGTTTCGTCAAACAGTCTAGATGTTGCTGTGAGGGTACTTTTGAGGTACAATTAACATTTAAATCCATAGACTTGAGCAAAGTAGATTACTCTCCATACTGAGGGTTAGCCTCATCCAACCAATTGCAGATCTTAAGAGCAAGGACTGAGGTTTCCAAAAGAAAGGACTGGTCCCAAGACGACAACATAGACAGCCCTCCAGCTTGCCCTGTAGATGTCAGACTCACCATCCCCTGCAATCGCAAGCCAACTCCTGAAAATAAATCTCTCTCTGTGTGTGTATGTAAGTGTGTATATATCTCCTATTGGTTCTGTTTCTCTGGAGCGTGCTGACTAGTACAGACAGTGACTGAGAGCTAGAAGAGACCTGGCAAAGCTGCGTCATAGTGACTGACGGGCCATAAGGAATGAGCCAGAAGGAATAGCGGGCATGTTTCCAGCACCTGGAGCTGGGCCCACTTGAGAAGGACCAACCTGTTGACAGAAATGGGGGACATAGGAGAAAGGGGCAGTTCTGATGTCCAGGGGGCATTTGGAAAAACAGCAAGAGATTGGCTGATATCGATGCTTTTTATCTAATAGTGATGGTTCTTTATCGCCCAAAAGCTACCGGTCTCATCCGTAGCTGCAGTTTCCTGACAATGACCGTTGGGTGGGATATTGACAAGAATCACACTCCGTCTGCTCACCAAGCTGGGTCACTCTTTTGAAGTCTCCGTAAGGTTAAGGTTGTGGCCTGACATTAAGAATGAGAAAGAGCACTCAACGTGTCTTTGGGTCTGGCTTCTGTCCCCTTTCCTTTCAGTTAAAAGGACAGAGAGCAGAGGCAGATCTTGAAGACCCGGTGGGCGCGCCGTGGGCAGGAGGTGGTCTCTGTTCTGTAGCTCATCTTGTCATCCCCATTCAGAGCTGGCCCTGCGCCTACATCTTCCCTGGAATTTATGAGTTTCTAAGGACACATTTAGCTCCTAGGGAAGTGGCGCATTGGTAATGCAGGTAACTAGATGTCAGAAGCAAAATAAAAATGAACCAAAGCAAAAGGCAACTCAAGTGGAAGTGCAACAGAGAATAATTAATATTCCTTAGGCAACACGTAATGAAGGCAAACAAAGGATTAATTCTCCCAGTGTTGATTTAGAAGATGATTGGGGCTGCTCAGAAAGGTCAGTTTTGGGTGCAGATGCGTTCTGAAGTAAATGAGTGAGTGGGAGGCCCAGGTTCTTACAAAGGACACATATTAGCAGACCACAACTTCAGTGACAAAGTCATGCTTATTTTCTACAATTTTTCAAGTACCAGTTTGGCAGATGGTATTGTTCAAAGGGGGCATAAGTAGGAAATCTCTTCCCTAGTCTCCCTTGGGAGACATTCTTACAAAGCCAGCCTATTGTCTGTTATAAAATATCTCAATTTGTGCAGTTAGGTGAAGAAATAAGAGCATCATTGACCCTTTCCTGTTTGCCTTTGTTAAGATGGGGCTTAGTAGGGCTTTCCCAAGTGAAACTTACTTATTTCCAAAATTTTCCCTCCTATGCCCCTCCAGCCCCTACTTCCTGAATAAATAGGTTCTTTTTTTTTTAAGATTTATATATTCATTTTAGAGAGAGAGAGAGCATGAGCAGGAGTGGCAGAAGGAGAGGGAGAGAGAATCTCAAGCAGACTCCACACTGAGGGTGGAGCTGAGATCATGACCTGAGCTGAAACTGAGAGTCAGATGCTGAACCGACTGCACCACCCAGGCGCCCCTGAATAAATGTGTCCTAACTGGCATGATAATCTGAGATCTCCATCATGGCCCCTTATGTGACGTGTCTCAGGGTTTTTATCCTGGCCACTTTTTTTTTTTTTTTTTTAGATATAATCCCATTTGGTTAAAGTCCCTCTTAAAATATGATGGCCAGAATTCAGCACAGTACTTCAAAGGTAACCTCCCCTTGTGGACTTCAGCTTATAGTCGTATGAGCACTTTCCCTCTGAAAGCAGGCTGACTCTAGAGTCACTGGTTTGCAGCCTTGTTATTTTTGTTGTTACAAGGTCCTTGCTTAGCAATGCAGTATAGTGGTTGGAGTCAGATAGGACTGACAATTTTCTCTCTCCCTTTTAAAATTAGATGACCCTCGGTTTTTTTGTTTGTTTGTTCCCCTGAGCTTTGATTTCTGTATCTCTACAATTAGACCAATAATACAAACCTCATGCAATTGTTAGGAATGAAATGGAATGATCTGACACCCCCAGCACTGAACCTGCTCAATATGTTGTAGCCTTGGAGCTCAGGACCAGGAAACATTTTTCCTTCCTTGTAAGTTACCTAGATCAAGGTCAAGGGAACTCTGGGGGCACTAGTGTTTATTGATGATCTTTGGCAAAGAGTTCATAAATCTCCAAAGTGTGTGACCTCGTTAACAGTACAGTGACGACGTGGGCAGTGAGTCCCGAGGGGCACGGACGAGGGGCTTTTCATTCTATATCTGGTGCTGCCCAATGTTATCACCAGCTTAAGTAAAAGACACAGAGGCAATCGGCCAGATTTACAGGTAGCCCAAATCTGGGAAACCGAGCTGAAACCGTGGTTTTCAGAAACCAGACTTAAAGAGATTTTAGCTAGTTAATTAGATTGGTGCTAATGAGGGGAAATTGAGCAGGAGTGTGAAAATAAGTGCAGGCCACCCAAGTGAAAATAAGCAGAAGCTGTTTATTCAGAGCGAGCTACGGTGAGGGAGTCAGTCACCACCACAGGCATT
This sequence comes from Zalophus californianus, assembly GCF_009762305.2. NCBI lineage: Eukaryota > Metazoa > Chordata > Mammalia > Carnivora > Otariidae > Zalophus > Zalophus californianus. The sequence goes on along the minus strand of NC_045604.1, from coordinate 61,806,063 downwards.
TGGTAGAGACTTAAAGGCAGGTGGGGGGGGAGCTTTGTGGCAGGAAGGGAAGGTGTCAGGTGTGCCCGGCTGCAGGGGGTGGTAGTAGGGCTAGGGTATACTGTGCGATTGATTGGTTAGGAATACCTATTTGGCTTCCTCCGGTTGATCCTGAATTGAGGGTGGGCAAAATGAGGATAATTGGAGCGTTAAGTCCTGGCCATTTTGGAGCCGATTGCTACTGGAGTTAGGGTTTGGCTTTCCGGGCTGGTTGCTGCAGGTCGTGTGTCAGAGATCTGTTTTTTATATATGGTCTGTTCAGATGTCCATTTGTATGTTCAGTCTTTGAAAAAGCCTTCTCCGGCCCTCTGCCTCCCTGCAGACGATTTTTAGAATCCTGGATAGGTGTCTGGGAACCAGTTCTGAGGACCGGGATGGGGGTCACCCGACTGTGGGTTAATACATGAAATCCCAGCACCTACTTCAGTGCCTGGCACGTATTAAATGCTTAAAATTGTTTTGCCCAATAAATGCATGAATTAACAAACGAGAGCATGTTCAATAACCACGTGAGGCTTAAAGCCACTTGGCGTGAGAACTAGGATCCAAGACTGGGAAAAGGGCTTATATCAGTGTGAGCAAGAAGCTTCTAGCACTGGAGCTTTGCAGCGACGGGCAGTCCAGCCCCATGAGAGAGTTAGCTCCCCGTCATGGGCAGGGGCTAAACGGTAACCTCTCCAGGATTCAGTGGAGGGAATGTTCTGGAAGCTGAAAATGGCCGCCATCACCGGACCATTTGTTTAAGGGCAGGAAGAGACGGCAGGAGTTGATGTGGCTTAGTTTCTTCATCACAGCTGACACGTTATGAGCTCAGTGTGAGCTAACGTCAGCAGCCGCAGCAGGATCACCCGGCACCTCTGCTTCCCCGTTTGACTTCAGGCCCCCAGTGCAGGTGCGTGCACCCCCAGAAGCCTGGCCACAGCCTCACTCTGCACGTCGGACCTGGTGACAGAGCAGTGTCTGCCCCCAAAAGCCGGCCCACAACAATTCGGTCACATTTCTGACATTGACCTCAGGATGGGTAAAAATACACTATTTATTATGATGAACAATCTTTATATGCAAAAAAAAATACCACTTTAAACCGTGGAGTTTTGTTCTGTTTTTAATATTGAGGTAAAACTCTAACTGGCAAACCTTGTTGAATACATACATACAAATTTTGTTCCTTTAGCAAAAGTTTATTAAAAACGTTTCACTGGATTTCTTTGAGGGCTTAGTCAGACCTAAGAAATGCATTTATTTTAGCAACTGTATTTAAAAAGACTCATTTAGGTGAACTTTATTGTCCCATTTTTTTTTTTACTCCACAGCTTTCATATTTTAATTGGAAGAAATTGGAATGTATTATCTTCATACAATGACTTTCGAGAATACTACTCATACCCATAAATCATTCTGCACACTTCAACTGTTAGCTCAAGCATCTTTTATTATAATGAGCTGTCACTTCAGTCCTTTATTGTTGAATTCACCAAAATATAACTGTCATATTCTTAAAAACCTTTCCTGGAGTTTAATTCCCCCTGGAAACTGCATGTAGAAAATTAGCTCCATTGCATTGCAGCCCTTGTTCGATGGCCTTGTTAACCCCCACGCACAAACTGTGAAACTACTTCTCTGTTGTTATAGTCAGAGTTGAATGTATCATATTTGGACCTTAAGAACAGCCTAAAAATACTCCTCCACTTCTGAATTAATTGCCTACGGTGTGGGATATGTTCTAGAAATGGTGGGTCTGAATTTCATTCTCAGAGGCCTGTGGGAAAAATCATGCTTCACAATAAAGCAAGATTAAGTTAAACCGAACACATTGATTCCAATGTTAATAGCTTTCCAGTTTTCAACAAAAGATTTATGGGTTTTTTTCTTTATTTTTTTAGAGACAGAGAAAGAGCAGGGGGGAGGGGCAAAGGGTGAGAGAGCGTCTCCAGCGGAGTCCGCGCTCAGCTCGGACCCGACACGGGGCTCAATCCCAAGACCCTGAGATCATGACCTGCGCTGAAATCAAAAGTCGGACACTTAACTGACTGAAACGCCCAGGCGCCCCAAGAGCTTTATACCTTTTAAAAATTTCCCGTTGATTTCTTTACTCCTCACATCCATTATGTGAGATACAAAGGAACTTTAGAAACTTCATTTACAGATCTGGAAACTGTTCCCGAGAGGCCAACTGAAAAACATCCTGGAATTATTCTATCAGTTAATATCAGAGTTAGGACTGGAACCCAAACCTCTGGTTTCTGGAGCTCTTTTTCCTGTGGTACACTCTTTTTCTTATGTAATAATTGTCTGAGTCAGTGGTCCAAACAAATATCAACATCCCACATTAGCAGTAAGATCCCAAAGACCTAGAAACTCAATATCTGAGAGCCTTCTCTAACTGGAATACAACCAAGAACCGAGGGATATATAAAAAGACCCTGCATAGCCTTTTCCTTACTAGAACACCCTTTCAGCCTTATAACAGATCTGTTTATTCTTAGGTTCACCATGGATCCGATTAATATCCAAGCTGTGGCCAATGAGAAGTCCCAAGTCCGAGAAGAACACTGACAGCTCAGACAAATGATAACTGTCCTTGGGGCAGGAGTGAACACTGACCATTAAAAGAAACATAGGGACACCTGAGTGGCTCAGTCAGTTAAGCTTCCGACTCTTGGTTTTAGCTCATGGCATGATATCAGGGTAGTGAGATCAAGCCATGCGTTTGGCTCCACACTCAGCTCAGAGTCTGCTTGTCCCTCTCCCTCCCCATCTGCTCTTCCTCCAACTCGCGCGTTCTCTTTCTCTCAAATAAATAAATATATATATATATATATGTATATATGTGTATATGTATCTATATCTTTATATAGATACATATATATCTTTAAAAAATAGTAATAAAATAAATAAATAAAAATAAAAGCAACACACAGATTCAAAATTCCTAGTGCTCATGAACCAATCAGTGTAAGCCAGTTGTGCATGCCTCCCAGCCAGCTCCGGAGGCCCCACGCCTTCAGGATGACTACAAATTTCCCTTTAGGAAGAGGGAAAACTGTCCACTCACTGCTTCCTATTCCGGACACAAAAAGTATGCTTCCACTTTGTAGAGAGCCGCCTGTCAAGATGGCGAAGGCTTCGTCCCCAGAGCGGTCGGCTGTCAGCTCCCAGGTCTGGGCAGCTTGGACCTCTAAAGCAGAGCTGTCCCTTAGATATACTGCAAGCCACTAATGAGAGCCACGGATGTAATTTAAAACTTTTAAAACTTAAAAAAAGAAAAGTCAAATTGACGTTAATATATTTTATAGAATCTCAAATGCCCTAAATATGATGATTTCAACATGTCATTAATATGAAACATTTAATAATGAGATATTTTTACCTTTTTTTTCCATGAGTCTCAGGATCCAGTGGGCACTGCACATTCAAAGTGCATCTCAGCTCGCCCTATCCAGATCTCAAATGCTTGATAACCATACAGGACTCCTGGCAATCTGGGAAGCATGGGTCTAGAGCATCTCTCTCTCTTTAATTAGGAAGAAGATTGCTTTTTCTAAGTTAATCACAAGCCTAAGGAGTTAAGGTGCTCACTCTGAAAAGCTAGTTTTTTATCAGCTAAATGAACCAACTGTAGCCACCTTGGAAGTCAGAGGGCCCAGGACTCCCCAAGAGCGTCAGGAAGTTGAAGTTGGAAAAGACTTTCATGCCATTAACACACAGCACTGATGAAAACTGCACATTTTTACTTCCACGTTTATGGATTAGGCTCTGCCTTCTCATAAAATGATTTTGATGTTGTTCTCAGAACATCTTTATCATTTTTATCTGCCGAGAGCTTTCAGTAGACAACATCTCTAAAACTTGCTTTGCCTGCTACACACTAGGGTCCTTCCCATTCATTCATTCATTCATTATTCATTTATTCATTCATTCAGCAGAGATTCCTTTAGCATCTCCTTTGTGCTAGGCTGTAGTGAATGTGCTAGGGGTACAAAGATGCAGAAGCCAGGTCCCTCTGCTTTAAGGAGCTCATATTATACTAAGAAGATAAGCAAGTGAGAAAATATTTCTAATACTGTCTGATGTGTGTTTAATTAACTCAGACTGGAAGAGGGGTCAGGGGCGGTTCCCCGGAGGAGTTGAACTTGAAGGGTCCGTGGAGAGGAGTGACATGAAGAAAGGGGAGAAAGGTTTCCCTTTGCACAGAGGTGGTCCCAGACCCGGCTGGTTCAGAGAAGAGGCGTTCCCCCACGTGGCTATTACAACGCCACCTTGAGTGGAGGGGAGGGGAGTGGAGGGAGGCGAGAGGGGTCTTGGGACCTCCGGTGTCATGCAGAGAAGGGTGGACTCAGCCTCAAGTTTTTCGAGAAAGCTTCAAAGAGTTTTTAGGTAAAAGAGTGGCAGCTGTGGAGAAGTGGATGGGAGGCTTAGGGACTGGAGTATATTACGGAGTCCACTGGGGAGGATGCTGCAGATGGGGTGGGGGGCGGGGGGTGCTGGAGAAGGTGCATTCCTGAACCAAGTCCTTGGCAATCAGGAAGGGGCAGAGGGGCCCCAGGCTGGCTCACCACCAGTCTCCACTTCAGGCTCCTATTGTCACGGGCCCCTGAGAGAAGCCTGTGGTTGAGTCAGGGGGGGTCATGAGTCAGATCGGTCCATGTGACTTTAGAGGGGTGTAACATTATTCCATTTCTGTAAACAGAGAAAGCCGCTGACGTTAGGTGCACAAATGTGAGCAAAAGGACACCCAGAAAACTATTCACAGCGATGGCCTCTCGAGTGGGAGCAGAAATAGAGAAGGGCTTCGGCTCACTCTCTAGAGACATCCACGCTGCTCGAAAGTACTCCTTTGTGTTGAGTAAACATGCATATTTAAATATATTTTAAGATATATTTAATTTTAATTCAATAGTAATTGCATATGTCATAATCATTTACTATATATGTGTGTGTGTGTGTGTAGAGAGAGAGAGTTTATAGAGATTATAGTTCTATCATGGTGTGACATATGTCACATAGAACTATAATCACCCCAGTGGGAAATATTTAGGCCCCTGATCCTGCACCTAGGGTCCATCATCAAAGACCTTCCTTGCTTCCAGTTATAAGATGAGTGAGTTCTGGGGATTGAATATGCCACATGGTGACTCTAATTAACAATAGTATATAGTTGAAAGTTGCTAAGAGAGTGGATCTTAGCAACAACAGAAGGTAGTTGTGTGAGGTGATGGATGTGTTAATTAACCTCCTTATGGTGATCATTTTTTAATATATACAGATATCAAACCTCCATGCTGTACTCCCTGAGCTTACACAGTGTTGTATGTCAATTATATTTCAGTAAAGCTAGAACAGAACTTCCCAATTTCTCAAGCCCGTGGACAGTAAGTGCCCTGCTGTGCTGGCCAGGCCTGCCCCTGGGGGGTGTGGGTTGTGAATGGCGTGGAGGCCACCCACCTCCCTGGGCTTCCTGCAACCCCTAACGTGGGTGGGATGAGAGTCCGGAGTTTCTTCGATGCTTTCACCATGTATAAACACAGCCATAATTTTTTTTTTCGGATTTGTTCACTTCACTAATAAGATTTCAAAGATTGTGTTTGTCTCCTATTATTTTTAAAGTATGCAGGACAAATTAACATGAATACTTGAACAACAACAAAAATAGCTCAAACCACTTTAATATTCTATAGTATTAATAATATGGGGCGCCTGGGTGGCTCAGTCAGTTAAGCGTCCGACTCTTTGTTTCAGCTCAAACCATGATCTCAGGGTCATGAGCTCGAGCCCTCCACCGGCCTCTGCACTGGGCGTGGAGCCTGCTTGAGATTCTCTCTCCCTCTGTCCCCTGCCTCTAAAAAAATAATAATGATGTAATATTAGAATTATAATTCAATAATACTGCATATTATCCTCTACCTCAATGCCTCTCTGGTTCTCATTTAACTTACTGCTGCCTCTTCACCTTCGCACGACAAAATTCCCATGCCCCTCCTCTCTCTTGGCCCCTGGCCTCATTCACTTGGGTCTCAACCCAGAGTTAACTCTGGACTTTGAAGTCTTATTTACCCATCTCTAAACTCAAATTCTGAGCAAAGCATAGGATTTAAAACAAGATGATTAGTCCTCTTCCCTTTACTTTCTGGTGAGTGACCAGTCTTCTCAGAAGGCACTTTTCTTGGGGAGGAAGAAGACAGATCCTCCTGAATCCCACCTGGGCCTCTCTCCGGGTCGAGGTCCCCAGATGGAGTCCTCATGAAATGCAGAGGCACGCGGCCGCAGAAGGGGCTGGGAAGCCGGCCCTGGATGCCTCGCTAGCTCTGAAATGCCTGCCAGACAATCTGAGAGATTGTGTCTAAAACAGATGGAAAACACCGTATTTAAGGCCGCCGTAATGTTTTTATTTTCAAGTTATTTTTGGTTGGCATTGTCAGTTTCTTGGTGTCAGTTGGCATTTACACCCAGAACCAAGAAAAAAGAGACAGAAGTTGCTGGAAAGAAGACATGTCTCATCAGCTGAAACATAAGCCCCAAAGTAGAAGAGGCTCAGGAACCAGTGAGGAAGGCCTTGGGACATTTTCCAAGAGAAAGAAGTGGCGCTCTCCTCTCATCGCCTTCTCACACCAGAAATCGCACCTAGAACCCGCTGAGGTGGGGAAGGGAAAAACGAAATAACTCCTGATGCGAAACTCTGCTGGGCAGTGTTCCTCACCAGTGACCAGCCTCCGCTTGCACACCTCATATTACGGGAGGCTCACTCCCATGACTTTATTGATGAATTTCTCTTTTCATTAGAAGAGTCTTCCTAAATTTGGCCCCAAATCTCCTTCCCAAAACTTCCATCCATCATTCCAAGTTCCAGAACAAACACTCTTACAGGCCCTAGGAAAAATTCTGACAGTATACACTGAAAACCTTGTGAGCACCCATTCCATCAGAGAACAGAGTGTGAGAACCCTGATCCTTGGGGCCAGGCATTGCCAGGGTGTCTGGGGCATGAGGCAGACAGAGGAGATTTCATTCCACCCTGCGGGTGCTGTATCTACATTGCCCTTGGAGGAGGGGGCCTTGTGTCCCTAAGGCCGGAACTCGCTGCAGATGGGCATAGGAAATATTTTTGCTAAATGTTTAAGAGATTTATTTTGTTTTCTTCTAAGTACTTCCACAGCTTGTTAGCTCCTCAGAAGATAAAATGCAGATGAAATGCTTTTACGGCAAATATCCTGACAATGAAGACTTTTGAAGGATAACCAGCCTTGCCCGTTGTCTGTACTTAGCTTATAAAACACTTTCTTACACATTAATTTACCTGATCCTCCCACAGCTGGTGACAAGACAGAGACCTGTGTTACTCTCCTGGGGATCCCAGATGTGGGACTGAGGTCCAGAAACACTAAGTGATGAGCCCGAGGACACAGTCCTGGGAAGTGGGTCCACAGAGGCCACTGCTCTGCTCTCCTCTGTCTCCTCCCAGAGGACCCTGGTGTCCCTCACCCAGGCGACACCCTAATGAATGGCCCCGAGAATAATGATTATCAAACATTGTCAACAGTGAGTGAACAATGAAGAAAATACTTCCTTTGGTCCCCATCCCAGAAGCGGGCGATGTGTAGCGACCCCAGCTATGTGCTGTCCGCAAGGTGGGTGCCTCCATGGGGGCACTGCCCTGCCCATGGCTGTCCTCCTTCGTTGACAGTTTTCTCACTCGCCAGCACTAGGGACCCAGACAAAAGAGCCTCTCGGATTCTCAGACTCTCCCAGAGCAATGTGATGTTCTGCGAGACCTTCCAGAAGGTCTCTCCATTACCTTAGTTGATTCGCTCCCTCATTTCATCTAGACCATGCCAGACACTGGAGATAAGAATAGACCAAGAAAAAAAAAATAACCCTTCCTTTAGCGAGCTTCCAGTCTGTTGGGAGAGTCAGCCCACAGATCAAGTAAGCAAAGAAAATCAGTGTGATGATGGATGCCGAGTGCAACAAAGAGGTGTTGTGACAGATGACAATGGGAGGAAGGTGTTGGGGGACAGAGAATTCCTGGAAGCATCCGTGACTGACAGAAAGCGTGGAGAAATTTACTGGCTTGGCTTATGGAAGAGCCACGGACTAGACCCAGTACAGAAGCTGGAGGGGCAGGAAGGACCCCAGGCATCTCTTCCTGCTCAAGGGCTTCTGCATCTTCAGTACTGCAGGCAACGCAGTGGCCGGCCTCCATTTCATAGCCTAGAGTTTCGCTGCCTTCGGCCACCTCCCTCACGTGGGACATCATGCCCACCCCTCGGCTTTCATCAAGGCTCTGTGCAATGCTGGCTTGCAGCTAAGCACCTCCAGCTTCAGATCCCTCCCTGATTAAGATTTGATCTGCAAGCACACATCTCTGCTCTCTGCACACGCCACCATGAAGCCTTATCTCTGACTTCAAGCACAACGTGGCTGCACGCTCTCCTTTCCCCACCCCAGCGCCCATTCCTGATCCCATCCCACAGCCAGCTGATGGCTAAGTGATGAAGAGGCAGGCTTCACCATGCATGCCACCCACCTAGTCATCCTTCCACTGGCAGGGACCCTGGAATGAGTGCTCAGTGGTCTGTCCTGGGACTCATCAGCCCACAGTGGCCCCTTCCTGCTTCTGGCTTCTCCCCGTTGCCATTAATCCTGACCTCTACCACAGGTTCATGTTCCTAAATTAACTGTACCCCTTCTGCCCCCAGACACCCCCAGCGACTCTCCTCAAAGCTCTCCTCAACTTTCACTCCTGCCCATCTTTCTAACTGCAACTTCCATCGCCCCAGACACCAGCCCCACACCAGCCCCACATCAGCCACACAACGTGACTGTTCCCTGGGCAAGATTCACGTTTCTCTTCTCTGTGTCTCTGCACACACTCTTCCCTCTACATGGAATACTTTCCCCTCTCATGCTGCCCGGGGGCATTTCTACCCATCGTGCACTCAGAGATGTAAGCCCTGAGATATATACAGATGTGTATTTGCAGTGGCTAAGAAGGAAAGCAAGGGGAGTAAACAGGAATGTAATAATAGAACATGGTAAAATAAAATAGCTCATGCTCTTAATGAAACACCATGAAAGCATTTAATATTTAATGGAAAAAGTGAGTTTCAAAATTCTATATGCAGAAATACATATGTGTATATATATATATATGGCATGTGCATATATAAATAGTGTGTGTACCTACATATGGTGTATTAATAGTGTATAAGTCAGTTATGAACACGTTCAGCTGCAAATAACTATAAAAACACGCTGGCTGAAATAGATCCAAGCTTGGGTGTTTTCCACAACAAAAAGGCCACGAGTAAACAGTTCAGGGCTGACATGGTGCCTCAGTGATGATACCATCAAGGACCGGATTCTGTCTCTCAGCCTTTATTCTCATGATTGTGGCATGATGCCTAAAAGGTCGCTGAAACCTGTAGCTCTCTCATCTGCATTCTGGAAAGCTAATAGTGAGAAAGACAGTGGTACAAAGGCAGAGGGCAGAAGGGTTTCTCTCACCAAGAATTCAAGTCTTTATTTGGGTAGGGGGTGCTCTCCAGGCCCTTCTGTTGCATCCCCTGGTCTCCCCATGGCCATCCCCGCCCTGAGGAGAAGGGGTTGTGCCTAGTTGCTGGGTCATCCAACCCACAAGTATTTGCCATAGTGGATATGTCCCAGGAGGTTAATTTAAACATCGATTTTATTCTCCTTTTAGAATAATATACATGTTACTTTGATTTTGGTGAAAAATTAAAATTTTTAATAAGAAACTTTATCCTTCATATTTCATCAGAGATGTCATCTCTTTAAAGCCTTAATTGTAATACATGGACAATATGCTTATTTGTGTGCTTACCTAAAGTAGCATGCGGAAAAGGGATCCATTATAGAGTTGGAAAACCATGAATTCCAGTCCCTTGTGCATCCATGACTAAATTGCATAATCTCTGAAAACCTCAGTTTCCTGGTCTGTAAATTGGTGATTCTCCTATTTTATGGGACTTTTGCAAAGATGACAGGAAGTTAAATGAGAAAATAGAGAAAGGAGGGAGGAGCTTTTCAATAACTAGCTGTGTTTCTCCTTCTGAAAATTCATAAAATATATCTTTCTCATGCTACCTCTGTTTTGCCTTCTAAGTTAGCTGTTTCTTGGCTTTCCCTTGTGAAAGGCAGTGACCACACCTTTAAAAAATGTATTCCTTACAGAATATAGAAGAGTGTCTAGCACATAGCCTATGACCAACCAATGCATTAAAATTTATTCGTATTTTCTTAAAAAATACTTCACTTATCCATCACAGCATAACTGCCAAGAAACTGACCCTATCATTTCTTCCTCCACACTCTGGTTTGTGATGTGGGTAATGAATTGGCATTGTCGCCAAGCACCTATTTATGGGTAATCACTCTGAGTCGCGCTGACAGATGCTGGCTCCATGATCAAGAAGCCACAGGGGTCTAGGGTCTCCTGGAATACTGTCAACACCCCAAGCTGTGAGGCTTTTCCATTCTTTCCAAGGGGAAAAAAAAAAAGTAGAAGCATCTGAAGTTAAATTTAAAATGCCATCCTTAAAAATAAAACAGCAGAGAGGCATATTCTTTTCATTTTATTTCAGTGACCCAGCTAGCATGGCTTTGGAAAATGTAAAGACACCCATGAAGGTTGCAGTTGGGGGCATCAGGAGACCCTTAAGGGGATCATGAGAATGGTTCTGACAAATAAAGTTTCCCTTCTATAATCTCTCTGTGCCCCAGGCGAGCCTCTTGGAACTGTCTCATCCTTGTTCTCGTCTTCTCTGAAAATAAAACAGAATCTTGTTTATGGCCATCGAGAAAATAGCTACAGTTATTTTTTGCTCTCCTTCCCCCCAAAATCAGAACTATGAAAAGAACATGCAGTACTCACAGTTTGTTTTATTAATATTCCTGGTTATAATTCTCCTAAATAATACACGTATCTATTATTCAGTTTTAGCTTACAGTCTGATATATTGATAATTGCTTTTACCCAGCTTCCTTCCCCCTCCCTGTGTGTAGTTTCTTATTTTTCAAAAGCTCCTGGCCCGTGGTAGGTTTCCATGGCATTTGGCAAATGAAGCCTCATTCATTACGGTAGCGCCGTGGGGCTGGGCAAACCGGTTAAGGCATGGCCTCGTTCGTTGCAGGAGCACACTGTGATGGATGTGTGTGTTCCCCGGGTGGATTCCAAATGACAGAGCAGAGGCCGACAGCTGTAACAGTGAGCCGCCATCACTCAGGTCTTCGTCATTGCTTCGTGCAGTGTGGTGCTGAGGAAGCCGGCGCGCTACTTTGCTTAAGAAGCAAATGTGGGGATTGGGAGAGGGGGCCCCTGGGCTTACTAGGGAAGTTCTGCAGTCCACCCAGGCTGGACTTCTGGATCACATCTGCCGGTTGCCTTTCATCTCAGGTACCCATTTAGCCGATCCCATGGGAAAAATAGCCAAGTACTTACGTGCCTCCTGCCCTTCGTATGCAGGTCTTGCACTTTCTCGACACTTGCTTTTTTCCAGAAGCACAATGGGATTTGAATTCCAGCAGGGGAGAAGAAGGAATTTAACTCAAATTGTACTCAGACTCACTTCAAGTTTTAACATCCTTTGAACCCCAACTTCTCGGAGGCAGAAGATGGCAAAGCGGTGGTTTCTAAACTGTGTCCTGAGGCACCCTGAGTCACCAGCACATTCACAGAGGTGCTGGAGGATGCTTTACGTTTCAGGGAAAACACAGCAAAATCTGTTGGTCTGATCACCACATCAGTTACTATCGCAAAATAGTACATAGTTTCAGCGTTCTTTGTGAATCTCGGTTTCTGTGATTGCTGTGATAAAAAGCACGTCGTAGGCAAAAACCTCAGGACGTGAGGCAGGGTCTCAGCTGATTCCAAGGGTTGAGAGGTTTCATCAGACAGGTGCACACATCCCACTAATAAGTAACTGTGGTTATTTGGAAGTGAAAACATATTTTAATTTTTGTGTGCATTTTTTTTAAACAGCTAGTACGTTGTTAGGACATACTTAATGAATGAAGTCATTTGGACATCATTACTTAATAAATCAAACTCTTAGGTGTTTCTTTTGGCTTAAGGGGTCTGTGCCGCCCTAAGTTAATGAGACACCAAGAGTGCTGTGATCAGAGCAAGTTTGGGGACCTCTGTCTTAGAGTTCCGCTAGTCCAACTAGTCTAGACACCCATTTGATAACATTACAAATATTTGATAAGGCATGGTGCTTTAATGAAATATTTAAACTGCAGTACAGCAAAAACATACTGTAGTTTATAACCAGCTGCCCTCATTAGGGGAAATTACAAATTAAGTTAAAAAGTGAATACTTGAGTTAGGGATGGAGTTAATGGGCATTATATTAATATTTAACTTTATACTTTTGCTGTTTTTCCTATCCAAATTAAGATAAGATAAAATAAAACCTCCATTACCCCTTCTCTGCTGTGGTGGCTTTCCATTAAGCCCTTGACTGCATTTGAGAATTTGGGAACAGAGACTATCACAGAGTGAAATGACGTAACCAAGGGATGGAAGAAGAGATAGGAGCGAGTCTTGGCAATGATGGTATAGACATGGTTGTAGATGTGGATATAGATAAGATAAACAGATCTGACAATCTCGGCATATTAAAAACATCAACAATTTTACTGAAGCACTTGAAACTCACACCCATTTGGAGAATTCCTTTGGGGAAACTCTGTAAGCGTCTCTGGAGTCTTAGGATACCCGGTGCCCAGTGTCAGAATCACAACTTGCTGAGTTTAATCGGCATGACAGAGCAGCTTCGAGTTTTATACCCCTGGCAGAGGATTCCCTGGTTCCCTGAGCCACAGGGCTTCCTGACCTATAGGGGACAGTTGGATAAGAGCAGGGGGCAGATCAGCTATCACTTAAGAAGAGCATCTGATGTATAAAAATTGGTCCTGCTTTGTCTTCATTAATATGCAGGGAGGGGATGGGGCTCCTGGGTGGCTCAGTCGTTAAGCATCTGCCTTCAGCTAAGGTCATGATCCCAGGGTCCTGGGATTGAGCCCTACATCGGGCTCCCTGCTCAGTAGGGAGCCTGCTTCTCCCTCTGCCACTCCCCCTGCTTGTGTTGCTCTCACTCTCTCTCTCTGTCAAATAAATAAATAAAATCTTTAAAAAAAATATGCAGGGAGGGGAATGGAAACTCACCAGGTCTTTATATATATAAAATCACATTGAAACCTCATGTCAATCCTTGAAGGTAGAAATTATCCTCTTGACTCTTATCACTGAGTAGAGATAAAAGCATTTATCCTAAAGGGCTGATGTTAGGCAAGGCCGGTTTAGAAATCCACTTTTTGGATACTGATCAAAATCATTAATCAAACGATCAGCAAATACTTCTACGCCTGTACTTCAGGGAAGTAATTGTACGCAGATTGGAAAAGGAGACTGGAGAGACTATGGATGGCCTGGAATGCTAAATTTAAAAGTTTGAGGTCTGTCTTTTTTTTAATATATTTATTTCTTTATTTTACAGTGAGAGAGAGAGGGAGAGCGTGAGTTGGGGGGAGGAGCAGAGGGAGAGAATCTCAAGCAAACTCCCCAGTGAGCGTGGAGCCCAACCTGGGGCTGGATCTCAAGACCCTGAGATCATGACCCTGGGATTGTGACCTGAGCTGAAACCAAGAGTCAGTTGGTTTAACTGACTGAGCCACTGAGGCGCCCCGAGGTCTATCTTTTAAACAGTGAAGGGCCAGTGACAATTTTTTACCTTGACTTAATCAAAGAAGTATTTTAGAGAGATGAAATTAAGACCAGCAAAGAGGAGGCATGAATGCAGCAGCCTCTAATTTGAAATCCTTCGAGATTAGTGTTGGGTTCAGGGGGCAGAGGGCATCTTAACATTCTCTCCAGCAGTGCTCTCCTAATAGAAGTGTAATGGGACACACACATTATTTTAAATTTTCCACACATTAAAAAAGGTTTTTTTCTTTTTTTTTAAGATTTTATTTATTTATTTGAGAGAGAGAGAATGAGAGATAGAGAGCACGAGAGGGAAGAGGGTCAGAGGGAGAAGCAGACTCCCCACTGAGCAGGGAGCCCGATGCGGGACTCGACCCCGGGACTCCAGGATCATGACCTGAGCCGAAGGCAGTCGCTTAACCAACTGAGCCACCCAGGCGCCCCTAAAAAAGTTTTTAAAAAGGTAAAAGTCATCAACATTTTATTTAACACAATCCATCTAAAATGTCAGCCTTTCAGTATGTAATCAATATGGAAAATTGAGATATTTTACTTCTTTTTATACCAAGTCTCCTAAGTCCAGTGTTTTCCCTTATAAGCACTTCTGAATTCAGACTACATTTTAAGTGCTCGATAACCACATGTGGTTTTTAGCTACCATCCTGAATGAGGCAGCTCCCAAGCCTTGCTAACTCCACACGTGGTCTGCAGACCAGCAGTATCGACATTATTTGGGGGCTTGTTAGAAATGCAGAATTCTCATGGCCTATCCTCAACCTGTGGAATCAGAGTCTCCATCTTAGTAAGATGCCCCATGTAATCGGTGCCCGTGTTAAAGTCTGAGAATCCCTCTGCCTTCTAGAACAGTGGTTCACAACATGTGATCTTTGGGTCCATACCAGCAGCTGTAGCAGCACCACTCGGGAATCCGTGGGCCCCAACACAAATCTATGGAATCAGTAACACCAGCGCCAGAAATCTGAATTCTAGCAAGCTCTCCAGATGGGTCTGACACACACACACACACACATTCGGGACCAGTTTACCAGAACATCTTTCCCTGGCAAAGATAGCACTATGGTTTTCACCATGGGTCTTATATTTTGAGATAATTTTTTTCTAATAAATTCCACTTGTTAAGGAACCAGTGTCATTTCCCACTGTCGTGACTCAGATATGGACATCTTCACTGATGTCAAAGGAAGGGGGATAGAAACCCACTAGGATGTTAAATATCTGACCTCGTTAAATATATATTGAAATATATATATATTAAAATAAGTGTCAAAGACTTTGGTTGTTACTCAGTAAAAGCTATCATTTGCTGAGCACTGCTCATGTCTTTTTTTTTAAGTTTTTATTTATTTATTTGACAGAATGAGAGAACACAAGCAGGGGGCACAGTAGAGGGAGAGGGAGAAGCAGGCTCCCCACCGAGTAGGGAGCCTGATGCAGGGCTCGATCTCAGGACCCTGAGATCACGACCTGAGCCGAAGGCAGACGCTTAACAATCTGAGCCACCCAGGTGCCCTGCACTGCTCATGTCTTAAGATATTTTACACATATTTTCTCTGACCCCCTTCCAACTCTCTGCAAAGTAGGCATGAATATCCTCATCTCACAGAGGAGGGCCCTGGTCTTCTAGGGCCTGCATATGGTCAGTGACAGAGCCAGGAACTACTCCAGTTAGCCTGACACTGAAGAAATCTGTGTGCATTCCACCTGCCTCCCTGACTTGGCAACACTCTGCTAATTTTAAATATTTTCAACTCAGAACACCAGCACTTGAGATCTCAGTGAGTCTGCACTGGACACTGAATGTGTGATGATGTCTGAAACATTGATTGTAGCTCACAGGTTACACACACACACACACACACACACACACACACAGTTCTCCCCACTTACACAGACTTCAGGTTAGAACCACAGTTCAGGCCAGCCCAGGTATAGACAGACCCAAAGACAAGTGACCCAGCCTGCTGTATCCTCACAGCAGTGCAGCGTGGGGGCATAAGGAACAGACTGGAACCAGAAGGATAGATGAAGCCCCCCACCTCTTGAGGAATGGTCACTGAATTGGTTTAGAATCTCTGGCACAAGGTGAACCAAACTGACTTTCTGTGAGTCTTGTTTTCGAATTCTCTGCAGATGGTACGTCCCCTGTTGCCCAATTATCTCCCCCTGCTCATTCCCCTGGCTGTTCTCCCGCCTCACAGACAGTAATGGGGCATTCCTGATGGTTTCCCAGGGTCTGGAATGTTCTGCTGATTGGCACCTAAGAATTCTGCTCTGTAAAAACCTTCAAAAGAGAAGAGAACTCTGCCCTGAGCCTCTCTATCACACCCACACGCCCCCCTCTGAGTGCTCACTGCGAGTACTCATACAATGATATAAGATGGTTATGTCAAAAATTATATACAGCGATTCACGTATTTTCTTAAGGGTCCCAGGAATATCTGGCTCACCCTCAGAAGCTGTCTGCGTGTTTCCTGGGTTATTTCTGGATGGATTATAGTACGGAAGAGAATTCTAGCAATTAGTCTCAAATTTTTAGTCCCACAGAAAAGTGTCTTTGTACTGAAGTAGAATGTGAAAGACTCAAAGCAAGCCATTTCCTGAATTATAGAATGTGTGTGTCCTTTCTACACAAGTGGAAAGATCAGTGGCTTCTTGATGGGGTCAGATTTCGTATGTATTTTTCTGAAGTCAATTATTTTTGTTCTGTTCTGCAATAACACAGATGCTGCAGCTGGTAATTCTGTAGAAATTACATTGTGGTCTGAGTGTTAATTAATGCATGTGTAGCTGGCAGCTTATGTGAACATCCTCCTCTCAAAGCAGAAAGAACCAGTGAAATGACATCTTGTCTTGCTTGAAAACCTGTTTGAAAATAGTCTGGGAAATTCAGCACCAGAATAGTTATTGAAAGTATCTAGGAAGAAAAAGATGGCCCTAGAATAGGTTCATGAAGAAAATTTTCCAGGTTCATTTTTGTCCAGGACAGAGTGACAGACCCCACAGATAAGAGAAATAGCAGGTGAAGTGTTTATTCCCAAGCCCGATGCTCAGCAGCATTGTGGCATTGTGTTACGACTTACAGAGTTGTGATGAATGAGAAGTTCAGTTCCATTCTCACTTGGGCTGGACGTCGCAAGTTGGAACGTGGGCAAGGCTAGAGCTAGTAATATTTATACAAAGAACATTTGGGGGTTCACAGTGAATATATTTGGCAGGTCTGGGCAATCACAGTAGCATTTCAGTCCATAGTGACTAGAGGAAGGGCTGATTCTGGAAGCTGGACAGGCTTCAACCTTTAAGCCTGGTTCAAAGCATTGGTGAGAACCAAGGAGAGCTCAGGAACACATTTGTCCTCAATTAATGCGTTTTATCTAGATGCACACAGTGATTGACACGTATTCAAGAAGTGAGCACAAGCTCAGTGGTGAAGGGCTATGCTGTTAGGTCCTTTCCGGGTCCCCAGTGTCAGAATCTTAATCTTCATTGGCACCAGCCTCTCCCTGTCTGTCCTGTCTTACCTTCTGGACTGGTCTGTAGACCCCATGGAAGGGCTTGTGATAATGCTCTGCCCACGCTCTCCTTGGCATTGTAGTGATAAAGAATTGATGGAAATCCATCAGTTGGTCTTCCATTGGAATCCTCTGTTTTGAGGCCTCATTAGCAACTAGAATCTTGAGCCCAGCAGCGGGGGGCCTGGCCTGTTCTTGAAAGAGAATATTTATTCACAGATTTCATGGAAAATTATGAGATTCTCAAGAGTTCCCATTCTGAAGGAGGAAAGCAATTAGGTTGATCTGATCTAATTTAAAACCATTTGGTTGGAATTGTTTCCTGTTTGGAGAGAGACTAATGGACAAGAAAGGGAGCCTTAGTATATTAATCCACTATTAATCTACACTCTTTATGAGGAGACAAAAGCACTTATAGACATCTGGAGTGGTTTTAAATTATTACCTACATGGTGGGCCTAAATTCATTGGAACTGCTTCCCTTCTCTCTTTTCTTTGGCTTTATATTAAGTAGCAGAGTCCCAGAGGTTCATTCTATAAAACTTTATTCGTTCGAAATGACCACAGATAAACTCAGTGTTAATGAGTGAAGTCTCATTCGAAGAAGTGCTCCTTCATTATTTTTAAGCCCGTGGATAATGTAACACATCAAACCAGCTATTCATGCAGTTTTCAAGCTGAGGTTTAGCAACAGTTGTTACTTTAGTGAGCAGATAACTTATTTTTAACGAGCGTGGTTTGCTCAGTGGTACTCAAAATAAATTGGCACATTTAAGCAGGTTAAAAGATATGCTCCGAAAAAACTTTAAAGTCCTCTCACCTCATAAACAATGCAAAAGCATACTGTAGTTTCAGCCCAATTATAATCTTAAATTGGGTTGTTTCAATTTATTAAGGAGGTATTGTATATATTCTGCTTCTTGAATCAATTTATACATGAGAAAAGCTCTCAGCCCCGAAACTATTTTAACCAACCATTTCTGCCGTCTCCCTTCTGTCTAGACCGCCTTGGAGTTGTTACAGTTTCCAAGTGCTTCTTTGCCCATCATCTTTGATAGGTTCATAGTTACCAGACTGTATTCTCAGCAAAAAAATAGTCATTAAGTCAAAGACAAAAGTTTGAAATTTCTTTTCATCAGTAACATGTTTCTATTAACTCTGGTATTAAAGACATGCATATTTTATTTGTTGGCCTAAATAATATATTCTTTGTGTCCAGCCAAAGGCTTACTCTAAAGGCTACGACTATTCCATCATCCACGGTAATAAAATGGATAAACAGACATCTATAAGGTTATTAAAAGATCAGCTATTCTTAATCAAGGATTGTATCATTATCACTTGATTTTTGGTTGTTTATTTGATTGTTTTTAGAAGTGCTGGAGACTCTGTTTCCATAGATTTGGGGTTGCACCCTCGCATATGCATTTGGAAAATGCTTTCCCAAAGTGTATAATGTCTCATGCAACCTGGTGAAGAGCCACCTCCTCCTCAAGCAGACATCTCCCACCCTACACTGATGTGAACTTTACCTTCTTATCTTCTGATTGAGTAAACAATTGAAATATTTCAAAGGCAAATGGCAGATCATCCAAAAAGGCACAAGCAAGTGGCCTTCCTAAATCTTTGGACAAATGGGTGTCTAATTATCATTAACTCTGCCATGATATACTTCAAATTGCTTTCCCATAAGCAATACATGCCCGTGGAGATGTTTATTAGATGTGTGATTTGGGGTAAGTCCCTGTACCTCTGCTGGCCTCGGTTTCCTGACCCATAAAATGAGGGTTAAAGCAGTATTTACCTTGTCGTGTTGTTAGAATGCAGTCAGGCAATTATTAAAGATGGCGTAAGTGTTTGTGATTACTGTCGCCCCCGGGAGCCGTTACCATCACTGCTGTCACCAGGGTCCTGCTGTAGTCAACTTGCATCCTCCTCCACAAAGGCTACCAGAAAGCAAGTGAGTGACCGTGACCTTACAATAAGGGTGAGGTTAAATCCACTCTAATTGGTGAAGCCAAAATATGTTTCCCTCTTTGGTTCTTCTCTTTTATCAGTAACAGGGTTTTGCATACAACTTGCATCTCATGACATGCAAACACATCCTAACACGGGCCACCGTAGCCCGTAAAATAGATCACGAGTCTGTGGATTGTAAAGAAAGGTGAATTCTGCCATTTTCTCCAAGTTGGCTTTCTTCCTGAATAACTTCTCAGTATCAGCCAACACCTAGTTAGTGAATAATTAATTTCAAGTAACATGTAGTTAATTATTTGAAGGAACCTCATTAAGAATGGTCTCTCTCCACTGGAAAGGAAAATGGGGAAGGATTTCAAGAAACCTTCAGTAACTGCAGAGGTGGAAGATCACTTCTTGATTAAAATCAGTGTGTCTCCTGACACACCCCCCACTTTTAGTAGGTCTTGGGATTTGTGGGGAGGTTGAGCATGGAATGCTGCTTCTGGGCCACGGAGAAGAGCCTGGTGGTATCCATGCCCCTCCAGGATCTGTGCATTGAGGGGAGTGTGCACTCATGTGTGCGGGCTCGTGTAGGTAGACGTGAGCGTGTTCTAGAATAGCATTAGCTTTCACCTTTCCTGAATTATGCACGTCACTCAGGTAAGGATCTAAAGGCTTCTCATTGGTTCCCAAGTGTTTATGGTGGTGAAGATTTGAAAAAAGCTTTTTTGCATAGTCTACATTTCACTTCCAGCTGGGTGCTGGTGGGCATCTCTTTTGTTAGAGTCACAGACAATCTCTGTATCCAACTAAGGAAGTAAAACGGCTCTTGGATTAATTTTCCATAAATAAAAGTTAACAACATGTCCTGAAGAAGATGCCCTCTTGCAAAGGGGCACTGAAACCTCAAGATCATGAAGGCAGCTCGTCCTAGAAATATTGCTGCATGTGGTAAACACAGTTCAGGCTGTGATTACTCAATTTTCTTGTTTCAGAGTACCACGTTCTGTTCTTTCTCCCTCTCAAAAATGAACATTTTGCCTGTGGGAGAAGAATGTAAGTAAAGGCAGGACTGGAAAGAGAATGGTGGGAAGCTGTTCCATCTGGGGAAACCCCTCTCCCTTAGTATGTGCTCTCCATCACATCTCCTCTTTCTTAGGGAAAAGCCCTTTGCAGGATGATGAATTGTGTCTGTGAAGGCTAGGCTGAGAGTGGCAGGGGAGGAAACCGTCAGACGTTCGGTCTGTGGAAGGATGGAAGCAGATTAGTATGCTAGTCGGAACAGCACAAAACCCACAGAGGACAAATGCCTTCAAAGATCTACAAGCCAGCAGATGAATCCTTGCAAATCCATGGTGTCTAAACCAAGTATAGAAGTGCTAAGCTGTGTAATAAGTTGCAGAAGGAATTGGACACTTAAGTGACATCACGTAGGCGAGGCTTCCCTAAAGTCATGGAGTGAAGGTTTTGAAAGTGAAAGGGTGAGGTGAGGTCCCTTTCTGTCCACACCCGCCATACACCCATCATATCTATCAAATAGACATGAGCATATCCAGTGTGTGATTTGTTTCCACATATAAAAGCAGACATATGAATTTGAATTTGGGTTCTTAAGAAGGCCGTATCTAAAACTCCCTTTATTTGCTTCTGCTGTCTTTCTCTTGCCCCAAATAATATTTACAAATGAAGTATCCTGATATACTGGTAATTGACATGGCTTAGTGTTTGCAAGACGTCAGTGAACCTGGAAAGTAGACATGCCTCAGGAATGTTGCTGGAGAGCACTGTTGAATTTCAAAACCATTTGACAACCCACTGGAAAAAATTGATAGAACTTTCCCAGGGTATGTACAGTTTCACTTGCATCAAGTACAGGCATTTTTCACATACCAAATTAATCTTAATGCTACTTCCCCCACATTCACTTGGGTTTTTGACATTAGTGAGGTTAAGGGAAATTTGATTTCTAAGAACAGATGATTTTTCTATCCTTCCTATACCCACCTATTGCATGTAGGTGCATGCAATTCTTTTTTTCTGTTTTCAGATGCATGACCAGTAGCTGGGTATTGAGGGTTTTACCTCTTTTACCCATGTAGCTATTTAAAATATAATAAAGATAATGGTTTTCACAGACAATTACTTATCCCCTGCATTTATATGGTTTTCTAAATCGGCTCCCTAAAAAGCCTCAACTTTGCCAACATCAGGGAAATTTGAGTGATGAAGTTACCTGTAGACAGCTGGAGACTTACTCACACCAGCTGGAATTTTGATATTTTTTGTTTTATATTTATCTAAAATATAGACATGTGAACTCTATATAAAATATAAAATACATATATATAATTAACTATGTCATAATTTATGAATTACAGTTCTCTTCATAGGGTCCACCCAAAATAGAAGGTATTATTTCTTTTCTCAGATGAAGAGAATGGTCCCTTGCTGACCTTCTTCCCTCCGCTCTTTGCTCATCTTCTCTTCTGTTTCCTTCCTCTCCCTCCCGTCTCATCTTTTTTCCCCTTTTTCCTCTCCTCCCTTTGCAAATTCAACCAACCCAGGCCAAGGATTGATACACAAAAATAAAGGAAAAATGCCTGGGGGAAAAAAGACAGCAGGTCTCACATTCTGTGCTTACTAAGTGTTGTAACTTTCCAAGTTCAAATTTTTGAGAAAATTTCCTTACTTTTCTGACATGTTGATAAAGCATTCTTAGCTCCTATTTCCATTCTTTTTTATTGTTGTTTTGTTTGACTTTAAATTCAATTTAAGAAAATCCACACAGACCATCAGGGAAATCAAAAGAAAACCCACAGAATAAGAGAAAATACTTACAAATCATATGTCTGATAAGGGACATATATCCAGAATATATAAAGAATACTTATAATTCAACAACAAAAAGACAATGCAGTTGGCAAATGGAAAAGAATCTGAATAGATATTTCTCCAAAGATGGACAGATGGTCAATAAGCACAGGCAAAGGTACTCAGCATCGTTCATTTTTAGGGAAATGCAAATCAAAAATACACCGAGATATGCTGCACACCTTACTAGGATGACTAAAAGCAGAAAGACAATAACAAATGTTAGCAAGGCCATGGAGAAATTGGAAATTTAACCACTTTGGAAAACAGTTTGACAGTTCCTAAAAATGTTTAACAAATGACCCAGCAATTTAACTCTTGGGTATACCTCAACTTAATTGCAAACCTATGTCTACAAAAACACTTTATGTAAATGTCGATAGCAGCATTGTTCATAATGGCAGAAAATGAAAATAACCCAAATATCCCTTATCTGATGAATAGAAAAAAATGTGTGGTATTTCTCTACAAAAGAGTATTATTTAGCCATTAAAAAAGTGAAATACTGATAACATGCTATAATCTAGAAGAAACTTGAAAACATTATTCTAAGTGAAAGAAGCCAGGGGAAAAAAATCACATATGATATAATCCCATTTATGCAGACTGTCCAGATTAGGAAAATAAATGGAGGCAGAGCAGACTGTCGGGGGTTGGGGGCTGGGGGCTGTGGGGGTGGAGCGTGACTGCTGACCGGAATGAGGTTTCCTTTGGGGTTGCTGGAGCATTTCACAGATAAGTGGTGGCAATTGTTGTACAATGCTCAGTGCACTAAAAACCACTGAATTGTACAATTTAAAAGAGTAAATTTTATGGCATGTCTATATCTCAATAAAGCTGTTATTAAAAACAAAACAAAGAGGGGTGCCTGGGTAGCTCAGTCAGTTAAGCGCCTGACACTTGGTTTGGCTCAGGTCATGATCTCAGGGTCATGAGATTGAGCCCAATGTTGGGCTCCGCACTGAGCGTGGAGCCTGCTTGAGATTCTCTCTCTCCCTCTCCCTCTGCCCCCAATCCCCGCTCATGTGTGCACTCTCTCTTTCTCTAAAACACACACACACACAAATAAAAATTATCTGCCCTCTCCATGACAATTAAAACTTGAGGAAAATACTTCCCTCTCTCCTTTGCTTTGCTTCTAGTTCCATGGATTCCTTAATTCTTTGCACAGCCCTAAGATGTATATGGCATCCAGAGCCAACACACATTTGATGAATACCACTGTATAGAATGATTAGGATGGACCGGGTCAGAAAGTTCCAGGGTCCCTGCCAACTATTTTGGGAAAGGATGGTATTGATTATTGCTAACACGATTTTTTTTTTTTTTTTTTTGCACTTACTAGATTTGCTCTTTTGTGTTCGGGACATAAATGGGTGGCCCTGAGTGCCCTTCTTCATCTTGCCAGGTTGGAGGGTAATTTTGTTGCCATGCTACCATCTGCTTCCCACCTGCAAATATTTCTAACTCAAAAATAATGCATATGCTTTATGGTTCACAAATGACTTAATGCTGTTTATTTTCTTCTAATTTATTGGAAACTTATATTGCAAGCCTTATTATCTTAAGGAAGCCAGAGCAAAGCTCAGTGTAGCTCTTTGGTATTGCAACCTTGATCCCAAAAGAGAAGATGGAACTAAATATTAGAAATATTCAGAAGAACATACGGTCATAGTCCGTGTAATTAATTGCTAGGGTCTCATTCCTAAGCTATTTTTTAATTCTTTAAAGTAGTCTGCAGGACTGAGAAGAAGAAAGCCGGAGAAATAAGCTCAGACTGAATTCCTGGGAACTTGGGGCTAGACGGTTTTCTTTCAACTTAGAAGTGAGTGCCCTGCCTAAGAAAAATGACTGATGGAGTAAAACAGTGACAAGACTCAGCAAAAAGCTTCCACTTTATTCAGAGAGAGAAATGCTTTTTCCTGTTGAATAAAAAACAAAGATCCCTACTTTCAGTGTTCTCCATTCTTTCATTCAGTGATGTCCATCTTTGGAAACTTTAATTGGAAATTGAATGTTGTGTAAGATTCAGAGGAGAATTTAGCTTCCAGTTGAAAAAATGTTGTCCTCATCTTCTCGACCAAATTCATGATCATATCTATGTATTTTTAATTATGCCAAATATTTGTTTCTTTGAAACATGCAAAAGATGACACTGCCATGGTTGAGCGACTGTTTATATTGTCCTGAGATGTTCAGCTTGAAAGGGCCCAAGGCATAAACCAGAGGACATCTCTTTCCCCTTTGCCAGGGCAGCTGACTCTCCCTGCGGTTGCACCCCTGTGTTTTTTATCTTGATTGAGAAATTATCAAGGGCTCCAAATAGATTTCTAATAGCCCTGGCTAGAAATTTGTAATTCCTTCTTTCTCAATGTACATTACTTCATTTGTTTTGTGTATTCAAGACTTCTCTCTTTTCCCCTTGCTTTGTTAGATAAGGTTTTACTTGCCCTTTTTGTTTTTAAGCGCCAGCTCTTGGGATTTGTTTCTATCTTTTCTCTGTTTTTAACTTAATTAATCTCTACCTTTTTATCATTTTATTTTATTTTTCATCATGGTAAGTGTACTCTTTAATCACCGCCCCTACTTCCCCCATCTTCCAGCCACCTCCCCTCTGGTAACCAACAGTTCTCTACAGTTAAGAATCTGTTTCTTGGTTTGTCTCTCTCTTATTCTTTCCCTTTGCTTGTTTTGTTTTTTAAATTCCACATATGAATGAAATCATATGGTATTTGTCTTTCTCTGACTTATTTCACTTAGCATAATACTCTCTAGTTCCATCCATATTATAGCAAATGGCAAGATTTCATTCTTTTTATGGCTGAATGATATTCCATTGTATATATACTTCTTTATCCATTCATCTATTGAAGGAAACTTGGACTGCTTCCCTATCTTGGCTATTGTAAATAAAGCGGCTATGAACATAGAAGTTCATGTACCCCTTTGAATTACTGTTTTTGGATTCTTTGGGTCAATACCCAGTAGTGCGATTGCTGGATCATAGGGTAGTTCTATTTTTAACTTCTTGACGAAACTCCATACTGTTTTCCACAATAGCGGCACCATTTGCATTTCCACCAACAGTGCACGAGGGTTCCTTTTTCCCTACGTTCTCACCAACACCTGTTGTTTCTTCTGTTGTTGATTTTAGCCATTCTGACAGGTGTGAGGTGATATCACCTTGTAGTTTTGATTTTCATTTCACTTATGATAAGTGATGATGATCATCTTTTCATGTGTCTGTTGGTCATCTGTATGTCTTCTTTGGAGAAATGTCTGTTCCTATCTTCTCATTTGTTAATTGGATTATTCCATTTGGGGGTATTGAGCTGTATCAGTTCCTTATATATTTTGGATACTAACACTTTATTGGATATGTCATTTGCAAATATCTTCTCCCACTGAGTAGTTTCCCTTTTAGTTTTCTTGATGATTTCCTTCACTGTGGAGAAACTTTTTATTTTGATGCCGTACCAATAGTTTATTTTTGCATTTATTTCCCTTGCCTCAGGAGACATATCTGGAAAAAATTTTGCTAAGACTCAAGTCAGAGAGATTACTGTCTGTGCTCTCTTCAAGGACTTTTATTATTTCATGTATCACATTTAGGTCTTTAATCCATTTTGAGTTTATTTTTGTGTATGGTGAAAGAAAATGGTCCAGTTTCATTTTTTTGCATGTGGCTACTCAGTTTTTCCAGCACCATTTGTTGAAGAGACTGTCTTTATCCCATTGGATATTCTTTCCTGCTTTGTCTAAGATTAATTGACCATATAATCGTGGGTTTATTTCTGGGTTTTCTGTTCTAGTCTCTCTTTTTTAAATTTAATTTTATTATGTTATGTTAGTCACCATACATCATTAGTTTTTGATGTAGTGTTCCACGATTCATTGTTTTCATATAACACCCAGTGCTCCGTGCAGTATGTGCCCTCATTAATACCAGTCACAGGGCTAACCCATCCCCCTACCCCCTCCCCTCTAAAACCCTCAGTTTGTTTCTCAGAGTCCATAGTCTTTCATAGTTCATCTCTCCCTCCGATTTCCCTCCCTTCATTTTTCCCTTCCTTCTCCTAATGTCCTCCATGCTATTCTTTATGCTCCACAAATAAGTGAAACCATATGATAATTGGCTTTCTCTGTTTGACTTATTTCACTTAGCATATCTCCTCCAGTCCCATCCATGTTGATGTAAAAGTTGGGTATCCATCTTTTCTGATGGCTGAGTAATATTCCATTGTATATCTGGACCACGTCTTCTTTATCCATTCATCTGTTGAAGGGCATCTCGGCTCTTTCCACAGTTTGGCTATTGCAGACATTGCTGCTATGAGCATTGGGGTGCATATGGCCCTTATTTCACTACATCTGTGTCTTTGGGGTAAATACCCAGGAGTACAATTGCTGGGTCATAGGATAGCTCTCTTTTTATTTTTTTGAGGCACCCCCACACTGTTTTCCAAAGTGGCTGTACCAACTTGCATTCCCACCAACAGTGTAAGAGGGTTCCCCTTTCTCCACAACCTCTCCAACATGTGTTGTTTCTTGCCCTGTCAGTTTTTGCCATTCTAACTGGTGTAAGGTGGTATCTCAGTGTGGTTTTGATTTGAATTTCCCTGATGGCTAATGATGATGAACATTTTTTTCACGTGTCTGTTAGCCATGGTATGTCTTCTTCAGAGAAGTGTCTGTTCATGTCTTCTGCCCATTTTTTGACTTGATTATTTGTTTTTTGGGTGTTGAGTTTGAGAAGTTCTTTATAGATCTTGGATACCAGCCCTTTATCTGTAGTGTCATTTGCAAATACCTTCTCCCATTCTGTGGGTTGCCTCTTTGTTTTGTTGACTGTTTCCTTTGCTGTGCAGAAGCTTTTTATCTTAATGAAGTCCCAAAAGTTCATTTTTGCTTTTGTTTCACTAGCCTTGGAGATGTATCTTGAAAGAAGTTGCTGTGGCCGATGTCAAAGAAGTTACTGCCTATGTTCTCCTCTAGGATTTTGATGGATTCCTGTGTCACATTGAGGTCTTTCATCCATTTTGAGTTTATCATTGTGCATGGTGTTAGACAATGGTTGAGTTTCATTCTTCTGCATGTGGCTGTCCAGTTTTCCCAGCACCATTTATTGAAGAGACTGTCTTTTTTCTATTGCATATTTTTTCTTGCTTTGCCAAAGATTATTTGACCATAGAGTTGAGGATCCATATCTGGATTCTCTATCCTGTTCCATTGGTCTATATGTCTGTTTTTGTGCCAGTACCATGCTGTCTTAGTGATCACTGCTTTGTAATATAGCTTGAAGTCTGGCATTGTGATGCCACCAGCTTTGTTTTTCTTTTTCAACATTTCCCTGGCGATTCAGGGTCTTTTCTGATTCTACACAAATTTTAGGATTGTTTGTTCCAGCACTTTGAAAAATATCATTGGAATTTTGATCGGGATGGCATTGAAGGTATTGATTGCTCTGGGTAGCATAGACACTTTAACAATGTTTATTCTTCTGATACATGAGCATGAAATGTTTTTCCATCTTTTTGTGTCTTCTTCAATTTCTTTCATGAGTGTTCTGTAGTTCCTAGAGTATAGATCCTTTACCTCTTTGGTTAGGTTTATTCCAAGGTATCTTATGGGTTTTGGTGCTATTGTAAATGGAATCATTTCTCTAATTTCTCTTTCTATAGTTGCATTGTTAGTGTATAAGAAAGCAACTGATTTCTGTGCATTGACTTTGTATCCTGCCACATTGCTGAATTGCTGTATGAGTTCTAGTAATTTGGGGGTGAAGTCTTTTGGGTTTTCCACATAAAGTATCATGTCATCTGCGAAAAGAGAGAGTTTGACTTCTTCTTTGCAATTTGAATATCTTTTATTTCTTTTTGTTGTCTGACTGCTGTAGCTAGGACTTCTAGTACTATGTTGAACAACAGTGGGGAGAGTAGGCATCTTTGACGTGTTCCTGATCTTAAGGGAAAGGCTCTCAACTTTTCCCCATTGAGGATGACATTCGCTATGGGTTTTTCATAGATGGATTTTATGAACTTGAGGAATGTGCCCTCTATCCCTATACTCTGAAGAGTTTTAATCAGGAATGGATGCTGTATTTTGTCAAATGCTTTTTCTGCATCCATTGAGAGGACCGTATGGTTCTTCTCTCTCCTCCTATCAATGTGTTCTATCACATGGATTGATTTGCAAATGTTGAACCACCCTTGCATCCCGGGAATAAATCCCACTTGGTCGTGATGGATGATCCTTTTAATGTATTGTTGGATCCTATTAGCTAGGATTTTGTTGAGGATTTTGGAATCCATATTCATCAGGGATATCAGTCTGAAATTCTCCTTTTTGATGGGGTCTTTGTCTGGTTTGGGGATGAAGGTAATGCTGGCCTCATAGAATGAGTCTGGAAGCTTTCCTGCTGTTTCTATTTTTTGAAACAGCTTCAGGAGAATAGGTATTATTTCTTTGAATGTTTGGTAGAATTCCCCAGGAAATCCATCAGGCCCTGGACTCTTGTTTTTTGGGAGGTTTTTGATCACTGCTTCAATCTTGTTACTGGTTATTGGCCTATTCAGGTTGTCAGTTTCTTCCTGTTTCAGTCTTGGAGTTTATAGGTTTCCAGGAAGGCATCCATTTCATCCAGATTGCTCAGTTTATTGGCATATAGTTGTTGATAATAATTTCTAACAATTGTTTCTATTTCCTTGGTATTAGTTCTGATCTCTCCCCTGTCATTCTTAATTTTATTAATTTGTATCCTTTCTCTTTTCTTTTGGATAAGTCTGGCCAGAGGTTTATCGATCTTATTAATTCTTTCAAAGAACAAGCTTTTAGTTTCATTAATCTGATCTACTGTGTTTCTGGTTTCTAATTCATCGATCTCTGCTCTAATCTTAATTATTTCTCTTCTAATGCGTGGCTTATGCATTGTTTCTTGCTTTTTATTTAGTTCTTTAAGGTGTAGAGTTAGTTGGTGAATTCAGGATTTTTCTATTTTTTTGAGTGAGGCTTGGATGGCTATGTATTTCCCCCTTAGGACTGCCTTTGCAGTATCCCATAGGTTTTGGACTGATGTGTTTTCATTCTCATTGGTTTCCATGAGTTGTTTAAGTTCTTCTTTGATTTCCTGGTTGACCCAAACATTCTTGAGCAGAGTGGTCTTTACTTCCAAGTGTTTGAATTTCTGCCAAGTTTTTCTTGTGATTGAGTTCCAGTTTTAAAGCATTATGGTCTAAGAATATGCAGGGAATAATCTCAGTCTTTTGGTATCAGTTGAGATCTGATTTGTGACCCAGTATGTGGTCTATTCTGGAGAAAGTTCCATGTGCGCTCTAGAAGAATGAGTATTCCATTGTTTTAGGGTGGAATGTTCTGTATATATCTATGAGGTCCATCTGGTCCAGTGGGTCATTCAAAGCTCTTGTTTCTTTGTTGATTTTCTTCTTAGATAATCTGTCTGTTGCTGAGAGTGGAGTATTGAAGTCTCCTAC
This sequence comes from Zalophus californianus, assembly GCF_009762305.2. NCBI lineage: Eukaryota > Metazoa > Chordata > Mammalia > Carnivora > Otariidae > Zalophus > Zalophus californianus. The sequence goes on along the minus strand of NC_045604.1, from coordinate 61,776,451 downwards.
AATTAACATATTATCAATATGACTCTTTATTTTAGTTAACAGTTGGCTTATGTAGATGGCTGCTCCCATGTTGGGGGTGTGGATATTTACAATTGTTAGATCTTCTTGTTGGATAGACCCTTTAAGAATGATATAGTGTCCTTCTGTGTCTCTAACTACAGTCTTTAGTTAAAATCCAATCTGTCTGATATAAGAATTGCTACCCCAGCTTTCTTTTGAGGTCCACTGGCATGGAAGATAGATCTCCATCTCTTCACTTTCAGTCTGGATGTATCTTTAGGTTCAAAATGAGTCTCTTGTAGACAGTATATGGATGGGTCCTGTCTTTTTATCCAATCTGCAACCCTCTGCCATTTTATCGGAGCATTTAGGCCATTCACGTTGAGAGTGATTATTGAAAGATAGGAATTTATTGTCATCATGTTACCTCGGAAGACCTTGTTTTTATAGATTGTCCCTGTAAATTTCTTTTCTATATCACTCTTGGGGTCTTTCTCCTTTTATAGAACCCCCCTTAATATTTCTTACAGGGACAGCTTAGTGGTCACATATTCTTTCAGTTTCTGCCGGTCTTGGAAGCTCTGCATCTCTCCATCCATTCTAAATGACAGTCTTGCCAGAAAAGGATTCTTGGCTGCATGTTCTTCTCATTTAGTACACTGAATATGTCTTGCCAGGCCTTTCTGGCTTGCCAGGTCTCTGTGGATAGGTCTGACGTTATTCTGACTTTCCTCCGTCTGTATGTAAGGAATCTCCTCCTCCTGACTGTCCTTAAGATGGTTTCCTTGGTTCTAAGATTTGCGAGTTTTACTATTACTTGACGGGGTGTTGGCCGGTTTTCCTTGATCTTGGGAGGGGTCCTCTCTGCCTCTAGGACATGAATGTTTGTTTCATTCCCCAGATTAGGGAAGTTCTCAGCTACAATTTGCTCAAATATGTCTTCTAGTCCTCTCTCTCTCTCTCTCTCTCTACCCCCTCAGGGATTCCAATAATTCTGACATTGGAACATTTCATGGTGTCATTTATTTCTCTGATTCTGTTTTCATGGATTCTGAGTCTGTTCTGTTCTCTTGATCAATGTGTCTATTTTTATGCCAGTACCATAGTGATTTGGTTTCTACAGATTTATGATATAACTTGAAATATGGAATTGTGATATTTCCAGTTTTGCTTTTCTTTTTCAAGATTGTTTTGGCTAATCAATTTTTGATTCCATACAAATTTTAGGATTATTTGTTCTAGTTCTGTGAAAAATGCTGTTGGTATTTTGATAGGGGTTGCATTAAATGTGTAGATTGCTTTGGGTAGTATAGATAACTTTAACAATACTTCTTCTTCCAAGCCATGAGCATGAAACGTCTTTCCCTTTTTTTGTGTTGTCTTCAATTTCTTTCATCAGTGTTTTTTAGTTTTCAGAGTATATAGGTCTTTCACCTCCTTGGTTAAGATTATTCTTAGATGTTTTATTGTTTTTGGTGCATTGTAAATGGGATTGTTTTCTTAATTTCTTTCTGCTGCTTGGTTATTGGTGTATAGAAATGTAACAGATTTCTGTACATTGATTTTGTATCCTGTGGCTTAACTGAATTCATTTATCAACTCTGGTAGTGTTTTGGTGGAGTCTTTAGGTTTTCTGTATATAGTATCTTGTAGTCTGCAAATAGTCATTTTATTTCTTCCTTACCAATTTGGATTACTTTTATTTCTTTATGTTATCTAATTTCTGTGGCTAGGACTTCCAGTACTATGTTGAATAAAAGTGGGGAGAGTGGACATCCTTGACTTGTTCCTGACCCTAGGGGAAAAGCTCTCATTTTTTCACCATTGAGTATGGTGCTGGATGTGGGTTTTTATGTAAAACCTCTATTATGTTGAGGTATGTTTTCTCTGTACCTACTTTGCAGAAGGTTTTTACATGAATTGATGTTGTACTTTATCAAATGCTTTTCCTGCATCTATTGAAATGATCATATGGTTTTTATCCTTTCTCTTATTGATGTGACCTATCTCATTGATTGTTTTGCAAATATTAAACCACCCTTGCATCCTGAGAATTAATCCCACTTGATAATGGTGTATGATTTTTTTAATATATTGTTGGATTGGGTGCGCTAATATTTTTTGAGGATTTTTGCATATATGTTCATCAGGGATATTGGCCTGTAGTTCTCTTTTTTCTGTGGTGTCTTTATCTGGTTTTGGTATCAGAGTAATATTGGCCTCATAGAATGAATTTGGAAGTTTTGCTTCCTCTTATATTTTTTGGGATAGTTTGAGAAAAATGAACATGAACGCTTCTTTTTTAAAGATTTTATTTATGTATTTTTTTATTTATTTATTGAGAGAGAGAGCACACGCATGAGTGGGAGGAGGGGCAGGAGAGGGATGGAAAGAATCTCAAGCAGACTCCACACTGAGCGTGGAACCTGACACAGGGCTTGATCTCACAACCCTGCGATCATGATCTGATCTGAAATCAAGAGTCTGATGCTTAACCAACTGAGCCAACCCAGGTGCCCCAGGTATTAACTGTTCTTTAAATGTTTGAGAATTTGCCTGTGAAGCTGTCTAGTCCTGGGCTTTTGTTTTTTGGGAGTTTTTTGATTACCAATTCATTTTCATTGCTGGTGATCAGTCTGTTAAAATTTTCTATTACTTCATATAACCTACCTACTTGGTAGGTTATATGTTTCTAGGAATTTATCCATTTCTTCTAAGTTGTCCAATTTGTTGCCTATAGTTTTTCATAATATTGTTACAATTGTTTGTATTTCTGTGGTGTTGGTTATTTCTCCTCTTTCATAATTAATTTTGTTTATTTGGGTCCTCTTTCTCCTTTTTTTTTAATGAGTCTTGCTAGAGGTTTACCAATTTTGTTGACCTTTCCAAAGAACCAGCTCCTGGTTTAATTGACTGGTTGTTGTTGTGTTTTTTTTTTTTTTTTCGTTTCTATATCATTTATGTCAGCTCTAATGTTGATTATTTTTTTCTTTTGCTGGGTTTGGGTTTTGTTTGTTCTTCTTTCTCTAGTTCCTTAGGTGCAAGGTTAGGTTGTTTATTTGAGATTTTTCTTGCCTCTTAAGGTAGGCCTGTATTGCTATAAATTTCCCTCTTAGAACCACTTCTGTTGCATCTCAAAGATTTTGGAGCATTGTGTTTTCATTTTCATTTGTTTCCATGTAATTTTTAATTTCTTCTTTGATCTTTTGGTTGACTCATGCATTGTTTAATAGCATGTTATTTAACCTCCATGTATTTGTGGCCTTTCTAGATTTTTTTCTTGTGATTGATTTCTAGTTTCATAGCATTGTGGTCAGAAAAGATGCATGGTATTAGTTCAGTCTCTTTGAATTTGTTAAGATTTGTTTTCTGGCCTAATATGTGATCTATTCTGGAAAATGTTCTGTATACACTTGAAAAGAATGTGTAGTCTACTGTTTTAGGACAGTATATATCTGTGAAATCTGAATATATCTGTTAAATCTGTCTGGTCCACCGTGTCATTCAAAACCACTGTTTCCTAGTTGATTTTCTGTTTGAATGATCTGTCAATGTAAGTGGGGTGTTAAAGTCCCCTAATATTTTTGTATTACTATCAATTACTTTCTTTATGATTGTTATTAACTTTTTTATATATTTAGGTGCATAAATATTTACAATTGTTATATCCTCTTGGATTGTTCCTTTTATTGTTATATAGTGTCCTTCTTTGTCTCTTGTTACAGTTTTTGTTTTAAAGTCTATTTTGTCTGGTATAAGTACTGCTGCCCCAGACTTCTTTTGGTATCCATTTGCATGATAAATGTTACTCTACCCCCTCACTTTCAATCTTCAGATGTCTTTCAGTCTGAAATGAGTCTCTTTTAGGCAGCATATGGATGGGTCTTGTTTTTTTATCCACTCTGGCACCTTGTGTCTTTTGATTGGAGCATTTAGTCCATTTACCTTCAAAGTAATAATTGAATGTAAATAATTTATTGGCATTTTGTTACTTGTTTGGGGATGCTTCTATAGATTTTCTCAGATCCTTTCTCCTTTTGCTCTCTTTCTTGGTTTACTGGCTTTCTTTAGTAATATAGATTTCTTGGATTTTTTTAGTAACTTGCATTTCTTTCTCTTTATACTTTGCATATCTATTACTGTTTTTTGATTTGTGGCTGCAGATTTTTCCCTTTCAGCACTTTGAATATATCAAACCACTCTCTTCTGGCCTGCAAAGTTTCTACTGAAAAATCTGCTCATATCTTTATGGGGTCTCCCTTGTATGTAACTGTGTTCTTTTCTCTTGATGCTTTTAATTTTTTTTTTCTTTATTGCTACTTTCTGCCATTTTAATTACTATATGTCTTGGTGTGAACCTCCTTGGGTTGAATTTTGGAGGGATCTCTGTGCCTCCTGGATTTGGATATCTGTTTCCTTCTCTAGATTAGGGAAGTTTTCAGCTATTATTTTTTCCAATAAATTTTCTGCCCTCTTATCTCCCTCTTCTTTTCTGAGATTTCTATAATTTGGATGTTATTTCACTTGATGGAATCACTGAGTTCCTTAAGACTATTCCAATTTGCATAATTGTCTTTGCTCTACTTTTCTCAGCTTGGTTACTTTCCTTTACTCTGTCTGCCAGTTCATTAATTCATTCCTCTTCTTCATCTAGCCTGCTATTTAATTCCTTCAAGTGTATTTTTAATTTCATTTATTGTGTTCTTGGTCTCTGATTGATTCTTTTTTATCTCTGTGGTAAGGGCGTCACTGATGTCCTCCACTCTTTTCTCCAGTCCAGTCACTATCTTTTTGATCATTACTTTAAATTCTCTATCATGCATATTACTTGTATCTGTTTCGCTTAGGTCTCTTGCTGTGGTTTGTTCCCGTTCTTTCATTTGGGACATATTTCTCTGTCTCCTCATTTTCTCTGACTCTCTGTGTCTGTTTCTCTGTGTTAGTAAAGTCAGCTACATCTCTTGCTCTTGATGGTAATGGACTTATGAAGAAGAGTTTCTATAGTGCCCTGCAGTACACTGTCCCCCAACGCCTGGTGCTTCAGGGAGGATCTCCTATGTGTGTTGTGTATGCTCTGCTATTGAGTCTTGGCCTCTTTTTCCTTCAATCCAGTTGTCTGCAGAGGCTCTCTTTACCTATTGTAGGCAGCAAAGTGCATGGTGGTCTGCTTGCCAAACCAGACCTGCCCCGGCTGCAGCCAGAACTGAGGTCCCACAAAATGTGTAGTTCAGGAGATGTGGTGTTGGCAAGGTTTGCACAGGTCTTCCTGGAGGAGGGGCCCACAGCGCTGGGACTCGGGTGAGTGGGAAGGGTGGATCCACCAAGTGTAGGGGGTCTGGTCTTGGTGCAAGCAAGTTAGGTAAGAAATGTTGGTGTGCACTCGTTCCCATAGGTGGCAGTTGTTTATGCTGGGGGACAGGAGGGAAATAGTTACTGCCCCACTCCTTTGTTCCTGGAGGGATCTCCCCACCATACATGTCTCTCTGGGCCAAGCTCTGAGATGAGCACATCACTCTCCCTTCCATCTGCTACAGAGTTTTTCAAGCTGCTGCTTCTGTGCTCGTTATGCTGTCTCTTTACAGGGCGGGGGGGGGGGGGGGGTGCGACTCCACTTTCTAATGCCTTCAGGGTTCTCCTAGAGCCAACCCTGCCAATTTTTTAACTTCCAGGCTTTAAGTCCTGCAGGTTTTAAGAACTCAGGAAATTTGGTCCCTCTCACTTTCAAAGGTAAATATTACAGAGATTCATGCTCCCCATTCATGGGCTCCCCCGTGTGAAAGTCTGTTTTCTGTCCTTGTCTGCACCATCAGCTCCCTTCCACAGTTTGTTTCCCTCCCAGACCAAGTCTTCACCCTTCCTGCCTTCTTTGATGTGGCCTCTTCTCTGCCTTTAGTTGTGGAGTTTGTTCTGCCAGTCTTTGGGTCGTTTCTTGGATTATTTACATTGATATGGGTTTAATCTAGTTGTATCCATGGGACAAGGTAAGTTTAGGGTCCTCCTACTCCACCATCTTCCCAACCAACCAATATATGCCATCTTAATTTTTTAAAATGACAGGTTTCAAATAGTTATTTATAAGGAAACTTCTGATATTAAAAATCTGCTTAGGTGGAGGAAGCTGGAAAGAGAATTGTAAAAAGAACACAGGAAAAAAAGGAAAGAAAACAAGAAAATCCACAAATTCACAGGTTTTCTTGAATATATCATAGAGGTTTAAATTGCAGGGCAAACAACAAACCTAAAACCTAATAAGGAAGAAGGACAAAGAGAGAGAGGACATAAGCACTTGCTCACCTGACCAAGAGAAAAGGTCCCTATTTTATATGTAAAGTGGTATATTATTTGAAGGTGACTGATTAATTAAAATGTATATTTTAAAGTCTAGGACAACTAAAACCACTAAAAATATTTAAAACAGTGCACAAATAATGAACTCAGCATGGAAATAAAAACGAAATATTGAATGATACTCAATCTGAAAGAAAGAAGAAAAAATTTTAAAGAAACCAAAAATAAGGGATGCCTGGGTGGCTCAGTCGGTTGGGTATCTGCCTTCAGCTCAGGTCATGATCCCAGGGTCCTCAGCAGGGAGCCTGCTTCTCCCTCTGCCTCCCACTCCCCCAGCTTGTACTCTCTCTCTCTCTGACAAATAAGTAAATAAAATCTTAAAAAAAAAGAAACCAAAAATAAAAAGACAAGGTCCACCTATATATTGTCTATAAGAAATCCACTTTAAACTTAAATATATAGTAGAATAAAAAGAACAGGATGGAAGAATATTTGCTTTGCTAGCACTAACTGGAAGAGAGTTGAAGTAGGCATAACAATATCAAAGTTGCCTTCAGAAAAGTAATATTACTGGGAATAAAGACAGATATTACAGATAATGGTAAAGGGTCAATTCTTCTAGAAGCCACAATAATCCTGAATGTATATGCTGCTAACAAGAGAGTTTTCAAATATAGAAATAACTAACTAACTAACTAACTGGCTGACTAAATAAATAAATAATACCATAAGGAGAAATAAACAAATCCACAAATAAAGTTGAAGACTGCAATATTCACCTTACAATAATTGATTGAACAAGTAGAGAGAAAACCAGTAAGGATATGGAAAACTTAAAAAACACTGTCAATAACTTGACCTAATTGATGCTTCTAGGACACTTCATCCCAAAAGAGTAGAACAGATATCATCTACAAATACACACTGAACATTTATCAGGATATCCCAAATCATCAGAAATAAAACAAACCTTACATCTTTCAAAATTAAAATTATACAAAATATGTTCTCATAATTAAATCTATGAATGAAAAAGTAGAAATCAATAAAAATATCCCATATATTGACTAGTCAAGAGGAAATCACAAGGGAAATTGGGTAATATTTTGAATTGAATGAAAATGAAAATATGACACATCACAATATGTAGATGCTGGTAAAGCAGTGCCTTAAGTTTTATTTGTGTTTATATTTGTGTTATAATTTATAACACAAAATGCTTATGTTAGAAAGATGAATGAAATCAAAGTTGGTTCTTCAAACAAATTAATAAAGTTGATAAACATCTAGCCACACTGGCCAAGAGAAAAGGAGAAAGGACAAATTACAAATATCAGGAATGCAAGTTCACTACAGACTCTACAGACATTAAAAAGATAAAGGAATACCATGATTAACTCTATGGACATAATTTTGATGACTTAGATGAAATGGTTAAATTACTTTAAAGACACCAATTACCAAAGCTCAGTCAAAAAGAAAAAGATAATCTTAATGATATTTTCCTTATTAAAGGGGCTGAATATATAGTTAATACTTCCCATGAAGAAAACTCCAGGCCCAGATGGCTTCATTGAATAATTTTACTAAATATTTAAGGAAGGAATAATGACAATTCTTTACAAATTCTTCCAGAATTTAAAAGAGGAGAAAACATCTCTCAACTCATCTCATGAGGCCAGCATTTACCAAATACCAAAAGAAAAACATACATTTTAAGAAAGGAAGACTACTATCTATTATGAACATAAATTTGAAGTTCTCAACAACATACTAGCAAATCAAATGCAACAATATATAAAAAGATCATCATAACCAAGTAGAGTTTACCCAGGAATGCAAGACTGGTTCAATATTCAAAAATCTGCCAATGTAACACTATATGTATGCATAATATAATACACAATGTAATACATGATAACTATAAAATGTATACAGATAAGGCCTTTGACAGAATTCAACATCCATTTCTCAGAAAACTTGAAATAAAAAAGAAACTTTGTTAACCTAATAAAGAGTACCTATCTACCCACCCCCCAAAAAATTCCCCAAAAACAAACCCTACAGCTAACATCATACTTAATGCTGAAAGACTAAATGCTTTCCCCCTAAGGTCAGCAACAAGGCAAGGATATCCATTCTCACCAATTTTGATGCATATGGTACTAAAGGTTATGGACAAGGCAGTATGGCAAGGAAAATAAATAACAGATATATAAACTAGAAAGGATGAAATAAAGCTGTCTGTATTTGTAGATGACATGATTATGTAAAAATTCCCAAAGAATCTACAAAATAGTTACAAAAACTGTAAGTTTAGAATACTTGCATAATATAAGGTCAATACACCAAAATGAACATGTCTATCTATAGAAACATGTTTTCTATATATGATGTTTCTATATATAAAAACAGTGTTCCTATGTAATAGCAAGAACATTAGAAAGTAAAAAAACCATACCATTTACCAAAACCATGAAATATTTAGGTATAAATCTTACAAAATATGTGAAAGAACTTCATGCTAAAAATTACAAAGCACCATTTAAAGAACTAAGAAAAGACCTTAAAAACATACAGCTATACTTATTTATGATTTGAATTATGCAATATTTTTATGATGTCATTTCTCCCCAAACTGATCTATAGATTCAGTGCAATTCCAATCAAAATCCCTGTAAGACTTCTGCAGAAATTGACAAGCTGATTCTTTTTTTAAAAGATTTTATTTATTGGGTGGGGGAGGAGAGGGAGAGGGACAAGCAGATTCCATGCTGAGCATGGAACCCAACATGGGGCTCAATCTCATGACCCTGAGATCATGACCTGAGCCAAAATCAAGAGTCAGACACTTAACCGACTGTGCCACCCAAGCACCCTGATTCTAAAATTTATTTAGAAATTTTATTTGGTGGTTTCTTATAAATAAATTTCCAAGTAATTAAAATAGCCAAAACAATTTTAAAATACAAGAACAAGTTGGAAGGTTAACACTGCCTAATTTCTGACCTACTAAGTTCTTAGTGTTCTACTAGAGAAAGGATAGACATTTAGATCAATAAAACATAATAGTGCAGAAATAGACCCATACATATATAGCCAATTGATTTTTTTTTGGAGGGGAGGGGCAGAGGGAGAGGGAGAGAGAATCTTAAGCAGGCTTCATGCCCAGCACAGGACTTGATCTCACGACCCTGAGACCGTGACCTGAGCCAAAATCAAGACGCGTATGCTTAACCAACTGAGCCACCCAGGCTCCCCTGGCCAGTTGTTAAAAAACAAAGATGCAAGGACCGTTCATTTTCAACAAATGAACCTTGATCCATACTTCACACCTATGCAAAAATTAACACAAAATGGACCATAGACCTAAATAGAAGAGCTAAAACTACAAAATTTCTAGAAGAAAACAGAATAAAATCACTATGACCTTGGGTTAGGCAAAGATTTCTAAGCTAAAATATTTTTTAATTTAAATTTAATTAATTAGCATATAGTGAATTATTAGTTTCAGAGGTAGAGCTCAGTGATTCATCAGTTGCATGTAACACCCAATGCTCATTACATCATGTGCCCTCCTTAATGCCCATCACCCAGTTACCCCATCTCCCCACCCACCACCCTCCAGCAACCCTGAGTTTGTTTCTTATAGTTAAGAGTCTCTTATGGTTTGTCTCGCTCTCTGATTTCTTCTGAGTTTAAAACGTGATCTATTGGAGGAAAGTTTTTAAATTGAATTTCATCAAAATTAAGAACTTCTGCCCTTTGAAAGACACTGTTAAGAAGATGAAATACAGGCCACAAACTGAGAACAAAAATTTGCAAATCACAAATCTGATAAAGAATTTGTATCCAGAATATATAAGATTCTCAATCTCAGTCAAACTCTCAAAATTCAATATAAAAAGTAACAACCCAGTTTTTTTATGTGCAAAATATGTGAATAAGCACTTCCCATGTGGATGACAAATCAGGACATAAATATATTCAATATCATTTGTCATTAAGGAAATGCAAATTAAACTGCAGTTTGATACCATTACACAACTATTAGAATAACTAAAATTTTCAAAAAATAAAAAATATTAAAATTAGCCATGTTCCAGCAAGGATAGAGAGCAACTGAGGCTAACATACATTGTTAGTGGGAATACAAAATGGCATAGTCACTTTGGAAAACAATCTGGCAGTTTCTTATTAAGTTAAACCATATGACACAATAATCTCATGCCTAGATATTTACTCAAATGAAATCTACATTTGCACGAAAATGTATATGTAAATGTTTACAGCAGCTTTATTTGTAATAACCAATAAATAAAGACAATTGAAATGTTTCTCAACTGGAGACTGGATGAACAAACTGTGGTACATCCCATTCAATGAAGTAGTACTCAGTAATAAAAAGGAACAAACTCTTGCCATTTGCAACAAGGTGGTTGGAACTAGAGGGTGTTATGCTAAGCGAAAATAAGTCAGTCAGGGAAAGACAAATACCATGTGATTTCTTCCTTTGTGGAATTTAAGAAACAAAACCAATGAACATAGAGGAAGAGAAGGAAAAATAAAATAAGACAAAAACAGAGGGAGACAAACCATAAGAGACTCTTAACTCTAGGAAACAAACAGGGTTGCTGGAGGAGAAGTGGGTGGGGAGATGGGGTAACTGGGTGATGGTCATTAAGGGGGGCACTTGATGTAATGAGTACAGGATGTTATATGCAACTGATGACTCACTAAATTCTACCTCTGAAACTAATAATACAGTACATGTTAATTAAATTGAATTTAAATTTTAATTTTTTTTAAAAGGAACAAACTAGGGTTCTATACAACAACACAAATGAATCTGAAATGTGTTGTTCTAAATGAAAGAAGCCAGATTCAAAGGGCTACATATTGTATGATTTGATTTATATGACATTCTTTCAAAAGCAGAAGTATAGAGACAAAAGAAGATCAGTGGTTGCCAAAGGCTGGGGTTTGAAGAGGAGGTGACTGCAAAGGTGGCAGGGGAGTATTTAGGTGGGTGATGGCACTGTTCAGTATCTGAATTGTGGTGGTGGCTGCAGAGTGCTTATCAAAACTCGAAGCTGTATGGTAAAAAGGGTGAATTTTACCATTTGTGAAGCGTACATTAATAAAAATGGAAAATATTTTTTAAACCTGTCCTTTCATAATGGTATTAGCTTCAAACACTGTCACCAAACTCAGTATTAGTTTTGAACATATTAGCTAATTAGTAATAGAGGACAGTCTGATGGTTCTGGATAACATAGCAGAGGATTTTAGAAAAAGCTTCCTATGGGTCCGTGATTCCTGTGGAGAAAACAAAACCAGTACTAGGATAAAATGTGGCTAGCTTTCAACATTCTGTTGTATGTGTGTACTGAGCTTGATTCACCTCAGTGCATATGAATGAGCTGCTGGTATAAATTACACTCCATGATTTTTGTACATAACACTTGCTGTCATTTTAATATAAGAACCATTTAATATATAAGATCATTATTTTTCATGTCATATAGAGAAAAAAATCTTAAGTGTTCTTTTAGTGCTTATAAAATTACCACATTCTATAATTTTTTTCAGTGTATGGCATGTTGTAGAAAAGAAAAAAAATCTGAGGTGCCCAAGTGCTTTAGTCGGTTAAGTGTCCAACTCTTGATTTGGGCTCAGTTCATGATCTCAGGGTTTGAGATCAAGCCCCACATCATGCTCCACACTCAGCAGGGAGTTTGCTTGAGATTCCCTCTGCCACTCCCCCTACTTGCACTTTTTCTCTCTCTCTCTGTCTCTCTCTCATATAAATAAATCTTTTTTAAAAACCTGAAATTAAGGGTGCCTGGGTGGCTCAGTCGTTAAGCGTCTGCCTTCAGCTTAGGTCATGATCCCAGGGTCCTGGGATCAAGTCCCACATCAGGCTCCCTGCTTAGTGGGAGGCCTGCTTCTCCCTCTCCCACTCCCCCTGCTTGTGTTTCCTCTCTCGCTGGGTCTCTCTCTGTCAAATAAATAAATAAAAAATCTTAAAAAAAAAAAAACCTAAAATTATCTAAGGAGAAATTGAGGCCACCTCTCCTGTAAAAAACAAAGCAGGATTTTTTTTTTTTTATAAATGGAGACCTGTACTTTATTCATTATCATCATATTACCTGTATTTGCATAAATACAATTTATCAAAAATAGAAAAAATATTCTGTCCTTTCATTTAAATGTCTAGACATAGAACTAGTTGTATTACCTTTTTATTAATTTCATCTCTAATTTACAAATAGAAAGCTCATTTAGAACCAAAAAATGAAATCTATTGAACTCTAAAAACAGAATATTATGCAGCCATCAAAAGGAATGAAATCTTGCCATTTCCACCGATGTGGTTGGAACTGGAGGGTGTTATGCTGAGTGAAATAAGTCAATCAGAAAGACATGTATCATATGACCTCACTGATATGAGGAATTCTTAATCTCAGGAAACAAACTGAGGGTTGCTGGAGTGGTGGGGGGTGGGAGGGATGGGGTGGCTGGGTGATAGACATTGGGGAGGGTATGCGCTATGGTGAGTGCTGTGAATTGTGCAAGACTGTTGAATCACAGATCTGTACCTCTGAAACAAATAATACATTATATGTTTAAGAAGAAGAAGAAGAAGAAGATAGCAGGAGGGGAAGAATGAAGGGGAGTAAGTCGGAGGGGGAGACGAACCATGAAAGACTATGGACTCTGAAAAACAAACCGAGGGTTCTAGAGGGGAGGGGGGTGGAGGGATGGGTTCGCCTGGTGATGGGTATTAAAGAGGGCACGTTCTGCGTGGAGCACTGGGTGTTATACGCAAACAATGAATCATGGAGCACTACATCAAAAACTAATGATGTAATGTATGGTGATTAACATAACATAGTAAAAAAAACTGAGTGAAGAGAAACATTTAATGGCAGGAAGAAGAAAAGAAAGTGAACTGTGGGGAAGGAGAACCCACAAATACGAAGCTGGTTCTTTTTTTTTTTTAATTGAAGTGTAATTAACATACAATGTTCTATTAGTTTCAGGTGTACAACATATTGATACACCAACTATTTACATTACTTACTGCTCACCACGCTAAGTATAGTCACCATCTGTCACCAAACATTAAGATATTACTAACTATATTTCATATGCTGTACTTTTTGTCTCTGTGACTTATTTATTTTATAACTGGAAGTTTCTACCTCTTAATTCGCCTTGTCTATTTTTCCCATCCCCACAACCACCTCCTCTCTGCAACTACCAGTTTGTTCTTTGTATTAAGAGACTGTATTTTTATTTGTTTGGTTGTCTGTTCATTTGTTGTTAAGAATAGAAATACCAGAGCACCTGAGTGGCAAAGTTGGTTAAGTGTGGGACTCTTGGTTTCGGCTCAGGTCATGATCTCAGGATTGTGAGATCTAGCTGTGAGTCAGGCTCCATGCTTAGCATGGAGCCTGCTAGAGATTCTCTCTTTCCCTCTCCCTCTACCCTCCTACTCCTGCTCTCTCTCTCTCTCTCTAAAATAATAAATAAATCTTTTTAAAAAATAGAAATACCATATGATCTAGTAATTTAACTACTGGGTATTTACCCAAGGGAAACAAAAACAAAAATTCAAAAAGACATATGCACCTCTATGTTTATTGCAGCATTATTTACAATAGCCAAAATATGGAAGTAACCCAAATGTCCATCAGTAGATGAATGCATAAAAAAGAGGTGGTATATATATGCATATACATACAATATAATACTACTCAGCCAAAAATAAAAATAAAAACAAAAATGATGAGATCCTGCCATTTGTGACAACATAGATGGACCTAGAGCATATTATGTTAAGTGAAATAAGTCAGACAGAGAGACAAATACCATGTGATTTCATGTATACGTGGAAGGTAAATAACAAACAAAATAAAGAAGCTATTTCTTTTCTTACTTCCCTTCCCTTCTGAGCTCTGTGTTCACGTGGCCTTGGTAAGCAGCACTGAGAATGATAGGACCCAGCCTAACTTAGGAATTCACCTGACCTCCCCACTTCTATCTCTATCACCTGCTCAACTACCTTCAAGAAGGAAGACAGAGAACAGAAAGCTTTCTTAGAAAGAGAAACAAAAAGGTTTTCTATACTCACTTAAGAAAATTGGCAAAGGTATGAGAGGAGAGATTTCCCAGTTGCCAGCAAAAGCAACAATATGGGCTCTTCACTTACTCATCTTATGGAATTCTCAGCTGCATGGTCCATGTTGATCCCTTCTTTCTTGAACCCCCCCCTTTTGAAATTTGAGTATAGTTGACACAGAATGTTACATTAGTTTCAGGTGTACAACATACTGATTGGACAAATTTCTACATTATGCCATGTTCACCACAAGTATAGCTACCATCTGTCCTGATGCATGGCTCTTACAATATGATTGACTGTATTCCCATGGTGTGCCTTTTATTCCTGTTACTTACTCATTCCATAACTGGAAACTGTACCTCCTACTCCACCTGCTTTGCCCAACCCCACATCCCTACCCTCTGGCAGCCATCAGTTTGTTCTCTGTATTTATAGATTTGATTCTGATTTTTGTTTGTTTCCTTTTTTCATTTGTTTTTTAGGTTCTGCATATACATGAAATCATTTGGTATTTGTCTTTTTCTCTCAGACTTATTTCACTTAGTATAATACCCTTTAGGTCCAGCCATGTTGTCTCACATGGCACAATCACATCCTTTTCAATGGCTGTGTATATTCCATTGTACATATATGCCACATCTTCCTTATCTATTTGTTTGCTAATGGGCACTAGGGTTGCTTCCATATCTTGACTATTTTAAATAATGCTACAATAAACATACAGGTGCATATATCTTTCTGAATTTGGGTAAAAATTTTGAATTTTTTTTCTGGGTTAATGCCCAGTAGTGGAATTCCTGGATCATGTGGTTAGTTCTATTTTTAATTTTTGGAGGAACCTCCATACTGTGTTCCACGGTTGCTGCACCAATTTACATTCCCACCAACAGTGTACGAGCGTTTCCTTTTTCTCCACATCCTCATCAACACTTCTTACTTCTTCTTGTCTTTTTAATTCTAGCCATTCTCACAGTTTTGAGGTGATATCTCATCATGGTTTTTAATTTTCATTTCCCTGATGATTGGTGATGTTGAGCATCTTTTTGTATATCTGTTGGCCATCTCTATGTCTTCTTTAGAAAAATGTCTATTCAGTCCTCTGCCCGTTTTTTAATCTGACTTTTTTTTTTTTTTGGTGTTGAGCTGTATAAGTTCTTTATATATCTTAGATATTAACCCTTTACCCGATATGTCATTTGCAAATATCTTCTCCCATTCCGTAGGTTGCCTTTTTGTTTTGTAGGTGGTTTTCTTTGCTGTGAAAAGCTTATTTTGATGTAGTCCCAATAGTTTATTTTTGCTTTTGTTTCCTTTGTCTTTTGGAGACATATCTAGAAAAATGTCGCTATAGCTAATGTCAGAGAAATTATTGCCTGTGTTCTCTTCTAGGAGTTTTATGGTTTTGGGTCTCACAATTACATCTTTAATCCGTTTTGAGTTTATTTTTATGATGGTGTTAAAAGATGGTCCAGGGTACCTAGGTGGCTCACTCGGTAAAGTGTCTGCCTTCGGCTCAGGTCATGATCCCAGGATCCTCAGATCGAGTCCTGCATCAGGCTCCCTACTCAGCAGGGAGCCTACTTCTCCCTCTGCCTCTCTTTGTCTCTCTCTCTCTTTCTCTGTCTTTCATAAATAAATAAATAAAATCTTTAAAGAAAAGATGGTCCAGTTACATTCTTTTGCATGGAGCTGCCCAGTTTTTCCAGCACCATTTATTGAAGACACTGTCTTGGGGCGCCTAGGTGACTCAGTCAGTTGAGCGTCTGCCTTTGGCTTGGGTCATGATCCCAGGGTCCTGGGATCGAGCCCCACGTTGGGCTCTCTTTTCAGCAGGGAGTTTGCTTCTCCCTCTGTCCCTCGCCCAACTTGTGCTCTCTCTCACTTTCTCTCTCTCTCAAATAAACAAATAAAATGTTTAAAAAAAGAAAGAAGACACTGTCTTTTCCCCATGTATATTCTTGCCTATGTGTCTGTTTTTTTGCCAAAACCATGCTGTCTTGGTAATAACAGCTTTGTAATATAGCTTGAAGTCAGACAATGTGATGCCCCCCGCTTTGTTTTTCTTTCTCATCATTCCCTTGGTGATTCAGGGTCTTTTCTAGCTCCATACAAATTTCAGGATTGTTTGTTCCAACTCTTTGAAAAATGCCAATGTTATTTTAAATAGGGATGGCATTGAAAGTGTAAATTGCTCTGGGCAGGATAGACATTTTAACAATGTTTATTCTTCCGATCCATGAGCATGGAATATTTTTCTGTCTTTTTGTGTCTTCCTCAATTTCTTTCGTAAGTGTTCTGTAGTTTCTAGAGTATAGATCTTTACCTCTTTGGTTAGGTTTATTCCTAGATATCTTAGGTTTTTGTTGCTATTGTGAATGGAGTTGATTCCTTAATTTCTCTTTCTATAGTTACATTGTTAGTGTATAGAAGAGCACCTGATTTCTGTACATTGATTTTGTATCCTGCCATATTGCTGAATTGGAAAGCCATCAATTTTTACACACATTTATATCACATGTTTTTCTTGTCTCCAAGTTGAATTTTAAACCTCTAACACAAAATGTAATGGGTCCACTCCTTAAAATACCAGCCTTTCAGGTGGATCCTACGACTCACTCGGTTACCCCCTCAATCTCCTCATTCTTTCGTATGCTCCTGATATTTCTCACCCTCTTTCCTTTGTCCGTGCCCTTTCTTCTGTTGAGCATATCCTCCCAACTCTGCTGTTACAACTATAGAGTTTCAAGATCCTTTAAGATCTTTTTCAGATTTTACCACCTCCATGAAGCTGTTTCATACCCACCTAATTTTTGGGTATCTGCCAGTCAAGCTCTTGCTATTATAATCACAGAGTATTTGGCAAAAGCCTAAGGGTCTTCCTAAAAACCTGCAAATGCACACTATGCTCACTGAACTCCATGGATGGTCCAGAGGTTAAGCAACTCTTCTACTAATCTGATGCAGTATCTCCCTTACTTGAATCCTACAGAATGTTGCTGATATTTTTCTCAAGATGCTTTATCAGATTCTGCCTTGTTTTATAGTTTGTTTTTGTTCTTCTTTCCCAGTTGCTACCACCCCTTCACACCCTAGCCTACCTACACACATAACTATCCACCAGAGACCATGACTTGCCCATAATCTGCCTTGCTTATCTACTACATTGCCTTATACATCAGACATGCTTGGTATTTAATTATTGAATTGAATCTCATATTTATAAAGCCTGGATATCAGCCTATGAATTGACTAAGCAGTTGACCATTTCATAATAATTGCATTACTTATAAGATTGGAGAAATTATCACTTTATAATTATACATGGGACATAAAATGCTTGGTTGCCAAACTGTTTTGTGTGCTGTAACTTCCAGGGCATTCAGTTCATTGAATTATTGATGACAGCCATGTCTTTGTAATCCATAAACATGTGGAAAGATTTTAATAATTCAACCTTCATTTTAGGTTCAAAGGAGAAGTTGAAGCTGGCAAACAAAGCTTCTGGTCTTTTATGTATTACTTTATTTATTTCTGCATTCAGTGGTATTGCTTTCATTTCTTTCCAGCAGGTCATACTTCTTGACCAGTTTTATCTGCCATGGATATTTGGTATCACTGTGGCTCTAATACATTTTAAAGATGCTTACAGCCCAGGTCTGTGGTTGATCAGATCCTACTGCTCTCCCATGTTAGATTTGGTTGCACTTTGTGTGATGGTTCTCAATATCAAAGTTTCTTGCTGTTCAAAGCACACAGGACTGGCTAATAGATAATCCTCAAGACATTTCCACCTGTTAGATTATTGGAAACATTTCTGCCCTGTAAGATTGCCCATCTGGTTCTAAATGAAATACCCCTAAAGCCTGTTTTATTGAGGCTGTTTTCAAGTCAAGATTAGTTATATTCAGAGGAAAAATATTATTTGCAGCAAGTTTCTCACTCTCGCACAGCTATCCCAGTACAAGCCCAATGCAGTGGTTTCTGTTTTATAGTTTTGACCAGCCAGTTACTGAGCAACTGTTGGATTGCATCCCATCTCTTAGGAAGGGGTTGTTGCACTCCAGGTCCTTTAAAAGGTGACTTCCCATGAGCTGAAAGATTGATTACAGCTAAATACCTGCAAATAAATTGATGTCATCAGTGTGAAATTGTTACTTGATAAGGTTCACAGATTTCAAATTTTGCTCTATTTTTGGATATTGACATTTCCTAGAACATCCCATCTCAAAAGAGAGATGTTGTTTGGATATATAATGAAAAAAAAAAGCACCAAATTGTCAAAAGCATGACACCACAGCATCAACAGAGTGGTGCTTTGGGTATTTTGTTGGAGTCAGGGTCTAGGAACTATCTGAAGAATCAGAAGAGGATTTGTTTCATCTCAATTGTATTTTCATAGCACAGCCCATGCTTTCTTTTTGAGGTTAGGATATCAGTGCATTAAACAATGTTGGACACCCATTCAAAACACTACGATGGGGAGAGTGTGCTAAGTGCTGAGATGAAAAATACAGTATATCTGTGAGCAACACAGATAAGTGATGAGTACATCATAACATGGCACACAAAGCAATGGTGCCTTACAGACAGTTTCTTTGACATCAGCTGTAGCAATATTTTTCTAGACATGTCTCCAAAGGCAAAGGAAACAAAAGCAAAAATAAACTATTGGGACTACATCAAAATAAGCTTTTCACAGCAAAGAAAACCATCTACAAAACAAAAAGGCAACCTACGAATGGGAGAAGATATTTGCAAATGACATATCTGGTAAAGGGTTAATATCTAAGATATATAAAGAACTTATACAGCTCAACACCAAAAAAAAAAGTCAGATTTAAAAACGGGCAGAGAATTAAAATCCAGGAGGCACAGAGAACCCCTCTCAAAATCAATAATAATAGGTCAACACCCCAACATCTAATAGTAAAACTTACGAGTCTCAGAGACAAAGAGAAAATCCTGAAAGCAGCTCGGGAGAAGAGATATGTAACCTACAATGGTAGAAACATTAGATTGGCAACAGACCTATCCACAGAGACCTGGCAGGCCAGAAAGGACTGGCAAGATATCTTCAGAGCACTAAACGAGAAAAATATGCAGCCAAGAATACTATATCCAGCTAGGCTATCATTGAAAATAGAAGGAGAGATAAAAAGCTTCCAGAACAAACAAAAACTAAAGGAATTTGCAAACACGAAACCAGCCCTCCAAGAAATATTGAGAGGGGTCCTCTAAGCAAAGAGAGAACCTAAAAGCAGCAAAGAGCAGAAACGAACACAGACAACAGACAGTTAACAGTCACCTTACAGGTAATACAATGGCACTAAATTCATACCTTTCAATAGTTACCCTGAATGTAAATGGGCTAAATGCCCCAATCAAAAGACACAGGCTATCAGATTGGATTAAAAAACAAGACCCATCCATATGCTGTCTGCAAGAGACTCATTTTAGACCCAAAGACACCCCCAGATTGAAAGTGAGGGGGTGGAAAACCATTTACCATGCTAACGGACACCAAAAGAAAGCTGGGGTGGCAATCCTTATATCAGACAAACTAGATTTTAAAACAAAGACTGTAATAAGAGATGAGGAAGGACACTATATCCTACTGAAAGGGTCTATCCAACAAGAAGATCTAACAATTGTAAATATCTATGCCCCGAACATGGGAGCAGCCAATTATATAAGGCAATTAATAACAAAAGCAAAGAAACACATTGACAACAATACAATAATAGTGGGGGACTTTAACACCCCCCTGACTGAAATGGACAGATCATCTAAGCAAAAGATCAACAAGGAAATAAAGACTTTAAATGACACACTGGACCAAATGGACTTCACAGACATATTCAGAACATTCCATCCCAAAGCAAAGGAATACACATTCTTCTCTAGTGCCCATGGAACATTCTCCAGAATTGATCACATCCTAGGTCACAAATCAGGTCTCAATCGGTACCAAAAGATTGGGATCATTCCCTGCATATTTTCAGACCACAATGCTTTGAAACTAGAACTCAACCACAAGAGGAAAGTCGGAAAGAACTCAAATACATGGAGGCTAAAGAGCATCCTACTAAAGAATGAATGGGTCAACCAAGAAATTAAAGAAGAATTAAAAAAATTCATGGAAACCGATGAAAATGAAAACACAACTGTTCAAAATCTTTGGGATACAGCAAAGGCAGTCCTGAGAGGAAAGTAGATAGCAATACAAGCCTTTCTCAAGAAACAAGAAAGGTCTCAAATACACAACCTAACCCTACACCTAAAGGAGCTGGAGAAAGAACAGCAAATAAAGCCTAAACCCAGCAGGAGAAGAGAAATCATAAAGATCAGAGCAGAAATCAATGAACTAGAAACCAAAAGAACAGTAGAACAGATCAACGAAACTAGGAGCTGGTTCTTTGAAAGAATTAACAAGATTGATAAACCCCTGGCCAGACTGATCAAAAAGAAAAGAGAAATGACCCAAATCAACAAAATCATGAATGAAAGAGGAGAGATCACAACCAACACCAAAGAAATACAAACAATTATAAGAACATATTATGAGCAACTCTATGCCAGCAAATTAGATAACCTGGAAGAAATGGGTGCATTCCTAGAGATGTATCAACTACCAAAATTGAACCAGGAAGAAATAGAAAACCTGAACAGACCTATAACCACTAAGGAAATTGAAACAGTCATCAAAAATCTCCCAAGAAACAAAAGCCCAGGGCCAGATGGCTTCCCAGGGGAATTCTATCAGACATTTCAAGAAGAATTAATACCTATTCTCCTGAAACTGTTCGAAAAAATAGAAATGGAAGGGAAACTTCCAAACTCATTTTATGAGGCCAGCATTACCTTGATCCCAAAACCAGACAAAGACCCCATCAAAAAAGAGAATTACAGACAATATCCTTGATGAACATGGATGCAAAAATTCTCACCAAAATACTAGCCAATAGGATCCAACAGTACATTAAAAGGATTATTCACCACGACCAAGTGGGATTTATCCCTGGGCTGCAAGGCTGGTTCAACATCCGCAAGTCAATCAACGTGATACAATACATTAACAAAAGAAAGAACAAGAATCATAGGATCCTCTCAATAGATGCAGAAAAATCATTTGACAAAGTACAGCATCCTTTCTTGATCAAAACTCTTCAGAGTATAGGGATAGAGGGTACATACCTCAATATCATAAAAGCCATCTATGAAAAACCTACAGCGAATATCATTCTCAATGGGGAAAGGCTGAGAGCTTTTCCCCTAAGGTCAGGAACGCGGCAGGGATGTCCACTCTCACCACTGCTATTCAACATAGTATTAGAAGTCCTAGCCACAGCAATTAGACAACAAAAAGAAATCAAAGGCATCCAAATCGGCAAAGAGGAAGTCAAACTCTCACTCTTTGCAGATGATATGATACTGTATGTGGAAAACCCAAAAGACGCCACCCCAAAACTGCTAGAACTCATACAGGAATTCAGTAAAGTAGCAGGATATAAAATCAATGCACAGAAATCAGTGGCATTCCTATACACCAACAACAAGACAGAAGAGAGACAAATCAAGGAGTCGATCCCATTTACAATTGCACCCAAAACCATTAGATACCTAGGAATAAATCTAACCAAAGAGGCAAAGGATCTGTACTCAGAAAACTATAAAATACTCATGAAAGAAATTGAAGAAGACACAAAGAAATGGAAAAACATTCCATGCTCATGGATTGGGAGAATCAACATTGTGAAGATGTCAATGCTACCTAGAGCAATCTACACATTCAATGCAATCCCCATCAAAATACCATCCACTTTTTTCAAAGAAACGGAACAAATAATCCTAAAATTTGTATGGAACCAGAAGAGACCCAGAATAGCCAGAGGAATACTGAAAAAGAAAAGCAAAGCTGGCGGCATCACAATTCCGGACTTCCAGCTCTATTACAAAGCTGTCATCCTCAAGACAGTATGGTACTGGCACAAAAACAGACACATCGATCAATGGAACAGAATCGAGAGCCCAGAAATGGACCCTCAACTCTATGGTCAACTCATCTTTGACAAAGCAGGAAAGAATGTCCAATGGAAAAGAGACAGTCTCTTCAACAAATGGTGTTGGGAAAATTGGACAGCCACATGCAGAAGAATGAAACTGGACCATTTCCTTACACCACACACAAAAATAGACTCCAAATGGTTGAAAGACCTAAACGTGAGACAGGAGTCCATCAAAATCCTAAAGGAGAACACAGGTAGCAACCTTTTCGACCTTAGCCGCAGCAACTTCTTCCTAGAAACATCGCCAAAGGCACGGGAAGCCAGGGCAAAAATGAACTATTGGGATTTCATCAAGATAAAAAGCTTTTGCACAGCAAAAGAAACAGTCCACAAAACCAAAAGACAACCGACAGAATGGGAGAAGATATTTGCAAATGACATATCAGATAAAGGGCTAGTATCCAAAATCTATAAAGAACTTATCAAACTCAACACCCAAAGAACAAATAATCCAATCAAGAAATGGGCAGAAGACATGAACAGACATTTCTCCAAAGAAGACATCCAAATGGCCAACAGGCACATGAAAAAGTGCTCAACATCGCTCGGCATCAGGGAAATCCAAATCAAAACCTCAATGAGATACCACCTCACACCCGTCAGAATAGCTAAAATTAACAAGTCAGGGAACGACAGATGTTGGCGGGGATGTGGAGAAAGGGGAACCCTCCTACACTGTTGGTGGGAATGCAAGCTGGTGCAACCCCTCTGGAAAACAGTATGGAGGTTCCTCAAACAGTTGAAATTAGAGCTACCGTTCGATCCAGCACTTGCACTACTGGGTATTTACCACAAAGATACAAATGTAGGGACCCGAAGGGGTACGTGTACCCCAATGTTTATAGCAGCAATGTCCACCATAGCCAAACTGTGGAAAGAGCCAAGATGCCCATCGACAGATGAATGGATAAAGAAGAGGTGGTATATATACACAATGGAATATTATGCAGCCATCAAAAGGAATGAGATCTTGCCATTTGCAACGACGTGGATGGAACTGGAGGGTGTTATGCTGAGTGAAATAAGTCAATCAGAGAAAGACATGTATCACATGACCTCACTGATATGAGGAATTCTTAATCTCAGGAAAGAAACTGAGTGTTACTGGAGTGGTTGGGGGTGGGAGGGATGGGGTGGCTAGGTGATAGACATTGGGGAGGGTATGTGCTACGGTGAGCACTGTGAATTGTGCAAGACTGTTGAATCACAGTTCTGTACTTCTGAAACAAATAACGCAACATATTTTAAGAAAAAAGAAAAAGAAGAAGATAACAGGAGAGGAAGAAAAGGGGAGTATGTCAGAGGGGGAGACGAACCATGAGAGATGATGGACTCTGAAAAACAAACTGAGGGTTCTAGAGGGGAGGGGGGTAGGGGGATGGGTTAGCCTGGTGATGGGTATTGAGGAGGGCACGTTCTGCATGGAGCACTGGGTGTTATGAACAAACAATGAATCATGGAACACTGCACCAAAAACTAATGATGTAATATATGGTGATTAACATAACAATAAAAAAATTTAAAAAATAAAAATAAAAAAAAATAAATAAAAACGGGTAGAGAACCTGAATAGACATTTTTCTAAAGAAGACATAGAGATGGCCAACAGATATGCAAAAAGATGCTCAACCTCACCAATCATCAGGGAAATGAAAATTAAAAACCACGATGAGATATCACCTCAAAACTGTGAGAATGGCTAGAATTAAAAAGACAAGAAGAAGTAAGAAGTGTTGATGAGGATGTGGAGAAAAAGGAAACGCTCGTGCACTGTTGGTGGGAATGTAAATTGGTGCAGCCACCGTGGAACACAGTATGGAGGTTCCTCCAAAAATTAAAAATAGAACTAACCACATGATCCAGGAATCCCACTACTGGGCATTAACCCAGAAAAAAAATTCAAAATTTTTACCCAAATTCAGAAAGATATATGCACCTGTATGTTTATTGTAGCATTACTTAAAATAGTCAAGATATGAAAGCAACCCTAGTGCCCATTAGCAAACAAATAGATAAGGAAGATGTGGCATATATGTACAATGGAATATACACAGCCATTGAAAAGGATGTGATCGTGCCATTTGAGACAACATGGCTGGACCTAAAGGGTATTATACTAAGTGAAATAAGTCTGAGAGAGAAAGACAAATACCAAATGATTTCATGTATATGCAGAACCTAAAAAACAAAACAAATGAGAAAGGAAACCAACAAAAATCAGAATCAGACCTATAAATACAAAAAACAAACTGATGGTTGCAGGGTGAAGGGATGGGCAAAGCGGTAAAGTGGAGAGGGAGGTACAGGTTTCCAGTTATGGAATGAATAAGTCATGGGACTAGAAGACACAGCAGAGGGAATATAGTCAATGGTATTGTAATAGCGATGTACAGAGACAGACAGCAGCTACTCTTGCAGTGAGCATAGTATAACATATAGAGGTGTTGAACTACTATATTGTACACCTGAGAGTAATATAACATTGTGTATCAGTTGTACTCAAAACAAATTAATAAGAATAGATGTAAAAGAAATAAGGAAAGAAATAATACCTCTTTAAAATTCTGGCTGGATATTTCCCTAATAAAAGGCAGGATGGATGTTGTTTGGAGCACCAATATCTGATTCAAACCCATGGACATGGCCAAAGGAGAATGAAGTTGAGATCATAATAGATGTGGCAGTTTGTTCTTGGAGTTGTAAGAATCCAATAAATAACATCCTTCTCTTACCCTTCTGAGCTCCAAGCCATTTTTAACAACCCCACCAGGAATCAGACAGATGGTAATCAAACTATGAGCTTCATCACTGATGAAACCAGAATGGAAAATACATTTTGAATGTGTGGCCAAAACTGGGCTTCCTACTACTTTCCGCAGAATTGAACTTGCTCAAGTTAAAGGCATATCTGCCCCTGTGCATGCCCATGGAGGACAGGAGCAAAACATCCAGAGCTCAGGCTGCTCTGAATGAGAGGAAGAGCCTGGCGTGTCCTTTCCTGTTTCCCTGGGAGGTCACTCTTTCTCCCTTGGGAGGAGTGAGTGAGTGAGTGAGCAAGATGTAGAAAGAAGGTGGAAGTTACCCTTCTCAATACTTCAAAAGGGTAGAAGAGCTTACTCTTTGACCGAAGCCTTAGGCCAAGGTAGGAACCCCGGGAAAGGAAGAAGATGGCTCTCGATGTCATGATGGATGCAAGGAAGACCAGGTTATGATATGGAGCCCATTGGATTCAGTGGTGATTTTGTATTTTGGACAGTCTCGTGAGCTATTTTTATGTCAGTGGCCCATCTAATGTGAAACAAAAATAACTTTGCACCTCCAGCATCTGTCCTTTAATAATCTTACCGCACCTCCCTGAGTTTCTTGCTTTATAAGCATACGATACTGATAAGCTGAAAAATGGAAAATATGTAGATGGGCAAGTATCCTGCTTGCAAAAAGGAAGGGAGGAAAGGAAATCTGTTTGAGCCAGGCAACAGAGAGCATGGCAAGTACATTCATGATTCCCATAGGTGTGGTGCAGCAGGTCACTGGATGGCCAAGAACCTTCTCCTGAAGAGTGTAGGTGTGGCAGAAATGTGCATATAATTCCTTCTGATGATATGGTTGGATGTAATGACAATAACAATAATGATGATGATAACAGTAATTGCAAGCATTTGTTATTCTACAGACCTGTCCTAAGTAGATTGTATATATTTGTTTAATCATCTCAACAGCCCTATGGGTATTATTATTACCCCCACTTTACAGAGAGATTAAGGAACTTGTCAGTTTCAGGCACAAAAGGAACTTGGCCAAAGTCACAGTGGAGAAGGCAGCAGAACTAGAATTCAAGCCTGAGTCCATGCTTTACCCACAGAGGCAGATAAACTCCTGGGTGGCCAGCAATTGCAGTCAGGATTGTAGGCTAGCCCAGTGGTGGCCCAGCCCAGAGGAGAAGCACTGTCTCCTTTCACCATTCTGAGATGTTTCTTGGTGGACACAGAGGAGATGAGAACCAGTGAGCTGGGAGTATAAATGTAACATTTCTCCTTAAAAGGCTAGGTATCTCCAGCCCTTATTGTCTCTGGTAGGGTGACGTGAGTGAAGGGAACTCAGTACTGCTCATGACAGCATCACTGAGGAGAAGGGTAGCGAGCCCATGCTCTGAATTACAAAGGAATGAATCAAGAGGAGTGGAATGGACTGAGGTCAAAACTTTTCTCTGGGACAAAAGGAAGATCCATTTTTTCTGAAAATTTTCAGAGCCTTTCTGTACTTCAGAGTCTCAAAGAAGACTCTAAAGACTAAATTAGTTTTATGAATTAGAATCTACAAATGAACCTCCCTAAATTCTATCCACTTGCCTCTGTGTCCCACTATCAGATGACTTGGCTTCAAAGAAGGGTAGCATGAATTTATAATTTTGTATTTTCTTTCAGAAAAGTTTTTCTCTACCTTTCTGGTTTCCTTAGTTATTTCATCTTTGCATGAATACAAAGAAGCTAAGTGGGTAATATTCACATTACTGTTAATATCCTGGTACCTAAGTGGGGTGGGTGTTTATTTTGCAAACCTGGAAGGCAGACATAGTCACCCAGGTCTGGCCCAACATTTTGTCAAGAATCGAGCCTTGGAGGGAGTTGGAAAGGGGATCCAATGTAGTGAGTTGAAACTGATGATCTCAGCTTCCTTAATGCTCATTATTAACAAGAGAAGACAGAAAGTAAGCATGGCCGGTGCTATGGCAACTTTCTGAAATCATTTTCAACTCTCTAGAAGATGCAGGGTGAAATTCAAGGACTCAAAAATAACTGAGCTATGATCCCGATGCGTTTCATCCCATTCCCCTCTCGGCCCTACTCTTTCAGGACTCCTTCCGTTAACATTCTCTGGTCACCCAAGGTTTTATCTATTGATTTCCCTTTGACAAGATAAAGCCAAGCAACTGATGTGTGAATTCCTTATAGCCAGCAGTCAAAGATGCCAGGTGAATAAGTGGTACTTTGGAGAGTTGTGAGATACTTATTAAAAATAAAAAAAATGAAGCATTGGTTTGTGTGAAAAGGAGGGAGGGAGCCAGCAAGCACCAGCCCTCTTCATCCAGCAGACAGACCCTGTGTGGTAAATGCACAGCCTTATTGGGCAAAGGAGTCCAGGACCAGAAATCACAGGGCATTCATTATTTTGTAATCTTGCGAGTCGGTCCCCTTTGGGGGCCTCAGTTTCCTCACTTTTGAAATAAGGTTGAACCAGGTGCTCTCTAAGGTTCTTACACTCTGCTGTCTCTTCAATTAGTCTTGTTCTTTGTGGCCATCATTATTATTCCCGCTTGGTAACAAAGAAAATAAGACATCAAGAAGTGAAGTGGTGTAGACCCCCAGCTGCCAGAAAGGAGAGGCCAGAGAGCACACGTCTGAGTGGGAGGCTGCCTTTGAGATGCTAAGATTAAATTTTTATTTTCTATCCCTGGGAACAAAAATTTCACCTTGAGGGCAGAAACAAAATCAAGTTAGAGCTCCTACTAATTAAATTTCCCTCAGTAACTCAGATAAACCAGAAGCCAACAGGATGCATATAGCTGCTCACAGGGCAGCTTCCTTTGTCTTCATCAGGAGAATTAAAGAAATGCTTGTTCACATTCCTATGAAATCATGAAAACAGCAAACTGGACATCTGTAAATGATAAATTGAGCTGTGGCTAAGCTAACTTTTATTAATTATTCTGAATTACAGTGAGGAACGATGCTAATGCCTCTCCCTTCCCGTTCTGCTGACAGAAGCATCCATCAGAGGCTGCTCTGGCTTCTGCAGCAGAAGCAACCCCAGCCCATCTCCCTCTGCCGCCACTCAGGCCCTAAGTAGAAAGGGTTTGGTTTTTTACTCACCGCATTTCCTTTCATAACTGCCTTCCACTGATTTTGAGAAAATAAAGAAAAATGTTTTTCTGGTGTAATTGCACATTTCCCCTAATCCTTATTTTGTTTAGAAACTAAGACTACTAATATATACAGAACTTTCAGGGCAAAACAAAACAAACAAACAAACAGAAGACACACATGAAGACCCAGGCTGGAGTCTTATGGGTACTCTGTGTTGTGAATAATTCTTCCCAAAGATGAAATATTAAACTAGCCTCTGAGTATCTATGATACTCAGCTTCCCAGCTCAACAGCTGCGTTTGGGCAAGTCCTTCTCTCCTTTGCTGTATCCTTCCCTGTAAGATGAGTTGTTGTGAGGTTTAAACAAACACAGGCTTGTAGAGCATCTAGAACAGTGCATGGGACACAGTAAGCTCTGGGAGAATTAGTACTGTTGCTC
This sequence comes from Zalophus californianus, assembly GCF_009762305.2. NCBI lineage: Eukaryota > Metazoa > Chordata > Mammalia > Carnivora > Otariidae > Zalophus > Zalophus californianus. Next base: position 61,747,663 of record NC_045604.1, on the reverse strand, counting down.
TTATTTCTCCCTAAGTGGTAGGATGGTAGCATAACCCCACACTCCAAAAATTGTCAGGTTAACATCCTAGTACAAGGGACAGATGGAACCACTGATAGAACTTGAGCTTTAAGTGAAGTCGCTACACTTACTCCATGTTGCCTGAGGCCCCAAGCCTCCTTAGCCTCATGGGCTGGTCACTAACACGGTGGCCATTTTGTGGAAAAAACAATTTGTCTTTTGTTGAGAATAATTCTCTTCCAAAGAATCATTAGCTGATAAATCTCCAGCTTTTTCAAGATTATTTCATTCAAGCAGTTGGACCATTCGATTAACTATCAACTATGTGATTGAACTAAAAAGTCAGGGTGGCCCATCAGGATGCTCAGCGGGCATGTGGCAGGCATGTGACCGGTGTGTGGTCAGTGTGGTTATGCTGAGCTGAGCAGCCCACCAGCACGCAGAGAAAGAACTGATGCCTGGTAGGTAAAGTTTGTCTTACTAGTATGACAACATGAAGAGAACCTCAGCCAATCAATCAATGAATCAGTCATTTTAGCTTTTTATTCCTTTCATGATCTAGATGTGGAAACTTCAGAAACCCAAATCTGTGTTATTTTTTCCATGGCCATCATTTTAAGATTTGTTCACACACCTGTCCTGGATTTTTGCTTTAGCTGAAAAATCTGCAAAATGAAAGCCAGTGTCTTTTATTCAGTCTTCAGTCGACACCAGCCTGAACCAAATATATATAATTAGAAATGGGTTTGAGTCATCATAAGGTTGAGAGGACGATACTCAGAGGAAGTGTAATTCCTTTTATATCTCTAGAGGGCCAGGCTTGGCTTCTTCCATCGCCTTCAGATTCTGAAGCTGTAATGTAGTCACAGAGCAGATTGATGTCAGGAGTTGCAGAGAAAAGCTCACAATAAAACAGCTTACACAACAGAGGAAAAGGAACACTACATCTTTGTTTAGAATAGAGTCATTAGCAATACTAGTAGCTGGAGAACATATAGATAGAGTGCACAGAGAGACAGTGCCCACTTGTGTCCTTCTGATGATGAATGGTACATAAGAAGAGTCCTGGGTATATTAAATGCTGAGAGTATTCGTAAACATGCTTTAATTCATCTAATCATACCTAAAGGGACAAACATCACTCATAATTAAGATGCCATTAAATAAGAATTTTTATTTTTATACTTACAGTTTTAAGTATAATTAACACACAGTGTTATATTAGTTTCAGTTGTACAATATAAAGATTCAACAATATATATGTTACTCCATGCTCATCGTGGTAAGTGTAGTTAGCATCTATCACCAAACACCGTTTTTACAGTCTTATTGACCATATTTCCTATGCTGTACTTTTCATCTCTGTTACTTATTTCTTTTGTAACTGGAAGTTTGTACCTCTTAATCTCCCTTATCTTTTTCACCCATCCCCCTATCCACCTCCCTTCTGAGAACCACCAGTTTGTTCTCTGTATTTAAGAGTCTGGTTTTTTGTTTGTCTCTTTTTTTTTCTTTGTTCATTTGTTTTGTTTCTTAAATTCCACATATGAATTAAATCACATGGTATTTGTCTTTCTCTATCTGACTTAATTCACTTGGCATTAAACCCTCTAGGTCCATCCATGTTGTTGCAAATAGTCAGATCTCATTCTTTTTTATGGATGAGTAATATTCCATTTTATATATATACCACATCTTCTTTATCTATTTATCTATCAGTGGACACTTGGGTTGCTTCTGTATCTTGGTATTATAGTTAATGCTGCAGTAAACATAGGGGTGCACATATCTTTTTGAATTTGTGTTTTCATTTTCTTTGTGCCCAATAATGGAATTACAGGATCATATGGTATTTCTATTTTTAACTTTTGGAGGAAACTCCATACTGTTGTCCACAGCAGCTGCACCAATTTACGTTTCCACCAACAGTGCACAAATGTTCCTTTTTCTCCACATCCTTGTCAATACTTATTATTTCTTGTGGTTTTGATTTTAGGCATTCTGACAAGTATAAGGTGTTATTTTGTGCTTTTGATTTGCATTTCCCTGATGACTAGTGATACTGAGTATCATTCCATGTGTCTGTTTCTCATTTGTATGTCTTCTTTGGAAAAACATCTGTTCAGATCCTCTGCCCATTTTTAATTGGATTACTTGTTTCTTTGAGGTTGAGTTTTCTAAGTTCATTATGGATCTTGGATATTGACTCCATACTGGATATATCATTTGCAAGTATCTTCTCTCATTCAGTAGATTATCTTTTTGTGTTTTTTTTATGGTTTCCTTTGTTGTGCAAAAAGTTTTTATTTTAAAGAAGTCCAAATAGTTTATTTTTGCTTTTGTTTCCCTTGCCTTAAGGACACAGAAAAATATTTCTACATCTGATGTCGAAGAAATTACTGCCTATGTTTTCTTCTAGGAGCTTTATGGTTTCAGGTACCACATTTAGGTCATGAAAGAAATTGAAGAGGACACAAATAAATGGGAAGGTATTTCATGATCATGGATTGGAAGAACCAATATTGTTAAAATGTCCATACTACCCAAAGCAATCTGCAGATTTAATGCAATCCCTATCAAAGTACAAACAGCATTTTTCACAGGACAAGAACAAATAATACTAAAATTTGCATGGAACCATAAGACCCTGAATAGAAAAAGCAATCTTGAAAAGAAGAGCAAATCTGGAGGTATCACAATCCCAAATTTTAAGATATACTACAAAGCTACAGTAATCAAAACAATATGGTACTGGCACAAAAATAGACACATGGAATAGAGAGCCCAGAAAGTAACCTGTGATTATATGGGCAATTAGTCTATGACAAAGGAAGCAAGAATATACAATGGAGAAAAGACAGTCTCTTCAATAAATGATGCTGGAAAAACTGGACAGCTACATGCAAAAGAATGAAACTGGACCACTTTCTTTCACCATACACAAAAATAAAGTAAAAAATGGATTGAACACTTAAATGTGAAACCAATTTTTCCAATTAGTTTTTAAAACCTAATTCTTTAATTAGGTTTTGGTGAACTAATTCTTTAAAGAATTAGTTCGCCAGATTCCAATTAAAATGTGTAATAGTATACCTTCCAAAACATGGTATATAATACATGCGGAGACCAGAAGACAGAGCAACACTGAAAATGTCTCAGGAGCTTTAGTTGGCCTTAGGTTCTAATGGGCGAAGCTCCTTCCCAAAGTGCAATCCTTCTTTATGCCTTTTCGTAAGAGCCATCAGTGACTTCATTCATTCCTGGCCGCTAAATACCTCTTACTCTGCTACCTGGGCAGCTTGCTGTTTTAACTGGAGCAATATTGAATACCTAACACATCCCTCCATAGTATGACTTAGAATAGAAAAACAACAGTCAGCACATACTGAGTACTGGTCCCTGTGCTCTGCTACACCAAACTGTCTGTCCTTAACAATCCTATGAGGTCGTCATGGGAATAAGGTGGTGGCATTGCCCTCCAGCCAAAGACCAGCCAACTGAAGTTGAACAAGTTGCTTGTTAAAAGGGAGAGCACACACTGTGGCAAAACATGGGGTGTCTCAATAAGCAGGTCTTGAGACTTACGGGATTAGGGCTTAGGTGATTTGGGGGAAGATTTTAGGAAGCAGGGTTTTGCTCAGAAGTGAATGCTGTCAGGAAGTAGGGGTAATTTTATGATTGGGTATCTTCATAAAACTTACCTATATGAGAGAGGGAATCCAGTGAGGCTAAAACTGTAGCTGGTAAAGAAGCAACAGTCATTCATATGGGGGCATCTTTGGTCATTTTTATGGTTTGGACGGTGCTCATGTTTTTGTCTGTGTCTAGACATGATCACGGAGTGGTCCTGTTTTTGTTCTGATGTTAGTGCACTAGAAATGGCTTGTGTTTAACAGGAGAACACCAAGGCACAGCTGTGAGTGCCAGGCCACTCCTGAAAACATGAAGGCCAAGCTGGAAGTCATGTGCCAGCTTCCAGATGTCAAGAGCTGCTTTTGTCTTTCTCGGGGGCATAAAGAAGTTGATGAGCTAGTCCAAAGTCCTACAGCTCATGAGTTAAAGAACCATAATGTTCATGCTGTATCTGGTCCCTAAGCCCAAACATTTGACAAAGATTTGCTTTCATTTGGCTTTCATGAAACATCTGTTTTTAGCTTCCTGGATTTCCCAGGGGAATCCAGCCAATTTTCCTGTCATATTCTGTGGAAAATTGGATTATGTCTTGAAAACAACATTGTCCATTGACTTCAGCAAGAATCCAAGCCTGGTATGACACTCAGTTTCAGTTACAGCCTCTTGCCCTCCACCTTTCATGCCTCAGTCCAGCATCAGATTGTGTTCAGGTATTTACGTTTACATTTAGAAACACCTCTAGTTGGTGATCTTCAGCCTCTAGCTCCAGACACCCATTTGATAGAAGTATCCTGAGGTTAACAGAGCAAGTGAAGCCCTCTTTAAATAAAGTATTCTTTTTGAATGGAAGAAAGTGCTAGGGACATCCCCCACCTAAGGACATAGGGGTACAGACAGCCTAAGGCAGGAGATGCAATGGAAAGAAACAGATTAAGGAGTTCAAACAAACTGGGTCATACGTGAGCTCTGCTACATATTAGAAAAGTATTTTACTTATTTCACTTAGCATAATACCCTCCAGGTCTCAAATGACACAATCTCATCCCTTTTTATGGCTGTGTACTATTCCATTACACACACACACACACACACACACACACACACACACACACATACATAATCACATTTTCCTTATCCATTCATCTATCGGACACAGGTTGCTTGCATATCTGAGCTATTGTAAATAATGCTGCAACAAACAGCATATACCTTTTCAAATTAATGTTTTAATTATCTTTGGGTAAGTACCAAATAGTGGAATTATTGGGTCATATGGTAGTTGTAGTCTTAAGTTTTGTAGGAACCTCTATATTGTTTTCCACAGTAGCAGCACCAATTTACATTCCCACCGATAGTGCATGAGGGTTCCTTTTGCCCCTCATCCTCACCAACATTTGTCATTTCTTATCTTTTTTTTTAATTTTAGCCATTCTGACAGGTGTAAGGTGATACCATCTTGTGCTTTTGGTTTGCATTTTCCTGATGAATAGTGATGTTGAGCATCTCTTCATGTGTCTGTTGGCCATCTGTATATCTTCTTTGGAAAAATGTCTATACAGGTCCTCTGTCCATTTTTTAATTGGATTGTTTGGGGGTTTTGGTGTTGAGTTGTATAAGTTCTTTATATGTTTTGGATACCAAACCCTCATAGGATATATCATTTGCAAGTATCTTCTCCCATTCAGTAGGTTATCTTTTTGTTTTGTAGACAGTTTCTTTGACTGTGCAAATGCTTTTTATCTTGATGAGGTCCCAATAGTTTATTTTTTGCATTTGTTTCTGTTGCCTTAGGAGACAGAGACATGTTTCTATAACCAATGCCAGAGAGATTACTGCCTGTGTTCTCCTCTAGGAGTCTTGTGGTTTCAGGTCTCACATTTAGGTTTTTCATACATTTTGAGTTTTTTTGTGTGTATGGTGAAAGAAAATGGTCCAGTTTCATTCTTTTGCATGTAGCTGCCCAGCTTTCCCAGCACCATTTAGTGGGAAGAGACTGTCTTTTCCCCATTGTATATTCTTGCCTCCTCTATCATGAGTTAATTGACCACAGAAGTATGGATTTATTTCTGGGTGCTCTATTCTGTTCCATTGATCTATGTGTCTGTTTTTGTGCCAGTACCATACTGTTTTTGATTACCACAGCTTTGTAGTATATCTTGAAGTCTGGATTGTGATACCTCCAGCTTTGTTCTTCTATTTCAAGATTGCTTTGGTTATTCAGGATCTTTTGTGTTCCATGCAAATTTTGGTATTATTTGTTCCTGTTCTGTGAAAAATGATGTTTGCATTTTCATAGGGATTGTATTGAATCTGTAGATTGCTTTGGGTAGTATGAACATTTTAGCAATATTAATTCGTCCAGTCTATGAGCATGGAATGTCTTTCCATTTATTTGTGTCATCTTCAATTTCTTTCATCAGTGTTTTATAGTTTTCAGAGTACAGGTCTTTCACCTCCTAGGTTAAGTTTATCCCTAGGTATTTTATTCTTTTTGGTGCACTTGTAAATGGTGTTGTTTTCTTAATTTCTTTTTCTGCTACTTTCTTATTAGTCTTATTAGTGTGTAGAAATGCTGGGTATTAATTTTGCATTCTTCAACTTTACTGAATTCATTTATTAGTTCTATTAGTTTTGGGTGGAGTCTAGGGTTTTCTATGTATAGTATCATGTCATCTTCAAATAATGAAGTTTAACTCTTGTTTACCAATATAGATGCCTTTTATTTATTTTTCTTATCTAAGTGCCATAGCTAGGACTTATAGTGCTATGTTGGATAAAAGTGGCAAGAGTGGATATCCTTGTCTTGTTCCTGACCTTAGGGGAAAAGCTCTCAGTTTTTCACCATTGAGTTTGATATTAGCTATGGGTTTTTCATAGATGGCCTTTATTATGTGGAAGTATGTTTCCTGTATATCCACTTTGTCGAGATCTAGTTGGTAATTTAAACATTAGATAAGTCCTTTTTAAAAAAATTTATTGAAAATGATAAAATTCCCTGGAAACCCATTGACCAGAGCCTTTAATTTTTACTCTCAAGCTGCCTCCCCCATGGGTTGACTACTAGGGGCCATTGGCTTCAAAGGTCTGGGCACTGAGTTCCACAGACTCAGGTAATGTAGAGGAGGTCCAAGGAAGGTCACTGTTCCCTCCACCAGGCCTTCCTTCATGTACAGGATGGACACTTTACAAACATCCTGCATGTCCAGATTTGAGACTTCAGTGGAGAAGTCCACATAAAGCTGGTACAACCACTCTAATTTGTCACTGCCTTGGCCCAAACCTGTAGTCATTCTCCTGCCCCTGTAGAGAGGCTTCACCAGCCATTTACGTTACCCCATGGTCTCACCTTAATGGACTCCTTTTCCCTGTGGTATCCTGCTTTAGCTATATCCAGTGGCACCTCCTTATTTCATTATCACCCATTCTTTCCAGCTACTATGCTCTGCTTCTGCCACCCCCAACATCATCTGATGAAGGCTTAAGTTCAAGACCAGCAAGGGCTGACCTTGAGAAGCAAGTGAAATTGTTGTATTTCATACATTTGAAATAGCCATTCTGTTGTGACCATTCTGGCAACAACTACCCACCACAAATGGCGGTGTCCTCACATTTGTGACTAAAGTGTCTGGAATCTGTTGGTGGTTAAAGTAAAATTGTTCACATATAAAGAATTTTGCCACCTCTCTTCTTTGATTCAAACACATTTGTGACCCTTTCAAGCAAGAGTATAGCAGAAGTATCTTTCTCAGGAGGAGCAGAAGAGATCTGGGTCTTGGTATAGCTGAAGCTAACACTATTTGAGCCAGGCATTTAGATAAATGTTGTACATGCATTTTGTTCCATCTATTCTTCATAGCAATCCCCTGATGTATACCCATTTACAGATGAGGTTCAGTGCAAAGCTCATGGTGGAGTTAGTCTGTCTTCAGAGCTCGTTCTAGAAGATGACCTGCTGTGTCCTGATTAAGTCATATCGAGAGGCTTCTCTCTCATTCATTGGCAGAAAAAGGCTATCAGCATTACCATCCTGGCACCCTTCTAGATGTCAAATTTCACATTAATGCTTACCCAGATTAGTCATGTCATATGATATTAAAGAGTGGCTTTCTTTCTTCACAATTATGAGAAGCTTGCAATAGTGTTGTGACTGCATTTAATATCATTCTACATATTAGGAGAGAGGCAGTGGAGAATGACGGGGTGGGAGGAAAATGGCTTTGTTCCCCAATAACTATTGTTAGCTTTGATCTACCCCCAACTGCAGCAAAGAGGACATAACCTCCACCTGAAAACTAGGGGACATCTATTCCTAAGTAAACATGTGGACAGGGAAGCATGACATTCTTATTCAACCTTTGATTGGAGGTCTCCAAACATACATGTTTGCCATGTGTGAGCAAATAACCTAAAAACACTAAAGGTCTGATGTGGAAAAACTAAAGGACACCAACAAGATCCAAGCATAGTTAAAGTGAATAATGGTCGATGTGTTTGCTTTTTGGTGACAAAAATCAAATGGTTCTCTGGATTTCTACTTTCAGTGGTATTCTATCTCTTACTCCATTGGGGCTTGTATAGTGTGGACTCTTTTAAGGCAGTCCACATTCAAAAGATAAGCTCATCTTGGTCTCTGCGCCCCAGTGCCGGTAGGTGCAGGAAGCACATCTAGAGGACAATTAGCCACTGACCAATGTAAGGCCTGCCACTGATACTGATCATGGAGCACCATGCTTGTGAAAATCTTGCGACTGGGTCTCTGGGCGTGGCCATCTCTAGGTTTTCTGCTCGCTTGGCACCAGAAGAGATTCATGTTAAATTCATGTACTCAGGTTCAGAGGGCATGAGGCTGACCTAGAGCTAGGGCTCCTGAATTCAGAAGGGAACTCGTTTTTGTCTCTGACGACCATTTACTCATTTCAAAGGCCAGATAATTCATTCAATAAACATTTTCTAAGCAAGTACCATAATCCAGCACTGGAAAAAAAGAACCTGATATAGTGTCTTCAGAGACTATGGAGTCACTTAAGGGAAACAGACAGACACATTTTTTTAAATTATGATATATGCCACATCAGAAATAGGCACCAGGTATAGTACTAGACAAAGCAGGAAACGGGTTGGCGAGAGAAGGCATCACAGAATTAATAGCAATAGGTACCATGGATTGTATTCTAGTCATGTGCTTAGTGGGGTATTAACATAGTGGTTAGGCATACAGGCTTCTGAGTTAGACCCAAGCCGTAGAACTGAGCACGATTCCAGGCAGTTTGGCTTCAGAACCCGTGATCTAAACCATTCCCCGAAGCTGCCCTTCCTTTATATTGCTGCATGATTTAAGGATTCATATGAAAAAACATTTTAAGAAAATGAATCTGGAGAGCTGATATGAAAAATGGAGGTGGAGGAGTCTGGGTGGCTCAGTCTGTTAAACATCTGCCTTCAGCTCAAGTCATGATCCCAGGGTCCTGGGATTGAAACCCCCATAGGGCTCCAGGCTCAGTGGGGAGTTTGCTTCTCCCTCTGCCCTTCTCCCTGCTCATGCTTGCGCTTGCTCTCTCTCTCTCTCTCTGAAATAAATAAAATCTAAAAAAAGAAAAAAAAAAGAAAAATGGAGGTGAATATGGAAAAGATCCCAAATGCAAAATTGCAAGCCGAAGTTCTCCTTAAATATTGAAGCACTTTCTACTGCATCACTTCTATATCCCATGCTGTGACTAGATCTATACACTTCTGAATAACAGCTGCAAGAGAAGAAGTCACCACGACTGCATTCTTGTGCATCTTTTTCCTCTGAAAATAGCACCATCAGTTGTACACCCATCAATGCTTTCTATTTTAATTCCACAGATGAAAGAGCTCGGTGTCATCTTCTACAACTGCAGCTGCCTGGTCCTGGACTTACAGAGGATATTCGCTCTGTACAGCTCATTAAAATTCAAGAACAGAGTGCCTCAGACCTGGTCCAAGAGGCTCTATGGCGTCTACGACAATGAGAAGAAACTGCAGCTTCAGTTGAACGAAACCAAATCTCAAGCCTTTGTGTCGGTGAGTCCTTGCCTTCTTGCTCCTCCTTCCTCCCAAGTTGGAATGTTTGAGTGTGATCTGGTGCTGGGCAAACCTGAATTCTAAAGATCAGTTCTGTCCCATCTCTTGAAGAGGTAAGATACGCCCACTCTTAGGCCTAACCATATGCTGTCCCCAGTGATGAGAACAGTAATGAACGTTAATACTCATTCCAACCCCTGATACTTTGCATTGCCTGTTTTGATCGCCATGGTCCTCTGTTAAGGTAGACCCAGCTTTGTGAGCCTGTCACACACGGAGGTATTGAGGCTTATCTTCCAGCACAAAGACCCTCAGATGGCAGGTGACAAGAGAAGCACCAGCTCCCAGGTCTCCTGACACTGGATCCTATTTTCAGTGCCCTACCTCAGTGATTCTCAGGCTTGTTTTTTAGCAATGGAATCCTCCTTTGATGAAACAAATCTGAGGGAACCCCAGTGTGCAAAAACAGATAAAAGGAAAGCCGTTTGTACCTCACTGAGGCTGAGGGCAGGGCACAACCTCAAGCCCCTGTCTACACTGAAAACCATCGCCCGTCACCCCGCATCCACCCCCCTGCCACACCACAGCTGTCCCACAGTGTCACTGGGAATGGGCAATGTGAATATCTGTGCCTATGGCCCTGGTCCCCACCCTTTAATTAAGAACTGGCTGGGGAGCCTGTTTAAAATGCAGATTTAGAGCCCCCCACCCTTATGCAGGATCTGAGCCACAGGATTGGGGTGAGACCTTAGAATTCTAAATTGATCCTGGTGCTCAGATAAACTTCTTAAAACCGTGCTCCCAATTCAACATGCCGATCCTCCACTGACAACAGTGCTTTTATACCAGCAACTTTTATATTTTATTATGTTATGTTAATCACCATACATTACATCATTAGTTTTTGATGCAGTGTTCCATGATTCATTGTTTGCGTTTAACACCCAGTGCACCGTGCAGAATATGCCTTCTTTAATACCCATCACCAGGCTAACCCAACCCCCCAATCCCCAAAACTCTAGAACCCTCAGTTTGTTTCTCAGAGTCCATAGTCTCTCATGGTTCGTCTCTGGCAACTTTTATATTGCCGAAGAGCTTCTCACTGAAAAGGAAGTTCTCTCCTTTTTGCCAATTAAAATGAAAGCACAATCTGAAAATTTAAACATGTAGCAATTGAGACAAAAGAGGATGTTTTTTGTCTTAAGGTGTTTGTCTTAACAAATTCATATAAATGTGAATAGCAGAACACAGCCTGAAAGATTTTCTTCAAACCAAGCTAAAAAAAAAATCTTTTTTTTCTTTAATATTCAGGAGGTCCACAATGCAGCAGCAAGTGGCATATTGTATAGGGCATTTTACGAGCAAAATTATTTCATGTATTCAATTTCATTTCCTCTCAAGACAACCCTATAAGACAAGAAGGCCAGCTATTATTCTGAATTTGTAGTGAGTAGCCATAAGAAATTTGCCAAACAGGGTTCTAGAGGGGAGGAGAGTAGGGGGATGGGTTAGCCTGGTGATGGGTATTAAGGAGGGCATGTACTGCATGGAGCACTGGGTGTTATACGAAAACAATGGATCATGGAACACTACATCAAAAACAAATGATGTATTGTATGGTGACTAACATAACATAATAAAATTTAAAAAATAAATTAATTTAAAAAAGAAAGAAATTTGCCAAAGAACCCTTAATCCAGAAGGTAACAGGATGACATGACAACCCAAGGACACTTACTCAACCAGCTCCAGTAAAACAGATTGAAAGCAGCAAGGAATAGATGAATTATCAGCAGATTTCAGACAATTGCCGAATTTTGAATTTATGGTTTGAAACGTAGAGATAGATGAACGTGGGTTTTGTGTACATTTACATTCTGACTCTTAAAAAGCTGGGGGAGTCCCTTTTGTTGATCCCAAAATTAACATACCTACCCCAGAGAGAAGGCCAGTCCTTTAATAAAATCTACTAAAACATAGGCCTTTGTTGTATTCTAGGGCAGATTTACAAATTTCTTTTTATTAAACGATTTGCCACAAAATAAGTAGAGTTTGGAACATGCCTCCAGGTATAGTCTTTTAAACTATACAATGCCTCTGCTTTCTAAATTATTTATTATATTATTTTAACCTATTATTTTATTTTCTACTTCCTATTAATATCAAGCCTACCTTTGAATTTCAATTTAACGGATATTAATTGAACACCATTTTTGCAGAGGTATAAAATCTTGCAGGTATAAAATAAAGTCAGACCCCCTGCCGTTGGAATTGGTTATCATTTGCCCAGAGCTCCTTGATCTCATCCCTGTTGTAGCATTTATCACATTCTCAGACGTCTTTGTTTATTGATCATCTCTCCCACTATTTAAAAGGCTCCAAAGGCCATATACTGGACCATCTTCATCATTGGTATTCCCAGCATGTTACTCACAGCTCCCTAAAAGCAGCAATAAATGTGGGATTGGTTTTATTAGTAGTGATTTTAATAAGAAGTTCTAGGATGCATATAATTTTCTGAGTAATACATGCCAAACAAATGTCAAGACAAATTTATTTAAATTCAAAGTATTTTTTGTAAAATATCTTAAAATAGTATATTTTTATAATCTCACAGTCCCAAGTTAAATTAACACATGCACGCAAAAATATTATTGAATACCTTAAGAATTACCATTCCCCAAATTAGATTTTGGATGATTAATAACTTAGCATGGTTAAATATAAATTTTAAGTTATGATATAAACATGGATTATTTCTAGTTTTCTCATGGAATGCAAAGAGATGCTTGGTGAGATTTAACTCTGTGATCTCTAATTACTTGGGGCCACATAGTTTCGATTTTCTTACCTTTCCCATGAAATCAGAAACAGGAACCATAGTTGGCTGAGTTTTTGTCTTATCTTGTAGATTTCTTTTTAGAGCCCTGGAGATTACAAATTTGCTTTCCAAGATCAGTACTAGTTGGTTCAAGGTCTGTTCTTTTTTTTTTTTTTTTTTGAAGATTTTATTTATTTATTTGAGAGAGCTAGCAAGAGAGAGCATGAGCAGGGGGCAGAGGGAGAAGCAGGCTCCCCACTGAGCAGGGAGCCCTACTTGGGACTCTATCCCAGGACCCTGGGATCATGACCTGAGCCAAAGTCAGGTGCTTAACCGACGGAGCTACCCAGGTGCCCCTCAAGGTCTGTTCTTACTGATCTGGCTGCTAGGCAGATCTCATTTCTCATTACTGTGTCCTTCACCCATCCAGTCATGTGTATTAAGATGCATTTAGTGAGTGAGTGCAGATATTAAGTAGATTGTGGTGCTGTTACAGTCCCCTACGCATTGTTAATTACATTTTAATAGCTTTATTGAGAAAGACTTTACATTCCATGAAATTCATCCTTCCAAAGTATATGATTCAGTGGGTTTTAGTGTAGTCAGAGCTGTGCAACTATCCCCACCATCTAATTTAGAATATTGTCATCACCACAAAGAAAACACCACACCCATTAGGGGCCACTCTCCATATTCCCCTTCCCCCAACCCCTGGCAACCCCTCATCTCCTGTCTGTCTCTTAGGGTTCTCTTTTCTCTAGCATTTCATATAAATGGAATAAGACAGTATGTAGTCTTTTTTTTAAGATTTATTTATTTGTTTGAGAGAGAGAGTGAGCACAGGAGGGAGCAGAGGGAGAGAGAGAATCTCAAACAGACTCCCCACTGAGCAAGGAGCCTGACGTGGGGCTCGATCTCATGACCCTGAGATCATGACCTGAGCCAAAATCAAGAGTCAGACGCTTAACCGACTGAGCCACCCAGGCGCCCCAACAGTATGTCATCTTTTGTAATTGACTTCTTTCACTTAGTATAATGTTCTCAGAGTCCGTTAATGTTACAGCATGGATCAGTACGTCATTCCTTTTTTATAGTCAAATGATATTCCATTGTATGGATACATCACATTTGGTTTATTCGTCCATCAGTTGATGAACATTTGGGTGTTTCTATCTTCTGGCTCCTGTGAAGAATGCTGCTTTGAACCTTCACATACAAGGTTTTATTTGAACACCTGTTTCCAGTGCTTTGGGGTGTATACTCAGGAGTGGCAGGCACTGTTGGGTGATATGATAACCCTGTGCTGAACATTTTGAGAGACTGACAAACTGTTCCCCAAACTGGCTGTCTCATTTTACAGTTCCACCAGCAATAAATGACAGCTCCAGTTTCTCCACATCTTTGCCAAAATGCTTGTTATTTTCTATTTTATTTCACCCCTCCTGGCGGGTGTGTGGGTGTGAAATGGTATGTCACTGTGGTTTTTATTTGTATATTTTAATGTGTTCATTGGCCATTTGTTTATCTTTTTTTGCGACATGTCTATTCAATCCTTTGCCCACTTTTCAAATGAGCTTACTTGGATTTTTATTATTGAGTTGTAAGTGTTCCTATACATTCCGCATATAAGTCTTTTATCAGATATACAATTTGCAAATATTTTCTCCCATTCCGTGGGCCAGCTTTTTGTGTTTAATATATTTTAACTTATATATTCTTGGGATGAAGTATGGCCTTTTTACAAACCAGGGAACTGTTGTGAAATAAATCAGAAGCCTCCTAAGGCAAGTATTTAATGAATATACAAAACAAGATTCGTGCATGTATAAGGCACTGATTGATCTAAGAGAGAAACATACTGCCTAGAAGCAGGTGCAGGAGATCCCTTGAGTGGTGAAAGGTTATCACAGAGCCGAAACAAAGAGAAGGATCTGTTTTCCTGCTCTTTCCCATAATAAAGGAGTGCACAGTGCAAGGCTCAGAAAATTAATTCAGGACCAATAAGAAGGAAACTGAACAGCCTTCTCTCTAATTAAACTATTGGAACTAGTTAATTTCCTCTACCTGATCAGTAGATCATTCTTTGTGGTGTTGTTCATTCACTTACACCTTAAGCAGATGTTTTGAAACCATTAGTATATCCAGATACTATTTTCAAAGGTAGCAGACTCTAAACACACCATCAAGCACCATCATGCCCCCGGGGCTGGGGGACTGACACAACTAGTCCTGCATTTCCCTAATAAACACACGGAGCACCTGCCATGCTCTAGGCGTCGGGTTCGGCGATGGGACCATAGGAAACAATGCGACCTGGCAAGTGCAAATAAAGAGCCATTCCCATGGATGGAAATACCTATCGTGAACCAAGTCCACTGGGGGTGGAGATTGGGGGAGTCACTCAGACCTGTGACGCTGATTAATTTAAGAAGCACTCTCATGCTTGGTCCACGGATACTGATCTATAACATGTGCTAGGAGTGGCATGGAGATAACGAGGTGCTGGAGATACACAACCCAAGAGTGCACAAGCTAGTACCGAAGAGCCCAGACAGTTGAAGGCAACAGCATGCAACAGGTGCTCGAATGAAGCGCCATGAAGCAAGCATCTTATTTGGGCCACTGACATGTGCCAAGTGGCTAGACTAGAGCTGGAGCATGGCAGGCACTTAGTAGTATTTGCTGAACGAATGAGAGCAAGCACAGAAGAGAGGCTCTGAGCTCAGACAATGTGAGAGGTGTGTTCTGTTATTAACTGCCCCCTTTAGGGTATGAGGCTCAGCAAGCAGAAGGGTCACAGCTGAGACGCTATAGGCTCTAAATGCTGGAGCCTGGCCTGGATTACCGAGAGGCACAATGTCCAGACTTGCAGGATAAGAGCAAATGTGAAGAGACTGACGACTCTATGCCTCAATTTGTTCCTCCCTGAAACCAAACTAGTTTTGGGAACACACAAGGAAGTCCAGGAAACTCCTGAAACAAAAACGTGGGCATTGGACCACGTGTCAGGGCTGGCTGAGGGTCTCGTCTGGAGCTAATATTTAAAGCAGACCCAACAGGCTGAGCTGAAATTAAGTAATTTCAATACTGAATGTATTGATGGAAATAGAAAAATGAGTGAATACAACCCCTAAAATCCAGCAAGTGCAAGTAATTATCCATTCAATAGGCTAAATAATATCACAGACAAATCATATTATGGGAGAAGGGAGAAGGAGCCTCTGCATGGGGAAATAAAGAGGTTTCACAGAGGGGCTCGTCCTTGAGCTGGAACTTAGAGAAAGCATAGGACTCTGATGGGCAAGAATAGGGAAACATGGGCCAGAAATGCCGGCAGGAGCAAACGCACAGGGCAGACAGATGGGAGCAAGGCCATTACTTCTTCCCTTTGGGGCATGGAGGGCATGGTGGCCAGTCCAGCAGGGAGGCAGAGAAGCTGTAGATACAGAGCACAGAGGGCCATACATACATCCCCCCCCGATGAGTTCAGGCTGAATTCCCAGACACCAGGAATGCTGGCTGACGTGTGTGTGTGTGTGTGTGTGTGTGTGTGTGTGTGTGTGTGTGTGTGTGTTTACATCATGGTGACAAGGAAATGATGTGTAAAAACACCAGCAAGAGCACTAGGGTCTGGATGAGAGGAACGGCAGTCAGGAAGGAGAGGGAGACCCAGGAGATGCTATAGAAGCAGGAGCACCTGTCCCGGGGACAGGTGGAGTATCTGAGATGTGTGTGCTGGGGAAAGGGTGTAGGACAGCACTGGGTTTCATCTGTTTTATTTTTTATTACTTTTGTGTGGGTTTTGTTGTTGTTGTTCGTTTGTTTCTGTTCTTTTATGTTTTTTCATGAGGGATTTTTGTTTGTTTGTTTGTTTTTTTGGTATTAGTCTTTTTAAAAGACTTGGAAGCTCATCATTCCAAAAGAAAAACAATTTAACTGATCAAAAACTCAATCTGATAGTCAGCTGCCGAGGTGACTTTCTGAGCAGGGATGCCTGGAGGGTGTGTGGCCTTGACCAGGCTCCTTTCCGGCCCCCCTGCTCCACAACCATCTCGGTTGGGCATCCAGAACAACCGCTTAGTCTTCCCTCTGTCTAAGCCGGGATGGGGATGCCCAGCAGGACAGTGCAGGGAGTTCCTGAGCTTTGGATGAGGGACCCAATACTGCCATGGCAGGCAGTTCCAGAAACCATGTATTCAGACTTTCGGTATAAAGCACCCCTCTGATTATGGGTGCCCCTCCACTTGCCACCGTGTTGTGCCCCTCAGGGGAAGATGACATTTTCATGGCCGTATCACCTTTCTAATGAAATGACTTTTTGAGTAAATTGGTTGCAGTATGTGTATTATATATATTATACAGCAATGCCTGAGAAAATTAGCAGCTCTGCATGACAGGGCATTCGCCAGAGTCCCCTAAGTTTAGAGCTACAGTGCTCCTCCCAAAATCAGAGGTGTGGGTATTGAAAGCAAGAATTCCCTCCCAAAGCAGACGTAAAGGGACATCCTGGAGACCCATCCTGCCACACCTTCATCTGAACAGGCCTCAGCTATGCTAGGATCACATACATAACTTGTCTGATCTCATCAAGAACTGGAAAGGTGGTTTGCAAAACTTTACTTGCAGGCCAAGATCCATTAAAACACCTTAAAAAAAAAAAAGGCAACGAAAAAGAAAAAGCCCCAGCTGACAAAAATTAATCCTCTGAAAGTTTGGTTTTTGTGTTTTCACAGAATTCTCCCAAACTCTTTTGCCCTAAAAACAGAAGCTTCGATATCGATGCTATCTACAGTGTGATAGATGATGCCAAACAGTACGTATACATCGCTGTCACGGACTACCTGCCTATCTCCAGCACAAGCACCAAAAGGTCAGTGAGTGCATAAAGGCGTCTTAGAACCCAGCCTCCAGGGCCAGACACAAACGGGGGACCACGAGAAACCAGCCTGGGCCCTGAGATGCTCTCAGTTCACCTCAGGTCGCTCACCATTCAGAACTCCTCGGTGTGCATTTGCACCTTACCCATGATGCATGGGTCCGTTTGAAGGACTTAGGGTCTCACCCTGCAAAAGTTCCTCAGTGCTTCCCCTTAATAGGCACGGGAATGACTTTAGAATGAAGATCGGGGTGTTGTCAACTGGAAAGTTATTTGAAAAATAAAATAAATTAAATAATAAAAATTATTCAGAAAAAAATATGTCTTGAAAATTATTAGTTTGCAGGTGTCCCTGAAGTACATACTGATGCTGAGCAGGCCTGGCAAGATTTTCCGTGGGGAAGATGTCATTTTGTTGTATTCATGCCAGTCTTCATTAAATGCTAAACTTTCATATGCTTTCAACCTCAAGAAGAAGGAAACTCAGAATGTGTATGTTCTCAGTCAATCCATTCCTCTGTATGAGGAAGAAAGCATTTTAAAAATGAAGGGATTTTTCAATAATTCATCACTGTTTGGGGCAAAAAAAACCTTGAAATAAATGTAGGGGCAGAATGTATGCCCCTCAATAGTTACACGCATAAATGCATGGCTCTGCCCCAAATGTTTCCTGCTTTTGCTTTCTTGCTGGGAATGCAGAGATTTGGGTGCTTGTGTTTTGAATAACTCATTTAATCCAGGAAAAGTTTTCAAAGTGCACTTTCTGGGAGTACAACCTGAGACCTTTTTAATTTGGAAAATTACAATTTCAAAATAACCATTTACTGAGGTTAAATGATTAAGCGTGCTCTCTCTTGCTTGAATATTTTTCATGTTGCCAACCCCACATATGCATAATGTGCAGCTTCCTTATGCAAATGGCTGTAGGATTGCAAAAGCATGTTTCTCCCAGAAAGTGGTCTCCCATAATGACAGTCAAAAAGCATTTTAAGCTGCAGGAGACACTATTAAAACACTTTTACTTTAAAATATGGTACATCCCTTGAATATTCATAGGTTTTTACCCATATACTTTTACATGTTTTCTATCTCTCCTTTTTATTTTCCTCCGTTTATTGTGTATTTTGTTTGAGATTTCATTTTAGATGTCAACCTTACTTGGGGAAGATTTTTAAACATAATAGATAGGTTTTGCCTGATTTTTCCATTATTGAGAAGGAGAATAAGGTCAAGTTTATGGACTTATGTTAGTATGAGATGATGATTTCTTAGGATTGACAAAACCTTCATTCCATGAAGTCCCAGGAACAAAATTAAGCTCCTTTGTGGCCAGGGGGGAGGGAATTAACATGGAGAATCTAAAGTATCTTGGAAATGCAAAAGTTAGAGAAAACTAAAAGAATGATAAAGAACAGAAAACTCACCTGAAATTTTGCATTTGGGTTATTAATCTCCCATTTCAGTTGTTAATGAAAGAACAGTTCTTTTATTGTACTTACAATATGCCAGAGCTGACACTGCTGTCAAGCATTCTAATGAAAAGTCATCAGAGACAGAAGAAATAGTTCAAACATCCAGGTTATAATTAAATTCTTAAGAATGAAAAAAAAATGGAAAACCCCTGAGAAAAGACACTGAAGTTTGTATCAGCTGAGGAAGTCTATTTGGTTTGCTTTTTGTTTGTTTTGGTGCGTTTTATTGCTGTGAGTGGGGGCACAACTTCATAATTTGTGCCGAAATATAACAACATAGCGACATATAGCCACAGTTTTTCTTTTTTTCATAGTCTTACCAAATGAAAACAACAGACTGTTTTTTTTATTTTTTATTGTCATGTTAATCACCATACATTACATCATTAGTTTTTGATGTAGTGTTCCATGATTCATTGTTTGTGCATAACACCCAGTGCTCCACGCAGAATGTGCCCTCTTTAATACCAGTCACCAGGCTAACCCATCCTCCCACCCCCCTCCCCTCTAGAACCCTCAGTTTGTTTTTCAGAGTCCATCGTCTCTCATGGTTCATCTCCCCCTCTGACTTACTCCCCTTCATTCTTCCCCTCCTGCTATCTTCTTTTTTTTTCCCTTAACATATATTGCATTATTTGTTTCAGAAGTACAGATCAACAACAGACTGTTTTAAGCATTTAATTGCCCCACTCATAAATCTGAAAGTATGACAATTAAAATCTCAGCTGTAACCGGATTAGCTTTTGCCTTACTTTAAAGTAAATATTCTAATCACCTTTAACTATTTTTTTATCAAGCGTAAGTGGGTTTTATATATTTCCTAATTGTAAACATGCCAATGACATGTCTCTGTCCATTATTCATTTGTGGCAAAACATTCTTTTCTGATAATGTAAAAAAATAATAAAGCAAGCTAGGTCTTTCAGGTTTGAAAGACAACTTCTGAATAACATTACCTCTAACCAGTCTGTAAGAAAATTTTTTTCTATTTTATTTGTACATATTAAACTTCCTTTTCATTAACTAAAAGAAAAGAATGAAAAAAAAATTTATGAAAAAAAATTAAAAGTCAGCCTGGCTACTATCTTTTACATTGTCCTGGAGAAATTTTTCAGGAGTGAATTCAACTTGAATAAGCAAATAGACTTTATCAAATATCAGTGTGTTAATATGCTACAGACTTAACTTTTAGTCTACACACTGCTAAACATCCAAATGAAAGGAAAAATTCACATGCTCCCAAAATAGAAATGGTTGGTAACATGTAAAATATATATATATTCATCATCATTTAGCAGCAATGTTAGAAGTAACTTCTACTTTTCAGAGAAGTAGAAAGTGAACAGAACAATGATACATGGCTAAATAGATCCTGCAGTAAAAAATCAGAGGCCCTATTTCAGTTCTTCTTGTGTTAACAATCAAGTGCTGTTTCTTTAAGCAATTCACTTATTTATTTGGTTCATAGTTTGGGCTTGTTCATTATTTATTTCCTCAGTCACATGAAATACATCTTTCAGAAGGAAATCAGTAAAAGGGTGAAGGAACAGTAAAAATGTAGGCTGGCAGCCAAGAATACTCTCTGGCAAAGTTACTTTTCAGATGTGAAAAAGAAATAAAGACTCCCAGAAAAACAAAAGCTGAGGGAGTTCACCCCCACTAGACCTGCCTTACAAGAAATGTTGAAAGGAGCTCTTTAAGCTGAAACAAAGAAACAAACAAACAAACAAAAATGGAAGCACACAAAATTCTGATTAAGGTGATAAACAAGCCCTGGGAATTAGAATATTGTAACTCTTTATTAGAATATTGTAACTCTTTTAACTCTTTTTTGGAATAGTATATTAAACTCTTAACTATATCCTAAATGTTAAAGGAAAGGAGCATTAAAATAACTGACTTCTACAACTTGGTGATGAAATCATAGCCTACAAAGAGGTGATTTGTGATATCAGAAATATAAGAGGAGAGGAGTAAAAGGATGATAAGTGAAGAAAAGTAAAGGCTATCAGCAGAGAAAAGACTGGTTTTTTTTCTATGAGATGCTTTATGTAAACCCCATGGTAACTACATGGCAAAAATCTAGAGCAGAGACATAAACATAAACGGGGGGAGAACGAGCAAATCATCCTGGAAAACCACCAACTGGCAAAAGTTAACGGAAACAAAGAAAAAGAAACATGGAAAGACAAAATAACCAGAAGGCAGAAGATAAAAAGGCCAGTAGTAAGTGCTTACATGTTAGCAATCACCCTCAGCGAAAATGGATTGAACTCACCGATCAAAAGGCACACAGTGGCTGGATGGATAAAAAAGCAAATATGCTGCCTACGGGACTCACTTTAGCTCTAGAGACACATACAGGTTCAAAGTGAAGGAATGCAAAATGATATTCCAAGCAAACAGAAATGAAAAGAAGGCAAGCGTAACCGTACTTATATCAGACAGAATAGACTTCAAGCCAAAAGGGTCACAAGAGACAAAGAAGGTCATTATATAATGACAAAAGGGCCACTATATCAAGAAGATACAGCAATCATAAATATACATGCTTGCTACCAACACTGGAACTTCAAAACATATTAAGCAATTAGGGAGAAATAGACAATAATACAGTAATTGTAGGGGACTCTAATAGCCCACCATCAGCAATGGATAAATCACCCAGACAGAAGGTCAACAAGAAATTGTTGCTGTTGAACCTGGCTTTAGAACAAATGGACTTAGCAGGCATATACAGAACATTATACCCAACAGCAGCAGAATACACATTCTTCTCAAGTGCACTTGGAACATTCTCCAGGATAAATCACATGTTAGGCCACAAAAACAAATCTTAGCAAATTTAAGAAAGTTGAAATCATACCAACTATCTTCTCTGACCACAATCGTATGAAATTAGAAATCAACAAGAGGAAAGTAAAAAGATCTACAAATATGTGAAACTAAACACACTTCTAAACAACTTTTGGATCAAAGAAGAAATCAAAAGGGAAATAAAAAATTGTCTTGAAAACACAACATATCAAATGTTATGGGATGCATAAAAGCAGATCCAAGGAGGAAGTTTATAACTATAAACACATATACTGAGAAATGAGAAAGATCTTAAATAACCTAACTTTATACCTCAAGGAACTAAAAAAAGAAAAACAAAGTAAGCCTGAAGTTAGCAAAAGGAAGGAAATAAGTATCAGAGCAGAAATAAATGAAATAGAGACCAAAAAATCAATAGAAAGGATCAACAAAACCAAGAGCTGCTTCTTTGAAAAGAGAAACAAAATTTAAGCCTTTAGCTAGACTACCTAGACTAACTACAGAAAAAAAAAGAGAAGGCTCAAAGAAATAAATTAAACATGAAAGAGGAGATATTACAACTGGTACTACAGAAATACCTAGAATTATAAGACTACTATGAACAATTATATGTCAAGAAATTACATAAACTAAAAGAAATGACTACATTTCTAGAAACACACAACCTATCAAGACTGAAATAGGAAGAAGTAGAAAATCTGAACAGACCAAGTATGAGTAGAGATTGAATCAGTAATCAAAAAACCTCAGGACCAGATGGCTTCCAAATGTTTAAAGAAGAATTAACACCAATCCTCCCCCAAACTTATTCAAAATATCGAGAAGGAGAAATACTTTCAAACTCATTCTGTAAGGCCAGCATTACTTTGCTACCAAAATCAGATAAGGAGACCACAAGAAAGAAAACTATAGACCAATATCCCTGATGAATATAGAGGCAAATATTCTCAAGAAAATATTAGCAGACCGAATTCAGGAACACATTAAAAGGATTATACACGATGACCAAGTGGGATTTTTTATCCCTGGGATACAAGGATATTTCAACATATGCAAGTCAACAAATGCAAATACATTGCATCAGTAAAATGATAGATAAATATCACATGATCATCTCAATACACAAAGAAAAACCATTTGACAAAATACAACACCCTTTCATGATAATTAAAAAAAAAAACCTTTTTTTTTTATTTTTTTTATTGTTATGTTAATCACCATATATTACATCATTAGTTTTTGGTGCAGTGTTCCATGATTCATTGTTTGTTCATAACACCCAGTGCTCCATGCAGAACATGCCCTCCTCAATACCCATCACCAGGCTAACCCATCCCCCCACCCCCCTCCCCTCTAACACGGGTACAGAAGGACTATAACTCAGCATGATAAAGGCCATATATGACAAACCAACTGCTAACATTATACTCACTGGAGAGAAATTAAAAACATTTCCCCCAAGATCAGGAAGAAAGCAAGGATGCACTCTTATTCAATACAGTCTTGGAAGCCCTAGCCAGAGCAATCAGGCAAGGAAAAAAAGGCATACACCTTGGGAAGGAAGAAGTAAAATTGTCATTATTTGCTGGTGATATGATCTTATATATAGAAAATCCTAAAATTTCAGTAAAAAAACTGTTGGAATTAATCAACAATTTCAGTAAAGTGTCAAGATACAAAATCAGTTGCATTCCTTTACACTCATGATGAAGCCTCTGAAAAAGAAGGAAAACCATCACATTCACAATAGCATCAAAAACAAGATACTTAGGAATAAATTTAACCAAGGAAGTGAAAGATCTGTACAATGAAAACTACGAAGCTTCACTGAAAGAAATTGAATACACAAATAAATGGAAAGGCATCCTGTGTTCATGAATTAGAAGAATTAATATTGTCAAAATGGCTATACTACTGAAAGTGATCTACAGATTCAATGCAATCCCCATCAAAATACCAAAAACATTCTTCACAGAAATAAAAGAAATAACCTTAAAATTTGTATGGAACCACAAAAGACCCCAAACAGCCCAAACAATCCTGAGAAAAAGAACAAAGTTCAAGGCATCACACTTCCTGATTTCCAACTATATGACAAAGCCATAGTAATAAAAACAATACAAGAATAGACGACACCAACCAATGGAACAAAATAGAGAGCCCAGAAGTAAACCCTGGCCTATATAGTCGACTAATATTCAACACGGGCACCAGGAACACTCAATGGGGAAAGGACAATCTCTTCAACAAATGGTGCTGGGAAACTGGAGAAAAACATGCAGAAAAATGAAGTTGGACGACTATCACACGACTCACAAAAATTAACTCAAAATAAATCAGAGACTTAAAGATAAGACCTGATATCATAAAACTCGTAGAAGAAAAGATAGGGAAAAAGCTCATCAATAATGGTCTTGCTAATAATTTTTTTGACATGACACCAAAAGAACAAACAACAATAACAGAAAATTAACAAATGGGACTATATCAAACTCAAAAGGTTTTGCACAACAAAGGAAACAATTAACAAAATAAAAAGCCTACAGAATGGGGAAAAATTTTTGCAAACCATATATTGGATAAAGAGTTAATATCCAAATCTGTAAGGAACTCAGTCAACTCAATAACAACAACAAAAAGCAAATAATATGATTAAAAATGGGCAAAAGAACTAAACAGACATTTCTCCAAAGAGGACATCAATATGGTCAACAGACACATGGAAAGATGCTCAGTATCACTAATCATCAGGAAAGGCAAATCAAAACCATGATGAGATATCACCTCACACCTGTTAGAATGGCTGTCATCAAGAAGTCAAGAGACAACAGATGCTGATGAGGATGTAGTTAAAAGGGAACCCTTATACACAGTTGGAAGAAAGATAAATTGATTCAACCACTATGGAAAACAATATGGAGGTTCCCCCAAAATTAAAATAAGTCTACCATGCGATCCAGCAGTTCCACTTCTGGGTATGTAATCAAAGGAAACGAAAACAGAATTCTGATGAGATATATGTACTCCAACGTTTATTGCAGCACTGTTCACAATAGCAGGGATATGGAAACAGCACAAATGCCTATCAGTTGTGGTGAATTGATGAAATTGATGAAAAGATGTGGTGCATATACACAATGGAATATTACTCAGCCACGAGAAAGGAGAATATCTTCCTATTTGCACCAACATGGACGGACCTTGAGTACATTATGCTAAGCGAGACAAGTCAGACAGAAAAAGACAAGTACTGTATGATATCACGTCTATGTGGAATCTAGAAAAGTTAAACCCGTAGAAAACAGACAGTAAAATGGTGGTTACCAATGGCTGGGGGGTGAGGGATAAGAGTGATAGTGTTTAAGACTGGAAACTTGTAATGAGTAGTAAATAGGTCATAGAGAGCTAATGTGCTATAAATATTATACCGTAATTATGTAATGTGGTGACTATCAGTACATTGGCAATCATATTACAATATAAGAATGTACCAAAGTAACATGCTGTATAGCTTATTAAATTTACACAATGTTACACATCAAACTTATTGAATAAGAAAAAAGTAGACTGATTAGTCTGTGGACTATTAATATTTTTCACTTATGTTTTCATTCAACAGACATTTATTGGGCACTCTGCAGGAGTGATTAAAGTCTGAACAGTGTAGTGTCCCAGGAACACCATCCAATAGGGCAAATGGACACAGAATCTGTTATAATAACACAGTGCGGGGAATGGAACAATAGATATATACACATAATATTGTAGGTCCTCGGTGAAAGAGCATCTGTGGCAGTTTCAAGCAGAGGCTTACTGGAGGATATGCTACCTGATTACATTTTAAAATATGCAGGAGTTAATCAAACAAAGGATAAGAAAGGGAGTTTTCCAGGTAGAAGGGACAGCAGAAGTAAAAAAAAAAAAAAAAAATCACCTGGCACATGCCAGGATCTGTAACAAGTTCACTGCTGGAACACAGGTGGTGAGAGATCAAATTGGAGGGAAGGCAGGCACCAGGGACAGGAGGACCTGACTGTGAGGGAGTCTTATGACTTTGGGGAGCCTCCACTACGTTTCAGTCAAAGGAGATATGCTTTCAGACAGATCGCTTTGGTGGTCATGGAAGACATACTTGACAGGGACAAGACTGGAGGCCAAGAAACAAATTTGGAGCTGTTACAGTGGCCCAGTCAGGGATAATGACAGATCGGAAGGATAGAATAAAGGATATATATTCCAAGAATATCTTTGAAGCACATGGTGAAAAGGAGAGCAGGCACAAGAATGATAACCAGGTTTTTGCTTTGGGTGATTAGATGATGAACGTCATACAAAGTAGAGGAGTCTATACAAAGTAGAAGGAAATACCAGATTTGTGAATTTGAGGTTCTTGTAAAGGTCCAGATGGGTAAAGATCTTACAAAGATATCCAGAATGAAGTCTGAAGATGTGAATTTGGAGCTTTTCAGACTCTAGAGGATGGTTGAGATTAAGTACATAGATGAAGCCACCACGGAGATGGCCTGTGGAGTGAGGAGAACGGGGGATGGTGATGGAATCTTAAGGGAGCATGGACCATACAACAGATAAAGAAACACTGCGAGAGATAAGGGACAAACCATCAAACCACAGGGTTCTAGAAGCCAATGGAATCCATTTTCAAGAAGAAAAGAACCATCAACAGAGCCACATGTGACTTAAACTAACAGTAAAGTAAGAATTGCATGATGTCCATTAGATTTGGCAGTTGGGACATCACTGTAGACTTGGAGATTTGCACAAAAATGGTGGGCTGGAGGCCAGGGGGCAGTAGGCTGAGGAGTGAATGGGGGTGATGAAGTAAAGTCAGAGGTTCTAGATTATACTGTCAAGAAGTTATGTTCAAAAAAGTAGAAACAAACCCATAAAGACAGAGAGCAAACTGATGGGCGCCAGAGGGGAGGGGCAGGAGGATGGGCAAAATGGGTGAAGGGGAGAGGGAGGTACAGGCTTCCAGCTGTGGAATGAGTAAATCACAGGGATGAATGGCACAGCACAGAGAATATCCCTGATGATCGGGTGACGGTGTTGTGTGGTGACAGATGGCAGCTGTGTGCTGAGCACAGCGTTAACATATAGAGATGTTGAATCACTGTGTTGTAGACCTGAGACTAATGTAACATTGTGTGTCAGCTACACTCAAAGATGAGAGATAGATAGATGATAGATAGATGATAGATAGATAGATAGATAGATAGATAGATAGATAGATAGATAGATGATAGATAGATAGATAGATAGATAGTTTAGTTCAAAAGGGAAAAGAGATTGTGCACCAGCCATGGAGCGATGCAGTCAGGGGAGGATTCTCTGAGCGAGATTTACATTTTATTATCAAACTAAGAGGAAGGGAGAGAGGGGGAAGTTGAAACGCTCTTTGGGAAGGAGTGACCAGTGAAACACAGTTAGAGGGTCAGGGGAACGGCCCAGGGGGAAGGGTGGTCCAGGTCTAACCCTGAGCTGGTTGCCTTATCCTCTGAGCTAGGGGAAAAGGGAGAAGGATGTGGGAGGCTCTCGAGGGTAGAAAGTTGAGGAAGACCATGACGGAGAAGCTCTATTTTGTGCATGGAGGAAGAAACAAGTTTCTCTGGAGTGAGGTCCAGCTTAGAGTAATTACAGAAAGGTCCCAGAGGAGGAACTGCCCGAGGCAAGGACAGGGGTGGTGGATGGCGGCGAGGGCCTCAGCTCACAGGGCTGAGCTAACTTTGTTCAGCAGTCCTTGGTTTTGTGGCCATAGAAGTAGACCAAGGGATGTGTGGCTCTGACCCAAGAGCTAGAGAAAGGGGCAGGGCAGGTGTTCTTCAGGTGATCACTGAGGTTGGGCTGGGTCGGAAAGGTGACCCGGAGCTGATGGAGCAGGAGAGTGAGGGGGTCATGTGGCTGAGCCCATGTAGGGCAAGAGCACGCTCAGTGGGGATTTCATAGAGTGCAGGACGCTGCAGGACCGCAGGCTGGTCCATATAAAGAGGAGAACTTTGGAGGTGCACCGATTACAAAACCAGCAGGCTAAGGTTTTGAATAAAACTCTATCAGTCCAAACTGAGTTGGCCTGGAATTAGGGAAAGATTTGAACCAGTGAACAAACAGAAGGTCTACACATGTTGGGGCTGAGGGGAGATAGAGAGATTTGGGGCTTGTCTTTAAGACAGAAATGTTTGTTGTTTTTTTCTTTTTAAATGAGAAATCAGGACAGTTCTGGAAGTGACATTGTGTGTGTTTTGGGGGGGCTGACCCCACCTCCTAAACCAAGTGGGTAAATTGTGGTAGAAAATAACATGGCAGGACTTTCGGAGAAGCTCTGGCCTCAGGAAGAGTCAGGATTTAGTTAAGGCAAAAGGCTACAGATGCAGGGAAGATGCTGAGCCTCCAGGAGACACTGTTGGCCTGGTGGAGAAGTCCAAGGGCCAGAGTAGCTGGGGGCTTGGTCAGGAAAGAGGAAGACAGCCTGGAAATGAGAGTATGAGGAAGTTTGGATAATCAGAGCAGAAGCTCATTTGGGTAGCAGTTTCCAAAGAAGAGGGTTTCTCACAGTCTTTGGGGGCTGATAGGGTGCTCAAGGCTCTGAACAGGAATTCTGTTGGAAAGTTGACTCTCAGTGCACATGTGAGCTGAGGTGGTGCAGGAGTGGTGAGGATAGCAGGTGGTGGAGGTCAATCTGTCCACATCCTCTGAGACCCCAGTGGTAGGAGAATTCTCAGGCAGGGTCAGGACCCAAGAAAGCATCCTCTGTAGGTGCCCAATCCAGGAGATCTGCATGTTTTCAACATATCCTATCAGGTTGTGTCTTTATTACAGAACAAAGTAATGATTGGGTTAATATAAATGTTCTTTGCAATCTAGTAAATTTCTTTCCCCAAACTAACTTATTTTCTTTATTTTTATCCACATGGATATTATTCCTACAGGACTTACTGGCCAGACTTGGATGGGAAAATAAGAGAAGCATTAGTTTTGCGAAGCGTTAAAGTTCGACTCCTTATAAGCTTCTGGAAGGAAACTGACCCCCTTACATTTAACTTTATTTCATCTCTTAAAGCTATTTGCACTGAAATAGCCAACTGCAGTTTGAAAGTTGTAAGTATGATATTGACTTCAGTACTATTAAATAAAAAGGGCTGATTCCCTCCCCACATCCGTGAAAGCTGTAAGCACACGCATTCGTGTAAACTGCCAATTAAGAACCAGGATAACAGTCTCTGATAGTGAGAAAATATTTCAAAAGTAGGATAAGTATTTTTTTCACGACAAACACACGAGAAAAGGAGCCTGGAACCCACGTTTGCTGGCACCCTCCTGGCCTTGCCCTATTTTCTTCACACACTGCCTATTGGGCCCTCTCTGCTTTGTTTGAACTGCCTCGTTCACCTGCCGTTCCTGTTTCTCAGTCTGTGACCAGCAGTGGCACTGCTCCTCCACAGCCTCCTCCATCCCCCGAGGTCCCCCAGCCTGAGCTCCTGTTCTTGCTCCAGTCCTTGGGGCCACATGCTAATCCACATGCTTTGAGGGAGACAAGATTGGGAATGGGTTTTACTCCCAGTGTGGTAATGCCTTAGCTCATCTTTGACTCTCAGGTCCTCACATGTGATGCCCTCTTCCTCCCCTCTGGGCCTCTGTATAATGCTGTTCCCTCTGCCTACAGCACTCTCCTCCTCTGTGCCTTATCTGACTAATGCCCGCTAGTCCTTTAGGGCTCACTTTTACCAACCTCCACTGCAGTCATTCAGCAAATGTACCCTGAGACCCTACTCTGTGCTAGGCACCCTTCTGGGGGATGGATCTGTGCTCCATGCAGTATTTAGGGACCAGGATGACAGGGGTGCCACCATCCACTCTGACACATAGCTTCCAAGATAGTCCCAACCCTCAGCAGCCCAGGGCCAATCAGGAGAGAGAGAGAATGGAGGACTGCCCAGGAAGCATTTATAGGGGGGGGGGGGGCCTGGAGGTGGTGAACATCCCTTTATTTAGCCTTTATTCCGCTGCTCAGAAGTCACTCACCTGGCCACACTGAATGGCAGGGATGGCATGTTCCCCAAAAGTCAAAGGGACAGGTTCGTGGATCATCAGTCTGCAATTCTGGGCACCCACACAAAGAACCCTCATCCCCCACGGGTACTGCACAGTGCAAAGTTCAGGACCTCCCAGAGATGTGCAGTTCTGGACCTCATAGTTCAATAAACAGAAACTAAAAACAAAACAGCAATTTCCCACGAAACCCAAAACCCAGGTTGAAGTTACCTCCTCCCCATATAACAGGGGCAGAAGAAGGCCAGTGAATGTATGTACCAGTAGCCACAGCCAAAGGTTTTGTTGTACATAGTTCCCAAACTTGACCAATATACTTCCTTGCCCATATACTTCTGCCTCGGCCTCCCTCTCCCTCCCTCCCTCCCCCTCTCTCCCTCCCTTCCCCTCCCCTTCTCCCTCTCGCTCCTCTTTCTTATTAATGGTGGTTTCATTCAGGTTATCAGACTTGGGTGGGAAGATTATACCAATTATGATTAATCCAGTTATCGGATCTTTGCTGCAGGATTGAGTCTTAACTGGCCTCAGTCACTTAAAGCATTTTTCAAACTAATTTTATACTCCTGGGCTCCTGGCACAATCAGTTTTTCTAACCCTTTGAAATACCAAATTTCTAGTGTATCTGCTCTCTTTCATATCGGCTTGCAAGCCAGCAAATCCGTCTCTGAGCTTATTTGTCTCCTCTGATAACTTCCTAAAAGCACTAATAACAACCAACATATACTACCAACAATTTGTTTTCCCCTCCCTTGCCCTGTAGCCATAGTTTTTCTTTTTTGGGGGGGTGGTGCTTGGTCTTCCTTCCAAATTAATGCAAGTTATGGTTTTACCAAGTATTTTGCCACTGCTTGGGTCTCCATTCTTTCCATCCTGCAATACCAATTTCCTTGTTGCCTGCTGCCCATTGGATAAACCATTGCTACATCTTTTATTAAGTTTTATTGTTGCTATTATGGCACCATCTCACTTCACTTTGCCTAGATGTAGTAAGTGCTTAATATTTTTTTAAAAAAATGAAGGAATTTCTTATATTCATGAGTATAGACAGTTGGACAGTCACTGCGTTAAATACTTTGTATGTACTACTTAATATTCACAACTACACTATGAAGCAGGAACTTTTATATTGTAAAGACATAGAAAATGAAGCCTAAAGGGATTAAATAATTTCTCTCCAGGACACTAGTTAATAGAGGAGAAAGATTCAAATACAAGCCTTTCTTTCTTTCTTTCTTTCTTTCTCTTTCTTTCTTTCTTTCTTTCTTTCTTTCTTTCTTTCTTTCTTTTTCTTTCTTTCTTTCTCTTTCTTTCTTTCTTTCTTTCTTTCTTTCTTTCTTTCTTTCTTTCTTTCTTTCTTTTCTTTCTTTCTTTCTCTTTCTTTCTTTCTTTTTCTTTCCTCGTGTGTGTAGGAGAACTGAATTGAACAGATTTTATTCAACTTTTTAGGATGAGGAAAGCAAATGATATAAAATAAGTCATAAGAAATGATCTCTTGTACTATCTCAGACTACTTTCAGTGTTTTACAAAATGCTCACACAGCAAATATGAAAAGCTTTAACATAGTCTTACAACTTTAGCTGCAACAAATGCAACATTACCAAACATACAAATGTTTTCTGTGCCAATCTTAAAGGTAGAATTGCTGAATTACTAATTTTTACAATGTTATTCATATTTATTTTTATTCATATGTTTTTAATGAAACCATTGCCAACATACATTATTAATGTAAAAATAAAGTTAAGGAAAATACAAGTCTTTCTAATTCCACAGTCTGAGCTCTTAGACATCATACTGCATGGTCTCTGCATGCAGAACAGATAATTGAAGTTACAAAGTTCTTTTTTGGTCTTTCCTATCTATATTGAAAAATGTCATATATTACATCTGCTCAAAGACTTAAGAAGCTACACATCTGACTTATATATCTGTGGGATCAACAAAAATATCAGATAAAATGTTTTTTAACTCATTCATACCATTAAATACTTCTTTAAGTTGAAGTTATCAATCATATAAAGACATAAAATTCTAGGGTTTACTGTAGATTTCAAAAAATTATGCTTCTCACATAGATTTCATTTTAATCTCCCCAACATTCTGATAATATTGATGTAAAATAGAAATTTTTATCTCCATTTAACTGGTTTTTATAAACTGAGTAGCCATGCACATGTCTGAGTTCACAAATCAGTATTAGAAATAGAAACAGGTCTGTGAAACCTACAGCTAACATTTTACTCAATGATAAAAAGTTGAAAGCTTTTCCTTTAAGATCAGAAACAAGACAAGGGTTCCATCTCTTACCTTTCCTATCCAACATAGTATTGGAAGTCCTAGCCAGAGCAATCAGGCAAGAAAAAGAAATAAAAAGTATCAGAATTGAAAAGGAAGTGGCAAAATTGTCTCTATTTGCAGGTGACATGATTTTATATATAGAAAATCCTAAAGACTCAACCCCAAAAATGTTGGATTTAATCAATGAATTCAGTAAAGATGCAGGATACAAAATTAAAATACAAAAATCACTGTTCACATTAACAGTGAAATTTCTGAAAAAAAAATAAAGAAATGGATCACATTTATACTGGCATCAAAACAATAAAATTCTTAGGAATAAATTTGACTAAGGAGATAAACAGTCTCTATGCTGAAAACTATAAGACATTGATAAAAGAAATCAAAGATGATGCAAAAAAATGGAAAGGTATCCCACATTCATGGATTAGAAAAATTAACATTGTTAAAATATCAATACAACCAAAATCCATCTATAGATTCAATGCAATCCTATCAAGATTCCAATTGCATTTTTATAGAAGCAGAAAAAACACTCATATAATTTATGTGGAACTGCAAAAGACCCTGAATACCTGAAGAAATCTTGAGAAAGAAGAACAAAGAAGGAAGTATCACACTTCCTGATTTCAAGCTATACTATAAAGCTATGGTCATCAAATATGGTACTGGCATAAAAACAGACAAATAGACCAATGGAATAGAACCGAGAGCTCAGAAATAAACCCAAGCATATACAGCCAACTAATATTTGACAAGGGAGCCAAGAATACTCAGTGGAGAAAAAATAATCTCGTCAATAAATGGTGCTGGGATACCTGGATATTCACATGTAAAAGAATGAAACTGGACCCATATCATACACCACTCACAAAAATTAACACAAAATGGATTAAAGACTTAAATGTGAGACCTGAAACCATGAAACTCCTAGAAGAAAACACAGGAACGAAGTTTCTTAACGTGGACTGGGGTAATAACTTTTTGGATGTGACACCTAAAATACAAGCAACAAAATCAAAAAGAAACAGTGAAAAGACCACCTATGGAAGGGGGAAAATATTTGCAAAGCATATATCTGATAAGGGCTTAATATCCAAAATACATCAAAAACTCATACAACTGAATAGCAAATAACCCAATTAAAAAATGGACAAAGGACCTGAAGAGACATTTCTCCAAAGAAGATATACAAAAGACGAAGAGGTACATGAAAAGATGCTCAACATTGCTAGTCATTAGGGAAATCAAATCGAAACCACTATGAGATACCATAGCATGCATGTTAGGACAGCCATCATCAAAAAAACAAAGATAACAAATGCTGGTGAGGATGTGGAGAAAAGGGATCCTGTGTGCACCATTGGTGGGAAAGTAGATTGGTGCAGCCACTATGGAAAATAGTATGGAGAATCCTCAAAAAAATTAAAAATAGAACTACAATATGATTCAGCAATTCTATTTATGGGAATATAACCAAAGGAAACTAAAACACTAACTCAAAAAGGTATCTGCACCTTCATGTTCATAGCAGCAATACTCACAGTAGCCAAGACATAGAAACAACCTAAATGCCCATTAATGGATGAAGGGATAAAGAAGTTGTGGTATATCTATACAATGGAATATTGTTTGGCCATAAAAATCAGATAATACCTTTTTGACAACATGGACGGACTTTTGAAGCATTATTCTAAGTGAAATAAGTCAGAGAAAGACAAGTACTGTGTGATAGCAGTTGTATGTGGAATATAAAATTTTTAAAAAAATAAAAAGTCATAGAGAAAGAGATCGGACTTGTGGTTACCAGAGGTGGAGGGTAGGGTAGGGGAGATGGGGAATTGGAGGAAGGTGGTCAAAGGGTACAAAATTCCAGTTACAAGATAAGTACTAGGGATTTAACATACACCATGATGACTGCAGCTAACACTGCTACATGGTATATAGGACAGTTGTTAAGAAAATAAATCCTAAGAGTTCTCATCACAAGGATAAATTTTTGTCTTTATTCTTTTCTTCTTTCTTATCTTTTTATTGTATCTATATAAGAAGATAGATGTTAGCTGAATGTATTGTGGTCATGTCACGATATGTGTAAATCAAACCATGATGCAGTACAACTTAAATTTATACAATGATAGATGTTAATTACTCCTCAATAAAATGGAAAGAAGAAACAGGTCTATGATTACTACTATGGATCTATTTTCCACACCAGATTTACAAGTGAATGTGATAACCAGGAGTTGGATTCGGGCACCAACCTCAGTTTAGAATCAGACATCAGGGATTAGAGGAAACACTGGTATGGTCCCAGAAAGCCAGGCAGAGACCCAGGAGAATAGAGTCAGTTTGTGTTCAGTACCTTTCCATGGGCAAGAGAATCCTGGGGCTTGTTTTCAGCTCAGGGATGGCATTTTCCAGATAACTGAAGTGGCATATAGGACAGCATGGAAAATCAAGTGAAGCATTGTATTCCCGGTGCCTAGCAGGATGCTGGCACAAAGCATTCAAAACATATGTGTTGAATGGATGGATAGATGGGTGGATGGATGGATAAAATCAAAAAAAGTTGCTGACGAAGCGTGTTCAGGAAGGATCTGTGAACCAGTGAGTGGAGGGAGCAGGGTGCATGGTAGATATGGAGTCATTTTAGCCATTTTCCCTAAAGAGGGTATGCTGGAGAAGGGTGAAGAATCTGCCAGGTGAGGTCATTCACTCAGAGTTCAGTATGCTTGCAGATAGAGGAGCACCACTTTCAGACCTAGCAAGTTTAGCAGTGTTCTAAAATACAGGTTTGATTATGATTTAGATATGACAAAACCAACAGATCAGGAAATGGTGGCCATTGGAAAGGCAAATTTGTTTTATTCACAGATCTCAAGAGAAAGAGCCATGAGGGGATGCCCCAGGGTCATCCGGAGGCAGGAGTGAGGGAAGCATGGACAAGAACTTTTGTTTTGGTTTACAGGGCTGGAGAAGAGACAGGGCAGAGTAAGCCCACTTAGGACTGGCAAGTTTGAATGATTTTGGTGGGCTCTAGTGCCCAGGGGCTGTCCCTAGTTGCCTGGTACCTGGCCCTGGGGTGATTACAGCAAGTGGATAGTGGCCCAGTGTGAGCCCATAAAGGAGATAATTCAGGGTATGGGCCATGGTTGAAGTATGAGAAGTGCACTCACAGGCAAGTTGTTTGCTATCTCCAGAAATTAGCCAGCCCTCAAAAGGGCAGTCCCTCCAGGCTCAGCAGGGCTTAGATGTCAAAGTGTCAGAACACAGAAAATAAGAAGACATGACTAATACAAACAGAAGCAGAGGAGAGAATGTCTGGAGCCTACCACACATTGTGCCTTTGCTCCCACCTCTTCTCGAAGGCACTATCAGTTGAAATCTCCATTGTGAAATATTGTGCTCTCATTTAAGACTTGCAAGAAATTATAAGGAAAGTAGAATCCATCCTTTTATTCTCTACTTAC
Organism: Zalophus californianus; assembly: GCF_009762305.2. Lineage (NCBI taxonomy): Eukaryota > Metazoa > Chordata > Mammalia > Carnivora > Otariidae > Zalophus > Zalophus californianus. The sequence goes on along the minus strand of NC_045604.1, from coordinate 61,712,163 downwards.
TCAGCTCCATCTTTTCCAACACTCATGGTCACATTGTTTGAATAGACCAAACATTAATAGTTCACCGTTGGACATTTCATGAAGTAGAGACTCTGGTCCTCACTGAAGCCAGGCCATGCATTTCTAAGCGTCAACATAAGCCTCAGTGGGAACGCAGCCTGTGGCCCCAACATCTAGTACACAGGTGGGTGAGGAGCTTTTTCAAGGCAGGTGGTCATTGGAACATTCCATGAGGCATCTCTTCTGGAGCCTGGGATCCCTGATAAAGCAGAAGTCCTGGTTGCAAGGCAGGGAATCTCTCTTCAGAGGAGTGGGCACCCACAGCCCTGGCTTGGGGGCAGGGTTTGTGTCCATGAAGGGACACCTGGGAAAGAGACTGCACTCACAAAGTTGGCCCTGTCAGCTGGGCTTTTATTTTTCAATGAATTCATAAATCCCTTTTGGACAGTCTTTGCTGTCACCTACAGCACATTAGGTGTCTTGTGGTATGTCAGTGAATACAGTATGATTCCTGCTGCCATTTTCGTCTCCCAGATAAAGCTTTTCCTTCTTGAGGGCCATCTTCAACTTTCTAGAGCAGAAGAGTCTCTGTAGAGTACCAAGCAATAATGCCATCCCCAACATAAATTAGGATGTATATTTTATTCTTTTTCACATCCATCTTGATTCCACAATAATATTTTCCTCAAAAGGAGGAGGTGGAGTGTGTGGACATGTGTTGTAACAGAATGTCCGAGCAGGGTGACTGCTGTTACCAGGTGGCAGGCAGGGTTGGGGAAATACCACAGGACTTCCCACATACATAACTATGACTTAAGAGCATCCACAGGTCATCAAGTCTGTGTGAAGAATCCACAAAATGTGGCCATCTGTGAACCCTCCAAATGACACAGATTTTGCAGGAGACAGGAACTGTGGAGAAGGGGGATCGAGGCAGCATTGCCCAGCATCATGGTAATATGGCCCCGCGTAATACCTTCCTCCGTTATGTGCAATGGACCGTTCTCGGCTGATAAGATTTTGGTGAGCGTGCCATTGATCTCAAGGGGTCTTGCAAAAAATCGGAATAGAATTTTCAGGGCTGTTAGGGACCTTGGTGATCACACTTAGTTTATCACTCCTTTCCTACCCTGGGGTGAAGGGGAAGATGAGCCCTCACTATTTCCCCAAGGCAAACTTGAACAGTTTTAAAACTGTATGACGTCTCCATTTCTAGATAACATCTCATTTTTCTCTCTGCCTCTTCTTCCTTTCAAACGTGCATGATCCCACAGCCCTAAGACATTCATTCCAGAAAGATTCCACGCAGTTCTGGATATGTTCAGCCTTTTCCAGTGTGAAGGAGACTCGAGAGCTCACCTTTCATGCTGTGTCATCCTGTGAGCTCCGTCACAGTTCAGGCCTCATCTGAGCAGTTACGAATTCCAGCAGATTCTGCAAACATCAGCCCACCTACCTCCACTGTCAGCCCCCTCTCTTAGCCCCCCATAGCCCCAGGCCTGAGGTGCTTTGGGGGTCACATTAAAGTTGAAATTCAGGATTGACAGTTTGAAGTGGTGATTTTTTTGACTTCTTATTAAAAGAGCTTGTAGACCTAGGTTTTTCCCCTTGGCAAAATCTCTTTTGACCTTTGTAAATCCCCAGCTGAATCAGCTAGTCATTGACATGGGCCTGCTGCTTTTTATAATGTATGCAACACAGAGGAATATTCATTCAGGTCATTGGCGTGCATGACAGAAAGCACCCTGAGGCAGACCTCAAATGCCAGCGTACCCCGATGAATAAGACAATGGGAATTTAAAAACCTTCTGGCCCTCACCTTGTTGAAAGAATGAATTTTGTGTTCATTTTGCAGCTCAGAGTGTTCATTATAGACCTAGTCGAACATGCTGATTTTCCCTCTTGTTGCCCATACAAGATTTGAGAACAAAAATACTTCATCTATATGAAGTAACAAGATTGTGGCTTTAATAATCCAATATAAGGCCAACTGTGGATATTTGGATAAGAAACCCTTTTGTGCTCTTGAACAAAACCAAAAACGTTCCTTATACACCTGCTTCCTTAATCTGTTTATTTTTGTGTCTTACAGAAATTTTTCGATCTGGAAAGAGAGAATGTGTGTGCTACAAAAGAACAAAAGGATCACACCTTTCCTAAATTAAATCGCAACAAGTACATGGTGACAGACGGCGCGGCTTATATTGGTAGGTGTCAGGGCTGTCAGGCTCCTTAGGGGATCCTGCAGGTCAATGGCGTTCCCACCATGGTCTTCTGTACCCCCCGGGGCCCTGGAGGAAACAGGAGGGGGAGGGCAAACAGCCCCTTGAACAGAACCTCTCCTCTAGGGCTTGGTTCAAGTATGAGGATGCCATAGAAGATGTTTTTAATAAGTGTTTTCAGAAATTCTTTGGTCCACTTGCCTCCTGTTATGGGTGAGGAGGTGAATGGCTCATGAAAGGCAAGTCCCAGGGGCGTCTGGGTGGCTCAGTCGGTTAAGCGTCTGCCTTCAGCTCAGGTCATGGTCTCAGGGTCCTGGGATCGAGCCCCGCATCGGGCTCGCTGCTCAGCAGGAGTCTGCTTCTCCCTCTGCCCCTTGCTCTGCTCGTGCTCTCTCTCTCAAATAAATAAATAGAATTTTTAAAAAAATGAGTCCTGAGAATTGAACCCTTCCCACCCACTGTACCCCAGCCAGTCTGTCCTGAGTCACAGGAGGCAGACATGATGACAGCCCAGCACCAAAATGAGTACTGCCTGGACAACGATCCCACCTCTGCCATTTTGAAAATGTCTGCCCTCGGAGAATTTACTCCTGCTCTCTAAACCTCAATATCCCCATCTGTACAATGGGGCTAACAAGTTTCTACTTCGTTGGGGGAAATTTAAGTAATATATGCAGGGCACCTTGTACAATTAAAACCCCTGGCATACAGATAATACCTGATTCATGTTAGCTGTTATTTTTAAGGTAGTAATAACTACTGGTGGAATTACTTACTAATGTGTCAGCTCTGTGCGCCTTTCCTACAGTGTGCATGAGTCCAGGGTAATCCTTTAACTGGTACCATCAACAGCAGAGCAGAAATTATTATCCGTAAAAGAAGGGACATAAATCACAGAACAGCAGTCTGTCTATTACATTGTACAGATGACGTGGCAGGCTCAAAGCAGAAAAGAAAAATGTGTGTGTGAAATGAAGGAGTATGGAATATGGGGTTTCCCCCCCCCAGTTCAGTGAGTGAGTATAGAGTATGCCTTTTTTTCTTTGTAAAGCACTTCATCTCATTTGATTTTCTAAGCAATGTTGCCAATAGGGAGGGTGGCTTTTATCGCCTGCAGTTTAGAAATAAGAAAACACGGACCATAATTGGGGAAATGACTTAAACATGCAGATGAGAAGAGGAAGAGTGAGCCCTAGAATCCAAGGTACCCAGAACCTCCCCCCTCAACCCTACCACCTGGAACCAGAAGACACTGCCATCAGCCACTCAAGAGTTAGCTACTCTGTCCCAGCTCCGTGGAAAGTTGTTCTTTTTCCATTTTGAGTAGTTATGTGTCACATTAGGAGAATAGTATATTGGAATTTTTTAAAATGTGTATTACTCAAGTTGTTTTGGAATATGAGAATACTATTTTATTCATACTGTACCTCCTGGTGGCTTAGGATGTAAGAATTTGGATGTTCTCATGTTCATTTGCTTACGGAGGATAGAATGAAAGTAGCTTCTCTTTAAGTACGTGTCAAAAACAAACTCAAAATCATTTCATCAAAACTGGGAACTTTGGGCTCAATAATTGGGAAATACAGGGACAGATCAGGTTTCAGGCCCAGTTGGATTTAGGAACTCAGATCTGGATATTTTACCTGTGGTGTTTACTCAAAGCAAAGTGCCATGTGTACATGGAGCAGTTATATGGTGCCTATATCCAAAAGTTCTTTTAACGAATTAAATAAGTGTTTTGGAGTCACAAAAACCTCTGTTGGAATTCAAGCACTGACCCTATAAGCTGGAAGATGATGGAAAGTCATGTGATCTCTCTGAGCCTCTGTGTGCCTCTGTTTTCTTATCTGTAAAATAGGGATAAAAGTATCCACCCTTTGGTGGTGGTAGGAGGATTAAATGAGATAATATAGGAAAAGCTCCAAACATTGGCTCCCATCTGTCTCAATCCTTAGTAAATATGGATTCCTGGCTCTCTCTCCTCTTCTTCCCGTATAATACATTTTAAAAATAGACTTTTTTTTTTTAAAGCAGTTAGGTTCATAGCAAAACTGAAGGGAAAATACAGAATTCTCATATCCCTCTGCCCCCTCACACACGGACACACAACCTGCCCCACTATCAGCCCCCCAAAGTGGTACATTTGCTACAATTCGTGAACCTACGCTGATATTGATATATATTAGGGATTCACTCTTGATGTTACATTCTATGGGTCCTGACAATGTATACACCATTATGGTATCATAGTCATTTCACTGCCCTGCCAATCCTCTGTGCTCCTTCCCTCCCAGCCAACTCCAGGCAACCCACTGATCTTTTTACTGTCTCCATCGTTTGGGCTTTTTCAAGATATCACATAGTTGGAATCATATAGTGTCTATCCTTTTCAGATTGGCTTCTTTCACTTAGCGATACGCATTTAAGCTTCCTCTGTATCTTTGGATGGCTTGATAGCTCATTTCTTTTTAGCACTGAACAATATTCCACAGTCTGGATGGACCATGGTTTGTTCATCCATTCACCTTCAGGACATCTTGGTTGCTTCCAAGTTTTGGCAATTATGAATAAAGCTGCTATAATCATCCACATTCAGGTTTTTGTGTGGACTTATTTTCAACCCCCCTCGGGTAATAGCAAGGAGTGTGATTGCCCAATCTAATGGTAAGACTATGTTGAGTTTTGTGAGAAACTGCCAAACTGTCTTCCAAAGTAGCTCTATCATTTTGAATTCCCACAGCCGACTGAGAGTTCCTGTTGCTCCACATCATCGCCAGCATGTGGTGTTGTCAGTGTTCCAGATTTTGGCCATTCTGATAAGCGTGTAGTGGTATTGCATCATTGTTTTAATCTGCATTTCCCTGATAATATGATATGGAGCATCTCTTTATATGCTTATTTGCCATCTGAGTGTCTTGTTGGGTGAGGTGTCTTTGGCCCATTTTTTTCATCAGGCTTTTCATTTTCTTATTGTTGAGTTTTAAGAGTTCTTCGTGTATTTTGGATAACAGTCTTTTATCAGATGTGTCTTTTGCAAATATTTTCTCCCAGCCTGTGGCTTATCTCTTCATTCTCTTGACAGTGTCTTTCACAGAGAAAACATTTTAAATTGTAATGAAGTCCAGCTTCTCAGTGATTTCTTTCCTGGATTGTACCTTTGGTGTTGTGTCTAAAAAGTCATCACCAAACCCAAGTTCATATAGATTTTCTTATTTGTCACTTTCTAGGAGTTTTATAGTTTTGCATTTTACATTTTTCTGTGATCCATCTAGAGTTAATTTTTGTTAAAGGTGTAGGATCTGTGTCTAGATGCTCTTTTCTGCAGGTGGATGTCGTTACTCCAGCACCATTGTTGAGAAGACTAGTTTTGCCCCTTCACATTGCCTTTGCTTCTCTGTAAGGATCAGTTGACTATATTTACAAGGGCCTATTTCTGGCTCTCTGTTATAATGCATTTTTAAATGAGTTCATTTTACACACAGCATTTCTGGCAAAACATTAATTCCCTAGAGCGAGGCATAGTTCTTGTATAAAAATATTTAAAGAGCATCCAGAGGGAAAATTCATTGATAATTTAAATGATTATCAGCATGTTCTGGAAATCTCTTAAGTCATCAGTCAGACACCAGCTGAGAATGCTGAATTAAGAAAAATCCACACTAGACCTTGCATGGAATTATAGCTCATTAAATCTTCACAAGACTTAACAGAAGATTCCCCAAACAGTATCATCTCTCTAATTTTGAATTCTCTGGAGTATATTTGAATCTGGCTTGGCACATTTGTCCAGAAGATGATTCGAATTGTTTGAGGGCTGACAAGGGGGTGGTACGTTAATTGAAGGCACTGAGAAGACTCACTGAGGTACATATACCTTCCCAGTGAGCTTGTCTACACCGTGCCATGGTTCCTGGGGAGGGCCCTGTAGTTCTCCTGCCCACTGGGCCAACACATGCATTTGGGAAGCTGAGATGGCAGTCTCAGCACTGGGTGGAACAGTGTCCTTGTTGAGAAAACATTGAAGCAGGTACATGACTCTGAAGTTGAGCCAAACCTTGAGGAAGTGAAAAGTGGGAAAACATGATCACACTGGTGGAGGATTGCCTCTGCGGGCCTGAGAAAGCTGCCTAGTGTTGGAATTCTGGAGAAGAACCTAATTAAAACTTTGGAGAATCAAAGGTGCAGGATCTTGGCTCCATCCATTGTACTGAAGGGAAAAGCTGAATCTCCCAAAATAAGGCTCCAAAATCTTGTCACTTCTCTCCCCTTATCTTTCCGTCTCCTGATGCTGCCCCCAAAGCATATTTCCATCTCTGTGTCCTTCAGAGAGTGTGGTCCCCAGAGGAGAGTAGTTCAGTGTGGCCCGGTGCTCCAGCCCTGGTGGCTGATGCTGAAGTCTGCAGGGTGGGGAGGAGGGGGAAATGCACAGTGGGTACCATGCAGGCCTTTAGATTGTAGGTGACATGGAACAGAAGTTGAGTGTGGGCTGTGGGGTCAGACCTGGCTTTGAAACTCAGCTCTAATTTTTTTTCACTCCAGTCTTGGACAAATTACCTAACCTTTCTGTGACTTAATTTCCCCATCAGTACAATGGAGTAAGTATTATCACCTCATAGGATTGCAGTGAATATTGAATGAGATAATGTAATGAGATAATGAATTCACTCCCTGTCACTCAGCTGTGGGGACAAGACTTTAGTGTCTTCTCCACAAGTCCTCGAAAGGCATGCAAGAGCACAAGAGTCTTCTGTTTATGGGATGACTCAAAGATGCTGCCTGCCAGTGGGTTCCAAATAACTCTTAACCTGCAGTTTCTACTGATCCCCAGTTTAAGATGTTCAAGCCTGTATTTACCTGGCGCTGAGCATTGCACAAAGCCACTGCCTCTGAGCATGGCCATGTGTCTGAGAGCACGTGGTCAGAAACACAGCACTGGCAGAGACTCTAACGCAGTATCCTGAACCTTTGGTGGACGGGTCCCTCATTTATAGCGGTAAAATTCATCCAACGTTATGTCTGCCATGAAACCATCAGGGGTTAACAGGGTGATGTTTGGGGAGTGGCGGAAGACAGTAGGAGATAGAGGACAGAGAGAGAGAAGAGTTTGTTCTCTAGTGCTGATAATATTTGATTTAGGGACCCGGTATTAGGCCCTGAGGAATAAACTCAAGGAGTATAATGAGAGACAAGGAAACCACTTCCGCTATTCCAGGAAGTGCCAGATGGAAAGGGGAGTTGATATGTGGGGGGGCTCCAGAGAGTGGAGGACGGCCCACAGGAGGAGCGCTATGAAGGAACAGGTATCAGCTCTCTGTAGATATCTGTTCCTACACAAATGGCTGCAGGGCCTTGGGCCAAGGAGGCTCAGTGTCGTATTCAGCAAATATTCCTGCAGTGATGGCTGAAGACCCACTGAGGGCCTGGAAATCAAGCTCTATACTTAACACGCCTTCAGTTTTCTTTATGAAACCAGCTCTGTACTAAAGAGGAGCACAAAACTGGGAGCTGAGACCAGACCCGGGCTAGTGGTAATTCATGAAATCTTTTTTAGTGAGAACACTGCCTCGCTTATGGTATTATAGATAGTCCATGGAGACCTGGGTCCACCAATGATTAAATCTGTTCACCTCTTTGAGCCTCAGGCTTCTCATCTGTGGAGTGGGTGTAAATCCTACCAACTATGAGAGATAATGACAGATACAAATGCTAAGCCTAGTGCTTTGCTCATAGTAGGCACTTAGTAAAGGACAGTTTCTCTCCCCCCCCCACAAAGACCCTTAAATCCCAACTTCATCCCTAACTCTTCCCCACTCATGCTCCAAGATCCTGATCATATTTTTGTCCACATCCCTCTGCGGGTGTGGCTCTCTAACTTCCTAACTGATGTTTCTGTGTATCTCTCATTACTCAACAAAATGCTTTCCTGACTCATGCAGCCAGAGTTGGAAATCTTTTCCCTTGCCCTCATGGCATTGTACACACACATCTCTCTGTGTTATAATCATTGTGTTTCCTTCCTGAATGCCTTGAAGTCAGGAACCGTCATGCTCTGTTTTATATCATGGCCCCAGGTACCCACCTGGTAGACATTAGACACTCAGTAAATGTGCATTAAATGAAGGACAGAAAGATCAAAGAAATGAATGGAGTGGACCCTCTTGAGAAGAAAACTTTGTTCTCCCGCTAGAAACTTCTCCCCGATGGATGCCAAGATAAGAGATTTGTATGGGACTTTGGGGTAGTCTCTCCTTTTATCTTCTCTCAGCTTGAAGATGAACTACGCGTGAGTGACATAGATACTATTGGCCCCTGCTGGGACAGATTCCACCTGCTATGGGCTGAACCGTGTCCCCCAAAATTCATATGTTGGAAGTTCTAACTCCCAGTACCTCAGAACATGACCTAATTTGGAGTCAGGGTCCATAGAGAGGTCATCAAGTTAGAATGAGGTCATCGGGGTGAGCCCTGATCCAATTTGACTGGTGCCCTTACAAACAAGGGAAATTTGGACACAGAGACAGACATGCACAGAGGCAAGAGAATGTGAAGAGACACGGGGAGAAGCTGGGCATCTACAGGCCCACGGGAGCAGCCCGGAACAGATTCTTTGTCCCAACCCTGCCAACAGTTGATTTTGGACTTCTAGCCTCCAGAACTGAGACAATAGATTTCTCTTACTTAAGCCACCCAGTCTGTGGGCCTTTGTTACAGCAGCCTTAGCAAACTACTACACTACCCAACACCAAGCTGTGTGCTGGGGAGCCTAGAGCCTACTATCATAGCAACTGCCTTGATTCCTGGACCGACGAGCCAGATCCTGGAACCCGGAAATGATTTACCACCCAAGCAAGGAGAGGTTTATCTATTCAGATGGGAACTGATCCTCCTTCTCTGGCTTCAGCCTTTTCTTTGATGTGCACGCTTGTAAGCATTGTAATTCGAATCCCTCATTTGTACATATGGATCAGATGTTGTCTCTGTGAGAAGGTAGTAATTGTTCACAGGATTTTTAAGTGTATTCCTATGTATTTTAAATGTTGCTGTATTTAGTGTGTCTTGTGAATGTCAATAAGAAATAACAGTTACCAAAAAAACCCCAGCAGATTCCTTGTTTTGAGTTTCAAGTTGAGCAAAACTGAAGAAAATGCCAAAATAATATGCAAATATTAATATGCCATATGTAAGGCCTCTTGGAAATTTTTTTTTCCTGAGCTGTCAACACAATTCAATCTCCTTGTCATTTTTTTTTTAATAGAATCTGCTCGGTGTTTCATTAAATGGGGAATTAACGCCCCCCCGTAGATCTTAACTCGGCACCCCATTCTCTGCTTTGTTTGTTTGCAGGCAATTTTGACTGGGTAGGGAATGATTTTACCCAGAATGCTGGCACGGGCCTGGTTATCAACCAAGCAGATGTGAGGAACAACAGGAGCATCATCAAGCAGCTGAAGGATGTGTTTGAGAGGGACTGGTACTCACCCTACGCCAGGACCTTGCAGCCGACCAAACAGCCGAACTGCTCCAACCTGTTCAGACTCAAACCCCCCAGCAACCAAACTGCCACGTCCAGCACCAGCTCGAGGGACCCCGCCAGTGCATAACGTGAAGGAAAGAACTGACAGGACAGCTCATCTTTCCTACTTCTATATAAAGGACTTGAGGAGAGAAAAAAAAATTTAATATGTCTTTTTGTAGGGAAAAAGCACACTTCCACAAAAATATTCTCTGACCGCCATGTAATATCTTATCTAACAATATCTTAGCAGCGCGTACACAAAGTTTAGGACTTTTGTATTTGTTACTCCTGACAGAGAATGTCATTTCAGCTTGGAGGTTAGTTTTTACGTTTGCATACGGATTTTAAGACTTCCTAGTTTTAGAACTTTTTCTGCCGACCCACCTGGTCGGTTCTTACAAAGCTTAGCATGAGGTAAATGCTTTCACACTCTTCTGGGAGCTGCTTCTTAGAGAGGTGAGTGAGGCTTTCACCGCAGCCAAGGGACTGCTCAAGCCAAGTATTGACCCCATAAACTGTCTCCAAGACCCGTGCAGTCATCCAAGCATGAACAGCTGACATCTCATGCCAGCCTCTTGAAAACCACTCTTTCACCTCCTTGTTCATTTTCTTCGAATACCGTACCTTTCACTTGGTACCATTTTTTCCTCTTCTCGGAGAATGTTCTTGTTAGCATCAGCGTCCCCTCTGTTCACCTCCATGCTAGTTCCAAGTATGGCGATGTCTTTTGAAAATGTATGAATTCCCTCAGAATGGATGCCAAATGGGAATAGCAGTCTTTAATTTTCACCTTTCAACTGCCTTTTCCCCTCAAATTAATAATTTAAAACCACAGCCAGCAATATGTATCTTTTCTCTCAAGCTCAGAAAAATTAGGTAGCTACCTGCGAATACCCAGCAAGCAATTAGATCTGCATTATGAGAATAAAGTAGTTTTTCACATTTTTTTTAGCTTAGGGTATTATAAAGGAAAGCTCTCTCTGCATCTGTGGATTTTAATTTCTTTAGAATCATTCATTATGCTGTTAAGAGTATGCCAGCAAACCTTTATAGAGCTATTTAATATACCAAATGCTTTTCAGAGAAATGCAATTTAAATACTGTGCTTCACATATTTTACTAAGAAACAAAAATATTGGATTATTGTTCTATAATATCGTCGTGTGTTGCATTTTATATCTATACAATATATAACCCTATATTAATGGAGACCATTGCCACCCTAGAGACAGGCCTGGCCTCTTTAGAGCCCAGAGCAGGTGGCCACCAGGATGCCAGTCTCAAGGTCACTCCTGACCCCCTCGGGCCTGGAACAGAGTCCTGCACTCCTTGGCCTTGGGTTTCTATTGGTAATGTAGGGACAGTCATACTCACCTACCTCGCGTAGATGTTGTCATGGTAGGAAATATTTATAACTTGATTTGAAATCAAAAGAACCTATATAAATGCTAAGCATTGTGATGTATAATCTTTTTCTCGAACTAATCTTTGTGGTACCCTGAAACAATCAATACCGGGTTCTCGCAGAAAGCCTACAAGGGAAAACAGATCCACAGCCTCCAGTTGTAAATGTGGGTGGACACAGGAACTCAGAAACCATGCTGGAGATTGGGATTGTCATCATTTTGATGGAATATTTCGTTGGGTCACTTTGTCATAAGTAACATCCCTACAAAACGAGATGTGCTAGGGATCGTTCTTGAGGACCAGCACGTGTGTGTGTTTTCAGAGCAAGGAAAAGCAATCTTAATTCTTATCTTTTATATCTAGAGACTTGCTTTCTACTATGCCAGGCAGAGTGACGGAAGAAGATCTGAGTCTCATCCAGTGGGTTCCATTGGTGTAGAAGGGCTGTTGTTGGTCAGCTGTTGGTCATGTGACATAGCTTCTTTCTTGTTGCTTCCAAGGTAGGTGTTACTGGATGTATGACCCATCGGTGAAGACAGCCGGGAAAGATGGGGAGATTCTTAATGATATTCTTCACCGCCAGTGGCCAGGCCATAAGACTCTAAATATTTACCATATCCCCAGTCCTTATTTGAGTAGGGGAGCTATCCTGCCAATCATCTAGGTAAAGTAAAGGTGGTTTTGGAAATGATTTTAAAAAAGAAAGAAAACAAAAGAACAAGCAGGGTAGGCATGGAGACAAACAAACATCCCAAGTTCAATCCCAGGCAAAGAAGAGCAACCGGGGCTAGGTTCGAAAGGTTCGAAAGGGGATGTGAAGGGGAAAGACTATTGTCTCCTGAAGTGTGTGTCACAGCCGAGGGACAAGCGTTGGCTTGGCATCATGAGGCCCCTTTCACTGTCCCTCGCTGTCGCATGTGATAGAACTGTGTCCTTTATAAAATGATAGTCTTTGCCATTTTGCACTGAGCCCATCAGTAAGGTGGCATCAGGAACCGTGTCCCGGGACTTCGTGTCACCAGGAGACCAGCAGCAGCAGGGCCCTCCCTGGCCCAACGGTCACCTCCTCAGACAGGCCACTGACTTCAGGAGGCAACGCTGGCCTCCAGGCAGCCAGGAAAACAGCCCCTGCACAGAGAGGGTCTCAGGTCTCCTAAGAGAGCATTTAATTCGGCAGAACTTCCTTTTGCATTTGGATGCTTTATCTACCCCTCTAGGAGTGGCCTTCCTCTCTTACTGACTCTGTGTCTGTGCTAAATAGACAAACAACTTCCATCAAACACCCTACAAATTATTTCCCAAGAGGGAAAGAAGGCAAAGCAAAAACACTTTAATTCAAGACAATCTGACCATATCCTTGCCAGGAATTAGGAGCAAGAGGCTAACTGCTAATTTCCATTGTTTTTCTCCATAAATATTCCAGGAGTTATTTCCCAAAGGGGAATATGAAAAGGAATGCAAACACAATTCGAGACCATAGTTCAGATTTCTGTGTCACACACAACCTAGTGCCTTATTTATTCTCAAGCATTGATTTTAAATGGTGATTCACTCTAAGAGTATACTTCTGCTTCCCGTGGGGTCCATTTAGGCCTTCTGATGAGCCTTCCAGTCAAAAACGTGTGCGGGTCAACGGCTTTCGTGTAGCCTGCTCTCCTCCCGAGCCACACAGCACTGAGCACCCCCACATCAAGTCATTGACACACACTGTCAAACATCCACACTGTTGGCCTCCTCTGCACTGCCACAGGCCGCCGGCATTCTCTGCTAATTAAATCACAGCTTATCAAACCATCGGAGGGGAAATGCAACGTTATGGATGATATCCATGCTCTGTGAATGCCACACTTTGGGTACCTGAAAATGATAGAAGCGAGGCACACTGAAAATGTCCCCGCTGTCTTTAAAGGACCTCGTAAAGAGATGTTCATGGACTTCCACAGTCTCGTGGAACATAGCATGAAAACTAGCGTCTAAGAGTCAAAGCAGACTCAGTGAAGGAAACAAAAGAGCTGTGGAAAACGGAACAGGAGTGTAGCTCTGGGCTCTTTTTTCTATCCGGGCTGTCTCTGTGCTGTTTGTCTCACCACTGAACTGGTTCTTCGTGAGACGGGTCTGATCACAGTATTGGTTGATCTTACCCTTTGAAAACTGTGTTTTGTTACCGCAGTTCCTGGTTTGTTCAAAGTGCCTCGCTGAACCTGGGACCGACAGAAGCTCATTTCCCACCAGCCTGCAGCTATTCTCAAGTGACTTTGATTCACTCTGAGTTTTCTGTTTGTTTTTAGAAGTTTTATGGAACTAAATTCCAGGGGAAACACAAAATAAAGAGACTCTCAGAATTTCTTGATAAGATCAGACCCAGAGTCCGTCTGTCTCAGGAATTCTATCCCAGAATCTGCCTTTTTTCATATGTGTAATAACTTGTGTGAGTTTCTCTGTCCAGAATTCATTTCATTATCTTTAACATTTAAGGGGTGTGAAGAGCTGCCTTCACTTGCAAATGGACAGTTCTCTTCTGCAATGAGAGAATCTTTGCATTTGGTTATTCAGATGCAGTCCCTAATGAACAGCCCCATGTATTGTGGACAAATGTTCGAATCTTTGGATTTCTGTACTTGATGAACTGGTGCACTTTATTATAAGCCTTTTGAAGGGGAGATTCATATAATGTCCATTTGGCCTAAGGTAGGTTGGAAAAATGAATCCATATTCAGCATTTTCCCCTTTGCTGTGATTTAGCTTTTTCTTTTTCTTTTTCTTTTATATGCTGATAACCAAATAGCTGTTCATCATAAGCTGTTACCTTATCGATTTAAATTGCCAGAGGCTTTTTAATAGCCCCAAAGTCAACCCCAGTTCATTGCCTGCCTTTCCCGTTTGAGAGAATTCCCATCCAGTGGCTTAATTACGAAGATAGTGGTTTTTATGGTGACTAGAAAGGTATTCTTCAGAAGCTTCTAGAAATAGTAAAAACCGAAATTTCTTATTTTTGACCAGCAGCAATCTTGTACTTACAGAGTTCTAAAAAAGGTCACCATTCACTTCTGCTTCTTTTGGCCATTTGCTAAAAAGAAATGGGAGGTTTAATAGGCTATTCCACATTTTCTTCTGTTATGTTCAACTACTAAACTTCTGATTCTGTTACAAAGGATATCTTGGATTTTTAATGTTTCTTTATGTAAATAGGATAAAGTTGTACCTGGACATATCTATACTATTAACCTTGAGATCCCTAAATAAATCGGTGTGATAAAGGGCTGAATTTGGGGGCATCATTAAAATTCTCAAACCTTTCGTATAACCAAATGCTCAATATTTTCGCAAGTAAATATTATATGTTTTTTTTTCATTCTGTGAGATGAGGCATTTAGTTTTCTCCTCAGCTTCCAGATTGTACACTCTGGTCCAGTGACAGAAAAGGAATTTATGGATATAGGCTCAGCTGTCTCACACACTTACCCACCACACTATTCTTTCTAGGCTTCAACCCATAATCAAACACACCTGGTGCCTGCTTAACAGGCCCAAATTGAATCTCAGGTCTGGAGAATTCCTTGAAAGTCATCCAAAGCAACTACTCCAAATGCACAAATTCCCTTCCTATTTGGCCACTCAGAAGTTGAGGACCTACTCAAGCCAACACATCAGGAGTGGTTACTACAGTCCCTTTCACAAGATGCACACAGAGTACCGTCTTACTATATTTGCTAGAGTAACTTGGATTTGAGACAACATCTTACCTCTGAAAGAATGTACATGGTGGGTACCCTTTTTATACAGGTATGAAAGCTGAAAAGGCATACTTTTTTTAAAGCTATCATTTGAGAGTTTAACAAAGGCTTAATAAAGCCAACCTGATGAACCTGCAATAGTCAATTATAATTTGATTTTGTCAGCTGTTTCTGAATCCTGTAATTACATGTTTTAAAAAGAAATTGGCCTAACAATCTAATGAGAGACAATCATGTGCAAGGAGTCCAATTAAATCAAAGTAAGGGTGAAGATTATTTATGATTTATTTTTATTTCATAGAAAAATTAATAAGGAAAAAATTTCTCCTTTTACAAAATGGGTATCTGGTTATCAAACCCATTCCTTCTGGCCTCAGACATGTTGAAAAAGTGTTAATTCCTTTATGGACTCCACCGTCTTTCATGGGTGAAAGAAATCTTAAGAATGGTTGAGAAATACTGAACTCCTTGTAAGACACAAACATGGACAAACCTGGTTTCTAATTTAGAGTTTCCCCCACATAAGTATACAACAGATCTTGGGAGTATGACCTCAATTTCCAATATTAAAAATACTGAAATTATCTGTGACTTTCCAGTATTATGGAGGAAGAGGATCTTTAAAGACAACTCAGAAAATATGAGCCAACAACATGTGATTCAGAGCTCAATCTACAATTCCACTTCCTTTTGCTTAAAAATGGAGATGATCAACTGCTTTAGAAAGAACATGTTATTAAAGCCAACATTCTCCCCCCCAAAAATGTAGTAAGAGCTGGAAACACCATGGTTTCAGGGAAGTTATGGCATTGATAGAGCACTTTGAAAATCCTCCATAAGAAAGCTTACCTGTCCCCAGCAGTAAAGCTGTGTGTTATTATGCATATTTCCTGGGTGGATCTGTAGTTTTCCTAGAGTCCTGGAGAGACCACATCCATAGCTTCTACATGAGCAGAACCATGTTCCTGTCACATGAACACTCCACACTGGCCACAGCCAACTGCACCATGACTAAAAGAAATTCAGTTATGGGCTGTGGGGTGGCGTAGGAAGAGAGAGGAACCCAGCAGTGCTGTTCTTGTTGGATGGCACGTGGCCCCACCATCCAGAGCCCTCCTTTATGAGCCCTCTGAATATGAGATAGAGAAAGGAAATGGGCAGCAGCAAGAGCAGACAAAATAGAGAGGAGCAAAGTCACTTTAATGGTACCACCTTAGAGCAGTAACATACCCAGAGGTGAGATACCCAGAGTTCTTGTTGACTCACCATGTCTGCTTTTTATGTTGCTGTAGTAATGATTGATCCCTGAACAATGAGGCTGGACTCTGTGGTTACTGGTTTGCTTTCTTATCTTTCGTACTTTCTTGTGTATTGATTGATACAAATAAACTCACAATAATTGAGATAACCTGACTGTGCGTCTGTTCCTTGCCATCCAGAGGGGCCTAACACACTTCCGAAAGTTACAGCTATCCCCAGGAGACTATCCTGAGAAAATAAACAGAAGCACTGTAGTAACCATGTCTTGATTAGACGCAGACCCACATTGGTGATCTCCACAGTGAATCACCTGGATCCACTCTGCAAGTGTGAACATCAGATCGTTTGTTGCCAAATATCCTGGACTCATCAAGATAAACTGGAAGCACTGAGGACACAGATGAAAATTCATTTGGGAGATGGCTACTCCATAGACACAGAGACTGTTCAAGCTGGAAGAAAGATGAGGACTCCTAAAGCCCAAATCCATCTTTTTTTTAATTATCTGAGGAAAATGAGGCATACAACATACACTGAGTTAAGTAGAGGCAGATGTGTTATAAATTTAGAAATTGTTTTTAAATACATATTCTGATTGACTTAATAAATGCAAAAATTGCTAATAATATGCTGAATATTTGGAGCAAGTGGGTAGTTTATAGGGATTTATGGAAGATGGAAGTCACACTGTCCCTAAGCAGTCTGACGAGGGAAGACAGGTCTTCATGTCACCATGAGAGGGATCGGAGGGAGTGGGGCAGAGTCAAGGCATACTTAGCCTGGTGTCTCTCCTTACTGAAATTGGGTAGGGATTAGAAATATCAGAAGAAGGTCAAAGGGTTTTGTGTTCTGTTTCACAGGTAACCCCCTTGTAGACGCTCATTCAAAAGTGAAAAGAATGCCATAAAAACTACCATTTATGGGTTGAAAACAAAGTTCTTATTTTGAAGTTTGTCACTCAGCCAGTCAGTTTGTGGTCATGTGTATGAAAAGGATGTGTGAGGTAGATCATTTACGTCTAAGGTCTGCTGACAGTAAAATCTTGCTAATTTAATATTTTCATGTAATTAGGGTAGCCTAATCATGTCATGTCACAGTGCGATGCTTGGTTGTATGTGTCAATCTGGGTGGGTGATAGTTCCCAGGTATTCAGTAAACATTAACCTAGGAGTTGTTGGGAAGATATTTTGTAGATGTGATTAAAGACAATCATCAGTTTAAGTAAGCGGGATTGTTTTAGATAATCTAACTGGGCCTGATGCAGTCAGGTGGAGGGCCACAGGAGCAGAACTAAAAGCATCCTGACAAGGAAGAAATTCCACCTCTGGACTGTAGCACCAGCTCCTGCCTGGGTTCCTGACTGTCTGCCAGCCCCACAAAGGAGAAGCCAGTCCTTTCCAATAAATCACTCTCTCTCTCTCTCCCCCTTCACCCTAATATGTGTGTCTGTGCACTACTTGTTCTATTTTCATGGTAGAACCCTGACTGACAAACATAGTAATAAGCAATCCCAAAATCTTAGTGGCTTAAAACTGCAAGGTTTTTTTTTATTCATATTTTTCTTTTTTTTATTAAGTTAAATTAGCCAACATATAGTATAGTGGTCAATGATTCGTTAGTTGATATAACACATTTTTTGAGTATAGTTGACACACAATGTTACATTAGTTTCAGACATAGTGATTTGACAAGTTTATATGTTATGCTATGTTCACCACAAGTGTAACTACCATCTGTCCCTTTACATCTATCACCTTACACCCGTCAGAATGGTTAAAATCAAGAAGACAAGAAAGAACAAGCTTTGGTAAGAATGTGGAGGAAAAAAACCCTTGTGCACTGTTGGTGGGAATGTAAACTGGTGCAGCCACTGTGGAAAACGGTATGGAGGTTCCTCAAAAAATTAAAAATAGAAAAACCATATGACCCAATAATTCCACTATTGGGTATTTGCCCAGGGAAAACAAAAACACTAACTTGAAAAGATATATACACCCCTATGTTTATTGCAACAATATTTACAATAGCCAAGACATGGAAGCAACCCAAGTATTCATCAGTAGATGAATGGATAAGGAAAATGTGGCATATATACATGATGGAATATTATGCAGCCATAAAAAAGGATGAAATCGTGCCATTTGAGACAACATGGATGGACCTAGAGTGTATCATGCTAAGTGAAATAAGTCAGACTGAGAAAGACAAATACCATATGATTCCACAAGGTTTATATTTTGTTCACACTGCATGTACTTCATGGGTCAGTGGGGATAGTCTTCTCATCGTGGCCACTCAGAGATCCAAGCTGACAGAGCCAGTATTGCTGTCACCATGCCAGAGGGGAAGGAGATTGCTGGAGGGTCTTACATCAGCAAGCAATCAAACTCTGGCCAGGAAGTAACACATAACCTTTTGCTCACAATATATCAGCCACAACTAGTCACATGATTCACCCAGCCTAATGCTAAGAAATTCAATCCTATGAGCATTTTTGAAATGGTGGAGAATACAAAATATTTAATGAATGGTATGAATGACTAACATAATTAGAAAAATACAAACTTACCAATGAGCTTTTCATTTACAGTTGAGGACAAATTTATGAAGATAAAAAGTAAAGAATGCTTAAGAATATAAAGAATATGGACTCCCTGCTCAGTGGGGAGTCTGCTTCTCCCTCTCCCTCTGCTCCTCCCCCTGCTTGTGTTCTCTATCTCTCACTTGCTCACTCTCAAATATATAAATAAATAAAATATTTTTTAAAAAAAAGAATATAAAGAATATAAGAATTCTAGGATCAGAATGATTCTTTAAGAAAGGATGAATGGAAACAATACAGTATACCTTAACCTTTGGTGTTGATAACCACTAAAAAAAAAAAATCAAAAAACAAACAAACAAACAAAAAACACAGTCTTAAAATTTGAGTCAGAGATGTCACCCAGCTGACTTAATGCTTAGACAAAGGCAAAGATAATCATGGACATAAGGGGCTCAAATTGCTTTCTTTAATGTGGTCGTGTGTTCTAGTTATCTGTTTAGGTGAACTTCATTGTCTGCCAACATCTAAAATAACAGGTAAATAAGAGCACAACTAAAGAAAAGCATGTTCTCAGCTGAGCTTTGTGTGTCTGAATTTTCTGACACAAGGAGCCTCAGTCTGTCTTTGAATTTCATGTGCTCATCTCTTGATGTGTGTGTGGTAGCTCCCTTTACTGTGCAAGCTTACTGCTCACTAATCTTTGTCTCATTTTCTTCATGAAATAAAACCATCTATTTTTTAAATATGTGTTTCCCTCCTCTTTTAAACAAATAATGTACTCCTAACATATATTACCAATTTCTTTTAAAATTGTATCTCAGGAAGCAAAGGGTCTTTCAGCAGGATGTCATATATCCCCTAAAAACTTATACTCTACTCCCATTCATCTGGGTTTTAAGAATTAAAAATACAATGAAGTATTTGTTTTATGTGTGAAATAACATGGGAGAACTATTTGATGTAACTAACATTTCTTGAGCACCAATTCTCTGCATTTCTGCGTTTGGTGCTGTGGAACAGAAAATGAATGTTCTTCCTCAACAGAGCTTACAATCCAGTATGGAAAGCAAACCCAAGGGAGGCAAGATGGCAGGGACCTCGTTTCATCTGGTCCCTTGAATTTAGCTAGATATCTATCAAATCACTCTGAACACCTATGAATTCAACCTGAGATGTAAGAAAAGAATTGCTCGAATTCTACAAACAGAAAAGCGACCAGTTTTTGCAAGGTGTGAGGTGCAGAGAAGTGAATCAGAAGGGATATATCAGAAGACAAACGGTGTTGGGGGGAGGGGGCCTCTGTAAGCTGGCACCAGAAAGTGATATAGTGGCAGAGCACAAAATTGGAACTTTTAGAAGTCTGCTCCAGTGAGAGACGTTCCTGCCTGAAAGGTGCTCAGGTAACGAAATGGGGCAGAATCCTAGGTGGGACAGTGTGGTCTCAGGATCCCCAGGAAAGAATGGGGGTGCTGAGCCCACAGAGTTCCCAAGCATTGGACCAGGGAAACTGGCTACAGTCAATGAGCCCAGCAGTGGGCTCTCAGCTCGATTTGCCATAAACCATAAACCGCAGCATGATTGGGTGACCACTCTCCACGTGGGGGCCCTGCAACAGGCAGAAATTTGGCAACACTCCTCTTTCCCCTGGGGAGGGGGAACATGGGTGCACACTGCAGGAGTCTGCAGCGTTTGGTGCACACGAAAATGAAGACTGCTTTTCCCTGAGGGTTTACGGAAGCGAGGGGGCTGCGATCTTTCAGCTGTGGGGCTAGAGATTGGATCACAGCCATTTTTATGTTCATCCTCTAAAGCAGTGGGAAAGGCTTCAGGGAACAAAAGCCACATAGAGCAACCCGAAGCAGCTTAGAGTGAGCCTGGCCCCCTGGCGAGGGATGGTGCAACTCTGCCCAGGCAAAGACATCTGAGAATTAGTGCAACAGGCCCCTCCCCCAGGAGACCAGCAAGAACATCAGGTGAATACCAAGTTTACAGAGCACACAGAACTGCAAAAACTCTAGCACTAGGGAAAAATATTATATAAGATTTGAGAATTCAAGGTTTTTTTCTCATGATTCTTCTTTCAGTTTAAAATTTTCATTTTCTTTTTTCTTTTTTTCCTTTTCAACTAGTTTCTTATTTTATCAACTCTGTTTTTAAGTCTTTTTTAACTTTCACTTTTAGATTTACATTTTATAGATATATTCTTCATTTTTTTGCATCCTTTCACTGTATTTAATTTCATTTTTGTATATATATATAAGTTTTGCTTTCTTTAAAATTTTGGGATTTACTTCTAACAGACCAAAATACACATAGGACCAAGTGGATCTCCCTGTTCTGTCCACCTGGGAGATTATATTCTCTCCTTTTCCTCTTTTTTCCTTTTTCTTTCTTTTCTTTTTTTTTTTTTTCTTTTTTTTTTTTTTTGGTTTCTGACCTCTTTGGATTTGTCTAGTGTGTATTTCACTGTGTTGTGGTTGATATTTTTTATTTTGTTCTCTCATTCATCCATTCTTCTCTGGGCAAAATGACTAAAAGGAGGAATTCACACCAAAAGAGAGAACCAAAAGTAATATTCTCTGCTATGAATTTAATCTATATGGATATAAGTAAAATGTCAGAGCTGGAATTCAGGATTAAGATTATAAAGTTACTAGCTGGGCTTGAAAAATGCCTGAAAGACACTAGAGAATCTCAGTGCAGAAATAAAATCTAACTGGGCTGAAATTAAAAATGTTCAACTGAGATGCAGTCTAAAATGGATGCTCTAATGCTAGGGTAAATGAGGAAGAAGAGAGAGACAGTGACATAGAAGACAAGATGATGGAAAGGAAGGAAGCTGAGGAAAGGAGAGGAAAAACAACTAGTGGACCATGAGGAGAGGCTTCAAGAAATCAGCGATACCATACAGTGAAACAATATTAGAATTATTGGGGTCCCTGAGGAAGAAGAAAGAGAGAGAGGAACAGAAGGTATATTTGAGCAAATCATAGCTGAGAATTTCTCTAATCTGGAGAAGGAAACAGACATTCAAGTCCAGGAGGTAGAAGGAACCCCCCCAAATCAATAAAAATAGATCAACACCCTGACATATAATAGTGAAGCTAACAAATTTCAGATATAAAGAGAAAATCCTGAAAGCCACTTGAGACAAGAACTCCTTAACCTACAATGGTAGAAACATTAGACTGACAGCAGACCTATCCACAGAGACCTGGCAAGCCAGAAAGGGCTGGCAGGATATATTCAGGGTACTAAATGAGAAAAACATGCAGCCAAGAATACTTTACGCAGCAAGGAGAGATAAAGTGCTTCCTGGACAAACAGAAACTAAAAGAATTTGTGATCACTAAAGCATCCCTGCAAGAAATATTAAGGGGATCCTGTAAGCCAAGAGAGAACTTTAAAGTAGCATAGACCAGAAAGAAACAGAGACAATATACAGAAACAGGGACCTCTACTGGTAATACAATGGCACTAAATTCATATCTTTCAATACTTACTCTGAATGTAAATGGGCTAAATGCTCTATTCAAAAGACACAGGGTATCAGACTGAATTAAAAAGCAAGACCCATCCATATGCTGTCTACAAGATACTCATTTTAGACCTAAAGACACCTCCAGGTTGAAAGTGAGGAGGTAGAGAACAATTTATCATGCTAATGGACATCAAAAGAAAGCTAGGGTAGCAATCCTCATATCAGACAAATTAGATTTTAAAGACTGTAGTAAGGGATGAAGAGGAACTATATCGTACTTAAGGGTCTATACAACAAGAAGATCTAACAATTATAAATATTTATGCTCTTAACTTGGGAATATCCAATTATATAAACCAATTAATAACCAAATTAAAGAAACACATTGATAATAATACAATAATGGTAGGGGACCTCAACACCCCACTCAAAGCAATGGACAGATCTTGTAAGCAGAAGATCAACAAGGAAGCAAGGGCTTTGAATGACACACTGGACCAGATGGACTTCACAGATATATACAGAGCATTCCATCCTAAATCAACAGAATACACATTCTTCTTGAGTGCACATGGAACATTCTCCAGAATAGATCACATCCTGGGTCACAAATCAGGTCTCAACCAGTACCAAAAGATTGGGATTATTCCTTGCATATTTTCAGACCACAATGCTTTGAAATGAACTCAATCACAAGAGGAAATTCTCAAACACTTGGAAGTTAAAGAACATCCTACAAAAGAATGAATGGGTCAACCAGGAAATTAAGAATTTTAAAAATCCATGGAAACAAATGAAAATGCAAACACAACTGTTCAAAACCTATGGGATACTACAAAGGCAGTCCTGAGAGGGAAGTACATAGCCATCCAAGCCTGTCTGAAAAAATTAGAAAAATCCCAAATGCACAAGCTAACCTTACACCTAAAGGACCTGGAAAAAGAACAACAAATAAAACCTAAACCAAGGAGGAGAAGAGAAATAATAAAGATTAGAGCAGAAATCAATGAAACAGAAACCAGAAGAACAGAACAGGTCAATGAAACTAGAAGCTGGTTCTTTGAAAGAATTAATAAGATCAATAAACCCCTAGCCAGACTTATCAAAAAGAAAACAGATAGGACCCAAATTAATAAAATCATGAATAAAAGAGGAGAGATCACGACCAACATCAAGGAAATATAAACAATTTTAAGAACATATTATAAGCAACTATATGCCAGCAAATTAGGCAATCTGGAAGAAATGGATGCATTCCTGGAAACTTATAAACTACCAAAACTGAAACAGGAAGAAATAGAAAACCTGAACAGATCCATAACCAGCAAGGAAATTGAATCAGTAATCAAAAATCTCCCAAAAACAAGAGCCCAGGGCCAGATGGCTTCCCAGGGGAATTCTACCAAACATTTAAAGAACTAATACCTATTCTTCTGAAGCTGTTTCAAAAAATAGAAATGGAAGGAAACTTCCAAACTCTTTCTATGAGGCAAGCATTACCTTGATCCCAAAACCAGACAAATATCCCACCAAAAAAGGAGAATACAGATGAATATCCCTGATGAACATGGATGCCAAAATTCTCACCAAGATACTAGCCAATAGGATCCAACAGTACCTTAAAAGGATTATTCACCACAACCAAGTGGGATTTATTCCTGGGCTGCAAGGGTGGTTCAACATTTGCAAATCAATCAATGTGATACAACACATTAATAAAAGAAAGGACAAGAACCATATGATCCTCTCAATTGATGCAGAAAAAGCATTTGATAAAATACAGCATCGTTTCTTGATTAAAACTCTCCACAATGTAGGGATAGAGGGGACATACCTCAATATCATAAAAGCCATCTATGAACAGCCCACAGAGAATATCATTCTCAATGGGGAAAAACTGAGAACTTCTCCCCTAAGACCAGGAACACGACCGGGATGTCCACTCTCACCACATAGTACTAGAAGTCCTAGCCTCAGCAATCAGACAACAAAAAGAAATAAAAGGCATCCAAATTGGCAAAGAAAAAGCCAAACTCTCTCTTCGCAGATGACGTGATACTTTATGTGGAAAACCCAAAAGACTCCACCCCAAAGTTGCTAGAACTCACACAGGAATTCAGCAATGTGGCAGGTTATAAAATCAATGCACAGAAATCAGTTGCATTTCTACACACTAACAATGAAACAGAAAAAAGAGAAATTAAGGAATCTATCCATTTTACAATTACACCAAAAACCATAAGATACCTAGGAATAAACCTAACCAAAGAGGTAAAGGATCTGTACTCTAAAAAGTACTGGACACTTATGAAAAAAATTGAGGAAGACACAAAGAAATGGAGAAACATTCCATGCTCAGGGATTGGAAGAATAAATATTATTTAAATGTCTATGCTACCCAGAGCAATGTACACATTCAATGCAATCCCTATCAAAATACCATCAAATTTTTTCACAGAGCTGGAACAAATAAGCCTAAAATTTGTATAAAACCAGAAAAGACCACAAATAGCCAGAGGAATGTTGAAAAAGAAAACCAAAGCTGGTGGCACCACAATGCTGGACTTCAAGTTATATTACAAAGGTATAATCATCAAGACAGTATGGTACTGGTGCAAAAACAGACACATAGATCAATGGAACAGAATAGAGAGCCCAGAAATTGACCCTCAACTCTCTGGTCAACTAATCTTCAACAAAGCAGGAAAGAATATCCAATGGAAAAAGGGCAGGCTCTTCAATAAATGGTGCTATGAAAATTGGACAGCCACATGTAGAATGAAATTGGACCATTTTCTTACACCATACACAAAGATAAACTCAAAGTGGATGAAAGACCTCAATGTGAGACAGGAATCCATCAAAATCCTAGAGGAGAATAGAGGCAGCAACCTCTTCAACCTTGGCCGCAACAACTTCTTGCTAGACACATCTCCAAAGGCAAGGGAAACAAAAGCAAAAGTGAACTATTGGGACTTCATCAAGATAAAAAGTTTCTGCACAGCACAAGAAACAGTCAACAAAACCAAAAGACAACCTACGGAGTGGAAGAAGATATTTGCAAATGACATATCTAATAAGGGGCTGGTATCCAAGAGCTATAAAGAACTTATCAAACTCAACACCCAGAAAACAAAGAATTCAGTCAAGAAATGGGCAGAAAATATGAACAAACATTTCTCCAAAGAAGAAGTGCTCCACATCCCTTGGTATAAGGGAAATACAAATCAAAACCACAATGAGCTACCACCTCACACCAGTCAGAATGGTTAAAATTAACAAGACAGGAAACAACAGATGTTGGTGAGGATGCAGAGAAAGGGGAACCCTCTTAGGCTCTTAGTGGGAATGCAAGCTGGTGCAGCCACTCTGGAAAACAATATAGAGATTCCTCAAAAAGTTGAAAACAGAGCTACCCTATGACCCAGCAATTGCACTACTGGGTAGTTACCCCAAAGATACAAATGTAGTAATCAGAAGGGGCACTTGCATCCCAGTTTTTACAGCAGCAATGTCCACAATAGCCAAACTGTGGAAGGAACCGAGATGTCCGTCAACAGATGAATGGACAAAGAAGATGTGGTATGTATATACAATGGAATATTACTCAGCCATCAGAAAGGATGAATACTTAGCATTTACATTGATGTGGATGGAACTGGAGGATATGATGCTGAGTGAAATAAGTCATTCAGAGAAAGACAGTTATCATATGGTTTCACTCATGCGGAATATAAGAAACAGTGCAGAGGATTATAGGGGAAGGGAGAGAAAACTGAATGGGAAGTCATCAGAGAGGGAGAAAAAGCATCAGAGAGTCTTAAGTATAGGAAACAAACTGAGGGTTGCTGGAGGGGAAGTGGGTGGGGGTATGGGGTAATTGGGTGATGGGCACTAAGGAGGGCACATGATGTGATGAGTACTGGGTGTTATACACAACTGATAAGTTACTGAACACTATATCAGTAACTAATGTTGTACTATATTTGTCTAATTGAATCTAAATTTTAAAAAAAGAAAGCAATTCCAAACATGGGACCACTCCAGTTGGAGCAAATAATTCTTTAACATTTGCCTTCCACAGTGCTCTGGCCCATATCATCATTAGAAGTGTAGTTAAAAACACTCCAATCCAGAGAAATATTTCTATTTCCCAGAGTCCCAGTAAAGGATGAACTGGAAACAGCCCAGCCCTGTCAAGGAGGCTTCCAGTGGTCTCTGTCTCTGAAGTCAGATGATTTGGGATTGTTACTACTTCTAGCTTAGCCACCTTAATTTTCAAAACCAATGAAAGATATGAACCTATAGATTAAAAAATTTTATGAACCCCAAACAAGATGAATACAAAGAAAACCACTCCTAGGCACATCATAGTAAAATAGCTAACTACCAACAACAATGAAATTAGATCTTTTAAAAATACATGTTACCCAATGTCCATATATGGTGAGCGCTGTGAATTGTGTAAGACTGATGAATCACAGACATGTACCCTGAAACAAATAATACATTATATGTTAATTTAAAAAAAAACTTGTAAAGGGATTTTAAGTGAATATATTTAAAGAAGATGTGGTCCATATATACAATGGAATATTACTCAGCCATCAGAAAGGATGAATACCCAACTTTTACATCAACATGGAGGGGACTGGAGGAGATTATGCTAAGTGAAATAAGTCAAGCAGAGAAAGTCAATTATCGTATGGTTTCACTTATTTGTGGAACATAAGGAATAGCGTGGAGGACATTAGGAGAAGGAAGGGGGAAATGAAGGGGGGAAAATCGGAGGGGGAGACGAACCATGACTGAGAAACAAACTGAGGGTTTTAAAGGGGAGGGGTTGGGAGGATGTGTTAGCCCAGTGATGGGTATTGAGGGCACATACTGCATGGAGCACTGGGTGTTATACAAAAACAATGAATTGTGGATCACCACATCAAAAACTAATGATGTATTGTATGGTGACTAACATAACATAATAAAATTAAATTAAAAAAATCAAAAAATAAAATGAATAAATGAACATATTCAAGATATTGTAGTTATTAATGGGACTAATTTCATAAGACATCAATTAAAATAAATATTTTCAGCAAAAAAAAAAAAATACATGTTACCTTCAAAGAAGTAACAGTATAAATGATGGCTGAGTTCTCACCAAACAACAGAACTCAGCAGACAGTGAAATGAGTAATAACTTTAGAGGGCTGGAATAGCTTCCCCCCTAGAATTCTTTACACAGTAAATATATTCTCAAAGGATGATGATGAAGTCAAATAATTTTCAGGCAAAGAAAACTGAAGGTTCTGTCACCCACCAAAAGAAACACTAAAGGTTCTTCCTCATGCAGAAGGCAGTCAACCCAGATAGAAGCTCTGAGACATGAGAAGAATGAAAATTAACAGAAAAAGTTAATATGTGGGCACATTTAGACAAATTTGAACTGTGTAAATAAACACGTATTTCTTATGGCAACATGAGCTGGTGGGCATGGGGAAGTGAGAAGTAAATGGAGTTCAGTTGTTCTAAAGGGCCTTGTATTGTCCAGGAAAGAATGAAGGCATTTATTTATTTCAGAGTTTAGTAAACCAAGAATGGACATTATAATCTATAGGGTAATCATTAAATGAGTAACAAAATGATATGTAGCCAACAAGCTAGTAAATGGGAGAAAACAGATTAAAAAATAATTCACTAGAAGGCAAGAATAGAGAGACAAAGGAACACAGAAGAGTCCAGACAAATAGAAACCAATGATAAAAAGATAGATTAAACCAAATTTATTCATAATGA
Organism: Zalophus californianus; assembly: GCF_009762305.2. NCBI lineage: Eukaryota > Metazoa > Chordata > Mammalia > Carnivora > Otariidae > Zalophus > Zalophus californianus. Next base: position 61,684,202 of record NC_045604.1, on the reverse strand, counting down.
CTTCAATTTAATTTTTTTCATTCTTTAATCCCCATCCCCCACTGACCTCCCCTCTGGTAGCCATCAGTTTGTTTTCTATAGTTAAGAGTCTGTTTCTTGTTTGCCCCCCTCTCCTTTTTTTTCTTTGCTCATTTATTTTGTTTCTTAAATTCCACATACGAGTGAAATCATATGGTATTTGTCTTTCTTTGACTTATTTTACTCAGCATTATACTCTCTAGGTGGAGCTAGATGGCAACATTTCATTCTTTTTTATGGCTGAATAATATTCCATTGTGTATGCATACCACTTCTTTATCCATTCATCTATCAATGGACACTTGGGCTGCTCCCATATTTTGGCTATTGTGAATAATACTACTATAAATGTAGGGATGCATGTATCCCTTCAAGTTACTGGTTTTGTATTCTTTGGGTAAATACCCAGTAGTGTGCTTCCTGGTAGTTGTATTTTTAATTTTTTGAGAAACCTCCATACTGTTTTCCACAGTGTCTGCACCAGTTTGCATTCCCACCAACAGTACACGAGGGTTCCCCGTTTTCTGCATCCTTGCCAACACCTGTTGTTTCTTGTGTTGTTGATTTTAGCCATTCTGACAGGTGTGAGGTGATATTTCATTGTGGTTTTGATTTGCATTTCCCTGATGATGAGTGATGTTGAGAATCTTTTCATGTGTTTGTTGGCCAACTGTATGTCTTCTTTGGAAAAATGTCTGTTCATGTCATCTGCCCATTTTTTAATTGGATTATTTGGTTTTTGGGTGTTGTCTTTTATAAGTTCTTTATATATTTTGGATACTAACCCTTTATCAGATATGTCATTTGCAAGTATCTTCTCCCACTGAGTATGATTGTTTTCTTCACTGTGCAGAAGCTTTTGATTTTGATGTAGTTCCAATAGTTTATTTTTGCTTTTGTTTCCCTTGCCTCAGGGGAACTATCTAGAAAGAAGTTGTTATGGTCAATGTCAGAGAAATTGTTGCCTGTGTTCTCTTCTAGGATTATTATGATTTCAGGTCTCACATTTAGGTTTTTAATCTATTTTGAATTTATTTTTGTGAATGGTGTAAAACTGTGGTCCAGTTTCATTCTTTTGCAGATAGCTGTCCAGTTTCCCAACACCATCTGTTGAAAAAACTGTCTTTTTCCCATGGGATATTCTTTCCTGCTTTGTGAAAGATTAATTGACCATATAATTGTGGGTTTATTTCTGGTTTTTCTATTCTGTTCCATTGATCTATGTGTCTGTTTTTGTGCCAGCACCATACTGATTTGATTACCATGGCTTTGTAATATAACTTGAAGTCTAGAATTGTGATGCCTCCTGCTTTGCTTTTCTTTTTCAAGATTGCTTTGGCTATCCAAGGTCTTTTGAGATTCCATACAAATTTTAGGATTGTTTGTCCTAGTTCTGTGGAAAATGCTGTGGTATTAGGATAGGGATTACATTAAATGTGTGGATTGCTTTAGGTAATACAGACATTTTCACAATATTTGTTCTTCCAATCCACAAACGTGAAATGTCTTTCCATTTCTTTGTGGCATCTTCAATTTCTTTAATCAGTGTTTTACAGTTTTCAGAGTACAGGTCTTTCACCATCTTGGTTAAGTTTATTCCTAAGTATATTAATATTCTTCTTGCTTCAGTTTTGGTAGGTGATATGTTTCTAGGAATTTATTCTTAGAGGTTGTCTAATTTGTTGGCATGTAGTTTTTCATAATATTCTCTTTTTTTTTAATTTTTTATTGTTATGTTAATCACCATATATTACATCATTAGTTTTTGATGCAGTGTTCCATGATTCATTGTTTGTTCATAACACCCAGTGCTCCATGCAGAACGTGCCCTCCTCAATACCCATCACCAGGCTAACCCATCCCCCTACCCCCCTCCCCTCTAGAACTCTCAGTTTGTTTTTCGGAGTCCATCATCTCTCATGGTTCGTCTCCCCCTCTGACATACTCCCCTTTTCTTCCTCTCCTGTTATCTTCTTCTTTTTCTTTTTTCTTAAAATATGTTGCGTTATTTGTTTCAGAAGTACAGATCTGTGATTCAACAGTCTTGCACAATTCACAGCGCTCACCGTAGCACATACCCTCCCCAATGTCTATCAACCAACCACCCCATCCCTCCCACCCCCAACCATTCCAGTAACACTCAGTTTGTTTCCTGAGATTAAGAATTCCTCATATCAGTGAGGTCATGTGATACATGTCTTTCTCTGATTGACTTATTTCACTCAGCATAACACCCTCCAGTTCCATCCACGTCGTTACAAATGGCAAGATCTCATTCCTTTTGATGGCTGCATAATATTCCATTGTGTATATATACCACCTCTTCTTTATCCATTCATCTGTCGATGGGCATCTTGGCTCTTTCCACAGTTTGGCTATTGTGGACATTGCTGCTATAAACATTGGGGTACACGTACCCCTTCGGGTCCCTACATTTGTATCTTTGTGGTAAATACCCAGTAGTGCAAGTGCTGGATCGAACGGTAGCTCTAATTTCAACTGTTTGAGGAACCTCCATACTGTTTTCCAGAGGGGTTGCACCAGCTTGCATTCCCACCAACAGTGTAGGAGGGTTCCCCTTTCTCCACATCCCCGCCAACATCTGTCGTTCCCTGACTTGTTAATTTTAGCCATTCTGACGGGTGTGAGGTGGTATCTCATTGAAGTTTTGATTTGGATTTCCCTGATGCCGAGCGACGTTGAGCACTTTTTCATGTGCCTGTTGGCCATTTGGATGTCTTCTTTGGAGAAATGTCTGTTCATGTCTTCTGCCCATTTCTTGATTGGATTATTTGTTCTTTGGGTGTTGAGTTTGATAAGTTCTTTATAGATTTTGGATACTAGCCCTTTATCTGATATGTCATTTGCAAATATCTTCTCCCATTCTGTCGGTTGTCTTTTGGTTTTGTGGACTGTTTCTTTTGCTGTGCAAAAGCTTTTTATCTTGATGAAATCCCAATAGTTCATTTTTGCCCTGGCTTCCCGTGCCTTTGGCGATGTTTCTAGGAAGAAGTTGCTGCGGCTAAGGTCGAAAAGGTTGCTACCTGTGTTCTCCTTTAGGATTTTGATGGACTCCTGTCTCACGTTTAGGTCTTTCAACCATTTGGAGTCTATTTTTGTGTGTGGTGTAAGGAAATGGTCCAGTTTCATTCTTCTGCATGTGGCTGTCCAATTTTCCCAACACCATTTGTTGAAGAGACTGTCTCTTTTCCATTGGACATTCTTTCCTGCTTTGTCAAAGATGAGTTGACCATAGAGTTGAGGGTCCATTTCTGGGCTCTCGATTCTGTTCCATTGACCGATGTGTCTGTTTTTGTGCCAGTACCATACTGTCTTGAGGATGACAGCTTTGTAATAGAGCTGGAAGTCCGGAATTGGATGCCGCCAGCTTTGCTTTTCTTTTTCAGTATTCCTCTGGCTATTCTGGGTCTCTTCTGGTTCCATACAAATTTTAGGATTATTTGTTCCATTTCTTTGAAAAAAGTGGATGGTATTTTGATGGGGATTGCATTGAATGTGTAGATTGCTCTAGGTAGCATTGACATCTTCACAATGTTGATTCTCCCAATCCATGAGCATGGAACGTTTTTCCATTTCTTTGTGTCTTCTTCAATTTCTTTCATGAGTATTTTATAGTTTTCTGAGTACAGATCCTTTGCCTCTTTGGTTAGATTTATTCCTAGGTATCTAATGGTTTTGGGTGCAATTGTAAATGGGATCGACTCCTTGATTTGTCTCTCTTCTGTCTTGTTGTTGGTGTATAGGAATGCCACTGATTTCTGTGCATTGATTTTATATCCTGCTACTTTACTGAATTCCTGTATGAGTTCTAGCAGTTTTGGGGTGGCGTCTTTTGGGTTTTCCACATACAGTATCATATCATCTGCAAAGAGTGAGAGTTTGACTTCCTCTTTGCCGATTTGGATGCCTTTGATTTCTTTTTGTTGTCTGATTGCTGTGGCTAGGACTTCTAATACTATGTTGAATAGCAGTGGTGAGAGTGGACATCCCTGCCGCGTTCCTGACCTTAGGGGAAAGGCTCTCAGCCTTTCCCCATTGAGAATGATATTCGCTGTAGGTTTTTCATAAATGGCTTTTATGATATTGAGGTATGTACCCTCTATCCCTATACTCTGAAGAGTTTTGATCAAGAGAGGATGTTGTACTTTGTCAAATGCTTTTTCTGCATCTATTGAGAGGATCATATGATTCTTGTTCTTTCTTTTGTTAATGTATTGTATCACGTTGATTGATTTGCGGATGTTGAACCAGCCTTGCAGCCCAGGGATAAATCCCACTTGGTCGTGGTGAATAATCCTTTTAATGTGCTGTTGGATCCTATTGGCTAGTATTTTGGTGAGAATTTTTGCATCCATGTTCATCAAGGATATTGGTCTGTAATTCTCTTTTTTGATGGGGTCTTTGTCTGGTTTTGGGATCAAGGTAATGCTGGCCTCATAAAATGAGTTTGGAAGTTTCCCTTCCATTTCTATTTTTTGGAACAGTTTCAGGAGAATAGGTATTAATTCTTCTTGAAATGTCTGATAGAATTCCCCTGGGAAGCCATCTGGCCCTGGGCTTTTGTTTCTTGGGAGATTTTTGATGACTGTTTCAATTTCCTTAGTGGTTATAGGTCTGTTCAGGTTTTCTATTTCTTCCTGGTTCAATTTTGGCAGTTGATACATCTCTAGGAATGCACCCATTTCTTCCAGGTTATCTAATTTGGTAGCATAGAGTTGCTCATAATATGTTCTTATAATTGTTTGTATTTCTTTGGTGTTGGTTGTGATCTCTCCTCTTTCATTCATGATTTTGTTGATTTGGGTCATTTCTCTTTTCTTTTTGATCAGTCTGGCCAGGGGTTTATCAATCTTGTTAATTCTTTCAAAGAACCAGCTCCTAGTTTCGTTGATCTGTTCTACTGTTCTTTTGGTTTCTAGTTCATTGATTTCTGCTCTGATCTTTATGATTTCTCTTCTCCTGCTGGGTTTAGGCTTTATTTGCTGTTCTTTCTCCAGCTCCTTTAGGTGTAGGGTTAGGTTGTGTATTTGAGACCTTTCTTGTTTCTTGAGAAAGGCTTGTATTGCTATATACTTTCTTCTCAGGACTGCCTTTGCTGTATCCCAAAGATTTTGAACAGTTGTGTTTTCATTTTCATTGGTTTCCATGAATTTTTTTAATTCTTCTTTAATTTCCTGGTTGACCCATTCATTCTTTAGTAGGATGCTCTTTAGCCTCCATGTATTTGAGTTCTTTCCGACTTTCCTCTTGTGGTTGAGTTCTAGTTTCAAAGCATTGTGGTCTGAAAATATGCAGGGAATGATCCCAGTCTTTTGGTACCGGTTGAGACCTGATTGGTGACCTAGGATGTGATCAATTCTGGAGAATGTTCCATGGGCACTAGAGAAGAATATGTATTCCGTTGCTTTGGGATGGAATGTTCTGAATATGTCTGTGAAGTCCATTTGGTCCAGTGTGTCATTTAAAGTCTTTATTTCCTTGTTGATCTTTTGCTTAGATGATCTGTCCATTTCAGTCAGGGGGGTGTTAAAGTCCCCCACTATTATTGTATTGTTGTCAATGTGTTTCTTTGCTTTTGTTATTAATTGCCTTATATAATTGGCTGCTCCCATGTTCGGGGCATAGATATTTACAATTGTTAGATCTTCTTGTTGGATAGACCCTTTCAGTAGGATATAGTGTCCTTCCTCATCTCTTATTACAGTCTTTGTTTTAAAATCTAGTTTGTCTGATATAAGGATTGCCCCCCCAGCTTTCTTTTGGTGTCCATTAGCATGGTAAATGGTTTTCCACCCCCTCACTTTCAATCTGGGGGTGTCTTTGCGTCTAAAATGAGTCTCTTGCAGACAGCATATGGATGGGTCTTGTTTTTTAATCCAATCTGATAGCCTGTGTCTTTTGATTGGGGCATTTAGCCCATTTACATTCAGGGTAACTATTGAAAGGTATGAATTTAGTGCCATTGTATTACCTGTAAGGTGACTGTTAACTGTCTGTTGTCCGTGTTCCTTTCTGCTCTTTGCTGCTTTTAGGTTCTCTCTTTGCTTAGAGGACCCCTTCAATATTTCTTGGAGGGCTGGTTTCGTGTTTGCAAATTCCTTTAGTTTTTGTTTGTTCTGGAAGCTTTTTATCTCTCCTTCTATTTTCAATGATAGCCTAGCTGGATATAGTATTCTTGGCTGCATATTTTTCTCGTTTAGTGCTCTGAAGATATCATTCCAGTCCTTTCTGGCCTGCCAGGTCTCTGTGGATAGGTCTGTTGCCAATCTAATGTTTCTACCCTTGTAGGTTACATATCTCTTCTCCCGAGCTGCTTTCAGGATTTTCTCTTTGTCTCTGAGACTCGTAAGTTTTACTATTAGATGTCGGGGTGTTGACCTATTATTATTGATTTTGAGAGGGGTTCTCTGTGCCTCCTGGATTTTAATGCCTGTTTCCTTCCTCACATTAGGGAAGTTCTCTGCTATAATTTGCTCCAATATACCTTCTGCCCCTCTCTCTCTCTCTTCTTCTTCTGGGATCCCAATTATTCTAATATTGTTTCGTCTTATCGTATCACTTATCTCTCGAATTCTGCCCTCGTGATCCTGTAGTTGTTTCTCTCTCTTTTTCTCAGCCTCTTTATTTTCCATCATTTGGTCTTCTATATCGCTGATTCTCTCTTCTGCCTCATTTATCCTAGCAGTTAGTGCCCCATTTTTGATTGCACCTCATCAATAGCCTTTTTGATTTCGATTTGGTTAGATTTTAGTTCTTTTATTTCTCCAGAAAGTGTTTCTCTAATAACTTCCACGCTTTTTTCAAGCCCAGCTAGTATCTTTAAAGTAATGATTCTGAACTCTAGGTCCGACATTGTACTAATGTCCGTATTGAGTAGGTCCCTGGCTGACGGTACTACCTCTTGTTCTTTTTGCTGAGGTGATTTCTTTCATCTTGTCATTTTGTCCAGAGGAGAATAGATGAATGAGAGAACAAAATGCTAACAGGTTTACAACGTCCCCAGCAAATATACTGTATACAAATCAGAAAAGACCTGAAACCAGGGGAAAAGAAAGGGAAAGAAAGAAAAAAGAAAGAGAAAAAAAAAATAAAAAAAATAAAAACAAAAACAGAACAATACAAAAAAAAGCAGAATATGATCAAATATGATCAGGCTAGTGCATAGATCAGTGCCACACACTAGATTTTGGGCGTATTTTGGTCTGTTAGAAAAAAGTGCCTCCTAAAATTTTAAAGGAAGCAAGACATATATGTACAAAATAAGGGTTGATACAATGAAGGGATGGAAGATGACTTTAAAGATGAAAATTATAAAAGATTTTATAAAAGGACTTGGTAAGATAAGTTGTTTGAAAAAAGAAAGAAGATTTAAGAAAAAAAAAAAGGAAAAAGCGAGAGAATGTGATCAGGCAGGAGACTAGAACAAAGCCATACTCTAGTGATTTAGGGTATCTTTTGATCTGTTAGAAGAAACTGCACCTCAAAATTTTAAAGAGAGAACAACTTATATATATATGCCAAAAATAAGGGTAACTACTATGAAGGGATAAAATATGACTCTAAAAATGAAAAAAAAAAATTTTTTTTTTTTAAAAAAAGGGATTGATAAGATGTTGGTTGAAAAAGGAAAAAAGAAAAATAAAAACAAAAACAGTCAACAAAAATTAACTTTGATGAAATAATGAATCATGGTAAAAAAAAAAAAAAGCCATGAACCTATGTGCAGTATTCTCCTAGCGCTGGAGTTCTCCCATTCTCCTTGATCGATCAACTTGGTCTTGGCTTGCGGGCTGTTTGTGCTGATCTTCTGGGGGAGGGGCCTGTTGCTGTGGTTTCCAAATGTCTTTGCCGGAGGCGGAATTGCCCCGCCCTTGTCGGTCCGGGCTAAGGAAGCTGCTCCGGTTTGCTCTCAGGAGCTTTTGTTCCCTGCAATCTCTCCGTACAGCCTTGGAGGACCAGGGCAGAAATGGTGGCCTCCCAATCTCCACCCGGAGGAGCTGAGAACTCGGGGCCCCGCTCCTCAGTGCACCCCCAGAGAAAAGCAGTCACTTCCGTGTCCCCGGTCTCCGGCCGCACTCCGTGCTCACCCGGCCTGTGACCAAGCATTTGTATCTCTGGCACCCGACCCCGCACGGAGTCTCCAAACCCAGCAGATCCCTGCAGTGCGTTCCCGCACTGCTCCTCCCCGGTAAGGAAAGGGAGTCTCCCCGGATCTGCCGCTTGTTGGGTCCCTGCTGGGGGAGCCGTGCCCCGACTGGGCCGCGGATCACAGTTTATGGCAACCCCGAGCTGAGAGCCCGCGACTCTGCTCCGTCTCTGCAGCCGGCTTCCCCGCTCTGATACCTGGGAGCTCTGATGCACTCAGGCACCCCCGGTCTTTCTGTGACCCCGAGGGTCCTGAGACCACACTGACCCGGGAGGATTCCACCCCCCTCTTAGCCACTGGAGCGACCTCCCTCAGCGGAGCCGATTTCTAAAAGGTCCGATTCTGTGCTCCGCGGCTCTAGCACTTGCCAGAAGCGGCCGGCAGAGGCCCCTCCCCCGCTGTCTATCCTCCCAAATATCGCCTCGGATTCACTTCTCCGCACGCCCTACCTTCCAGTAAGTGGTTGCTTCTCTGTTCAGAGAGTTGTTGCTACTCTCCTGTTCGATCTCCTGTTGAGTTCGTAGGTGTTCAGAATGGTTTGATCCCTATTCAGCTGAATCCCTGAGACCAGACGAAATCTAGGTCTCCTACTCCTCCGCCATCTTGCTCCGCCCCCTCATAATATTCTCTTATAGTTCCTTGTATTTCTCTGGTGTTGGTTGTTATTTCTCCTCTCTCATTTGTGATTTTATTTATTTGAGTCCTTCCTCTTTTTTCTTGATAAAAGGACTCTGATTCTTAAATGCATCAGAACATGTATGGTTTATTTGAGAACTATTGTGCTGCTAGTGTTCTCTGTTATTATAACTGAAGCATCTTTCACTTTGTTTTCCATAAGTTTCTGAAAGTCTGTGTTGACTATTTACTAAATCCACTGGGACCCTGGAGAACAGTGAATTACAGTCTTATCCATAAACACTAAGGTGAGGAATTCAGCCTGGAAAAAATTTTAACACCACAACATTGTAAAGAGTACATGGGTGACTAAGGTATGAGAAAGGAAAAATGAGCATTTTGAAAAAGAAAATGGGTAAGGACTGTCCAAGCTGCAGAAGAGGCTATGAACTATGGATGCAGGGATGGCTGAGTCAAACCTGATTCATGTTTCCTTCATAAAGGGATGAGCAAATGTTCAACCCAGCTATGCTTGTCTTTAAATAAAAATACATGTTCTATCTGGATTGCTCTTTTTACTCTTTTATAATACTCAAGAAAAAAAAAAAGTCCTAAATTTAAAAAAAATCAGCATGTAAGATAGACAGCAGGTTTGGAGGATTGTTTTTACCTAGTGATCATCCTTTCTTCTGCCTGATGTTTTTAAGTAGCTGAACTGAGCAGCTACACAGTGGTGCTCACATAGACATGACTGCACTTAAATGTAAACTTGAATTGACATTTTTGAAAACAAAGATGCAAATAGTAGTGAATGGCTCCATGATTCTAACTCGTAAATCTGGAATATCAATGTCTCATTCCCAGGACATTCACAGGAAAACAGCTTTCTGGGTAAACTATAGATGCAGACTGAGTCTTCAGAGGAGTCAGTAGCTAGGTCATAACATCACCTGCCTTCCCTTACATCCTGAGTAGGGGGCAGAGTGCTGGGCCACCCTCTGAGCTGCATGCCAGATAGAACCCTGACCCACCCTCAGTGGCAATCCCAGCACTCAGCACACAAAGGTTCATAGTGGCACCTAATAAGCAGTTGAATGAATGAATGAAGGAAGGAATGATGTGGCTTTGTTGCTTCCGAAACTATTTTCTTCTACTCATGTTAAAGGGACATGCCTCTATATGTGATTTGTTCATAAACAAAGCTGCCTTTGAAGCCATGATGTGTTTGTGTCTAATCCATCTATATTCATTTTCAAGATTCTATTCATTCCTGATCAGCTCAGGTTAGAAACCCCCAAAGCAGTGCTACTCATCCGGCCTTGTTAAACATCAGGACTCACTCTTCCAGATGGTCACTCTTCCCTCTGCTGGGATACGGGCAGTCTCCATAATAGCATGTGCTATCTACAGAATTTCCTGCTTCCTCTGGCTTGGCCTCAGTGAGTGTTGTTGAAATCACTTGGATTTGGGGCCTAGAAAGACCAGCTGGCTGCTATAACTGGGCTGTCACCAAAGCTCAGCTCCAATCTGTCAGGACACCCTGAAGTGACTGGGTTTGAGGATTTGCCCAGGATAACAAAACTCAAGGGACTAATGTATAATAAGCCAGAAAACTAACTAATTTACAGTGAGAAATCCAATGTCCAGCATCAGCCTGTGTGTATTCTTTCCCCAGAGGGAAGACTATCTGGAGAATCTCCTATAATCATAAGCTTGCTTGGTGAGTGTCAAGGGACATATGTGGACATAGGGAGAGACACACTTGCCAAGGAATCAGGGCAATCCTGCTAGCTCCCTGAGCATTACCTGCCACTCCTAAATAGTGGTGCAAACACACTGACAAGATTTTGGTTTCTGGGCCTCTCTTTTCATGTCTACTGCCTTCCTTCAGGTAGGACTGCTTTAGTTTAAGACTTGAGCAAGGCTGCTCTTCTGAACTCCGGGCAGTATCAGTGTCCAGAGAGAATAATCCTCCCCCATGCCCACCCCTGTGCACATACGCACACTCATGTGCGCCCTTAACCACACCTCCTCCATCCATTCCACACTGTATTTCCTATCACAGTGATGGGCACCATCATTCAAACCTGATAATCACCTGCACCCAAAATCTGTGAGTTACTATTACCCCCCACTCCTACCTACCATCAGTTAGGCAACTAGCAATTTTAACTCCTTCCCCTACCTTGTTTCCAATCTGCCCTTCCTGTATATCCTCAACCCCCCTGTAGCAACCTTCCTTGCCCATCATCTTATTTCTGGCATAGGAAACAATTATTCCTGTCTCCAGTATTACCTGCAACCAGCCAGATGGGCAGCTCTTCCTAATGTGCCCTCTTGACCACAGACTGATGACTCTTAAGATATTTTGCTGGTGCACCACTTGTTGTGGATAAAGTCTTATTTCCTTAGTTTGCCATGTGAAGAGCTCAGATCTGACCCCTGCCCCTCTCACCTTTGTCCCTGCTCTTCCCCATTGGTCTCATGCTGTCCTTCCCTCATCCCAGCTCCAGGTCAGTCCTTGGATTTATGTCCCTTTCTGACACTTCCAGGCTGTTTCCTGGGCTGAAACCCCCATTTTCCTGTGTCTACTCCTACTTGCCTTTATAACCTGTCCCAGGCACCCTCTGCTCTTCCCTGACTTCCTCCTTCCAGGAGGCTGAGCGTGGTGCCCACCAGTCATACCCCTTGGACACCCATCACAGCTTGCATCCCTACAGCTCACCATAGCAGCACGGGTAGTTTCTCATGGATCCCAGCACACTGTGGGGCTTGGAGAACCATGTTGTCCTATTATCCCTCTTTGCCCAGGGCTCAATAATGTTCATGGAGGAAATTAATAAATAAACATGGTGATTACAGTGGAAGGTATTCCAGAACTGTGGTATCAGAAAACTAAGGATTTGAAATTGGTTTGGGACTTCTTAGCTGTGTGATCACAGACATCTCAATATCTCTGAATTTCCATTTCCTTATCTGAAGCAAAGGCATCATAAGAGATAGCTCTCAGGGTAATTTTGAGCATTTGCGCTGTGTCTGGGCCTCATCAGGTGGTACTGGGTTCACTTTAAGTTGAATTTTGTCCACATTCAGTCTGTGCTCCTGAAAGCTCTTAGGGCACAGCCATGCTGTCCTCAAACCACATCTGAGTCACTGTGATGGAGTGTTTTTTCTTGTCTCCTCCACTGTTACTCATAAGCAATCTCGAGTGATTTCTACGGGCAGATAGCTACACATTCTGTGATTGGCTTTACTAGTTTCTTTGTCAACAGATAACTTATTCCCAAGTAATTGCTGGTCACTTCATTTTAGCCTCCAATGTATTAACTAAAAATGTCCTTCACCTCAGAGATTAATTTGATTTCGAACGTCATTTTCACACACACAGAGGTATCTTAATCTCAACCCTTGTAGCAAGTGCTGTGGGCAGGCTTCCTCTGCCCCTCAGGGCCATGTCACTGATAGGGCCCTGGTCTCCTTGGTCACCTCAAACCTCATTCCAAGTGCTTGCAATGTGGGAGCATCATGGCGGGTCCTGCCCTCCTTCCCTCAGGAGGGTCATGGCCACTCCAGAGAATTTTATGTAAGTACTACCTTATTTTCCATCCTGCTCCCTCTTTTTTCTTTCCTCTGCAAGTGGAGTGTATGGGGAACAAGGGGCAGAAAGTCCTTTCTGAAAGAGCCCCCTTTCAGCCCCCTTCTCTTCCTTCTAACTCTTGTCCAACTCCAATAAATCTCAGGAAAACCAGGAATTCTACCTTTCACAGGCCACTTAAATTGGGCCCAGTTAATGTTAGAACCAGTCAACCAGCATTCACATCCTAATCTAGAAGAATTCTACTCCAGAATAGTGACCTAGAGCAGGGTCTCCTCTGGAAAGAGATGAGTATGGAAACACACCATTTCCTCTTTCCCAGAATATCCTCTCTAGTTCCTGTGGTGCACACCCCAAGGCATGGTTGACTATGAAGACTGGGAATGCAGCATGGCTTAGCACAGAGGATGCTGAGACATATGAGATGCTCAGGAACCAGGGATACTTTTCCCACGTGATAGAGGCTCACTGGAAGATTGTAGAGGGATATTTTAAACATGCAAATGGATTCAAAATAGGGAGGAGAAAAACAAAACAGCTTCATCATATCTAATTCCTAATACTTAATTTTTTAAAAGATTTTATTTATTTATTTGAGAGAGAGAGAGAGGAAAAGAGAGCATGAGCGGCAGGGAGGGCCAGAGTGGGAGGGAGAAGCAGGCTTCCTGCTGAGCAGGGAGCCTGACAGGGGGCTTGATCCCAGGACTCGGGGATCATGACCTGAGCCGAAGGCAGATGCTTAACCAACTGAGCCACCCAGATGCCCTCTAATACCTATTTTATAATTGGGATTTTCTCCCACACTGAAATATATGATTCAATAATCAAATGCTTTTCTTATATATTTGAAATATTTTGCTATGACAAAGCTTTATACAAATTGCTGAGACAGTACACATAATTTAATATGATTTTGAAATGCTGTATTTTTTTCTTAACTTTGGCTTTTAAAGAAGCTATGTTTTTTACAGTGTGACAAGCCATAACACTATTTTTGTGTCCATGCAGGAACTGGTCCAGTATCTCACACTTTATTTTAATAGCCTACTATATAATATCTGTTAAGATCTATTACTGGATATGTTCCGATGTCAATTTTTTTAGAAATGCGTTTCAAGGAAAAGATTTCTATTTGCTTCTTGGAGAGGGAACAGATTTCCTTATCACAGCAATACTCCTATAATAAAAGTACCTGGACATCTAGCTCTTTCCTCACAGCAGATCCCAGTGGAAATACCTTTCCCAAAGAGCAGGCACAGGAATTAAAGTAACCCAAGCTCCCATAGCAGAAAAACCCAGGCTTTTACTTAGTATAAATTTATTTCTTGACCAACAACAATCAGCCTCTTCTGGGTGCTTGAGACCCTCTCCTTTGTCATGGTAGACAGAACAAGAGAAGCTCACCCTCAGGGGAGGTGGGCTGGACTCAGTGGTGTGACCTCTTCTACCTTAGAAACCTGGACTAACTATATGCCCAGGAAGGGGAGGAAGTGGGTTTTGGTGGACCTGAGCAGACTCTGTTTCTGTGCACAACAGTAATGGCTGAAAATGCACCAATAAATCAAAAGGGGTGAGCTAGATTTGGAAGTGGAAAAACAGTCTTACCCCCACTGTCACAGACTGTCCAGGTTGTCTGTTGGTTGAATTCCAACTCCATGGAATGATGACAGTTGTAATGGGTTGATAGATCATGTGTACTTTTTAAAAATTGCGGTAAAATATGCATAACACGAAACTTGCCATTTTAACCCTTTTTAAGGGTTACAGTTCAGTGGCATTAAGTACATTCACACTTTTGTGCAACTATAGCCACCATCCATCTCCAGAACCTTTCCATCATGCCAAACTGAAACTTTCTAGCCATTAACAATAACTCCACATTCATCCCACCCCATAGCCTCTTCTGTTCTACTTTCTGTTTCTATGAGTTTGACTATTCTAGGTAGCTCACAGAGGTAGAATCATGTAATCTTTGTCCTTTTATGTCTGGCTTCTTTCACTTAGCATAATGTTTCACAGGCACTTTTAAGTAACCCCTTGCTACCTGATCCCTCCTTCCCAGAGGCAGTCAAACTGTGCGGTTAAGGGCACAGTCCCTGGACTGTCAAGTCTGTCCAGGACTTCTGAACCCACTGCCTGGGATTAGGGTCTCTTGTGGACTGAATTGTGCCCCCTTCTAAGTTCATATATTGAAATCCTAACCAACTCCCATATACACCATGTGACTGTATTGGAGATAGGACCTTTGAGGGGGTGGTTAAGGTTAAATGAGGTCAATAAGAGTGAGACCCTAATCTGATAAAATTGGTGGCCAGAGGTGTTGCTCTCCACCATGTGACCACAGAGAGAAGGTGGTTGTCTGTAAGCCAGAGAGCTCTCACCAGGAACTAAGCTTTCACCAGCCTTCAAAACAAGGAGAAAATAAATTACTGTTGTTTAAGCCACCCAGTCTTTAGTATTTTATTATGGCAACCTGAGCAAACTAAGTGTCAAACTACACACTGGGGAGAAGAGTCCATACAAGACCATCCTCACTTCTGATACCAACTGCAAGTTTAGGAGGTTCCAAAAACTTCCCACAGGCTCAGTAATTAGCTAGAAGGACTCACAAAACTTACCAACGGTGATTATATTCACATGGTTTATTACAGGGAAAGGATATGAATTAAAATCAACCAAAGGAAGAGACATATGGGCAGAGTTTAGAAGGATTCCAAACATGATGTTTCCATTGTTCTCAGGACATGTTACCCTCCCAGCATTGATGTGTGACAATATGTATGGCATGCTACTGGCCAGGGACTCTCACCTGAGCTTCAGTCTAGAGATTTTCTTGGGGTTTTATTAGCTGTGTGTTAAACCTGGACCAGATATCAATGAGAGGCCACGGGTTCAGCCTCATGTCTCTACAACCGACTATGACTTTCCCCTCAACTCACTTTGTCTCTCCACTAGCATTCCAAATCATTACAGAGATTTGAAAAGGCTGATTTGGATGAATTTTTGCACCTTTACTCCATTCATGCTAGTCCTCAAAAGTTGATTCACTTCCACGGTACCCAAGGAACCAGAGTACTACTGTTATATTGGACAAGTCATGTGGTAAAACCTATGTCACAGAGATTTACAGGTGGACCATTTGACATTATTGTTCCATCTATCATTACTGGTTTGTGCTACATGAGCTCTTATAATTCAAATGGCAAAAACAATGCCTTGTTTCTATAATTCTATCCCGTGCACTTTGCCCTGTGGATCAGTAGCAAATCCCAAATATTGGCACAAGAACTTAAGGATGGAGAACTGCAGTGTTTACCAGGGGTAGAGGAGGTCACTGTGAGCATACCCATGTGTCTTCTGGCTCCATCTGCCTTCCTTCTGGCCCGTCTAAAGGACTGTAAGCCAGTAGTGTGTCCTCTGTTTCCTATATATGAGTATGCTCATCCAACCAAAGACAGCTGTGACAAAGAATTCCAAGACAGCAAGTAGTCTAGGTGGTAGGACATCATTGATCATCCTTGGCTTTTCTTCTACACTAGCTAACTTCATAGCTGGGCACAAGAGGTTGTGGTTTCACTTAACCCATATTATCTTTCTGTGAGAAACCAGTAAAGTTGAAACTAGAGGAACAAAACCAGTTACAGCTAGGCATAATTATCTCAGGTAATCCTCCTGCCCCAGGAACTAAGGCGCCTTTCACCTCCCAGAAGAGCCATAGGTCTTCCCTTGCCCCCATCCCCTGGTAAGGAGAATATTCAGAAGCCAAGAGGGAGGAGTTAACACAGATGTGTCTTCCCTAAAATGAACATTTCCAAGACTCTCAGTCATTCTTACTCCTCAATTTCAAGCCTAAATAGTCATTTCTTCACCTGTAAAGCTGACTTATAGGGTATGTTTAGAGAAGAAAAACTCCACTCATCTTATACCATGTGAAGATTATGGACCAATTACTACAAACCAACATTCACAGATACTGAGAACATAAAATGACTCATAGCTAGCCCATGTGAAACACACAGATACTGTACATGCACTTTACGTGAATCATCTCATTTAATTCTTATGACAACACTGTCAGATGAATATTGTCATCATTATTATAAGATGAGGAAATGGGGGCCCAGAGAGTTTAATAAACTTTCAAGGTCACTTAGCTATATTGTGGCAGAATCAGCGTTGAAATTCTGCTCTTTCTGACTCCAAACCTTTGGGTACTTATATATTTTGTGCCTGTTACATATTGTATTGGTGCTTAGCCAGGGTAGTGGTGGCAAGGAATAAAAACTAAAATGCAGTTTCTGTTCTTTTGGACGGATAATCTAGCAAGAGAGACCTATGCAGACACCAGTAAACATAATGAAAGGTGTCCATAAAGATAAACACCCAAAGTGTCTGCCTCAACATTAGCCTTGGAATACTGCAGTGATTCAAATCTAGCTTGTTACTATCATACACAAAAATAAACTCAAAATGGATTAAAGATCTAAATGTGAGACCTGAAATCATAAAAACCCTAGAAGAGAGCTCAGGCAGTAATTTCTCTGACATTAGCTATAGCAACATTTTTCTAGATATGTCTCCTAAGGCAAGGGAAATAAAAGCAGACATAAACCATTGGGACTACAGCAAAATAAAAAGCTTTTGCACAGCAAAGGAAACCATCAACAAAACCAAAAGATAACCTACTGAGTGGGAGAAGATATTTGCAAATAATATATCCAATAAGAATATCAAAAATGTATAAAGAACTCATACAACTCCAAAAAAAAAAGTCTGATGAGAAAATGAGCAGAGGACCTAAATAGACATTTTTCCAGAGAAGATATACAGATTGCCAACAAACACATGAAAAGATACTCAACATCACTGATCATCAGAGAAATGCAAATCAAACCACGAGATATCACCTCATGCCTGTTAGAATGGCTAGAATCAACAACACAAGAAACAACAGGTGTTGTGAGGATGTGGAGAAAAGGAACTCTCGAGCACTGTTAGTGGGAATGTAAATTGGTGCAGCCACTGTGGAAAACAGTATGGGGGTTCCTCCAAAAATTAAAAATAGCAATACTATCTGATAATAATTCCACTATTGGGTATTTACCCAGGGAAAACAAAAACACTAACTCAAAAAGATACATACACTCCTATATTTATTGCACATTATTTACAATAGCCAAGATGTGGAAACAACCCAAGTTTCCATCAACAGATGAATGTATAAAGAAAATGTGTGTGTGTGTATAGGACTATTACACACCCATAAAGAAGGATGAGTTCATGCCATTTGAGACAACATGGATGGAACTAGAGCGTATTATGTTATGTGAAATAAGTCAGACTGAGAAAGACAAATACCGTATTATTCCACTCAGAAATAGAATCTAAAAAACAAACAAAAAGCATAATTAGAACTATAAATACAGAGAACAAACTGATGATTCCTATAGGGGAAGGGGGTGAGAGGTTGGGCAGAATGGGTAAAGGGAAGAGGGAGATACAGGCCTCTAGTCATGGCATGAGTAAGTCACAGAAATAAAAATCATAGTATAAGGGATACAGTCAGTGATATTGTAATAGGGATGTAACAGGACAGATGGTAGCTATACCTGTAGTGAACATGACATAATGTATGGAGTTGTCGAATCACTAATTTGTACACCTGAAACTAATGTAACATTATGTGTTGACTACCCTCAAAAAAGTAAAAAACAAACAGAAAACAAAAGACAACAAAAAATGCCTACAGCCCATTACTCCTGGCCGGTCTGGTGAAATGAAAATAAGAGTCAGACGCAGCATTGCTAATTACCCCGGCTAGGATTGGAGAGGGAACGGGCGAGAGGAGAAAGAGCCTCAGGTAGCAGAGAAGAGATGGTGTTTAAATGGACCTTTGCAAGATATTGACAAATGAGATAGAGAAGAGCATTTTGGAAACAGAATAAACCTAAGACCAATGTCACCTTGGCAAGGATGAGCAATGACCCTAGAAGGATAGCAATGACCCTGTTATATGGGGAGTGGTTGAAGGCAATGGGGTGTTCACCTCAAGGTGAAAAAACCTAGAGGGATCTGATAAATGTCTTTAAATATTTATAGATCTTTTTAGTGGAAAAGATTCAACCTCCATGTCTTTGGAACTAGAATTAATGGGGAGGAGTGACAGACAGATCTTAGCTGAACAGAAGGAAGAACTGCCCAAGGAAATTCAGAATTTAAAAAGCACCAGCCTAAGACATTTTCAGATATTGGTTGGACACAACATGGCAGGGAACCGATAGAAACCTTGTCATAGAAGATCCTTGTTACTCAGTGTGTGGGCTGTAGACCTGGGAACTTGGGAGAAATGCAAAAACTCAGCACTTCCTCCCCAACCCAGGCTACTGAATCAGAATCTACATTTAAACATCCCCAGGTGATCTGTATACCTGTTACAGTTTGAGAAGCATGGCTGTGAATGGATGGTCTTTGGAGTTCCCAAACCTAGGATTTTGTGTGTGGTGGGAAATGAAACTAGAAAAGAAGATCAAAATTAAATCAGAAGAATCTTGAATTTAATTCTAAGGAGTAAGGACTATTTTGGGCATCAAAGGAGAGAAACTTCAACTTCCTTTCCAGGAAAAAAAAATGTACCATGATCAGATAAATTTTTTGCCACCTGTGTGTACAGTGAGAGTATGTTACTGGCAAAATAATTATTTGCATTCTTTTCTTTCTTTCTATTTATTGAGATATAATTGACATCCAGCACTATATAAGCTTAAGGTGTACAGCAAAATGACTCAACTTTCACATATTGTGAAATGATGACCACAATAAGTTTAGTCAACATCCAACACCTCACACAGATACAAGAAGAGGAGGAGGAGGAGAAAAGAAAAGAAAAAAAGAAAAGAAAAGAAAAGAAGGTGGGTTTTTCTTCCTGTGATGAGAAACGTCCAGGTTTACTCTCTTAACAACTTTCAAAAATACCATACAGTGGAATTGTGCAAGACTGTTGAATCACAGATCTGTACCTCTGAAACAAATAATACATTATATGTTAAGAAAAAAAAAAGAAGAAGATAGCAGGAGGGGAAGAAT
The DNA here is from genome assembly GCF_009762305.2 of Zalophus californianus. Lineage (NCBI taxonomy): Eukaryota > Metazoa > Chordata > Mammalia > Carnivora > Otariidae > Zalophus > Zalophus californianus. Next base: position 61,664,724 of record NC_045604.1, on the reverse strand, counting down.
GAAGGGGGGGAATTGGAGGGGGAGACAAACCGTGAGAGATGATGGACTCTGAAGAACAAACTGAGGGTTCTAGAGGGGAGGGGGATGGGGGACGGGTTAGCCTGGTGATGGGTATTAAAGAGGGCACGTTCTGCGTGGGGCACTGGGTGTTATGAACAAACAATGAATCATGGAACACTACATCAAAAACTAATGATGTAATGTATGGTGATTAACATAACAATAAAAATTTTTTTAAAAAATACCATACAGCGGTGTTAACTACAGTCTTTTTTGCATTCTTATAAATAGTTTCCAAGACTTTATCTCCCAGATAACCCACCTGTGATGGTCTGGAAAGCCTGATAGTAGGAGGTTCTATTTCTCAAGGACACAGATATTGATTCCTATCTCAACCTTCAAAGTCGTTCCACCGAAGGCTTTCACTACTGTTCGTGTCTGGAAAACTCATGCATATCCTGAAGAACCCACATCCAACTGTCAACACTGAAGTTGGGACTAAAACAGACGAGAACGGAAGAACATTTGTTGCATTTGTTGCGTTACTTGGCTTATTACCACAGGTGCATATGATACCCATGCCCAACCACTACCATAACAACTTAAAAACAAAAGTCCCAAATCTATAAGCTGCTGGTTAAACAGAAGGAAGTACCCACTATGCTCTTATAGCTTTTTGTTTGACAGTCTACATTACCATCACCAGCAACCCAAATTATTAATAGCTCTTCTGCTGGAAGATTTTTATCTCCACAGCTCAATGGTGTATAACAGCTGTTTACTTATAACAGAATGAATATGAGACAAATGAGGGAAGAGGGCCCAGTTGTCAGATGTGACAAATTCCTACAAGGAATGTCTTTTCCTGGCCATCACCTCTGCCACTTGGGGTCTGCTGCAATAGCACACATGCAGAAAAAGGCACCTGTGCTTTGCTTGAAGTCCTCCAGAAGGCTGAGTCTCCTGAGTGCACTTAATATTTGATTTGGGAAAAAGAAGCCTAAAAATACCATTGCAACACATTTTGCATCTTGCGAAGTATTTTTGCATATTAGATCTCAGTTGCTCTCATGGGAATCTATGGTGTATATTTAAAGGCAAGTATTATTATTAGCATTATTAAGACCAGAGATCTGAGAAAGGTCAATTGGAATAATTAGAAGAATAGGGGACTTTTTTATACCACTGTTTGCTCTTGAGTAAATCATATGCAAAAATATTCATTTGTGAAACAACAAAAGAAAAATCTTATAATTTATTTCTCCACAAAACATTCCCACGATATGAAGTATAAGAATAATTGCTACTCTCCATTAAGCATGTGTCTGTGTTGGACACTGCATGTGCAATATTGCTAATTATTACCTGCAAAGGAGGCTTTATGACCCCATTTAGAGAGAAAGAAAGTAAGCTTCAGAGCTGTGCCCAGGCTTACAATTGTCAGTGCTGGATTCGATTCCAGCTTTTACTTCGGAGCCCATGTTTTGTCCCTTCAGACCCAGCTCCTCCCCGTGAGTCCCCTCTGCACCAGGAGAACCTGGCATTGCAGGAAAAACATCTGTCCCAAATGCTGTCACATCTCCACTCCAGGTGTCAGAGAGATGGCACTCTTCCCACCCTCCGTTCTCAGGGAGTTTATCCTTTGCATAGAACTGTCAAATCTTGTTTTCTTGTCAAGCCACAAACAGCTGGTATGGAAATCATTTCTTTCTAAACTGCAAAACAGGCTCCCAATGTGGAATTCAAGTTGAGTCCTGAGGTTATACTGCATTGATTTTTTTTCTCCTAATAAGCATCCACCCCACCCACTCACTGAACTCTTGGCTGCATCAATATTCATTACATTATTTAGAGAAAAAAAATTAGAGAAGAAACAACTTATGATGTCTCGCCTAATCACTAACAAAGATGGATGAAAGGAAGGCCGATATAATAGGGCTGGCACACAAATGTTTAAATGCACTTGGCTTCTATCCTTGGAGTCCTTGCCCTGCAAATGACGCTATAGGTCTGTGTGATGCATCCTGTGAGTCAGCAAAGGAACCCCATGCTGGGTGAAATACAGATTCTGAACTCTGCCAATACTGATCAATGCTGTCCTTGAAAATCCATTATTCAGGAAGTGGGAACTGAGAAGACCTTCCTCCCTACTGCCCCCATGACTATCCCTCAAAAACTTAAAGCAGAGCCTGTACGATTGGTGAGCTTTTTGTGAATTTTAGGTGGCATATCCAGAAAACCCCAAATGTCAAACCAAAGAGCTTATGAAGCCAAGCATTACTCCACTGTAGGAAGGAAGTCACACAGCACACTGTGGTTATAAAGGGAAGGAGCCCATCAAATTGTTGAAATTAAGCCACAGTATTGAAGAAGTCTTGTAATTGTGAATGGAGGCACTGAAACCAGACCAGCATCATGTTACAGAGGAAAGAGGAGAGCCCAGGAGCCCAGGACTCTCCTTGGAAGCTGGCCTCGGCCTTGCTGCTTTATCAGCAAGGTGCCACAGGGCAAGTCATTCCTGTTGAGCCCCAGATACTTCATTTGCAGAGAGGGACGAATGCCTGAATCGCTTCTGCTTTGACTTCTTGTGAAAATAAAATAAGGGAATACACGTGAAAACCCTACACAAATATTATTTACCATATAACTGAAGAAAGGCACCCATTTTCATATAAGGCCCAGGACAGTTGAAGAGTCGCCTTCTCCGTACAGGTGGTAGATGTGATTTTTACTTTTTTTCATTCCTTCAGGTGGATGTTTCCAGAGAATCTACTGATGCTAAGCCAGCAAAGGCAAATATTTAGTCTCTTTCAAAATTATGCATTGGGATGAACAACATATTAGATTAACACTTGGAGCCAGAATTTCTCTTAGGGAGGGAACCATTTGTGTTTAGGAAAATACCTTCATAGGCAGCCCAGAGGTTAAAGGTGAAACTCTGAGGACACACATGAGCAGGAGTCAAGGCAACAGAAGACAGCGCTCAGCCCCCATGGCTTGGATAGAAGTGGGAATTTGCCAGGAAGAATGAGCTCTGAGTAGAGAGAAGGGTTGAACCACATGCAGAAATTGGCAAGACCCACCCTCTCAGTGATGACTGAGGAAGTTGAATTGGTAAGACCTGGTGATTGATTGACAGCTTGAGGGAGAAGAAAGACCAAGGGGCTGAGAAAGAAGTGCACATTTCTGGCCTCAACAACAGGGTGGAGCTAGGGAGGGAGCATGCTCTGAGGGAGGGGAATTCACTTTTGGAGGTTTGAGGAGAAGATGAAACATCCAAGTGTTAGTGTTCAGTAGGAAGTGGAATATGAGGATCTGGGAATATTGCAGACACCAGGGGAACATATAAAATTGCCTAGAGGGATGCCTGGGTGGCTCAGTCAGTTAAGCATCTGCCTTTGGCTCAGATCATGATCCCAGGGTCCTGGGATCAAGTCCCACATCTGGTCAACTTCCTCAGTATTCTCTGATCTGCTCACTTCTCTTTTTCCTTATGTCCACAACCATATTCATGCCCCCAGCATCCCTCACCAAGATCATTCCAGCAACTTTTTAATTGGTCTCCTGCCCCAAGTCTTGCCCCTTCAGGTTAATCGCTTAATTCTCCATACTATAGCCAGAATGATCTTCTCTATGTTACTTCTCTGCTAAAACCTTCGGTGGCACCATACACCGGTCTGGGGATAAATTTTAAACTAGCTAACATGGCTCTGAAAGCCATTCGAGATCTGCCCTCTAAAATTTCCCCTGTTTCTTTGCTCCCCACCCCATTCCCTTCCCATAAGATATGTCTTGTTCCTTCCTATTTCTCCATTACAAACCTCTCGATTCACCAGGTTCAAGATCTGCCATGTAGTAGGTGTGCAGTTTATAGTTGTTGAATTAAGTCTAATCATGTGACATTCTTGTAAAATCCCTTCCTGCTCAGCCAGGCAAATAGAGTGTAGTGCTGCTACAATAAAATACACAGACTGGGTGGCACCAGAAATCCAAAGTCAAGGTGTTGGCATGCTAAGTTCCTTCTGGAGGCTCTGAGGGAAAATCCCTTCCATTCCTCTCCCCCAGTTTTTGGAGGCTGTCAGCAATCCTAGGTGCTCCTTCCCTTGTGGATGCATCCCCCAACTTCTTCCTCTGTCTTCACGTTGTTTCCCCCAACCTGTATCTCTCTGTCTCAGATCTCCTGTCCTTTCTCTCATAAAGACACCTGTCATTGATTTAGGACCTTCCTAATCCAGGATGACCTCATCTCAAGATCCATACTTAATTACACCTGCAAAGGCCTTTATTCCAAATAAGGCCCCACTCTGAGGTTCTGAATGGACATACATTTTGGGGGACACCACTCAACTCATTAGAGGAAGATTTAGGGAAAATGTTTTATGGCCAGGTACAGGTCCTGCGTGAGTCTTCTGTATATAAACTGCCTTCACTCAAGGGGCACCTGGGTGGCTCATCAGTTAAGCTTCCAACTCTTGGTTTCAGCTCAGGTCAATATCTTGGGGTCATGAGATTGAGCCCCACATGGGGTTACATGCTCAGCACACGGTCGGCTTGGGATTCTCTCTGTCCCTCTCCCTCTGCCCTACTCCCTGCTCATACTCTCTAAATAAATAAATAAATAAATAAATAAATAAATAAATAAATAAATAAATAAATCTTTAAAAAAATTTAAAATAAACTGCCTTCACTCAGTACTTCTGATTTTCTAAAAACCTTAAAAATCTTCACCAATTTATCAGAAATTAAACCTCTATTTTTAAATTTCACACTTATTTTATTATTAGTACAGTTTCAAATATGTTCTCGTATGTTAACCATTTTATTCCCTCATTTGTGAAGAAGCTTTTAATGTGTTTGCATTTCTATGAAGTCATAGTATCTTTAATGTTAATCACCATTATTACATCATTATTACATCATTACATCATTACACCTGCAAAGGCCTTTATTCCAAATAAGGCCCCACTCTGAGGTTCTGAATGGACATACATTTTGGGGGACACCACTCAACTCATTAGAGGAAGATTTGGGGAAAATGTTTTATGGCCAGGTACAGGTCCTGCGTGTATTACATCACGCAGTTTATTATTACATCATTAGTTTTTGATGTAGTGTTCCATGATTCATTGTTTGTGCATAACACCCAGTGATCCACGCAGAACGTGCCCTCTTTAATACCCATCACCAGGCTAACATCCCCCCACCCCCCTCCCCTTTAGACCCCTCAGTTTGTTTTGCAGAGTCCATCATCTCTCATGGTTCGTCTCCCTCTCTGATTTTCCCCCCTTCATTCTTCCCCTCCTGCTATCTTCTTCTTCTTCTTCTTTTTTTAACATATAATGTATTATTTGTTTCAGAGGTACGGATCTGTGATTCAACAGTCTTGCACAATTCACAGCACTCACCATAGCACATACCCTCCCCAGTGTCTATCATTCAGCCTCCCCATCCTTCCCACCCCCCGACCACTCCAGCAACCCTCAGTTTGTTCCTGAGATTAAGAATTCCTCATATCAGTGAGGTCCTATGATACATGTCTTTCTCTGATTGACTTATTTCATTCAGCATAACACCCTCCAGTTCCATCCACATTGTTGCAAATGGCAAGATCTCATTCCTTTTGATGGCTGCATAATATTCCATTGTGTGTGTGTGTGTGTGTGTGTGTGTGTGTGTGTATACCACATCTTTTTTTTTCAAATTCTTTTTTTTAATTTTTTTATTGTTATGTTACTCACCATATATTACATCATTTGTTTTTGATGTAGTGTTCCATGATTCATTGTTTGTTCATAACACCCAGTGCTCCATGCAGAATGTGCCCTCTTTAATACCCATCACCAGGCTAACCCATCCCCCTACCCCCCTCCCCTCTAGAACCCTCAGTTTGTTTTTCAGATTCCATCATCCTTCATTATACCACATCTTCTTTATCCATTCATCTCTCAACGGACATCTTGGCTCTTTCCACAGTTTGGCTATTGTGGACATTGCTGCTATAAACATCGGGGTGCACGTACCCCTTCGGATCCCTACATTTGTATCTTTGCAGTAAATACCCAGTAGTGCAATTGCTGGGTCATATGATAGCTCTATTTTCAACTTTTTGAGAAACCTTCATACTGTTTTCCAGAGTGGCTGCACCAGCTTGCATTCCCACCAACAGTGTAGGAGGGTTCCCCTTTCTCCACATCCCCACCAACATCTGTCTTTCCTGACTTGTTAATTCTAGCCATTCTGACTGGTGTGAGGTGGTATCTCATTGAGGTTTTGATTTGGATTTCCCTGATGCTGGGCAATGTTGAGCACTTTTTCATGTGTCTGTTGGCCATTTGGATGTCTTCTTTGGAGAAATGTCTGTTCATGTCTTCTGCCCATTTCTTGATTGGCTCATTTGTTCTTTGGGTGTTGAGTTTCATAAGTTCTTTATAGATTTTGGATACTAGCCCTTTAACTGATATGTCATTTGCAAATATCTTCTCCCATTCTGTCGGTTGTCTTTTGGTTTTGTGGACTGTTTCTTTTGCTGTGCAAAAGCTTTTTATCTTGATGAAGTCCCAATTGTTCATTTTTGCCCTTGCTTCCCTTGCCTTTGGCGATGTTTCTAGGAAGAAGTTGCTGCGGCTGAGGTCAAAGAGGTTGCTGCCTGTGTTCTCCTTTAGGATTCTGATGGACTCTTGTCTCACATTTAGGTATTTCAACCATTTGGAGTCTATTTTTGTGTGTGGTGTAAGGAAATGGTCCACTTTCATTCTTCTGCATGTGGCTGTCCAATTTTCCTAACACCATTTGTTGAAGAGACTTTTTTCCATTGGACATTCTTTCCTGCTTTGTCAAAGATGAGTTGACCATAGAGTTAAGGGTCCACTTCTGGGCTCTCTATTCTGTTCCACTGATCTATGTGTCTGTTTTTGTGCCAGTACCATACTATCTGGATGATGACAGCTTTGTAATAGAGCTAGAAGTCTGGAACTGTGATCTGCCAGCTTTGCTTTTCTTTTTCAACATTCCTCTGGCTATTCGGGGTCTTTTCTGGTTCCATACAAATTTTAGGATTATTTGTTCCATTTCTTTTAAAAAAGTGGATGGTATTTTGATGGGGATTGCATTGAATGTGTAGATTGCTCTAGGTAGCATTGCCATCTTCACAATGTTTGTTCTTCCAATCCATGAGCATGGAACGTTTTTCCATTTCTTTGTGTCTTCCTCAATTTCTTTCATAAGTAGTTTGTAGTTTTCTGAGTACAGATCCTTTGCCTCTTTGGTTAGATTTATTCCTAGATATCTTATGGTTTTGGGTGCAATTGTAAATGGGATCTACTCCTTAATTTCTCTCTCTTCTGTCTTGTTGTTGGTGTATAGGAATGCCACTGATATCTGTACATTGATTTTATATCCTGCCACTTTACTGAATTCCTTTATGAGTTCTAGCAGTTTTGAGGTGGAGTCTTTTGGGTTCTCCACATAAAGTATCATATCATCTGCAAACAGTGAGAGTTTGACTTCTTCTTTGCAGATTCGGATGCCTTTGGTTTTTTTTTGTTGTTGTCTGATTGCTGTGGCTAGGACTTCTAATAATATGTTGAATAGCAGGGGTGATAGTGGACATCCCTGCCGCATTCCTGACCTTAGGGGGAAAGCTCTCAGTTTTTCTCCATCGAGAATGATATTCGCTGTGGGTTTTTCATAGATGGCTTTTATGATATTGAGGTAGGTACCCTCTATCCCTATACTCTGAAGAGTTTTGATCAAGAAAGGATGCTGTACTTTGTCAAACGCCTTTTCTGCATCTATTGAGAGGATCCTATGATTCTTGTTCCTTCTTTTGTTAATGTATCATATCACGTTGATTGATTTGCGGATGTTGAGCCAACCTTGCAGCCCAAGGATAAATCCCACTTGGTGGTAGTAAATAATCCTTTTAATGTACTGTTGGATCCTATTGGCTAGTATTTTGGTGAGAATTTTTACATCCATGTTCATCAAGGATATTGGTCTGTAATTCTTTTTGATGGGGTCTTTGGTTTGGGGATCAAGGTAATGGTGGCTTCATAAAACGAGTTTGGAAGTTTTCCTTCTATTTCTGTTTTTTGGAACAGTTTCAGAAGAACAGGTATTAATTCTTGAAAGGTTTGGTAGAATTCCCTTGGGAAGCCATCTGGCCCTGTGCTTTTGTTTGTTGGGAGATTTTTGATGACTGCTTCAATTTCCTTAGTGGTTACAGGTCTGTCCAGGTTTTCTATTTCTTCCTGGTTCAGTTTTGGTAGTTGATATATCTCTCGGAATGCATCCATTTCTTCCAGGTTATCTACTTTGCTGGCATATAGTTGCTCATAATATGTTCCTATAATTGTTTGTATTTCTTTGGTGTTGGTTGTGATCTCTCCTCTTTCATTCATGATTTTGTTGATTTGGGTCATTTCTCTTTTCTTTTTGATAAGTCTGGGCAGGGGTTTATCAATACTGTTAATTCTTTCAAAGAACCTGCTCCTAGTTTCATTGATCTGTTCTACTGTTCTTTTGGTTTCTATTTCATTGATTTCTGCTCTGATCTTTATTATTTCTCTTCTCCTGCTGGGTTTAGGCTTTATTTGCTGTTTTTTCTCTAGTTCCTTTAGGTGTAGGGTTAGGCTGTGTTTTGAGACCTTTCTTGTTTCTTTTTTTTTTTTTAAGATTTTATTTATTTATTTGAGAGAGAGAATGAGAAAGAGAGAGAGCACAAGAGGGAAGAGGGTCAGAGGGAGAAGCAGACTCCCTGCTGAGCAGGGAGCCCGATGCGGGACTCGATCCCGGGACTCCAGGATCATGACCTGAGCCGAAGGCAGTCGCTTAACCAACTGAGCCACCCAGGCGCCCAGACCTTTCTTGTTTCTTGAGAAAGGCTTGTATTACTATATACTTTCCTCTTAGGACTGCCTTTGCTGCCTCCCAAAGATTTTGAACGGTTGTGTTTTCATTTTCACTTGTTTCCATGAATTTTTTAAATTCTTCTTGAATTTCCTGGTTGACCCATTCATTCTTTAGTAGGATGCTTTTAGCCTCCATGTATTTGAGTTCTTTCTGACTTTCCTCTTGTGATTGAGTTCTAGTTTCAAAGCATCGTGGTCTGAAAAATATGCAAGGAATAATCCCAATTTTTTGTTACTGGTTGAGACCTGATTTGTGACCTAGGATGGGATCTATTCTGGAGAATGTTCCATGGGCACTAGAGAAGAATGTCTATTCCGTTGCTTTGGGATGGAATGTTCTGAATATGTCTGTGAAGTCCATTTGGTCCAGTGTGTCATTTAAAGTCTTTATTTCCTCATTGATCTTTGGCTTAGATGATCTGTCCATTTCAGTCAGGGGGTTGTTAAAGTCCCCCACTATTATTGTATTTTTGTTGATGTGTTTCTTTGCTTTTGTTATTAATTGCCTTATATAATTGGCTGCTCCCATGTTAGGGGCATAGATATTTACAATTGTTAGATCTTCTTGTTGAATCGAACCTTTAAGTAGGATCTAGTGTCCTTCCTCATCTCTTATTACAGTCTTTGGTTTAAAATCTAATTTGTCTGATAGAAGGATTGCCACCCCAGCTTTCTTTTGGCATCCATTAGCATGGTAGATGGCTTTTCATCCCCTCACTTTCAATCTGGGGGTGTCTTTGGGTCTAAAATGAGTCTCTTGCAGACAGCATATTGATGGGTCTTGTTTTTTGATCCAATCTGATAGCCTGTGTCTTCTGATTGGGTCATTTAGCCCATTTACATTCAGGGGAACTATTGAAAGATATGAATTTAGTGCCATTGTATTGCCTGTAAGGTGACTGTTACTGTATATTGTCTGTATTCCTTTCTGGTCAATGTTACTTTTAGGCTCTCTCTTTGCTTAGAGGACCCCTTTCAATATTTCTTGTAGGGCTGGTTTTGTGTTTGCAAATTCCTTTAGTTTTTGTTTGTCCTGGAAGCTTTTTATCTCTCCTTCTATTTTCAGTGACAGCCTAGCTGGATATAGTATTCTTGGCTGCATATTTTTCTCACTTAGTGCTCTGAATATATCATGCCAGTCCTTTCTGGCCTGCCAGGTCTCTGTGGATAGGTCTGTGGCCAATCTAATGTTTCTACCACTGTAGGTTACATATCTCTTCTCCTGAGCTGCTTTCAGGATTTTCTCTTTGTCTCTGAGACTTGTAAGTTTTACTATTAGATGTTCAGGTGTTGACCTATTTTTATTGATTTTGAGATGGGTTTTCTGTGCCTTCTGGATTTTGATGCCTGTTTCCCTCCCCACATTAGGGAAGTTCTGTTATAATTTGCTCCAATATACCTTCTGCCCCTCTCTCTTTTTCTTCTTCTGGGATCCCAATTATTTTAATGTTGTTTCGTCTTATGGTATCGCTTATCTCTCGAATTCTGCCCTCGTGATCCAGTAGTTATTTATCTCTCTTTTTCTCAGCTTCTTTATTTTCCATCAATTTGTCTTCTATATCACTGATTCTCTCTTCTGCCTCATTTATCGTAGCAGTTAATGCCCCCATTTTTTATTACACCTCATCAATAGCCTTTTTGATTTCGACTTGGTTAGATTTCAGTTCTTTTATTTCTCCAGAAAGGGTTTCTCCAATAACTTCCATGCTTTTTTCAAGCCCAGCTAGTATCTTTAAAATCATGATTCTGAACTCTAGATCTGACATCATACTAATGTCCGTATTGAGTAGGTCCCTGGCAGTCGGTACTCCCTCTTGTTCTTTTTGTTGAGGTGATTTTTTCCATCTTGTCATTTTGTCCTGAGAATTGATGAATGAGAGAACAAAATGCTAACAGGGTAACAACATCCCCAGAAAATATACTCTAAACAAATCAGAAAAGACCTGAAACCAGGGGAAAAGAAAGGGAAAGAAAGAAAAAAGAAAAAGTAAAAAAAAAAAGAAAAAGATAAAAACAAACAAAAACAGAACAATACAAAAAAAACAGAATATGATCAAATATGATCAGGCTGGTGCATAGATCAGTGCCACACTCTAGATTTTGGGTGTATTTTGGTCTGTTAGAAGAAAGTGCCTCCTAAAATTTTAAAGAAAGGAAAACTTATATATGTACAAAAATAAGAGTTGGTACAATGAAGGGATGAAATATGACTGTAAAGATGAAAATTATAAAAAATTTTATAAAAGGAATTGATAAGAAGTTGTTTGAAAAAAGAAAGAAGAGGATTTAAAAAAAAAGAAAAAAAAAGAGAGAATGTGATCAGGCAGGAGACTAGAACAAAGCCATACACTAGAGATTTAGGGTATATTTTGATCTTTTAGAAGAAACTGTATCTTAAAATTTTTAAAGAGAGAACAACTTATATATATATGCCAAAAATAAGGGTAACTACTATGAAGGAATAGAATATGACTCTAAAAGTGAAAAATAAAAATGTTTTTTTAAAAAAAGGTATTGATAAGATGTTGGTTGAAAAAGGGAAAAAGAAAAATTCAAAAAAAATTTAAAAAAATTAACTTTTAAAGACTATAGATTCATGGTAAAAAAAAGCCATGAATTCTGTGTGCAGTATTCCCCTAGTGCTGGAGTTCTCCCGTTCTCCTTGATCGGTAAACTTGGTCTTGACTGGCTGTTCTTGCTGATCTTCTGGGGGATGGGCCTGTTGTTGTGGTTCCCAAATGTCTTTGCTGGAGGCCGTTTGCCCCGCCCTTGCCATCCGGGCTAAGTAATCTGCTCCGGTTTGCTCTCGGGAGCTTTTGTTCCCTGCAAGCTTTCTGTACAGCTTCGGAGGACGAGAATGAAAATGGCGGCCCTTCAATCTCTACCCTGAAGGAGCCGAGAACTCGGAGCCCCGCTCCTCAGTGCTCCCCCAGAGAAAAGCAGTCAGTCACTCCCATATCCCCGGTCTCCGGCCACACTCCATGCTCACCTGGCCTGTGACCAAGCGTTTCTATCTCTGGCACCCGACTCGGTGTGGAGTCTCCAAACCCAGCAGATCCCTGCGGTGTGCTCCCGTGCCGCTCCTCCCGGGGGAGGAAGGAGAGTCTCCCCAGATCTGCTGCTTGTTGGGTCCCTGCTGGAGGAGCAGGGGCTCGGCTGTGTCACTGATCACAGTTTATGGCAACCCCCAGCTGAGACCCTGTGCCTTGGCTCCATCTCTGCAGCCGGCTTTCCTTCTCTGATACCTGGGAGCTCTGCCGCACTCAGGCACCCCCGGTCTGTCTGTGACCCCAAGGGTCCTGAGACCACACTATCCCACGGGGGTTCCACCCCCCGCTTAGGCACTGGAGCGACGCCCCTCAGCTGAGCCGACTTCTAAAAGTTCCGATTTTGTGCTCCGCGGCTCTATCACTTGCCAGAAGCGGCTGACGGAGGCCCCCTCCCCCGCCGTCTATCCTCCCAAATATCGCCTCAGATTCACTTCTCCGCACATCCTACCTTCCAGAAAGTGGTCGCTTCTCTGTTCAGATAGTTGTTGCTATTCTTTTCTTCGATCTCCTGTTGAATTCGTAGGTGTTCAGAATGGTTTGATCCCTATCCAGCTGAATTCCTGAGACCAGATGAAATCCAGGTCTCCTACTCCTCCGCCATCTTGCTCCGCCCCCCAGTCATAGTATCTTTCTTAGAAATATGTAGAGGCTCTTTATATATGAAGGCTATTAACATTTGTGGTATGCTTTTTCTCATTTTGTGGCTTATCTCTCCTTACTATATTGTTTCATATAAATAAAGTCTTAGAAATCACATCTGTCTCAGGTTTAAAGCAATAATAAATCAACATTAACAAAAACATTATTTTGTTTTTTTAAAGATTTTATTTATTTATTTGAGAGAGAGCATGAGCGGGGGGGGGGAGGAAACAGAGGGAGAGAGAGAAGCAGACTCTCCGTTGAGCAGGGAGCCCAATGCAGAACTCGATTCCAGGACCCTCGGATCATGACCTGAGCCGAAGGCAGATGCTTAACCAACTGAGCCACCCAGGTGTCCCTCAACAGTTATTTTAGATTGTCAATTTACGTGGTTATCAGATAACCCCTCATGAGTTTAAATTTCTCTAAGTCAAGACTTATACACATGGAACACATAGGAGTGATACAAGCCATTCTAAAATCCAGAGATAAGATTGTGGCAAGGACCATAAAAGCCATGGTAGGCACCAGAAAATACGGTGGGATCCTGCTTGTGCCAGAGGGTGAGCTCAGAGATTCCTCGTAGGCAGTAACCCATAAGTTAAACTCCCCAAAGCTTCATATCATTTTTTTAAAAAGATTTTATTTATTTATTTGAGAGAGTGAGAATGAGAGATAGCACGAGAGGGAAGAGGGTCAGAGGGAGAAGCAGACTCCCCGCCGAGCAGGGAGCCCGATGTGGGACTCGATCCCGGGACTCCAGGATCATGACCTGAGCTGAAGGCAGTTGCTTAACCAACTGAGCCACCCAGGTGACCAGCTTCATATCATTATTATAATAAGTTTTGAGTCCATATATTTTAGGAGATTTGGCCTAATATATATGTGGCTGAAGTGAAATGATACTCTCAAGTTTTAAAGGTTCAAAACAAAAATCTAACTCTAGAAATGCACTTCATGGCAGTCTTGAAGCTCTTTCTATTTTAAAAACTATTTCACCAATCCTACCTATTCAAATAGGCCGTGAGAGAAATGGTCAGATGTTGGTCAAAGGAAACAAAGTTTCAATTATGCAAGATGAATAAGTTCCAGAGACCATGGTAACTATACTTCATAATACTGTATTGTACACTTGAAATTTGCTAAGAGAGTTGATCTTAAGTGTTTTCACCATGTGCATGTGCACACACAACAGTCATAACTATGTGAGGTTATAGATATGTTAATTAGCTTGATTGTGGTAATTATTTTACAATATATATGCATATCAAAACATGGTATTTTATGCCTTAAATATATACAATTTTTGTCAATTGTATCTCCATAAAGCTGGGAAAAATGCCAATACTGTAGTGTTAATTGCTGAGAATGCTAATAGTTTTAGAGGTTCTTTATAAAGTTATGTTCAATAAATATTGCTCTTGTAAAGAAAAACTCACAAAAGTTATTTTTTGCGCATTTACTACATGAAATGAGAGAATTATTTAACACCCACTAAGTGATAGGTGAAATTAGTCTTCTTCACTGAAGTAATCAGTGGCATCTTGCAAACTCCCCAAACCACATAATGAAGTAAAGAGCTGAAACATTGATGAGTCCTCGCACTTCACGGCACAGGAATGAGTGGGCTTTGATCTATTAGTTCACTGTAGAAAATGCTTTGCTACCAGAGGAAAGTCTGGGCCAGAGAGAGAGAGTCTGTGCATATGCTTAGGGACAAAAGCCACCTCTGTGGTAACCCTGCTTAGTTCCCATAATGGAAAAGTGATTTCTTTTGAGTGGGATGAAAGGCATCCTGTGCATCTCCCATTCATGGGCTCTGAAAGCCTGAGCTTAGGCAGTGGAGAGCATCTACAAGGCTAATCTTAAGAAATGGACACAGAGGAACTCAAGCGCCCTGTTAATTGAATGTGTGGGTGTTCACAGGCAAGGTGTGTGACACACTCATGCAAAGGTGACAAACCTCACAGTGCTCTGTGACATTCCATTCCTCATTTTGGGGGACCCAGAGCCCTACACATAGGGCTGGTCTTAACTTCTTCCTCACTTTCACACTTAACTCTTAAATTCCTAGATGATCCCAACAAATTTCAGAGACTTCTTTAATGCAATCAAAAGTTCCGGACCCTATCTACCATTCAATACTCTCGAGTCTGAGAATAAAAAGATGAATAATAGATCATCCAAGGGGAGGACATTACATTTACTGACACACACCAGCATTTGTTATCTGCCTGATATAGTGTTATACAGTTTACATACTAACAACTCATCACAATACTGTTAGGTGTTCTTTTCCCCCAGATCATGGTTGAGAAAACCAAGTCTCAAAGATCAGGTTACCTCTCATGGTAATGTAGATCCGAGTGAGGAGCCGTGTTCACAGCCAGGCCTGCCTGATTTTGACATGTGATGCTGGAGGACAGTGTGAGGAAACTGGCCAGAAGTTGGAAATGCAAGTTCTCCAAGACCTTGAGGATTTTTAGGAGTTCGCTAAACTGGGGAATAGGCTTGGTGGGAGTCAAAGGGAATAAACTGAATGTATTTATTTTAGAAAATGCTATCACAAACACCATGAATCCACATTGGCCAGCCCCAGATTTGGCCTGGATTTCAGCCAAGTGCTAGAGCGTGAGGATACAGTGATGAGTGGAATGGGACCTGTAGCCTCGTGGAGCACACAGGCTAGGAGGCAAGAGTACTGTTATTCAATCCTAAAAATAGATGTATATAATTAGCGGTAACAAGTGATATCAGAGCTCAGAACTGAGTGTCTAACTGAAGTGTCTGTGGCAAGCAAAATAATGGCCCCCAAAGACATTCAGACCCTAACCCCCAAACCTGTGAATATGTTATGTTACACAGCAAGGCAGTAGGGGTGGAGGGGCGGGGGAGGTTAAGGGTTTAGGTAGAATTCACAGTGTGAATCAGCTCACTATAAAATAAGGAGATGATCCTGGCTTAGCTGGCTAGGCCCCATGGAATAAGGGCTTTGAGTGGGGAAGAGCCCAGAATGTCAGGGAAGGAGATGTGACCAGGTCAGAGGTCTGAGTGATGGGACTGTTGAACTCAAAGGTGGGAGTGGACATAAGCCACAGAATGAAGGCAGCTTCTAGAAGCTGTTAAAAAAACAGATTCTCAGGGCGCCTGGGTGGCTCAGTCGTTAAGCATCTGCCTTCAGCTCATGTCATGATCCCAGAGTCCTGGGATCAAGCCCCGTATCGGGCTCCCTGCTCAGTGGGAAACCTGCTTCTCCCTCTCCCACTCCCCCTGCTCGTGTTCCCTCTCTCAGTGTGTCTGTCAAATAAATGAATAAAATCTTTAAAAAAAAAAACAAACAGATTCTTTCCTAGAGCCTCAAAAAGGAATGAAGCCCATCTTGATTTTACTTTTTAAAGATTTATTTATTTTAGAGAGAGAGCACAAGTGTGGGGGGAGGGGGAGCAGAGGGAAAGGGAGAGAGAAACCCAAGTGGACTCCACTCTGAGCGCGGAGCCTGGTGTAGGGCCCAATCCTATGACCCCGAGATCAAGACCTGAGCTGAAACCAAGAATTGGTTGCTTAATCCACTGCCCCCAACGCATCTTGGTTTTAGTCCAGTCAGACCCACTTTGGACTTCCGATCTCCAGAACTTAATCAATATGTGTTGTTTTAAGCCACTAATTTGTGGCAATTTGGGGTAATTTGTTACAGCAACGATAATAAACTAATACAGTGGGTGGTCCTGAAAATCTTCCTCAGGCGGTGGCTCTTTAATGAGACCTAAAGGAGCCACACGGACTACCTGAGTAAATAGGCAGAGCGAGGAGTCCAGACAGACCTAACAGATGAGGTTAGAGCAGGAAGGGGAGGTGTGATGTCAGAGGAGGTGGATGAGCTCAGCAGGTGTTCGAGCAGGAACCAGGTCCACAGCCTTCAGCATACTGATCCTTCTAAAACAATGGGAACCCACTGAAGAAGGGCTTAATGCCCAAGATGGCATCATTAGAGTTTTGCTGAACACAACACAAGAATGTTGCTTAATCCCAGATTAGCTCTCTACCTCACTCCACTATTTTATTGCACATGGTACTCAGAAGCACAAATTTATGTTAACCAGGCGCAATAAAAAAGACCAAAAGGCTGGGAAGATGTTACAAGGTACATTCCAAAGGCAATTCAAATTATTTGTACATTACCCCCAGACATCCTCTCCTCCCACAAAAATGAGTAATTAAAAGAAGATGCCAATACCGAGCCTGCTCAATATTTTGCTTTAAATGGCTGAGATTAGAGACAACAGTAACACAAGATTGGCTTTCACACTAACATCTAAGTAAAATTTGGACTCTCAGGTTGGGAATGTTCTGTTAACCTTTAAATGTGGTGTGACATCTAGTGGCCAAAGTTACCAATTTCCTTTTCTTTCTTGGCTTGATGTAGGCACCCTGGGGATAAAACGTACCCTGAAAGCAGTAGACACCAAGAAACTGGTATGTGTTAAAGGTGAAGAGGACCGAAGGGGATGAAAATGTGTTATCTCTGCTCTCCTTGGAGCTTGCAGGCTTAGTTACAGCATGTGGGGGAAAGATAAGTATCACCTATTCTAATACTGGATCTCTAGCGTTGTGTAACTCTCCCACCTTCGAGCAGGAGTATGGGCAACCAGACAGAAATGGGGGAGGCCCCCGCTGGGGACAGATTTGGGGTCCGTCAGTGAACAGGTGATTGTTGAGGCTAGAGTGTGGCGGTCAACAGGAGCACTCAGCACTGAGACCAGCACAGAGTAGTAGCTCAATAAATATTTACTACTATTAAGTAAGATTTCATCAAAGCTGCCAAACGCCGTGGTGTCAAGAGGAGAATCAGGGGAGTTCCAGCTACCACGGGATGGCAGTTCCTGGGTGTGATAAAATGATGAAGTGTTAAATTGCAGACACTAGCAAACGCACATTTTATTAGGGCTGAAATGTAAGCTTCTGGGGGTTCCCACATGACTGTCAATTGGGCGCCTTTAGAGGAATTGCTCATCTTCTCTGAGATGCTTGCCCAGTTGTAAAACAAGATTAAGAAACACTTCACAGAAATTCTGTGCAGATCAACTGAGATAATGCGTAGGAAAGAGATTTTCACCCTAAAATATTATACTGATTTAAAATATCTATACTCATTTAAAATTTGGCAAACTGTCCAAAGGAAATGCTGGAAGACCTAAAATCATAACCCCAGGCAATTAGGCTGCACAGGAAGATCATCACGGTCAATTTACCAAATGTATCCATTTACCAAAAATGTCTTCACCTGTTGTCAGTCTTGATTACAGGTAATGATAGGTATTCCTTCCTGAATTTTTATTATCTTTTCTAAGCTCAGTATTCCAGATGGAAACGTTGCAGTTTGTTGTGTTTCTCAATTCTTTCTGTTAAGTTCTGCTTTGCCAATATTTAGGCAGGTTGTCTGTGTGTTTCAGGTTTAATCACTTAATGTTTGGGTTCATCTCACATTTTATGTGTGTGGCTATAGTTTTTCAAATTTGAGGTATGACTCGTCGATTTATTATTATAATCCTTTCCTTTCTGCTTCTTGAATGCTTGTACCGATTCATTAAAATCTTTGTGTAAGCTGACCAGGCCGGACTATTTCACCTGCTTCTTGTTCAAAATCAAATTTCAGAATTTTATTAGTGAGAGACTTTGGGCAATTTCTGATGTTTTACTGATAATTTTGAATTTAACTTTAACTGAATCGACATTTAAATTCAATTTGATTTTAAATTCTGTTTTCCTTAGGATGCTTTTGAATAAAAATGTAAGTTTAATTCATTTAAATTACATGTACTTAAAATAAATAAAATGTTTTTAAATATTTTATTTGGATAATACATTTTAAATTTTCATTTGAAAAGTTATTATGTATGATATAATTATTTTATTTCACCTTAAGCTTGTTGTTTCTGGAAAATTTTTTAAAAAAGCCTCACATGCCATTTGAGAAATTGGCAAAATAATATAAAAATTGTGTTCTGAAAAGAAATAGAAATAACATTTTAAAAATTCCAAACGTCTAGAATTAATAGTACCACACGGGGTGCAAACTTTAGGTTAGAAAATGTCCTGGAAATGTTTAATTTCATACTGATTTCTGCTCAGCATTTTTACCAATTTCGGGGGCAGTTTTACTTTAATCACTATTCACAATTTCACTTTCAGTAACTAAAAATTGAACATTTGTGTCAATGCTGTTAAAACCACAGTTTTAAAACTGGGTTAAAGCCAGTCAGGAAATGTGGTCACTGTGGAAATTTGTCATTTGCTAAATTTGGAGAATTGCCTCACAGACTAATTTGAAGGAACATGACCAACGCGGGGAACAGCAGAGGGCGCCAAAGAGCACAACGTCCTCTGCGTGGCCACACCTCACTGAGTGTGAGCTTGTGTGAGGAAGATTTAACATTCACATACTTCAGTAAGAAGTGAGTGGCACCATGAACTTTCAAGATAATTAAAATTTCTAGTCTTAACTATCACTCCAAAGTGGATTGGTTTAGTAATTTTACATGATAAAAAATATGTATAAACCAATGGCAAGGCTTTAAAAAGATGGATTGAGGAAAAATGGACTGGTAGCCCTTGGATGGTTCTAAGTTCACCCTATTCCATGACCTGAATCATTCCGTGATGCCCTCCACCCGCTAGAGGAACACGGAAGAATACATTTCCAGCTATGTTCTTGGCTTAAATGGCGTTCCTGAGATTCAGACACAAACAGTCCCATGGGTACACAATTGAGAACGCAAGCAGACAAGAAACGATCCACTCTTAC
Source organism: Zalophus californianus (assembly GCF_009762305.2). NCBI lineage: Eukaryota > Metazoa > Chordata > Mammalia > Carnivora > Otariidae > Zalophus > Zalophus californianus. The sequence goes on along the minus strand of NC_045604.1, from coordinate 61,645,324 downwards.
CTTCCCAATGAGGGAGATGTTGTATCCAGTACATCTTTGTATCTTCCACAATTTTCGCTAATTGATGGTTGAGAATAAACCAAATCCATTCACACTTACTGAGCCATGAACATAAATTCAAAGTTAAATATAAACGTCCTTGGCAACATTGTAATTACAGGAAATGTTTTAGGAGAAAAAATATTCCCTTGAACAGGATTTGTGCAAGATTGGAAGGAAATCTACTGAGAGCATTCAAAATATGGGGATAGAAATCCAAGGCCTGGGGAAGGAAATTCAATCGGGGGCCAGAAGGGTAGGGAGGGGCGGGACCAGAGGGTGCGCTGGGGAGCATGTGTCACGGTGTTGGAAACACTGGGATCAGACAACGAAGGGTCCTGACTGTGGTTTGCAATAGACACTAAGTCTGAGAAGTCTTATTTGGGGTTTTTTAAATTCTAGGGCAGTCACTGGTGTGTATTTATTTATTTTAGAGAGAGGGAGAATGCATGAGCAGGGGGAGGGGCAGAGGGATAGAGAGAGAGAGAGAGAATCTCAAGCAGACTGCTTGCTGAGCACAGAGCCCCACAAGGGGCTTGAAAATCAAGAGCCAGACGCTTAACCGACTGAGCCACCCAGGTTGTCCCCTGAACCATTTTTCCAAACTGCAAATTTAATCCATTACACTCTGCTTAGGTGGTTTCACGTTGCCGTTGTGATAAAAATCACACCGCAGGGCCCATGGGCTCCATGACACTCTGCAGCCGCATGCTGCAGCCCTGTTTTCCCCCTGGCCTTCAATGCTGCAGTCACTGTAACGTCCAGCACTGCCTTCATCATGCCATATCCTGCCATTGGGCATGCTGTTCCCCCTGCCTCAAACACGTCCTGAACCCCCACACCCCACCTACACCACTGCCTCACTTTGCCTGGCTCATGCCTACTCATTCTTGAAATACGTGCTCAAATAAGGCTTCCTCAGGAAGCCTTCCCCGGCCTGCCCCTCTGTCCACTAACCCAGACCCCTCACCCACCCTCTCTGAGCACCTTGACCCCCTTCATTGCATGTGTGTTCCTTCTGTCATCGTCTGCCTCCCCACTAAGCTGCAGACTGCCTGAGCTCAGAGACCTTGTTTGTTTTTACTTTTCTGCTGCATCCCCAGGAGCAGCTGGGTGCAGGGTGCCCATCACATGGGAGGTATCCAGCAAATATTTTTGGAATGAAAAAAAAAAAGGAATACATTGTTGTGAAGCCAAAATAACTCTCTCCACTTTTAAAAATCGAACCTGAAGCTCAGTGAAAAGAAGGACTCCTCCATAATCTGGGCACTGGGATTCCGCTGATTCAGGTGATGCAATGTGACAGGTTCAGGCTGGGTGAATTCCAGGGCCTCGGAGTGGCAGTAGCCATGTTACACCCTCCCGCAGCCTCCGAAGATGCCAGAAGTCGGGGCTCCTAGCAGACGCCAGGACTAGTGCCCAGTTTCCGACTGGGCCAGGCAGACCCTGAGATGCCGCTAGCTCTTGGAAACATGAGCTCCCGCTCCTTCCTGGCTGCCTCCACCACAGTCCTTCCCCGCCATTCGGGGCTCCCTCCTCCTCCATAGTAGACTTCCTTTCTCTTTCTGCTCTCCTGTGTCTAAGGGATTAGTAGGCCCTGGAATGCCTCGGTGCCAGACAATCCTCTCTCCCCACAGCTGGGGTTGGGAGTGAGCACTAACACCTGCCCGGTTGTGGGAAGGAGAAGGAACCACCTGCGGGCTGGGAGCGCTAAGGTGGGGCCACAGCTCCTTTCTCAGGCACCTGAGGATCTTAGAAACAGCCTGCCTGCCCGGACCACAGCCTGAGCTTCTCCGCCTTCATTTCCCGGGGCTGTAAGCGTGTTAACAGCGGTGGGGACCTCGATTATTTGTCGTGAAGAAATCTCTAGCACATAGACTGTCTTAATCAAAAACTCGGAGACTCCTTACCTAGAAGGCATTATACTAAGTGAAATAAATCCGAGAAAGACAAATATTGTATGAGGTATATATTTGAAAGTTGCTAAGAGAGTAGATCTTAAAAGTTCTCATCACAAGTTTAAAAAAAAATGTGTAACTCTATGAGGTGATGGGTGTTAACTAGACTTAATGTGGTGATCGTTTCACAATATTTACAAATCTCAAATCGCTACATTGTACACCTGAGACTAATATAAGTTATATGTCAATTACACCTCAATAATAATAACAACAAAATTTGGGGATGCCTGCAGCAGAAGGGGTAGAGGTTCTGTGCATATGAAACCGTAAACCTGGAGCTGCTAGGGAGATGTTTCAGGGAGCCTTTTCCCTATGACAGTGATGGCTCTATTTTAAGCTAACTTTTAAAATTCTAGAATGACAAACATATAATGGGTTTTGGTGCTGTATAGTCATAGGCTCAAATCTCAACAGCTGAGAGATCTTGAGCAAATTACTTAAACTTTCTGACCTTCAGGTGTCTTTTGATCTCTTTTCACAGGGACTGAGAAAATGGATTAACCAGACATGTGTATGTAATGTTGGTTTCTACTCCAGCCCAAGGATGTGCGCATGGTCCAATCCCATGAGTGAGGGTAACAGTGGCAAAGATGAAGCCTGGAGTACATGCTGAGTGAGAGGCCAGGACTGAAACTCCTTATCCCCCAGCTGTGGGGGTGCTAAGGCCCTGGGGTGGTAATCAGTGGAAGGGGGTGCTCTGAAGACATGTATCAGGCATTTGAAAACTAAAAAGCAAAGGTTAATTATAAGGACTACGGAGTTGCATAGCTATTGCTGGAGGCTATGGTGCTGTCTAGAAAGTAAAAGAAAGGCTCAAGTTGATTAATCATCAATTAAAAGCAAAGTATAAAATCCAGAGGGCCTCCTTGGAAGAGACTCTCCTCTCCTTCAGCCGAAGGACAGAAGAAGCTGAAGATCAGGGCCACAACATACTTACAAGAGTAATAGAACTGCAGAGAAGGATGAATTCTCAATGTAGGCATGTCTGCTATGCTGAAGCCCAGTGTCCTGGCAGGGAAGGATTGGAACCTGAGATTTGGGCTAGGTACATCTGTGTCAATTAATTTGAAACTCTTGAGCCCCTAGGTTCCCTTGAAAGATCTGATCTGCTCTTTCCAGATAAAAGCGAGTTCTTCCCCCATCACCTGAAGATCATGCAGACATGTTCACCCTACAAGGGAACAGGTTTCCCTGCTTAGCATATCCCACACCTTTCCCACTGGCCATTATGCTAATGACTAGGTTTACGGTATGACATCACCCAGCTGTGTAAATTGTGACCTAAATCTGGTTAATAGAGCTGCTGGACCTAGCAAATTGTACCCCTGCAGCCAGGAGAGAACATAAAGGTCTTGATTCTAAATGTGCTGGATGGGAGGTATATGTGGTGGGAAGACATGGAACATAAAATTAGATAAGGGAGAAATTATTGATGTCAGAGCGTTTCCCTATTGCAAAGATTTTATATCCTGGCAAGGAGCATAGAAGATGATGCCACCACCATGATGCTCAGGTGGCTCTTGGAAGCTCAACCAAATAAAAGCCCCACCATAACTGCTCTGCCAGATGTAAGAGATTTGCTGGAGAACATCAACATAGCCTCAGCTACATGATATATGGCCCATGATCTTGCAAATGCATTCTTTTCCATCCCTACTAAAAAGAACTAAAAACATTTTGCATTTATTTGGAGCAAGGCTATGCAAGGCTATGTTAATTCTCCCAACCTCTGTCATACTATTGTCTGAAGAGAAATAGATTGTCTAGACATCCCAAGTAATAAGGCATGGGTCCACCATATCAATGATATGATGTTGATCTAATCAGATGAGCAAGAAGTAGCGAGTACATTGGAAGCCTTTATGGGGCACATGCTTTCCAGAGGTGGGACATAAATCTTTCAGTGACTCAGGGGCCCGCCTAATCCTTGAAGCTTTTAGGGAGTCAGTGGCCCCAGGCATGTTGCAACATCCTCTCAATAGTGAAGAACAAATTCTTCCACAGCACACCTCCCACTACAAAGAAGGAAATGCGATGCTAGATTGCCTTTTTGGGGTTCTAAAGATCGCATATTCCACACATGAGAATGTACTAGAAGACATAACATGTTGCCAGCTTTGAGCGCAGCCACAGCAAGAAACAACTGTCACAAACAGCCATGCCTCTTGGGCCATATGACCAGGTAGACCTCATGGTATCTGTGATGGAAAAAGATGTTGTGTTGGGTCAGTTATGATCAATCCCAATAAAAGAATCACCATTTAGACTGCTAGGGTTCCAAAGCATAGCCATGTCATCTGCAACAGAGAATGATTCATCTTTTAAAATTAGCTGACCACGGACATTAAGAGGAAATGTGGCCAGACCTGGCCACTATCAGATAGATTTTTGTCCGACCCACAAAGTCATAAGTAGCAGCAACCTATCATAAAACTGAAGCGGGGTGGGGCTGCCTGGGTGGCTCAGTCGGTTGAGTGTCTGACTCTTGATTTCAGCTCAGGTCATGATCTCAGGGTCGTGGGATCAAGCCCCACACTGGGCTCTGCGTTCAGCATGGAGTGAGCTTGTCCCTCTCCCTCCTCAAATAAATAAATAAAATATTTAAATAAGCAAACAACATTAATTAATTAATTAAAACTGAAGGGGTACATTTAGGATAAGATACACAGAGCCAAGGGCCCAGTAAGCTGCATTAGCAGGTAGCCCAGACCCCCATGTAACTCACCCCTGTTGTACCCATGTCCTTCCTTCATTCACTCTGATGGCCATTGTTGAGGAGGGTCGCTTACAATCAGCTGACAGAGGAATGAAAAGGCTACACCTCATTCACAGATATGTAGGCTCGGTATATGGTGCGAGCTGACACACCCTATAGCCCCAGTCACATGGCCCTGAAGTCAGTGGTGGGCACTCCTGCCACGGGGCAGAGCTTCGGGCAGTATGCCCAGTCATTCTATTGACTCCCGGGCAGCGGCAAATGTCTTGGCTGATGAGTCAGGGGCTGTAAGAAGAAAACCTGAAGAATGGGGACAGGGACATCTAGGAAAGAGGCATGAGGATGCACTTATGGGTGCAGATGCAAAGTATGGAGGTCTTTATAACACATGTAAATGCCACCAAAGAGCTACCCCCAAGGAGGCAATCAACAGCCAAGGACACAGAATGATTTGGCCAGTTAGCCTGTTTACGTTGGCCACCAACACCCACTTTCCCCAGGGTTAAAATGATGAATGTGTGAAGGAATATCCATGATGGGGGCAAATCCATGGGATGGAGGCAAGGCACGGGCCCAGCAGCATGAATTCCAACTCACCAGCCCAGCTCCCACTAGGTTATTGCCAATGTCCAATCACCCGACTGAGACTGATGCTGGAGCCCTAATAGCACAGAGTCCTCAGGGAGGCCAACTCATCACCCAGTGCCCATAGATGCCATTGGCTTCATTTCACTGCTGGAAGAAGCTGCGATTCATCTGACTGTAACCAATACATGGTCTGGATATGAGTTTGCTTTCCCTGTGTGCAGGGCTTCAGGCAACACCACTGTGTGACTGGGCACTGTTCTGTGTTGGCGGTTTGCGTGCAGAGAAATGCAGTTAACTTTATAGAGCGTGAACTGTATGCCAGTCTCTGTGTTAGGTACTGGGGCTGCATAGACAGGCAAGGTCTTGCCCTTAGTTGTTTCGTGGCTACTGGGGGTTACTTTTGTCCTGGGGACAGGAGAGCTATGTTCCAGCATTAAAATGATTTCGCAGGCTAACTAAGCAGATTCTGAGCTCAAGTGACGTCATCATTCCATGGCTAACTTGGGACTGGGACCAGAAGCTTCTATTTTCATTGATGGTCTGACTCAAAATAAAGTGTATTCATCCACGTTGATCAGATACGCAAGTCTCATTGGTAAGCAGCATCTTAAAAGGCACTTGATGAAGAAAATAAAATAGAATGAAATAAAGTTTGAACTTCAGCTTTCTACCTTGCAGATGTGAGCGTCACCTTCCCACCCTGAGTGAGTCTTATCTAGGATGGGACGTCTTGGGTGTCTATAGCAGTAGGAGCCCCCCTTCGACACACAGTTCCTGTCCCCCCCACAGCCACCGTGAAGACACCAAGTGCAGGCAAAGTTCCCTGGAGGAGTCAGGCTTCCAGAACCTCTCCTCTCAGAAATGCACACACCGATGGAGGGTTCCTTCCATCAAGCACTCCCACCTGCCCCAGCCCCTTCTCTGAGGTGTACACACTTCCCTTCCTATACCTGTTTCCCGGGAATAAAAGCTTGTAGCCAGGAAGGATGAATGACACGGCCACAACAGGGCAGGATGGGAAAGCCACGTGGGTCTGTCCTAGTCACTCTGTAAGCCCTACACATCGGCATTTGCCAGGGGACAGGCCTGCTCTTAATCACATTAAAGAAACTGAGTCACCTGAGGGCCATCCTCAGGAATGATTAAAGTCATCCCAGGAAAGCATATAAAGCAAGATGAGGACTGGGGTGGGGCTGGAGGAATGGCAAGATCAGGGTGCAGGAGCTCTTGGTGGCCCTGAGCCTGGTACTCAGCAGGGGCTTTGGGCAGCAATGGGGTTGGGAGCACGGTTACCCCCCGGGGGGGGGGCGGGGGGGCTCACTTAAGCTCAGTGTGCGCAGCAAGGATTCTGCTGTTCCATAGGCTTGTGCGCACTCGATGCGGGGCACAGACAGCTACAGACCAAGAAATATAGAGATGTTTTGTGAAAGTTTTTATTCACATAAGTAAATGTGGATCTATTATGGATAAATGGATAGTCCACTTACCTCCTTAGCAGCCTTAAGGAGAACTGGCAGCTTTGGGGGTGGGGTGGAGGACAAAGGGAGAAGACTCCCAAGGAAGTGGGATCCTGCCACCCAAAAGACGAGACTTTCCACAAGGAGAAAATGCACAATTCCACACGCTGATGGATCAAAGATCAAATAAAATAAGGACTAAAGAGAGGTGCTTGTGTGTGTTAGTGCTGACCTCCCAAGAGCACGCCCTGGTGTTGGCACAGACTCCAGACCGCAGCTGAAGGAGAAGACAGGCAGTGAGCTCAGTGGAAAGAATGAGCTTGGGCAACTCTTGTGGAAGGTTCAGGAAGTGTGAGCGGGCCAGGCTAGAGGCTACACAGGAGGCGAGTAGTAAGAGAATCCGTGTTCCCTGAGCACCCACTGTGCCATCTCACGTGTACACAGACATCCCAGAGCTCCCCACATTTCATCGTCACACAACCCTGGGAGACAAGCAAAAGCATACTCATTTCCCTAACGAGTAACACGAAGCTCAAAGAAGTAACGTACTTGTCAGCAAGATCTGGGACCCAAGCCTATTTTCAAAATTGTTCTTTCCATGACATTCACATGTCTGGTAGAGTCAAGGGAAGGCTGACTGGTTGCTATTTTAAGAAGGTGGGACACAGGCATGTTTATAGGTGGAGAAAAATGAGTCTTCCTAATCCCCATTGCTAGCACCACCCAACATCTCATTCGACCAGCTCTCTCTAGTCCCAGGACCCCTGCCCAGGCCCCAGGTCAGAGGAGATGGAGGAGGGCCCAGTGGGTGCGAATCAGCATGAGCTCAGCCAGCTCATCTTTCACATGCTTTGCTTGCAGGACAGGGAAAGCTCTAAGAAAAATAAAGCTGGGTTTTGCTTACTAAAACATCAGTAGCCAGGACTCCGAATCAAGCCGGGGCTCTCACTCCAGCCGTTTACCATGGTGCTGTTCCCATCTCCTTCCCCACAGTCCTTGTGGCATCGATGTTATGTGGCTTTGTCACCTTCCGGACGACTGATCCTGCCCCTCGGTCCGAGGAGCATGATGGGGCCATACAGCACCCATGGACACCCTGTTCCCCTCAAAAAAGAAGCTTTTCCACAAAATAAAAATGATCTATCCCACTCTCTTGCTGAATGACAAGACATTCTATGAGTATTGTCATATTTTATTTTTTCCCCAAGTCCCTTGTTCTAGTACCACCTTCACCCCCATTATATCCTGAGAGGTAGGCCTGACTGAGCTAATCCCAGGTGGCGGCCGAGAAAGCCAAATGCAGCACAGTTAGGACACATCTCAAAGCCCTAATAATGACGGACCAAACACTGCAGCTGGGACTTATTTTTCCCTGGCCCTAACCCAGAGCTCTTTCCTTCAGCCTTCAAACCTCAATGCCCGTCCACGTTCCCAGACTGTGGGGCCTTTGGGGAGGCCCGGTGTGGGGAGAGCATCGGATTTGGTGCCAGGCCCTGCACTAGCTGCTTCACATAAATGAGTTCATTCAACTCCCACTTAACCACTCCACGTTAGGCAAAACAAACCATTTTAATCAGGTAAAAATAATCATTTTGCAACAAGGAAAACCATAGTTAGTAACATGAAGTGATTTATCTAAGATCAGAAATTGAGGGCCAGATGTAGAGCCAGGTTTGTGGGTCCTGGGTGCTAGGCCCACTCCTGGGAACTGGAAGGCCTGGGGTGGCCCCCCCCCCCACCTCAGTGCGCCCTGGCTGACTGTGCATCGATAAGCTGTGCGTCCTACCTGCCCTTCCCACCCACAAGGCAACTGGGGCTTAAATGAGATTGTGCATTTGAAAGCTGCTTGACTACAGACGTGCAGTCCACACTTGCTCCTTATCATCTAAGCCCCATGAACACACGTGCCCTTTCTAAAGACGGAGGATGGATGTCCATTTCTGATGATTAACCAAAGCGCTGAGCTTCACACTGGGATTCATGAAGCAAACGTACAGAATGTACCATCACCTTCCTTTATGTCCCTCTCCGTCTATTTGAAGACTTCACCGTTGAGGTACTCTGCTGGGAAATGTGGACCCTCCGCTCACTCGGAGTGAAGAGGTCTGCCTGGATGTGCCTATGTGTCTGGAAGCAAACCCTGGACGCTGGGACCTGGGGGATCTGTGTCTTGCCTCTTACCAACCATTGGATCCCAGGCAAACCAGTTAGCCTCTATGGGCCTCGGTTTCCTATCTCTCGAAGGGAGATCTTGGGCGTCACTGGGCTTCCTTCCCCCCCTTTACGGCAGAGAAGATAAAATGGCGGCATATACTGGAGTGTACCCTACTTGGCACCAAATCGGAGTTTTAATCCCAACCCCCTCTCTTACTGGCTGTGTGACTTTGGGCAAATCCCTTTACCTTTCTGATCATAGGTTTCTCTCTGTGAAAACTGGCAAGGACTGTTGTGGGAGTAATGCAGCCCAGTTCAGGGCCGGCGGCCCCGTCCTGACCCGCCTTCAAGATGGTTCCCTTCTGAAGCGCAAGATTGTTCCTAGACCGCTGTTTGGCCTCTCCAGAGTCCTTAGCCCAGATGTAGGCTGTTTGATGACGCAGCCACTGATTTTATTGTGAACCTAATTTCTCCAGCGAAGAAATATCTTGAACTGATCACGAGCAAAGTGACTTTGTCTGAGCAGCAAGCAGGTGGCTGTTCTGTCTCCATCCTCAGGACTGACCTCCTCCTGCCCAGGGAGGGGGAGGGGAGGGAGGGTTGGAGAGGCCTGATGTCACACAGCCCTACATAAGGGCCTCCTTTAGGCTCCTGCGGATGGTTTGGAAGCAGCTGAGGAATGAGTTAGGTCCCGGTTGTGGGATTTTTTTTTTTTTTTTTTAAAGTCAGACACAGACACAGCTGTGGAGCAAAATGCAGACTTCACAGAAAACCCAAAGCCTCAGACCCTTCAAGCAGAGGAAGAGTTTAGGTAAAATTCTAAGGGAGCTGTCTGGATTGCCTGAGAGAGGGAAGAAGATACAGACTTCTCTTGCTGTTTACTTACTCCTTTGTCTTTGAATTATTCACAGCAACCAGACAAGAGGAAGTTGCTGGAATCCGGGCAAAGTTCCCAAACAAGATCCCGGTAAGACTTCATTGTGCTTTTTTGAAAAGGAGTATACCCTGGGGCGCCTGGGTGGCTCAGTCATTAAGCGTCTGCCTTCGGCTCAGGTCATGATTCCAGGGTCCTGGGATCGAGCCCCGCATCTGGCTCCCTGCTCCGCGGGAAGCCTGCTTCTCCCTCTCCCACTCCCCCTGCTTGTGTTCCCTCTCTCGCTGTGTCTCTCTCTGTCAAATAAATAAATAAAATCTGAAAAAAAGAAGAAGAAAAGGAGTATACCCTGTTCCTTGAAAAATAAAAGAAGGGGAAACCCCCCCCATTCTAAATTTCTAAGATACTGAGAGCTCGGAGTCACATTCTTAGGGACTGACCCTCTTGACAGGTGATAGTGGAGCGCTACTCCAGGGAGAAGTTCCTGCCTCCGCTGGACAAGACCAAGTTCCTGGTCCCGCAGGAGCTGACCATGACCCAGTTCCTCAGCATCATCCGGTAGGTGACAAAGTGCACGTCGGGGAGTGTGCTGGGCTTTTTCCGTTTGCTTTGTTAGTTGGTTTGGTTTTGAGGATGGGGGCATTCTGGAAGAGAGAGAAAAGATTTCCTTTGTGACTCACCTTTCAGATTCTGTAGTGCCCAGAAAAGATGCTCTGAGAATTAATCTAACTTAAACAGGTGGGAGAACCCACAGATAACAAGTTTAAAGAGAATAAGAGCTGCCAACTTTTCTAAGAAGTTTCAGAGGTCGTCTTGGCTCTGGAACTAGTCCAGAAGATCCTTTTTTCCACATGCTGCTTAAAACCCAGTCTGCATTTTCCCGAGAGAGACACGGTACCCTTAAAGTGTGTGTGCACTTGGGGGAGTGGGGACCTCTTCAAAAGGCAAATGCCCCCTGCACTGCTCAGGCCCTGGGAGGGAGGATAAGGGAGGGCATCCCCAAACATGCTCCTCCCTTGGGTTAAGGCACAGCAAAGAAAATGCAGCTATTTTTAAAGCTTAACAGGGTTAAGTAGTGTCACCTGACACATGGCTTCAATAAAAATGATTTGGGAGTAATGTGAATGTAACCCCTGGGGGATAATTCTTCATAGGGTTGGAAAGTCTGGAGAGGCCAGCCCTTGTGAGTTGCATAGCTGCTTGTTTCCTCAAGAATTCATTATGAGTGTGTGTCTGTCTCTGTTCTGTTTCTCTTTACGAGTTATTTAAGAACATCCCAATTTTCTCTCCTCAGGGAAGCTTATGTTGGCCCAGAGTGACATGGAGGTGGCTAAGGGAACGTGAGCGTTAGGGTTATACCCCTTCCCCTACCTCCCTCGGAAACAACCCTTGGAGTCCTGAGAGCCATTCTGTCTCTCCTTCCCAGCCAGGGGCCATCCTCTCTTTTCCATCAGCCCTGATCTCCTCCCCATCCCAACATTTGATACTCCAGGATGTTTATTGAGCATCAGTTATGTTCTCTGTTCTTTCTAGACTCTGTCTTTACAGCAGTGAACAGAATAGACAAAAATCCCTGCCCACAGCCTCCTTCTCCAGGGAATGCCAAAACCCTCATTGAAAGAGAGCATGGCAGGCCAGCTGGGTGGTGCCGTCGGTTAAGTGTCCAACTCTTGGTTTCAGCTCTGTGATCTCAGGGTTGTGAGATCGAGCACTGTGCTGGGCTCCATGCTTGATGCAGGGTCGGCTTAGGGATTTTCTCTCTCTCTCCCTCTGCCCCTCCAGCTTATGCTCTCTCTCTCAAATATATAAATAAGTCTTAAAGAAAGAAAAAGAAAGAAAGAAAGAAAGAAAGAAAGAAAGAAAGAAAGAAAGAAAGAAAGAAGGAAAGAGAAAGAAAGAAAAAGAAAGAAAGAAAAGAAAGAAAGAGAAAAAGAGAAAAAGAAAGAAAGAAAGAAAGAGAAAGAAAGAAGAGCATGGCAAAAGATAGGACGTGGGCATGCAGACTCTGGGAACGGAGTTCCCTACAAAGCTGAAGGCCACGCACTTGTTCTCAGCTCCACCCACTCCCATTGTAGAGCACTTCTTTTACCCCAAAACACCCATGCAATTGTCAAAGCCGAAATCTTTGGGGTTATTTTGGGAGGGATTATCTGGTTGTAAAATTAATCGATTTCCAGCCACCTGTGTCCCACAGCCACACAGACCTAGCTCACCTGAAAGTTCAAAGCTCTGAGACCAGAGTGGGCAGGCTAGGCCTGTCTCTCCAAGCAGAGCAAATGGAAGTGTGCTGCAGGGAAAGAGTCCTTACCTGGGGGTCCACATGGCCATGTTGTCCGCCATCCCAGGAGGAGTCAGGCCTCAGATTGACCTTGACATTCACAGCATGTCCAATTGAACTTTGCTGCTTCTCCATCTCCTTGAGATGGGAGGAGGGATGGCAGGGGGAGGAAAGAGCTACCCATTGCTCAGGAGCAAAAGAAAGAAAGAGAGAAAGAGAGAAAGAGAAGAGAGAGAGAGAGAGAAAGAAAGAAAAGAAAGAAAAAGAAGGAAGGAAGAAAGAAAGGAAAGAAAGAAAGAGAAACAACCTTCCAAAATGTCATCCCAAGGCTGTTGAACAGTGAGATGCTGGGAGATACTGGAATCACCTTTGTATGTCTGTGGATGTACATACCTTGAGTTTCAGAGCAAAAAGGGGCTTCTTAGAGTAGCATTTTTGTGTTGGTATGTCTCCTAGTTAATGATAGGATGGCCTCGCCCTTTTGGTCCAACGGGGAGGACTTAAGGTATTTTAAATCTACAGGGAAGGAGTAGGGAGCTATTCAGTCTTCCTGAGCCCTGAGCCACTCTGCAGCCCTGTGGGATGCTTCCAAGGCAAGCTGAATCAGAAACCCTGGGTGTTGAGGAGCGCCTGGGGGGCTCAGTTGGTTAAGTTAAGCATCTGACTTGGGCTCAGGTCATGACCTCAGGGTCCTGAGATCGAGCCCCATGTCAGGCTCTGTGCTCAGCAGGAAGTCCGCTTGTCTCTCTGCCCCTTCCCCTGCTTGTACACACACTCTCTCTCTCTCCATTAAATAAATACATAAAATCTTTAAAAGAATCTCTGTGTGTGGAGTGCAGGCATCTGCTTTCAACAGGCCCTCCTGGGGACTTGTCGAGTTTGAGGACAATGCGCTCGAGCGGGGAGGTGGGCTCCTTGGGTCAACATGTTTGCAGCGGACAGAGGTGAGTCAGGCCTTGGGTCAGGGGCCCATTCCCTGCCCAGTTGAAGTTTTCCCTTCCTGCCCCTCCCTCCTCCCCACCCAGGAGCCGCCTGGTGCTCGGGGCCACCGAAGCCTTTTACTTGCTGGTGAACAACAGGAGCCTGGTCAGCATGAGTGTGACCATGGCAGAAGTCTACAGAGACTACAAGGATGACGACGGCTTTGTGTATGTGACCTACGCCTCCCAGGAGATGTTTGGCTGCTCGGGGTCAGCGCGGACCCTGCCATACTCTCTAGTGCGTGTCAAGAGCCAGTCCTCTAACCTGCGGAGGGATGGACCATCTCCTGTGTGTGTGGCGGGAGGTCCAGGGAGCAGGGCTGCCCCTCAGTGATCGGCACCCCCCCCCCACGACAGGAAGGCCTGGCCGCCCCTGTATCTTTATGGGGCTCCATGCTCTGTGTGCTCTAAGACAGTGGGGTGGCTCTTGGGAACTAAGACATACTAAGTCTTTTCTGAGTAAGAAATGGTGAGCTTGTGTGATGGTTTTGTGCGGTGAGCTGGAGATGGATTTCGCGTGTCTTCTGTGGTGGGAGCCGGCAGGTCCTTGAGGCGTCTGATTTCATCCCCGTGCCCGTGTGGGGAGGAGTCCCGCGTGTGCTCGGTCATAGGGAACCTCGGGCTGTGGATGGGTCCCTGTGGAGCCCCCACGTGGAGCTGGTGTGAACCAGTTCATCTGGGGGTGGGGTCCTTCTCTGTATCGTTACAGAGATGATCGTTGTATTTCCACAGTGTTCGCTCAATTTGCTTATTTCCTCGATTCTGTTGTGTGTACTTATGCAGTACAGATTCATGCCAAAGATGCAACTGTTCAATATAAAGTCACTTAACTCCTGTGCATGTTTGCTACGTGCCAGGCACCCCGTGTGCCTCATCACAACCCTCTATGGCTAATTATTGTGATCTTCGTTACACAATGAGGAAATGGAGGCCCGGAAAGGTCAAAAATATTTTCCAAACTCACACAACAAGGTCTGCTGGGATGGGAGCCCAGGGGGTCTGGCTTTGGAAGCTGCCCGCACTCCTCATTCTCTGTGAGAACCCCTTCTGATGCCAGATCCAGCTGGCTGCTTGAGCTACAGAGCCCATGTTCACCAACTTAGCCCATTGGGAGACCTGAAAAGTGGGGCATGCAGGAGAGCTTGGCAAATGAATGACGGTGGGTGTTTGGTTTAGAAGCTGCCCCACAAAGTATCAGCGTATTTTTCGGGGAAGGCTTTGCTGGGTGTTCAGCTTGAGCAGGGTTTTGAAGCATGGATAGGAGTTTGTCTCAAAAGGATTTTTACTTATTTATACTCAACATACATTTACTGAGCACTTACTAAATGGTAAGCACTATTCGAGGTCATGCAAATACAATATTAACCAAGACAGGAAAGGATCTCAGCCCTCAGGAGTCACTTCGATTCCGGGGAGGGAGGAAAGACAATATTCAAGACGAGTTTGATGCTTATAAGTACAATAAAGAAAAATAAAACAAAACAGAAAGTGATTCAAAGATTTAATCCTTTCAGTAGGATGGCCAGAGAGAGCTTCCGGGAGGGAAAAACTTTCACTCGGACCCGAAGGATGACCAGGAGCAAGTGGTGGAGGCTGAGCATGCCAGAGAGGGAAGGTGGCCGGGCAGGTCCAAACATGTGAGCCTGACGAACGGAGAGGATTCTGGGGCGGAGGCAGCGGGGAGGGGGAGAGAAGTTAGGCAGGGGCCAGGTCTATGGGGTCAACTTTGCTAAGGTGTTTGGAGTTTGTTTTAAGGTTGCTAAGTAGGAAAGGAGAAGCCTTCTAACTGGAGAAAAGAGGCTCAGGGAAGGTGTGATCACCCCCGCTACGTCCCCCAGCAGCACGGAGCTGGCCTGTGTCCTCCGCTCACTCTGGGGATCAGCTTCCTGACTTCTAGGCGGCCAGCTTGCCCTCTCTCCTGCCCTCGGCTGTCCTTTCCCTGCCCGGCTTGCCCGCTCTACCACCCTACTCACTTCCTCTAACACCCATTCATCGAGTCCTCTTTGCCACCTGCCAAGGAAAACAGAGCCTGCCCTGCTTGTTCTCCAGATCCTGTTGCTTCACCCTGAGGGACGAATATTCTTCCTGGATGAATCTATGTCCCAGGATTGACTCTGACCTTGATGAGAGGTGGTTGGCCCTGGACAACCACCTAACTGCCGGTGCCTGGGGCTGGTGCTCCTGCTCTCAGCCTTATCTATTTCCGTGCCTGCTCTGGAATCCAGCATCTAAGCTTGTCATACTGGGTCGTAGCTGGGTGAGCTGCTGTGTTCTGTTTGGTCTCCAAGACCGTTCCCAGTACGGCTTCCCTCCCGCGTCAACCCCTGGCTGCCTTGTTTTCGGTGCACGGTGTTTCCTGCTGCTATCTAACCAACCAGCCAAAATTCGTAGGTGGCATAGAACCATCCGGGCTTTTTTGTGCTCATCGTGTCTGTGGGTAAGGATTCCAGAAAGTGCACAGTGGCCACAGGCTTGTCTCTGCTCCCTGACGTCTGGGGACTCAGCTGGGAGACCCGAAAGGCTGGGAGTGACTTGAATAGCTGGGAGCTGGGATCATCCAGAGGCTTCTTCAGTCTCTCATCTGACTCCTGGGCCAGAATGACTCAAGGCTGGGCCCAGCTGAGCCTGGAGGGGCTGATGGCCATCCTCAGGAGCAGCAGGAGGGCATGCGATCCAAGGAGCCAAGACTGCAGCTGACCTGTCCCCAGTTGATGAATCTCAATTGATTTTGGTCATGATTTCTTTTTCTTTATTTTCGTCACATCTACTCAGATGCATAAGATTAACTGGCAATGTGTCCTTCGATAAATTATGACTTTTCTGTTATGGTATTAATCATTTCCTATTGATTTTTATGAGTTCACAAAGTTGAGTAATTCACCCTTTGTATTAAAATAATTACCCAGTTCTTTTTGATCTTGTTTATGGCAGACTTTCTCACATAGCTACTTTTTATCCTTATGTGATCTTTTCCTTGTGGATTCTGAGTTCACGTTCTCAATAGACAATTTCTCCCAACTCCACGATTATAAACAATGTATACCCATCCTGTGTTTACTTCTAGCACCAATGATTTCACTTTGTTTACATTTAAGTATTGGAACCAACTGGAATTTATTTTGGTAACAGAAGAACGTATGCAGGTTCCATTTTTCCCAAATGCCTAACTAAGTGTCACATGCGCTTTTAATAAATCATCTATCTATGGGTGTATGAATTTGCTGTGATTATGTGTTTATGTCTTATTATCATAATAACAACAACAACAACAAAATGCTTAAGAACAGTGGACTGTGACTTTCCTTTTTTGGGTTCCCTGCAGCTCCCAGTAATGCTAAGCACATTTGGCTCATTAATGTTTGGTGATAAATTCGAGAACCTGCATTGTCAGAGGGAGATACTAGAATTATGGGATTGTGCCATTGGTTGTTTCCACAGTGATGAGGTCAGGCACGAAACCATTTTGGTTTTGTTGCCTGTTTTACGGCATTAGCCACCCTCTCCTCACGCCCATAAAACCAAAGGAGAGCAGATAAAAATGCACTTGCTTATGTCACAGCTAACATAGGATCTAAAGCTGATCCGATTCCCTTGAGCGCCTAGACCAGAGATCATCAAACTACAGCCTCCAGCCATCTGACATGGGGCTATTTCTGTAAATAAAGTACTTCTGAAATGAATGCAGCCTCCGCATTTCTTTACCATGGTCTCTGGGTGCTTCTGGGCTATACTGGCAGAGTTGAGTATTTGTGACGTAGACCATATAACCTGCAAAGCCTAAACTGTTTACTATCCGACCCTTTACAGAAAAAGTTTGCTGACCCCCTAGTCTAGGTTTACGGTAATAATTTTATCATGAAGAGCTCCTGGCGGATAAATCACATTGGGAAGACATTTCTTTTCATTGTTGTTGTTTTGGTCCTACCGGAGCTGGGAAGGAAAGCACCTCCCAGACCACTGGGCTCATTGATTTTGTGTGGCTAAGTCCTTGACTGAATGAAGACACTCCTAATCACGGCTCATACTTGCAAGGCCCCGCTGGGCTCACTCACCCTTCATTTGCTTCTGAAATATGCACGGGGGCTTTCTAGAACTGAATTGTTTCTTTTCAGAAACAAAAGAAACCAGTTCATACCAATTTCCCAGCAAACCCCCTCCAGGTGAGGGGACCTCAGCTGCTCACAGCCCACGGGCCCCTCACACAAGACTAGATTCTAGATTCAGGGCAGGACTTCCCAGCCTATGCACAATTGACATTTGGGCAAGTAATTCTCTGTGGCGAAGGCTGCCGTGGTATCAGAGGGTGCTAGCAACACCCCAGCCTCTATTTACGAATGCCGGTAGCACGGTCCCCTCACCCCAATAGAGACACCAAAAAGCCCCCAGGCTTTGCCAAATGTCCTCGGTGGCGGGTGGGGAGGGGGGGGTGTGGGGGGTGGGGGTATGTGAAATTGCTCCCTGCTCAAAACCATACATAGCTCAAGCCTCCTCTAGACCTAACGTGTGGTCTGTAGACACGCAGGTCAGCCTCACCTGGGAGCTGGTTAAAAATGCAGAAGGTCAGGGCTGTCTTCAGAACTACTGATCGGAATCTACAATTTATCAAAAGCCCCCAGGCTATTTGTAGGCACATTCAGTTTCAGAAGCACGAGCCTAGACATTATGGTTGGTAACTGTCTGTCTCCTCCCTCCTTGGAAAGTGCAGAAATTATGCTTCCCCCATACCCCTTCTTCCACTGTGTGAGCACACACCTTGGCCCAGCACCGTATTAAGAGACAATGCCGTGTCCTGGGAAGAGCCGGGACTTTTGTCATCAGACAGACCCAGGTTTAAAAGAAGAGTGAGCACCTGTGGGTCTGGGAGATTACTTAACGTCAGGGTCCTCATCTGAAAAATCTCTGGTTTGTGCTTCAGAAAACAAAGGCCTTCTGAGCAGGTAATTGTCGAAAGATCACACTTTCGGTATCAAAGTTTGCAGATCACTTATGTAAGTTTCTCACAAGCGATGAGATCAAAGGCAGCAAGGTTCCCACTAACAGGACCGTACCAGGAGCGGCTTCCTCTACCCTATAAACTCCAACTAGTTCGGAACCCGAGGGACTCTGTTGACATTTAAATCAGAGCTCACAAGTACCACCAGGTGGCGCCAACACCACTTCGTTAGATTTGGCCAAGCAGTTTGCGGCCAGTTAACCTAAATCCCCCCAATTTTAAAGTTCCTAATTGGGTAACTGAAACTTCTGCAAAGGCTAGCTCTAGCCGAAGGGGAAATCAGACATAACTGTGGGGGAAGAATCGACAGAACATTAAAGGTGTCTCCTTGACAGGAATGCTAGTTAGCCTGTAGGAGAGAACTGGCCAGACCTTAAAGATACGAAACACCAGAAAGGAAAGCGAGGTCCTCCCAACTCCTGGTGCTGCCATGGCAACCAGAGTCATCACAAAGGCCCAAATGGCCCAAATGGATTCTGAGAGCAGGGTTGGAGAGTGAGGACCACAGACCGGCCGTGTGGGAAAGGAAGTCAAGAGAATAAAAGCAGAGAATTTGTAGTAGCGGAAATAGAACAAGCCCCACATGTTATTTTACCTTTCTCTGATGGCTTTTATCCAAAGAATAAATATGATTCCTCCCCAGGCCCCTAGTTCAGAGAGCTCAGCCACCCCCATGATCTCAGGCACTGAGCTATGGGTGTTAGAATGGCTTTTTGGTTACCAAGACTGGATTAACACTTATAAATCAACAGTGTAGACCTCTGGGTCAACAGGAAACAGGAGTCTGAGTGGGAGTCAGGGGGTCAGTGGGCAAAAATCTCCCTTAAATTGATTCGGTTTCCACGGTAACGTGGAAGAAAGAGGTGCTCCTCAGGGGGAATAAAGGATTTTCAGTCACTGAAAATGACCAGCCCCATTCATAAAACAAAATGGACGGAGGGTTGTCTTGTGAATTTAAGTATCATGGTTCGCTCTAGGTGCAACATCCTTTTGGAAGCAACCCCTCACTTTGTCCCTTGAAGACACTACCTTTTCTCTTCGTTATGTGTCTTTGTCACTTCCTGCCCAATATTTCATGTACCTGCTCACCCTTTCTTGCTTGTGCCCTATTTTTGTTATTTTTTAAACATTTCAGTGTCATTGCTCATGTTCTTTCAAGCCTGGGGTGTCCCTCCCTCGAGGGATGAACTCTTCTAACTCATGCTTCAAGATTCAAGACGGCTTCATGACTTGGTTCTGTGCTCCTTCCATTTTATCAATGACTCTTGTTTATTTGGGAGCTACCGTGACCCTAGAACTCATAGTCAGTATTCACTAAGACCTTGAAAGATACTTGTTGTTATTCCCATTTTAAGGATGAAGACACTGAGGTTAAGAAAAGTCAAGTTCTAAAGGCACAGAACCAATAAACCTGCAGATCAAACTCACATCTGTATCATCCTGTGTTCTCAATATTGCATGGGACATACTTACACTAAAAGGAAAAGTGATTTGTTGTTTATCTGAAATTCAACTGTGTGTCCTGTGTTTTTTATCTCCTGAGTCTGGCAACCCCATGTGTGGCTCTAATATGGGCTGTGGATAGCCTTGTCCCTTGGGACTCTCCCTTTGCACAGTTTTAAACAAATGGAACTACACCCAGTTTCTAGGTCTCAAACTTTCCATAGGGTGTTCTCCACTTTCTAGCTTGTAAGCGGGACACAAGCAGGTGGCAGGCTGGATTTGACCCACGGGCCACAGTTTGCTGAGTTTGAACTGGTTTAGAAGCTCTGCTGTAGCATTAATCAGCCTCCTTAGGGGGCTTATTAAACAAGACTGTAAGGTCTCACCTGTGTTTCTGAGTCAGAAAACCTAGGGAGGAGCCTGAACACTCCCGATCATTCCCAGGTGATCTGTTGCTGCAGGTCTAGCAACCACACGCTTTGAAGCCTCGGGCCTAGAACTCAGGAATGGCCCCGGTCTCATTGTATCCAGTCCTGCTGACAGTCACTGTTGTGTAGTGACCTGTAGGTGGCATTGACATCCTGAATCAGCAGTGACTGTGGTCCAGAACGTCAGGGCTGGCTTCCATCAGAGGTGCCTTGGGGCAAGAGGGAGGCAAGACAAAAAGGATTCACACCCGGGCCAGGCAGAGAGCACAGTAAGAGGTCAACTCTGGGAGAGCCCGAGGCCCCCAGGAGTGCCAGAGAGGAGGCCTCCTAAGCCTGGTGTGGGGGCGCCTGGGTGGCTCAGTCAGTTAAGCATCTGACCCTTGATTTCAGCTCAGGTCATGATCTCAGGGTCAGGAGATGGAGCCCTGTGTCAGGCTCTGTGCTGAGTATGGAGCCTGCTTAAGATTCTCTCTCTCCTTCTGCCACCACCCCCCCCCCCACCCCAACTCATGCATGCTTTCTCTCTCTCTTAATATCGTCCTTAAAAAACAAAAAAACAAACCAAAAAAAAAAAAAAAAAACCTGGTGTGGGCTTGGGTCTTTGGGTGCTGGGTTCCAGGAGCCCCAGCCCCAATAGGAAGGAAAGGATTCTAGAGGGTGCAGGGCTGGGGCTGAACTCTCTTTAATCTCTGCAGAAACTCTCTCCACCAATGACAAGAGAAACCAGGGCTGTGATACAGAATCCAAGTGGCTTTCGGGGGTTGTTTCCAATTGTGTTTGATGTATGTTTTACTTTGTGGTTGTTTTCTGTCACCAAAGTGCTTTCATGGTGGTTTGGGATCCAGGGAGCTGGGTATCTGAATCTTAGGGCAGCCACATGGATGTGTGACCTCCCGATCCCTCTGTGATCTAGACACCCATTACTATTGTAAGGGAGAAAAAGGTTTTTTGGTTCAGTCCTGAGGGCCTGCAAATTAAGCTGACAAAAGACGTATTAACAGAGAAAGACACGCAATTCTTAAAAAGATGTATTTATTTATTTGAGAGAGAGAGAGACCTGGAGGTGAGGGGCAGAGGGAGAGCATCTCAAGCAGACTCCCCACTGAGCATGGAGCCCAATTCAGGGCTCAGTCTCACAACCCAGAGATATGACCTGAGCCATAACCAAGAATTGGACGCTTAACTGATTGAGCCAGCCAGCACCCCAAGACATGCAATTTTTATTCATATTTATGTGCAGGGGGGTTCACATGAAAGAAGATGTGGTTAGATTCAGGGTTTTTACCAAAGGAAAGGACTGATAAATTACTCAAGGAATGATAAATTGGCAAAGGGAGTAGGAGATGTACGGGGAAACTAATGGAAAATAGGGGTTATTTCAGTAAAGTTTGTTCATGAAACTCTTCTTTCATCTCTGGTGGCAAGAGTTGCTGTCTTCTTCCTGGTACAGAAGACAACTTTACAAAGGGAAACATGTCCAGCTTTTAGGCAGATTAGGGGAGGGCAGAGAATTGTTCCTGCATCTCTTTTTTCTTTAGAAATGAAGGGGGGGGGTGGGAGGCAGAGGGAGATGGAGAGAACGAATCTTAAACAGGCTCCATCCCCAGTGCGGAGCCCAACGTGGGGCTGGATCCCACATCCCCAAGGTCATGACCTGAGCTGAAATGACGCTTAACCGACTGAACCACACAGACTCCCCTCCTGCATCTCTTGATTCTCAGTTGCCTTCAGCTCAAAATAATCCTTATACCAAAGTGGCATATTTGGGGTGGCACACCGGGATCTCCTCTACCATCATTGCTGGTTTGGGAGCCCGCCTGCTGGAATGTGAATCGTGTTTCCCCTACTTGCTCTGTGACTTTTAGCAAAGTTACTTAAAATTCTCCAAGTCTCAGAAACCTCATCTGTAAAAAATGCAGACCAAAATAGCAGCTGCCTCACAGACTTCATGGAGATTTAATGAGTTAATGTGTATACTGAGCTTAAAATAAAGCCTGACAAAGATTAAGCGCTAAGCATTAGCTACCACTCTTTGGCAGTTGGCTTGCTGGGTTCTGGCACTTGGCTGCCTCACAGGGCTGTCACCAATGGAGGCTTTACTTTCTATTAGTTTTTAGAAATTCCACCTTGTCCCTCTAAAGAGCCTGGCAGTAAGACTCAGTAGAAAGGACTTCGGACTAGCTTGAAGGATCTTTGAAAGGTACAAGTCTGGTCAGGCCAGCTGACATCCTTCGGGGTTCCCACTGTCTGACATAAAGCTCAGCCCGTGACTTTGGCTACAAGGCCAGACGTGGCCTGAGGAGGGAAGCAGAATGTGCCACGACAAGAGACGCCACCTCTTAGGCATATTGATGGTTGTGAATTGTAGGCACTTGGAAAACGGCAAATGCATGGAGAGGCTTTCTCTGAACTCCCCTTATCTGCCTAAGGACAGATCCTCCAAAAGGGACCAATTGTCATAAGTCCCCTCCCTAGGAGTTTCATCAGCTTGAGAGGGTGAACTCTTATCACAGCAGAGGAGACTAGAGGTCCTCACCACACCCAGATAAGCTGATCACAGACTATCACACCTCCCATCTATTCTTCTGAGGGACCAGTCACCTTCCCTAAAAATCATTTACTTTCCCCTAAGAAGCCTACATCCCTCTCTCTTTTCCTCTTTTAGACGGTTTTGAAGTCTGAATTCTAAGCTACCTCCCGGAATTTGCTCATTTTTTTTCCTGGGTATCTCCCATATGTATATGAGGTACACATGTTGTAGGGGAAAAAGTTTTCCTTCTCCCCTTCTAGGATCTTCAACTGGTCTAGTAATTAAATTGACATAAGACAGATTAACAGGAGAAAAACAAAATTTAATTTTAGTACCTACGTACAGGAGCCCCATAAAAATAGAAGACTCAAAGAAGTGACCGGGGTAGAAGGCATTTATATCTTTCAGAAAAAGAAAATAAATTTGCAAAGAATTAATAAGACAGAGGGGTCGGGCTTGGGGTAGAAAATTGGTGAAGAATGAACAGGTTTTTTTTTTCTTTTTTCTGTTTTATATATATGACATTCTCAGCCCTGAAATTCCATCTCTGGTGGTAAGGATGCCTTCTACCCTTCTGGTGCAGGGAGGTTACCTTTCCCATGGGAGATTTGTCTTCTGCTTTCAGGGGGCAAGGGAAGGTCAGAGTGTCTTTTTTGCACCAGCTGATTCTCAAGTACCTTTAAATCAATATACTCAACATGCCAGTGTGGCATATTTGGGATGACATATTCTGAACTCCTACAATGTTAGGCTCTTAGTCAAGAACTCAGAAGAATGGAGGGAAATTCATCCCCCCACCCCCCCACCCCCCCACCCCACCCCCACCCCTGCCACACACATACACACACACACACACACACACACGTCTCCATCCACTTTTTCAGGCTGGTGTTATACTCTTCTTTTCTTTGCTCATTACATGTGGTTCATTCTTCCTATTCTCTCCTCTTTCCCTGCCCCAGCCTCCCTGGGCATCCTGTACCCTCTCTTATAGCCTTTGTCACCACTGGGGGTCAATTCCCATTTGTGAGTTGTGTGTTTCATGTCTGTCTAAACTTAACCAGTGTGTGGACTGGATATTCATCAACCCTGATTACCCAACATCTGGCACAGTTCCTAGCATCCTACAGACACTGGGGGATATATGTGTGGAATAAATAGAAGACTGTCAGTGGCCAAGGAAGTCATCAGAGAATGTCCCACAGTATAGAACTTGTTGGAGCTGCTTAGTTGGTGAGAAGGCACTGGCAAGCTACATTTACTAACAGTTGCTACTGTTCACTGAATGCCTACCATCCACTCAGCAAGCACTGATTGAGCACCAACAGGGCAAAGCTCTGGACTTGGCACCGGGCCATAACAATGGACACAACAGCCAGGCACCTGGATGGCTCAGTCAGTTAAGTGTTTGACTCTTGATTTTGGCTCAGGTCATGATCTCAAGGTCAAGAGATTGAGCCCTGGGTAGGGCTCTACACTCAACGGGGAGTCTGCTTAAGATTCTCTCTCTCCCTCTCCCTCTCCCTCTTCCCCACTCTCACATGCTCTCTCTCAAAAACAAACAAACAAAGAGCCAGAAAACCCTGCCCTCATAAAAATTATTTGTTGTAACTTTGTATTTTGATAGAGTTCAAATGTACAGCTAAATTGCAAAAATAATACAATACCCTTTACCAAGATTAGCCAATTGATTTCATATTTCCCATTTTGAGAGAAGTTTTTTTTTTTAATGTTACACTTTATTAAATAAAGGTAAAAAAATTTTTGTAAAGGAAAATTTGGGAGTTCAAGCAAGTCTGCAGTACTTAGCACCACGGCCATTTGCTGTGGAATGTTTTATTCCTTTGCATCCTCATCATGAGTCACTGAGCTGACCGTATTGCCCATAAAATGGGTGATTGCACACTCAGCATGGTGCTCAAGGAATGAGTTAATAATGGTGAAGTGTGTTCTAATAACCTCTGATGAAAGACATCATGCAAAAGTAAAATACACTTATTGCTTTTTTTCCCTCTCTTACAGCTAACAGCTGTGACAGATTTTATTTTTGTGACAAGGATTAGCTTACATTTTCCCTTGCCTTGTTTCCATTTCCCTCACAGTGGGATCTTGCCCTCATCTTCCGAGTTCCCCAGCTGCCTGTTGTTATGGCAGCATGAAAGATTTGGAGGTTGTGTTTCCCTTTATGAGGACTTTTTTTGCATTCCTCATCTCAGCAGTGAGATGTTCTCAGCTCATTGACAATTCAGATGCCCTTTGCTTAATATTCCAATGAAACTCTTTTAATGTCCCTCGTTGCTTTTCACCTAACTCTGTATCCAATCCAGGACCTGCATGACACAGGATGCCAGGAGTTTCTGTTCTCACTGTGGTCAGTGGAAGTGGACGCCCCTGTGTGGTCCACTTTCCTTCAGGCTGTTTGCAAACCCTTTCCTCACCCCCCAACTGGCTGAAGTACTTTCAGACAATTCACATTCACCTATTTAGGTTTTTAAAATCTCTTAGGCCTTTTGACGTGTATGGCCAATGAGTTCTTGGGCATTTCTAAACCCTAAGAAGTTGAGTAGAATGCTCTACAATTGCAGAAGTGTCAACCATATCCTGCTTTGAGAAGGCTCTGGGCTTCTTGCTGAGAGATGATGAACATTTACAATGGTCATCGTGGTTCATTTTCTTGGGAATAGTTTAGCTTGGAATGGGTTCATGCTCTCCAGCCAAAGCCACCAGAAACACACCTACCATTGAACAAGTTGGGTTTATTCCCCATTACAGTGGTGGAGAAGGTACACCATGGGCCTCCACAGGGTGTCTCACTAAGAGGTGACAGAAAGGTGCTGGTGGTTTTGGCTAGTGTTAGGTGATTTGAGGCAGGTTTAAGAGAGAAGGTGTAACTCAGGATCGGATGCTGTTGGGAAGCAGGGGAAAGTCCATAATTCGGTATCTCAATCAACCTAGTCTATGCAGGAAGAAGAATGAAATAAGGCAAAAACTGTAGTTGGTAATGAAGCAGCAGTCACTCATATTAACCAGGAGGGGGGTGTTTGGTCATTTTTGTGGCTTGGACAGTGCTCGTGTTTTTGTCTGTGTTCAGACGCGAAAATGGAGAGGTCTTGTTTTTCTCTTGATCAATCATGAACAAGGTCACAGAACGGCTTTGTCTGAGGTCAGTGCTCTATGAAATTGATTTATGTTCATCGGGAGGACACTATGTGAGCCAGAGCACCAGCCCAGCTCCCCAATGGGAGAGGATGGGAATTCCAGAACTTAAAAGATAGCAAGAGAGATAGAAAAGATAGTAATCTCATGTGTCACTTTTTATTTATATCCTGGTTTAATTCAGAAATAATTTGCTGTGATTCTGAAAGGTACTAAGTCTCTTTCAGTTTTCCACACACAGGCACTTCAAAACCACAGACTGCAGTTGTAAGGAGGTTTAAAATGGCTTAGTCTAGAAGTTTTGCAAACTTTTCCTTCATCAAGATATTTATGATAATGTTGGGCATTTGTAAGATCCACTCTTAGTGTAATTCCAAACTGTTCTTCTCCCACTGAAGAATAAACTCAATTCATTTCAATACATAGCAGAAATGATTTGCATCATTTAGTACTTTATAAAATTAGGAAATATTGAGACAAGACCCATAATAGCTCCCACCACAACTGTTTGCCTACCATCTGTTCAGTCTAAAGCCTTGCACTGATGAGACTGAGGCCAGAGAGGGAGATTGACGTGCCTGGAGTTACAGGATTTATCCATTCAAGGACTGTGCTCGGGCCACCCTTCCATCACCAGCCTCCCCTGTCATTGCTGGACTCCCCTCCCATGTCTGGTCCCCTTACCTCAATCATATTCCTTGGATTCATTGGCTGACATTGAGCCAACTTCCCCCCACATCCTCTACTTCCCCACACACCCACCCCTCCACCTTCCAACACAAGTTCTCACCCTCCTGGCCTGCAGTTTCCACATAAGTGTGATGGAGCCAGCAAGAGCTGCAAAGCTCAGAGTAAAACCTGAGTGATTAAAAATCTACAATTTTCCCTTCAGACTGTGCTCTTTATAAGGGTAGGGATTTTTACAACCTTTGTGCTTCATCAGAGACTGCCTCATAGAAAGAGAGTCTTCAACGAATGTTTCCTACACTTGCCGCAGTGGATGCTGGGGGTGAGGGTGGGACAGTGTGAAGCAGGGGGTGGTGATCTTTAGAAGGGACTGAGCTTACTCCTCTAAGAGAGCCTGAGAGGAATGCCTGCTCACCAACCTTCACGCTCTTCTTGTCAACTGCCACCTGCAGCTTCATTTCTGAATTTCACAGACAGTTCATATAGGATCCAAGATGGTGCTCTGGGCATTCTTCCTGAACACTATCTCCATTTCTCCTCCTTCTGCTGGTCCTCCCCTGTCATAAATGGCCACACAGGCCAGCCAATGGATCTAGTCAGAAACCTGGATGTCATCCTTCACCTTTGATTTTTCCCTTTTCCCAGGCCCACCTCAAACCTGTCAACAAGTCCTACTGATTTTTCCTACAGAATAGTCTCAAATTCCCCATTTCCTCTGCCCATCTCTAGTGCAGGCTCCTACCTCTCCCCTGGCTTCAGCCACAGCTTCCCAGCTACTCTCCTGTCAGTCTGTCATCAACATAACTGAAGATTGACCTTAAGTGACCTTAATATCCAAACTTGCTCCCTGACTTGGAACCCTTCACATCTAATGTCTTTTCCAGCACCCATCAGTCCTGAGGTGTTTGGTCCTCACCTGCCTTTCTTTCCAGACAGTTCCCGCCCATCTTCCCCTTGTTCACTTTGCCCCAGACCCCTGACCTGTGTCACCTAGTAATACAGGGGTCACAGACTTGGTTGCCTGCAATGCACTCACACATCCCCTTCTGGTAGGAAGATGCTTCTCTGCCCCCGGTTACTAAAACCCTATGTTGGTCCATGATGCCACATTTCAGATTGCCTCAAAAGAAATCAGAAATCCAGGTCTTAAAAGAAATCACTCCATGCAAAAACACTGGCACAGAATTCTCATTTGTTTTAAATACCCGTATAGGCCAAAAGATACCCATGTATGGGAACGCTGCCTACAGCCATCGACTCATCAGCCTAGGCCATGCCAAGCTCTTTCCTGTGACTGGTTTTGTACTCGTCATTCCAGCAGTACCTGGAATACTTCTTTTTTTTTTTTTTTTTTTTTTTTTTTAAAGATTTTATTTATTTATTTGAGAGACAGTGAGAGAGAGAGAGCGAGCACATGAGAGGGGGGAGGGTCAGAGGGAGAAGCAGACTCCCTGCTGAGCAGGGAGCCTGATGCGGGACTCGATCCCAGGACTCCAGGATCATGACCTGAGCCGAAGGCAGTCGATTAACCAACTGAGCCACCCAGGCGCCCACCTGGAATACTTCTCCTGCAGCTCATTGCAAGTCCCCTTGCTCTGCCTTCTACCTCAAAGCTATTCAGGGTGTGGGCCACTGACTGTGTTTAGTTCTGCTGTAAAGATGGGAGAGCCAACACGTAGTTTGCAAACTGTTCGTTATAGGTTTCCAGCAAGAAAAGTACAAAAATTATGATTAGCATTAATAACGACTTGACAGAGTAATTTTCTGTCTCTTGAACATAATTTGGGGCTTGAAATTAGTGTCAGAGTCAGAAAACATTTTCTGTGAAAGACCAGATAGCAAATACTTTAGACCTGTGGGTCACACCGTCTCTGTTCTAACTCTTCGACTCTTCCATGGCATCATGAAGACATATGAAAGCATACCCAAGGGGTGCCTGGGGGGCTCAGTTAGTTAAGTGTTGGACTCTTGACTTCGACTCAGGTCATGATCTCAGTGTTGTGAGATGGAGCCCCGAGGGGCTCTGTGCTAGGCGTGGAGTCTGCTTAAGATTCTCTCTCCCTCTGCCCCTCCCTGCTCACTCTTAAAGAAAGAAAGAAAAGAAAGAAAGAAAGAAAGAGAGAGAGAGAGAGAGAGAGAGAAAGAAGAAAGAAAGAAAGAAAGAAAGAAAGAAAGAAAGAAAGAAAGAAAGAAAGAAAGAAAGAAAGAAAGAAAGAAAGAAAGAATTACCCAAAAGCTTATGTGAAAGTGTACATAAATGAAAGTTCCACAGAACTTTTTTATGGGCACTGAAATGTGAATTTCATATACTTTTTACATATCATGACATCTTCTTTTTACTATTCCCAACTATTTAAAAATGTAAAAAAACACATTCTTAGCTTATGATCCATAGACAAACAGGGTATGGGCCTGATTTGTCCAGAAGGACATAGTCTTCCAGCCCCTGTTCTATATAATCTTTTAAAATTTTGCTTATGAGACAATTTATTTTCATTGTATTTCATAAAAGTGCTCATCCACATCATTGGAAATGAAAACAAAAAACCCCACAAAAAGCAGAAAAACTGGTTCTTTTCTTTTTTTAAAGATTTTATTTATTTATTTGAGAGAGAGAGCACTAGAGAGAGAGAGCACAAGTGGAGGCAGAGGGAGAGGGAGAAGCAGGCTCCTGCTAAGAAGAGAGCCCAACTCGGGGCTCGATCCCAGGACCCTGAGATCATTACCTGGGCCGAAGGCAGACACTTAACCGACTGAGCCACACAGGCGCCCCGAGAAACTGGTTCTTGACCATAGATAATTTAAGAAATATTGCTCTAGGTCTCAGATGTAATCTTAAAGAGGTCTTCTTGGACCAACTCATCAAAAGTAGGACTTCATTTTTCTTCAGATGTGGTAATGGTTTCCTGGCTATGTTTGGGAATAAATGTACAAAAGTGTTGATGAATGAAATGATATAATGTCTTGCATTTGCTTCCAAGTAATTGGGAGAGGAGTAAATGAGTAGGGCCCAAATAAAACAAGATCAGTTGTATGTAGAAGACTATGGAAGCTGTATGATGGGTAGTCATTATACAACCATCATCTTTGTGTGTGTTGGAAATATCCATAATACAAAGTTACAAAATAGATTCTATTTTCCTCATCCTGCCCTGTTCCATGTTTGTTATATCTGTTTTCTTTATTGAA
This sequence comes from Zalophus californianus, assembly GCF_009762305.2. Lineage (NCBI taxonomy): Eukaryota > Metazoa > Chordata > Mammalia > Carnivora > Otariidae > Zalophus > Zalophus californianus. The sequence continues at coordinate 61,615,851 of NC_045604.1, read as the reverse complement.
CTCATCACAGTTTTAGATTGTCTTCATGTATCTTCCCAACGGAATGGATGGTCCGTGAAGGCACACACCATTTCTGGGTTGTTCACCTTTGCTTTCTTATATTTTTTGAATGAATGGATAAAGAAGAGGAAACGTGAGGTGGCAGTGAGAAAAGCTGATTTTGGCAAACTGAAAAGTGGGCTGCAAAGGCATCTACCAAGGAGAAAAGATTTGGTGCAGTTGGTGCTGGAAATGCAACCCAGAAACAACAGGCTGTGACCAGAGCTTCATTCCATTTTATAGGACGGAGCCAGATACCATTTGGCTGCTTGTCTATGTATTTTTAATTCAGTGTTAAACTGTTAATAAGGCTTCAGAAATAACTCTATCATATGTTTATTTCAACCACATTATTTTCCTCTTAATTTTCTGTAATATATTTTAAATCTTTAATTATCACATCCTTTGCCTTTCTGAAAAGTCAGTAATGTTATGATCTTAAAATAACTTTTTCCTCAACCTCTTAAAGGAATTGGTTGTGCTTTTATTTAAGAAGCTTCTGAGAGATTGCAGGACAGTAGAGTTGTCAGAAGGCAGGGGAGCCTATGGTGGAAAGGTACAGGACAGAGTTAAAGCATGACACCAAGTTCTCACTGTGTGAAGAGACTATCCTATATGCTTCTCCAAGTGTCTCCTGAAGACTACCTGCATCAGGATCACCTGGTTAAAATGGCAGATTCCAGGCCCCAACTCAGACCTACAAATCCCTTTAGGACAGGAGATGATAGTAACAACAGGTGTCTTAGTCTGTTTGGGCTACCTTTACAAAATACCATAGATTAGGTGGTTTAAATAACAAATGTATTTTTCACCATCCCAGAGCCTGGGAAATCCCATAATATGGGTGCCCGCTAACTTGGTTTCTGGTGAGAGTTTTCTTCTTGGTTTGTAGATAACTTGACTTATTAAATATTTTGAGCTCCAGGAGTCTGAGAAAACTGCGGAAACAGGTAGGTCACTCTGACCCTAACAATCCGTCCATAACAATCTCCAATGCTAGTATGTATTCCAAATGACTCTAAAGTTTGAGAACTCTTGAGTTAGGGCATCTCTAAGCCTTTCTGCCTCTCTCTCTCTCTGTCAATAATAACACATCCTGGGGGCCTACAGTGGACCCTGTCATTTCCTAAGACCCTCTACTTGCTTTTTAATTCCCACAACTACTCTATGAAATACTATTATCATCCCCATTTTATCAGTGAAAAGAAATGGAAGCAAAGAGGTTTAAATACTTTGCCCAAGGTCACACAGGAAATTGTGTGAGTGGAGGTTCAGACCCAAGCTCCCCAGTAGCAAGGACCAAAATCTCATTGCTCCTTTCCTGTGAACTGCTCTTTGGAAGACTAAACAACTTCCTTTTTCAGAATCATAAGGGAGTCTCCAGGTCGAAGTGTCAATATCGTGGTAAATGCGACAGAGACAGAAGACTCTTGTCCTTCTTGCCCTGGAAAGGCATTGTACAGAACAACCACATTGCTATAAATCTCTTAAAAACAAGAAAGTGACCCCATTTTGTTAAGCCAGGCCTTCCTGTAATAGGCAAAAAAAAACAAGTCCACACAGTATGTAAGATTTTTAACCAAGGAAATGCAATCAAATCCAGGGAAAGTCAAGTTTAGAATGGGATCTATCCAGATAATCCCATCAGCCCTTTTTTTTTATAACAGTTTCTTGGGTCAATATATTCTTTTTTTTTAATTAATTTATTTATTTGAGAGAGAGAGAATGAGAGATAGAGAGCACGAGAGGGAAGAGGGAGAAGCAGACTCCCCGCTGAGCAGGGAGCCCGATGTGGGACTTGATCCCGGGACTCCAGCATCATGACCTGAGCCGAAGGCAGTCGCTTAACCAACTGAGCCACCCAGGTGCCCCCCCATCAGCCCTTTGTAACTTCCTTAACTATTTACAAATTCTGTCAATTTTTACATTATTTTTCTAAACTTGCACTGTAGTATATTTTTCTCCAGTTTCCATTAAACAATCCATTCTCTCAGAAAATATTATAAACTCTTTGAGATCAGAGATCCTTGATGTATAATCAAGAAGGGGTAGACAAAATTAACACCATTGGGCACCTTGTCTGTGCAGGTGGGGCAATATCGTGGGTGCTCGGGATGCCACAAGTTGCTCCATGGGACCTGGAAGGTCAGGTCACCCTGTCCTTGAACTACCTCTCATTGACAGTGGACAGCTACCTCTCATTGACAACTTCATGTCACTACACTCATACAAGACCAATGAGAAACCCCAATAATAATGAACATCTTCTAAAAGAAGCACCATCAGGGGCGCCTGGGTGGCTCAGTCATCAAGCATCTGCCTTCAGCTCAGGTCATGATCCCAGGGTCCTGGGATCAAGCCCTGTGTCAGTCTCCCTGCTCCGCGGGAAGCCTGCTTCTCCCTCTCCCACTCCCCCTGCTTGTGTTCCCTCTCTTGCTGTCAAATAAATAAACAAAATCTTAAAATAAATAAGTAAATAAATAAAAATAAAAGAAGCTCTATCAAATCACCAATGTGATCAGCATATTCCCTCCCTGGAAACTAATTCACACAAGAAGCCAAGTTATAATTGGTTGCTTGATGAACATAGAGACAAAACAAGACAAATTATATGTTTATTAAGCTCCAGAGTTAATAGTCTCAAGAATTCTTCCTGAGAGAGTTGTAATTCCCAAACATACACTGTGATTTACCCTTCGAACAGCTCAGAAACAATGCTGATGTCACACGACTTGTCTCATTCTTTTTTCTCCTTTTCCTATACTCTGCATCAGGAATTCTTAATCTGATACAAGAGCCGCCAAAAAGGGTACACAAAATCTGTTCATATTTTGGATGTCCTTGGAAAAGAGTTCATAAAATTCATTGAATTTTAAATATTATATATACGTATATAATTTTTAAAAATTAGTAATATAGTCTAAATTTGTTGTAACAGATTTTAATTTTTCAAAAATATTCATACCAGTGAAAAATATTAACTCATATGTATATCTATATTTTCAATGTAATTATACTATATACAGTATATCATTCAGTAATGCCTTTTCCTCAAAATGTATATATCTTGGACATGTTTCTAACATTCTTCCTAGCATGATATAACATAAAATTGATTTATCTTTATTTTTATTTACCCATGCCTCTACTTATGGTGAATTATGCTGTTATTGTCCTTCATGCTATTTCTCCAAAGAGCCAAACACTCTTGCCCCACACCTTGCCCTGGGCTGCGCCCTCCCTGCCCTTGGTTCCCTCAGGGAAACCCATCCTGCCATCAGTACCCATCCTCCCCCCCTTTCTCCCTGACTGGTTAGCTTTCTCTTCCATAGCGTCACCTTCTTCATCACTCCTTCAAGCAACCTGAAATTAGGGTAGTTATCTGTGCTTCTTCTCTGTCTTGGTTCTGAGTCCTTGAGAAAAATTTCCCCTCCCATGGTGCCTAGGCATGAGAAGAGTCCAGAGCTGATCCTCACAAGTATCTGATGAATGCATGCTTGTCTAATTTTCACACTCTCATACAAATATTCCAGGGCTCCTAGAAATAGGATAATTTTTTTAAAGATTTTATTTATTTATTTGAGATAGAGAGAGAGCAAGCGACACAGCAGGAGCAGGGGAGCAGAAGGAGAGGGAGAAGCAGGCTGCCCGCTGAGCAAGGAGCCCAACTCGGGGCTTGATCCCAGGACCCTGGGATCATGCAAACACTTAACGACTGATCCATGCAGGTGCCCCCCAAAATAGAAAAATTTGTGTATAAGAGAGTTCATTCAAAATTTGGACAGACATTGCCAAATTATCCTCCTAAAGTGTTCCACGAATTTATACTGCTTTAAAATGTATAAGAGAATCTTTTCCCACATATACGTCCTAAAGGTAAATATCTCAACCTTTTCCCCCCAATATCACATTTATTTAACAACATATTATATTTCCCTTATGTTGAGTGGATTATTATTTTAATTAAAGAATAATTAAATTTAAATAGATTAAAATAAATTAAATTCAAATTTAAATAATTTAATTTAAGAATAAATGAATTTAATTAAGAATAATTAAAATTATTCATTTAAATTTGCATATCTTTAGGCTTGAGTAAGGTGAATAACTTTATTTTTTCAAGTTTTTATTTAAATTCCAGTTAACATACAGTGTACAATATAGTGATTCAACACTTCCATACATCACTAGGTGCTCATCACAAGTGCGCTCCTTAATCCCCACCGCCTAGTTCACCCATCCCCCACCCACAATCCCTCTGGTGACCAGCAGTTTGTTCTCTATGGTTAAGAGTAAGGTAAACAACTTTAAAATAAATGATTATTCATCTTTTTAAAGTTTTTATTTTAATTCCGGTTAGTTAACACACAGTATTATATTAGTTTCACATGTACATTTTAGTGATAATTAATCTTTTATCATTTATGACATGCCTGTTCCACACTATTGCATTCTTTTTTTTTTTTAAAGATTTTATTTATTTATTTGACAGAGACAGAGACAGCAAGAGCAGGAACACAAGCAGCGGGAGTGGGAGAGGGAGAAGCAGGCTCCCTGCCGAGGAGGGAGCCCGATGCAGGCCTTGATTCCAGGACCCTGGGATCATGAGCTGAGCCCAAGGCAAACACTTAACTGACTGAGTCACCCAGGCGCCCTCTCCTTTGACACTTTTAGAGATGCTAATTCCATTACCTAAGACGTAAAAATAGACATAAAAAAGAACAGAAGAAATGGTGATAATATGACTAGTTCTTCACCAGGTGCCAGGATGATTCTAAGTGCTTTACCTGTATTATCTCATTGAATTCTCTCAGGAACTCTTTGATACAGTGCAGGGTTGGCCCTCACCCCCACGTCCAGGTGAGCAAAGAGGTACAGAGTTCAAGTGAAAAGGGCACACTGTAGGGCACAGTCTCTCCAGTGACATCATTATGAGCTCTTTATTCCTGGGGGCTCATTCCGGACCTTCTCATTTCCAGATTACTATGCTATACAGATCACTGGTCTTGCCCATTTGTATGTGGATCTTTCCAAATCACATGATCAGGTTTTATAGATGAGGAAATCCAGCACAGAGATTAAGTAACTCTCCCAGGCCCCCATTGCCAGGTGAATCTTTTGAAACTAGATCTGTCTGATTGCAAAGCCCAGGCTCTTTCCAGGATGCTTCAGCCACCACAACCATGGCTGACCAAGGTTATTTGCTCAAATCATTCTGTTGAATTGGTTTTACCAGAGCTGAAACAGAATGGACACAGATCCACCAGAATAAGGGTGCTTCTCCAATGGGTGGAAGGGAAGCAGAGTGTTCATACTTGCCCAGGAGAGTCCAGGCACTAGACCTTGGCGCATGTGACTCTATCAAGCTGCCTTGAGCTCAGCTCTGAGCTCAGGAAAGTTTGTGAAAGACTGGAAGCAGTCTCCTAGTGAAGTGACAGTACCTGCTTAGAATCCCACTGCAGGCCTTAGGACCAGCACGCAGAGATGGAGCAGGGCACCGTATGGGGACTGACACAGATAGGATTCTGGGCTTGTAAATATGAAATCAACATAGATTTGAAAAAGCCTTTTTCTTCATTATTATAGTTATAACAAAAGCAAAACAAACAAGCGAAACCCCTTTACTGTTGTGTTTTACTCCCTCTTCCCCCATAATATCTCAATTTTGACAGTAAGCCATGTGAATTAGAAAAAAAAAAAAAAAGCTGAGGTCAACTGGGAATAGGTGTACAGCTATTTGACTTATTATCCACTGTGATTTGGGGAGGATGAAGGAGGATAGGGAGGGGAAAGGGTGACTCATGCATTGAAGCTGGCAAGGAATAAGAGTCTTGACTAAAACGGCAACAATCCTTCTTTTTAATATATTGTTGATACCATTGTCCTAATATAACAGTAGATATAATTAAAAAAAAACTAAACAAAAGAATAGTAGTAGTACCTTAACATGTAGCAATGTTATACTAAGTACTTAATAAGTACTATTTCATCTTTACAATAACTACTTTCTTTGTAGATGCCAGCAAGTTCTCCCCTTTTCCCAAGTATTTGTTGAGCACCTAGGATCTGCCCATTGACATGGGTTCTCAAGAGAAGAAGTGCAGTCTCTGTCCTTGAAGACTGTAGAGTGTTGTTAAGGAGTTAAGGTGTGGTTACACCACGTGCAAGTCAGACTATCCTGTGCCAAAAGGACAGATTATTTAATAAATGCAGTTGAGACAAGGAGCTTGCCATTTGGAATGAAAGGGAAGCATGAACTCTAAATCAAATCTTACATTAAAATAAATTCCAGATGGATCAGATATTTTAATGTAAAAACAATGAAACTGTTATGTACTAGAGGAAAGCAAAGTGAGCATGGGTGAATAATTTGATAATGTTGGCATGGAGACCAACTTTCTCACCATGACACAAACCCCAGAAGTCATAAAGGAAAAGACTACCAGTCTTGACCACATAAAAAATGAAAATAAAAATTTCTAGATAACCCTATAATTATAATGGAAGGGAAAACTGAGAAGAAAAATACTTGTAACTCATATGGCAAACTGCCGATTTCACTAATATACAAAAAGATCTTGCAACTTAATAGAAAAAAATTAAAAATTAAGATTGTCTTAGTTCATAAAAGAGTAAATCCAAAAGGCCCATCAACACCAAAATGTTTAACAATGATTACAGAAATTCAAGTTGAAACACAGATTTTTTTCATGTACTAGATTGGTAAATACTTTTAAAGCTTGATATTATCCAGTATTAATTATGCTGTGATGGAATTGGCACCTTCAGTGGGAATATAAACTGGTTAAACCAGCACCCCCTTAAACAGAAGAAAGAGAGGCCTCTCTGTAATTTAGAGGACCCCATTCAGGCCCTGATCTGTGGCAGACTTCTCCAATGTGGGGAATACTCTATAGCATTAAGATAGCAGACTCATCGGGAGCCCACACCCCACCCCTTCTAGATCTTTCTCCGGACATCTAGGGCCCTGCACTTCTCTGCAAAAATGGCCCAGTGCCCATGTCGGGAACTGAACAGGACTCTCATTTCCTTAGACCATTTTCCCAAAGGCAGATTGTGCTGCTGGTGTGTGCATCTCTGACGTGGCGGGGTAGCCAATTATGAAGATGTACTTCTGTTCAGGACCCAACAAGCATTAGGGTGGGTCTGGATATAATCATGTGGAACAATATTTGGTAAAAACTTTTTTAAGTTTAAAAATATTAATTTGTCCACCCAGAAATTCCCTGTCCAGAAACTTATGATGTAGAAATAGTTGTACAAGTCATATACTCACAAATTTAAGTACAAAGATATTTATATCTTCATAATTATGATCATAATAATAATAGTAATAAAATGCCAAGCACTTTACTGAGCACTTTAAATATTACCACTGAATCCCTACCACTGAATCCCCACAATTAGATGAGATTAATACTATTATCTCTTTTATAGAAAAGAAAATTAAACTTTGAAGAGAGTACCCAGTTTCCATTCATTTAGCTTATAAGTGGCAGAGCTGGGGAGTTGGGAATTTTTTTCAACTTCTAAATTTGACATTTTTCAAGATTAAAAAAATTTGTAAAAGTGTCTTTTGTAAATTTGTTTTAGAAAGTTAAAGAATAAGTGAGACAGAGAAAGATATGATCTCACTTATACGTGCAATCTAAAAAAAACCCCAAACTCAGATACAGAGTAAAGATTAGTAGGGAAGGGGGTGGGGGATGGTGAAGGGGATCAAAAGATAGGAACTTCTAGTTTTAAGATAAATAAGTTTTAGGGATGTAATGTACAGCGTGGTGATATAATTAATAGTACCGTATTGTGTATTTGAAAGTTGCTAAGACTAAAAGTTCTCATCCCAAGAAAATGCTTAACTATGTGTGGCAATGGGTGTTAACTACACTTATTTTGGTGATCGTTTATGCATTTATGCATCATGTATACAATAGATATATATATCAAGCCATTATGTTGTACACTTTAAACTAATACAATGTTATACATCAATTATCTCAAAAAAGTGCACATTGAAAAAATAAGTTGAAGAAATTGTATGAAAAATACATACCTACTCACCACCAAGTTTCAACATTTCACCACAGTGATTTTATGAATACATTTTCTTAATTTGCTGAATCACTTCAAAGTCTACTGAACACACATCTTATGCCTAATTATATACATTAAAATTATATAATTTTATAACACCATTATCACAACTAAGAAAATTCATGGTTTTCTACACATTACCAGACTGTATTCAGATTTCCATAATTCTTCCCCAAAAAGTCTTACAGTTGTCTTATTTTTTCCAAACCAGGATCTAGTCTGAGCTGTTGATGCCCTGCTTCCAGATTCCGTGGGAACATGCCTTGAACAAAGCTGGATTGACTGGCTCTTTGCAAGGGGGGGCAGGGTAGGGAAGAGCCCTGTGAAAGGCTGAAAATGCTCCTTGGTAAGGGGTCAGGGCCTGGTGGTTTTGCTCTGGACTGGGTGCTGACAAAAAGCAAAGGCAATTCTATGATTTTCTTAATTTTTTTTTTTTTTCTAGAAGCAGGAGGAACAAAGGAGGGAAGGGAGATGTTTGGCCACTTTTGTGGTTTGGACAATGTTCTTGTTTTTGTCTGTCCTTAGAGAGGATTACAGAGTGGTCTGGTTTTTGTCTTGCTCCATCTTGGTCACAGAGTGACCTGATTTTTGTTTTGTGAAGTTGTTTATTATTTGTCAGGAGAACTCCATGGCCTAGCTGTTAGTGGCAGTCCCACTCAGCTGACAGGACTTCTTTCTCTGAATTAATTAACATTATATTTGGTTGTTACGTCTTGTCTCTGTTAATCTAATACACCCCTCCTATTTTTAAAAAAAATAGTGACTTTTTGAAACCTCGTCCAATTGTTTGGATTAATCTGTTTATTTCTTTGTAATGGCACTTAGTTTGTTGCCATAAATTGGAAAATAGGTCTAGAGGCTCGGTAAGATATACATTAAACTTTTCAAGTAACAAGACTTTACAGGCGATGCCGTGAGGTTAATACATCCTGTCAGGAGACACATATTAGATCATCTCCTGATTAATGATGTTAGGTTTGATAACCTGAGTAAAGTGTGGCAGCAAACTTCTCCATTACAAGTGTACATCAATGAGCTGCTCAGTCTGTGGGATAACACTGGGCGCTCCACAAATCTCCTCCCCAGGACCCTCCTTCAGCGTCTCTGATTACCCTTACCTGAATCAGTGATTTCCTCGGGGATTGCAAAATGGTTATTTTCTATTCGATTGTTCCTTCTACATTTATGAAGTGGCATTTTTCTCTAAACACATTTTCTCTAAAATATTCCCTTATTGTCTGGTAATGAACTGCAGTTCCTCCCAAAAAAGAATCTGACTTCCTAGTGATACCAGAAACGGAAGGAGAAAAACACTCATTTGTCTTGATCTGAGGTCACCGATATGGCTAAAATTCAACATGGGAGCGGAAATGATGAAGCATGCTCTTCATCTTTTCTCTGAGAAGTGTCCTTTTCTTGGGGAATGGGACTTAGAAACCAAGATCTGGTTACTGGGTCACTTGTGGTGACCGGCTTATTGCTTCCAGACATTTTGAGTAAACAGAGCTAAGAAAACAAACACACACAAGAATTCGTACTAATATTTCCAGTTCAAATACTGATAGCTTTATCTTACAATATACATAAAATAATTTAAAATTAGGGGCGCCTGGGTGGCTCAGTCGTTAAGCGCCTGCCTTTGGCTCAGGTCATGATCCCAGAGTCCTGGGATCGAGCCCCACATTGGGCTCCTGCTCAGCAGGAAGTCTGCCCTCTCCCACTCCCCCTGCTTGTGTTCCTGCTCTCACCATCTCTCTGTCAAATAAATAAAATCTTTAAAAATAATAATAATAATAATTTAAAATTATAAATCATGTTACTACTACCAATAGAACTACAGGGCAATGCTTAATATTTAACTGTAGTACCTTTTTTTTTTAAGATGTATTTATTTATTTTAGAGAGCATGAGAGAGTGGGGTGGAAGGGCAGAGAGAGAGTCTCAAGCAGACTCCTCGCTGAGCATGGAGCCTGAAGGTGGGACTAAATGCAGAGCTCAAGCTCCTGACCCTGAGATCATGACTTGAACCAAAATCAAGAGCCGGACATTTAACCAACTGAGCCACCCAGGTGCCCTTAATTAATTGTAGTACTTTTAATATTTAGAGTATAGCTACTAAAAATTTGCTGTCACATTACTGTTAACAAAAGTACTTAATCCTTTTCTCTACAATGTTAAAATTTGATATATTAGGTTTGTATTATCAGTTTTACAATTGGTTTTTATTTCTCTTTGATGTATTTTTACATTTTTTGAATATACAAAACATTTACATTATTCAAAAATTAAAACCTTATGAAAAATATGCTCAAAAAAGTCTTACATCCATTTCTATCCCTTCCACTTCACTCCTCCCCTCAATTGGTAACTTAAAATGGACAAAACTCACTGCTGAAAGACATTTTTGAGACAATAGGTAAATTAGTTTCTTTCCCTGAGTTTTAGGTGAAGCCAAGGTATAACTGATAATTGTATTAATATGGTTATGATATTGGGGTTATGTAGGTATAAAATGACATTTGAAATAGAGTGATGAAATAAAGCTTTGCAAATCAGTGCATATAGAATGATCATCAGAAATATGATAGGGGCACCTGGGTGGTTCAGTCAGTTAAGCCTCCGACCCTTGATTTCGGCTCAGGTCATGATCTCAGGGTCATGAGATCGAGACCTGCGTCGAGCTTGGCATGGAGCTCTGCCCTGGGCATGGGGCCTGCTTGGGATTCTCTCTCCCTCTACCCCTTCCTTCACCCCCCTCTCTCTAAAAAAAAAAAAAAAGAAAGAAAGAAAAGAAAAGAAATATGATAAACTTGTCCCCCTGTACCTGATGCCTGATACTAACCTCTTTAAGACAAATCTTCAAAGATCTGGAAGATGTGTTCTATCTTACTTATTATGTTGCTGATTGAAGCCCAAGCATTACAAATATCCAATACCCCAATTCTCCACCTCTAAGAAGCAGAGGACTTTCCTTATTCCAATTAACCTTCTCAAGAAAAAAATAACCTGTTGTTCTTACAGGATTTTTTTCACTGACAAAAGTCTTTCATAAACTTATCTCATTACTTCTCAGGCCAACCATGTGAAATAAGCCAGAGGTTGCAAATTAATGGCCTTAGGGCCACATGTGGCCCCAAAACTGTTTCATTTGACCCAAAATATTTTCAAATATTTTAATTAGATACTGTGATTTAGAAACCAAAGGATTTCTTCTTAAAATCTAGATATCTAGGTTCTCCTGAAAAGTTGGAAGCCTTGATGCAGGGACCTAGGATTCAGGTTGGACCTGGTTGGAGTGGTAAAGCCCTTGACCCCTTTAGATAAGATGTGTGCCAGGCCACGCTTTGTTACTGTCTTGGCTCTAGCTAAGGACAATCGAGTGTGATGTTCTTTTGAGTTTAATGTCTCTCCTAAGATGACCCATACTGAGGAGAACTCTATTCAAGGCTTGTTTCCCCTCTACTGTTCAAATCTGTAGACGAGCCATGGCTTTCTAGCCATGTCAATGGACTCCAACCCCTGTCTAGATCCCTATAGCAAGCTCTGCTCCAAGACTGTTGTCTAGAAGCTGGCCGAAGCTCTCCTATGTAGCCACAGATATAACTACTAGCTGCTCACTGGAAGCCACCGTGATTCTATCAGGAGGCAACCATCTGGGATTCAACCAGCCTCCTCCCAAGCACGTGAAGAAAACTCTAGTGAAGGGTTTTTCTTTCAAGTGGCATCAGACCTCTTTGACACTTTTCTACAAAGCCCCAGAACTCTAAATGTCAACTGTCCTGTGGGTGATAAGTATCCAGGACCCAAATGACCCTCCTCACTCTTTGGTGAATTCTAATCAGAGGTCCCAGACCACCTCCAGCTTCTCATTAGAGCAATGGAGCAAAGAAGGTGTAAGCAAAACTCTTGCTACTCTTGACACCAGTGGAAACCTCAACCTTCACTGGCCATAAACATGATGGCAGGCAATCCAGGCATGCCTTTCGTTTGTTAACCTTGGCCACAGGCCCAGTGTCAATGCTTCTAAGATCTTTCCTCTCACTTACCATAACCACACTTCTCTCCACTGTCTTTCTTCAGATCCTTCTTCTGGTCTTGAATCTCACTGCAATCCTCTTTAATCGTCCCTGTTCCGTGATAAACTTCCCACCTTCTTTCAACTGTCATCTATGGCCCACACTCCCCCTCATTTGCCGAAGGCTTTGGAGCTTGGTTTAAAGCTTCCTTCACAATCCCAGTTTACCCCACCATGTGCACCCTCCTTCCATCAATCTCTTCAAAGTTGCCTGAGCTACTTCCTGTTAACAACCCATACCCTGTGACAAATGATCCATATCTGGACCCCCTCCCACCTTCTCACTTGTCTCAGACATATTTCCTCCTGTCCAAAAATGATCCTCCCAACGTCCTTCACAGTTAGACTTCTACTTTCTTGTCTCACATTATCAATTTATGTCATGCACACACTGTATTTTTATTCTTTCTCTTCTTCGTCCATCCTTATACCGTAAAATCTCAGATTTGTTGAGTTTCAAAGTTCCTGCTTCATCTATGTCCTTGTCCCAATGGTCAAAGGTCTCAAAAGAATTGTCTGCATTCACTGTCTCTACTTCTTTCCCTTTCACTCTTCCATCTACTGCCAGCTGGATCCCGCCCTCACTGCTCTGAGAATTCTCTCATCAAAACAGTAAAAACTTCCTAATTGCCTAATTATCTTTCTTCTCTTGACTTTCTGGAAACCTTTCCTCTTTTCTCTTTCTCACTTCTGTTTATTTGCTTAATTTGCTAACTGTCACCTGCCATTCCCTTCATGAGTTTCTCTAGGACTGGTGTTTTGGAGGATACCCCACTCCCAGCTTGGGTCACTCCTCTGTAGTCTACACCGCTTCTAAAAGTGAATCTGTGACTTCTTGGACTTGTCTGCCATGGCCAAGGTGGGTGGGGGTGGGTGGCTCTGCACTGACTAGAAATTTAAACTCCTTGGCAGGGCACTGATGGCCCTCCAGCAGTGATCTTTCTGAACTTTCCATTTTCTCTCCCTGAGCAGCAAGCTCCGTCCCCACCCCACCTGCAACAAACACTGAGTTCCAGCCCTGCTGACACTGAGCTCCTGGCTTTTCCCTGTCCATGCCTCTCTCTGTTCATTCCAAATTCTTCCTTTATTAAACTAAAAATTGTGATTAAGTGTGTCTGGGGTGGCCTGAAAGTTTGCATGTCTTACATGCTCTTAGTTATTGCTGGTGCAGCTGTTCCAGACCTCATTTTGAGAAAACTAGAACTTCTTTTTTCCAAAAGTGATTTACCTAAGTCAATCACAGGACAAATACTGCCCTATAACCCCAGTTATGATGCCCCCTTTATGAAGTATCAAAGAGTCAGACACATAAAAGCAGAGGGTAGAATGGTGTTTGCCAAGGGCTAAGGGGAGGGGGAAATGGGGAGCTGCTATTAAATGGGTGTAGTTTCAGTTGTGCAAGTTGATTAAGTTCTAGCCACTGGCAGTATAACATAGCATCTATACTATAGTTAACAATTTTATACTGCACACCTAAAATCCAATAAGAGGGTAAATCTCATGGTAAATGTTCTTACCACAGACATGTAAAAAGAAAAAAACTACACTGATTTACCTTTTATTTCAGGTGCCTAAATTGTCTTGGCCTCAGAGTGTCTGCCATTCAAATGATTTCAATGGAAAATATGTGCCTGTGCGAGAAATTTGGCAGGAGGTGGGGGGTGGGGATGGGGATGGATAGTCACAAAATGGGGCAGAATAACGTAACAGCAGGTTAACTTGATGTCTAGTCACAGCCCTTCATTTCTTTTATTATAAGACAAATACATACACACCAGAGAATATTTATAAACCACAAAGAAGAAAATAAAATTTCCCATAATCCCACCACTCACTATAATTCAGTAATTTATTCATTCAGCTATGCATTGAGCATCTACTAGTGGCTGGCATTGTGCAGGAAGTTAGGGACGCACTGCAAAGGAGATAAGTTCATGACTCAATGAAAACTATCATCCAGATGGAGGGGCAGCAAACTATGACCCATGGGCCAAATCCAGCCTGCTTTGATGGCTATAGTCTCACTAGAACACATCTATGCCCATTTATTTATATATTTTCTGGGGCTGGTTTTACTCTTTAATAGCACGAACAAGTAGTTGTAACAGGATCACATGGACCAAAAATCCTAAAATATTTACTGTTTGGCCTTTTATAGAAAAGAATTTGCCAACTTCTGCTCTAGGGGCAATTGATAACATAGCTTTCTATGCCAAGGGCCTTTTGTAAGATTATTCTTAAGCATTTGATTTGAACCATTTCAAAGTTCTTTTTTTTTAATTTATCTGAGAGAGAGGGAGAGTGTGCGCATGCAAGGAGGAAGAGGGGCAGAGGAAGAGAATCTCAAGTGGACCCCCTTTTGAGCACAGAGCCCTGGGCGAGGCTCCATCTCAGCACCCAGAGATCATGACCTGAGCTGAAATAGAAAAGTTGGAAGGCTCAACTGACTGAGCCACACAGCTGCCCTTCAAAGTTCTTTTTCTAATTGTTGCCTTTATATAAAAATATTTTATTTTTGTATTTACTTTGTGGTTACTGAATTTCTTAAGTGACAATTCTAACCATTTATCTGTTGATTAATTTTGATAGTTATTTCATATGAAAATAACTTTTCCCTTTTAATCTCTAGACCTTTAATTTTTTATTTATTACACCAGCTAGGATCACCAACACATGTTAAATAAAAATGCTCACTAATGATGTATTGTACGGTGACTAACATAACATAATTTAAAAAAAAAAGAAAAAAATGCTGATAACCAGTATCCTGTCTCTTTCCTAATCACAAGGGGAGAGAGACTTTTTTTAAACACAAAACTTAATGCAAGTACCATTGTATTCAAGGGATACATTTTTTTGGATTTTTCTCTACTTTTCTGAGTTTTCATATTATGTTTTATAACTTAATCTTTTTACTTACTGTATTATAAGCATTGCCATTAAATGTCACATAATTAAATATTTCTCTATAACATCTTAATACCTACATGGTATTCCATCATAGGCTTAGACCTTTATTTAATTAATCTCCTGGTATCTTAGTCTGTGACAAATTAATCACCTCCCTTTTCTCATTTTCCACAATGACTTCTATTTATAGATGCTTAGTATGTATGAGGCAGGTACTATTCTAGGCACTAACTAGACTACAAAGCTAAAGTAGCTCTCGGGAAGTTTTAGTTTTGTTAAAAGACCCTGACACATAAGGAAGAGCTTGGGCAAAAGGCAGAGGAAGTTTGGACTTAGCACGTGTTGGAATAAGAAGGTGCTGGAAGAAGTGTGAGGTGAGTCTGGAGAGACACGGAGGGACCCAGGGCTGAATTTTATCCTGAGAGCAATGAAGCAGCAGGTGAAAAATACGATACAATTTGCATTTCTAAAAAGTTCTCTGGCCAACTCCTTTTTATTTTTTTAAAGATTTTATTTGACAAAGCAAGCTAGCAAGAACATGAGTGTGGGGGAGGGGCAGAGGGAGAGGGAGAAGTAGACTGTCCCCTAAGTAGGGAGCCCAACTTGGGGCTCAAGCCCAGGACCCTGAAATCATGACCTGAGCCAAAGGCAGATGTTTCACTGACTGAGCCACCCAGGTGGCCCCACCCCTGCTGACTTTTAAATCTTCGGGTCTCTAAGGGTTCACCTGATGACTCTCAGCTGATAATTGGATTGACCTATGAGCCAAGACGTTACCAGTCCTCTTTGGTCACACCCCCACCGGGTCAGTCTCAACATAATGGCACAACCCAGTATCACTTCTCATTTTAAATCACTGAAGAAAATATTGAAACTTACTGAAAGCTTTTCAGGGATGAAGGAGGGGTTTACACTATATACTGCAGCAAAAACTTAATGTATCTTTGAATATTCACCCTCCCCGCAAAAGTCCCACTACATACATTAGTAGCCCAAATACTTTTATGAAGACTCCAGCTTTCTCCTCACCACCCGCCTTCCATCAGCCCCACCCTAGTACTTTCCCTCTGCATCTCTTGATCCTTTTTTTGTACTAGTAATCTGGTCATCTTGTAATTCAATCTTTGCTGCCATTTTGGATATTTGTTAAGGTGGGGAAGGAGGGAAGAGGAAAGTACAAGGAAGAGAGGACAAAGACGTGCAGGGGAAGATAGTAATGACTTTTGGTTTGCTCTGAACAATTAATGCTTGGGTTGCCATTCATTTTTAAAAATATAAGCATGTTATATCTTTCAATTTTACAATTTGTTACTTTTCACAAATAAAATATTTTAAAGCAAAAAAAATCTCCATCTCCCTCATAAAAGAAAAAGTTATTCTTGATATCTTAAAGAGACCCAAGTGAGACTACACTTAAAATTTATAAGCATGAGCCTGAGTGCCTTTGTCCACTGCTCCTCCATGTTCAAATGGGTTCTGATGGAAAAGAACTCACCGCTGCTTCCAGAGTCTTCCATTAGGCCACTCTCCAAATGAATCCTGCAGGGCAGGCAAAGACCCCACTTGCCTTTCTCAGCCTCCTCCTTGAACTGCTGCATGCAGTCCAAAAAAGCCATCATTGCCTGGTCAAATTTGACATGCAAGTGAGTTCTCTGCCCTGCAATATAGAACAATGGCAGCTCAACAAGGTCATCTGTTAAAGACTTCGGATAGGACCGGTTTCCACAGGGGACAAGTTGATACCTCTGAAACTCCAGCCCAATCTTATTGGACAGGGCAAGGAGCAGTAAGGCTGTCTGGCCCCAGGCCATGTTAATCTCCTTCCAGCTCACAGAAATGGTGGGGAGGCAGCCCAATCTGAAGCTATTGATGATGCCCACAGGGCCATCATGCCTGATCTCAAAGGTGGCACTGAAGGCATTGGTCTTCTTCAGCCAGCCCCACTGGATTTGTACATGTCTCAGCTGGTTCTTTATGCTCTTCAGCTCGTCCTGCATTTCCAGTTGTTGCCATTGCAAGTTACTATAGTCCCTCCAGTACTGGTCATCCTGCTGGTCCAGCATTTTAGTCTCTGCCCAGGCTGCCTCAAGATCTTCTGCTATTCTTTCTTGGTTCTTCTCCACCTCCTTCAGCTCCTGGATCAGCCTCACCTCCTCCAGCTCCAGGCCCTCCAGCTCCTCCTGCAGTGTCTTTATCTCCTCCTCACGTATCCTCCCCATCCAATATTTGTAGTTCTGGTTCTCAGATTCTACAATAATGAGTCGGGTGTCCACCTGCTCTAAAAGTTTGTGAGTACAGTCCTCACAGAGGGGGTTGTCCATATCTTTTTCACCAGTGAGGATGTCAAAAATGTCCCTAGCAGTCTTCTGGATATTATTGAGCGTTCTTCCAGAGTCAAACTTTCCAAGCAAGATGAACTTGTTAGAACTATCCCTTGACATCTTGCCATCACCAGGGAGGGTAGAACAGGAGGCACCATCCTGCAGCTTTTCACTGTCTGTCTCTACCTCGGTGGTAGGGCCACACTCCAGGGTTTCTCCTGGCTCCTGCTGAGCTGAGGTGAATGTGGAAGCTGTAGATTCTTGGGTGGTCTCGAGACCCAAGGTCCCCATGGACTGATCCAGCTTCATGGGCTGCCTGCAGCCATGGCAGATGAAGCAGATGGAGGACATGGTGGAGGCCTCGGATCTTACTCTGATTCCAAGTTTCTTCTGGCTCCCCACTTATCCATTTATACCTTTTTAAGCTTCTTTAGAGTAGTGATTCTTTTAAAATGCATATTTCATCTTGTCACTCTTCTACTTAAAACCTTACATTGGTACCCTCTTTAGATACCTCTAGGACTTCTTCAGCTTCTTTTAGACAAGTGATTCTTTCTAAAAGGAAAATTTGATCATTTCACTTTGTCCTTTAACACTCCCAAGGCATATCTTAAGAGTAATCTTTATAAACTAAGCTCTGATCATGGCACTTCCCTCCTTAAAATGGTTTTATGCTCTTCTCTTACCATAAAATAAAGTCCCATCATCTTAACCTGAAACCAAGGCCTCTGCTCATTTTCCCAGCTACTTCTCTCCTAATTTCCTGCCACCCTCACCCATGAGCTTCTCCATGATCCCTGGAGTGATGGTTGGAAATACAAAGTATGCCTTTCCTCACCCTGATACTTCTTCTCAAAGGATTGAGAAATAGCAGAATAAGTTTGGAACTGCTTTCAATGTCATGGTCAATTCTGAGTCCTGATTCATCCTTGGGAATAGAATGGCAAAGTATATTCATTGCTAAAGGCTAAACCTCATTTTAATTACCCATCCACCAAAGCCAAACAAATCCAAGCCATACCTGGCTTTGCGTTTGAACCAGCCCAGACAGATGATGACCCAAACAGGCTAAGGGACACAGAGGTGAAGGGGAGTAGAGATTGTTCAGACTCTGATTTATCTGACAATGGAATGATGTCTCCAGGATAATCCAGGATCCCTCTGTGGAGCCTTCCTTTCATGAAGGAATGAGTGAAACTGGAGTGTTGCTTTTAGTTGGGAAGGAAATCCCTTATTTCTGGAGATCTTCTTCCAATTCTTACCTTCTTATTCCACGGTCTCCTTTGGGAAAACTGGGAGGGGCCCAAGAGTGAGGATTCTATGGGTTGGAGGGCACTGGTGGCAGGGATTTTCTGCACTACTGTATTCTCAGCACTTAGAGGAATTACCTTGTCCCTGCTTCCCTTTCCAACCTTTGCTCCTTTCCTTGGGCTTTGTCACAAACCTCCAGGAAAGATTTGTGTCTACCTACTGCCTCCAGTTCCTCTTCTTCTGTTCTCTCTTAAACCCACTGTGATTCAACTTTAATCTCATTACACTATAGAAAGTCCTCATATCAAGGTCACAAATGTTGTCTGTGTTGCTAAATTTAATCTTGTTGGAATAGGAAGAAAGGTCTCCAGCCAAAAGTGAGCATGGGGAAGAGATGGGAGAGTCACCTAGGTGAGTAGGAGATTGAATAGAGGAGAGAAATGGCATGATTGCTCTTCACTTGTAATAGTCCACATGGGGCTTGCTGTCATGAGTAGGTGTACATTTTTGTCCAGCCACCCACCCGCATGGTTTGTCAAGCAAGCAAGACTAAACCAGGGAGGCAGGAGAGAAGGTGCCAGCAGGGAAGTGGTTAGGAAGGTTGATGGCAATATATCCTGGGAAGGAAGAATGGGGATGGAGGGAGACACAGGGAAAAGGAAGAGTTGATGTATTTCTGTTCTGGGAGGTTGAAGGAGTGTTGGAATCAGGATAGCAGGAGACCAGATGAGTAAATATAGGAGATAGTCAGAGAGTGTGCATGAAATGGATACAACAGAGGACTTGCTCCCTGTAGTCTATAATCATCTTTCATCTCCCCATCTTGAAACAAATGACCTTTGTTTGGCTCCTCCAGGCATATGTCACAGTATTCTGATTTTATTTATTTATTTATTTATTTATTTATTTATTTATTTGGGAGAGAATGAGAGATAGAGAGCACGAGAGGGAAGAGGGTCAGAGGGAGAAGCAGACTCCCTGCTGAGAAGGGAGCCTGATGCGGGACTCGATTCCGGGACTCCAGGATCATGACCTGAGCTGAAGGCAGTCGCTTAACCAACTGAGCCACCCAGGCGCCCATGTCACAGTATTCTGGAGTCAGAGGGTCTTGGGTTCTAATCTTGCTTACTTAATAGGTTACTTAACCTTTTTGATGCTCAGATTCTTCATTTGAAAATGAATGAAATAGAAGCCACCATGAGAGGATTGCTTTGATGATTAAACAAGATGATGTTTAGAACCTCAAATGACATTAGTTTCTTCTCACTAGCAGTCACCTATGTGGCCAGTGCCTGGCTTTCTCCTCCTTGTGCACCTTCTCAAAAGAGAAGTTCACTACTTCTCACTGTTTCCAAATCCTCATCAAACCTCTTTCAACCTTTGCAATCTGGCATCTGTCTCAATAATTAATGGGATAAAATGGTTCTTGCTAAGGTCAGCAATGAATTCTTAAATAGCACATCCCAAAGCATCTTTTCTGTCCTCTTCCAAATTGGTGCTCATTCTTTAACATTTGAGGTGATTGAGGAAAACAAAGTCCTTATTTGGATTCTAGAGGATTGCTGCTTCTGATTCTCCTAGATCTCTGATCTTCCTTTTCCACCCTGCTGACTCATCCTGCCAAGAGATTCTGAATTTCAAAAAGTAAAAATCTGTCTTTGATATAGACAACTAAATTTTTCTGAAGCTTGCAAAGTGTGAATAAAAGCCTCCTTTAAAAATTCAAGGCTTTATGGGGGTGCCTGGGTGGCTCAGTCGTTAAGCGTCTGCCTTCGGCTCAGGTCATGATCCCAGGGTCATGGGATCAAGGCCCACATCAGGCTCCTTGCTTGGCGGGAAGCCTGCTTCTCCCTCTCCCACTCCCCCTGCTTGTGTTCCCTCTCTTGCTATGTCTCTCTCTGTCTAATAAATAAATAAAATCTTAAAAAAAAAAATTCAAGTCTTTGTATACCCATGTTCATAGAAGCATCATTCATCGTAGTCAAAAGGTAGAAGCAACCCACATGCCCATTGATGAATAAATGAATAAACAAAATGTGGTATATACATACAGTGGAGTATTATTCAGCCTTAAAAAGGAAGGAAATTCTTACCCATGCAACAGTCTGGATGAAACTTGAGGACATTACGCTAAATGAAATAAGCCAATCATAAAAGGATAAATATTTCATGATTCCACTTAAATGAAGTACCTAGAATAGTCAGATACAATTCATAGAGAAAGAAAGTAGGGTGGTGATTGCCAGGGGCTGGGGGAAGAAGGGCTTGCTCTATAAATCACTGTGATATTATGATTTACATAAAAAAATATGTATTTGGTCTTCTCTGTTCATACCACAGAGCTCCTAAACCCTTGGAATTTCCTAAGCAATTTCCAGAGCGATCATCGAGGTGTCTTTTGTTATGTTAATGAAGTGACTATCAGAAAGCACCTAAAGATGGGGGCTGATTATCAGGAGAACCAACCATGTGATTGGAGGGTTGGAAATTAGCTCCACCCCCCTGATCTTCAGGAGGGGAGTAAGGCTGGAGATTAAATCAATCACCAATGACCAATGATTTAATCAGCCGTGCCCATGTAATGAAGTCTCCATGAAAACCCAAAAAGGAGTGGGCTCAGAGAAGTTCTGGGTTGGTGACCATGTGGCAATCTGGGGAGAGTGGTGAGCCTGGAGAGAGCATGGAAACTCCACAACCTTCCCACATACCTTGTTCTTTGCATCTCTTTCATCTGACTGTTCCTAAGTTATATCCTTTTATAATAAATTGGTAATCTAGTAAGTAAATGTTTTCCTGAGTTCTGTGAGCTGCTCCAGCAAATTAATCATATCTGAGGAGGGGTCAAGGGAATTATTTGGTCACAAGCCCAGGTGACAACGTGGACTTTCGGCAATTGGCATCTGAAATGGGGAATGGGAAATCAGTCTTACAGGACTAAGCTCATAGCCTGTGATCTGATGCTATATAGTGTCAGAATTGAATTATAAGACGTGCAGTTGGTATCAGAATTGCTTGGTGTGAGGAAAAAACTCACACACTGGAATTGGGACCAGAGTGCTAGTTGGTGTCAGAATATTCGGGTGTTAGTGTTTAATGAGTACAGAGTTTTAGTTTGAGAAGATTAAAAAGTTCTGGAGATGGATGGTGGTGATGGCTGCACATTTGGGAAGGAAAAACTATTCTACCCTTCAAGGTTTTTCTAGCAGGCCTAAGAATTAAATTGACATAAGACAGATTAACTGGAGAAGATAACATTTAATTTCATGAGTACGGGGAATCCACAAAAACATGAAATTCCAAAGACAGGCAAAATGAAGTATAAATGTTGTCCTGAACTAAGAAGGGGACTGGGGTCTGGGATTTCCAAGGGAAGGAAAGCAAGGCACAGGAAGATGAAAAGGGGTAAATGTTTGGTAAACACATGTTCACTGGGCTATGCAGAAACAATGGGACACAATTTATTGGTTAAATTCCTCCTCCCTGTCTACTACCCCTCATTCATATTATATTGTAGTTATCTATGGTGATAGCTCCTGTCCTGGAGCAGGTCTTCCAACTAAATTCTTTTAGACATTTAGGGAGAAGATCAAAGTTTCTTCCTGAGTCTTTTGATCTCTGATGGTTTTCAGCTCAAGACAATCTGCATGCCGTAGTGACGCTTCCAGGGTGATTCATTCCGAACTCCCTCACACAAAAATGTGAGTGTGCTTAATGCCCCTGCACACTTAAAAATTGTAAAGATGGTATTTTATCACCATTAAAATATAACAAAAGAAATTAAAGGACCTGTCTAAAGCGGCTCTCTTTCTCTCTACAGGGCCCCTGGGGCAATAAGGTAGCTATTAGAAACTTTCCTAGAGATTTAACATGCCCTGGGACTCTCAGCTGGGCTCAAAGTTCAAGACCCATCATTAACTAGAAAAAATAGTCTCAGCTCAAAAATGCTAAGCAAATATGCTTCTGTTTGCTATGATTAAAGTGAAAAAATGTGTGTTATGTGTGTCTTACCATAGCTTTAAAAACCTCGAGGTTGCACTGGCTTATGGGCCTCAGAATGTCCCCCGTTTCCTTTGTAAACCTCCACAGACTTTGTGGCCTCACAAAGGCCAGCGTGGGGATTTGAAGTGTCTGAGGAAGGACTCTTGCAGCTGCAGAGGTCCAGACACCTGCGGGCCCAGATGTGACTCATACAGGATGGGAAGGCAATACTCATAGTTACAGAGGAGCCCAGATTTCTGGTTCACATAAGAAAAATTTTTAAAGGAATTTTAAGCTTTAATTCATTTTGCTTTGCTTCAGACCAGCCAATATCCTCTTTGCTATAGAAACTCCAGAGAAGTAATCATGACAAGCTGGAATGGGAATATTTTTTTCCAGACTCAGACCATCAAAAGAGCCAAGATTCTGGCTTTCTGTCCCAGGTCAGATGCTGATTTAGGAAGTCATTTCAGCTCACAGTCTGCTTAAACGCTGTGAAATGGGTTCAATGCTAACAATAAACATTACTCACGATAGCTGTTGAGGGCAAAGACATCTGCACCATGCTCCCTCAGTGTTCTGCACGCTGTGTAGTGTCAAGTAAGTGTTCAGTAAACCATTGCTAGATTCTACATGCATTACTAATGCACGGAAGTGCTCATCCTGGGGGACTGGAGCCCCCACCCCATGCTACTCCCCACTAATGTCTATCTAAAGCCATGCCAGAAAATTAAATATGGATTTATGCAGAGCTAACTTGTTCATATAAGACAAATATTCTCTATTTGCAAAAAGATTCACGGAACTCCTACAAATAGATTGCTGGCTAATGTGTGTTACAGAACATTAACTCTTTATAATCAATATTAAAATGTTGGGAGTCAATGCCAGTTGAAGGGCAGAATGTTCCAAGTCAATCCACCTGTGAAGATTGATACCTCTTTCACCTATGCACTGGCACCTGCATCCATTAGTCTCAGTGGATGGCACTTGGCATATCTACCCCTCCACTGGACTATATGCCTCTTGAAGATATTGTTGAAATCCATCTTGTATCTTTAACATCTATTCATCCGTTCTGCTCCTTTTCTTTTTTCCTTTTTTTTTTTTATTCTTATGGAAGGGCTTCTAGATACCATGACTCTGACTCAAATAATCCCATACATGGGACAGCTCATTCTACTAAAATATACTGGTAATTTTTTTTTCAGAAAATTGCATGGTAATCATAATGATTTGATAATTGGACTAAAAATCTAGGAGTATCAATTTATTGCATGTAGTGGATTGCTATCCCTTGTCACAAGGAGTGCCTTTAGAAATTCCTGATGATGACATATCATTCCCTCACAAGAGGACTGTGAGAATCACCCACTCCCCAAGCCCTTGGCTATATGAGTATGGAAACACCATCATCAATATTCGGGCTCATCATCCTCATGATATTAGCAAGGAGAGGAAGGTCCTCAGAAAGCAGCTGAAGTCCTTTTTTTTTTTTAAGTATTTTATTTATTTATTTGACAGAGAAATACCCAGCGAGAGAGAAAGCACAAGCAGGGGGAGTGGGAGAGGGAGAAGCAGGCTTCCTGCCAAGCAGGGAGCCTGATGCGGGGCTCAATCCCAGGACCCTGGGATCATGACCTGAGCCAAAGGCAGATGCTTAACGACTGAGCCACTCAGGCACCCCTCAAGTCTTGATGCCTTAAACCAGTCCCTTCAAGATCGTGAATGCTCACAGGCAGGACTATATTTTATACCTAAGGCCAAAGTAGTAGCAGCCAAATTGCTGCCTACCCCTGGACAATGTCCACTGTTTCTGATGCTCTCATCCATGCCATGGGCCCCATTTAATATATTTTCTTCACTTTAAGACTAAATTAACATAACTGCTCTCATACAGCCTGTTCTGGGGTTCAGGACATTTGGTGGCCTAAAGATTTCTTCCACTCTGTTCTTGTGCAGTGGGAAGAGCTCTGGCCCAGGATTCTGGAGGCTTGGTTTCTGATCATAATTTACTATAGACTGTACTTCTCTGGACCTCTCAGTTTTCTTATTTGTAAAATAAGGGACTTGGAGCAAGTGATAGTCAAAGTCCTCACAACCTCGCTTATTATTAATTTTCCATCTTTTATTAGGCCAAGTTGCCAACTAGTTCTGTGCCCACCCCACACTCTCTCCTAACCCCCACAATCAGATCACTGAGAAATAATTTGAGAACTAGAATTTATTAAAATGCATAAGCTTATACCCGAAGATAGCCATGTGATATAACCATAAGGCCATGGACTATGTTTTCACCTATTTTGGTAGTTTGGGATGCTTTTTCAATGGCAAAGAAGTTGGTGATTGATGTCATATTCTTGTCTACACACTCACAACAGGCCTAGCAATCACAGCTCAGAATGGACTGGAATAGCAGGAATCTGTGTGGACCCAGGGCCTGGTGGATCCTGGAGACGGTGGGAAGTGGAGACCACCACCCACTGTCAAGGCATGAGTTAAGTGGCATGCTACATGGAAGCATGAGGCGAGGATCTGGAAAGGACAAGGAAACTGAGGCTGGTGGGATGCTCGGGGCACCAGGACTGGGATGAAGGCCAAGGTTGTTGGGGCCGGTGTGACCACTGGCCACCTGGCTTGACATTCAAAGTTGGGTTGACGACAGTGCTGGCTTATCATCTTCACCATTGGTTCATTGAATCCTACTGTAAGCATGGGGAAAGGGATGGAGGCTAACAGCGTTTTGAGGACTTAACACGTTCTGCTTAGTGTGGCAATTGTATTGTCAAGCAAATATTCATCCTTCTCTCCCTCCCTTCGGAGAGATTTTGGACCGTGGACCGTGGGCGGAAGTGACAGCGTGCTAGTTCCAGCCCCAAGTGTCTCCTAGTCCTCTTGTGCTCCCGTCTTCCACCATGAGAACAGCATATCCCATGGAGGAGCTCTCCTTCTGCCTCTGTCCCCAAGTGAGAAGGCATCTGAAGCCCAGCCCAGCCAACCTGCAACACCCCAATTGAGAAATACATGCTTGGGTTGTAAACCACTGAAACTTGGGGTTTATTATCACAGCAAAGGCTGGATAATTGAGACATGTTAATCTTTCTGAAAGAAGCAACAGGATCTCAGGTGAGGATCAGAATCCCTCAGGTGTTGGGCTTTGGGCCCAGGCATATTTGACATCAAATCAAAAGCCATGCTTTCCATTAAAATGTGACGATTCTAGTCTTTGATGAGTCAAGCAATATTTGACTTAAAATAGAAAAGTGGTCTTAGAGAAAATGTTAACTGAATATTCTTTCAGTAACCCCAGGTATAAGAGCTCTAGACCCTCCCAGGAGTGGACATCCTGATGGAAGTTCTGCATCAGCAAAGCAGCCTCAGATGCCATAAGGATGCAAATGGCTGGCTGCTGAGAGCCCCTTCTCTCCCTTCTCCCTACCTGTGTACTTCACAGAATAGTTGGGAAGAGACACAGACGGCATCCCAGAGAAAATATGATCAGGCTGCTCCAGTACCTTCGGGGAGAGTGGAAACAATGTGACCCTGTCTGAGGGCTTCTACATTCCTCGGCCAGAAAGGCCTGGCTCCTCTCCTCTTGTGAGTCACCCTTGCAGGTGTTTGCAACCCTTGGGATGAAAAATGATGCTCTGGCATAAAGAAGCATCGCGGGGCTTACTAATCCCTTACCACTGGAAAGTAGGAAAGGGAAAAACAGAACAGGGGGTGGAAAGGCAGTTTGGAAATCAGCTGGGGAAGGATAGCAGGTCACAGAGTCAGCCAGAAAAGGAATTTCCAATATATTTTTAAAAGATCCTGAGTAACAATTTTATTTTCCAAATGTACTGCGTTCAGTGTCAGACTGGCCGTTAAGGCAGTTGAACATGGCCCCATGGCCTAAGAAGAAACTCCTCTGAAGGTGTTCAACCCCCACTTGCCCTGTCCCGCTGGTGTCTGGGAATTTACCCAGCCTGACCCCTCACCAGCACTGGGACACTATTCTGTTATGCAGTACTGGGGACTTTCTTCTTCTCTCTGGAACATGCTGAGCCCTCCCCCTGAGTCTGCCCCTTCATCTTCCCAGGTGGCTCTGCAAGCCCAGCAGGCTGTTCATCACTCTTCCAGACTCAGCTTTGGCTCACCTCCCCAAGGAGGCCATTTTGTGCAGTGGGGATCCCCAGACATCCTCTTTAAGAGCACATTTACCAAACTGAATTCTATCTACAGTGACTTGTGGTTTAGCTGTTTATCATGTCTTTCCCATCATGATGGGAGCTCTGTCACGTTAGGGACTGCCTGACTTGCTGGTTCCTGAGGCCCTGGTGCCTGGCACCTCACAATCTCAGTGAATGAGTGACTGATTGCATCTTTATATCAACTCTGAAAGGCAACTATCATTTTGCTATTAACTGCTGAATTCTGTCCCTTTTAAGATGTTGCTTGGGGCACCTGGTTGGCTTAGTCTGTTAAGCATCTGACTTTTGACTTCTGCTCAGGTCATGATCCTGATCAGGGTCTTTGGATCAAGCCCCATGTCAGGCTCTTTGCTCAACCCCGAGTCTGCTTGAGATTTTCTCTCTCTCTCTCGGCCCTGCCCCCTGCTCTCTCTCTCTCAAATAAACAAAAATAAAATCTTAAAAAGAATGTTGCTTAATTTTATCACATAAGTAATACATGAAGACTTACCAGTACAGAGAATTCATTCTGAGCAAATGGAAAACAGAACAAGTCTCCCTTTCTTTCTTCTCTCCCTCCAGATCTTCCCCCTTCCCTAGGTAAACTTTGCAAGTTTTTGTTCTCTTTTCTCTGAGATACTGTAATTTATAACTATATATTTAGTCTTTGACCCCCTTCCTGGCACAGACTTCCTAAAGCCCTCTGAAACTTTTGGACCTTGCCTAAGGATGCCAGCAGAACCAATCCATGTGATTAGAGGGTTAGAATTTTCAGTCCCACCCCTGAAACATCCAGGTTGGTGAGAAGAGCTGGAGGTTGATCAATCACCAATGGCCAGCAATTTTTTCAATCATGTGTATGTAATGAGGCCTCCATAAAATCCCAAAAGGACGAGGTTGGAAAAGCTCCCAGGTTGGTGAATACATGGAGATTTAGGGTGAGTGGTGTGCCCAGAGAGAACATGGAAACTCTATACCCCTTCCCCATACCTTGCTCTATGCAACTCTCCCATCTGGCTATTCCTGACTTCTATCCTTTTATAACAAACCAGTGATCTAGTAAGTAAAATGTTGCTCTGAATTCTGTGAGCCACTCTAGCAAACTAATCAAACCCAAATGGGGCTGTAAGAACCTTCAATCTACAGCCAGTCAGTCAGAAGCCCAGGTGACAACCTAGATTGTGATTAGTGTCAGAACTGGGGGTGGGGGCAGCCTTCTAGGACTGAGCCTTTAACCTGTGTGATCTGATGCTATCTCTAGGTGGACAGTGTCAGAATTGAGCTGAATTGTAGGACACCCCGCTGGTGCTGGAGAAATGCCTGTTGGTGTGGGAAACCACCCTCTGACACACAAGCTGGTATTAGGTGCAGAGGCTTTACTAACCTTTTCCTTTCTATAATTCACCTATCTGTGACATAGAGGCATCCTTTCATGTAAATGAGTTGTGATTTTCTTTAACAATGACTAGAGTGTACCCATTGTGATGTCTGTCTCTATGGGATGGGGTCCCCAAATATGGGGTGACAATCAGGTGGAAGCCAATGGCACAGGAGGAGAAAGGTTCACCCAAGGCAGAACAAAGGGGATAGAAGTTTCTTGAATACATTGCAGGGGAGCTGCAAGCAGTCAGCAGAGGTGAGGCTGTCTGCAACCTGGCAGTGGGTGGGGGCTGTATTTAAATCGGGGAGGTGAGGAGGTACAGGAACAGGGATGTATGGAATTCTCCCTTTTTTGGTAACTGTGCCTGGTTGTAAGTAGCCCATTGGTCAGCTAGGGCCTATGGATATATTGAGGTGGGTCACCTGCTGGGCCCCTCTGTACTCAGCCAGGGGGGTCGCTGTGGGCCCTTTTGCCTTGATCAAGTTTACATTGCTCAAGCCTGTTGTCTAAAAGTGGCTTCTACACCCATGTCCTGCATGGGGCTTGTTACAGATGAACCAAAATTTGTTCCATCGGTTCCCGCTGGATGGAAAACTAACAAGTGATAACCAAACATTCCGACCTTCATAATCTTTGATCTTTTGTAATCAGTGCTGTCTTTCCTCCAAAAGTGGGATTTACCAAGGCTGGCTCATTCCTTCACCATTGGACCACATGAACTGGTTTGTACTATCAGGAGACAAGTCAGTTTTACTCTATAAATAATTATTTTGTAATTTTCTTTTATTAGAAACTCACTCTAAAGATTGGTAATTCAATAACTTTGCACAGCATTTAATCCTGATTACAAGAGAAATTAATATTAAATAAAAGCTGACCTTCCTGTCTCTGTAGGTTCTGTGCTGCATAAATATGTTGACCAGCCGTTCCAGAATGGGGTCTCAGTGTGTCTGGCCGTTCTGACAGGCCAAGGTACATTGTGATACAGCAGAGGCCCAGAGATTATAGAAGCCATTTCTCATGTCTTCCTAAGTCTGACTCTTTGACTTCTCTTTCCTTTATTTATGACACACAGAGATCACCCAAGTGTTGTGTACTCAACAGCTTCTACTGTAGGGCACTGACCATTGGATTTGCCAATTCCAGCACAGTCTTGAGACAGAATGCCAGGAAATGTGCTTTGGGGCTTTTTCCTTCCTCTGCCATTTCTTAAGATGTCTTTTGACTTAAGGATACTTTGGGGAGGAGGAGCAAGATGGCGGAGGAGTAGGAGACCTAAATTTCATCTGGTCCCAGAAATTCAGCTAAATAGTTATCAAACTATTCAGAACACCCACAAATTCAACAGGAGATTGAAGAAAAGAATAACAACAACCCTCCGAACAGAAAAGTGACCACTTTCTGGAAGGTAGGATGTGCAGAGAAGTAAATCCGAGGCAACATTCGGGAGGATAGGTGGTGGGGGAGAGGGCCTCCGTCAGCCACTTTTTGCAAGTGATAGAGAATCAGAACTTTTAGAAGTCAGCTCCACTGAGGGACGTCGCTCCTGTGGCTAAGGGGGAGTGGAACCCTCACTGGGACAGTGTGGTTTCAGGACCCTTGGGGTCACAGAAAGACTGGGAGTGCCTGAATGTGGCAGAGCTCCCAGGTATCGGAGCAGCGAAGCCAGCTGCAGAGACGGAGCCGAGGCAAGGGCTCTTAGCTCAGAGTTGCCATAAACCATGATCCGCGGCCCAGTCGGGCCACTAGTCTTCCAGCAGGGACCCAACAAGTGGTAGATCCAGGAGACTCCCCTTCCTCTCATGGGAGAAGCAGTGCAGGAGTGCACCACAGGGATCTACTGGGTTTGGAGACTCCACACGGGGTTGGGTGCCAGAGATAGAAACGGTCGGTCACAGGCTGGGTGAGCATGGACGGAGTGCAGCCAGAGACCGGGGAGATGGGAGTGATTGACTGCTTTTCTCTGAGGGCTCACTGAGGAGTGGGGCCCTGAGTTCTTGGCTCCTCCAGGGTGGAGATTGGGAGGCTGCCATTTTCACTCTCATCCTCCAAAGCCGTACGGTAAGCTTGCAGGGAACAAAAGCCCCTGAGAGCAAACGAGCAGATTACTTAGCCTGGACTGGCAAGGGTGGGGGGCAATTCCACCTCTGGCAAAGACATTTGGGAACCACAGCAACAGGCCCCTCCCCCAGAAGATCAGCAAGAACAGCAAGCCAAGACCAAGTTTACCAATCAATGAGAATGGCAGAACTCCAGCACTAGGGGAATACAGCACATAGAATTCATGGCTTTTTTCCCCCTGATTCTTTAGTCTTTCAAAGTTAAGTTTGAAAATTTTCTTTATTTTTCTCTTTTTCTATTTTTTTAGTTGAATTTTTCTTCTTTTTCGACCAACATCTTATCAATTCCTTTTTTAAAAACTTTTTTTAATTTTTCATTTTTACAGTCATATTCTATCTATTCATTGTATTTAAGCTTATTTTTTGTATGTGTATACATATACATATATGTTTTTCTTTCCTTAAAGTTTTGGGATACAGTTTCTACTAACTGACCAAAATATAGCCTAAATCTAGTGTATGATGTTGCTCTAGTCTCCCTCCTGATCACATTCTCTCTCTTTTCTTTTAATTTTTTTCATTCTTTTTTCAACCAACTTCTTATCTTATCAATTCCTTTTTTAAGAACCTTTTTAATTTTCATCTTTACAATCATATTCCTTCCCTTCATCATATTTACCCTTATTTTTATATATATGTTTTTCTTTCTTTAAAATCTTGGGAGGCCATTTCTTCTAACAGACCAAAATACATCCAAAATCTAGTATATGGCTCTGTTATATTCACCAGCCTGATCATATTCTTTTTTTTTTTTCCCCCTTTCTTTCCTCCCAGGTTTCAAGTCTCTTCTGATTTGTTTAGTGTATATTTTTCTGGGGTTGTTCTTATACTTTTAGCATTTTTTTTTTTGGCATTTTGTTCTCTCATTCCTCTATTCTCCTCTGGACAAAATGGCAAGACAGGAAAAACTCACCTCAAAAAAAAAAGGACAAGGGGCAGTACCGACTTCCAGGGACCTAATCAATACAGACATTAGTAAGATGTTGGAACTAGAGTTCAGAATGATGATTATAAAGATAGTAGTTGGGCTTGAATAAAGTATAGAAGATACTAGAGAATCCCTTTCTAGAGAAATAAAAGAACTAAAATCTAACCAAATCAGAATCAAAAAGTCTATTAATGAGGTGCAATCAAAAATGCAGGCTCTAACTGCAAGGATAAATGAGACAGAAGAGAGAATTAGTGTTATAGAAGATCAAATGATGGAGAATAAAGAAGCTGAGAAATAGAGAGATAAACAACTACTGGATCACGAGGGGAGAATTCAAGAGATAAGTGATACCATAAACTGAAACATTAGAATAATTGGGAACCCAGAAGGAGAAGAAAGAGAGAGGGGGCAGAAGGTATATTGGAGCAAGTTATAGCAGAGAACTTCCCTAATTTGGGGAAGGAAACAGGCATCAAAATCCAGGAGGCACAGAGAAGCCCCCTCAAAGTCGATAAAAATAGGTCAACACCTAACATCTAATAGTAAAACTCACAAGTCAGAGACAGAGAAAATCCTGAAAGCAACTCGGGACAAGGTCTGTACCTACAATGGTAGAAACATTAAATTGGCAGCAGACCCATCCACAGGGACCTGGCAGGCCAGAAAGGACTGCCATGATATATTCATAGAACTAAATGAGAAAAATATGCAGCCAAGAATACTATATCCAGATAGGCTGTTATTGAAAATAGGAGAGAGAAAAATTTTCCAGGACAAAAACTAAAAGAATTTGCAAACACCAAACCAACCCTACAAGAAATATTAAAAGGGGTCCTCTAAGCAAAGAGAGAGCCTAAAAGTAACAGACCAGAAAGGAACACAGACAATATACAGTCACAGTCACCTTACAGGCAGTACAATGGCACTAAATTCATATCTTTCAATAGTTACCCTGAATGTAAATGGGCTAAATGTCCCAATCAAAAGACACAAGGTATGAGATTGGATAAAAAAACAAGACCCATTGATATGCTGTCTGCAAGAGACTCGTTTTAGATGCAAAGACACCTCCAGGTTTAAAGTGAGGGGGTGGAATGTCCATGTCCATTACCATGCTAATGGACATCAAAAGAAAGCTGACGTGGCAATCCTTATATCAGACAAATTAGATTTTAAACCAAAGGCTATAGTAAGAGATGAGGAAAGACACTACATCATACTTAAAGGGTCTATCCAACAAGAAGATCTAACAATTGTAAATATCTATGCCTCTAACATGCGAGCAGCCAATTATATAAACCAGTTAATAACAAAATTGAAGAAACTCATTGACAACAATACAATATTAGTAGGGGACTTTAACAGCCCCCTCACTGAAATGGACAGATCAGCTAAGCAAAAGATCAACAAGGAAATAAACACTTTAAATGACACATTGGACCAGATGGACTTCACAGATAGAATCAGAACATTCCATCCCAAAGGAACAGAACACACACTCTTCTCTAGTGCCCATGGAACATTCTCCAGAATAGATCACATCCTAGGTCACAAATCAGGTCCCAACTGGTACCAAAAGATTGGGATCATTCCCTGTATATTTTTGGACCACAGTGCCTTGAAACTAGAACTCAATCACAAGAGGAAAGTCGAAAAGAACTCAAATACATGGAGGTTAAAAAGCATCCTACTAAAGAATGAATGGGTCAACCAGGAAGACAAAGAAGAATTTAAAAAAATTCATGGAAACAAATGAAAATGAAAACACAAGTGTTCGGGGCACCTGGGCTCAGTCGGTTAAGCAGCTGCCTTTAGCTCAGGTCATGATCCCAGAGTCCTGGGATCAAGCCCCACATCGGGCTCCCTGCTCAGTGGAGAGCCTGCTTCTCCCTCTCCCTCTGCCTGACTCTCTGCCTACTTGTGCTCTCTCTCTCTCTCAAATAAATAAATAAAATCTTTAAAAACACACACACAAGTGTTCACAATCTTTGGGATGCAGCAAAGGCAGTCCTATGAGGAAAGGATATAGCAATACAAGCCTTCCTCAAGAAAGAAGAAAGGTCTCAAATATGAAACCTAACACTACACCAAAAGGAGCTGGAAAAAGAACAGCAAATAAAGGCTAAACCCAGCAGGAGAAGAGAAATAATAAAGATCAGAGCAGAAATCAATGAAATAGAAACCAAAAGAACAGTAGAACAGATCAACGAAACTAGGAGTTGGTTCTTTGAAAGAATTAACAAGATTGATAAACCCCTGGCCAGACTTATCAAAAAGAAAAGAGAAAGGACCCAAATAAATAAAATCATGAATGAAAGAGGAGAGATCATAAACAACACCAAAGAAATACAAACAATTATAAGAGCATATTATGAGCAACTATATGCCAGCAAATTAGATAATCTGGAAAAAATGGATGCATTCTTAGAGCCTAGAAACCACCAAAACTGAAACAGGAAGAAATAGAAAACCTGAACAGACCCATAACCCGTAAGGAAATTGAAGCAATAATCAAAAATCTCCCAACAAGAGCCCAAGGCCAGATGGCTTCTCAGGGGAATTCTACCAAACATTTAAAGAAGAATTAATACCTATTCTTCTGAAGTTGTTTCAAACAATAGAAATGGAAGGAAAACTTCCAATCTCATTTTATGAGGCCAGCATTACCTTGATCCCAAAACCAGAAAAAGACCCTATCAAAAAGGAGAACTACCAATATCCCTGATGAACATGGATGCAAAAATTCTCACCAAAATAGTAGCAGATAGAATCCAACAGTACACTAAAAGGATTATTCACCATGATCAAATGGGATTTATTCCTAGGCTGCAAGGGTGGTTCAACAACTGCAAATCAATCAATAAGATACAATACATCAATAAAAGAAAGAACAAGAACCATATGATCCTCTCAATAGATGCAGAAAAAACATTTGACAAAGTACAACATCCTTTCTTGATTAAAACTTTTCAGAGTATAGGGATAGAGGGTAATATCTCAATATCATAAAAGCCATCTATGAAAAACCCACAGTGAATATCATACTCAATGGGGAAAAACTCAGAGCTTTTCCCCTAAGGTCAGGAACATGGTAGGCATGTCCACTCTCACCACTGCTATTCAACATAGTACTAGAAGTCCTAGCCTCAGCAATCAGACAACAAAAAGAAATAAAAGGCATCCAAATTGGCAAAGAAGAAGCAAAACTCTCACTTTTTGCAGATGATATGATACCGTATGTGGAAAACCCAAAAGACTCCACCCCAAAACTGCTAGAACTCATATAGGAATTCAATAAAATGGCAGGATATTAAATCAATGCACAGAAATCAGTTGCATTTCTATACACCAACAACAAGACAGAAGAAAGAGAAATTGAGTCAATCCCATTTACAATTGCACCCAAAGCCATAAGATACCTAGGAATAAATCTAGCCAAAGAGGCAAAGAATCTGTACTTAGAAAACTATAAAGTACACATGAAAGAAATTGAGGAAGACACAAAGAAATGGAGAAACATTCCATGCTCATGGATTGGAAGGACAAATATTGTGAAAATGTCTATGCTACCTAGAGCAATCTACACATTTAATTCAATCCCTATCAAAATACCATCCACTTTTTTCAAAGAAATGGAACAAATAATCCTAAAATTTGTATGGAACCAGAAAAAACTCCAAATAGCCAGAGGAATGTTGAAAAAGAAAAGCAAAGCTGGTGGCATCACAATGCTGGACTTCAAGCTCTATTACAAAGCTGTCATCATCAAGACAGTATGGTACTGGCACAAAAACAGACACATAGATCAATGGAACAGAATAGAGAGCCCAGAAATGGACCCTCAACTCTATGGTCAACTCATCTTTGACAAAGCAGGAAAGAATGTCCAATGGAAAAAAGACAGTCTCTTCAACAAATCGTATTGGGAAAATTGGACAGCCACATACAGAAGAATGAAACTGGACCATTTCCTTACACCACACACAAAAATAGACTCCCAATTGTTGAAAGACCTAAATGTGAGACAGGAGTCCATCAAAGTCCTTGTGGAAAACACAGGCAGCAACCTCTTCGACCTCAGCTGCAGCAACTTCTTCCTAGAAACATCACCAAAGGCAAGGGAAGCAAGGGCAAAAATGAACTATTGGGACTTCATCAAGATAAAAAGCTTTTGCACAGTAAAGGAAATAGTCAAGAAAACCAAAAGACAACTGACAGAATGGGAGAAGATATTTGCAAATGACATATCAGATAAAGGGCTAGTTTCCAAAATGTATAAAGAACTTCTTAAACTCAACACCCAAAGAACAAATAATCCAATCAAGAAATGGGTAGGAGAGATGAACAGACATTTTTCCAAAAAAGACATCCAAATGGCCAACAGACACATGAAAAAGTGCTCAACATCACTCAGTATCAGGAAAATCCAAATCAAAACCTCAATGAGATACCACCTCATACAGTCAGAATGGCTAATATTAACAAGTCAGGAAACTACTGATGTTGGCGGGGATGCGGAGAAAGGGGAACCCTCCTACACTGTTGGTGGGAATGCAAGGTGGTGCAGCCACTCTCGAAAACAGTATGGAGGTTCCTCAAAAAGTTGAAAATAGAGCTACCCTATGACCCAGCAATTGCACTACTTGGTATTTACCCCAAAGATACAAATGTAGTGACCCGAAAGGGCACATGCATCCCAATGTTTATAGTAGCAATGTCCACAAAAGCCAAACTATGGAAAGAGCCTTGATGTCCATCAATAGATGAATGGATAAAGAAGATGTGGTATATATATATTTATACATTGGAATATAATGCAGCCACCAATAAAAGTGAAATCTTGCCATTTGCCACGACATGGATGGAATTAGAGGGTATTATACTAAGCAAAATAAATCAATCAGAGAAAGACAAGTATCATATGATCTCACTGATAAGAGGAATTTGAGAAACAAGACAGAGGATCATAGGCGAAGGGAGGGGAAAATGAAACAAGACAAAACAGGAGAGGGAGACAAACCATAAGAGACTCTTAATCTCAGAAAAACTGTGGGTTGCTGGAGTTGAGGGGGGTGGGAGGGATGGTTTGGCTGGGTGACTGATATTGGGAGTGTATGTGCTATGGTGAGCGCTGTGAGTTGTGTAAGACTGATGAATCACAGACCTGTACCCCTGAAACAAATAATATATTATATGTTAATAAAAAATTTAAAAAAAAAAGAATTACATAAAGCCTTAAAAAGGAAGAAAATACTGTCATTTGGGACAACATAGGTGGACCTGGAGGACTTTATGCTGAGTGAAATAAGGCAGACACAGAAAGACAAATATTGTATAATCTCACTTATATGTGGAATCTGAAGTAGTCGAACTCATAGAAGCAGAGCAGAAGGGTGGTTGCCAGGGACTGGGAGGAGGAGGAAATGGAGCAGTGATGATCAAAGGGTACAAAGTTTCAGTTATGTAAGATAAGCAATTCTGGAGATCAACTATGTAGTATGGTACCTATAGCTGGCAATACTGCATTGTATATTTAAATTTTTCTAAGGTGATTTTTTTTTTAACATTTTTTTTTAAAGATTTTATTTATTTACTTGACAGAGAGAGACACAGCGAGAGAGGGAACACAAGCAGGGGGAGTGGGAGAGGGAGAAGCAGGCTTCCCACTGAGCTGGGAGCCCAATGCAGGGCTCGATCCCAGGAGCCTGGGATCATGACCTGAGCTGAAGGCAGGGGCCACCCAGGAGCACCTAAGGTGATAGATCTTATGTTAAGCATTCTTACCACACACACACACACACACACACACACACACACACACACACACAGTGGGAGGAAACTTGGTTAGATGATAGATATGTCTATTGCCTTGATGGTGGTGATGATTTTACAGGTGTGTAGTTATCCCCAAACTCATCAAGTTGTATACCTTAAATATGTACAGCTTTTTACATGTCAATTAAAGCTCAATAAAGTGTTTTTTTTTTTAAAAGGATACTTTGGAAAGCTTATTTTTGTTTTTTTTTTGTTTTTTTGTTTTTTTTTTAAAGATTTTATTTATTTATTTGAGAGAGACTGAGAGATAGAGAGCACGAGAGGGAAGAGGGTCAGAGGGAGAAGCAGACTCCCCGCTGAGCAGGGAGCCCGATGTGGGACTCGATCCCGGGACTCCAGGATCATGACCTGAGCCGAAGGCAGTCGCCTAACCAACTGAGCCACCCAGGCGCCCTGGAAAGCTTATTTTTGAAGTAGTTCTTTTTCTACTCTGGTGATGTCCTAGCCAGCACCAATCTTTAGTCCCTTCCCATTGATTTTCTGGTGAGATTTCTTTTACAGGCATTAGCGAAAATATACAATTTTTCCTTGAGAGCCCTGTTCAAGTACAGGATAAAAATTTTTTCAGTCACCTTGTCTTCTGTGGATGCTTTAATCCCAGTACCTGGCACATAGCAGGGCTTTCCATTAAATAATAATTGAATGAATAAAATGCTAAACCTGAATATTCAGATTTTCTAACTGAATAATGGTGTGTTATTCTACTTTTACTAGTGGTTGTTTTATTTAAAAACTATTTCTGAGGCACCTGGGTGGCTGCCTTTGGCTTAATTCATGGTCCTGGAGTCCCGGGATCAGGCTAGCCCCTCAGTGGGGAGTTTCCTTCTCCTTTAGCCCCATCCTTCTGCTTGTGCTCTCTCTCTCTCTCTCTCTCTCAGATAAAGAAATAAAATCTTAAAAAAATAAAATAACAAAAAAATAAAAACCATTTCCTCCCTTCTAGGCATAGTTATATGAATTTGGCCACTCTCCAAAAATCGTGAAAGGTACAAATTTTGTTTCTGATTTAAAAAAAAATCTTTAAAAAGATTATTTTTATTATATAAACATTAGTGGTAGCTTCTCAGTTAAGACCTCATGTTTCATGTTCTTGTCAAAAGGACCTCACCTAGTATTGCCACATAATTTTAGTGACCTTTCTCAATTGAATAACTATATGATTTTTTATGTATTATGCTCTTCTTAATTTCATATATTTAGGTATATATGTGTGTTCCTGTGTATATATACCCTGTAAACACATATAAGAGTTAAAAGATCAGTATCAGAATATATAATAAATTGCCACAAATCAATTAGAAAAATAACCAACACACTAGAAAAATGGCACAAGGACATGACTAGTGATTCTCCATTCTCGCTGCACAGTAGAATCATGGAGGCCTTGAAAAACTTCAAATGCCACCATTTACCCAGATTCTGATTTAGTTGGTTTGGTTTGAGACCCTAAATCTGCATTTTCTTAGGCTCCCTAGGCAATCCAGAATGGATGTGGGGTTGAGAAACACACTGGTAGAAGATGTATTTGCCCTGGATCTTGAAATATCAGTAAATTCACATAAGGAAAAAAGAGGAATGAAGTATTTTAGGTGGGCATGGGAAGACATGACCAGGAATCATATAAATAAGTGGGCAGAAGTAGGAACTACTCATGCAGAGGCAGGGAATCTTGTAAAATTTTAGAATCGGAAGGAACCATCAGGACAATCTAATCTCTGCTCACTTCTCTCATTGCTATGTTTATCACTATTACTGCTGCTAGGAAAGTTGTTAAAAGTGTTTGTGTGTGTGTGTGTGTGTGTGTGTGTGTGTGTGCGTGTGCATTGAAGGGCAGAATGTGCCACCCCAAAATATGTCTTTTTGGTATGAGAATTTTTTTGAGCTGATTACTTTGAGAGACTTTAGACAAAGAGTAGCTCTGAAAAGAGAGTAGAAGTTACCCTTTTGTAAGGGAAATTTATGTTAGAAAGGGAGCCTCTACCAGGAAGAGAACTATTACCAGAGATAACTTTTCCACCTGAGAGAATTATATCTGCTTGGCGGGGCAACCTCTGTTTTCTTTTCTTTTTTTAAAGATTTTATTTATTTATTTATTTATTTATTTATTTATTTATTTATTTATTTAAGAGTGAGGGAGAGAGAGATCACAAGCAGAGGGAGGAGAAGCAGATATGGGACTTGATCCCAGGACCCCGAGATCATGACCTGAGCCAAAGGCAGACACTTAACCAACTGAGTCACCTAGACACCCTGCGGCAACCTCTTTTCCAAACGTCTTCTTCTCACCTCTGCATGAATTGCCTTCTCTCACATTGAACCTAAAAGGTTTGAATCATCAAAAAAAAGTTCATTTTGAATAAGAATCAGCTAAAATAACACAGGATTTAAACTGACCTCCAATGACTTTGAAAATTGTATGTATAAGGCAAAGTATTCTAAAGGATGATTATAATATTTAAAAATATAAGACACTGAAAAATATTTGTGAGAAACAGAAAATTATGAATTGAATCACAGTAAATTTGAAAAAGAAACAAACAAAAAACTTCTACAAAGAAAAAAATTCAATAACTGAAATTTAAAATTCAAAAGTTGCAGATTTAGAAGATAGGTCAGAGAGAATTATCCCCAATGCCACACAAACAAAAAGATGGAAAAGATGGTAGCAAGTTTAAGAGACACAAATGATAGAATATGATGCTCTAATATCACATTTAATCAAAGTCCCAATTAGAAGAGAGAATTAATGAAGAAATAATGGCAGTGAATTCTCTAGAACTGATGAAAGACTCCAATCACACATTCAAGTTGAATAAATTTTTTAAAAAGCATACCTAGTACATCATAATAAAACTGCAGAAAGTAGAAGGTAATGGGGATACCTTAAAAGAAGCATAAAAGAAAGGATTATCTTCAAAGGGGTAGCAGTGAAATTAGAAGCTGGCTTCTCTGTTGCATTAAAATACAGTGGAATAAGGCCATTCATAGGCTGGAGAAAAACTTCCTACCTAGAACCTATGTTGAATGAAATATTTGTCAAGCACATGAGCAAAATAAGGGCATTTTCAGAACAAGTAAACATTAGGAGAGTTCTTCACCTGTAGACTCTCATCTGATGAAAATTCTAAAGGAAGTGGTAAATATGTGGGGTATCTTGACAGACTTTGACTTCATCAAGAAGAAAATGTCATAGAGTTTTTTAAAAACCACTTAAAAAAATCTAAAAGACATGAAACAGAAATAACTTGGAGTGGTAAATGGAGTTAAAGTGTTCTATATTTTATTATTGAGGGTGAGGTAAATAAATTGATCTTAGACTATTAATTAATTAATTAATTTATAAGGCATATTGTAATTTCTTGACAACCACAAAAAGAACAGAAATACATAAAATCTGTTAAAAAAATTCAACCAAGTAAATTTGAAGAAACTGGGTTTATTAAATGATTCAAGAATTGAGCAGCACCTCAACTAGCAAGTAGAGAGGTGCTCCAAGGAGTTTTACAAGATAGAAAGTTTTATAGGAAGGACGGTGGGGTGAGGAAGTTATTAGCAAAAGAAAAGGAATTTTGTCCCAGGCAAAGTCACTTTCTTCTAGAGGAAAGGGCGGGGATCTTATCATGCAGATGATTTATCCTCCTTTGAGGGATG
The DNA here is from genome assembly GCF_009762305.2 of Zalophus californianus. Taxonomy (NCBI): domain Eukaryota; kingdom Metazoa; phylum Chordata; class Mammalia; order Carnivora; family Otariidae; genus Zalophus; species Zalophus californianus. Next base: position 61,575,072 of record NC_045604.1, on the reverse strand, counting down.
GAGAGGGCCCAGGGACAGATTACCTTATTGGTGCTGACCAGAAAATTCCTGACTGACCAGTTAGGACCACATTTCTGGGGGAGGTTGAAACAGCAATTAGATTGGGTATTAATCCCCGATTTGGGAACTTGGTCTAAGTGACACCATTTGGGGCCTGAGCTTTTCTTCCTTCCTTCCTCCCTCCCTCCCTCCCTTCTTTCCTTCCTTCTTTCTTTCTTGCTGTCTTTCTTGCTTTCTTTCTTGCTTTCTTTTCTTCCTTTCAACACTTCTCAGTAAAGTGGGGAAAGGTAGATTAATAAAATATAATAGAGGCCAAGGAAAGACTAGAGACCAGAAAAAAAAAAAAAAACAGGAAAACAAATAAAAAGCATAGGTTTTATGGTACAATAAAACCCCAATGTGTCATATTTCTACACTAAATATAAATGGACTGTAACCCAAGGAAAATTTACTAAAATTTATTATCCAATAAAAAGAAATATTTATTTATTTTTAAAAAATTTTATTTATTTATTTGAGAGAGAGAATGAGCAGTGGGGAGGAGCAGAAAGAGAGGGAGAAACAGACTCCCCGCTGAGTGGGAAGCCTGACGCAGGGCTAGATCTCAGGATCATGGAATCGTGACCTGAGCCAAAGGCATATGCTTAACTGACTGAACCACCTAGCTGCCCCAAAGTAATACATTTAAAGCATACATGTAGACTGAGAGTAGAAAGGTAGAAAAATATATACCATGCAAATTCTAATTCCCCCCAAATCTGTACAGCTATATTAATATCAAACTAAATTGACCTAAAGGCAAAAAGCATTATAAGAGATAAAGGGAGAGGTACCATTATGATAAAATGTTCAGATCACCAGATTAGTCTATGAACAAAAGCAAGACAGGGTTTTTAAAAGCAAATCTGGAGTCTATGGAACAGTGACCCCTGCACCCCTTATGTAAATCAATTGGCTAATCAGTACCTTCCAGGAATACAGCTGTAGTTGAATAAAGTTGAGTTTATTAATTCCTCACAACAAAGGAGAACTCAGACCATGGAGAACTATGGGGTGTCCCAGTAAGAGGGCTAGAAAGGAGTCACAGGATTTGGGGTTGTGTGAGGGATTTGGGGAGGTCCTTGCTAGGGATTGGGAGTAGGGCTAATTCTATGATTGGATGTCTAGATAATTCATACCTAGAAGGTAGGAAGAATAGATGGTGGCTAAAGCTACAACTGGCCAAGAAATAGCTGTCACTCATTAACTAGGATAAGGAGATGTCTGGTCAGTTTTGTGGTTTTGATGACGTTCCTGCTTTTGCCTGTGTTCACATGATTATGGAGCAGCCTTGGTTTGTCCTGATCTGTCTCTGTCACAGGGTGTTTTCATTCTGTGAAACTGTTTATGTCAACTGGAGACCCCATTCCTAGTTCTGTGTGCCAGGCGGTCTCCTGGCTCCGAGGCTGCTCCTCTGTCTCAGGCTGAGCACTGAGTAAAGGAGCAAAGGGGAGGATAATTTCAGCTATTTGTGGGTTTTCCAAGAAACCTTGTGATTTGGGCTCTGGAGTAGACATGACGTGCTTGTCTCTGCTAGTGACCTGCCTTCATCCCTCCCCCTTGGTTAAAGCAGGCCTGCACCATTTCCTCATTATGATTCCTCAGTCTTAATTTTACTTGTTTTTATTTTGCACAATCAATGTGGTTTTTGGAGGTAATTTTCCTTTAATCTTACATTTTTATTTATGAGGTTAGAGACAAGTTTGGTTAAACAGGAGGTTTAATTCTGGGGGCTCAAATGAGTTTGCAAATGTTTAGTACCAGGGCCAATTCCCATGAAATGTCTTTATTCATACATTCCATGTTCTCCATTAATATGAATCACTGACTCACTGCAATACTCCTGAAATGGACACAGCTGCTCCCTGAACAAGGTGCTTGGTGTGAGTGAAATGTTTTAATATCCTCTGATGGAAGATATACGCAAGAATAAAATAAACTTAGTGTCTTTTTCCTTCTTTTTCAGCCAAAAGGTCTGTGCAAGGTTTTGTGACTGTAGCCTAACAGCTGTGACTAATTTTATTGTTACCAGAAATTCCCTCTTTTTCCCTCCTCTGGTTTCCATTTCCCCCTGGTGGTTGGAGACTTCCCTCCTGGTCCCTGGGTCTGGTCCCTGGGCCACTCACTGCCTTTGGGATGATGTCATTCAGGCCTCTGGTTGCCATGGCAGCACCAGGACTTGGGAGGACAGGGCTTCCCTTTATGGGGTCTTGTTACTATCAAGGCCTGAGCAGCTCTTTTCCCCAGGTGACTAACTCAGGGTCCTCCTCGTTGGCACTCACATCAAAGACACCCATTTACCTTCCCTGACTACTCTTCCTCCACAGCTGTACCTAATCACCCCTCCCCCATGCCAGCCTTTTGGAGGATTCAGATGTACTCATTACATGGTTTAAAATGGTTTAGACCTGGGGCGCCTGGGTGGCTCAGTTGGTTAAGCAACTGCCTTCGGCTCAGGTCATGATCCTGGAGTGCCTGGATCGAGTCCCGCATCGGGCTCCCTGCTCAGCAGGGAGTCTGCTTCTCCCTCTGACCCTCCCCCCATCTCATGTGCTTTCTCTCTCATTCTCTCTCTCTCTCAAATAAATAAATAAAATCTTTAAAAAAAAAATAAAATGGTTTAGACCTATAAATGTATGTTGGACAACAATCCATTGCTTGCCCATTTCTAGATGCTCAAAATGTGGTTGACTCTAGATTACGTATGGAGAGAATTCTGGATTCTTGAACTGTTGGAACTTCCCAGACAGCTGCAGGGACTCTAGACAGAGTGAGTGGCCCTGGAAAACTAGAGACTCTGGGGCTCACCCCTCCTTGATTCCCAGGACTGGCTGCCTGCTATCCCCCCACCTCACATCCCATCCTTCTATGTTCCTCCAGCATGTGACCAAGACAGGAATTTTAAGAACTTTAGCCCCAGATCCAGACATAATAATACACATGGTAAGAGTACAAACCAAGGCTCACATAATTGCATATTTAAATCATGAATTATTGGGCGCCTGGGTGGCTCAGTCGTTGAGCGTCTGCCTTCGGCTCAGGTCATGATCTCAGGGTCCTGGGATCGAGTCCCGCATCGGGCTCCTTGCTCCGCGGGAGCCTGCTTCTCCCTCTCCCACTCCCCCTGCTTGTGTTCCTGCTCTCGCTGTCTCTCTCTGTCAAATAAATAAATAAAATCTTTAAAAAATAAATAAATAAATAAATCATGAATTATTTATATCAAGCTAAAATTTTAAATAAAATAAGTTCTATCCTCCTGCTTTGGACAATATACCTTCATAAAAGTCAGGTTCAGATTTAGAATTATGGGGTTCCTGTGTAGGGGCCAAGGGTATGCTGCCCAAGGTGGGCCACTTTGGCCTGAACATTATTTTGAGTTAAAAGCAGTCAAAACCCAGCAGATTCGGGAAAAGCTCTTTAACCTCCCTCTCAACTGTCTGCTTTATAGGAAGAGAGCTATTAACAGAGATTCCTCTTCACCTGAGAAATCTTTCTGTATAACAGAGCCACCTTTGTTTTCCAAACATTGGGTCCTCTCACCTAGAGTATAGCTAATGGTCTTTCTCTCCTTTGTATCCTCAGAGCCTACCTCTCTCCTTGCTTCTATAAGCATCAAGTTGCCTGTCTTTGGCATTTCCATGTCTGTGTGGATTCCCCATACGTACCCTATTAAATTTGATTTCCTCCTGGGCACCTGGGTGGCTCAGTCATTAAGCATCTGCCCTCGGCTCAGGTCATGATCCCAGGGTCCTGGGATCGAGTCCCGCATTGGGAACCCTGCTCGGCAGGAAGCCTGCTTCTCCCTCTCCCACTCCCCCTGCTTGTGTTCCTGCTCTCGCTATCTCTCTCTCTGTCAAATAAATAAATAATCTAAAAAAAAAAAAAAGATAAATTTGATTTCCTCCTGTTAATCTGTCTCATGTCACCTTGATTCTAAGTCCAGCTAGAAAGACCTGGAAGGGCAGAGGAAATTCTTCCTTCCCGACAAAGGTCAGTACCTGAATCACCCAGGTAATTCCATCCATAAATGCAGCCATACTTGTATGTTGTCTTGGGTGATTTTCTGGCTTTCACTGTAACCAAACTAATGGGAGTTCACTGCTTGGTGAGGTACAACAGGGAGCTGTCACCCAAAGGAAACTTTATTTGCAGCAAATAAGAAGATCAAGGGGGATAATTTCTAAAGCCATGACTCCTGGGGTAGGGGCAAGTAGGTTCTTTTTACTCAGGGTTTAGGGTGAATTCTCAGAAAGGGGAGCTTTATCATCAGACGCCTGTAAAAGTGAGCATAAGGTTGTGCAGGAATGCTTAGAAAACATGCCTATCCACGCATCGTACGTTATGTTAATGCAGCTTGTACTCCTCCTAAGGCAGAGTCGTTTACATGATAATGAAGCAGAGGTAACTGGGGAGGAGACAAGGCCTGGGGCATGCTCTGAGAGTCCCTATAAACTGGATGGTTCTGGGCTCCCTATCTGGGGTAAGGAATACAGAGCCTTGGTTACTTCTGAATCAGCAGTTGGGATTTTACCACCGACCTACGGTCTCTGATATGGTCAGGCTATTTCTTGGCCTGGTAGAGACTAGTAGTTTTTGCATTTGCTTTGTTCCTTAAAATCCTTAACTGCTGAGGTTTTTGCATTTCTTTGAAATTCTGACACCTCGTAGGAACTTCTGCAAGAAGTTTGCACCAGCAAGTAGGGCAGAGATCAGGGAAAATAGCTGGGGGCCTAAAATGACTTATCCCGTGTCACGACAGCCCTGTCTTGTCTTTCTTTTTCTGGGGACCCCCTATCTCTTCCTGATCACACCACACCTATGTCCTTCCCCTCCGAGTGCATTATAACTCCCTTATGGAAGAGCACAGGAAATAGTAAGTATGTGGTGTGGGTAAGCATTAACAACTACTTTTTTCTCTGAATTCCTTTAAAGTGCGTATGAGTGTTTAAAGCAAAGATTTATAACTTTGCATTGTGTGGGGTAGGACCCATGCAAATGTATACAGGACGATTACAGAATAAAGGAGAGGGGGTGGGAAATGGCCCTTCTCAGGTGCAGGATTTTATGTGAAGTGGCACATGGTTAATTCTAAGTAGACTGTGAAAAGCTAACGATGTATATTTCATTACCTTTAGGAGCCACGACATAATAATAACACCAAGAGGTATAGCTAAAAGTCAATTATGTAATTTAAAGTGGAATTCCAAATGATCAACTAATCCCAAAGAGAGCTGAAAGCAGTGGGCAGGAGGGAGAACAGGACAACCAGCAAACAAATCACCTCCATAAGGGCCGAAACCTTTGATGAAAGGGAGAGGTGGGGTAGACAGAATTAACATCACTGAGCACTCAGTATTTTCCGGGCACGCAGCCAGGTGCTTTGCATAGGATATCTTATCTACTCTTGACATTAGCCTAAGGGGTGGGTGTTGCCTGGAAAGAGCCTTGGGATTCTCTGCAGACTTCCAGGGAGCTTGGGAGGGGTGGGAGATGGGGCTGCTCCCAGGCCTGTCCTTGGCACAGGTCCTGTGAACTATAAGTCTATGCAGGGCACCCAGATCCATTACTAGTTGATGGACTTGTGTTTTCTGGGCTCATAATGGGTAAAGGTAAAAAGCACAACACAATGCAATGTACTAATTAAAAGTGATTAAGTCATCAATGTGATCTGGACATTCTCTCCCTAAAGTCTTACTTGCATGGGAAACCACTTCATAACGGGAAGGGTTTTGAAAATTATGTGATTAGCACCTCCCAGTTATAATCCGGAGAGCGCGTGAATATTGAAGTAAACCCTGAGAACTCCACTGGGGGCCCAGGGGCCTGTAGCATTCTCTGTTCCTCTTCTGGACCACTACTCAGCTCTCCGACCCCCTTGCTACAACCATGCACAATACTTGGGTGTATATCTCCAGATCATTCTAATGTTTGCATGAAAAGAAATACATACTTTTTGATATTTATTATAAAAGTGGGATTATCAATATATTCCCTCACATAATTTTATTTCCATTTAAAATGTCATAAATAAGTCTGTACTGTGGATCCTGTTACTTTTTTGCATCTCTGGACTATTCTGGGGAACAGATGGCAGCAACAAAGACTCTTCCTCCCCTTTGTTAATGGTTAAGTAAGCAGAAAGAGTTAGGGGTCCTGGAAAAAGGAAGACGAGACATAGCACCTTGACATAAGAGAAGTTCTTTTAGACCCCTGGCCATCCTGTGATCTCTGTCTGACCGGCACTACTTGCCCAAAACACATTTCTTGCAGAACTTCTTGGAATATGTTGAAATTGCAGAAGAATTGACCTCACTAGTTAATGATTTTAAGAGAACAAAAGAAAGTAAGAACAAACAAGTACCATCAGGCCAGGAGATAGCCTAATCATTTCAGGGACAATAAATCAGTGGTAAAGCTCCCACTGCTGATTCAGAAGTAGAGACTGACCTGAAGCACACTCTTGGGTTATCTTTGCAGGATCTAAGCCCCTTTGAGTGCTCGGATACCGGACCTACTAGAGCCTGAAGATTGATGGTGCCAACCCTGGCAGGCCTCATGACTTCCATCTACTAAGACCTGGACACTGTCACCTGAGATGACTTTTATCCCAATTCCATGCTGAATTCCTCATTGTGCAAGCCCTTTATGAATTTCTATGCACCTTTAGCTTAGAACTTGCCCAGTTTTATTGTTCTAGGAGACACTGCTTTGGGAAAGATCCCCAGTGTACTCCTTTACTTGTTGCAGGTAAAACCCTCCCTTCTCCTAGTCTTTGGCTTAACACCCATCAAGAGGTGAACCCAGTTTTGGGTAATAGTTACTTGTTTGTTACTCTGTTGCTCCTGCTGAAGGGCCTCTGAGAAGCCACCATGCTGGTTAAGAGTATGAAGGAAAGAAACGTCAGCTCCATCTGTGGGAAGGTCATTAGGGCACAGGCCAAGGGCAAAGAGGGGCTGGACCTCATCCCAGCACAGCCATGCTGTCCTGCTGTGATTCCAGGTGAGCTTCCCAGTTTACCAACTTGGCCTGGGAGCTGCTGTTGTGGGCTCAGGACTCTGCTAGGTGCCCTGGTGATCAGACAGGAGTAAACCCTGTGGCCCTGGCCCTTGCAGACTTCGCATTGCTGCACGTGTGTGAGTGCATGCACACACACACACACACACACAGCAGAGCCAAGCCAGGACCAGAAGATGAATTCTTCAATAGATGGGTCGGAACAGTGGGAAAGCATTTGGGAAGTAGGGTAGCTGAATCCTTCTCTCTCTTATTACACTAATATAAATTCCAGGTGGATCAGGATTTACATATAAAATAGACAAAATCTTAACAGTGTTAGAAAAAACACAAAGCATTTGTGTCATATTTTATAATCATGGAGCGGAACACGTATCATAAGCAGGACAGGAATCCCAGATGCCACAAAGAAAAAGAGTGAAACACTGGATCTCATAAAAAATTTAAAACTTCTGTAAGAAAAGAAAAGCCAACCATAAACAAAATGAAAAGGCACCGTTTTACAGCACATGTGGCAGACAAATTTCTCTAATAAATACGCAAAGAGGCTTACAAAACAGTTAGAAAAATGATGAGCTCCCTCCCACCCCCTAATAAGCAGAATTCACTAAAGAGAAAAAGTGCAAATTGCCAATAAACACTTGACAGGTGATAAAAACCAGACACAGAATAGAGCAGTATCGGGCAATTTTCCACCTCATACAGTGGTAAATATTGTTAAAGATTTCTACTTCCAGTGTCATGATGAAGTGGGGGGTTTTGATGGCAGTGTAAACTAGAATAATTTTGTAGAGAGAAAGTCAGTGATAATCACCATAGTTTGAAATATCCATACACTTGAGTCGGCAATCCCACTTCCAGAAACATCTACATAATGAGACAAACACACACATGAAGACAGTTGCCCAGAGATGGCGTTCATCATAGGTGCTCTTGTTTTAAGAGTCAGGCCTCCTGCAAGTCAGGTTCTGTGTACAGTGCTTTCTCATTAAGCTCTCACAACCACCAAATCAACGTACTATTGTTAGTGTTCATTTTTCAAGTGAGAGAACTGAGAAAATATATTCAAAGTCATTCCATTTGTGAGAAGCAAATCTTGGTCAGTGTTTCCTCAAAAGCACGTGTTGTGGCCACATGTCATTTGCAAAAGCAAAAACTGTAGACAGGTCTAGGTTCATTAACAAGAGGTAGATGGGATACATTATGCTTCACCCTGACAAAGCAGTAGTGCCCAGCCATAGAACAGAATGAGGTAGGTTTGTATATGCTGGAAAGGTCAGCAAGATACATGAAGCAAAAAAAAGAGCAAGATTTTTGAAAATAGTTGTGGGGCGCCTGGGTGGCTCAGTCGGTTAAGCAGTTGACTCTTGGTTTTGGCTCAGGTCATGATCTCGGGGTCATGGGATTGAGCCCTGCATCAGGCTCTGCGTTCAGTGGGGAGTCGGCTTAAGATTCTGTCTCTCTCTCTCCCTCTGCCCCTCCCCTCCTTGAATTCGCGTGTGCACACACACTCTCTCTCTAAAATAAAAATAAATAAACCTTCAAAATAAAGTAAAATAAAAATAGTTGTTATAATTCTATTTTTGTTTAAAAAATAATAATGCACTATGAAATGTGATTAACTCTGCATGCCTTACAATCTTTTAAACTTTTTATTTGGAAATAATTTTAAACTTTCAGGACAGTGGTAAGTGGTAAGTCACTCTGCCTCCTGCCTCTGTGGTCTAAGCCAGGGCCTTCCTCCACCTTCCCAGTGGTCTTGGAGGAGGAGATGAGATCCTCTGGATGAGATCTCTCTCTTTCTCTGGTGCTGCCAGTTCAGACCCACAGGCTCAACCTCCCCCACCCCCACTGTTACTTAACCTCCTCCCTCTGTACTAACCCCCTTCTCTCAGCTTCAGCAGTGCTCAAGTCTCTTACTGCTTTCCTCACTGGGCAGCTACCTCCTTCTATCCAGCAAGGGCCAGGATCTGAAGACTAACCTGCACCCTCACTGGCTCCACCTCCTCACTCAATCTCCCTCTCCTGCTTGCTGCTGCCATTCCTACCCAACAAGCTGGTGAACATTCTTGGACAAAATAGCCCATGATCTCCTACTTGCCAAATTCTTCTGTGATCATTCCCTTGACCACTTTCCTCCCTGGCTCCCCAGCTTCCTGTTGGCCCTTCTAGCTCCCCTAGACTCTTTGGCCAACTGGCTGACCAAGACCACTGATTTCCCTCCCTGGGGTCCTTCTCCTTGGCCTATTCTGCAAGCACTGGTGCTCTACAGCCCACCCCCTTAATTGCCTTTGCTGTGACTTTTTTTAAAGTCCAAGGCAGAGGTTTCCCCATGGCTATATCTACTGCCTTGTTTTGATTTATAGTAATGAACTTGCTTCTATAAATGGGATTTTTTGCAAAAGTTTATCTAGGAACAGTACAAAAAATGTTGCTATTATTTTTGTTGACATACAATGATTTTGTATCATGTATTTCAATCTACATAGAATATGGATTTTTTTTTAATGTTCGAAAATGAAAATACAGTAAAATGTAAAGCCATGACTTGCGGTCCCTCCGCATCATCACCCATGAGCTAAGTCTAACCCTTCCTCATCCCAGCTCTCTCTCTGCTCTCCCCTTTCCACCCTGGCACACAGGCCAAGTTCACCAGTGAAACCACTCTTCTCCTGGCACATCTTACTATTCCTTTATGTGCCCCCTTTGTCCCATTTGCTCACTTTACCAAGTATATCTCTAGACCCATCATGGTCTCCAGTTACCTCCTCACCTCTAGAAGACTCAGCTCAAGCTTCATGTTGTGCATGAAAACACATCTGCCCTTCCACCCTACCTCCAAGGCCCAAGTAGAAGGGACTGCTCTGCCCTTTTGGTCCCCACTGCTCCATGTCAGAACCTCCCTGTCATCAGACCAGGACTGATCAGACAGATTCAAGTGTAGTTACCTGTTTAGATGTGCGTTGCCCCACCCAGATATAAGACAAGGCACAGATACTTGAGCGAGTCTTCTGCCGGAGTGGCCCATAGTAGGTGCTTAAAATGTATTTTTAAATAAATGCAGGAATGGGCATCAGTAGCAGGCAATCCACTAATAGTGTGCTTTTGGGGGTGCTTCCTCTCACATTTGCTAGCTTGCCTTCTGCCCGGCTTTGCTGCTGACACCTGCACGTTCAGTCCCAAGCTTCAGTGGAGAGCCAAAAACTGGCTGCTTGGCTGCATCCGCCTCTCTCACCCCCACTCACAAACTACTGGATTTTCACATCCCACCCAGGGCCTTGTGACTCTTTTCCAAAATATGTGCAGGCCACCCTGTTTGGTTGTGTGGGCTCTTGCTCAGTTTGGGGGAGATGGTGAAGGACAAATTGCAGAGCAAGGATCACAGATTCTGTGGATTAAGCAGGACCAAGAGGTTGATGGAGTAGGGGTTAGGCTCTGAGCAATGACGGGGAGACAGAAGTCAAACATCCTCAGGCCCATCACACGTAGCCCAGTAAGTGGTCTTTGCATCCATGGTACCTAGCTGGATCTGGCCTCAGTGACAAGCCCTCCATCCCTGATGCTCCTTCCTTCTGCCTGTGCCGGTGTACACATTTCATCACATGCAACATACAGGTACACCCATGGAAATGGGAAAGAGCTGGATTTCTTAGTGCAATAGTGTGTTGGCCTGACCTAAGTCATGAGTTACAGCTTCACTTCCATTGCAGCCCTCACAGAACATTAGGGAAGGAGCTAGTGGGCCTTAGTGAGGGTCTCTCCATGGCTTCGGGTCTGACTTGGAAAGTCAAGAGCTTCCTGGAGGGAGGAGAAAGGACTGGTCTAGAGCGGGAAGGACCAAGGGGGTTTTAGTCAGAGACATGGTATTTTCTTTGAATTATACAGAACTGCCTGAGTCAGCACACAGATGCACAGTATAGGTGAAGAGCAGTCTCTAATTTTAGGAGAAAGAAGTTGACTTTATCTCCCCAAGGTGGCTTCTTCTTGAGCTAATCTCTCTCTGACCCTCCTTTCTCTCTAAAGCTAATTTCTTTGGAAGACCATGTTGGGGTGTGCAGGGTGATGACCATGTAAGAGGAGGTGGGCTGGGTAATCTCTCTGTAGTGTTAGACCTTGTGGGCTGTAGCCTCATGTGGCAGAGTGTCCAGAGAAGCTGTGTCAGAGTGGTGGGGCTTGACCTCTTCTGAACTCTGCCGAGAATGGGCAAGGCAGTAGAAGTTTATGTACTCATACATACTTTTTTTTTTTTTTTTAATCACTGTAAAACTATGGACTTTGGCTATGGAAACAGCCCACTGTATAACTCACTGGGCTCCTCTGATTCTGGATTTGGTGGGTAGGGACTCTGACCACAGTGGCTTAGCTGTCTTCTCTCACTTACTGACATTATTCTATCCCATTTTATTTCTTTTATTCTGTTCTAGAATAAAGTGTTTGCTTTGATTTGTCAGAAGGTTAAATACTTTCATTTGCTCTCACTGAAATCTTTCCAATAATACAAATAATTATATTAGAACAGGGACACCCTTGGGTGTGTGAGTCCTGACAAATTTGTGTGTGTGTGTGTGTGTGTGTTCTGTCTATGAAAACAATTTGGTGACAAAATGTCAGAACATGGACAGGTGAGAAATGACCAGTGCATAGACTCCATGAGAACTCAAGCTCAAGGCTTGGTGGGGAATCCTCAGTGGTCAAGACCTGAAATGACACACTACCCTGTGTCTAACTTGAGTGACAGTCACTCAAAATTAGGGTATCAGCACCAACTGGTGGCCCATTCCACAAAATTCCGCAAAAGAAATACCATACCAGCCAATGAAAGCTATCTGTTCTCTGGTCACTCTCCTGGAGCCAGGACCCAGCCAAGGGGCCAGGCAGGGATCATGCATATACATGAGTCCTGGAGTTCCTTGGTGCTTCTGGTCACTCCTGAGGGGAACAGGGGCCAGGGATTGGAGAGCACCTTGGGACCTGGTCCGCACCTGTGGCACCCTGCTGCAATGGCACTACAGGTTCCAGCTGGTCCCAGCCAACAAGAGGGGTCTCAGAAAATTTTGAGGAAGACACTCCAACACACAGGGCTTCCAGAGGCACAAGGCTGACCCAGAGCAGGGGCCCCATTTGCCTGGGTCTAAGAGTTATACTGTAATCTGAGTTTTTCTTTCCACTCAAAAATTCTATTTCTGATTACAAAAAAATCAATACCTGTGTGTTATAGAATATTTACAAATTATAAAAAAATTTCTTGGAATCCCACTACAAAATATTAATCATTCATTTATTCATCAGCTATTATTAAGTAACTACTCCACTCTGGGCATTGTACTGGGGGCTGTGAATAGAACTACCTACAAGGTAGACATAGTCCCTTACTTCCATGAACCTTACACTCTAGCAGGTTTGCAATATTTTAAATTATTAAATGTTTTTTCACCTAGGCAATTCATTTACATGGCTCAAGGTCAAGAGGTACAAAAGGAAGTGCAATGAAAAAATTCCTTTCTAGGGCAATGAAAATATCTTGTATGATATTATGATGATGGGTATATGTCATTATACATTTCTTGTAGCCATTATGAGGACCACTTATGTAGAAGGTATACTTGTATGAGTCTTGAAGGATAGGTAGAGTTATATAGAAAAAAAATGGTGCTGGGTATTATAAATTAGCAGAGGAGGGTGTGAAGATTTATATAAATAAGTGAAGATGGGAAATATTCATCAAAAATATAGACTCTTGGAATTTTAGAGCTGAGAAGAACACACAGAAGATGAACTCACTGTGCTCACATCCCTCCTAATTATTCCCTCTGGATGACACTAGTTTATAGGAACTTCTACCTATGGTATATTATTTGATCTTCACATTGACTCTGTTGCCAGGAAAAAACAACTAACCCCATATAAGAGCTGAGGAAAACTCTATGGTTAATACTGGACTATGCAGAGACTTGATAGGAATGAGGAAATAAGCAGAATGATAATTAAGGGTATTTCATTTTCTATGACAGCAGGCTGTATTATTTGGACCACATTCCTACTGAAGATGACTTAAAAGGATAGAATATAAAAAACTTTCTTAAAAGTTATTGAAAAGGTAATTTCTTAAAAGGTCTAGAAAAGATAGCTCAAAATTTGGAAGTCAAGAAACAAGAGGTTGCTGGTGGGCTACAGTTCACTTTGGTTCTGGAGGCATTTGCAGATCTGGCTGGAAACAGCTGAGAAACTGAGTGGAAACTGAGCTGCCTCGAAAGGACAGAGTGACCAGAGTATGTCTGGCTCCCTTTCTTACCCCCTCTCAGGTGGGAAGAGTTTGGGGTTGGGTGGGGGAAAAGACCTGCCCCCAAGTTTGAAAAACCAATGCTGACCCTATGAACACTTGCAGACCAAATTAACAATATCAGGCATATTTACTTCTAAATGGTTACAGGTCCCCAGTACCCAGGTGCTTGGCAGTTGCAAATGCAGAACCTCTGTGGTTGAAGAAATGTTCATCCTAGGCTTCTGGAAAAATCTCACAGATAAATTTTCAAGGGAACAAAGTAGCACAAAATTAAAGGAATTAGCACAAGGAAATGAGGTGCAATGAACAAGTACTAACAGAAAAGCCAGCATAAACTAGCCCCCAAAGACTTCAAATGCTAGAATTATTAGCAACAGATTTTTATTGTTACTTTTTTTTTTTAATTAAGTAGGCTCCACACCCAATGTAGGGCTTGCACTCAAGACCCTGAGGTTAAGAGTCATGTGCTCTAAAGACTTAGCCAGCCAGATGCCCTAGTAACAGATTATTTTTAATGATAATTATGTCTAAAAAATATAAGAAGCTTAAAAATATCTTCAGGAGGGGCGCCTGGTTGGCTTAGTCCATTAAGGGGCTGACTTATGATTTTGGCTCAGGTGGTGATCTCAGGGTCCTGAGATCGAGCCCTGGGTCAGGCTCTGTGCTCAGCAGGGAGTCTGCTTGAGATTCTCTCCCTCTGCCCCTCCCCCCACTCACATGCTCCATGTTCTTGTGCTCTCTCTCTCTCAAATAAATAAATCTTAAAAAAAAATATATCTTCAGGAAACTATAACAAGTGAAGTAAGAGATTTGTAAAAGAACCAAATAAACCTTCTTACATGAGAAAATACAGTAACCCAAATTAATGTTTCAGTAAAATGGGTTTTAAAGCAGCCTGAACACAGAAGAGAAAATGACAGACCTGAACAATAGGTCAGAAGGTATTACACAGAATGAGAGAGAGAAAGATAGAAACTAGGGAGGAGAGGGTGAGGGAACTTCAAGGCAGAGTAAGAAGTTTCCAGAAGGGGAGAGAGCTTTGGCAGAGGTTCTACTTGAAGGAGTGATGTCTGAGAATTCTCCGGAAAGGTTAGTCATTATACAGATTCAATTCAAGATACAGATTTAATGACCCTAATGAACTCTGAGGCAGACAAATAAAAAGACAGTCATACTTAACCACATCACAGTAAAATGGCTGATAATCAAAATCAATGAGAATAGTTTGAAAACATGGAGGGAGGAAGGAAGGGAGAGAGAGAGACAAGAGAGATTGAATTACCTTCAAAGCAGCCATAGTTAGATTGATAGCTAACTTCTCATTGGCAAAAATGGAAACCAAAAGGTTACGGAAGGACTTCATTCATGCACTGAAAGGAAAGAATTGCAAACCTAAAGTTCTATACTGAATGAAAACATGCATAAGAATGAAGATAAAATAAAGACATTTTTAGGTCAAGAACAAGAACGCTCATCACCAGCAAATAATGAATGAAATGATTAAAAAAGTGGTATACTTATGGTAAAATTAATGCCTGATGGGGCTTAAAAAGTAATTTAAAAAAAGTAGAATGATGGTTGCTAGGGGCTGGGGGAGGGGAGAATGGAGACTAGTTGTTTACAGGGTACAGAGCTTCAGTTTGAGAAAACAAAAAACTCAGGAGACTGTGGGGTGACGGTTGCATAACACTTAATACCACTAAACTTAAAAATGATATACCAAGGGACACCTGGCTGGCTCAGCCAGTGGAGCATGCGACTCTTGATCTCATGGTTGTAAGTTCGAGCCCTACACTGGGTGTAGAGATTACTTTAAAAAAAATAAAGAATAAATTTTTAAAAATGATACACATAAATGTACATAAATGATACTGTATGACAGCAAAAATATAAGTCTGAGGAAGTGGGCAGGTACAGGTCATTGACTTGTTTTCTCTGTGCCTGAGGCACTGGGGGAGCTGAGGCACCACCTCCACATCTCTGCCACCCACTGCCCCTGCATCTCTCTCCTCAGTGGCCCTCCAGTACCGAGCGGCCGAGGGGGGACGTGAGGGGCAGCAGGAGGGACATACTCTCTTCCTGCTTTTGGCTTCTGTGGATGTTCAGAGCCTCAGAGCAAGAGCAGGAGCCCACTTGAGATCTGGCCCTCCGTCCATATCCTCAGTCTCCATCCTCTTTTATCCCCTTTGTCTTCTAGCCACCCTTCTCTGCTTTTCTCTTTCTGCTTTTAAACATCGTATAGCGAATTTCTTGCATTAAATATCTCTGCTTGTAATGCCCAGACTGGCTCTGTTTTCCGTGCTGCTTCCGGCTCTTTTCACACCCACCTTCCCTGCCCTGCCCCCCGGCTCCATCTGGTGCCTCCTTTCATGGTCACCCCTCTCCTTCTGGGTCCTGAGATGCCTGCAGTTCTGCCCACCCTATTCTGTGCTGGAGAGCAGAGTCCAGCCCTCAGAAGGGCCCCTCTGGGCTCCCCACCCGGTGGGAGAACCAGGTCTCTTTGGACAGAGAGGATGTAAAAACATCCCCAGGGGTCCTTAATTTTCCCTGAAACAAATCTCAACTGGGATAGAACTGTGGGGACATTTTGTGAGCGTTTTTCCAAATGTTGGGGAAGGGTCTAGAAAGGACTCCATCTGGTGGCCAGACAGCATCTTGTCTTCCTCAGGGGCCTCACCCAAGCTGTGGCAGACAACAGAAGTGCAGTGTCCTGGGTGAAACCCAGTCCAGTGTCTCCAGGAGCCTGTCCAGTTTCAGGGGCTGGTTTGTGCCCTGCCTCTCAGTGATGCCCACAGAGCTCCTAACGCCCACACACCCATCTGTTCCAAACTTTCTCCACCTCCTCAGTTCCTCATCTTTTTATGCCCTTAGAAACTTCTTCCAGAACATCATACCCCTAGAATAGGAATCAAATTTTGTCATTCTTTTCCTTAAAAGTCTTTCAATGGCCTATTAGCATATTTTAAAATAATATCCTTAGTAACTTCTGGATAGTGGCCTATCTAAAATGAAAATTGAAAACTTCCAAAAAACTTTCTTAGGCAGAGTGATCTTTCTTATGGGGAACCTGGACCATGGCACTCCAGGCTTTAAAGCACTTACTATCCCTTCTGGTCTTCTCAAGAGAAAGTTCACTCTTTTTTAAATTAATTTATTTATTTGAGAGAGAGAGAGAGAGAACACACATGAGCAGGGGAGGAGCTCAGGGAGAGGGAGAGAGAGAATCTCAAGCAGACTCCTGGCTGAGTGCCGAGCCAAGGCAGGGCTCCATCTCAGGACTCTGAGATCATGACCTGAGTCAAAATCAAGAGTCAGTCACTCAACTGACTGAGGCAGCCAGTCGCCCCAAATTTCACTCTTCTTTACTGTCTTTAATTAAGGTCCTTACCCCTCACCTGCTCCTGTTTCCTCCACTCCCTTCTCAAAGGTGCAGTCACACGAAAATGATTTTCGTTCTTCAAATATTCCAACCTGTTTTCTGTGGTCATAGTAATTTTCCCTCTCTTCTTGGTCTGGCTAATTCTTTCTCATCCTATATTGGCTCTGATATCACTTCCTCTAGGAGTTATTCCCAGAGTCCAAATTTGAGCTAGACACTGGAGGTACCTATCTAGAACACTGTACCCCCTTCACACTCTGCTGTAAAGTGCTGACCATTGAGCGTACAGTAGGAACCTGTTTAATGAATGAAATCAAGTCTGAAAATATGCATTTCACACCTATGGTATGCGACTTTCTAACTAACATCAACATGATAGCATCAAGCTTTTAAAAGTAACTACTATATCTATTCTATTAGGTGGCCCAGGGACACAGAGGACTGCGGGAAGACAGTGGAAGAAGCATGAACAGTGAGGAAATATGCGTTCATTGGTGGATACAAATTACAGAGAGTATAGGATATGGCTGGGTGTATTTATTAGAAGTACGTGGTAGATGAAATAGGGCCACAAATTCTTTGAAGCTTCTTCCATCAAGAGGTGCTATTGATTTCCCCACACCTTAAATATAGAGGTATAATAAACAAAGGATGTGGCAGAAATAACACTGGGCAAGTCCCAGAGCCAGGGCCACAAGAAAACTTGCATCTTCCACGTTCCCGCCCATGGAATGCAGCCCTGAAACCACGTTCTCAGGAGCTGGCCTAGCCTCCTGGAGGATGAGAGGCAATGCAGGTGGCCTACATCAGCCAGCCAATGGACAGATCCACCTGCCAGCCATGGAGAAACCAGCAGAGGAACCTCCACCCAAACCACAGCATCACGGGGATTACCACGATTTCCATGTGAAGTAATAAATCGGCATTTTACGTCACTCAAGTTTAAGGTGATTTGTTAGGCAGCAACAGTTAACAAAACCTGGGGTGTGTTTTGTTTTATTTCCTATTTTTGTCCTGAGGGTAATGAAATGGAATGGAAAAGAAACAGACAGGACGCACTGGGAACATCAAACCAGGCTTAGAGCAGAGGAGAGGAAATAGGTCCCCGGGGATCTTCTCTTGGCTCGTCTGCCCGGTGTGCCTCTCCTTCCATTCCAGTCATTCCTGCCCCCACTCGGCGCCCCGGGGATACTCTTCACTGCTGTGATGTTTAATGTGTAATAGCTTAACTGAACGTACTGTGATCATTTAAGTTAACGGTTTAGTTTAATTTGGTTTAATGTAATAGTGTTCATTGTTCAACAAAAATTGGCCCAGACTTTTCCCCCCCAGGGGGGTGGCAAAGAAATGGTCAAATGAAGTAAAACAAAGAATGGGTACAGATGAAGGAGGGCTCATTGGAGCCCCAGGGTCTGGGAAAAAAAGACTAAATGAAAGAAGATGCCAGTAAATATTTGCTGAATTTTTACTGCATACCCATCGTAAGTAAAGCCACTGGAAACACCCTGCTCCAACCAGAGAGCCAAAACATGTAGGGAGGCAGCAAGAATAAAATGGAACAACACAAAGCAAACCAGAAACTCAAACAACATCTCCACTCGCCATCCTGCAGAACGTCTGGGCTCTCCCCCACAGATCCATGCAGAACTGATGTCTTTATACTGTAGGGCCCCTGTATAAATGTCACCTCCTCGGAGAAGCCTTCCCTGACCACTGAGGTAAAGTGCCCCCCATCCCTATCCCAGGACCTCATTTCATTTGTCTTCGGACACAACGCTTCTCTGTATTTTCTTTCTCCCGCACTAGACAGAGCAGTGGGAGACCGGGCCTCCACCTGTCTTGCGCCCTGCTGTGACCCTAACTCTTAGAAGTGCCTGTCACACAAGGGATGCTTATTCAAACTTTACTCACCAGAATTGAATTAAAAATGAAAAAATACTTCCTTCCTATGAAAATGCTTTTCATTCTCCAAGCGTAGGTCAAAGTTGATTCCCTGTGAAACCCTCCTAGCGGAAACTCTCCAGGCACAGCTGAGCATCCCTGTCTTTGGGCTCTCCTGTACTCGTATTTGACTCTTCTTACCTGATCGAGTTCCTCTGCAGTTCTGTGTGTACATCTCTGTCTCCTGTGCAGACTGATGAGCAAGTGCAATTCAGCTTCCATGCAAGGCTGGTAGGCTCACTCTCACCAAGCACAGTAACTCCTGTCTTAGACAGGAAGGCCGACAAAGGGCTTAGGAGCCTGGGTTCTACACCAGACTGCTTGATTCTAAATCCTGGTTTTGCTGCTTGCTAGCTGGGGGAACTCAGGTGAGTTTCTTGACCTCCCTCTGACCCAATTTCCTTATCTTTAAAATGGAGAAAAAAGTACTTAACATATAGGATGATTATGAGGAGTTAAAACACGCAGAGTACTTTGAACAAAGTCTGGTCTGTACTGAAGATTTAGCTGAAAGTCATTATTTTTTAAAATTCTATCCTAAGGAAGACTATTCATTTAAACTATTTGGCACTGAGTGGTTACAACTTTGGCATAAATCTGTACCGCATAAACACACAGAAAAGAATCAAAGAGGAAATAAGTAAATCGAGTAAACACTGTGGAAATACAAGGATCATCTCTGTAACAATACAGAGAAGGACCCCTGCCCTCCAGATAAGCCAGTTCACACCGGCTCCACATGGGAGCTCCTCAGGGACCCATCCACAGCCCGAGGTTCCCTATGACCGAGCACACGTGGGACTCCTCCCCACACGGGGGTGAAATCAAGCTCCCCAAGGGCCTGCCGGCTTCCACCACAGAAGACATGTAAAATCCATCTCCAGCTCACCGCACAAAACCATCACACAAGCTCACCATTTCTTACTCAGAAAAGACTTAGTATGTCTTAGTTCCCAAGAGCCACCCCACTGTCTTAGAGCACACAGAGCATGGAGCCTCATAAAGATACAGGGGTGGCCAGGCCTTCCTGTCATGGGGGGTGCCGATCAGACAGGCAGCTCCTGGGTGGAGAGGAGAGAGGGGGCAGGAAGGAAAAACTTTAACTGGGCAGGGAATGGGCCCCTGACCCAAGGCCTGACTCACCTCTGTTTGTCCACTGCAAACATGTTGACCCAAGGAGCCCATCTCCCTGCTTGAGTACATTGTCCTCAAATTTGACAATTCCCCAGGAGGGCCTGTTGAAAATGCAGATTCCTGGGCCCCACCCCACAGGTTTTGGGTCAGTAGATCCAGGAAGCAGCCTGGGAATCCGCAGGATTGTGAGACATGCAGACCTCACTTTGAGAAATATTGTTCAAGAAACACACTCCAACCACCTGCTGCCCCTGCTTGCTGCCTGGAGTCTTTCAAAGTGTCAGGTGTATTTCCCTCCTCTGCCAGTTACTGCTGAAACAAAGATTTATATCTGGTCATTACTTAACTTTTTAGATAAAACTTCAGTCCTTGGACCATTTGGTTCCCTTAATAACAGAGAAAGAAATCCCGGCACAGAAGTTAAAGGTTTGGGTAGAGGCAACCCAAGTCTATGGGTCAATGGATGACCAAAAGTGGACCATACATACAGTGGAGTATTAGCCTTAAAAAGAAGGAAATTCTGACAAGAAATTGCTACAGCATAGATGAACTTTAAGGACTTATGCTAAGTGACATCAGCTAGCCAGGAAAAGACGTTGTATGGTTCCTCTTGCATGAGGTACCCAGACCAGCAAAATCGGGGAGACGGTGGAGAATGGTGCTGCCAGGGGCTCAGCAGAGAGAATGGGGAGTTCATGTTTCCTGAGGACAAAGTTTCAGTTTGGGAAGATGGAGAAGTTCTGGAGCTTGGCGGTGGTGATGGTTGTACAACAGTATGAATGTGCTTAATGCCTCCGAACTGTGCACTTAAAAATAATTAAGATGGCATTTTTATCACAATAAAAATAAAATAATAGAAGAAATGAAAGGACAGGTCTCTCAGCAGTATCCCTGGGGAGATAAAACAGCTATCAGAATCCTGCCAGAAGTCTGTTGACTATGCTGGAGATTTAAAATGCCTTGGGACTCCCAGATGGGCTCATAGTGGAAGGCCATCTCATCATCAGCCAGAAAAAAATAGTCACAGCTCAAATATGCTAAGCAAAGAAGTCTCTGTTTGCTATGAATTTATTTTATTTATTTTTTCATTTTTAAAATTTTTACTTTATTTTTTCAATTATTTTTTTATTATGTTATGTTAATCACCATACATTACATCATTAATTTTTGATGTAGTGTTCCATGAGTCATTGTTTGCAAATAACACCCAGTGCTCCATGCAGAACGTGCCCTCTTTAATACCCATCACCAGGCTAACCCATCCTCCCACCCCCCTCCCCTCTAGAACCCTCAGTTTGTTTTTCAGAGTCCATTGTCTCTCATGGTTCGTCTCCCCCTCCAATTTTCCCCCCTTTATTCTTCCCCTCCTGCTATCTTTTTCTTCATCATTTTTTTAAAACATATAATGTATTATTTGTTTCAGAGGTACAGATCTGTGATTCAACAGTCTTGCACAATTCACAGCACTCACCATAGCACATACCCTCCCCAATGTCTATCACCCAGCCACCCCATGCCTCCCACCCCCCACCACTCCAGCAACCCTCAGTTTGTTTCCTCAGATTAAGAATTCCTAATATCAGGGAGGTCATATGATACATGTTTTTCTCTGATTGACTTATTTCTCTCAGCATAGCACCCTCCAGTTCCATCCACGTCGTTGCAAAAGGCAAGATCTCATTCCTTTTGATGGCTGCATAATATTCCATTCTCTAGATATATACCACATCTTCTTTATTCATTCATCTGTCAATGGACATCTTGGCTCTTTCCACAGTTTGGCTATTGTGGACATTGCTGCTATAAACATCGGGGTATACGTACCCCTTCGGATCCCTACATTTGTATCTTTGGGGTAAATACCCAGTAGAGCATTTGCTGGATTGTAGGGTAGCTCTATTTTCAACTTTTTGAAGAACCTCCATACTGTTTTCCAGAGTGGCTGCACCAGCTTGCATTCCCACCAACAGTGTAGGAGGGTTCCCCTTTCTCCACATCCCCGCCAACATCTGTCGTTTCCTGACTTGTTAATTTTAGCCATTCTGACTGGTGTGAGGTGGTTTTAATTTGGATTTCCCTGATGCTGAGTGATGTTGAGCACTTTTTCACGTGTCTGTTGGCCATTTGGATGTCTTCTTTGGAAAAATGTCTGTTCATGTCTTCTGCCCAGTTCTTGATTGGATCACTTGTTCTTTGGGTGTTTAGTTTGATAAGCTCTTTATAGATTTTGGATACTAGGGACGCCTGGGTGGCTCAGTCATTAAGCGTCTACCTTTGGCTCAGGTCATGATCCCAGGGTACTGGGGTCGAGTCCTACATCGGGCTCCTTGCACCACAGGAAGCTTACTTCTCCCTCTCCCACTCCCCCTGCTTGTGTTCCCTCTCTTGCTGTGTCTTTCTCTGTCAAATAAATAAATAAAAATCTTTAAAAAAAAAGATTTTGGATACTAGCCCTTTATCTGATATGTCATTTGCAAATATCTTCTCCCATTCTGTCAGTTGTCCTTTGGTTTTGTGGACTGTTTCTTTTGCTGTGCAAAAGCTTTTTGTCTTGATGAAGTCCCAATAGTTCATTTTTTCCTTCTTCCCTTGTCTTTGGTGATGTTTCTAGGAAGAAGTTGCTGTGGTTGAGGTCGAAGAGGTTGCTGCCTGTGTTCTCCTTTAGTATGTTGATGGACTCCCATCTCACATTTAGGTCTTTCAACCATTTTGAGTCTATTCTTGTGTGTGGTGTAAGGAAATGGCCGAGTTTCATTCTTCTGCATGTGGCTGTCCAATTACCTAACACCATTTGTTGAAGAGACTGTCTTTTTTCTGTTGGACATTCTTTCCTGCTTTGTCGAAGATTAGTTGACCATAGAGTTGAGGGTCCATTTCTGGGCTCTCTATTCTGTTCCATTGACCTATGTGTCTGTTTTTGTGCCAGTACCATACTGTCTTGATGATGACAGCTTTGTAATAGAGCTTGGGGTCCAGAATTGTGATGCCGCCAGATTTGTTTTTCTTTTTCAACATTCCTGTGGCTATTTGGGGTCTTTTCTGGTCCCATACAAATTTTCGGATTATTTGTCCCATTTCTTTGAAAAAAGTTCTTGTTATTTTGACAGGGATTGCATTGAATGTGTAGATTGCTCTAGGTAGCATTGCCATCTTCACAATATTTATTCTTCCAATCCATGAGCATGGAACGTTTTTCCATTTCTTTGTGTCTTTCCCAATTTCTTTCATGAGTATTTTATTGTTTTCTGAGTACAGATTCTTTGCCTCTTTGGTTAGATTTATTCCTAGGTATCTTATGGTTTTGGGTGCAATTATAAATGGGATCGATTCCTTAATTTCTCTTTCTTCTGTCTTGTTGTTGGTGTTAGGAATGCCACTGATTTCTGTGCATTGATTTTATATCCTGCCACTTTACTGAATTCCTGTATGAGTTCTAGTAGTTTTGGGGTGGAGTCTTTTGGGTTTTCCACATAAAGTATCATATCATCTGCAGAGAGTGAGAGTTTGACTTCTTCTTTGCCAATTCAGATGCCTTTTATGTCTTTTTGTTGTCCGATTGCTGTGGCTAGGACTTCTAATACTATATTGAATAACAGTGGTGATAGTGGACATCCCTGCTGTGTTCCTGACCTTAGGGGGAATGCTCTCAGTTTTCCCCATTGAGAATGATATTCGCTGTGGGTTTTTCATAGATGGCTTTTATGATATTGAGGTATGTACCCTCTATCCCTATACTCTGAAGAGTTTTTATCAAGAAAGGATGCTGTACTTTGCCAAATGCTTTTTCTGAATCTATTGAGAGGATCATATGGTTCTTGTTCTTTCTTTTGTTAATGTATTGTATCACATTGATTGATTTGCAGGTGTTGAACCAAACTTGCAGCCCAGGGATAAATCCCACTTGGTTGTGGTGAATAATCTTTTTAATGTACTCTCGGATCCTATTGGCTAGTATTTTGGTGGGAATTTTTGCATCCATGTTCATCAAAGATATTGGTCTGTAATTCTCCTTTTTGATGAGGTCTTTGTCTGGTTTGGGGATCAGGTAATGGTGGCCTCATAAAACGAGTTTGGAAGTTTTCCTTCCATTTCTATTTTTTGGAACAGTTTCAGGAGAATAGGTAACAAATCTTTTTTTTTTTTAAAGATTTTATTTATTTATTTGAGAAAGAGAATGAGAGATAGAGAGCATGGGAGGGAAGAGGTTCAGAGGGAGAAGCAGACTACCTTCTGAGCAGGGAGCCCGACGTGGGACTCGATCCCAGGACTCCAGGATCATGACCTGAGCCGAAGGCAGTCACTTAACCAACGGAGCCACCCAGGCGCCCGGTATTAATTCTTCTTCAAATGTTTGGTAGAATTCCCCTGGGAAGCCATCTGGCCCTGGGCTTTTGTTTCTTGGGAGATTTTTGATGACTGCTTCAATTTCCTTAGTGGTTATAGGTCTGTTCAGGTTTTCTATTTCTTCCTGGTTCAGTTTTGGTAGTTGATACATCTCTAGGAATACATCTATTTCTTCCAGATTATCTAATTTGCTGGCATATAGTTGCTCATAATATGTTCTTATAATTGTTTGTATTTCTTTGGTATTCATTGTGATCTCTCCTCTTTCGTTCATGATTTTGTTGATTTGGGTCATTTCTCTTTTCTTTTTGATAAGTCTGGCCAGGGGTTTATCAATCTTGTGAATTCTTTCAAAGAACCAGCTCCAAGTTTCGTTGATCTGTTCTACTGTTCTTTTGGTTTCTATTTCATTGATTTCTGCTCTGATCTTTATTATTTCTCTTCTCCTGCTGGGTTTAGGCTTTATTTGCTGTTCTTTCTCCAGCTCCTTTAGGTGTAGGGTTAGGCTGTGTATTTGATACCTTTCTTGTTTCTTGAGAAACGCTTGGATTGCTATATACTTTCCTCTTAGGACTGCCTTTGCTGTATCCTAAAGATTTTGAACAGTTGTGTTTTCATTTTCATTGGTTTCCATGAATTTTTTAAATTCTTCTTTAATTTCCTGGTTGACCCATTCATTCTTTAGTAGGATGCTCTTTAGCCTCCATGTATTTGAGTTCTTTCTGACTTTCCTCTTGTGATTGAGTTCTAGTTTCAAAGTAATGTGGTCTGAAAATATGCAGGGAATGATCCCAATCTTTTGGTACCAGTTGAGACCTGATTTGTGACCTAGGATGGGATCTATTCTGGAGAATGTTCCATGGGCACTAGAGAAGAATGTGTATTCCGTTGCTTTGGGATGGAATGTTCTGAATATGTCTGTGAAGTCCATTTGGTCCAGTGTTTCTTTTACAGTCTTTGTTTCCTTGTTGATCTTTGGCTTAGATGATCTGTCCATTTCAGTCAGGGGAGTGTTAAAGTCCCCCACTATTATTGTATTGTTGTCAATGTGTTTCTTTGCTTTTGTTATTAATTGCCTTATATAATTGGCTGCTCCCATGTTAGGGACATAGATATTTACAATTGTTAGATCCTTTTGTTGGATAGACCCTTTAAGTAGGATCTAGTGTCTTTCCTCATCTCTTATTATAGTCTTTGTTTTAAAATCTAATTTGTCTGATATAAGCATTGCCACCCCAGCTTTCTTTTGGTGTCCATTAGCATGGTAAATGGTTTTCCACCCCCTCACTTTCAATCTGGTGGTGTCTTTGGGTCTAAAATGAGTCTCTTGCAGACAGCATATCGATGGCTCTTGTTTTTTAATCCAATCTGATAGCCTGTGTCTTTTGACTGGGGCATTTAGTCTGTTTACATTCAGGGTAACTATTGAAAGATATGAATTTAGTGCCATTGTATTGCCTGTAAGGTGACTGTTACTGTATATTGTCTGTGTTCCTTTCTGGTCTATGTTACTTTTAGGCTCTCTCTTTGCTTAGAGGACCCCTTTCAGTATTTCTTGTAGGGCTGGTTTTGTGTTTGCAAATTCCTTTAGTTTTTGCTTGTCCTGGAAGCTCTTTATCTCTCCTTCTATTTTCAATGACAGCCTAGCTGGATATAGTATTCTTGGCTGCATATTTTTCTCATTTAGTGCTCTGAATATATCATGCCACTCCTTTTTGGCCTGCCAGGTCTCTGTGGATAGGTCTGTTGCCAATCTAATGTTTCTGCCATTGTAGGTTACATATGTCTTCTACCAAGTTGCTTTCAGGATTTCCTCTTTGTCTCTGAGACTCATAAGTTTTACTATTAGATAATGGAGTGTTGACCTATTTTTATTGATTTTGAGAGGGGTTCTCTGTGTCTCCTGGATTTTGATGCCTATTTCCTTCCCCAAATTAGGGAATTTATCTGCTATAATTCTGTCCTTCTCTCTTTCTTCTTCTTCTGGGATCCCAATTATTCTAATGCTGTTTTGTCTTATGGTATTGCTTATCTCTCAAATTCTGCCCTCGTGATCCTGTAGTTGTTTATCTCTCTTTTTCTCAGCTTCTTTATTTTCTATCATTTGGTCTTCTATATCACTGATTCTCTCTTCTGCCTCATTTATCCTAGCAGTTAGAGCCCCGATTTTTGATTGCACCTCATTAATAGCCTTTTTGATTTCGACTTGGTTAGATTTTAGTTCTTTTATTTCTCCAGAAAGGGTTTCTCTAATAACTTCCATGCTTTTTTCAAGTCCAGCTGGTATCTTTAAAATTATCATTCTGAACTCTAGTTCTGACATCGTACTAATATCCGTATTGAGTAGGTCCCTGATAGTCGGTACTGCCTCTTGTTCTTTTTGTTGAGGTGATTTTTTCCATCTTGTCATTTTGTCCAGAGGAGAAAGATGAATGAGAGAACAAAATGCTAACAGGGTAACAACATCCCCAGAAAATATTCTGTAAACAAATCAGAAAAGACCTGAAACTGAGGGAAAAGAAAGGGAAAGAAAGAAAAAAGACAAAGGAAAAAAAAAAAAGAAAAAGAAAAAGATAAAAACAAACAAAAACAGAACAAAACAAAAAAAACAGAATATGATCAAATATGATCAGGCTGGTGCATAGATCAGTGCCACACACTAGATTTTGGGTGTATTTTGGTCTGTTAGAAGAAAGTGCCTCCCAAAATTTTAAAGAAAGAAAAACTTATATATGTACTAAAATAAGGGTTAATACGATGAAGGGATGGAATATGACTGTAAAGATGAATATTATAGAAGATTTTATAAAAGGAATTGATAAGAAGTTGGTTGAAAGAAGAAAGAAGAGGATTAAAAAAAAGGGAGAGAATGTGATCAGGCAGGAGACTAGAACAAAGCCATACACTAGAGATTTAGGGTATATTTTGATCTGTTAGAAGAAACTGTATCTCAAAATTTTAAAGAGAGAAGAACTTATATATATATATATGCCAAAAATAAGGGTAACTACTATGAAGGGA
Organism: Zalophus californianus; assembly: GCF_009762305.2. Classification (NCBI taxonomy): domain Eukaryota; kingdom Metazoa; phylum Chordata; class Mammalia; order Carnivora; family Otariidae; genus Zalophus; species Zalophus californianus. Next base: position 61,547,917 of record NC_045604.1, on the reverse strand, counting down.
TAGAATATAACTCTAAAAATGAAAAATAAAAAAGATTTTTTAAAAAAGGGATTGATAAGATGTTGGTTGAAAAAGGGAAAAAGAAAAATTCAAAAAAAAGAGTTAAAAAAATTAACTTTGAAAGACTAAAGAATCATGGTAAAACAGCCATGAATTCTATGTGCTGTATTCCTCTAGTGCTGGAGTTCTGCCATTCTCATTGATCGGTAAGCTTGGTCTTGGCTGGGTGTTCTTGCTGATATTCTGGGGGAGGGGCCTGTTGTCGTGGTTCCCAGATGTCTTTGCCGGAGGCAGAATTGCCCCACCCTTGCCAGGGGCCAGGCTAAGTAATTTGCTCGGGTTTGCTCTCGGGAGATTTTGTTCCCTGCAAGCTTTCCGTACAGCTTTGCAGGACGAGAGTGAAAATGGCGGCCTCCCAATCTCCGCCCAGAGGAGCCGACAACTCGGGGCCCTGCTCCTCAGTGTGCCCCCAGAGAAAAGCAATCCCTGCTGTCTCCTGGGTCTCCGGCCGCACTGTGTACTCACCCGGCCTGTGACTGAGCGTTTCTATCTCTGGCACCCGACCCCATGTGGAGTCTCCAAACCCAGCAGATCCCTGCGGTGCGCTCCCGTGCCGCTCCTCCCCAGGAAGGAAGGGGAGTCTCCCCGGCTCTGCCGCTTGTTGGGTCCCTGCTGGAGGAGCAGTGGCCCGACTGGGTCACGGATCACAGTTTATGGCAACCCCGAGCTGAGAGCCCACGCCTCAGCTCCGTCTCTGCAGCCGGCTTCCCCGCTCCGATACCTGGGAGCTCCGCCGCACTCAGGCACCCCTGGTCTTCCTGTGACCCCAAGGGTCCTGAGTCCACACTGTCCCAGCGAGGGTTCCACCCCCAGCTTAGTCAGTGGAGTGACATCACTCAGCGGAACCGACTTCTAAAAGTTCCGATTTTGTGCTCCGCGGCTCTATCACTTGCCAGAAGCGGCCGACGGAGGCCCCCTACCCCGCTGTCTATCCTCCTGAATATCGCCTCGGATTCACTTCTCCGCACGTCCTACCTTCCAGAAAGCAGTCGCTTTTCTGTTCAGAGAGTTGTTGCTATTCTTTTCTTCTATCTCCTGTTGAGTTCGTAGGTGTTTAGAATGGTTTGATCCCTATCCAGCTGAATTCCTGGGGCCAGACAAAATCCAGGTCTCCTACTCCTCCACCATCTTGCTCATCTCCCCTGTTTGCTATGAATTTCAAGTGAAGATATTCCTGTGTGTTCTGACAAGTCATGGAAGCATCACTGGGGGAGCATTTGGAAAGGAATTACTGCTCGAAAATCTGAAATTCTTTGGGCCAGTTAATGCTATAGAGAAGAAGCCACATTTGGTTGGAGTTCAGAGCTGGTTGAGTCTGTTGGTAATGATTAGCCATGTTTAATCACCCTCATCCAAATACTAGCGGCACAGCCAGGCCACTCCTGGGGTACAGTGATGAGGGGCCAAGTTTATACGGTGGGTGGGAGGGGAGAGAATTTCCAAATCTGGTCACTGAAAGGTAGATAATCCAAAGACCAAACGCTGACCATTGCACTGCTCTCCCTTGGGGAAGCAAATGGCTACTCTGTCCTCCAGGAAAGGGTAGAGCTGGGGGAGTGGCTGTTGCAATCTTGTGCCTCAAAACTGCACCTCATCTCCTTTCTTCTACCAGACTCTCATTTTGTGAAAGTTGAGGAGTCCCCAGGAGTGAACTCTGTGGTTTGGAAGATGTTTAGGACAGGGATTTTCATCTGTTTTGTTCACTGTTCTTTGCGCAGAGCCCAGCACCAGTGCCTGATGCATAATGGGTGCTTCATATCAGTATGTTTAAATGCATTAGTGTAGAGATTCAAAATTATTGGGGTGGTGAATGGGGAGTGCCTGAAAATTGGAGGCACACCTCTGTGGAAAAAAGGGTAAATGGTGTCAAAACTCACTTTCCCGTAAAGCCACTGTTGCTTCCAGCATCTGGAGTCTGACAGAAGTTGGGATCTAAGGCTGACTTTGGTTTTCCTTTGGTTGCCCCCACTTTCCACTGGATTAACCTAACCCTTCACAGGTCAGAGGAGAATGCAAAGTGTTCTAAAAGGGCTCATTAAAAAAAAAATCATAATAAATGAACTCTGCATTGGCCAAAACCTTTGAGAGGTTGTTTCCAGTTTGGGAGACTCACACACCAGCCATATTTACTGAGCCCCCAGTCAACTATTTTTAGTTTCATGTTATTTTATTATTTTTTTTATTGAGGCCAGCTGGCAGGTAACAACTTCAATTCCCTAAGCTTTTTTTTATAGTCAGCAACATTTGTCTGACTTTGCCTGTCCTTGTTCTGAGCGGGAGGAAGCTGGATGTGCAGAAGGTCAGGTTCCTCTGCTCAGTGATTCCTGCAGGTGGACAGAGCATTTCCCTACCAAAAATTCCTCAGAGGCAAAATGCTGTTACTGGGCTTTTAAAACACCCGAAACCTGAGGGTTATCTGGATTCATTTCCAAAGCCTCCTTTGGAAAATTCTTAGAGAAATTTGAAGCCAGAAATTAAAACACCGTCCCAGCAAAATGTTAAAAAGTAAAAGAGAAAACACCTGTTATGTCAAACTGAGAGCTCTCGATTTCTTTAGAGTTGATTGCAAGGTACTTGCCACCTTTGCAAAATCGGTCATTCAGGAGATCATCCTTTTTAAAGGCACAACTTAAGGGGAAACTCAAGCAGAAATTCTTCCCTGTCTCCCTCTGCTAGATCTTCTCGTTCTAAAAATCCTGGGCACACACAGCACACACCCCCTTGTACACCATGTCACCTCCCAGATGACGCTGAGGAACTGAGTCACGGTCAGCTCCTGTGGGACCAGGAACTTGGTGTTGTCCAGCGGGGGCAGGAACCTGTCCTCGGGGTAGCGCTCCCTTACCGCCTGTCAAGAGTCTCAGTGTGACTCTCTTTTGGAGAAGGTACCAAAGAAGTGCTCTGTTCTCGGTGTCTTAGGAACTTGGAACAGAGACGAGGAGGTCATTGGGTGGGTTTTGGTTTTTCACAGAACAGGATATTGCAGGTGCTCTCAGGAAGCACAAAGGAGTCTTACCGGGATCTTGTTGGGGAACTTCTAGATTCTAGCAACTCCCTCTCTTCTGATTGCTATGACCATCGAAGATCAAATTAATACATCAGCATGTAATAGAAGTCTGTATCTTCTTTGCTCCCTGTCTCAAGGGCCAGAACCCAGACAGCTACTCTGAGAACATCACCTAAACTCTTCTTCTGCTTGAAGGGTCGAGGCTTTGGTTTTTCTGTGGAGTCTGCATTTTGCTTAACAGCTGTGTCTGTGTCTGACTTAAAAAAAAAAAAAAATCCCACAACTGGGCCCTAACTCATTCCTCAGCTGCTTCCAAACTGCCCGCAGGAACCTAAAGGAGGCCCTTATGTACGGCTGTGTGACATCAGGCCTCTCCAACCCTCCCTCTCCTCCCCCTCCCTGGGCAGGAGGAGGTTAGTCCTGAGGCTGGAGAGAGAACAGCCACCTGCTTGCTGCTCAAAGTCACTTTGCTCACGATCAGTTCAGAATTTGTCTTTGCTAAAGACATTAGATTTACAATGTTGTGCTCTAACATGGACCTATGGGCCTAAGCTAGTAATGAAGCAAGTTGATGATGGAGTTCACTTCACCCTGAAATATGCTGCTAGTTTTCACAGTAAGAAATAGATACTCCAGAAAGGTGGAGTGATTTGTCCGGATAAAAAGAGGTGAAACTGTGGTTAAAATCCAAGTATGCATCGAAGTAGCATTAGTCATAGGGCCCTGGTGCATCTCCCACGGAGACACGACTGCCTTGGGGCCCCTTTCTCATCCCTATCTTAGCCTCTTGTCTTCTTCCCTGTCCCCATCCATACCATTCACCCAATCCCTCGAGCTGTGGGCTTTCCAAATGTATTTCCTACCACTCAAGAAAGAAGAATTCTACACATTCCATATCAACTTCAGGAGTTTTCTTTCCATGGTTATCTACATTTTACTTAAAGAAAAGAGTCATTACTACCATTATGACTTTGTAGTTAAAATAGGCTATGCTATGCTGCAGTAAGAAGCATACCCCAACATTCAATAGTGAAACATAATGGGGCACCTGGGTGGCTCAGTCAATTGAGCATCTGACTCTTGGTTTTGGCTGTGGTCGTGAGATTGAGTCCTGAGCTGAGCGTGGAGCCTGCTTGGGGTTCTAGCTCTCTTTCCCCTCTGCCCCTCCCCCTGGGTCATACAGGTTCTAAGAAAAAAAAAAAGAAAAGTGAAACGTAACAAAAGCTTGATTCTTACCACATCACAGCCCAAGCCCAACTCATGTGGGAGGCTTTCCTGTTTGGCTCTCTTCCAGAAAAAATTCAGGTTCATGTGTGGCTTTACACTTGCAATTGTGTCTTGTCAAAGTCTTTGGCTTCCATGAGTTCAGAGGAGAAAACAAGGGGAAGAGACACACTTGCTCTTAACCTTTTCAGACTCAGTGACACCTATTGGGTGTCCACTCACCTTCCACTGATGAACAGTAACCATCTGACCCTACCTATGATTATAAGCACTAATTTTCTCCACCACAAAGATTGTTTGTTATTTTCCCAGCAATTATTATGTTCTTTATTGGTTTTACATTTTAATATTGCACACAAAAAAAGAGTGGGGGCCCTGAGAGTTATACCACTTGGGTTTGAACTCTTGATCTATCGTCTACTAGCTGTGTGACGTTGGGCCAATTGATATACCCCTCTCTCTGCCTCAGTTACCTTGTGTGCAAAATAATAATAATAATAATATCTACCTTGTGTGACTGTGAGCATCAGATGAATCAGTTAATACATGCAGAGAGCCTTGAAACAGTGGCTGTCACATACCACTCAATAAGTGGAAGTTACTGTTTTCACCATTTGGCTGATGAAGATCCTGAGGCTCAGAGAGGTGACACAGAGTCTTTGAAACAGACAAGGTTGGTCTGGACACCAGACATGGCTTATCAACAGCATGAACTTCTTCATCATCACTATTATCCCTCACTGGAATAGGAAGGAAGAACACTTGTGAAGTGTGTTTGACACTGTGCTAATCGCTACCCATATTTTCTCAATTATTTCTTCTAAAAAAGAGAACCAAAGTCCAGAGACATGAATGACATGCTCTGGGTTGCTCAGCTGGTGGGATTTGAACCTGTGCTTATACCACACGAAACCATGCTTGTTCCATTATAATATGTGTCCCATTCTTGACTTTTAAGCAGAAAACTTTGGGGTACAAAATCTTGTGGTCTGTATAGAAATATTTTCTGATGCAGCCTTCTAGCAGTGTGCTCATACCAGACTCTCTGTACCTTGCACTGTGCAGACCTTCAGAGTTCAGATCAAAATGGAGCATGAACTCACTATCCCTCCTGATGTGAAGACTATTTCTTCCCTAGTCCCCAAACGCCATCACAGATGGTCTTTTTAGAAACCATGCATCCTTGAGTGAAGGTGAGTAGGCTGTCTTCGGGTCCTCTGGGGTCTCAGGGTAAGTGATTTGAGGTCCTGCCTGGCAGTGCCCACAACCTCCAGCCATAATCCCTGGTCTCCTTTCAGGAGTCAGCTTTGCAGATGTTTGTGTCTTATCCACGGGGATTAAGAAACATGAAAAACATCCTTTAGACACAAGAAAGTAGGTAGGGGAAAAATAAGCCTAATACGGGTCTGGAAAACAATTTGGAAACCCAGTTGGAGAAAGTTACAGGCCTTGATGGGATCAGCCACAGAGGGGGTTCCAAGCCCTTTCTAAGATCCTAAGCAAATTCTTTTTTTTTTTTATTTGTTTCCCTCCTTCACTCCCTCCCTCCCTCCCTCCCTCCCTCCCTCCCTCCCTTCCTGTCTTCCTTCTTGGTTAAATTTATTGATATATACAATACCTTGTCTCAAACTAATTTGGAACTTAAAGGTCACCCTAAGCAAATTCTTGCTTTTTGCACCTCTTGCATTTGTTATAATGTACTCTCCAAGACATCTGGGCATTGGCCCTCTGGCCTCCTAAGAAATCTCCATTTTTAGAGTTCTGGAGGTTGGGAGGAGGACACAATGCCAGTCAGTCGCCATGACCTGCTGGTCTGGTGCATTAAGAATTTTCCCAGCCTGACTCCAGCCATGTGACCTGATTTAGAGAAGCTTAGTTATGAGCACTTTGGGAGCTGCATTAGTTAGCTATTGCTGCATAACAAATTACCCTAAAACGTAGTGGCTTAAAACAACAAGCACTTCTTATTTCACACAATTTATGTGAGTCAAGAATTCAGGAGCAGCTTAGCTGGGTAGTTCTGTGTTGGGGTGTCTCACCTGGTTGCAGTGAAGATGTTGGCCAGGGCTCGAGTCATCTCACGGATTGACCAGAGGATGGCTCACTCATGTCTCTGGAAAGCTGATGTCAGCTGTTGGCAGAAGTCCTCAGTTCTTTGCCACAAGGACCACTTCATCATGGTGCTTGAATGTCCTCACAACATGGCAGCTGGCTGCCCCTGGCTTATCTGATCTAGGAAGAGAACAAGGTGAGAGTCACAATGTCTATTTTTCCCACAGCTTTATTGAATTACATATAACATTTTGTATAAGCTTAAAATATAAGTTTAAGGTGCACAGTGTAATGATATAACTATATATTGTGAAGTGATAACCACAATGAAGTTAAGAGGTTCATCACCTCCCATAGTTACCATTTTTTGGTGTGTGGTACCAACTTTGAAGATCTACTCTCTTGGCAATTTTCAATTATATAATACGGTATTGTTAACTGTAGTCACCATGTTATATGTTAGATCCCCAGAACTTACTCATCTTATAACTGCAAGCTTGTTCCCTCTGACCACCTTCACTCATTTCTCCCACCCTGCTGCTCCTGGCAACCACCAATCTCTCTGTTTCTCTGAGTTTGGTTTTTTTAGATTCCACATATAAGTGAGGTCCTACAGTATTTTATGACCTAGCCTCAGAAGTCATACACTGTTGTTTCTGCACTGTTGTTGTTTGCACAGGTGAGCCCTATCAGTTTGGGAAAAAATTATGCAAGACTGTGAATACCAGGAGGCAGGGATCATCAGGGCCCATCACTAGGCTGGCTACCATAGGAGTTATTTTCTCTGTACTTCTGTTTCCTCTTCTATAATAATGGAAATAATTGGGGCACCTGGGTAGCACAGTCAGTTGAGCGTTGGGCTCTTGGTTTCAGCTCATGTTGTGATCCCAGGGTTGTGAGATGGAGTCCCACATCGGGTTTTGCACTGAGCATAGAGTCTGCTCGGGATTCTCTCTCTCCCTCTCCTGCCCCTCCCTGCTCGTGCTCTCTCTTTCTCAAAATAAATAAATATGTCTCTTAAAAATTAATGGAAATAATTATTTTGACTCTATAGCAACATACATTTATTATTTACTCAAAAAGAGTCTTACCCTGTTACAGGCACTGTGGTAGGTGCTGAGGGTATGATGGAGAACAGTCACTGTAGTTACGCAGTCTTCCAGTCTTCACGGAGCTTACAGCTTACTGAGGAGACAGACAATAATAACACACACAGAAATCTAGGTAAGATCCCAAGTGCGACTTAAAATGAAGATAGTTAACTGGGGGTTGCGCGTGGGTATTCACACTGGAACTGGATTTGAGATACTGGTTCTTGGCTTACCCACCTTTCCCTTTCCTACCCACTCACACACAATAACTGCTCACTGGAACTTCAGAACTGGGAATGGAGACAGAACAGAAACTGGCCATTCGGGAAATCTTCACTGACTTCACTGCCCGGAGGTCAAGTCCAAACTCCAGTCAAGACCTTTGCGGTCTGAGCCCCTACCTGACCCGCATCCTGCTCCCCCAGTTCAAGCCCTCTGATCTGGTTCAGCTGGTCTCTTTTCTGCAAACATATTCTCTGTGCCTCCTTCCCTAAGCTTTGCTCACACAAAGTCCCTGTGTGGAATGCACCCCGCACCCCAATGCCTCTTATCTATCTCCAACACATACATCCCATTCAAGCTCTGTCAGGTTGTAAATCCTAAAAAGGTCCTGAGGAGGGGCCTGTCATTTTCTGCAGGAATATTTGTTGTAGGTGCAACTCATTTTACATTAATATTGTCAGGCAGGTTTATATTTAACTTTTCTTGTGTACATACAATATGAATAATGCTGGCTCATTCCCAGCAAACTTTTTTTTTTTTAAGATTTTATTTATTTACTTGACAGAGAGATAGAGAGCACAAGTAGGCAGAGTGGCAGGCAGAGGGAGAGGGTGATGCAGGCTCTCCGCCAAGCAGGGAGCCAGACGTGGGGCTCGATCCCAGGACCTCGGGATCATGATCCGAGCCGAGGGCAGCTGCTTAACCGACTGAGCCACCCAGGCGCCGCTCCCCCCCCCCCCCCCCCCCCCCCCCCCACCCCCCCCCCCCCCCCCCCCCCCGCAGCAAACATTTTCTTGACATTGTAGAGGATATAGAGGTAACTAAGACCCATCTTCCATCCGCACTGTGGTGGCCACACTAGGTCATTCCTTTCTTGTTTCTGTTCACTGCATCGATGAGGCTATGTGTTGCTTGGGTCTAATCCAGTCTAGGAAAAAAAAACATACTTGTCAAATGCCCTCCCTGACAGGCCTGGCATCCCAGGATGATTTACATTGGGGAATGGAGTAAACCTAATGCTTCCAAGGAAGGCTGTCAAGTGCTTTTCCCTTTTAAGTCCATTTTCTATAAGTGGACTATAGAATGTTGTGGCTAGTAAAATAACTAAAATATTCCTACTTTGGTTAAAAAATTAGCTTTAAAATCTTAATTACCATGAAATCTTGTGAGGTTCTTCACTTTTTTCAAAATATAGTACTTGAAATATTTGAAGAAATGTTTGAATACTGAAAAAAAATCTAAAAGTCATTAAGAAACAAGTAAATTAAGACCTGCATCTTATGCAGTTAAAGAGAGTAATTAAAAATTAGTTAATCTGGGGCGCCTGGGTGGCTCAGTCGTTAAGCGTCTGCCTTCGGCTCGGGTCATGGTCCCAGGTCCTGGGATCGAGCCCCGCATCGGGCTCCCTGCTCCGCGGGGAGCCTGCTTCTCCCTCTGCTTCTCTCTCTCTCTGTCTCTCATGAATAAATAAATAAAATCTTTAAAAAAATAAATAAAAAATAAAAAGTTAGTTGCAGAAATCATGTTTTAAAAAACCACATAAAAACAAAACAACATAAAAGATTACCCACTGACCTGAAAACAGGGCGAGGGGATTAGGATTGGGGGTACTAACCAAAAGAGACTTGAAGCTGTAATGTTAGAATTTTTTAAAATAGACTTAACTGTGCTTGCAAGGGCTCTTCAGACATGAAACAATGTGGAGGGGCTGCCCTCTTGTGGACCTTGTGGAACAGCCTTTAAAAGGTTACTCACAAATCAATTTATTGTTTTGTTCACAGAATTTGGGAGTTGCAATTTCTTACTCTCAGGTCAACCCCTCGTGTTTGACCCACGAGGCAAAAGAGGGCAACACTGGTTCTGTGGTTTACCCAAAGTCACTTCCTTGAGGCAAGTCAGAGTTACAGATGGAGTCTTCTGATTCCTAACTGGAATTCTTCAACTATTCTTCTGCCTCCCCCAAACCATAAGTCAACAAGTGTTAAACACCAAAATGTGTTTAGAAAGTCATCTCTGTACAATGTACAATGCCTGGTAGCTAGAGGTCATTTAATAAGAGGGATGTGGGACACTGACCATGTTGCCAGGATCTTGCTGGGAGTTGAGAAACAAAGGGGGATAATGCTTTTATTGTGTAGTGGACTGTAAAATCTAACAGAATTGCCACATTTAATATTAGTGTTACCCCCCAGGCTGTATTTAGTCATCATACAAGCACCAAATAAGTAACAGCAGCCAATGGCCGAAGAGGGGCAAGGGGGTGGAGAGAGACCCCTTCTGAGCCACAGGTGCATGAGGAAGGCTGACACCAAGGAAACAGCGAGAACATGACGAAAACAGCAACACAACCCTGCACCAGAGCACCACCCAACCACAGGCAACATTCAAGGAATGTGAAGTTCATGGCGCACCTACAACAAATCCAACCCCATTAAACTCCTGACTAGTCTTTACCAATGCCCCACTCTAGCCATAGTAGTAGAAGAGGCATGCCCACTTCCAGGCATAGGCATTATTTCAGCCATTACAATTCTGCATCAACGTAGATGGCATTCAATCAAAAACTATGACACACACACACACACACACACACACACACACACACACAAATAAACAGGGCAAAAGAAAACTGTCACACACACAAGATACAGACTCAGAGATGACCCAGATGTTGGAAATACCAGACAAGGAATTTAAAATAACTATGGCTAATATGTGTTCTGGTGGGAAAAATGAATAACATGCATGAACAGATGGGGGAACATCACTAGAGAGATGGATACCATAAGAGTAAAATAGAAATGCTGGAAATAAAAACCAAAAACATAGTAATAGAGAGCCAAGGAAAGAACCGGTAAACTTGGAAATGGATCTATAGAAATTAACTAATTGAAAACAGAGAAAAACAGAGTAGAAAGTAAACACAAGAGTGTTAAGAGGTGAGGGACAATTCTGAAAAGTCTAACACAATAGAATTGGGATCCCAGCAGGAGAAGCGAGAATGGGAGCTAAGTAGGGAGATGGGACAGGGGATCGTACTCTAGCTTATTCTCACGTCATTCCTGCTTTCCAGAACCACATGCCATCTTTGCCTTCTCCATGTTCCAGGTCTTTCAAGATCAGAGGCGGTCTGGTGCCGAGCGTCCAGAGTAAGCTTCGAGTCTTTGGGAAGTGAAGATAGTTGCTGGATTTTGTGCATGAGGGACGAGATCGGTGTTGTCTAAGTGCTGCATTTCATCTATTCTAAGGTATGCTTTGTAACATTTTTGAAGATAGTGTGTCTTAAAGTTGATAGTGTCAATATAATAGATTTTTTCTTTCAATGATTAAAATAATGGTGGTGTGCCTGGGTGGCTCAGTTGGTTAAGTGTCTGCCTTTGGCTCAGGTCATGATCCTAGGGTCCTGGGATCAAGCCCCACGTTGGGCTCCCTGTTCAGCAGGGAACCTGCTTCTCCCTCTCCTCCCCACTTGTGCTCTATCTCTGTATTGCTCTCTCAAATAAAATCTTAAACAAAAAACTAAAAAAAAAGGTACATCTTACAATCAATTATATCTTCAATGATGTTACTACTTTAAAAAAATTATTGTCAAACAGAAAACCACACAGAATAAATAGCTTATGTTATTATAAGGCTAACACTTTATGATATGGACAGCTTAATAAGCTATTATGTTATTACAGGACAAACCCTATTATACATTACACCCAAGTCATCAAATAAAACTTTGCTAGCCACTCCCAGAATCCCCCCATCTCTGTTGTTTTATCAACAAAGGGTGCATCCCTAAATTATCTAGTTTAGTTTTGTCCATTTAAAGAAAAAATATGGAATTTCCCTCCTCACCCCTTCTTACAATTTATCTGTTGAAAATCCCAGCATATGAAACCTGTGGCTTCCTGGTCTGGATTGTGCTATTTGCACATTTAAGCTCCACACGTTCCTTTGTCCTCTTTGTTCCTGCATTTTGGCAGCTGGACCCAAAGGCATGATCAGACTCCCCTCCCATCCCTCGGCGAGACTATAGAGGATGCTTTCTTTCACTAGGAGGTATAACATGTCTGGTTGTCTCCTTTTGGAATATTAATGGCAGCTGACGCTCAACATCTAAATCCATTAATCCACAAGGTGTTGCAAAATGGTGATATAATCGCATATCTTTTTCATTATTGGAACACTGAAAAGGTGTTTCCCCCCCTTCTGCTATTTGGTCACCCAGTGGTACAGTCCAGAGGAAAGAGGAAAATGTCCATTTCCCTATTTTCAAGATAATTAATAGGTGACCAATGCTCTTTAATGTTTATGATACGTTTCAATAAGTCGCAATTATCCTTTTTCAAGATCAAATCTAGCAATGTTTGGACCTGTTCAAGTTGGCTCTTACGTCTTTATGAAATTACACAGTAGCCCGTGATAACTTCTGTTCTAATAAGATATTCCAGGCTTTTCTGCTGTATTTCCTGCCAGACTATTTTTTTTTTGCCAAGATGCTCTGGTTTCCTTTGATTAAAAAATGGTATTTTAAGACTATAAACTCAGTAATGCTTATTGGTACTGGATTTTTTCTATGTCTCTTCAGTGTGTATACATCTAGCATATATGTATAAGGAGTGTATATATATATATATATATACACACATATACATATTTTATATATTCTTAAGTTTCTCCCACTACTTCCAATTCAAATTCATAACTACAGGGATTAAAAAAAAATAACCCACATCTGCACTTCCTCTTTCCCACATCAAGAATCCTGGTTCTCAAGAAAACTGGGAATGAATTAAAATATCCCATAAATGTCCATTTATTCTACCCCACATTAATATGCCCAAGTCTAAATAACACTATCAGACTACCACCCAGCTAAGCCAAGTATTTCTGCATTTGCTTTCCTTTTTTCAGTTGTACTCTGTCATCTGGACATACAGGCATCTTATACCATACTGTCTTGTAACTAATTTTTAATTGTACAGGGCTACTATGTTTAATGCCCACCACTAGTCTTTATGGTGCTATTTCTCTAGTTATTTTGGTTTTCTAATGGAGCTCATTTTCTGATAGATTCCTCAAGAACAGTTTAAGGGAACACTATTTCCCAAATTCTTGCATTTTCCCTTGAGTATGTTCAAAATGTTACTCCATTTTCTTCAAGCACAAAGGATAATTGTGGAAAAGTCTGATGATCATCTAAATTTTTCCTTGTCACTTGCTGTTTTTGCCTACCCCTAGGATTTCTTTTTTAAATTAACTATGTTAGTCTTGGTGTTGCATGTTTTGGATCAATAATCTTGGGTACAAGAGTGCACTTTTGAGGGGCACCTGGGTGGCTCAATCAGCTAAGCGTCCCAACTCTTGATTTCGGCTCAGGTCATGTTCTCAGGGTTGTGAGCCCTGTGTCAGGCTCCGAGCTCAGCGCGGAGTTTGTTTGAGATTCTCTCTCTCTCCCTCTACCCCTTCCCATGCTTACATTTTCTCTTCTCTAAATAAAATGTATTTTTTTTTTTGAAAAGTGGTCTTAAAAAAAAGGTTCAAAATTTTAATTAGTAAAGTTTTCTGAAATGATCCTTTTCCCCTTCAAAGACTATTATCTATATAATGGAACGTCTGTCCCTATCTTCAATATTTCTTACTTCCTAATCTTTTTTTTTCTTTTGTTCTAATTTTTTACCTCCTATCTTTTAAGGCATTATCTCTAGTATTTATTTGCTTGTATTCCTTCTGGTTTAGCTTTCACTTCCGAAATGTTTATTTTTAATGCTTATTCTGAGTTTACCTTAAGTTTTCCCAGTTCTAGATTTCCTCCATATTCTGTATCATTTTAATAACTTTTACCACATTTTCAAATGGACTGTTTTTCATCTGCTCTGTGGGCCTTTTTGGTAGATTTTCACTATCTATAAAGATGTTATTCTGCTCTTTTTAAGTGAACATCTTAAGAGATTGATTTAAAAGCTTTTTTTTAAGTGAAATTAGTTTTCTTTGAGAAGGAAGCATAGTTCATGGGAGCTTCTTGAACATTAAATTTTTAAAAAGATTTTATTTATATATTTAGAGAGGAGTGGGGGCAGGGTCAGAGGGAGAGATAATCTCAAGCAGACTCCCTGCTGAGCAGGGCTCCGATCCCAGGACCTTGAGATCATGACCTGAGGTAAAATCAAGAGACAGCTGTTTAACCAGCTGGGCCAGCCAGGGGCCCCGAACGTTTCTAGTGTTCAAAGACGGTATTTTGCTGAGACTTCTGGCTGACCTGTTCCTCCTTCTACTTGTATTTCAACCTCTTCTCCTTTGCTTCTCTTGTCCCTGTCCTGCTCAATTTTGGTTTTCCTCGCACTAGTTTCTCTTCTGTGGGGGACCCCATCCCAGGAACCTTGGCCAACTCGGCAGATCAGTTCCGATAGTTCACATGGACCAGACCAGCCAGTTCCTTCAGATGCCCCTTGTGCTCACTCACGATGGGAATGGGAAAGCCTCTCCCAGGTCCAACACCACTTGCTGTGTGTTTTAATGGCTATTCTAATGTTCTGTTCTCAGGTCCAGTCGATGCCCTATTACCTTCCTCTGCTTTTCCATCTTGTGGAATTGTGGCTGTTGGTGGCTTGTCTTCACCCACTTATATTTTGTGATTTAAGAATACCGTCACCGAAATTTGTACAGCTGTTCACAGGTTTTTGGTTTTGTTAACCAGTTGCTGTTACGTGGGGATTCGGAGACGGGAAAACTATGGCCCTGCTGCCATCTTCCCCTCCTCCCGTACGATTTTTGAAGGTTTTCAGCTAGTTCCATTTTCAGACTCAGCTTGGGCCCCTGGCTTCAGAGGAAGCTGCGTGTGTCCATTTACTGAGCCCATCTAAACGTCTCCTTCCTGTTGGCTTCTACCGCTGCAGAACTGATCATTTTTTTGCTAAATCACTTACAACTTATCCCTCTGTTTCCTTGCCTGATGTCTCTTCCTCTGTTAACCTTTATGAATTTATGCTGTTTTATTCCTTTTCTGTCATTTAAGTGGCATTTTCAGTGGGCGAGGAGATAAGCATTTGTAGACACTGTTGGAGTCACATTCTTAATTTGTTCCAGAACAGGAAACATTCATAGAGAGCTCGAATTTGCTTGCATTCTTTGGGCCTTTTTCAGGTTGGTTTTTATTTCTTTTACAATTTTTATGCTGTTTCTTACAATTTGTTTTTTGTTCCGTTCTCTTTATCCAAGAGTCTTCTATCAAGTCTTATTTAAAAATTAAAATACTCTGGGATCCCTTTACTTTATCCTCTGTATCTCAGGTAACACCTTTGTCTCCAGCCAGATCCGTCCTTCCTTACCTCCCCCCTCCCCTACCCCTCTCATTCCTCCCTCCCAATATTCACTGGCATGGCTGGTTCTCTTTCCAGGTCCCTGCCTATGTCTTTGCAGAGTGTACACATCACCAACCCTGACGCTTTAGGATCTTGCATCACACTTAAGACCCTAGGTTAAGGGATTTTCAGTCCACACTTTAAAAAAGACATAGTGGGAAAAACAGGCTATTTTGAAGTTTAAGAATATTAACAATAGAAGTAGCTCTTTCCACAGGAGGCTGAAAGCAGTTTTCCTTCACTGTCAATCCATAACCCAAGCAAACCTTCAGAGATAACAGAGCACTGTGCCATGTGGGCAGCGATCTTTGACCCTTCCAGCTATCCCTCCCATGCCAGCAACTTTGTTTTCAATTCAACCCTGAAAGAGACAGGAAAGGGCAGGGGGTAACACTTAAAGCTTGAGAAATAGTGATTCCCTCCAGGATAAAAATGATTACAGAATTGTGGCTTTTCATTTACCATCCTTATACTTGACAACATGACAGAAATCTTTATAGAGTAGGTTTTTATCAATTCCAGGGGACTTGCCCCAAACCATCAAAACTTCCAAAAACTGTCAAAAATAAAATGATTTCTCTACTTAGCTTATGAAAATATAAAAAGCTGAACAAAAGAAATAATTACATAGTTAATATACAAAATGTACGCTATTTAAAAAATGGCATATGTCTATGAATAAATCTTTCAGTCTGGTAATTGATGCATTCTCAAACAGCACTTCAAATTGATATTCTCTTGCAGGCAATAGCCTCCCAGCTGTCTGC
The DNA here is from genome assembly GCF_009762305.2 of Zalophus californianus. Classification (NCBI taxonomy): domain Eukaryota; kingdom Metazoa; phylum Chordata; class Mammalia; order Carnivora; family Otariidae; genus Zalophus; species Zalophus californianus. Next base: position 61,532,142 of record NC_045604.1, on the reverse strand, counting down.
ATTTATTGGAATATTGCTCTCTGAACACGCAGGCATTCAGATTTGTTAAATATATCCTCTTCTGCTTCTGGAGTTAGTTGGATGTTATCTTTGACTGGCGACAGGGGATCCGGCTTCTTACAAGAAGGCAGCTTTTCAGAATCTCTGCAAAATATAATAAAATGAATTGGTGTTTTCAGGGTACTAATTATAGAGAATAGTCTACCTAGACCGAAGAGAGGTATATAAAAAGGAAAAGACCTTTCAATTTGTCCTAATTTAATATATGACACGTTCAGGTCTCCTCTGAGTATCGCAATAAAATTTGAGTTTTGCTTTTTAGCTCCCCTTTCTGCTTCCTAAATCACCTTTCGAGGCAGGTGCAAGGCCACTACTAAACGTGTACTAGCTGAGGCAGAATGAGTCCAGTAAAGAAACTTCAGTCCCTTTCTCCCTGGCACGCTTCTCGAGGCTGGCTAAGCACCAACCGAAGTGACGCCTGAGCCAGGTTTAAGCCCTGTCTTATACTCCTCCCTCCCCCCAACTTATTTTTTGGCTGGAAGGGAGCTCCAGGTCTATAAAAATTCATCCTGTTATGAAGATAACACAGGTAATTCTATCGCCTGTCAACAAAGTAGTCTTATTTTCTAAAAGGCACTATTTTTTTTTCCTAAAAGGCATTTAGGCATACTTTTTGTACCCTCAACTTCTCTTCAGTGGCAGTTCTCAAAGTATGGCCCACAGGCCCCTAAAAATTTCCAAGATCCTTTCAGGGGGTTTACAAGATTAATACTATTTCATAATAATATTTAGACTTTATCTGCTTTCCACTGTGCTGACATTTGTACTGACGATCCAAAAGCAAAGCTGAATCAAAGCGACTGGCAACTCAGCACGAATCAGGACACTAGCCCCAAACTGCACAAGAAATACTAGCAGCACTTGTATTCTCCAGCTCCATGTACTTGCAGTTAAAAGAAAAAAGTTAGTCTCACTTAAGAACGTTCTTGATGAAGTAGTAAAAATCATTCATTTTATTTAAATCTCAACCCTCTCAACTTCTTAGTACTATATGACAAAATGGGAAATACAACATGAGGCATTTCTGTTGGTAGTGAAGTATGATGGTTATCTCAAGTGAAAAAGCATGTGCAACACCATGGTTATTCAAATTTAGTTATCTGGCAAAGGGCTTCTCTAAAATGAACAAAGAGGGCACCTGGGTGGCTCAGTCAGTTAAGTGTCTGCCTTCAGCTCAGGTTATGATCCCAGGGTCCTGGGATCGAGTCCTGCATTGGGCTCCCTGCTCGGCGGGGGTCTGCTTCTCCTTTTACCCCCTACCCACCCTGCTCGTGTTTTCTCTCTCTCAAATAAATAAATAAACATCTTTAAAATAAAATAAAATACAAATAAAATGAACAAAGAAAGCCGGTTGTTACCCCCAAGGAAACAACTAACAGGATTTGTTGCCAACTATAAAATTCAAGCTTTCAAGTGAAAGTCAGAATTTTGGATAACCTGTATCGGCCACCTGACAGCTTCTCAATACTTAAAGACTTTCTGATAAAACTGCGGTTTCTTTATATTGTATAATGAAATGTGTCTACATTTGGAAGATAAACACAACTCAACAAATCAACATTTTCTAGATGACCAATGCACGCGGGAGTAAAAGACACACTCAAGGTGCACTACGGACGGACAGACTGTAATGAAACACAGAATATGAGAAGTCAGTTGACTTGGTTTCATATCTGATATTGTAACTAACCTTTAAGAAACCATCCCTTGTTGAATGTTGGTATAATAAAGTAGAAAATTTACAGCTAAATAAAAAGTCTATTAAATATGTTTCCCAACTACAAATATGTGTGGAGTCAGATTTTCTTCCTATACTTCAACCAAAACAACCTATCAAAACAGATCAAACACACAAGCAGATGTAAGAATCCAGCTCCGTCCTATTAAACCAGTTAAGATTTGCAAAAATGTATAAAAAAGTCACTCTTGTCACCTTTTTTTTTTTTGTTTTGGAAAAGTTATTTTTTTGTAGCAATATACTATTGATTTTAATATGGGTTTGTCATCGTTATTTAAACATGTCTATTTAATTTCTAAGACAGTTAAATATTGACAGGTATAACCCCACATAAACCAAAATATTTTGGGGCCCTCAGTAATTTTTAAGTGTAAAGGGTGCCTGAAGGCAGATATTTGAGAACTGCTGCTATATGGTTTAATCCTAGACTTTACACAATGCAAAATAAAAATAATTGTGTCCAGCACTTATTTACAAAGTGTTTCTGCTCAGATCATCTCATCTGATTGTGACAACATTTCTATTAAGTAAGGTTTAATCCCACCACCCATGTAACTTTCCCTCTATTCTTAGCACATTTGCTTTATTGAGAAGAACAAGGGAATAAATTAATTATAAATCGTGGTACTCTGAGACTAATTTTGTAGTTTAATGGAAGGAAGTACTGTGTGGCTCATAAAGGTAAATATACAGAGGGTCCGCTCTTTTTTATTTATTTTTCAAAGATTTTATTTATTTATTTGAGAGAGAATGAGAATGAGAGAATGAGAGAGAGAGAGAGAGAGAGAGAGAGAGAGAGAGAGAGCACAAGAGGGGGGAGGGTCAGAGGGAGAAGCAGACTCCCTGCTAAGCAGGGAGCCCAATGTGGGACTCGATTCTGGGACTCCAGGATCATGGCCTGAGTCTAAGGCAGTTGCTTAACCAACTGAGCCACCCAGGTGCCCAAGGGTCCGCTCTTTTAAAACAGTGTTTGTTCTGGGGCGCCTGTGTGGCTCAGTCATTAAGCAGCTGCCTTTGGCTCAGGTCATGGTCCCAGGGTCCTGGGATTGAGCCCCGCATCGGGCTCCCTGCTCCGCGGGAAGCCTGATTCTCCCTCCCCCACTCCCTCTGCTTATGTTCCCTCTCTCACCGTCTCTGTCAGATAAATAAATAAAATCTTTAAAAAAAAAACAACAGTGTTTGTCCCATACATTAGAAATCTGGCACAATCATCACATATGCTCAGTGATTTTCCCCATTTCAGATGTGATGATTTAGGGGAACAAATTGCTTTAAATCTAGGAATATGATAGAGCATTACATTCCCACCCTCGTGTCTAAAACAACTTTATTTTCAATACAATCCTGAGAGACTCGTAAGGAAGGAAGCCAAGACACTTAGGCCAGAAAAAGTCACTTGCTTAACAATAGACCCTGGCAGACCAAGAACTGCGGCTTTTTAATTTGTCATCTTTTCACTAAATGAAGGTATAGACATCGAAGTTAAATATACTTAAAAAGAGTCAGCTAAAGAGAATAGACGAAAATAATTCTCTTAGGATAAGGGAAAACAAAATTGACTCCTATGAAAACAAAAAATTGGAGAAAAGTGATAGAAATTATAAAAAAAAAATTTATCCTTAGAGTAAGTAACAAGGCAACTCACTTTTTAAATCCAAAATTTTTCCAGAGCTCATTGATTTTTATCTGTAATCCTGGCCTGTTCTCAGCATTATGATGATTCCTCTTCTGGATGCTCGATGGCTTCTTGCTGAGCCCACTGACTCGGGCAGGAACTAGAGGCTTGATCTTGGTTGTAGAAAGATTGTCCACAGAATTAGATTTATACAGCCCAGGAACCTGAAGAGTAAATGCCCCTTTTAATACTGTTTTGTTCAAGCAATGACCTTTAGTTAATTTCGAACTACTCTCTGCACATTAAAATAGAAATGTAACCAATAAACGTAGTGTAAAAATGTTTTTTTCACTTAGTATGTTTTGATTGGATAGTTTTCCTTTTCACATGTAGAAGTGAATTTTGTTTTAAATAGGTTGTTCAAACAGATCTCTACTGACATTTAGCTTTCTATCCAAGGGTTGATTTTTATCCTGTGGGAAATATGGAGCCATCAATGTTTTGTTGTTGTTCTTTATGACAGTAAGAGTGCGGCATATAAAACAAGGCTTTCAAATTGATGAAGTTGCCAGAGGAGGTATAAAGAACGGGAACGTTCACACATTAAAGATATCTTGACGGGGTGTTGGTGAGGGGAAAAGGGAGAGAGCGAGAAACAAGACAAAGAAAGAAACATTAGAATTTGGATAGGTTCAGATGTGGGGTTATTTCTCTTTACCCCCTGCAGAAGAAGGATCGAATTGGCAGTTATAAAGAAAAGGGACCCAGGCTGCCTGGGTGGCTCAGTCGTTAAGCGTCTGCCTTCGGCTCACGTCGTGATCCCAGGGTCCTGGATCGAGTCCCACCTCGGGATCCCTGCTCAGCGGGAAGCCTGCTTCTCCCTCTCCCACTCCCCCTGCTTGTGTTCTCTCTCTCGCTGTGTCTCTCTCTGTCCAACAAATAACATCTTAAAAAAGAAAAGAAAAGAAAAGAAAAGAAAAAGGACCCTAAGATTTTGAAATTAAATGACAAAGAGAATAATATAATGTTAGGTAGATGAAAAAAAATATTCTGAGAAGAGCTGGTTTGAGGTATAACAACAACAACAAAAAAGGTGAGTTTCATTTTGAATAAAGATGGATATTGGGGAGCAAGAGGGAAAGTCCACCTGGGGAGTTTTCGCCAAAACAGAAGTGACATTTAAAACCCTGACAAAAACTCTGAGAGCAATAATAATAATAATAAAGATGACGAAGACGACGGTTTAATGTCGACATAACTTCTTTTGGGAAAGTACTTTCTACATCTCCAGTCCTATTTGTCACTGCAAATAATTTTGGCATCTTTTCAGACTTTTTACTATGATTATATAAACATACACAGTTTGCATGAGTATTTTGAGTATTTAAGCAAAAATACCACACCATACATACTGCTTCATGTTCTTCCTCTTTACTCAAAAATAATATGGACACCCTTCCAAGGCAGTGTAGGTCTGAAAAAGCCTTTTGCACACAAAGATTTTAAAAAGAGTCTTATATTTACATATTCTACATTTAAATCTTTAATATATTTAGGATTTATATTTGCATAGCATGAGACGAGGATCTTTTTTCAAATGGATATGCAGACCATTTACTGAAATTTTAAAAAAGTTTTTATGCTGTTTAGAAAAATAATGTGTTCACTATGGAAAAACATGAGAAAACAAGAAAAAATTCACCTGTACTCCCACCACCTAAGAGCTAAAACCAATTATGTATTTAATAGTTCACTCCTTTATTTTTAGATAGGCTATTTGCAATTTTCCACTATTGTAACCAATGCAGGATAAGTATTCCTGTACTTAAACTCTTTATTTCCTTAGACTCGAGTTTTAGAATGTACTTATGGGGTTGAATTATTTAAACCCGTTCAAATTGCTTTCCTGAAATGGCAGAGCAATTTATACACAATTAATTTGTGATTATTTTCTCACTATACACTTATAAAAATGAGTAATTAAAATTAAAAATATTTTTTGAAAATCTGAGAGGTAAGAAATTACATTTCATTATTTTAATTTGCATTATTTGACTACTAATGAGGTTACACACGTTTTTATATACTAATCAACCATTTCTACTTTTTCTTTTATACTGTTTATATCCCTTGTGCATTTTTGAGTTAGAAATGAGCATTTTCATATTAGCAGGCAAGAACATTTAATAAAATACATAAAATATACTTTAACTGGTGAGCTTTCACTATGTAGTCATGGAAATATTTATATATTCTGATTAAAAAAAAACCTGGCTTGTTGGATATTCAGTTTCTAGAAGGTCTTTTGGCAACATACATCAAAGGTTTAAATCATATGGACCAGTAATACCAGCCCATGGAATTCATCCCTATGAAACAATCAAAAATGGTATGCAGATATTTATCCACAAGATCTTGAATGCAGTACTATTTACTACAGTAAAATATGTTTAGGGTAAATGACAAATGTAAGGGAATTAGCTAAACTCATACAATGGCATATTGCTCAGTTGTTAGAAGTAATCCATAGAAGCACATGTAAAAAAGACCTGCAAGAGAAGATAAGGGTTTCACAACTTCACCACCTACAATCAGGTACAAACATGGTCCTAAAAGGACTGAAAGTAGGTGTTTTTCCTATAAATAAAAATATAGGCACTTTAATTTTTAATTTTGTTGATATTCCTCAGTTTCTGGTAATAAACATACACTGCTTCTGAAATTAAAAAATATTGTTTGTTTTTACCTTGTTTCTTAGAAGTGTGTCTTTTTTCAAAAACTGAGATAAACGTAGCTTGGATTTCGGATTACCTTGATTATCAAGTGACTTCATATTGTAGTCAGATTCCTAGATTCCCCCAGATTAAAAAAAAAATTAGATTTTGACTGTGGATTCTTTATGACAACTAACCCATATTCAACAAAACACGAAACAAGTGAAACAAGAAAATCAGTATAAATAAAAAATGTAATTTCTCGGAAAAGTATGAAACACGAAACATACTCAAAAGTATGAAAAGAAAATGAATCGAAGTGGAAATGGTGTTTGCCAGTTTTCCCCAAGTTTCACTGAAGAAACTAGCAAGATGCTTTAGCTAAAGGAAATTGCATAAAATAAAGGATCTGTTTAAATTTGAAGGCTTTCCTAACCCTTTCAGGAGCCTGTCAAAATGCTGACTCAAGTAAGACAAGTCTCCTACCGCAACGTTACTGGTTTACCCAAGCCCAGCTGATAGTTTTCATAAATTACGAGCTACAAAAAGTTGAACCAGAATAGTCACATCTTTTAATTGGGTAACGTGTTCAACATTAAAGAAAAAAAAGGGGGGGGATCTACTTTGAAGAAGTAGAGTAATACTGTGTCAAATGCAGTTACTTTTCACAGTGACTTTGAGATCTCGCCTCTGGCTATCCCATCATGTAGAGCTTTTCTATAGACAGAATAATCTGGCTTCCCACAAAAGTCACATAAAAAAGGACAATGAATGAAGATTCAGAAGACTTTACATTTCTGCATTCTTCAAGAGGATTTAAAAAAACTTATCTTGCGATTCTTTACAGTATTATATACTTAAAAAAATAATCCTGAAGTGAAAACTCCATTAACTGGCTTGTAAACTCACAGAAACTCCAATATTCCTCACTCATAGCTAACAGTTGTGGTGACTCTGGGATGAATCATTTGTTTCTTTTTCTTTCTTCTTTTTAAGTGTAGTCGACACATGTTAGTTTCAGATGTTAAATTTCTTAAAATAAAGGTCATGAGTAAGGTCCTAAGATTAATTTACCTCAAATAGGGTCAATGAACTCAATACACATAGAATCTATAGTTGTTGCTTTTCACAGTCAACTACCAATGGAAGGCTCCACTAGAGAAATATTTTCTTCACAGAGCCATCCGGTAAAAACTAATGTTAAAAATGAAGCCCAATAGTATTGTGGCTTTCTGAAACATTTTCTGAATCAAAGAAAGATTATATAATTTTATGTTACCTGTTAGTGTTCTGATTCTTTGAGAATTAACAATTTATTTGTCCTAACAGGAGTTTACTACATCTGGTGGCGAGAGATACAAAAAATGGTTATCCAGAATTCAGAAATGTGGAAAGTTCCATCAGCATGCCCAATCCACAGCCTGTGAGTTAGGAAGGCTTCTCAGCAACACATGGCTAAAAGCTTACAAAGTGAGACAGGAAAAGCCTGCTGGAAAAAGGAAAAAGAATATCCTGAAAGAGCTCAGCAGAACTGAGAGTATTCTCATAAACTGGTGGTGATGTTTTTATGAAAGATGTTCAAGACAAAGCAGCTGTGGCGGCACCTGCATGGGGCCAAGAGCAAATGCAGTGTGAAGCACAAAATGAAAATGATGGTATTAAAATGGGGGCTTATATTAAAAGAAACAGGGGGTTCCGGACCAGTATGGATGAACTGAAGCCAAAGCAAGTGAAAGGAGAAAGAAAAGCCCAAGTCTCAAAGGCTGCCCCCACTCTTCAAAAAACTCAAACACCACATGGAACAGATTTTGGATTCAATATATCAACTGATTTCAGCTTTCTCCAAGTGAAAACAATTTGTTCTGACATTTTAGGTTAGTTTTTCTCTTCAGTTTGAGTCCAGTACAATTCATGTTTCCTTTGGGAACCTGAATAAAGTATTTTCCTTTTGATAAATATAAGCTATTCTGATTTATTACTCTTCAATGTTCGGGATTATCAAAATTCTGTCAAATAGTACCATGGCTATAATTGTTCTTACAACTTCATAATTGGAGTTGGTGAAGATAAAATGAAGTATGTTATACTGGCAAGTCTGAGGTGACTCAGATGTAAAGGAAGCTACCGTGCCATTTTAAAATAGAACCATCACTGGAACTTATGAGCAGTACTTATTTGAAGTTTTGATTTAGATCAGACTAAAAGGTATTTTATAAATAAGGAAAAAAATGGTTAGGATGCTTTTATTAACTTAAAACAGAGTAACAAAGTCACATGTACTACTATTTTGTTTTGTTAGAAGGGGAAGCGTAGCAAGAATAAGAGGAATAAATGAAAACATATTTTTAAGTACTAAAGCTTAAGATGAACACCAGCAAATTAATAAGGCCATTTCCTTATAAGGTTTCAAATGTTATCTGAATTCAAGAGTATATTAAGGAAATAAATACTAAATTTATTATAATGTATCATTCTGCTTACGTCTTAACTGCGCACAACTTGAGATACCTATCGATGGAGCACATAGTGACTTAGGAAATACAGGGTTAGATTGAATGTGCAAGAGTTTAAAATATGAACATTCGGAGAAGTCCTTAAGATGGATAGAATGTTAACTTTCTACAAGTAAGATCTAGAATAAAAAATTAAGACCGCCAATTATTTCCAAAACGTGGGCAACATTTCCCCAATTATCTGCTTAACATCCTATTTCCTCTTCCACATGGATTTGAAAACAAAGGCTTCATAATGTGACTTACCTCTGAATCCGAATCCTTACTAGAAGGCTGAGAAAGTTTTGATGCATTCAAATTGTGTGGCGATAATTCTGCGCTTTCCTGAGACTGTGGAGAGCACCCTGCTGGCTGTAAGGGAGGCGCTTCATCACCTGACCCATCGCTCTTTAACTGAGACACATGGGACACTTCCCTCCGGCCAGGCGGGGCCGCAGGGGGGTCAGTCCGTCTCCGGAACTGCTGCAACGCTGTGTGTGGAGAAGAGCGTGGCGAAGGGCTTGGAGTTCCTGAAAAGTCTCCAAGACTCCCAGACCAACTAAAACAATTTCTGAGTGTGCCCAGAGTGGGTGGTGAAATGGTCCTGGTGAACCTGCTGGTCTCAGAAGACTGAGACTCACTGTCAGTCATCACGGCTCCATCACCTAAAGTCAGATCACCTGAGCTACGAGCTACGTCCGACCCAGCCGGCTTCTGGCCATCTATGCAATCTGACTCACTTAGACTGGTCTCTTTCTGCGTGACAGCACCTTCCTCTAGGGGCTGGCTGCTTGCTTCCCCTGATACACAGTCGTTAGAATCCAGAGCACTGCAAAAAAACCTGCCAGAAAAAAAAACAACAGAAAGAACCTATAAATATTCTAGAGTTTTGCCACAAAGGTGGTTAAGATTCAGGAAATGAAAAATGGTCTAGATTCTTCCAGAAAAATCTCATGAATACATAATTTCGTAAATAAAGATAAAATATTTTGAAAGCTTAAATTTTGGTTATACCAACATTGACACATTTAGAAATTTATTTATACAGTGAATTTGTAGATAGGATTTCCTAAAAGCAGTCCTCTCTACATACATTACTTGGAACTTGCATATTTTATCTACACCTAATCGTCACATAGGTCTTTCCCCTCTAACCTTTATTTAATAAACTCCCAGACAGACTAGAAGCTCCCCGAGGACGGGTACCATCCACAGCACCTACACTAGTGGCTAACACATGGCTGACAGTCAAATATTTGAAGAGTTACGGAAATATGCAACAGAGGGGACAATTTACAACTACTGTCTCTTATTTTGTAAAAGCAAAATAAAAGAAATTAGCCACTTACTCTTTATCTTAGCTTATTTCCTAGTAGCAAATCATCTGGGAACTTGTAGAGGTACGTACTCTACCGGCTTTTAAAATAAATACCTTATAAACTTTTACACTATTTGAAGTATTGAGGTTATGACTTTCATATCTATCATAAGATTCTGTATTAATAAGAGGTATTACTTAGTGTGGCATCTTTAAAAAGTCACTTATAAACACTCCAATACAAAAGAAAGATCGGTATCATTACGAAGAAGATGTACTCAGAGAATTTTGAGGTTAAAAAGGAAATTGTCAGGGACACCTGGGTGGTTCAGTCGGTTAAGTGTCTGCCTTCAGCTCAGGTCATGATCCCTGGGTCCTGGGTTTGAGTCCCGCATTGGGCTCCTTGCTCAGAAGGGAGCCTGCTTCTCCCTCTGCCTGCCACTCCCCCTGCTTGAGCTCTCTCTTTCTGACAAATAAATAAAACCTTTAGGAAAAAAAAATAAAGGAAATTCCCAGGGTATATGACCAGATAAATATGAAACCTAAAGAGAATTTACCTCCTTAATAAGCATTAGTTCAAATCCAAAATGATAAACAGAATATTTACTACATGCTGGAGGGTAAAAATCCCCTCTGTCCTTTATCAAATCCCCGGCTGAGGTGTGGATACAGGGCAGGAAGGAAGCAGTCCATGGAAGGACAGGTCTTACTAGGCTATTCACTAAGCACAAAACAGGAGCTCCCAGGTCTGATCACATCATTCATTTTTAAGTAAATAAGAACCCCTATGATATCCAAATAGTCTTCCAGGTAGGATTTCACGGGTAAGAGAAGTTAATAGTGACAGTGCCCAAGGTTATAAAATTAATCAGCTAGAAAGCAGAATTAAAACCCAGAACACCCTCCCAGATCAGGGCTACTTCTTCCCAATTAGCCTACAGTGTTGCTTAATTGATAATTTCTATTTCTAGGTCTCAAAAGATAAACTGGAATGTTTCTAGGATAAGTATCTATGTAATAAAGGAGAGTTAAAGCAGACTTCCAAAAAAGCAGATGGGATGGAGACAACCTTTGGCATATTTAATAGCTTGTGTTGCATTACATTAATGTAGCGGGTGATATTACATTAAATATAAATCACATTATGGGGGGGTGATAATAAATTCTTGCATATACATTAGTGACTGGGCACTGTGTCAGATGCTTGATCTACTTCTGCTCGTCTCCAGAACAGCTTCCAGTAGCTGATCATCCATATTTTATGAAGAAATAGGTTCAGGGTAATTCAGTGGTGTGTGAAAGATCCCTCAACTAATTCAATGACACAGTGAGAATTCATATCCAGGCCAATGAGACTGTTTGCTCCTTTCAACCCACCGCACTGATGAGGACTAGGAACCTCTGTGTCGATGGTACTAACTACACCACCCGGGGAAAGTTGTTTAACCTCTCAGAACTTCAGTGTCTTAACCCAAAATAGAGAAAAAAACAGCGACCCTGACTATCTCATAATTTTGCTGTGAGGAATAGAGTATATTAAACAACTTCAAAAATTAGCTAAGAAAACTAATTTAATCATATCTAGTTATTGGATGTTGCTATACCACCCAGGTCAGAAAATCCTACATCAAGGACTTACAATTATTATTTCACAGGAAACTGATGGAGGAAAAAAAATGCATTTCTCCAAGGATCCCTTAACAATTTATCAGTGACACATCTGCCTAAACTAGAGTGGAGATGTGCAACTTTGAACGGGTATCTCATTAAACTTGGGTGGTGACCAGGCCAGTGCTGTGGACATCAGCAAACATGGCCCTCATCAGCTGTCCTCAGAGAAGAGCTGGACATCGAGGGACAGAAAAGGGAAATTTTATTCTCATCCACGTGGAAAAATGAAACACAAGTTCCAAGGATTTCTACAAGAGAGGAAAGTCAACTTTCTAGAATGTAGTAACTGGCATGTATCATGTCTTCTCCATTGTCTGCAGCCTCCTTGTTCATCATTCCACTAGTAACAAGCACCTTCCATGAGAGGGACTAGTACAGGCAGAATCAGAATGGTCATTTAATCGGGATGTGATTGTTTTCCTTAGGAAGGCCCGATGGGAGAAGGGTCTGGAACGCCGCCTACGGCAAGGTTCAGGGATGACCAGCGGTTGGTTCCTTCATGCCCGTCTCCCACCGTCATGGTTAGACAGACTGGCCACGGCCTGGTGGATTAAACTTGAAGAACACATCTGTTCTAAGTCTTCCAGAGGAATGTGGGGGCTGATCGGTGTTCTCTTTGGGCTACTAGGTCATGCCTAGGTAACTTCTGACACTCTAACTTCCTGCCGCTCGGTGTGGTACCACCATCCAGACCATAAAGTAAGAGCTAGTCACCGTGTATTTACCATCCATCAGGTACCGCTTTAGGCACCTTTGTGTACAGTCATAATGTGATCCTCACAATGGCCCTGAGCTTGTCATAACTGTTGGCCCCATTAAAGAGGAAACAGAAGCACCCAGAATTTAATCTGCCTGAGTCAAACATCTCATGAGCGAACAGAACAGGACTCAAATCCAGGTGGTCCAATCCCAGGCTCTCAGTTCCTGACCCCTACGTTATACTGACTCCAAAACCTCATCATCACTCACAGGGACTATAGAACAGCCTAACCCATCTTTCTGTTCCACTTTTGGCCTTCTAGAATCCATCCTTCACAGCACACTTGGAACAGTCTATCAAAAGCAGGAATCAAATCATACCCCTTCCCTGATTAAAATCCACCAAATAGCTCCTATCACCTCTAAAGTCTAGAGAAGTTCCTTAGCCTGGCTTACAAACCTTCCATGAACTGGCCTCCTGTCTATTTCTGCTCCGTCAGTGTCCTTTTGCAGACTTACATTTTGGCAGGAGTAGTAGCAGGAGCGGCTGACAGCAAGTAGCTGCCCCCATGCTCCATCTCTGCCCACAGGGAAGGTAGAGGCTCCATCCTTTGTAATGGTACCTGATACCTGTCCCTTCTCTCTGACTCTTTCCAACCACCCACTCAGCAGATGTCCCTTTAATGCCCCCAGAACACCGTAGGCATACTTTTGTTATACCTGCCACACTGTACAGATTTTCTTTATGGATCTATTTTTGTAACTACACTACAAGCTTCTCAACAAATACTATGTCTCTCATTTTTGTAACCCAATGTCTACTATAGTATTAGGTTCTCAATTAATATTAGAACTCTGTATTTAAATATATTTCTAAAATTACTCTGTTGGGGTGCCTGGGTGGCTCAGTTGACTGAGCATCTGACTCTTGATGCTCAGGTCATAATCTCAGGCTCCGTGCTCAGCAGGGAGTCTGCTTGGGATTCTCTCTCTGTCCTCCTCCCTGCTCATGTTCTCTCTCTCTCTCAAATAAGTCAATCTTAAAAACAACAACAACAAAAAAACCCTACTCTGCAAAATTGTAGTTCTTAAAAAAAAAAAACAGTAGAAATAAGCAAGGGACCCTCCAAAACAACACAATTTTTCTAATGCAAAATATAAGTCTACAATTCTTATTTTGCTTTAGTATGAAGAGATGTTCAAGAGAACGGATGTGCATTTACGTTGGGACTCAGATGACACATAACACAAACAGTACATGGACGAAGCCGGGCTCCACACTGACAACCCGGATTCAGTGTTTACGTAGGACAACTGGACTAAGGACCGATGGAGTAGGTGATACAACAGACACACAACATTGTGTAGATGAACTGTACCTGCTTCTGGTCCCTGGTACCACAACTGCACCGCTGTCTTCATTTTTCCTCTGTAAAAACGTTGCAAATTTATTTCTCCTCATAAGTGTTGTGCTCCCATTTTTTCTAACAGTACTTCCACCCGCCACGTCAGGCATGAGCATTTCAGAGGAGTTCAAGGATTTAGGACCTTCACAGTCATTTCTCTTGGTCTTCTTTGTAAATGCAAGGGAATACTGACTCAACAGGTCGTCTTCTGACAGCTCTTCTAAATAAAAACAAAATGGTCTGTAAATCTTTGTTCCGTGTGGAGACTCACCCTTACTGTTACAGTCCACATCTCGCTGTCCTAAGGAGGAAGTCTTATTTCTTTAATGATGCATCACAAAAGGAGATACAAGAATGACTCAAAAGAAATAAAATTCCCTTAGCTGTGTTTTACAATTTCACAAATTAGTTAAGTTGTAATGTCAATTATTTGTATGATTTAAAGTGAAATTACCGAAACCAAAATTTCAGGATACAATCAATTCTGTAAGGCTATTTACTTCTGATACTAAAGGCTTGATTTTGAATAAAAAAAATTAAGGCAATTTACACGTCAATGTACGATTTCCTATTTGATTTTTAAAATGTTCCAATAAAACCAGCAGCCACTTATAACCACCACTGATACATTACCACCTTTGAAGTATATGGGATTGTCACGTAGTGAAGTAACCTGTGCTCTAGTTCTGATCCTCATTACCTAGCCATGGGGCCTGAGAAACCTGTGTGACCAATGTATTCTATGGCAGAATAAATCATAAGATTAAACAATACAGTCAGTTGATGCCCGACATAGACAACAACATAGAGATAGTGGGCAGGTGCTTGAAATCAGTCCAACTACAACTAATTCTCAGCCTGAACAGAGAGTGCTCACTACCCTAGGAGATCAGTAAAATGGTTGGGGGTACCAAATACTAGAGACCAGAAGAGGATACCTCAAATTTAAAAATACACAGATTTTTATTTTAAAAGATTTTATTTATCTGAGAGAGAATGAGATAGAGAGACAGAGAGCATGAGAGGGGGGAGGGTCAGAGGGAGAAGCAGACTCCCTGCTGAGCAGGGAGCCCCAAGTGGGACTCAATCCTGGGACTCCAGGATCATGATCTGAGCCGAAGGCAGTCACTTAACCAACTGAGCCACCCAGGTGCCCAAATACACAGATTTTTAAGAAGCTACAGATCTGTAAATTTGACTTTGTTTATAAAAGCCTTAATTTGTTTATAAGCAGAGACTTGTGAGCCCTTAGGGAAGAGGGAAGAGGGAAGAAGTAAACACAAACATTGTAGGATCCTCAGCAAGGTTTCTCCAAGCAGCAGCCATGCCAAGCTAACCGCATTTTCCTACTGTGATAAGGCTATTCGACTAGCTTTTGGGGGGAATTCCATGGGTTTAGATGCTAAGCAGGACACTTCAGTGTCTCTCATATTATCCTAGTGGACAAGGCAGAGCAAAATAACTGGATATGAGTTATGTGGAATTACAGCAAATTGAAGTGCCCAGAAAGACCGCAGGTGACTAGCAGTCCGAACGGTCTGGAATCTAGTGTAAGTGCTCTCGACGTCAGTACGTTAAACATTATGTAAGCAAACACATTTTATTCAAAACTTTGAGACACTGGGAGCCATACTTCTCTCATTTCCAGGTGACACAGATAATACCCATCTATTAGTAGATAACACAAAGATTTTTCAGGAAAGGCAGAAAAATCGATTTTAACGAATTGATTGCATCAGTAGAGATAATTTAATCCAGATTTAAGTTTAAAAGTATAACTATATCTGCCTTAACAACAACTAGTGGATTTTGATTATAAACTCAGTAAGTGCCAGTAAAATGACAGGAATGTTAACAAAATCTATCTTAGTTTGCAATAATACAAGCATAGTCTCTGGGTGAAGGCTGAAAATACTGACACAATTCTAAACATTTATTGTGCTCTGTGGTAAGAAGACTGCACTTCAACAACCACTCACCATAACAGTCACACAATTATTAAAACCTGTATTGTATCCAAAGCACAAACTGGGTAGGTAAGCAACTTTTAGCTTGGAAAAGAAATTTAGGAGAGTCACAATGGTTGTCTCTAAACGCATGAAAGGCCTGTCAGCTAAAAGAGGGAAAAAATTTTACTGTTTTATTTTATGTTTGTGTGAGTCCAGGGCACAAAATCCATTGACAAGTGGCAGTTATAACAAAGCAGACTGTGACATAAAGAACTTAGAGATAATGAGTTCTCTACATAAAATGAACAGCTTATCCTCATGGGAACAGAAGGGAAGGAACGAACATGCAGTGTACTTGCCATGGACAAGGGGCTTTTATACGTTACAGTACATAACATACACAAACATTTGTGAATAGGCAGTAGTTCCCATTTCAGAAGAGGAAACAAAGGTCCAGAGATATTATCAGGGAAAGATTTATGCTCATAAGGAATACCTTTTGACAAAACATGAATAATCTATACCTAAATTTGAAAAGCAAAAGCATGAGCTAAAAGGTTTGCAAAGGGCTTGTTTTGTTTGTTGTTAGACTTTCATTCATTCATGTCTGAAGGAAAGGAGAGAGAGAAGGACCAGATTACAATTAGTCTTTCTACTTCTACACATTCTATGATAAAAATAAAACAGCTCTCCCTAATACTTAGTATTCCACTCTCAGCACTTCTGTTCAACATTATACTGGAGGTTCCAGAAGACAAGAAAAAGACATAAAAGGAGGAAGGGAAAAAAATGAACAAATAAAAAACAAACAAATAAACAGCATCCAGATTGGACAAGGAGAAGCACAACTGTCTTTATCTGCAGGTGACTTGACTGTCTCTGCAGAATCCTGTGGAGTCTATGAAAGAGACACTATGAACTAATATGCGGATTTGTGGTACAAACAGGACACTGAAATACAAAACTCAATCCTACAGTTGACCCTTGAACAACAGGAGTTAAGGGCTGACCCCCTCCAGAGTCAGAAATCTGTATCTAACTACTGACTCTCTGAAAACTTAACTACTAATGGCCGACTGCTGACCAAAAGACTTACAACAGAGACAGCCAATTAACACATACTTTGTATGCTATATGTGTCATACACTGTATTCTTGTAATAAAGTGATTTGGAGAAAAGAAAATATTAAGAAAATCATAAAGAGAAAATACATTTACTGCATTGTATTTATGAAAAAAATTCCACATATAAGAGGACCTGTGCAGTTCAAACCCTTGTTGGTTCAAGAGTCAACTGGATTTCTAGCAATAAACAATTAGAAATCAAAATTTAAAATATCATTTGTAGTAGCATGAAAAATCTGAAACAGAGATAAATTTGACAATACATGTGTGCAAGACACTAAAAACCACACAGCACTGCTGGACACTAAATGAAAGAAGACTTAAATAAATACATCAGAAAACCCAATCTTGGTAAGAAGTCAATTCTCCCCAAACTGATCTATGGAGTCAACTAAATTCCAATCACCATCTCAGCAGGCTTTATTTTTTTTTAAATTGACAAGTTGATTCTAAAATCTGTATGGAATTGTGAAAAACAGAGTAGCCAAAACAGCTTTGCAAAAAAAGAACAAACTTAGAATAGACTTAGACTTATATTACTTAATTCCAAGATTTACAGAAACCTACAATAATTAAGATAATGTTCTGGCATAAAGATAGCGAAAGAGACCCATGATACAGAAAGATAGAGTCCAAAGCAGACTCACACATATATGGTCAAGGTCAACTGATTGTCACCAAATGTGCCAAGGCAATTCAATGGGGAGAGGACAATCTTTTAACAAATGGTGGAGCAAGTGGACTGCCATATATAAAAAAGGTGAAGCTTGATCCTTACCTCACACCATATGAAAAAATTAATCCAAAATGGATCAAAGGCCTAAATCTAAGAGCTAAAACTACTAAAGTTCTAGAAAAAAAAAAAAAGCAGAAAATTTTAGTGACCTTGGGTTTGGCAAAGATTTCTTAAATGTGATCAACACTCACTAATATTTCACAATATATACTGCAGGCAAAAATACATACCATTTCTTGGTCTTTTCACAATGGATGACTTCCTTGGAAGATTTAACCCTTTAATACTGATCACTTGTTCAATGCCCAAAGTACTTGGATTTTCCTTCAATCTTGTAGCATTTGAAACAACATCCAGCTCAAGTCTAGGGCAATAATTCCTATGCCAAATGCTATTAACATTAGATGACTTCTGACATGTTTTGTCATTCCAACTCTGACTTCTTGATTGGGCAGGCTAAAATAGTAAAATCGAAAAGGATGACCTGAAGAAGGAAAATAGCCAAATATTTCCCTCTCTATCAATATAAACCATAAGCAAATAATTTACTCTTTTGAGCAATTTCTGATGAAATATCTGTTCTTTAATAACATTTTCTACTTTGATGGTACTACACTTTTCCATTAAATGTGTCTTATACTCCTGGGTCTGTTTCTCTTCTAATGAAAGTCAAGTGACTTGTAAGCTCATTTCTAAGAAATAAAAAGTGAATCTCCTTAAGATGAACAGTGCAAGAAATTAAAATATACTTGAAGAAATGTGGCCAGAACAAGTACTTTTAAAATTTGAGTATTATTTCAAAACACAATACCAATTAGTTTAATAATGATCTGGCAATAAGCCTCTAAACAGTCACTTACCCTAGTTACAAAGCACCTGAGAGTCAAGACCATAAAACTGTATATTTAAAGTAAGCAACCATCCCATCTCTAAAACCTGGTTGAATTTAAACCAAAACGATCTAATTTCTTTTTCTTTTTTTAAAAGATTATTTATCTGAGGGAGAGGGAGAGGGAGAGGGAGAAGCAGACTCGCTCACCGCTGAGCAGAGAGCCTGATGCGGGGCTCGATCCCGGGACCCTAAGATCATGACCTGAGCCAAAGGCAGACGCTTAACCCACTGAGCCACTTACACCCCCAAAACGATCTAATTTAAAACTCTAGTTTCTATTTGACCCATACTTAGTGCCATCTTTAGTGGACAGTATAGACAGAAAGCTACTTGGGTCTACACTGAATCTTGCATAAAAGAGTTATTGCCAGTAAGTGTTGGTAAAGCAGTCATTCTTAATGCTAATATAACTTATTCACAATTACAACATATTTTGGATGATAATGCTCTATTAAGAGGATATCAATGATATTCTAATAGAGCAGAGAGGCAAAGATAAAAATTAACAAAGACATAAACAATGTTGGTACTTAGGGCATGAATTCCACTCGACAAAAATCCCACCTAAACTTGGAATCTAATCGAAGCCTCTCACTTAAAGGATAAAAATAAATAAAACAAGGTGACATTATTCAGGATACACCTTGAGAATTAACAAAGACGGTTATTTGGAATAATTGAGTGAATGGTTATAAAAAACAGCTTAAGCATAATAGCTCATGGCATTAGATCCCATTGATGGCTTTACTGAAAAAAGAGAAACAGGCAAAGAGAAAACCAGCCTGGGAAGACTAAATTTTAGATAAACAAAAAGAATTAGTTTGGTACAATTAATGGTTCCTACAGAAATTTCTCTGTAAAAGGATGGCCATCTTAGTGAACCATAACATTCTCGTTAATGTCTGGACACATTCAACACAACCAACTATTTTAGTTTCTGAGACAAAGGAATAACTTAAGAACCATTCCTGACGAAATTATAATAATAGCAATAATTCAAATGTGTAAAGAAGATTGCAGAGTAAACACTTTTTAGTCCCCTTCGATTACTATCTCCCAAAAACAATAATCAAATTCCATCTGCAGTAAAATTAGGAGATATCTGTATGGCTCAAACCATAGTGAAGACAGAGTACAGATAGAGAAATTTTAAGAACTTAGACCAAGCCCAAGTGTCTGCAGAAAAGAATCCCAAAGGGAAGTCAATTTCTCCTACACAAACGTGAGAAGAGCTCAGGGATTTAAGGCACCAGGTACCATGCGTGCCCCACATGGGGAAGGGCTAAGTTGAGGCTATTTGATCCCTGGGCCCTCATCTTCCATCCGACCATACAGTCAACTCACACCTACCTGCCTTCAGAACCAGAGCAACTGTTCAGTTGAAACCCAGGAGTAGGCAGTTCAGAAGATGGGGAAATCCATTTGCCTGAAGACAGAGGTCAAATGAAAGGCCCACCCCAACTCGCTTTCCCTAACCTGCTCTCAAAATGCAAACTGCCACGTATACATGTGCTAAGTCAAAACTGGAGGATCCCTTTCTGGAAAAATGGAACCATGCAGAGAAAACAAAATCAAGCCAGCTTGTTAGCAACCAGATCACCCAAGAGTAAAGCCCAAGATTATAAGCCCCAATTGTTCACAAATCTTCTCCAGCTGCACGGTGCCTCTCTCATATAAGAACAAATAGACAAGAAGCTTCAGATGTTTGAAGAAAGTCTCCACCATGGAAGAGAAAAGGCCAAAACAAATAGAAAAAAAAAAAAAAAAAACAATTCAGAGCAAACACAGAATGCAGAAATTGGGAGAAAATGTGCAAGAAATTATAACTGATATTCTCAGAGAGATCCATGACAAAGAATCTTTTTTTTTTTTTAAAGATTTTATTTATTTGACAGAGAGGGAGCACAAGCAGGGGGAGTGGCAGAGGGGGAGAGAGAGAAGCAGACCCCCTGCTGAATGGGGAGCCCGACACAGGGCTCGATCCCAGGACCCCGGGATCATGACCTGAGCCAAAGGCAGACACTTAACTGACTGAGCCACCCAGGCACCCCTGACACAGAATCTTTAAAAAAGTACAATTAAAGAAAGCACCCTTAGAAAAGAAAATGACTGTAGAAAAAAATTCAACAGAATTTTCAGCAATGACAGAAATGTTCTGTACAGTCCAATATGGATAGCCACTAGCCACTAAGTACTTGCAAGGTGGCCAATGCAACTGAAGAACTGAAATTTAAATATTATTCAATGTGAATTAATTTAAATAGCCATATGTAGCTACTGGCTACTATACTGGATAGTACAAAGTCAGAAGACAAACATTTCCCAGAGAAAACACAAGACAAAGACATGATTAAGACAGAAAAAGTCGAAGACTAGGAAATCTAACATCTAATTCAGAAAAGTTCTAAAAAGAGAAAAAAGGGGAAAGAGAAACCTGAGTGTAAGGTCTACGTGATTTGAATTGATGCACATAAGGTTCTTTCCGAGTATCGTTAGGGATTTGTGTTCTCTTAGCAGCTTGGTTTGTTTCAGCTGACAGTGATGATTTCAACGCTCAACCGGTCCTGGTTTCTCACCGGCCAGCTTCTCCAGGCTCACCTCGTCTTCTTTCTCAAGGAGCTCTGCTTCCTTCACATAGTGAACACGAGGACAGTCTTGGGCCAGCCATAATTAACTACTCATTACTCCACACACGTTGTTTGCTTCAGCCTGGCATCACTCCTCTATCTCATCTTTAAACTCCCCACTGATCTTTGCAAACCCAGGACACTTCAGTTTCTCTAAAGGAGACAGAGAGAGCTTGACCTGGGATCAGAGCTCCCCTTTTTATTAAGTGTGTTCTGGGCAAGTTACTTAACCTCCCTCTCATTTCCTCATCTGTAAAATGGGAATAACAGTATTGACCTCACAGGCTTGTTGAAGAGTAAATGAGTTACTATGTGTAAGGTGCTTAGAATAGCATTTAGAATGGAGGTGCCTGGATGACTCAGTCAGTTGAATGTCTGACTTGGACCCAGGTCATGATCTCAGGTCCTGGGACTGAGCCCCATGTCAGGCTCCCTAGTCAGTGGGGAGTCTGCTTGTCCCTCTGCCCCTTCCCCTCATGTTCTCTCTCAAATAAATAAAATCTTCAAAAAAAAAAAAATAGCATTTAGGATGTAGTAAATACCAGTATTTGCTATTATTATTATGAAGCATTCTTCCCTTAGGTGGAGTTAGGTACATGCCCCCCCCTTTTTCATGGAGACTAGAATACATCTCTATTACAGAAATTTCTACATTTCTATATACACAACCGCATCTCCCTTCCCTAGGCAATGAGCACCCGAGGACGAATTTTATTTTTTCTTTACATTCCAGAACACTAGCTAACCTATGCTTGTTTTAGTACTTAATAAATGCTCAGTCAAGAACTGAATTAGTGAGCAAAGGTAGAAAGACCCGAATTAGACTGGAAGCTATGAGAAAGAAGAACCTATCATTCAGAAGAACTAAAAGAAGCAAAAGAATTAGCAGTGAAGGAGAAGCCCAAGTTTATTTCCAAGTCTTTTAGTCTGAGAATGAAAGAGATCATGTAACTAACTAATAGTCATTCCTTCAACAAGTAAACGTGGTAAATATAACACAGCAGTGAAGTTCATAAAGCCCTGCCTTTATGAAAATTATATTCTGCTGGGAAGAATCACAAAGTAAACTACGGAGACATAACTTAGGCATTAGTAAGTGCTAAACAGGAGAAATGTCATTAAGGAAAGCTGTTAAGGAATTCTTTTGACTGTGGATAGATTTAAGGTTATAGGAAATCATTTATGTAGAGATCCAAGAAACATTTAGAATTATGCAGCTGTTGTTAGACTAGAGATTAGGTTAAAGATGTGGGAGTTTTCTGCATAAATAAGATAAACTTACTTAAGGAATAAATTTGAACAGAAAAGAGAACAGTCTGGGAAAGGAGAGAATGGTGGGGGAGTGTCAGAAGGGATATACACAACTGGGGAAAAGTGAATAGGAAAGGGCTCAGGGACACAGCTCAGGGGTGTTCCATTAATATTTGTGCAGTGCATGTGAGTGAGCGAGAAAACAGCATTTACTTCCAATGGTAGCGTTTCTAGGTTTGAACTTTCAACTATGCCAAATGTCAGAGGCGAATGGGGTGGGACGAGAAGAAAGTCATCAAATGCTTGTAGATTCAGACGAAATGTTCATGTCTAAAGGTCTGGTGATGTATCATTTGGTCACTTTTTAAGAAAAAAACAATATATCTGTTCTAAGATAATTTCTCTATCATCGAATTGTTTTAAACCCATACTCCGCACAGTGCTGGGATATAGAGATGCATAGAAGATGCTTACAAAAGGAAGATTTGCCTTTAGTCACAGTTCCTGGGTCACCTGGGTGGCTCAGCTGGGTAAGTGTCTTGCCTTCAGCTCAGGTCATGATCTCGGGGTCCTGGGATCGAGCCCCGCATCAGGCTCCCTGCTCAGAAGGAAGTCTGCTTCTCCCTCTCCCTCTGCTCCTCCCCCTGCTCATGCTCTCAAATAAATAAAAATCTTTCAGTCAGAGTTCCTGAGACGTAATTAAAATGTGCTCCCTAAAAGTGAAGTCATTACAAAAAAAAGTCCTTAAGATGTTACCGTAGCAGTGTCTGGATTGTAGTCATCAATCTGTTCAAAAGTGTTTATATCTTTATTTCCAAGGGCTATTTGAAGAGCTATGGAATCATCAAAATACCTTGGTTAGTAAGATTAAGGAAAAATGCCTTTATTAACAACTGTACGATAACGTATTAAGATCAAAAAGTGTATTCCTTACTCTCCACACTCAGCATGACTGAAACCACAGGGGTCATTTGCTGGGTTATTTTTGTCACTGTAGGAGATGATAACCACAGGGGTCATTTGCTAGGTTCTATCTGTCACCGTAGACGATAACCACAGGGGTCATTTGCTACGTTCTTTCTGTCACCGTAGGAGGCGACAACCACAGGGGTCATTTGCTAGGTTCTACCTGTCACCGTAGGAGACGACAACCACAGGGGTCATTTGCTACGTTCTGTCACCGTAGGAGACAACAACCACAGGGGTCATTTGCTAGGTTCTATCTGTCACCGTAGGAGACGACAACCACAGGGGTCATTTGCTACGTTCTGTCACCGTAGGAGACGACAACCACAGGGGTCATTTGCTAGGTTCTATCTGTCACCGTAGGAGACAACCACAGGGGTCATTTGCTAGGTTCTATCTGTCACCGTAGGAGACGACAACCACAGGGGTCATTTGCTAGGTTCTATCTGTCACCGTAGGAGACGACAACCACAGGGGTCATTTGCTAGGTTCTACCTGTTACCGTAGGAGACGACAACCACAGGGGTCATTTGCTACGTTCTGTCACCGTAGGAGACGACAACCACAGGGGTCATTTGCTAGGTTCTATCTGTCACCGTAGGAGACGACAACCACAGGGGTCATTTGCTACGTTCTGTCACCGTAGGAGACGACAACCACAGGGGTCATTTGCTAGGTTCTATCTGTCACCGTAGGAGACGACAACCACAGGGGTCATTTGCTAGGTTCTATCTGTCACCGTAGGAGACGACAACCACAGGGGTCATTTGCTAGGTTCTATCTGTCACCGTAGGAGGCGACAACCACAGGGGTCATTTGCTAGGTTCTATCTGTCACCGTAGGAGGCGACAACCACAGGGGTCATTTGCTAGGTTCTATCTGTCACCGTAGATGATAACCACAGGGGTCATTTGCTAGGTTCTTTCTGTCACCATAGGAGGCGACAACCACAGGGGTCATTTGCTAGGTTCTATCTGTCACTGTAGGAGGCGACAACCACAGGGGTCATTTGCTACGTTCTGTCACCGTAGGAGACGACAACCACAGGGGTCATTTGCTAGGTTCTATCTGTCACCGTAGGAGACGACAACCACAGGGGTCATTTGCTAGGTTCTATCTGTCACCGTAGGAGGCGACAACCACAGGGGTCATTTGCTACGTTCTGTCACCGTAGGAGACGACAACCACAGGGGTCATTTGCTAGGTTCTAACTGTCACCGTAGGAGGCGACAACCACAGGGGTCATTTGCTAGGTTCTATCTGTCACCGTAGGAGACGACAACCACAGGGGTCATTTGCTAGGTTCTATCTGTCACCGTAGGAGACGACAACCACAGGGGTCATTTGCTAGGTTCTATCTGTCACCGTAGGAGGCGACAACCACAGGGGTCATTTGCTAGGTTCTATCTGTCACCGTAGGAGACGACAACCACAGGGGTCATTTGCTAGGTTCTATCTGTCACCGTAGGAGATGACAACCACAGGGGTCATTTGCTACGTTCTGTCACCGTAGGAGACGACAACCACAGGGGTCATTTGCTAGGTTCTATCTGTCACTGTAGGAGGCGACAACCACAGGGGTCATTTGCTAGGTTCTATCTGTCACCATAGGAGACGACAACCACAGGGGTCATTTGCTAGGTTCTATCTGTCACCGTAGGAGGCGACAACCACAGGGGTCATTTGCTAGGTTCTATCTGTCACTGTAGGAGAGGACAACCACAGGGGTCATTTGCTAGGTTCTTTCTGTCACCGTAGGAGACGACAACCACAGGGGTCATTTGCTAGGTTCTATCTGTCACTGTAGGGGCTGGCTGTTTTTGGAAGCAAAGCCCCAAGTCATGACTTCTTTCCCAGGGAGACGGAGAGGGAGTCCTGACCACCGGCTACATGACTGGGCTCTGAATCAGCCTGCGTGCATGCAGCCAGGGTCTCCGTGCAGGGCATCCTCAGCGGGTGGGGTCACACATCCACAATGCCCCTCCTAGGAAGTGGAGCTTGCCGGCCAAGAAGTACCACCTTTGGTTTGTGTACCTTAAATGACCGACTCAGTACGGGTTTCTGTCAAGGCAACCTAAGTAATTAGCACGTTATGATGGATGAGCCGCAGGTTTATAAACCAAAAAGATGCTCTGAATTTTCACCAGCATGATAATTAAAATGAACAAGACATAGGTTTCACTATAAAAAAGAAAGAAAAAACAATTTGCAGGCTTTTTACTGAATGTCTCACTAAAAATTTCACCATAAAAATATGGAAGAAGTGCAAAATTCTACTATTATGGTTCAGAAAGGATACTGCCCAGCGTAGCTTAGTGTTTCAGGATCAATGTCATCTTCGTAAGCATTCAGAGGGATGAGTTTCCTTTTGATGGGATCAAAAACTAGCTGATAAAGGAAGGTATTGTTGGCTCGAATAAATCCTTTGATGTAATCTTCTGGTACTGTTATGTTCATCTTAAGATAGTGTCCGATTTTCTTGATAACCTAATAATGGATGCAAAAATATTTACTAGTTATCTGCAAATACAGAATAGGGAATGTATCATCACCAAGATCAACTGATTCACATTAGAGGAGGCTGAGGACAGACAGAAAATCAATTGATTTTATCTGCACTGGAAGCCTCTACCAGCAAACATGACCATGTCATATCATTAAACACTGTAACAGTATTTTCTTCGATTTTTCTATTATTACGAACAAGTCAGTTACACATCTAGTTTATATTCCCAGGTGTGACATAAAGACACATTCCCCGCCCTCAAAGTTCCTTTCATCCACAAAGCAAAATACAAACATACAAAACCCGAGAATTAAAATGAAGTCGACCTCTAACTTCTGTTAGAGTCATGGATGATTAAAGCTGGTAGTGGTTTAAATACTTCCTACCACACTCACAGACGAAGAAGGGGAGAGCCAGAGAGCGGAAGTCAGTGGCCCTGGGGTCACCGGCAGGTTAGTGTGTGGCTCCCTTCCCCTCTGCACCCCCCCACCCCGCCAGGGGAGTGGGGTGGGGGTGGCGAAATGAGCTTCTTCAACATATGCTGCTTTTTTTTTTTTTAAAGGTAAAGCTATCAGAGAAATGATCGAGCGGTGATGCAGGTGTCTCAGTTTTCCACAGGACACACGATACTATGTCAGAGGAAGTAGGTAGGAGAACCCAGCTGTCTTCTATCAAGCCATGTGAAAGAGATTTACATAAATGTGCAATCCCTGTCAGAATTTTCACATTTTCAGAAGACATGGCTATTTTTCATTAAAATATGCTACATATGCTAACATGTAATGAATTTATTACTATTAGCTTTAAATTAACCAACATTTTATCTTTGCTTCAATTTGATTCGATGAATACCAACAGCTGTAACCCATTTAACAAAAATTATTGCCACCAAGAGCTTTAAAGGGGGTAGAGACCCTGAGACCAAAAAATCTGAGAGCCACCACTACAGAGAATAGGACAGAAATTGAAAGATAATACATTTTAACATTAATTCTATCTAGAACATTTTGCCCTTAAGTCTCTTTACATTAGTCTTCATTTAAAAAATTTTGCCAACTGCTTAAAGCAGGTCCATCAGTTGCCAAAAGCAAAATACTAGTGTTTTAGTCATTTTGTCCTTTTGATGACATGATATGGGCTACTGAGAGGATAGAATATTTAAAATTCATATTCTGAAGGGTTTATCTATGATGTAAGAAATACTCCGGAAACCCAACCGGACTGGGCGACTCACTCTTACCTTCACGATGTCTGGATTATTGGCCAGTCTTAGCACTTTGCAAGCCTTTGCTAAGCCGATCCCACGCAGCGAGGAGAGGTAGTCGCAGCCCGAGAGAATGCACATATAGCGGAACTTCTCCTCTGTGAACACGTCCCCAAGCTGTCTGCACATGCCCAGCCGTACCTGGTCAATCTCTAGTCCATTTCCAAACTGGTCCATTTTTAAAATCACCTTCAAAAGGAAGGGAAATTGTTAAAACCTATAAGGGTCATTTTAATTTTTCATTATCCAATCCCCTGCGGTATTTCTAAGAATTCTTTCTTGTTCTTTATCATAGCACTGAGAGAGAGGAGAGATAGGCAGGCCAGTTAATTACTGTGAAATCTACAAATAAATGAAATTGAAGCATAGATGACGACAGACCAGGTTGTGCGCCAGGACTCCCTTGTTCTGACTCTGGGATAAAGAATGCCCTTTCTGTACCTCTTACCTCCCACTGACATCCAGGATTGTCATGGTGATCAAACAGTGATTCATACAAAAATCCTTTTTCTTATTCTTAAAGTAATACATTTATACAATTTTCACTGTAGAAAATTTGGAGAACACAGAAATTCAGAAAGAAAACAGAAGTTGCCTGACATGTCTCATCTATCACTGTTACCCAGCATTAATCCTTTTACAGATCTTTCTAGTCATCTATGAAATTTATAGATGATAAATAACATTGGCAGTAACAAAAACGATATCATCTTGTAGTTTTGTATATTAATTCCCCCCTTACTACGTCATGATAAAATTTTCCATTAAACAGCTTTATACATAATTCTAAATAACTGCAAAGCAACCAGCTGGATAAGTTATTTACCTCACCTAACTGAAAAATGTAAAGCATATAAGTTACACCAAAAATGAAAATAATAAGTCTACATTCTATTGAAGAATTTGGATAAAACAAAAATAAAACCTTCTAACCTTAAGGGCTTATTCTAAAAAAGTGTCCAGATTACACAAATGTCAAGCAGCAAAACCCTTCTTTTCATTTTAAATAAAATAATTATTATCATTGTGGGTAGATATTAACTGCGGGTATTAATGATTCCTGGAGAGGAAAAACCTTATTTCCTTGCTTTACACCACTGCCAACTACACAGAAAAGCAGCATATAGTTATAGCCAAGTACCTTTTTACAGCCAAAAGCAAGAAGGTCAGAGTCCTCTGTGATTATAGCTTGTACAATACCCGTTTTGTTAAGATAGGCCAACTGTGCATCTGCTTCGTATGGAGCCACGAGACAATCTACTCCCTGGGACCGAGCAGCCTGCCAGAGAAGGTCATGGTCAATCTCCAGCAGAGTATCTAGAAAGCACTCAACAACTTCCCATCTCATTACCAGCCTCAACATGTACATGCTCATGTTATTTTCAGAAATCATTTCCTTTGGGTTTTTTCCACTTTTAGTCCTAGCACATATTGAACTAATCATATAGCCACAAAGATTTCTTTTTAAAAAAATCAATTTATAGGAGAAAATACTGCTGTATATTCAGAGGGAGAGAAACAACTACAAGCCAGAAAAAATTATTTCAAATTTTAGAAAGAAAGCTTGCATCTTAAGAACAGCTATGCTCCAAAAGCATAAAAGACATTTGTTTGGAGTTCTGAATATATTCTCCCCATAAAAATAACATGCTTTCTTTTCAGACTACAAAAGTGTATCTGACACTGTTTTGATAAAATGACAGAATTTAATCTCTGTATTTATTTTCCTGTGTTTACCAAGCCATTTGAACAGAGGCCTGAAGCAGAGGAACAGAGGGCTCAAGCTGCCGGCCGCAGAAGATCTATGGTGGTAAGAAGCTTCTACGAAGAAGCAGGTTGAAGAGACGAGGGGTCTGAGAGGTCCTGAGCCAGAGAGGCTGGTTCGACGAATCCCACGGCCATGAAGAGTAGAGGTGTTAAGTGTTGACGACTACACGGCAGTGGGGTTAGGCTGGCCCTCCAGGAACCATCCCTTCCATCTCTACAGAACAAGATGCCCACCAAGCTCGAATATGTAGGAAGAGAGGGCATCCCTTAGTCCTGAGGATTTCTCCCTTGGAGACTGTTGGACTCCTCTCCACTGTTGAGATACTGCTCCCTTCCTCCTGAGACCTGCCCCTTCCTTGAGCTTAGGCCTAGAATAATTTTCCTCCCTTCACTTCCTTGTTCCCCCACCAATAAACGACTCACAACTAGCTTTGATGAACTTAGCCATTTGTTACTTTGGCTTTATTTCTCATTTGGCTTACTTTAATGACTTTGTGGGCCATCACATGTGTGATATTGATAGAACGGGTAAAACATTCTCTGGCTTCTGAGACTTTGCCCTCACGAAGAAGCTGCTTTCCCTTAAGAAGATTGGCCTGTCGTCTTCTGCAAGGGGAAAAAAAAAAGTTTGACTCATCTGATAGTGTTTACCAGGTCCCTGAGAACATGAACCCAGATCTTTTGGGCTTCTAGTAAAAAGAACACAAGTGATTTATAATGCACGCACACACAAGCTTATCCTCAGACTTCCACAGCAATGCTCTATGTCAAAAGAAAATGGAGTAACTAAGACACTTAAGAAAATGTGAGTCAAGGCTTTCACACCATCAAAATGAACTTTCAAGCATAAAGGTGCACCTTTATCGACATAGGAAGAACTCGAGAAATACCGTTTCTGTGAGCTTGTGGGATCTACTAGAGAATAAATTTCAGAAAAAACAAAATAACATCTGCAGAAGAATGGTCTATAACAAGCAAATATGTGGTAATTTGTAGAATCAATACCAAATACGGTTAAACAGGGAGACAGTGATAGTACACATTCTAACAATATAGAACTGCTATTTTTAAAATGGGAAAAGAGAGAGCATATGCGAAGGAAGAGGAAATTTTAACTGTTTTCAATAATCATATTGGTAGTGGTAGTATCAGTATTTTATTCTGAATCTACTGTTGAGTGTAATAAAATACTTACACTTATTTTGGGATAAGACAAGTGAGTCATTATAAGATACTGCAACTTCATCCCCCCGTGCCCTTGAAAAAAGGATTCTCAATATGGAAGAAAGGAGATAAAGATGTATTACAGAAGAAGTAGAAACCCTACAGTTGTGGGACGGGGGGGAGGCAGAAACTCTACAGTCGTGAGTCTGAACTGGAAGAATCAGTCAGAACTCATGAGGTTCTGATCTTTAAATGTGCACACACACACATACACACACATTCCCTAGTTCCACTTTTAGACTGGGCTCCACAGATGAAGAGGCTTGTAGAAAAGGATTTTAAGTGCCTCTCCCACTGCTATAGTGGCCCAGGGAAAGCTTATCCTACAAAGACAAAAAGACTTCACGGGTCAGAGACAGACAGACAGACAGACAGTTGTAACATTTTTTTTAAGCCATTTTTGAGCTTAGCAAGAGAAAATTAATAAGTATCTGCAATTAGAATTAAGAACATGAGACACCCAGGTGGGATCTGATTTGGATTAATCCCTTAGCCATACTAGTTTGGGACTGTCACCCATCCTTTTATAACTAACCTAGAATCTACTAATTTTTTATGAAGAGTATATTTAGTAAACTATATATTATTTGTAATAGAACATGGGCTCAGACAGTTTCAGTTACTCCTTTGTAAATAAACTTTATATAGTTTTGGCTTTAAGAATCAGAGCTCTCCAACCTGAAACTGATATAACACTGTATGTTAATTATACTGGAATTAAAAAAAAAAAAAAAAAAGAATCAGAGCCCTCCAAGTCAGCTAGATTGAAAAACCTAGATCTGAAAAACTCTAACCTGATTCTAGGCTCAGAGAGAGAGAGCAAAACCAAGAAAGCAGCACCCTAATAGAATGCTCCCTCAGTGAGGCTTAATTCTATCTGGGTGTGACTCACACTACCTTTGACAACTAAGCCTAGTGGTCTTTCCCATACAAAAATAATGACTCCTGGACATAACAACAAATACAGGAGGAAAAGAAGAATGGATGAATGAGGTGGCATAGTTGCTTTATTAAAATAAAAAAATTCCTTCTAAGGTCTATTGTTATAAAATAACTATTATCTGTTAAATATGAATAACATTTCTAGGATAACTATTAAAAGAAGAGAAACAGAATGCTTCACTTTTCAACTAGAAACAAGAGACAACATAATAAGGGCGGAAAAACAATCAATTCAGAAGTCAAGCAAGGTAGGAGTTACCAAAAAACAAAAACAAAAACAAAACCACAAAACACACACATACATACACAAAAACAGAGAGAAGACAAATGTAAAATACCAAGAGAAATAATGTATTAAAATATATTAGTAATTAATGGTCAATGTAAAAGGAATAAACTCTTCATTTAAAAGATTTTCAAGAAGTGGCGAAGATCGACAGAATGGATACAAACAAACAAACAAAACATAGGGTACCTGGGTTGCTCAGTCGGTTAAGTGGCCGACTCTTGATTTTGGCTCAAGATCTTGGGATCCAGCCATGGGCAGGCAGGCTCCCCACTCAGTAGGGAGTTTGTTCTAGATTCTCTCTTTCCCTCTACCCCTCCCCCCACACAAACATGAGTTTTCTCTCAAATAAATCTTAAAAAAAAAAATAAACCACACACACACACGGTAATGTGTTCTTTATAAGAGGCAAACCTAAAAACCAATGATGTAGTAAAGCTAAAGGTGAATTAAAAAAAAAAAAGACAGTAGAAACATAGAAAAAAGTTATAGGTATGCTAATATCAGACAGAACAGACTTTAGGAAAAAGAAGCCTAACTAGAGTTTAAAAGAGTCACTATATATTGTTTCAGTTTACCACAAAAATGTAACTAATTCTCAACTTGAATGCAACCAATAAAATTGATTCAAAATAAACAAAACAAAAAGTGGACAGAACTATAAGGTAAATGACAAATCCACTACCAGATTTTAACATACTTTTCCCAGTAATTTATGAATTAAGTAGACAAAAATTTTTAAAAAAAGACAAAAAAACAAACAAAACAGTAAAGATACAGATTTGAGCACCATAATCAATAAGCTTGACTTACTGGACAGATATATAATCTTCCTCTTAGTAACTGGAGAATACACATTCCTTTCTAGCACACATGGAACATTTAAAGAAATTTGTTCAAGTACTAGATGATAGAGCAAGCCTCAACAAATTAAAATTTAAGAAAATTGGTATAAGACTATAGCATCAGACTTAAATGCAATTAAATTAGAGAGTGATTAGAGAATCAACTTACTCTCTTCTAGACTTTTCCACTTCCTTTTTGGAAGGTAAAGTACATCCATCAAATACGAGAATAGGCTTGATCCCATGAGAGAGTAACATATTTACAAATTTCATACAAAATCCTACATACCTATGAATATAAAGAAAAACGCATTTAGGTGCGTGGCATCTTGTAAGGTAATACTCTTGCTCTTTTTAAAATCAGATGAGACAGATTATGAAAGAGAAGGTTTTTACTATTTTTTTAAGCAAATGTTTTCACAGGAAATGGAAACTCTAATTTAGACTTGGGTTCAAATCCTGCCTTGGATCCTAACGGTCTATGTGACAAATGATGGGTTATTTATGCTTTTCTCATCTGCAGATGAAAAGGTTTTGACATCCCTTCCAGTTCTGATATTTTGTTCCAAAACTTGCCTTTTTCCCCTATTTTTTTTTTTTGCTTCAAAAAACTTCAAATCTATTGAAAAGTTGAAAGAACAGTACAATAAATATTTGATTCCTCCAACAATATCATTATCACACCCGAGCTACTTAAAAGCAATAAAGTATCATCTAACATAAACAGTCTATATTAAACTTTGTCCAATTGTTCCAGTATTTCTTGTAACTAGTGGAGTCCTGGTAAAGGTTTAACAACCAGTTCTATGGGAAGGGGTGCCTGCTCCGTAGCATTTGTCAAATTCCCTGACATGAATATATTACAGTGGTGAATAAACTACCAATGCGGGGTCACCAAATGCTGAACTGGGAGAAGATGGTGTATAGCGAACTTGTATGAGTTGGCTCCAGCACAATGTTGCTACCCCCCCTCCCCCAACAGTCTAGGATCTAAACAAGGATCATGTATTGCTTTTAGTTTTTTTATTCCAGCAAGGCAATCAACAAAAAGAGCCACATTACAACTTCCATCGTTTATAAAGGATATTTTAACTAAAGAACAGAAATAGACATATTAAAAGATAATCTTTTAAATCACATAATACTCATCTTAATGAAAGACTATGTGGTCCTTCTTTTTATTGTAAACCAGTAACAATAGACATGTATTTGTCTACAGAACAGTGACTTTGTACTAATTCTGGGCCTACTAATGAAGTATCATGTAAAAGACAGGGGGAAAGCTAATATAAAATCGTAATAAATCTCAAAGGAAATTCACATATTTTTTTAATCAGACAGAATACAAACAGACACCTGTTGCAGAAATCTTACCAGGTCAGCATATTAGATCTACCTCGTTTCTTATAGTAGTCATAAAGGCTTATCATACACTTATCCATATTTTCTGACCTTTTCTAGGTAATATCCTCATCCAAAGGTGGATAAGAAAGGAAAAATAAACTCTATCGAATGTGACTTATTGGGGCACCTGGGTGGCTCAGTTGGTTAAGCGACTGCCTTCGGCTCAGGTCACGATCCTGGAGTCCCAGGTTTGAGTCTCACATCGGGCTCCCTGCTCAGCGGGGAGTCTGCTTCTCCCTCTGACCCTCCCCCTCTCATGCTCTCTCTCAAATAAATAAATAAAATCTTTAAAAAAAAAATGTGACTTATTAGTTGCTGTGAGAAAAAAAAAAAGTCCACAATACTTTGTAGGAAGTCCTGAAATTTTTAGTTCAATAAATTACTACATGGCAGATCTGTGGAGTTCATCAACGACATCTCTAATAAAGGATATTTTCTGTATTTTGGACAACTCTTCCAATTAGTCAAAAATCTCAGAATTTCTAAGAACTACAAAAAAGCAGAGAAAGTTCTTCCTCTGTGAAGAACTATTCAAAGAAATACTGCAGGTAGAATGAAAAATTTGTAGTCTTCAGCTACACCTGTCACTATTCGAATTTAGTGGCAGAAAAGAAATGGCCTTCAGATGGAGTGGCAGCAGGGCCCCAGCTTTCAGATCCCACACGTACTGGTCCGGGTCACCTTTGGTCAAATTAACTGGAGAAGCCTGAAAGCCCGAAACATCCACCATTCAATACTTTCCCTCTTTCCTCCAGGAAACAAACAGCATTAACACATTTTACCTATTTTTCACTGTGATTAAGTAAGTTGTATCAAGATCCGGGAGCCTTTCCTCCAGGAGATAAATTACATATTGCAAAAAAGAAAATTCATAATAGCGATCAAATCGCTCCAGAAAATCCCTGTTCTGAAATCATACTTGCTTCTTTTTCTAATGTCTCTATGTAAAAAAATAGAGAAGATATTAGTCCATGGAACATGCCTCAAATGAAGTTGCAGTTATGATTGGATATCAGCAAGGCCGACCACTTTGGGCCCCAAGTAAAGTAAAAGGGAGTCAGAACACCTTGTCCCTTTGAAGCAACTGCTTTGTTTTGCAAACAGGACTCAGTTTCTTCAGTAACAAATAAAGGACACAGTCTTTGGTTTTTGTCTACAGGTGTCTTGATACTACATCACAGAACGAAGTCGCTCCTGATTTGGCAATGTTCTCAGTCTCACTTCTTAATAAACCTGGCATTGAATGAAAACGATCCCAATGTAAGTCTAATTCTTAGCTGACAAAGAATTAATTAATACAAGGTCCAAACTTACTTATCAGTAGGTTCACCTTTGGCTAGTTTCTCAGCACAAGCAATAGCTCCTTTGTGAAGCCAGCAATATGTATCCACAGCTACTACCTGTCCTTTATACTTCCTCACGTGGATGGGTTCAGACGCTTCTTTGATAAACTGCAGTAATCCATGTATCCCCATAGTGCCAAGTTAACTACACGATGTGAGAGGAGAAAGGAAAAACAGCAATATTTAGAGCAAAATATATTTACTCAAGTTTTAGAAAAGTAAGAAAAAGGGTTTGGAAACTGATATAGCCACTGTTATTGCTTAGATATTTGAGAATCACTGCTCTTTAATACTTTAACTGGGCTCCGACCAAGAATTTCCAGTCTAGAATATTTATGCTAATCACCAACTCTAACGTCACTTGATAGTTCCGTAACGTTTATTCTTTCCAAAGTGATTTTCCACTTGGAATCATGTGTGTTCCAAGCCTAGGCACCCAGGAAGTGCTAAACGTGCAAGAATCTCTCTCTCCAAAAAAGCATTGTTAAGATCTACCCCCTTCCACCCAGGAAGAAGCATAGAAGGACTTAAAAGTCCCTTCTATGCAGAAATTCTGGAGCTGGCTCAGACCCTTCTGAAACACTACAGTGGACCCTTGAACAAGGAGGGGGATTATTGCACCCACCCCCACCCAGTCGAAAATCCACCTATGATTTTTGACTCTCCCAAAACTTCACTACTAATAGCCAGAAGCCTTACCAATTACATAAACTCAGTTAAAACATATTTTGTATGTTATATGTATCATATACTGTATTCTTAAAGTAAGCCACAGAGAAGAAAATGGTATTAAGAAAATCACAAGGAGGGGTGCCTGGGTGGCTCAGTCATTAAGCGTCTGTCTTAGGCTCAGGTCAGGATCTGGGACTGAGCCCTGCATGGGGCTCCCTGCTCCGCGGAAGGCTGCTTCTCTCTCGCCCACTCGCCCTGCTTCCCTGGTCATGTTCCCTCTCTTGCTGTGTCTCTGTCAAATAAATAAATAAAATCTTTAAAAAAATAAAAAGAAAATCACAAGGAAGATACATTTACAGTACTGTACTGCATTTATCAAAAAAAATCCAGCGAATTGGTGGACCCTCACAGTTCTTTTTTTGTACAGATTTATTTGACAGAGAGACACAGCGGGAGAGGGAACACAAGCAGGGGGTGTGGGAGAGGGAGAAGCAGGCCTCCCGCGGAGCAGGGAGCCCGATGCGGGGCTGGATCCCAGGATGCTGGGATCATGACCTGAGCCAAAGGCAGACGCTCAACGACTAAGCCACCCAAGCGCCCCTGGACCCTCACAGTTCTAAACCCTGTGGTTCGAGAGTCAGCTCTAGCACCCACCCCCCACCCCCACTCCTCAAGATAAAAAGTAGAAGCAATGGGGCTGAACAGCTGCTTCGTGTTTCAAAACATAAACCCCTCCCAGCAAACATTTAAGTTTGGGGGGAAAGGTAGAAAGAACAGGGTAAGAAGTCCGCCTCACCTTGAGACTGTATCAAAGCTCTGAGCTCAGGGCCAGCAGTGCATTCACCAATTGTGGAGACGGGTGGCAGATTCTGACTTAAATACGGCAGGTAATTGGCATGCAGGTGTTCCTCAAGCCACAGTTCCAGAGAAGCAATTAGCCTCCTACCTCTCAGATAATGCCTCTAAAAAGAGTTTTCTTCCCCTTTGAGGGAAACTGAGGTAGTACACATTTTGCGAAACCTGTATGTCTCTTCTAAGCTAGGTAAATACGCTCGCCTAAACGTTTCCTCTTCAGCGGAGTGGGAACGACCTGGGGCCACAAGGCGGGCAACATCTCAGGGGGCCCGCCTGCCACCCGCGAGGTACGACCACACCGTCGACCTCACCGCCTCACTCCTGTCCACAGGCTGTGCACGAGTGGCCCGCAAGCCCATTCCAGAAGACACGCTTCCTTTCGCCTGCAAGACATCAAGAAGAAAATTCACTTTTCCACATTTATGAGTGGGGACTGCAGGTGAAAGGGGGGCTGCTAGCTTGGGTACCAGCCCTGCAGAAGTCCGGCGGTTGGGAGCCTGCGCCCGCGGACCCTCCCTGCGCTCAGGGCAGCCTCGGCTCGGCCTGCACCGCGATCAGCACTCGGGACTCTGCGGCCGGGGCGGGAAGACCCCGCCGGACACCCTCCTCCCGGCCCTGGAGGACCGGAGTCCCGAGTGGCCGCCACCCTGGGCCCACGCACAGCCCGCTCCGCTCCGTTCCCGGGAAGAGTTCTCCCCGTCCGCTTCAGGGCAGGTAGGCGGAGGGTTCCGAAACCTGCTCCCGACGCCCCCGACTCACCTGGGCCAGAGCGCCCGAGGCAGGTGGCGCAGAACACAGGCAGCCGGGTGGCAGCCGCGCACCAAGGACTTTTCAATTTGCGCGGGAGAGCTTGAGGTCCCGCCCCAGCGGAAGTGACACCAGAGCGCCCTTCCGCGGCCCCGGCTCCGCTTCTCGCGGCCACCGCTTCCGGGACCTGAGTCCCGCTCCTCGCCGAACGCCATGGTGGCCGCGGCCCTGCGACCCCGGTCGCCGCTGCCGGCCACGATACTTTCACGCCTTCCGAAGGCGCGGGCGGAGCTGGAGCAGCTGGCTCACGGGAAACGGCTCCCGGAAGCTGGTAGTTTTCGCTCTCGCCGGGGCTGCTGGGAGTTGTAGTTCTCCGCTGACTGCGGCCTGACGTCGGGCCTGCGGTGGTTTAAGGAGCGCCCCCGCGTGTTTGTGTGTAGGGTTTTAAAGCCCGAAAGAGATCACTGCAGCAAACTAGTCCCTTAGTCTCTGTCTTGTGCAGTTGACCCCAAAGCTCTTCAGAGACAGCTGCACGACGGGCTGCAGGGAAACAAAAGATGCGTCTCGAGTTATAGGGTTCTTTAGATCCTTCCTGGAGACTTTGGGAGGGGAGAGAGGGGCGGTTAGTAAGAAATGCAACTAGGAAGTGAGTGACAGTCGCTCCTGGACCACACTCTATCCACAGGGCCGTGAGCCCTCCTCTCTACGGGGCCTGATGTTTGGCCTAGAAAGGCTCGAACAAAACACTAACGTAGTTCCTAACAGCTCAGGGTCACATCCCCAGGATGACCTTGGCCCCCTTTAACGTGCCTGACTGAGAACCCTCAAGGCTGCGATAGAAGTTACCGTTTGTGCGGGCCAACACCTGATGGCAGCGTCTGGTCTCCCAGGGTCTGCAGGAGGGTGGGAGCCTGACTTCTACAATCGCTGGTTCACAGCCCCAGGGGACACTCCCTTCCTGGTTTTTGTCGTTTTCACCTCCCTGACTCTGCTGAGTCCTCATTCTGTCCTCCCGCGCCCTCATTTTCTCTTTAAAACAACCCTCTCCCTGCCCCACCTCAGTACAAATCAGTTAAGAGCAGGACTGTTGTTACCTTTTGCAACAGTGTATTACTGATTAAAACTGTCCTTAGCGCTTTACCTAGCGTCCAGCTTCGTTCATCTTTGACCTAAATGGGGTGGAGTGGGGGAGGCGGGCTGGCTTCGCAGCCAAATAATGAAAATAAGCCGTATGGTGAACAGACTTCAAAGACATTTTGGACGCTGGTAGTCACTGGGGTGAGGCCTCCTGTCCTCGTGATACTCTAGACCTTGTATCTGCTCTCTTTCCTCAGGGATATTGTGGTAAAAAATTTGGAGAAGAACCTTAGACCAGACCACAGAGTGTGTTCTGGGCCCAGGGATGAGCAGGAATGATAATTCCTACTCATCTTAAAGAGCTGAAGGGAAAGAAACATGTTAAAAAAAAATGGTATTTGATGACCTTCTGTACATGTTTCTCTTATGCTTCTTTTAAAGTCTTTTCATGATTAGTTTAACATCTATCTCGCCAACATATTTTGCCTTAGAAATTGTTGAAATGGTGTCACTTTTGGGTTATGTGCTCAGTGGGTGCAGAGCTGCCTCCTCCCCAGTTTTGGTCTTTAGAGTGGAGACTAGGAGAAGTGGTCAGGAAAGTTATCTTCACTGTGCTTCCAATGGCCATGGGTAGACCTCACCCTGGGCCAGCTTGGAACTGACCACAGGGTTTGGTGGGGGACAAACTGCAGGAGGGTAAAGAGGAGCTTAAGTGTGGGTGGGGCATGTTTGTAAGAAAAATGTTCCTACAGTCATTGGACTGCCCAGCTGTGGTCCAACCAAGAATGTGCCACACAAGGGGTTCTTAGGAAGGAACCCAAACCTCAGAAAGATGCCCAGCCCCATCATGAAGCATCCATAGGAGGTTGCTGTCCTATGAACTGCCCATACCTTTACTGCTAATTTGACTCCCAAGTATCAGACTGGATTCTCAGCTGCAGCGTTTGAAGCCTGGAACTTTTAGAAAACACCAGTTACGTTTCACTGAACAGAACTCTTTGACTTTTTTTTTTTAAAAGATTTATTTATTTATTTATTTGACAGAGAGAGACACAGTGAGAGAGGGAACACAAGCAGGGGGAGTGGGAGAGGGAGAAGCAGACCCCCCGCGGAGCACGGATTCCCGATGCGGGGCTCGATCCCAGGACCCTGGGATCATGACCTGAGCCGAAGGCAGATGCTTAACGACTGAGCCACTCAGGCGCCCCCAGAACCCTTTGACTTTTTGAGAGGATAAAAACATTTGAGTCAATTCATGCAGTAACATGTGTTAGGTGTGCCTGTTGTACCAGGTGATGTGGGGAACGCAAGGAAATGGTCCCTGTCCTCAAGCAACTTGGGCTCTAGTTATGCAGACAAAACATGTATCCATTAAGAAGTTAAAGAACAAATCATGATGGTGTGTTGTTAAATTCTGCAATGAGTGGTACAGCCCCTAAGTTCTTAGCTGAAGACTGTTTTCTGAAGTTTTCCCTGACATGCACCCAAACACCTTGCGACGACCCTTTCGCCCTGACACGTCTCATGCTCTCTGTTTTAATCAACTTTGCCCCTAGATCTAGCAAATAATAATACAGAACCACTTAAATTTGAATTTCAAACAAACAAAAGATACATTTTTACTATGTCTACAGCAATATATGGGACATATACTAAAAAATAAATCCATATTTATCTGAAATTCAAATTTAACTTGGTATTCTGTATTTCCATCTGGAAACCTTACCTTGGGGCAGGGATCATGTCTCCTAATTTTCATATCTGCTGTTTAGCCCTGGTGTTGATAAAAAAATGTCAGAATTTGTGGACTAATAAATGAATGTCCTAGGGACAGCACTATGAATTCCAGATTTTCTGGGCAGCTCTGATTTTTAATTTTTTGAAAGGTCATGCACTCTGATTTTTAATTTGGAAAATACTACCTCTGTTATGGAGCAGTGTTCTCTGAAATGTGGAACAGGGGTGATTATTCGGGGCCCCTCTGGGCTGCCCCTCCTCCCTTATCTGGTTTCAGGTAGGGGTGCTGCAGCCAGCCGTAGCTGATGAGCACATGCCCCCCCCCCACACACACTTAGGCAAGAAAGAGCATTTTCCAAGAAAAGATGTGGAAATGGGTTCTTTTCCTTAGCAGCACAGGAGGCTTTTGCTCAGCACCAAATTTCCCTCCAAGCCATGGAGACAGGGAACTGGGAATGACCCGAGATGCTGAGCAAGTCCGTGTCCTTTGTCACAGAGTTGTGGAGATTGCGTTTTCACTTCGCCTCTCTGTTGAACTCAACATGAATGTGTGAAAAGCAGGATGCCTACAGTGTAAGGTTGAAGATGATGAGCAGTAGTGTGATGGTTATATAGACACAGAACTGATGTAGGAAACAAAGGCAAAAGAAATGTCACTTAAATTAAAATCTCCTTAGAGCTTGCAGCCCA
Organism: Zalophus californianus; assembly: GCF_009762305.2. Lineage (NCBI taxonomy): Eukaryota > Metazoa > Chordata > Mammalia > Carnivora > Otariidae > Zalophus > Zalophus californianus. The sequence goes on along the minus strand of NC_045604.1, from coordinate 61,491,524 downwards.
CTGACAGATCCCTGAAACACGCAGAGTGACCTTCCTCAAGGAACTCGTGCCTACCTTCAGGTCTTCATGTTTAAAAGGAACCTTATCTTGGTAGCAGCTGGCCCCCTCAAGGTCCTGAAAGCCTTGCTTCCAGATTCCTTGGAGACTTGCGCTATCCCTAACCCCCACGAATTAAAAAGTATCCAGTGAGTCACCCCTCATTCCTTGATAGCTCTTTCTGCACACAGGTCCTGTCCCATGAATAGGGAAGGGGTGAAGCGATAGACAGGAGAGAGAAGAGCCCCCTGACTCCCTTGACTAAGCTCTGAAACTATTCCTGGCAGGTGGAGAGGCTGAGACAGAGCTAAACAAGAGATCAGGGAACCAACCAAGACGGCAGAAGAGTCTCAAGGTGACAAGCTTCCCAGTCAGTTCTCAGTAAGACTGCCACTAAAAGCTCTCAGTGACAGCCCATTCAGGACCCCTCTCAAGCTAGTGAGCTTTTCCTTTCCTTTGTGTTCTCACCTTCACATCCTAAACTTTCAGGTCACTTCACGCTTTTGTGTCCATGAGATTCATTCTTTGACTCCATGAGACAAGAAGCCTGCAATCCCACAACAGAACAGAGTGCTCTTCTCTCTGGTCATGAAGAGCTCTAGTTTTCTGACTGAGGAACTTATTTTTAGGTGTCCGTTTTTGTAGCTCAATTCAACTGATTTTTACTTACATTTAATTGTTTTTAATTATTTTAATTGAATGACTTGTTTTCATTGCAATTTTAGTTACATCTGTTATGGCAAGTGATACTTAGGATATGCAATTTGCTTTTTTTTAAAAAAAATTTAAGTTAAAAATGAGTCAATTTAAAGAAAACCTATTAAGTAAGTAATAGGACAGGTGTTTCTCCTTTGTGGCAAATATGAGTAAGTGGAGTTTCCCAAATAGTCATTTTCTCCCATCTTTAAAATACCCCTTCAGCTTTTGTCCCGTTTCTCAGCTTCCCTTAGGGTAAAATGTCTTGACAGAAGTGTCTGGATAAAATAAGAATTATTTGTTTTTGCTTTCTCAAATTCTTCCATTCACTACTGTGTATTTTTTAATTGATGTATAATATGTACAGAAAGATGCACAAATGCTAAGCCAATTATCCCAAAATGAATGTAATATGTTACCCCCACTCAGCCCTCCCAGAAGACCTTTGTCCCTGCTTCCCGGGAACAAACATCTCTGTCCTTCTCAAAGTTAACCGTGATCTGTCTTCTAACTGCATGTGTTAGTTTTGTCTTGCTTGTGAAGCTTATGTAACTAGAACCATGCAGTTTTTATTCTTTAGCACTTGTGGCCCAAGGTTACACACTCATCTCGAAGCTTCAATTCTTTGTTGTTGTTGTTTTTGTTTTTTAATTAGAAAAACCAAAGTTAAGAGAATGCAATCCCCTTTCCTGGTGAGCTTGGGATCAGTCCAACCATAGGTAAAAAATAGATGTGGCTTTTTTGACTTGAGTGGGAAAGTGTGACTCACAATAAGATGCCAGGATAATAGTTCCACAGTGGTAAGCTGATAGAGGACACTCTTTCACCAGAGAGCTCAAAGGAACACTGCCATTGAAAAACTCAGTGAAATTCAACCTAGAACAAGAAGTAGACATCAATACAACAATGGAGTGAGAAGAACAACCATTAACAGCCTGCTAGTGAGGAGAAATACAAGAGGGAGAGGCTGGGCTTGAACAAAGGAGTCACATTGACTACGAGGGGATGAGTGGTGCTTGTGTTGAGAGAGCCAGATTTGTGCATAAAGCCGCTGCTCTCAGAATGAAAGAATAATGAATTCGTGTCCACTTATTGGTCTTTCAGCCTCTGGGGCACTTACTCAGCCAGCAGTTCTATTTTGAGAAGCAGAGGATAAACACAGGCTTTAATCTCACCATTTAAAATCTAATAAATATTTTACCAAACATCTGTGGCCAATTTTCCCATTGTTCTTTTGTTCATCTATAGGCATATTTTATCTCTGTAGCTGTCGTCTGTTATCCCTTATGTGCCCCCTCACTTGGTTAAGAGCTGAAGCTCTGGACATATATTACCTGGATTCCAATCTGGACTACACCACCTGTGAGCTATTAATTAGCTGACTTGGGAAAAATTTCCTAGTCTCCTTATTTTTCAGTTTATCTGAAGCTGGGGTGGATAATAGATCTAATAGGATTGTGAAGATTAAGTGAGATAATGTATGTAAAGCAATACAGTGTCTCAGTACTGGTTAAGTGAAAAAAAAAGTCCGCAATATTTAATAGTGTGTAGTGATCTATAGTGTGCCAAGAGCTTTCACGCACATTTTTTATTTGGTCTTCACCATCACTTAGTGAGAAATCAGCCTTGTCCTTTTCATAAAAAGGAAGGAGGTTTTTAGCTCTGTTCAGGGGCTCACGTAATATCAGAAAGCAAATGGTAGAGTCAGAATATTTTATCTAAAAAGACATTTTCCTCCATAGATTAATGGTTTTTTACAACATTATGTTACTTCCCTTTAAAATGAAATTGCTGTTATCTTTGTAGTTGATTTGGCCTACTTCATTCATAACAGAAGAATCAAAATGAGAGCCTAGGTCTCCTCCTGCACGACCTCATCCTGAATCTCTGGTTTCCCTCAAGAACTACTCAGAAGGAACTGAATTGGTTAAATAAAAATCGTGCCTCTGTGTATTATCACCCATTTCTGGAAACTTGCTGGGACCTCAAAGAATAGTTATGTAAGGGAAGGACATTGAAATGCACCATGCAGAAGAAGTCTTTTACTTGCAAATGACAGAAACCCAGCTTAAACCAGCTCTTGTAAAAAGGGACTTTATTTCCTCTGTTATGGGTTGAATTCTATCCCCTTCAAAAAAATATGTTGAAGCCCTAACTCCCAGTACCTCAGAATGTGACCTTATTTGGAGACAGGATTATTACAGAGATAATTAACTTAAAATGAGGTCATTAGAGTGAGATCTAATCCAATGTGACTGAGGTCCTTATGGAAATGGGAATGTAGGTACAGAGATGTGTATAGAGGGAAGACAATGTCAGAGACACTGGAGAAGCGGGCCATCTATAAGCCAGGGGGAGAGCCCTGGACACATCCCTCCCTCACAGTCCTCAGAAGGAACCAACCTGCCAACACCTTGATCTTGGACTTTATCTTCTGGAACAGTGAGATAATAAATTGCTATTGTTTAAGTCACTTGATTTGTGGTACTTTGTTGCAGCAAGATAGGGAGTAGCTTAAGGTTTTAGGCTGGGGTGGATCTAAGAGAACAAACGATATCATGAAGACTTGACATGAAGTGTTTGCAGGCAGGCTGTGCGTGTGGGCAATTTTGGCAGCTCAAAAGTTGATATCTAATCACTTAGCAACCTCTGCCCAAGCCTAGAGAGCAGGGTTGGGAGAAGAGGCAGGTAGTCTCAGCAGCACTGAAATCACATGACTGAAGACTGGTAAAGGGTGACTTCTGAAAGGAAATTAATTGATGTTATCAGGAGAAGGAGGACTAGCGTGCTCAGGAGGCCTGTGTCACCACACACACCTGCCTGTGCGAAGCACTGATCCAACATTCTTGTCCTATCCGTGGCACTAGTTAGGAAACTGAGGCTCAAGGAATCAAGACCTGTTGGCAGAGCTGAATATTACCAGAATAGTTACAGAGTGGTTATGATGTATAAGACATGCTTTTAGCCAAGGGCTATGAATGCAAGGACACATATTGTCCTTGTGCCCATGGTGCCTAGAGACCAGTGGAGAGATAGACCAAAACACTGAACAGCTTTCTGTAAAATAAAAGGGAGCCACAATAGGAACAGGATCAATAGGAAATAGGAAGGTAGTACTATGAAAATAATTAAATCTGCCCAGGCAGGGAGTAGGAGGGGGTCCAGTATAGCAGGTGGGTTGGGAAAGGACCTTCTCACACTTGTCAAAAAATCTTATACTTGTGCCAGGTTAAACCATCAGAGCACTGGGAGGCAATGATATTATTAAACCTTGCAGAGCCTGGTACCTGAAGAATATTTAAGTATTTATGGAATGAGTGATGGGAAGAATGAAGTGGGTCTTATTTTGAGGAAGCTAAATGTTATTAAGGCCTGAAGACTCAATTCTGAGTCTTCAGCTCCGTGTACATTTCTAGGGTCACCCATTACAACTAAGCCTTCCTTCCTGCTCACTTCCAACCGTTTTGCAGACAGAGGACCCAAATCTCTGAAGTTTGCACTTTCTTTTCCTCTGAAATTTGAAAAACTTTCTTCAGTTCTTTTTACTTACTGTATAATGAATCATCTCCCCTAGAACATTGTTTTCCAAACATGTGCTTTATTTAGCTTTCAAAAACACCTCAGCAGAGCATGACATAGCTCACCATTGCTCTGCTTGATTAGTTTTCAGAAATAAAAAAATGTGATGACTTTATAAAATATGTAGGCCTTCATAAATCTTTGGGGCTCAGTCTAGGTGATAAGTATTTTTCATTTCTCTTCTGCTGATTCTTGATGATCACATTTTAACAAAGACTTGTTCCCATACTGGTGCCCTTCCAGCCTTCTTGCTTTTTCCTCCCCTACCTTCGGGGATCACTCTTCCTCACCTCTGAAGTAGGTATTCACAACCCTTGTACCTTCATGATGTCCAGCGTTCTTCTCAGTAGGACCATGCCCACCACCACAGATAATCCCCATGACCTTTCAGAATGAAAATTCATTGACTATCAGAGTTATTTAGGGGTTGGATTCCTTTTCTATGCACACCACCTACAGCTGGTCTCCAGGCTAAGGTATCTCTGCTCACTGGGGACTAGATCATCAACTATTGAGGCTTGGTTCAAGAAGTGTGTCAGTCATAGTGAACCCAGCCCATTCCACTGGGAGTCTGTCTCTGTTAGACGTGGACTTAGGTTTTCTGCATCCAAATTCCTGTAAGGCAGTGTAGAACCTACAAAATATTTTTGGCAAAAGCATTTCCGGGTTTGCATAACACAGATATCTTACCCTGATCTCTGTCCAGTTGTATTTTTACACACCTGTCTTCAATAGCTCTTCAAGTGATATACTTTTTCTGAAACTTTGAATTTGCAGGTCTATCTGTAACTGATACTGGTGAAATGCAGCTAGTAGCTTTCTAGAAATTTTCAGACCTCCCTAGAAATCCCTTTTCAGTGGATACTGTAATGATACAAAGTACCTTTTCTTTGAAAAGGACACTGACTTTATCCATCAAAATTTCTTGGTTTGGGTGACCTTTTGGTCGTGACAGAGAGTGGACTGCAGACCATCTGTTCCCCCTGTTTTACTCAGCACATCACATCTCCTCTAAATGAGCTGGCGGTAGCAGTGGGGTTCCTAATGCACCACTAGTCCTGTTCACCCTTCCCCCCTGCCACCGTATATTTTGTATTTTTTTAAAGATTATTTATTTATTTATTTGAGAGAGAGAGAGAGAATGAGAGATAGAGAGCACGAGAGGAAAGAGGGTCAGAGGGAGAAGCAGACTCCCTGCTGAGCAGGGAGCCCAATGTAGGACTCGATCCCGGTACTCCAGGATCATGACCTGAGCTGAAGGCAGTCGCTTAACCAACTGAGCCACCCAGGCACCCTATATTTTGTATTTTGATCTGGCTCCTAAAGAATAACAACTACAGAAATGGTCCTGGTAGAGGCACAGAGAACTCCTCTCAAAATCAATAAAAATAGGTCAACACCCTGACATCTAATAGTAAAACTGACGAGTCTCAGAGAAAAAGAGAAAATCCTGAAAGCAGCTCGGGAGAAGAGATATGTAATCTACAATGGTAGAAACATTAGATTGGCCACGGACCTATCCACAGAGACCTGGCAGGCCAGAAAGGACTGCCATGATATCTTTAGAGCACTAAATGAGAAAAATATGCAGCCAAGAATACTATATCCAGCTAGGCTGTCATTGAAAATAGAGGGAGAGGTAAAAAGCTTCCAGGACAAACAAAAACTAAAGGAATTTGCAAACACAAAACCAGCCCTACAAGAAATGTTGAAAGGGGTCCTCTAAGCAAAGAGAGAGCCTAAAAGCAGCATAGATCAGAAAGGAATACAGACAATATACAGTCACAGTCACCTTACAGGCAATACAATGGCACTAAATTCATATCTTTCAATAGTTACCCTGAATGTAAATGGGCTAAATGCCCCAATCAAAAGACACAGGCTATCAGATTGGATTAAAAAACAAGACCCATCGATATGCTGTCTGCAAGAGACTCATTTTAGACCCAAAGACACCCCCACATTGAAAGTGAGGGGGTGGAAAACCATTTACCATGCTAATAGACACCAAAAGAAAGCTGGGGTGGCAATCCTTATATCAGACAAATTAGATTTTAAACCAAAGACTGTATTAAGAGATGAGGAAGGCCACTATATCCTACTTAAAGGGTCTATCCAACAAGAGGGTCTAACAATTGTAAATATCTATGCCCCTAACATGGGAGCAGCCAATTATATAAGGCAATTAATAACAAAAGCAAAGAAACACATTGACAACAATACAATAATAGTGGGGGACTTTAACACCCCCCTGACTGAAATGGACAGATCATCTAAGCCAAAGATCAACAAGGAAATAAAGACTGTAAAAGACACACTGGACCAAATGGGCTTCACAGACATATTCAGAACATTCCATCCCAAAGCAACGGAATACACATTCTTCTCTAGTGCCCATGGAACATTCTCCAGAATAGATCCCATCCTAGGTCACAAATCAGGTCTCAACCGGTACCAAAAGATTGGGATTATTCCCTGCATATTTTCGGACCACAATGCTTGGAAACTAGAACTCAATCACAAGAGGAAAGTCAGAAAGAACTCAAATACATGGAGGCTAAAGAGCATCCTACTAAAGAATGAATGGGTCAACCAGGAAATTAAAGAAGAATTTAAAAAATTCATGGAAACCAATGAAAATGAAAACACAACTGTTCAAAATCTTTGGGATGCAGCAAAGGCAGTCCTGAGAGGAAAGTATATAGCAATACAAGCCTTTCTCAAGGAACAAGAAAAGTCTCAAATACACAGCCTAACCCTACACCTAAAGAAGCTGGAGAAAGAAAAGCAAATAAAGCTGAAACCCAGCAGGAAAAGAGAAATAATAAAGATCAGAGCAGAAATCAATGAAATAGAAACCAAAAGAACAGTAGAACAGATCAACGAAACTAGGAGTTGGTTCTTTGAAAGAATTCACAAGATTGATAAACCCCTGGCCAGACTGATCAAAAAGAAAAGAGAAATGACCCAAATCAACAAAATCATGAATGAAAGAGGAGAGATCACAACCAACACCAAAGACATACAAACAATTACAAGAACATATCATGAGCAACTCTATGCCAGCAAATTAGATACCCTGGAAGAAATGGATGCATTCCTAGAGATGTATCAATGACCAAAACTGAACCAGGAAGAAATAGAAAACCTGAACAGACCTGTAACCACTAAGGAAATTGAAGCAGTCATCAAAAATCTCCCAACAAACAAAAGCCCAGGGCCAGATGGCTTCCCAGGGGAATTCTACCAAACATTTCAAGAAGAATTAATACCTATTCTTCTGAAACTGTTCCAAAAAGTAGAAATGGAACGAAAACTTCCAAACTCATTTTATGAGGCCACCATTACCTTGATCCCCAAACCAGACAAAGACCCCATCAAAAAGGAGAATTACAGACCAATATCTTTGATGAACATGGATGCAAAAATTCTCACCAAAATACTAGCCAATAGGATCCAACAGTACATTAAAAGGATTATTCACCATGACGAAGTGGGATTTATCCCTGGGCTGCAAGGTTGGTTCAACATCTGCAAATCAATCAACGTGATACAATATATTAACAAAAGAAAGAACAAGAAACACATGATCCTCTCAATAGATGCAGAGAAAGCATTTGACAAAGTACAGCATCCTTTCTTGATCAAAACTCTTCAGAGTATAGGGATAGAGGGTACCTACCTCAATATCATAAAAGCCATCTATGAAAAACCTACAGCGAATATCATTCTCAATGGGGAAAAGCTGAGAGCTTTCCCCCTAAGGTCAGGAACGTGGCAGGGATGTCCACTATCACCACTGCTATTCAACATAGTAGTAGAAGTCCTGGCCACAGCAATCAGACAACAAAAAGAAATCAAAGGCATCCAAATCGGCAAGGAGGAAGTCAAACTCTCACTCTTTGCAGATGATATGATACTTTATGTGGAGAATCCAAAAGACTCCACCCCAAAACTGCTAGAACTCATACAGGAATTCAGTAAAGTGGCAGGATATAAAATCAATGCACAGAAATCAGTGGCATTCCTATACACCAACAACAAGACAGAAGAGAGACAAATCAAGGAGTCGATCCCATTTACAATTGCACCCAAAACCATAAGATACCTAGGAATAAATCTAACCAAAGAGGCGAAGTATCTGTACTCAGAAAACTAAAAAATACTCATGAAAGAAATTGAGGAAGACACAAAGAAATGGAAAAACGTTCCATGCTCATGGATTGGAAGAACAAACATTGTGAAGATGTCAATGCTACCTAGAGCAATCGACACATTCAATGCAATCCCCATCAAAATACCATCCACTTTTTTCAAAGAAATGGAACAAATAATCCTAAAATTTGTATGGAACCAGAAGAGACCCCGAACAGCCAGAGGAATCTTGAAAAAAGAAAAGCAAAGCTGGCGGCATCACAATTCCGGACTTCCGGCTCTATTACAAAGCTGTCATCATCAAGACAGTATGGTACTGGCACAAAAACAGACACATAGATCAATGGAACAGAATAGAGAGCTCAGAAATGGACCCTCAACTCTATGGTCAACTAATCTTCGACAAAGCAGGAAAGAATGTCCAATGGAAAAAAGAGTCTCTTCAACAAATGGTTTTGGGAAAACTGGACAGCCACATGCAGAAGAATGAAACTGGACCATTTCCTTACACCACACACAAAAATAGACTCCAAATGGTTGAAAGACCTAGATCTGAGACAGGAGTCCATCAAAATCCTAAAGGAGAACACAGGCAGCAACCTCTTCGATCTCAGCCGCAGCAACTTCTTCCTAGAAACATCGCCAAAGGCAAGGGAAGCCAGGGCAAAAATGAACTATTGGGATTTCATCAAGATAAAAAGCTTTTGCACAGCAAAAGAAACAGTCCACAAAACCAAAAGACAACCGACCGAATGGGAGAAGATATTTACAAATGACATATCAGATAAAGGGCTAGTATCCAAAATCTATAAAGAACTTATCAAACTCAACACCCAAAGAACAAATAATCCAATCAAGAAATGGGCAGAAGACATGAACAGACATTTTTCCAAAGAAGGCATCCAAACGGCCAGCAGACACATGAAAAAGCTCCATGCAGAGCTCCACATCGCTCTGCATTAGGGAAATCCAAATCAAAACCTCAATGAGATACCACCTCACACCAGTCAGAATGGTTAGAATTAACAAGTCAGGAAACGACAGATGTTGGCGGGGATGTGGAGAAAGGGGAACCCTCCTACACTGTTGGTGGGAATGCAAGCTGGTGCAACCACTCTGGAAAACAGTATGAAGGTTCCTCAAACAGTTGAAATTAGAGCTACCATACGACCCAGCAATTGCACTACTGGGTATTTACCACAAAGATCCAAATGTAGGGATCCGAAGGGGTACGTGCACCCCAATGTTTATAGCAGCCATGTCCACAATAGCCAAACTGTGGAAAGAGCCAAGATGTCCATTGACAGATGAATGAATAAAGAAGAAGTGGTATATATACACAATGGAATATTATGCAGCCATGAAAAGGAATGATATCTTGCCATTTGCAACGACGTGGATGGAACTGGAGGGTGTTATGCCGAGTGAAATAATTCAATCCGAGAAAGACATGTATCATATGACCTCACTGATATGAGGAATTCTTAATCTCAGGAAACAAACTGAGTGTTGCTGGAGTGGTGGGGGGTGGGAGGCATGGGGTGGCTGGGTGATAGACATTGGGGAGGGTATGTGCTATGGTGAGTGCTGTGAATTGTGCAAGACTGTTGAATCACAGATCTGTACGTCTGAAACAAATAATGCAATATATTTTAAGAAAAAGAAAAAAAGAAGATAGCAGGAGGGGAAGAATGAAGAGGGGGAAATCGGAGGGGGAGACAAACCATGAGAGATGATGGACTCTGAGAAACAAACCGAGGGTTCTAGAGGGGAGGGGGTGGGGAGATGGGTTATCCTGGTGATGGGTATTAAAGAGGGCACATTCTGCGTGGAGCACTGGGTATCACGCACAAACAATGAATCATGGAACACTACATTAAAAACTAATGATGTAATATATGGTGATTAACATAACAATAAAAAATTAATAAAAAAAAAGAAATGGTCCTGGTAATTACTTTGTTATCCTTGGGTAGTATTTCTGCTTAGACCAGATGTCGGGTCCTGCTTCCTCAGATTACCTGTTCATGACGAGCCAAGATGTTCTTGTGCCTCTTAAATAAATGTGTATTTTCTAAGTATAATAGAAATACATATTTTTGTATTGCATATTTTGTAGGGACCTTAGGTAAACACAGAAATGTATGGAGAAGGAAACAAAAATCCCCAGGAAGTTTGTAACATGACTATTCAGAGGTAACTACTGTTAATAGTCTATGTATTTTGGCACTGTTTATATGTATGTGTATATGTAATCTCAAGTTTTTCTTGTATGTTGTTATCTCGTGAGCATTTTCCTGTGCAGTATTTTTGAACACATCATATTATATATTTCTTCATTATGGATGAATCACAATGATTTAATTGTTTACCTATTGGTGGATATTTAGCTTGTTTTTATCTTTTCTTGTAGACGGTGGATGCAATTACATCTTTATCCTCCTATCCCACGACCTCCTTGGAATAAATTCCTTGGAGAGGAATTGCAGAACTCGATTATCTTGATCCTTACTGTCCTTGATGTGTAGGGACTGCCCTTCTGCAAATGATTAGCAATTTAAACCACCAGCTCTGTAGGAGTGCCTCTTCCAATGTTTCCCCAGTGATGTAGGGTATTTTCATTAAAAGACGTTTTGACAGCCTGCTAGGTGAAAGATATTATCACACTCTTCCTTTACATTTTATTTCTTTGGCCACTAAGAAGTTGAGCATTGAGTCTTGTATGTTTTTTCCTTACTTGCATTTATTTTGTGTGCTCACTCATGATGCCCTCTGCTTATTTGTTTTTTTTTTAAGATTTTATTTATTTGACACAGAGAGAGGGAGATAGAGAGAGCACAAGCAGGGGGAGCGGCAGGCAGGCAGAGGGAGTGGGAGAAGCAGGCCCTCTGCTGAGCAAGGAGCCCAATGCGGCACTCGATCCCAGGACCCTGGGATCATGACCTGAGCCGAAGGCAGCCGCTTAACTGACTGAGCCACCCAGGTGCCCTCTGCTTATTTTTTTTTTCTACTAGGTTGTTCAAGTTTTCCTTTCTCTTTCTTTTCTTCCTTTTTTTGATGTTGGACCTCAGATGTAGAGAGTTGAGGTAATGATATTCCTCTTTTCATGCACACTGCTCCCTTTCATCTCATCTTCCTGATTCCCATCTTCCTGCCTCTCCCCACATCCAACAGAGGCAGGCTTCCTGATGTATTCATTCATGTGCCTTGGGAAATATGTACTATTATAGGCACGTATTTCAGATTGATATAAATCAAATGGTATTACGTATTACATTTACTTCTGCTTCTTAGTTTCACTTAGCACAATTTTAAAGATCTCCTATGTTGCTCTGTATGTATCTAGTACTTTACTTCTAACTGCTGCAAGGTACTACATGATGGGTGAATATGTGTATATTCAACAGGAGTGGAATTGCTAGGTCCTACCTTATGTGACTAACCACCCATTGCTCTTCAGATGGCTGTTCCAGTCTAAATGCTCACCAGCAGTGCATAAGAACTCCTAAATTCCTACATTCTTCCCATACTTACTGGTCACTTTAACAGGTAAGAGTAATAAGTTATTATTTTACTGTTCATGTCTCTGATTGCTAATGAATTTGAGCATCTCAATTTGGATTTTCTCTTGCCTGACTATAGACTTTATGCATTTTTTAATGTTTTCTGGTTTATTTGGGTTTTTTAAATAGATTTCCAAGTCTCTTGTATGTTTCGCTCTACTCGTACATCATGTTTGTTAGCAGTGTTCCCTCTGGTTTATTTTTTAATTTTAATTTTGTTCATGCTATTTTATACATTTGTTTTAAATTTAGTGGGTAGTCAGATCTACTAATGGTATTATGTGATTTCATCCAATGCATTTATGATATTTGGCAAAGTGAATTGTGTTTTCTTCTGCACTAGCAACTTGTCTGTTTCACTGCTTTCCCCAAGTAAGTTCCTCCCAATATGTCAGCCAATTGTTTCAAAAAGTGTGTTGTCACTTTTGATCCACTAGGGGCCAACACTTCCTTGTAAGAAACATGTCCCTTCCTAAAACTCCTCCTTCTCTCAATGAAAGGGAGGAAAGTAGCTGAAATAAGCCTTACAAAAAAATAAGTAATTTCCACTTAAATTAAATGACTGGAAATTATATAAAAGAGTCTAAATAAATTGAAAAGGCTACCAATGAGATAAAAAGAATTCCGAGGTTTTTTTTAGTGAAAAAAACAAAAGCAAAAAATTCAAGTAAGGCAGTTACATTTTTTAACAAGTTAACTTAGGAGAAAATTTTAATTTTAAAATAAAAATAAAAATGGTCCAGCTTCTATTCAAAGTCTACATTAATCATTACTAAGTAGGTAACAAGAAACAGCAGTAATGACTTTTTCTACTTTTCTCCCCCTCTTTGCTCTGAAAGGCCAGGAGGTGGGGCTTTCCCACCCTCCATATTCTGTAGGCTCCTACACAAATAACTGAATGGAAAACTGTTCTCAAAGAAACAAACAAACAAAAAAATCAGTTGTTTTAATTCAAATGAGTCAATCTGTACAAAAGATCCATGCTAACCCTAAAGCAATCATTGAAAAGTGCTTCCTCTCTGAGTTCCATTTAAATTCTTAAATCATGTTTATGACACAGAAGTAAACAGATCCACAAAGGGAGGAAAGGAGGAAGAGAAAGAGGGAGGGAAGAAAGGAAGGAAGGAAGGAAAGTAGGAAAGAAGGAAGGAAAGAAGGAAAGAAGGAAGGATGGAAGGAAGAATCAACTACCAAGGCTGTAATTCTCTTATGTATGAAAACAAAAAAAAGACAGCAGAAAACAGTTCTTTACCTATAGATAGCTGCATCTATTTAGTCCTGGAAGAAGAGATCAAGATCAAATGGTGGCTCATATGCAAAACATCATGAACAGTAAGGTGCTATTATTACTACAAAGATGCTTAAGCCAGCTTGGGACTTGGCTTCCGGGGTGGCCCTTCCTAAGTGGGGCGGCTATGTCCTATCAAATATGACAGCTCATGCTCTAAAAGGAGATTTGTAGGTGAATTCATTTTTTTCTTTTCTTTTCTTTTCTTTTGAGAGAGAGAGGGCACGTGCAAGGATGGGGAAGGTGCAAAGGGAAAGGGAGAGAATCTCAAGCAGGCTTCACGCTCAGTGCGGAGCCTGACCCTGGCCTCCATTCAGGATCCCGAGATCGTGACCTGAGCCAAATCAAGAGTCGGTGATTAACATAACATAATAAAATAAAATTTAAAAAAAAATTAAAAAATAAAAAGTCGGTGACTTAACCAACTGAGCCACCCAGGCGCCCCTGTATGTGAATTCAAACAAATGCATGAAAGATTTATCTTTGTATGTAAGACAAGGTGAAGTTTTAAAAATCAACTAAAGCACATCAGAAACATGACAATTTATAAAGAACTTTCAAATTAATATCTCTTCTGCTTACTTTCAATTTAGTACTTATGAAAACTGAGTATGTATAACAATAAAAACACATTTAAAAGTGCTAAGAAATACCACAAATTATTTCATAAAGTTCATTTTTTAACTCTTAATTGATAAGGTTCATTCTTTATGTATAAGTAATATGCAGAAGGTGGAAAATGTAAATACTACAAAAGAGTTTTCTCTGAAAAGCACACTATCCTCCCATCTCCATCCCCACCCCTTAAGTCTCTCAGTTTTGCTCTCCAGAGGTGGTGAAAAGTATTATTATTTTATTACCAGTTTCTTGCCATCTGACTCATGAATTTTTTTTTCAGAAAAGGTACTATGTCATATGGATTGTTCCATACCTTGCTTTAAAACAGTACTCCACCACCAGGAACAGTGATACCCACTTAAAATGATAAGACAGCTAGCTGACCCTTGAATAACATGGATCAGAAATGCACGGATCGACTTATACACAAACTGTTTCTAGTAAATACAGTACAGTACTAGAAATGTGTTTTTTTCTTTATAATTTTCTTAATATTTTCTTTGCTCTAGCTTACTTTATTGTAAGAATAAGGTACATAATACATATAACATGAAAAAATTTGTGTTAATTAACTGTTTTTGTTATTGGCAAGGCTTCTGGTCAACAGCAGGCTATTAGTAGTTATGTTTTGGGGAAGTCAACCGTTATACATGGATTCTCAACTATGTGAGGTGTGGGCCCCCCAACCTCCATGTTGTTTAAGGGTCAGCTGTAGTTTGGATTTCATTTCAGGTCATTTAGATCAGAATGAGGTATGTCTTATTCTTTTTTTTTTTTTAAGATTTTTAATTTATTTATTTGACAGAGAGAAAGAGAGAGAGTGCACACAAGAAGGGGGAGCAGGAGAGGGAGAGGCAGGTTCCCTGCTGAACAGGAAGCCCAATGCGGGGCTCGATCCCAGGACCCTGAGATCATGACCTGAGCTGAAGACAGACACTTAACCCACTGAGCCACCCGGGTGCCCCTCTTATTCTTTTTAACAAACAGTTACAAAGTATTCCATTGGTTGAACAAGGCAGAGTTGATTTCTCTAGTCTCTGATTGAAAGACATATAGGTTGTTTTCAGTCACTGGCCACTGGCTCTTAACACAATAATTAAGTGATTTTCTGTGTACCTATATTTCTTTTGTGAGAATAGAAACTTGGAAGAGGAACTGATGGATCAAAAGTTATGATCATATCATGTATAGATGCTCCAGACACACAAAAACTTTTAGAACTATTAAGCAAATTCAACAAAGTTACAGAACTCAAAATCCACATAACTTATAGGTTGCATTTATACACACTAACAATAAACTATACCAAAAGGAAATTAAGAATACAATCCCATTTACAATAGCATAAAAAAGAATAAAAGACTTAGGAATAAACAAGGAGGTGAAATACGCTAGAAAGTATAAAACACTGATGAAAAAACCAAATGAATCAACAAAGAAAAAGCAGAATCACACCTATAAATACAGAGCACAAACTGATGGTTGCCAGAGGGGAAGGTGGTGAGAGGTTGGGCAAAATGCATGAAAGGAAGTGGGAGATACAGGCTTCCAGTTATGGAAGGAATAAGTCATGGGAATAAAAGGCACAGCATATGTGCCTTTTATAGTCAATGATATTGTAAAAGCGATGTATTGAGACAGGTGGTAGCTACACTTATGGTGAACACAGCATAATGTATAAGCTTGTTGAATCACTACTTTGTGCACCTGAAACTAATGTATTTTTGTGTGTCAACTATACTAAAACGAAATATAAAACCATGATGAAAGAAATTAAAGCACACAAATAAATAGAAAGACTTCCCATGTTCATGTATTGGAAAAATTAATAGTGTTAAAAGGTCTAAACTACCCCCAAAAGTCTATGGATTCATTGCAATCAATCAAAATCCCAATGGTACTTTTCATAGATGTAGATTAACAGCCCTAAAATTCATATGGAACCGCGAGACACTGAATAACAAAAATAATTTTGAGACAAAAGAATGAAGCTGGAAGCCTCACACTTTCTGATTTTAAAAATATAGTACAAACCTAGAGTAATTAAAACAGTATGGTACTGATATAAAGACAGACATATAGGTCAATGGATTCAAATAGAGAGTGCAGAAATAAATCCACATATATGCAGTCAACTATGTTCTTCTACAAGAGTAAAAGTTAGGTCTATTTTAAAATAATTGGGGGAGTGGTGTGGAGAGAGAGAGAGAGAGAGAGAGAGAGAGAGAGAGAATGAATGAGAGAGTGAGAGAGTTTACCCAGAAAAAGAAAAGTTCTTGACAGTCATTAAGAAAATTAGAAAGCCCACCTAATAGCAAAATATGTGTAATAAACATGAACAGTAGTGGACATTAGTATCTGTCAAATCTGTTACATTATGGCACCTACATTGAACTTTAAAGCTAAATTCTCCTTAATATTATGAGTTACATGGTCAGGTCATATGGCACATCCTTCAGCCTGCTACAGCAGTAGCTAATGAAAAGTGAAGACCTCTGTCCCCTTTTCTGGCAACAAAGCTGCAACTAATGGACAATGATCACCCTGACCTGCTCCTTCTTTTTCCTCCATCAGAGATGAAAGAATTCTCACTTACTCTTAATCAAAGGAAAGGGGAGAGAAAGGGTATGAGAGCACCACTGGATTCAGACTCGGTAATGGACTGTGAACAAAAGATGACAACCCTTTCGCTGTTATCGGGGCGGGGAACACTGAGCACCTCATCCCTCGTGAGAAGAGTCGCCTTACAGACGGGGCAGTTTATTCACTCTTTTAGAAGTACTTCCTAGCTCAGTTGGCTTCCTCTAAGTTGGCATCTCTGCATTGGCTGGCAGCCTACTTCCTCCCTGCCAAAAAATTATTTTGGATTCAATTCATAGTTTGCCTCCTAATTTATTTTTACACTTTAAAGAAATTGGATACTCTATTTATGTGTTAAATAAATTTTATGTGCATTTAAGTATTCTCAGGCAGTCCAGTAAGTTCTACAGACCTCCTTTTATAAAGACATAACCAACTCAATTGAGAAATAGAAGACAGACCCTGATTATGGAGTTTTCGTTATATGAATGAGATTATATGTTTCATGACACAAACAGGCTTATCTGCTCAGACTTGCCCTTTTCACTTTAACAGTCCGGTTTGACTTTTGATGTCAGTACATGTAAATGTAACTCACTCTTTTAATGACTTATAATTATGCACTGTATGAAGGTACTATAAGTGAATTGACTGATCCTTTATCAGTGGAAATTTGGGTGTTCTGGCAGAAACTCATTGCATTATAACCAACCTTTCACCCACGGTAGCCTGAATGAGAACAAGGACAGTTATGCCAGAATCCCAGCTTTGCCCAGAGCAGGAGCAGTGTCCACTGCATGGCAGTGGAACCAGCAGAGAGCTGCCAAACATTGGGAGCTGTGGTTAGGGCCACTGATGTTTGGATGTGACAGCTTTGGTGGGTGGCCAAGCACAGGGGGAGGCCACAAGAGGAGCCATAGAAGTTGGCTTGGTAAGTTCCAGTACCCTGGCTTAGTAACTGCAGCACTGGACAGAAATGACAATGGTGGGGGCGCCTGGGTGGCTCAGTTGGTTAAGCGACTGCCTTCGGCTCAGGTCATGATCCTGGAGTTTCAGGATCGAGTCCCATATCAGGGTCCCTGCTTGGCGGGGAGTCTGCTTCTCCCTCTGAACCTCTCCCCTCTCATGCTCTCTTTCTCTCTCATTCTCTCTCTTTCTCAAATATATAAATAAAAATCTTAAAAAAAAAGAAATGACAATGGTGTTTTCATAATCCTGAAATACTGGCACTAATGTTGGTCTTACTGACAGTATTTCATAAAAAAAGAATTGTATTGTATGGTGCCATCATCTTCTACACTTTGTCATGAGAAACTAATGAACATGAGAGAGAGCCAAGGACTGTTGTTCCTGTGTCCTTCCCGACTAAATATTCTAGAAAGGGTAAGCTGGGAAGAAGTTAAAATAAATTATCCTATAGGAGAACCATCTGTTTCTCAGAAAATGGGTTCAGTGCTTTCAGGAAAGAAAGGGAAGAACCGTTAATCTACAGCTTCCCCAGCTTTTCTTCTCCTCTTCACCCTACGCCTTCCCTCCCACTCCATTTTTCCGTAGGGCCCCTTCCTAAGTCCCTATCCCCACCTTTACCCCCATTCAAATTGCATCAGGGACTTCTGGACACTGGGCCCAAACTAGCTCTGGGAAATAAAAAGCTATGAGAACAAAAAAATGCTCAACTTCACTAGTAATTTAGAAAATTGGAATTAATACAACCAAAGGATACTTTGAACAGGCTTTAGAAGGGAAGTGATGTAGTGAGAAAGCTTTCTAGCAAGTCACATCTATTATCTATCTATCTATCTATCTATCTATCTATCTATCTATCTATCTATCTTTCATCCATCTATCTATCATCTATTTATTCTTTAAAAGATTTTATTTATTTATTTGAGAGAGAGAGAACAGAGGGGGAGGAGCAGAGGGGGAGGGAGAAGCAGGTTCCTGCTAAGCAGGGAGCGGACACAGGGCTCCATCCCAGGACCCTGGGATCATGACCTGAGCTGAAGGCAGACGCTAAACCAACTGAGCCACTCGGGCACCCCCAAGTCATCTCTATTTAATATAAAATGTCAATGCAGTATAGAACTCTCTGGATAGATCTCATAATGTACAAAATTCAGAGTTTAGATTTTTGAAATACTGAAGTAATGGTGCTGCACTAAGAAAAATACCAGAAAATACTTGGATTTTCAAAAAATAGCATGATATTCTGGCATACCAGAATACAGTTGACCACTGAACAATATGGGGGTTAGAGTGCCAACTCTGCGCAGTTGAAAATTCATGTATAACTTTTGACCCTCCTACAACTTAACTACTAATAGCCTACTATTGACCAGAAGCCTTACTGATAACGTGAACAGTTAATTAAAACTAATTTTGTATGTTCTATGTATTACATACTGTATTCTTACAATAAAGGAAGCTAGAGAGAAGAAAGTGTTATTAAAATCATAAGGAAGAGAAAATACATTTACAGAACTGTACTATGTTTAGCAAAAAAACAATTCCGTGTATAAGTGGGACCTGCACAGTTCAAACTCATGTTGCTCAAGGGCCAACTGTACTGCAAAACCACATTTCCATCATTTGGAATCATCCTAATGGTCAAGGCTGGAAAGACTGAACAAGGTAAAGTACCAGGATGGGATACCAAATTAACAGTTAGAAGCAACTCATGAAACTGGGCAGAGTAACATGGCGTTGCAGAGAGGGTCTGAATTTGGAGCCAACAGACAGAGGCTCCGAGTCCTGACTCTTTCTTATTGAGGCTGCTGGGTTTTGGACAAGTTCCTCCATCCCATTGGGCCTTACTTTCTTCCTCAGTACAATACGCACAGTAGCACTGCTCTGCCTTTTCCACAGGGCTGTCATGAGATAACATAAAATATTGGGAACAAAACCTGTAAAAATAAGACCTTAGGCTCTAAGGATGGAATTGTCCTTTATTGAAAAATTTTAATGTTGGGAAAGAAACAGCATCCTATGATTTTGCTCTCAAACTGCATAAAGGTGACTCCTTTCTTGACTGTTCCCTTATTCTTATGTAGATGTAAATTGAGAGGAAATTTTGCATTACAGGATAAGTTTCCTTCCTCACTAACAATATTAGCTTGTCCTTTCCGTGAATATGTTTAATTTTTAGCTACTGTCATCTCCATTCAGAATGATGTATCCTGAATGGAAAAAAAGAGCTTTTTGCACCCTTCCGTTTGGAGGGCCAGTTTTGTCTAGTCTGTGCACGCAGGATCCTCTCCCCATTATTTTGAAGCAAACCCTCAGATCTCCTATTTACAGAACCCTTGAATTTGATGTTTAATTTGAACTCTCTTTGATTCCTGCATATCTGTTGGCCTTACGTCCTGTGGCTGAGCTAGTCTCGAAGCTTCACTGGGCATGAAAGCCTTTAGCAAATTTTTTACTTGGAAAGGGAGCTTGGCTCCTTCCTGGCAATCATCCCATGCTGGCTCACTCAACCTTCAAGCTCCTAGTTGGTATTTGTCACCACTGAGCTGGGTTCTCTGTCTCTCCAAGGGGCAGTGGCTTATACTTGCTCTTCTAAGCTTTCCTGCCTTTGGCTTCCTCAGGCAGTTCTCACCTAGTTCTAGCCCCTGAAATCCCATCCCTGGCAGCACTGGTTCACTGACAGCCCCCATATGGTGAGAAAAGGACACGGACAATATGTGACAGTTTTTTTCTCAGGTTGTGGTTGTGCTTCTCCATCACCTGGTGTCTTAAAGTACCCTCCAATGGCACTCTTCTAGGCAGAATTGGCCAGTCCAAATTTCCATGGTTTAGTCATAATAAGTACTGGGAAGAAGACGGTAAGTATCCCATCTTGTGTTAAACCCTGCCATTGGGCCACCATCTTGTTTTTGGCCTTATGATCCCTGTTTTATACAGCAGTTTTAGGTCTGCAGCTCTTTCTCTTGACTTGAACCATTCTGATTCTGATCCCACACCAAGCAACATTCCAACACCAGTTGCGTGTCCTGTAATTCAATTCTATTCCGACACTAGCCACCTGGAGGGAGGGTCCAATCCCATAGCTTGATGGCTCAGCCTCACAAGACTGTCCCCACTTCAGATGCTGAATTGCAGGTCCAGATTGTTCCCTGGGCTTCTGACCAACTATAAACCAGTGGCTCCCATGACCCTTTCCTTGGTTTTGTTAAAAAACGAAATTCAACCAAGTAAATTTGAAGATCAAATTGGCTTTATTCAGTGATTCATGAATTGGGCAGGATCCCATCTAGCAAGTAGAGGAAAGCTCCAAGAAACTATACAAAATGGAAGTTTTCTGAAGATGGAGAGGGGTAGGAAAAAGGAATTCATTAGCAAGGAATGCAGTTTTAGGCAAGCATGCCCTCCTAAGGTGACTAGAAGGGGTCAATCAGATTACCTACTAGGTAATTCCAGTTGACCAGGAAATTCCAGTTTGGCTGGTTAAAAGTTATCTTCCTGGAGTAGGGGTGGGGGGTGCGGGTGGGGGAGTGGAGGGAGGGGGGAGTTGAAACCCCAGTTAAGTTATATATTAAGTCTTAGTTTACTGACTTAACATAAGTGACACCATTTTGGGCTTGTGGTTTTCTTTTTAACAGGTTCCATTCATTTGCTAGAGTGGCTCACAGAACTCAGAAACATTTTACTTACTAGAAAACTGGTTTGTTAAAAAGGATATAATTCAGAAACAGCCAGGTGCAAGGGATGCACAAGGCGAGGTATGGGGAAAGGGCATGGAGCTTCCGTGTCCTCTCTGAGCGTATCATTCTTCCCAGATCTCACATTCACCAGCCTGGAAGCTCTCTAAAACACAGACTTCAGGATTTTTATGGAAGCTGCATTACGTAGGTGTGATTGATGAAATCACTGGCCACTGGTGATTGAACTCAATCTCCAGCCCCTCTCCCCTCCCTATAGGTCAGGGCCTGGGATTGAAAGCGGCAACCTTTTAATCACATGCTAGGTTCCTCTGGTAACCAGCCCCCCCTTCCCCCCATCCTTAGGCAACCTAGGAGCTTTCCAAAACTCACCTCCTTGGCATAACAAAAGACACATTTATAGCTCTTAGGAGGTCACTTAGGAAAATTCCAAGGATTTTGGAAGCTCTGTGCTGAAAACGGGATTAAAAACCAAATATGTATTTCTTATTATACACAATATCACAACTTGCTTTTCAGAATCCGTGCCTTTCCTCAGCGACGCTAAGGAACCCAGGGAGCACATCTCCAGCGGCGAGATGGTCCTGTTCTGCTAGGGGCCTGTGACCACACAGGGAGTGGCTCCACGGACCCTGGGTAGCCCGAACACAAAATTGGGAGGTCTGTGGTTGAGCTCCGTCTCTCCTCTTCCCGATCAGTCAGTCCTAATCCATTCTGATTGTTCTTTTTCATTTCTTCACTTCTGACATGGAAGCAGTGATTAAGCCCCAGGAAGGGGTGAGAACACAGGCAGGAATAAACTTTTGCTGTGTGACTATTCGCTTGTCTCTCCCCCCGACCCCCTCAGTCCCAGGCTTAGATGCTCTTTGAAAGAGCTCCCATCCTTTTTCTATTTCGGGTTAGAGTAGGATTGGCCTTTGAACTAAATCAAGGGTTCATAGGAGAAAGGATGTTCTCTCCAGACAGAAAGCTATGTGGGTTTGTTGATGTTTTCTGAAAACACAGCTGAAGCTGCTCCTATCACAGGATCTAGAGTCTCAGAATTCGAATTGGTGAAGGAAACGCACATTATCGATTACCCGAGCTGTTTTTATTTATCTTTTTGCTATTTCAAGCAATGGGGGAAATGTCAGAAGGACTGACCTGGATGAAAAACGGACAATTTCTAGGATGTGAGCTTTGTTTTTTCTCTTTCCTTCTGGTTAGATTGCTTGTGTTCATTTTGGCAAAGGGCAGCACAGAAGGAGAACAAAGATGGGGGAAATATCAGAAAATATTTTATATATAACATTGGCAAGATAAGAACAAAGTGAGGTGAATGCCTAGGAGAAATAAAGCTGAAAAAATATAAACGCACACACACATATCTATATCCATCATTTATATACATATAAATTATACATTAAATAAGTATATATGTGCAATATATATTTTGCTAAGCAGTTTCACATGCACTATGTAATTCAATATGTATAATAATGCAATGAAGTAGGTACTATTATAATTTCATTTTGGAGACAGATGGACTCGCACACAGAAATCTCAAAGAACTTGCCCCAAAGCGTGTTTGTGTGGAGCCAGGATTTTAACCTAGGGGGCTAATTCCAGAACTTATGTTCTTTACCACAAAAATAAGTCTGAGTTAGTTCTGTGAATTATGAAGAGCAGGCATTTACAGAGTTTCTTTGAGGATTCAGTGCCACTCAAAATAAGTGTGGGTGGCTAGTGTGATCTTTAGACCGGAGTAGATCCAGATGGTGAGTCCCCTATGGAAGAAACTTTAGAACAATCAGAGACAGTCCTGGAACCCCAGGTCAAAAACATATTCTGGGTCTGGACTGACCTGGCCTGGCAATTTGAAGAGAAGAAGAGGAATTCTACTTAATGTTTGATGGACAATCACATGATTATCACTTGTACAGGTGAATTTGAGGCATATGTATATTTTCTATTGTTCTGACTTCTGATCCAGTTTTGCAAACAATTGTATGCAACATTTCTCATCATTCTGCTATTATATTCAGAAGAACATAAATAGTAAAATTAATGAAATCCCTTAACTATTGGTTCAGCGTATAATTTTGCCTAAGACTGTTCTAATAAAAAATCCTTTGTTCTATGTAGCAGAAACCTTTTATTTTTTTCTTCCCAACATGTTAATCTCCTTTTATTCATTTTTTTATTTTTATTTTTTTAAAGATTTTATTTATTTATTTGAGAGAGAGAGAATGAGAGATAGCATGAGAGGGAAGAGGGTCAGAGGGAGACGCAGACTCCCTGCTGAGCAGGGAGCCCGACATGGGACTCGATCCCGGGACTCCAGGATCATGACCTGAGCCGAAGGCAGTCACTTAACCAACTGAGCCACCCTGGCGCCCCTCCTTTTATTCATGAATGATTAAGTCAGTATGGCAGAAAAATAATATTTCCAGGCAGTGAACAGAAATGCAGAAGTTGAATTTACTAGCCAAGCACTAAATCTGAGTCATTATACCAGAAATAAATTGTGTGTATGCATGAGCAATGCATTAACTTGTTCAATTTGTTCTGGTAGCATAAGACATTTTAAGGAAATGTTAGGGACTTTTAGTTTATTTCTATTCATTGAAAAATTTTTATTTAGCCACCTATGCCTCTGGGCTTTCTTGCAGTCTACAGCCTTTTATGTAGGAAAATAATTCTAAAAGTAGATATGACATTTCTTTTAAAATCAAATGCTTCTTCAAACATATTGCCAAAATAAAAATAGTAAGTAGTGCAGATGGTATATGGCTGTAAACTAAAACTTATTTTGACTTAGATGCCACATGCAATCATCTATCTTTTGGTAATATAATATAAAATGGGGATTAGCTGTATAAGTAAGAATCCTTTTTGTTGGTCCCCTTTACGTCCATTCCTCCGTATTTCCAAATCTTGGCAACCCTCGTATATATTGTTCTTTCTCTTCCTGTCTTTAATGTGGTGTGCATTTCCTATAATAATTGGATAATGGCTTTCATTCAGCTTAAAAATAAATATTTCTTCCTTTCTAGCCCCCTGCACAGATGATGGCTGTCACTCCAAGGACAGGTGTCCATTTGTCAGAATTGGAAGGTTTCCCGTGTCCATGTGGTACCTGTCCTGACTTCCATCCTGGCACCTCTAGCATGACGGTGCCCCTATCTGATTCCATCTGTTTCTTCTCCTAGGCAATGAGTATGGTAGAGATCATCTTTTATTTTCCCAGGTATCTCTAGTGTTTTTATACAATATTTGTTGAGCAAATTAATGTCTCCTTCTGTCCCTTACCTCATTACTTATACATCCATTTACTTATACATCCATTTAAAAACTGGTATCTCAAAGAGCAATATAAAGGTAGGCAAGCTCATAAATAGGTAAATTAAAATTTGGCGGGGGTGGGGTGGGGCACAAGGGTGCCTGGCTGGCTCAGTCAGGAGAGCATTGACCGGAATATTCTAGACTTGTTCTTCCTAACCCTCACTGCTGAGGGTTTGTACTTGTGCGGCTCCACTCCTTCTGTGTTTTTGCTAGCTTTTTCGTCGTCAGGCTCAAGCACACACACAGACCACGTTCACATGTGCACGCACGCACACACGCTTCCTACCTTTTTGTGCCTTATCTTTACTTTTCAGCCTTTTGAAGTATCAGATTATCTGACAAACTCATCTTCACAGATGTATTCATGGAGAAGGATGAAAGTCGGTCAGGGCACATGTTGATTTTAACATTTCGGCATCCAGAAACAGTGTTTTCATTGCATGATCCAGGGGGTGCATACTGTTTTCTCAACTCGTAGGTAGGGTTGGAAATCTGGATTCAGGAGTGATATGCTTGATTAGATACTAGAAGACTAGCAGTCTGACTAATACTGCACACATTTACAAAAAGGATTGATTTCACGGATGAAACTGCTCACTGCAGGCACCACTTACAGGTAACTTGACTGAGACCCTCCTGTCTTGGCCTGAATAATCTGGCAGGGAATCTGAATAATCATTTCAACAGTTGATTTTGCTGACAAAGAGAGCATTCTCAATTGTCATGAGATGTCTGTCTTTCCTTTTTGGTTAGGGGAGACCAACAGGGGTTCAAATTCCAGAACCCAAAGTCTGCATGTCATAGGTCCTTAGGCTTGGAACCCACTTTACAGATCACCTGAGCAAATCCACAGTCCACACAGGACTACCCCAGCAATGGACACCATTCTGCCAAGCAGGGACTGGGATGTATCAGCAAGGAAGAGTTCATCCCAGGCTAGTAGAGCCTAGTGAATAACCTCTTCTCTTTTGGATAGAATTTGTGGCGGTCAGTCAGCAGCCTGCTCCCCTAGCCAGGATTAACCTTAACAAATTGTCTTTTCCAGGTTCTGTCTGTGTGCTTACATGCCGTGTAGAAGTTATGGTTGCATTATTTCATTTGCTCATCAAATTTGCAGATACCTATTATACATTTCTACCGTTTCATGTTGTTTTCCCAATATGAAACATTTATGTTTTCCATTATTACATTTTCAAACCTAAATTATTGGTTTGAATACATTTATTGCTTCTAGGTGGGCACTTACGTAAATTTCAGTTGCCATGCACATATTTATTTCAAGGTTAGTAAATACACGTATATGCTCTTAATAAATCCTTTTTGATTTTTGCTTAGGACAAAAGAAAAGGGAGGGAATGCCTATAACTGATTGTTACTGTGCTAGGCACCTTCCACTCAAGCTTCTGAGGAAGATTCTGTTTGAGGCTATACATGAGAAAACCAAATCCTGCAAAGTTTGAGTAATGTGCTCTGTCACACAGCTAGGAAAAGAGCCAGTCAGGATTTGAAATCAGCTCTACCTGACTCTCTGCTGGCTGTCCAACCTGGGGCTTCCTCTCTGGATGCTTTGTTCCTACGTAGCCTCCCCACTGTGCCCAGAGTTTTGGGGAAATCTCTGTTCAGCAATTCCTTCACTGATGTGAATGGCAGTGAAGGAATTGCTACCTCTACCCCCCCAACACCAAAACAAAAACAACAGAAAAAGAACCCACTCTCTCCACCTTGTTTGCCCCTCACTCCGCAGTGCCCTTGCTTTCTCTCCCTTTCCAGCAAAGCAGCTGGAAGGGGCTGTTCTCACTCTGCTATCTCTGCTACCCCCCACCCCCACCTTGCTCCACACACACCTTGCCTTTGTCTCCACCCTTCCACTTTGGAAGGTCTGCAAATTCATCTTAGTTCTCAGAATGTACAGCACAACTCTCTGCTCTTAAATTCTCTGACCTTTGAAAACGTACAGTGACCAGCCGTTCCTTCCTGAAACCCTCTCCTTCCTCATAGACACACAATAGAGAGGTTCTGCCCTCTGGTCCTCCTCCGCTTGGCATCTACCTCCCGCCTCCGCTCAGCCCCAGGCTCTTTCCCCCCTCTTCTTGTCTCACCTGCTCTTTCCATGGGGGAGATGCTTGGTGTTCTCTGCCTTTTTTCTTTCCCTATTTCCTCTTTCTCTTTGCATTTGATTTATTTTCCCTGTGAAGTCTTATCCATGCCATGGCCTCAACTCTCAAATGTATGTCTTCAGTTCCAGACTTTCCTTGTAAAGTACATCCTGGGCATCTCCCAGGACATGTCTCAAGACGCTACAGGCTTCTCTCCCCTCTCACCCCACTGCCTTACTCAATAGACCCCTGGCCTTCAAACAAGTGGTTGCTCTGTACTTGGTGAAAATGTAATACCTTTAGATTCCTCTTTTATCTCTTGGTGTATTATAATTATTTATTGTGCATCTGTTCCTTCTGTGGTTGATTAGCTATGAAAGAGCTTATCTTCAATGCTTAGAATAGTTTCTTCCATTTTTAGCATAGTTTCTGGCCAAAAGTAGGGGCTCAGGAAACATTTGTTGAATAAATGACTAAGACTGCAGATATGCCTTTATAGACTCAATTGAAACATTCTGCAATAAATCTGGAAGCACAGTGATGAAACCCACCTTTATGGCTCTGTTTTCTGTGATCTATACAGATAATCCGAATTCCTCAGATAAAAATGCAGGCCACATTTGTTGAATATTCTAAGCATGTCATTGAAGAACACCCTTCAGTTCTTGGCAAGAGTTGGTTTTAGTATCTCATCCCATTGTAAAGAGTTATATAATCTTAGGTTTGACTATGATGACTTCATACCAAAGCCCACCAGAACACAGTAGAACATTCTTTTTTTTTTAAAGATTTTATTTATTTATTTGAGAGAGAGAATGAGAGAGAGAGAGCATGAGAGGGGGGAGGGTCAGAGGGAGAAGCAGACTCCCTGCCAAGCAGGGAGCCCGATGCGGGACTCGATCCCGGGACTCCAGGATCATGACCCGAGCCGAAGGCAGTCGCTTAACCAACACAGTAGACATTCTAACTCAGATCCATTGGTTCAGTCCCAGTGCCCAGATGTCCTGGCCATGAGGCTGCATAGAAGAAACACCCTCCAGCTTTGCCACCAGCGCCACCTTCCTTTTCTTTCTCAACCCTCAGTCCATGCTTATAATTATCCACAGCAGACTTGACTCAGCATCACTCTGATAAGTTAGAAAGTTCTTAAAGTTTTAGGTATATCCATGAAAAGTTATGTCGACTGAATATTTCTTTATGACCTCATTTCTCAAACAAAAGTATAAAACTATGATAGAGGTGTTTTTCTCAGTCCCACACAGAATAAAACTGAATTGGACAAGGTATGATTGAGCAGGTATTTCTCACTGTAGTCCGTCAATAAGCATTGATGAGGCTCTTTGAGTGAGCAAGGCATTGCATTAAGCACAGTGGGTAATAAAATGAAGAAAACATGTGCCTCCTGTTTTTAAAGCTGTCTGTATGCTGACTCACTTAGAAATTGATCACAAGGATTATGTAATGTCCTGAGTTAGTCTTAACAACCTAAACCTGTCTGTACATCGCAATCACTTTGGTATCTTTAAAATAATAAGAATGCCTTGAGTCCACATTAGACACAACGGAGTCAACATTTTTAGGGGAAGCCTGGAATTTGTATTGGTTTTTGCTTTGTTTTGTTTTTTAAAGATTTTATTTTTAAGTAATCTCGCCACATAATGTGGGGCTTGTGGGGCTTGAACTCACAACCCCGAGAACAAGAGTCGTATGTTTTTCTGGACTGAGCCAGCCAGGCACCCCTGTATTGTTTTTTTAAAAAAAACAATTTATCAGCAGATTGTAATGCAGCCAGTGGGCTAGCTTTTAGAAACCACCGGTCCATATTTCACCTAAGCAAAACTCAATTGAAATGTCTGGATGAGGGAATAACTGAAAGAGCCATGTTACTTTATCTCTTCATTTTTAGTGACACAATTTTCAGAAACTCGGGCGAATTTTTAGTTTTATAATTTTGTAAAGTGAAAGCTCAGAAAAAAGAAAAATGTAAGTCCATTTTTTTTCCTAAGTGAAATGGCTGCATTTTTTTCTTATGTGATTTATATATAATTTACTTGTCATGCTGGAATGGTTCATGATTCAGCTTTGCTCATCAGTGCTAATAGGAAGAGCATCTGGCATATTGGAATGGAATTAGTTATGGCAATCATGAAGTTCAAATCAAACAACAAATATTATTAAGTGCCAGCTATGTGCCAGGCATAGCATACCAATCACAAATCACTCTTAAAATATTTTTAAAATAGACAAAATGAGCTACTAAGTAAAGGCAGACTATGGGAAAATAGTAAGTGACAGTGATTTCTAAGTAGTAGCATAATACCAGGGGGATTGTTATAATAACCCTTGTGAGTCAATCAAGGGCAAATTGAATTAAATTCGGTAGTGTTAGAGTTAATGCCATCGATGTTGGTGTTATTCATTTCATATTTTTAATATACATCAAAATGGAATTCAAAGATCTCCTCATGTTGCATACATTCAGCAGGGCATTCATTAGTTTCCCATGCCTCGAAGGTCAATTTACTAATTCTTAAGACAGCTAAAAGAATATAGAGGGTGGAATAGGAGTTGGAGGGAAGGGTGAGAGGTATCCTGATCCATGACAATTGACTTAGAAGCAGGATCTAAATTATTCCTCTGGCAGAAGTGTGGGGTAGGGGAAGAGAAAGCAAAGTGATAAATGAGGTTGGTTTCGGTAGACATCAAGTGTGCAGGGAGATGGGGGAAATGTCTTTAAAGGAAGGTAGAAGAAAATTATATTTGGAATCCACAATGGCATGGTATGCTGACATTCTAGAATGTAGAAAGATATGGTTCTTCGGGTTAGATCAGTCAGGGGAAAAGAGGAAGGAGTGGTAAGAAGGATTGGAAAGGGGTCGGATCAATATCTGGGTCTATAAAGGGTTTGAAGGCAGATTTAACTTCCTCTGCAGTATCGATCAAAAGACAGTTTTGAAATTTTAATTGAGAACAATTTAGAAGTTAGATAATCCTTCCCACATTTCTAAACAGTAGATTAGCTGTATGGTTAGATTTTCAATATAGTATCCCAAACTCCTGAAAATTCTTATGTAATAATAATTACATTTAAAGGGACCTTTTACTTTTTGACATAAGGAAAATATTTTTTCCTAACGGTTGCGTATTTCTCAAAGGTCTTCTAAATGGCTTAGTGATAATACGTTCTCCATATCGATTACATATCTTTCAAAACAATTAAGAGGATTGTATTAACAACAAAGAATGCATCATCAGTTATGACAAATGTCATTTGTGCCCCAAGTTCTGTTTTTGGTGGGTTTTGTTTTGTTTTGGTTTTGGTTTTTGGCTTGTCATGATTTTAGTAAGAAAAAAGAAAAGGGTTTTAATTCTTACTTCTTTTCTTTTTCCCCTGGATATCTATTTATGTGGAAAGGTCTAAGTTATTGTCTACATTTCTAGAGGTTTTGTGAGTCCCATTTTGGGAGGAGGCACTCTCCTTTGCACAAACATTGGCTACTGACATTTGGATTTGCAAATAGACTGCTTTATTTGGGTTGTGCTTTATGGAAAAGAGGTCAGCTTTGGGAGAAGGAACTTATTACTCACCAGCAGAACGTCACAGAAACAGACAAATTCAATTCATAAAAGAGAACTAGAGACTGAGAAGATTTGGGAACAAATTTTGTGTTTTTTTATTCTTTAAACACTGAACTATAAAATGCGTGTGTGTGTGTGTATGTAATCATCTGTCTGCACTCGACCTCATCCCATGAAAGGCTAAATTAATTTATAAAAATACATACCATACAAAAGGTTAACATAAATTACTTAGGCAATCTGGGCCAGAGGATTCCTTGTGCAAGAGCATAAGATGTAGTCATGTTCTAAAACAGTTGCTAGGGGGCGCCTGGGTGGCTCAGTCGTTAAGCGTCTGCCTTCGGCTCAGGTCATGATCCCGGGGTCCTGGGATGGAGCCCCGCATCGGGCTCCCTGCCTCCGCGGGAAGCCTGCTTACCCCTCTCCCACTCCCCCTGCCTTGTGTTCCTGCTCTCGCTGTCTCTCTCTGTCAAATAAATAAAATCTTAAAAAAAATAATAAAAAAAAATAAAACAGTTGCTAGGGAAGGATACAAATTTGGCTGTCAATGTTCTAAGCCATCAGAGAAGAGAGGAAATAACATCCCCATACAGGAACGCTGGTGTTCTGAGATCAAAGCAGATCAGTTCTCTGGACAAAGCACAGCTTTCCCTACCCCTGAGACCTGAGAGAGAGCTCTCTCTGAGTCTTTGTAAAGGACTCTGTGTGAGCTGGGGATGATGCTGTCATCTCTGGATCCCCCGATAAGTACAACAGAGACTTCCATTTGGTTGTTTATCACAGTGTCCCTCAGTTAGGTCCAAAAAAGCCAAAGTACAATTCAGGACAAGCAATTCAATGAACTACTGAATAAGGTAACCCGAGTAGGCAGCTTTCAAACAGAATGATATGATACAAGGGACAAAACATGTATTTGAATTGCCTTTCACATATATTGACAGGTCGGCTCCTCCTGGGAGGCTACACAGCGCCATGCACAATAAAATAGCACGTGATGTCAGCACATCATTCACTAGTTTTTAAGACATGGAAGAGATAAGCAGGACAGCGAATGCTCTTATTTTCCAGGGAAGACGATCTAGGATTGGGGAGATTAAGTAATTTATATGATGTCACACAGCTTGTGAGTTGGCACAAGCTGGACTCTTTTTTTTAAAAAATATTTTATTTATTTATTTGACATAGAGAGTGAGAGAGAGCATGAGCTGGGGGGAGGGGCAGTGGGAGAGGGAGAAGCAGGTTCCCCACTGAGCAGGGAGCCCAATGCAGGACTCGATCTCAGGACCCCGGGATCATGACCTGAGGTGAAGGCAGATGCTTAACCGACTGAGCCACCTACGCGCCCCCACAAGCTGGACTCTTTAACAGTGATCTCCTGATTCCAAGCCCAGTGCTTTCTTCACTACATTCAACAAGTTCTTACAGGGTACCTGCTCTGGGACAGCACCGTTCTAGAACTCAGGGACACAGTCATGTAACCAGAGTCCCTACTCTCGCAGAGGGAGGAGTCACAGATACTAAAAAGCAAGCAAGTGAATATTATCAATGGGGTGCCAAGTGCCATAAAGAACAGTAAGGAAGACAGCCAGGTGGGGAGTAGAGGTGGGGATGCGGGGAGGGAAGGTGCCATTGCAAATGAGAATCCTCAGAAAAGGACTTTTATAAGATGACATTTGAGCAGACACCTGAAGGAAGTGAAGTGCCTTGAGAGAAAATATTCTCCTTTTAAGCCAGATAGGCTGGCTAAGGTATACAACTCTCTTTTTTGATACCCGGCTTATACTGAGAAGATGTGCTTTGGCCTATATATTTTAGACTTTATTTATTTATTTTTTTGGCTAATGTAAAAATTGCCATTGGTGATTATTATCACACTGCTAATTATTATGAAGTGTTCCCAGCTTGGTGGGAGTAAAATCTGCTAGACTGGAATAAATCTAATTATGTCATCCTAAAATGTGGTAAGACATTGCCCAAAATATCCTGGCCACACACAGCCTCAAAACTGGGCTGAATCAAATAGCAGATTGAGTTTCAGGATATTATGGAGCAAAGATAGCCAGAATTTTATGGCCAAGATTGTATTTTCCACAATGAATGAGTCCAAGGATCCATTTCAATTGGAATTTAAGAAGTACAAAACCTCCCTAATCTCAAAAAAGTTTGTGATTTAGTTTGACGGAAGACAAGTGAAAGAACAAAGCAAGTAGAACACACAATGAGTTAAATGAATTAAATAATAGTGAATGGCATATAGCTGAGGTGGGTTTCAGTGGGATTGGTAGACTCTTGGACACTCTGTGAAGCACCCAACATCTGGAACTGCTTTGGTTCATATTTCCTTCTCATTTTGCCCAGCATCGGAATGTTATAGCCCTGATTCTGTAATCTTGCATTGCGCTGTTAGATAGACCAACTCTGTGATAAAGGCACTTCCTTTAGTCTCAGAAACTTTCCCCTTGTCCTTCACCTCCCAATTCAGTACTTCTCAGCTCTGGCTGCAGGTGAGGGGAAGTCATCTGGGGAGAGGAAGATGAGATCAAGTGCACAACAAGAACAATGCCTGGGTCTTCCTGGCAGATTGAATTGTAACTCTTACCACTGTCCCTCATTGGTTTGTTTTCTGCTTCTGTAATGGTTTAAAACAACACAAATTCATTATCTTATTGTTCTGGAGCTCAAACATCTGAGGTGGATCTTACAAGGCTAAAATCAAGATGTCAGCAGGACTGTTCCTTCTAGAAGCTCCAGGGAGAATCTGTTTTCCTGCCTTTTCCAGCTTCAGAAGCAGCCTGCCTTCCTGGGCTTGTGGCCCTTCCTCCATCTTCAAAGCATATCACTCTCACCTCTGCTTTTGTTGTAAAATCTGTTTTTATTGGCTTTCACCCCCTCGCCTCCTTTGTATAAGGACTTTCATGATTACTCTGTGCTCACCTAGATAATCCAGGATAAACTCCCCATCTTAGAATCTTTAAATAACTATGTCTGCAAAGTCCCTTTTGCCATGAAGGTGACATAGTCACAGATTCTGGGGATTAAGATGTGGACACATTTGGGGGGAATTGTTCTGTCTCTCCCATGGTCTTATATTGTGAAAGTTCCCCTAGTGATTCCATGAGAACAATTGCCCTAGTTTATATGCAGGAGCTATACAACTTTTACATTTTTCTAATCTATATTGATAGGAGAGGGCATACTAGTAATAATAACAAAAACAATAGTAAGAATAATGATAATAATAGAAAACACTTAAATAGTGCTTCCTGTGGGTGGGGCACTTTACCATATATTAACTCACTTAATCCTCACAAACCCTCTGAACTAGGTACTGTTCAAATCTTGAAATGGGTGACATGACGACTCAGAGTCAACAGGGAAGAGACTGGGGGGTAACTTTATCTTTAGATAATGGACAAAGTTTGTAGTGGCAAGGTGGGGGAAGGACCGCCGCTCATTCTTAGGTTAGCTTTGTTTGGAATTCTGGAATTGGGTCTGGGGCTCCATGTCTTCTCTTCATTCCCATGGTGTCTGGTTGGTCATGAATTTGTAAGGTCTTTGGTTGTCAGATTTATTTTTGTCTTTCATTGAAAAAGCTACCTCAGGGTCCCAAAAGGCCATAACTACTGAAAAGTGAGTTAGGTGTTGCATGTAATCAATGCTGATGTATAAGAGTGATAGAAAACACAATAAGAGTTCCTTGTTTAATGAAGACAAGAAAGACTTCATGGAGAGCTGGTTGTTGTGTAAATCTAAAGGGTGGCTAAGATTTAGAAAAGTGAAAAGAAGGGTAGAATTTGCTCCAGATCCGAGGAAGAGATGCATAATGTGAAAAATGGTTCCCACTACCCTGACTTCCTCTATCTAAACTTTACAGAACTTGGAAGTCCAACGAGAGCTACAGTTTTTGCCATGCCCCAAACTGGTGCGGACACCACCAAGTAACTGTGTGTTGGCTGTCATCGAAATATCTTTATAGAGGTATTACAGTCTGAATCTTGAGACTGGCCAACATTACTTTATCTCTCATTCCTGCTGTCCTTCACCCCCCAAATCCCGGGCACTTCTGGTAACCTGTCCTCATTTATCCTTTATCCTAATTCTGTTCTGTGCTTCGTCTCTCCTGGCTTGTCCCCATACTTCTGCCCTACTTGCTAGTCCTTTCCACTGTGCTTGCCAGATCCTCCATTCAATTGCAAACTACTACATTCTCTTAGTACAACCCAAGGTGACAAGGACACATTCTAGCCTCCGCCCCCCCCATCCCCTTTCTTTTTCAAAATCATTACTCCTTTAACCTCATACAAAATGAACTTCTGGCTCAGGCTATTTTCATTCAAATTCAGTTCCACCATCTTCCTGGCATCTTTTATATCTTGTGGGAAATTTATTTAATGTACAACGTTTGAATTTCCTGATCTCAGTTTTAATGAACTTTACCTCCACTTTCTTCCAGTTGTCTTTCCCTATGGCCATGCACTATCCTTCAGCATCTGGAAATATTCCACTTCTATAATTTAAAATTTCATTAACCCACTCTGACCAGACCACAACCTACAATGAACTCAGTCACTCCTACTTTTCAATACACTTTGAAAGTATTAAGTGGTCCATGGTCACACACTTTCCCTGGGTTATCAGTATTCTGCTAGCTTCACCATCTTCTCAATCAGCCTCCATACCACGGTTCACCATAAAATACTGCCTTGTTGTTTCACTGAATCATTTGCCCCTTGTCCTTCCTTTGTGTTCACTCTGTAAAATCCCCAATCAGACCACAGAGCTTTCCATCTCTGCAAGAGCTTTAGAGAAGATCCCATAATCTGTAGATTGGAACCATTGCATATTCATATTTTTATGAACCTTCAATGCTACCTGGCAGTCTCTCCCATTCTTCATCAATATCCAAGTTTCCTTATTCCTTTTCAACTACCCACTAAAGCCCCTGCTCCGGTTTCACTACCAGTTCTGACTAGCTAATGATCTGGGCCTGGGAATCAGAATTTGATTATCCTCCATTTCTGAAGATGTGACTTTGGGCAAATTAATTTCTCTAGGCCTCTGTGTTCTCCTATGTAAATGTATTTTTTAAATTAATTAATTTATTTTAATTTAAATTTTAGGTAGTTAACATAGAGTGCAATATTGGTTTCTGAAGTAGAATTCAGTGATTCATCACTTACAGTGCTCATCATAGCAAGTGTCCTCCTTAATACCCATCACCCATCTAGCCCTCCATCAACCCTAAGTTTGTTCTCTATCCTCAAGAGTCTCTTATGGCTTGTTTCCCTCTCTCCATTTTTTTCTTCCCCCCTCCCCATATGTTCATCTGTTTTATTTCTTAAATTCCACATGAGTGAGATCATAGGATATTTGTCTTTCTCTGACTGACTTACTTCACTTAGTATAATATACTCGAGCTCCAACCATGTCATTGGAAATGCCAAGACTTCATTCTTTTTGATGGCTGAGCAATATTCCATTGTGTGTGTGTGTGTGTGTGTGTGTGTGTGTGTGTGTGTGTATTACATATATAATATATATACACACCACATCTTCTTTATCCATTCATCAGTCTATGGACATTTTGGCTGTCTCTATAGTTTGGCTATTGTTGATAATGCTGCTATAAACATTGGGGTGCATGTATCCCTTCGAATCTGTATGTTACTCCTATGTAAATTTAGATACGAATAGCATCATTGTATTATAAGAACTCAATGAGAAAATCTATGTCTAGTGCTTAACATGGGACTGATAGATAATAAATACTAAATGTATGTTAGTTATTGTCATTATTCACGGGGGAACCTGAGACAAATTTGCAGGAACGCCCTTAACTTTTCTTCCATGGCAACTACCTTTTTATCTCTGTACCCACTCATTGTTTCCTGTCACAGCAGAAGATGAATACTGCCTCTGATTTAAGGCAAATTTTCCTTCAACAAATACCACAGATATCTCTGGTATCTTCAGTTTTTCTCTTAAATGTTTTGACTCCTTTCTCAGTTTTTATACATGTTTAAGTCCCTCCCCTTCTACAATTCTATATCCGGTTACCATACTTCCACAGCCAAAAACATATTGTTTTTGAAAAAGTAATATAGACTAGATATTTCAAAATTCTCAAAACCACAAGGAAGTAGAGTAAAAACATCATGAGCTAACACAAAGGGCTTCCCATCATTTTCCTTGAAGTCATTGCCAAATTTCACACCATTGTTAACTTCTTCCTTGAAAGTCTTGGCTTCTGTGTGTTCAATTCTCTTCTGATTTTCCTCTGACATTTCTTCTCTAAGAAAGTCTTTCTTTGCCTCTTAATACTGATATTCCTTGGAGTTCTGTCCTTAGTTCTCTTGTCTTTTCATTTTAGGCACTCTCTCTGGTTGGCCTCCTCAACATCTACTGATGTGCTTAACACTAAAGCTCACAATTCCCAAATCTCTCTTTCTGACCCAGAACTCTACCAAATCATGAAAATCTGGAAATACATATAAGTACCCCAAATAACGAATTCAAAGTAGAATGTGTTTAACAGTACAAGGGAGGTTCAGGGGTAAAAAGTACTATGGAAGCCAAAGAAAAGGGATGTCATTTCCGGTGAGATCAAGCACAGGGAACAGTTTTGTGGAGGAGATAAAATTACCTAAGCCTTGAAATATGGTACTGTTTTGATAACTGGAGATATTTGGTGGTTAGGAGCAAGAGAAAAGGAAAATAAAGGAAAGTTTAAAGCCCACTGGGGAGTGGTGAGTAGCCTGGATTGCCTAAAATTTAGCACGCAGATAAGACTGAGTATTTAGTTTGGGGTTAGACCCGGCATTTGTAGTATTTCTTAAGTTGTTAATGAATGCCCATGAGTTGTCAACAGTGTCTTGGGGAGTTCTGTCATTAAAGCAGTAATACTTTATATTTCAATTTCCTATTTTTTTAAGATTTATTTATTTATTTGAGAGAAAGAGTGCACAAGTGGGAGGGACAGTGAAAGAGGGAGAGAAAATCTCAAGCAGACTCCATGTTGAGTGGGGAGCCCAATGTGGGGCTTGATCTCACAACCCCAAGATCATGACCTAAGCCGAAACCAAGAGTCAGATGCTCAGTGGACTGAGTCACCCAGGCCCCCTCAATTTCCTATTTTTAAAAGTTAACAATTTAATACTTTATATATTTCTCTTCTTTAAAATGGGATGATTTAAGAGCTTCTGAGTATATATAGTATAGACATGTGACAATTTGTGGAGGTGACATTAGTTTGGCAAGGATCTCATAAGCTTTTAATCATTTTCATATTTTTTGAATTTATACTCATAATGGATATTGGTTGAAGGCAGGAATTGTAACAAATGTTGATGTTGAAATGCAACGAGGCAATGAGGACAATAACATTTAATTCAGTAAATGTCCTCAAGGTCATAACTAAATTCATGTATCACATCCATTTGATCAATATTCTTAAATAGCACATCAATATGCCCTTAGCATTTCAAAATAGAATTAAAGGAGAAAAAAATTAGTGGTCATTATAACTATTTTGGCTTTCTTCTTGTTGGAAGTAAGACTATACACACCTATAATATGTTATTTTCAGAGAAGAACCTGTAATTAACATCCTTGAGCCCTTCTCTCATAGCTCATTATTTAGAAATGAAACACAACAATTATTAAAAAAAAACCATTTTTTAATGTGTAAAGTGCAATAATTATAAACAAGTCCTGACAGCAGTTTTGGTCTATTTTGGCTGTAACATGTAATTTAAATAGTTTTTTAACTTGTATTGTGAAATACAGTATAACGATAGAAAATTGGTCTAAAGATAGATGGAAAGCTCACTTTATCATCACAAGTCAAAAAACAAAATGTTCCCAGTACCAGGAAGCCTCTCTCATGCCCCTTGTGGATCAATTGAGGTTCCATTACAGAGAATGATGAAGAAAGGTTGCTCTAGAATATGGGATTTATCCTTACACAACTGTGGGAGCTGGGTGAAGAGTTTATATACAGCTTTTGCCTCTGTGTCTAATGCTGGTTCTGAAGTCAGCAGAGCAGACAGTCCAGGAGTCAGAGAAGCTGAAGAAGGAGGTTTGGGGTAGTGGTAGGAGCACAGGACTGTCCCATGCACACCACTGTGCGTAGGACCAAGGTGAACCAGGAGATCAGGGGCAATATGCACTAAATGCAACCACACCTGGTACCCTGCACCTCCTTTTGTGCATAAAAAATATATATGGTTACTGCTTCACTTCTGCCTTCCATATTGTGCTCAAGTTCAGATAGCCTATGCCAACCTAGAATGATAGAACAGAAAATTCTGGAAAAAGTAGACACAGACAAGCTAAGTTGACACAGTACAAATTCCCTCCATACCCTCCCGATAACTACACTTTCCCTCTGCCTAAAAGGTAAACACTATCCTGATTCTTATAGCAGCCACTTCCTGCATTTCTTTATTATTATTATTTACAAACTATAATTCATACCTAAAACACTATAGTTTCTTGTTTTTGGTCTTTAAATTTATTCAAGTGGAATCCTATATCTTATGTTAACTTGTGTGTGGCTTCTGCTCAACATCACTGATTGTGAGATTCATTCATGTTTTGTGTATAACTGTAGTTTATTCATTTTTATTGTGTTCTATTATACAAATATGTATGAAAAAATTATTTATCTGTTCCACCATGAAAAACATTTGGATTGTTTCCAGTATGGGGTTATTGTAAGTAATAGGGCTGTGGACACCCATTTACATGTCTTTTGGGGTACTTGTACACATATTTCTGTTGGGAATATAGACCTAAGAGTAGAATTTCTTTTTTTTTTTTAAAGATTTTATTTATTTATTTGACAGAGAGAGACACAGCGAGAGCAGGAACACAAGCAGGGGGAGTGGGAGAGGGAGAAGCAGGCTTCCCGCTGAGCAGGGAGCCCGATGTGGGACTCAATCTCAGGACCCTGGGATCATGACCTGAGCCAAAGGCAGACGCTTAACGACTGAGCCACCCAGGTGCCCAAGAGCAGAATTTCTGAGTCATGGAATGTGCATTTGTTCAATGTTAATGGATACCAAATTGTTTTCCCAAAATGACTGAACCAATTTAGACTTCCACTTCTTCCAGTAGAAGTATATTAAGAGTTCTTGTTGTTGCCTGTCTTTACCAATACTTGCATTATTAGTTCTTTTAATTTTAGCCATTCTGGAGTTTGCATAAATATATCTAAGGTGGTTTTTGTTAGCATTACCTTTATTATTAGGGAGATTGAGTACCTTTTCATATATGTATTGACTATCTGGATATCCTCTTTTATGAAATGTCAGCTTGTGTCTCTTGCCTATTCTATTGGATTATCTGTATTTTTCTTATTGATTTGTTGGCGTTCTTCATATATTCTGGATGAAAGTCCTTTCTTAGTTGTATGTGATGCTAATCTTAGCCATTCTGTGGCTTGTTGTTTTGCTTTCTTAATAGTGTTTTTGGTGAACAGGAATTTTAAATTTTAATATTGGTCAATTTGCTAGGCTTTTTCTTTGTAATCAGGTACTTTTTGTATACTATTTAAGAATTATTGGGGCACCTGGGTGGCTCAGTCAGTTAAGCGTCCAACTCTTGATCTCAACTCAGGTTTTGATCTCAGCGTCATGGGGTCAAGAGCCATGCTGGGCTCCACTCTGGGCATGGAGCCTACTGAAAGAAAAAATATATTTCCCTGTTCCCAGCTCATGAACAAATTATCCTTTGCTTAATTCTAAAATCACTTTATATTTTGCTTTTCATTCTTAGAATTCTCATATGATACTGATTTCTATGCATAGTGTGAAATAGAGTTCATTTCTCATATGTTTTTCAATATTCTAATTCTCCTAATTCTCCCAGGACCATTTATTGAAAAGACAATTTTTTAATATTCTGCTGCAGCGCTGCCTTGACATAAATCAAATGTCTAGATATGTGAGGGTTGCTTTCTGTGCTCTTTACTCCAGTCTGTTGGTCTATTTATCTATTCTTGTGCCAATACCACTCAGTCTTAATTACTATAGCTTTATAATAAGTCTTTTTTTCCTTTAAATTTTTTATTGTTATGTTAATAACCATACATTACATCATTAGTTTTTGATGTAGTGTTCCATGATTCATTGTTGTGCATAACACCCAGTGCTCCATGCAGAATGTGCCCTCTTTAATACCCATCACCAGGCTAACATCACCCCACCCCCGCCCCTCTAAACCCTCAGTTTGTTTTTCAGAGTCCATCGTCTCTCATGGTTCGTCTTCCCCTCCGATTTCCCCCCCTTCATTCTTCCCCTCCTGCTATCTTCTTTTTTTTTTCTTAACATATATTGCATTATTTGTTTCATAGGTACAGATCTGTGATTCAACAGTCTTGCACAATTCACAGCACTCACCATAGCACATACCCTCCCCAATGTCTATCACCCACCCATCCCATCCCTCCCACCCCACCCCCACCCCAGCAACCCTCAGTTTGTTTCCTGAGATTAAGAATTCCTCATATCAGTGAGGTCATATGATACATGTCTTTCTCTGATTGACTTATTTCACTCAGCATAACACCCTCCAGTTCCATCCACGTCGTTGCAAATGGCAAGATCTCATTCCTTTTGATGGCTGCATAATATTCCATTGTGTGTGTGTGTGTGTGTGTGTGTGTGTGTGTGTGTGTGTGTGTGTGTGTGTATCTCACATCTTCTTTTCCATTCATCTGTTGATGGACATCTTATCTTGGCTCTTTACACAGTTTGGCTATTGTGGACATTGCTGCTAAAAACATTGGGGTGCTCATACCCCTTCGGATCCCTACATTTGTATCTTTGGGGTAAATACCCAGTAACGCAATTGCTGGGTCGTATGGCAGCTCTATTTTCAACTTTTTGAGGAACCTCCATACTGTTTTCCAGAGTGGCTGTACCAGCTTGCATTCCCACCAACAGTGTAGGAGGGTTCCCCTTTCTCCGCATCCCTGTCAACATCTGTCGTTTCCTGACTTGTTAATTTTAGCCATTCTGACTGGTGTGAGGTGGTATCTCATTGAGGTTTTGATTTGGATTTCCCTGATGCCGAGCGATGTTGAGCACTTTTTCATGTGTCTGTTGGCCGTTTGGATGCCTTCTTTGGAAAAATGTCTGTTCATGTCTTCTGCCCATTTCTTGATTGGATCATTTGTTCTTTGGGTGTTGAGACTGATAAGTTCTTTATAGATTTTGGATCCTAGCCCTTTATCTGATATGTCATTTGCAAATATCTTCTCCCATTCGGTCGGTTGTCTTTTGGTTTTGTGGACTGTTTCTTTTGCTGTGCAAAAGCTTTTTATCTTGATGAAATCCCAATAGTTCATTTTTGCCCTTGCTTCCCTTGCCTTTGGCGATGTTTCTAGGAAGAAGCTGCTGCGGCTGAGATCGAAGAGGTTGCTGCCTGTGTTCTCCTTTAGGATTTTGATGGGCTCCTGTCTCAGATCTAGGTCTTTCAACCATTTGGAGTCTATTTTTGTGTGTGGTGTAAGGAAATGGTCCAGTTTCATTCTTCTGCATGTGGCTGTCCAGTTTTCCCAACACCATTTGTTGAAGAGACTGTCTTTATTCCATTGGACATTCTTTCCTGCTTTGTCAAAGATGAGTTGACCATAGAGTTGAGGGTCCATTTCTGAGCTCTCGATTCTGTTCCATTGATCTATGTGTCTGTTTTTGTGCCAGTACCATACTGTCTTGATGATGACAGCTTTGTAATAGAGCTGGAAGTCCGGAATTGTGATGCTGCCAGCTTTGCTTTTCTTTTTCAAGATTCCTCTGGCTATTCAGGGTCTCTTCTGGTTCCATACAAATTTTAGGATTATTCCATTTCTTTGAAAAAAGTGGATGGTACTTTGATGGGGATTGCATTGAACGTGTAGATTGCTCTGGGTAGCATTGACATCTTCACAATATTTTTTCTTCCAATCCAGGAACATGGAACGTTTTTCCGTTTCTTTGTGTCTTCCTCAATTTCTTTCATGAGTATTTTATAGTTTTCTGAGTACAGATCCTTTGCCTCTTTGGTTAGATTTATTCCTAGGTATCTTATGGTTTTGGATGCAATTGTAAATGGGATCGACTCCTTTTTTTTTTTTAAGATTTTTTTAATTTATTTGACAGAGAGAGACAGTGAGAGAGGGAACACAAGCAGGGAAAGTGGGAGAGGGAGAAGCACGCTTCCCACCGAGCATGGAGCCCTGATGTGGGGCTTGATCCCAGGACCCTGGGACCATGACCTGAGCCGAAGGCAGATGTTTAATGACTGAGCCACACAGGCGCCCCTGGGATTGACTCCTTAATTTCTCTTTCTTCTGTCTTGTTGTTGGGGTATAGGAATACAACTGATTTCTGTGCATTGATTTTATATACTGCCACCTTACTGAATTCCTGTATGAGTTCTAGCAATTTTGGGGTGGAGTCTTTTGGGTTTTCCACATACAGTATCATATCATATCATCTGCAAAGAGTGAGAGTTTGACTTCTTCTTTGCTGATTTGGATGTCTTTGATTTCTTTTTGTTGTCTGATTGCTGTGGCCAGGACTTCTAATACTATGTTGAATAGCAGTGGTGATAGTGGACATCCCTGCCATGTTCCTGAGCTTAGAGAGAAAGCTCTCAGTTTTTCCCCATTGAGAATGATATTCACTGTGGGTTTTTCATAGATGGCTTTTATGATATTGAGGTATGTACCCTCAATCCCTATACTCTTAAGCGTTTTGATCAAGAAAGGATGCTGTACTTTGTCAAATGCCTTTTCTGCATCTATTGAGAGGATCATGTGTTTCTTGTTCTTTCTTTTATTAATATATTGTATCACATTGATTGATTTGTGGTTGTTGAGCCAACCTTGCAGCCCAGGAATAAATCCCACTTGGTCGTGGTGAATAATCCTTTTAATGTACTGTTGGATCCTATCGGCTAGTATTTTGGTGAGAATTTTTGAATCCATGTTCATCAGGGATATTGGTCTGTAATTCTCCTTTTTGATGGGGTCTTTGGTTTTGGGATCAAGGTAATTGTGGCCTCATAAAACGAGTTTGGAAGTTTTCCTTCCATTTCTATTTTTTGGAACAGTTTCAGAAGAATAGGTACTAATTCTTCTTGAAATGTTTGGTAGAATTCCCCTGGGAAACCATCTGGCCCTGGGCTTTGTTTCTTGGGAGATTTTTGATG
This sequence comes from Zalophus californianus, assembly GCF_009762305.2. Lineage (NCBI taxonomy): Eukaryota > Metazoa > Chordata > Mammalia > Carnivora > Otariidae > Zalophus > Zalophus californianus. The sequence goes on along the minus strand of NC_045604.1, from coordinate 61,448,152 downwards.
ACTGCTTCAATTTCCTTAGTGGTTATAGGTCTGTTCAGGTTTTCTATTTCTTTGTTCAGGTTTGGTAGTTGATACTTCTCTAGGAATGCATCCGTTTCTTCCAGATTATCTAATTTGCTGGCATATATTTCCTCATAAGATGCTCTTACAATTGTTTGTATGTCTTTGGTGTTGGTTGTGATCTCTCCTCTTTCATTCATGATTTTATTTATTTGGGTCATTTCTCTTTTATTTTTGATAAGTCTGGCCAGGCGTTTATCAATCTTGTGAATTCTTTCAAAGAACCAGCTCCTAGTTTCGTTGATCTGTTCTACTGTTCTTTTGGTTTCTATTTCATTGATTTCTGCTCTGATCTTTATTATTTCTCTTTTCCTGCTGGGTTTCAGCTTTATTTGCTTTTCTTTCTCCAGCTTCTTTAGGCGTAGGTTTAGGTTGTGTATTTGAAACCTTTCTTGCTTCTTGAGAAAGGCATGTATATATACTTTCCTCTTAGGACCACCTTTGCTGCATCCGAAAATTTTGAACAGTTGTGTTTTCATTTTCATTTATTTCCATGAATTTTTTAAATTCTTCTTTAATTTCCTGGTTGACCCATTCATTCTTTAGTAGGATGCTCTTTAGCCTCCATGTATTTGAGTTCTTTCTGACTTTCCTCTTGTAACTGAATTCTAGTTTCAAAGCATTGTGGTCTGAAAATGTGCAGGGAATGATCCTAATCTTTTCATACTGGTTGAGACCTGATTTGTGACCTAGGATGTAATTTATTCTGGAGAATGTTCCATTGGCACTAGAGAAGAATGTGTATTCCGTTGCTTTGGGATGGAATGTTCTGAATATACCTGTGAAGTCCATTTGGTCCAGTGTGAGACCACTGTTTTTTCTTACCAAGTGGTCTGGTGCTTTGGGTGTATGTAACCCTTGACACGGGAATGCTTTCATCATTTGAATCATTTCCCTAATGGGCTTGGGTCAGCAAATCTGCAAGTTTCAATTCTGAAACTTTCCTCATGACTTTGACTTATTTAAAATCTCATTTATTGGGGTGCCTGGTGGCTCAGTTGGTTAAGCGTCTTTTAGTTTCCCTCAGGTCATGATCTCAGGGCTGTGAGACTGAGCCCTGCCCCTGGCATGGAGCTCAGTGGGGAGTCTGTTTTAATATTCTCTTATCTGCTCCTCCCCCTACTTATTTACTCCTTTTTTCTCTCTCTCTCAAATCAATCAATCTATCTTTAAAAAATCTCCTTTATTATTGATCAAATTTAAATGATTTCATACAAATACAAAAATACAAAAAATTGTAAAAATACCTGAATACGCATTGATACAATTAATCATTTGGCCAAATCACTGAAATCAATTAAAAGAATTAATAAAAGATGAACACATGAAAATTGCTCAACATCACTCGGCATCCGGGAAATCCAAATCAAAACCTCAGTGAGATATACCACCTCACACCAGTCAGAATGGCTAAAATTAACAAGTTAGGAAACAACAGATGTTGGCGAGAATGTGGAGAAAGGGGAACCCTCCTACACTGTTAGTGGGAATGCATGCTGGTGCAACCACTCTGGAAAACAGTATGGAAGTTCCTCAAAAAGTTGAAAATAGAGCTACCCTATGACCCAGCAATTGCACTACTGGGTATTTACCCCAAAGATACAAATGTAGGGATCCGAAGGGGTATGAGCACCCCAATGTTTTTAGCAGCAATGTCCACAATAGCCAAACTATGGAAAAAGCCTAGATGTCCATCAACAGATGAATGGATAAAGATGTGGTATATCATCTATCTATCTATCTATCTATCTATCTATCTATCTATCTATGTATCTATCTATCTATCATCTATCTGTCTATCATCTACAATGGAATATTATGCAGCCATCAAAAAAATGAAATCTTGCCATTTGCAATGACATGGATGGAACTAGAGGTTATTATGCTATGCGAAATAAGTCAATCAGAGAAAGACAAGTATCATATGATCTCACTGATATGAGGAATTTGAGAAACAAGACAGAGGATCATAGGGGAAGGGAGGGAAAAATGAAACAAGATGAAACCAGAGAGGGAGACAGACTATGAGAGACTCTTAATCTCAGGAAACAAACTGAGGGTTGCTGGAGTGGTGGGGAGTGGGAGGGAGGGGGTGGCTGGGTGATGGCCATTGGGGAGGGTATGTGCTATGGTGGGCGCTGTGCGTTGTGTGAGACTGATGAATCGCAGACCTGTACCTCTGAAATAAATAATACATTATATGTTAATAAAAAAAATTAAAAACAAAAGATGAACCCCAGAAAGGTCATATACATTCAAATTCCTTTTACCTGGAGTCATTTCTAGATGAAATGTAAATAACTTCTAACTTAATCTAAGAAACTCTGAACATTTTCTTCCATATGACATTTCCCTAAATGAAGAAGACAAAGAGACAGAGGCTTGCTCGGCACATTTTTCTTTTTAATAATTTTCTTTGTATAACACATAGCATAGTAATTTGCCTCTTACTGCATCTATTTGGATAATAATTCTGGTAATGAATTAGGGTGAACAAGGGAGGTGGGGGGGAGGCAAAAAGCTGATCATTGATAACCGTATTATTTTAGATATACTAATGCTATTGATTTTCTTTGTTTGCCTATGTGTCATTTTGCTGACAGTAAACAAGAAACATAACCTAGTTGTTAAATGGATTTCTATGTATGAAAGAAATTAGACACCTGGCTGCTTGCTGCTTATTTGTTCAGAGCTGAGCATCTTGAGCAATCTTCTCCATTGATAGGATGGCCCGAGGATACAGATGCGGGTGACAGTGTCTGGCGGGCCCTCACTTTCATCCTGAAATTAAGACTGGAGTGTCATTCAGATCTTGCCATTTTATGAGCAGCTCAGGCCACAGCAGCCACTTCTAATTTTCCTCTCTTCACTTGGAGATGGATGGGAAGAAGGAAGAAGCCAGATTTATTTGTGGGACTAAATGTCTTTTCAGACTTCTCCTCTGTGACATCTGTGAAAAAAAAAGGGAACATCAGTTAGTAACTGGCATTATATGATAAATGCAGTTTTTCAGAGTCACATTGTACCACTATTTTTGTAGAGATTTTAATCTTCTTAGTAAGAAAGTATCATTACTTACTTAACTATCTTGTGTGCCTCCAGGATAAAAATGTGGCATTCCAGAAGGGTGTGATGGAAGAGCACAAGCTTTAGACAAACTACTAGACTGGGCAGTTATCCATGGTGGGACTCAACTGCCCAGTCTATTAAAGGTTGGGTTAAAACAAAGCAAATTAGAGAAGTTTGCTAGGTTGTTGTAAGGCATAGAGATATTGTATGTTAATATCATCAGAATCCATTGACTTACAGGAAAATAAAATCAAGTGATGATCCTACAAATGAGAAATGAAAATGAGTTTTGAATTGGTTATTTTTGGAGCACATACATATAAAAAGTTAAACTCTTTTAGTTTAAAAATTCAGAAATTTTGTCCATAATATTCAGCTAATATTTACAGTACATATCGATTTGATTTTATGGCCTATTATGGGGAAGAAGATGGGCGCCTGGGTGGCTCAGTCGTTAAGCATCTGCCTTCGGCTCAGGTCATGATCCTGGGGTCCTGGGATCGAGTCCCACATCGGGCTCACTGCTCGGCAGGAAGCTTGCTTCTCCCTCTCCCACTCCCCCTGCTTGTGCTCCCTCTCTCGCTGTGTCTCTCTCTGTCAAATAAATAAATAAAATCTTAAAAAAAAAAAATGGGGAAGAAGAAAGAAAGATGAAATAAGGGGAGAGGAAACACAAAGAGTTCAAGGTCAAGAAAAAGACAGAATGAGCCCCAAGGTCCAAATTCAACCACCAAAAGGTCTCTTAGGCTTGAACACTTACAGGTACCCTGACCACTCTTTCCCTCTGAGACGCGAGGGGGGAAACTCAGCTCCCCACATCCATCCGCCAACCACTGATGCAATTTCCCAAGCTGCATTCATGTTTCTTTCTTTAATTTTCTGTTCTCATTCTCCCCGACTTCCTCCTGCACTCTCCTCCTTTCTTTGGTCTCATTCATTCTTCCTTCCATTCAGCAAGTGTTGAGTGTGTGTGTGTGTGTGACCTATGTGTCCGTCTGTTCTAAACACTGGAATTCCAGCAGAGAATAAGTCAAAGTACCTGCCTTTGTGGGTCTTACATTCTAGTGGGAAGGAATCATGGCAAGTAAATGAGCTCTTCTAGAATGTAATGTCAGGTCGTGACAGGAGCTATGAAGATGAATGAACTAGGGCGAGGGAACAGAGAGTGGTGGGAAGAGAGAGTCCTTCAGTTTTCATTATCTGCAGACTCTCATCCAGTTACTGTGACCAGGGGAGGTCCAGCAGCTTACTTATTTCTGAATTACATTGCGTTGTACTTATGTGTCCTGGCTCTGAAGTCCACCTGCTGTGTTTAGATCCCAGCTCTATTACTTACTTCTTTGGGGGGATCTTAAATTACTTTTCGTCTGTGCTTCAGTGTTCTTGAATATAAGATGGGGATGATAATCATAACTACCTCCATGTTACGAAGATTGCTTGAAAAAGTACATATGGAACGTTCGGTTTTGTACCCTGTACACTAATTTAAAAACAAATGTTAGCCATTTTCACTAGCAATATCACTCAGTTATAGTTTATATCCCCTTTCACCTGAAATAAAATTGTGAGAGTTTTTCTGTTTTTCTGTGAAAAGCTAGAGTATGCTATCATGTATACCATCTTTCACTTAACCATTTTTCTATGATCGGATATGCTTCCACAGTTTTGTAAATGGAACATGTCACAGATTTCATATTCTCCCACTCTCTTCCCACATTTAAATAGAAAAAGAACTACAGTTGACCCTTGATCAATCCCCCATACAGTAGGAAATCCATGTATAACTTTTGACTCCCCCATACTTGACTACTAACAGCCTACTGTTGACTGGAAGCCTTACCGATAACATACAGAGTTGATTAGTACATATGCCATATTCTTATAATAAAGTAAGCTAGAGAAAAGAAAATGTTATTAAGAAAATCATCAGGAAGAGAAAATACACCTAAGTACTGTACTGTATTTATTGAAAAAATCTGCATATAAGTGGATCCTCACAGTTTAAACCTGTGTTGTCCAAAGGTCAACTGTATAAACTTATGCTCTGATGTATATTTTCCTGTACTATGGTTAATATTCTGTAACTTGTTTAATTCTAAAGGGATTTACAAAACACTTAAAGACATTGAGAGTTGGAATCAGCATTTCTATTATTTAAAAATAATGTCAAAGAGATTAAGTTACCTATTTTTGGACTCTTTGCTCAGAGAACTTTCTCTTCTCTATAGTGTGAGCTCCTTAGTCTATGAAAATGGCTTCTTAGTGCCTAGCACAGTGCAGGGCACATAGTAGGTATTTCAAGGCATTCTGTACATGTTTGTTTCACAAAATTGGAATTTAAACGCTAAACTTTCTGAGGTAAATTTATGCCCAGGTTCCTGGAAGTCCTTTTTATGAAAATAGGCATTTAATGGGTATTTATTGATTTGACTTCATCCACTATTTTCCCACTTAGGCTGTATGGGTTCCTAAAATTGCAGACAATCAACCTAGTGATTCTTTAATCCATGCCAGTTTCCAGAATTTATTGTTATCTTGCAAAGTGCACAGTTTTCTGAAAATGACCTAATTTTATTTTGGAAACAGATTTTAATCCCTCACTACACTTAACTCTTTTCTTCATTAAACCAGAAGGAAAATTTTTAATTATGGTTTTGTGGTCCCTTTTCTCTAGGCAAATGAAGATATCTACTTCCTTTGCCCTTTTTGTGTGGTTAGTGATCTCTCAGAGTGATAAAGAAAATAAAGCATCTATTAAAACAACAGATATATAAAAAACTCCTTTGTGTTGGGACAAATAATTTATTATATTTCATGATCTTTGATAAAACTAATCATAGTGCAATCAATTTCTGATTATCTAAGTGTGGATTCTTCATTATGTACATTAACCATGACTAATTTTTAATTCCATTTTGTCTTTCCTCTTGCATTTAAGACATATGTGGCTATTGGAGTGCTGATAAATAAATAAAATCTTAAGTAAATAAATAATCCAAAACTAACAGATAGTCAAAAGACTGTTCTGGGTTTTAGAGTTCATATAATTTTTTTGCCTGTATTTGCATTCTTATTTGTTTTGCCTCATCTGATATTACATATACTTTACATTTTCTAAGTACAAACTAAGTGACAGAAAGAAGATAGCCACATATGTCTTTTTTTAAATTTTTTAAAAAGATTTTATTTATTTATTTGAGAGAGAGCGAGAGATCAAGAGAGCAAGTGAGAAGCAGAAGGAGAAGCAGACTCTCTGCTGAGCAAGGAGCCTGACGTGGGACTCGATCCGAGGACCACGGGATCATGGCCTGAGCCGAAGTCAGACACTTAACTGACTGAGCCACCCAGGCGTGCAGTTTTGGATTATTGATACCACTGTGTCTCATCGGTTACTTAAAACAATTAAAAATAAATTACATTATTTTATAGAAAACCCGTCTTTTGCCAACAATTCTTAGTAGAGTTGAGGATTAACAGGAAGTATTCATATTCTCATTATGTGCCCGAGGACAGAATGATGGTCAAGTCTTCTACATAATTAAATAAAGCAGGTTTTTGTTGTGGTGGTGGCTGTGATTGTTATCTGTTGTTCCATTAGGCACGGGCAATAAGAACCAGCTCCTTTCCGTTTTTAGTCTGATTTCATGGGGTGGAGGCTTACAAAAAGTACCATATGTTAGATCTTCCCCTTAAGGTTTGATCTATTTTAACGATGGGATGAATGGCCGCAGGTTAAGTTGGGCCCATACCAGCTTCCTAGAGCCAGTAGAAGAGTAAGAGCATTTGAATTTTCTAGGCTGTATGGTTTAAAGGGATGAGTATGAAATTTAGAATCAGAGTGGATCTCAGCTTATCATTTAACTCTTATGTGATCTTTGGCAAGTCGTCTACCCTCTGGTTAGGCTCCACTTTTTCCCAATTTTTTCTTTGTAATTATTGTGAAAATGAAGGGAACCATTTATAAAAGTGCTACATAAACTCTAAAACATTGTATGTTAGCTACTCTTCTTAATACATGAAAAAACTTGACTTAGCTGGTGAGCCAGAAACTTAATGATATCACGGCTCTACCCTGCAGGTACCAGGATGGTTACACAGCCCTCAGAGATGTTATGTCACATTGCCTTTTAAAACTAGGCAGTGAATTTAAGTCTTAAATTAGCTCTGGAAAAGTTTCACCTGCCAGGTTCAAAGGTCCTATTTGATTTTTGTCTCCATTCAACAAATTCCTGATTTCCATCTCACTGAGCTAAAATGCATGCATCTGGGAATATTCATGACAAGAGTATGAACTGAGATAATTTCAGGCCCAGCATGTCTCTGGGAACAAAGCAATTGTTAACAATCCCCAGACAGAAAAGAGATCCACTCTGGAATTTTGAGTACTGACTTTTTCATGTTGAACATGAACCCCCTTCTTTTTTCCTGGAATGCCATCTGCAGATTCCCTTTGTGCATCTGAGCCAATGAGTGGAAGGAATCTTAGGCTGGTGGGGCTTGGTACCTAGAAGCCATAAGTAAAGAGTTAGCAAGACATACTTCAGGCAATTACTTCTGTAACGTGAATTCAGGGGTGGAGAATAGGGAACGAAAAGGTCCAACTGCTTTAAAATATGCCCTCCTTCCCAAATGCCCACTCTTCCTTCTTGACACTTCACTCTTAGCATCATCTGTAGGTTAAGTGTTTGCTCCTGTTATCATGAACATGTTCTTGGGAAGGAGAAAGAACATTTTAAAAAATAACAAGTTAAGATAAAGTTGAAATATTTCATCTTCAGTTTATTATTCCTGGTTTAATTAGTTCTTTAACAGATTATGTGGAGTGGAGACTGGAAGGGTGAGTACTGAGTACTAAGGAAGAAATTCTGGACAGGGAGACAGCGCTGGCAAAGTCAGAGAAGAGGGAAGAGCAATGATGCTTAAGGAATGGCAAGAAATTTGGCATAGCTGGAGTGTAAGGTACATGGGGGAAAGTGGTAGAAAATGAGATCAGACAGTCCAGGCAGAGGCCAGATTATGAAAAGTTTGTACGCCAGGCTCAAAGTGTTTGAATTTTGTCCTGTAGGTGGTGAAGAGCCAGGATAGAGTCTGAAATCGTTTCTTGTGGTGTTTAATGTGGACTGGCAGAGACAAGTGATCAAGGCCATGGACACAGAGAACTAAAGACTTCTTGGGGATCGGACATAGTATGCTCACAGAAGCAGCCGTTGACTTGGTGATGTGATTTTCTTCAACCTTATTTGGTAGCCCAGGGTCAGGAATGAGATGTCAGATTCCCTGTTGTTTTCTAATTACTCTAGTCTTAGAAACCTCCAACTCACCCTATATATAGGCAGAGAACCAAAAACAATCCCTGCCTCTCTGTTTTCAGTCAGGAATCCTTTTAAGGCACGTCTTCGAATCTGCAAAACACAGGTGTGAATGTTTAATGCAAAGGGCACATTCCTTCAGCGGCAAAATTCCTGGGTTCAAATCCTGACTCTGCTGCTTATTAGCTGAATGATCTTGGGCAAGTTCTTCCCCTATTGATTATTTATGAGGATCAAATGAAATACACATATAGCGTGGTGCTACTTAGATATAAGAATTAGTATCATTGTATTATTATTACTGATAATGGTACCTCAAAAAGAAGTGAATGATAAAAAAAAGAAGTGAATGAATATATTTTATACAATTGAGAAAGAAAAGTAATGGGCAAAACAAGATTCTGGTAAAAATCAGAGATTCCTAAGAAAAAGGTGTTTTAACTCAACTTTAGCATTATAACTTTGCTATTTTACCCACCAGTTGAGAAGACCAAGTTGTGCAAAGGAGGAGATGATCCTTGGGGCACTTGATTGTTTCAAGAGCTTTAAAACTTTGCTAAAGCTTTCCCAAAATGCATTTAATGCTTCAGTTAAATTACTTTAAAAGATTATTTCTTATCTTCAAATTGGAAGACAATATTGAAAGTATCTACCAATCTTTATTTTTAGGTTGTGCTATTTCAATCCTATTCAACAAAATTGAGTATCTGTTATGTGCTTGCATATATCTTTGGCCATAAAAATCTTAGGACTTAGCGGTGGGTGGGATGTAAAGTTAAGTATATAAATATTCTGATTCACTGGAGAACATGGTAAATGAATATGCTATAAGACACAAAGCAGGAGAGACTGGGGCTGTTGGGGAATGCAGAATTAACATTTATCGAGTATCTGTGATGTAACTGGTATACATTTCTCTCACTTAATCCTCACAACAACACAACACTGGGGGCTTTCCAATGAGGAAGGAGATAAAATAATTTATCTAATATTAAGCCTAAGTCTGTCACACTCGACATCTTCACCTGTCTGTCCCTCTGCCCTCTGGGAGCAGCTGAGTTCCATCTGGACAGAAACGTAGGGCTTATGGAAATTGTTTCATTTGGGAAATATTAAGTATTTATCAAATACGAAGTTGATACTGTAAAAGAATAATGACATAATGAACATCCATGGACCCACTACTCTGTTTTACATACTGAAACAATGCCGTCAACTTTGAGGTTCTCAGTCCTTCTCATCTGCCCTTAAAGGCAATGACTGTCCTGAATTTTGTGCTTTTAATTCTCTTGCTTTTATTTATATAATTTTACATTATATGATTTTTGCTGAAGCAATATTTTATTTAGTTTTGCCTCTTTTTGACTTTTACATAAATGATAATTATGTATATGTTCTTAAGCAAAACTTTTTCATTCAGTAGCATGTATTAAACTATTATCCATACAGGTGAGTGTTACTTTGGTCCATTTATATTCACAGCTCCATAGTGTTCCAATCTATAAATATGCTATAATTAGGTACCGATTATACTGTTCATGAGCATTTAGGCTGCTTTCAGGTTTTGGTCATTACAAACAGTACTGCTCTGAGCATCTTTGTACCTGTCTCCTAAGCATGTGTTTAAGAGTTTCCCCAGGGGATATCTCTAGCAGGCTATACCTATTTTCAACTTTACTGGTTAATGCCATATTGTTTTCCAAAGTGGTTCTACCAATTTACACTACCAGATTAGTGTTCTGATTGTGCCAAATGCACACTGACCCATGATAGAGTCAGACTTTCTGATATTTGCCAATCTGCTGGGTGTAAAATGGCATCTCATAACGTTATTGATGTGAATTTCCACATTTACTAATGAGGTTGAGCATCTCATCATGTGCTTACTGGCAAATGTTTTTTTTTTTTCTTTTGTGATGTATCTATTTAAGTGTTTGTCCATTTTTTTAAATTGGACTGTCTTTTTTTTTTCTTACTGATTTCTTAGGAGTTCTTTTGTATTCTAGATACTAATCCTTTGTCAGTTGCAAAGGTAGGATGGACTCGAGAGACAGAGAAAAGCATTGATGTGGCAAGAACAGCTCACACAAACTGTCAGGGCAGAAGACAGGAATGCTCGGGAAACAACAACTAGCCTGATTTGTAGAAGGTGGGGCAACAGTAGGTTGGGAGATACATTTAGGAAGGTTAAGTTTGGTTTACTGTGTGGAAGATCTTGAAGAAATCAACTCATGCTATATCCACTCTTTAGGAATACTAGAAATAGAATGAATAGCAGGACCCATTTCTCTCCTAATTCTGCATTGATGTGTGTCAGTCTGTGATAGAATCATGGCTATCAAAGATGTCCACACTCTATTTCTCCCTCCCCCAGCCTGGGACTATACTGCCTCACTTGACAAAAGTGACTTTGCAGATGTGATTAAGGTCAGGAACCTTGAGATGGATTATCCAGGTGGGCCCAATCTCATCACAGGCATCCTTAAAAACAGAGAACATTTCCCACTAGGAGGGAGACCTCTGACCCCAGGAAAACTGTCAGGGAGAAGTCAACATTTCTGGCTTTGAAGATGAAGGAAGAGGGCCCCAAACTAAAGCATTGAGATTCTCCCCTTAGAGTCCCAGAAAAGGAACAGAACTCTGGCAACACCTTAATTTTAGCCCAGCAAGACCCAGGTCAGACTTTTGACATACAGAACTATAAGATAATTAATTCGTATTGTTTAAGCCACCAAGTATGTAGTAATTTGTAACAGCAGCAGTAGAAAACTAATCCTGGAGAGATCCAAATTCAGGAAAACAAAAGCAAAGTGCTTTCTTTTATTTGTTTGTTTTTCGTTCATTTGTTTTAAGGCTACCTTGGGAGAAGAAAGAGACTTGAAAAATTTAAAGTCATGATCCACTTCAAAGGCCTTGGGAGGTGTACGTTTGAAAAGCAAAGACATTGAGCTCATTTTTTTCCATCTGCATAAAAAGATACAAGGAAAACTGTTCAGCACATACCCACATCTTTTATTCTCTCTGCTTACTAAACAAGTATCCATTACATCCTGCTTTCTCTGGGTCCCCGATTCTCTGGCTCCCGTGGCACCAGTCCTAACGATGTTACCTCTGCATTTAAGTCATTCTCTGTTTGCTCACTTGAATACCTTTTGAGTGCCAACTGTGTGCGAAGCATTAAGCTAAGAACTGGGTATATATAGATGTACAAAACATGGTCTTCATCCTCAAGGAACTCACAGAGTTAGTGAAGGAGATGCATATTACCAAATTAGAATATACTATTTTGAGTACTAAGATAGATGGATGGTCAAGGCTCAGCAGTTACCCAAGGGAGACTTACCAACTTTGCTTGGTGAACTTTACCACATCTTGGCTCTACTATACCACTGCTCACATTTTGGCATGACTTTTTCTCCAGTGCTCTTGCTGGCTAGCCTTGAGCACTTCAGTTGGGGTTTTGGCAGTCCCCTGGAACCCTTGTTGATTTTTCTCAAATTGCTCCTGTTTTAATCCAAATTCTGTGTGGCTTGTGACTCTTAGTTTCAGTTCCTATTTATTCTACCAGCTGTTGGACTAGATGATGGCACTAAGTGTCTCCAGCTTTGACTCACTTGGAATTTCCTTAAAGGACTTTATTTTAGACAATCCCGTCTGATTCTTCCCACTTTGGACTCATCTAGTCAGTTCCCCAGGGCTGGTCTGCTCCATTTTGCTAGTCCAGGTAAGACTGGTTCCCTGAGGTTATCCACCATGCTTTGCTGATGTTGAGCTCAAATGAGCACTGATCTCTTCCATTATGACAAAGATCCAACCACATCAAAACCACAACTGAACATTCCAAAAGCACAGAACACCTTCTGCCAACACTCTATGCCCTCCTGGGGAACTGTCCTTCTCCTCTAAACCTTTAAGCAATGCTCAGATGTCCCTGAGACACAAGCAAACTCATGAATCAAACTCTTACTCAATGTTAGAGCTATTTGACTTCTTTACAAAGTAACCTATCCTATTGTCACCTCATGTTTCCTATTTATTTCTCAAATACTTGCTTGTGGTTTTCTCTTCAACATCCAGATGGGCCTATCTCAATGCTCATTAAATACCTCCATTTGGATGTCCCACAAGCATCTAAACTTAAATCTGTCCAAACCAAACTCACTATCTTTTTCTTCAGACCTGTTTGTGTATTCTGTCACTATGATTTCTCTAATGTTTAAAATCCTTATGTTGGCCCATGACAGAAGCCCATTGTGGTTTAGCCTCTATAAACTTTTCTTGCTCTATTTCCTACCATGACTTCCTTGCTTGCTTACTGGACTCCCAAGCCTTGAAAAACCTGATGATGTATCATAGTGTTTCATTATTTAGTCCTTTTACTTAAATAGGATTCAACTAAGCAAAGAAGACCAAAATTGCCTCTTTGGTCTTCTTTGCTTGGTTACATTCCATTTACTCCTCTGTGATTATCTTAAAAGTACTATTAAACCGAATTGTAGCTTTTTGTTTACATATTTCTCCTCTCTACTGGACTGTGACATTATTGAAAAGGCCTGGACTTTTCACCTTTGAATTCTCCACGTCCCGCATAGTGTCACAGTATCATAAGAGTTTAATTCTTGGTCTGTTCATCTAAAAACAAAACCAAACCAAAACCAAAACCAATGGTCTTACTTTTGCTGGTCAAATACCAGAGGATATTCATATTTTTGCTTCTTCTCTGTGAACTTGTTTTCTTCTTTTATTTCTACAGGATATTCATTAACATCACATGGCAAAATGAAATCACTTGTTTGTGATATTTCAAACATTCTTCGTTGTCCAAAATATCCACAGTAATGACCATTGAAGGCATGCCAGAGCCTGAGGCGAGGCAAAGGTAGGGAGAAGAAAGTGACTGGAATTCAGTGGAATTATTCTGTTTATTAGATCATTTATATGAATTTTCACTGATCCACTAGGGATTTGAAGCTTGATTCTAGGACTCTTCTATTAAATACATGAAACTAATCAGAGCATAAGCATTTTTATCAGTTAGAATTCTAATCTACAGCAATTTTGGGAAGTGTCAACTTGATGTACTTATGATGCACATCCATTAAAGCCAGAAAACAAGGAACAGATATTTCCCAGAATAACCCTGCTCCTTCAAGGTGAGCAGAACCCATGTTGCCTGACAGTGTATTAGCTGAATTAGGCCTTTGAATGGGCTACATCTCAGCCGTCTACCTCTGTATCAACATCAGTAGAACTTGGGGGAGGGGTTTCCTACGGACGCTTTTCCTATTACCAGCATCCTCTCAACATCTGTCCATAATTCCTACTATTATGGAAACGCCATACTAATTTTTTATGACTGAGTTCTGACATGGCAGAAGAAGTGGCTTTTTATCTGTATGCATTATTTCTCCATTGGTTCAGTGCAATGAGATCCCTCTAAGTAGCCCACTTGCTCTAAAGTACTACAGAATGCCGTTAGCAGGAGTGTGTGCCCTAGGTCTCGAGGACAGATAAAAGTATGTGGGAGATTTTTCTTTTCTGTCTTGATTTCAACCTCAGAGTAGCAAATGATGGAAGCAGTCCTCATGACCTATGAGGAGGCCAAGTGACACGAACTAAGAGTTAATTCCACAAAGTCCAAGAGTTTCCCAGGTCAAGGGGGTGGGCATAGAGGAGAAGGCAGAGCGGAGGTATTCAGCCAGCATTCCTCACACCTGACAGCATCCTAAGAATGTAGCATAAGCACTTTATATCCGTTACATATTTGAATTCCTCAACACTGCATCAATGCTGTGGTCTTGCCAGAGCATTTATTAAAATGAAATGGACCAGCCCTTCCAGCATGGCAGTTAGAGGGTAAGGACTACCTTCAGGACAACTCTAAACTCACTGTGTTCTTGGCCAGGACTGAAGCAGCTTCTGCTCTCCTTTGTTTTGTGGCATTTCCTGCTGCATGTGGAATTCTCTCAGATGATCAATCCCACCTCTCAGCCTGATTTCCGAGGCCTCAGATATGGATCTTCACCCCTTCTATCCTCTGTCCAAGAGCTAAGCCTTAATTACAGGTTTTCCTATTATAAAATCATCATCTTTTTGACAAGATCTAGAGTGTTAAATTGCCTACTCTGTTAGAAAGTGGCAGCTAGTGTTCGCAAAAGGACAGAGCTTAGTTATCAAGAGAACTGTCAGGGTGCCTGAGCGGCTCAGTTGTTGGGCGTCTGCCTTTGGCTCAGGTCATGATCCCAGGGTCCTGGGATTGAGCCCCGCATCAGGCTCCCTGCTCCATGGGAAGCTTGCTTCTCCCTCTCCCACTCCCCCTGCTTGTGTTCCTGCTCTCGCTATCTCTCTTTGTCAAATAAATAAATAAATAAAATCTTTAAAAAGATAAAGAGAACTATCTCTGAGATAGCTATTCATAGAACTACTTTTTCTGAGCTGCATATCTAGGGAGATCTTCACTTGAAGGAATCTTGAAAGTCAGTTCTCTGTGCCAAGGGTGACTGCTAGTGTGTGCACATGTGACATGTGGGGCGTGTGTGTGTGCACTACCATCCCCAATTAGCACTTCTGCTGACAGGTAGCTGAAAATAAGCTGGAACAGAGACCCAAGGGACAGAGTCGTGAAAAACATCTATAATAATGAAATGTCATGTCCTTAATTTTTCCTATGAATAAAACAACAGATTCCTTTTTTGGCAGAGAAGAGCTCTGACTCCAGTTAGGACCTTACCCCCACAGACGCCCTCGAACTCAACATTTCTAAAGGTTGGCCTCCACCCTTCCACACTCAAAATATCTTCCTCTTTTAGTGCCTCCTCTCTTCATGAATGGTACTGACATTCACTGAGCTGTATAGGCCGGGGAGGTATCCTTGACATCTATTGCTTACCTCCCCTTTCAGTTAAAGTTTCTGTCTCCCGAATTTTACCTCCTAGATAGTTCCCAGACCCAGACTCTTTCCTTCAAGCACTGCCCTAGTCCAGGCCACTGTATTCAGCACAGACTTCAAACTGTTCTCTTTGCTCCCATCTTGCTGCTCTGAAATCCATTCCCTACATGTTGTTTTTTAAAAATGTAAATCAGATGATGTTAGTCCTTCACTTAAAATCCTTTGGGGGCTGTTGTGTGAAGATCCAAATCAGCCTCAGGTTCACACAGGGTCTTTTATACAATATAAAATATTCCTTCCTTTTTGCCTTCACTATGTTTAAGCTTTCCAGTACACTTTGAAGTCTCTCCACCTCTCTCAATCATTCCTGACTATTCTCCCCAGAGGATAATTCATTACCATGATTTTGAGACATTTTAATATGCAGCAATTTGTCTCAAGGAATGTCATGACATTTCTTTTCTCTTTGTATATGTGTGTGTGTGTGTGTGTGTGTTCAGCAATTTGTGTATGTATCCTTAGCATTATTCAGGCAACTGATAACAAGTAGACTTTGCAAAATCAATCACATTGCCCATGAAAACATTAGCTCACTTTCACTTTTCTCAGCAGTTAAGTTGCACTTTGCTCTTACTCTCTTTGTGATTTTTGATCCTGTGTCCCCTGGGGCCTTCCCTGGGCATGAGTCTATCTCTCTGAGATAATCATCTTGCTTAATTCTTCAAAATGAGTCCACCAAAAAACCACTTTTATTAAAGTATTTGTTATACTTCTAATGTAGATGAGCAGGGCATCTCATCTCCTTGGGCATGGAAAAGAATTCCAAACCAGTGGCCACCTTTTCAAAGCCCTTTGTGCGTGCTACCTTTTGTTTGTTTATGTATTTATTTATTTTAATTATCCAATCAAGAGTGTATTTAGGGTATATACTTAAACTTTAGCTTAGAATTTTTACTTCTCATGCTCAAAACCCTAAATTCACCATATGAAGGTCCGTACCTTACTGAGCCATCGATGGAGGCAGTAAGCACCATTTGCTTGTCTTCTACGTAGATCATTTGAATAATTTCTAAAGAATGAGCACGCCAGGCAAGCAGCTGCTTCAATTTCTAGAGAGCAACGATAAACACATCCCGTGGAATAAGTATATGCTGATCAAAATCCAATCTTGAGCAAAACCATTAACCATTAATGAGCCAAGCTCATGAGTGAATGGTGTGGACATCTGTGCAAGATGCAGTCCCTCTCCCTGTGAGCTCTTCTTCCTTGCTCAGGTACCCAGACTACATGTTTATGTGTTTGCTAATCTGCACATATCCCTGGGAGAGGAGAGATCTCATGTCTTTAGCAATTTCTTATTCAAGTGAGGATTAACAATTAATTTAGTTGAGGATTACAAGATGAGTAGATGAAGGAAAAGCTTTAAGAGAAGAGCTGTAGGAGAGGCCAAGACAGAGTGGAATCAGGAACAAGAGGAAGCGGAGATGAAAGGTGAGGACCAAAGGGTAGGCTGGCAAAATTTTCCAGTTTTCAAATTTTATCCAGAAATAGCCCTGGCTATTTTGTTCCTTTTTTTTTTTTTTTTGGTGGTGGCAATGATGGCAATGGGGTTATATATGATACCTATATACCACGAGGAATAGACAAAAGGAATGGGCCTAGCTCATTCTCTTTCAAAGACATCAGGAGGCTTGATAGGTATGTTCCTTCAAGATGTGCCGTATCCTCAAGTGTAGAACCACTAAACAGGCCTGAATTGCGTGAACTAGAGTTGTCAACTGGGGAGCTGGCTCTGTAGCAACCTCGCCTTAGAGCATGTTCCCTCTCTATCTCTGATGACCCCAGATCAGGACTACTTCTTCTTGGGTCATCTACCTAGAGCATTTGTGTGCCTAGAATTCAGGCAGCTTGGGAGTGATCCTACGAGTCTCCTATTCATTTAGACTCTAACGAAGGCAGACACAATTCCTCCTAAATTTCTTGGCCTTCTGACTCAGTTCCCTTGAGTTGTTCTTAGAGAATCAGGGTGAAATCTGCATTCTCCTACTTCTTATCATCTCATAGCTAGTTAAGAGTATCTTGTCATCCAAGATTCTTTCTCTGCCTTGGGATGGAATTCTCTAAGGCAAGTGTTTTTCTGCTATGTGCCATATCTATAGTAAGAAATACATTTTACTTCATGATCCAGTAAACAGATAAAATACCTGCACATGCGTCCTGAAAAAGTTTCAGTATCCTTCACACAAAGATACTTAACCTTACCTGGTGTGACGTACATTGGTAATGTCTAGTCTATTCTTTTGCATCTCATTCCACTCCATTCCCTTTTTTTAATGAAAATATGGTCACCACCCATTAAATTGATTTTATAACCCACAAGTGGGTTACAACCTATATTTAGAAAAACATTGCTCTAAGACTTTTTTTTTCCTGTAGACATGTGTATATTATCATATGTGTGATTTCTCTTTCTGTGGACAGGTTTTGACTATCCTATCTCTTAGAATATCTATTATTACATGGAAAATCTCTTTAATAGTAATGTTGCAAGAGAACCAGATTAATGTCTGATGTATAGACTAACCTATGAGGTTTTTGCTGTAGTTGTAATCTATAACTGAACCTGATTTAATTCATGGTATTATATTCGTCTGTGTAATAGTGAGGCATCTTATAACCAAATTGTGTTGTATATTTGTCAATAAGCAGCCATGTTCAAGTACAAAGTGTACAAATACATTGTGGAAAGTGTGCATAGTGTACATTTTGTGGAAAAAATATTGTCCAAACACAGAAAAGGTTGAAATGAGATTGAATATAGAATAATTTCAAATAAGTGACTAAAGTCTTTGTTTTTATTTATTTATTTATTTATTTAAAAGATTTTATTTATTTTTTGACGGAGAAAGACACAGCGAAAGAGGGAACACAAGCAAAGGGAGTGGGAGAGGGAGAAGCAGGCTTCCCGTGGAGCAAGGAGCCCAATGCGGGGCTCGATCCCAGGACCCTGGGATCATGACCTGAGCCGAAGGCAGATGCTTA
This sequence comes from Zalophus californianus, assembly GCF_009762305.2. Lineage (NCBI taxonomy): Eukaryota > Metazoa > Chordata > Mammalia > Carnivora > Otariidae > Zalophus > Zalophus californianus. The sequence continues at coordinate 61,429,783 of NC_045604.1, read as the reverse complement.
ATGACTGAGCCACCCAGGTGCCCCAAAGTCTTTGTTTTTAAATTGGTAAAAATTCTTTCAGTCTAATTCAATATTATTTTATAACTTTGTTTTTAATATTTTCTCTAAATGTAAAGGACTCATTTTCCAGTTTATGGAAAGTCCATTTACAAAACTATAGGCTTTGGGGGTGCCTGGGTGGCTCAGTCAGTTAGGTGTCTGCCTTCAGCTCAGGTCATGATCCCAGGGTCCTGGGATCGAGCCCTGCATTGGACTCCCTGCTCCACCGGAAGCCTGCTTCTTCCTCTCCCTCTCCCCCTACTTGTGTTTCTTCTCTCGCTGTCAAATTAATAAATAAACTATTAAAAAGTCTGTAAGCTTTGGATCATATTTTTATGTCTTAAAATTAATAATGGACTATGATAATCATCACAATTCAGAGAAAACAGATAACTTTCCACCTATACATGGTTCAAGAATGTTGTTTTTGTTCCTTTCACAACATGCCTTGATTGTAGGCCATTTATAGCTGTTGATAAGTGAAACTTTGTGCTTTGTAAGTTTAAATGTTGTTTTCTATTTGATAGGAGTTAGGGTTGTATGGAAAGAGTGCTGGATTTGAGGACAAGACTGGTTCTAGCCCCAGCTTAGTCACTACCTGTCTACATGCTGCTAGGCAAGCCAGTCTCTGATTTCCCTTTGGCAAAGTGGAGATAATCATACTAAAGCTAAACATCTGAATGTTATAAAACTCTAATTGGTTCTTGGAAACAAAAAGAAAATTCTATGGATCAAATGAAATAACGTTTGAAACAGTAACCATTCTGTGACACTCTGCAAGGAATCCAATCCTAATCTATGTAACCATATGTTACTACTTAGGATCCAAAAGCAAAAAGATTGCTATTTGCTTGCTTTTTGGGTTTGAAATATGAACTTAAAGGGAAATAAGCCTAGGGTAAAATAGTGCTTCCTTGCTGCAACCTTTAATGAGTGTTGAGTCTTTATAATATATGTAGCTATATTTGTATATCCACATTCACACAAAAAATGCATATTTAAATGGTTATGAATAAGATTGGTGACATTTACATTGCATTAACACTAAAAAGAGCATAAAATATGTTTGAATTACAAGGAGGATTTAGACTAGATGTGAGGAAGAGTTTCTTTCTTTTTAATTGAAGTAGAGTTGACATACAATGTTATGTTAGTTACAAGTGTACAACATACTGATTCGACAATTCTGAACATTACACAGTGTTCATGATAAGCATAGCTACCATCTGTCACCAAAGTTATTACAGTGTTTTGACTATATTCTCTATGCTGTACTTTTCATCCCTGTGACTTACTTATAATGGTTGGACACTAGACTAGACTTGTAAGGAAAAGTTATAGACTCTCCTTCTGTGAAGATATATAAGCTGACTATGGAGGACTAGATGATGTGTGAATCCTTAAGCTCTGGGTTTCTTTTTTTTTTAAAGTTTTTTTTTTTTTTAATTTATTTGAGAGAGAGAAAGAGAGTAAGAGAGAGAGCGCGCAAGCAGGGGGAGTGACAGGCAGAGGGAGAAGAAGGCTCCCTGCTGAGTAAGGAGCCTGATGTGAGACTCGATCCTAGGACCCGGGGATCATGACCTGAACCAAAGGCAGACGCTGAACCGACTGAGCCACCCAGGTGCCCTAAGTTCTGGGTTTCTATATAGATTCTCTCAAATAAGTGAAAACATGAAGACGCTATAAAGCGGCCAAGTGCTGGCTCACTCACTCTTCCTCTCTACTCACCAGTAAACCATGGTTATTTGGCATGTAGCTTGTTTCTTATTTCTTTTCTTATTTCATGTATAATTAACATACAATGTTACATTAGTGTCAGGTATGCAATTTAATGATTCAACAATTCCATACATTTCTCAGTGCCCATCAAGATAAGAGTACTCTTAAGATTCAGAACTATTATATATGACTCAAAAGTAGGGATTCTTGTCTTGTTCTATCTTTTGTGGTATCTAGCATAGAGAAATGGTCAATTAGTATGTGCTGGTTCATGAATTAAACTAAAACTAAAGTTCTTACCTTTTCTTCATGAGGTGGATCCAGGAAGGAACCAATACTGCAAAGGATAACATGTCCTTCTGTATAAGATGTAAACATTGGAATCTTTAGTTAGATATCATGATATCTAAGCAGATACTGCCCAGACCACCAAATTAATTTGACTTAAGCATTTACAATGGTAAATAAAATAGAATTTGAAAACCCAGAAATGAAAGAAAAAAATTTATATCCATTTTTATATGTAGGAATTCTGTTTTGTTGAGCATACATGGCAACCTCATTATGAATTATTGTTGCCATGGATACTCAAAGTCCTTCTAGATGTCAGAGTAGATGCAATAGAAATGAATATGCCACTACGAAATGGAGTCCAAACCGTTACAGAGATAATCATTCTACAATCCAAATGATAAAACTAGATTTAGAAAAGCATCAAGGACTACATCTAGGCATATTCAAACTGCAGAAAGAAAAAAAAAAGTCTTGAAAGGAACCAGGGGGAAAAATACCTTATTTATAAAGGAACAATATAAGGATTACATCTAACTTCTCAGAAACTGTGCAAGCAAGAAGACAGTGGAATGAAATATTTAAGTGTTGAGAGGACAACCATCAGCCTAGAATTCTGTACCTTGTGAAGTTGTCCTTTAAAAATGAAGGAGAGACCTAGGGAGCAAGATGGTGGAGGAGTAGGAGACGTGGATTTCGTCTGGTCTCAGGAATTCAGCTGAATAGGGATCAAACCATTCTGAACACCTACGAACTCAACAGGAGATCGAAGAAGAGAGTAGCAACAACTCTCTGAGCAGAAAAGTGACCACTTTCTGGAAGGTAGGACGTGCGGAGAAGTGAATCCGAGGCAATATTCTGGAGGATAGACGGCGGGGGAGGGGGCCTCCGTTGGCTGCTTCTGGCAAGTGCTAGAGCCGCGGGGCACAAAATCGGAACTTTTTGAAGTCGGTTCCGCTGAGGGATGTCACTCCAGTGGCTAAGCAGGGGGTGGAACCCTCACGGGACAGTGTGGTCTCAGGACCCTCGGGGTCACAGAAAGACTGGGGGTGCCTGAGTGCGGCAGAGCTCCCAGGTATTGGAGCAGGGAAGCCGGCTGCAGAGACAGAGCCGAGGCACGGGCTCTCAGCTCGGGGTTGCCATAAACTGTGATCCACGGCCCAGTTGGGCCACTGTGCCTCCAGCAGGTACCCAACAAGCGGCAGATCCGGGAAGACTCCCCTTCCTCCCCCGGGAGGAGCGGGGTGGGAGTGCACCGCAGGGATCTGCTGGGTTTGGAGACTACACGCGGGTTCGGGTGCCAGAGATAGAAATGCTCAGTCATAGGCCGGGTGAGCATGGAGTACGGCCGGAGTCCGGGGAGATGGGAGTGACTCACTGCTTTTCTCTGGGGGCACATTGAGGAGCAGGGCCCCGAGTTCTCAGCTCTTCTGGGCAGAGATTGGGAGGCCACCATTTTCACCCTGATCCTCCAAAGCTGTGCCGAGAGATTGCAGGGAACAAAAGCTCCCAAGAGCAAACCCTAGCAGCTTGGTTAGCCCGGACCAACAAGGGCGGGGCAATTCTGCCTCCGGCAAAGACATTTGGGAACCACAGCAACAGGCCCCTCCCCCAGAAGATCAGCAGGAACAGCCAGCAAGCCAAGACCAAGTTTACCGATCAAGGAGAACGGAAGAACTCCAGCGCTAGGGGAATACTGCATATGGAATTCATGGCTTTTTTTTTTTTTTTAAGATTTTTTTATTTATTTGACAGAGAGAGAAACAGCGAGAGAGGGAACACAAGCAGGGGGAGTGGGGGAGGGAGAAGCAGACTTCCCCGCAGAGCGGGGAGCCCGATGTGGGGCTAGATCCCAGGATGCTGGGATCATGACTTGAGCTGAAGGCAGAGGCTTAACGACTGAGCCACCCAGGCGCCCCGGAATTCATGGCTTTTTTACCATGATTCATTAGTTTTTCAAAGTTAATTTTTAACTGTTTTTGTGGGTTTTTTTGAATTTTTCCTTTTCCCTTTTTCAACCAACATCTTATCAATCCCTTTTTTAAAAAAACATTTTTTATTTTTCATTTTTAGACTCATATTTTATCCCTTCATAGTAGTTACCCTTATTTTTGGCATATATATATATAAGTTCTTCTCTCTTTAAAATTTTCAGATACAGTTTATTCTAACAGATCAAAATATACCTTAAATCACTAGTGTATGGCTTTGTTCTAGTCTCCTGCCTGATCACAGTCTCTCCCATTTTTTTCTTTTTTTTTTAAATCTTTTTCTTTCTTCTTCCAAACAACTTCTTATCTTATCAATTCCGTTTATAAAACCTTTTATAATTTTCATCTTTACAGTCATCTTCCATCCCTTCATTGTATCAACCCTTATTTTGTACATATATAAGTCTTTCTTCCTTTAAAATTTTAGGAGGCACTTTCTTCTAACAGACCAAAATACACCCAAAATCTAGTGTGTGCACTGATCTATGCACTAGCCTGATCATATTTGATCATATTCTGTTTTTTTTCTTTTGTTTTGTTCTGTTTTTGTTTGTTATTATCTTTTTCTTTTTTTCTCTTTCTTTTTTCTTTCTTTCCCTTTCTTTTCCCCTGGTTTCCGGTCTTTTCTGATTTGCATAGAGTATATTTGCTGGGGACATTGTTAACCTGTTAGCATTTTGTTCTCTAATTCATCTATTCTCCTCTGGACAAAATGACAAGATGAAAAAAAATCACGTCAGCAAAAAGAACAAGAGGTAGTACCGTCTGCCAGGGACCTACTCAATATGGACATTAGTACGATGTCGGACCTAGAGTTCAGAATCATGACTTTAAAGATACTAGCTGGGCTTGAAAAAAGCATGGAAGTTATTAGAGAAACCCTTTCTGGAGAAATAAAAGAACTAAAATCTAACCAAGTCGAAATCAAAAAGGCTATTAATGAGGTGCGATCAAAAATGGGGGTACTAACTGCTAGGATAAATGAGGCAGAAGAGAGAATCAGCAATATAGAAGACCAAATGATGGAAAATAAAGAGGCTGAGAAAAAGAGAGAGAAACAACTACAGGATCACGAGGGCAGAATTCGAGAGATAAGCGATACCATAAGACAAAACAATATTAGAATAATTGGGATCCCAGAAGAAGAAGAAAGAGACAGAGGGGCAGAAGGTATATTGGAGCAAATAATAGCAGAGAACATCCCTAATGTGGGGAAGGAAACAGGCATCAAAATCCAGGAGGCACAGAGAACCCCTCTCAAAATCAATAAAAATAGGTCAACACCCAGACATCTAATAGTAAAACTGACGAGTCTCAGAGAAAAAGAGAAAATCCTGAAAGCAGCTCGGGAGAAGAGATATGTAACCTACAATGGTAGAAACATTAGAGTGGCAACAGACCTATCCACAGAGACCTGGAAGGCCAGAAAGGACTGGCATGATATCTTCAGAGCACTAAACGAGAAAAATATGCAGCCAAGAATACTATATCCAGCTAGGCTGTCATTGAAAATAAAAGGAGAGGTAAAAAGCTTCCAGGACAAACAAAAACTGAAGGAATTTGCAAACACAAAACCAGCCCTACAAGAAATATTGAAAGGAGTCCTCCAAGCAAAGAGAGAGCCTAAAAGCATCATAGATCAGAAAGAAACACAGACAATATACAGTCACAGTCACCTTACAGGTAATACAATGGCACTAAATTCATACCTTTCAATACTTACCCTGAATGTAAATGGGCTAATGCCCCAATCAAAAGGCACAGGCTATCAGATTGGATTAAAAAACAAGACCCATTGATATGCTGTCTGCAAGAGACTCATTTTAGAACCAAAGACACCCCCAGATTGAAAGTGAGGGGGTGGAAAACCATTTACCATGCTAATGGACACCAAAAGAAAGCTGGGGTGGCAATTCTTATATGACAAATTAGATTTTAAAACAAAGACTGTAATAAGAGATGAAGAAGGACACTATATCTTACTTAAAGGGTCTATTCAACAAGAAGATCTAACAATTGTGAATATCTATGCCCCTAACATGGGAGCAGCCAGTTATATAAGGCAATTAATAACAAAAGCAAAGAAAAACATTGACAACAATACAATAATAGTGGGGGACTTTAACGGGTGTTAAAGTGACTGACTGAAATGGACAGATCATCTAAGCAAAATATCAACAAGGAAATAAAGACTTTAAATGACACACTGAACCAAATGGACTTCACAAACATATTCAGAACATTCCATCCCAAAGCAACGGAATACACCTTCTTCTCTAGTGCCCATGGAACATTCTCCAGAATAGATCCCATGCTAGGTCACCAATCAGGTCTCAACTGATACCAAAAGATTGGGATTATTCCCTGCATATTTTCAGACCACAATGCTTGGAAACTAGAACTCAATCACAAGAGGAAAGTCAGAAAGAACTCAAATACATGGAGGCTAAAGAGCATCCTACTAAAGAATGAATGGGTCAACCATGAAATTAAAGAAGAATTAAAAAAATTCATGGAAACCAATGAAAATGAAAACACAACTGTTCAAAATCTTTGGGATGCAGCAAAGGCAGTCCTGAGAGGAAAGTGTATAGCAATACAAGCCTTTCTCAAGAAATAAGAAAGGTCTCAACTACACAACCTAACCCTACACCTAAAGGAGCTAGAGAAAGAACAGCAAATAAAGCCAAAACCCAGCAGGAGAAGAGAAATAATAAAGATCAGAGCAAAAATCAATGAAATAGAAACCAAAAGAACAGTAGAACAGATCAACGAAACTAGGAGCTGGTTCTTTGAAAGAATTCACAAGATTGATAAACCCCTGGCCAGACTTATCAAAAAGAAAAGAGAAATGACCCAAATCAACAAAATCATGAATGAAAGAGGAGAGATCACAACCAACACCAAAGACATACAAACAATTACAAGAACATATTATGAGCAACTCTATGCCAGCAAATTAGATAACCTGGAAGAAATGGGTGCATTCCTAGAGATGTATCAACTACCAAAACTGAACCAGGAAGAAACAGAAAACCTGAACAGACCTGTAACCACTAAGGAAATTGAAGCAGTCATCAAAAATCTACCAACAAACAAAAGCCCAGGGCCAGATGGCTTCCCAGGGGAATTCTATCAGACATTTATTATTATTTTTTTCTTTTTCTTTTTTTCTTTTTTTTTTAATTTTTTATTGTTATGTTAATCACCATATATTACATCATTAGTTTTTGGTGCAGTGTTCCATGATTCATTGTTTGTTCATAACACTCAGTGCTCCATGCAGAACGTGCCCTCCTCAATACCCATCACCAGGCTAACCCATCCCCCTACCCCCCTCCCCTCTAGAACCCTCAGTTTGTTTTTCAGAGTCCATCATCTCTCATGGTTCGTCTCCCCCTCTAACATACTCCCCTTTTCTTCCTCTCCTGTTATCTTCTTCTTTTTATTTTTTCTTAAAATATGTTGCGTTATTTGTTTCAGAAGTACAGAACTGTGATTCAACAGTCTTGCACAATTCACAGCGCTCACCGTAGCACATACCCTCCCCAATGTCTATCACCCAGCCACCCCATCCCTCCCACCCCCCTACCACTCTAGCAACCCTCAGTTTCTTTCCTGAGATTAAGAATTCCTCATATCAGTGAGGTCATGTGATACATGTCTTTCTCTGATTGACTTATTTCACTCGGCATAACACCCTCCAGTTCCATCCACGTCGTTGCAAATGGCAAGATATCATTCCTTTTGATGGCTGCATAATATTCCATTGTGTATATATACCACTTCTTCTTTATCCATTCATCTGTCGATGGGCATCTTGGCTCTTTCCACAGTTTGGCTATGGTGGACATTGCTGCTATAAACATTGGGGTACACGTACCCCTTCGGTTCCCTACATTTGTATCTTTGTGGTAAATACCCAGTAGTGCAATTGCTGGATCGAACGGTAGCTCTAATTTCAACTGTTTGAGGAACCTCCATACTGTTTTCCAGAGTGGTTGCACCAGCTTGCATTCCCACCAACAGTGTAGGAGGGTTCCCCTTTCTCCACATCCCCGCCAACATCTGTCGTTCCCTGACTTGTTAATTTTAGCCATTCTGACGGGTGTGAGGTGGTATCTCATTGAAGTTTTGATTTGGATTTCCCTGATGCCGAGTGATGTGGAGCACTTTTTCATGTGCCTGTTGGCCATTGGATGTCTTCTTTGGAGAAATGTCTGTTCATGTCTTCTGCCCATTTCTTGATTGGATTATTTGTTCTTTGGGTGTTGAGTTTCATAAGTTCTTTATAGATTTTGGATACTAGCCCTTTATCTGATATGTCATTTGCAAATATTTTCTCCCATTCTGTCGGTTGTCTTTTGGTTTTGTGGACTGTTTCTTTTGCTGTGCAAAAGCTTTTTATCTTGATGAAATCCCAATAGTTCATTTTTGCCCAGGCTTCCCGTGCCTTTGGCGATGTTTCTAGGAAGAAGTTGCTGCGGCTAAGGTTGAAAAGGTTGCTACCTGTGTTCTCCTTTAGGATTTTGAGGGACTCCTGTCTCACGTTTAGGTCTTTCAACCATTTGGAGTCTATTTTTGTGTGTGGTGTAAGGAAATGGTCCAGTTTCATTCTTCTGCATGTGGCTGTCCAATTTTCCCAACACCATTTGTTGAAGAGACTGTCTCTTTTCCATTGGACATTCTTTCCTGCTTTGTCAAAGATGAGTTGAACATAGAGTTGAGGGTCCATTTCTGGGCTCTCGATTCTGTTCCATTGATCGATGTGTCTGTTTTTGTGCCAGTACCATACTGTCTTGAGGATGACAGCTTTGTAATAGAGCTGGAAGTCCGGAATTGTGATGCCGCCAGCTTTGCTTTTCTTTTTCATTATTCCTCTGGCTATTCTGGGTCTCTTCTGGTTCCATACAAATTTTAGGATTATTTGTTCCATTTCTTTGAAAAAAGTGGATGGTATTTTGATGGGGATTGCATTGAATGTGTCGATTGCTCTAGGTAGCATTGACATCTTCACAATGTTGATTCTCCCAATCCATGAGCATGGAACGTTTTTCCATTTCTTTGTGTCTTCTTCAATTTCTTTCATGAGTATTTTATAGTTTTCTGAGTACAGATCCTTTGGCACTTGGGTTAGATTTATTCCTAGGTATCTTATGGTTTTGGGTGCAATTGTAAATGGGATCGACTCCTTGATTTGTCTCTCTTCTGTCTTGTTGTTGGTGTATAGGAATGCCACTGATTTCTGTGCATTGATTTTATATCCTGCTACTTTACTGAATTCCTGTATGAGTTCTAGCAGTTTTGGGGTGGAGTCTTTTGGGTTTTCCACATACAGTATCATATCATCTGCAAAGAGTGAGAGTTTGACTTCCTCTTTGCCGATTTGGATGCCTTTGATTTCTTTTTGTTGTCTAATTGCTGTGGTAGGACTTCTAATACTATGTTGAATAGCAGTGGTGAGAGTGGACATCCCTGCCGCGTTCCTGACCTTAGTGGAAAAGCTCTCAGCCTTTCCCCATTGAGAATGATATTCGCTGTAGGTTTTTCATAGATGGCTTTTATGATATTGAGGTATGTACCCTCTATCCCTATACTCTGAAGAGTTTTGATCAAGAAAGGATGCTGTACTTTGTCAAATGCTTTTTCTGCATCTATTGAGAGGATCATATGATTCTTGTTCTTTCTTTTGTTAATGTATTGTATCACGTTGATTGATTTGCGGATGTTGAACCAGCCTTGCAGCCCAGGAATAAATCCCACTTGGTCGTGGTGAATAATCCTTTTAATGTACTGTTGGATCCTATTGGCTAGTATTTTGGTGAGAATTTTTGCATCCATGTTCATCAAGGATATTGGTCTGTAATTCTCTTTTTTGATGGGGTCTTTGTCTGGTTTTGGGATCAAGGTAATGCTGGCCTCATAAAATGAGTTTGGAAGTTTCCCTTCCATTTCTATTTTTTGGAACATTTTCAGGAGAATAGGTATTAAGTCTTCTTGAAATGTCTGATAGAATTCCCCTGGGAAGCCATCTGGCCCTGGGCTTTTGTTTCTTGGGAGATTTTTGATGACTGTTTCAATTTCCTTAGTGGTTATAGGTCTGTTCAGGTTTTCTATTTCTTCCTGGTTCAATTTTGGTAGTTGATACATCTCTAGGAATGCACCCATTTCTTCCAGGTTATCTAATTTGCTGGCATAGAGTTGCTCATAATATGTTCTTATAATTGTTTGTATTTCTTTGGTGTTGGTTGTGATCTCTCCTCTTTCATTCATGATTTTGTTGATTTGGGTCATTTCTCTTTTCTTTTTGATTAGTCTGGCCAGGGGTTTATTATTCTTGTTAATTCTTTCAAAGAACCAGCTCCTAGTTTTGTTGATCTGTTCTACTGTTCTTTTGGTTTCTAGTTCATTGATTTCTGCTCTGATCTTTATGATTTCTCTTCTCCTGCTGGGTTTAGGCTTTATTTGCTGTTCTTTCTCCAGCTCCTTTAGGTGTAGGGTTAGGTTGTGTATTTGACACCTTTCTTGTTTCTTGAGAAAGGCTTGTATTGCTATATACTTTCCTCTCAGGACTGCCGTTGTTGTATCCCAAAGATTTTGAACAGTTGTGTTTTCATTTTCATTGGTTTCCATGAATTTTTTTAATTCTTCTTTAATTTCATGGTTGACCCATTCATTCTTTAGTAGGATGCTCTTTAGCCTCCATGTATTTGAGTTCTTTCCGACTTTCCTCTTGTGATTGAGTTCTAGTTTCAAAGCATTGTGGTCTGAAAATATGCAGGGAATGATCCCAATCTTTTGGTACCGATTGAGACCTGATTTGTGACCTAGGATGTGATCAATTCTGGAGAATGTTCCATGGGCACTAGAGAAGAATGTGTATTCCTTTGCTTTGGGATGGAATGTTCTGAATATGTCTGTGAAGTCCATTTGGTCCAGTGTGTCATTTAAAGTCTTTATTTCCTTGTTGATCTTTTGCTTAGATGATCTGTCCATTTCAGTGAGGGGGGTGTTAAAGTCCCCCACTATTATTGTATTGTTGTCAATGTGTTTCTTTGCTTTTGTTATTAATTGCCTTATATAATTGGCTGCTCCCATGTTCGGGGCATAGATATTTACAATTGTTAGATCTTCTTGTTGGAGAGACCCTTTAAGTAGGATATATTGTCCTTCCTCATCTCTTATTACAGTCTTTGTTTTAAAATCTAGTTTGTCTGATATAAGGATTGCCACCCCAGCTTTCTTTTGGTGTCCATTAGCATGGTAAATGGTTTTCCACCCCCTCACTTTCAATCTGGGGGTGTCTTTGGGTCTAAAATGAGTCTCTTGCAGACAGCATATGGATGGGTCTTGTTTTTTAATCCAATCTGATAGCCTGTGTCTTTTGATTGGGGTATTTAGCCCATTTACATTCAGGGTAACTATTGAAAGGTATGAATTTAGTGCCATTGTATTACCTGTAAGGTGACTGTTAACTGTCTGTTGTCTGTGTTCGTTTCTGCTCTTTGCTGCTTTTAGGTTCTCTCTTTGCTTAGAGGACCCCTCTCAATATTTCTTGGAGGGCTGGTTTCGTGTTTGCAAATTCCTTTAGTTTTTGTTTGTTCTGGAAGCTTTTTATCTCTCCTTCTATTTTCAATGATAGCCTAGCTGGATATAGTATTCTTGGCTGCATATTTTTCTCGTTTAGTGCTCTGAAGATATCTTGCCAGTCCTTTCTGGCCTGCTAGGTCTCTGTGGATAGGTCTGTTGCCAATCTAATATTTCTACCATTGTAGGTTACATATCTCTTCTCCCGAGCTGCTTTCAGGATTTTCTCTTTGTCTCTGAGACTCGTAAGTTTTACTATTAGATGTCAGGGTGTTGACCTATTATTTTTGATTTTGAGAGGGGTTCTCTGTGCCTCCTGGATTTTAATGCCTGTTTCCTTCCTCACATTAGGGAAGTTCTCTGCTATAATTTGCTCCAATATACCTTCTGCCCCCCTCTCTCTCTCTTCTTCTTCTGGGATCCCAATTATTCTAATGTTGTTTCGTCTTATCATATCACTTATCTCTCGAATTCTGCCCTCATGATCCTGTAGTTGTTTCTCTCTCTTTTTCTCAGCCTCTTTATTTTCCATCATTTGGTCTTCTATATCGCTGATTCTCTCTTCTGCCTCATTTATCCTAGCATTTAGTGCCCCCATTTTTGATTGCACCTCATCAATAGCCTTTTTGATTTCGACTTGGTTAGATTTTAGTTCTTTTATTTCTCCAGAAAGGGTTTCTCTAATAACTTCCACGCTTTTTTCAAGCCCAGCTAGTATCTTTAAAGTCATGATTCTGAACTCTAGGTCTGACATCGTACTAATGTCCGTATTAAGTAGGTCCCTGGCTGACGGTACTACCTCTTGTTCTTTTTGCTGAGGTGATTTCTTTCGTCTTGTCATTTTGTTCAGAGGAGAATAGATGAATGAGAGAACAAAATGCTAACAGGTTTACAATGTCCCCAGCAAATATACTGTATACAAATCAGAAAAGACCTGAAACCAGGGGAAAAGAAAGGGAAAGAAAGAAAAAAGAAAGAGAAAAAGAAAAAAAAGATAAAAACAAAAACAAAACAATACAAAAAAGGCAGAAAATGATCAAATATGATCAGGCTAGTGCATAGATCAGTGCCACACACTAGATTTTGGGTGTATTTTGGTCTGTTAGAAAAAAGTGCCTCCTAAAATTTTAAAGGAAGCAAGACACATATGTACAAAATAAGGGTTGATACAATGAAGGGATGGAAGATGAGTGTAAAGATGAAAATTATAAAAGATTTTATAAAAGGACTTGGTAAGATAAGTTGTTTGAAAAAAGAAAGAAGATTTAAGAAAGAAAAAAAAAAAAAGGAAAAAGGGAGAGAATGTGATCAGGCAGGAGACTAGAACAAAGCCATACACTAGTGGTTTAGGGTATATTTTGATCTGTTAGAAGAAACTGTACCTCAAAATTTTAAAGAGAGAACAAATATATATATGCCAAAAATAAGGGTAACTACTATGAAGGGATAAAATATGACTCTAAAAATGAAAATAAAAAATGTTTTTTTTTTTAAAAAAAGGGATTTATAAGATGTTGGTTGAAAAAGGGAAAAAGAAAAATAAAAAAAAAAGTCAACAAAAATTAACTTTGATGAAATAATGAATCATGGTTAAAAAAAAAAAAAAAAAAGCCATGAATCTATGTGCAGTATTCCTCTAGCGCTGGAGTTCTCCCGTTCTCCTTGATCGGTAAACTTGGTCTTGGCTTGCTGGCTGTTCGTGCTGTTCTTCTGGGGGAGGGGCCTGTTGCTTTGGTTTCCAAATGTCTTTGCTGGAGGCGGAATTGCCCCGCCCTTGTCGGTCCGGGCTAAGGAAGCTGCTCCAGTTTGCTCTCGGGAGCTTTTGTTCCCTGCAAGCTCTCGGTACAGCTTTGGAGGACCAGGGTGAAAATTGTGGCCTCCCAATCTCCACTCGGAGGAGCTGAGAACTCGGGGCCCCGCTCCTCAGTGCGCCCCCAGAGAAAAGCAGTCACTTCCGTGTCCCCGGTCTCCGGCCGCACTCCGTGCTCACCCGGCCTGTGACCGAGCGTTGCTATCTCTGGCACCCGACCCCGCGCGGAGTCTCCAAACCCCGCAGATCCCTGCAGTGCGTTCCCGCACCGCTCCTCCCCGGGAAGGAAGGGGAGTCTCCCCGGATCTGCTGCTTGTTGGGTCCCTGCTGGGGGAGCCGTGCCCCGACTGGGCCGCAGATCACAGTTTATGGCAACCCCGAGCTGAGAGCCCGCGCCTCAGCTCCGTCTCTGCAGCCGGCTTCCCTGCTCCGATACCTGGGAGCTCTGGCGCACTCAGGCACCCCCGGTCTCTCTGTGACCCCAAGGGTCCTGAGACCACACTGTCCCGGGAGGATTCCACCCCCCGCTTAGCCACTGGAGCGACGTCCCTCCGCCGAGCCAACTTCTAAAAGGTCAGATTTTGTGCTCCGCGGCTCTATCACTTGCCAGAAGCGGCCGGCGGAGGCCCCTCCCCCGCCGTCTATCCTCCCGAATATCGCCTCGGATTCACTTCTCCGCATGTCCTACCTTCCAGTAAGTGGTCGCTTCTCTGTTCAGAGAGTTGTTGCTACTCTCCTGTTCGATCTCCTGTTGAGTTCGTAGGTGTTCAGAATGGTTTGATCCCTATTCAGCTGAATTCCTTAGACCAGACGAAATCTAGGTCTCCTAGTCCTCTGCCATCTTGCTCCGCCTCCTCTCTATCAGACATTTAAAGAAGAATTAATACCTATTCTACTGAAACTGTTCCAAAAAATAGAAATGGAACGAAAACTTCCAAACTCATTTTATGAGGCCACCATTACCTTGATCCCAAAACCAGACAAAGACCCCATCAAAAAGGAGAATTACAGACAAATATCCTTGATGAACATGGATTCAAAAATTCTCACCAAGATACTAGCCATTAGGATCCAACAGTACATTAAAAGGATTATTCACCATGACCAAGTGGGATTTATCCCTGGGCTGCAAAGTTGGTTCAACATCCGCAAATCAATCAACGTGATACAATACATTAACAAAAGAAAGAACAAGAGTCATAGGATCCTCTCAATAGATGCAGAAAAAGCATTTGACAAAGTACAGCATCCTTTCTTGATCAAAACTCTTCAGAGTATAGGGATTGAGGGTACATACCTCAATATCATAAAAGCTGTCTATGAAAAACCTACAGCGAATATCATTCTCAATGGGGAAAAGCTGAGAGCTTTTCCCCTAAGGTCAGGAACGCGGCAGGGATGTCCACTCTCACCACTGCTATTCAACATAGTATTAGAAGTCGTAGCCACAGCAATCAGACAACAAAAAAGAAATCAAAGCATCCAAATCGGCAAAGAGGAAGTCAAACTCTCACTCTTTGCAGATGATATGATACTGTATGTGGAAAACCCAAAAGACTCCACCCCAAAACTGTTAGAACTCATATAGGAATTCTGTAAAGTAGCAGGATATAAAATCAATGCACAGAAATCAGTGGCATTCCTATACACCAACAACAAGACAGAAGAGAGACAAATCAAGGAGTCGATCCCATTTACAATTGCACCCAAAACCATAAGATACCTAGGAATAAATTTAACCAAAGAGGCAAAGGATCTGTACTCAGAAAACTATAAAATACTCATGAAAAAATTGAAGAAGACACAAAGAAATGGAAAAACGTTCCATGCTCATGGATTGGAAGAAAAACTATTGTGAAGATGTCAATGCTACCTAGAGCAATCGACACATTCAATGCAATCCCCATCAAAATACCATCCACTTTTTTCAAAGAAATGGAACAAATAATCCTAAAATTTGTATGGAACCAGAAGAGACCCCGAATAGCCAGAGGAATCTTGAAAAAGAAAAGCAAAGCTGGCGGCATCACAATTCCGGACTTCCGGCTCTATTACAAAGCTGTCATCATCAAGACAGTATGGTACTGGCACAAAAACAGACACATCGATCAATGGAACAGAATAGAGAGCTCAGAAATGGACCCTCAACTCTATGGTCAACTCATCTTTGACAAAGCAGGAAAGAATGTCCAATGGAAAAAAGACAGTCTCTTCAATAAATGGTGTTGGGAAAACTGGACAGCCACATGCAGAAGAATGAAACTGGACCATTTCCTTACACCACACACAAAAATAGACTCCAAATGGTTGAAAGACCTAAACGTGAGACAGGAGTCCATCAAAATCCTAAAGGAGAACACAGGCAGCAACTTCTTCGATCTCAGCCACAGCAACTTCTTCCTAGAAACATCGCCAAAGGCAAGGGAAGCAAGGGCAAAAATGAACTATTGGGATTTCATCAAGATAAAAAGCTTTTGCACAGCAAAAGAAACAGTCCACAAAACCAAAAGACAACCGACAGAATGGGAGAAAATATTTGCAAATGACATATCAGATAAAGGGCTAGGATCCAAAATCTATAAAGAACATATCAATCTCAACACCCAAAGAACCAATGATCCAATCAAGAAATGGGCAGAAGACATGAACAGACATTTTTCCAAAGAAGACATCCAAATGGCCAGCAGACACATGAAAAAGTGCTCAACATGGCTCGGCATCAGGGAAATCCAAATCAAAACCTCAATGAGATAGTACCTCACACCAGTCAGAATGGCTAGTTAACACCTCAGGAAACGACAGATGTTGGTGGGGATGTGGAGAAAGGGGAACCCTCCTACACTGTTGGTGGGAATGCAAGCTGGTACAGCCACTCTGGAAAACAGTATGGAGGTTCCTCAAAAAGTTGAAAATAGAGCTACCATACGACCCAGCAATTGCACTACTGGGTATTTACCCCAAAGATACAAATGTAGGGATCCAAAGGGGTACGTGCACCCCAATGTTTATAGCAGCAATGTCCACAGTCGCCAGACTGTGGAAAGAGCCAAGTTGTCCATCGCCAGATGAATGGATAAAGAAGATTTGGTACAGATTCACAATGGAATATTATGCAGCCATCAAAAGGAATGAGATCTTGCCATTTGCAATGACATGGATGGAACTGGAGGGTGTTATGCTGAGTGAAATAAGTCAATCAGAGAAAGACATGTTTCATATGAACTCACTGATATAAGGAATTTTTAACCTCAGGAAACAAACTGAGGGTTGCTGGAGTGGTGGGAGGTGGGAGGGATGGGGTGGCTGGGTGACAGACATTGGGGAGGGTATGTGCTATGGTGAGCGCTGTGAATTGTGCAAGACTGTTGAATCACAGATCTGTACTTCTGAAACAAATAATGCAATATATGTTAAGAAAAAGAAAAAAAGAAGAAGATTGCAGGAGGGGAAGAATGAAGGGGAGTAAGTCGGAGGGGGAGACGAACCATGAGGGATGATGGACTCTGAAAAACAAACTGAGGTTTCTAGAGGGGAGGGGGGTGCGGGGATGGGTTAGCCTGGTGATGGGTATTAAAGAGGGCACGTTCTGCGTGGAGTAGTGGGTGTTATGCACAAACAATGAATCATGGAACACTACATCAAAAACTCATGATGTAATGTATGGTGATTAACATAACAATAAAAAAATAAAAAAAATGAAGGAATGATACAGACTTTCCCAGACAAACAGAAACAAGCAGCCTTGCAAGGAATATTAAAAGAAGTTCTCGGGAAGCCTGGGTGGCTCAGTTGGTTTAGCGTCTGCCTTGGGCTGGGTTCATGATCCCAGAGTCCTGGGATCAAGTCTCTTATTGCGATCCTTGCTCAACAGGGAGCCTGTTTCTTCCTCTCCTCTGCCCCTCCCCCTCCCCTGCTCATGTTCTTTCTCTCTCAAATAAATAAATAAAATCTTTTCAAAAAAAATATTAAGAGAGGTTCTTTTTTTAAGATTTTATTTATTTATTTGTCAGAAAGAGAGAGAGCAAGCACAAGCAGGGGGAATAGCAGAGGGAGAACCAGGTTCCCCGCTGAACAAAGAGCCCAATATTGGACTTGATCCCAGGACTCTGGGATCACAACCCGAGACGAAGGCAGAAGGTTAACCGACTGGGCCACTTAGGCATTCCCTAAAATAAGTTCTTAAAAGAGAAGGAAAATGATATAGGTAAGAATTTCAGATTTATATAAAGAAGATCATAATAGAAGGAATAAGTGAAAATAAATAAAAACTAACAGCAGTTTATTTAAAGCAGTAAATCAACAATATATCTGAAGATTGTAACTTATAGATACTTGAAATGAATAACAGCTATGACACAAGGGATGGGAGGGAGAAATTAGGAATACTTTGTTATTATAAGGTATTGTACTGCCAGTGAGGTGGTGTAGTGTTGTTTGAAAGTGAACATGAATTAGTTGTAAATGTATATTTCAAACTAGGGAAACCACTCAAAAAATTTAAAAAGATATATAAGTGGTAAGCTAAGAGAAAGTGGAATGATATAAAATGTTCACTTAAAACCACAAAAGGCAGAAAGAGAGTGAAAGACAAAACTAAGAACAAAAAACAAGGGTAACAAATATAAAATAGTAAGAAATCTGATAGATATAATTCAACTATACCAATAATCACTTTAGATGTCAACAGTCTAAGTAAACCACTTAGACTGAGGTTGTCAGAATGGATTAAAAAACAATACCCAATGTCTATGTTGCTTACAGGAAATCCAGTTTATATGTAAGGACACATATAGATTAAAAGTAAAGGGATAGAGAAAGATTTACCATGTTAATGCTAATCAAAAGAAAGCAAGAGCAGCTACATTTCAAACAGAGAAGACTTCAGAGTAAGAGAAATTAGCAGGGATAATTAGGGGCATTACATAATGATAAAGGGGTCAATTCTCCAAGAAGACCACACTCCTTAACATGTACATGCCTAACATCACAGTGTCAAGATATGTGGAGTGAAAACCAACACAACTGCAAGGAGAAACAGATAATGCACTTTTATAGTTGGAAACTTCAGCACTCTTCTATGAGAAATTGACATGAGAAATGGACAGATCCAGCAGGCAGAAAATCAGTAAGGACAGAGTCGAACTTAAAAACACCATCAGTCAACTAGATACAATTGATATCTATAGACTGCTGCATCCAACACATATTAATCTCAAGCTCTCATGGAACATTCACCAACATAGACCACATCCTGGACCATAAATTATACCCTAACAAATTTGAAATAATAGAAATCATATAATGAATGCCCTCAGACTACAATAGAATAGATTGGAAATCAATAAGAAAAAGAGAGCTGGAAAATCCCAGAATAAGTAGAGATGAAACAACATACTTCTAAATAATAGATCTTAGAAAAAATCTCAAGAGAAATCTTTAAATAATTTCAACTAAATAAAAGTGAAAATATGACATCAAAATTTCAGGGAAGCAGCAGAAACAGTGCTTACAAGGCAATTTATATGCACATGTTAGAAAAAAAAGATCTAAAATCTAAGCTGCCGCTTTAGGACTAGGTAAAAAAGAGCAAATTAATCCAAAGTAAGCAGAAGGAGAGAAATAATAAAAATCAGAGCAGAAATCAATGAAACTGAAAATAAGAACTCAATAGAGAAAATCAACAAAACCAAAAGTTGTTTTTTTTTCTTTCAGGATTTTATTTATTTATTTGACAGAGAGAGAGAGAGCATGCGAGAGAGCACAAGCACGGGAAGGGGCAGGACCCTGGGATCATGACCTGAGCCAAAGGCAGACACTTAACCGACTGAGCCACCCAGGTGCCCCCAAAAGCTGGTTCTTTAAAAAGATCAATAAAATTGATAAACTTCTAGCCAGGCTAACTAAGAAAAAAAAATATCAGGGGAATTGAGAGGATAATAAAGAAATACTATGAATTCTATGCCCACAAATTTAATAACCCAAATGAAATGGACCAATTCCTTGAAAGATACAATCTGCCAAAACTCACACAAGAAGAAATAGGTAATCTGAATAGGTCTATATTATTAAAGAAATTAAAGTAATTAATAATATTCCTAAACAGGAACCACTAGGTCAAAATGGGTTTAATGGTGAATCCAGCACACACTTAAGGAAGAAATCTTACCAATTCTCTACAAACTGTTCCAGAATATAGAAGCAAAAGGGAATACTTCTTAACTTATTCAATGAGGCCAGCGCTTCATTATTATTAACCAATAGCTCTTATGAACATAGATGTAAAAACCCCCAACAAAATATTAGCAAATTGAATCCAAGAGGTATTAGCTCAGGTCATGATCCTGGAATCGAGTCCTGAGTTGGGCTTCATACTGAGCACGGAACCTGCTTGAGATTCTCTCTCTCTCTCTCTGCCCCTACTCCCCCACCCCTTCTCGCGCTCTTTCTCTAAAAAAAAAAAAAAAAAAAATTATATGTAATGACCAACATTTAAAAATCAACTAATGTAATCCATCACATCAACAGGCTAAAGAAGAAAAATCACATGATCACATCAATAGATACAGAAAAAGCAGTTGACAAAATTCAACACCAATTCATGATAAAAAAAATCTCAATTTAGATATAAACCTTATACTTTTCCCATACAAATACACACAAAAACAAACCTGCTCAAAACAACTGTAAGGGTAACATGTATAACTATAAAACTAGTAGAAAATCTAAATGACTGTAGGTTTGGCAATGACTTTTTAGAGGCAACACCAAAGTCAGAATCCATGAGCAAAATCACTGATAAGCTGGACTTCATTAAAATTGAAAACATCCAGGGGCGCTTGAGTGGTTCCATCGGTTAAGCATCCAACTCTTGATTTTGGCTCAGATCATGATCTCAGGGTCCTGGGATCAAACCCCGAGTCAGTCTCCTCGCTCAGTGGGAAGTCTGCTGGAGATTCTCTCTCTCTCTGTCTCCCCCCTCCTCCGTGCTCTCTCTCTCTCAAATGAATAAATAAATCTTTAAAAATTGAAAAGTTCTGCTCTGCAAAAGATACTGTCAGGGGAACAGAAAGACAAGCCACAGACTGGGAGAAAATATTTGTGAAAGGCATATCTGATAAATATGAAAATATTTGTGAAAGGGATATCTTATCCCAAATATACCAAGAACTCTTAAAGTCAATAATAAGAAAATAAACAACCTGATTAAAAAATGGGCAAAATATCTGCACAGATCCCTCACCAAGAAAATATATAGATGGCAAAAAAGTGTATGAAAAGCTATTCCACATTTTATGTCATTAGAGAAATGCAAGTTAAAACTACAAGGAGATACCATTACATCCCTTTTAGAATGGCCCAAATCCAAAACATCGAGAACACCAAATGCTAATGCGGATGTGGAGCAACAGGGACTCTCATTCATCTCTGGTGGGAATGCCAAATGGCACAGCTGTTTTGGAAGACAGTTTGGCAGTTTCTCACAAAATTAAACATACTCTTAACTATATGATCCAGCGTTGTGCTCCTTGGTATTTACTCAAAGGCACTGAAAACTTTTTCCACACAAAAACATATGCACAGCTGTTTATAGCAGCTTTGTTTATTATTGCCAAAACTTAGAAGTGACCAAGATGTCCTCCAGTAGGTGAATGGATAAATAAACTGTGGTGTATCCAGACAATGGAATTTTATTCAGCACTAAGAAGAAATGAGATATCAAGCCATGAAGAGACATGGAGGAAACTTAAATGAGTATTTCTAAGTAAAAGAAGTCTGAAAAGCCTATATACTCTAGGATTTCCAATATCACGTTCTGTAAAAAGCAAAACTGTGGAGGCAATAAAAAGATCAATAATTGCCAGAAGTTAGGGAGGAGGGAAGGAAGAATAGGCAGGACAAAGGGAATTTTTATTGAAACTACTCTCTATGGTATTATAATGGTAGATGCATGTCATCAGACATTTGTCAAAGCCCATTGAATACACAACTCCAAGACTTAACCCTAGTGTGAACTATGCACTTTGGATGATAATGCTGTGTCATGGTAGATTCATCAGTTGTAACAAACGTACCACTCTGGTGAAGGATATTGGAAGTGGGGGAGGCCAGGGACGCCTGGATGGTGCAGTCAGTTAAGCGTCCAACTCTTGTTTAAGGCTCAGGTCTGATCTCAGGGTCCTGAGATTGAGCGCCTCCATTGGGCTCCACACTCAGCAGGGAGTCTGCTTGAGACTTTCTTTCCCTCTCCCTCTGCCCCTTCACCCCCAGCCTCCCTGCATGCACTCTCTCTCTCTCTCTCTCTCTCAAATAAATAAATAAATCTTCAAAAAAAAAGTGGGGGAGGCTTGTGTTGGAGAGGGTGAGGGCAGGATGTGTATGGAAACTCTGTAATTTCCACTGAATTTTTCTGTGAATTTAAAACTGATCTAAAAAAATAAAGGCGATTTAACAACAAAAAAGCAACAACTAATGATGTCTGAGAATGCCTGATCTAAAACAGTGACTAGATAGCAACCCACATAGTTCTTTTAACATCTACCACAGCACAGAAAAAAGAAGTCTAAGGTCATAATCTAGAAGTCATCTTTAATTATAATATAGATGAAGCTGGATTTGATCCCAAACCTACCCCTCTCTAGTTTTCTAGATCACAACAAAAAACACAAATCTCAAGAAGTAGAAGGGTTATATGATAGTCAAGTGTTCCTTATTAGTAACCTTAATAGAGGTGTGGTCTGAGAATTCTGTAGATAATTTCAAATTTTAGTTCTATGTATTTTGCTAGAAAAAACATACCCCATAGTACGTAAAGTTAGTGCAAAAATATGCAGGCAAATATTTTTAAAAAGGGATACAATTTGCTTGACCTTAGATTTTTCTTCTGGGTGGCTGTAAACAGAAACAATGATAGAAACTATGGCGATGGAGGCCAAGACTAAGGATATCGGAGTATAATAGAACAGGTGGTAAGCAATAAAGCCAGATAAAATAAAGATAACTGTAAACAAATGTTGTAAGGCTACTGATTATACTGAATATAAAAAAATATTTTCTGTAATCTCAAGAAGACTGAAATAATTGGTGTTGAAAACTGGTTTGTTGTGACTTTTGTAAAATAAGCTTTGAAATGAGAACAATGTTCTTTAAAGAGAGGATGTAAAATTTAAATATTAATGTAACAGCAGTATCTGGATGCAAATCTCAAGATTACATTAGCAAATGATAAGAGAAGGAGTGGGTGTAGAACAAAAGGAAAGGTAAAGTGGGCCAAGCTTTTGTTTAACCGAAAAGATGCCGTTTCCGTCTAAATTCTAACAAATTGGTTAGGTTTTTCTTTTTTTAACTTAAAAGTAAACACTAGTAAAATTTAAAAATGCATGCACACACACACACACATAATCTTTCCAAAGTTGGGAGAGATGAAAAGAAAGAAAATTCAGGATTTATTCAAAAAATTAAAGAAAGTAAATAAAGCATTAAGAAAGAGAATTGTCGGGGCACCTGGGTGGCTCAGTCAATTAAGCGTCCGACTCTTGGTTTCCACTCAGGTCAAGATCTCAGGGTTGTGAGATCAAGCCCCACTTGGGGCTCTGCACTAAGCGTGGAGTCTGCTTAAGATTCTCTCTTGTTCTCTCCCTCTCCCTCTGCCCCTCCCCATGGTCTCCCACTCTCTCTAAATAAATAAATAAAATCTTTTTTAAAAAGAGAGAATTGTGTTACATGAAAGGGTTAAGACCAACTCTATGAGTTATAACAATCAATATGAAAGTCCCCTATTGAGAACAAATAATCCCTTTCCTAATTAATGCCATTACTCCCTTTAATAATGAAGATTAATGCAAGATTAATTAAATTAATGCAATTTAATCTCTTTCAAGATTAAAAATGAAAACTTTACATTCTTCCCAATATGTAAGGTGAGGGAATAGGTAGTCCTGTACCCCATTTAAAGATGGAAAAATAAATAGAATGTAGTGCTTTAAATAAGGAGCTGGGAATGGAGTAGGTTCTCATGACATTCATTCAATGTTGTATTTATTCATCAAGCGATTCATAACACTCTCACGCTGAAGCATCCTTCTTTGTCTCTTGTTTCAATAAATGTCATGTATTGTCCTACTTCCATCTTTATGTCATGTAGGTGGTGGACATACCCGTGGCTGACTCCCTGAGTATGACTCACCCACATTCCCGGTCAGAAGTACCCTGGTGCATGAATCCGTATATAGCGACGTCAGAGAAATGGCAGAATGTTTGGTGAAAGGCAGCATATTTTTCAGCAGTTTTCCCTGAATAAAGTATGATAATAAATTCTATAAAATATTAATACTGGAGTTGAATTTCTCTAAAAATAATTCATCTAAAATTATCTCTACTACTGGAATATGATTCTATTCCTTGTAATAAAAACAGACTGAAACTATTTGTAGGGACTTCCTTGAAATGAAATATTCCTAAAGATGTAACAACTATGAATTGAGAACAACAGACTCTGATTATTACAGACCACCGCTGTACTTGGGAGTTTTTCTTACACTTCCTATGACCGTTTCCATGCACTTCCTCAGACCTCTTTTTCAGGTACATGTTCTCCTTCTAAACAAACATTTCTGTAAGAGATTCAAATTCAGCAGATTGTTTTTCGGTGCCTAGGATAAGTCAGCACCAAGAAGCACTTCCACAGGAACTGTCTTAAGAGAATAAACCTCCACACTTCTGAACAAAGAATTTGCATCTGCTACTCGTTTCCTGAGATTTACTTGGATCTAACCTTTTTTCTATTTCTCTCTCCTATTTTGGCATTGCTCCAATATCTCGATACTCTGAGGGAAAGTTATTAATAGTTCATATTTTCAAACCAAAGGTTTCCCACTGAGCACTAAAAGCTACAGATAGACTTGGAAGTTTTGTCCAGCAGAGATCTGTGCTGTTCCGTGATGTTGGGTCTCACAGTCTGCCATACAAAACAGTTGCTCTTTCCTGGGTTTCCCACTTGCCTAATGATTTCGTCGTCACCAAGTCTACTCAAGATCCTTCCTTCCATCATGTCTGTCTTCCTAATTTTAAACTCCACCATCCTCTGCTCTAAGTCATTTTAAACCTTCTGGTAAATAAAAGTTATTTTTTCATTGTAAAATATTTAAGGACACACAGTACGATGTAATGACTTATTCCAATAGCTTGGATAACTAAAAATTTATAAATATTCAACATTTGAGGGCTCTTATATTCCTTTACTGGAATACATCATTAATATCCTCTAATATTATTTACATATACAATGAAATATTTAATGGCATGTAATCATAGCTCAATCTAAAGAAAAGAGAGATTAGGGGTGCCTGGCTGGCTCAGTCTGTAGAGCATGTGACTCTTGATCTTGGGGTTATAAGTTCGATTCCCACATTGGGTGTAAAGATTATTTTTAAATAAAATCTTTTTTTTTTTAAGATTTTATTTATTTATTTGACACAAAGAGAGACAGAGAGAGAGGGAACACAAGCAGGGGAAGTGGGAGAGGGAGAAGCAAGCTTCCCACTGAGCAGAGAGCCTGATGTGGGGCTCGATCCCAGGACCCTGGGATCATGACCTGAGCTGAAGGCAGACACTTAATGACTGAGCCACCCAGGTGCCCCTGAAAATAAAATCTTAAAAAAAAAAAAAACAGGAAAAGATAAATTGGAAATAGTTAACTTAGCAGTTTTGACCTCTTGAGTTACAAAGTGGCCTACTGTGAAGTTTGAGTAGCACTTTCAGGGAGCAGGCTGCAAAACCAGCAATTTGGCTAGAAGGTTGAAAAATTCTAGAATTGGATGCTCTCTGGAACCTTAGAAGGCTAGGATTCATTCAGTACTACTTCTTATCTTTCTCATTCTCTGCTGCTCCAGGTAAACAATGGGCCCCATCACCTCCATAGTCCAAAAGCGAAGGTGTCCATCCTCATGAGCAGTGACAATGACAGGCGGCTGAGTATCAATTACACTGGTGTCCCCAGGTTGTTTTTTGTCCACCAGCTGTTGCTCTCCCGCTGTGACATCAGTTTTCTCACCTACAGAAAAGTTAATGAGCTACCGTGGGTGTCTGCAATACTTGGAATTCCAAATTTTATAGAACATGAAAGAGGAGGCAGGTAGGAAAACAGAAAACCAACACATTCTTTTCCCTAGAACATGTTTTTCAACCCCAGCGAACTTCACTCAAGGCAGAGAACAAAAAAGCATTAACAAATAGAATCTTGGATCACTGGAAAAGCCTAAAGAGTTTATTTTTGACCCTATTACAAAAACCTCTGCCCTGTATTTAACAGCTAAAAGTCGATACACATCCAGTGTAAGTCTTACACATCCAAAATGGCTTATGAATCTAGTGTAAGTTTTAGGAAAATGGGCTGAAGACTAAGAAGCTCAGTAATGCATTGGATTTTTAAAAATCTAGAATTTGTATTTAAAAATGGAAATTCTGCCTCTTTGACTACAGAATCTTATACCTCAACATTTAGTCACAAAAAGAATATATGGTAGGGTCGCCTGGGTGGCTCAGTAGGTTAAGCATCCAACTCTTGACTTTGGCTCAGGTCATGATCTCAGGGTCCTGGGATCAAGCCCTGCGTTGGAGTCTGCTTGTCCCTTTCTCTCTGCTCTCCCCCCCCCCCCCCGACTCGTGCTCTCTCTCTCTCTCTCAAATAAATAAATAAAATCTATTTTAAAACAGAGAATATACTGTATTCTACAGCCTCAACTCCCTATTGCAAAGGAATTGTTACAAAGAAGAGAGGTGATTTCATACTGACCTTTAACCTCATTGTCATGTATGCTCTGCTTGCTTCCCTGAATTAGGGGAGAAAACGAGAAAGTATTTCTATGACATTGTAAGGAAATGGGATATACTGGGTGAGTAGATTTTTCAGGGGAACTCATATGCCTTTTTTTAAAATTTTTTAGTAATTGGGGTATAGTTGACACACAATGCTACGTTGTTGCTTTAGTTGCTTGCAACTAGGCAAGTCTTTATGCTACACTCACCACATCTGTCCCCATACAATGCCATTCCCATACCATTTGACTATATTCTGTATGCTGTATCTTTTCTTCCTGTGACTTATTCATTCTACAACTGGAAGCCTGTCCCTCCCTCTCCCCTTCACCCATTTTGCCCATCCTCCATTCCCCTCCCCACTGGCAACCACCAGTTTGTTCTCTGTCAAATTTACATTTCTAAGCATACTTTTAAAGTTTTTTTTGAATTAATTCTTCTGAAAAAATGTATCGCAGAGATCATCATGTTCACAAACAGGGTATCTGCAATAACATTCTCCTGGCTCAAGCAGGGCATAATAATGAGAGTAACCACATGTGTAAAGCAAGCCATGTTCTTGGTGTATGTGATCTCTAATTCTCTTAGCAGCCCTGCGAGTTAGGCTTTGTTATTCCCTTTTTACTGACAAAGAAACAGAAACTCAGAGGTTAGGTGATGTCTCTAAAGCTAATCAGAAAATAAAAGAAGCACTTGGACTCAAGTGTAAGTCTGTCTGACTCTTACATCCTTGTACATTTATTCTTTTCAGGAAACTAGTGGTTATAAAACAAGTTTTGCAGTAAAAAGTTTTCTTTAAACAAAATCCTACTAGAGATATAATGTGTAAAATCTATAAAACTGGGACTGAGAACAGAGTTTGAAAACCAGGGCATTAAAGGTGTGTTGTGAAATGTGTGTGATACTTTTTAGCAAAAGAGATTGCCTGGAATTGCTTTATTATTTCAGAAATGTAAAAGCAGCACATGTAATTTATTTTATTTGTGAGTATGTGTCGATTATTTGCAGATATATTTTCAAAGCCTTGAAAATACGGGAAATAAAAGATGAACACAGTTTAGACATTGTTTTTCAGGAAAACAAGTTTTTACATGCACATGTATACACAGAATTTTTCCACCTTGACCTTCTGTCAAAGGATGGGCTCAAATGGACAAATCACTATTTTTTAATCAACACTGTGTGTAACGGGAAGATATACTCTATTTCTTGCTTACCTTGTTACTCTGTGGACCTTTACTAGAATCACATTGAGACGAAGAGCACACGGAATCCTGACTCGATCTCCTACATGGAGAGGGAGGAAGCCCAAGGAAGGAAAGTTAAGATATTCCATCACACCCAAAGTGTGCTCTTCTCTGCTTTAATTTCAGTAGGTTGTTTCTTTCAACATCTGTGCGTACTGAGCCACTTCCTTAAGACACAAATCACACCTTATATCTCATGTTACAACATTCATCTGTCCGATATTGGTAGATACTGTTGGGGAGCCTTGGTAATTAAGATTTATTGTTGCCTGGGTCTGGGAAATAACATTCTGCCCAGTCCCAAAGCTCAGGCTAGATTTAGTCCTGGAAGCTGATACTGAAATGGCAGGAAGTGGGTTGGAGGCAGGCACGTGGGAAGCCCGGCTAACTTCTGCTCTTACAGTATCCAGTCCTGGCCTGGTCCGTCTCGGTAGTGCTATACTAGAA
This sequence comes from Zalophus californianus, assembly GCF_009762305.2. Classification (NCBI taxonomy): domain Eukaryota; kingdom Metazoa; phylum Chordata; class Mammalia; order Carnivora; family Otariidae; genus Zalophus; species Zalophus californianus. The sequence continues at coordinate 61,401,839 of NC_045604.1, read as the reverse complement.
TGGGCTGGAAAGTGGCTTAGGTTCTGGTGCAGGCATCGATATGGAACAAGTGTTCAAAAATAAGTCTCGATAAGGCAATTTCAAGTCAAGTGGTAGGGAAGGTGCTATATGCTGGCTCACTGCTGCTTTTGATTTCTTCCCAGAGATATGTTTACTATAACGTGTTGCCTGAAAATCAGAGGTTTCAAGCATATCTAAAGAGGAAAAATAACTTTTCCTAAATATTTAATAAACAATGCCCTGCTGCCTCAGAAAGGGATGGAGACAGATCAATTTCAGTAGATGCCATATGACACCTGCTGCAGTGGATCTTTCATATTTGCCCAGCAAGTTCTTCCTTCTGCCTCATGTCAGTGCTCACAGAATTAGATTTTGGCCACAGTGTGGTCAAGTGAGCATTTTCTATCTCTTCTACTGGTGTAGAAATTGTTGTGAGACTAAGGTGGTAAGGGAAATTAGGACACCCCACAGCAAATCAGATCCCTAGGGACCACCCACCTACAAAAGACAACAACAGGGAAGAAAGCTTAAGCCAAGTAGTGCACCCAACTTATGTCTTCCCTCAGTTGTAGCTTCCTTAGTGCTGGGATAAATAGAACTCTTTTTACATCGCCTATATACATCCCAGACAGTATTTCTTGATCAGTAAGTACTGAGTTACCTTGCACATTCAGGGGATCGAAAGAGGAACAGTATGTTGTTAATTCTAAAGCGTTTGGGATCCAAATCAGGGTCCACAGTGAAGCAATCTTCAGGTCTGTACCTGGAAGTAAACACACATTCACATAATAAACACAAGTTAGGCAACTTACATTACTTATATCATACATCCCATGCAGAGCTAATCAACTCCTGCAACATTGATACTATCGAACATGAAGAGAAAACCCAAAGGTATAGAGTTGGAACCCATCTTCCTGATGAGACCCTGTGTAACAACATGACCATTCAGTGTTTAAAAGTCTTTTAATCCAAAATGAAATAAAATAAAAATAAATAAATAAATAAATAGATAAATAAATAAATAAATGTCTTTTAGTCCAATTAGTTGGTCTAGTCAGCCTAATTGTAAGTAAGAGTGGGCTTATATATATTCTCCTCAAAGTCTCAGGAAGTTTAAGAATAGAATTTTACTCTTTGAGTAAGTCAAGTGACAAATTTGAATAAAATAGGGCTACTAACCTCAAGGAGCTTAAAATTGAGTGAAGAAGACGAGCTGGTAATTCAGTGATTATACAATTCTAGTTGCTCATCTCCCATTGACCCAGCTTCCAACAAACCATACACCTTTCTGGGCTGGTTCCTGGGAGCACAGTGATAATCCCTAAACGGCCTAGACTGGTACTTCATGCTTGGCTCCTAAAGTCACACTTAACATTTTTTACTGAAAATAGATCTTGGAGTGGAACGTTCCTTTTCTTTAGTGGAAATTGCCTCTGCTAATTTGGACTGATAAGTGATGGAGTGAAGCAAGCTCTGAAGAAGGGCCTGTGAGCTTGAGGACGTGTGGAGCTCAAACTTTTTGGATACTTCAGTTGTGTGGATGAGCCACATGGTTAGTAATCAGGAAGAACAATTTCCAGTTTGGACCCAAAAAACATATGAGGCTTTGAACAGGAAGAGAAAGGCTATTTCTCCTGACTGATGAAGGGATCTTAGGCAAATTTGAAGTAGAGGTAGGGATGACTTCCACCATCAATATGGAAACCATCTTCAACTTTAGAGCCTATTTTAAGCTGGGCCCAAATTACATTAGACAGTTCTGTACTAAATTGTATGTTTTGCAAAAGCTAAGGAGATTCTAAATCAATTATTTTTGTATAATCATCTTCACATGGGAAGGGAATACAATGTATGGCTCACTATACTGTTATTTTTCTCTGGCTGGGTGTTGGGTTTGCATGCATCTCTTGGCAAAATGCCTAGCCTTTCAACAAGGAGCATCTCTTCCTTCAAGTTGGGAACAACCTCAGGGGAGCTTCCCTCTTTATGCTGTGGCAGCATGACTGCTTTAATAAGAGGGTAAAGAACTGACCAGTGCATATTGATATTGATCAAGTGACAAGTATACCGTCATGAGAAAGCCCAAGGGCAAGTGTTGAAAGGGACAGATGGAAGGAGGACAAGAATTCTAGGGGGAGGGCCCAAGAGAACACGGGGCTGAGGCACAGAGGAAGGGGTCTGCAGAAAAAGCTAATTCAACTAAAGGTCCAAAGGAGAATCAATCCAGAGTCTGAAGAAGAAAGGAGTATGTCCTCTCAAAAGTTGGTTAAAAATAATGACTCAGACTTAGACTGGAAAGGGGCATGGAGTCCAGGTGGACCAGGAGTATGTAAGCCACTGTAAATCAAGAGGCAGAGATGTCTTCTGCATTTTCCTCTTTTCCCTTGTCCTTTCTGACTCTCTTCTCCCTTTTTACACCTCTTTCCTTCCTCTGAATGCTTAGATAGACTTGATTTTATTTTTATTCATTCATTAAAGTTCTTGACCATCTTGTACCTCAAAGTACAATATTACAAACTCCCCTTGACATAGGATGTTCACACAAGGCCCTTGCTTATAGCCCAGTTAGACAACTGGGGAGAGCTTATTATTTATGACCCATCCATAGCAAAAAATACAATGCTATATTATTTCGTTTACAACCAATAGTAAGAACATTTAGAAATTGTTAGCAGGGGGGCACTTGGGCGACTCAGTCAGTTAAGCATTAGACCCTTGATTTCATCTCAGATCACGATCTCAGGATTGTGAGACCGAGCTCCAAGTCTGGTTCCAAGCTCAGTGGGGAGTCTGCTTGAGATTCTCTCTCTCCCTCTCTCTGCCCCTCCCCCACTTCATGTGTGCATGCACTCTCTCTCTAAAAAAAAAAAAGAAAGAAAGAAAGAGAAAAAAGGGATATCAGAGAATGGGTAAAGCTTTTGGTCATGGGTACAGGGCAAATTTAATTGGTTGATATTGATTTACTTAATTGCATATGCACTGAACATGTTGCAGTGGTGAGTAAAAAGTAAAACCCACCTAGAATGGCACTTACCATTTGACTTTGGTGACTGAATAGATGGTGGTGTCATTGGGAATACAGGAAGAAGAGATACATGACTGGGACAAAGTTTTGGGCTTTAAGGGTGTTATTGGTGACCCAGATGGTAACTGCCAGATATGTGTGTTTAAAGCTCTAAGGAGATTAGTGTTTAAAGCATGTATTTTAACTTTTTGTTGAGGGTATAAATTTGGACAAGATCCCACATGAAAGCATGTGCTAGAGTGAGAAGAGTGAAAGTCAAAGCACTTGGGAATATGAATATTTAAGGTTTATCTTATTCATATTATCCTGGGATTTGGACATGCAAAACAAATCTCATGAAAGCAACTTCCAGAAAAGTCTCTCTTGAGAGTTATCACCACTGGTATGCCACTGTTATTTATTGCTTTTTAAAAAAAGTATTGAATATTACTTTGGCTCTATTGCAGTACAGCTTTTATATTGTTTAAGAAAAAGATGTGACTTACAGTTCTTTGACAGTAGAGTTTACAAAATTCCATAAGACAATCACACCATTTAAGGTTCCAGCAACTATCAAATTATATCCTTCTACTTGTAATAAATCAATGCAGTTCACTTCCATACTGATGGCAGAACTCTGAAGAAGGAAGGAAACAGACTCATGGACCATCATGAACACAGTATCGAACCACAGTACAATGTTATTGTGTACACTTTGTTAGTCTATCATTAAAACAAAATGTCGTATTATGATTTTTTGTTACTTAAAATTACTATCACTAATTACTATGAAATTTAGTAAAATAGAGTTAGTTTTGCATTAAAGTTTTTTAACTCGTTGAATTCATTAAAATAACAAAATATACTCTTCCATCTACTTGGCTCCTTCCTCTCAGCCTTGACTTATTCTTCCTTAACCAACCAACCGTGAGATCACCTTGCCATCCTTCTCTTCCCTTCAAATTTCTTGAAAATCTTCTGCATTGGCTGATTCTCCTTATTGGCCTCCTTTTCACTCACCGTTTGGCTTCTGCTCCATAGTACACAATGAAAACTTTTTCTTTAAGATTCATTTATTTGAGAGAGAGAGAGAGAGCGAGAGCACACGAGCAGAGGGAGGGGCACAGGGAGAGGGAGAGCGAGAATCTCAAGCAGACTCCCTTCTGAGTGCACAGCCTGAGGCTGGGCTTGATCCCAGGATCCTGAGCTGAAATCAAGAATCCGACACCCAACCAACTGAGCTACCCAGGTGCCCCTGTGAAAACTTTTTCTATTTATCACTAAGCACTTCCTTCCTTCCTTTCCTTCCTCCTTTCCTTTCCTTCCTCCCTTCCTTTTCTTTCTTTCTTTTTTTCTTTTTCTTTCTTTCTTTCTTTTTTTCTTTCTTTCTTTTTTTCTTTTCTTTCTTTCTTTCTTTCTTTCTTTCTTTCTTTCTTTCTTTCTTTCTTTCTTTCTTTCTTTCTTTCTTTCTTTCTTTCTTTCTTCTTTCTTTCTTTCTTTCTTTCTTTCTTTCTTTCTTTCTTTCTTTCTTTCTTTCTTTCTTTCTTTCTTTCTTTCTTTCTTCTTTCTTTCTTTCTTTCTTTCTTTCTTTCTTTCTTTCTGATCCTATTCATTTATTTGAGAGAGAGAGCACAGAGGGATAGGGAGAGGGAGAAGCAGACTCCCTGCTGAGCAGGGAGCCCGACTCGAGGCTTAGTCCCAGGTCCCGGGATCATGACCTGAGCTGAAGGCAAATGCCCAACTGTGTGAACCACCCAGGCACCCCGTCACTAAGCACTTTCTATTGTTAGTGCTATTTGGCAGTTTTTAATTGTCTTGCTTCAAGTATTTGTTGGGCACCTGCTGTTAGGCTCCTGAAACACAAAGTCAAATAGAATGTCTGTGACTGGGGTGCCTGGGTGGCTCAGTCGTTAAGTGTCTGCCTTCAGCTCAGGTCATGATCCCAGGGTCCTGGGATTGAGCCCCGCATCAGTCTCCCTGCTCCACGGGAAGCCTGCTTCTCCCTCTCCCACTCCCCCTGCTTGTGTTCCCTCTCTCACTGTGTCTCTCTCTATCAAATAAATAAAATCTTAAAAAAAAAAAGAATGTCTGTGACCTGGAGAAACTTATAATATAATGAAAGTATTAAGATAAAGTACTGTACAATTTAAAAGTGCTATATTGGAGGCCGACACAAGACTTTATAGGAACATAGAAGAGTGACATCTAAATAAGATTAGAGATCAGTTATCCAGATGGCCAACAGGCACATGAAAAGATGCTCAACATCACTAATCATCAGGGAAATGCAAATTAAAACCACAATGAGATATCACCTCTCACCAGTTAGAATGGCTAAAATCAAATGACAAGAAATAACAAGTGTTGGTGAGTATGTAGAGAAAGGGGATCTTCATGCATTGTTGGTAGGAACGTAAAGTGGTGCAGCCACTGTGGGAAATAGTATGGAGGCTCCTCAAAAAATTTTAAATAGAACTACCATATGATCCAATAATCCAACTACTGGGTATTTACCCAAAGAAAACAAAAACACTAATTTGAAAAGATATATGCACCTCATATGTTTACTGCAGCATTATTTACAATAGCCAATAGATATGAAAGCTACCTAAGTGTCCATCAGTAGACAACTGGATAAGGAAGATGTGGTATACACTCACTCACACACACACACACACACACACACACACACACACACACACACACACAAAACATACACAGGAATATTACACAGCCATAAAAAGCATGAAACTTGCCATTTACAATGACATGGATAGAGCTAGACAGTAGAATGCTAAGGGAAATAAGTCAGTCAGAGAAAGACAAATACCATATGATTTCACACATATATGGAATTTAAGAAACAAAATGAATGAGCAAAGGAAAAAAGAGAGAGACAAACTAATAAACAAACTCTTTTTTTTTTTTTTAAGATTTTATGTATTTATTTGACAGAGAGAGAGCACTAGCAGCGGGAGCGGTAGAAGCAGGTTCCCCACTGAGTAGGGACGTGATACGGAGCTCGATCCCAGGATCCCAGAGCCGAAGGCAGATGCTTAACTGACTGAGCCACCCAGGTGCCCCAGCAAACTCTTAACTATAGAGAACAAACTGCTGGGGAGAGGAGGTTGTGGGGGGATGGATGAAACAGGTGGTGGGGATTAAAGAGTGTCCTTGTTGTAAGGAGCACTGGGTGATATAGGGAAGTGTTGAATCACTACATTGTACAACTGAAACTAATATAACACTGTATGTTAACTCTACTAGAGTTAAAATTTTAGAAAGGATGAGATTATGCCATTTGAGAAAAGATGCATGGACCTAGAGGGTATTATGCTAAGTGAACTAAGTTAGATTGAGAAAGACAAATATTATATGATCCCACTCAGAAGTGGAATCTAAAAAAACAAATAAACAAAAGGCGGAATTGACCCTATAAACACAAAGAACAAACATGGTTGCCACAGGGGAAGGGGGTGAGAGGTTGGGCAAAATGGGTGATGGGGAGAGGGAGAGAGAGGCTTCCAGTTATGGAATGAGTAAGTCATGGGAATAAAAGGCACAGCATAAGGAATAAAGTCAGTGATACTGTGATGTGAGAGCCATGTATCAGCGCAGATAGTAACTACACTTGCAGTGAACACAGCGTAATCTATAAACTTATGAAATCACTAGGTTGTGCACCTGAAACGAATGTAACATTGTGTGTCAACTATACTCAAATTTTAAAAAACAGTTAACAATTCTTGTCACTCTCCATTGCTCCCTCCTTCCTGAAACTCCTTACTCTCTTGACATCCTTGACACCAGACTCCTAATTTTGCTTGTGTCCATGTTTCTGTTTTCTACTTGATACCCTCTTACTCTGCCAATCTGTTAGGTATTAATATACTGAGGGTTTACCTCTATCCCATTTGCTTTTTCTTTTTTCCAACTCCTTTTGGGCAATCTTGTCCCCTGTGTTTTAATAATCATCTCAATCTCAGTGCCCCAACAATCTAGTCAGTCCCCTCCCATAAGCTTCAGGGTTGTATATTTAATTACTTAGAAATTTTTTACAGGTATCTCAAAGTTAATATGTGTAACTTCTTGCCTCCTTCCAGCACCTTATTTCATTCTATTCTATAGCTCACTGGTAGCACCACGTCCCAGTCCATCCTTCAAGTTAGCGCCACGCTGTCCTTGATGCTCTCCTTTCTCTCAGGATCCTCTCTCTCAACTGCATGACATCCAGCCCTAATTAGCAAAGCCCAAGGGCTGCTACTTTTGCCACCAGATATTGTTTGAAACCTCTCCTTCCGCCATCCTCACTGTCATGGCCTTATGTCCCTCAACTAAAACAGTGGATCACTGCCTGAACCTTCTGCCTGCAATCTTGTCCCATTCAAAACTGTCATCGAGGGGCGCCCGGGTGGCTCAGTCGTTAAGCGTCTGCCTTCGGCTCGGGTCATGGTCCCGGGGTCCTGGGATCGAGCCCCGCATCGCGCTCCCTGCTCCGCGGGAAGCCTGCTTCTCCCTCTCCCACTCCCCCTGCTAGTTATTTCCTCTCTCGCTGTCAAATAAATAAATAAAATCTTAAAAAACAAAAACAAAAACAAAACCTGTCATGGAAGCAGCATCATAGATGCTACCCACAACACCAATCGGATTATGCCATTTCTCAGCCGAAGCCCTCACTGGTTTTCCGTCTCTTACACGAGATTCAAGGGCCTTAACACTGAGCGCGATCTGGCTCCTAGCTATCTGTCCATCTCCATCTTCCTCACGCCCTGTCTTCCTTCAGCCACACTCATCTTTGTGACATTTTTCACTTTATCTCCTTCACTTGGCATTCACTTTGTCTTCTGGAGTCCCCCCAGAAACTTCCTATCTGGGCCGAGCTAAGTCTTGGTAATTCTTTCCGACCTAATCAGCAACTATTTTTAGGACCCTCGTCTGGCCTAACCCTCCAAGCTCTCTGCTGGGTTGCCATCGTGCAGTAGATGAGGTGTGCAGGTACCACACCTCAGTAATCTTCGCATTCCCGGGGCTAAGAACAATGCATGCTGCATAGCAGGTATTCAACAAACAGTGCTTCCTAAATGGAAGAGTTTTAGAGAAACAGAATTTCCATGCACAACCCAATTTGTTGCCCCAAGTGACTTTTGCAGACTTTCCATCTATAGAATAACTTTAAAATATGTTGCAAAAAGGAAGAGCTATAAATGCTCATTATGATACATACAAAACATAAACAAATTCAAAGATAATATACATTTTTATTATAATCCTAAAAGGCACTTTCATTTATTACTTCAATAATTTATTACAGCAGTTCTTCCTTTTTTTTTTTTCAAAGCAAGCGTTTTTCATTACCCATATAATAACTTGCCAAATCCATCGGATCTGGCTCACTGTGCATTAATCATCGTCCTGTTTTTATTAGCTCCTAACAAGGAACATGGAACCAAACCCAGTGTTTCCAGTTGCGTGGCGTTGGAAGAAATGGACTAGAATGACTGTTTAAGGAGATGCATTCTGTTCTTTCAGCTTTGGCACACATTATGTGATGATGTTATCATGATCTAGTCTCTGTATATTTTGATTTCAAATCCTTTAGCAAACAATGAAACCTACTTACGATTTAAACTAACTATGAATGGACTTGGAATTGCAGTGCTAAACTAACATTTAAATTTGAGGGAATTACAATCTCTCTCCATACTATGATAAAATAATAGTTTCCAGGGTCACTTGGGTGGCTCAGGAGGTTAAGCGACTGACTCTTGGTTTCGGCTCAGGTTATGATCTCAGGGTTGTGACATCAAGCCCCGTGTGGGCTCTGCGCTCAGTGGGGAATCTGCTTGAGATTCTTTCCCTCTGCCCCTCTCCTCACTCCTGCTCTCTCTCTCTCTCTCCCTCTCTCTAAAATAATATATAAATCTTTAAAAAAATAGTTTCCAAATTCTTTGTAACAAGCTATACTATTCTCTCTTAAATTACATTTGTTTCACTAATGACAGGGATGAAAAACAAGACTTTTTAAAATTGCTTCCTCTATAATTTGTGGTTTCTTGCATTCTTTAGTTTCTGACCACTTATCTTTGTAAAAACTGAAAAGTAAGAATGGCTTGAGCTAATATTAGAGTAAGCAAATGAGGTGTATAAAGTCTCAAAAAAAATCGATCGACCTAAATTTTTATGGGAACAAAGAGAACAGCTTCCTTATTTCTCTGTTCTTCAGCCTGAAACATGCCACACACTTTACCCCTCAGGTGTGAACACAAGCTCCAGCCATACTGAATAGATATAAGCATCTCACAAAAAACCTTACAGATTTTAAATTAATTTATTTTTTGAAAGAGAGACAACCAATCGTTTTGTGAATCCTGATGGAAGTATATGACAGCATCCATGGAGTCTTATTAAAATAAAACCAAAGCTCATGCAATGAAGCCAGGTTAGAGGAAATACACACAGAACTTAAATTACACCAGGAGGATGCAGTCAGCAAAATATAGAAAATGTAAAACTATGGCACCAACTCTCCAGTAAATTCAATAAATAAATAGCAAGGGAAGAAGAGAGAAATGGAAAGATATTTATAGATTAATAGAGATTTAAGACTCCACTAAATGCACAAATGGACCTTGTTTGGATCCTTGTAAACTATAAAAGAATATGAGGCAATCTAGGAAATTTGAACACTGTGTGATGATATTAAGGATTTCTTAAAAGTTATTTTAGAAAAAATCTTTAAAAATAATGGTGTCATGCCATTTTTATGAGTCATTATCATGTAGAGATACATACTGAAATACTTAGGGATGAAATGGCACAGCATCTGGGATTTGCTTCAAAATAATTCTTTTGTGGTGGTCATGGGAAGTGGTAGGAATAAAAAGGAGTAAGTTTGGCCATGCACACATAATTTCTGAAGCTGAGCGCTAGTACGTATAAGTTCAACACATTATTTTCTCTACTTCTGTATAATTTTCCCAAATAGAAAGGAAAAAGAAATCAAGAAATGAAACTTACATTAATGTGTTGAGAAAAGTTTTTCTCTACTAGCTCAACATCTGGGAAAGGAATACGCATGCTCCTGTGTTTAGGAGATGTCCTCAGATGCACAGTGTGATTCACGTCTTGTAGGAAAGGCATGACATTGGGCAGCTCCCATATCACCACAAGATAGGCCTCCTCTTCCTTACCCTTCAATAGAAATACAGTGAGTACATGAAAAAATTCAGTTGGTTATTTTATTTTGAGCTGTTTTAAAGATACAGAGAGAAATAGAACATATAAAGATGTACTGACCACCTGGGTATCAAGGTGGTGGATACATCATTATCAAATTATCATTATCATTATCAAATCTTAAGCCCCATCTAGCCCTCTTTAATAGAATTCCTGTTTCTTATTCCTTCCCAGAGACCATTATTAACCTAAATATGGTGTTAGTTATGAAAATCCTAATATTTCTACATAAACTTATACATGTATGCTACATATGCATATATCATATTGTTATACGGATATACATGTACATTGTACATATGTAACAATATTGCTTTCAGGCTTTTTTTAAGGAGGGGAGGGGCAGAGGAGAGGGAGAGAAAGAATCTCAAGCAGGTTCCATGCCCAGCACAGAGCCTGACACGGGGCTCGATTCCACAACCCTGAGATCATGACTTGAGCCAAAATCAACAGTCAGACACTTAACTGACTGAGCCACCCAGGCACCCTGATTTTAGGCTTTTTACCTTTTTATAAATGTTATCAAACTCTATGAATTCTTCTTTAACTTTCTTGTTCACTTAACATTAATATTTTGGAGATTTGTATAAATTATTACATGGAACTCTAGTTCATTTATTTTTAACTCCTTTATAGGATTATAAGAATTTATTGTACATAAATTTTATCCAGGCTTCTACTGCTAGGGTGTTTAGGTTGCTGCCAATTTTTCACTGCTTGTTTTTATGGACAGGTGCCATGGTTCCTACAGCATATGCCTGGAGTAGAATTATTAAATTGTAAGATATGCAATTATTGACTTGACTAGATGCTACCAGTGGTCCTTCAAAGTAGTGCTATCGTTTTTCACCCCCATGAGAATTAGATAAGAGTTTTCCTTTCTTCACATTCTTGCCAACACTTGGTTTAAATCGATTATTATTATTTTTTTTCTTACGATGGGTTTAAAATGGGGTATTAAAAAGTAAAATTTTAAATGTATTGATTATATTAGTCACATTTTCCTAATTTAGTGAGTTGAACATTTTTCATGTGTTTGTGAGCCATTTGGGTTTTCTTGCCTGTCCTTTGTCCATTTTCCTCTTGGGCTCTTTTTCTTCTGGATTTGTGGGATTTATTTAGCAATTCTGTTTCCTAATACTTTCTTGTTTACCTGGGACACAGTATGTTACCTCTTTCCACAGTGTGTGACTTATTTTTTCATTGTTTTTTAAAGGCATGTTTATTTTTATTGAATGTAATAAAGAGATCTTTGTGATATCTCATCTTGTGAATATGGTGTAGCTCTCCATATTTTCAGATTGTTGTTTATGTTCTTTAGGAAATTTTTCCACAAAATTTTTGCATATTTTTTTAAAGATTTTATTTATTTATTTGACAGAGAGAGAAGGAGAGCGAGAGAGGGAACACAAGCAGAGGGAGTGGGAGAGGGAGAAGCAGGCTTCCTGCTGAGCAGGGAGTCCAATGCGGGGCTCGATCCCAGGACCCTGGGACCATGACCTGAGCCGAAGGCAGACGCTTAACAACTGAGCCCCCCAGGCGCCCAATTTTTGCATATTTTTGTTAAATTTGTTTAGGCACCTTACATTTTTGTTTGCTCTTTTAATGTGATCATTCTGTTTCTGATTGGTTATCATTGTTGAGATGTTCTTAATTTTTGAAGTTTTAACTTTTCTATGGGAATAAAAGTCAAAATTTTAAGGTTGGTGATTTTGCTAGTAAAGCACAGATCTTTTAGGTTGAGAGCAGCTGTGGTAAAGTGGAGAGAATATTGGTCTAGACATGAAGACAACACATTTCCAGTCTCCGTTCTGGTGAGAGCCTGGGCAAAGTATCTCTCTTCCTTTGGGCCATATTTTCCTTGTTTGTAAAGTGAGGACTTCAGTGAGTGGATGGATAAAAGTTCTTTCATTTTTCAAAAGCATTATGTTTCTAGGTGATCTAAGGTCTCTGTTATCTCATATCTATGTTGATTTAAAAGTACTGGCCAGTGGTTCTCCTACCTGCTAGGTGGGTCTTTGGTTAGAGTTTGTGCCACTTTGGGAGCAGAAGGCAGTTCAGCAATGTCCAGGAAGTGGGGTCAGACATTGACATGTTGAATAATAGCTTAGTTAAGTTCATGTGCCTCCCTGATGGACACAGTGGCTCTCAATATTTCTGAATCCATGGAGCAGTAAAATTAAAAAAAAACAAAAACAAAACACACTTTGGAATATTGACTTAGAGTTACTAACATTTAATTTCACCAAGAGAGGACATGGGGGAGAAGGGGACTGGAAACTCTGCTATCATTATTTTATGAAAAGCAAGGCTATAGTTTAATATCAACAAGCAGGAAAGATACAACCTTTAAATATAAAAAGTAAAATTAGCCTTATGAAAAATTGCCCTATTTTTTTCATTTCACACCTAAGTGGTAAAACTTTTTATCCCAGGTTGGTATTGGCAGATAGGCCTTCAGAATTTCGTGCTCCCAGAAAATAGCAGTTCACACGATTCTATGAACATGTATTACATTAATCGCCTCGTAGAGGGAGATCTTATGCCTGGAGGGACTCACAAAGAGGGCTGCAGGACTAAACATATAAAGTTACATGGATGGAAGGACAGATAAAAGGACGTAAGTGGGTCCTCAGTATTTGAAGTGTTAAGTATCTTTTCCGCAACTGTTTCTTTTTCTAATTCAGGAACCCATACTATTTGCATATTGGTTCTTCTGACTCTAACCTCTCAATTTCTTATACAGTGAGTGAACTATTTTTGGGTCAATTACTCGAAATCTCTGAACTCTCACACCACTCTGTTCATGATGTTATAACAGTAATATCTCACCAGTCTATGTTTTTTTTTAAAGATTTTATTTATTTTAGAGAGAGAGAATGTGTGCTCACAATGGGGGAGGGGCAGAGAGAATCTCAAGCAGACTCCCTGCTGAATGCAGAGCCCATTGTGGGGCTTGATCTCATCACCCCGAGATCATGACCTGAGCTGAAATCATGAGGCCAATGCTCAACTGACTGAGCCCCAGCACCCCGATCTATGGTTTTTATCAACGAGGGTTTGGGGGCAAATTTATCCCAGATTTATAAAAATTTTTTATACAAGCAAGATGTAATTCTGTCTCCTTAAAACAGATTGTGAAACGATTATTATTTCCTTCTTTTGTGGTCAGGATGTCGCATTGACAGGCCAGTCAGTTCATAATCTGCCTTCCCATGACATGGCCAGAAGGCCAGGCCTGAAGAAGCTCATACAGTGATGTTTGTGACAGGACCAGGCAGTGACCCAAGCATGTTTTTGAGACTTGGGAAAATAAAACCAAGAATGTAAGTGCAAGAGAGACGTTACAGCTCAAGCCATTAAGGACTGGTCTGAAGACATTAAGAAGAAATACAAAAATCGTATGGGGGCTTCCCCTTAGCTCATTACACATTAGCAGAGTTCCCTGAGTAATAGAATATGACTAACGAAGCAGTTTTTTGCTTATTTGTTTCTTTGATGCAGCTGAGAGTCCGAGGAAGATAGAGGCTTGGTACATCTTTCCTGCACTCCACTCCCAGCTCTGACTCCAGGAACAGTCTCTGGAGGCAAGCAGAGGATGAGGGTTGGAGTTTGGGGAAAGAAAGTTATTATGGCATTGTCACCCTTTGGGCTGAACAAAAGCCTGGGGACCAGGGTGGGAGAGAGTCCAAGGGTAAGAGTTGAACATGGTGATTAGTCACAAATATGCTCAAATTCCCAGGAGGAGGTGGGTCCAGGGGGCAATGTGAAGTATGGCATATACCTAGTGTGCCTCAAGGAGTTGAGGACTAGCTGAACAGCTGGCCTGAGCCTTCCGTACTTCTGAAATTGGAGAGAGAGAATGGGAAGCAAGAAGTTTTCCCACTATGGTCTCCACCGGGAAGTGCTGTGGGGACTCTGAACAACCACCCCTCAGGAACAGCACGACTGCACACCTCACCCTCTCAGGATTGCCACCTCTTGTGCTTTCTAGAAGCCAAATCCTAATGAGCAGAAAAGAAACGAAGCTAAGAGGGGCTAGTATCCAGAGAGAATAACTACAGACAAAACATGCAGAACAGATTCCTGACTTAGACTGCTGGAAGTGTGTTAACTTGAGCGAAACTGAAGAGTTCTCAAGGAAGTTCAAAACAGAAACAAAACAACAACAAAACATGGCCTTCGAATGTAAGAATTTGGTTGGTGAACTGAAAGAGAATTAATTTCTCTTTGAGACTTGAACTAATAGCTTAGAAATAGAGAAAAATATTTCAAAACAGTCAGCATGACTAAAAAGAAAAAGAAAACATAAAGAAAAATATAAGAAATTGAGAGGATAGAGTCAGAAGACCCAATATGCAAATACTATGGGTTCCTGAATTAGAAAAAGAAACAGATGCAGAAAAGATACTTAGTAAACAAATAATAATACAAAAACATTTCCTAAGCTGGAAGAAATATCTAGGACTGCAGATTTGAAAGTCTCCTGTGGAATTGATGAGAAAACATACGCATTTAGGCAAAGCCCTTAAACCTCTGGGACAAAGATAACATCTAAGTTTGCAGAGAAAATGCATAAGTTATAGAGGAAAAATAATCAGACCAGCATTGGACTGCTCACTGGCAACATCGTTCCTTCAAGACTGTGAAGTGACATACTGACTTCTGAATCAAGTCCCATAACTCAAGAATTCCAAAGTATTCGCTGAGAGTTGGTACCAATTTATACTAATGTTCGCTGCATATGAACCCTCCTATTGGTACACAGCCTTGCTGAAACTTAGTATTATCAGATTTACTTTTTAAACTAATCTATTGAGTGTATTATATCTACTGTAATTCCAATTTGAATTTCTCTGGTTACTAATGAGGTTTAGCAATGTTGTATATGTTTATTGGCTATTTGGGTTTGCTGTTTTATGAGGTTAGCCAGTTGGTTATTATGTGTTGCAAATCTCTTCTTTAACTCTTGTCTTTTAACTCTAATTATGATGACTTCTGATGAAGAAAAGTTATTAGTTTAATGTAACCAGATATATCCTTTTTTTAAATAGTGATTTTTGAGTTTTATTTAAGATATCTTTTTCTCCTGAGTTCATAAAGACAATTCCTATATTGACTGCTAAACCCTGTATTGTTTTGTCTTTCCATTAATATTTTGAAGTCATTAATCCACAAGGAATAGTCTTAGATAGGAGAAAAAATTATGTTTTTTTTTCCATATGGATGTCTAGCTGCTCCAAAACCTTTTATTGAAAAATATATTCTTGCCACACAAATCTGCTATGCCACTTCTGTTGTATATGGGCCTGTTTTTGCTCTATTTACTTATCTCTGAGCCCAAACCTTCTTGTCTAGTTTTCTTGTGCACTTAATTATCCTGACTGGTCTGAGGGAATGTGTCTTTCTACAGAATGGATTTGTACTTGTTTCTGCCAGGTGCCTGCCAAAACTACCAGTTTTAAATCAAGTTCATAGCTGAGATTTCTTTTTTTTTAAAGATTTTATTTATTTATTTGAGAATGAGAGACAGAGAGCACGAGAGGGAAGAGGGTCAGAGGGAGAGAAGCAGACCCCCCCGCTGAGCAGGGAGCCCGATGTGGGACTCTATCCCAGACCCTGGCATCATGACCTGAGCCGAAGGCAGTCGCTTAACCAACTGAGCCACCCAGGCGCCCCATAGCTGAGATTTCCTTGACCCCTAAGCATTGCCAATCTAGCCTGCAGATGCATATGAGATACTTGAGGCCACAGTTCTGAGGGACAGGGTTTTGTCTCATCTTGTTTTATTTTCCTACTCTTCTCCCTTCTTCCCTGCTTGGCTCTGTGTGAGGGCAGCTTTTCCTGCCTTGCTCTTGGGAGGCTGGTTTCTTTCTTTCTGGTTTACCTTTATGCTGATAGTGTAACTTTTGGGGCCCAGCATATTATGGACATGGTATCAAATTCTTTGCCTTAGGCAGGCCCTGGGCCTTGACTTTTTTGTCCCTCACTCCAGGTAAGTCTCCAAAATTGAACCCTCATTTGCTTTGGAAAATGCCCTTGGGACAAAAAATAGAAAGGGTGTTTTAGTTCTTCATTACCTTTCTCATTCTCCACTTTCACTTAATTTTTGGTCTGCTATTTACTTACTAATATTGTCAGCTCTTTAATGCTAGTTGAGAGATTCAGTAAATATTTTATTCAGAACTTTTCATTGTTTTCAGTGGAGGGTGGGTCTGAATAATCAAGTTCCTAAATACCTTATTTTCCACAGAATCTTGGGACTTGGAAGAACATCTAGCACATATGGAGCAAAGTGTTTCTTGAAATGTGTTGAACTTCACTGGAAATCAGTGGAAAATGAAATCTTCCCTAGCTCCTTTTTGGCTAGGCCCTGCCCACTACAGTAAATTCATGTAGCATTTTGTGCAAGTGTTTGTAACACTTGTACTGGGTAGATCAATATCAATCCTTCATATTAAACTGTAAGTTCCATGATGAAAGGGAAGATATCTTTCTGGTCCATGAGACACACCTACCAAATGCTCATTAAAAAAAAAAAATGAATGAGGGGCGCTGGGTGGCTCAGTTGGTTAGGCGACTGCCCTTCGGCTCAGGTCATGATCTGGAGTCCCGGGATCGAGTCCCGCATGGGGCTCCCTGCTCAGCGGGAGTCTGCTTCTCCCTCTGACCCTCTTCCCTCTCGTGCTCTCTATCTCTCATTCTCTCTCTCTCAAATAAATAAATAAAAATCTTTAAAAACAATGAATGAGTGAAAGTACATTCACTGAACAACATGCAGGTTAGGAGTGAGTGATGAGCCTTACTCAGTTGAAAATCCACATAAAACTTTTGACTCCCATAAAACTTAACTATTAATATCCTACTGTTGACTGGAAGCCTTACTGATTACATAAATAGATGATTAACACATATTTTGTATGTTATATGTATTATAAGCTGTATTCTTACAATAAAGTAGGCCAGAGAAAAGAAAATGTTTTGAGAAAATCATAAGGAAGAGAAAATACATTTATAGGACTATACTGTATAGTATAGTACTGTAATGTACTGTAAAAAATCTGCATGTAAGTGGACCCACAACAGTTCAAACCCAGGTTGTTCAAGCCATTCTAGAAAATAAGTATGTAAATCAAACCATATCTTATTTTTAATAGGCAAATAACACTAAGTAATAGTAATAAGGCATTAACAATAAGTAATAAGCGTGCTTTTGACATTATGCTTATTATAAAGTTCTTCCCTCCAACATTAATAAAAATTCCCTAAAATTTCCCAAACATTGGGGCACCTGGGTGACTCAGTCAAGTTAAGCATCTGCCTTTGGCTCAGATCATGATCTCAGGGTCCTGGGATCGAGCCCCACGTTGGGCTCCCTGCTCAGCAGGAAGCCTGCTTCTCCCTCTCCCTCTGTGCTCTCTCTCTCTCTCTCTAGCTTGCTCTCTCTCAAATAAATAAAATATTTTAACCCCCCCAAACCTTCCCAAACATTTACTATTGTATACTTTATAAAAGGTTTCCTATATTTCTTCATTTTCTCAATCCTTGATGAACACCTGCTCAGGGCACAGCAAGAATACAAGTACAAATAAGAGAGATTTTCAATCTTCATCAAGCTCAGTCTATGGATTTTGGCGACATGGAGAACCAGAATAATCAAAGTGACAAATGCTGCAGTAAAACCAAAACCAATTTTGATGTGGGAACAGCACCAGGCTGGTTTTTTGCAATCCTTAAAAAAGGAGTGTTTGTTATTGACATTGTCTGTTAGGAAAAGCATACTGATGGTCAACCGCACTACCTTAAAGAAGGGAAATCAATCCATTGTTGTGTTGTAGAGTGTATTACTAAGAAATTCCTCTCTATGCTGCTATTTGAATTGCTCAGACAACATGGGAAGAATATATTGAATCAGGGATGTTTTTCACTCCTTTTATCCAGCAGTAGGGCCATCAGTCACCTTAATAATGCTGACATTTCATGATTGCTAAACTAATTTAAGATTTTTTTTTCTGATCTTAGCTTTCAGAAGGGGAAAATAAAGTCAAAGAGTCCTTGAGTTCTAGGCAGAGAGAGATCCACTCAGTAACCAGGATAAATGATCTAGCCTTCATTTTAAATATGGAGTAGGCATTAGCATTCTTCGGTGGTAATAGACTCACAGAAAAAAATAAATTAGCCTACCTCAATCCTCCCGAAATGGCCCTGAGCAGATTGCATCATTAACCTTAAAGTAAACAAAGCAATTTTGGTGACAAACTGAAAAAGTGACTTGAGTGTCTCTGAATGCATTACGGGTTCTCAGGACAGAGAGGAATCACTGCTCCCTTTTGAAGAGCCTGCTGGGGAGCAGCTCTGCTAGTGAATTATCCCCAGATGAGGGTATAAACAATGCCAGAGATGGCAGGTGTGGGTAAGTTTCACCTTGCTGATACCTGCTCCAGAGGTTCCTGACTAATCCTTCAGCAAACCCTGGGTGGGTGAGATGCTGTCCCTGAGTAGCCATTCTTTTTGCTCTTGGCTTGGACCTGGGCAAGGATGCTCTGAATTAAGAGCCTCCTAGGAAGACTGGTGGAGAAATGCTATTCTCAGCTGACTGGCAGGAGAAGAGTGAAATGGGGCTCATCCAATAACTCTGCCGATTTTCCAAAGAAGAGCACGTAGAGTACAAATATAAAACTGGGATGGCACACCTGGACCATTTTGATCTTCCCATTGCGCTCCAAGGTGAGGACCAAATGCTGGTGTTTCTCCTGGGCTTTCAGGAAAATCAGGCGCCGAAGCCAAGGTTCTTCCTCCTTCCAGTCTTTCCCTTCCGGCAACACTTTCATCTCCTGCCCACTGCCGAAATCCCAGATTTTAATTGTTCCTAAGCACACAGGAAAAAGACTATGTAGATACAAATAACTTATAGAAAGCTTGGCTCTTATCTCAGACAAAATTGATCTAATTGAAAGCGTTCTGCCAACAATTTATCCTATATTTATTTTTTCTCTTTAAATTTTTTTATTGTTATGTTAATCACCATACATTACACCATTAGTTTTTGATGTAGTGTTCCATGATTCATTGTTTGTTTATAACACCCAGTGCTCCACGCAGAATGTGCCCTCTTTAATACCCATCACCAGGCCAACCCATCCCCCCACCCCCCTCCCCTCTAGAACCCTCAGTTTGTTTTTCAGAGTCCATCGTCTCTCATGGTTCGTCTCCTGCTCCAGTTTCCATCCATTCATTCTTCCCCTCCTGCTATCTTCTTTTTTTTTTCTTAACATATATTGCATTATTTGTTTCAGAGGTACAGATCTGTGATTCAACAGTCTTGCACAATTCACAGCGCTCACCATAACACATACCCTCCCCAGTGTCTATCACCCAGCCACCCCACCCCTCCCACCCCACCCCCACTCCAGCAACCCTCAGTTTGTTTCCTGAGATTAAGAATTCCTCGTATCAGTGAGGTCATATGATACATGTCTTTCTCTGATTGACTTATTTCACTCAGCATAACACCCTCCAGTTCCATCCACGTCGTTGCAAATGGCAAGATCTCATTCCTTTTGATGGCTGCATAATATTCCATTGTGTATATATATATATATATATATATATATATATATATATATACCACATCTTCTTTGTCCATTCATCTGTCGATGGACTCTTGGCTCCTTCCACGGTTTGGCTATTGTGGATATTGATGCTATAAACATCGGGGTGCATGTACCCCTTCAGATCCCTACATTTGTATCTTTGTGGTAAATACCCAGTAGTGCAATTGTTGGGTCGTGTGGTAGCTCTATTTTCAACTTTTTGAGGAACATCCATACTGTTTTCCAGAGTGGTTGTCCCAGCTTGCATTCCCACCAACAGTCCTATATTTATTTTCTACTAAGACTGACGAGCGACTCTCAGCCTTGCTGTGCACAAAATACATTTCTGTATGCCTTTGTTTGTCACAGGCTGATAAAAATTAATAGGACTAGGCAAGGTCTTGAAATCTGTGACAGTTTTCTTGAAACACTCAGACTCTTCTAGCTGACCTTTCTGGCTGAAGTGGATCTTTTCTGCCCTAATTCTCCCAAACCCTCCAGTTTGCTAAATACTCCCCAATATTTTTCCATTCATTTAGTATCATGCCACAATTGTCATTCATAGTAAAAGATCAATCCAATGACATCACATTTCTTAAGGTGCTGACGTGTTTGAAGACTTTTGCTCTTATTGGGTAATAAAACATTTAAGAGAATTCCAGCAGGGAGGAATCTATCAAGCTTTGAGTTGTTTTATCGGTTACATGGGAAGGAAATGCAACAAAGGTGTTAAGTTTCTTCTTACATTTGAAACCATACTTTCTTTACAGTTAACTTGGGCCATTTGATTTAAGGGAGCTTGATCAAGGGGCCAGGAGGTGTGATAAACAGTGTGGTTGTTGAATGGCTATTTCTAGATCATCACCCTGTGTAGGAATTCTCTTCACATGGGCATTTCTAGTGGTTTAGTATCTAGTGGACTGCTCCTCACAGCACTTTCTTCCCTTTGCTTGACCCTAATCCCACCCCCTCCCCCACTTCACATCCCCTAGCTCTATTCCTGTTGGACATCCATTATGTTCTCACTGTGTTGTTTTTATTTCCTTCTGCCAGGTTTTCTCTTTCAGCAATACTCACAACTCCTTCCATTTGTTTGTTCACAACATCATTAAACATTAACTAAATTTTCCCTATATACTCAGCACTATGCAAGGAGCTGCGAATGCAAAGTGAACAGGCTTGGTTCCTGCCCTCAAGGACTTTATGGTTGTGGAGGAACATAGTCATACAAACAATGAAAAGAAGGAATGCTCTCATTCAGTCCTGGATATGTGGACCACAGTGTCACAGCCCAGATTTCCTGCTACCTTGGGACTTTGGCAGCCAAATTTAATGGGGCAGAGGGTAGGGAGAGGTTTTGCTTGGCAAGGTGGTGGGTGGGTGGGAATAAGGGGAACTGCTGGCTTGTGAGCAGAGCTGCTCTGAGAGTCAGAGAATCCTACTTTCCAGGGTGTCCTAGGATGTTGCAGCATCTTTGTCAGTGACCTCTGAGGAGAACAAACTGTCCATGTTTAAAGAAATTCTAGACCCTAGCACTAACAATGAAATGCACTTGCTTGCATGAAAACAATACTATCTTAGTCATCTGTATGAATTGCTGATGCTTATGCCTGATAACAGTTGTGTCCACTGCTCAGAATTTCTATTATAACTAACTTTCATATGTGTGTAGAGTGTGCTTATAGAGCAGTTAAGGCTGCTTTCTTAAGAATTGTCCCACATGCAGAGCAGTTGCATTTATTCACACCCCATCAACTCAGCATTCATGATTTCATTTCATGTGGACCGCTATCTGTCACATGGTGAACAATCAGACTTTCACATCAGGATGTTCACTCATCCCACCAACTGGCTTCCAAGCAAGAATTTCTTTAGTAAATATATCTCTAGAATAAATAAATTATGAGTAGTGCATACAATCGGTCATACTGTCTAGATAAAGTAGTTCTTTCGTGGGAGGTCAGAGCAAGGTGAGGCAGGCTGGAATGCTTAGTTCTAGAAAGTTCTATGCAGTGTTCTATAGCATAAGGAGCAGCAAGCAACATAACACCACCTGAGCTTGACATCCTCTCAAGTTTGACATGGCACATGTCCCCAAGGAGCTGAGACTCATAAACAAGTCCAATATAGAATTCTGAGTGTTGTATAACAGAGTTGGCTGGATTTTTGTCTGGTCCCCGAATCTACTGTCGGTAAAAATATTATCGGCAAGCACTAAATCTAAATGTCCATCTCTTAGCTGGTGGTACCCAAAAGTAAAAGGAGAAAAAGAGTCAGTGCAACACAAGTCCTGCCAAAGATAGAATGAGATACGCGTGAAAGACTTTTGCAAACGTTAAAGCAATAATATAAATGTGATGTGAGGTACTGATACCAGGACTTTGACGCCCATTACAGAAGAGTCTGCTGATGTTCAGTCAGGCAGAGCAGTCTCTCCGGCATGCTGACACATTCCAGCCTGCTGCATGCTCTCTCTCTCTAGCCCACACAATGGATGAGTTCCTAGCACTAATTCTCAGGGCACTAAAGCAGGGAGGCCCTATTCTGGATATGAATCTGACCATTATATGCTCCTGTGGCAAAAAGAAATCCAGTTTCATCAATAGCTGCAGAAGTCAGTTCAACACTGAAACCATGAGGGTCTAAAATCTGGTATATTTGGAGGCCAGTCTCGAGTTCCCAAACCTGTAGGAAAGAACAAAAAAATCAAATCATCCATATACCCTTCAGCTTTTACAAAAATTTTATAATATTCAAAACAGCCTGAAAATTGGTACTCTGCCCTTCTAAAATCTTTTCCAACATCCTGCCCTGAATGTTGGTTTGATCAAAGAACATTCTAACAGATGCAGGGCCGTCTAGTAGTTCTTGTGGGATCCTGGAGGGTGTCTGCTGTATACCCAGGCAGCCGAGACAGGCAGTGACTATTCCGGGCAGCCTTGGCTGTGGAGGAAGTAGCCAATTTTGCTACTGTGAGCACGAAACCAGCTTAGCAGCCAGATAGCGATGTAACCATTACAAGTACAGCAGAGAAAAAAATCAAACTGGATTTATTTCCTGTTGGCACTCATCCAAATCAGCCAGGAGTCACAGGACAGACTAAGAGAACCCTGAGGAAGGAGCTCATTGACCTTTCCAAGAAGTGTTCTGATTAGGAACACGTGCCTCACTCTTGGAGGAAGAGAGAGATTTCAGAGAAGGCTGTCTGTGTAATCAGGTGGGGTGTAATCAGAAAATCCAGAAACATGTCAAGACACCACATTCTTTCTCTTTGGAAACACAGTTGAAGCTCCAGACCTTCAGCCTTTCGGTCTAAATCTCTCCTTCTTCATGGATCTGCCATGTTCACATGTAAACTAGACTGTCAGTGAGTAATGAAACTGCACTGGCAGGACAGATGGTCGCCCTCAAGGTCTGTGGGGCAGAGGCAGCATGAGCAAAGGGCCAGAGATGGGAAGGCGCATTGTCCCTCCTGGGAGCTGAAGACAGCGTTGTAGCTCGAATCAAGGAGGGAGAGCAGGACCAGAGGGAACACGTGGAATCGTCTAGAGGCCAACCAAGGGCCACTGACTGATCTGAATGAGGCCCGTCTGGACTGAAAGCCCACATTCTCAACCTCTGAGTGCCCCCAGTACAGACGAGGTCCTTAAAGGAGAAGAGAAATGTGTGCCATGGCATGAACGGGTCTCAGAGTTCACCCGTGTTCTGGCCTGAAGTATGCTCCCTCTTCAACCAATCAATCAGGTACAAAAACTCACCTAGATGCATTTCTTGCCCCCTTCTCCCCTTACAGGGAAGCCATCTCCCCCCTAGAGGTCCATAGTTTGTGAAAACGGAGTAGGTTTTAGTTTAGGTTTTCCTCTTATTCTGTAGGCATAATCAGAAGTAGGTGATCAATAACTGAACTCCCGAGATTTTGGCCTGAGAAAATCTCCAGCAGATGAACAGAGAAAGTCAGAGATTGAGAGGGGACTTAAAGGGTCTCCAGAGGATGCTCTCTACTGCTCCAGATGTCTCCTTTTGGAGAGCATGCGTGAAATGAAAGGATGGCCCTCTGAAGCAAACCCCGCCACCCATCACTGCTAGATGATGCACTTAGGATGGCTGCGTACCCTGGCCTCTGGGGAGCATGGTAGTGTCAAGGCAGTGGAATGCAGAAGAATAGACCAACCTGGGTACACATCCCAGCTATGATGCTTACTATTTACGTGACCTGGGGCAAGTTGCTTGAACGCCATGGGTCCTAGTTTCCTCAACTTTAAAATGGAACCCTTTATCTGTCCACATGGAACTGGTGTGAAGATTAAATAAGATCATGGATTTAAGGCACTTGGCACATATCCCGCACCTATAGGGGTTATAGTAAACCTTATAAATTCCTCTCCCTTCCTTCTTACCATATCCTCTGCCTATAGCTAGGATTTAAAAATGTATTTTATGTATGTATTTTATGTATGTATTTTATGTATGTATGTACCCATCCATCCATCCATCCATCCTAGTACTCTTTCCTTGGTATATTTCCTTTAAAGTTCTTATTCTGATACTATAACTAGCTTTATTTATTTAATTGAGGATGCAGCTTAATAGCAAGCAGTCTGACCTGGCTGAAAATACTTGTTTTTCATGGGTTCATGAGTGCTTAAAAATAGCTCTACTGTCAAGTCTCATCACATGTGCCACTACATTTACTTAATCACTCAAAGACTTACCTGTAAAAAGAGAACATTCTGCTTTGCCTTTTTCTTTCTGAAGAGCCAATATATACTCACCTTAATGATGGATTCAGAACAGATAGTAAGTACTTGGTGAAAATATCTGTTGTAAAGCATGACATTGATTTCTCGTTCATGAGTGTGAGGAATCTGTTTTGTATCTTGTACCATCCTGGTCAGAGGGTACATGTCCATGACACTAGATCCTGCAACAGAAGTAAGAATTTCACAAATACCCAACATTAGAAGTTTTGAATCACAAAGGACTTTACCCAGTCGGTTGTGTTTGGAAACAACCCATCGGTGAGATTAGTAGTATCAATTCCTAGGATATCTAATGTGGTGAAGATATGCTTATTTTCTCTAAAACACTTTTGACAAATAAAGAAAATGTTATTCAGCAAGAGAAAAGCATTCATTGATGGCGTCATTAATTTTCAAGTGCAAGCTATTTGGATTCATTGATATTCTCTTTTCAGTGATCCCTATTTTTCTGTTTTTTTATAGTCTACATTTTTCCTTCTTGAGAGTGCCTGACCCATGCCTCTCCATCTGGTGTATAGTAATCACAGTGATGGGCAGCTTTCTGCTGAAGGTAAGCTTCCATTTAGTGATTGGAATTTATTGTTAGAGGGCCTTTTCCGACCAACAAATGATAAAGCACCCTGTAAACATGGTCTTATTAAATTTAATGAATGAGAACGGTTACAAGCCAGTGCTTGTAACATCAATATTAAATAAGATTAATTTCCAAATCAACTTGGGGAAGTAGTTGGAGAGCAGGTATACCTTATTTGCATTTTCCTAAGGGTGCTGGTTTGGTTTTACAGGGATACTACAAATGGCAAATGTGATTTAACTGTCAAAATCAACTACGTATTCTGTTTTGGTGTAATGTCTAGAAATATAAATAAGAATCTCAAAGCATTTCAAAGATCAAACAAAATGAACCTTCTCTTATTGTTGTGGAGATTAAATTACCAGAGGTCAACACTTTGTATTGAGTTTCTCATGACTTTCCAATCTCACCTGTTAGGAAAAGGTGCCCCAGGATTTAACGAAGCCCTTTCTTAAGCTGCTTAAATTTTAGGATAAAATCTGTTCATGTGTAAAGAAGGACTTAAAAGGTTCTTCTGGTAATATTTCTCAGTTCACCTCCTACACTACTGGTGGGAATGCAAACTGGTGCAGCCACTCTGGAAAACAGTATGGAGGTTCCTCAAAAAGTTGAAAATAGAGCCACCCTACGACCCAGCAATTGCACTACTGGATATTTACACCAAAGATATAAATGTAGTGATCTGAAGGGGTATGTGCACCCCAATGTTTAGAGCAGCAATGTCCATGATAGCCAAACTATGGAAAGAGCCAAGATGTCCATCAACAAATGAATGGATAAAGAAGATGTGGTATATATATATATATATACACACACATATATATAATGGAATATTATGCAGCCATCAAAAAATGAAATCTTGCCATTTGCAATGATGTGGATAGAACTAGAGGGTATTATGCTAAGCGAAATAAGTCAATCAGAGAAAGACAAGTATCATATGACCTTACAGATATGAGGAATTTGAGAAACGAGACAGAGAATCATAGGGGAAGGGAGGAAAAAATGAAACAAGATGAAGCCAGAGAGGGAGACAAACCATAAGAGACTCTTAATCATAGGAAACAAACTGAGGGTTGCTGGAGTGGAGGGGGTGGAGGGATGGGGTGGCTGGGTGATGGACATTGGGGAGGGTATGTGCTATGGTGAGCGCTGTGAATTGTGTTAAGACTGATGAATCACAGACCTGTACCTCTGAAACAAATAATACATTATATGTTAAAAAAAAAGAAGAAGATAGTAGGAAGGGAAAAATGAAAGGAGGGAATTGGAGGGGGAGACGAACCATGAGAGACTATGGACTCTGAGAAACAAACTGAGGGTTTTAGAGGGGAGGGGGGTGGGGGATGGGTTAGCTCAGTGATGGGTATTAAGGAGGGCACGTTCTGCATGGAGCACTGGGTGTTATATGCGAGCAATGAATCATGGAACACTACATCAAAAACTAATGATGTAATGTATGATGACTAACATAACATAATAAAATTTAAAAAAATGTTTCTCTGTTCAAATATTCTAATATAGAAATATGACAGGAATATGGTAGCCAGATAGCCAACACTCGGAACTTCCTGGTAGATCCTTTAACATTATATTGTGACTAGCTTTATTCAGAACTGACACCAACAAAGCTAGATATGCTTGTGAACCAGTGGTAATCCTCTGTGTTTTCAGCGAATTATACTACTGCTGTGGAAACAATGAAGTTACAGAGAAAGAATGTGGTTTCAGAAGCCAGATGCTTTGGGATTGAAACCCAGCTCTACCTTTTAACCTGGTGGGTTTTTGTTGTTGTTATTGTCTTATGAGAGAGAGAGAGAGCTCGAGCATGTGAGCAGGCGGTGGGGAAGTGGAGGGGTGGGGGGTGGGGAGGGGCAAAGGGAGAGAGAATTAAAGTAGACGCCGCACTGTGCACAGAGCTCGACCTGGGGCTTGATCTCACGACCCTGAGATCATGACTTGAGCCAAAATCAAAAGTTGGATGCTTAACCGACTGAGCCACCCAGGTGCCCCAAACCTGGTGTTTTCCTCCTAGTCAGTTGAACTGTTTAATATTTAGTGTGTCATTTATAAAATAGGATAAGTAATAATTCCTACCTCCTGTGGTGGTTGTGCAGGTCAAACGAAATAAAGTACATTAAAGCACTTTGTAAAAGAACTTTACAAAAAGGAGTTGTAATAGAGGAATAATACAAACAACAGTGACAGTAACAACAGTATATTCTACAAAACATTTCCAGAATGTGATGCTGCTGTCATCAGGGTTTAGAAGATTACTATGGTGGCTTCTTTGGAATCAAAGCATGAAGTAAAGTCTGGGAGATAAGCTTCATGTAATTCTGATGTCAAACTGATGGTTGCAGTCAATGTAAGCGATATACAGAGCTGTATATTTTTGTAAGCAAAGTACTATCAGAATTACACAAAATTGGGAAGCAATCTTGATTTTCCTCCTGCTCCTTTTCCTTCTTCTTCTTTTGCCTTGATACTTGAGTCCTTAGTTACTCTGGTGATAACTGGGTTGGAAATGCTGAACCCACTAATCAAACATGCAAGTGGGGGTATTAGGAGAAAATATACTTGCAGTTATTAGCATGTTATTTTTGGAGGAGCTAATATAGAAGAGGAGTGCTTACACTTAGAATTAAGTTCTGTTTTACAAGATGTAAAATCATCTTATCAAGCATGAAGTGCTAGTTCACTCCTAATCCAGAAAAAAAAAAAAAACAGAGTTAAAAATAATTATATTCTCCACCAGCCGAGATAGCACCAACTATTTCCCTGCCCTAATTAATCCCACAGGAACTCAGAACAGGTGGTCAGTGGGAAAATGCTTAGATAATGCATTCTGGGTTGGTGTCCCAGAAGGAAGAAGTGTTGTTAATGTTGTTCATTTTTCTTCTAAAGCCTGAAGGCATGCATGTGAACAGCATTTAACCTAAACGCCTAGCAGAATGTTTTGTGTCTTTAGGAAGCGTGTTTTTAAGAGGCAACAAGTAAAGGAGGCAACACATCTGTTGGCATCAGCACTACGGAACTGTCATTTAGGACACTATTCTCTCTCCACTTTATTGTGTAGACGCAAAGGCAGGTGGGAAGGTCAGCACCTTCTGTCTCAGTACCAGAATGCATGGGGCCAAATTGCCTCCCTGAAGAATGGGGGCATTGATGCTGGTGTAGTCACTCGAAGATGGTTCACATTCCAGCTCCCAAGAGTCAAAACGGAGCTGGCTTTGCCTTTTATGCAGCAACACATCACATGCCACTTCCTGCTTTACCCAAGGCTATCTTTCTAGGCTCAAGAACTTAGAGTACTGACCTGTTTTTTCAAGGAAGTGCAGTTACATATTTTATCGACCTGGCCATGGAAAGACAGGAAGGAATGGAACTGAATTAAATATCTACTCTGATGAATCACAGTTAACACCTTCCCCTTCTATTTTTGTTTTTCTTCTAGTTAGTGCTCAAGTGCTAGTTAAAAAAAGGCTAAAAGTCCACTCTGGAAAACAGTATGGAGGGTCCTCAAGACGTTAAAAATAGAGCTACCCTATGACCCAGCAATTTCACTACTAGGTATTTACCCTAGAGATACAGATGTAATGAAAAGAAGGGACACATGCACCCCAATGTTCACAGCAGCAATGTCCACAATAGCCAAACTGTGGAAGGAGCCGAGATGCCCTTCAACAGACGAATGGAAAAAGATGTGGTTTATATATACAATGGAATATTACTCAGCCATCAGAAAGGATGAATACCCACCATTTGCATCGACATGGTTGGAACTGGAGGAGATTATGCTAAGTGAAGTAAGTCAGGCAGAGAAAGTCAATTATCATATGGCTTCACTCATATGTGGAACATAAGGAATAGTGCAGAGGACCACAGGGGAAGGGAGGGAAAACTGAATGGGAAAAAAAATCAGAGAGGGAGACACACCATGACAGAGTCTGGACTCCGGGAAACAAACTGAGGGTTACAGAATGGAGGGGGTGGGGGATGATGTAGCTGGGTGATGGGTATTAAGGAGGGCACATGTTGGGATGAGCACTGGGTGTTATACGCAACTAATGAGTTGTTGAACACTACATCAAAAATAAATGATTTACTGTATGTTGGCTAATTGAACATAATAAGAAAAAGGCTAAAAGTTAAGATATGAGTTTTGTCTGCCATTACTTGGGTACACTTACCTGTAATAAGCATGCCATGATTGGAATCGTAAACCATAGAATAAATCTGCATGTCTCCTGGTCCTCCATGGCTGTCATGGAAGACTTGTAATAGTGAAAGAGTCTGTATATCCCACACCCTGAAAACCTGGGAGAAAAAGGGACACAGTTCACCACTTTTACATCTTGCATTCCCCACTCAAAGTTATTTAGGTGAAGCATTTTCAAAGTCCACGGTATGCTCTTAACAACTTGCGGCAAGTAGGACTTATGTGATGAGCACACATTTGCTAAACTCTGATTTGGTCTTGGTTCAATTATTGTTTGTTAAATATCAAAGAAAAATAGCAGCAGTGATTACAGATTTGCTTAAAGGAACTGGATTTTTCTATCACTACAGAGAAATACAGTATTTATTATTCTTTAAGAATTTGGAGGACTGATCATGACTTAGAGTTCAAATGAAGCCACATTTCTCTCTACACTATGGATTGGAAATTAGAGAGAAGACATGTTTTAAGTGGAGGGTTTCAGATTGTTCTTTTATGACTTAAGAAGATAGAACATCGGGGGAACTGGGTGGCTCAACTGGTTGAGCACCCGACTCTTGATTTCGGCTCAGGTCATGATCTCAAGGTTGTGAGATCAAGCCCTGCATCAGGCTCTGTGCTCAGCGTGGAGCCTGCTTGAGATTCTCTCTCTCCCTCTCCCTCTGCCCCTCCCCCCAATTGTGTTCTTTCTATAAATAAAATAAATAAATAAATAATCTTTTTTAAAAAATAAAAAGATGGAGCATCTTACTAAATGAGGTTTCTAAGAGCTTCCCCCTCCTCTTGCCCAGGGATGTAAGAATTACAGAAAGCAGTTTTTAGGGATGGGTTAGCTATGGTAAGAGTGTGGGGAACTAGGTTATTTAAGCTCTCCTTTGAAAAAGGAAAGAACTATGTAATTACTTAAATAGAGCTTGGGTTATTACAAGAGAATAGAAAGAACAATAAAGTACAAATTCAGCAGAAGTATGTCAAGTATACTCTTTGCCACTTGAAATAACTGGTCCATTTTAGTCTTCATTATTCTGTTTTTGTAAGCAAGTTGTAGTGTGATTGAATTTCAGAAAGAAGTGTGATTTGATCAAGGTGATGTTTTCTAGCATGCATCCTTAAATAATATTTTCACTTTGTAATTGTCATTATTAGCCTATTAAATTGGAATATTTTTTGAGTAATTGAGTGATCACTGTAGAACTAGATATAAAACTTTAAGTAGTTTTGTTAACAGGGAGATCCTGACTTCTTGAGACACTTGTAATTGAGTTCAAAACCTCACTGTTGCAAAAGCAGTTTGATTCTTATATGTAGGAGCATA
The DNA here is from genome assembly GCF_009762305.2 of Zalophus californianus. NCBI lineage: Eukaryota > Metazoa > Chordata > Mammalia > Carnivora > Otariidae > Zalophus > Zalophus californianus. Next base: position 61,371,132 of record NC_045604.1, on the reverse strand, counting down.
AACATGTCTAAGTCATGTGATTTAGGGAACACTGGTAAGGAGTTTGGCCTCAAATGCAGATCCTCGGTAGGCTAGTATTACTCAGAACCTGTACAGTTGGAAGTTACTTCCTTTGTTCTAGTAAAAATGCAAATTTGGGGTAGTAGCTAAAATATTGAACCTTATCAGTCTTTTGTATCACAGGGTAAGCAAGTATAACGGACTATTTATGAATTTACGTTCAGAATCCAGAATGAGAGACAAGTAGGAGAAGAACCTGAAAGTAGAATCAAGGAGTGCCAAAGAAATTTATCTCTATTCAAATTGTTTCTGACTGTATTGCTTTGGCTGAGATGCATTCAGGGTTGGCAGGCTTTTTGTATATGTATATGCTCTGAATTGTGGTTGCTGGAAAGAATGAGGGATGGGACAGAAGAGGATTTGAGTTTCAGTTCTAGCACAACCCTTAAATTCCTGGAACCTCAGATTTCTTGTTTCTGGAGCAGACATACATACAATACCAGCACTCTGTTCTTCACTGAATTGATGCGAGCAGATTTTTAAAATCTGTAATGTTTTCTGTAGAGTAGTACTATTTTCTTTTTTCCTATTTCTCTCTTCTTCAGTGTTTCGTGCTTTAGGTGTTTTGTGTGATTTTAGGGGTGACTGTTGGGCTGGCTGATCCTGCTGCCCCTGTCCTGGGGTCCCATGTATCATTTCTGTCATTGTCACACCAAACTGCTCCCCATTTCCAAAACCCTCCATCTCATTCTGGTCTCTGTGCATGCCACCTACCCTCCCTATCATCTACAATTTCCTTTCAACATCCCTCCCTGTGCAGTTAACTGCTACTCTTTCCTCAAATCTGTCATAAGGAGAAATTAAGGAGTCACCGTTCAATAGGTTTATGCCTTGATGTGCCATTTCTTCTCCAAACACAGAGAAATAGTAAAGAATATATAAAAAAGAGAAAGCAGAAAGAAACAGCAAGCCTTCAAAGCAAGACACATATCTCTATAGATCCAAGCAAGAGAGACGCATAACGTGAAGGAGGGGCTACATCAGAGGTGTGTGCCCAGGATCTGACTGGGCAAAGGCAGCTGGAGAGCCGCCCCAGGCAGATGGGACCAGAGGCACCTAGCGTTCTATGGAAGAGCCTGGAGTAGCTCTCTAGTTCAGAACAGTGAGACTGAGCAGCTATAGATTTGCTTTCATCTGGAGGCACAGTGTTTAGAAAGCTGTGAGACCAGTGAGTGAGGAGGACACTGCCTTTGACCAGGAACTAAACCAAGACCACTTCTGGCTCCGGAACTAGACCTATTTCTAGACTGTAGCCCAAGGCTCCAGGTGGGGGAAGGTTACAGATATGGAAGAGGAAACATAGAGACATGTGTGAAAGAAACTATAATTTTTAGAAAAACTTAGAGGAGGACATCTTTATGAACTTGAGTTGAAAAAGATTTCTTCAATAAGCACAAAAAGCATGAGCCATAAAAGATTGATACATTTAACTAAATTATAATTAAAAATCTCTGTTCAACCAAAGCCAGAATCACAAAGCCACAAAGGGTAGAAACAAGTCCAATGTTCATTGGTCAAGTTGGATACGTATGTAATGCACATTCAACAGAATCCTGTGCATCAGTTAAAATAAATGAACGAGAGTTATATGTAATAACGTGGATAAAACTCAAAAATATGGTGCTTGGGGGGGGAAGAAACTTCAGTAGATTTATTCATAGAGAACATTGAAACATGCAAAATAAGACTATACAAATAGTCTTATACATACATACAAATGTATGTACATACATACAAAATAAGACTATACAAAATAAGACACCTATATATGCACTAATGGTATAAAAACATAGTACTTGTTCCAAGTTGAAAAAATCCAAAAACTCATCTTTTTTTCTTTTTTAAAATTCTTTTATTTTTATTTTTTTAATTTAATTTTATTATGTTATGTTAGTCGCCATACAATACATCATTAGTTTTTGATGTAGTGATCCACAATTCATTGTTTTCATATAACACCCAGTGCTCTATGCAGAACATGCCCTCCTTAATACCCATCACTGGGCTAACCCATCCCCCCACCCTCCTCCCCTCTAAAACCCTCAATTTGTTTCTCAGAGCCCGTAGTCTCTTCCTTATGTTCCACAAATAAGTGAAACCATATGATAATTAACTTTATCTGCTTGACTTATTTCACTTAGCATAATCTCCTCCAGTCCCAATCATGTTAATGTAAAAGTTGGGTATTCATCCTTACTGATGGCTGAGTAATATTCCATTGTATATATGGACCACATCTTTATCCATTCATCTGTTGAAGGACATCTTGGCTCTTTCCATAGTTTGGCTATTGCGGACATTGCTGCTATGAACATTGGGGTGCATGTGGCCCTTCTTTTCACTACATCTGTGTCTTTGGGGTAAATACCCAGTAGGGCAAATGCTGGTTCATAGGGTAGCTCTATTTTTAATTCAAAAACTCATCTTCTTTGGACAACTTCCATTGGTCACCCTTCTAATTTAGATATCCTCCCTGTAGATGCCTATAATACCTGTCTACATGAATAGCAATTAGCAACTGTTATATGATGATTTGCTAAGGGGCCTTCTCTACTAAACTATAACTGGCTTGAGAGAGGAACCACATGCTATTTGTTTCCCTGGTGTCTTATGTGTTCTCTTGAGTTAGGATGGTTATTTAGCTGGGTTCAGGTCTGCTCGCTTGCTTATTCTCTGTCTTGGTCCAGGACCTTGTAGGAATTTACAGAGGTGCAGCACTGCATAGACAGTCAGAACTCACACTGTAACTGGATAAATCAATTAATAAATGGGACAGCATCAGCAAACATAATTTACTGACTCTCTTTTTAGGTGGTCTTAATACATTAGCTACTTTGGAGGAAAGAGGAGTAGGGATATTAATTAGGCTATGCTGATCCCAGTCCTCTTCCCTACTCATCTCCCTCAGGGGTTGACAGTGTTCCCGCGGTCTGTATTAGTGCTTCAAAGCCTGAGAGACAGAGCGGAGCCAGGTCAGGCCTGGCGGGGATTAGGAAAGGCCCAACGTTTCCGAGAGATGGAGTTGCTATAGAAAGAAAATCTGAGGGGCGCCTGGGTGGCTCAGTCATTAAGCGTCTGCCTTCGGCTCAGGTCATGATCCCAGGGTCCTGGGATCAAGCCCCACGTTGGGATCCCTGCTCTGCGAGAAGCCTGCTTCTCCCTCTCCCACTCCCCCTGCTTGTGTTCCCTCTCTCGCTATCTCTCTCTCTGTCAAATAAATAAAAATAAAAATAAAAAAATCTGAGAGGACAAGTGGATTCCACTAAGGAAGCTTTGGCTGCACAATGGAGTGTTTGTAAATTATAAATTAAATATTACGTATGTGTGTAACACTGAAATTACAAAAAATATTCACCTCCTAGGAGCAGAAAAATAATGATTTCCAAAAAAATTGAGAATGCAGGATTTAGGTGGAAAGATTGTTTTTTTTTTAACATTGGGAAAAATTGCAAGGCTGCAAGGCCTTGAGGGTAAAGTTACAAATCCCCAAATATCAAAGGCAAGGACAATAGAAAGCCCTCCCCTGAAGCTTTCTTTGTGAGAAATAATTAATAAATAATGATGAAGTAAAAATGTTTGAAAACTCTACATGTATATGTGCCAGGAGTGAGGATCATTTTGATTCAACCAGGTTTCCTGGCTTTTCTTGCAAACTCAGTACCAATTGCTATTTTTTTTTAAAGATTTTATTTATTTATTTGAGAGAGAGAATGAGAGATAGAGAGCACGAAAGGGAAGTGGGTCAGAGGGAGAAGCAGACTCCCTGCTGAGCAGGGAGCCCGATGTGGGACACGATCCCGGGACTCCAGGATCATGACCTGAGCCGAAGGCAGTCGCTTAACCAACTGAGCCACCCAGGCGCCCCAGTACCAATTGCTATTATCCAAATGCATTAATAAAGTGCTCTGTTTTGGGAGCACCTGGGCGGCTCAGTCAGTTAAGCATCTGCCTTTGGCTCAGGTCATGATCTCAGGGTCCTGGGGACGGAGTCCCACATCCGGCTTCCTGCTCAGTGGGGAGTCTGCTATTCCCTCTCCCTCTGCCCCCCACCGCCCCTGTACTCTCTCTCTCTCAAATAAATAAATAAAATCCTTTTAAAGGATAAATAAAGGATTTTTTGTTCTTGATGGATATTTATCATAGAGTGACCTAGAGCAAAATATCTGACGTGTAGGAGTTGGCCTGAGATGCATAAAAAAGGATTATAAAAAGGTGCAAAACTAACATGACATACATAATTCCTTATACAGCAAATAATTCTGGAACTCCGAGCTAGGTGCTACAGAAGCAAAAGTTCAGCAGAAGCACATTAACAGCTGCTCTTGAACAGACCTTCATGTGGTCGGGAGAGTAGATACAACAACAAATAATTATCATGCATTATAAGAGTTATTTGAGTGAAAGTTTGAACACTGTGGGCTAAAACTTGTATTGGCAGAATCTTAAGAATTGCAGTATCATTTAGATAAAGAGAAGGACCTGGGGAATTCAGCATTTCTGATTTGTCAAGGGAAGCTGGGATTTTGCCGGTCTTCTGAGTTTTACCCAGTGACTACAAAAGGTTAATTAGATTTTTGACCCCAAATGAATCAAATTAGGGCTACATGATTTTACACTGGAAGAGCCTGAAGATATCCAAAAGTATGACTCTTTTGAGGGTTGATGTAGTATTATAGACAAATACTATGTTTTAAAATAGATACATATAAAAACAGCACAGTACAAATGATAGGCATTCGATGTCACTTGTGTAGGAATTCAAGGCAAAAATGCATTTTTTTAAGCTCTTACAAATAACAAGAAGAAAAAAAATTTTTGCTATGCGAAACTAAAATGGTTAATTTTGTTATCTGGTTCTCACATTTTTCCTGTGTGATAACTGGCAAACAGAAATGAAATGAAGCCAGCCAGCATGCCTTTGAAAAATTAACTTTTTAATTACCAAGTTATTAGATGTGTCTAGTAGATAATTGCAAACAGTACAAAAACCAAAGTCCCCTTCTCCCACCTCCCCCCTCCTTCTGGGCTCTCAGCTTCTACTTTGTAGGTTAATCACTGTTGGTAATACTGCCTCTGGAGGCAGACAAGCTCAGTTAAATCCTCCTTCACCACTTACTAGCTCTGTGACCTTGGGCAAATCACTAAACATCTCTTAGCCTTAGTTTTTATATTTGTAAGGAAATTATACCAGAACCTATCTCATGCAGTTGTCACAAACATTAAATGAGGTCACATATAGAAAGAGCTTACATCTATGTGAGGGCACATTTAACTACTTAAATTTACTTCATTCTTTTTATTGGCTGCATAGTATTCTGTTGTACGAATGCTCCATAATTTATTTTAATTAGTCTCCAACTGATAGAGTTAGACTTATTTCTTTTATTTTCTTTTAGTAAAGTAATAGTGAACCCCTTGTATATGTAATTTTTGTCCAATAGTCTAAACATACCTGTTTGATAAATTCTTAGATGAATTTTTGTGTCAAAGGGTGTGAGAATTTTAAGTTTTGTTAGGTTGCCAGACCAACCTTGCCTTTTGAGATTACAATTTCACGACTTCTTGATTTCAAGTTGCAAAACCAGCTTTCATAATTAGCTTCAGTTCTCTAGGAGAGCTGAACTTGATGTTTTTGTCATTACTAGGTTTTGCCATCAGAGATTTTTGGCAGTTTTGCCTTATTTACTCAACTAGATTTTTAATTCCTTTTGGGCAGAGATTACATCAAAAGATGGGCCTTACAATTTGAGGCACTTAGCAGGGGCTCATATATTGATTCATACTGACACTGTAGGAAGTCAGGGTTCTTAGTAGGATAGCTCTGAAATACAACCAGTTTACTAGCCAAACAACCATGTCAGGCTTTTTCAAGAATTATATTTACTAAGACATGAAAGTTAATGTCAACAATATATCCAGATAGTTACTTTAGGTAAACTGTAGTGGATATGTATGTGTGTACATGCAAATGTGTGTGTGTATTTGTGCAAGGGGTCTGAGGGTCCTGAAAGCTGATGGGAATGGGGGTGGGGACAAGAGGAAATAGTCCCACAGGGCAAAACTCAGAAACATCATGGCTCACCTAAGCAAATGTGCAATGACAGCAAAGTGTCCTAGATTATATAACTAGAGAACGATAGCCACAAACAAAAGGAAACTTCATGTAGGGGCTGGTTCCCCAATGTCTTTGTAGGCACATCGGCTCCCATGGCTCAGAACTATCAACATGGTCTTCTTTTTTTTTTTTTTTAAGATTTTATTTATTTGACAGAGAAAGAGACAGCAAGAGAGGGAACACAAGCAGTGGGAGTAGGAGAGGGAGAAGCAGGCTTCCCGCAGAGCAGGGAGCGCAAAGCAGGGCTCGATCCCAGGACCCTGAGATCATGACCTGAGCTGAAGGCAGTCGCTTACCGACTGAGCTACCCAGGTGCTCCTGGGGTCTTCTTTTGAAGATGGTCAGTGAGCTGTCCTGGGGTTACAGACTGAAGGAAAACAAGGCTTGTACATAAGCAAAAAGCTTACCTTTTTTTGCTTCAGACTCTTCAAGTTGAGTGTGGATCCCAAAGCATATGCCCTCACCTCTTTTATCTTAGTGTGTACTTTTTCTTCACAGTTGTCACTTACATTTTGTTAGCTGAAGGTTCCTAACATATACTAACCTTCCCCAGAAATTTTTCCAACAGTCATTCTGAGGAAAGATCTGAGACAAGTAACTCTTACTCTTGAGGGTATTTCAAATCACAGTTTACCCAAAATGGAATGTCTCAAGCAGCAAAGCAAGGACAGAAGATGGCAAAATGCTAGGAGTAGTAAAATCAGGCTTTCGATCATGGGTGCTTCCAGTTGTCCAAAAAGTAAGAAGAAAAAACAACAACAACAACAACTGGAATTTGGTTTCAATAATCCCATACGAAAAGAAAGCATAAAGAGCTAAAGCCAGAAAATGGTTCCGATTTTTACAACTAAAAGGAAATACATTTTAAAGGGTCAGCTTTTCTTCCTATCCCTTGGTCTATTTCAAGTACCCACACTTCTTATTCACCAAAGAGAGACGAACTCCATTTTTCTCTTGGTGAAGTCTTCATGGAGGATGTGATATTTCACTGAGATTTGAAGGATGGCTAGAATAGGTGGGTATGGAACAAGAGTGATTGCAGACAAAGGCAGGAAAGCATGAAGACTTTGGGGAAGAGCTGGGTGAAGTTTAGACTCTCTGAAGACAAATAAGGAGCAACAAAACTAAAAAGGTATCTGGTTCCTGACCTGGAGAACCTTAAACCCTAGAAAAGAGAATTTGAACTTGATTTATAAGACTAGGGGTGCCTTTGAAGATATGTAAGAAGGTACTCACAAGGTTATAAGTGGGTAAGAGGATGATTACCATGACAGTGTAATATTTGGGTGGTGGGGAGATGAGAGAGACTGAAGTAGGAGGACCATAGTGCCTTCGAATATGTCTCCTTCAACTGGGAGCCTGTCAACGGGTCTGAACTAAGGTCATAATGTGGGAACAAGAATGATGTGCCAGATATGAGAAATGTTTCAGACACTTGGAGACTGGCCAGTGAATGGGACTGGGGAAGCAGAAGGTTTATAAGTGACTTTAAAGTTGGTCATGGTTCAGTGGGAAACAAATGATATCATTAACTGCTGGAGGAAGAGCAGAAGTCAGGAAAAGGAGATTGAAGAGGAAAATCAGTTCAGTTGTAGATAAGCAGAAATTTTGTAAAAGATAAATAAGAACCAAATGGTCCTTCAAGGAACCTTGAAGATAGGGACATTGGACATAACAAGAAAAGAGATACTGGCTGATGAAAGAAGATGCTGGATGGGGCAGTATTCGACTAGGAGAACGAGAGCAGGGATTCGACTTAGGAAGCAAGAGAAATGCTTGTCCTTGGAAGGGAGGAAAAGAAAAGAAAGTAGCAAAAAATACAGAAAAACACAGAAATATTTTGAGGTGGAAAATATGGAAGTTAATGAAGCTACCTCAACATTCTCAGCTCAGTAGAAGACAAGGTAGCTTGTGGAGGGTGCAGAGTTGTGTCAGGGGCTTAGGGAGAGTAGAGATTGTCTTTAACTGCCATGTAGACTGGACAGGTACTCAGCACGAGACGAATATAAATGACTGAGTGGCAAACTATAAGAGACTCTTTAATACCGAAAACAAACGGGGTTGTTGGAGGGGAGGTGGGGGGGTGGGCTAAATGGATGATGGGCATCAAGGAGGGCACTTGTTGGGATGAGCACTCGGTGTTATACGTAAATGATGAATCACTAAATTCTACTTCTGAAAACCAGTACTACACCATATGTTAGCTAACTTGAATTTAAATAAAAATAGAGAGATAGAGATATAGAAATAAATAAATAAATAAATAAATAAATAAATAAATAAATAAATAACTGAGTAGCATCGGACGCATGGGGTTTTGGAAAGCCTCCCCCTATCCCATGCCACAGACTACACCCATAATCTACACCTGTGTGGCCACAAAGGAGGTTCGGTACCAACGCAGATAGATCAACACAAGTCCTGTCCCCACTCTGCAGAGTGGAGAGCACCTGCTTTTCTGATAACTGCTGACGTTTATTGAGGACTGGTTACATACCAGGCACTGTGCTGTGTGCTCACTTGCTAATCTACTTTCATCCTCACATCAACCCTAGGAGGAAGGTACTCTGTTAGCTTCCTCAGCGATCTCAAATAACTCATCCAGGGCCACTACCTGCAACCGTCAGAGTCAGACTTCAACTTAGATTTGCCCAATTTTCGAGGTTGTTCCCTTAGCCACACTGCCTGGGAGCAAGACAGGAGCATCACCTTCACTTAGGAGAGTATCTTAGACATGGTCATCAACAGGAAGGCATCCAGCCAGTCTGCAGGCCAGTTGGCAACCCCTCTGGCTTGCTCTGACGTTATTCACCTGGCACCTGGTTTCAGGACACTGCTTCTTGCTCTAGGGCACACCCCCAGCCTAGTGAAGCTGTGCCCTTTCTCAGGTTCCTTCATGTCACTTCCAGAGTGAAAATTAAAAATAAATAAATAAATTAATTAATTAATTAAAAAAATGCAACTGTTAACCCATTTGCAATTTGTTAGAAGTCATCAAAGCCTGTTACATTTCTCTTCTCAGCAGAAAGAAGAAAAATAACCTTTGCTATCTATACCTGTGCTTGAGAAAGTTGCCAGTCATGGTTCCCGTTGGTTTTATTAAGGAAAGGAAAGGAAGTCTTTCTTTCTCCTGGGGTCTGTCAGTGCTGGTCAGCTCTTTGGGGACAGCAGCAGTGTGGTACCGTGGTGAAATGCTTGAGCCCTGTGACTGGAAGTACAGGGTTAGCAGTTGCAGACGTAAGGAATATCCAGGTGGAAGGTCTGCAGAACCAGGAGGAAGGATGAAATTTGCTTTAAGGGCTTCACAAAAGGCGTAGTAGCCATGTGACTGGCCGGCAATTTATTAAAGCTTGACGTGATGAAAGCTAGTTTATGAAGAAATTTGAAGGAACGTTAGATGTGTAAAACCCTCTGTTATTTTTGCTGTAATTAATGATACTAATAGGGATGACTATTAATAGCTTCAGCCAAAAAATGTATGTGCCTAGTTTGCTGTTCTTTCTGCCTCAGTTCCTCGTTTCCTGGATCTTTGCGGGGCCTGGGACTTGGGTCATTCAGGTTTCCGCTTTCATTTCACCTCCTCAGAGGCGATTTGCAGTCACAGCACATGATCTTGTTTTCTGTTCATTATAATACTTAGCCTGCTGTCTTCCACTTTATCTGCTGCTTTGTTTGTCTCTCTCTTCCCCTAGAATGGAAACTTCCTGTGACAAGTGCCTCATTCGGTGTTCCTTCTCTGGAACCCAGAAGCACATGTCACATAAGAGATGCTCAAGAAATAAATGATGAGCTCATTTAATCTTTATAACAACCCTGGAGGCAAAACTACATTTGACACATGAGGAAAACATGTGGAAAGATATAAATAATTTGCCAACTGGAATTGCTGTGATGGTTGTATGGGCATCATGTTAATACACCTGCTACATTTACAAGAAATTGGAAAGCTAATGTCTTGTGTCTGTTCACTTCTGGGCATGAGTGGCCTAAATGTTTGCTAGAAAGATATCTTTGTTTTCTTCAATTTCTCTAGAGGGGTCTTCAGTTCTCAATTCATAACGTGGTTTAATTTTAGTGCCTCAAAACTTTCACTGTCTTTCTAGTACCGTTAAAATTTCTTTGGAACTTAATTAAATTAAAAATAGTTTCCTTATTATAAAAGCAATGCTTATTTACTGTAAGAAATAGATAAGAAAAGAAAGAAAAGAAAAAAAAAAAGAAAAAAATTTTTAATTCATCCACAGTCTTGCACCCAGGTAAACACTAGCATCTTATTAATCTCCTCTGGTAATACAGGATAGTCAAAGATATACTTTAAAATGGGTTAATTTGGGGGCATCAAAGTGGCTCAGCTGGTTAAGCATCCAAATCTTGATTTTGGTTCAGGTCATGATCTCCAGGTTGTGAGATGGAGCTCCACATTGGACTCCACGCTCAGCGTGGAGTCTGCTTGAGATTCTTTCTCTCCCTCTCCCTCTGCCCCTCCCTCCACTCAAATAAATAAGTCTTTAAAAAAATAAAGTGGCTTAGTTTCTTACATACTGTTTCACTATGTTTCAAATAATATATTGTTTAGATATTTTCACATTATTGTTCATCTATATAATGTTGAAAGTCAATATGGTATTTCTATTATGTGAAAGGATATATCGTAACTTACTGAATGGAGGGGAGGGGGAATTGGGGGAACGGGGTCACAAGATACAAACTTCCAGGTACAAGATAAGTAACCACTGGGGATGTCACATACAGCACGGTGACTGTAGCTGACACTGATGTGTGGTGTGTAGGGAAGTTGTGAAGAGAGTAGATCCTAAGATCCTAAGGGTTCTTATCACAAGGAGAAATTCTTTTCTTTTTTTTCTTTTCTTTTTTCTTTTTTCTTCTTTCTTTCTTTCTTCTTTTCTTTTCTTTTCTTTTCTTTTCTTTTTTCTTTCTTTCTTTTCTTTCTTTCTTTCTTTCTTTCTTTCTTTCTTTCTTTCTTTCTTTCTTTCTCTTTCTTCTTTTTTCTTTCTTTCTTTTCTTTCTCTCTTTCTCTCTCTCTCTTTCTTTCCTTCCTTCCTTCCCCCTCATTCCCTCCTTTCCTCCCTCCCTCCCTTCCATTCTTTCTTTCTTCCCTCCCTCTCTTCGTCCCTTTCTTTCTTTCTTTCTTTCTTTGAGATGATGAATGCTACATTTAGCCACCAGGTAGCTATGCGACCTTATGCAGGTTACTTAGGTCTCATTTGCCTTTACATATGCAAAACGGTGATAATTATTTTATAGGGTTGTTATTAGCATCAAGTGAGTTTGAGTATGTAAAATATGGGCCACAGTGCCTGGCACTTGGTGAACATTTGATAAATGGTAATTTTTTTTAAAGATTATTATTTATTTTAGAGAGCTTACGTGCATGCATGAGTGGGGGAAGGGGCAGAGGGGGAGAATCCCAAGCTGACTTGGGACCCAGCTGAGCGTGAGGATCCAGGACCCTGAGATCACAACCTGAGCCGAAACCAAGAGAAAGATGTTCAACAGACTGAGCCACCCAGGTGCCCCAATAAATGTTAATTATTATTATAATTCACAGAAAGTTTGAATGTTTATGTAGTCATATTTATTTTTCCTTTAGCCACAGTATGATGCTTAGGAATTACTCAAAGGCTATATGAATATTCACCTGTATTTTCTTATGGACAATTCCAGAACTTCTATGTTTTTATATTTTACATTTAAGATTTTTATATGGGATGTATTTTGTGGTTTATTATGAAATGATCATCTCATTATATATTTTTTCCTTTTATGGTTAATCACTTTTCCCAACATTTAATGAACAAACTATCATTGCTCACAGATTTGGAGTCCTACTTTTATTATATGCAAACTCCCATACATACATGAACTCATTCTTGCTTTTTCTCTTTTCTCATGGATGTGTCTTAACTAGTTCTGCAACGACTACTGCTCTATTTATTGCAGTTTTAGGATATGTGTTAGTATCTGAGAGGGAAAATAAATGCCAGCTTATAATGATATTTTCCAGTTTCTGAGATATTCTTGTATGTCAGTATTTTTACATTAACACTAAACTTGGCAAACTGATACTTAAATAATCATGAATAGCATTAAAAAATAATAGCATTAAAAATAGCTTAATTTGATGGAGAATACCTTTTATCATACCATAGTCGCATGCAGAAACACAGCATATCCCTCTGTTCATGCTTTTAAATAAAAGTACCTCAGAAAAACTTCATAGTTACCTTAATATTAATAGTGAATATTGCTTATTAAGATTATTTCTAGGTATTTCAGATTTTTTGCTCTTGTGAGTGCTATCTCTTTAACCGATGTGGTTACTGCTCTTATGTAGAAATTTATTTATTTTTTTAGAAATTGCTATTGTCATGAGCCACCTTACTGACTTACCTGCTCTTGAAATTTCAAGCTGATTTTGTGTGTCAACTGTACTTCAATTTTAAAAATTTAAGCTGATCTTTTTGAATTTTTCAAGGAGACAGTCACATTATTTGCAAATACAATGATTCAGTCTCTTCATACCTAATATTCGTAACTCAGTTTTTCTTGAGTATATTGGTTAGAACATTTAAAACACTGTTTAATGACAACCACTATAACAGAAGCCTCACTCTTTCTGTCTTTGCCCAAAATGTCCCATCTGCCATGGGAGGGCCATAATGGCTCCTTCCCAGCGCTGCCTTCCTGAATGCCTGTCTTCAAACGAGTTCTTCCATCCACCCTCGTCAGCAGAAACCAAGCAGGAACAGTGGCTCATCATTTCCTTCTCCACACTGACAATATTTTTCTCAGTGATAACAGCTATTTCAGTCAAAAACTGTATGTGTTCTAGATTTCCCAATAGTTGATTTTAGGGGAAAATGCAGTTGGTTTCATTTATGTTTTCTGTTACCTTTGCAGAGGAGAGGCTGATTACGTGTTGATCTTTCTCATTTGTTACGATCTCCATGATGCTGAACATGTGTCCCACAAGTTTCCCCACTGGCTTGGTGCTGATGTTGGGGTGCCACAACCGGAGCACCTTATCATCTCCTGAAAGGGACGGCATGGGGGGATTATTTGTTTTCTCAGGGATACAGCTGGTCAAAATTTAAAGAGTCCCTCTCACTCAGTCATATCCTTACCACCCTTCTAATATCAAATCACAGTCTGCTTCTTTCAGGATGCCCTCTAGGATTGACTTGCTTTGGAACCACTTCCTCCTGTCAAGGCTATTTGGAAATAATTGTATTTACACACACAAATATGAATTCTTATAAATATTTTATCAGTCCCTTTGTTTCAGTACCTTCCCACTCATTCATACATTAATGTATTATTTATATTTTATTTAATTCCCAAAGTATTTTAGACAGTTGTTCTTTTGTTTTCACTTTCAGAGGAAGAGGAAAATTGCACATAATCTCTACCATTATAACAAATCAACTGTCTCCATCTTCCCTTTGGGCACATATCCATAAGCATATATAATTTACATGTAGTTACTACCATAGCATACATACTATTTTTTTAATTGTTAAAATCACACGGATACACGGTAAAAGATTTAAACAATATGGAAGGGTATAATTTTTGTCAAAAATGTCTTCTTTCCCCTCAGAATCTGTACTTCCACTCCTTACAGGTAACCCCTGTTCACTTTTCCCCCCCTCTTTCTTACAAATAAACTTTTTCTTTTCGGAGTTAAGAAAAACACTTTTCCACTCATATTTAAATACTTTGAATTATTTTCAGTAGGTATTTAGATAACCATTTCTCAACAAAAAAATCACTGTAACTAACTTATCTTAGTTAAAATTAAAATTAAAAAAATATATATAAATAAAAATATATTATAAATATTGCCAAAATACAAAAAAATCAAGGTTTCTTAAAATGTATTTTTACTGAGAAGTCACAGCATGTTATTTTGAGCAGAGAGAGACAGACCAAATCAAAGTTTTGTAGAACGGATTTGTCACTTTGTTATTATATGTGGGGTTTGCAAGGCAAGTCGCTTTTGTTTTTTTCCAGCTTTATCGAGATATAATTGATTGTGTGAGTTTAAGGTGTGCAACATGATTATTTGATATAAGTATAGTGCTCGCGGGGCGCCTGGCCGGCTCAGTAGGTTAAGTGTCTGCCTTTGGCTCAGGTCATGATCCCAGGGTCCTGGGATCAAGTGCCGCATTGGGTTCCCTGCTCCATGGAGAGCCTGCTTCTCCCTCTCCCCCTGCCTCCCTCTCTCTCTCTCATGAATAAATAAATAAAATCTTTAGAAAAAAGTATAGTGCTCACTTGGGCAGCACATATACTAAAATTGGAATGATACAGAGGAGGTAGCATGGCCCCTGCACAAGGATAAGCATATATTGCAAAGTGATTACTTCAGTAAGGCTAGAACACATGCATCACCTCAGGGTTACCTTTTTTTCTTATCATGAGAACTTATGAGATTTTTCTCTCTTCATAACTTTCAATTATAAATACAATTCTGTTAACTGTAGTCACCACATGTCTATTACATGCCCAGAACTTACTCATCTTCTAACTGGAAATTTGTACCTTTTTTAGAATACAAATTTTATATATCCAATATAACCAAAATAATAAAATATAATTAGTATACATGCCCATCTTTTTTTTGCATTTATGGAAGGTCACAGGCTCACACCTTCATAATTATCATTTTGGTTGCTACATCAAAATTTCCTACCATTTGTCTGTCAATAAATGTTCCTGCTAATTCTAGTTTTTCATTTTATTCAACAACACTGCAATAGTTATTCAGGTGGTTTTTTTTTCTTCTTTTGGACATATACACTGAGGATAAATTCCCCTATTGTTAGGTTGCTTTCCAAAATGGTTGTACCAAATGCCAAGGCCATCAACTATATATGATTATACCAGCTTCATCAAATTCTGGCAAGCACATGGATATTATCATGATTTAAAATATTTGCTATATTAATGTCTAAAATGACACTTTGTTTTTATTTAATTTACATGACAGCTAATGCTGCTGAGTATTTTCTCCCATGTATATCTGCTAATTGTATCTCCTCCTGTGAATTGTTCGATCATATCCTTTACCCATGGTCTATTAGAATTCTGGTGATAGTAAAAATTAAAATTTAATAAAATTTTATTATCATATGCACACACACACACACACACACATCCAGTTTCGTGGTAAAGACTGGTTAGTTGTTCACCACACCCTTATTGTCTTACTGGGTGCACAACTAGACTACATTTCCCAGAGTCCCTTGCTGTTAGATGTGGTCAGATTACCGACTTTTAGCCAGTAAACTAAGGGAATTGATTTAGATTTAACATGACTAAGGAGAAATACATTTCCATTTTGTTTGATTCATTACACATTTTGAGGTTTATTTCTTACAGTAGCTAGCATTACCTGAACTAATGCATAGTCATAGTCTAATTGTTTTTTCAAAAAAGCAACTTAAACCTAAATTTTTTTTTAAAGATTTATTAATTTGTTTAGAGAAGAGAGCACACAGGTAAGCGGGGGGAGAGGCAGAGAGAGGGAGAGAAAGAATCTCAAGCGGACTCCCCACTGAGTGAGGAGCCCAATGTGGGGCTCAATCCCAGGACCCCAAGATCATGACCTGAGCTGAAATCAAGAGTTGGAGGCTCAACCGACTAAGTTACCCAGGCACTCCTAAGATTAAGTGATTTTTAATTAAATGATTTACTTTACTTTACTTTAATTTAATGATTTAAATATGATTTGTCCAGAATCACATATAAGAAAATGGTATACATTAGGAATATATGGAGCATTCTCGAGCATCTTATTTGTTACCCAGGATCTTCAGGGCACCAAGAAAAAAAGATTATATAATAGCATTATAGCCTAAGTTATAATTTATATATAACCTAAGTTATAAAGTTACAATTTATGTATTAATAAAATCTAAAATTCAAAGAGGCCATGATAGTTAATCAGGTAGCCTGATTATTTTGTGGCCTACAGGATGAATTTGCTGATATATATTGGACTTTTTATGGAAATATACTTACACACACTGCAAGAGCCAGTCAGTTATGCAGGAGAATTAGATGACTTGCCAGTTGGATATTCATAACCCAGGGAAATGTGATAGACACAGGTGTTTTCATAATTCTCTGATTATTTTGTCTGGTTTCATGAAAAAAGGGAACAAAGTATTTTCTTTACCTTTTTCTTTCTCCCCTTTGAGTCTTCCAAACCATTCTTCAAATCGTAGCATGACTGTACCTCCAAGAATATTTCAGAATGTCTTCATATTCTTTAAAACTAAGAACCCTTGCCTATGTGTCCTTTACCCCTGGCATCTTTTATAGTTAATGATTCAATTTTCTGTACCATCCACTTGAAAGCAGAACTTCTTTTTTATTATACTACCTCAAGAGTGTAACCCACAGTGGGAGTTCAGATATTTATTGAACTCCCATAACTTCAATCTTGGGATGCTGAATCCTAGCTCAGAGGTTTAACTAGCCAGTGGCACAAGACTGTGAAAACACGTAACCAAACAAAAACAAGTCTTTGTTAAATGTTCACGTGACTCCTTTAATAAGGCCAGTTCTTTCATTCCAGAGGTCCTCGGGGCCTGGAGTCTTAGTAAAGGCAGACTGAAAAATCTCAGGGCACAGCTGACTCTTACTTTCCATTTCTCCGGCAACTGGTATGGATAGAATTGTTTCCCCAAAATTCATATGTTGAAACCTTGACCCCTAATGTGATGGTATTTGGAAATGGGGCCTTTGGGAGATAATTAGATTTAAATGAAGTTATTCGAGTTGAGCCCTAATGATGGGATTAGTGTCCTTATAAGAAAAGACCAGAGAGCTCGCTTGCTCTCTCTCCCTGTGGGGATACAGCGAGAAAACAGCCATTGCAGGCCAGCTAGAGAGCTCTCACTAGACATTGACCATGCTGGCACTTTGATCTTGGACTTACAACCTCTAAAACTGTGAGAAATAAATTTCTGTTGTTTAAACCACCCAGCCTATGGTATTTTGTTATGGCAACCTAAGCTGACCAAGACAGAACCCAAGATATTTTAAGTACTATTGTCGGTGGGTAAGTGGGATATTTTCTTTCTTTGTTTCATTCCTTTGTTTCTTCCTTTCTTTTAGGTGGGATATTTTCTTAAATTTAAAACTTTCATGTTATCCTTATTAACAAGAAGAAAAATACCTCGAGAAATTACTATACGCTTGGCATTTTGCTAGATGTTGAAGATACAAAAAAATCTAGACACTGACCCTATTGAAAGTCTTTTTTTTTTTTCCCCAGAAGACCAAAACTTATACCTTTTTGGACTTAGTTCCAACATTTCCTTCCTAAAGCTGCCCCCGATCAGTGTCCCCAGCCTCAGATGGAGTTAAGTCTTCTTCCCGTTCTGAGGGTGTTTTCTTCAAATTTTGTTTATAGCATGAGCTCTATTAAATTATAGTTGTTTGTGTAAATACCTGTTTACTCATTTTCTGGTGAGCCTTATATTTCTCATCTATAGCAGTGTTTGACAAATAGCAAGTGCTTAATACATGTTTGTTAAGTAAATGAGTTGGCTAAGAGAGTGACTCATGAAGTGCTTAAAAAATACTTATTTTGGGAAAGTCTACCCTGATTTGAAACCTGGCTCTATCACTCACTAGCCTTATGGCTTTAAGTAAGTGACCTCACCTTCTGTGTCTGGGTTTCCTTATCTGTATATATAATGGGGATGACCAGAATTTATGTAATAACCTTATTGTGAGACTAAATGCGGTCATCCATGGATAATCTGAGCAGTTCCTGGAGTATGAGCTGACTATGACTACTCTGTTCTTTTCTTCTAAGTCCGGGCCATTTGAAACACTAACAACACTTTATAAAATGTTTAGGGGAGACAGAGAGGAACTGATACACAGATGTATGAAACATGGGCCCTGCTCTGGAGAGTTTGTAATCTAGTGGTAGCACTAAGACAAGCATGAAAGATATAGAGGGAAAGGAAGTATCTGCAGAAAATAATTCAAATCTGAAGGTAGGACTTAATACTATAAATGATATAGTATGGTTCATTAGGGGTTAATTCCTTGTTCCTTTGTTATTTTCCATTTATTTTTTTTTTCTCTCTTCCTTTTTGTTAACAAGGATTCAGATAAAGCCACATATCAAGATAGGATTTCTTTCCTTTAGCAAGCTCTTATCTCAGCTGGTGAGTCAGTGGATCCAAATGCCTCACTCTTGATGAGATGAGCTGGCTCAGTGCAGAGAGAAGAGGGAGGGAGAGACTGTGTGAACCAGATTACGGTGGTCCTGGTGGTCCAGCAGGGAAGAGCAGGGGCTGGGAGAAAGGAGGACAGACTGGAGCTCAGTTCTACCAGCTGACTAGTCACATGATGAGCTGAAGCAAATCATTCTCTTTTCTAGGGCCTCAATTTCCTTATCTGTAAAATTTTGATCTCCCAAGATTTCTTCCCACTCCAAAGTTTTATGATTGTGTGCTGGGGAGGGAGAGGTTACTACAGTGAGAATAGAGAGCAATCTGGAATTGTAAAGGTCATGAGAAAAACTCCAGGTTTATCAGTTACATGACTCATACTGAATAATTCTGATAATGCAGTATCTTGCTTGCATCTGCTTTTCTCTGGCAAAGGCTGAGAAGTCTTACCTTACTCCAGTATGTCCAGAACTTGAGCCTCAGGCCCCCAGGTGGTTGGCTGGGCTGCCCCCTTGAAATGGACTTTATCATCCTGTTGGATGAGGTCAGGCTATCCCCAGAAGGAAATCTGTGACTTGCGTGCCACAGGAAGAAGGATACAATAGAAGATTGCCACGTGAGAAATGTGGCAAAGAGCTTTGTCCAGTGTGCATTATGAAGGAAACCCCGTTTTACAGAGGGCTCCTCTGGTCTGCTACCAGACGTCTTCCAGCTCTGCTTGCTTTCCAATGATAGCAATAGAATCCTCATAGGGTCTGTGTGGTGGCTTTTTGCAGCCAGAATGATCAGAAAAGGACATGATACTAAGCTCTAAATGCCTACAGTGTTTAATCTGTATTGTTATTATTATGATTATGAATCTGTTAACTCATGTTCATGTTGTATTATCAGTGTATTACAGCTATTAATCCTATGTACCATTAAATTTTGAATTCTTGAAGGTTAAAATATAACCTGATCTCTATGATTCATGAGGCCTTGTCCGTAGCAGTTGTGCAAGAAATATTTGTTGAATGAAACATTAACAGATGCATGCAGAGCCCCCAAATTATCTTGGATGGCAGAGAATCGTTTGTATACACTGGACCTTGAAAGTAGGAGTTTATTCTTAAAATGGCCAAGAGAGGTAGCAATGAACTAAAAACAAATGCTCAGGAAGCTTGCAATTTTATTTTGTTTTGTTTTGTTTTGGTAAGTACCTTGTCCTGGTTTGGCTTTTTTTTACACCCCACCCCCCTCCACAGGAGCTTCTGTTTTTTCAAGCTCATCAAATGTCCCTGCATATTTCACACATTCAACTATGCCTAACAAAGTTGCTTTCATAGTATATTTTGAGTCATCAGATGGTACATACAGTACATTTAGCAATGTGCTTGGCTGAGTCACTAATCAACAAGAGTATTCTCCCGAGGAAAACGTGTTTCTAGTCACTGAGGAATTGCATTTTCCACTAAAAGAGGCTCTGTAACTGTGACAATTTAATAATTTTTGCACAGTGAAAAGTATTTTCTCTCTTGAGAAAAAACTCTCTTGTTTGTCTGTCATGCTGCTAAGTGTTTTGTTTTGTAAGAGAGCCAGAAAAATAAGATTTCAAAGCTGTAGCTGACCATCTTACAATATAATGACTGTTGAGGTTCATGAGGGTCAAATATCTTAATCCATAAACACTAAAGTGATTTGAGTCCCAGAACTTTACCAAACACATATTTTTTCTCAGAAATGATTAAAATACTTAAGATGACAAAATATATGAAAGCTGGTCAATTCTTATGTTTTGAAGTATTTTGTGTGAGAACAAAGGGCTGTTCAAAGGAGTTGGTTAAGATTAATGTGACAGCTTGTCTTTTTAGAAAAATCGGATTTTAGAAATCGGATCTCACTTTAACTGTGCTGTTTTGCTTTCTCAGAGGGTTTCCTGTGGAGGGTTTGAGTTGAAGGAGGATAGAAGGCCACGCAGAACTGAAGACCTGCCCTGCTGGGGGCAGCGTCCATTGCAATTCGATTCTGGGGCAGTTTCCCTGCTTCCTCTCTGAGGACCACTGTGTTCTTTCCCTCATCTCTGGAGCACCCCCACCTCCTCCTGACGAGGGCTCAGGGCCATTTCCCTCACAAGGAAGAAGCCAAGACAGTCATCAATTCAGCAAAGGGCAACGGGGATCCAGAAATTGTAATATAAGCATGGCACTCCTTTTTTTGAAAACATGTAATTTTAGTATTTGTTGCCTCATGTGTTCTAGACTTCAGTGCGGAGCTCTTTAAAGGATAACCTCAGTTAGCACAGCTTAAAAACTTGGATCCCTGTTAGTTCTTAGAATCATCATTCCAGGTGCCAGGAAACTTGCTCCCAGTCTAAGCCATGACTCCCACATACTACTCTGCAGGCTTCTTACCCATATGCTTTGCTTTCTTCCCATGATGTCCTTACTTGAAATTTAGAAGTCTGTGGCCCTTTAATGCCTCATTTTTCTGAGTACACAAAGCTCTGACTACATACTGAGTAACCCCTAATTGGCAAACGGAGTTCCAAATTTTCCAAAGGACATTTTAATTTATCTCTCTATGAACAGGGATTTCTTTAAACAACAGATTGGGATTCTTTAAGCTCAAGGGGTCTTGGAATGTATGTAGTCCAACTTCCTTATTTTACCAGATACAGAAAGTAAGCAATGGAGGATTACGTGATAGTTGAAAATTATACAGTTGGTTAATGGCCAGGCTATGACGAAAGCCACCTCTTCTAACATCTAGTGCATTGTTTTTACTTGTTTTGCTTTCCAGTAGATTACTATGTAATTTTTAAAAAATAATATTCGAACCAAAGCTAGTTTTAAGTAAGTGTTGTCGAAGGCCCAAACCTGAGCACAAATTTCAATATGAACTTCAAATGCCCAATATACTGAAAAAAATTATAACTTTATGTCCTCAGGGGAGATCACCCAGGTGTGAAGGGAGAGTCTAGCTATCTTCACACAGTTGACCCTTGAACAACATGGGTTTGAACTGTGTGGACCCACTTACATGCAGACTTTTTTTTTTTTAATAAATACACTACAGAACTATAAAATCATATTTTTCTCTCGTATGACTTTCTTAATATTTTCTTTTCTCTAGCTTACTTTATTGTAAGAATACAGTATATAATACATAGAACATACAAAATATGTGTGAATCCACAGTTTACATTATCTGTAAGGTTTCCGGTCAACAGTAGGCTATTAGTGGTCAAGTTTTGTGGGAGTTCAAAGTTACATGTGGATTTTCTACTGTTGGTGGTGGGGGGTGTGATTGGCGCCCCTGACCACTGTGTTTTTCAAGGGTCAACTGTACTTATCAATATTGGCATTTCAGGGCCGAGGCAGGATACTCTGGTAGAAAACCAAACGTTGCAGCTGTGTGTGTTTTAGGGGAAGGAATTTGAAGAAATCTCACATGGAAGGAACTAGCAGCACATACTCATTGAACATTTTTGCTCTTTTAATAAATATTTTTGCTCGAAGCATTTACCAAATGGTACATTTGTTGATCTTTTAGATGACAGAGCTTTCTTCTTAAAAATCTTGTTTGCTCTTTCCCTTTCTAAAGTTCAGATCTTCAGTATAGGCCATTTTCTTGATGTTTACTTGAGTTTCTAATTCGCTCATTTACATCATTCAAGTCTACATGCTCCTTGTTGAAAGTGATTCTGATCTAGGGATGTCCCTGGGAGTTCTCACTCGTGCAGGCAGCCTGGGGGCCCTCACATCCCCTAGATCCAACTAGGTCTTTTGTCATCACCAAAAGGAGCATCTTCTCAGGTGTCTAATCACACTTGACATTTAAGTTCACACTTGAGATGTGTTTGCTCTCTTTCCCATGTGAGCACCTTCTTCCTGATCTCTGGTAACAATACAGCTACTACCCTTCCATTTTCCCCTACAAACTCGGAGCTGATTGATCCCTCTCATTAATCCCAATTTCATTCTGGGTTCAGGTTTTATGACTAATTTCTTTCCCATGGGATTGGCTCTTTCCTTTGTTTTTACATTTCACCTAAAATAATGCAGACCCTCACCACCTCACTTGTGACTCCTGGAACAGCCTCCTGACTGGAACCTCTGATTTCATTTTATTCCAACAAAACCTCCGTGCTTTTGTCAACATGACTTTGCCTATGTGTCGTAGATGGATTGAATTAATATTTATTGACCATCTACTATGTGCCAGGCATACATTATCTCAATTAATCTTAAGCACCACCATTATTATTGGCAAATAATATTGTATTGAGTGTATTGAGCACTTATTATGCGCTAAGTACTTTATTCAAATTTGCTTAATTCTTATAACAATCTTATGAGTCGGTACTATTATCAGTCCCACTTTAGAGTAGATTGAAGTTTAAAGGGATTAAATGACCTGCCCAAGGCTGTACAACTTGCTAGAAAGACAATCAGGATTTGTACCCAGACAGTCTGACTTCAGAGCCCAGGCTTGAAGCCATCCTGCTGTATTAGCCCCCCAGGATTATAGGTGACAAGTCTGAGGCTTGAGGAGCATTTCCGTCCTTCATCTCCCCTTTGAGCTTCTTATTTCATACTCTCTACAGATGACCTCACGTCCTATGTTCCACCCTCCTTAACCCTTAAATGCTAGTATGCTTCAAGGCTCTCTCCTTGGCCTCTTTCCTGCTAACTCTAAAACATTGGCCCTTGACCTCTTTGGACATGGACCCCATTGAGTATTTGGTAACATTTTGGACTATCTCTGCAGAAAAATGCACATAGGCACACAAGGGTCAATAGGCTGCAGGAGCCTCCAGGACTCCTCTAAAGCCCACACAAGGGGCCCTGGGCTGGGATCTCATGCTCTCACCCGTTGAAATAACTTCTAGAGGGATTAAAGAGCTAAAGGTAAAATATAAAGCAATAAAAAAGTTAGAGTAAGATAAGGAAGAATTTATAACACATATCCTGGTGCCGGGGAAGAACTTTCTAAGTGTGCCATCAAATCCAGAAGGCACAAAGAAAAAGACTGACAAATTTAACTTTATGTGAAATTTTTCATGCTCTAAAAGGTTTTCCCTGGGAGCAAAACTCTGTAACTTTATGAAAACCACTCTATCACTATATTAATCAAGTAGGGCACAGTTGGCAAAGTAGAGAATCTCTGTACAACATAAATTGTCCCCTTACCTCCAGTGATAATCACGTTTGCTTTTGTACAGTAACAGAAAGTGTTGGCTCCTCTTGGCATGGAGAACTCTCTGACAGGCCTGGGAAGCACAAATTAGATGTAAAGCTTCTACATTTCTCTTTCTACAACTAATTCTAACTTATACATAGGTTATGTTCAATAGGCTCATTTCTAAGCTGGCTGTAAACATACTTATCCACAGAAAATATTACAAGTAATGATGAAATCCTCACTGACCAACAGAGTCTACTTATTCTATAATGTGGTGATGTTAACACAACACTTTGTACTGTTTCTGCTTAACAGGATATCCAGTCCTCCCGCCCTGGGGTTGTGATCGGCCAGAGACTGATCCTTCTTAATCCAGAAACGATATTGGATGGCTAACTGAGTCTGTTTGGTATACACAACACCAGGAATGCCTTCGGACACGTCCTTCTCTCCCACCACACACATCCCACCTGCTGTCCAGTCCTGTTGATTTGACCTCTAAAATATACCTGAAATCTGACCACTTTTTCCCAGTTTCACTACAGTGTCAAGGTTCAAGCTTCCATCCGCTCTCACCAGACCTTCTGCAATAAACTGCTAACTTCTCAGCTTCCACCATTGTCCATTCTTCTGTCCACATTCCCACCTCAAATCACGCTGTTATGCTATAGCCATGGTGGTGTTCCTAAAACCTGAGTTAGAGCACACCATTTCTCTCCAAGGGCTTCCTGATGCTCCAAGAGGAGCTGAGCTCCTTCATTTGGCCCGCTTGGCCCCCCTGGCCCTCAGTGGCCCCTACCACCTTTCCAGACTCACCCCACGCCTTCCTCTTTTCCCTCATGCTGTGCTCCAGTCGTGCTGCTCTAGTCAGCCTCCCTTCCGGCTGCACTGAGCTCTCTCCCTCCTCAGGAGGCTCTGCACGGGGCCCAAGATATGCTGGTCCTTCATCCCAGCCCCTCTAGCAACCATCCTCCTGTGAGTGTCAGCTCAAATGCTACCTTTTCACAAAGGCCTTGCCTCGACTCCACCCTCCTGCCCCCACTAACGAAGTAGTGTCTTTGTGTTATTCTCTCTCCTGGTACCATGTTATTTTCCCTATAACATTTGGCATCTATCATATAATTTTAATATATAGGTTTTGAGTGTTAACTTAATATTTTGTGAGTAGCACTCTGCTGGACTTAAAAGAGCCTGAGCTTAAGTGAAAACATGTAGACTGAAATTCTGGCTTCATCACTGTGCCTCAGTGTCCTAATTTATCAAATGGGATAATAATAATAGTACTGCCCTCAGATACTAACAATAGTTGAGAGCTATTACTGCATCTGACCAGATGGGGAGGAGACATGTTGCTATGAAAGGGGGCACCCAGAAGGAGCCCTAGACCAGGAGGTAAGCAAGCCCTGAAGCCGGGAAGGGAGGGAAGGAAAGCAGCTGGCCTTTGTCTCTTCCTTTGGATACCTGTGTGTTCTTTCCTTTCCTTTTAAACACACATGGCAGCACATATCATTCTGTTCCTTGTCTTTTCACTTAATATTATATCTTGAAGATCTTTCTAAATCAGTACATAAAATACTTCCTCATTCTTTTCGTTTTCAAAGTTGATGAAAGGAAGCTTCAATGTAGTAACATAAATCTAAAGTCAGAATTTAGAACTGTGAAAATGTTTGCATGTCCTAGAGAAGAAGTAGAATGTTCTCACTGCGGACTCACTTCGAGTTTTGCCAATGACACACTTTGTAACTGTAGCCAGCTGACGGACTGAGCTGAGCTTGATGGGGCTACAAACGAGGAGGCACAATTTTCTTCTACTGTTGTCGCCAAACATGGCCTCTTATTCTGTCACCTTGCACCAATAGCTCAGCCTCTCGGGCCAGCTCCCATTAACACAGCTTCTGTTAAGATACCTACTGTGTCTCATGGGACACAGTTCACACAGGCTCACCACATGGAATAGTGTCCTTGTGAATGCAGTCCCTCCCCACTGTCATGGGTCCCTCCAGCAAGGGAGGAATGTGTCCATTAGGCACAGAAGGCACAGTGGTTTGGGTTCACGGTACTTTCAGGGTCCTACAAAAATGCTCTAATTTTTCTTAGAATCATAAGGAAAAAAATGTAAGTTTGAGGTCATGAGAAATGTTTTAATTTTTTCTCACATCAGAAAAAAATAAAATTTTCAGAAACCATGAAAATCTATTGACTTTTTTCTAAAACAGAGAAAAAATATCGAAGTATTTAAAGTTATATCAAAAATAATATGTAATATTGATAGTGTTATGGTGGGAGTGACCCAGGAAGGCAAAGTGCCCAAGGCCACATAAGTCACAATGTGGCCCAGCTTGAGGCCTTCAGAATTCTCCATGGGGAAGCAGGTAGTTGTTGTCATGTGCATGTTTCCCCTCCTTTTGGCTCTTCTGGAACAGGTTCTTCTGGAGTGGGTTCTCCTGGAGTTGTCCTCATTTGGCTTGGGGTAGGGGGAGCTCTCCCCAACCTCCACTTTCCACCTGGAGAAGGCGATGAATCACCCCAACATTCCCCATTAGTCCCACAGCTGTGTTCCTTGATCCTTCTTTTCAATTATTTTAGAATTGCTAGTTGTCCCCTCTTTGCTGGGGATGGATGATGGCAGAAGGGTCATGGGACTGGTCTGACCACCTTGTAATAATTCTGAGGATGTTTCAGTATACTTCTCTTGAGAATGGGGCATTAGCTGAAATCCCAAGACAGCAGGAAAAGAACTATTTGATATCCTGTTAGTTGATCATGAAAAAAAAATCTTTCTCAATTTCTCAGCATGTGAAATGGGACTTATACATACTCAGCATTTAAATTTTTGTTGTTGTTTTTGTTTTAAATACCTGCCCAATAGAATTATACTTTATTTTTCTGGCCCACATAATTAGGTGGACTACAGATGAATGAACTGCACCTTTAAGTAAAACTATTTCAACTATTAAAGCTATAATTGATGTCAATTGAAAAAACTCAAAAAATAGATATGTTATATACATATTCAACTGTATATTTTTTAACAGATTTTGCTTTTTATTCTGTTACTAGGTTTATCTTACTCTAACTGGAACATACCAGTATTTTAGAAAACCAATACTTTGTGAGAAATCTATTATGATAATATCAGCTGGTATTTCTATAGCATTTTATTTTTTTTTAATTTTTTATTGTTATGTTAATCACCATATATTACATCATTAGTTTTTGGTGCAGTGTTCCATGATTCATTGTTTGTTCATAACACCCAGTGCTCCATGCAGAACGTGCCCTCCTCAATACCCATCACCAGGCTAACCCATCCCCCTACCCCCCTCCCCTCTAGAACCCTCAGTTTGTTTTTCAGAGTCCATCATCTCTCATGGTTCATCTCCCCCTCTGACATACTCCCCTTTTCTTCCTCTCCTGTTATCTTCTTCTTTTTCTTTTTTCTTAAAATATGTTGCGTTATTTGTTTCAGAAGTACAGATCTGTGATTCAACAGTCTTGCACAATTCACAGCGCTCACCGTAGCACATACCCTCCCCAATGTCTATCACCCAGCCACCCCATCCCTCCCACCCCCAACCACTCCATCTATAGCATTTTATATCTAAACAGTGAAGAGTGTTTCTACTCATATCTTACAATGCAGGGAAATATTTGGTTGTCTTTAAACTTGAGCCCAGGTTCTCCACACCATGCTCCCTCCTCAAGGATGGGGTGGTGGGTGAGAGGGGGTGGGAGGGCTGCCCCGTTGGCCAGGGTGCGTCAGTGAACCCCTAAACACCACCCATAGCATGATGGCACCAGGCTCAGTCTCATGTACAAGGTAGGCCCACGTGATCCATTCCATAGAAAATAAAATGTAGATACCATGGTACTCTGAGCATTGAAGGCTTCCAATAAATATTTGTTTGAATATCCTTAAGAAATGAATACCTGATTGACAATGCCCCTTTCCAGAGTCACAGATTAGAAATGTACTGATTCTGGGAAGTTCCCTCTGAAGTTTGCACTGGTCCTCTTGAGACAATAGCACTTTTGAAAGGGAAACATTTTCTGACAATTTCTTTCAAAACAATAAAAAACCCACTCTACTATCAAAAGGCACTAACTGAATGATAGTGTCCTTCACCTCAGCTTCCCTGTTGCTGTCACCCAAATGCAAGTCTGGGAGGGAAGACGTTAGTCAGATGGAAATTAAAGGGGTGACTGGGGTGAGGTGCATGTTACAGGAGAAGGGTTGTTTACTGAATGTAAGATGGTGCCCAGACAGGAAGGCACTCGGGCAGGGGCGGAAATCCTGTGATTGATAAAGAAGAGCCATTGAGCAAGTGTCTTTTCTCCCCTTGGAGGTGGGGGTAGTTGGTGGAAGTGAAGGCAGGGAGTGAGGAAGAAAGCATTTTCATTTTCTCCTTGTAGATGTGAAGTAAGAAATTTAAGAGTGCCTCACATTAAGGTATTTTTCTTTAAGTGGTCCACACTCTGCACTATTACCTACCATTGACCCATACTGTGCCCATTCCCAAGGGACAAGGGAGAGTCCAACAGAAACCTCTAGATCAGGAGTTGGCAATCTTTTTCTTTAAGGAACCAAATAATAAATATTTTACACTTTGCCATATAGGCTCTGTTGTTCCAACTAC
Source organism: Zalophus californianus (assembly GCF_009762305.2). Classification (NCBI taxonomy): domain Eukaryota; kingdom Metazoa; phylum Chordata; class Mammalia; order Carnivora; family Otariidae; genus Zalophus; species Zalophus californianus. The sequence goes on along the minus strand of NC_045604.1, from coordinate 61,342,936 downwards.
TCAATTCTGCCACTGTAGCCTGAAAACAACCATAAATAATACATAAATGAGCAAGCATGGTTATGTTTCCATACAACTTTATGAGCGAAGAAATTTGAATTTCATATAACTTTCATGGGTCATGAAATGTGATTATTCTTTTGATTTGTTCAACAATCTGGAAATATAAAAATCATTTTTGGTTTGTAGATGTTACAAAAAAGGTGGCCTGCTGGATTTGGCCTACGGGGTTTTATTACCCCTAATCTAGATGCAGGAGCACAAAGCCCAAACCAGGACAGCTCTGCAATCACTCCACCTGTTCTCAGTATTCAAATTCATTTTTCTGATGCATTTCAGTATCTTTATGAAGGGAACAAAGAAAGAAACCTACATTTAGTGAGTAATAACTATGTGCCAGGCATTAAGCCAGGCACTTTACATGAGTTAACTTAGGTACTTTTTATAAGACTATAAGGTAGGTATATTCATTCCCATCTAAAGATGAAGAAGAGCTAATGGTATTGAGAGCATGGTGTCCGGTGGTCACAAAGCTAGTGAGTGCTAGGGCAGAAACCAGTTCTGTCTGGCTCCACAGGATTCAACTGAGGGTACTATACACTTTCCAATATAATGACCTGCCACCAAATTGAGTAACTGAGAAAAAGTAATGCTGAATAGTTAGCTGCTCATCTCTGGGAAATTGTCAAGCTATCAAAGGGTTAAAGGTTCAATGTATGTCTTGCAACAGGCCAACCTGCTTTGTATGGCATAATTAATTGCAGATGTTCATTTTCTTGCTGGTACAAAACTCCATTTGTGAAATTACCATACAAAATTATAACCAAAATGGTAATCATGTTTGAAATGGAAATTTTTTCGAGAGGAGTTTTTTCCTGCCTTTTGGGGAACTGTGCTGGCTCCCATTTTAACAGCTGGCCAATTATGTATTAGTATAATTGAAGTTTCATCTGGCTCAACTTAAGACTCATTATAGGAAATTGCAGAAATAGGAATATGTTGAATCTAGGGATGAAGTGGACCAGACTCTCCTTCTATTGAGATGACTCTCCAATGGCACCGGCAGTTCGGGAAAACATTATTATACTGTATCACTTGAGAAATCTCTTTAGCTTCTAGATTTACAAGAGTGGCCCAAGGAAATAGTTGAAAAACTCAGCCAGAATCTGACTGAATAGATCGATGATCACCATTTGCTGAGGCTGTCTGAGTATTTTTACCTCTGTCTCCTGACTCCCTCAGGCTGAATGGATCATCAACCATGTTCCAGGCATTATGGTAAATACTAGGAAGCTCAGAATTGGGCTCAAAGACAAAATCCTGACTCTTGCAAAATAGATACTTTTCAGAGCAAAGACCAGAAAGTACTGGCTAGTTTGAAAAAATAAAACCTTCTAGCTAATCTAAGCATTTACAACTACTAAGTACCAAATCTGTGGAACACTGTGCAGAGTAGGAATTTAAATTCCCTATAATGCCATTACATAAATTAAAAATACATACAAATGTACATTTTTAAGGAAATGTATAAACAAAAAGATATATTAAACCCAATAGAAAGGTTGCCTGTGTGTATGTGTGTGTGTGCATGTGCATGTGCGTGTGTGTGTGTGGTGTGTGTTTGTGCACACACGGGAAGATGGATTGGGATGCAGCATAAAGAGGAATAAAATAAGAGAAGGAGAGCGTGAACAACTAAGTCCTGCTCTTGAGGTTACTCCACTGGGGGGAGGGGGAGGGAATTAGATTTGCTTAGAATCCTGCTAGTTGAAGGACATATTTTCCCTCACAAAAAGAAGGTATACAATCTAAATGAGATAAAAAAGATTACTATCTTATTTAAAACCTAACAAAAGATTCACCACTTGTTTGACAGATCTTAATGCTTGGTAAAAAGGAATATGGGCCCCATCATAACTTATTCCCCAAGGAAAAGATTAGTGCCTTTCTTTTCCCCCAGTATTGTCATTATTATGGACTTTGACAGCACACAGAACTTAAAGTGTTCTTTAAAAATCAATTCTTTGTGAAAGAACATAAACGTCTATAAGCAAATAATAAACCTTTTAATTATTATAGTATTTTACAGTTTTCAAGGGACCTTCACTCATCTCAGCTTATTTGAGCAGCACAAAAATCCGGGAGATAAGAAGGTATTATCCCGATTCATTAATAAGGTTATTGAGGTTCAGACAAGTAACATGCCCAAGACCACTCGGCCAACAAATAAGTGGCAGAAGTGACATTAGAACTCATTTGCTTCCTTGTAAACTTATTTCTTTACTCCCATTCTCTCTTAGTAAATAGCACAGCCATGCAAACAGTCCTCCCAGCCAGAAGCCCAGCAGCCACCTGCTGCTCTAAGACTTCCTCTGGATTTTGCATGATTTGCTCTTCACTTCATTTAGCTCTTTGCTCAAATGTGAGCTCCCCAGAGCAGTCTCTCCTGACTATCCTACCAAAAATACTGTCTCTGGTCACTTTATCCTATAACCCTACTTCATTTCCTCAATTTGTATCATTTATTGGATTATGTCTGTCCCACTAGACAATGTGCTCCAGGAGAGGAGAGAGTTGGTCTTTTTTGCATACCATTTTATTAATTCTTGGAACAGTTTTTGGTATATAATACATATGCAATAAATATGGTTGCAAATGAAAAAATAAAACTTAGATTCTTCTCTTTATTCCTCTCATCCAGTAGGTTGCCAATTCTTATAGATTATACATGGATCTATTCTCTCTCCATTCTTACTTTTACCAGTTAAGTTCAAGCTCTCATCATTTCCTTTCTGAACTATTACCCTATCTTCCCAGTCATCTCCTCCTTTCCAACCTGCCTCCTCCTTCCCCAACCCATTCTCCTCGCTGCTAGGGCAGTCTGTCAAAAACACCTCATTGACTGTTCTCCTGGCCCAAGCAGTCAATAGCTCATACAGCTCTCAGATTAATATTCCAGCTCTTCAGTCTGATATGCAGGTCTTTTCATGTTTGCCTTGTCCCTCCTCATCTTTCCCAACCCTTCTCCCTTTCTGTACTCTAATCATATTGAGCCACTTAGAATTTCTAGAACTCACTATTTTCTTTTTCACCTACATACCTTTGTAAATTCCAGGTCTTTAATGTGGGTATTTATCCACTCTCATACAATTGCTTTGCCTGGCTAATTCTTACCAGGTCTTCAAAACTCAGCATGCATGACACCTTCTTCAGGAAGCCTTCCCCAATTTTTCTCCCTTCAAAATCCTATGTAAGATGTTCTAAGAACTTTCTTCTGCTCCTCTTTACACTTCTCTAATATCTATATCACGACATTTATCGTCCTCTGTGGGAATCTCTTTGCTTTCCCCCTAATTAGCCACAAGATAAAGGACCTAGTCTTATTCATCTTTAAATTCCCAGCACATAGAACAGTGTCTCAAACATAGTAACTCATCAGTAAGTATTTGCTAAACAAACGAAAATTCAGACTTTAGAGCTTCTTCTGGAGTCACCAAATTCCTCAAGTTATAGGACAATTAGACAATGTTGGATATATTACTAACTCTCAACAAGCTTGGTGTCTTGTAATGACACACCCTTAAACATAATTAAAAGATAATAAATAAAAAGACTGAGGCACAAAAAGGATACCTAACCCAGCTGAGAAAGGAGGTACTGGGAGAGGGTTAGGAAAATTTCCTAGAGTTGGTATCAACTTATCCTTGAAGGATTATGGGGTCAATTATACCTCAATAAAATTGGAAAAAAATTAAAAACAAAAAATTTTCCTCTTTCCAAAAATCAAACAAGATTATGGAGGTTGAAGGAAGAGAAGGAGAGGAAGAGTGGGAAGAGTATTTGAGGTACCAAACATGTACGAAATCCCAGCATGGGGTATCCAGGGAGCAGCCACAGGCTCGGAGTTATGGGAACCTGAGTACAAGGCAGTGAAAGGAACAAGGTGGAGAGGCTGGTGGGACCAGACTATGGAAGTGCTATGGTAGGGGATGGAGAAACATGAAAGGTATTGAGGTGGTTGGATATCATCTTCATAAGAATACTCTGGAAGACTAATGGGCAACAGTTTTGGCAGGGATAAAATTAAGGTAAGACAGCAGTTGGAGATAATAGCCTAGGGGGATAGAGATACAGAAGATAAGACAGATTCAACAAGTGTTTATGTAAGAGAATACAGATGAATTTATTGATTGGTGGTTTGTGGGCACTGAGGGAAAGGAAGGAGTCACGAGGGGTTGCCAGATTTCTGCCTAGGATGATTTGATGGATCAAGAGAAATTAAAAATCCTATAAAATATACAGATTAAGAGGTGGGGGAGTTAAGTTCAGTTATGCACCTATGAGTTTGAGGGGCTATGAGATATCCAAGTGGAGATGGTGAGCAGGTGTACCAAGTCCAAAATTCAAGATGGTTTGGGTTTCATCAGCATATCGGTGTTAGTAGGCTAGAGAAGAGGAACATCACCCAAGAAGAGCCTAGAAAGTGAGAATTAAAGTTGGCTAAGGAGAGTACTCTAGAGAACATGGCTAAGGAGAGTACTCAAGAGCAGACACAAAAAGAGGAGTCACAAGGAAAAGGAATAGTAAGATACCAGGAGAAAACCCCGGCTTCCCAAGAGATGAGAGAACAGTTTCAGTGAGTGAGATAAGTAATGCTGAATGCCCCGAGGCTCTCTGATATGTTAAGTTTCTGTCAGTTTTACAATGTAGACATTGGCCAATTTGCGAGTCTCTTCTACAGAGTAGAAGGGGGAAAGGCTATATGAGAGAGGATTATAGAGGGAACACGTAATATCAAGATAGTGGAGACAGTGAGTGCAGAGTACTTTTTCCAGAAGTATAGTATGATAGTTCAAAGGAGATCATATGTCAAGAAAAGCATTACTCACATCAGAAGAGACTTGAGTATTATAGATGGAAATGAGAGAGTGGGAGAAACTGATTAGCAAGATCCTGGAGAAGGAGTTTAAAAAATGCGAGGCCAATGATGGAGGGTTTGATGTTTCAACCTCTAAAACAAACAGGAAAGATCAAGGATAGGTGTGGATATAGAAAATTCCAAATGACCTGGGCTGTTGGGAATTACTCCAAAGGCCTCAGGGTTTTGTGGTCGTGTAAGATGGGACATCCTTGGAGAGTGAACAGAACTCAAGCTGGGAATAGTCTGAGGGAACCAGATAGGGAGCAATGAGGACATAAAGGTCTGGGAGCCTGGGCAAAGGGCTCTGTTGAGCAGAAGGATTGGGATTCTGCTGACTGGTGCATGGCAGAAGGGGATGCACAGTGGATGGTGATGCACAGCAGAGGAGGGATGCATGGCAAAGAAGAATGTTGGTGAGATATGAGATTAGATGCCTAACCTGGAGTCCAGGTGGAGAGGGAGAGAAGGAAGTCAGGAGGGAGCTGATGAAATTGGAGCTAATGGGGGAAATGAAGGATCAGAGACCTCATTGAGGTCACTGAGAAGGCACAGAGGAAGTCAGAGCCTTCAAGAGCCAAAAATGTAAGACACAGCAGCCAGAGAGGGACACTGGGGGTTCTGGAGACAAAACTTCTAGATGCTTGTCAATATTGTTCAGAACAATGTTTTGATTTCTATTTTGCAGTGTGAGATTGCCAATACACAATTAAACACACCAGTGTAAAGATAGTCTTTAGGAAGAAATAAGCCACCTAATTCATTCAAAAGCCGACTTGGCATGCTTATTATTAGCTGCCATAACCTCTCTTGTTTAATAAAATCCCTGCCAAATTTATTTTCATAGTCCTCTATAAAAGACTTGTTCTTATCTCTAGGGCTTGCTAGAATACTATCATTTATCACTCCTTTTTCTGAGCTCCTATGATGCCTATAACCATAAACCATTCAACAGAAATTTAACGTGTTCTGCTTGCAATGTGAATTATCCTATGCAGTTGTATGCTGTAAATGTTTAATATTCAGTAAGGGCCAGGGAAGTGGGGGTGGGGGAGGTCGTTGGTTTATAGCATTTGCTGTTTTCCATGGTATAAATATTCCTATGGTGGCTAATTTCAAACTAGCAACGTGACATCTCTGAACTTGAGGTTGGGAAAAGATACACGGTTGCACGCCATTGTATAGTATTCCTATGTCCTTAAGGACATAAAATCCTCAAGAATATACATAATAGTAAAATGTAGTAAAATAAAAAGTGATGAGTTTTTAGTATTTATTGCTTTTGTTTTTAATATAATGGAATTGTGAGCTTATATAATTAAATTTTAAATGATGGTAGTGTGTTCAACAAGTTTGTCAAATTTCTTGAAATCTTAGCAATCAGCTCTCATAAGCTGATATGAGCTGACTCCAGCATGCCACTGGGTTTATAGCTGTATTTCTTGTCTTCCCTCTTAGATTTCAAGCATTTAAAGGCAGGGGTCATGCCTTAAACATATTGTATTGTCCATGGTGCTTAACACATAGTGACTTAGTAAATATTTGTTGAATCACTGATACACTTCTGGATTAAAGGCTGAACTGCATGACCTATGTATAGCTTTCTGGTTACCATATTGACTGTTAGAATTACCCTGGTAACTCTCTTTGTGTGGGCAAAATCATGTCTGTAGATTTGTGTATCTTGGAAATGAAAATCCTTTCTCTGGATGTTGAAGTAGAATATGTATCTTTCATAGGGCCACAGGGCATATTATAGTTCATATGGTTTCACAAAAGCTTCTTTATGGGCATGAATGTATTATAAATCGCCAACATAATACAAAATCAATTAGAAATTAAGTTGCATCTATTTCTTAATTAAATGTGTCAGAAATGCACTCCTTTAAAATGTCAGAGTGTAATCACTAGTAGTTAATTATGTTACGGAAACTAAGTGAAAATTAATTATGCCATAGAAATGATATTTGTGGAATCAGATCTGGCGTTAAGAAATGAAACTGTTTTTAATGTGCTGTGAAAAGTTTTTAATTCATTTCTCAGTGCAATATGTTATACATCAAGATAAACATTTTTATCTTTTTCTAAATGAGGGGAAAATACGTGTCTTTCATGAAGACTGTAACTTTCAAGAAAATGTAGGGTAGTCAGTCATTTTAGAAATGTGATATTCTTTTCTTCTGTAAAATTTCTAATTTTGTTAGTCTGTTTCTTAAATTGAAAATCTTGGAATTTAAAGAAATTCTAGCTCTGTATGTGTGGAGGCTATCTTTTCCTCTCACTTTTTGTGAATTTCATTAAAAAACTCAATAGAGGTTATGCACAAACAATGAATCATGAAACAGTACATCAAAACCTAATGATGTAACGTATGGTGATTAAGATAACAATAAAAAAATAACAACAACAAAAAAAACTCAGTAGAGGGGCTCCTGGGTGGCTCAGTCATTAAGCGTCTGCCTTCGGCTCAGGTCATGATCCCAGGGTCCTGGGATTGAGCCCCGCATTGGGCTCCCTGCTCAGTGGGAAGCCTGTTTCTCCCTCTCCCACTCCCCCTGCCTGTGTTCCCTTTCTCGCGATGTCTTTCTCTGTCAAATAAACAAATAAAATCTTTAAAAGAAAAAAAAAAAGATGTGCTCTCATAGCATATTGAGAAAAAAATTAAAAGCTCAATAGACGGGCGCCTGGGTGGCTCAGTCAGTTGAACCACTGACTCTTGGTTTTGGCTCACATCATGATCTCAGGGTTGTGAGATCAAGCCCAGCGTGGGGCTCCACACTGGGTCACTGGGTGTGGAGCCTGCTTGCTGCTTGGAATTCTTTCTCTCCCTCTGCCCCTCCCCACCCCAGCTTGCACACTCTCTCTAAAAAAAAAAAAGAACTCAACAGGAAGGACCTAGAAGTTATCATTTGTGTTTTGTTAGTGGGATAAATAGACTATCACTATTTTGCCTAGCTGTCTTTTAGTTGAACCCAAGTCCTCCAGCTATGATTCAGTGTCAGTGCAACTCACCAACTCTTTAGATAGTAAAGCTGAAATTCATAAAAAAATTATTATAATCAAGAAAATGAATTTTATGCACTACTGGGTATTTACCCCAAAGATACAAATGTAGGGATCTGAAGGGGCACCTGCCCTGCAATTTTATAGCAGCCATGTCCACAATAGCCAAACTATGGAAAGAGCTGAGATGTCCATCGACAGATGAATGCATAAAGAAGAGGTGGTCCATATATACAATGGAATATTATGCAGCCATCAAAAAAAGACATCTTGCCATTTGCAACAACGTGGATGGAGCTAGAGGGTATTATGCTAAGCAAAATAAGTCAATCAGAGAAAGACAAGTATCATATGATCTCACTGATATGAGGAATTTGAGAAACAAGACAGAGGATCATAGAGGAAGAGAGGGAAAAATGAAACAAGATGAAACCAGAGAGGGAGACAAACCATAAGAGACTCTCAATCTCAGGAAACAAACTGAGGGTTGCTGGAGTGGAGGGGGGTGGGAGGGATGGGGTGGCTGGGTGATAGACATTGGGGAGGGTATGTGCTATGGTGAGCGCTGTGAATTGTGTAAGACTGATGAATCACAGACCTATACCTCTGAAACAAGTAATACATTATATGTTAATAAAAAAAAGAAAATGTATTTTAAAGAATGGAATTAAATCATCAAGAAGGAGTTTTATAATCTTAAAGTTTGACCCTTAGTGTTTTGTTTTTTATTTTATCGTTTCATTTTTTTTTTGGATCTGATATATGAATACATTGTGAAAGGATTCACCCCCATCAAGTTAATTAACATATCCATTACCTCATATATTTACCTTTTCCTTTCTTTCTTCTTCTCTTCTCTCTCTCTCTCTCTTTTTCTTTTGAGAGAGAGAGTGGGAGAGGGGTAGAGGGAGAGAGAGAATCCCAAGCATGACCCTGAGATCATGACCTGAGCCAAAATCAAGAGTCCAACGCTTAACCGACTGAGCCACCCAGATGCCCCTTTCTTTCCCTCTTCCTTTCCTTCTTTCTTTCTTTCTTTCTTTCTTTTCTCTCTTTCTTTCTTTCTTTTCTCTCCTTCTTTCTTTCTTTCTTTCTTTCTTTCTTTTTCTTTCTTTCTTTCTTTCTTCTTTCTTTCTTTCCTCTCTTTCTTTCTTTCTTTCTTTTCTCTCTTTCTCCTTTCTTTCTTTCTTTCTTTCTTTCTTTTTCTTTCTTTCTTTCTTTCTTTCTTTCTTTCTTTCTTTCTTTCTTTCTTTCTTTCTTTCTTTCTTTCTTCTTTCTTTCTTTCTTTCTTTCTTTCTTTCTTTCTTTCTTTCTTTCTTTCTTTCTTTCTTTCTTTCTTTCTTTCTTTCTTTCTTTCTTTCTTTCTTTCTTTCTTTATTTCTTTCTTTCTTTTTCTTTCTTTCTTTTCTTCCCTTCCCTTCCCTTCCCTTCCCTTCCTTCCTTCTCTTCCCTTCTCTCCAGCTGAGTTCCTTCCTTCCTTCCTTTCTTTTTCTTTCTTTCTCTTCTTTCTTTCTTTCTTTCTTTCTTTCTTTCTTTCTTTCTTTCTTTCTTTCTTTCTTTCTTTCTTTCTTTCTTTCTTTTCTTCTGAGAACATTTAAGTTATACTCTCAGTAAATTTCAGTTATATAATATAGTGTTATCTACTACAGTCACCATGTTATACATTAGATCTTCAGATCTTACTCATTTATAACCGAAAGTTTATACATTTTTCCAACTTTTCCCTATTTCTGCCAACACCCAAGCCCCTGGCATCCACTTCTCTACTCCTAGTTTCTATGAGGTTGACTTTTTTTTTTTTTTTTTGTATCCCTCATGTAAGTGATAACATGCAGTATTTGTCTCTCTGTGTCTGGCTTATTTCACTTGACATAACCCTTCAGGTTCATTCATGTTGTCACAAATGGCAAGATTTAATTCTTTTTTTATGGCTGAATAATATTGCATTCTACATACATACCAATTTTCTTTATCCATTCATCCATCAATGGACACTTACTTTGTTTCCATATTTTGGCTATTGTAAATAATACTGTAATAAACTTGGGGGTGCATATATCTTTTTGAATTCATGTTTTATGTTATTCAGATAAATACCCAGAAATGGAATATTGCATCATATGGTAGTTCTATTTTTAATATTTTGAGGAACTTCTGTACTGTTTTCCATAGCAGCTGCACCAAATTACATTCCCACCAACAATACACCAGGGTTCCCTTTTCTCCACATCGTCACTTGGTATTTCTTTCTTTCTTTTTTTTTTTATTAGTTTCAGAGGTAGAATTTAGTGATTCATCAGTCACATGTAACACCCAGTACTCACTACATCAAGTGCCCTCCTTAATGCCCATCACCCAATTATCCCTTCCACCCACCCACCTCCTCTCCAGCAACCCTCAGTTTGCTTCCTAGTGTTCAGTGTCTCTTATGGTTTGTCTCCCTTCAATTTTCATCTTGTTTTATTTTTCCTTCCCTTCCCCTATGTTCACCTGTTCTGTGTCTTAAATTCTACATATAAGTGAAATCATATGGTATTTATCTTTCTCTCACCGACTTATTTTGCTTAGATAATACCCTCTAGTTCCATCTATGTCATTTCAAATGGCAAGATTTCATTCTTTTTGATGGCTGAGTAATATTCCATTGTATATGTATACCACCTCTTCTTTACCCATTTATCTGTCAATGGACATCTGGGCTCTTTCCATAGTTTGGTTTTTGTAGACATTGCTGCTATAAAGATTGGGGTGCATGTGCCCCTTTGAATCACTATGTTTGTATCCTTTGGATAAATACCAAGTAGTACAATTACGGGGCCAAACGGTAGCTCTATTATTAACTTCTTGAGGAACCTCGATACTGTTTTCCAAAGTGGCTGCACCAGTTTGCATTCCCATGAAGAGTGTAAGAGGGTTCCCCCTTCTCAGCATCCTCACCAACATTTGTTGTTTCCTGACTTGTTAATTTTAGCCATTCTGACCATTGTGAGGTGGTATCTCATTGTAGTTTTGATTTGTATTTCCCTGATGCTGAGTGATGTTAAGCATTTTTTCATGTGTTTTTTGGCCATTTGTATGCCTTCTTTGGAGAAATGTCTTATCATGTCTTCTGCCCATTTCTTGACTGGATTTTTTGTTTAATGGATGCTGTTTGATAAGTTCTTTATAGACTTTGGATACTAGCCCTTTAACTGGTAAGACATTTGCAAGTATCTTCTCCCATTCCATAGGTTGCCTTTTAGTTTTGTTGACTGTTTACTGAACAGAAGCTTTTTATCTTGATGAAGTCCCAATAGTACATTTTTGCTTTTGTTTCCCTTGTCTTTGGAGACATATGTAGCAAGAAGTTGCTGTGGCCAAGGTCAAAGAGGTTGCTGCCTGTGTTCTCCCTAGGATTTTGATGGATTCCTGTCTCACATTTAGGTCTTTTATCCATTTTGAGTTTATTTTTGTGTATGGTGTTTCATTCTGCATGTGACTGTCCAATTTTCCCAACACCATTGATTGAAGAGACTGTCTTTTTTCCATTGGATAAATTCTTACTTACTTTGTTGAGGACCAGCTGATCAAAGAGTTGAGGGTCCATTTCTGGGTTCTGTATTCTGTTCCATTGATCTATGTGTCTGTTTTTGTGCCAGTACCATACTGTCTTGATGATTACAGCTTTGTAATAGAGCTGGAAGTCTGGAATTGTGATGGCTTCAGCTTTCGTTTTCTTTTTTCAACATTCCTCTTTGGCTACTTGGGGTTCTTTCTGGTTCCAAACAAATTTTAGGATTGTATGTTCCAGCTCCATGAAAAATGTTGATGGTATTTTGATACAGATTGCATCGAATGTTTGACTTTAGCCATTCCAACAGGTGTGAGGTGATATCTCATTGTGGTTTTGATTTGCATTTCTCTGATGACTGGTGATGTTGAGCACCTTTTCACGTACCTTTTGGCCATCTGTATGTTTTCTTTGAAAAAAATTTCTATTCGGATCTTCTGCCCATTTTTTAGTTTTCAATTTTTATTTTTATTTTTGCTTTCGAGTAGCATGAGTTATACACACACACACACACACACACACATATTTGGATATTAGCCCCTTATCAGATGTATGATTTGCAAATATTTTCTCCCATTCAGTAGGTGGCCTTTTCATTTTGCTGATGGTTTCTTTTGCTACACAGAAGCTTTTTAGTTTGGTGTAGTCTCACTTGTTTACTTTTGCCTTTGTTGTTTTTGCTTTTGGTGTCAGATTTAAGACATCACAGCCAAGATCAATGTCAAGGATCTTCCCACTTATATTTTACACTAGGAGTTTTATAGCTTTAGTTCTTACATTCAAGTCTTTAATCCATTTTGAGTTAATTTTTGTGTATGGTGTGAGATAGGGGTCCAGTTTCTTTTTGCATGTGGCTAACCAGTTTTCCCAACACCATTTATTGAAGACAGTGTCCTTTCCCTATAGTGTATTCTTGGCTTCTTTATCATAATTAATTGATTGTGTATGTGTGAGTTTATTTCTGGGCTTACTATTCTGTTCCATTGATCTATGTGTCTGTTTTTAGACCTATGCCATACCATTTTGATTACTATAGCTTTGCAATACAGTTTGAAATCAGACAGCATAATGCCTCCAGCTTTGTTACTCTTTCTCAAGACTGCTTTGCCTATGTGGGGCTGTTTGTGGTTCTATTCAAATTTTAGAATTGTTTGTTCTATTTCTGTGAAAAAATACCCTTGGAATTTTGATAGGGATTGTGTTGAACTTGTGCATTGCTTTGGGTAGTATGGACATTGTGACAATATTAATTCCTCCAATCCATAATCATGGAATGTCTTTTCATTTCTATGTATCTTCTTCAATTTCTTTCATTTATCTCTTACAGTAGTCAGTCTTTCATCTCCTTGGTGAAATTTATTCATAGCTATTGTATTGTTTTTGATGCAATTGTAAATGAGATTATTTTCTTAATTTCTCTTTCCAATAGTTCATTATTATTGTGTAGAAACACAACTAATTTTTGTATATTTGTATATATTTTGTATATTTGTATATTTGATTTTGTGTCCTGCAGTTTATTGAATTAATTTATTAGTTTTAACAGCTTTTTCCGGAGTCTTTAGTACTTTCTCTATATAATATCATGTCATCTGAAAATAGTGACAGTTTTACTTCTTTCTCTCCAATTTGAATACCTTTTATTTCTTTTTCTTCTTACTTGCTCTGGCTAGGACTTCAAATACTATGTCAAATAAAAGTGGTAAAAGTGGACATTTTTGTCTTGTTCCTGATCCTAGAGGAAAAGCTTTTAGCTTTTAATGAGTGTGGTGTTAGCTATGGGTTTGCCGTATTCCTTGTGGCTTCAATTTGCATTTCTTTAATGACATATGATGCAGAACATCTTTTCATGTGCTTATTGCCATTTCTATACTTTCTTTGGTGAGGTGTCTCTTTAGATCTTTTGACCTGTTTTTAAAATTAGGTTGTTTGTTTTCTTATTGTTGAGTTTTAAGAGTTCTTGGTATATTTTGGATAAGAGTCCTTTATCAGATATGCCTTTTGCAAATATTTTCCCCCAGTCTGTGGCTTTTGTTGTTGTTTTCTTGACAATATCTTTGGCAGAGCATAAGTTTTTAATTTTAATGAAGTCCATCTTATTAACCATTCCTTTCATGGATTATGCCTTTGGTGTTATATCTATAAAGTCATTGCCAAACCCAAGATTATTTAGATTTTATTCTAGAAGTTTTATAGTTTTGTGTTTTATATTTACATCTATGATCCATTTTGAGTTGTGTGTGTATGAAAAATATAAGATATGTGTCTTGATTTAGAGTTTTTATCATGAATAGATAATTTTATCAAGTACTTTTAGGCATCTATTGATGTGATCATGTGATTTTTCTTCTTAACCTGTTGATATGATGGATTACTTTAAATGATTTTCAAATATTGAAGCAGCTTTGCATACCTGGTCATGGTATATACTTCCTTTTGTGTCTAATTAAATTCAGTTTACTATTATTTTGTTGAGGATTTTTGCATCTATACTCAAAAGAGACATTGGTCTGTAGTTTTCTTTGTTTGTAGTGCCTTTGTCTGGTTTGGTATTAGGGTGATATTGGCCTCATTGAATGGGTAAGGAAGTTTTCTTCTGCTTCTATCATCTGGAGCAGACTGTAGAGAATTGGTATAATTTCTTCCTTAAGTGTATGGTAGAATTTACCATTAAATCCAACTGGGCCTGATGCTTTTTGTTTTAGAAGGTTATTATTAACTCAAGTTCATTAACAAATATAGGCCTATTCAGATTGTCTATCTTCTTGTGTGAGTTTTGGCAGATTATATCTTTCAGGGAATTGGTTCATTGTATCTAGATTGTCAAATTTGTGGGTATAAGAACACCTGGGTGGCTCAGGTGGTTAAGTGTCTGACTCTTGATCTCAGCTCGGGTCTTGATCTCAGGGTTGTGAGTTCAAGTCCCATGTTGGGCTCCACACTGGGCATGGAACCTACTTAAAGAAAAGAGAAAAAAAAGTAAGAGGAGAAAATAAATCATATGTTTAAAAAATTTGTGGGCATAGAGTTGCTCATAATATTCCTTTACCTTTTTAATGTCTATAGGATCTGTAGTGATGTTACTTTCTTTATTTTTGATAGCAATTTGTGTCTTCTCTTTTTTCCTTATCCTGGCTAGAGTTTTAACAATTTTATTGATTTTTTCAAAGAAACAACTTTTGGTTTTATTGATTTTCTCTATTGACTTCCTTTTTTAATTTTATTGATTTCTGTTGTAATTTTTATTATTTTTTCTCTGCTTACTTTAGACAATTTCTATTTTTCTCTAGTTCCCAGACATGGAAGCTTAGATTATTGATTTTAGATCTTTCTTCTTTTCTTTTTTTTTTAAGATTTTTTTTTTTAATTTGAGAGAGAGAGCAATCTTGTCCAAGTGTGGGGGGAGGAGGAGCAGAGGGAGAGCTGAGCAGGGAGCCCAAGGCAGGGCTTGATCCCAGGATGCTGGGATCATGACCTGAGCCGAAAGCAGATGCTTAACCAACTGAGCCACCCAGGAGCCCCAGATCTTTCTTCTTTTTCTATATATGTAGCCAATGCTATAAATTTCTCTATAAGTGCTGTTATATATTCCTTGGTCACATATATACCTATGTATCTCAACACATTGTTGCCATTATTTTGAACACACTGTTATCTGTTAGATCAATTAAGAGTAACAAAATAAATGTTTTTATTTTGCCTTCACTTATTCCTTCTGTAATGCTCTTCCTTTCTTTATGTGGATCTGAGTTTCCTAGCTACATTATTTTTCTTCTCTCTGAAGAATTTTAATATTTCTTGGAAGGCAGGTCCACTGGCAACAAATTCACTCAATTTTTGTTCATCCAAAAAAGTCTTTATCCTTCAGTTTGAAAGGATAATTTTGCAGAAAACAAGAATTTCTGTTTTGGCATATTTTTTCTCACACCACTTTAAACATTTCACTTTTGTCTTGCTTGCCTGGTTTCTGAGGAGAAGTTGGATATAATTTTTATCTTTCCTCTTCTAAGGGTGAGGTGCTTTTTCCCCCTCTGATTTCTGTCAAGATTTTTTCTTCATCTTTAATCTTCTACAGTTTGAATATGATATGTTTAAGTGTAATTTTTTTTTTTGATTTATCTGCGTGATGTTCTCTGAGCTTAGTAGATATGTGGTTTGGTATCTGACATTAATTTGGGGGAAATTCTCAGTAATTATTGCTTCAAATATTTCTTCTTTTCCTTTTTCTCTTTATTCTCCTGGAATTCCCATTATGCATATAACTCTTGTAGTTGTTCCACAGTTTTTGGATATCCTGTTCCATTTTTTTTTTCCAGTCTTCTTTCTCTTTTTTTTTCTTCCATTTTTGAAGTGTCTATGGACATATTCTGAAGTTCTGAGATTCTTTCCACAACCATGTCAATCTACTTTTGATCCAATCAAGGCATTCTTTATTTCTTTTTTTTATCTCTAGCATTTCTTTTTGATTCTTTATTAAAATTTTTATCTCTCTGTTTACATTACCTATCTTTTTTTGCACGGTGTCTACTTTATCCATTAGAGCCCTTACCATATTACTCATAGTTATTTTACCTTCCTGGTCTGTGGATTCCAATATCCCTGCTATATCTGAGTTTAGTTTGATGCTTGCTCTATCTCTTCTAACTGTTTTTGCTTTTTGGTATGACTTGTAATTTTTTCTTGATGGTAGAACATAATATATTGTGTAAAAGGAACTGCTGCAAAATGGCCTTTCGTAATGAGGTGATAAAGTGGGTGGGGTGAAAGGGAAGTGGCCCACAGTCCTTTGATTAGATTTCAGTCTTTTAGTGAGCCTGTGCCCCTGAACTGTGAACTTCACAAGTGTTCTGCAGCCTCCCTTCCCCTTAGGTGGGTCAGGATGGCTAGAGTGAGCTGGAGTTAGGTATTTCCCTTCTCTTATGTGGAAAGCTTGAGTAATCTAGAGTTGGATATTTCCTTTCCCCCAGGGCATTTAGTCTGTCTTAAAACCCCAATAGTTTAGGCTGTGGTAAGATAGTTTTGCTTGAGGACAGACTTTTGTAAGAACAGAATGTTTTGGTATGTTTGAATGTGGTGCATTTTCCTATCCCCTGTCAGAAGCAGGAGAGGATTTTCCAATATTCACCATGAGAAACTGGTTGAGCTCCTGTAAGTAAAATTCACAAAAGTATGGGGACCCCTCTAACTGTGTCCCTGGAGTTTTTAACTCTCAGACGTTTTTATGTTGAGCCCCCAGCGATTTGTCGATCACAGTTTAGGTTTTCCTATCACAGTATTTTGGTTTGTTTCCCAGAGGTATCTGCTTGTGGATTTCTGCTCTGGTAAGTTGTGATTCTTAGTATATGCCTGTCTGTCTCTCCAAATTTGAGGGCAGCAGTTTGATCTGTGACTTCGCTTCTTTGATGGATATAAGAAGAGTTGTTGATTTTTTAGTTTGTTTAGTCTTTTTCACCTGTTGTTAGGGCTGAGTGATGACTTCCAAACTCCACATGCTAGACTGGAAACTAGAAGTCCCTATGCATTTTTTAACATAATTTTGTTGAGGTATAACTTATATAACATAAAATTAACTCATTTGTAAGTGTCCAATTCAATTATTTTTAGTAAATTTATATAGCTGTATAACGATCACCACAATAAGTTTTGAAGCATTTTCAATATCCTAAAAAGTTCCCTTGTGCTCACTTCAGATCCCTGCTCTCACCACCACCTCTTGGCTGGCATCCACTGATCTACTGTCTATCTCTATAAATTTGCCTTTTCTTGACATTTAATTAAATGGGATCATTCAATGTACAGTCTTTTGTGTCTGGCTTTTGTCGCTTAACATAATGTTTTGAGGTCTATCCATGTTATAGCATATAACTTAATGCATTTTTAAAACTGAAAATTAAAATATAGCATCTGTTTTATAGTTACCATATATTAATATAATTATTAACACATAAGTACTATATAGTTATGGTTATATTATATAATTATTATACATTAATACTTATTAATAAATATTTAACCCGATAAAAAATAAGACTACATACTCTTCAAATTAATTTCATGTCTATAAGAAAGCCATTTCATGTATTTATTACACATGGAACATGATGTTTGTGCTACAGACATTCACAGGCTAGCCAACTGACCTGTAAGAATGATTTTCAAAGTATAGAGTTTTACCCACAGAACTATATTTGGAAAATATAGTTGTAGATACACTTGCATTGATTTATTCCAATAGATTGTGACAATAAACAACAGATGTGCCATATTACTGCTAGGAGGACACATTATATTCAGATTTGCATGAATAACTTCAATTTCCTCCTAAAAATCTAATTCATCATGTCAAATAAATGGAATTGTTAACATCTGAAATTTCTAAAAACTAGTCTGAAATTTCCAAGGCTGTCATGGCTTATTAGTTGTAAAAAGTCTGAAAGTCACAGAATGTTCATGTACACAAACTATTGTACTTACAAATTATCCTCAAGTCTCTTCAAGGATTCCAAAACCAATGAATGAACACTGTCTAAGGAGCAGGATCCAAAGCAACTTAGGGCTGTAATATATCTAATTTTCATAACCCAGTCATTATGAAGCTTCCTTTTAACACTGGAAATTAAAAGAAAAACGGGAGGGGTTATGTTAGATACACACAAGCTTGCATGTGTAATACCACCCTATACATTATACCACTTTTAACTGTTTAACTATTTATCATCTAGCATATTTAAAATGTAAAAATAAAAATTTATTTATCAAATGAAATATTGAGCTGTAGATTCAGAATTAAAGAAATAATCTAGAAGAATCCCTAATTGGAGCACTGTTATCCTTACTTTACTGAAAAATTCTGGTCATCCAAAAGGACTGTGTTTCATATTGTTTTAGATGAGTCAATTCATTTTCATATTTTCCATGAATATTTTCAGAACTAGAAACCTGGGAAATTTGTAGTCCCAGGTCACTGGTGAAGCCGAGGCTGGGACAGTTGTTGTATTTCTTGCCAAAGGCTTGCTCATCAGTTCACAGGACATTTCAGTGAGATGCTTAGCATTAGGGGCCAAAACTTTTATGATAAAATTCTTGTCTTAACCTGGAAGAAGCTATCTTCATATTATCATATTTACTCATATTTTACAGTTATTTGTTTCTTCATTCACAAACACTTATTGAGCACATATTGTATCCCAGGTAAAATGACATAGGATGACTAAGGTAAAATTCTTGTTCCCAAGTTCCTTAGATTCTAGTTAAGGAATAGAGGTGTTTATAACCCAAGGCAGGAATGTTCGACAATATGGGATTAAATAGAGTAGAGAGATTTCTTTTTCCATGCCAGACTGTGTTTAATTTTGGACTCTGGGTGCTGGCTATTTCTTTCTTTAATTTGTACAACATTTTGCAGACCAGTATTTCCTACCCACACCCATTTAATATGAATGAATTATGTGAATATCAACTGCAGGAAAACATTAATGACGCTCCAGACTTTAATTACCCCTTTGGCCTTAATACTTCTGTTAGGTTTGAGAATCTGCTGGTGTAAGAACATACCTCAACACTTAGCGCATCCATCGACTTTAGCCTTGAACACTTTAAATCATGTACATGATGATCATCTACATGATTAAATCATCCACATGTAAATAATGACCCAAAAGAACCAGTGCAAATTAGCATTCATTTAACTGTATCCAAATTCCTCAAATTCCTAAGATCCCCAATCTCATTTCAAACATATCCAGCTAATAGAAACAGGGATGGAAAAGAGGCCATGGAATTTTCTGAGGGGTGACACAAATCTTAGAAAGAAAATTCATGTCTCAGCTTCTATTCTAAGGGCCTATCATAACTGGAATGAAGTGCTTGATATTGTATGCTAGATACATAGAAAAATTAAATTTTTTACTTAATATTATATCATGAACATTTTTCATGTTATTAAATGTATTTCAAAAACATTATTAAATGGGAGTGCATGGCATTCCCTAATATGGTTATACTATGATTTACTGAATGCCTTTGGTACTTTAAAGCTTTTTTTTTTTAATTTTTTGACAGAGAGAGAGAGAGAGAGAGCACAAGCAGAGGGAGTGGCAGGCAGAGGGAGAAGCAGGCTCTCCACTGAGCTGAGAGCCCAATGCAGGACTTGATCCCAGGACCCTGGGATCATGACCGGAGCTGAAGGCAGATGCTTAACCGACTGAGACACCCAGATGCCCCCGCCCTTGGTACTTTAAATATCTAACAAAAAAAAGTTGTCTGACAAAAAATATATTTTATATATAAATGTATTATGTTTATATGGACATATTTACAAAATATGTAAACATATTTGTAGAAACTACCTGAATTATTTATTTAAATGATTAATCATTTAAATTAATCATTCCTCCATTGTTGGACACTAGAGGCTTTATTATGAGAAATAATGCTGTGATAACCATACTCATATTTTTAAGCACATGGGGATCCTGGGACCCAATGTAGAAAGGTTTATTAAGACACTTGATGCATCTCCCAGACTGCTCTCCTGAAAGGGATGGAACTCATACTTCCACCACTGATAGTCTGTGAGAATGCCCATTTGCAGAATCTACCCTATTTTCTTTCTTTTTTTTTTTTAAAGATTTTATTTATTTATTTGACAGAGAGAGACACAGCGAGAGAAGGAACACAAGCAGGGGAGTGGGGGAGGGAGAAGCAGGCTTCCCGTGGAGCTGAGAGCCCGACGTGGGGCTCGATCCCGGGAACCCAGGATCATGACCTGAGCCGAAGGCAGATCCTTAATGACTGAGCCACCCAGGCGCCCCAAATCTACCCCATTTTCAATACCTTCCACTGTTAGAAATGGGAAATTGTATCGGATTTTAAGTTGTACTTCTTTGATTAAGAGGAATTATTTAATACAAAATTTGTTTCTCTGCTAATAAAAGTAATATATAATTACCATAAAAACTTCAAAGACAGTACAATTATAAAGACAATAAAAATCACCTATAATCTCATCATTTGGAGATAATTGTTAGCATTTTCGCCTGATGATCACTTTGAAATGTTTACTGACTATTTGTACTATGGGTGCCTGTGCATGAATTATCTGTTCAGTCTTTGCCCATTTTTCTTGGGGAATTATTATTTTTTAATTGAACTGCCAAAACTATTAGAGAGTATTAGTCCATTGTTTGTCATATTTACTATAAGTATTTATCCCAGTTTGTTATTTACTTTTATTTTTTAAGATTTATTTATTTTAGAGAGACAGTATGAGTGGGGGGAGGGGCAGAAGGAGAGAGAAAACCTCAGGCAGACTCATGCTGAGCACATAGCCTTACGTGGGGCTCCATACCAGGACCGTGAGATCATCACCTGAGCCTAAATTAAGAGTCAGATGCTTAACTAACTGAGCCACCCAGGCACCCCTCCAGTTTGTTATTTACTTGTAAAATGTTATCTTTTCATGTCCAGAAGTTTTGCTTTTGTCATATCTACCCAATTTTTCTTTGAATTCTGCATTCATTGTTCGTATGTTGAGGATCTGCTTCCATATTCAAGTGCTAGTAAATAGTCATATATGTGTTTTATAGTTTTTAAAATTTTTTTCATTTAATTGCCCAGTTTAATTCATTCAAGTACCTATAGATTTTAATTGTTGATAGCACTTACAATTGGAATTTCAATGGCTAATTTTCCTATCTCTCTTCCCAATTACACTGGAAGTTCCTTGAGGTAAGAAGTGTTTCTTGTTCAACTTTGTATTTCAGATCTCTACCACGGGGTGTGGTACATTGTGTTCATTATATAAATACTTGAACACTGTCTATACTAGAAAAATGGAACTGCCCATGTAATACCCTTACCTTTTAAAGTTCTTTGAGTCTAAGACTTGGCTTTGTAGTTTTTTTTTGGATTTTGCCTGCTTTAGTCCAAAGTCATCACTATT
Organism: Zalophus californianus; assembly: GCF_009762305.2. Lineage (NCBI taxonomy): Eukaryota > Metazoa > Chordata > Mammalia > Carnivora > Otariidae > Zalophus > Zalophus californianus. Next base: position 61,321,522 of record NC_045604.1, on the reverse strand, counting down.
TATGGTGAATTTGTTCACAAAACCACCATCATCCCCCAAGAGGATGTCATCTCTGCAGAGCTGGTCGGGCAGAGACACTACACACACACAAAGGAGGCAGTGATCCATAGGCTTTATGACAAAATAGTTTTCCTACAAACAGAAGAATGCTTTTAATAAGTTATTACATTGCTCTAAATATCCAATGTTAAATATTGCCCTATTATTGGATAAAAGTTTTACTTTCTGATATTTTTAATTTTAGATATTCCCACCATGTGAAAGAAACTTGGAAAAAAAAAAGTTAACCAAGTAAAACTTAATGTCCCTGTGAGCCCAATATTGTGTTTTTGGGTGCTTTGTGGGGAAAAAGGTGAGGTACTCTGGTTCAGAACATTAATGAGATTTTCTGTTTGGTTGCTATGAATGTCCCTCTCTTGGATTTGTAAGGCAATATTAATGGGAAGGATAAAAAGGTTCAGGTGTTATAAAACCATTGACATAAAACTGTATGGGAAACAGGAAAATCAAGTATTAACACCCCAATTATGTCTCAAGAAGTTATCAGGAAAAACATATCCTAAAATCCAAGTTTATCCAGAAATATTCAGCAAGCATTTGTCAAGCTGACCCTGGGCTATTGGGCTGGGTTCACTAAGCTATATAGCCAGGGCTCTCCCAGAATTGAGTCTCTACCTAAGATAGAAGAAAAAGATATTTAAATTTTGTTTTGTTTTGTTTCCTCTAGAATGAGTGAGATTTGAACATATGTAGAGCTTCATTCAGTCATTCAACAAATAATTATTGAGTACCTATGGTGTGCCAAGAACTATTCTAGGCATGAGCCATACGGTGATGAATAAGACAAGTTTCTGACTTTGTGGAACTACCGGTCTAGTGCAGGATACAAGTATTAAAAAAAAAGCAGATTATTTCAGATCATGGGAAGTGCACTGAGGAAATAAACAAGGGTGCTATGATAAAGAGTGACCGGAGAAGCCCCTGTAGGTCCCATGGTCTGGAAAGGTGACCTTTGATTCGGCACAGGAACTGGTCCAGAGAAAGATTCAGAGGCAGTTGAAAGGAGGAGCCCAGAAAGAGATGAATGTCGAAAAGATAAAAAGGGAAGAGCCTTGTCCTGCATGAGGCAGAAAGGAATGGCAGTGATGGATGCAAGGATATTTTGCCTCCAGAGGGAGAAAGGAAGAAAGGAAGTAGGGTGTCCTCAATGAAGCTGTAGGCAGCAGAGCTGGAATTTGGAAGAGGACAAGCCTCATAGACTCAAATTTCTCAGGAAAATAGGGGCAAGTCCATCTTGACTGAGAGGGAGAGAGCCTGAGGACAGTAATGGCCTTTTGGAATATTGCCAGGGATGGGAAAGCAGCTTGGCAAGGACAAGAAAGAAGTTGACGGAAGCCAAGGAATCCTCAGATGAGTCTGCGGACCCTGAATTTGTAGTGATGCTGAAGAGTGGTGGCTTTGTGTTTCCTCCAGGAAGGCTGAGCCCCCGTGAAGGCACAGAGACAGGCTGTCACATCTCACCAGGACTAGAGTTTCAAAGGATTTAAGAGAATGGAAGGTGGGGATGGCTTCAGGCCAGATGGTCTGCCCAGGCAATGCAGGCAGGAAAGCAAAGAGAGGAGAGGAAGGGAACGGAGAGTGGACGATGATGCTCTCAAAGGACTGGAGGCTTCTATGGGGCTGAAAATGCAAGAGTGAAAACTGGAGAGAGCTGGACAGAGAAGAGGCTGCAATCAAACTGCAGACCGTGAGATAGTAACACATCACATAATAAAGGACATGAGGCAACAATCCACATTCTTTAAAATCATCCTGGCATCACTGGCTCGTTATAGCAATGGACAGAGGAATGAGAAGTTTGGTTTTTCACTGAGCCCTAGGGACAAGTAGGGCCCAGAGGAAGGCTAATTATTTCTGAATCCTCCTTATCCTTCAGAGTCAGCCCACTTCCTGAGGGCATTTTTTTACAATCTTGCCTCTCCCTGAACTCCTATTGCCCTTGTTTTTTTGTTTTTTTTTTTTTTACTGTAAAATTTGCTGTACCATTATATTATATATTATGTTTTTTCATGAGATCTTTCAAGACTGAGTTTTCTTTGAGTGCAGGGAACATGTTCATTACTTCTATATGCCTGCAAATAATCAACAAATATTGTAAATTACTTAAGTGGTAACATCTGAGCCACTGAAGGAATAACATTGGCATCTGCCCCATTAGATATTTTGCTAGAATTAGTCATTTGATTTTTAGTAATTTTCTTACCAAATGAAGCTGAACTGAAGAGAAAGGCTTTGAACTTGATAACATGAGCATAATCAAAAAGCTAATACTAGGATTCAGAGAAGGGTATGAAAGAAGGAAAGAATTATCTTCTTTCTCTCTCAAAAACAAAACAAGTATCACCAAATTAAATATGCACCAAATGGAAAGAATGTTCCTTTTTAATTAGCCTCACAGAAAATTAATGATGAACTCTATTAGTTAAACCCCCTCATTTTATATATGAGGAGCTGACATTCAGTAGAGGAAGTGGATTGCTCAAATCCTACCAGGATGGAAAAGACAACCTTAGTACTTGGAGCATTTTTCTTGGCACGGTACCTGGCCACTGCCTTGAGCTTTATAATCCCAGACAATGATGGTCCTTTCTGAAGTGGCAACGATTCTTTTCAGCTGTGAGAGGTAGTCACATCCTGTGATCCAGGAGGTGTCCTGAGGGAAAAATACAGAATTGGGAGAGGGGGGCGTAATATGTTTTGGTCAGTCCCATGGTGATGGTTACTAAAGAGTAGGTTAGTTACATGAAAAGCCCCACTTTGCCCTCCTCCTTGCAGGGGAGCCTTGCAATGTCTCTTCTTTGAGGTCTGGAGGAGAGGCTCTCATCTTTCGCCCCTTGACTCTCACCTTGAGTTTCTCAGCACCACCGGCTGGAAAATGATGAGCTCATGCCTGTTGCAGCTCCCTGGAAGCGCAGAGTCAACAGCAGAGCAGGCGTCTTTGTGCACTCCTCACTTTCCTGAGAACACCTCTTCCCGGGGACGTGGGGAGGCTGGATTAAGCCAGTTCTCTGGCCCTGTCCCCATGCATAAAATTTTTAGCTAGAAAAACCTTAGTGCTCATCTGGTCAATAACCAAGTTGAGCCTGATGAGTTTGTCTTGCATTGCCTAACGTCATCAAGTTGGCATGGGTAGGATCTGCCATGTCAATGGCACACGACGAGCAAGAACAACAGTTCCCATGTAGGAGTGCCCACCATGTCAGACACTCCTGCTGCATGCATTTCAGACCTACGTTAGGAATTCTAATGTTTGTTTCAGCCTTAGAAGCAAAGGCTTAGAGGCTCAGAGAGAAGGCAGACTCATCTGCCGGTGGTCTGGTGCCCTCCTGTGTAGTTCAGTGCATGTCAGCAGGGTGAGAAGGCAAGCATGTCCCCATCTCTCACAAAGCCATGGTGGGACTCTGAAAGCAACTCATCATAGCTTTGCAGCTGCTGCAACTTCGCGTCTCCCATTAGCAATATGGATTCAATAAAATCGGACTCAAATATTTTATGCAAATTTCAAGTTTACAATACAATGTTTTCAAATTATTTCTCTTGGCCCTTGTTCTCATCACTTGGATTGTGTCCGTTTTTTTCATTCCTCACTAGGGGGCGCTGAGGAAAACTTTGGCGAGACTTAATTACTTCCAGGGAGTAATGTCTCCAGGAGAGTCTCTGAAATAAATTTAACTTCAGCAAGCAAGGTGAGGGTCTTCTGCTGTTGCTCAAGGTTTAGTTTTGATCCTAGTCAGTAGACTTATAATATGAAAACATCTTATTCTTAGAGCCTATTGGACACTGCATTGAGACTGTGATTAGTTATGGAGGAACCATCACCACAGTCCCAAATCGGACTTCATTTGGAGTTTATAAAACGTACTTACCGTGACGTTGGTGCTGGTCTGGACTCTCATCTATAAACAAAGGAGGAGAATAATGAAAGCTAGTTGGCACTATAATTAAAATTGCGAATGTTGGCTTTAAAAGAGCACATTATCTCCACGGTTTAATCTCACTTATCATTTCTTTTTCTTTTTCTTTTTCTTTTTTAAGATTTTATTTATTTATTTGGGGCACCTGGGTGGCTCAGTCATTAGGCGTCTGCCTTCAGCTCAGGTCATGATCTCAGGTTCCTCGGATCCAGCCCCACATCAGGCTCCTTGCTCAGTGGGGAGTCTGCTTCTCCCTCTCCCACTCCTCCTGCTTGTGTTCCGGCTCTCGATTTTTATTTATTTATTTGACAGAGAGAGCGAGAGACAGCGAGAGAGGGAACCCAAGCAGGGGGAGTAGGAGAGGGAGAAGCAGGCTTCCCGCTGAGCAGGGAGCTGGATGCGGGGCTTGATCCCCATGCGGGGCTTAATCACGATGTGGGGCTTGATCCCAGGACCCTGGGATCATGACCTGAGCAGAAGGCAGACACTTAAGGACTGAGCCACCCAGGCGCCCCTCACTCCTCATTTCTACCTTCTGTGAGTTTCCTTGGTTCTCATTTACCTCAAAAACCTGGCTCTGTGTTCACCGCTCACTTTGGACATGGTTGGTTGGTGCTTCTGTGGCTTGTCTTTAAGCCTGATGACTGTGCTCTTAGAGTCTTATACTGTATGAATGATTTTTCCCTGTTTGCAAACTGCTTCCCCTTCTTTAGTTATTCAGAACAACATAGGATATAAAAAATTGGGAATGCAAAATAATACAGCAATGGCAAGAGTAGTCCAAGATGCTAACTAGGTCAATATGAATACAGCTTGATGTGGGGGGAAAAATACTGTTTCATTTGAAAGTTATCTCTCAGGTTCCTGAGAGAGGTAAGGACACTATCCAGTGGGCTTCCTCTTTTACTCTTTTATTCATTTATTGCATGAATCTCATGCCAGGGTGGTGTGCTGGTTGAGAATCATAGATTTATTCCATGCAGAGCTGTAATGTACCTGAGCAGCCTCTTCTCCCCTTAGGGCATGCTAATTGCTTCCAAGGTCAAGGTCAGGATTTGAAGTCTATTAATGACCTAGTTTCTTTTGCATGGTCATGTGGTCTTGGGAAAAGTACAGAAAATGGCTGCCCAGAAGGCATAGATTATGTGAAAGGAGGGGAAAGTAAATTAGATCACTGAAACTGTTCATCATGGTTATCTCAGACTGTCTTTCATCTGAAGAGTTCAAAGAGGCTTTTCCAACCAGGGACGTTTTTTCCAGATAGGAAAAATTAAGTGCTCTCAGGAAACTGGTGAGCAGAAAATAGGACTCCTGTGGTTTTCCTCTCCTATTTCTCTACTTCCCTCCCTAGTGGAAAGCACATGTTTAAATTTCTTTTATCATCTTTAAAAGTTACATAATCCTTATGGATATCTTCGAAATTTTGAAAATCTAGCCTTTTTTGCAAGAACTTTTCTTAATGACATTTACAGTCTCTATCACCAAGCCCTCTCAAGAACACTATGAAAATCTTTAACTGTGTTTATTCTACTTTACAGAAAACCTAAATTATGGATTAACCTATTATAAGATATTTTGTGTTATTAATGACTACCTTTTAATAAATTTTTCCTGTGACCTACCTTACCTTTTATTTTTTCACAGAATGTGTCATCCTATTTGTAAGACATGCAACATTCAAAATGCTATTTACTCCTGGCATATCAAATCTCCAAGTAATTTTTAAGCAATTTTTTTCTCTCCAATTGCATGGTTTTTGTAAGAAACAGATGTGTTAGTGTGTTTGTGAGTATACATGTGTGCACCTCTAAGCACGTGTGAATGAGTGTGTGTGCGCGTGAGAGAGATGTCTGTGGAAAAGTGAAAATGCCACCTCACTTATGTCACATGATCCTGAACTATTTCATTATGAAGATCATTATTTTTCTTCTCATGTTCTTCTTTACATTCTGTCCTAGTTCTATTTTTGAGGAAATAAAGGTAAGAAAATGAGAAGGGAAATAAGGCACCAAGGAGAAAAGAGAATGAGGAACGTTTTCATTTTATATGAGGCAATCTAGTTTTGTTTTCGGACCATTTGTCCATAATTGCAACTACCAACATTTCCTGAGCGCTTGCAGTGATGCTAACTCAGCACTTTGTGCGTATTAACTCAAACAGCACAACTGCCTCAGTTCTGAATGAGAAGAGAAGCCGGGGCATGGAGATGAATAGGTAACACGCACAGGTGGCAAGTGTCCGAGCTGGGCAGGGATGCCAGACTCCACGTCCACACCAGCAACCTTCCACCGCCCCTCCCTGGGGCCCAGACAGCCTGCTCCTCTGACGGAATCCCGCTGCTCTAATCCCTGAGGGACTAAACATTACTGTTGAAATTTTAATCACGTAATGATTATTTTAAATATAGTTTACTTGTATGAAGCTTGTTTCTAGTTGGAAATGAACAAATAATTGGAATTATTTGCTTTGATATTTACTTTTTTGATATTCACTTTTATTTTCATAATGAAATACTGTGTGGTATATCATTATACATTCCAATAAAATATCTCATCGTTTGGAAGTGAAAGCTCAAAACTTATAAATTTAGAACTATGAGACAATAATAGTAATGCCCTACATAGACATGGGAATTGATCGTTCATATAGTGCTTCTACGTTCATTGCGTCATTTACCCTCACTACAACCCTCTGAGGGAAAGAGGACCAGTTCTGGTGTCCTCATTTCATAAATGTGAAAAGAGGAATGAAAACATGTAAGTTGGCTCATTAAGTCTCCTATTTAACAGCATAGCTAGTAAAATAGAGGACCCAGAATGTGAGCCCCTTTTAACTCCAAGTCCAAGGTTCTTGTTGGGACCTTCTATACTTGTTAGGATTATGACAAAAATCACTTGGCTTGTGAGTTTTTCTGATTTTATCTAAGAAGTTATTCAGGATCATCCTTTAATTATGCTGATGCCACATGGTTCAGTAAGACTCCCTGAGGAGTGCCTCGGTGGCTCAGTGGGTTAAGCTTCTGACTCTTGGTTTCAGCTCAGGTCTTGATCTCAGGGTTGTAGGATTGAGTCCTGCATTGGGCTCTGTGTTCAGCGTGGAGTCTGCTTGAGATTCTCTCTCCCTGTCCCTCTGCCCCTCCCGCTTGTGCTCTGTCTCTCTCTAAAACAAATAAATAAATCTTAAAAAAAAAAAAAGACTCCCTGAGGAACACTGCCAAATGCAGTTGTCAAAATCTCAAAAATTGCTCCAGGGCTCAGCAATCCTCTCATTTTAGCAACATCTGGCTTTATTTTTTGGAATAACTCTGAACTATGTTTATGTTTTCTGTTGCACCTGATAAATATGCATAATGCATAGACAAAAGAAGGAAGGAAGGAAAGAACAAATGAACAAATGAACGAATGAAAGGAGGAAGGGAGGAGGGAAAAGGGAGGAATCAAAGCTGTCAAATTACCTGGCTATTAAAGACTGTTATTAATCCTTTCTGAGAAGCTGTTATTAGTAAATCCAACTGAGGGATCTTGACAATGCATTTAATCACATCCCGTCTTCTACTACCTGTCAACAACATAATATTCATTTCAATTCTCAGCAGTAAAGATCCTAAAACTCATTTGTTAGGTTTGTTTTTAAAAGAAAAGAGTAAGCAAACAACGTTTTTGCTTAAAAAGTAGAGTAGAATGAAACCATAAAAACCAGCAACTGTTGCTTTTTTTAGCAATGATTTTTTATTTAAATTCAATTAGCCGACATACAGTACATTGTTAGTTTCAGATGTAGAGTTCAATAATTCATCAGTTGCATATAACACCCAGTACTCATCACATCACGTGCCCTCCTTCATGCCCATCACCCAGTTACCCCATCCCCCACCCACCTTCCCTCCAGCAACCCTCTGTTTGTTTCCTAGAGTTGAGTCTCTCATGGTTTGTCACCCTCTCTGATTTCTTTCCATTCCATTTTCCCTCCCTTCCCCTACGATCCTCTGTGCTATTCCTTATGTTCCACATACGAGTGAAACCATATGATAATTGACTCTCTCTGACTGACTTATTTCACTCATCATAATCCCCTCCAGTTCCATCCATGTCGATGTAAATGGTAAGTATTCATTATTTCTGATGGCTGAGTAATAGTCCATTGTATATATGAACCACATCTTCTTTATCGATTCATCTGTCAATGGACGTCTTAATGCTTTTTAATTATCCCCCGAGATACTAATCTGAAATCTATGACACTTTCCAACTCAGTGTGGTGCATGAACTCCTAGAGAAAATATATATACACCCAACCTCCTGCCACATATTTTGCAGAGAACGTGTTTTCCAAACATCTTTTGGAATCATTCCATTCTGAGATTTCCACATCTCTCAGGAATTCTTTCTTTGAACTGTCACCATCATGATTTACACAGAATAAAAGCCTAATATGATCTCAGCTTTCGGGCATAAAAGAATAAAACCACCTTAATATTGTTATTAAGGGTTTGTTTTTGTTTTGTCTTTGTGTGTTTTGAAAAAAAAACACTGGACACCTTCATGTTTTTTGGCCTATGTACTGAATTGATAAAACCACATATATGGGACCTCTTTCCAGCCTGATTAGTTTTTATAATTGTAAACTCTTAGGAAGAGCAAGTGGATGGATCTCATACTCCAGTGTTATCAGCCTAATCCATGAATTCTCAAGGGACGAAATATGGTCCTCAAGGGGGTGCAGATTGGTTCATGGGGAAATGTAAATGAGTTTTGCTCCTTTTGTGTATAAATCACAGACACACAAACTTACACAAACAGATACAGAGTACATCTGACATTAAAATGTCATAGAGTGGGGGAGGGGTGTAGGGGGGTGCAATCAGGGAAAAAAGGTCTAGAAGACTGCTTAGGGATCCCTATAATGAAAAAAATCTGAAAATAATATAATGAAAAACAAATAAAAGGAAGGTTAAGAACACTATCCTGTTCTAAGCTACCGCCATTCTCTCTGCTTACGCTCTCCCCATCCTGGGCTATTTTCAACATGGAAGCCATAATGAACATTCCAAGTGTAGTTCAGACCATGCCTCCCCTCTGTGCAGGTTTCTTGCCCTCTTCGTTCCCCCCACCTCCAGGCCCACACACCTAACCCCACACTTGCCCTCTCTTCCTGGGCTTTCTGCCCCCCCAGGTCTCTCAGCCCCTGCTCAGGGTGGTCTCCCCCCTGCCCTCTTCAAATTCCAACACCATGCTCCCATCTCCAAACCAACTTCTCCCCACACTCCTGCTTTATTCTCCTCCACAACCTGCTTACTTCATTCTTTCTCTATAGCACATTACCATCTGACACATTATATATTTTACTCCCCATTAGAATGTAAATTCCACAAGGTCAGGGATTTATGATCTTTTGTTCACTGCTGTGTCCCCAGCACTTACAAATGTACCTGTCACAGAGCAGACCTTAGCAAATACTGGTTGAGTGAATAATGAAATACAGAACCCAACTGCCATTGAGAGAAATGCTTTCAAAGTTCTAACTTAGGATGCCAGCAACATGTCTCCCATGCCCACTGGCCCTTCTCTCCCCAACAAAGAGGTTATGGCAGCAGGGAGAGCCCCCTAACTTCTGTTCTTTGATGATCATTTCCATGGCTTGAGGATAGGCTCTGGTGAGGTCTAACTGTTGGGTTGAGGAAGGGTGGAAGACAAGGGTGGGCTTGGTTCACAAATGACTGCAGTAAGTTTAGGTGATTTTTAAGGAACACCAGATCTGATCTATACTACGTGCTTCGTCTCAGAATCTGGGATGAACTGGAGGATGGGGCAGATTCTGGGGTTCGCCTTTCCTCCTCCTGGACTTCTTCCCTAGAGGGAAAAAAACCAGAAGTATCAACAGTGGAAAGGGATGGAGAGGATCAAATTTAATAAGAAATGCCGTATGTTCTTGAGACTTCTTGAACTGAGATGAACCTCCCCTTTGTGACTGGCCCAAGTTCACAGTTTTATAGATATCAGGAAAACTTCCATGTGATAATCAAGGGAAGAATGGGAAGGAGTTCTACTTACTAAAAACTTGAAAATTTCATTTTAAGAAAATTTTTAAATAAATGTGATTTCATTTGGTGCTTGGACATGCAGCACTGAGATGCCATTGTACAGAGCTTTAATTCGAGAGCTGAACCTTTCCAGAAAAACATGAATTGTTTCCCCCTCATATTCCTTATTTAGTGTCCTTCAGAGCAATGATCATATTTCAAACTCAAGTGCAGGTATAATTTCTGTTTTAGTCCCAAAAATATTTTTGAGAAAATGTTAAAGCCCGTATTAATTTAGAAAGGAAATTAAAAATATCACCTGAAATTACAACTCGCTGTTTTCTGGAAACGAGGAAAACCAAATTTTCTTCATCCATCTGGGAAGCAAGAGAATCTTCTTCAGAGGAGAAGTATCCAAAGATCTAAAATGCCAAACAACACACACAAACATGTAAAATATCTCAGAATTGGCTATAAAGTAACATATTTGATGTTGGTTGAATTTAAAGTTTAATTTGGATGAATGGTCAACACCTTGCTTTCTAAAGGCCAGGGTATTGCCCATAGCAAGAGAAGGCAGTTAATTATGTTCAACACATCACATGCTGATGGCACATGATTTTTGCACAGTTGCTGATTCTTCTTTCTGATGGATGAATTGGTGTACCAGGCTGGTATCTTTGCTCAGACTGATAGTTCTTTCAAGAGCTAACATTTGTTTGGAAATCAAATTAGCCGTCATCAGACGGGGTCCCCACTGAGAACCTTGACATTGAATTTGGCCATTCTCAAATGGCCATTCTTACCCATTTTCCATAAATCTTTCTGGGCAAGTTTTTTCATCCCTACTAAGGGGACTTTTGGCATTTTAAAGATGGTACAGTTTCTCTATTTAACTGTCCCAAATGCTACTCTCTAGACATTGCATGAAAATAAATTACTATGAAAGAATCCCAAGGAGGAAAAGCATTCTTTGTGAAAAAAGTGTCAATTTCTGTAATTCCAAGGAATTTGAAAAATAAGATAGCTGTTCTTCAATTGTCTTATAGATAAGCAGAAGTAAAATTCTCATAAATTAATGACACAATTATTTCTAATACAGTTGAGACTGGTTAGTGCTTGTCAGTGAATGAACGAATGAACTGTGGAGAAGGTCTGAAGCATTAGTGTATGTACAAACCACTGGGAATCCCTTTAAAGTACAGATTCTGATTTAGTTGGTCTGGGATGGGGCCAGAGAGTCTGTATTTCTAATAAGCTCCTCATGAGGGACCACACTTTTGGTATAAAAGATCTAGAGACTAAGTCCTTTGAAAATAATCAAAACCAGCCATCTATTAGCTTTTTTAAACCACATTTGTTTATTTTGATGCTAGTTAACAGTTTAGCAACTTATCTTAACCTATGTTCCTTCATCAGCTGCTTCACAAATGGTGCTACTTCCTCCTTTACTTTCCCCCACGTCCAGACCTCCCAATGCACAATGACTGCCCTAATCATTTCCTACAATTAGATTTCATTGTGGGAAAGTCAAGATCATCTACGCATTCTCTCTTGTGTTTTCCCTTCTTCCCACCAGCAAAATCAGTATCCAATAAGAGCCCCAATCATTTTTTATCTTTTCAGAAATCACTGCTCATTTTCCATGTGTATACAACCTGTGGATTTAGCATCTAGTGCCCTGGGAAGGATTGAGAAAAGAGAAAGAAGCCAGTTTCCAGTAGACCTATGTTGGAATGGACAGGAATCTTGTGTCATTGTGGTTTCTTCATCCTCACTTATGGATGCAATATCCATTTAGCAGTCATGTATTGGTCTGCAACTTATTATTTATTCATTTTTTTAAGTAGGCTCCCTGGAGCCCAATGCGGGGCTGAACTCACGACCCTGAGATCAAGACCCAAGCTGAGATCAAGAGTTGGACACTGAACCAGCTGAGCCACCCAGGTGCCCCTGGTCTGCCCCTTAGCACTGTGTCATTTAAACCCATGATATGGCCCTCTGGCAAAGAGCATGTGCTGTGGAATCAGACAGCCCAGTGTTTGAGTTCCAGCTCTACAACTACTTGGCATTCAGAACTTGGATAAACACCTTCACCCCCTTATGTCTCAATTTCCTCATTAGTAGAATAAATAAAAGGACAAGGTTCTTTTTTTTAACTGATGTCTAAATGAGGTGATGTGTGTAAAGCATTTTGCACTGTGTCTGGTACATAAGAATTGTTTAAGACAAATATTAGCTATAACTATCATTAGAAAGCCTAGATTAAGAAGGCTGCTTGGAAGAGAAGGAAAAGACAACCACTCATGAGAAAACCGACTTCTCTTTGTGGATAGTACTTTAAAACTGTCAGTCCACTTGGGGATGGAACTGGTTCTCCTCATAAAAAAGACCAATCAGGCAGATGCTACAGTAAGTGGATGGTGTGGGAAAGGGTCACCGGGAGAAGTTCATAGGACTGCCCTAGCCAAACAGAACAGGGAGGGAAATGCACGCAGCTCCTTGTCCTCCTAATCCATCAGGTGCCTGCAGCCTGCGTGTCCTTTCTTAATCCAGTTCAGAATCAGGGGTGTGTCGCCTCAGTCACATGTCCCCACAATGGTCCTTCCTTCCCAGTGCTGCACTGGCCTGGCAAGAACCCCCTTACTCCCCACTGCGGGGTAACATGACTGCCTGTGTGCCTTGCACCCACGCTGCTGTGGCTGATCAACCTCAGAGAAAATCGTCCATTGGAGGGGCCCCCAATCATTCAAGTGCTCCACCCTCCTGGGGCTTCGGTGCCCCCAGCTGTCACCCATGCTTCCCTAGGCGATCACCTTCATGGCGCACAGCAGTAGAGTCAAACCTGCTGCACTCCTGTCTTACACATGCGCCCACCTCCTTGTCACTCTCAACAGCTGACCTCACCTCGCGCTTCAGATGACAGGGCAAGCCACCAGACGAGCGCCGCCTCGGCATTTCTTGCCACCCTAGTTCCAAAACCAACCTGGGTCTGGACACACCTTTTCTTCCTTCCATCCCTTGCAAAGGAAGATATGTTTCTCCTTTCCTAATCTCTCCACCTGTTCTCTGCGTCCCATCCCCTTGATGCTATCCTCAGAGCTTGTCACCTTTCCCCCTCATTATCTCCTCTATCTCTCTCACTTTCTTCTGACTTCTTTCTGTCGTGTTCAAATCTTGCACATCTTTAGGGGGCCCTGGCTAGCTCAGTCGGTAGAGCATATGACTCTTGATCTTGGGGTTGTGAGTTCAAGCCCCATGTTGGGCATAGAGCCTACTTAAAAAAAAAATCTTGCACATCTTCAAATCAAAAATACAACAAACTTGCCAAAGGCAATTATGGAAAATAATCCTTAGTCCCTTTCTTGCCCTTCTGTCTTAAGTTTCCTGTTCCAAGTGTTGTAACTCCTCCCACTACTGTTGAATTTGAATTCTTCTTATCTTCTTGAACTCTGACGCTTTCCCCTCTATGTTAGTCCTCTGTTACTACTGAAACAAAGGACCACAAACATAGTGACTTAAAACAACACCCATGTATTAGCTCACAGTTCCATGGAAGGCCAACATGAGTCTCGATGGGCTAAAATCCAGATGTCAGCAGAGACGTGTTCTTTATTGAAGACTTGGGGAAGAATCTGTTCTAAGCTCATTCAGGTTGTTGCCCTGAGGTCCCGTTTCCCTGCTGGCTCTGACCAGAGGCCACTCTTCAGTCCCAGGACATGGCCCTCTGTCTTACACCAGCAGTGGCCCTTCAAACATCACACTGGCCAACGAAGATAATCCAGGATAATCTCCCTACTTTAATTCAGCTGATTAGTAACATTAATTGCATCTGCAAAATTCCTTTGTAGCAGCACCTAAATTAGTGTGCGATTGAATAACCAGGGCATGGGAGTCTCCGAGGTGGCACCTTTAGAATTCTGCCTATCAGGGACGCCTGGGTGGCTCAGTCATTAAGTGTCTGCCTTCGGCTCAGGTCATGATCCCAGGGACCTGGGATTGAGCCCCCCATAGGGCTCCCTGCTCCGCGGGAAGCCTGCTTCTCCCTCTCCCACTCCCTCTGCTTGTGTTCCCTCTCTCACTGTTTCTCTCTCTGTCGAATAAATAAATAAAGTCTTAAAAAAAAGAATTCTGCCTATCATACCCTCATTTTTATTTTTTTATTTTTTTAATTTATTTTTTTAAAGATTTTATTTATTTATTCAACAGAGAGAGTGAGAGAGCACAAGCAGGGGGAGCAGGAGGAGAGGCAGAAGCAGGCTCCCCACTGAGCAGGGAGCCCAACACAGGGCTCTATCCCAGGACCCTGGGATCATGACCCGAGCCAAAGGCAGTCGCTTAACCATCTGAGCCACCCAGGCGTCCCATGCCCTCATTTTAAAAATGCAGTTCAGTATGATTTACATTACTTGTGCAAAATACAACAAAAACATGGCCAACACTTGCAACCAATTTAACTCCATACAATAGTGGGAGATAATAATTTTTGGATAATAATGTGAAATGATGATGTTAATGATGATTATTTCTGGGCTAATGAATTCCAGTGTTTCTCAGGGTCGGAGAACTGCACACCGTATGTGTTGTCACCTAATTTGAAATAACGTTCTATGTGTCTATAATACCTATATTTTAAAAAAGCAGTTGACAGATAGTTATTTAACTCAATTTGCAATTTTGGGGTAATTCTTACAGGCACAGTGATGGCATATCTGTTAAATGTCTGAGAACAGATGTGGGAGACTGTCCTTTGAGAAGCCATATTGGTGCTTTCGACTAGCGATTGGGTCCAAAGCCAGATTCTATGCCTACTAGTCAAATGACCTCAGGCCCATTCCTTAATTTCTCTGTGCCTGAGTTTTCCCATCTGTAAAAAATAATTACCCCAACCTTATGCCTTGGTGTCAGAATCAAATGAGGAAATCATAATTAGATTACTTAATAATTAGGAAGATAAGAAAGTACCTAGATGGCTCTAAGTACCAAGTAGGAAGGCAATCGATGTCAACATTAGAGTAAATATAATTCTCAGTTTTATAAGAAACAGTACGGAAGCAGAGCTCAGGTGTCCTCTTTGCTAGTTCAAAGCAGTCCACTGGGTACCTCTGCTCCCTGTCCAAACAGCATATCATCCATGCAGTCTGTCCTATATGTAATTTGTAGTCACATCTATAGGTACTTGCCATCCTTTAGGACATCTGCTCTTATGGAAATGACAAATTTTGCTATTCTGACTTGTAATAAGACAATATTACACTGCTTACCATAAATAATTTCCAAAGGATGCTAAAAACTACAATTTCCTGAGGAAAAATTTAAGAGCCTTTTTACCAGATAAACTCCAGAAGATACAGCTAAAGCTTTACATTTTGAAAGGAAATGTTTCAATGGAGCAATGTTTCTAAAAAGCAGAAAACATCTTTCCTATGGTGAACTATAGCCTCAAGGATCTTAAATTTCTCTTTCAACAATTTAAATTTCAGATGAGTCATTGTGCATGTGACATGTCCAGAATACTTTATAACTAGTATTAATAATGCATTAGAGTATTAATTTTCTTTAACAATGTTATTTAAAGGACTTGCTCTATGCTTTAAGTGATTTATTTAACTACACTTTTTTCCCCCTGATTACATAAGGAACATTTAGAACATTCAAAGAAAATAAAAAGCAGACAGAAGAAAATAAAAACCTGTATTCAACCTATTTTTTAACTTACCCTGGAGCATTTTAAAAATATTTTGGGGGGAACCTGGGTGGCTCAATCAGCTAAGTGTCTGCCTCTGGCTCAGGTCATGATCTCTGGGTCTTGGGATCAAGTCCCGCATCGGGCTCCCTGCTCAGCGGGGAGCCTGCTTTTCCCTCTCCCTCTGCCTTTCCTCCCTGCTCATGGTCTTTCTTTCTCTCTGTCTCTCTCTGTCTCAAATGAATAAATAAAATCTTCAAAAAAATACTTTTGAAGTTAGCAGATACAGTTTTAGATTTATAATAATTCACTTAAAATCACTTTGGGGTGAACACAGTCATAGGCATCCCATATGGTGTTACATGCTTCCTTTTAAAAATTAATTTGAGTATGCTCCTAGAAAAAAATGTGTTTATGAATTGCCCACTGGAAATGTAGAATAAAGTTGTATTGTAGGGAAAGTGGATTGTATCTGTATCAGAATTACCACTGACTAGTTTTATAAATTTAATACCATCACATTTCCTTGGATCTCTTTACATCTAATTTTTCTCCTTATAAATTAAAAAGGCAGGTCTAGGTGATGTTTTAGTTGTGTTATAAGGTTTCATTATTCTGTAAATGTCCATTTTTCCAAGTGCATTTGAATCAGAAACCTAGAAAAAGAAAGTGTACCTATTTACAGCATTGCTGTAAGAGATTTATATTCAGAATCAGTTTTGGGGCGCCTGGGTGGCTCAGTCAGGCTCAGACCATGATCTCTGGGTCTTGGGATCGAGTCCCACATCAGGTTCCTTGCTCAGCAGGGAGTCTCTTCTCCCTCTCCCTCTGCCCCTCCCCCACCCCGCTCGTGCTAGCTCTCTCTCTCTCAAATAAATAAATAAAATCTTTAAAAAAAGAGAGAATCAGTTTTGTACATTCATGCCTGACTTTAAAAGAATAAACCGAGTTCTTCTTACCTGATAAGGTTAACATTGGCTGATAAAAAAGAAATGGTAATCCGCACTGAAACAAAGTTAGTCTCCCAGCGCTGAATTTCCATTTTACAGATGATGGATCTGAAGCCTAGAAAGGTTAGGTCACACCGCTTGGAATAGAAATGCCTCTTAGGAGCACTGGCACAGATAGTTTGTGAGGAAAATGACGGAACAATAGAAGGAGAAGCTTCCTGCAATATTTTCTCAAACCTCGTTTTTCTTCATGTACATACAGTGTGCAGAGGCTGCTCACAAGTGTTTCTATTAAACTTGCGTGTGGTTTATGAGGAACACAAGTGATATAACAGAATAATGTCATATGGAATTCCTGCAGAGAGAAGGAGAAAGTCTCAGCTCCAGGACCAAAACCAATTTTCTCTGTGGCTTTCGGTAAGTCAATTATCCTTTCTGTGTTTCATTTCCCTCATCCTTATTATTGCAAAACATTCCCCTCCACAATCTACATGGTGGGGGCGGGGGCTGTTGTGGAGATTAGATGAGAACATAGGAGGTGTCTGAAAAAAAAAATCAAATGTATATAATTATGTAATTATATAATGTAATGTAATATAATATGTAATATTATGTAATATATGTAATGTAATGTAATATATGTAATATATTTATGTAATGTAATATAATTATGTAATGTAATATATGTAATGTAATATAATTATGATGTTCTAACTGGAAAGGGAAGGAGAAGGAGAAAGAGGGAGTAGATGTGGAAAAGAACGGGGCTCTATTTCCTCACCCACACAATGAAACAATCTGGATCATCTTTACTCATTCCTTCATCCATTTATTTCAAGGACGAAGAAGTGTCCTGTTGACTTACAACAAAACATTTGTGACATAATTCTCTCTCTTCAAAACAGAGAGCCCTATAAAATACACAGAGACCAAATTCTCAGTTAATGGTGTAGAACTCCAGGTAAGTGGATTGACCGTGTCTCATTTGTTGGCACCATGGGACATTTTTTAAGCATTAGTTTTCTGAATCCAAGTGTGTAATATAATATCAACAGACTTCTGTTATTTCTTGAAATGCATAAATTATTTGATGTTGACATGAATCACTTGTTATACACTCATTTTCATATTTTTAGTGATCCAAAAATATTGCATTAGAAATTCAAGCACATGAACCACTGAGCATGTGAAAAATAGTCATTAAAAATTTGAGAACAATGAGGATATGTGATTCTCAAAATTATTGCTACTCCAAGTTTAGTGACAGAGAATTCAAGTTATCAGTAGATGGGACAATATCCAAAGGATTTACACAGTGTGATTGAGCCCAGATCCTTGAAAAAATATGTATATTTTGTACACTTACAACATTTAGGAAAAAGCCATTTCTGTATTCCTACAAAATTACTGTCTTATTGTTCATCTGATTTCTTAAACTCTTTTAATCTTTGGGTGGTTAAGGGCTCTTGTTGGTATATATATATATATATGATATCATATATATTTGTCTTCTATTTTATTCAATAAGTGAGTTAAAAAGACAAAACAGCGACCTTTGCACTTGTAGTCTTGCTTTCAGATCCATGCCCTGGGACCTATGCTTGTAGAGCAGCACTGTCCAGTTGAACTGTTTGCAAAGACAAGAATCTTCTATAATCTGTTCTATCCGATATGATAGTCACTAGCCTCATTGGATATTGAGCCTTAGAAATGTAGTCCTATTTGAGTTGAGGAGTTGAACTGTTAATTTAATTTGAACGTAACTAGCACTTGTGGCTAGTGGCTACTGTTGGTCAGCTCAGCTTCAGAGGATCCCACTCTAGGCCTTTCCATGGTCCCACTCTAGTTCAGGAGGCTAAGGGGCCATTATCTTGGGACCCCAGAATTCCCTGCCTAAGGGGCTCCAAGCCCCCTTCTAGCCCCTGAAGCCTCTCATCCAGGTACATCCTCATGAGGATACACCACACACTACTGGTCGGTGCACCCCTTGGATTGAGGGGTGGCCAAGGCCGAGTGTTCATGGAGAAAGAGCTTAGACACAGGGACTAGGGTGTTCTGTCCGTGTTGTGTGTGCATGGTTCCTCATGATGTAGGATGGAGCCAGTACAAAAAGAAGGGGCATGGGCCGGGGCTAGCTCTCCCCTTGTCTCCATGTTTCAGCGTGAAACTACAAGGTATGAGAATTTTAAATTCTAACTTGGACTCCCAGGGCATTACTAAGGCATATTTGTTAAAATTGGAGGATAGAATATACTTGATTTAATAATTAGCTGAATTTATAATTTAAAAACATTTACATATTTGATATATGGGCCTCTGTTTATACTTTTGCCCAAATAAAAAGGGACATTTTGCACATTTGACTTACCTGTAAAACTAGTTGACAGTAAATAATTTGAAATCACATTCTTCAGAATGAACACTCCTGATCATGGGGGCTAATTGTATCATTTTCTTTGAGCTTCTGATATCTAAACACACTATATAAAACTTTTCTTTCTTATGTTTGTGCTCTTAGAGAACAAGGCCAAATGTCTTCTTATTCTTTCTGAAACGAAGTTGAACTCTTTCTATGGGTTGTGGTCTGTCCATCTTTGAGTTGTTTGTCAGCAAAAACCTGTCTTTGCTGATCAGGACAAATTCCTTCTATGTCTATTTTGACATTTTTCTCTTCTGTCCAATAAAAACATAATGAGAGCCACATATATAACTTTAATTTTTTTAGTAGTCACATTAAAATGTAAAAAGAGTGAACTAGTTTAATTTTCTTTATTAAAAAGATTTTATTTATTTATTTGTGAGAGAAAGAGAGAGAGCACAAGCAGGGGGAGCGGCAGGCAGAGGGAAAAGCAGGCTTCCCGCTGAGCAGGGAGCCCAATGTGGGGCTCGATCCCAGGACCCTGGGATCATGACCTGAGCCGAAGACAGAGGCTTAACTGACTGAGTCACCCAGGCATCCCAAGAGTGAATCAATTTTAATAATATATTTTGAACCTGCTATGTCTAAAATATAATTTCAACATGTAACCAATATAAAAAGTTGCTAGTGAGCTATTTTATACTGTTTTCATATATTACATCTTTGAAATCCAGTGTGTATTTATAATTATGGCATATATCAGTTGAGACTAGTTACATTTCCAGTCCTCAACAGCCCCATGTGGCCAGGGGCAAGTGTTTTGGACAGTGCGGGTCTAGAGTTTCTAAGGGTTCAGTCTCGGATGATGGTCTTTTCTAGCAACGCTTCTTTGAGATTTTGCGTTGTTGTACTTTCCCTGAGGATAAATCCAACATTTCTCAGTCATTCTTTGACTATCTTATTAATACAGCTGTCTGGTTTTACCTGTACCATCTAAGCAGGGGGCATATCCAGATCCTGGCCCAACCTTTGCCCAGGTGTTCTACCTTTGGTAATATCCAGCAGTTACTGTGAAGTTTTATGTAGTGTATTCTGACAAAATGACTAACATTCACTCTAATTTTAGCAACACAAACATTAACTCATGATAGTTCCAGAAAAACAGGTTACCACTGTATAGAAATTCAGGTAACCACACTGCAAATCTCAGAAATCTGCAGCTGAAAACCCAAGACATATTGGAAAATTGACCATTGAATATAAAGCTATAAAGGCAAGCTCTACCAAATAGGCTGAAAGAAAGAAAGAGAGAAAGGAAGAAAGAAAGAAAGAAAGAAAGAAAGAAAGAAAGAAAGAGAGAGAGAGAAAGAAGAAAGAAAGAAGAAAGAAAGAAAGAAAGAAAGAAAGAAAGAAAGAAAGAAAGAGAGAGAGAGAAAGAAGAAAGAAAGAAAGAAAAAGAAAGAAAGAAAGAAAGAAACAAAGAAACAAAGAAGGAAACAAAGAAAGAGGAAAGAAAGAAAGGAAAGAAGGAAGGAAGGGAGAGAAAGAAAAAGAAGTAAGCATGGCATTCATGATTCATTGTCTGATATATGAACCTTGTTCTCTGCTGATCCCTTTCCACTTCCATTTAGATTATATATTTTTATATATGTGGTGCTTTCATATTTTTGCTTTTGATGTCATAATCAAGCAAATATCTAAGTGAAAATCATATTCTTATTTTTCATTTCTTGCAAAAAAGTACAAGCTTTAAAAATATGCTCCACAGTAGAATCTTCATGCTAATCCATAGGTATCCTGGGCTTGTTAGTACCCACCAGAAGTTTGTGAGAATGTTTTTCAATTTCTACAAGCAACCGAAAATATTTATAAGAATTATTAAATTGACATGGAATGTATTAAAATTCAATTACTGTTGTGTTGGGATATCTATTAGCCTAGCTGCATTAATTCCAAAAGTCTGTTTTATTGGAATTCTATTAAGTTTATAAATATTAACAAATTACTGGGGATAGTTGGGATCTTTGCAAATTGAGTCCCTTAATTATTTTCCAGATCTTCTCTTACTCCTTCAGTAAAGTGTCATAGTCTTATACATTCCTTAATAGATTTATCCCATGGCATTTTTTGCTATTTGTTGTTATTCTGAATGGAAACCTTGTTTTGTTTTGTTTTGTTTTTCCTGTTAGTTATATGTGCGAATGTCCAAGAGAGAGTTACTGCTTATGTTTGTGAAAGTTATTGATTCTGGCATGTTTCTCTTCTTTGAATTCTCCTGAACTCCCTTAATTCTAATAGTTTGCCATGTGATTCTATTATATGTTCTTGGTAGACAACTACACAATCTACCCAAATAATGATAATTTGCATTTTTTAGTTACTTTTTTTACATTTTTATTATGCTTTTACTACATATCGCTTCCTTATTATTTTTTGTCTTTGCATTACTTAGAATTTCCAGTAAAGTGTTGAAAAGTAATGAAGATAATAGGCATCCTTTTCTTGCTTTTAACTTTAATGGGAATGTTTCTAGTATTTTACTGTTAAATATGACCCTTGATTAAAGAGGTTTCTAGAAGTCCCTATGGTGAGCACGTCCTAAAGTAACTCCCCTCCTCCCACACACACAACTAGTCACACATTTGTGGAACCTACATCCCTTGAGAATGCCTAGAACCTGTGACTTGCTTCTAACCAAAGGAATAAGGCAAATGTGCTGGATTGTTTCTCCCATGACTATGTTACATTATACAAGACTGTCTTCAGGGACTGTGGAGAAAGCCTTGAAGAAGCAGAGCTGTGAACTGCCTATATAGTGCATCATATGGCAAAGAACTGCAGACATGAGGACACCTTCCTGTCTCCAGCTTCCAGCCAATAAAAAGCTGAGTCTCTTAGTCATACGACAAGGAAATGCATTCAGCCAATGACTGGAATGAGCTCGGAAACAGATTCTACATTGGTTGGGTGTCCAAATGATAATACCTTGATTGTAGCCCTGTGAGACCTTGAGCAGGAGCCAGTTAAGCTGTGCCCAGAATCCTGATCCATGGAAACGGTGAGATAATAAATGTGTGTTTCTTGAAGTTGCTAAGTTTAGAAAGAAAGAAATCTTGCCATTTGCAAAAACATGGGTGGACCTTGAGGGCATTATGCTAAGTAACATAAGTCAGATGCAGAAAGACATAATATCACTTATATGAGGAATCAAAAGAAGCTGAACCCATAGAAACAGAGACTAGAATGGTGGTTATCAGGGAAAAGGGAATATGTTGTTCAGAGTTCAAACTTCCAATTATAAGATGGATGCGTCCTGGGGATCTAATGCACAGCATGGCGATTATAGTTAAGAATGCTGCATAATATACTCAAAGTTGCCAACAGAGTAGATCTTTAATGTTCTCCCCACAAGGAAGAAACAGTAATCATGTGACATGACGGCTAACCCTATGGAGGTGGCCATTTTGACGTATAGAAATGTACAAATGAATACATTGTACACCTTAACCTTACACAATTTTATATGTCAATAAAGCTGAGAGGAAAGTTGCTAAATTTGTGATTTTTTTTTACAGCAGCTACAGAAAATGAACACCACCTTTTACCAAGTTCAGGGAATTGTCCATCATTCTTATTCTGCTAAAGTTTTTTCTTTCTTCTTAAAAACAGGAATGGCTACTGGATTTCTATCAAATATCTTTTTTATTATCATGGTATTTTAAGATCAGGAGTCAGCAAACTTTTCCTGAAAAGGGCCAGGTAGTAAATACTGTCGGCTTGCAGAGCATTCTGTCTCTGTCACAATACTCGATTCCGTTCTTGGCGTGCTGACACAGCCACAGACGTACAGATGGGCGAATGTTCCATGTTCCAATAAACCGTGTTCGCAAAACAAGTGGCTGTTCAGTTTGGCCATGGGCCTCAGTGTGCTAACTTCTAATTAAGATTATCATATTATTTTTCCTCCCCTAACATGTTGAATGAAATACATTACTGGACTTTCTAATATTAAATTGCCCTTACTCTTCCGGGATGAGTTCTACTCAGATATGGTTTTTAATGCACTGCTGGATTCAACTTGTTAAAATTTTATTTAGGATTTCAGCATCTACATTTGTGAGTAATATTAGCCTATCATTCCCTGACATTTTATCTTTGTTCAGTTCATGTTATTTCAGCCTCATAAAATGAGTTGAATAGCTTTTCAGCTTTTCCTAAGTTGTACAAAAATGTATACAATGCAGGAATTACGTATTCTTCAAGGGCTTAATAGGCATTTTGTTTGCAATTTTTTCCCAAAATTAATTCTTTTTTTTATTTGGTCAGTTCTTGGGGACTTGGATTATCTTTTATTATTGATTTCTAATTTTATTATATTGGAGTTTATTGAAATGTCCTTTTTAGTTTTATACATGCACAGCTTTGTGATGGTCCTATATATAGTTGAGAAGAAGTGTCTTTCTTATATCTTGTTCAAAGTTCTATTTATACTATCTACTAGCTTGTTAAAAGTGATAGTCAAATCCTTTCACTCTTTGCTTTTCTTTTTGTCTACTATATCTACTGATTTTTTTTGAGCAGGGGAGAGGCAGAGGGAGAGGGAGGGAGAGAATCTTAAGCAGTCTCCACACCCAGTGCGGAGCCCAACACAGGGTTCGATCTCATAGCCCTGAGGATCATGATCTCAGGCGAAATCACACTTGGATTAAATTATTTATTCTGAATGAGAAGAAATAATACTTGGATTTCTTATGATAAACATGAAAAGTGACTACCTCACACCAGTCTATGGATGCATCGGGGTTGTTGCAGAGTTTCCTGTAAAAGCGTTTCACATCTTGATTCTTCACTTCTGGACCAAAGAGTTCCTGCACGGCCACATAAAACTTGTCATAATCGATTATATCTGCATTGTAACAAAGTGCAAGAACACTGTTACCAAACTCCAAGGTAACTGCCAAGCTCCTTTTCCTATTTTCTAATCTATTTCCGCATTTCAACCTATTAAAACCAGATTATGCTGCATTTTAAGGTTCTCTTTACATTAGAAAAATAACTCGGCCCTTGACTAAAATATTACTTAGAAGAAAATATTTTGGTCTTTAGTTCTTCCTCCACAGCTTACGTTTCAACTGTTTTAGGAGTTTTGTTCAGGAATACAAAGATAAGAAAGTGGATTACTGAAGGGGAGTAAGTTGGCGGGGGGGGGGGGGGGGGGGGGAGGGAGATGAACCATGAGAGAAGATGGACTCTGAAAAACAAACTGAGCGTTCTAGAGGGGAGGAGGGTGGGGGGTTGGGTTAGCCTGGTGATGGGTATTAAAGAGGGCACATTCTGCGTGGAGCACTGGGTGTTATGCACAAACAATGAATCATGGAACACTACATCAAAAACTAATGATGTAATGTATGGTGATTAACATAACAATAAAAAATTAAAAAAAAAGAAAGTGGATTACTTCTTTCCTATTGTGAAAGTTTTACCAATCAGGAGTGTCTGCTAAGAGCTCATCTCAGATAGAAGGGAGACAGGAGCAAAGAGCAATTCTTGATCAGTTCCTTGACAGCATGTGAACGCACACACACACACACACACACACACACACACACACACACCATGCTTGAATATTGACTTTGCCAAATTTGATGATTCACTTGGGAGCTACTATTGAGTCTAAAGACAAGGAGTTAGACACAAAAATGCATTGTGAATTTGTTATGTGTGAGAACTGAGCTAGACACTGAGCTTAAAACTAAATAAACAAGTTCCCTTCCTCAGGGTGTTTACGTTCTAGTGGGAGAGACATAAAATCAACAAGTAAACAAATAAAATATTTACAGATTGTGACAGGCAAGACTAATTACTGGAGATAGACATTGGATGAGTGGTTATCTGTGTATAAGGGGACTCTCTGGGGTGCTAGAAATGTTCTTTGTCTGGATCTGGCTGGTAGCTGTAGGTATGTTTACAATGTCCATGTTTACTCTGCTATACACTTAAGATTAGCATGTTCTAGAGGCTCACCTGTATGTCATACCTTTAGTAGCAAAGTAAACATATAAGGGTATAAAGTACAAAGGTATAGAGTGAGCTAAGTACTAGGAAGGAAACCAATAGGGCGCTGTGATAAAATTATCTATCAATGGTGATGGGCAGCGATGGACCTCAGGAAAGTCTCTCTAAAGACATGGGTAAAAAAATTAAGCTGAGACCCAATAAGCAAAAAAGATTCAGCCATGTGTAAAGCTATACAAGAACATTTTAGGCAGAGGCCAACAAACACAAAGACTCTGAGGCTGGACAGAATTTGGCATGTTCTGGGAAGATCAGTGGGTATGGAGTATATTGAGGCCAGGGAAAGCGTTGTCAGGTGAGATTATCAAGAAGGAGGGTCAGGCTGGAGTTAGCAGTTTGTATTTTATTCCCAGCATGCTGGTAAGGTATTGCCTTAACCTTTTCTCAAAGCATACTGGCTGCTGGGAGGAGGTAAGAGTGACAGCTATAAACCCAGCGAAAGGCTAGCGCATTAGTCCGGATTTCAGATAGTGGAGGATTGGCCAGAGGGAGGCAGCCGATTTTCTCAACTTACTTATTAATAACAACCCCTTTCATTCTTGAAAATGTCTTTGATTGGATGCTAAGGGACATAGGCACTGACAGGTAGCACTGGAGATGGTGAGGTATAGTTGGAAGTAGAATGGCAAAGACGTGTAATGGATTGGAAGCTGTTGGGGGGCAGGAGTGATGAGTGAAGGACAGGCAGGATTCCAGAGCAGTGATTCTCATCCAGGGGAGGTTTTGCCCTCCGTCTCCCACAGGGACATTGGCAACGTCACCTACAGACAATTTTGATTGTTAGAATTAGGGATGGGGGTGCTATGGCATCTAGTAGATAGAGGCCAGAGATGCTGCTAACCATCCAACGATGCACAGGATAGCCCCTCCCCCACCCCACATCCACATACACAGAACAAAGAATCATCCAGCCCCAAATGTCAGTAGTGCCAAAGTTGAGAAATTCTATTCTTTAATGACACTCAGGTTTCTGGTTTTAAAACTCAGCAGATTCTGGTGCTATTTACCAAAACAGGGGCAACTGAGGAAGGACCATGATTCTTGGGGAAAATAAAGCATTTTCTCTTGGTCATATTAAATTTAAAATTCCTATGAGATATCCAAATAGACTAGCTGCTTTAAATTCACACGACTGTGAGTATAATGTGTCTCCATGTAAATGTGTCTCATTGTAAGTGCGGCTAGATGAGGATGATGAAACTTTTCTTTCCTGGGGTGATTTTAATTCTATCAGGTCATTGACAAGAAGATTAAAGAGCAATATTGCACAGATGAATTCCTTGACATCATTTTTGAGGTAGACACTGTTACATGAAAAACATTCTCTCTGGTTCTTAGCTTCCTGCCTATAGTGAGAAGTAGACCATATTTTCCAGTATTTATGAATGATTATGAAAGCATACCAGTATTAACAGTCTGAAAAGTTAAGATTGTATTTCTCCTTCTCAGTCTTTCAGATCAGTCCCTCTGTCAGAGAAGGAAATTTAGCAGGAATTACTTCTTATTAAATCTATACTACATATATAATAGATACATAATATGTCTACTCTACATTATGCTGTAGTATATTATAGTATAATATTCTATAAAATATATATTACTATATATTAAAATATATTCTTTCTGTATCGATACATATATACATATACATACACATATATACATATATACTATAGAGGAAGGACATTTTTCAATGTGGCTTTGTGACTGCAAGCTTGAAGCGAAAGCAAGATTAACTTGTTTGCTTAGCACACATTTTTTTTTCTAAGTAGACTCCGTGCCCAGCTTGAATTCATGACCCTGAGATCAAGACCTGAGCTGAGATTAAGAGTCGGCAGCTTAACCTGCTGAGCCACCCAGGCGCCCCTGCTTAGCACACATTTAAGGAGCACTTCCTGGACACAAAACTGGGCTAGCCCTAGGGTTAAAAAGCCTTCAAAGCACTCACGATTCAAGTGCTGTAAAGAGAAGGGACAGTAACACACACGTCTATATCGATTTCTGCAGGTCAAGGGAAATCCTCGAGATGGCAAGAAAGTGCATTAATGGTGCTAAGGATGGCTTTGGTTGGGGAAAATTTTTACAGAAATGTGACATTTGATTTGGTCTTAAAAGATGAGCAAAGTTTACGGGGACAAAAAAAGGGAGGAAAGGCACTCTACATTGGGGGGAATAATACATGCAAAATCAGAGTCA
This sequence comes from Zalophus californianus, assembly GCF_009762305.2. NCBI lineage: Eukaryota > Metazoa > Chordata > Mammalia > Carnivora > Otariidae > Zalophus > Zalophus californianus. Next base: position 61,294,263 of record NC_045604.1, on the reverse strand, counting down.
TTACAAGTATTATGAGGTGCTTAGAAATGCTGTGTTCATATTAGGACAGAAAGTTCTGGAGGGAAGTTCAGGAGCTGAGACTGGAAAGGTAGATTGAGGCATGGCTGGGAATAGCCCTATATGCCAAGGTCACATATATGTACTTTAGAGCTGAGTTAATAAGCCAGGGATGTGGCAGTTTAAAAAATTTTTTAAAGGAATAACTCTTGGCAAGAAGACGATTATATTGAACGGCTACCCAAGAGTAAGATTCCATGAAACAGTCAACAGTTATAGCAAGATATCTAGTTTAAGAGACTAAGTGGATGGCATCTGTGCTTTAAGACGGAGAGAACATGGGCAGAGCTCAAAAAAAAAAAAAAAAAAGAGGCAAAGAAAGAATGAGAAAGAGAAAAAAATAAGAGGAGAGAGGTGTGATGAGAGACACAGAAGGAGACAGTTTCTGGAAGTAGAGGAGTGAGCTAATGCAGTGAAAGAGCCAAGTAAGCTGGAAAATGAAAGCGATTGAATTTGGCAGCCTTATTAGGTGCTGGGATACTTCGGTAGGAGCATTTTCAGCAAAGTGATGAGAGAAGTCAGATTGAGTATATTGAAAATTAAGTGGTGACGCTGTGGGGAAATTTAGTGGAGAAGCAAAGGAAGCATACGGTGGTAGCTTACAGGGAAGAGAAAGTCAAGGTCAGGACGTTTGGGTATATTTTTAGTTTGAGAGGACAAAGCCAGTGGAAAGGACATTTTGAAGTTGTTGCAGCAAAGTGATAGCCTTGGACAGGAGGACGGATGGACGAAATGACAGGAGCTACTTTGGGGAAACCCAGAAGTGGAAGAAAGGGATTTTGAGGGAATTCTTGTCTTTTGGTCTTGCTTTTCCTTATGATGCCGGAAACTTGGCTGAGAGATGCTGAGATCCAGAGAGTATTCAACAAAAGTAGTAAAGGTTTGGAAAATCAATTGCAGAGACAGGTAAACAGGCTGACTGGGGAAAGATAAAAGTTCTGTCTAGTGGTTTAGAGAGCCCAGCCAAGTTCACACTCCTCTAAAAAGTCCATCTCGAAGCTCTGAGTCTTAGCTCTAACACATAGAGGTTGAGTGACTGGGGCAGATGATTTTCCTGTACCGGCCATCCTTTAACAAATAGGATGGGGGGTAATAACAATAATAGTAATATTTGCTATCAGAACTGTCAAGAGAATCAATTAAATGATATTTATTAAGGTGACTTGTAAATTCTTTTTTTCAAAGTGATTTATAAATTCTTAACCACTATTCAGATAATACCAGCTTGTGTTTGACCATCCAAAGTCAACAATTTCACTCATTTGTGGCTGTACAGCCCAGCACATTAAGAGGCTGGCCATGCCCACACCTGCACAGTTTTATGGGCTCTGATCTTTTCCTCGTAATAGCAGGCTTTGTTCGGTTAGTCTTTTACTGGGCTGGTAAGCCTCATCTGTCACTGCTGTCCTCAATGCCATCCACAATGCCCTGAAACTGCCCCCTTGAGCCCTGGCCATGGTGGTGTACTTTCCATTCTGTGTCGGTTTTTCTGCTGTTAATATTCTTGGCAGACCACTGCCTACCTCATTCCCCTTACCTTGGCATGCTCAAAATCATTCCCGCCTAGAGACATGAGGAGAGGCCGAGACAGTGAAGCAAAGTTTCAGAAAAAGAACACTTTGCCCTGCTTATGAAACTCTTTAAGGTCTCACCATACCCTTAAGTAAAGAGAGGGCAGGGTGGTTTCCATGGCTTGCTGATGGTCACTATGTACTCCTGAGAGTCCCAGGTCAACCAGCAAGCTATCGGATGCAGATCCCATGGGAGAGCTCTTTGAGGTCACTTCATCCAACTTCTTAATTTTACATTTAAGCCAACTAAGGTTCAGAGAAGTGGACAAAATTTCCCCAGGACCACTTAGCTCTTTAGAGACAGAGTCAGAACTCAGGCCCGACATTTGATGGCTTGGCTATTAAGCTGTGTTGCTTCTCTTTGATGGCTTAAAACATTTTACGGTTCTCATCAACAGACCCAACTTGACTGCCCCTGATTGTTGATCTTACCTTCTTTTTGGATAAACAGGCCTGCTCTTTCGTCTCTTTTCTGGGCCGCTGCATGTTCAACCAATTTTTCAAACTCCTTCAAGGCTGTCCTGAAATTGCTAATTTGAAGTTCAATGCTTAAATGCTTTTCCTCCCTGATATCCATAGGGATATAGGGAATCTCTTATTTTTGTGCAGAAAGAAAGAGCACAAATTTGTCAACTTGAAAATCCTTCCAGTTGTTACAGTGCTTCCCTGCTGTCTCAGGTTTTGTCCGAGGTTGCATTCCTTTGATCTTAAAATCTCATATTGTGGGTAGGAGTCAGAGTTGCCACTAGGACCTTAGCAGAGAGGAACCCTGGCTTAGTCTAATGCATTTCATATAGGGAAGCATTTCAGTAAAAATCCTGACCTCATAATGTTACCAGTGTCTTTCATATGGTCCTCATTGCATCATAATATCTCTGTAACCTCTCCTTCCCTCATAAGGAGGGCATTGAGCTTCCTTTCCCCACAAACTGTGTGAGTGTGTGTGCGAGTGTGTGTGTGCACCCCCGGGGAGGGAAGTAGAATGGGTAAAGGCCAGGGAAGGAAACTGGGCATTACTTTCTTTCCCCTATATCTCCTCCCACCTCAAACCATTTGCCTTCCTTAAGATGCTGTGGAGAGTCAAGTTGACATTCATTCCAAATATACTTCTAAAGATGAAAGTGTATTTCAGCATTAGTCATTTCTGTTCCCCAAAAAAGAAATTTTTAGAGGTTGGAGGGAATAAAAAAATGTCTTCTTCCTTTATCCACTGACCTTCAATTAAAATAATAAAGTGAGGCAGGGATGGGGAAGGGGTAGTTTTTGATTGAGAAGGAAATTCTTCAAGATGTCATTAGTTGAATACAGAACAGGGAATATAGTCAATGATGTTGTAATGATGTAGGATGGTGAAAGATGATCCTATACTTATCAAGGTGAGCACTGAGTAATGTATAGAATTGTCCAGTAACCATGATGTACACCTGAAACTAATATAACACTGTATGTCAACTATACTTCAATAATAAAAATTAAAAAGAAAACACCGTCATGAGAAATGAAGAATGTCTGAGAAACTATCACAGCCAAGAGAAACCAAAGGAGATTTGATTACTCAGTGTAATGTGGTATCCTGGTTGGGATCCTGGAACAGAAAAAGACATTAGGTAAAAACTAAGGCAATCTGATTAACTGTGGGCTTTAAATTAATAACAAAGTATCAATACTGGTTCATGTGTTGTAATAAACCAAACTCAGGTAAGATGTTAATAAGAAGAGAAACTGGGTGAGAAGGTATTATATGGGAACTGTCTGCACTATATTCTGTTTTTCTGTAAATCTAAAACTGTCTTAATGGAGCACCTTGCTGGCTCAGTTGGAAGAGCATGTGACCCTTGATCTCCAGGTCATGGGTTTGAGCCCCGTATCTGATGTACAGATTACTAAAAAATAAATAAATGTTAAAAAAATCTATTAAAAATAGGTGAAATTGTTTCCCTGAGCTAGTATAAAAAGATGATACAAAGGAAGGCATCCTGATATCACTCCTGTCTCTTGGGTCACGTTCCTGCAGCCTGGACAGATGCCATCTGTGTATCAATGCCCAGCTGTTGTACTGCTATCCCCCTTTGCCATCATTTTGGGAATTCCCTTATTCTCGCTTTTATATCCTATGTCTTTCTTTCCCATGGGTGATTCCCTCATTTTGGTGGCTTACATCCAGAAATAGCGCCCGGAAAGTAAGTTTTTGATATACCCTGCATGTTTGAAAATATTCTTAATCTTCTCTTGCATTTGATTGCCATTTGGTTGGGTTTATACTTCTAGGTTGGAAATCACTTTTGTTTAATATTCTGAAGATATTATTCCATTGTCTTTTCACTTCTCGTGTTGTTATAAGAAGTCTTTTTGAAACAGCTTCTGCTGATAATCATAAGCTATTCTATCCCTGATCCTTTGTACATGACCTGTTTTTATCTACCTCCCCCCCCCACATACACACACACTCAGGAAGCTTATAAAGGTTCTTTTTGTCCCAAGAGTATAAAAATTTCACTACAATGGATATTGGTGTGGATATCTATCTATATCTATATCATCTATTATCTATCTATCTATCTATCTATCTATCTATCTATCTATCTATCATCTATCTATCTATCTATCATCTATCTATCTATCATCTATTCACCTGCTCTCATATCATCTTTTTATCCTGAAAATGTCTGGTAAGCATGGCCAAGATTCTTAACAGTAACAGTTAGCTGGTATCATGTCCTTCCTGTGCCCTGCCACATTCATCAGCTGCGAAGGCTTGTTTCACCTCAGACGAGTGATATCTTCATTGATTAATTCTTTTTTTTTTAAGATTTTATTTATTTGTCAGAGAGAGAGAGCATGAGAAGGGGGAGCGGCAGACAGAAGCAGAGGGAGAAGCAGTCTCCCTGCCGAGTGAGGAGCCTGATATGGAACTGGATCCCAGGACTCTGGGATCATGACCTGAGCCAAAGGCAGATGCTTAACTGAATGAGCCACCTAGGCGTCCCTTCATTGATTAATTCTGATTTACCCTGATTATATATAAATCATATAAATCATACATACTTCACAAACCAGTTCTTTTAAGAAATTGAGTGTTCACTATTTCCTAACTGCTTGGTCACTCACACTCTGCTTTTAGAGCGAGGTTGTAAGTGAGATTTCATTTTTAAACAAATGTATGCATTTTGGAGAAGGGGAGTGTGGACAGGTACACAGTTCATACATTAAGCTGATTCCTACCATCCAAAGAACTATATGCACTAGGACAATTGACGTTCAGAACCAAAGACATGCCAGATTCTCTCTCTCTCTTTTTTTTTAAAATTCAATTACATTCACTAAGTCATTTTTTTCTTTATTTTATTTTAAGATTTAATTTATTTGTCAGAGAGAGGAGAGAGCGCATGAGCAGAGGGAGGGGCAGAGGGAGAAGCAGGCTCTCCACTGAGCAAAGAGCCTAATGTGGGACTCGATCCCTGGACCCTGGGATCATGACCTGAGCCAAAGGCAGACGCTTAACCAACTGAGCCACCCAGGCATCCCAAAGATGTTTCATAAGGCAGGAAAAGGTGCAGATATATTTGGCAAGATTTTTCTGTAAGGGTTTCCTACCAGGGACCAAGGTTAGAGAGAGTGGGGAAGCATGCATCCCAGTCCTTGGAAGTTTACTCGATTGAGTAAGGGTCAAATTTCCCTCTCAGGTGACCTGTGCCTGATGCACAAGGCTCAGGGTTATCAGTGATCCCATGCAAGAATGTCAAGAGAAATATTAAGTATAGTAATCATCCTTCACTGAGGTACTCTATAAGATATTTATATACTCCATTCAATCCAAGTTTGTAGGAAGAAATCTGGACTCATTTTAAGGTTTAATTTTCACAAACAAAAATAAAGCAAACAAAAAAAGGAATAAGAATGACAGATAAAACCTGTCTCCATCCCCCCTCACCACCCCCTTGTACTTTATAAAGGACTTGCTTGGAATACAGGGACAGGAATGATTTAATGCTCCGGTGTAAGGGGATAGTAAAAGGGGTCCCCTGATGCCTTGGGTGGGGCCCCACAATACAACTGAAGAACTCCCCCAATCTAAAGGACAGGGCTGCACAGCCCATGCAGGAAGATGCACAGAGATACTGGAAAACCAGTTCTGCAGATAGTAGCTCATTCTCAACTTCAAACTACTGAAGGCAATTTCTTAGGAGACTGAGGAGAGCACTCATTAGCACTTCCTTGGAATTTTCAGAGTTGTCAAGGGGCCCTGACTTTTCTCAACTTCCTTCCACCCAGTGTGCACCAGAGGGGAGAGACTGGGGCTAGCCAGTTCTCCACCGCAGTCCACATTCAGAATTTGGTGGGACAAGGATGCATACATTTCCAGGGGAACAGATGCTAGACTCTCAGGGGCCCCTACTGGAGAAGACTGCCCACAGGGTCTGGGGGCCCTAAGCAGCGTCCTAGAGGGAAATGCAAGCAGCCAGCTGGCAAAGGCATTGCCCCTGTCAAGGGACTTGTGAGAGAAAGATCTCCGTGAGCTCCGGTCCTCAAAAGAACCCACAAATCACCCTAGACGAGAAAATGACAGTGCTTAAAATCTGCTACAATCAGAGGGTGCCAACATCAGATGACAACTTTACCAATCAGGGAAAATTTTTGCTTGAAATTCCAGAGCGGCCCAGAGCAGCATCTAAAGGTAGTAGATTTAGGGAATGGGAGAAGCTAAATTTATTGTCCCCTCCACACCTACCCCCTGAAGTTCTCCAGGCCTGCAGTAGGCTCTGTTTTGGAGGGTGGACAGGTGAGTTTTCCATGAGTTTTACCGTTTCAGTATTACAACGTTTAAGACTTTATATTAATTGAAAGTGACCGGAAAGCCTTTGGGACCTGATAAAATGCCATCCAAAGGCATTTAAAGAACAGGAGCAGAGAAGACAATTGAAATGAGTAATAGGAGAGAGAGTAAAGTTACTTTCTGCTTACACATGCTGAGTCTACCTTGCTCAATAAACTGGTTACATCTGTTTTATTTTCCTACTCTGTTAGATGCAGGCACAATTTGCATAAACTTTTTTATTGTGGTAAAATATATGTAACATAAAAGTGTACAATTCCATGGCATTAAGTACATTCACAATGTTATGCAACCATCACCACTGTCCATTTCCAGAATTTTTGCATCATCTGCAACCTAAGCTCTGTGATCCTAAGCACTAACTCCCAGTTCCTCCCACCTCAGCCCCTGGCAGCCACAATTCTTTCTGTCTCCATGAATTTGCCTATGCTAGGTACCTCATATAAGTGGAATCTCACAATATGTGTCCTTTTGTGTCTTATTTCTCTTAGCAAATGGGCTTCAAGGTTTATCCATGTTATAACGTACTAGAATTTTATTCCCTTCAATGACTGAATAATATTCCATTGTATGCCACATTTTGTTTATCCATTTATCTGATGATGGACATTTGGATTATTTCCACCTTTTGGCTGCTATAAACATTGGTGTACAAATATCCATTCAAGACCCTGGTTTTAATTCTTTTGGATCTACATAATATATATAAGTGGAATCACTGGATCATATGATAATTCTATGTTTAGCTTTTTGAGGAGCTGCCATACTGTTTCCACAGTGGCTGGCTGCACCATCTCGCGGTCTCAGCAGCAGCCACACACCAGGGTTATAATTCCTCCACATCCTTGCCAACACTTACTATTTTCCATTCTTTGCTTTAGAGTTTAGTTTTTGAGAATAGCCATCCTAGCGGGTGTGAAGCGATATATCACTGTGGCTTTGATTTGCATTTCCCTAATGACTAATGAGGTAGAGTATCTTCTCATGTGCTTATTGGTCATTTGTATATCTTTGTAGAAATGTCTATTCAAGTCCTTTGCCCATTTTTGAATTGGGTCCTTGGGGATTTTTTGTTGTTGTTGTTACTGTTGAGTTGTAGGAGATCTTCTTTTATTCTGGATATTAATCCTTTACAGATCTATGATTTGCAAATATTTTAGGAGTTGTCATTTCACTCTCTTGATGGTGTCCTTTGATGCACAAAAATTTTAAATTTTGTTGGAGTTCAATTTATCTATTTTTTCTTTTCTTACCTGTGCCTTTGGTGCCATATCCCAGACATTGTTGCCAAATCCAATGCAGTGAAGATGTTTTTCCTATGTTTTCTTCTAAGAGTTCTATGGTTTTAGTGCTTAAGTTTAGCTATTTGATCTTTTCTGAGTTAATTTTTCTATATGGTGTAAGAGAAGCATCCAACTTCATTTTTTTGCAGGTGGACATCCAGGTTTCCAAGCACCATTTGTCGGAAAGACTTTCCTTTGCCCAATGAATGGCCTTGGCATCCTTGTCAAAAATCAGTTGACCATATGCATGAAAGTTTATATTTTGACTATTCTGTTCCATTGGTCTATATATGTCTGTCCTGATGCCAGTATTACACTTACCTTTCAAGTTGTTGTATTTTGCCATCATCTTATCATAATTCTGAAAATACATAAAAATATATATCCTTATTGACAATTTAAATCATATTTGTGGTAATAGGGCCTGTTTCTCTCGAGTCTCATAAACATCCTTAATAGTTAATAGTATTGTAAAAATGACTCTATCAGAATCCTTCACATTTGCCAAAAGCCTCTTACTCCTCTTTTGCGTTCCCTGCTGTTATTCCTCTCCCATAGATGTTGCCCTGGACTTGACTCTGAGAGAGTAAAAGCCAAAGTTCTTTTATTAAAATGGCCATAGCCTTGCATGATCTGCCCAATCACGGCTCACTCACCTTTCTGCCTTCATTTCTTAATTCCCCTTCTGGTACAGCTACATTGGTTTCCTTGTTTTTTTCTCTAACGTGCTAAGCACACTCCTAACTGAGTACATGTTCCCTGTGCTTGCAGAACTCAGCACGGCCATCCATAACCACCTGTACAAAATAACATTTTCCCTCTCTCCCCCATACCCCTTCTATGCCTTATATTTCTTTATGGCACATATCAGCACTTGACACACTGCATACATACTTATTTGATTATTGTCTGTTGTCCCAACACAACCAGAATGTAAGCTTTGTGAGGGCAGGGCTTCAGCACCAATGAAAGAAAGAAGAAAGAAAGAAAGAAAGGAAGAAAGGAAGAAAGAAAGAAAGAAAGAAAGAAAGAAAGAAAGAAAGAAAGAAAGAAAGAAAGAAAGAAAGAGAGAGAGAGAGAGAGAGAGAGAAAGAAAGAAAGAAAGAAAGAAAGAAAGAAAGAAAGAAAGAAAGAAAGAAAGAAAGAAAGAAAGAAAGAAAAAGAAAGAAAGAAAGAATGCTTTAGAGAAAATATAGTGAGTCCTTCTTTATTCATTCAACAAATATTTATTGAGAACTTACTGTAGACTGGGCAGGAAGTGTGATGAAAACACAGTGAACATTAAACATGTGGAACTTGTTAAATGGTTCCGTACATCTAAAATATAAAATTAAAAGTATTTTTTAAAGGTGTGTATGGGTTAGTCTCATAGATGATAAATCCAGATTGGAATCTTTAAAGACAAATCAAGGTTTTGAGGGCAGAACACACTGCCATTCAGCTATTGCTCAATGCACCAGGGTAGAGAGATCACCCCACCCTATTTGATTCTATATGTCCAGGGAATTTAGAATGGGGGTTCAGGGAAGCTAGTCATTCTCTACTGGTCTTTTGAACAGAGGTGAAAAGGGTAAACACCTTCATAGAGGACAATTCCTTTGCCCTTCCACACCGTGTTAGTCACCAGTTCCCAGAGCCTCCTTCAGGTCTGGCCCGGACTGTGGTCCTCCTTTGGGACCTTGTTAGGGGCTATGCAGGGACAGAGGCACGGCCCTTGCAGACTGTGATCACGTTCACAACCTATATTTGAATTGTACTATATTTTCATCGCTACTGGGGAAAAGGCCAAGTGGAAAAATGTGTGCTGTTCTAAATATAGCACCTACCTCTCTATACCTGCTATATTTAGGTTGAAGCTTTGAGGGCACAGCGTGGACAGTCACCTCCAGTGAAGGGCTTTGGCAGGCCTCAGTAACAGAACAGACTACCGCTACTCTGGAGCGGGACGGGAAGGACAACGTTGGCAGGCCTCGGGATCCAGCCTGGGGCTCACGTTACCTGTGTGAGATGCCAGTGGCATTGCGCGCTAGCGGTGGGTTATTACAGCTTCACGGTAAGGTGAGAAACCCAAGAGAGAAGGCCCTCACCCACCTTCTTCTTAGCACATGTTAGATGCAGGCGCTCATAAATGTTTATAAATGAGTGAATGCACAAGTGAGTGACTGAATGGGTGCACGAGTAGGATGCTTTCAAGCTGGGTGCAGGGAGATGGGGTGTGGGGAGCCAATGACAGTGGGGACCCCACTGACTTCGCCTCTCCGCTGGCCCTTCGCGCGTGCACGCGAGCACGCACACGCCGGGGCAGGAGTGCCGGGGGCCGGAGAGTCTGGGGCCCAGGGAGCGAGCAAAACCGAGGACGCGCCGGAGGGGAGAGGCAGTAAAGGCCCCGCGGGGCAGGGGGAGGTTTCAGGGAGGGGGCTGGGGGCGCGGGGAGCGGCGGGAACGCGACGAGCCGAGGGAGGGGGCGGAGCTACACAGGCGTGTCGGGAACGCGGCGCGCGGGAGGGGGCGGGGCTACGGGGGCGCGCCGGGCGGAAGGGGTGGGGGAGGGCGGTCCTGGGCGACGCGTCGCAGCCCCGGCGCGCACAATGGCCCGAGCGGGTGGCGGAGCTGGAGCCCCACCCAGTGCGGAGCGCGCCGCGGCCCGCGCCGGAGGCTAAGCGCCTCGTCCGTCAAGCGCGCCGGCGCCGGGCCATGTACTCGGGGAACCGTAGCGGCGGCCAGGGCCACTGGGAGGGCGGCGGGGCCGCGGGCGCCGAGGGGCTGGGACCGGCGGGGACGCTCAGCCCCGCGCCTCTCTTCAGCCCTGGCACGTACGAGCGCCTGGCTCTGCTGCTCGGCTCCATCGGGCTGCTGGGCGTCGGCAACAACCTGCTGGTGCTCGTCCTCTACTACAAGTTCCAGCGGCTCCGCACTCCCACCCACCTCTTGCTGGTCAACATCAGCCTCAGCGACCTGCTGGTTTCCCTCTTCGGGGTCACCTTTACCTTCGTGTCCTGCCTGAGGAACGGCTGGGTCTGGGACACCGTGGGCTGCGTGTGGGACGGGTTTAGCAGCAGCCTCTTCGGTGAGTTGGGCTGGGAGGAGAAACCATTCTCCCCTCTGCCAACTTCCATTCCCTGCATTGCCACCATCTCTGTGCGTCCCCTTGCCACCCAGCCCACTCTCAGCCCCTCCTCACGCGGCCTCATCTCCAACCCGCCCAGCAGCTCAGCGCCCGCACCAGTCTCGCCTCCTCTCGTCAACCCCAAGCTGCATGGCTTTCCTTCCTCTTTACTTCACCTCCTCTCGCCCCGCGGCGGCCTCGGCTGTGTCCCTGTGGCCACTTCTCTCCCCGCAGCCGGCCCTAAACCCCAACCCGGCTTTGGCCCCAGTTCCTCCCTGACTCCCTCCATCCGCTGTCCAGTTTGTCTCATTTCTGTTTTCACCCCCTAATATAATTCAACAGGGCACGAAACAGCGGCTTTACACTTTGAGGAAAGAAACAAGGGGCTGTAGAGTCAACAGATTCAAGAAAACGAGTAACTAACTCATGAAAGCTGGAGAGGGTGATGGGAAGAGAGTTAATTCAATACTCTTTGTAGCAGAGGGGCAGTGTGTGTAATTTTTTTCTTTAATTTTGCTCATTAGCAGATGTAAACCTTTGAATGCTTCCTAGGAAGTGAAAGAGCTTCATTCAGGTCCTCAGAATGCAAATCGGCATGTGGCCTTATAAGCTATTTCTACTATATTTTCCTCCTTAGTGGTTCCAGCACACCAAAATCTAAGGTGAGATTACAGCTGGCTCAGAGAATCCCACCCTAGATGGACAAATAATTAGCTGTGCAGCCAGTAGATTTCATTAAAGTAGAATTTGACTGTTAAGTGAACATTTATTTCAACAATACTCCTAATCCTATGGACGATTCAAGTCTCACTAAGACTTGACATTTTGAAGGATGATCATTTTGAAGGATGTATCATTGAAGATGTGATTTCCTAAGCTTGGGAATTATCCTTCTGTGTGTGCTCCAGGAATTTCATTGACACAAGATATGAAATAGGAATGTGTATTTCTCAGGTCTTAAAGTTCCTTGAAAAAAAACAAAACAAAACGTGAAATATATTGATAATTTATTACTGCTTTTATCCTGGCAGGTTTTTGAGAACAAAATCTTTGTAGCATTATCAGAAATTGTCTTATTCCCCCAACTTCCTATGTTGTGGCAGACCCAAATATTATGATATTTGTTATAATTAACTTTTTGGTGTTTTGAAGGAAACAAAATTGTCATAGAAATCATGATTTCATTTATTTGATTGACTCAATGATTCCAATAGTCTAATACTACTTCCCCCTCCTCAATAAGCAATCAGAGTTTTATTTATACAAATATTTGAAACTTGGGAGGGGGCCTTAAGTGTATGTAGGTGGTGATATAGATGGCTATGTGCTTATACACTTTATATTAATTTAAAATACCTGTCAGGCAATTTTTTAGGCAGGGCTAAGCTTTCATTTAAGGAGGGTGATTGAAGCTTAAACCTGAAGTGTCATCAGTAATGCTTCCTGGGCTGGGCAACAGGTGTTTGTTCACAGACATGAAAGTTCTTATTTCCAAGAAGTGCTTTTTCTGTGCGGGACAGTTCTGTTTCTATTTGGACTCTGGGCCTGGGGGCTTAAAAACAAGGGTATGTTGAGTTCTTTATTAAAGTACCAGCATTCACCCTCTTCCTCATCTCTTCCTTCTGTGACCTCATTCTCCTGCTGCGTCTCCTTCCTTTGCTTTTTCCTCTTTCAGTTCTTCCTGCTCAGGTCCCATCCTAGTCAGAAGGGATTTTCTAAGACTGCTAGAAATGTTCACCACACGCGCTATTTTGCCTGACGACTGCTCTGTTGCTCTGGGCATATAGTTACTGCTTTCAACCATAACTTTATCTTTGTTTTTAAATTAGAGGTGGAAACTCCGGGGTAAGAGATTCAGACTTTGTTTAAGCCCTGGGTGACAAGTCAGTAGTGGGGTTATGATGGACTGAAAAAGTTCTTAGTCAAGATTAAGATTTTCTTTGCTTGAAGTAAATTCCAAGGATTGTGCTTCTAAGGGTTAAAGTCAACAGAAGGGAGGGTGCTTCCCCAGTTGTTATCCCCGAACAAGAACTAACCATGGATTGTTGAAGGGGGAGGACATTTAAAAATGCCAGAAGTGGCTGCTTGTTCTAGGGGTTCCTGGAGAGGCTGCCCTATCAAGTGGAAAGCCCAACGGCCTCCTGACACAAGAGTGGGTTCTACTCTGTCGCCTGGCTAACGTTTTGTGTGGACTTTCCCGGCCACTTAATCCCGCCTGCAGTCAATTTTGTTCTCTCTCTTATGGGGGAGTGAGCTAAATGTTCTTTAAGGTTGTTCTGTCCTATGTGCTTGAGGACCTTTTGAGGACTCTTTTGATATCTGTGGGTTAGAAGGTGCCTGGTTTTAGCACTTATGGCTTGTATCCTCTGTTCTATCTCCTGAGCCAAGAATAAGCACATGCTGTGGTTACACTTCTTCATATACCTTCCTGGGTTCTGTCTTCCTCTGCACACCCTGCAAGAAGAAGGCGGGATTAAGTAATGCAGACATACTTACATACATGTATGAGTAGGCAACACAACTGCCTCATCAGTGCTCAATTCCTGGTTTTTCAGGGAATGCTGAAAACAAGTGGAATCTCTGATATTCTTGAGGCAGAGGCTTTGACTAGACAGGACTGTTAAGACTGCCTTTTCACTTAAACTGACCAGTCGGTTTGTTCAGTGAACTAGTCAATTTAATCCAACTTTTGGTTGAATGGCTTGTTTTACAAATGTCCAAGCTAATTGGTCATCTTAGCCTAGGCAGGCCCAGTTAGTACTGATGTCAATTTAAGTAAGTGTAATGATAGAGAAAATTAGCGCTCTGAGAACTCTTCCTCAAACTGCACAATGACAACTGATAGAAAGGCCCCCTTCACGTGGTGTGTATAGTGCATTAGCCTAAAGACTTCCAGGTGAGTATGCCTTTTACCCCCTTGGCTGTTGCACCTCTAGCCACACTTAGCGCCACACAAATGTTCTGTGTGTGGCATAATAACCAGTATTATGCCAGAAGTTAATGGGAGAGCCTTTCTTCCCTGCTACCTCCTACCCTTCAAAAACAGCAAACAACATGTTAATCTTAGCAGAGGATGATGATTAGACGGGCCTTTATCTTGGGATACAGAGATTCATTGTCATAGAGCCAGAGTCTGGCAAAATGCAGGTCACCCTATGTTCACTTGGATTTTAGAAGCAGGTATTATTTATGTTAAGGTATTTTAACTTACAAAGATAGGAATTTTCCTTTTTAACTTACACCTAAAAAAACACATGTGCTTATGTACATTCATATAAAGATTTGTTAAAAATGCATGTTCCCTTCAGTAGACCTTTTTTTGCAACTAAATATCTCAAAATGCTAGTTGTTTTACTGAAATAATCCTTTTGCAATAATCTGGCTGGTTAATTCAGTTGAAATAGTCTCACGATGCTACCACGAGATCCTAAGGGTGCTTGTGGCATGGAAATGCCTTCATTCAGCTGTTCTAAAATCACCCACAGGCTAAATTGGCCACAGAAATATTCCTCTTCATGACAATGGGCGCACAGTATGTAGTCTGTTTCCATAAACACATTTTTTATAGTCTAAGCTCACAGTTCTATATAGTTTTATTCAAATATTAATTTTACTAAAAGCAAAAGTTACAGAATTGTATTATGAAAATTCTTTGTTTTTATGGGACATCATGAGGTCCTTTCCTCATTATTGCATGGTTTTGGGGGGTAAATCTCTATTGTTCATTTTTGAGAAATTAGAAAATATGTAAGAAAGCATTTAATGTTTTGCTTTCCTAGGGGCTTATGTCCTGATAACAAGTCAGACTCCAGTGGAGTAATTGTAATTGCTGTTGCATGAAATTACTTTTCTCTTAATATTGTTTACAGTTGTATTCTTTCTTGAATTTTCTTCTTTCAGAGAAGAGTTCCAGTCACAAATGCATGTGTGATGCATTTTGACATTTACTGCTAAGATGAAATGCAGGAAGGAAAACCACACATCCGTTTTAGTGTTCTCAGATGTGATTAGATATACTTTATCATATTTTTATGCTACTGACCTATAAGGAAAACAATATTAAGAAAGGTTAACTGTAAACAGCTAGTTCCTGCAACCTCAGTACTTCTGGGATGACCTGGAATATCACGAGGAGAGATTTTATTACAGCATATTCACATCTCAGCTGAGCCCTCAGCCTAGACTCACACGCATTTCCTTTATCGGCAGTTGTCACCAGACGCTTTATCTCCCAGAATGGCGGACAGTCTTCCCACAGAGTTCGATGTGGTCATAATAGGGACAGGTCTGCCCGAATCCATCCTTGCAGCTGCGTGTTCAAGAAGTGGCCAGAGGGTTCTGCATCTTGATTCAAGAAGTTACTATGGAGGAAACTGGGCAAGTTTCAGCTTTTCGGGATTGCTCTCCTGGTTGAAGGAGTATCAGCAAAACAGTGACATTGCAGATGAAAGTACTGCCTCGTGGCAAGGCCTGATCCATGAAACAGAAGAAGCTATCACTCTTCGCAAGAAGGATGAAACTATTCAACACATAGAAGTTTTTTGTTATGCCAGTCAGGATATGGATGACAATATTGAAGAGACTGATGCTCTGCAGAAAAATCCTTCCTCAGTAATATCTAGTACCACCACTAAACCTCTGGATTCTGCATGCTTGTCTGAAGAAACACATTCATTATATGCTACTGGCCATGAATTGCCTGCCAAAGACACTCCAAAAAGTGACGGAGAAATTTCACTAGAAGTAACTGATGTTGAGGACACCTTGGCAAAAGAAAAATATTGTGGAGATAAAACTTGTATACACACAGTTTCAGATGGAGATAAAGATGAAAACAAACCTATAGAGGAAGACAACACTGACCAACCAAAGAGAAATAAGATTACTTACTCTCAAATAGTTAAAAAAAGCAGGAGGTTTAATATTGATTTGGTATCAAAGCTTCTGTATTCTCAAGGATTGCTAATTGATCTCTTAATCAAATCAAATGTTAGTCGTTATGCAGAATTTAAAAACGTCACTAGGATTCTTGCATTTCGTGAAGGAAAAGTAGAACAGGTGCCTTGTTCCAGAGCAGATGTGTTTAATAGCAAAGAACTCACTATGGTTGAAAAGAGGATACTGATGAAATTTCTTACGTTTTGTTTAGACTATGAACAACATCCTGATCAATACCAAGCTTTTGTGCAATGCTCATTTTCAGAGTACTTACAAACTAAAAAATTAACCCCCAATCTCCAACATTTTGTGCTGCACTCAATTGCAATGACAGAGTCATCTTGCAGTACAATAGATGGCCTTAAAGCAACTAAAAACTTCCTTCGGTGTCTTGGACGGTTCGGCAACACTCCCTTTTTATTTCCCTTGTATGGGCAAGGAGAAATTCCCCAATGTTTCTGCAGGATGTGTGCAGTTTTTGGTGGAATCTATTGCCTTCGTCATAAAGTTCAATGCCTTGTAGTTGACAAAGAATCTGGAAGATGTAAAGCAATTATAGATCACTTAGGTCAAAGAATAAATGCTAAATATTTTATTGTGGAGGATAGTTACCTTTCTGAGGAAACATGCTCAAATGTACAGTATAAGCAGATCTCCAGGGCAGTGCTCATTACAGATCAGTCTATACTAAAGGCAGATTCAGATCAGCAAATTTCCATTTTGGTAGTGCCTCCACCAGAATCAGGAACATGTGCTGTTCGTGTCACTGAATTATGTTCTTCAACCATGACGTGCATGAAAGACACCTATCTGGTACATCTGACCTGTTCATCTTCTAAAACAGCACGAGAAGACTTAGAGTCAGTAGTGAAGAAATTATTCACCCCATTTACTGAAACAGAAATAGACAAGGAAGAACTTACAAAGCCAAGACTCTTGTGGGCTCTTTATTTTAATATGAGAGATTCCTCGGGAATCAGCAGAAGCTCATATAATGGCTTACCTTCCAATGTTTATGTCTGCTCTGGGCCTGACTGTGGACTGGGAAATGAGCATGCAGTCAAGCAAGCTGAAACGCTTTTCCAGGAGATCTTTCCCAGTGAAGAATTCTGCCCCCCACCTCCGAATCCAGAAGACATTATCTTTGATGGTGATGATAAACAACCAGAGGCTCCTGGAACCAATAATATAATCATGGCCAAACTAGACTCCTCTGAGGGAAGTAAAAATCTAGAAAGCCCAGGGAAGCACCTTCAAAACTAGAAAAAAGCAAACTGGAAATGCTACTTTGGGCCTTCATCCTGGCATCAGAATATTTTCATTTAAAGGACCGTTTCCTATATGATTAATTAGAACTGGTTATATGATGAATGCTATGCAGATATTGTCTTAAATTCTGTTTGAGACATTCAGTCACTGAATGTCGTTGTTAATCAGTAACTGATTGATTATTGGATAAGGTTAGTTTTATTTTAGTATTGGGTGTATTAGTGAGGGTTCTATATTAGCAACTGTGTTTAAAGGGACGTAATATGTGTCTGCTAATGACCTTCAGATTTTATTAGTCTATCAATATCTAAGGAATATTTTATTTACTTTTGCAATTATTTTAGTTGCTACCGCCTCTGAATAATTAAACACATACAGTAAATTATGTGGGTCTTTTGTATATAGTATAAATGTACAGACACAGTGGTAGCAATAGCAACTTATCCAACTACCAACTGTTAAAAGATTAGCCTTGGATGATCCTTTATTTGTGAAGGTCTAGTGTTTACAACACATTGTGCAGTTCAGTTCCCCTACTTGACCCTTGTAACTGGCGAGGCAATGACACCACCACAATCTTCTGTATTACAAGAAAGTGGTGGATTGTTCATCTGGTCATTGAAGAGGTCATTCTTGGGAAATTTGACCCAAAGGAAATCTAGGGGTCAGATTGGTTCTGATTTAATACTTCAGAAAATTTCTGCAGAGCCCTGTGCTGACACCTAAAAGAAAAGAACTTCCAACAACTAACTCGAGCCAAAAGAAAAAAATATATTGCCCCAGGAAAAGGTACTGCAGATAGGCTGTTTTGAAATTCCTAAGAAGAAATGGAGTGAGGCATTTCTAACCTGAGATACTGATGGTTTTTCAAAGCCATCCATAGATTTCCCGAGGTTTCTTCATGAGGGTGAGATCTGCCACCTTGTTGGCACTACCACTTTAATTAGCAGCACTGACTATGACAGATAGGAGTGAATAAAGAAGGAGGGTTTCACCATGTCTCCTCCCTTGAGCCTCACCTCACAGTTAGTGAGGTGACTTCCTCCATGAACACTTCTGCCTTTCAACTGTTATCTAGAGAACAGAAACTTTTTTTCCTAGAGCCATCAGAAGTCAAAACTTGTACTCCAGTAGTGAAAACCTGTAGAGTTGTCAGAAGAGGTAAACTGCCTCTCCCTTCAGTCTCCTGTTTCCATTCCTCTGAATGGTAATCCTATAGGAAGAGAGCCCCCCAGAGCCAATTTTCGTTCTGGAATGGAGCATTTACTATGTGCTAGGCACTTGTGCTTTCTAGTTACAGTTTCTCAACACCCTGTGAGGCTGATAGTATTGAATACGTTTTTAAAGAAGAGGCAAAGAGGTAAAGACAATTATTAATAATTTGCCCAGGGTCTGGTATGTGGAAGAGCCAATGTTGGAATCCAGGCTGTCAGGATTTTGAAGTCTCCGATAACATTAACTGTTAGAGGAGTGCAGGCGCTGCAGGAGGAGGAGAAGACGCTCATAAAAATCCATGTACGTTTTGGGGGAAGCAGAGCAGACAGACTCCGGTCTCTCAGCTTATACTCAGATCAGGGAAATGTGAAGATAAGGATTAATTAGAAATAAATACAGGTTAGAGCTAAGGAGCTCATGGAAGCAGAATTTGGCTAAGTTTTAACAAAGTAATGCTTTTTAATAATGTTTCTTTTGATCTGAATGTGTTATA
Organism: Zalophus californianus; assembly: GCF_009762305.2. Lineage (NCBI taxonomy): Eukaryota > Metazoa > Chordata > Mammalia > Carnivora > Otariidae > Zalophus > Zalophus californianus. The sequence continues at coordinate 61,275,497 of NC_045604.1, read as the reverse complement.
AAAATATGCAGATGTTACTAGGCCAAAATAAGTTGTGAGTAGTCTTTTGTTGCTCTTCTATATGTGAGGAAATGAAACAAAGACTTAAGTAATTTATAGCTTACTGAAAATAGAAGTCATGAATTGGTATTAATATTTATGCTTTTTTTTAATATGGCAAAGTGGTTCTATTAGGTATATCCTAAGGTTTAAACGTATCAAAATAATTTCACCATCTATAAAACAGAACTAATACTTTGCAGAATTATTGTGAAGATTAAGATAATGTGTTTGAAATCATATCCAAAGGAATGCCACTAGATGACATTAATATGTAGATTTATTACGCTTCCACTTAACATTCCAACTGATACTTTATGTAATTTGACAGAATTGTGGCAAATTAGGAAAATAGGCAAGGAAAGATAGATTTCTCTTTTTAACTTAGGGGAAAAAAATGAGAGTCTTGCCCTTTAAATACTAAATTAACCTTTCTAAATATACTATGATGCTGAGTAGGAAGTTTAAGACTTAATAAACCGGTTGGAAAGAAATAATTATGTAATAACTACTGGTGGAAAGATTAATTGGATGTCAGTGTGAAAAAAAGAATTAGGCCGACTTTACACACGGTAAGACCATTCATTCCGTATGAATTAAAATGTTGATTATAAAGGTAAAAATAAAAAGACTACAATTCTCATTCCAATAGTACAAAAGAAACTTTATGGCAGTGAAAAATATCTTTGGCAGCATAGATGAGATCAACTAAAGAAAAATGAAAAATGTACACTAAATAGGAAGAAGACAAAAAAAGAAGAGATTGGATTTTTAAAAAGCTACTTGAATTACACATGGATAAAGTGCTTAATATTTTTTAAAAAGGAGATGTAAAGCCATAAAGTTTCTACTCTTTACTAAGTAAATTTATGAAAGGTTAGAGTACAAATGAGAAGATTCAAGTAAAAGTCAATTCTTGGAATGATATTCAGGTTTCCTAACTATTAAAAATGCAAATTGAAACAACTTTGACCTGGTTTATGCTATTATATTAGCAAAACATTTTAAAATTCATGTGTTTTCATACCAGTAGCATTATATTAGTAATTTTTAAAAGAACTATTTAGATGAATGTAACAAAAGCTCTGTAACCAATCTATTTTTGGCTAGATCAAGGCACTTTGAGCAGCATATGCCCAGGAAAATAGTTAAAGAAAAATAAGCTACTTGTACAAGATACTTATAGCAATTCTATTCTTACACGTTTGAAAAAAAAGCCCAGTATTTGGGAAATGGATAAGTAAATTTTGATGTATTGGTATTGCTATTGTAGACCATTACCTAGTCATTAAATGATATATGTAAAATTGTATGAAAAATGTTAAATGAGATTCAAAAGTGTTAAAACATGATTTTATGTACTGATTATATTTGTGTAAAAGTTTAGGTGTCTACCTTGAAAAGAATCAGAAGAAAACATGTAATTAATTGGAGTTTAACATTAAGGGGTTCTTTTTTTCTGTAAAATGTTGATGTGTATGATACAAATAAAAAATAATTGGTAAAGTGGTTACTGAATTGGTGAGAAAGTTACTGATGTTTTGGGAAACTTACAAAATTCTTCAAATTAAAAAAAAATGTATTCTTTTTATTTTAATGTCAAATGGTAATCTCCAAAAACATAGAAAGTTTTACAACTCTTGTTGGAAAGGACTTCTTGGTTAAGATGGATTTTGTATCTTGTATCTTTCCTCAGCTGCTCAGAATTAAGAAATAAGGTATATTGTGGCAACACTTTTTTAAAAAATGGAAACCCCAGAGACAGAGGTGGAAATAATAGAAATAATATTAAAGCATCCTAGGACATCTGTATGAAGACATTACATACTAATTAAAAAGTGTGGCCCCAAATCCAAGAATACACTCTTCATTTGGGGGTTTTGGGGGCCAGGGAAATGAAGGAGGATTTGGAGTCATAGACATGGCCAAGCCTCTGTCTGAGGAGTGTTCTCAGGGAGACCACCTAAGGACAGATCTCAGGGCACTGAGGATGCTAGCAGACCCTTTCTTCCTGTCAGCCTGACTGATCCAAAGCAAGGTGATTTGAATATAACAAACATTAGTTGAACATCAACTGTGGGTTATGAATTAACATTCTAAGAATTTGAAATAGAAAAATGAGTAAGTTCTGTACCTGAGAATCTTTATGTTAGAGAATATACCTTTTTACCTTAATGAGAATATAAAACGTTTTCTATCCATCATACTCCCCACTATAACTACTACCACCCTGCTCCCCCCGCCCCCACAAAGAAAAAGAAGCGGGATATCTGGTTTGAGATGCACAGCATTCCTTTAAAGGGAGTCCAAACATTTTACTACAGTTGGAAACAAGTAGCTTAAGAGTTAAAAGGTCAGTTAAGTCTATTTTAGCTACCACTTAGCTAATTAAGAAGTTTCTCACATTAATCAGAAGTTTTTTGTGTTGCTTGGGGGGAAACATGAAAAGAAAGTACAAGAGATAGGGTCCCAGGGACCCAGGGCACTGAGAGCTCAGGGAATCAGGAATGTAAATACACCAAAACGATGAAGCAGATCATAAAGCTCCAAGGCCAAGAAGTTCTGATTAGGATGAGTTGTATTTCCTTCCTCTTGGCAGCACAAGTGGTAGTCATGCTCTCACTGCATGGAGGTAGTTGCCTCCTCTGAAGATTTTTAAATTTTTACTTCAGTATTTTTACCTTCGTCATTAAGAGGCATTGTTTCTAGTGTAGTTCTTAATTCTTTTAACTGACAACCTAATGTATTCACATTTCAACAGCAGGGGACACAATACGGCCAGCTCTCTCTAAGGCATGAACAAAGAAGCTGCCTGAGCTGGAAGAATTGGACTCTAACATGCATATTAGGAGAGCAGTCCTGCTGCAGCACTGGTAGGAACACTGCCTTTTCTCTTGACAACTACATTTTCTTTCATGAACCTCAGAACAACTTGTCAGGTAAGAAAGGGCGGGTATTTATACCCATTTCCTAGATAAGACCTGCAGGAATTGAGGGACTGAAGTGGACACGTCCCTAGTGAGTGTCAAGATCATTCATGAGAATTGCAGCATAACTGTGCCAGGCTGCCTCTGGGTCGGCACAGCTGTGTGTCGCATGTAAGAGTGTGTAACACAGAAATCACTGCCTGAAAAGTGGCTCCTAGAATTTTAGAGGACATTTGTTTTTCAACAAGTAGCAAAAAATCTTCCTATCAATTAAGATCTGTGTGATTAGAGTGGGACGATGGGTTGGGAGAGGGCAAAGGAAGTTGATGACTTAAGGTCATACCCGAAATCAAAGCAGACGGTTTCGTTATCCCAGTATTTATTTATTTTGAGAGCTTCATTTCTTGATATGCAGTGTCTATTAGCTCCTGCTGTTGTCCTAGGATTTTGGCATTTTCTTGTTGCTAAATATGTATTTAACCCTAACACCCTATGAATGATGACTATGAATAAAGGCATGTCTGTCATCGGAGGAAACAGTGAGCGGCTTCAGAAGTGCAGGGTTTACAAAGTATAACAGGAAGGTAAATACCTGTTTGTAGTTCAGTGCCTAATCTTTAGGCACATTCTAGTTTTAAAGAAATAAGAATCCTTGGGGAAATTCATTCCATGGGGTTTATACCAGTTCTTTTTATTACTTATCACATGATTAAAGTCCTTGGAGCACCCATGTCTGTTTGAGACTTTTAAAATTTTTTAAAGATTTTATTTATTTGACAGAGGAAGAGAGAGAACACAAGCAGTGGGGAGAGGCAGCGGTAGAGGGAGAAGCAGGCTCCCCACTGATCAGGGAGCCAGAGGTGGGACTCGATCCCAGGACCCCGAGATCATGACCTGAGCCAAAGGCAGACGCTTAACTGCCTGAGCCACCCAGGTGCCCCTGTTAGAGACTTTTATTTGTTCTTTTATTTATTCCTCCCTCATACTTCAAAATAACAGACCTATACTAATGAAGTATAGGGAAGTATTTTTTTGCATCAATATAAGTTAATTTCATCATTACGTGTAAGTTTAAAGTTTTTATCTCAATTTCAGCATTGCTATTGCCCATTGTAAAGAAGAAATTTGGGGGAATGTCCTGCTGAGGAAGACCAGGGAATCTTGTCTTTAGGCAATTAATATAACTATTAATTTCCTAAAATGACTTCAGTGAAGTATTACAGAGAAATGAACTGTATGTCCGTCTCTTCCTTTAACAGTCCCACTTTATGACTACATACTGTTATTTATCATGACCTCTGTTGTTGAGACAAATACCAACTAGGTGTTTATTAAAAGGAAAATGCAACAGATGAGAACTGCACTAGAAGTCATTTGTCATGAGACTATAATTTCCTTTAAAACAAAGTCTGAGTGTGCTTTAACTCTATACCCTCTACAGTATCTTGCACTTCACAGGCCGCCAAACCCAGATTTGCTGCACTCTTCTTTCCAAGTCACCCCTTTACTTTCATCACCCCATTCCAGACAGAGGACCACTGGGGCCAAGCTCTGGGAAAATAATATCAGAACCATGGTCCCAGGTCTTTTTGTTAGTAGCATAGATAATTAGTTTTATGATAAGTCTATGTGAATCAACAAAAATACTGAAAAATAGGGAACATTTAAAATCCATAAGATGTTCCACCTCATACTTTTGCTAATTTTCTCCCATCTCAGGCAGTTATTCTCAAACCAGGGTGATTTTGCCCATTTGGCAATGTCTGGACATTTTTGGTTGTCGAAACTACAAAACTAGCAAGGGGGTGCTACCAGCATCTAGTGGGTAGAGGACAGGGATGCTGCTAAACACCCTACAATTTACAAGACAGCGTCCTCCCCCAAGAAAGAATTATCCAGCCCCAAATGTCAGTGGTGCCAAGGTTGAAAAACTCTTCATTCAAGCTTTGAGTATTTATAATGAATTTGTTTTCCTTTCTTTTACCTTTTTTCCCCAACATCTTCTGACTGTAAGTGCTTCTTCAATAGGGTCATTGTTGGTAGGAACTGCTGTCTTGCTGCCACCACCACATGTCCCCCAGTGCCCCGGTCCACCTCCCTCAATAGTCAACAGTTGCTTCCTTCTGAAGGAATATAACTCAAACTCCAAAACAGAATTCAGAGAATTAGGGAATATATCTCATCCTCCCCCAATTGTCAGGATAGATTAGAGATTTTGTTGGTTCAAAAAAAAATTCATTAATCCAGAAATAGAATAATTCTGCAAAACATTTATAGAAATGAGAGAATGATATTTATTTTAGTGTTTTTTGGTAATACTTCCTTGTTACCTTTTTAGATGATATCTTTGTATATATTGCAAACAACTATCTCAAAATCAATGTAAATGTATTTTAATATACTTTTTTTTTTGAAGGAGTGCTTTTCACTTGACAGACTATAGGTACATGAATCAAATTACAGGTATATAATAATATCCTGTGAGTTTCGAAGAATCCAATCCAAGACTAAATAAACCACCCATAATTGAATTTTACCTGCATTTTCATTCACTGATAGTTCACCAAGCAATGAAAGAGTGTAGCAGCTTGACAATAAACAGGGATTATCTATAGACAATACCCAAATTGTAATGGAATGGGTCAGTATTCTTAATACAGAGAAGAACCTCACCTAAATTACACTGCAAAGAGAAACATAGGGTTCAATACAACGTGACGTTTATTGAACGTTGTCCTCCAGTTGCTGTGTTAGACTCTGGGAATGCAGACTTAATAACTGTAATTAGTACGTACTGAGCACTTCCTTTATGCCAAGCACTGTTCTAAGGGTGTGCTATATTTATCTTACTTAATCCTCATAACGGCCCAATTGGGTATGTGCTCTTATTATCCCCGTTTTGCAGATGGGAAAACATACACTGTGAAGACAAAGAACTTGACCAAAACCACACAGCTGGTAAGTGATAGAGCTGGGCCTCAGTCCCAGGGAGTCCGACTCCAGAATGCACATGCTGTGACTGAAATGTGGTGGGGTCTTCAGAGAGGGCTCAGAGCAAGTCCAGGAACAAGTAACTACTGTTGTGCCAGGAACAGTTCTAATTTCTTTATACATATTATCTCATTTTTAAGATAACTCTGGGAGGCAGGTATTAATATTTCCATGTGTACATGAGAAATCGGGCTCATAATTTTCCTGAAGTTATAGAATTGTAAAGTAGTGGAACTCCCACTCCACTGGGGCTGACAGTGGTGCACAGTTAACCACTCCATTAATGAGGCTGTGATCATTTTTGTGATGTAAGTATAGACAAACTTCAGTGGAGGCACAGAGTATTTTGTCTGACTAGGGAAATCTAAGAAGGCTTCATGAAGGAAAAAGCCGGGGCCCTGAAGGTTGAGAAGGATTTCTTTAAGTCAATATGGAGAACATTCCATATAGGGAGAACATGGAAACAGGCATGTGGGCATTGAAGTGGTCTGCATGGCTAGAGCAATGACCTGGTGTGGAGAGGTGGGCACAGGGGATAGGGTCCCATGTATCAGCCATCTTGAACCATGCTAATTATCAGCTGTGTAGAACCATACTAATTATCATAGTCTTGAATACCAGGGGATTTGTGAATACAAGTGAATAATGAGGAGCTGTTGAAGTTTTTCTAGTTAAGGCTTATGTTTAAAAGCATACCCGTTGGCAATGTGGAGGGAAGCTTGGAAGGTGCAGAGACCTACAGATGACTGGGCAGGAGGAAAAATATGGTATGGCCTGGGAAGGGCAGGGTGGTAAGAGTGCAACAGGCAGAGAAAAATGTGGACATAGAAACGTAGGACCTGGAAAATGACTGTATGTTATGGATAGGTAGAGAGAAAAAGGAGCTGAAAATGACTAAAATTTCAGCATTGGTACTTGAATGAGTGGAATACATTTAACCAAAGTTGGGAACGAGTTTTGAGGAAAAGCAAACAGATTTGGCTGGCCATGCAAGGTGATCAGGAGGTGGTTCTGGAAGGTCTTAAAGGCTTTTGTATGCTAGGGAGTTTTGACTTTGTCCTAGTGGTATAGCACTTCATGTCATTAACCAAGGAAATGGGCTGCATCTGGATATGTATAGAGGAGGAATCCAAGGGTGGCAAAAAATGTAGAAAGGAGACCAGACGGCTACTGGAAGATCTGAGCAAGAGATGATGAGAGTCTGAACTGGGGTCATAGCAGGTAAGACAGAGGAGGACAGACTTGAGAATGACTGCGGAGATTAAATCAGCATGACTCAGTGATTGATTGGATGTCAGTGCTGCAAGAGAGCGAGAGAAATCCCAAGACAGCTGAGAAGGAGCTGGTAGATAAGGACGTGTTGGGAATGCAAACATGGCGCTCCACTGGGTTTGATGTAGTAACTCCTGCCCCTGGATTAGTCCCAGACTGGGAAGGTTCCTTTTCTAGGATTCCTGGATATACATTCCTTCCCCCCGCCCCCTGCTGGGCTTGTTAAGCCTCAAGGATGTGAGTCAGATGCTGCTAGTACCTTGATTCCCAGAGAGTCCTTCTAAGACTTAGGCCACGCTGGGAGCAACCAAGCCAATGATGGGAGGAGATGAATTATTTCAGGCCCCTAGTTTACATGGCTCATGCTATATTTCTGTTGGACAATGTGCCTGCATCCAGTGCCACTTGAGACTTCCCAGTTAAATGAAATAATCCAATTTCTTTTTCCTAAAAGGGGGAAAAAAGGTGACATAGAAATAGGAGAAGAGGTAGGAGAGGGGTTCTAGAAGCCAAGGGGAGTTTCAAAAAAGTTCCTGGTCTAAAGTGTTGATATTGCAAAGAGGTTGGGTAAACTAATGTTATAGTGATTGATTTCTCAGTTGATAAAATTCTAGAACAATGGTTTTATACTGTAGAGTATAAATCAAATGGGAATATCTTTAAAATACAGACTGCCAGGCACCACTCCTGCATTCTGGGTTGGTGAGTATACAGAGGGCAACTGTAGTTGATTGCTAGGTAGGTGGTGGGTTGTCATGCATCGTGATACAGATAAGTGGGAATAAAGCAAGTATCTGATGATACAGTAGAGGGGACTTAATGTAGCTTCTGGTGCATATTTTGGCAAGTTGTACTAAAAGCATTAAAATTTTGTATACCTTCTTACCCAACAATTATAATGCCAAGAATTTATCCTAAGGAGGTAATCATATGTGTATGGAAATGTATAGCAAATGGATTATAATGTCCATGGCTAGTGCTTACTAAGTGTGTACCACATGCTAGTTACTGTTATATGTGCTTCATGCATATTAACTCTTAAACTTTATCCCAGCTCTGTGAGGTAGATACTATTACCCCAATATTCAGTTAAAGAGAGTAAAGCACCAGGAGATTAATTTATTCGAGATTTCATAAGAAGTGGAGGATACAAAGCCTGAATCCAGTGCCCTTGATGGTGATGTTATACCATCTCTCCTCACAGCATTGTTAGAATAGTCAAAAATCTAAAGCAATCTAAAGTTCTGCAGTATGACATCTAAGAGAGCACATGTTTCAGAAATCAACATACCAGCAAGCAGATCATTCAGGACTCAGACTCTGGAGACACTCTTTACCTCCTCTTGCTCCCAGAGATGATCAGAACAAATCCCATCATACCTCCCATCCCTGCAGTTATCCGTTGGTGCCAAAAGGGAAAACTTCTTCAGTCTGTGATAACTCACATCTTTATGGCTCAGTGTATTTCTTGATCTGATCCAATCCTGAGCTCCTGCCATGTGTGCTCAGCCTCCCCTCATGAGCAGCAAACTCCCTTGTATCTTCAGCATCTTCTCTGAACATTTTCGCTACTTCCTTACTTTCCTTTAACCCTGGCAGCCCCTGTGGACCCTGATTTCCCACCACCAAGCAAAGGCTGTTTTGTTTTTCCCTTAACACTTTATTATAATGTTGTTAACATTTGTTAATTAGAGTATAGGGTGCTGGATGGTGGGTCAGGTTTCAGCATTAGATCACAGGAGAAACTGAGACAGTTTATTACTCACAGTCCTGGAGGAGGTACATGGCACCCCTCAAAGGGTCCCAGGGGGAGGTCAAGGCAAGATATGGGCAGAGAGAGGCAGGACCCCAGGGCACATGCCTTTATTAGGGTCCATGGGTGGAGTGCTTTGGGGTTCCCGGGCCAAGGCAAGATTCGTCAATCCAACCAAAGGGAGTGAGGTTTTGGTAGGCTACATGGAGATCTTACCTGAAGGGTGCACAAGGGGAAGGCCCTGGGAGGCACGGGAGACTTGATCATAAGGGCTGTTGGGAAAAGTCCTATGAGGAGCTTAGGTTTGCTTCTGACTGCAGGCTACTCTGTAAGGCATGTGCTTGCATGAGGGGCTAGTGTGAAATGCCCTGCAGGCTATTTGACCAAACAAAGTTGAGGCTGAGACAGCAACAGTATGGAGTAGCTTAGCTAAACTCTCTACATACCCCATAGACCCCAGGGCCAGGTAGTCAAGAAGGTGACCCACTGAGTATCACTGTGGCTTCCAAAGCATTCCTCCCTCATTTCCCCCTGTGAAAATATTTGGTCAACACTTGCCCACGGTGAGGTTGAACTCAGGCTGTCACATAGATGTGCAGGAAATATAAAGATTGGGCTACTGAGCTCTTATTCAGAGTCTTCTCTCTCCCTCCTGGATCATCCGTTTGTGGTCTAGCTGCCACCCTCAACCGTCCCTTGATTTGTGACTACCCCATTCTGCTCTTTGTTTGAAGAGCCTGTCTTCAGAATGCCTACTACTACTTGCTACCTCCATATCCTCAATGAATTTTATTCCTTTTGTAAATTATTTAAACTTTTTATAAATACAGAAAAGAGCAAAGGGTGACACAATAAGTGCCCACATATCTGCCACCCTCAGTGAACAGAGACGAACCTTCTTATATTTAGCTTAATCTATCTTCAAAGAATGGAAAATTACAGATAAAATTTTCATTTATGTATTTCTCTCTCCAGTCCATTCCACCTCCTTTGTCCTCAAGGTCACTGCAGACATGAATGTAACATGAAACCAAGCAAGGTTTCAGTTTTTTTGGTCATGATTTATTTACCCATTTTCCCCTTTTGATGGACATTGGGTTATTTCTCATTTTTCTCTGTATTATAATAAACAGTGCCTCCAAGTATATCCTAGTATACATCTCTTTCTACTCAATGTGCAAGAGTTTCTCTAGGTCTGTGCTGTCCAACAGAGTAACCTCTACTCTTGTGCCTCTTGAGCATGGGAAATGGAGAGGGTCTAAATTGAGGTGTATAAGTGTAAAAAAAAAAAAGCCCTGGATTTTGAAGATTTAGTATGAAAAAAATACAAAATATTTCATGAATAAGTTTACGTTGATTACAAATCAGAATACTTTAAATATGTTGGATTAAATAAAATGTTATGTCAATTTTATATGTTTCTCTTTACTTTTTAAAGTGTGGCCGCTAAAAAACTTAAATACTATATGGCCCACATACTTCTACTGGACAGCACCACTCTAGGGGATATAAGTAAATTTGGAATTGGTGGACGTGGTGTATGCTGGGTAAACAGATTTTTTTTCATTATCTTTCAGTCCCACCCCTTTATATAAAGCCCCCCAGTTTCTTGGTGCTCTTTCCTCTCTCTGAGCTCCTATGGCACTTAGGTCTGAATGTCTCATTTGGAATTTCAAATACACAGTTTTGTATTTTGGTTTGTCTTTCTATGCTGCCTTTCCCCCTTTACATCAGGGACCATATCTGATGACTTTGCTTCCCCAGCAGTAGCTCAGGGCCCCACATGTTAGAGCCACTTCAATGCTTAAGGAAGGTTTTCAACGCTCCTGGTATGGTACCTGTCTGCCTTTAAGCTGTGACTCACCCTGAAATAATTTTATCTCATTTACCTAGAATATGCCTTATATTTCTTCTGCATCCAGGCTTCACTCTGCTCTCCCTAATATGGGAAAATTGCCTAAGAAGTAACATTAGTCCTCACTCTGCTTCCCTTTCTGGGAAGAAACTGCTGCCAATGTCTTTCCAACAGAGTTCTCGCTTCTAACGGGTTCTGGAGTCTTGGTAACTGGCGAGGCCAGGGCCAGCTTCACATGTACAAGGCCATTAGTCAGGTTTATAAAAGCTGCTAGTCAAATGACACCGCTGTCAGCCGTTCTACACCAGGTTGCATCTGGTTCTATGAAACCCGGCATCATGGCAGCTTCCAGGAGCATCATGACAGCTCCCGGGAGCATCATGACAGCTTCCGGGAGCATCATGACAGCTTCTGGGAGCATCGTAACAGCTTCCGGGAGCACAGGAAGCAGCAATACTGCAAACACAAGGGCAGACAGGAGTGAAGCTAGAGGTGAGTAAGCTACGGTGAAACTTGGAGCCGCCGACACAACATAGGCCAGTCCCCTCCCTCAGAGCTGGAGCTTTGTGTGTGACCAGAGGCCGGTGTCCCTGTGGGATGCCGTTCTGTGAAATGAAATAGTGGTTTCTTGTGTTCCTCCACTGGCGTTGACTCTGTGGAAGAAAACCTGGGAAATGAGCAAAAAGCCGCAGAGAGGTTATGTTAAAGGCCATTTGATTTAAATCTAGACCTGCCATTCCTAAGTCAGTCAGAATCATCTGGGAGTCTCTTAAACAGATTCTCGGGCTCCATCCCAGACCTACTAAAGCAGAATCTTCAAGGGCCGGGCCTTGGAATCCACATTTCAACAATTTCCCCAAGAGATTCGTTTGTAGCCATTTCAAGAGCTGGCATTTGAAGTCACTATTCCTACCATGGGAGACAGACTAACTGCTCAGATATAGAAGGTCTTAAATTAAACATCAAAGGAGACTCCATATGAAGCCCAAGCTGACTACATGGGTTGGAAGCTGGAAACGGTAGCATATGAATGGGCCTGGAAATCAGCTGGAGCACCTGCTAGCTTTGCCTCCTGTCCTTAGGCAGAATGCTTCCTATTTGTAAAGCTTCCCTCCCCCACCTCCAATCTTTCTTTAGCCTTTTTCCACTTGACATTCTCGGCTCAGGATGACTAAGACTTTCAAGAAAATGTCTTTTCTTACCCACCCAAACTGCTCCGCAGTAGTCACCGAGATGGGTTTTACTTTACACGCCGCCCACCTCCCAGATGTGCCTTTTAAACCTCCAACGTTTCGTCCCATCATTGTACTGCCCAGGACACCAACCAATTAGGTTGGTCGCTAACACATTCAGGCAAGCTTGTTATCTCTTTTACCCATTCTCCTTTTATGGTCCTAAGGAATCTCATACCACAGGTTTTAGCTGATAAGTTACTTACACACACACACACACACACACACACACACACACACAAAGCTGAGTGTGTTGTATTCATTCTTAAGAGAAAAGTGACATTGGTCCTTGGCTATATCTCAACATTCTCCACTTGTGTCAGCGACATGGTGATAGAAAATGACCTTAAAATGGAACCAGAGTGTTAACACCTGCTTTAAAACCTAAGCTCTGAGCTCCTTTGAGGGTTTTGTAAATTATAAATGACTAAATTAAGATTTAATTCTGTACCTCTTGTATTTCTTCATATTTTTAATTTGCTCTTCTGGGCTATCTCAGATTTTCATCTCTCGGTGCCAGGTTAATAATCCAGAGAGTACTTGAAAACCAGAATCTTCATTGCAGGCAAGGGGTCACATGGATGTCCCATAATTCATTCATCTGTTGAATTTTTCCATAGAATTAACAAGACTCCATGCTTCTCTGTTGATCACAACCAACACACTTAGTCAAATCTTTCTGAGGAAAATCTGAACAGAGCTCTGGACTTGCAGTGAGAAGATGTGGGTTCTCCTCCAAGCAAGATCTTACTCGTCTTATGACATTTGGCTCATACCAAATCCCAACCCCATTTCTCAGAGCCCAACCAAATGAGGACATGAGCCTTTCCTGCCTCACAGGTCTGTGAAGAACTGATGATAAACACACATGGGGCAGTACCTTGAAAATTATGAAACACCATACGAAATAGGTGTTATAATTTGTTATTGTCATTGGAGAACAAGAGATGACAAATCTAACAGGAATATCAAATGATATTTTATGTCATCCATAAAAATGAGTATTTTATAGGGGATTTTTAATAATCAAAAGTTATCATGTGATGACTGTTACATAGTATTTTGAGTTGAGCTAGGGATGCCTTAGAAAAAAGAGCAAGAAGCTGGTCTTGTTTTATGTTCTTCTGACGTATATGTTGTATTTTCCTTTAGAAACATTTTCCTTTTCTTTGAAATCTGACTGTGACTATTTCCAAGCATCATTTCACATTAGTGTTTGCTTAATTATGGGTGTGACTGTGTTTACTTCAGGGTTTTTGTTCTTGATTTGAGAAGAAATATGGTCACATATACATAACTTTTATCATCAACAAACATATAATAATCTCTCGTTAACTATTACTGAAGCCAGAAAGGATGTCAAGATACAGAAGACATGGTCCCTATCTCTTAGGCGTTTACAATTTAACTGGAAAGATAAGACCTGAATACGTAGAATTGTGACCAAAATACAGGAAGTAGTAAAGAGCAGCCATGAAGGTATGGTCTCAGCTGTGCATGAGCAGAGTGTGGTGTGCACTAAGGAAGTTAGAAATGGCGAAAGAGAAGATGAGCTAGGGAGTGGAAGTAATATGCAGAGTTCTTTGAATACCAGTGCATTAAGCAGAGGGAGCTTTGCAGGTCACTATGCCAGAGAGGAGATTATAAAGGTTGTGAGATTATTAGCACAAGTTCCCCAAAATAATGCCTAAGGCAAAGCATACGGATTAATGATGTACTGGGGAGTGTATTTCCAGGGAATCAAGAATGAGAGAGTCCAGGAAGAGGTGAGGAAGAAAGGAAGCCAAGTATCAGAGGATGCACCACTGAGCCAGCCATAGCTTCCCCCCAAAACAGCTGTTCGCTCCATCCTTCAGGACATCTTCAGAGAGGCTGTATGAACCTAGCACATCTTGAAATAATCCATGGAATGGGTGGGGCCGGGGTGCAAACAATTTAATCACTGGCCACTTCCTGTCTCTTAACTCATTTGGTCCCAGTCAGCTCCATGAGGGCCTACCATCACCTTGCCTCTGGTTTGAGTCAGCTGAGTCAGAGCAGCAGCTGGGGAAGCCAGAGCCTATGTGTGCCCTGTCCAGTGAGGCCAACGGTGCAGGTTGGTCCTGCACATAGGCCTGTGGGGGCTGTAGCCACAGCAGCTGAGCTTTGTGACTATATCAGAACCACCATTGCTGGGGAGCAAGGCAGAAGGTCATGGCCCACGTTGGGGAGTAGGGGTTTGTGAGCTGGCTCAGGGAGATCTGGGATGGCACGTAAACTGAATCCAGTCTCAAACTGGTATTTGGTGCAAGAGAGGATAGAGGCTGGACAAAGGGAAAAAATCAGTTAGGAGTAGGTCAGAACAACCACTGTGGGATGTGAACCTGAATGAGAATAATGGAATGTGGGACGCACAGAGACGAATTTAGAAATATTTCAAAAGAAAATCCTTCGGTGAAATGAAAATGCAAACTAGAGGAAAGAGGAGAGGGGAGACGGAGCACATATACACATTCCTAAAGTGAACCAGAGGCAAGGTCCTGCTAGAGGAGCATTCTCTGATGCAGCTTTTCTGGGTACACTGTAGTGGATTATTGTAAGATCGAGATTGCTGTATTTAAGAGGTCATTTTGATTCAGTGGTAAAAACAAAGAAATGTATGCTTCCCATTTTATTCATGGCACCCAAACCCATTTTATGAGTGCGGTTAAATTAGGATAAGAATTTAGAATATCTCAATTCCTGATAAATCCTTCCACCGGGCTGTCTTCTAGATTGTTGTCCTGCTGTATTTATGTTGTCACTTATGAACCTTAAGTAATACAACAGACCAGTTAACTTTATATTCAAACTGTCCTTTCACACTGGGCCTGTAGACTCTGGTCACAATGGGTATTTCTCGGGTCTCCTAGTATAATAATCATCCACTTTTCCCCATCATGATCTATCTTGTTCTTATCCTTCCCTGACAAGTAGACATAAGTATAAAGTAAGTTCTGATGAGACTTTAGCCCAATATGGGGCTTTCCTTTCCCCAAAGAGCAAACAAACCCTAAAACAGTGTCAAATCAGAGGCAAGGTGAACAGTCTGAAACTGGGCTGTATGTCCAAATGGAGCTATAGGAAGATAAGGAGCCAAGTTTGAAGGCCAAGAAGGCAAGACAGAGGTGTGTATATTGAAAGAATCAAAGATAACACTGGGGAAATGAGTCTGGGATGATTTCCAAGCTACTATACAGACACCCAAGGTAGCCTAGGAGGAGGGGACACACAACAGTAGACAAACTCCCTTGTATTTTACCAACGGAATCAACAACTATTTGCTTCCACCTCCCTTATAAAAAATCACTGGTTTATTGGGGAGAAAATGCACTCCTTTGAAACACCAGTGAAGGGCAGCACGAACAAGAACTAAGATTACAGTGTGGACATGGTGCACTGTGAGGAGCTAGCCCACAAACCACAGGCTGAAGGCTGCCTGGAGGGCTCCCTCTCTTCTGAGGGTTCGCTGGCCCTTTTGTTCAGGGGGTTCCCAATTCTTAATGTACAACAAGCATTTGGTGGCTAGGTTTCCACATGGTGGTCAAAACCAAATCTCTGTGTAAGCTGCTTACTACCTGAAATTATAATTTTTTGACCACAGAGCTGTAAATTTCACGCTGTGCTGGATTTCTGTGTACTAATTTCTGTGTACTAATCCTGAAGAACAGTAACTCTGGGGAACAAACAATTGAAAAATGGAATTTGAAAAAGGAAGGGAAACAGATATGGAAGAAGGATTTATTAACTAGAAGTAAGTTTCTGGCATAATAGATGGCTGGTGAATGCTTAAAATGTGTGGTGTACTAAAGACCATGCATCATTTGGGTGTCTCCAAGAACTTCTCTTATTGATCAAATGGAAAATGGGCTTTCCAATGGTGGGGAAACTATTCAAATGAACATGGTCATCTCCAATTTCCTTTAAAATTCTTCAGCTTAAAAGAAATTGAGTTTAAAAAAATCACCTTTTCAAGGGGCACCTGGGTGGTGGCACAGTCGGTTAAGCATCTGACTGTTGATCTCAGCTCAGGTCTTGATCTCAGGGTTGTGAGTTCAAGCCCTGCATTGGGCTCCACACTGGGCAGGGAGCCTACTTTAAAAAAAAAAATGACTTTTTCAATATGTAGTAGGTAACACATGGATTATATATGTTTTCTGTAGTGTCTACTTCACTAGTACAAAATTTTTTAAAATTTCCAAAGAGGATTTAGAAAATGAGTCTAGCATAGTGTGGACTTTGGAAGCAGACTGTTTGATTTGAATCTTGGCTCTTGTTTTTTATTAGTTTGGGACCTGAGCAAGTTACTTAACCATGTTTATCTCAGTTTCCCCTACAAAATGGGTATGATAATAATTTCTACGTGTCTTACAGAATTGTGAGGATTAAAAAGATAACACAGGCAAACTGCTTAGAACGGTACCTGACACCCAGGAGGTACTCTCCATGTGTTACTGGGCTGAAATTACCCTTGTTAATTAAGCAAAAGGGAGCAGGAAAGATTACTCAACTAATAAGCAATGTAAACAATATTTCAAAGAAGAATTGGTTACTTGCCTAAGAGAATAAGCTTTTTCAAGCATATCAAGCATATTGTTTTCCTTATTTAATGTTGTTCAAATATGAATAGAGGTCACTAATTAATAAAGAAACATCTTTATTAAGCAACTTCAAATAGTTTTGTTTCCATTGTATATGTAGATGAAAGTAATTAAGCTGTATGTTTAGAAATTTCTACAAATCAATACATGTTTTTGAATGAACAGAACAAGAATTTTCATTGGTTGGAGAAAAGTATACCCACTTAGTTTGCAAGATTTTACTGTATTATCTGTAAGATTTTACCTGCTACAAGGCAGGTCTAACAGTTGTCTCATTTTATAGGTAGAGAATTTTAAATACAGACCGTCCAGTGATTTGTTCAAAATCACCCTGAGAATCCACAATGAAGTGCACTATCCCCCAGAAATCACCCTGAGAATCCACAATGAAGTGCATTTCCTTCCCGGATCCATCTCATCCATTTTCTTTCCAAGTCAGTGCACCACCAACCATTCATTGACCCAAGACTTCATTTGATTCTCCATTCATTCCTACATCTAGCAAATATTCATGTTCCTAAATTTTATTGGACCCTATTTGTCTCTCCTTCTCCATTGTCACTGTGTTGGTTCTGTTCCTCATCACCAAAATGGTATTTCTGCAGTAGATTTCTCAATAACCAGATTTGTCCCTCCTCACAATCCTTTTTCCACATCACAGCTGGAGGCAACTTTCCATAAGGAAAATCTGCAAAAGCAAAACCAACAGAAAGTAAAACAAAATTCTCTAAAATAGTACAGTAATAGAAAAGAACAAGAACATTTTAATGGCTCCCTGAAGCGCTCAGAATATATTCCAAACTCCTTGCATGACATGTAAGTGTCTTCCTGGGAGAGTTCCTGGTCTTTCTCTTCTTTCTTCCTAGAACTCTCTGCTTCCACCATATTGAATTATTTGCAGGAACCCAAATGGTGTAAGCTCTGTCAGGTCTCCATGTGTTTACATAAACTGGAATAGGACTGACAGTCCTTCCCCCCTCATTCCTCCTTATTTGCCTGGTTTAAATGTATTTAATCTACAAGACTCCCTACACTCAGGTAGTGCCTGCTTCCCAGAGAAAAACTGGATCGTTTCCTCCTATTGTCGTATTTGGAGTTTCTCCTCATACCCCCTTCTCTGGAGTGTGAGCTCCTTGAAGACATGAACTATGTCATATTAACTTTTTAATCTAACATATGGGTATTGACTGATCTGGAGCCTGGTCCAGGTAATACCTCTTCGAAGCACTTACTCTACTGTAAACTTGCTCATCCAGAGTCTAGACCGCTGAACTATAAATAAGTTACTCAATGTGGACATCTAGTGGCCAAAGGGGGGAAATGATTGTTCTTGAGTAATTGTATATATTATGAATACACTCATGTTTAAGCTCCAGAGCTCCTCCACCTGTCCCTGTGCCTTCTGCCAGATTTCTAGCACTTAAAGCAATTTAGCCCCCAGATACTCAACTATTCAATAATAATAATAATGCCTTATATATTACCATCTTACTAAATACATTCATATTCTCATGTAATACATATACACACACTCACGATGAGACAGCGTTTTGGTACTATTCCTTCTGTTTTGCTGTGAGCAAATTGAGGTTCATAGATATTAATTAATCCTCCCAGAGCAATCTGTATTTGTGTATAGAAACTGAAGTTGAATCCAGGACTGGCCTCATAGACGTTCCTCTATTATAGAATTTATCACTCTATTATTGTTTCTTTCTTTTATAGTTTATCTTTGTCCATTTCCTAGCACAGTGTCTGGTGTATTGCATGTGCATGATATTGGATTGTTGATAAATGTTGTAAGCGAATGCACAATCAGCAAGTTATATCACAAAGAACTTTACTTGACTCAATGTGGTGCACAGAGTTAACCCTTGGATACCTCTCTTTGCTTCCATGCATTTTATATGCTATATCCTTGACCTTGAAATATCCTCACCCTCATCAACTTGATAAACTCCCTTCCATTCATCAATTCAAATATTGCTTTCCTCTTAAAACCTTCCTCAGTATTTCCCTACGCAGAGGTCCGTGCTTCCTCGATTGTATCTTCCAGCTCCCAGACACAGTTCTGGGTTAGTACATATCACATTCCTGTAATTACTTCTTTACGTGTCTGTCTTCTCCTCCAAGCTGTGAGATCTCTGTCAGCATTTCAGGCAGAGGGAACAGTGGGGTCAAAGCAGCCAATTTGAATGTGGCTGGCAGTTTGAGGCTTGCCATCTGTATCCCGACGTAAATAAGTAAGTGATGCAGCAAGATTAAGCAGAGTCTCCATAATATGCCAACAAGATTAGTTTTTATAGCCTTCTGTCTTCAAATTGGTGTCTGCATACTGCTTGAGATACAACTCTTTGGAATGGTTATGCAAGGACAGTTTTAGGAGGATCAACCTTTAAATTCTCAACTTGTACTCTCTCCTAGAAACCAGCTCCCTGTGATCCAGACCCTCCCTTTCTCCATACCCCATCTCCCACTTCTCACAGAAAGATACACTCCTTACCCAACCCAGATCTTACTGTGGGAAATTACCAGGGAGGGGTGGGAGGAAGGTCCAGGATGGCAAACAAAGGGGCAAGTTAAAATATTGTTGAGGAACCTGGGGAAGTGAATGACCACTCAGGGGGTTTCCAGTTATTTGCTTTTAACAAAGTTCAGTTGTTAGTTGGTAGATCATTAAATACGATTTTTGACAATAACCACTCTGTGCTTTTTGGCATATAAATTCAGGAGAGTTCAAATAATTGAACGTAGAAGGAATGTTCTTATAATCAGTAAGAATTGAATATAACAAAATTCCTTCCATTGCATCTGGATACACGTGTGATCAAGAAATCTTTAACTTTATAAACAGGAAAAACAGGAAGAGAATTTATCCTTTATCACTCTAGCATTGGTAACAGTAACTGTGGATACAGTATATTCTTTGTGGTGAGGGAAAGCTGTACTGATCACTTTAAGAGATGTATTTCTAAGTTTTTTACTTTTAATATTTAACAAAATATTTTGAACAATTGTGTACTAATAAAAGCTGATAACTCAATCCATAAGACAATTTTTTAAACATTTAGTGCCTTGCTATCCAAGAAATTTAAAAAAATTTCCATTTTTAAATACATTTTTTGTTGAAGAAAATAATAAGGTAATAATTTAAAATCTTTCAGCCATACCAATGTATTACAGTAGAATAAAATTTTTAGGGGAAAAGTGGAATGGAAATGTAAGTTTAAATGATTGTTCATTGCTGTGTGTGTGCACAATTCACTGGAATTTCACTTTATTGGGTTTGTTGTTGCACGGTAAATATGCCATATGATTTTTGTATCATCCTACCTTGCCCTCGAATGTTGCATAGAGTTGGTCTTGGGTCTACAAGAATGTACAGTATTGTAGTCTCCTCAAGGGTAGGCACCACACGTCTCTGGTTTCTCCTAGAAGACCCGACTGGGTGCAGGGAGACACACTTAGGGCATATGTGATCAGTGTGCAGCTTTGCAGGGAGAGCAGTGACATCATGCTACCCCTAGTAGAGCTTGTGGGGACAGGTAGAAAAAGGCAAAATTATGGGTTGTGAACTCAGCCAGTCCTGGGTTCTCAAAACTGTCTCCACCTGCTATTGGTTCCTTATCCCTCGGAGCCACAGAACTCCTTCTCCACAAAGAGGGATACTACTGTATGTAGCATGATTATGATGGGGCCTCACAGATGATGGGTGCTCTTTTGGGGCCATCACCTTCCCCTTCCCTGTCCACAGTGTTCAGGGAAGAGAGAATTAGGCTCTCTCTAGTTACGTATGAAGTAGTTGTAAGACAGTCCGTTCATTCTCATTCTCCAGAATACAGCAAATAATTTTGACTCAGGCAGGACCAAAAGTCATGAGTAAATAAGTGTTGTTAAGAGAAAAAAAGGGGGGCACGCCTGGGTGGCTCAGTTGTTAAGCATCCGCCTTCAGCTCAGGTCATGATCCCAGGGTCCTGGGATTGAGCCCCTCATCGGGCTCCCTGCTCAGTGGGAAGCCAGCTTCTCCCTCTCCCACTCCCCCTGCTTGTGTTCCTGCTTTCATTATCTCTCACTATCTCTCTCTCTCTCTGTCAAACAAATAAATAAAATCTTAAAAAAGAGGGGGGGGGAAGGGTGTAAGGAAAGATATAGTTTAGGTCTGTTCCAATGGGTCACCCTACGAGACTAAGTCAGTCTGACTAATACTCCCATGCAGTCAGGGAAGGCCTGGAAATTCAGGGACTGTGCTAACTGGTTATGGTACTGAATTTCAGCAACTGAATCAGGCACTGGAAGCTCATCGTGCTTGCTAGGATACAGGCATGGTCCAAAACTATATCACACAGAACAGATCTCTTACCTCTTTGACCTAAATAATAAGGGAAAACTCACCACACTTCCGCACCCTGACTGGTCACAGAGCTGGGGTTTTTCATACTTCAGCCCTGAGCACAATGAGGCTTCTCCTGACATCCCGTTAAGATTGCCACATCCTCTACACCGGCAACCTCCTCCCTCACGTCTCTTCTGCACCGTCTCTCTCCTTGATAGCGTGCCACTAATTTGCTTGTTTGACATGATTGTATTATCAGTCTCACCCAATGGACTGTCAGTTCTAGGAGGTGCATGTGTCACTCCCTTCTTTGCACCCATTTGCTGGCACACTGATGGACACATAGATAAGCAGTAAATAATTACTAGACGAATGAATGAATGAATGAATATATGAATGATAGCTAAAATTATCCCAGCTTATTGCTTTAATCATAAGGACTCATTTATTCTTCTGTAGGTTATACTGGGATTTGCTAATCTACAATGTATTTGCAGCAAGTTTTCTTGCCTAAGAAGAACTAAATCGTATTCAAGGTAAATTAACTAAAAGTTGAAGGCTCAAAACTGTTTTAACATTTAAAGGTAACTATATAATTAAATGCCATGTAATTGATAAGAAAGTTTGTAAACTAAATAAAACCAACAGTATCTAACCTCATTAGAGTCATACTATGTAATTACTTTTAGGTTTTTGGTTTCCTTCTGGGAATATACTCAGTTAAAGTTTCTTTAACTTAACAGCATCACTGTTCAGGTAAAAATTTAATGAGGTGAAAGTTGATTCTTAGTTCTGAAGGCACAACTTGATATTTTCCTTGCCTCCAGAATTACTTAACATAATTTGAACATAAGTACATTATTTGTGAATATAGCACTACTTCCTGAAATATTTCCTTCTACCATACTCCAAAACCCTATCTTCCTCTTCCAGTCCCTTATGTATTTATTAAACATTCATGTATTCAACGAACATTTATCAACTACCACAGGCATCAGACACGGGGGATTATGCTGCCCTCCCTCCAAATAACAAACCTGTCCTGGTATGAAATGGATATTAACTCTGTTCTGTCAGTGGCTTTCTGAGTCTAGGACCTCCTCATTTCACACTCTTATAGTGAAAATTTTATAATGTGAAGGGATTTTCAACAAAACTAAAGTCTACAGGGATTGTATGAATAGCCAAAGTCACAGAGCTATTTAGTGGGGAGCTGGGATCACTCTGGGATTTCTGGATCCCCACCCCCACGCTCCCACCTACTTACCTGACACAGGTCTTATTTTCATTCTCCATTAGGGAGAATTCTACAGCTTCTCTTGACCTGCTCATTCAACAAATATTTATGCCAGTGTGTTCTTGGGAGCTCACAATTTCATTTTCTCCCCCATATCTGCTTGTAACACCTGGTAGTCTTAATCTCTGTTAATGTAACCACTCTCGACTTGTCACACAGGTTAGAAATCTCCCAAGTGATTCTTGACTCCTCTCTCTCCCTCCCTCTTCACGTTCAATAAGCTGGTGGGTTCTGTTGATATTAATCACATGTCCCTGGAATCCAGACTTTGCCGTTCATACCTTTAAAGGTACTCTAATTCAGGCCCCATCATACCTGCCCGGACTACGGCAGTAGCCTTCAAACTGGTCTCCATGCACTGGCCTGGGACGGGATTTCCGTACCACTGCAGGAATGAGGGTCCTTTCAGAGGAAAAACGAGGAGGAGCAGGAAGGAGATAACTGTTGTCACTTCACACTTAAAAAACATGACAAAGTAACAGGTTTGTAATTCACTGTTTTATACAAGAAACGTGGGTTTGGTTTTGTTTCGTTTTTTAAAGAACAGAGAAAGAAACAAAAGCCCTTAGCAAGAAATCAAAAGCCTTTCTCCAATGACCTCATGTGCTCCTTCTAACCTCCTCCCTCCTTTGTATCCTCTGAGACCTGGCGCCTCTGAATCCTCTCGTCATTTTTAGACCCTTAAATCGTCTCCATGCTCTGGGACATAGTTCTTAATTCTTCCTGGAATATGCTTCTGCCTGGTTCACAAAGGCCCCTTGTTCTGTGACTCCCACAATACATTTATACCTCCTGCAGTCTTACTGTTTACATGACCGGGTTCCCTCCAAGCACCTAGATGTCTGCATTTCTGTCATCCCTAAACCTCCAGGGTTGAAAAAGTGACTGGCACACAGTAGGTGCTCAATAGAAGCTTGTTGATTGAATAAATCACTCTCTGGGAAGAGGCAGGGACATAAATGAGCAATGCTGTTAAAATATATTTGTTGCAAAATGGAGGCATAAACGAAGACCAGGGGAGCACAGAAGGTTTCACTCCCTTGTCAGCAGTCTTGCACGAGAACAGTTCATAGGCTAACATCTGCGAGCAGGAAGGTTAACCCAGCCCCCTGCATACTTTTACCATAACTTTGGTCAGTTCAGCCTTGTGAAACCCACTTCAATTTCATCTTCAATCCTGAGTCAGACACAACTGAGAAAAGGTCAAAGCAAATGAGACTCACTTAGTGACTCTGACTCTTCAGAGTTTCTCTCTGGCAGAGAGTTGAACACAGGAGCTGTATCATTGGGGTGGTGCTGGCTTTAGGGCTTTTCTTTTTGTCCTGCTGCAATCTACCTGCCATTTGTTTTCTTTTCTGGGTAAATATGTTTCCAGTCAAATTTCCTGGGGACTGTGAGGCATTATTCCTCTTAGACATGTCACTTTTAGAGCACCTTGTTAGTTCCAGACACACGGTGAGGTGTGTCCAGTGGACAGTGCAACCTCTGCTACGTCCATCTGCCCCTGCGCCATGTTATACTGTCCCACTTTCTCTTCTTGCAGGGATTGTTTCCATTACTACCCTAACTGTGCTGGCCTATGAACGTTATATTCGTGTGGTCCATGCCAGAGTGATCAATTTTTCCTGGGCCTGGAGGGCCATTACCTACATCTGGCTGTACTCACTGGCATGGTCAGGAGCGCCTCTGCTGGGCTGGAACAGGTACATCCTGGACGTACATGGATTAGGATGCTCTGTGGACTGGAAATCCAAGGATGCCAACGACTCCTCCTTTGTGCTTTTCTTATTTCTTGGCTGTCTGGTGGTGCCTCTGGGCGTCATAGCCCATTGCTATGGCCATATTCTGTATTCCATTCGAATGGTAAGTTGAAAACTGCAAATGCCCCTCCCCTAAACTATTTCCAGGGTGCACAATTCTGTGCAGAAGAGACTCAAACTCTCCCTACATGATTAGTGGTTGTCTGCAGCTGGATCACTTCTAGGGGACTTCCCACTCAGTAGAATTGTGCACTGAGTCACTCTCTAAAAGACCAATGAGGAGTAACATCTACTCTCTCTACCCTACTCTCTAAACCACAAGGAGGAAGGAAAGGTGTTCTAGACAGATAAAATCAGTAACAACCAAGAACACCTGCATTCTCTAGCATTCTTAGAATTAAAGAACTCTAACCAAGGAAATTCCACACTTCCCATGATTTTATTCATTCAAAGGTCACATAAACCCACTTAGAGCATAGTATAGATATTTTGTCTGGAAATCACTTCTGAATCATAAAGCACAAGAACTGACTACGAGCGAGTTTCCTCTTGAGCGCTAGCAAGGAGTCTGAAGAGACAGTGTGAGGCAGTCTCCTACTTTAGCCACGTATGTTTTCCTTGCTCACTCACCATGTCTTCCTGTTTGTGTCTTCCTTCTTTTTTTTTTTTTAAAGATTTTATTTATTTATTTGAGAGAGAGAGAATGAGAGATAGAGAGCATGAGAGGGAAGAGGGTCAGAGGGAGAAGCAGACTCCCTGCTGAGCAGGGAGCCCGATGCGGGACTCGATCCCAGGACTCCAGGATCATGACCTGAGCCGAAGGCAGTCGCTTAACCAACTGAGCCACCCAGGCACCCTGTGTCTTCCTTCTTTAGAACTCCTGCTCACCAGTCTCTTATGCACCCTGCTAAGCCCCTCTAGCGTTCACCTTTTTTTTTAATCAAACATGGCTACATGTATCACTTTAAATCATAAACCCTGCCAACTTCCACATTCAAACTTTTCTCATACCTACCTATTTTGTAAAAAAGACAAAAAATCCCCACATCAATCGAATGATATGTTTTCCCCATGCCTATAGTCAAACTACAAAGAGGAGCTGGAGGAAAATCTGCCCCCAGATTCCCAATATCCATACCCAGATGTCCTCTGGCAGTGTCTAGCGATGTTTGGATCCCTAGATGGTCCAGTCTCTCACACAATCACTACTATAAATCCTCGGTACTCATTTTAATCTTTTGCCCTATCCTCCATTCATTCTTATCAAATGATCATGCTTATTTATTGGGCAGAAGAAAGCCATTATCAAGAAATTTCTCACCTCCCTGTCCCCCTTTATATAAGCCTCTCTGTTCAGCCTCATTCATAGGCCCTTCTCTTCACTTACAGGGTCATGAAGCTTCTGGTTTTCCCCCAACCCCATTCTCTGCCCCAGGGACCTCTCTCAAGTATTAGTTTTCTCTTTCACTTACATCTCCAGTCTCTCCCTTACTACTGGCTCCTTCTCTTTAGCAATAACTATGCTAATATTATACAAAAGCAAAATCTACTCTGAGCTCCCTGTGGCTATCACTTTATTGCTCTCCCCACCTGTGCTTACTCAAAGAACCATTAGTGGCTTTTGGTGCTATATCACCACTCAATAAGCATTCATTTGGCCAATATTTGTTGAGCATCTAGAATGCACCAATTACTTACTATTATGGTCTGAATGTTTTTGTCTCTCCAAAATTTATGTATGGAAACCTTAATCTCCAATCGATGGTATTGGAGATGGGGTTTTTAGGAGGCAATTAGGGCGATGTCATGAGAGTGGGGCCCTCATGATGGGATTAGTGGCTCTCTCTTTCTCTCTGTGTGTCTCTTCCTCCCTCCCTCCATCCATCTCTCCATCCCTCCCTCCAAATCTCTTTCCACCGTCTGAGTACACAGAGAGAAGGCAGCCATCTCCAAGCTGAGAAAAGAGGTCTCATACTGAAACCTACCTTGCGGGCACCTTGACCTTAGACTTCCCAGCCTCCAGATTCGTGAGAAATACATTTCTTTGTCTAAGCCATTCAGTCTATGGTATATTGTTATGGAAGCCCAAGCTGACTAAGACGTTGACTAAGCTCTGAGGATACAACATGTATAAGATATCGCCCCTGCCTCATAGTTTGTAGTTTAATAAATTCACTTAGCATTTAATTCCTCACCCATTGCAAATTGGTGCCTCCTTCCTTGAGCACACTGTCACAGAAATAGCCCACATTAAGGTAATCGATGATCTCCCAAAGTTTAGATCCAATGAACACATTTCTATCTCTTTTTTCTTTTCTGGCATCCATGGCATTTGACACTTGTGGCATTATTAACAACTTCCACTCATTTGTGGTTTTCTCCTCCACTGTTTCTAGGGCCCACTCTCTCCTATCGTTGTTGCTGACTCTGGCCCATCTTCTTAGGTCTCTGCCAAGGGCTGCTTCCCGTGGGCCTCCAGGCATTCTGTGTGTAGCTCTTTTCTCATACTACACACTGGCCTTGGGCATCTCATATGCTCTTAGGATTTCCCCTTCTAACAATAGCTTGGTGACTTTGGAATCTCTATTTCTGACCCAGGGTGTTCTTCTGACCTCTGTCAGTTCCCACAGTCAGTTGCCTATTGCACACCTCCACTGGGATGGCCCCCAGACTTATCAGATTCTTTATTTATTTTAAGATTTTATTTATTTGAGAGTGAGAGAGAGCATGAGAGAGTGGGGTGAGGGTGGGGTGAGGCACAGAGGGAGAAGCAGACTCCCCACTGAGCAGGGAGCCTGATGTGGGGCTCGACCCTGGGACTCTGGGATCATGACCTGAGCCGAAGGCAGATGCTTAACTGAGCCACCCAGGTGCCCCTTCAGAACACTCAGACTTATCAGACTCTATGTGTGTGAAGACAGTTTGGTCATCCTTCCCCCAGATCTGCTGCTCCTCCATTTCCTTTCTCAGTGAATGGTCATTATTCTTTGACCAGAAATGAGAGAGCAATATTTGACTATTCCTCATCCATGTCTCCCCCATACCCAACCAATTATCAATTTTATCTATTCATCTCCTATTTTTCCTTATATCCTTTTTCCCCGTCTCATTGCCACAGACTCAGTTCAAAGGGACCTTAGTTTTTTCTTCCTTTCTTCTTCTTTTCTTCTAATCCATTTTTCTCCATATTTCTGCCAGAATAATTGTTCTTAAATGCAACTTTTCTCATATCACTGCCCAGCTTAAAATCCTTCAGAGGTTCCTCTGCCTTCGTGACTTAAAATAAAGCCCATGAGTGTGACTACCGGAGTTCTGCATTACCATCTCTTGTCTGTGTGTCCAGCTTTATTTCTTAACATGCCTACCCTCTTGCCACCTCAGGTTCCAGTCAAGTGCAGTATTTCTTGTTCCCAGAACTTGACATGTGTTCTTTTACTACTTTGCTTTAGGTTACTCCCTGTCCCTGGAACACTCTGTCCTTCCTCCTTACGACAGAAGGCTGAGCTCAGTATCTTCTTGCCCTTACCCATGTCTAAATCCGTGACCCATCCTGTGTGTTCCCATAGCCCTCTCTGGTCATCTTCCTCATGACATGTATCACCTATGGAAGGAATCTATGTGCCTGTCACCCTCAGAATATAGTGGATTCCTTAAAAGCAGAGACCCAGTCTTATTTAGTTTTTCACCTATAGCTGGAACAGTACTTTCATACAATAGTTGATCAGAGACTATTTTTGGAATGAGTTATAGACAGTGCATAGGAAGGATAAGTGGTACAAGTGTCAAGAGACTTAACTCTAGACCACAATATTCTCCACTCAGAACCTGATGACACCATTGCCTCTGTTTACTTATCCAGAGGGGTGACTCATAGCAGTGATGGAGACATAGCTTCTCATGGGAGAAGAGGATTCACAGTGAAGTTTTTGAAAATCTACAGGTGTCTGAATCAATAAGCCCAATTTAATATAGGCAGAGGACACTTTTATTGGGAATTCTGGGGGATTTGTCTTAGGTGGTTCATCCTTCAGGACAAATTCAACTGTGCATATGCTTTTGCTTCATCCATAGCAATTTTTGAAAAATACCCTCAAATGATTGAATAAATAGGGTAAGACATTAAGTAGAGCTCTTTATTTGGAAAACATGGAAAGAACAGAGTGAAGGAATAGAGAATGATAAAACAGAGAGGCCAAAGGAGATAAATGAAAAATAATCATGGAAACTACACACATATACAAACCCAAATAATCCAAAAGAGTAGTCAGAACTATATGCTTATACCAAAGAGGAACTGGGCTTTTCCAGCGCAATATTTCCTTAAATTAACTTCTCCAGCATGCATGTAATTCCAAGATGATAAATGAGTGCTCTGCTTTGAAAAATGGTGAGAGGATGGGAACTGAGTTGCCCAGAAAGGGTAGAGATGAGTCTGTGGGAGCTCTGGATGGTGGGGAATTGGGGACAGATGATTGACCTGGGGTTATATTGCATATTTTGAGTATATTGAATATATATATATACATATATATGTGTGTGTGTTTATATATATATATGTGTGTGTATATATATATATATATATATTCATTAATTGAAACTCTGAGGAACCAAAAATCATGATTCCAAATATTCCGTAGTATCATGAAAGTACAAATGCATATAAATATGTTAGTTTCAAATATAATTCCAATGTAAATAAATATTTAATCTTGAACACAATTCCACAAAGTTGTGTGTGTGGAACTTGGACCCAACTTCTGTTAAGTCCAATAGGTTGTTCATTTGAACCTCCTTTAATCTTGACTCTTAGAGGAAGTAATTGATTGCCAGGAGCAAAAGTGGTAAATCTGGGATATGGATCCAGACCTAATTCCAAATCGAGAGCTTTAATTAGAACTCCACAACCTTCTTAAAAAACTCTAGGGAAAATCTCCTAGCCCCCCCAAAAAATGCTGTTCTGTCACATTAAATAAAATAGTTTCTTTTAAAATAGACTTGTACACATAGATAATAATAGTATCCAACTTTACAATCATGCCCACTCCTATACATTCTCTCTACTCTATAAAAACTCAATCATTTTAATTATCCATATTTTCTTCCTATTCTCTGTCAATATGAATATGTGATTCTACTAAGAATATAGTTTCTTAAATGTAATTTTAGTGGATATCAATAATTTAGCTGTATCAATTCAAATATGTTTTTAAATACAATAAGCACATGTCCTGATTTATTTGGAAATTTTTTCCTTAATTTTTATAACGCTAGAAATAAAGGGAACCCTTAGATTTTGTTGGAATGCAATAAATTTCCCAGTTTTAAAAATGTATACTAAGTATAAACAGTATGGAAGATACCTTATTTTAAATATATAAGGCATTTGTATTTTTGTAGCAAACTTAGCTTTTTAGGATAGAAATAACCATTTTATTTAAGAATATACTTTTGGTATGGGGGAATATTATCCCTCTCCCCTTACTAACAAATTTATAATAACAATAGAAGGAACTTCTAAAGAACTTTTATCTGAGAAACCCAAACAACTTTCAGATTGTAGGCCGTTATTCCTCAGTGCTTTAACAGGGATAAAATAAAAGCAGATATGCTGAGTTTACAGGAATGTGGCTACAAGTGTTCTCTGCACCTGAGCCCTGATGAAACCAACCACAAGCAAGGTCCCCATCAAATTCCACTTTGTAGGTGTTAGCTGTGAGTGGGAAGTCACCATAGTTTCCAGCAAGAATTCATCTGAGAATTAAGTTTAATCAAGACCGGCTTACCCATGCAGAACTGACATCACACATTTGTTGCCTGGTTTGAGAAGTTGAGGATTATGATCTGGATAAGAGTTTCCAGGATCATGGAGAAACTGTTTCCAATTTATCAGAATTCTTTCAGGTTGTCTTTCAGTGACTGGACGATCTAGGCAAAATAATTCATTTTCTTCTTTTTTATAAGATTTTATTTATTTATTTTAGAGAGAGAGCGTGCATGCTTTTGGTGGGGGAGGGGAGAGGCGGAGGGAGAGAGAGAACCCCAAGCAGACTACACACTGGGTGTGGAGCACAGCAGGGCGGGGGCTTGATCCCACAACTGTGAAATCATGACCTGAGCCGAAACCAAGAGTCCCACACTCAACCAACTGAGCCACCCAGGTGCCCCCATTTTATTCTTTAAATAAATTGGAAAATGTTAAAAACCATTAAAGGATCAAAGAGGCTATGTGGCTCAAAGTACTATATTAAAGATGCACAGACTGAGACCCAGAGAGATTAAGGGCTGCGCCCAGCTTCAGGTTCTTGGATCAGGAGTTGGCCCCCAAGGTCCTATTGAGTTGTCTTTCCACTAGGGTGGGCCCTGGAATTTTGCCTGAATATCTATTATCAAAACAACATGAGAAAAAGATTCTTCATTTTCAACTCTTTCTCCTTTCTGCAGCTTCGTTGTGTTGAAGATCTTCAGACAATTCAAGTGATTAAGATTTTAAGATATGAAAAGAAAGTGGCAAAAATGTGCTTTTTAATGATATTTATCTTCCTTATCTTTTGGATGCCTTATATCGTGATCTCTTTCTTGGT
Organism: Zalophus californianus; assembly: GCF_009762305.2. Taxonomy (NCBI): domain Eukaryota; kingdom Metazoa; phylum Chordata; class Mammalia; order Carnivora; family Otariidae; genus Zalophus; species Zalophus californianus. The sequence goes on along the minus strand of NC_045604.1, from coordinate 61,244,838 downwards.
GGTTAATGGTTATGGACACCTGGTCACTCCAACAGTATCTATTGTTTCATATCTCTTTGCTAAATCAAGCACTGTATATAATCCGATTATTTATATCATCATGATCAGAAAGGTAAGTGTGGTAATAAACACATTGTTTTCACCATGTAGATGTGGTTGTTGGAAAATATAATACTTTTTATAGAGATTATTCAGGACATCTTCAATGATAAAATCTAAATCAAGAATTTTATCAGAAAAAGGTTTCAGGAATAAATGTAAGATATTCCCAAAGAAAATAATAACAATTCTACGATCTACCAAAAGATCTTGTTAAGTAAAATTCTATTAAAGTTAATATTTAATTCATCAGGAAACATTTTATGTCTAGTAATAATAATAGCCACAAAGTTTAATTTACTTAAAATTCTTACTGTACTATGGAGGTTATACCCATTATCTTTCAAAACACCATGAGATAGGCACTAATATTATTTCTTACTTTATTTACGAATTATAACACAAGTTCAAAAAACTTAAATGACTTGCCCAATCAAGGAATTGTTGGTGCCTGGATTGCAATCTGGTTTGCTTGAATACCAAAGTCCAGGCTCATAGCTAATGACTTAGGGTTACAGGTACCATTATTCACGTGCCACAACCAGTGTGTAGCTCAAATTAATTTGGTTCCAGAAACTCCTCTAGATCTAATGGGAAGCTTATTATTATGTTTTTGTGGTAGAAAGGTTTTGACTTGATGATTGTCAGTCATGACTGTGAGAGCCCCCATTATGATTGCTATGAAGCATGACGCTAAGCCGCTAAATTTCAGAGAATTTAGAAGTTATAGATAATGGCTAATTACTACATTGAAATTTTTTTATTTTTACTTTTTAAATATTTATTTATTTTAGAGAGAGAGAGCAAGAGAGAACACGAGGCGGAGGGACGGGGGGGGGGCAGAGGAGGAGGAAGGGGCAGAGGGAGAGGGAGGGAGAATCTCAAGGAGACTCTGCGCACTGAGAGCCTTGAGCCCAACTCAAGGCTCAGTCTCACAACCCTGAGATCACGACCTGAGCCAAAACCAAGAGTCTGACGCTCAACGGGCTGTGCCACCCAGGAGCCCCTCCATTGGAATTTTAAAGTAACAGGTCAGAATAACAGGCAATAATAGCTACTCTGGCTACTAATCCTCAAAAGTTTGGAATAAGAGACAATTTCTTCAATTAACCTTATAATGTTCACTGCTAAATCTCCATCTTCTTACTTTCATATTGTTTCAATCTCTATTCACTGATGGTCTTTCTTTCTCTTTGATGATGCCTTCATTTATCTATTTACTTGAACCCAGAGAATTTTAACTCGGAGTCCTTAAAATCTGAAAATTACGTGAATTGGCTTCAGGAGAGCCATGAGAACCCCTGAAATTAGTCATAAAACTTTTTAAGAATATGCACATGTGAATTTTTCTAACAAGATAGTTTATAACTAATTTTTTGAGGATGTAAGGGCTTCATATTTTAAGAACCAGCACTTCAACAGGCAAATAATTACATTTAAAATATATTACCTAATAATTATTTTTTGGCTTATTTCTCTGGGCCAGTGGGCCATATGTCAGTTCTTTTAAAAATTTAATGTGCATACATCACACCAGGAGAGATTGTAAACAAAAGTGCATATTCAGATTTGGTATGCCTGGGTGGCCAAGATTCTGCATTTTAACAAGCTTGCACATGGTCCCCATGTTTCTGGTTCAGGAGCACACTTTAAATAGGAAGTCTAAAAGACACAATAAACTAACAAACAAAAATGAACAAATAAATAAAATAATGGTCCTTATCCTCAAGGAGCTTACCATTTATGTGGGAAAACATATTTTGGCATACTTTAACCCTTATAATAATGTATCTTTAGCACTCAACCTGATAGAGCAAACAATAGTTTGATGAAGAGTCACAAGCAAATATTTTTAAATGTGAGTATAAACTAAATACTAACTTGTGTATAAGTGAGGTTTAAAGAAGACAGAAATCAATGTAGCTAGCTATTGTATTTTTCACTGATATTTCCTGATCTGGGAAAGCCCATGTATTAAACTTTTATTTTGCTCTGAACAAAGGGGATAAAAGTTAAATTAAGTAACTTTTTATTTATATGCTTTATTGGTCATGATAGACTATTGTAACAAATGACTCCACCATTTCAGTGGATTAACAAGAAAAAGGTTTTTCTCATTTATTTTTTAAAAGATTTATTTATTTATTTTACAGAGAGAAAGAGAGCACATGTGAGAGCACGAGTAGGGGGAGGGTCAGAGGGAGAGAATCTCAAGCAGACTCCCTGCTGGGTGCAGAGCCCCCCACAGGGCTTGATCTCAAGACCCTGAGATCATAGCCTGAGCCAAAACTAAAAGTCAGAAGCTCAACTGACTGATCCACCCAGGTGTTCCAAGGTTTTGCTCATTTATATCCTGGTCCACAGTCCACTGTATTTGCTGGAGGGCAGGGGATCTATCCCATGCAGTTCTGTAGGAATCTCTGTTCCTTCATGTTGTGTTGTTATCATCTTCAGACTTGACCTCTAAGGTCCTGTAGGAGGGGAAGAGCAGGCAGGAGCCCCTGAAAGGGAGCTGAGAAATATGGTTCACTGTTATACCCAGGACAGGGGGAGGATCATGGGTATTGGTGAACACTAGCACTCTCTGCTATAGTATTTTCTTCTCCAAATGGTTTGTAATCTTTATAGAATAAAATTCTTTACCTAATCAAAGGAACATTAGTGAGTACAGCAGACTGTAAACTCTGCAGGAAGCACCTTGTCAGTCTTTGCTGCCCACAATATTCCCAAATTGTAGCACAGTGGCTATTACCTTTTAGATACTCACTGAATATTTGTGGAATGAATTAATGTTCAAATTCCTTAAAGAAACAGGTTTAGTTGCCCTCATAAAAGGTGCATGCAACTTGAATCCATAAAGATTATAAGGTATTGTAATAGTCCTATATGATTTTGTTAATGAGAATTATAATAATAAAAACCAGAAAACTCCAGGATTATTTAGGTACATATGAGCATTGCCACTTAACCCCACACCCACCCCAGCTAACAAATAAAAAAGAACAACCAAAATTAAGCTCAACTAATTTTATTGAATGTTAATCCAGATTAAGGGCCAAATTTTTACTTTATATTCAACTTTATTTTCTCTCCGCCCAGTTCCGAAGATCTCTTTTGCAACTGCTATGTTTCCGACTGCTGAGATGTCAGAGGCCTGCTAAGGACCTACCAGCCAATGGGAGTGAAATGCAGATCAGACCCATTGTGATGTCACAAAAAGATGGGGACAGACCAAAGAAAAAAGTGACTTTTAATTCTTCTTCCATTATTTTTATCATCACCAGTGATGAATCGCTATCAGTCGATGACAGTGACAAAACCAGTATGTCAAAGGTTGATGTAATCCAAGTTCGTCCTTTATAGGAGGGAATAATGGTAATGAAAGATGAGGCCTTATACTGGAAACCACTTCTAGACTTCCATTATAAGCACTGTTTTGGAATCCCCATTCTATGTAATATTTTGGGGGAGGAAAAACTTTCCTCTGCCCTAAAAGTTTCTTCTGCCTGGTGTAGGAATAAAATTGACATGAGGCAGATTAACAGGAGAAAAAAACCCCAAAAGTTTAATTCTGCATGCATGGAGGCCCAATAATAAAACTGAGACCCAAAGAAATGAGCAAGACATGTAGCTTTTACACATTTTAGACAACGACACATAAATCTATAAGGAATTGACAGGATAGGAAAACTCATGTTTGGGAGCTTCGATCAGTAAAGAATTCTAAATGAGATTTGGGCTGGGTAGTAATTTAGTAAAAGTAACAAGGTTTATTTATGCAGGTTTTTTCAGCCCTCAGTTCTCTCTCTCTGATGATACAGATGTCTCTCTACCCCCTGCTTTAGGGAGGTACTTGTCACAAGAGATTTCCTGCTTTCAGGGGGACAAAGGAAGATCAGACTGTCCTTTTTGCACTTGCTGTTTCTTAAGGAAGTTTAATTCAAAATTGTGGCATATTTTGGGGCAGCCTGCCCTGGGCTCCCACAATATCAACAGAACTTTTGTGGCTCAGCAGGAAATCTGAATTGCCTGTACACTTTCTAGCCTCTGGAAGCAACTGAGCAAGACAATTGCTTTAATTCAATGGGTGCTTTCCATAACGAAAAACTACTTATGGCACAAGATGGGCATCTGGCACCATCAACTTCTAACATGTTGAAAATTTTCATTTTGAATATATTTTTTTAAATGACACTATTTTCCAAGGCACATAATACATTTTTCTCAAAAATACTTAGCAGCTGTATTCACAGCTCAAAAATAGCTGTAAAAAAACTTTGTATCATACATGTGTGAAATCACTAGGAAATCTCAAATTTTCTGTAGTGTTGGATCCTAATCACAGTCACATCCTCTGTTTGACCAATCAAATTTATCAAAGAGACAATTCCAGGGTGAAAAAGAAAATCAGCACCCTGGCTTCCTCTGAAAAAGAAAAAAAAAAAAAAAGACTTGCTGTATGCAGTATGATATAGAGGAGCTTCAAGATGAATGTGCTGCTAAGCAAGCTCCAGAAGGAATATTAAAAAGCAACCCAGCAAAGAAAAGGTGGTGAATTTCAAAGTAATCATGGAGGCTAGAGAATCATACATTAGCAAGGGATGTACATGGAAAGGATATGTTGATGGCCGATAAGTATTTCCATCTGTTTCATTTCAAACATAACTTGGCAAGATTATCTTCTCTTCTTGACAATTTGCCACAATTTTGCCAAGAGTTTTGGGTTTAGAAAAGGAGTTCCAAGCAAAAAGTTAAACCTACATTTGAAGGGGATGAAAGTAGGTGTAAAACTGTACTCATAAAATGTATTATTTAATCCTTTTTTCTCTTCAATCAGTCTACTGGCTAAACAACGGTCAGTGTTAGTGAAGATGCCATTTTCCCATGAGTCATTGTTTAGACTACACACAGCTCATTAGAACTCAAGGATTTCTTTAACTATATAAAAAAGAAACTGAACCATTTAATTTTATTGCCTAGTTTTTATTTCTTAGATGACTGTCCTACTGGTGTAGCATCTTCATGATTAATCATGTTTGAAAGACTTCTGAGTGTTTTAGTTGCTCAACTGAAGATGGAAGAACCAAAGAAAATGTTTTCACTAAAAGAACTTTTCAAAATCAAGTTTATCGCTGGTTAGTAAACTGCTTCTTGAGAGTCTCAAATGGAATAATTTCTATGAAAACTGTCTTCCCTTATTTCCTTTCCACTCTGTTGTAGATATCAATGTTTAATTTGTAAATAAAACTCTTCTTATTCTTCACTTAGTATGGCATTAATAGCCCCCCTTTTTTTAATCTTCAAAAGGTGATACTAGCCTTTGAAGACTGTGAAATAAAATTAGTTCATTTTGTAACTCTCTAGAGTGCCCCAAATTCCCCACTTATACTTCCAGTTTTAGTAAGTGAAGCTGAGCTCTATGCTGGATAAGTTCCATCCAGGTGATCAAAACTGTACTTAACATGTTAGGCAAATCATAGTTTTTAGTCCTGGGTGTTAGGAGTCAGTCCTATTGTGACCTTAACTATGTCCTTGAAAGAGAAGATGTGATCAATGTCTTCCTTGAGGCTTCTGGTGCTTTACTTTTTGAGAAGTGAAAGAGATCTTCATCATTGCACTTTTATATTTAGAATGACCACACCTATGTGTAGTGTTGTGGGAAAGCTGTGGTTTGCAACTTAAACTGGTAGTTTGAGGTTGTTTTTTTCCCCCCCAATAATCACAGTGAACAGAGAAATTCTATACTGAATTTAATTGTAAGCTGACATATATCTTTCACTACTGAGTTAAAGATGATGATAGAAACATGGTTTTGATCCTTAGTTTTAGTTAAAAAGAAATCCATTTGCCACTTCAGAATCTTTATATCACCTGCTAATGATATTGGGATTTTTTTCCAGTGACTCCATGGAGTTTACAGGGAAACATGTCCTGTTATCCGGAAGTAAGTGAGCCAGTCCCATGGTCTTCTGAAGTAGTGCAGGGGTCTCAGCGACATGGCGCTCATAAGTAGGTAGGTACTACCAATGGCTATCAGTGCCCCAAAGAAAAAGAGTCCTTTCTTTACCACCTGTAAAAACAGCAAGAAGTCTCATTTTATTTGTCCAGAGATAAAGATCTTACAAGACTTCATTCTTAAACAACCAAGGAGTATACAATGTCTTCTTTGTTCTTTAACCTAAAACAGCAATTTAATTGCATGATCACTAGGTCAAGACCTACAATGGTTGGTAAGCTCAGGAATTTGGAGCTTCCTTCCTCTGTCTCTGTCCTCTCTCCCTTCCCAGAAATAACTGAATCCATGTGTTCTGTATAATGAATTCTTAGCAGTCTGCCTTTGTATAGCCATAAACACACACACAGTTTATAAAAAGAGTTATAGTGCTATCTTAGAGGAGTACTGTGCTGAGGCCGCAAATGATTCAGTCACTGCTCAGACCCTGCACAGAGTCTCCATAAGAAGAGTGATTGGCTTGGTGGCATTAAGTGTCCTGCATTCGCACTGCCTGTCACTGTTTTTCCCCTATTAGACTTTTAGCTCCTTGAGGGCCAGGGTCCTATTTTTTTTCATCTTTGTAGGCATAAATCTAGATTCCTTCCAATCCAGTCTCCACACAACAAAGCATTCTTTCTAAAATCCACACCTGAGTCTATTAGTTTCCATTGGTCTCCTTGCTTCCCTCGACATAATATTCAAAATGCTTGAGATCCTTCTTGCCATTCCAGCTGTACCTCTGGCCATTCTCACACATCAGGGCTGCCTTCCAGGCCCACTGAGCCCCACCCACCCTGGCCCCTCCCGTTCTCCTCCAAGGCAGTTGTGCCTCTCCACCGCAGGTGTCAGCCTGCCCCACCAGCCTCTGAGCTACATGAGGAAAGGGGCTGCTGCTTATTCATCACCATGCCCAGCTCAGTGTCTAGACATTGAGTAAAATGATTTGCTGAATGAATGATTCCCAAAATCAAAGATCAGGAATCTGAATGTCTATTTACTGGCATCTCTGGGTCAGCTGCTTAAAATGAACATGTTATGGCATTAAATTGGAATTAGATTAAGTTTTGTAAGTGATTCAATTCTGTCCAGTTTTACAAATTACACCCGTAAAGATACTGCATGAAGCAAAATTCAGTTGCTAAATAAAAGTAAAAAAATTACATTGCTAAAATAAAGTAAAACATTTAGAAATACTAGCATCATGGGCACCTGGGTGGTTCAGTTGGTTAAGCGTCTGACTCTTGATTTTGACTCAGGTCATGGTCTCAGGATTGTGGGATCAAGCCCCACGTCAGGCTCTGAGCTCAGAGTGGAGTCTGCTTGTCCCCCTCCCTCTAGTCCTTCCCCCACTTGTGCTCGCACTATCTCTCTCTAAATAAATAAAATCTTTAAAAAAATAAATAATAGCATCAGTTTCTTTTTTGAATTTCTTCCCTTCAGAAGCACTCTCTCTCCCCCTCTTGCTTGCTCTTTCTTTCTCCCTTTTTGTAATTTTGTTCACTAGGTACTTTACCCTCTGTGTACCAGGACAGTTTTTATTTGGAAGCAAACATTTGGTGTCTATCACATCATTTCTGAATTTGCCTGAAGAATCATAACCATAACACTATGAACTTCAATTTGTTCTGACCTTTTTCTGCCAATGCCAACGCAGCACTGCCTCATGGTATCTTATTCTGGAAAAAGTGACCTGTAAAGAAGTTTAAAAAGTATTCTTGTGATTCTTTAATGGCTAAGCAGAAGAATAAAATGAGGAGAGGTCTTAAATTCAGACCTTACCATAGTATAGAGAGGGATAAATGTAGATGGCATAATAGCATGAAGAAATCTTTCCATGTTCTTTTGGAAGATGAACCACTTCGAGTTGACATGTGCTCTCATCTGCAATAACATAAGAGTCTTAAAGAATACCTCAAATGAATAACGTTTATTTCTTTACTACAACATATTCCCATTCACTGCAAAGCTGGACACAAAGTAGTCAAATTCTTATTTCCTTAACAGTCATTTCCAATCCCTTTTAGTAAAAGTATAAGACATTACATTGAAAAGGTTGAGCAACTGCTTTAAACCTGTTAGAGAACTCTGTTTTGCTTATGGGGCAATGTGGGAACTCTATTTCAGCGAAAGGTTTGTTCAACTAGATCTGGGCATAAGAGTCTGTGGGACCAAAGATTTGACTAATTGTCATTGTTTCCTGGCTGGTTTGGAATCTTCATGGCAAGAAGGGATCTTTGAAGCCATGTCTGTCTTGACTTACTCCATATTGAGAACAAATATCGTGTTGTAGCTGTCTTGTTTTTAAAGACATATGCAAGTTACATCAGTGAAGACTTTCAGTATCCTATAGAACTTCCTTCACCACATATGAAACAATTCTGCTCAAACTGAAATCCACTTTATCTTTTTTGTCTAGTTTTTTATTTTTTCTGTCTTTTCTTTAAATTTATCTTGTAAGTTTTTTCATTTGATCCTTTAAAAAGTTTAACCATAACTATTTGTTGTGAGTTTTTCATGTGACTGACTCAAAATGTAATTGTGTTTTTCTTCTGAGTATTAATCCTCTGACCATGAATTTCTTTGGTATATAAATATTTTTTTCAGTGCATAAGGCCTCAAAGGATATTATAAAGCTACTCCAAATTTGTAGCTTATAATGTTAACAGTGTTAAGATCATTTAATGTTTCTTAAATCTTCCAAATATGTTAATACATATCAAAATTATATTTTCCTTAAAATAAAATATTACTAGCTCTACCAAATGTCAAAAGTTTGAGCCTGTGAATTATCAGTGATTGAAACCAGAATTTTGTCATCTTTGCTACCTCTTAAATGTCCCTAAAATGTAGATGGACATGACGTGTGTGGGTCATTGTCACATCTACAGTCACAATCCACCCATGTGCAAGGAATACTCTGTGTGTGTGTGTATTCTTTTTGTACCTATTCTTATTTGGCATGTATGTGATGGGGCTGGTGCAAAGAAAAATTAAAGAACATTTGTGACTTCTGGAGAAGATTGCAGAGTAGGAGGATCCTAGGTTCATCTCATCCCATGGATACACCTAGATAACAACCACATCAGCATTAAAAACCCAGAAAAATGACCCGAAGCTGGCAGAACAGACTCTCCACAGCTAAATATAGGGAAGAGACCACATTGAAGAGGGTAGGAAGGACAGAGACACAGTCAGGAGCCACGGTGACCCACAGGACTATCCGTAGGAGGTAAGGGCACTGCTGGCATGGAGAGGGGAGAGCAGAAGGCCCCACGCCAGGCACCCTAGGCATAGGGTACCCACACTAAGAGGACAAATTCGCATAACATTTGGCTTTGAAAACCAGAGGGGCCTAACTTGGAGAGTTCTTACAGTCAGTGGGGCTTAACACCTGGAACTTCAAAAATCAGAGGGCTCCGCTGGGGGAGAGCTGGAGAGGGAGAGGAAACTGAGTCCCCACCCTTAAAGAGACAGCACAACAAACAGAATCACTGATATACAATATAGTATAGAAGCAAGAGTTTGAAAAATGCCTAGGAAATGTGGGAAGATTTATTTACTAATCTCAGAGCATGTGCTTGAGGGACAGGTATCTTTGGGAGATTTCTCCAAGAAAAAAAGAACTGGTGTATGCCATTCCCTCGCCCACCCCCTAGCTTCAACACATGGACACTTGCCAGAACCACTGCAGCACCAACTATCTCCACCTATCTTGCTAACAGCACACCTACCCCCACATTTTCCTGCAGATCTGCCACTTCCAACACACCCTTGGCAGAAGTCCACCCAAAGCAGTGCCACAAGCCTGGCAGTGGCAAGCAGCCCCAACAGGGGTCAGCACCACTCCAAAGTGACTCCTGCCCTGGGGAGAAAGAAATATAACCACACATACCAATCCAATGGCAGCCCCAGCATTGGGCTGAGGCAGACATCTGGTCTGAATGCAGGCTCTTCCCACTAACAAAAACTCAGGGGACAACACAGGGAGAGTGCCCTGCAGTTTGATGGTATGACAGGCCTGACCAGCACCTGGTCTGACTCAACTCAACCCCAAGGTAGTCCCAGCTTGGCCCACTAACTACACAGGGATAAAACCCTAACCACAACAGGCAAAGGCAGCTTCTGCAGATGCTTGGACTGAAGGCAAATGTGGCTCAGCCACAACAGTAGGGCACAGGCAACTAACATAAGAAACTCCCCTGAAGTGTCAGGTTCTGGTGAACAGGAGACACTGCACTGCAGGGCACCACAGGACCTCTTCTTCAAAAGGCCACTACTTTCAAGAGCAGAAGATGTAGCTCACTTTCCTAACACACAGAGACAGATACAGTGATTTAGGCAAAATGAGACAGAGGAATAAGTCCCAAATGAAAGAACAGGACAAAATCGGAGCAAGAGACCTAAATGAAATGGAGATAAGTAATATGCCTGATAGAGAATTTAAAGTAATGACCATAGAGTTACTCACTGGACTTGAGAAAAGAGTGGAGGAACTCAGACTCTCAACAAAGAGATAGAAAACATAAAAAAGAACAAATCAATTTGAAGAACTCAGTAACTGAAATTAAAAATACACTAGAGGGAATAAATAGTAGACTAGAGGATGCAGAAGATTGGATCAGTGACCTGGAGGACAGAGTAATGGACAGCAATCAAGCTGGATAGGAGAGAGAAAAAAAATAATAATAAATGAAAGTAGACTAAAGGAAATCAGTGACACTATCAAGCATAATAATATTCAGATTATAGAGCTCCCAGAAGGACAAGAGAGAGAAAAGGGGGCAGAAAATTTATTTGAATAATAGCTGAAAACTTCCTGAATCTGGGGAAGGAAATGGATAGCAAGATCCAAGAGGCACAGAGAGCCTCCAACAAAATCAACCCAAGAAGGTTCACACCAAGACACATAGTAATTAAAATGGCAAAAAGTAGTGATAGAGTATTTTAAAAGCAGCAAGAAAATAGTTACATACAGGGAAAACCCCCTAAGGCTATGAGTTGATTTTTCAGTGGCCAGAAGGGAGTGGCATGATATATTCAAAGTGCTGAAAGAAAAAATTTGCAGCCAAAAATAACACTATCCAGCAAGGCTATTATTCAAAATATAAGGAGAGATAAAAAGTTCCCCAGACAAACAAAAGTTAAAGGAATTAATGACACTAACCCAGCCCCTACAAGAAATGTTAAAGGGGACTCTGAATGGAAAGGAAAGACCATCAGAGTAAGAAAGTAGGAAGCACAAAAGTAGTAAAAATAAGTATATCTATATAAATCAGTCAAGGGATTCACAAAATAAAAGGATGTAAATATACGCATATACCTAAAATGTGGGATAGAGGGAGAGGAGTAAAAAATTAGTGCTTTTAGAATGGGTTCAAACTTAGGTGACCATCAACTTAATATAAACCCACAAATGAAAAACCAGCAATAGATATGCAAAAATAAAGAGAAAAGAATCCAAATATACCACTAAGGAGCCAGCAAACCATAAGAGAAGGGGGCAAGAGAAGAAAGGAACAAAGAAGAACTACAAAACAACCATAAAAGAAGCAACAACCTGGCGATAAATACTACTTATCAATAATTACCATGAATATAAATAGGCTAAATGCTCCAATTAAAAGACACAGGGTGACAAAATGGATAAAAGAAGTAAGACCCATCTATATACTGCCTACAAGAGACTCGTTTCAGACCTAAAGACACATGCAAATTAAAAGTAAAGGGATGGAAAGGCATTTGTCATGCAAATGGAACTGAAAAGAAAGCCAGAGTAGCAATACTTCTATCAGACAAAATAGACTTTAAACAAGACTGTAACAAGAGACAAAGAAGACATTATATAATCATAAAGGGAATAATCCAACAAGAATATAGAACAATTGTAAATATTTATGCACCAACATGAGAGGACCCAAATACATAAAGAAGCTAATAACAAACATAAAAGAATTAATTCATAGTAATACAATAATAGTAGGGGCTTTAACATCCAACTCACATCAGTGGATAGATCAAACAAATCAGCAAGGAAACAGTGCCTTTGAATGACACATTGGACCAGATGGATCTAACAATATATTAGAACATTCCATCCTAAAACATATGGAACATTCTCCAGAATAGATCACATATTAGGGCATGAAACAAGTCTCAATAAATTAAAAAAGGTCAAAGTCATATCATACATCTTTTCTGACCACAATGTTATAAAACTAGAAATCAACCACAAGAAAAAGTCTAGAAAGAACACAAATACATGGAGGTTAAATAACATTCTACTAAATAAGGAATGGGTCAACCAAGAAATCTAAGAGTAAATCAGACAATGCATAGAGACAAATGAAAATGAAAACACAATGGTCCAAAATCTTTGCAATGCAGCAAAGCTGTTATAAGAGGGAAATTTATAGCAATACAGGCCTACTCCAGAAGCAAGAAAAATCTCAAACAATCTAACCTTACACCTAAAGGAACTAGAAAAAGAAGAACAAATAAAACCCCAAACCAGTGGAAGGAAGGAAATAATAAAGCCTAGAGCAAAAATAAATGAAAAAAGAATTTAAAAAAATAGAACAGACAATGAAACCAGGAGCTAGTTCTATGAAAAGTTCAACAAAATTAATAAATCTTTAGTCAGACTCATCAAAGAGAGAGAGAAGACCCAAATAAACAAATCAGAAATGAAAGAGGAGAAATAATAACTAGCATCACAGAAATACAAAGGATTACAAAAAATATGAAAAATTTTGTCATATGCCTGGAGACATATAACATCACAAAACTGAATCAGGAAGAAATAGAAAATTTGAACAGACCAATTACCAGCAAAGAAATTGAATCAGAAATCAAAAAACCCTCCACAAACAAAAGTCCAGGACTAGATGGCTTCACAGGTCAATTCTACCAAATATTTAAAGAGTTAATACATATTCTTCTCAAACTATTCCAAAAAATAGAAGAGGAAGGAACGCTTCCAAATTCATTCTAAGAGGCCAGCATTACCCTAGTAAAAAACCAGATAAAGACACCACAGAAAAGATAACTATAGGCCAATATTTCTGATTAATGTAGATGCCAAAATCCCCAACATAATATTAGCAAACCAAATCCAACAACTTAAAAAAAAAAAATCATTCACTGTAACGAAGTGGGATTTATCCCTGAGATGCAAGGGTGGTTCAATATTCACAAATCAATCAATGTGATACATCACATCAATAAGAGAAAAGATAAAAATCATATGATTATTTCAATAGATGTAGAAAAGGCGTTTGACAAAGTACAACATCCATTTATCATAAAAACCCTCAACAAAGTAGGTTTAGAGGGACTATACCTCAACATAATTAGGGCCATATATGAAAAACCCACAGCTAACATCATAGTCTTGTGAAAAACTGAGAGCTTTCTCCCTAAGATCAGGGATAAGACAAAGATGTCCACTCTCACCACTTTTACTCAACATAGCCCTGGAAATCCAGCTATAGCAATCAGAGAAGAAAAAGAAATAAAAAGCATCCAAATTGGTAAGGAAGAAGTTAAACTTTCACTATTTGCAGATGACATTATACTATATATAGAAAACCCTAAAGACTCCACCAAAAAACTACTAGAACTGATAAATGAGTTCAGTAAGGTTTCAGGATACAAAATTAATATACAGACATCCATTGCATTTCTATACACTAATAATGAAGTAGCAAAAGAGAAAGGAAGAAGACAATCCCATTTACAATTGCACCAAAAATAATAAAATACCCAGGAATAAACTTAACCAAGGAAGTGAAAGACCTATACTCTGAACACTACAAAGCATTAATGAAAAAAATTGAAGATGACAAACAAAAGGAAAGACATTCCATGCTCATGGATTGGAAGAACAAATATTGTTAAAATGTCCATACTACTGTAAGCAATCTACACATTTAATGCAATTCCTATCAAAATACCAACAGCCTTTTATGCAGAACTAGAACAAATAATCTTAAAATTTGTATGGAACCACAAAAGACCCCAAATAGCCAAAGAAATCTTGAAAAAGAAGAATGAAACTGGAGGTATCACAATCCCAGACTTCAAGATATACTTCAAAGCTATAGTAACCAAAACAGTATGATACTGACACAAAAATAGACACATAGATCAATGGAAGAGAATAGAGAGCTCAGAAATAAAACCACAATTATGTGGTCAATTAACCTTTGACAAAGGAGTCAAAAATATGCAGTGGGAAAAAGATACTCTCTTCAACAAATGGTGTTGGGAACACTAGATAGCCACATGCAAAAGAATGAAACTGGACCACTTTCTTACACTATACACAAAAATAAACTCCAAATGGATTAAAGACCTAAATATGAGACCTGAAACCATAAAAATCCTAGAAGAGAGCACAGGCAGTAATTTCTCTGATACTGGCCTTAGCAACATTTTCCTAGATATATCTCCTGAGGCAAAGGAAACAAAAACAAAAATAAACTATTGAGACTACATCAAAATAAAAAGCTTCTACAGAGCAAAAGAAGCAATCAACAAAATTAAAGACAACAAAACCTACAAAATAGAAGATATTTGCAAATGACATATTTGATAAAGGGTTAGTATCCAAAATATAAAGAACATACATACCTCCACACCAAAAAACACCAAAGAATCCAATTGAAAATGGGCAGAAGACATGTCTTCTCCAAAGAAGACATACAGATGGCCAACAGACACACAAAAAGATGCTCAACATCACTCATCATCAGAGAAGTACAAATCAAAACCATAATGAGTTATCACCTCACATCTGTCAGAATGGCTAAAATTAAAAACGTAAGAAACAACAAGTGTTGATGAGGATATGGAAAAAAAAGAACCATCATACACTGTTAGTGGTAATGCAAACTGGTGCAACCACTGTGGAAGACAGTATGGAGGTTTGTCAAAAAATTAAAAATTGAATTACCATATGAATCAGTAATTCCACTACTAGGAGTTTACCCAAGAATATGAAAACACTAATTTGAAAAGATATATGCATTCCTATGTTTACTGAAGAATTATTTACAATAGCCAAACTATGGAAACAGCCCAAGTGTGTCCATTGATAGATGAATGGATAAAGAAGAGGTGATTATATTATATATATATATATATATATATATATATATATATATATATATATATATATATAAAATGGAATATTACTCAGCCATAAAAAAAGAATGAAATCTTGCCATTTGCAACAACATGGATGGATCTGGAGTGTATTAGGCTCAGTGACATAAGTCAGTCAGAGAAAGACAAATACCATATGATTTCACTCATATGTGGAATTTAAGCAACAAACGAAAGAAAAAAGGAGACAAACAAAAAAAACAGACTTTTAACTACAGAGAACAAAACAGGTGATCACCAGAGGAGAGGTCAGTGGGGGGATGAGGGAAAGAGGTGATGGGGATTAAAGAGTATATTTACCATGATGAGCATTGAACAATGTATAGAATTGTTGAATCACTGTATTCTATACTGAAACTAATATAACATTGTATGTTAATTACACTGGAATTAAAATTTAAAAAATTTTGTTTAAAAAGACAAGACTATCAGTTAGACTATCAGGAATAATCTCATGGAATAGAGCCCAACCCCCTCACTCACCTCTATGTAATGGTACATGGACAAGTCTGAGATCGCGTGGTCATCTGGAATTCTCAATCTTGAATATTCAGGAAGACACATACCTAGGAGCCAAGTTGAATAATACATCGTTTCCGATACGGTCTATGAAAATGTGCTGGCCTTTACACCAACCAAGTTAAATGGTGTATACTCTATTACTGTTCTAATCTTTTCAAACTTTGGGTAACCAGGCTGAATGACCAATAATCAATGAATACTGAACAATAACACACAGGCATTTCCTATTGTGATTAAATAAAACTTATGATAAAGTTAATATAACATACACTTGTTGGTTAGCCAATCATTATTTTCTTTATTTCACAAATGGAAAGCAGCTCATAGAAATGATGGTCAGTGACCCCTCCCCACCCAGTTCCTCTTAGAATCTGCTACTCTCCTTTACGTCCTTTCTTGCCACACCATCCACATTTATTTCACTGCACCGAAGACACCTTATTAGCTAACCATCAGTTCCATCATTATTCTGTGATCTCCCAGAGGTAAGGCTCATGTTTTATTCATGTCTGAAATCTTAACCAGGTAAATGGTAAATACTGAATAAATGTCTGATAATTGAATGACTAACCAGTATAACTCTCACAAGGCCAATCCACACTAGTTATTAAGGATGCCATTTCAAAAGTCAGAGAACTTGGCTGCCAGTCCCAGATCCAACACTTGTAGCTATATGACTTTGGGTGAGTTACTCTAAGTCTCTAAGCTTGTAAAAGAGGGACAAGTTGTAAAACAGGGACAAGAATTGTACATATGCTCCATATTTTCCATGGAGACTAAATGAGAAAATGGATTAAAAAATATAGCAAGATACCCAACACATATGAAATGTTCAGTAATGCTAGTTTAGTCTCATTGTCATAATCAGTATTGTTTTATCTTTGTTCTGTATTAACCAAGACCAGTGCTGACAGTATGTTCTCATATATGAACCCTCCATCCCCTCCATCATGCCTATCACATGCAGATCAATCCCACCAGGGCAGAGACGGGAGGAAATAAAATGCCTCTGGATCTGGAGCATCTGACCAAGATGACTGGAAAAGGAAGGCAGAAAACCAGAAGAACTTTACCCTGGACCCTCTAGTCTCTTTTGATCCAGACACCAGTGTCCAAGGACTTCCTAAAACACCATCACAAACATTTACTGTGAACCCACTTTGTGCCAGACTTTAAAAAAAAAAAAAAAAGCTTTACTTAGCATAATACCCTCTAGTTCCATCCACGTTGTTGTAAATGGTAAGATTTCATTTTTTGATGGCTGAGTAATATTCCATTGTATATATGTGTATATATATATATGTGTGTGTGTGTGTGCGTGTATATATATATATATATATATACACGCACACACACACACACCACATCTTCTTTATCCATTCATCTGTCGATGGACACTAGAAAGTATTATCCTAAGCGAAATAAGTCAATCAGAGAAAGACAATTATCATATAATTTCACTTATATGTGGAATTTAAGAAACAAAATAGAGGATCATAGGGGAAGGGAGGGAAAAAAATAAGATGAAATCAGAAAGGGAGACAAACCCTAAGAGACTCTAAACTATAGGAAACAAACTGATGGTTACTGGAGGGGTGGGGGTAGGGGAATGGGGTAACTGGGTGATGGGCATTAAGGAAGGCATGTGATGTAATGAGCACTGGGTGTTATATGCAACTGATGAATCACTAAACTCTACCTCTGAAGCTAATAAAAAAGCTTTACACAAATAATTTCACTTCATTTTCACATCTCTCTGAAGTTAGTATTATTGTCCCCACTATATAGATGGAAAAGAAAAAAAGAAAACCCAAGACTTCAAAAAACTGAAACGACTTGCTCAAGGTCTTACAGGTAAGTTGGTGAGTCAGGACTGGAATCTGGGTGTAGACTTACAACCAGTTCTCTACATCTATCCCATACCTGAACGAGGTTTAAATTCAGAGGTAGCCTTTGAGACCACAGATGCCGAGAAGCAGTAACAGTTATCCAGGTCTTGGGCTATTGTTAGCAACTTATGGTGTACACTTAATTTAATTTAATTTAATTTAATTTAATTTAATTTCCATATTACATATAAATATCTTAAACTCCAGGATCTGTCAAAGCAATATATCTCGTGGAATCAGTTTTAACCAAAGGCAAATGGAAGTAGCAGCTGCAACGTTGATAAGGCAACAAGCAAAAAAGCAGTGGAGTTCCTGCAAGTGTTTCTGGGGGAGGGGATGCAGGTGCAGTTTCCCCAGGTGGAAAGGGAGAGCAAGGAGCGTATTCTGAGCAAATGTTTGTCCTGGGAACGTCTTTCTTTGTGAGGATCACTGCACAGACCTCCAGGTACAAACCTGAAAAGAAACTATGTTTCCCTCTCTGGGTGCTCCTTGTCTGATGTGGGGACCAGTGGCGTAGGCTGCTAATAGAAAAATTTATAATCCTGAACAGGAAAAATGCATCATGGGTTTGCCCTCCTCCAGGGTCAGAAATAGGTCCACAATTATCAGCAGGGCTAGTCCATGTCCATTTCACAAATTTTACTTACTAAGGTCATTATTGAATTCATCCATTAACTCATCAAATACCAAGCAGTCTTCAAAGCCCTGAAATAAGAAAAAATAGGGGAAAATAAACTGGAAATAATGAAAGCTTCTGAGCAATTTTGAACAGACTTCCCATTGATGAGTATGATTCATAGGATGTTTGCCTTCAACCAGCACACAGCTGCTTAGTCACATATGGCATTTAATTATGATCATAAACGACCCTCAATTGCATACCTGATGGTTTGTCTTTGCCTAATGCATATTGATTATAATGATTTGGAATTTGATCAAAATTTTAAATTACTCTTGTAATTTTGATGGATTCCACTGCTTCTTTAAGAAGTAAGAACAATTATATTGCTCTAACATGAGTATTTGAATCTTATTTAAACCATTCAGTCTTTAAGCTTCACATTTAGAGCAATTAATGACAGGCTAGAACTCTCATATTAATTTAGTTCCTTTAAACCAAAGATTAAAGCAAATTTCCAATGTCACGAAATCCACAAAATTAATACTATTTAATAAGTTTTGACGCTAAACGCAGTGGGGAAGAAGAAAATCAAAAGCTAGGTTTCCTGCTTTCTAGGAATTCAAACTATAGTTTTAGAGACAATATAAAAAAATGTAAACGTTAAAAAATATTTTTTGCATCAATTATAGAGATTACATCTGAAGCAAATAAATATTCTTGTCAGCTATATAGACTATTAATGCTGCAGGAAGTTAGAGATGCAAAATACCATATAGGCTGAGATAATAACACTCTTAAATTCTTTATTTAATTCATTCATTTATCCCCCAAGAACTTCTATGGCATAGGCACTATTGAAAACCCATTTTACAGACAAGGAAGTTAAAAGTAAGTTTAAGTTAGTTGAGCAAGAACATATTCTAATAAATCTTGGAGCCAGGATTTGAACTGGGTCTTATACTGCCGGAGCCCGGGCCCTTATCCACTATCCTAAAATTGGTGTGTTCTTAGGTTTTTGTAAAACAGTGTTTAGACTACTTTGCGGAAAATATAAGTGATTAGATTTATAGCCTATTTACACGTGGAATAGATCCCAATCACCAAAACAATAAAAGACTGATTATAAAGCTATTAGTTATCAAACACACACAAAATAATTGTCTGTCTAGATAATTATTTTAGGATTCCTTGAAATTAAATGTTTCATATTTGAGCACTATTTCTTTTCAGAAATATTTTTTTCTAGCCAGAACAATAAAACTTCCATGAAAGCAGTAGTATTCAACATCAAATCTATTTCATAGTCTTCTTCAACTCTGCCAGTTGCATTTTCCTTTCCTTTGGAAAGAAAAAGTGGAGAAAACAGGCGGTTTGGGCTTTTTTTCTTTCTTGAGCCTAACATTTATATATTTATGCATAATCTCAAAAAATTTTTTTTAATTAAGCCTTGAATTGCTGACAGGTTCCCAAATTTCAAGCTATCGATATATTTTCTAACTGCACAGAAAACTGTCTTCTGCATTACTGCTTTTTCCTATGTGAAATTACTGGATCAAGCAACCCAAGACTTGACTATAGTTGGTGATCAACCTAAACAGCTGGTAGGATTGTGGAATTGATTGTTTCCTCAGACATTATGTGGGGATAGTTTTAGGCATGATTGTTATTTACGATTTTTTGGTTGAGACTGACTTACTTTGGGAGAAAGGACTTACTGCATTCATTCCTTGCCCAAAAAAGGGCACAATGGCGTGAGCTGCATCCCCCATCAGCACACAGTGTGACTTCAGGTGAAAAGAAGAACACTTCACAGATATCATGGGCTGTGCCGGCAACAGGAAAAAATCTTGTACCAGGGTTTGCCTTCAGAGGGAAACAACCAGAACATAAGCACCTGAAGTTGGGTATTAAATCCTGCATAATTCTTTCAGATGTACTGACTTCATTACTATTGGATTTTATTGAGAAACACACAAAAATGCCAGAAAGAAAACAGGAAAAGGAGAAACTGAAGTTTCTTCGAGTTCCTGAAATTCCACTGTTCTAATTGTTTTGTTCTCAACAATGTTAATCACATCCAACCAGGACAAGTTTGACTGCATCTCAAGAACCTGAAATGCGTCTGAGTTATGTGTCATGAAATTTTCTTATCAGGCGTGCGGGTCATTTAATTTTCAACTGTTCTGTTGTGTTTTGGGTTTTAATGGAAAAATTGAGACGTGGTGCATCTGATTAAAGCCACACACACCAAAAACTAAAATGAACGCGACTTTATATAGATTTGGAAGCTAGTGAGCATCAGGCATCTACAGAGGATTTGTGGCAGCTGTAAGTAGAGAAACAGTACATACCCTCAAGAATTTTAAGTCTGGTTGGAGAGGCAAGAAATAACCACGAAACGTAAGGGGTAAATTCTGGCGTGCAGAGATTTCTCAACATCAGAGAAAGGGAGATCAGTGCGCACTGAGTCAGCAGGTAAGGATGGAAATTGACCATTTTAAAGAGAGCTGCTGTGGGCTGGCAGTGGGCCACCCCTTTTATATAGTTAGTGCATGTCACTGTCACAACTGCCCCCAAAGGTAGATGTCCTGATGCCCATTGTAAAGATGACCGATCTGAGACTCGGGGAGTGAGGGGCAGAAGCAGCCTTAAATCTCGCTTTCTGCAGCACTGTGCTGCCTCCATGAAAACCTGCTGGAGGTGGGGAGTGAGCTGGATTCCAGGGAGGACAGTGGGGGCAGAGGTACTTAGTGAGACCCAGTGACAAGACCCTTGGGGGGAGTGGCATTGACAGGGAGCAGAGGAACCAGACAGCTAACAAGCTAGCTCCCAGCTGGGGGGCTCTGTATGTGCCAGGCCATGTGCCGAACGATCTATAGGCAGGAACTTGTCCTGTCCTCTCAACACTCTGGGGCAGATCCATAGTGATGGATCACCATGTTCCCGGGAGGGCCCTGCGAGCTAGGAAAGCAAACCCAGCTAGTAAGTGAGGACCCAGACTCGCATCTGCTGGGCCTTGGACATGTGTGCCCACCAGCAGAGGGAACCACAGCCCCACTCTGCAGCACACCAACCTCCAAGGGCCTGAGAGCCCACAGAGGAGGCAGAGAGGCCTGGGGACGTGGGTGACTTGTCTTTCCCAGGGAAACTGGGCCTGCCATGGGGTTTTCAGAATTCCCACTCACAGTACAACATCCGCTTTAGACTTTTGCTCTAAGACAGGCTTATCGTCCAGGACCAGTCACATTTCATCCAAATGGAAGTAAGATGCAGCACCTTTATTTGGATTTTGAGTAGCTCAAAGCAGTGGAGAGAAAGGCACACTTGCACATCTTGAAACTTACTCTCCAATTAGAGGGATGGAATCTAGAAAGTACTTCTGGAAGAAATCCAGTACATCACTGCTGGTTACAAGTTTTTCAAACTCGTCAAAGGGCATGAACAAAGTACACGTGAAGGATTTATTCTGCGAGAAGGAGAAGAAAAGTGTGAGAGAATGTAGTCTCAGGTTCTTGTTGTGGCCGAGGGACACCTGGCAGAAATGTCCAGGCCGGCAGGAAACACCGCTGGCTTTCTCCCCTCGCTCCCAAAGAAAAGCCCCGCCAAGTCCCAGGTGCTCCCCAGCTTCTCTCTTACTAGAATTTCAACACAGTAAACCACCATTTCACCAAGCAACCACTACCCTCCTTAGATTACTAATTGCAAACACTACCCTCCTTATATAACTAATCGGCTGGTTGGATTGAACTTCTCCTCACTTTTTCTGTCTCTTCTTCCTCTTTAGATAATGTCACGAGGCACTGGACCCCAGCATTGCTGCCAAGGGACAGAAGACCACCAACTAGAGAAATATGTAGCTAAATCTAGAGAGCAAAAAGTCTCTAGGGTCTAATGAAAGAACAGCCATGCCCCTTTTTGACTATCTATATTCCAATGTCCCAGACATCTCACACACGGGAAGGACTGCCTTGTGTAGAACCCGAATCTCTTTGGCTTTATTGGAAGGCCATTTCCTCCTATACCATCTTGGGGGAGAGGACAGGCATCACACACAAACTGCCACTTGTAACTTATATGTGTTCAGTCTCCTTTCCACGATAAATAATTGGAATTCCTTCAGGTTTTTCCTCAGGAATCCCAAAGTTTCAATGATATAATCACTAAATAGACTGAACAATGATGTTAAGTATACACATGCTAAGTGTAAAAGCAATTAGGCATACATACAAAATACAAAGTAAGTAATGAAAAACTTTAATTATAGGTGCAGAATTACATAGATAAATTCTATATTACCGTGTTAGGAAGTGCAATCATCATAAAGGTATTTCTAGGCCAAATATGCAGATAATTAGGTTCCATGGCGTACTGTAGGGGGAAAAATTATATTTGTGTTGGATTAATGCACTAATGCAGCACATCTATAAAACTGACTCTGCTTATGTTATGACTGTTTCTGTAGCAATTCAAATAGTATCATACACATGGGGATATGCACACCTTCTCTTATTTAAAGTAGAAGTTGTCTTAAAAATCCTTCCTGTCCTGTCTTTAGAAATTCCTATAACGTAGGTGGGTTCTTTTTTTTTTTTTTAAGATTTTATTTATTTATTTGAGAGAGAGAGAATGAGATAGAGAGAGCACATGAGAGGGGGGAGGGTCAGAGGGCGAAGCAGACTCCCTGTCGAGCAGGGAGTCCAATGCAGGACTCGATCCCGGGACTCCAGGATCATGACCTGAGCCGAAGGCAGTCGCTTAACCAACTGAGCCACCCAGGTGCCCCTTAGGTGGGTTCGTGATACCAGATAAAATTCAAGATTTGAGAACAAGCTGTGAGATGTTTTCTCTCTCTCTCTCTCTCCTTCTCTCTTCATTTCTAAGCCCACACGCAGACACATACCCCCATACGCATAAACACGTACATGTATATAAATATACATTATACACATACACATATAAACTATATATGTATATGTCCATATATATGTGTTTGTGTGTGTGTGTGTGTATGTGTGTGTGTGTGTGTGTGTGTGATATTTTTATACCTTATTTTTCACCTTACTCGGGAACTTATTTGTGTGAACAGAAAGGTCCTAAGTTTAAATTTCATGGGCAAAATAAAATTTTGCCAACAAGCCTCTTATCACTTGCTTCCTACAACATAAATAATAGAAGGAAGTCTTCTCTTTTTAGTGATCCCAAGACAAACCAATAGCAGCCTATTGACCCTACTGAACCTAATCCTGGAGGTTCCTGGGGGTATGATACATAGGAATATGTAATCAGTTTCCAACCATTTCAAGTCTGCGAGCACCTGCGATCTGTGTATCTTCCATGGTAAGAAAAACACGGGAAGGGCAGCAAGTCTCCTAGCCAGCATTTTTACACTGTTAGTCCTTCCTGGCTTTTTATCTCAGACCCTCAAAATAAGCTCAACACGCAGACACAGATATGAGTCAGTGTGTCACTCTCTGCCCTCAGAGAGGTTCCAATGCAGTTGAATAGGCAGATGCTGAAGTTGAAGGACAGGAAATAAGAGCTGGACAGGAAAGAAATGTGTGGGGCCGGAGTGGTAAAAACTACAAAGGGATCTATAGATTAGATAAGAAGTAAAGGAAGGTGGCTTCTGGAAGGCCACCTCCAGCAATGGCCTTCCATTGCTGAGCAAAGCAGAGGCAGCAGAAATGAGCAGTGTTTTAGGTCAGGAGTTTAGGAGGTGTGAGTAAGGAGACCAGACTGGATGAGGTTCAGGGTCCTTGCTTTTCCTTTTGCTGTCTTTAGACCACTTCTATGACCTTTTATTTTACTTTTTAAAAATTTTTTATTGTTATGTTAATCGCCATACATTACATCATTAGTTTTTGATGTAGTGTTCCATGATTCATTGTTTGTGCATAACACCCAGTGCTCCACGCAGAATGTGCCCTCTTTAATACCCATCACCAGGCTAACCCATCCTCCCCACGCTCCTCCCCTCTAGAAACCTCAGTTTGATTTTCAGAGTCCATCGTCTCTCATGGTTTGTCTCCCCCTCCGACTTACTCCCCTTCATTCTTCCCCTCCTGCTATCTTCTTCTTTTTTTTTTCTTAACATATGTTGCATTATTTGTTTCAGAAGTACAGATCCGTGATTCAACAGTCTTGCACAATTCACAGCGCTCACCATAGCACATTCCCTACCCAATGTCTATCACCCAGCCACCCCATCCCTCCCAACCCCCACCACTCCAGCAACACTGTTTGTTTCCTGAGATTAAGAATTCCTCATATCAGTGAGGTCATATGATACATGTCTTTCTCTGATTGACTTATTTCACTCAGCATAACACCCTCCAGTTCCATCCACGTCGTTGCAATGGCAAGATCTCATTCCTTTTGATGGCTGCATAATATTCCATTGTGTATATATACCACTTCTTCTTTATCCATTCATCTGTCGATGGACATCTTGGCTCTTTCCACCATTTGGCTATTGTGGACGTGGCTGCTATAAACACTGGGGTGCACGTACCCCTTTGGATCCCTACATTTGTATCTTTGTGATAAATACCCAGTAGTGCAATTGCTGGATCGTATGGTAGCTCTATTTTCAACTGTTTGAGGAACCTCCATACTGTTTTCCAGAGTGGCTGCACCAGCTTGCATTCCCACCAACAGTGTAGGAGGGTTCCCCTTTCTCCGCATCCCCGCCAACATCTCTCGTTCCCTGACTTGTCAATTTTAGCCATTCTGACTGGTATGAGGTGGTATCTCATTGAGGTTTTGATTTGGATTTCCCTAATGCCGAGTGATGTGGAGCACTTTTTGATGTGTCTGTTGGCCATTTGGATGTCTTCTTGGAAAAATGTCTGTTCATGTCTTCTGCCCATTTCTTGATTGGATTATTTGTTCTTTGGGTGTTGAGTTTGAGAAGTTCTTTATAGATTTTGGATACTAGCCCTTTATCTGATATGTCATTTGCAAATATCTTCTCCCATTCTCTCGGTTGTCTTTTGGTTTTGTGGACTGTTTCTTTTGCTGTGCAAAAGCTTTTTATCTTGATGAAATCTCAATAGTTCATTTTGGCCCTTGCTTCCCTTGCCTTTGGCGATGTTTCTAGGAAGAAGTTGCTGCGGCTAAGGTTGAAGAGGTTGCTACCTAGGTTGTGTATTTGAGACCTTTCTTGTTTCTTGAGAAAGGCTTGTATTGCTATATACTTTCCTCTCAGGACTGCCTTTGCTGTATCCCAAAGATTTTGAACAGTTGTGTTTTCATTTTCATTGGTTTCCATGAATTTTTTTAATTCTTCTTTAATTTCCTGGTTGACCCATTCATTCTTCAGTAGGATGCTCTTTAGTCTCCATGTATTTGAGTTCTTTCTGACTTTCCTCTTGTGATTGAGTTCTAGTTTCAAAGCACTGTGGTCTGAAAATATGCAGGGAATGATCCCAATCTTTTGGTACCGGTTGAGACCTGATTTGTGACCTAGGATATTATCAATTCTGGAGAATGTTCCATGGGCACTAGAGAAGAATGTGTATTCCGTTGCTTTGGGATGGCATGTTCTGAACATGTCTGTGAAGTCCATTTGGTCCAGTGTGTCATTTAAAGTCTTTATTTCCTTTTTGATCTTTGGCTTAGATGATCTGTCCATTTCAGTGAAGGGGGTGTTAAAGTCCCCCACTATTATTGTATTGTTGTCAATGTGTTTCTTTGCTTTTGTTATTAATTGCCTTATATAATTGGCTGCTCCCATGTTAGGGGCATAGATATTTACAATTGTTAGATCTTCTTGTTGGAGAGACACTTTAAGTAGGATACAGTGTCCTTCCTCATCTCTTATTACAGTCTTTGTTTTAAAATCTAATTTGTCTGATATAAGTATTGCCACCCAGCTTTCTTTTGGTGTCCATTAGCATGGTAAATGGTTTTCCACCCCCTCACTTTCAATCTGGGGGTGTCTTTGGGTTTAAAATGAGTCTCTTGCAGACAGCATATTGATGCGTCTTGTTTTTTAATCCAATCTGATAGCCTGTGTCTTTTGATTGGGGCATTTAGCCCTTTTACATTCAGGGTAACTATTGAAAGTATGAATTTGGTGCCATTGTATTGCCTGTAAGGTGACTGTTACTGTATATTGTCTGTGTTCCTTTCTGATCTATGCTGCTTTTAGGCTCTCTCTTTGCTTAGAGGACCCCTTTCAATATTTCTTGGAGGGCTGGTTTCGTGTTTGCAAATTCCTTTAGTTTTTGTTCGTCCTGGAAGCTTTTTCTCTCTCCTTCTATTTTCAATGACAGCCTTGCTGGATATAGTATTCTTGGCTGCATATTTTTCACGTTTAGTGCTCTGAAGATATCATGCCAGTCCTTTCTGGCCTGCCAGGTCTCTGTGGATAGGTCTGTTGCCAATCTAATATTTCTACCATTGTAGGTTACATATCTCTTCTCCCGAGCTGCTTTCAGGATTTTCTCTTTGTCTCTGAGACTCGTCAGTTTTACTATTAGATGTCAGGGTGTTGACCTATTTTTATTGATTTTGAGAGGGGTTCTCTGTGCCTCCTGGATTTTGATGCCTGTTTCCTTCCCCACATTAGGGAAGTTCTCTGCTATTATTTGCTCCAATATATCTTCTGCCCCTCTGTCTCTTTCTTCTTCTTCTGGGATCCCAATTATTCTAATGTTGTTTTGTCTTATGGTATCGCTTATCTCTCGAATTCTGCCCTCGTGATCCTGTAGTTGTTTCTCTCTCTTTTTCTCAGCCTCTTTATTTTCCATCATTTGGTCTTCTATATCGCTGATTCTCTCTTCTGCCTCATTTATCCTAGCAGTTAGTGCCCCCATTTTTGATCGCACCTCATTAAAAGCCTTTTTGATTTCGACTTGGTTAGATTTTAGTTCTTTTATTTCTCCAGAAAGGGTTTCTCTAATAACATCCATGCTTTTTTCAAGCCCAGCTAGTATCTTTAAAGTCATGATTCTGAACTCTAGGTCTAACATCGTACTAATGTCCGTATTGAGTAGGTCCCTGGCTGATGGTACTACCTTTTGTTCTTTTTGCTGAGGTGATTTTTTTCATCTTGTCATTTTGTCCAGAGGAGAATAGATGAATGAGAGAACAAAATGCTAACAGGTTAACAACGTCCCCAGCAAATATACTCTATACAAATCAGAAAAGACCTGAAACCAGGGGAAAAGAAAGGGAAAGAAAGAAAAATGAAAGAAAAAAAAAACAAAAAGATAAAAACAAAAACAGAACAATACAAAAAAAAACAGAATATGATCAAATATGATCAGGCTAGTGCATAGATCAGTGACACACACTAGATTTTGGATGTATTTTGTTCTGTTAGAAAAAAGTGCCTCCTAAAATTTTAAAGGAAGAAAGACTTATATATGTACAAAATAAGGGTTGATACAATGAAGGGATGGAAGATGACTGTAAAGATGAAAATTATAAAAGATTTTATAAAAGGAATTGATAAGATAAGAAGTTGTTTGAAAGAAGAAAGATTTAAAAAAAAAAAGAAAAAATGGGAGAGACTGTGATCAGGCAGGAGACCAGAACAAAGCCATACACTAGTGATTTAGGGCATATTTTGATCTGTTAGAAGAAACTGTATCTCAAAATTTTAAAGAGAGAACAACTTATATACATATATATATGCCAAAAATATGGGTAACTACTATGAAGGGATAAAATATGACTCTAAAAATGAAAAAAAATGTTTTTTTTAAAAAAGGGATTGATAAGATGTTGGTTGAAAAAGGGAAAAAGAAAAATTCAAAAAAAAAACCAGTTAAAAAATTAACTTTGAAAAACTAATGAATCATGGTAAAAAAGCCATGAATTCTATGTGCAGTATTCCCCTAGCGCTGGAGTTCTCCCGTTCTCCTTGATCGGTAAACTTGGTCTTGGCTTGCTGGCTGTTCATGCTGATCTTCTGGGGGAGGGGCCTGTTGCCATGGTTCCCAAATGTCTTTGCCGGGGGCGCCTGGGTGGCTCAGTTGGTTAAGCGACTGCCTTCGGCTCAGGTCATGATCCCGGAGTCCCGGGATCGAGTCCCACATCGGGCTCCCTGCTCGGCAGGGAGTCTGCTCCTCCCTCTGACCCTCTTCCCTCTCGTGCTCTCTATCTCTCATTCTCTCTCTCTCAAATAAATAAATAAAATCTTTAAAAAAAAAAAAAATGTCTTTGCCGGAGGCGGAATTGCCCCGCCCTTGTTGGTCCGGGCTAAGCAAGCTGCTCAGGTTTGCTCTAGGGAGCTTTTGTTCCCTGCAAGCTCTCGGTACATCTTTGTAGGACCAGGGTGAAAATGGTGGCCTCCCACTCTCTGCCCGGAGGAGCTGAGAACTCGGGACCCGCTCCTCAGTGCGCCCCCTGAGAAAAGCAATCACTCCCGTCTCCCCGGTCTCCGGCCGCACTCCGTGCTCACCCAGCCTGTGACCGAGCATTTCTATCTCTGGCACCCGACCCCGTGTGGAGTCTCCAAACCCAGCAGATCCCTGCGGTGTGCTCCCATGCCGCTCCTCCTGGGGGAGGGAGGGGAGTCTCCCCGGCTCTGCTGCTTGTTGGGTCCCTGCTGGAGGCACAGTGTCCCAGCTGGGCCGCGGATCACAGTTTATGGCAACCCCGAGCTGAGAGCCCACACCTCGGCTCCATCTCTGCAGCTGGCTTCCCCGCTCCGATACCTGGGAGCTCTGCCGCACTCAGGCACCCCCGGTCTTTCTGTGACCCCGAGGGTCCTGAGACCACAATGTCCCACGAGGTTTCCACCTCCCGCTTAGCCACTGGAGCGACGTCCCTCAGCGGAGCTGGCTTCCAAAAGTTCCGATTTTGTCCTCCACTCTCTAGCACTTGCCAGAAGCGGCCGACGGATGCCCCCTCCCCCGCCGTCTATCCTCCCGAATATCGCCTCGGATTCACTTCTCCGCACGTCCTACCTTCCAGTAAGTGGTTGCTTCTCTGTTAAGAGAGTCGTTGCTACTCTCTTCTTCGATCTCCTGTTGAGTTCGTAGGTGTTCAGAATGGTTTGATCCCTATTCAGCTGAATTCCTGAGATGAGAGGAAATCCAGGTCTCCTACTCCTCCGCCATCTTGCTCCGCCCCCCTTCTATGACCTTTTAGAACTCCAAAAGATAAGAGTGAAGCTCTGAAACCGATTTATCATTTACTACATTAGTGAAAGTTCAAACAGCTAATGAAAAAGTTTGGGAGACAATACATACACCTCCCCTCCCGCCCCATCCTCACCATTAGTGGTTTATATGTTGTTTTGATGTAGCAACTATGATACCAAGAATATTCTGATGTTCATACATATTTCATGACTCTAGAAAATAATCCTTTAAAATTTCAGCTTCTTTATTATCAAGTCATACTCTCAATAGATATCTTTAACCAAGAGCAGGCTCCAGTAATCCCCATTGGGCCCTCACCACAAGTCTTTCCAAATATGAAATGTGAGCAAAACAGTTGCTTGCTATGCAAAAGCAGCTTCGAGATGAGCCTCCCACCCAATTCTCTAAGCACCCCCCCAATATTCACCCATGCTGTCCCTCACCCAATCTTTCTCCCCCACTCCAACCCTTGGAGATGGAATGGAGAGTCATTATGTTAAAGAAAGGGGAAGCAGGACAGAGAGACAGAGACAGGTGGAGGGAAGGAAGGAAGGAAGGAAGGAAGGAAGGAAGGAAGGAAGGAAGAAAGAAAGAAAGAAAGAAAGAAAGAAAGAAAGAAAGAAAGAAAGAAAGAAAGAAAGAGAGAAAGAAAGAAAGAAAGAAAGGAAGGAAAGGAAGGGAGTTTTCCTAGGACTGTTTTGGGGCCATGTTAAAATACTTCCAGGTCTGAGTCCCAATGCTATGTCAAAACAGTGTTCCTTCTTTAAGAGCAGAGACTTTTTGTAAACCACTAATCATCACTATTAAATATGAACACCTAGAAAAAATAAATGGCGATCTTAAATCTACGTTAGGAGGCATGAGTCCACTCGTCTGGGGTAATTTTTCAACAGGATCCTTATATCCTATAACCCAGGATTATCAGATCCTGGGCCATGAGAACAAGGCTCACCTGAAAACCATAAGACTAGCACTTCAGAATTACTAAATACTTTTGTGACTAGGAGGAAAAAATAGACAATGATTTAATGTTAAAATACAGATTTGACTGGCTGATACAGTTTGGTTATATACCTGGTATGTAATAGCACTATCACAAATTGACTAGCTATTTTATAGATGTCTGAATTTCAAATAAGATAGATTGCATCTGTACCTCAAAACGGATGTTTTCTATGCAAATCAAATTTTAATGAATACTATTTACTTATCTTTACCTGTAAGCCAAGATCCTTGTTGTTTTTGCTAGTATTTTAATTTCCCTTAGTTCCTACATCTATTTACTTATGATGATATAAAACATACCTACGATGTACTTGCCTCAAGCCACATAGGGTTGAACTTGGGAACTAAGAAATGAGAAAAATGCAATGGAAACCTCTTTGCAACAATTTCTATTCACTTTATTTAATAACTATAATTTGATATAGTATAAGAACTCTGTATTGTCAGTATACAGAAAGATTCCTGACCATTTTTTCCCTCCCAAGAAAAAATAGAAAAATGACATGATTATGTCAGACAAATTCCCTGTGCATTTCCAGTAGGGTAGCTGTGATGTCTCATCTTTCCTGCCCACTCAAGAAAGCATATATCGAAGGCAAGGGAGAGAAGTGATATTATTAAAGGGATATTTGCACACCCAACTTTTTATGCCTTACAAGGGACTATGACAGACCTGAGAATTCATCCAGACATGCTGCCAAGAACAAGTGCACTAGAATACGTGTCTTCCCTAGTCCGAGGGGTGGGACGGCTGTGGGGAGGAGCCAAAGAAGGGAAAGGACTTACATCCCCATTCTTGGGTGGGATGGTGAGCTCCAGGTACCCATGAGGAATGTACTGCTGACTGTAATCAAAGCGGGGTTTCTTCATGAGGTGACTTCTGACAGTGGAGTATGCTCCATCACATCCTGCAATGAGGTCGTAAGTGACATCTATGGGAACTTTGTCAGATCTGAAAAATAAAGTGGACCATTAAAAAAAATAACAACAGTCTAGTGTTAAAAATGATGATGTTCATCTGTTTGGGTATAAAAACGTAGCAACTCAGGGGGGCCCCTCCTCACTTGTACATATCTGACTTTTGAGCTTGGAGTCAATAGCTATAGAATGAAGGTGATGGCCCTTGTCCTGAGAGACGGTGATGAGAATAGCATCACTGTACTCATTAATAAAGACATGCCAGGCCACGGGAGTGTGACTAAAGCTCCCTGCACAAAGGGAGGGAGTCTCCAGAAGAAGGCAGAGTGAGGGAAGGGACGGACCACAGCATGGATGTGCCCAGGACTTGCCAAGAGCAGTGTGTTTAGCTTGAGTGCAGGGTATCGGGAGATAAGCTCAGGGAAAGAAGACAATGTGGGGAGGGAAAAGAGGGAGCAGAAGAAGAGAATTTTGAATGTTAAGACAAAAGGTTTAAATACATTCTTCTGGCAAAAGAGAGAAAATAACTTTTTCCACTGGGGGGGTTGATGTAGGAAGTGTGGTAATTTAGAAAAACTCATTTGGCACTGGATGTATTGAACTGGAGGCAGAGTTCAGGAGGGAGGGGACACGGAGAGGACTAGGTGAGTGCAGCAACCTGTGTGTGCAGACGTGAGAGCCCAGAGACCACGGGGCTCTGGAGAAAGATGTAGGCTCAGAAGCTATCAGGGAGTAAGAAAGACTGGGCAGGGGTCATAGATTTAATGGGAGGAAACAGGGAAGAGGGCACAACAAGAATGACTCTAATGATTTGGGTGATAGCACTAGGGAAGTCAGGAGTAGACATGCTTGGAGAGAAATAGATGGTGAAGTTTTAAGATGTGTTTGAGGTCATGGCAAGAGGTACCTATGAAGGTGTCGAACAGGAAAGTAGCATGGATTAGGATTGAAATAAGGAGAGTGAAGAGAGTGAAGACAGAGGCATGGGCTAGAGAGGTTCATTTTAAAATGTTTTATTTATTTATTCATGAAAGTCAAAGAGAGAGAGAGAGAGAGGCAGAGGGAGAAGCAGGCTCCCAAGGAGCAGGGAGCCCGATGCGGGACTTGATCCCAGGACCCTGGGATCATGACCTGGGCTGAAGGCAGACGCTTAACCATCTGAGCCACCCAGGCGCCCTAGAGAGGTTCATTTTAGTGAAGTGAATTTAAAAGTGGTCGCTGAGCGGACTGGGAATCCATGACGTATCGCAAGAATGGGACATGGGACTAGGAACTTCAGAGGAAACAGAGGCAGCCAAGGAGAGGCAGACAAATCATTTCCAGAAAGAGGAGGGGAAACACAGAGCAGTGGAGTGTCATCTGTTTCAAGGGCAGAGAGCGTTTGAAGAGGATGGCCACCAGGGGCAGGATGCTGAGCCAGGTTCAGAATCAAGAAGAATCACTGGTGTTGGTGTTCAGAAGGCAGCCAAGGCTGGTTTTTGACCTGAAATCCTTTGAATCCCTTTTTGGTAATCATTTAACTCTTTCAAATAAGCCAGAGAACAAAGTTTACAGATCCAGTTCTCTGTGTCAACCCTTCACCTCTGCAGTCAACAGGCTGACTGGTGATTACCCAAGCACTGTGATCACTCCTTCCTCAGGATTACATTTCAACAGCCTGTGGCCAAAGTGCACCTTCACATTGGGGTATTTCTCAGCAGCTGAGGAGACAAAGAAGAAAACCAAATAGAAATACAATTTCAATTCTCATTTCACTTAATCGAATTGAAATAGTCATTGTTGTCTGAGAACAGTGGGTTAGAGATGTTTATTCTTAAGAATGTAAAAATTACTTAAAATGGTCATTTGACAGCTATTTGGCAAATGTTCCAGAATAATTTGGTAGTAAAAATAATGAATACAAATCAATTATCCTCATCCTCAAAAAAAAAAAAATCCAACCAATTCCATCATGCAAATTTTTACATTGCTATGACAGTTGTCACCCTGGAAAAGAAACAGGCAGCACATATTTTAAAAGTTGCCTCTAACTTAAGACTTTGTGATTAGAAATACTCAGCCAAACTCCTTTCTCAGGCTATGTCTGATTCTTTATCTCTTTTTAGTAAGTCTCTAGACTTCTGAGTCATGTTGTCGCAAATAAAGATTTTTGATACTAATTCTTTTTGTAATCAAACACTGGAACACTTAGAGAAAAAAAACGAGCAAGAGGATTTAAAACTCCTCAATAAATAGAATCAAATTATTTGGTGCTTTTTTATTTTGCCTGCTAGCAATCTATAGAAAGTAGTGAATTCATTATATTCTTGTCATAAGAGTAAAATATTATTTTTGTCCCTATTAATTTTAATGGGTAAGAGGTATATAATTACAGGCTATTTATTGTTGTTAAAGCTACAAATCAGATCTATTTATCTGTGTTTAAGAACTCTTTTGGAAAATAACTTCGGAGAAATAAGAGTTTATTGGAACCACTATGGATATCTTTTATAAACACAAAATGTGTTTGTGGAATCAACCTTTGAAAAAATTAAATCAAATTAAATTTATTTTTTATTTGGGGCACCTGGGTGACTCAGTCACTTAAGCATCTACCTTCGGCTCAGGTCCTGATCCCAGAATCCTGGGATCGAGCCCCTCGTTGGGCTCTCTGCTCATCAGGGAGCCTGCTTCTCCCTCTGCCTGCTGCTCCCTCTACTTGTGCTCTCTCTCAACCTCTCTCTCTCTGTCAAATAAATAAATCAAATCTTAAAAAAATAAAAAACATATTTTTAATTTAAATGTATACTAATACACCCCAAAGAATTTTCCACAGAACACTAGTCCTGGATATGCTTCCTAATCAAAACCATTTTGTGGTCAAAGCCATTAGCAAAATGCTAACACTCGGACCTCCCTGAGCTGTGCGGTCCTGGTTCTCAGCCCCCTGTGGCTAGACTGAATGGAGATGTGTTGTACACATTGGGTTTTGGCAGCTCAGTACAAAAAAAAAAAAAAAAAAAAAAGTCTCATGAATAACTGTGTTCTGTTGATTACACATTGAAACGATAATATTTTGGATCTATTAGGTTAAAACATATTGTTAAACTTAAGTTCACCTGTTTCTTTTTCGGCTTTTAAATGTGGTTCATATAAAAGTTTAAATTACACATGTGACTGCCATTTGTGGTCATGTCTCGGACAGCGCTGCTCTAGAAAATCCACCGTGCCGACCATTAGAATAAAGGCCCTGGTGCTCGCTTTGGCAGCACATATACTAGAATAAAGGCCCTGAGGAATACTGTAAGAAAACTTATGAAACTTGTTTCATGCAGGATTTATCACACATACGTGACCACATGTCCTTTTCCTGCTTGCTTTGCTTAACAATTATTAACATCCCCTGCTGAACAGTGAGCCAAGAAACAATCCTACATGGGATACAGGGCAATGATTTCGTTCCTGTGTCTCGGGGAATGGGGTGCTGTTCGGTCAGGAGCCGGTGTTTGCCCGGGAAGCCGGCGGCTCACACACTTGTTTAAAGGACTGACAACTGTGTGAAAGAATTCAAATGCCAAACAACATTTAGGAGCGAAGAGAGTCCATGTTCACTTTATTTACGTATTTATGGCATTTATGAAATTATAGACCGTGCAGTACATTCCTAAGGAAAACCAGGTCTGGGAGCTTCTGGTCTGTCCACCAAGATCAGCTCTTCCCAAGTTGTGGCTCCTACTGTTAGCAGATGTTTCGTGTGTAATATTGGAGGCACGGACTCTAGGGGTTAAAGGCATGGACTTTAGAGTAAGGGCGCAAGCTCCAGCCCAAACTCTACCACTTATTAACAGTATGGACTGCTAGGGGGTGGGGGTGGTTTTTCTGGAAGCCTCCTTCACCACCTGTAAAACTGAGGGAAAAGAGTTCCCACCTCACAGAGCTGTTGGGAGGGTTATATAAATCAATGCATATAGAGCACTTAACATACTTCCTGGTACCTCAGTGAATGTTTGCTCTCATTTTTATCCTAATAAATTCAGAAGATGCTCTAAACAGATTGTCTTAGGTCTGATATAGACTACTTTTTTAAAAAAGCTGTTTTGGGGCTTCTTGAGATCAATATGAGTATATCTAGCAACCTATCCCTGCCCCCAACACCTACCCATCCAAAGGATAGTCTTGCAAATATAAATAAGGAAGTAGGATTAAGACTACTAAGCCCTATTTCTTAAGTCCCTGGTGAATCAGCAGGAGTGAGCTTCACAGACGACTCCTGCCAGTTGAATTCAATTCAACAGACACACTGCAAACTCACACTGGGTAGGGGGCTGTGGAGAAACACAGATAAACCACAAAGAATCTCTGCTCCCCAAAACTCAGAGGCTGCTGGATTGCATAGAGGAATTGACTTAAAAGATAGTAGAATTACTCAAGTGTCATGCTTTGTGGGGAATGGACCTGATTAGCACAAATGCTGATGAGGAGAAAAAACTGTTATGATCAAGGGCTACCTGGCAGGTGATTGGACTGATTATCCAAGCTACAAATTTAATTTGCAATCCAGTGGCTTTTCCATTAATGGGTGGGTCTGTAACACACTGAAGTCTTCAGAGCACATTTCACAACTTCCTCTTTTTTCAACCTCCTATATCCTCTATCTACTTGGTCTCCCACAAATATCATGAGCCTTCGCCCTCCCCTCTGCCTCCTGTGCTCTAGCTTTTAGTACAGGGCTTGGTTGATGCACCCAGGGATTATCGCAATACTCTAAAGACCACAGCCCTCTTCAGCCTCCAAGTACTGCTCTTCATCTTTCTGTAGTGCAGGGCTAATTGTGCCACTTTGCTCGTTCTTCGAGGGTATCTGCTGTTCCTCTAGTCCATGAGTTTTTCGGGGAGTGAGCACTCATTCATTCCAGTGCTAAGAAGATAGCAGGAATAGAATGTGTTGAACAAATGATTTTTATTTTGATCAGTGATAAGATGAGAGAGAGATGCCGGAGGATATATCACAACTACTTTTCAAGAAGGACTTTGTATTGTACATACCCTGCCCTAATAACCCATGAATAACCCATGAAAATGAATCATAAGCAAATCCCAGTAAATCATGTGACAAGGTTAGTTAGGTTCATGCACTTTACTGAAATGACAATTGCTGAATAAAGCATTGGACTTACCAGTCAATAGTTCCTTGTTTAGATATTCTCTGCTTAGAGAAAGAATATACTGCAAGAAAAATACAGTAGATACTATTTGCTTCTGGAGAATTGGACAAATATGTCTCACATTATTCACTCAGCAATAGGAAATATCTAGCAGAAGGTTGCAAACTTAGTTTTATAACCATTTAGCTAAGTAGCCTTTAAAAAAAAATAAACACTTTGACCAAATACATATAATACAATGTTCAAGTTTAAACTTAGGCTTTTTAAGGTTTGATACCACAAAAACCAAATCCTCTTTTTACAGCAAAAAAAAAAAATATGTTATTTTCACTAAGATAGTTTTGTTTTAACAACATCTCAAAAATCTCACATTTTCATCTTAGGTCTCCAAATCGAGCTGTTAGAAAAACTTTAGTAATGACAGCATCACTAGAATAAACATACTATTTCCTAAAGAGACTACTTTGAAGGCATTCATTTCAACGTGAAAGGAGTGGGGAGGGAGGCCCAAAGTATTGGTAGAAGTAGGATCAGCCCTTCCTGGGACAGTGTGTTCTTTTTCTCCGACTTTATAGGACAGTTCAGCAAGGGCCAACTATTCCCTGAGGCACAGAGGGCACAATGCCTAGGGCCCACATACTTTTAGGGGTCCATGAAAATGTTTTAATTTTAGTTGATACTAAAATCAGAAGCAAAAAATATAACGAATATATGAGAATGAATCCAGCCTGGATTGATCTTTATACCAATGCATTCATAAAATCTAATTTTTAATATTTATTGTTTCAGAGAGAGAGGGACCCACAAAGACAAAAGTGCCCACCCAGAGCCCACAAAAGCGGTAATGCAGACTTGCAATTCAGGGTGAGTCTAGTCTTTAAAATTTAAAGCATGTGTTTCCCAAATTGAGAAGCGTCACATCATTTAATGCAAATATGCTAATTTATAAATCTTCACCTCATCCAAAAGTAGACATTTAATATTAACAGCTAAATGTATAGTTGGTGTAAAAATAACTGGGTCATGCTACAAAGACAATGACTGAGGAGGGGGTTTCCTGTGTCTTTGCTATAAATTAAAATGAACAGGACTTCTTCATTCTCTGCCTCTTTGTTCTGTTTTCTAGTCTTCTGTGTCATTAATCACCTCGTTTCAACAGAAACCACACTTGTTATTCAGACTATGTTAGGAAACATTTAAATTAGGAAGGTTCATTGATGTGGGGAAAGTATTCTTTCCATCTCGGTTGCGAGGCTTGGTTGACACCTGCATCATCTGGGAACCGATACGCACGCTGGTCCTGTGGAGAGGGTCCCTGTCAATTCTCTCCGGGGTCCGGGGGCAGCCTTGCATCATGAGCAAAAGTTAGAGCCTCCCGCATCAAGCCTCACTTCTCCAATGCCTATTCTAAAAGGTTGATCTTCTGAAGAGAAAATGTGAATGAGAACAGACAAATCTTCATGATACATATAAATCAAACCATCATGCTGTTCTCCCTGAGCTTATAGAGTGATGTCTGTCAATTGTTTCTCAATAAAGCTGGGGGGGAACCCCTCATCTCTGATGAAGGCTACAAAGAAATAATTCTCATATTCGAGCTCCAGATTTCCTATTTGGATCACTTTATCGAACTTATTTAATTTATCAAAACAAAAACAGCAACAAAAAGAATGCTGGATTCCAGCTGACAGCCATACATCTCAAGGAACAGCTCAAATGACTACAATTTAATCTACTTTATGCGTCATTATTCAACTGTCCTTACTCATCATATTGCATTTTGTACAATTCTGTGTATTCTTCCCAGCCATGTAGTAGAGTAAGTATAAATGAACATTACTGACCCAACACAAACTGCCCGCTTTTGCCGCTTCGTGACTCAATTGGACTGGACAGACTAAATTGTTTCAAGTGAACCTTCACAAAGGTCCTTAATAAAATTAAACAATAATTAAAAAAAAAAGAACAAACAAGTGAGGAAGTATTAAGTGGCCCTGGTAACCAAAAACATCATTAATAAAACCTAAAGGAAGTTGGATAATCTCCTTTGGAGATTTGTAAAACAGTAGTTTCAGCACTGACTTTTTTTTTTTTAATGTTATGTTAGTCACCATGCAGTACATCATTAGTTTTTGATGTAGTCAAGTATATTAGAAAAACAAGTTTCCATTCTATATCCTGAAAGAAAGCCTGCAAACGGGGACGTTTTCTAGGAAGGGGGTGCTATTTCTCCACTTGGGGCATAGGAGGCTAGGGGTGAGGATTGGGGAGCTAGGGTGGGTGCGGAGATGGGAGACATAGGTGAAGGGGATCAAGGGTGCACTTGTTGTGATGAGCACCTAGTAATACAGGGCATTGTTGAATCACCATATTGTACACCTGAAACTAATATAACACTGTATATTAACTGCGTTGGAATTAAATAAAATCTTAAAAATCTATTTTTCTGCATCGTTAAAAAAGTTGGGGAGTTCTGACATGCTCTGTATATCAGGGAATATTTTGACAGTTCCCAGGGCAATTTGGGAGGGAGATGGTGGGAACCAGCAAGACTGGAAGAGTCTGACCCTGGCCAGGAAGAAAGGGCAGAGAAAACAGGTGGAGGAGGGAGGCTGGGAGAAGGGGGGAGGCCAATAGAAGATGGGCTGCCTGAGGATTTGCCAAAATCCTGGGGTCACGGGGAGGGCTTTGCACTTCCACAGGCTGTGGAATTGAGCGATTCAGACCAATTTTATGTTGTTCTTAAAGGAGGCTCCGTGTTCGACCCTGTTATAAAAGTAATAATGCAAACCAAAGAAAGAGAGGTGGCTGCAAATTCAGCATTAACTGAGTTCTTAAGAATTGAGAACGGCAGGGTCCGTGGGCAAGCGATCATTTCCTGCCTCTTCTAACGTAGTCAAGGCCCCAAATGGGAACTCCCACCAACACCTTCACCCTCTTGGCCGTCAGTGGAGAGGGCGCTGCCCCCTCCCTCCCCCGGTGCTGGGTAAGGAAGCCAGTTTCAGGCGCAAGTCCAAGTCACTCTGCTCATCTAACTTTCCTGATATTCTGAACCATGTCTTCCTCCTCAGTCTACTCACACTTTATTGGCTCAGTCCCTGGGGAGGTGAGGGGGGATGATGTCGGAATTGGTCTACTTGGCTAATACCCTGTGAATCCAAGACAAAGGTAGGACAATTACTACAGTCCCTCTCAATTTAGCAAAAGCCAGAGTGCAACTAATGAAGCCAGCTCAGCACTCCTGGGAGCACTTTCTACACCGTGGGGTGCCGGCCACTGTGCATGAGGACACCTGCCTTGCGTCGCCCCTGGTGTGGACTTCATGTACCCATGCAGCCTATTTCTTCATCAGTAAAGCAAGGTGGTTGGATCCAAAGAGCCCAAGGTTGCTGATCGCTGTAAGACTGTGTTATAGTGAAAGTACGTTATGAGTTTTCTTATCCAATACACACTTGGCACTTAAAAGTTTACTTTTTTTTTTAGAATTCTGGTCTCACCCAACTCCCCTCCATAGATGGACCCTCGTTTAATTGCGAAAAATGTTATTTTGGTGCCGATTTAATATTTAAACAAGATGTCTGTCTCAAACCTCACTTTCTCTGTGAGGTCTCTGAAAACTAAACCTCCCTCTTCTCTGAACCACACAGCTGAGCATCACTCAGAAGAGTTCTTTCCATAAAAACCTGACTACCGTCTGTCCTCACGAGGTTGCAAGCTCCTCTCTGGTCCTCAGTAAGTAGCACAAGCAAGGGGTGTGGTGCACAGGCAGACAGTTGTTTACAGAAAGGTTACAGTTAATATGTACGGCTTACACTGGCCCTGCGTGTGTAAGTCTCCTGTTCTTTCCTACAGCACCACGCTCAGTTTGGGGCCGATGAAACAGGACATATTAATTATCCAAAAATGCTTATCTGCCTATGGATGGTCAGTAGACTTCCTTCTGCTTCCTTCTTCTGCCTGGTTAATGCATTAAGACTCTGTACCTATGTTTTTATAATGCCCAAATCAGTGGGTTATTATTTGAGAATGTCACTAAATGGAAAATTTTGATCTTTCCCCGCCAACCACCCCCCCACATTCCTATAGGCGCTTAGTTGTTGGAATGTTTTACTTTTCAACCACTTTTTAAGCAAACTTGAATTGTAGTAAAACACACATGATACAACATTTACCATCTTAACTCTTTTTAAGTGTACCGTTCAGTGGCATTCGGGACATTCACATGGCTGCGTGACCAGCTGTACCATCCCTCCACAGAACGCTTCATCTTACACATCTGGAACTCTCTACCCATTAAACAATTGCTCCCCACTTCTCCCTCCCTGCAGGCCCTGGCAACCACCATTCTGCTTTCTTTTTTTATGCATTTATCTACTCTAGATACTCACATAAGTGTACTATGGCATCTGTCCTTCTGTGATTGGCTTATTTCACTTAGTATAAAGTCCTCCAGTTTCAACCATGTTGTAGCAGGTGTGAGGATTTCCCTTTTTTTAAGCCTTAATAGTTTTCCAAAGCATGTTGTATAGAAAAACCTCCCTTCTCCTCTGGGGAGTGTCTTCTTTACTCTCACTTATTACCACACGCATGACACTTTGACACCAGATGTGGGGGCGGGGTCCTCCACCAAGCAATTTCTCAGTGACACAAGCTCGCTGTACCACAATTTAACTATTCTGACACCATCTACCTGGAGATAGCCTCAGATCCCAAAGGTTAAGGGCTCAGTCCCATGGGACTGCACCCCCCCACACACACATCAAAGGCCAATGGCAATGTAGCTTGTACCTGGGTTTCTACCCAGTTGGCTATAAATCACAAGTTCCCCTGAGGCCCTCTTCAGGTTCAATGAACTGGGTAGAGTAGCTCACAGAACTCAGGAAAA
Source organism: Zalophus californianus (assembly GCF_009762305.2). Taxonomy (NCBI): domain Eukaryota; kingdom Metazoa; phylum Chordata; class Mammalia; order Carnivora; family Otariidae; genus Zalophus; species Zalophus californianus. The sequence goes on along the minus strand of NC_045604.1, from coordinate 61,203,499 downwards.
CAGTTGATTTACTGTTTATCAGTTTATTATAAAAGGATATGGTTAAGGGTGCAGATGAACATCTAGATGGAAAGATGTGTAGGGCAAGATATGTGTTCACCCTCTATGGGTGTGCTATTCTTCTACCAGCACCTCTGTGTGTGCACGAACCTGGAAGTTCTCTGAACCCCATACTTTTGGGATTTTTATGAAGACTCCATCACACGACATGATGGATCATTAACTCCACTCCCAGCCCCTCTCCCCACTGTGGGGAAAATTCCAAGCTTCTTATTATGCCTTAGTCTTTCTGGTGACCAGCCCCCATCCAGGAGCCCACCAAGAGTTACCTGATTATAACAAAAGATACTCTTATCACCCAGGAAATTCCAAGGGATTTCGGAGTTCTGTGTGAGGAACCACAGTCAAAGACCAAATATTAGAACAAAAGATCTCCTAGTGCTTTAATCATTTAGGAAATTACAGGAGTTTTAGGAGTTCTGTGCCAGGAACCAGGGGCAGAAACCATTATTTTATTTTCCATTATCTTACATATGTGTACACCACGTCTTGTTTATCCATCCATCCATTGATGGACATTGGGTCACGTTTGCTTTTTGACTGTTGTGAATAATGCCGCTATGATCATGAGGGTTCAAATATTTCCTCAAGTCCCTGCCTTCAGTTCTCTTGGATATATACCCAGAAGGGGAACTGCTGGATCATATGGAAATTCTGTTTTTCATTTTTGGAGGAACCACTAGGCTGTTTTTCATAGCGACCGCACCATTTTATATTCCTACCAACAATGTGCAGGTGTTCCAATTTCTCTGTTATCTTTCCCAACACTATTTTCTGTTTCTCTTTCTGTTTTCTGATAGTAGCATGCTAACAGGTGTGAGGTGCTTCAAGCACCACACAGACCTTGTTTCCATGAGCACCTGTGTTTTATCTCTTGCTGCCCAACACGTGGTCCACGGACCAGCAGCACAGACACCAACTGGGTGTATTTAGGATGCATAATCTCAGCCTCCATCCTGGCCCTACAGAATCAGACTCTGCATTTTGACAAGATCCCAGTGGAATCTGAGAATTGCTGATCCACCTGCAATGGGAGCTCTGTGGGAGCTCAGAGACAAAGAATATAAACCTCCCTTGGGTTCTGCACTTAATAAAATGAGGCCTTGTTGGATAAAGCAAGTTGGGTTTTTCTCTAGTTGATAGATGTTTGGTACATTCATTCTCTCTCAAAGAAACAAATTTAGAAGGTGTAAATATTAGATAAAAATACATACTTTCCCCAACTCTGTGTGTTACTATGTAAAGATAAGAAAAACACAAAGCAGGATAATGGATTTTCTTTTGTAAATTACATCACCATCTGGCCTCTGTTGTTGTAGAATTATACAGCACTGAAAAAATTTCTGGTTCATTCTATAAATTCTATTATAATTAAATTTGGGGCAAAAGAGTCAGTTTGGGGAAAACCCTATAGAGTTGTTCTTGCATTTTATGCTTGACAATAAATACATGGTAATCTTCTTTATGTAATTAAAAGGAGATGGGAGAGAAAAGGTGTCCCAGGCCACCATGAGCGATGCGTACAGGCAAAAAAGAGCCTAATAGTGATGACAACGTAACTAATTCCTATTGAATGGTTATTAGAAACTGGGCCCTATTTTAACGGCCTCCTGTCAATTAACTTGTTAACTAGTATAGGTTTCTGAGTGGTAGACTGATACAGACAATGTCAAAGAAAGGTCTAGAGAGGAAAGGAAGGGCCAATGAGCAAGAGTCACATTCCAGACATTAGACTCAACTGCAAGCAAACACTATCTTCAGGGTTAACCGACCTGTGACTTGGTCCCATAGGGAATTGTAGACTTTTCCCCTGAAAGAGAGTGAATCATTCTTGCTCTCATGGGGATGCCTTGGGATACAATCTGAAATAAAACCAGAAATATCAATTTCAATTACCATAACGTGGCATCATGCAAATAAGTTAGACATCGGTTTTAAAATGTGATTTTTCAAATATTTTCAAAAAATTAAAAATTAATGCAAAGGATTATGGGAAGCACAGTATGATGGAAACTTAATGAAAAGTATGTTCCTCCAAATCTTAGGTTTTGATTTTTTTTTTAACCTTTAGATTTTGGAATTGATTTAAATTGTATCTGGTCTAAATCATGTATTACAATTAAGGAAAGTGGTTCAGTGTGAAAGAGGTTATAAGTGATTTTTCTCATGATCACAGAAGAGAGCAAGCAATGCATGAGGAGGAAACCCCAGGACTCCTGAAGCCCCATGCAGAGTGTTTTCCTACACATACATCTAAGGAAATTTGTATCATCCCAAAGACATTATCAGCAAAAGTACTCTCAGCAAAATATTTACTTCTGTTCACATTTCCAAGCGACACACCAGACAGTGAGAAGTTTGGCAACGTTGTTGGAAAATGGCAAGTATTATCTTTTACAAGGAAAATGTCTTAACAAGGTACCTGATCTTCCAGGCCAATGGCGTTCAAGGCTTGTCGTCCTCTATAAGAAAGGGCCAAGTTAATGCTTCTTCCACGTGCAAATTTAGCCACTCGGATATCTAAGACATTGAAAGTAGACTCCGTATTATACCTCAGGACAGGCTAAGCATATAACACCTAAACAACTGTGCAATCAGAACCAAATTAAAAGACCCCTGTTAGCTCCCTTAAAGAAAACACTAATAGTCGTGATTTTGTATTAAATTAAATTTAGATAGTTGTGGTTGCAAAAAAAAAAAATAAGTTCCTCTTTCTAAAACACTTTCTTTTTAAAATCTAAAGAGAAAGATGTCAGAGAATCAGAATTTTCACATTTCACGAGTTTCAGTCTTGTCTTACCTTCCCTAGCTTCATATAAATCAACTTGGAAATTCCTCCTTGCAAGGAAGCATGCATTTAATGATCCAACCTAGGAATCAAAGCAATTTGTTTCATATTTTTATCTGATTCCACAAATATAGGGAATTTTTACTGGCAAAATGCAACATCACATGTAATTTTACTTGTATTAGTCTTGGCTGTCCAGTTGATTTATTCAATCACCAGGAGAAAGCATTTGCAAAAATAATGGGATGAACTCAAGATTAAACGGTATGATTTCAGAGGTAGCTTTGATGTTTTTCTTTTCTTTTTTTTGGTTTCTTTTCTTTTCTTTCTTTATTTTTTAAATAATTTTTATTGTTATGTAAATCACCATACATTACATCATTAGTTTTTGATGTAGTGTTCCATGATTCATTGTTTGTGAATAACACCCAGTGCTCCACGCAGAATGTGCCCTCTTTAATACGCATCACAAGGCTAACCCATCCCCCCACCCCCCTCCCCTCTAGAACCCTCAGTTTGTTTTTCAGAGTCCATCATCTCTCATGGTTCGTCTCCCCCTCCGACTTACTCCCCTTCATTCTTCACCTCCGGCTATCTTCTTTTTTTTTCTTAATATATATTGCATTATTTGTTTCAGAAGTACAGATCCATGATTCATCAGTCTTGTACAATTCACAGTGCTCAACATAGCACATACCCTCCTCAATGTCTATCACCCAGCCACCCCATCCCTCCCACACCCCACCACTCCAGCAACCCTTAGTTTGTTTCCTGAAATTAAGAATTCCTCATATCAGTGAGGTCATATGATACATGTCTTTCTCTGATTGACTTATTTCACTCAGCATAACACCCTCCAGTTCCATCCACGTCGTTGCAAATGGCAAGATCTCATTCCTTTGATGGCTGCATAATATTCCATTGTGTCTATATACCACTTCTTCTTTATCCATTCATCTGTCGATGGACATCTTGGCTCTTTCCACAGTTTGGCTATTGTGGACATTGCTGCTATAAATATTGGGGTGCACGTACGCCTTTGGATCCCTACATTTGTATCTTTGGGGTAAATACCCAGTAGTGCAATTGCTGGATCGTATGGTAGCTCTATTTTCAACTGTTTGAGGAACCTCCATACTGTTTTCCAGAGTGGCTACACCAGCTTGCATTCCCACCACCAGTGTAGGAGGGTTCCCGTTTCTCTGCATCCCCACCAACATCTGTTGCTTCCTGACTTGTTAATTCTAGCCATTCTGACTGGTGTGAGGCGGTATCTCATTGAGGTTTTGATTTGGATTTCCCTAATGCCGAGCGATGTGGAGCATTTTTTCATGTGTCTGTTGGCCATTAGGATGTCTTCTTTGCAGAAATGTCTGTTCATGTCTTCTACCCATTTCTTCACTGGATTATTTGTTCTTTGGGTGTTGAGTTTGAGAAATACTTTTTAGATTTTGGATACTAGCCCTTTATCTGATATGTCATTTGCAAATATTTTCTCCCATTCTGTCGGTTGTCTTTTGGTTTTGTGGACTGTTTCTTTTGCTGTGCAAAAGCTCTTTATCTTGATGAAATCCCAATAGTTCATTTTTGCCCTTGCTTCCCTTGCCTTTGGCGATGTTTCTAGGAAGAAGTTGCTGCGGCTGAGGTCGAAGAGGTTGCTGCCTGTGTTCTCCTTTAGGATTTTGATGGACTCCTGTCTCACGTTTAGGTCTTTCAACCACTGGGAGTCTATTTTTGTGTGTGGTGTAAGGAAATGGTCCAGTTTCATTCTTCTGCATGTGGCTGTCCAATTTTCCCAACACTATTTGTTGAAGAGACTGTCTTTATTCCATTGGACATTCTTTCCTGCTTTGTCAAAGATTAGTTGACTATAGAGCTGAGGGTCCATTTCTGGGCTCTCTATTCTGTTCCATTGATCTATGTGTCTGTTTTTGTGCCAGTACCATACTGTCTTGATGATGACAGCTTTGTAATATAGCTGGAAGTCCGGAATTGTGATGCCGCCAGCTTTGCTTTCCTTTTTCAATATTCCTCTGGCTATTTGGGGTCTCTTCTGATTCCATACAAATTTTAGGATTATTTGTTCCATTTCTTTGAAAAAAGTGGATGGTATTTTGATGGGGATTGCATTGAATATGTCGATTGCTCTAGGTAGCATTGACATCTTCACAATGTTTGTTCTTCCAATCCATGAGCATGGAACGTTTTTCCATTTCTTTGTGTCTTCTTCAATTTCTTTCATGAGTATTTTATAGTTTTCTGAGTACAGAACTTTGCCTCTGTGGTTAGATTTATTCCTAGGTATCCTATGGTTTTAGGTGCAATTGTAAATGAGATCGACTCCTTGATTTGTCTCTCTTCTGTCTGGTTGTTGGTGTATAGGAATGCCACTGATTTCTGTGCATTGATTTTATATCCTGCTACTTGACTGAATTCCTGTATGAGTTCTAGCAGTTTTGGGGTGGAGTCTTTTGGGTTTTCCACATACAGTATCATATCATCTTCAGAGAGTGAGAGTTTGACTTCTTCTTTGCCAATTTGGATGCCTTTGATTTCTTTTTGTTGTCTGATTGCTGCGGCTAGGACTTCTAATACTATGTTGAATAGCAGGGGTGAGAGTGGACATCCCTGCCGCGTTCCTGACCTTAGGGGAAAAGCTCTCAGCTTTTCCCCATTGAGAATGATATTTGCTGTAGGTTTTTCATAGATGGCTTTTATGATATTGAGGTATGTACCCTCTATCCCTATACTCTGAAGAGTTTTGATCAAGAAAGGATGCTGTACTAGTATGGTACTGGCACAAAAACAGACCCATAGATGAATGGAACAGAATCGAGAGCCCAGAAATGGACCCTCAACTCTATGGTCAACTTATCTTTGACAAAGCAGGAAAGAATGAAAGAGTCTCAGAGACAAAGAGAAAATCCTGAAAGCAGCTCGGGAGAAGAGATATGTAACCTACAATGGTAGAAACATTAGATTGGCAACACACCTATCCACAGAGACCTGGCAGGCCAGAAAGGACTGGCATGATTACTTCAGAGTACTAAACGAGAAAAATATGCAGCCAAGAATACTATATCCAGCAAGGCTGTCATTGAAAATAGAAGGAGAGAAAAAAACCTTCCAGGACAAACAACAACTAAAGGAATTTGCAAACACAAAACCAGCCCTCCAAGAAATATTGAAAGGGGTCCTCTAAGCAAAGAGAGAGCCTAAAAGCAGCATAGATCAGAAAGGAACACAGACAATATACAGTCACAGTCACCTTACAGGCAATACAATGGCACTAAATTCATGCCTTCAATAGTTACCCTGAATGTAAAAGGGCTAAATGCCCCAATCAAAAGACACAGGCTATCAGATTGGATTAAAAAACAAGACCCATCTATATGCTGTCTGCAAGAGAATCATTTTAGAACCAAAGACACCCCCAGATTGAAAGTGAGGGGGTGGAAAACCATTTACCATGCTAATGGACACCAAAAGAAAGCTGGGGTGGCAATCCTTATATCAGACAAATTAGATTTTAAACCAAAGACTGTAATAAGAGATGAAGAAGGACACTATATCTTACTTAAAGGGTCTATCCAACAAGAAGATCTAACAATTGTAAATATCTGTGCCCCTAACATGGGAGCAGCCACTTTTATAAGGCAATTAATAACAAAAGCAAAGAAACACATTGACAACAATACAATAATAGTGGGGGACTTTAACACCCCCCTGACTGAAATGGACAGATCATCTAAGCAAAAGATCAACAAGGAAATAAAGACTTTAAATGAAACACTGGACCAAATGGACTTCACAGACATATTCAGAACATTCCATCCCAAAGCAATGGAATACACATTCTTCTCTAGTGCCCATGGAACATTCTCCAGAATTGATCACATCCTAGGTCACAAATCAGGTCTCAACCGATACCAAAAGATTGGGATTATTCCTTGTATATTTTCAGACCACAGTGCTTTGAAACTAGAACTCAATCACAAGAGGAAAGTTTAAAAGAACTCAAATACATGGAGACTAAAGAGAACCCTACTGAAGAATGAATGGGTCAACCAGGAAATTAAAGAAGAATTAAAAAAATTCATGGAAACCAATGAAAATGAAAACACAACTGTTCAAAATCTTTGGGATGCAGCAAAGGCAGTCCTGAGAGGAAAGTATATAGCAATACAAGCCTTTCTCAAGAAACCTGAAATGTCCAAATACACAACCTAACCTTACACCTAAAGGAGCTAGAGAAAGAACAGCAAATAAAGCCTAAACCCAGCAGGAGAAGAGAAATAATAAAGATCAGAGCAGAAATCAATGAAATAGAAACCAAAAGAACAGTAGAACAGATCAACGAAACTAGGGGCTGGTTCTTTGAAAGAATTAACAAGATTGATAAACCGTTGGTCAGACGTATCAAAAAGAAAAGAGAAATGACCCAAATCAACAAAATCATGAATGAAAGAGGAGAGATCACAACCAACACCAAAGACATAAAAACAATTATAAGAACATATTATGAGCAAATCTATGCCAGCAAATTAGATAAACTGGAAGAAATGGGTGTATTCCTAGAGATGTATCAACTACCAAAACTGAACCAGGAAGAAATAGAAAACCTGAACAGACCTATAACCACTAAGGAAATTGAAGCGGTCATCAAAAATCTCCCAACAAACAAAAGCCCACGGCCAGATGGCTGCCCAGGGGAATTCTACCAAACATTTCAAGAGGAAATAATACCTATTCTCCTGAAACTGTTCCAAAACATAGAAATGGAAGGAAAACTTCCAAACTCATTTTATGAGGCCACCATTACCTTGATCCCCAAACCAGACAAAGACCCCATCAAAAAGGAGAATTACAGACCAATATCCTTGATGAACATGGATGCAAAAATTCTCACCAAAATAGTAGCCAATAGGATCCAACAGTACATTAAAAGGATTATTCACCATGATCAAGTGGGATTTATCCCTGGGCTGCAAGGTTGGTTCAACATCTGCAAATCAATCAACGTGATACAATACATTAACAAAAGAAAGAACAAGAATCATAGGATCCTCTCAATAGATGCAGAAAAAGCATTTGACAAAGTACAGCATCCTTTCTTGATCAAAACTCTTCAGAGTATAGGGATAGAGGGTACATACCTCAATATCATAAAAGCCATCTATGAAAAACCTACAGCAAATATCATTCTCAATGGGGAAAAGCTGAGAGCTTTTCCCCTAAGGTCAGGAACGCGGCAGGGATGTCCACTCTCACCCCTGCTATTCAACATAGTATTAGAAGTCCTAGCCACAGCAATCAGACAACAAAAAGAAATCAAAGGCATCCAAATCGGCAAAGAGGAAGTCAAACTCTCACTCTTTGCAGATGATATGATACTGTATGTGGAAAACCCAAAAGACTCCACCCCAAAACTCTAGAACTCATACAGGAATTCGGTAAAGTAACAGGATATAAAATCAATGCACAGAAATCAGTGGCATTCCTATACACCAACAACCAGACAGAAGAGAGACAAATCAAGGATTGGATCCCATTTACGATTGCACCCAAAACCATAAGATACCTAGGAATAAATCTAACCCAAGTGCCAAAGGATCTGTACTCAGAAAACTATAAAATACTCATGAAAGAAATTGAAGAAGACACAAAGAAATGGAAAAACGTTCCATGCTCATGGATTGGAAGAACAAACATTGTGAAGATGTCAATGCTACCTAGAGCAATCGACACATTCAATGCAATCCCCATCAAAATACCATCCACTTTTTTCAAAGAAATGGAACAAATAATCCTAAAATTTGTATGGAATCAGAAGAGACCCCGAATAGCCAGAGGAATCTTGAAAAAGAAAAGCAAAGCTGGCGGCATCACAATTCCAGACTTCCAGCTCTATTACAAAGCTGTCATCATCAAGACAGTATGGTACTGGCACAAAAACAGACACATAGATCAATGGAACAGAATAGAGAGCCCAGAAATGGACCCTCAGCTCTATGGTCTAACTAATCTTTGACAAAGCAGGAAAGAATGTGCAATGGAAAAAAGACAATCTCTTCAACAAATGGTGTTGGGAAAATTGGACAGCTACATGCAGAAGAATGAAACTGGACCATTTCCTTACACCACACACAAAAATAGACTCCCAATGGTTGAAAGACCTAAACGTGAGACAGGAGTCCATCAAAATCCTAAAGGAGAACACAGGCAGCAACCTCTTCGACCTCAGCCGCAGCAACTTCTTCCTAGAAACATCGCCAAAGGCAAGGGAAGCAAGGGCAAAAATGAACTATTGGGATTTCATCAAGATAAAGAGCTTTTGCACAGCAAAAGAAACAGTCCACAAAACCAAAAGACAACCGACAGAATGGGAGAAAATATTTGCAAATGACATATCAGATAGAAGGCCAGTATCCAAAATCTAAAAAGTATTTCTCAAACTCAACACCCAAAGAACAAATAATCCAATGAAGAAATGGGCAGAAGACATGAACAGACATTTTTCCAAGAAGACATCCAAATGGCCAACAGACACATGATAAAGTGCTCCACATCACTCGGCATCAGGGAAATCCAAATCAAAACCTCGATGAGATACCACCTCACACCAGTCAGAATGGCTAGAATTAACAAGTCAGGAAATGACAGATGTTGGCGGGGATGTGGAGAAAGGGGTACCCTCCTACACTGTTGGTGGGAATGCAAGCTGGTGCAGCCACTCTGGAAAACAGTATGGAGGTTCCTCAAACAGTTGAAAATAGAGCTACCATACGATACAGCAATTGCACTACTGGGTATTTATCACAAAGATACAAATGTAGGGATCCAAAGGGGTACGTGCACCCCAGTGTTTATAGCAGCCACGTCCACAATAGCCAAACTGTGGAAAGAGCCAAGATGTCCATCGACAGATGAATGGATAAAGAAGAAGTGGTATATATACACAATGGAATATTATGCAGCCATCAAAAGGAATGAGATCTTGCCATTGCAACAACGTGGATGGAACTGGAGGGTGTTATGCTGAGTGAAATAAGTCAATCAGAGAAAGACATGTATTATATGACCTTGCTGACATGAGGAATATTTAACCTCAGGAACAAACTGAGGGTTGCTGGAGTGGTGGGAGGTGGGAGGGATGGGGTGGTTGGGTGACAGATATTGGGGAGGGTATGTGCTATGGTGAGTGCTGTGAATTGTGCAAGACTGTTGAATCACAGATCAGTACTTCTGAAACAGATAATGCAATATATGTTAAGAAAAAAAAGAAGAAGAAGATAGCAGGAGGGGAAGTATGAAGGGGAGTAAGTCGGAGGGGGAGACGAACCATGAGAGATGATGGACTCTGAAAAACAAACTGAGGGTTCTAGAGGGGAGGGGGGTGGGGGGATGGGTTAGCCTCGTGATGGGTATTAAAGAGGGCATGTTCTGCGTGGAGCACTGGGTATTATGCACAAACAAGGAATCATGGAACAGTACATCAAAAACTAATGATGTATGGTGATTAACATAACAATAAAAAATTAAAAAGAAAAAAATAAGTCAGGGTTGGGGTGGGGGATGAACAAATGGCTCACGAAGGATTTTTAGGACATTGAAAATACTCTGTATGATATTTTAATGGTACCTACATGTCATTATACATTTGTCCAAATTCACAGAATGCAGCTCAATGTACACTATGGACTTTGAGTGATGATGTGTCCATGTAGGTTCATCACTTGCACTAAATATCCCACTTTGGGGGAGGATGCTGATAATAGGGGGCGCTGTGCATGTATGGGAGCTGGAGATATTGGGAAATCTCTGTATCTTTCCCTTAATTTTGCTGTGAACCTAAAACTGCTCTAAACAAAAATTATAATAAATTAGTTTTCCCTGTGCAGCCACTCCTGAAATTATGAACACGTTAATTGTTAGCATTTGATGTGTCTGAAGAGAGCATGACAAATTGTACTCATTTTAATCCCTCTATCTGATTGCTTTCCTTTCAATTCCTCAATCTGAAGTGACTTCCTCTCTGATTGCTGGTATCACTTTCCCAGCAGTGGTCAAGCTGTCTCCACTAATAACATGACTTGGTGCCTGGCACAGAACACTTTGTGTCTCAACAACTTTTCCATCCCTTTTCACTCCTTTCCAGCACAGCCCTAGACCCTTTTATGTTTCACTAATCACAGCTCCTTTGATTTCACCACAGGTGATTTCCCCGTTAAACACAAACATCTTAAATCTCTTTCTTCCTTCTCTGCTTTCTTCTGATTTATGAAAAATTGCCCGTCTATCTACATTCCTTCCATTTGTGTGTTAAAGACTATCTAGTGAGGGCAATAGCAGTAACAAGTTTGCATTAGGGAAAAGAAAACTGGAAGGCTACAGTGAAGTTGATACAATAAAGTTAATTTCTTCCGAAGGCTAAGTTGTTCTGTGGCATTTAGAAAACAATTAAGGAGGCAATTAAAGGCTAAATGGAGTAAGTCTCCCTGAAGGAAAAGAGAGAGGCTTGAGAAACTTCTCTTTCTTTCACAGCACATAATTCTCACTGTTCCTTTTCTGGTGGAGAGCAGGACGGGGAAGGATATTGATCAGGAGCCCAACAGGGTCAGGAATGTTGGAATAAAGCTAGATGAAGTAATTTGGAAGTATGATTAAATATAATCTTGGTTCATGAAAAGTCAAGTGTTGGAGAGAATGAGGGCCAGGAGGAACTCTTACGCATTACTAGTGATGACCTCTGACAAATCTGCCTTGTCTCCTCAGGGCATATATCCAGGAGACACATGCCAGAATGTTCCAAACAGTACTTTTCACAACTAACATACAAACAAAAATACTGGAAACAACCCAAATGGCTATCAGGGAGGAATGAACAAATCAATTATGGTATATTCACACAATGAAAGGCAGTAATATGAATATTTTAGTAATACTATAAATGAAAAGAATAAGACCCAGATGATTTCATACTGCATGATAGTCTAATAAGGATGAGTAAAGCTAAATCACAAATATACGTATATACATAATTTTTAGAAGTATATATGCATATTATTTATGTGTACAGATATGAGATAAATATATCACACATACATAAAACCTACATATATATGTATATATATACATATACATATATATATATATATGCAAGAGAATGATAAACACGAGATTCAAGGCAATGCTTATAATGGGTGAGGGAGAAGCACAGAGGTTGATCTAAGTCACCAGCAATGTGTTAGTTCTAGTGTTGAGTGGTGAGTTCAGTTACTGCTGCTGCTTATTACTATTAATAAACAAAAAAAAGTAAATAAAAGTCTTCACCAAGACCACGGTATGCTCAGAACAGAACAGCATGTTCTGAAACAAAGACTATAATTCCAATTCTGTGTAACTAAAGTTCGAGTAAAACTAAAAGAAACGAATACTGGTAGATATTATATAGGTCCAGCCAGAAGGATTAGTAACATGGCTAATAAAGTGCCTTTTTTTTTTTTACACCAGAATGGGTAAATATTGCCCAAGTAAAATTCTATTGTTAAAGCTGAAACAGGTTTAAGGCCATTCAAGTTCAAGCACAGAGAAACAAATCCTTTGGAGCCCCATCTATTTTTGTTTGAAGAATGTGATCTTCCTTCCAACTTGTGGTCTTAAACTTCTGTTTTACAAAATTCAAAAGGAAAACACAGAAGAAATCAATACAATAGAGGTTATATTAAATAAGAGTAACATAGAAAGCTATAATTAAGATGAATTAAAGAAAGCCAAAATACTACAATTGTAAAACTTGCTTGTTACTTGTTGAGTCAGTCCTACACTAGAAGTTAGGTAATACATACAATTATTTTCAAGTAGATTACTTTATGTTGCTCTAACGTGTTCTCTTTATCAGGGCACTGTTAAAACTAATCAAAACTCTACACACATGTATTCCATTACAATAGCAGCACACACTATCGCTACCTGCAAAGCTGTCATTCTCAAATGACTTAGTGAATGAAAGGAAATAAAAAGCAGAGAAGTAACATATTAAGGAGAAATAATGGGAATTAGAAGATTCATGCAGTTTAGCTCTTTTAATCAGCCAGCCAGCTTGCTAGCAACAAGGGATGGTTTCCGTTGAGGAAGGTCCTGTGGAGTGGGAACGTGGTCACCAGTGACCTCTGTCTTATCCGGAGCTGCTTGTTCTTCATTTTGGCTTTAGCCATGTTGTAATCCCCAGAATCAAAATATTTTTGCCCCTTCTGTAATCGTTTCCTTAAGAAATCTGAACCTCCAGGCTTTTGTCCCAGATGAGGATACCTTGCTTTTAATTTTGCTTCTTCAGCTTTCTCTGGACTAGTCACTTTATCTTCCATTTCCTTCTGCTCCTCCGCGGAGGCTGCCTCAGGGGCTTCCGTGGACATACTGCTGCCTCTTACTCTGCTTCTCTAGCCCTGCCACGCCGAAGCTACTCAAGTGCTTTTGCCCCTCTACCTTTATTTCCCCTTCTCACTTTCTATAAAAGGTGCTTAATCGGGACAGTCAGTGCCTTCTTTAGTGGTTACCCTGGCAAGAAGGCTAATTAGACCTAAAGACATAAAAGGAAAGGAAAATGTGTGTACACCGTTGTGAGCCCACCACAAACTCTCAGTTAAGGCTCAGCTAGCTTCTGAGCATAACCAGACATGAAGGTGGTGAGGGGACAGAGGAAATGGAACAGGGCTGGACACCTGGGAGCAACCCACACTTTGCATGATGTGAGTTGTGGCAGTTCTGCCTTGACAGAGATAGGACAGTTCTACCAAGTTCACGGACAATGATGAAACATCTCTATATTTGTTCTGAGGCATCCAAAGTCCATAAGAGTAGATCATTTTGATCATAGAATAACTGGCAAATTAAAAGCTTTAACAACAACTAGTCTAGCCTGTTTGTGCATGAGCAGAGCTCTGAGGAGATTGTTGGTTACGTAATCATGGATTGACCCTTTCGTTCTATTTTTCTACCTTTGTTTCCTGCTTCCTCTTAGTTCCTTCTTTGCAAGTCATGTGCTTGCTTTGACCCCATCCTGGCCCACTCTGTTGATGCCTAACTTACCATTTAGGAACATTGTTTGAAAATTTCTTTTATGTAAATGCTGAAGTATGTTTCTCTGGTGTTTCACTGGCCTGCTTTTTTTTTTTTTTAATATTTTATTGGGGCGCCTGGGTGGCTCAGCTGGCTAAGCATCTGCCTTTGGCTCGGGTCATGATCTCAGGGTCCTGGGATGGAGCCCTGCATAGGGCTTGCTGCTCAGCGGGGAGTCTGCTTCTCCCTCTACCCCTCCCCCCTGCTCATGATCTCTCTCTCACATTCTCTCTCTCTCTCAAGTAAATAAATAAAATCTTTAAAAAAATAAAAAATAAAAAAATATTTTATTTATTTATGAGAGAGAGAGCACAGGAGCCGGGGGGGGGGGTGGTAAGAAGGAGAGGAAAAACAGATTCCCCGCTGAGCAAGGAGCCTGATCTCAGGGCTTGATCCTAGGACCCGATCCCAGGACCCGATCCCAGGACCTGATCCCAGGACCCGGGGATTACAACCTGAGCCAAAGGCAGATGCTTAACCAACTGAACCATCCAGGCGCCCCATCGCTGCCCTGCTTTTATCAAGAGAATTCGCCAAATTTCTGTGGGATCCCATGTGACCACTCCAGCAATGATCGTTCAAGTGTCCAATGATAATGAGAAAACTATACCTTTTAATTTATAAATGCTGACCCTAGTAGGAAGGGGTATGGTGACTATAAAAATGTCATGCATTTTATGCCTCTTTATTATAATGTGTTTGAAATTAACCTGATAGTGTAATGTTAAACATGTGTCAACTCCTTTTGACTTAATGAAATGTATAAAACTCTCCCTAAGACTCCTAGGCCTTTGTGAATTTGTCACCAAACAGAAGAGCCTGTTTATACCTCCCACTCATCCAACTATACTTTGATTTCTCAAGAATTGGATCTTTGAACATATGAATGTAATGAAAAGAACCAGATTGTTAGCGGCACTCACCATGAAATAAGCGCATAAAAATGTCTTCACACTTGGTTAGTAATGATTCCATCTGCTAGAATTGCACATGCTATTATTGCATATGCTATGTGTTTTCATATTCAAACCTTACCCTGAACTCACTAGCCTGTATCATCTGGATTTGGTCTCTGAGGCCAAGCAGAGTTTTGATCTTCCTCCTTTGATGATGATGACTTTCTGTTGGGGTTCTTAGGACTTTTTCTCCAGGCTTGATCCCTCTCCTGAACTCATCTCTGACTAGTAAACCTCTTTCTACCTGGGGGGTCATGCAGGTCTCTCCCTCTCAACATGCCTCAAATCCAACTTATTCCCCTCCCTCAAACTTCAAACCTTCTCCTTCTCGATTCCATAGCTTAGACACTAGCAACTCTGCCCACTAGTTCATCCAACGAGGATACTTCAGGGAATGTTTAACATCCCTTTCTACTTGCCAATATATATTTAATTAGACAACAAGTCTTGTTGATCTCCTTGAGCCTTTTTCAAGACAGATCTCCTACCCTACCCTCCATTCTCTTTTCAGAGAGCCCTGAAAAGCTTTCACCTGAACTACTCCGATGGATTTCCAAAAATCCTTCCTTCCCAGTCTCCACCTATTAAAGCCATGCCCCACACTAGACTGGGTGTCTCCTACAACAAAAATTAGAGGATGCATTTTCTGTCTTATATTCCTTTATTTGTTCCTCATACATCTACAGGGAAAAGTCCCAAATTTTCACTATGACCTAAAAGATTCTTACATGTGACTGTGACCTCTAGTTTCAGTTCATTTTTTGCCCATTCCCTATCTGTAATAAGCATACCAAAGTTACTGCATATGTCCTGACTGAATATGCCATGCATTTTTACACTTACATGCCTCTGAATACAATGTTACCTTTGCCTGAATAATCCTTTCCTGCTTTCTCCATCTGGAAAATGTTTAGTCTTCTTTCAAGACTCATATTCTCAGTGCACTTCTTCTTGATACCTCTCCTCCTCCAAAAGACTTATTTGCCTTTTCTTCTGTAATTCCACAGATGCCTATATGAATATGTGTTTCAGTATCTCCCACGAGGAACTGAATTATTTATTTACATTTTCGTCTGACTCTCCCACAGGCTGTAAGTGCCCAGAGAATAATGATATTTGTAAAGTTTGTATTTTATCACTTTCTATTTCTAGTCCAAACCACAATACCTGATACTTAGTAAGAACTTGGTATTTTTTAATAAAAAAATTAGAAAATTAGATACACATGAAGGAAAAAAGTAATGTTCCACAATCTTACCACCAGAGAGAACCAGTGTTAAAATTTTCTATGGATATAAAACACGTAATATTTCTTTTAAAAATAGTACCAGGTTGTAGATTTTATGATTTTGTTTTAAAAAATGAACAGGATTGGGTGCCTGGGTAGCTCAGTTGGTAAAGCGACTGCCTTCGGCTCAGGTCATGATCCTGGAGTCCCGGGATCGAGGCCCACATCGGTCTCCCTGCTCAGCAGGGAGTCTGCTTCTCCCTCTGACCCTCCCCCCTCTCATGCTCTCTATCTCTCATTCTCTCTCTCTCAAATAAATAAATAAAATCTTTAAAAAAATGAACAGGATCTTGTGAATATATTTCCATGTCAGAAAGTACTTTAAATCAAAATATTAAATAATCGCATTACATTTCATTGTACGCAATGCCCTTATATTTGGACGTTGAGGTTATTTTAATTTTTTGGCTTGTGAACAATCATATGGCACCCATTTATTTCCTTTGTTAAGATTGAAGTAATGAAATGATGCCCCAGCAGCTCCTGGGCCTTAGCACGAGGCGGAAATAAAGATAACAGCAGAACGAAAGAGAACAGAGAGGAAAGGAAGAAGGCAAGCCGAAATGAGCTGGAGAGAGGACGCTGACAGCCGCGAGTATCGAAAGATTTGGCCAGATCTCTTGTTTCGTTTTTGGAATAGCTACGAAGCAGGCAAAAGAAACAGAGTGTGTGGGACAAGTTATTTTTATGGTTTTGTTGTGAGTTTTGAATATCCCCCAGACCGGGTGTTTTTGAGAGACCACGTTAGAGATTCTTCATTGCATTTTATTTCTCCTAGGCTGAAGAACAGTTGTGTCTCTCAAGGCAAGGCCTCGCCGAGGTCTTGGGCGGATATATGCATGGATCATGGACTAACTGTCCGAGAATATCTGGGGCCTAATGACAAGGAAAGAAAAACAGGCAGTTAAGCTTTGAGCTGCCTAAAGTTACTGGTTTCATCTCAGATGCTGCTCACAAAGCAGTAAACGAAGCAGACTCTGAAGGGTGAGTTCTCTGTATCACATAGGTAACAGCAGAATTTATGGGACAACTTAACAGGCTGTCTGGGTAGCAAAAAAAAAAAAATCTCAAAACGTTAGTCACACCTCCTGGAGAAATGGTGATACGGCTAAATAATAAGGGAGACAGCTAGAATAAATTTGTTTGATGAGAGGGATCGGAGCACAAGGAAAGCTACAAAAGAGATTGAGGAGAGCTAGAGCATGGGATCAAGACTTGTCCTTAGCTCAGAGCAAATTCAGGATGACCTCTACAGCCACAGAGAAATCCACTCCCCTTTTGTTGGTAGAGGGTGCTAGATATTAGTGCAGAAATGAAGTGAGCATTTCTCACATACAGGGCTCAGTGCCTGGGGAATAGAAATCAAGAGTGGAGTGAATAGAGTTTTATTTATTTTCATATCACTAAAATAAGAATAAAGGCTCATAGTAATTACATTCTTTACATGGTCTGTCTCATTAATATTTGCAGAAAAATAAAACAGAGGCCTTGGCCCAAGACTAAAACATTCGATGGTTTCTCTGTGTCTAGGATATTGACTTTGGCAAAAGTGAAAATTCTGGGTGACATTTGATTTCTGTTTTCATAACAACTAGATTGAGAACAAAGATAGAAGTGTGTGGATAAGGAAGGGTGAAAAGGAAGCCGTGGAATTTTAGAGTTAAAAGACACAGCCATCTGGTGTTCTGAGTGATTTTCTGATTGCAGTCTCAGCTGATTTTAGCCCCTCACTATCAGATGCTTTGTCTCATTCAGGTGAGGTGGAGAGATCCTAAGAACAGAGGACAGAAACCCAGTCTAGGGCCAATCCAGCACCAAGACACCTCTGACCCTATAAATCCTCGAGAGAAATCTAACATTTTTGGCTGTAACATACACCCTCTCCTAGAGTCAAGGTGAAGTTGCTTCAAAGGCAATTTCATGAACAGAGGTCACTAACCTGACTCGAACACTGCGAGAGAGGGCATGATTATGGACAAGAAGTCATAAAGTTCACAAGTCTCCTTATTCTGATGTTTCGAAAGACTTTACCTTCTCAATACCTTTTCAAGGAGCATTTTGCTGGTCAAACAGGGATAATGGATCTCAAAACAATGTGTAGTGGGGGTTGCTTGTCGGCAGGGGAGACAGAAGGAAGGCTTCAATGCTACCCTACGATACATCTTTGAACGTGGGCTTGGACAGTGGGCCACAGCTGAGCCTGGAATCCTCAGGAGCTCTTTCAGCTAGAGCTCTTGGCTTCCCCCCACAAATGAGGGCTCAAGGAGCTGTAGATGTTGTTGAAAGACTGCCCTTTGGCTCCGCTTGTTTCGACCTACAGGTAAACACTGCAAACAGTTACCAGAAGCCGGACCTGAGTAGGAACATAGCTTGAGGATACTGGGCAGGTTAGAGAGACTTTCTTTTTTTTTTTTTTATTATTTATTTATTATTTATTTGAGAGAGAGAGAATGAGAGATAAAGAGCACGAGAGGGAAGAGGGTCAGAGGGAGAAGCAGACTCCCTGCTGAGCAGGGAGCCCGATGCAGGCCTCGATCCCGGAACCCCAGGATCATGACCTGAGCCGAAGGCAGTCGCTTAACCAACTGAGCCACCCAGGTGCCCTAGAGAGACTTCCTTTTGACTTCATTGGCTTGTCACTTTGTAAAAAAAGAAAAGGTATTACTAACACAGAGTAAGGCAGCTTATGTGGCAGTTTCCCCCCAAGGCTATAGAATCAGAGAGTTGCACCCATAGACCTCCTTCCAGCCTGAAAGGTAGAGGTTGTTTGTCAAATCCATTTTCAAGATCATCCTTCAAGGACTACATTCCTTATGACACCATTCTGGTGGAAAACATTGCCTTTCTTTTAATTGCCCCCAACTTGTAAGCACATGATTCCCCACTTCTGAAAGCAAACTCATGCACACAAAGTGTGTTAGTGTGTTTGACGGTTTAAGGCACTGAGATAATCTTTATAAAAAGGAAGGGAGCAGGACCCAAAGATAAGACAATCTTAAGATTTAGAAAAGTACATACCTTTTATGGGGAAATAAACCATGCATATCAATAACTTTCATAGGACGAAGGCTGTGATAGAGGCAAACAGAACCCTGAGGGCATTTTCAGGAGAGAAGAGGTCTTTACAGGATGACCCTTTGGCTTCCAGGAGGTAATGACATTGGCGGGGGGGCTTGGGGAGCAGTGTTTCACACAAGGAGGAAAATCTTTCTAAATACTCAGATTAAAGTTTTTTTTTTAAACTTTCACCAGTTTAAGATCATGGTTTAGTTTCTTTTACCTCTAGTTTCTCAATAAGAGTTCCTTCCTTGATCTGTTGATTCCTTCTGACCTCTTTGACTTGACAGGTCTTCAAAGAAAAGAAATTAATTCATCTATCACAGGGTCAGATGATCACTAACAGTGGGGCAAGGACAAATTCTTAGGGTGGCTTTTCAGTGGGCAAGGCTACTACCAAAAAAAAATAAGGTGAATTCACTGTATCCTTTGGACTTTTTTTTTTTTTAAGATTTACTTATTTATTTTAGAGAGAGAGAGAGAATGGGAATGAGCGGGAGGGGCAGAGGGGAAGGGAGAGAATTTCAAGCAGACTCCACACTGAGCAAGGAGCCTGAAGTCAGGCTCGATCTCTTGACCCTGAGATCACCATCTGACCTGAAACCAAGAGTTTCAGACACTACCCAAGCACCCCTCCTTTGGACTTCTAAGGAAAAGTTCTCAACTCTGTTGTAGTTTTTCCCCTTAGGGGCTGGGGAGAGCCTTTCATGTGTTTGACAGTGTAAGGTACGGCGATATGGCCCCTTGGCAGGAAGGGATTGGGAAAGGTGAACAGAAAGACACAAGAAAGAAGTTGAGAGAGAAAATTAATTTGTCCTCCGTGTTTTAATTTAACCTTCTTGAATTGCTTTATTTAATACTTTTTTTCATGATATGCTCAAAATTCAAGGTTTTGTTCATTGTGCCAATTCCTTCATCTTCCTATCCTTAAGAGAGTTTTTCATCCCTCTTTTCATTCATCTATCCAATACTAACTAAATAATAAAAATAAGTCATGTTGGACATGGTTCCAGCCACTGGAATACACTGGTAAATATAAGCTTGTATTCTAGTTGGAGTAGATATTTAATAGGTTAAAATTCAAAAACAAATAAAGGGTGTAATTCCAGGTGCTGATGAATAATATTAAAAAAACATAAAACAGGGAAATGGTGAAGCCAGCCAGATAGACAGACTCAGTTCGAGTGGAGCCTTTGGTAAAGAGTTGGATTTTGCTTTATCTGCAATGGGAAACCATTGGAAGGCACTGGCAAAGAGTTATAATTACCAGACTTATGTTTTAAGAGGATGGATGTGGCTGCTATGTGGAGAATGGACTGTCCGTGGATAAGAGTAGAAGCTGTGGGACCACACAAGAGGTGGATGAGGGATGATGATGGTCTGGAATGGGATGGTTGCAATGGTCAGAGTTGACACTGATTTTGGATATAGAGCCACCAAAGCTTACCGGTGGAGTAAAAGAGGAATGGAGGTCTGCGCATAAAATGAAAAAAGGAATCAAACATGATTCCTAGGCATGAGCCTGAGCAGTAAGGTGGATAGAATTCCTTTGCAGGGGAGTTTTAGTTTGTTTGTTTGTTTGTTTGTTTGTTTGTTTTGGGGAGAGAGAGAGAGTGAGTGCGAGCAGGGACTGGGAGAGGGAGAGAGAGAATCTTAAGTAGGCTCCACGCTCAGCGCAGAGCCCAACTCAGAGCTGGATCCCACGACCCTGAGATCATGACTTGAGCCAAAAATCAAGAGTCAGGCACTTAACCAACTGAGCCACCCAGGCGCCCCGAATTTTAGTTGCTTCTAATACATTTCTTCTATGTTCCAGCACAGGTATGTGCTCAGATAATGAAGTGGTTACATGACAAAGAGTTTAAGTGTTACTCAGCGAGAAATCCATGGATGACACCCACATATTTATGCCTCCCCAAATCATACATGTAATCACACATTTGTTACCTCCCCTTGGCTAAGAGACATTCTAAGAGGTGTCACTGCTGCTCCCATAGTCCGAGTCTTGGACAAACGCAACAGTGTCTTAACTGGTCACCTTGTCTTAAAATTTCCACTCCTTCTCCACACACTAACTCCAGAAATCTTTTAAAATCACAGCTCACTTTCCTGCCTAACGTCCTCCAGTGGTTTCCCATGATGCTCAGAGTAAAATCCGGTCTTCTTGCCCTGCCCTCTTAAGACCCTAGGGTATCTGGCTCTCTCAGCATTCCTGCCTCAGGAGCTCCTCTAGCCTCACTCTTTCTGCCTTTCTGTCTGCTCCTTGAACACCTCAGGGTTTCTCTTCTGGCTCTTTCCTCTGCCTGGAATGCTTTCTGTAGCCCCGCACATGGTTGCTTCCATTATTCAGGTCTCTGGTCATATATCCTCCCCTCAGAGAGGCCGTCCCTGACCACACTCCAAACAGATGCCCGTGAAGACTTTCTACAGTCCTGCCCTATTTGCATTTCTTTACAATGTCTGTCTCTCACTGAAATGATTTGTTTTCTTCTCTGCTCTCTTTTCACTTCCCAGGAATGTTCACCACTGTATTCCTAGTAACAAAAACAATGTTGGCAAATAGCAGGCACGCAGTGACTTTGTGGTGAATACATGCATCTCACTTCCTGCAAAATTTCGATAGGAAAGACCTGGACTGAGGCCCCGTGTAAAGAAATGACAACATATGTCACATGCCTTGACCAACATGGCATGTGACAGCATTCGTTAGCATACTGAAATCTAGAACCAGGAATGTTAGAGGAACTTGTCATAGTACTTTGGGTGAAAAGATCATAAAGAAGGCAGAACAAAAGACAAAATTAGCATATACTTGATAAAGAAATGTGTGGCATAAACTATACTAATCCCTCAAACAGTGTCTGGCACATATTAGGCTCTTAAGAAATTTTTGTTGGAATAAAAAGAAATTTTTGTTGAGTAAATGAATGAATGAATGAATACCTATGAGCTAAAAGCCTACAAATGAGTACAGCAAAGGTGAAAACAAAATGGTTAAGCTTTTACCAATGGTGATACTTTTATTCCAAGATAGGAGTTCTATTGAGGGGGGGAAATACAGTCTACTTGAGGCAGCCCCACATGAAACAGACCAGCTTTGGTAAGATAACAATGGTAGCGGAGGAGAGACCCCTCCCACATCTTCTAGGTGTGGGGCAAGGCTCTGCAGGTTCATCTCCTATGCCCAGCGACAGGGGAAGCCCTCACTCCACCACCTTACGTGCTCCATGGGACCAGCCAAATAAGTCAGGAGACCAAACGGGTGCTCTTCCCACTAGTGAACATCCAACATAACAATTTTGCATTAGCTTTTATTCTTATTGATAGTATAAACTGAGTTATTCACCAAATGAGGCAAACGTTTGGCCTAAAATGACTATTGACGCTGATATCTGTTTCAAAAACATAGCCAACATGGGGATGAATCAAATTCAATTTGCTCTGTTTTTTTAAGAAATGCTAAACCAAAATGACCAGGGAAAACAGACACCTTTGTATTTAATGGAGATAAAAATACCTTTCATTGAAAAGAGCAAATTACCACTCAACCCATATTTAAAATAGGCATATTTAAATATCAGAGAAGTTTCACAAGAAGATGAACAATCTGTGCAAGTGATTTATAATAATTATTCAGACTAATGATAATATAACACCACTAACAGGAATAAGATATCCAAATAGAGTCTTACCAAGCCACCACCAACGACAGCTATTTTTTTCCTTCGAATGTCAGATGGCTCCATAACTGCCAAAGTGCTTTTATATAAGTGTGCAGCTCGGGTCACAAAGGAAACTGTCTCCCTGCTGCTGATTTCCCCGCCTTTATACTGCCCAGGGTGCACCGTGTGTTTGAGCTAGGCTAATTCCCCTTGAACTTAGAGGACAGCATTTAACTCCTTAGTGGCCCGAAGCACAATCAGCTCAACTTTAAGAAAAAAGACAATTTATTGCAATAACCAAATGTTGAAAAATACAGCCAAGTGAAGACACCCGTTCTCTGTCTTGCGTGTAAGACAGGGAATTTTTTAAAAGCACGCTCTCTCAGCTTTTCTTCTTCTTCTGCAGCATGTATTCTCACTTTCTTTTTCATTCATGATTAACCATGAATGAAACTTTGCTCATCTGAAGTCCCAAAGCATCTTACGCTTCCCTTGGAGAGTGAGGTCGCTTGGTGTCACAATTGATGGGTGGATTATTCTTGTTATTAAGACCAGTCAGGAAGCACACCTTGAGGGTCCTCTCGGATTATCTTTAACAGACCGCCAGGGAAAATTTTTTTCCGTAGTATTAATACTCTCCCGAGCAAGATTTTGAATTTGTCACTAACCACACTTCCCTTTTTTGGCAGCAGATGCTAGAAATCTTAGATTGTGCATTGACTCCAGGGGAGGTCCTTAATGCCGTGCTTCTTCTAAACTCATCCCTGAATTCCTATTATCTCTCCACGTCTTTGTCTTCTTTCATCTCATTTTACATGCATATTAATTTTTGGCGCATATTTGTGAATTGAGCGTTGTTCCCCCCCCCCGGAACATGCTGTGTAAAATAAAGTAAGAACATAAATGATGACACTTCTTCACTAGTGAGAGCAGGGATCATACGGGTTTCTCCCTGGTGAGGAATTAGTTAAACATCATTGAATAGCGGCCCCTTGTGGATAAGGATGGTTAGAGTTGCTAGAAAACTTTTTTGCTGTTAGGCATTTTTATTTATTTATTTTGAATAGGTACGTAATACATTCACATGGTATGAAATTCAAAAGATACAACAAAAGGGTCTTACAGTGACTAAGTCTTCTGACCCTGTTCCTTGGGCACCTATTTCTCCTGCCCAGAGACAACCACTGTTTTGGTGTCTGGGTCACCCTGTTCCTCTAAAGCCCCTGCCCCTCCATTCCCGTCCATAAATAGTAGTAAATTTTATACACTTTTACACTTTCCCACACCCTATTTTTTCACAACATATAGCTCGAGAATTCTTCCATGCCAGTAGATAGAGCGCTCTCTCGTTTTTTGTTTTTTGTTTTTTGTTTTTTTTTAAATCACGGGGCGTAACACAAAAAAGTAAAGTACGCAAAACAGTATACAGTAGTACAGTAAGTTATTGTAAAGTAGCCATCACTCAGGTCCAGAAAAAGAACATTGCCAGAACCCCAGAAATCTATATGTGGCCCTTGCCTACCACCCCTCCTTCATAGAGGCAATTGCCATCCTGACTTTATCACTTTCTTGCTTTTATTTATAATTTTACTGACATATATGCATCCCTAAAATAGTTTAGTTTTTTTTTAAGATTTTATTTATTTATTTGACAGAAAGAGAGAGAGAGATAGTGACAGCAGGAACACAAGCAGGGGGAGTGGCAGAGGGAGAAGCACGCTCCCCGCAGAGCAGGGAGCCTGATGCGGGGCTCGATCCCAGGACCCTGGGATCATGACCTGAGGCCAAGGCAGATGCTTAACGACTGAGCTACCCAGGCGCCCCTAAAATAGTTTAGTTTTACCTCTTTTTGAACTTTACTATAAATAAATTCATGCTTTTTTTTCTTGGCAACTTGCTTTTTTTCCTCAATATTATGCTTAAGCTCCATCCAACCTTTTGCTTGTGATTCTAGTTCATCTTTCTTGTTGTGTATTATTTATCCATTCTATTGTTGATGGATACTTAGGTATCTCCAATATTTTAATATTATGAATAATGCTGCTGCCCTGATTAATTTTGTATATACAATGCAGTGCACCCATGTATGAGTATCTCTAGGAATACAGGCTTGTCATGCATATTTTTAACCTTTCTAAATAAACCAAAGTTATATTCTGAAGTATGGTACTCACTTTTACTTGACATGTAAAAGTTCTAGCTTTTGCATGTCCGGTGAGTTCATGCTCTATCTCATGGTCATTTTAATTTGTACTGGATTATTGATGAAATTGAGCACCTTTTCATCTGTTATTCACAATTTGCTTTTCTTCTTTTGCATAGTGCTTCTTTTCTTTTAAGTAGTCCTTTTTTTTTTTTAACTGACATTGGACTTGAGTTTTATTCCTTATATATGTTGCAAATGATTTCTTTCCTTCTTATACTCTGATACGTTTTTCCTTCTTGCTTTCTTAGTGGCCTCTTTTGATGAAAACATTGTCTTAATTTTAGCATATGCAAGTTTATCAGTCTGTCTTTGTAGCTTTTGCTTTATGTCATGTTTTATAAATATTTTCATAGACAAAATTTCATTTTCTTTTCCAAATGAATATGCACTTTTCCCCAGTACTATTAAGTGAAAGACTTTCCTTCTCCCATTCTTGGCTTTGTCCAGTGTTCACGTATGTGTGGACGTGATTCTAGGTTTCTATTCTATTTCATTCCATCTACTCTACACATGTTGTTGCTTTAAAATAAGCCCTTAAAAAAAAGATTTTATTTATTTATTTGAGAGAAAGAGCACGCAGAGCAAGAGAAAAAGCAGGAGCATGGGGAGGGGCAGAGGGAGAAGCAGACTTCTCAGTGAGCAGGAATCCCAGGACCCCGAGATCATAACCTGAGCCAAAGACAGATGCTTAACTGACTGAGCCACCTAGGCGCCCAGCAAATAAGCCTTGATATCTTAAAGAATTTCGCCTGCTTTGTCCTTCTTCAATAATTTCCTTGATTATTCTTTGTGTTTTGCATTTCCATCTAAGTTTTAGAAGGAGTCTGTGAATTTCACCAAAAAAACAAAGAAACCTGTTGGGATTTTTTTTTTTTTTTTTTTTTTTTTTTTTACTGAGAGGCTTTCTATCTGGGAAGCATACCATATTTAGCCCTTTGAGTTTTTCAATCCAGAAACATGGTTTATCTCTCCATTTGTTTGGGTCTTCTCCAAAGTCTCTCCAATTTTATACAAAATATGAAAGAAGTTTCACCCTCTTTTGTTAGATTTATTTCTAGGTAATTATTTTTTTCTTTCTTATTTTATTGTAAATGGTATCTTTAAATTCATTTTCTGCTTTTGTTGATATATAGAAATACAATTAATTTTTCTTTGTTGAGTTTGTATCTAGCAACACTGCAAAACTCTTATTAATACAGCTGTAGCTTCTTTTTTTTCCCCACCATAATCATCACAATAGTGTTTTATTCTTTTCTTTTCTTTCCTCTTGATTGAATGATTGCCTTACTGTTTTAGCTAGTCCCACAGTTCAGTGGAATAGCAATGTATTTCTTCCATTTTAAATAGATAGGATTTTCTAGTTATCCTACTTGTATTGATTTTTAACAAAATTTCACTGTGGTCAGAGAATATGCTCTATACATCTTCAAACATTTGAAATTGGTTGGGACTTATTTTATGGTCAGCAAAAGGTAAATCTGTATAAGTGCTTTTTTTGCCTGTGCCTGAAAAAACATGTGCTCTTAGTTATTGTGTGCATTTTCCTATATATATTTGTTAGGTCAAATCTAGTAATCATTTGTTCAAAATTTGGTTTGCTCATTTGGTCAATTACTAAAAGAGGTGTGTTAAAAATCTCATGCTTGATTAGTATTTGTCTTTTTCCTCAAGAG
Source organism: Zalophus californianus (assembly GCF_009762305.2). NCBI lineage: Eukaryota > Metazoa > Chordata > Mammalia > Carnivora > Otariidae > Zalophus > Zalophus californianus. The sequence continues at coordinate 61,176,691 of NC_045604.1, read as the reverse complement.
TTTCTCTCTACATGAAACAATCCACATTTAAAATTGTTGTATTCTGGGGTGCCTGGGTGGCTCAGTTAAGCGCATCCGACTCGATTTCGGCTCAGGTCATGATCTCAGGGTCATGAGATTGAGCCCTGCGTTGGGCTCTGTGCTGAGTACCGAGCCTGCTTGATTCTCTCTCTACCTCTCCCTCTGCATCTCACTGCCCCCTCTCTAAAAAATAAAAAATAAAATAAAATTGCTATATGCCACTGGCAAAACAAAGCTTTTATCATTATGAAGGAACATTTTTATCTCAGGGTATGAGTTTTGCCTTAAAATTTAATTGCCTGATATCAATGTTACTTTTTTGTATTTGTGTAGTATTTACATATTATATCTTTTCCAACCTTTCGATTTTAGCTTTCTTGTATCTGTGTGTTTTTAATGTGGCCTTTGGGAACAGCATTCATTTGAATATTTTAAAAATTCAATCTATAATTGTTATCTTTTAATTTGAGTCTTTGGTTTTCTGTAGTCTCACTAAGATGTAAATAGGTAAAGATTATGTATCCCAGCAGGGAATCATTGGGTTTCTTAAATATGTGGATTGGTTTCTTTCATCAATTCTAGAATATTCTCAGCCACTACCTCTCCAAATATTTAGTCTTCCATGCTGCTTACCCTTTCATCTTTACTTTTATTTTTTGCCTTTTTGTGCTTCCTTATGCATAGCTTCTTTTAGTATAATCCAATTTACCAACTCTCTTTTCTTTTGTGTCTAATCGGCTGATAAACCCATCCAGGGAGGTCTCAATTTTGGCTATTGTAATTTTTAGTTCTGAAATTTTTATTTGGTTCTTTTTCATATTGCACTATTTTTAGTTTCTAGTATTTATTTCTCGTAGCCTTGCCAAATCTCAAGCTTGTCTTTTGTAACTTAACATAACAAATATGATTGCCTTAGGATCTGTGTCTATAATTCTTATTGTGGGTTTGTTTTGATGGTTAGTTACTTATTTCGGGGGGTGGATATATACCCGTGATCTTTAATTTTCATGTGCACATTTATTTATTTGTTTCTTTATTTTTCTTAGAGAGATAGTGTGCTCATGGGAGCATAAGTACGGGAGGGGGGGCAAAGGGAGAGGGAGAGAGACAATCCCAAGCAGACTCCACACCAAGCGTGGAGCCCAATGTGGGGCTCAGTCTCATGACTCTGAGATCATGGCCCAAGCTGAAATCAAGAGTTGGATGCTTAACTGACTGAGCCACCCAGGTGCTCCTCCATGTGCACATTTTAAACTGAGTGCTCAAAATTATATTTGAAAGAAAAGAAATAGGAGTAGTTCGAAGCCTCAGATGTCAGTATACTGCTTTAGAGAGGATTTATTTTTGCTTCTGCCATTTTACTGTGGATGATCCAGCACTTACTTGCTGGGTACAGTTAGCAGGATCTGTCTGTCTTTAGAAAAGTTACTCCTTTGGTTTCCATACTGGTCCAGATGAGACTAAACTAGTGACCTTCATTCTGTTTGCTCTCTTTCAGCCTAGGGATTCAAAACTTTTTTTCCATAACATGTGATATGCCCATTTTGAATGTTATTCACCTGAAGACAAACTCATGGCATATTGGCGGTTGGGCACAGATAAGGTATTCTGATGTTTACATGTAATTCTCTGTTTAATAGCTGGAAACATACCCTTTCTCTTCCATTCAAAGAAGCACATCTGATAGTATGTTATTATCTGAATAACATTTCATTATTAATTTATTTAATTATTTAAAAAATAACTTCTAGGGATGCCTGGGTGGCTCAGTCAGTTAAGCGTCTGCCTTCGGCTCAGGTCATGATCCCAGGGTCCTGGGATTGAGTCCCGCATTGGGCTCCCTGCTCGGCGGGGAGCCTGCTTCTCCCTCTGCCTCTGCCTCTCTCTCTCTGTCTCTCATGAATAAATAAATAAAATCTTTAAAAAATAAAAAAATAAAAAATAACTTCTAAATTTTGATACTTTAACTGTTATGAATGACATTGTTGACTCATCTCTCAAAGGATATAGTTAAAATGATTTATGACATTGAGATTAACTATGGGGATGCTCATAGCTGTTGTTCTATAACATTTCTAGATTATTTATGAGGTGGGTCAAATTACTTTCCAGTTATGGGCCAAAGAAACATGTGTCAAGCAAGTAGATGAGATAAAAGAGATTAACAATGAGTCACACATTTCTTTGTAACCTATAAACGACATGTTGACAGACTGATAGGTAACAATTATTCTTATTTCGCTCTAAGTCCTAGCTCTTTTCTCATTTCACTCTTAGTGAACAGATAAAATTACTTTGAACTATAACTTCCAGGAATTTCCCCAGTCCCTGTAATAGGGAGAGTGAATATTATATGACTATTCCTCCTGGTAGGTGACAATTTTCAAGTCTCATCTTGCCTTTTTTTTTTTTTGACAATCCAAATCTAAATGAAATTTGAATTTATAAAGTAGCTACATTTTATAACAATATCTGAATACTGTGGATTTGATGTTCTGTGGGTTGTAAGAAGGAAGAGATAATAAACTTTTTGTATAAGGTTGGACGGGAGAAAACAGATTTGGGTAGAATGACATATTGTTGACTTTTAGAAACTGAAGGATAGCATGAGGGCCCTGGGTGCCCAGTAAGAGAAGAGGGTATCAAAATCTTGAACAAAGTTTAATGATTATAAAGCTACAATTTTGAGCATGGCTACTTATCCCTCTTTTCTTCCTAAAAGTCAGGTAGAAAGAGTTGCCTTAGAAAGGCCTCAGGAAAGTTAAAAATTATCATACCTTCTTTCTCTGGAGGGCTTTTTCTTGAGGGTGAAGAGAAATTAAGAAACTGGTTTTCCCCCATCCTCTGAGCCTGAAAAACTTGAGGCTATGGGACAAGCTAGGGACTTATGGGGTAACTGTTGTGTCCTCCTCATGGGGATTCTGTTACTTGTTAATCCCTAAAACAGGTCCTTTCCAACAGAATGACTCCCAGAGAAGCATACTTTATGGGACACTTTACAAGAGACACTGAATATTTCCATTTCTCTCTGCATATATTTACAAACCTAACAAATCAGTATTATTGGGGAAAAAGGAAAGTTTGTAAAAAATTAAAATTTAGCAGAGATTAATTAATACAATATTTGCTTTGCTGTTTTCATCATCCTCATATAGTTGAAGTTGACAAAATATTTGTTTGACGAATTCGGCTTGCTCAATAATTGTTTATTTGTTTCACCATGGCCTTTATGCTTGCGTCTGTCTGCCTGGAACACTCCTCTGTGTTTGTGTGCCTACCTCTCAGCATTCAGGTCTCAACTCAAACGCAACATCCTCAGGTTGATCTCTCCACGTAAAAGATGTGCCCCTCCATCTTTCTCTAAACATCTTCCAGCTTGCTTCCTTTATTACATTTACTAGTACATGAAATGTACTATTATATGAAACGTGGTCTACTCATTTACTTGTTTCATTAGCAAGTAGATAATAGTGGAAGTGAAGAGGGAGGAAACTAGATGGACTCAGATATAATTTTGAGGTAGAATGGCCAGGATTTCTTGGTAAATTGGGCACAGTATCTGCATTGGTTGGGGAATGGGAGCAGAGTTCTGAAATCAAAGAAGACTCCCAGTTTTCTAACTTGAATAATGGTAGTGCCATTTACTGAGTATGAAAAAATGGGGTGGGGATGGCAACTAAGACTTATCCTTTGGGGCATTATCAAGTTTGAGATATGAGTATTGAGTTAGGTAAATAAATAGGGATATTAATTATACAGTTGGATACATAAGTCTGAAACACAGAGGAGGAGTCTAGGCTAGAAAAATTAGTCTGGGGGCATCAAGTACATCAGCATGAAGATGGCATTGAAAATCATGCGAATGGATAACTCACTTCATTATAGAGGAATGGTTTGGAAGATGGTTGAGAAAGAGAGTAACGTGTATTTCATTACTATTTACACAAAATTTTTTAAAATGCACAAAACAACTGTACATATTTTACAAGAATACATATGAATAAAATGTTAGAAATAGGGGGGAAGGGAGCAAGATGGCGGAGGAGTAGGAGACCTGGATTTCGTCTAGTCTCAGGAATTCAGCTGAATAGGGATCAAACCATTCTGAATACCTACGAACTCAACAGGAGATCAAAGAAAAGAATAGCAACAACTCTCTGAACAAAAAAGCGACCACTTACTGGAAGGTAGGACGTGCGGAGAAGTGAATCCGAGGTGATATTCAGGAGGATAGACGGCGGGGGAGGAGGCCTCCGTCGACCGCTTCTGGCAAGTGATAGAGCCGCGCGCGGACTTCTATCCACAAAATTGGATAGAAGTCGGCTCCGCTGAGGGACGTCACTCCAGTGGCTAAGTGGGGGGTGGAACCCTCGTGGGACAGTGTGGTCTCAGGACCCGTGGGGTCACAGAAAGACCGGGGGTGCCTGAGTGCAGCAGAGCTCCCAGGTATCGGAGCAGGGAAGCCGGCTGCAGAGACCGACGCGAGGCGCGCGCTCTCAGCTCGGGGTGGCCATAAACTGTGATCCGTGGCCCAGTTGGGCCACTGTGCCTCCAGCAGGGACCCAACAAGCGGCAGAGCTGGGGAGACTCCCCTTCCTCCCCCGGGAGGAGTGGTGCGGGAGCGCACCACAGGGATCTGCTGGGTTTGGAGACTCTGCACGGGGTCGGGTGCCAGAGATAGAAATGCTCGGTCACAGGCCGGGTGAGCACGGAGTGCAGCCGGAGACCAGGCAGATGGGAGTGACTTACTGCTTTTCTCTGGGGGCGCACTGAGGAGCGGGGCCCGGAGTTCTCAGCTCCTCCGGATGGAGATTGGGAGGCCACCATTCTCACTCTCGTCCTCCAAAGCCCTACGGAGAGCTTGCAGGGAACAAAGGCTTGCGAGAGCAAACCCCAGCAGATTGCTTAGCCCGGACCGACAAGGGCGGGGCAATTCCGTCTTTCCTCCAGCAAAGACATTTGGGAACCACAGCAACAGGCCCCTCCCCCAGAAGATCAGCACGAACAGCCAGCAAGCCAAGACCAAGTTTACCGATCAAGAAGAACGGGAGAACTCCAGCGCTAGGGGAATACTGCACATAGAATTCATGGCTTTTTTTACCATGATTCATTAGTTTTTCAAAGTTAATTTTTTTAACTGTTTTTTTATCTTTCTTTTTCCCTTTTTCAACCAACATCATATCAATCCCTTTTTAAATAAAAAAAATATTTTTCATTTTAAGAGTCATATTTTATCCCTTTATAGTAGTTACCCTTATTTTTGGCATATATATATATAAGTTGTTCTCTCTTTAAAATTTTGAGATACAGTTTCTTCTAACAGATCAAAATATGCCCTAAATCACTAGTGTATGGCTTTGTTCTAGTCTCCTGCCTGATCACATTCTCTCCCTTTTTTTTTCTGTTTTTTTTTAAATCTTCTTTCTTTTTTCAAACAACTTCTTATCTTATCAATTCCTTTTATAAAATCTTTTATAATTTTCATCTTTACAGTCATCTTCCATCCCTTCATTGTATCAACCCTTATTTTGTACATATATAAGTCTTTCTTCCTTTAAAATTTTAGGAGGCACTTTCTTCTAACAGACCAAAATACACCCAAAATCTAGTGTGTGGCACTGATCTATACACTAGCCTGATCATATTTGATCATATTCTGTTTTTTTGCTTTGTTCTGTTTTTGTTTGTTTTTATATTTTTCTTTTTCTTTTTCTTTTTTCTTTTTCTTTTTCTTTTTTCTCTTTCTTTTTTCTTTCTTTCCCTTTCTTTTCCACTGGTTTCAGGTCTTTTCTGATTTATTTAGAGTATATTTGCTAGAGACGTTGTTAACCTGTTAGCATTTTGTTCTCTCATTCATCTGTTCTCCCCTGGACAAAATGACGAGACGAAAAAAATCACCTCAGCAGGAAGAACAAGAGGTAGTACCATCAGCCAGGGACCTACTCAATACGGACATTAGTACGATGTCGGACCTAGAGTTCAGAATCATGACTTTAAAGATACTAGCTGGGCTTGAAAAAAGCATGGAAGTTATTAGAGAAACCTTTTCTGGAAAAATAAAAGAACTAAAATCTAACCAAGTCAAAATCAAAAAGGCTATTAATGAGGTGCAATCAAAAATGGGGGCACTAACTGCTAGGATAAATGAGGCAGAAGAGAGAATCAGCGATATAGAAGACCAAATGATGGAAAATAAAGAAACTGAGAAAAAGAGAGATAAACAACTACAAGATCACGAGGGCAGAATTTGAGAGATAAGCGATACGATAAGACGAAACAACATTAGAATAATTGGGATCCCAGAAGAAGAAGAAAGAGAGAGAGGGGCAGAAGATATATTGGAGCAAATTATAGCAGAGAACTTCCCTAATGTGGGGAAGGAAATAGGCAGCAAAATCCAGGAGGCACAGAGAACCCCTCTCAAAATCAATAAAAATAGGTCAACACCCCAACATCTAATAGTAAAACTGACGAGTCTCAGAGACAAAGAGAAAATCTTGAAAGCAGCTCGGGAGAAGAGATATGTAACCTACAATGGTAGAAACATAAGATTGGCACCACACCTATCCACAGAGACCTGGCAGGCCAGAAAGGACTGGCATGATATCTTCAGAGCAGTAAACAAGAAAAATATGCAGCCAAGAGTATTATATCCAGCTACGTTGTCATTGAAAATAGGAGGAGAGATAAAAAGCTTCCAGGACAAACAAAAACTAAAGGAATTTGCAAACACGAAACCAGCCTTACAAGAAATATTGAAAGGGGTCCTCTAAGCAAAGAGAGAGCCTAAAAGCAACATAGATCAGAAAGGAACACAGACAATATACAGTCACAGTCACCTTACAGGCAATACAATGGCACTAAATTCATACTTTCAAAAGTTACCCTGAATGTAAAAGGAATAAATGCCCCAATCAAAAGACGCAGGCTATCAGAATGGATTAAAAAACAAGACGCATCAATATGCTGTCTGCAGGAGACTCATTTTAGACCCAAAGACACCCCCAGATTGAAAGTGAGGGGGTGGAAAACCATTTACCATGCTAATGGACAGCAAAAGAAAGCTTTGTGGCAATACTTATATCAGACAAATTAGATTTTAAAACAAAGACTGTAATAAGAGATGAGGAAGGACACTGTATCCTACTTAAAGGGTCTCTCCAACAAGAAGATCTAACAATTGTAAATATCTATGCCCCTAACATGGGAGCAGCCAATTATATAAGGCAATTAATAACAAAAGCAAAGAAACATATTGACAACAATACAATAATAGTGGGGGACTTTAACACCCCCCTGACTGAAATGGACAGATCATCTAAGCCAAAGATCAACAAGGATATAAAGACTTTAAATGACACACTGGACCAAATGGACTTCACAGACATATTCAGAACATTCCATCCCAAAGCAACAGAATACACATTCTTCTCTAGTGCCCATGGTACATTCTCCAGAATTGATCACATCCTAAGTCACCAATCAGGTCTCAACCGGTACCAAAAGATTGGGATTATTCCCTGCATATTTTCAGACCACAGTGCTTCGAAACTAGAACTCAATCACAAGAGGAAAGTCGGAAAGAACTCAAATACATGGAGACTAAAGAGAATCCTACTAAAGAATGAATGGGTCAGCCAGGAAATTAAAGAAGAATTAAAAAAATTCATGGAAACCAACGAAAATGAAATGTTCAAAATCTTTGGGATACAGCAAAGACAGTCCTGAGAGGAAAGTATATAGCAATACAAGCCTTTCTCAAGAAACAAGAAAAGACTCAAATACACAATGTAACCCTACACCTAAAGGAGCTAGAGAAAGAACAGCAAATAAAGCCTAAACCCAGCAGGAGAAGAGAAATAATAAAGATCAGAGCAGAAATCAATGAAATAGAAACCAAAAGAACAGTAGAACAGATCAATGAAACTAGGAGCTGGTTCTTTGAAAGAATTCACAAGATTGATAAACTGCTGGCCAGACGTATCAAAAAGAAAAGAGAAATGACCCAAATCAACAAAATCATGAATGAAAGAGGAGAGATCACAACCAACACCAAAGACATACAAACAATTATAAAAACATATTATGAGCAACGCTGTGCCAGCAAATTAGATAACCTGGAAGAAATGGGTGCATTCCTAGAGATGTATCAACTACCAAAATTGAACCAGGAAGAAATAGAAAACCTGAACAGACCTATAACCACTAAGGAAATTGAAGCAGTCATCAAAAATCTCCCAACAAACAAAAGCCCAGGGCCAGATGTCTGCCCAGGGGAATTCTACCAAACATTTCAAGAAGAAATAATACCTATTCTCCTGAAACTGTTCCAAAAAATAGAAATGGAAGGAAAACTTCCAAACTCATTTTATGAGGCCAGCATTACCTTGATCCCAAAACCGAAGACCCCATCAAAAAGGAGAATTACAGACCAATATCCTTGATGAACATGGATGCAAAAATTCTCACCAAAATACTAGCCAATAGAATCCAACAGTACATTAAAAGGATTATTCACCACGACCAAGTGGGATTTATCCCTGGGCTGCAAGGTTGGTTCAACATCTGCAAATCAATCAATGTGATACAATACATTAACAAAAGAAAGAATAAGAATCATATGATCCTCTCAATAGATGCAGAGAAAGCATTTGACAAAGTAAAGTATCCTTTCTTGATCAAAACTCTTCAGAGTATAGGGATAGAGGGTACATACCTCAATATCATAAAAGCCATCTATGAAAAACCTACAGCAAATATCATTCTCAATGGGGAAATGCTGAGAGCTTTTCCCCTAAGGTCAGGAACGCGGCAGGGATTTCCACTAACACCCCTGCTATTCAACATAGTATTAGAAGTCCTAGCCACAGCAATCAGACAACAAAAAGAAATCAAAGGCATCCAAATCGGCAAAGAGGAAGTCAAACTCTCACTCTTTGCAGATGATATGATACTGTATGTGGAAAACCCAAAAGACTCCACCCCAAAACTGCTAGAACTTATACAGGAATTCAGTAGAGTGGCAGGATATAAAATCAATGCACAGAAATCACTGGCATTCCTACACACCAACAACCAGACAGAAGAGAGACAAATCAAGGAGTCAATCCCATTTACAATTGCACCCAAAACCATAAGATACCTAGGAATAAATTTAACCAAAGAGGCAAAGATCTGTACTCAGAAAACTATAAAATACTCAGGAAAGAAATTGAAGAAGACACAAAGAAATGGAAAAACGTTCCATGCTCATGGATTGGAAGAACAAACGTTGTGAAGACGTCAATGCTACCTAGAGCAATCTACACATTCAGTGCAATCCCCATCAAAATACCATCCACTTTTTTCAAAGAAATGGAACAAATAATTCTAAAATTTGTATGGAACCAGAAGAGACCCTGAATAGCCAGAGGAATATTGAAAAAGGAAAGCAAAGCTGGCGGCATCACAATTCCAGACTTCCAGCTCTATTACAAAGCTGTCATCATCAAGACAGTATGGTACTGGCACAAAAACAGACACATAGATCAATGGAACAGAATAGAGAGCCCAGAAATGGACCCTCAGCTCTATGGTCAACTCATCTTTGACAAAGCAGGAAAGAATGTCCAATGGAAAAAAGACATTCTCTTCAACAAATGGTGTTGGGAAAATTGGACAGCCACATGCAAAAGAATGAAACTGGATCATTTCCTTACACCACACACAAAAATAGACTCCAAATGGTTGAAAGACCTAAATGTGAGACAGGAGTCCCTCAAAATCCTAAAGGAGAACAAAGGTAGCAACCTCTTTGACCTCAGCCGCAGCAACTTCTTCCTAGAAACATCGCCAAAGGCAAGGGAAGCAAGGGCAAAAATGAACTATTGGGATTTCATCAAGATAAAGAGCTTTTGCACAGCAAAAGAAACAGTCCACAAAACCAAAAGACAACCGACAGAATGGGAGAAAATATTTGCAAATGACGTATCAGATAAAAGGCTAGTATCCAAAATCTAAAAAGAATTTCTCAAACTCAACACCCAAAGAACAAATAATCCAGTGAAGAAATGGGCAGAAGACATGAACAGAGATTTTTCCAAAGAAGACATCCAAATGGCCAACAGACACATGAAAAAGTGCTCCACCTTGCGCGGCATCAGGGAAATCCAAATCAAAACCTCGATAAGATACCACCTCACACCAGTCAGAGTGGCTAAAATTAAGAAGTCAGGAAACGACAGATGTTGGCGGGGATGTGCAGAAAGGGGAACCCTGCTACACTGTTGGCGGGAATGCAAGCTGGTGCAACCACTCTGGAAAACAGTATGGAGGTTTCTCAAACAGTTGAAAATAGAGCTACCCTACGATCCAGCAATTGTACTACTGGGTATTTACCACAATGATACAAATGTAGGGATCTGAAGGGGTGTATGTGCACCCCAAGATTTATAGCAGCAATGTCCACAGTAGCCAAACTGTAGAAAGAGCCAAGATGTCCATCGACAGATGAATGGATAAAGAAGAGGTGGTATATATACACAATGGAATATTATGCAGCCATCAAAAGGAATGAGATCTTGCCATTTGTAACGACGTGGATGGAACTGGAGGGCGTTATGCCGAGTGAAATAAGTCAATCAGAGAAAGACATGTATCATATGACCTCACTGATATGAGGAATTCTTAATTTCAGGAAACAAACTGAGGGTTGCTGGAGTCGTGGGGGGTGGGAGGGATGGGGTGGATGGGTGATAGACATCGGGGAGGGTATGTGCTATGGTGAGCGCTGTGAATTGTGCAAGACTGTTCAATCACAGATCTGTACTTCTGAAACAAATAATGCAATATATGTCAAGAAAAAAAAAGAAGAAGAAGATAGCAGGAGGGGAAGAATGAAGGGGAGTAAATTGGAGGGGGAGACGAACCATGGGAGATGATGGACTCTGAAAAACAAACTGAGGGTTCTAGAGGGGAGGAGGGTAGGGGGATGGGTTAGCCTGGTGATGGGTATTAAAGAGGGCACATTCTGCATGAAGCACTGGGTGTTATGCACAAACAATGAATCATGGAACACTACATCAAAAAGTAATGATGTATTGTATGGTGATTAACATAATAATAAAAAATTAAAAAAAAATAAAATGTTAGAAATAAGCACATTATATTAGTTTTCTGGGGACCAAAAGGATAAAAAGTGTAAGGGATGAATAGAAAAGGAAAAAAAATAGTGAAATCAAACATGAATGAACCGTATACTCTATAATGTGCTATGAAGTTAAGATTATGGTTAGATCAACTCTCTGTACAGGAGTTCTACTAAAAAATTTTAAAGGAAAAGGAAAGCTCTTTTAGGACTGAGTCCTGAGTCACTTCCTCATTGATAAGTGAAGAGCTGGCAAAGAATAGTATGAAGAATTGGCCAATGAAGTCGGGGGGAGAGTTCAAAATTACAAAGATCAGGAACGACAGTTCCAAGGGGAGGTGTGTCAATTGCAGGAGTGCTGCTGAAAATACAGAAAACTGTCCATTGGACTTGCACTGGGGTTAGTGCAAGGCATTGGTGACCTTGACAAGAGCAGTATCAGTGTAGTGATGCTTACTGAAGGGAGCCGGTGACTGAGGCAGACCCTCCTATTGAGAGAATGAGAGGTGAAGCAGTGAAGACGGTGCATGAATACAGTATGTCCTAGAAATGGGCAGGTAGTTGAAGTGGGATGCAAGTTCAAGGCAGGTTTGTTTTTTTAAACATGAGGGATAATGCAGCAAGTTTACAGTATTAGTTCTGGCAATGGTCCAATAAAGAGAAACTGATGATTAGAAGGAAAAGGGTGGAAAATTTAGGGAACAATGTCTTTGTGAGGGTATGGAATCCACATTAGTAGAAGAATTGATTTTTTTTCCTTCATTTTTCTTTGGAAACAGAAAAGTAGGTTAGCTTGTGTTGTTGTTATCGCTAATTTTGGTGTTTTTCAAGGTTATTGTATATGCACATAGTTTTAAGAATCAAGAAGTTCTTCAAGACATTCTACATAAGCAGTGATCGCTCTCTACCCCTCTGCCATTTGTCCCCACACAGATCCACCATTTCCAGCTCCAGGTATATGTCTAGGACTCTCCTCAGTAACATTCCAGTACTTATTTCTTGTTTCTTTTAGTTTGTGGTTGTAGGTCATGACTTCCCACTATCAGAAATGAGGATTAATGTGTTTTCATCTCTCTTTTCCTTTAATATTACATCATAATTTTGGTTAGGTCAATATTCAATATTTATTATAACTATGACCATTCAAATTTAATAATGATTATTTTTCCTTTCCTGAAAAATACAACTATTTTTATTTCTTGGTTTAATAGTTGTCTTTTTTTTTTCCTTTGCTGAATTTTCTAAGACTTATCAGAAATTCAATTTCCAAATTCTCCCTCAATTGTCTAAATCTTTCATGAATATATATATTCAAGGCTTTAAACATTTTGTATTCTGGAAGAAATATCTCCTGGAGGCTCTGATTTGCTTCAGCCTGCCATGGTTGCTCTTTTTTTTTTTTTTTTTTTTTTTTTTTGACAGAGAGAGAGAGAGAGACAGCGAGAGAAGGAACACAAGTAGGGGGAGTGGGAGAGGGAGAGGCAGGCTTCCCGCCTAGCAGGGAGCCCGATGCAGGGCTCAATCCCAGGATCCCGGGATCATGACCTGAGCTGAAGGCAGACGCTCAACGACTGAGTCACCCAGGTGCCCCTCCATGGTTGCTCTTTATGATATGTGCAAGCAGTCATACATTCATTTAGAGGATTTTCTATGTATGTTGCCTACATTGGAGATTCTCTTTTCTGAAGCTCATGACTGCCTCTCCCCTGGTTTACTCCCTATTTTTGGTGGAACACTCTCTCTGGGGATTTTCTGAAAAAGGATAGATGGGAAGTAAATTCTTTGAGACCTTGCCCATGTGAAAATATTTTTATTCTATCCTCACACTTGATTTGGCTAGGTATAGACTATTAAATTGGAAATAATTTTCTTTCAACAATTTGAAGACATTAGTCAACTGCCCTCTAGCTTCTAATGTTGTTGAGAAGTCATAAAGATTCCTAATCTTTATGAGGGGGCTTGTTTGATTTTCTTTCTAGAAACTCTGCTTTTTGCTCTCAGTGTTCTAACATTTCTCAGTGATATGACTTATTCTGTCCTGTGTTCCTAGTTGTTCTGGGCACTTGGTAGGCTTTTATTCTGAAAACTTATGTCTGCTAGTCTTAAGATATTTTCTTAAATTTAGTTGTTCAATGGTTTCTTGTACATTGTTTATTGAAATTACTGAGATGTTGGACATACTGAACTGTTTCTCTAATTTTATTAATTTATGTCTCATATTTTCCTTTTCTTTGAATATTTACTCTACCTTCTGGACAACTTTTACAGTTAAATCTTCCTTTCTACCAAGCTTCTGCTAAGAAATTCCTTAGTAATCTCCCAGGCTTGGAGGTACCCAAATTTAGAATTTTCAAAGTCTTTATTTAGGATAATGAAGATATTTAGACTGATAAGAATCAAAAGTTATTATCAATTTTGTCAAGGTGTTTTTTTTTTTTTTTTTCCTCTGTTCTAGGCTTAGAGCAGAGGAAAGAGAAAACTATTGCATTGTTCTCTTGGCTTTCATGGCAGGACATAGAGTCCCATAACTTGAAACAGAAAACAGAAACATAAACTACACAAATATCAACAAGAAGAAAGCAGGTCAATATTATTATAGACAAAGTTCAAGGTAAAAAAGACAAACAAAAAACCCACCCCTACATAAAATAAAAAACTTATTTCACATGGACAAAACATATCCTAAATTGAAAATATATGGTGTCAATGATTAACTTAAAGGTATTTATATTACATTTTCATTATTAAGTAATGTAATAAATGAACCAGCCATTGTTTCCCAAATTTCAATTATTGCATAACACCTTCATAATATACTTAATATTTTGCTTCAAATTGATGTACATTTTATTTCAATAAAAATGTGATGTTATATTATGGCTGCAAATGGAAAATCAGTTTCATTGATGAGTAGAAGGGAAACATAAAAATTGTAGCTGAGGGACATCTGGGTGGCTGAGTTGGGTAAGTGTCCAATTCTTGGTTTCCCCTCAGATCATGATCTCAGGGTTTTGGGATTGAGCCCCGTGTTGGGCTCCATGCTGAGCATGGAGTTTGCTTGAGATTCTCTCCCTCTACCTCTGCCCTTCCCCCTATTTGCACGCTTGTGCACTCTCTCTTTCTCTCTCTAAAATAAATAAAATCTTAAAAAAATAGAAAAATAAAGAAATTGTAGCTGAATTCTATACCTATAGATAAAGTTTCACCAAAGACTTTCCCTCTATTTTTACAAAAAGATATTAGCAAGTGTTAGAGAGGTATAAAATATACACCTGCACCAAAAAAAAAAAAAAGAGACTCTTTCTTACTAAATGGGTAGGGCTGAAAGAAAATTAAGAATGGGATAATGATCAATATTAATTAATGTTACATTCCTGGCCCACCTACAATCACCAGGGTACAAAGATTGATATACATCCCACCCTTATAGAAACTCTGGACTAGATTTCAAGTCAGGAAATTGGGAAACACACACACATACAACACAGTGAACTAAGTGAAAACAAGAAGAAATTAACCAAAAAAAAGCACATCTTAAAAAACAGAAAAAGAAGTTTATATATGAAGCCATAATTCCATTTCTAGAAAATTCAAATTATCATGGGAAGATGAGCTGGGCTCCTCCCCTAACAAACTCCCAGTGATGACTGCCTTTTCTCTACTCTGAGAAACAGGCTTACCAGAAATCATGGGAAATTTAAAAAGTGTCTCAAACAACCAGTTACAACTTTTAAAAATTTAATTTTATGAGTTCTATAAAATGAATATGCAATATTTCCAGTGATTAAGAAGAACAGCAAACAAGGCAGAGATAACTCGTTGGGCTTGGAGACCAAGGTGGGCTAGATGGGTAGCAGAGTGCCAACCTAGGAGGAAGCAATCCAATATCTCTGGACTACATTGCAGGGTTGCCAGCAAACAGGAATTTACACACATGACTCCTTATATAAAGAGTCTTGATCTTCTTGATGTAGGCAAAGACACTGACTAGAAATGAGAATGAAGAATAAAATTGAAAACGTTCCTCTCTTAATGACAAGTAAACCTATAGACCACATTCAGCCCAGACTGGAACTAAACCTATGAAACTCACTTGAGAATGGCAAAGTCAGCTGAGATTGTTGACTTCTACTACAGTTAATGACTGAAAGACCCAAACTTATTGAGTTTTTCCAATATTTTCCATTAGATCTTCTAGCTGGTTATCACTGATCTACAGGACAGCTATTGATTTTTGTATGCTTATCTTGCATCCAATCTTTTTATGGAACTGTCTTGTGAATACTAATAGGTTTTCAGTTAATTCTCCAGAGTTTTCTAGAGAACAAATAGTTTTGACTGAATGCAATTATATATATTTTTTCCCTTCTTTCTAAAAATTAGACCTCTTATTTCTGATTTCTATCTTACCACACTGGTCAGAATTTTCAGACCACTAATAAAAGCCAGTATAGGATTGTGAACATCTTTATTTTATGCCCAATTTTATTGAGCATAGTTTAAGTATGCTATGAGATTTTTTTTTCTTCAGATCGTATTTCCAATTCCTAAACATTTCTCAGAGAGAAGGAATTTTAAATTCTGTTAAATTACTTCAAGTATTGCTTTTAGTTATGTGACCTTTCTGACTTGTTGTATTTATAATATTAAACATGTTAGATTTTTCTGAAAATGATCCGTAAATTCTCTTCGCATTTGTGGAAAAAAAAACTATTAGTTGGCAATAAATTTTGATAAATAAAAAAAAGAGATTCTGAAAATGGGACATAATGTTGTGAATGCTGAGCAAAAGGTTTAATTTATAATCTAAGTTTTATACCACTCTAATATTTCTGTTGAAGAAAGGTGACAAAGTATAATGAAGAAAGGAAAAAGATATAAAAAAAAAGTGGGAAAGCAAGAAATTTCAAACATATGCTCAGTAAATAAATATTTGTAAATGTGTTCAAATGAGTGTCTCTACTCTTTAAAAGTTTCAGTGAACAACACTGTCCATTAGAATTAAATGAAAATTTTGGGGGAGGGAGCACCTGGGTGGCTCAGTCTATTAAGCATCCAACTCTTGTTTGGCTCAGGTCATGATCTCAGGGTCATGAGATTGAGCCCCAAGTGGGGCTCTGTACTCAGTGTGGAGTCTGCTTGTCCCTGTCCCTTACCCTCTGTCTCTGCCCCATCCCTGTTCATGCATGCAATCACTCTTTCTCTGTCTCTAAAATAAATAAAATCTTAAAAAAATAATCAAATGAAAACTTTTTATATGAAAGACAATTCTAGAAAAGTTGTATTACCATGTTATGTTGAGTATAGCAAAGGGAACTTACACAGGAGGTTTGTCTTGAGTGGCAGCAAGACTAATGGATCCCCACACCCACCCTCCAAATCTTAAAAGTTCATAAAGAGGTCCTAAGTGGGCTCAGTCATGTGTACCATGAGGGTGCTTTCAACACATCACCATCTCAAGGCTGTGTCTTTGGAGCAGCCTCTGGGAGCAGGAGAGACATTCCAAGGACAGGGGAGGGGAGGAGTCTCCAAGTACACTGGTCTAGCTCATGGGTCAAGCAGCAGTCACATCTTTTTGATAAAATTCTGCAACAAAAGGGCAGAGCCAAGAGAACAGAAAAGAAATAAAATTACCGCAATTAGATTGTCTAACTTGGAATCTGTTCTATTGGTGGGTTTCCAGTTATGTAAGTCCGTCTGGGCCAGGTATCTGAGACAGCTAACTCACAAGGCTGAGAACTGATGCTGGCTGTCAGTTGGGAGGAGAGCCTGGGCTGTTGGCTGCAATGCCAATGTGTGGCCCCTCTGGCATGACTGTCTTAGGGTAGTCCAATCTTTTTTTTTTTAAAGATTTTATTTATTTATTTGAGAGAGAGAGAGAATGAGAGATAGAAAGCACGAGAGGGAAGAGGGTCAGAGGGAGAAGCAGACTCCCTGCTGAGCAGGAAGCCCGATGTGGGACTCGATCCCGGGACTCCAGGATCATGACCTGAGCCAAAGGCAGTCGCTTAACCAACTGAGCCACCCAGGCGCCCTAGTCCAACCTTTTTACATGATGGTTGGCTCACCACAGAACAAATGTGTCAAGAAACCACAGGGAAGAATCATGATCTGTTCTAATCTAGCTTTAGCAGTCACTTTTCTCAGATTCTATTGGTTATTAGCAAGGTATAAGGCCCGCCAATATTAAAGGGGAGGATATTTAGACTCTCCTGTGGCAAATTCACACTGTAGAAGGCCATATGGAATGGAAGATATTGTTGTGACCCTATCTGGAAAATAAATTTTGCCACAACGCATTTATTTTTTAATCAATTATTTTTAATCATTGTACAGTACCAGGTACTGTTTCCTGAGAAATATTAATAATGATACAGAAAATAAGTCCCACAATGTGCCTGCAAAATAGTTAAGATTGTGGGCTCGTTGGATGTTCTTAAGCATGAATTTTCTCTTCTGTGAACAGGAATAATAGGACCTACTTTGCAGGGCTGCTTTGACTTTTAAAAGAATTAATACAGGGGTGCCTGGGTGGGTCAGTCGTTAAGCATCTGCCTTCAGCTCAGGTAATGATCCCAGGGTCCTGGGATGGAGCCCCACATTGGGCTCCCTGCTCAGCGGGGAGTCTGCTTCTCCCTCTCCCACTCCCCCTGCTTGTGTTCCTGTTCTCTCTCTCTGTCAAATAAATGAATAAAATCTTTAAAAAAAGAATTAATACATAAAGTGCTTAGAAAATTTATTGGATTGTAACATGTATCAGCAGGTGGTTGTTGAAAGGGATTAAAATAGACCATTTGCTAAAAGTCTACCAATTTGGATTTAAAAATATTAAACCATGTGGTGGAAACAGTAGATATGTTCAAAGAAAAAATGAAACAAAATTATCCAAAATAAAATGAGAAACATACATGAGGCAAATAATAACCAACTGGCACAGAAATATCAATATTGAGGGGCACCTGGGTGGCTCAGTCGTTAAGCATCTGCCTTCAGCTCAGGTTCTGATCCCAGAGTCCTGGGATTGAGTCCCGAGTCTTGTTCCCTGCTCAGCGGGAAGCTTTCTTCTCCCTCTCTCTCTCTGCCCCTCCCTCCCGCTTGTTTTTTCTCTCTCTCTCTCTCATAAATAAATAAATAAATAAATAAATAAAATCTTAAAAAAAAAAGAAAATGTGATAAAGAAAATGTGCTTAACCCCTGTGATAGGAATATTAAATTAAAAAGATCATGGCTAGGTCAGAGGTTGGGTGGAAGGCCAGGGGATGGTTCTGGTACAAAGAGATGATGATACAGTGTTGGAGTCAGTCTCCCGAGCAAGTCAGAAGGGGTGTGGGGGTCTCAAACTCAGATCTCCTGACTCCGTGGGGATATTCTTTCTGCTAGAGGCAGAGAAAGAGAGAGAGGGAGCACAAGCAGAGGAAGCAGCAGGCAGAGGGAGAGGGAGAAGCAGGCTCCCCACTGAGCAGGGAGGCTGACATGGGGCTCGATCCTAGGACCCTGGGACCATGACCTGAGCCGAATGCAGATGTTCAATGGACTTAGCTGCCCAGGCACCCCCCCCCCACCCATGAGCTTTTCTTTATGTGGATTATATCATCAAGATTTACCATATTGGAAATTAAAACTGAGAAAATTAAAAAAAAAAAGATCATGGCTAGATCTCAAAAACAGTTCCATTAAAGAACAGTAAAATTAAAAAATTTTAAAACCATTGATTTTGCATATCAATATGCAAAGCCAAAAAATACACTGGTGAACTGAAAAGGATACGTAGCAAAATAATGATAGTTTCTGGGAGGATGGGAAGAAAACGCCTCTCTAATATCAGTAATTTATTCTCTTTTATTTTACAAAGGATATGGAGCAAATGCATCAAAACATTAGCATTTTCTAGGAAGTGATAGTGATTGTTAGTAAATGTTCTTGCAGTTTTCTGTCAAACTGATGACAACACTAACACTACTATCTTCACACTAAACTTCGTGTTGCCTTTTAATGGTGAGAAGCCTAAGCATGTGGGATAGGTGGTTCATTGTTTCCTAAAACCATTGCCTTATCTTTTGATTCTGAATTTCTTTCCTTCTTTCTAACTTCTAAGTAACTGTTGGTTTCACTTTTTCATCAAGTAGTCTAATAATTTCTGAATCATCAGTTGACAGAGGGAAGAGACACTGAGGTATAAAGAGTTCATGTGAGGTTTTAGAGTTTTGATTGTAGTGCAACTATCATGCTCTCTTATTTAAATTCTCATATTTTAAATATATATGAGTCAAATTCATAAGCCACAAAATAACATAAGTAGTGTTACCCAGAGGTTTGGCAAAGACTAACTCTTATAAGCTTGGCTTTGCAGGTCCTGGACTTTTGACTTCTAGACATCATCCAGTGGTTTTCTTTCATCATTAACTGTCATCTGGTTTCAAGCAACAGACAAGAGAAGTAAGAAGAGATAAAACTGGGTCAGAAGCAATTTAGTATCAGTTCGTGCTTTTCTGTCATCACCTATTATACTAAAACAATATGCTTTTAATATGAATATGCATATATTATCAATGCAAAAAACTTGGAGAACGTAAATGTAAATAACAAAAATTTAAAATCACCTATACTTATAGACATCTTCCTCACTACACTTTAAAAGACAGTTCTTAAGTGTACCCGTTTAGAAGAGAAAGGAAACTGCAGAGACCTCAAAATGACTTTTTTAAGTGTCGGCGTTATAGATAATTGCTATTTCATCCTTTATACTTTGCTTCGATTTCCACAATTTCTATATGGAAGGTGTAATCTGGAAGAAATTTTAAAAGATTTCAAAGAAAGAACCAGTAATGAGTGATTACATGATAAAGACTTCTTCCTAGAATATGTCATTGACCAAACCACTGACTCATTCATTAGCTAATTCTCCAGGCCTCTTGCCTCACACAGCGATCCAACTGTTTCAAAGAGTAACCTGAACCCCCTCTCCCATAATTCCCTTCTCACTAGTTTCCCATGAATCCGAGGGCTTCAAAGGTCCGCTCCACAACAAGGAAGTTAAGCCCGCCTCCTCACTCTTTACTGGCCATTCACGATTGGTCCCGCCCCACCCGCTGGGCTTGAGGCTGCTGACTGGACCAGAGTGAGGCGCCGTGGGCGGGACGGGTTCTGACAGCCCTCGCGGAGGCGTGGCCTCAACCACCCCCAAATTCTACCCAGGCTCCCGTTGCACCATGTATCGCGCGGTCCGGCTCCTCGCGCGCTCGCGTCGTCTCGTGCGGCCTCCAGGCTCAGCCTCAGCGACCGGCTTCAGAGCGGCGGCCGTCCTCCCACTGCGGCCCCCGAACTTCGCCCGAATGGTGAGCGCGGGCCGTCCGAGCCCCGGCCTCCCAGCGGTGACCTTCAGCCCTTCGCTAGCCGGCCGGGCAGGCGAGAGGGATTCCCGGGGCGTCCCGGCAGAGCCCGGCTTGGGCTGCGTGCCCGGCTTCCGGGCCTCGCCGTGCCGCCTGCGCCCCGAGTGAGCGCTGGGACAGGGACGGTATCCGGCGGCTAGGGTCCTGCGGGGCTCCCGCGGGCGTTCCCGGGCGGGTGGGGTGTGAGGGGTGCCCCGGCGGCGGTTACTGCTGCGCTCCTGCTGGTGCGGAGGCCCCCACCCTGGCCGCTGCCCTGGGGACTGTGCCGGGCTGGGAGGCGGGGGCGAGGGCCGCTGCCTCCCCTGCCCCTTAGCAGGCCGGCTGCTGATGGTCGCCTCTGACCTGTGGCTTCTTAACACCGCTGTGTGGTGATCTGCTTTCAGTTCTCCAGGTGGGGTTGAAGGTTCTCAGGAACTTAAAAGAGTTTGCTTTTCATGAAAATTGCCTATTTCGTTTGTTAGACTGTGGTTTCCCCCACTTTTGTAAAACTTGAAACTTGTGGAGAGGGACAGAGTGTCCTGAAGTATGTTAGGGGAGATTGGATAAGATCTATCTGTAGCTAAGTCAGTCCTTTTTATTCAAAAAGACCTAAGGAACTTAACAAGGTCCGGGTTCAAGTCTTTTGCTCTTTAGAGTAGCACCTTCAGTAATTTGGGCTTTAACGAGCATTATAAATACTTATGCACACGTGGATTGTTAGGAAAAGTTTGGAAAATAGATGTGATTTAGGAAGAGTTAACAGTTCTGCACAGTTCACTGTGCTGTAGTATGAGCTTTGCAGTCAGATGTGATTTCACATCCTACGCTGCTACTCGGAGTTTAGGGCAGCTTGTCTCTGTGCCTCGGTTTCTGCATGTAAAATGGAAATAAGAGCAGGTACCCAGCAAGATTGCCCATGTGAAAGTACTTTGTGTTTGGGAAATAGTGAGTGCTCATTAAATTAGTGCCTCCATCTAGCATAATTCAAAGGCCCACGATATTTTCTGAACTATAAACTTGAAGGTAATTTCATGGCATTACTATGCTTGAAACTACAAAATCAGGAGTGCTTTATGTTTCTGCAACTCCCTGCTCTAATAATTTTAATGCATTTTAGAGCCTTTTAAAAATTTATGTAGTTTTTACTAATTTAGTGTTTTGTAAAAGGGACTCAGAGACTGGAGAACTGAATCTGTCCTGCTTTAAATGCTCAAAAAATAGCACTGCCTTGCTTTTAGTGTTATAATGATAGCTAAGATCAAATGAAGATAGATTCCCCCCCAAATTCTAAATACATCTCTTGCCCTTTAAGCTCCACTCCAAAATCTCTGTGTTGATTTTATGGAGTTTTTCTTATTGCTACTGTTGAGAATTTACATAACCCTAAATGCCCTAAGTTACCTTTTATCTAAAAGAACACAAATGTTTATCCAGTAGGAAGATAACGTGTTTATTGAATGCCTGCTATGTATTGGGCCCTATGAAAAAGACAGTCGTTACAGGCATAGAGTTTAGAGACTAGCAGGGGAGATTTAATAAGCAAAGAAATGATGCACAGTTAGTTACCGTGTGATAAAAACTACCCAGGAGAAACAGTGCAGTGAGAGTAAGAGTGTCTAATGGAGAACAACTATAATAGTGCAGCTTTGATGCTGCTTGGCTAGCATGATGGGTAGGGAAGCCCTACATCTTTTAAAGTCACTTTTCTTTATTTCTTTAATGATCTGCAGAATGGCTGTAAAGTCTGGAAACAGATAATATCTTCTGTATTGCAATGTGATATCAATAGAACATTTATTATGTATTTGCCAGTATTGCAAGACTTGGTGGTCACCCTACATTTTTTTTTAGAAAGAAGCAAAAGTTTATGAATTTGAGAAATCCTTTTTATTATTATTATGTTCAGTTAGCCACTGTGTAGTACATCATTAGTTTTTGATGTAGTGTTCAGTGATTCATTAGTTGCGTATAACACCCAGTGCTCATCACAACACGTGCCCTCCTTAGTACCCACATTTTAAGACCAGACAGACTTTTTCAGAAAGAAACCAGAAACCCGAACACAATGAAGTCAAATAGTGGATTTTTATATCTTTGGATAGTCCTTTTACATGAGAAATGATTTGGATTTTCTTGAATACTGAAATATTCTTTTAACCCACTTTAAACAGAATCTGAAAGGCATTTTATTTCTTTAGGAGATTTCATGGTTTAGTTAATGTTTATCTTACACATGAATGTACGTGGGAACATCTTAGAGACTCAAGGCCCATATTTTTGACGTTTCAGGTTTAGACTGGCATTCAGATTTTGAGAACACCTCATTAATTTTGGAGGTTCCTGGGGTTAGCAGCTGCTTACAATAGTACTTTGTATTTCTAGGGCCTAATGACAATAAGACTGCAGTGAACACGACCATTACCCTTCATGCTTCTCCAGAAAGGGAGGTGATTTGAAATGAGAACGGATCTCACAGGAACCCATGGCAAATTGCACTTTGTGCCTGCCCCATGCCTGGCCAGTTAAACTCCTTAAACCATGGCATTACCCTGAAGTGATAAACTGCCTTCTGCTAGAAACTCTTTCTGAATTATGGCATATGAAGGCACGGTTTTCAGAAACACTAGTTTTTTGTAATAGTGGATTATGTTGTATGAATTAAAAACATGTATTTAAGAGATGCCATTCATCACTTCATTTTTCATCAAAAGCACTGATCATTTTCTCATTAATTCAGGATGAGCATTCCTCCTTTTCTTGCCCAAGCCACTGGGAAAAGATAATGTACACAATAATGTGGAAAATCTTGAAAACAACACGAGTGCTTTTCAGACCTTAAGTGGACTCATTAGTGGATGGTGAAATCAGTGTAGTGGGTAGTTACCAACATTATTATTATTATTTTGACAGAATAGAACAGCATAGAAGAAAAATATTTCGTGCTGTTATGTGAAGTTTTTGTTTCAGCCTTGTGTGCATATATGCATGTGTTTATGTATGTACCAGATCACTGTATAAAGTAGACTTAAAAGCTGTTTGGATTACTACTTTTTTGTTACTACTTCCAAAAGCCAAGGAACGGAGGGAGTAACTTCAAATTGGCCACAACCAATCATATGCTGAGGTATGATTATTTTTATTAGCTGTTGCTGCTTGTTGGCTTAGGCCAGTCCTCTGCAGACTTTAGACATAGAAAAAAAAGTGCCTCATTGGTAATACTACTGTATTTCTACCTAGATACAATGATACTTTTCTATTTCTGCAATCCAAAAGGCTTTGTAACATATAAAGGGTTTTGTAAATCTGTCTGGTCCCAGAAGATGACTACAAATTAAATTTTTCAGTGGACTATTTACTGTCTGTGGATTACTGTAAAGAACATTTAAAGAAATTTGGCTTCTGTAGGTTTTTGAGAAGAATGAAGAGATTGGCAAAGTTACCTGGTTCATAGTTCCTTTCTCTCTCTATATATATATTAATATATATATGTTATATATATATATGAGCTTCTCTAATAGATGCTGACCCCGCATAAACATAGCCTCCTCTGACAGATAGTTTTCTCTAATTCCTGGTGCCTTACAAAGTATTTTACAGCATCCCTTCAGGTTCTATTTTACAAATTTATGCGACCTATATATTTGCTGGGGTTCAAATAAAGAGATAACTGGCTTCTTGCAACAGTTTGTTATTAGCTACCTAAGCTGCTGCAAACAGTGTTTATTGTTGCAAATTTGGGATGTTGATTTTTATTATAGGGACAGTAAGAATATTTTTTGAATTTTTGGTGACATTGTGATTTCAGCCACAGTTGACTTCTGCACGTTTTAATGATCACCGTCAAGCTCCTAGAATTTGATGGAGGTTGTTGTTTCTTGATTTGGGATTAAAAAATTGTTCAGGTTTATGCTGAAGATCATAGTAAAATATATTCATCTAGATCTTTTCAAGTACCTGAATGGATCTGAGTTTTACCATAGAAACCAGTTACTTAGAGGACAAAGTTATTGCTGTTTTATGATGAAAAATTGATCATTTTGAACACAGAAAGCGATGATGTAAATCCAAGGAGCTGAACCTGATTCCTCAAGTGACTGATGGAAACTGACCTCCCTTTGGAGCTGGCATCTTGTTGCTGTCATGTAACGAGGTGATGAGAGGAAGAAAACGTAGCTTATGTGTCCAATGTCACTGCTGCCCTTGCTGGTGTTGCTGGGCCAAAGTCTACTTTAACATATGTGGATATTTCCTTAGGCTATCTAAAACAAAGATCATAATGCAACATATTTTTATTTGTGCATTTGAGCTAGAAAACCCCAGGTGCTTTTGATCTACAGGGTAGGAAGCAAGTGGGTGTATAGTGGTGTCAAGTGTAACCAAGCCCTGCTAGAGAAAAATCTAACTACATATCTTCACCTCCTTTTATTCTCCAGGGTTAGGGGTACAACTCAAGGGCTGGTTGTGGCCAGTCTGAAGTTACTCCCTCCGTTTCTTGGCTTTTGGAAGTAGTAACAAAAAAGTAGTAATTCAAACAGCTTTCAGGTTTCGACAGTCCAAGGTTTGAGGGTTTCAGGCCCTTCCTTTCTCTAAGTGGGTAATCCCTGAGATTAATCTCTCCAAGCCCCAGTGTTTCCTCTGAGGTGGAGATGGTAATAGTAAAATCTCCTGGAGTGGTTTTGAAAGTCAAGTAAGGTGATACTTGGAAAGAATTTGCTACATTAGCACAGTAAATGCTGAGGTATGATTATTTTTATTAGCTGTTGCTGCTTGTTGGCTTAGGCCAGTCCTCTGCAGACTTTTAGACATAGAAGAAAAATGTACCTCATTGGTAATACTACTGTATTTCTACCTAGATACAATGATACTTTTCTGTTTCTGCAATCCAAAAGGCTTTGTAACATATAAAGGGTTTTGTAAATCTGTCTGGTCCCAGACGATGACTACAAATTAAATTTTTCAGAGGACTATTTACTAAAACAGGATTACTCGGCTAGGGATTTTTAAATCTTTTGAATCATCTGACCATGTTTATTTCATAATTAATGCACATTAATTAAAGCTCTGAGTATCTTTCTGAAGTCTCCTTGATATAAATTGTTCCCTGTAAATTCCAACTTCTTAGTGTTTTACAGTAAATCTTTTTTTATACTATTCTAAAATATTTGTTGAGCAGTTGTTAACTTTCTTATTAGCAGAAGTTGAGGTACTTGGTTAGAATCCTAGGGTCTCCATAAAAGGGACTTTGGATCATGGGTTCTTATTCTGGGTGGTGGATTGGCTTCAAGATATAAACTCCCTAAAATCATATGTAAGGTTTTTCATATATGTATTTATGTTCATTTTTCTAGAGAAAGGATCCATAGCTTTCTTCATATCCTCGAAGGGTTCCATTGCCCTGAAAAGCTTGAGAACTGACCTAGCCCATCCTCCCTTATCTCTACATTTAATTTATAGATGAGAAAAACTGACTTGCTGAAGGTGACACAGCTACTATGTGGGGGGCTGTTTGACTGCAAAGCCTGGGATGTTTATATCTCACCGTGCTGTGGCACTTACTTAGTATTTGTAGACCATGGTGAAGCTCTGCTTAAATATCTAATATTTACACTTTTTAAAGTATCATTCTTAGACCATTTTCTAAAGTTCCCAGTGAAATAGAGATTAACCCAAGTACACTGAATTGGCTAAACCTTGACCAATAAGAGGTATACTCCTGAATTGGAAAAGATTACTATTTTTACTTCAGAGGCTTTCCTTTATCTTCTGCATAGTGTGTGAATTCTACAGTCTGTCTTCAACATCTGCATTATTTGCAAATGATATCTGATAGGGGGTTAAATCCAAAATAGAGAACTTATACAACTCAACACCCCCCCCAAAAAAAACAACAAATAATTTTATTGAAAAATGAGCAGAGGACCTCAATAGACATTTTTCCAAAGAAGATGTACAGGTGGCCAACAGAGGCATGAAAGGATGCTCAACATCACTATTTGTCAAGGAACAAAAAACCACAATTACATATCACCTTCCACCTGTCAGAATGACTAGAATCAAAAAGATAAGAAATAACAGGTGCAGGGGTGCCTGGGTGGCTCAGTTGGTTAAGCGACTGCCTTCGGCTCAGGTCATGATCTCAGGGTCCTGGGATTGAGCCCCGCGTCGGGCTCCCTGCTCAGCGGGGAGCCTGCTTCTCCCTCTCCCACTCCCCCTGCTAGTGTTCCCTCTCTCGCTGTCTCTCTCTGTCAAATAAATAAAATCTTAAAAAAAATAAATAAATAACAAGTGTTGGTGAGGGTGTAGAGAAAAAGGAACCCTCTTGTGCTGTTGGTGGGAATGCAAACTGGTGTAGCCACTGGGGAGAAACGGTATGGAGGTTCCTGAAAAAAATTAGAGATACCATATGATTCAGTAATTCTACTGGATATTTACCCAGAGAAAGCAAAAACATTAATTCAAAAAGATAGATGCACCCCCGTGTTTATTGCAGCATTATTTACGATAGCCAAATTATGGAAGCAGCCCAGTGGGTAAAGAAGGTGTGGTATATATATGCAATGGAATATTACTCAGCCATAAAAAAGATGAGATCTTGCCATTTGCAATGACATGGATGGACCTAGAGGGGTATTGTGCTAGGTGAAATAAGTCAGAGAAAGATGAATACCCTATGAGTTCATTATATGTGGAATTTAAAAATCAAAACAAATGAATAAACAAAACAGAAGCAGACCCATAAATAGAGAGAACAAACTGATGATTGCCGGGGGGTGGGGGGTGGAGGAGATGGGCAAAATGGGTGAAGGGGAGTGGGAGGTACAGGCTTCCAAATATGGAATGAAGTAAGTCATGGGGTAGAAGGTACAGCATAAGGAATATAGTGGATGGTGTGGTAATAACGCGTGGTGACAGGTGGTAGCTACACTGTGGCAAGCATAGCAGGACCTAGAATTGTTGAGTCACCATGTTATACACCTGAAACTAGCGTAACATTGTGCATGTCAACTATACTCAAAAAAAAAAAAATTGATAGAAGTTTGTCAAGAAAAGAACTGGAGAGTGGAATGAGAATCCAGTGGGATTTTTTGTCTTTGTAGTACTTATTAAAGATTCTTTCCCCTTCCAGCTAATAGGTTATTGTTTTGTTTTGTTTTTTTAAAGATTTTATTTATTCATTTGAGATAGAGAGAGCACATGTAGTGGGAGAGGCAGTGGGAAAGGCAGAGGGAGAGCGAGAAGCAGGCTTCCCACTGAGCAGGGAGCCCGACGCGGGGCTCAATCCCAGGACCCTGGGATCATGACCTGAGCCGAAGGCAGACGCTTAATGACTGAGCCACCCAGGCGCCCCAGGTTATTGTTTTGATACTCAGTCTCTTGTCAAGCTATAACAGTGTCTTATTTTTTCTCTTTAGGCAAGCCAAAATTCCTTTAGGATAGAGTTTGACACCTTTGGTGAACTCAAGGTCCCGAATGATAAGTATTATGGCGCCCAGACTGTGAGATCTACAATGAATTTTAAGATTGGAGGTGTGACAGAACGCATGCCAGTAAGTGGTTTTATGGAAGTGTTGGCTTTATTCAAATGAGTCACTTTATTTTATAAATAAATATTTTACAGAGTTAAAATAAGAAATTATTATGGAATTGGCTTTGTGAGTAATAGCATGTTTCTCTTTAAACTATCAAAGAACTTTTTGAAGTTTAGTATTGTTACTTTGAGCTGTGAGTTTGAATATTTTAGGGCTTTATTTGATAGAACTAAGTGATTTTTTTTTTTCCTTAATTAGGCTCCATGCCCACTGTGGAGCCCAGCGCAGGGCTTGAACTCTAGACCCTGAGATCAAGACCTGAGCTGAAATCAGGAGTTGGATGCTTAACTGCCTGAGCCACCCAGGCATCCCATGATTTGTCTTTTTATTTTTGCTGGGTTTTTTCAGATTTTTACTAGAATTTTAGTTTAAACATTTTTGGTTTTAATACTTAGTTTTTTACACTGATTTAAGACTGATTTTTTTAAAACTGATTTAAAAGAAAACAGATTTTTCTTTAATATAATACTTTCTATCTTGGTTTTAGTTTCCAGAAAAGTATACACAAATACATAAAAATATTATTCTTCACCATATCTGCCTTATAATAGATAATACATAAGTATCTGTGCAAGGCCACATGAATGATTGAAGCATTAGAAAACTTTCTGCCATATTTCATTAAATCTAAGATGACTTCAGTTAGAAGATGCACCAGTATGTAGCACTAAGAAAGAAAAAGGCTGTCAGAGTTGTGCCCTGCCATTGATTATATGATGATGCATCTTGGCTTCCGAGATGTCAGAGAGTGCAAAGAATCGGTGGAATAGCTTACAGATGGTGCTGGAGCCCAGCTGCAGTATCAACAGTAGTCAGTGCCAGGGTGCAGGATGGGCTAGGAGCCTAGAAGTAGCCAGGCTTCATCCAGGAAGATACTGTTTAATAGCTGTCTTCTAAATATACTTTTTGTCTTAAAGTCATTTTAACTTCCATATTTTAGCTCATTCCTAAGCCTTTACAATTGAATCTTTACAGGCTTAATACAATTTTACAACAGGCAGCTGACTCTTTGAAGAAAATCTTTTTGTCATTGCCACCGACAGTCAGCTTGGTGCTGAGGTAAACTAGGGTCAGACGACACGGTTAGGTGACAAAAGGTAGCAGCTGATCCTAAAATGTCCTCATCTAGTTCAACTCCTGGGACCAAGGAGGTCCGCGCTAAGCACTATTGGTAGGAGTAAGCACGGCTCGGTTTTAATGGTCCTGCTTCGGGCAGCAAGGGTACCTGAGGTCCAAAGGAAAACAAAACCAAAAAAGATTATGAACTTCTAACATGAGTAACGTAATAATGAGACCCTTCTTTTCTCCCCAGTGACGTTTTACCGTTTTGTTGTAATTGTAGTCAGTGAAACTGTGCTGTGACCCTCTCCGTTTTCTGAGTCTGTAGACACTGCGTTGGGACGGCCAGAGCAGAGGCCGTCGGTTATGAGTGCGGCAGTGGTTGAAGCCACCGCTGCAGTGTGCCCCTGTCCAAACTTAAATTCCCATCCCTGTCATGTTTAAAGATTTTAAGTTTCTAGTGCTATGTGCCATTTGTTTCTATCCCATTAGGTAAAACATTTCAGAATGTTTTAATTCTAGTTTCTTAGAATTCAAAACATAGATGTTCTCTTGTTATTCCCTCTTCTGTTTGACCCTCAGCTTGTCCTCTCTTCGGCCCAGGTTTGTCCAGTTCCCTCCTTTGCTTTGTTTTCCACCTTGATTCTCCTTGAGGACTAGCTTCTCCTGTGCTCTTTTCTCCCCACCGCTCCTTCCTCCCTTGCACTTTCCCCCTTCAAACCTCCTGTGCAATCCAGACTACAATCTGCATTATTAGTTTTGGCAAGAATACAGGATTCTCTCGTCTTACAAAAACCAGATACCACTTCATTGAAGTATCATCAAAAGTTGCTGAATCTCATCCCTTTAAATTTGGTGAGGTGATTCAGAGCAGGGAGTGAAAAGATCTGCAAACTGAAAGCGTTTGAAATTGGGATAGATACATCAGAACCCGTCAGCCCCAAGTGTGTATATAGTACCCTGGGTTTAAAGAAATATTCTGAGGGACATTCCAGTGACTTGAGTGTCAAAGCCTCATTGACTACTAGAATAACTTGCTTTTTGGCTTTGGGGTGAAATGATACCCATTTAGTATGGTTATTTTGAACTTATGTGGCAGTTAAATATTAGGAAAAATTATAATGTGGCATGAGATCCAGTGAGGGAAAATAAATGGTGCTTGCTGGTGAAATGAGTGCCATTTGTGTTTATATATATGAAATAAATGCATGTCCATTATAATGTATCATAAAAAAGTGGTACATTGTGTGTGTGTGTGTATGTGTATGTGTTTGTGGGCAGGGGTGCAGACACATGCATGTATTAAGAGTCAACCTACTTGCTTTTGTTTGGTTCCCTAAACAGATACATGATGAATCTTGGTTCATTACATACCTATCTGTAATCTTAGTGTTACTGTAGCATTACTTACATTAGTGTTTTTGTACAGTTTTTGCACTTGCATAAAATAATAATCTTAAATTTTTATGCTTAACGCAACTTGCAATTTTGAGATATTTTTCTGATTAATTTTAGATCCCAGTTATTAAAGCTTTTGGCATCTTGAAGCGAGCGGCTGCTGAAGTAAACCAGGATTATGGTCTTGATTCAAAGATTGCTGAGGCCATAATGAAGGCAGCAGATGAGGTAGGAGGTGATAAGTGTGCTGTTTACTCAGTGGATTCAGACCCACGTCTCCACTAGATGATGTCAGGCTCTGGCAGGGAATGGGGCACTGAATTCCTAAGTTAATAAATTTCAAGGTAGGGTGGCAGCATTCTTGTTTGGTAAAGATATTAATATGGTGCTTAAAATACTGTGGCAAAAGTTTCTGGATGATGCTTTACCTTTTATTTTTTTATTTTTTCTTTATTTTTTTAAAGATTGATTTATTTATTTTAGAAAGAGAGAGAGTGGGGGCGGGAGGACAGAAGGAGAGAGAGTCTCAAGTCGATTGCACATGCAGCACTCGATCTCACAACCCTGAGATCACAGCCTGAGCTGAAACCAAAAGTCAGACGCTTAACCGACTGCGCCACCCAGGCACCCCGTACCTTTTATTTTTAAATCTCTTGACTTTCCCTTTTAATTTTTACAGTTTAAAGAAAACTTGAAGAGACATTGTTAAACTTATATTTGATTTTTTATTTTATGTATAAATGATTCCTTTTAAAACTAGTCGATTATTTGATGATATGTATGGAGAATGTAATTTCACTAATTCACTTACATAATCTTAAGGAAGTAGTCAGAGATAATGGCTAAAAACCTGTATTTACAATGTTGTTCATTGCAGTACTTTTTATGATGATAACACATTAGACCATACCCGACCATAACACATGCTTATATAAATTATATAGTAGAGCCATAGAAAATTAGTTTCTTAAGAATGTCCTATGATAGAGCCTACTGTATAGCAAGTATGGGGTCGGGAGGTATCAAAATGTATGTATTTTATGATCCTAATTGTGTTTGGAAAATATGAACAGAAAACATGTGTTTTTCTGTGTACAAATGTGCACACACATTGCTTGGGGCAAGCCTAAAGGGAGAAGCCAAAATGCCAAGAGTCACTGTGTCTGAGGGGTAGGGTTATCGTAACTTACACTTTTCTCACTTCTCAAAGTGTTCCACACTGAACATCTATTATATAACCAGGAAAAAATTTTACTTTAAAATGGAGTAATTGTTTAAGGTGATACTTTTCTAAGGTGTGTACTGATTTTTTTTAAGCTAAAATCATTCTAGAAGATGAAGTTAAGCACCTATTCTGTTAGAAAGCTTATAATTCACAAACACAGAAAGTTATATCACAGAAACAGGGATAAGTCTGGACTATGTTTGTACCCTTGGCAGTTGCTACTCATCGGACATCTGTGCGGTGAAGTGGCTATTAGCAAACTCACTTTCAAGTAACTCGTTCATTATCATGCTAACTCCACCTGTAACATCTGTGGGATATTCCCACTGAGGACCACAGTAAATGTATCTAAAAACACGTGTGCCAGCCTTAACAGGTGGCCCTATCTGGATATCATTAGAGGAGGCAGTTGGAAATACAGAAGAAAGATGGCTTTGATTCAGTTTTCACGTGCAATCCATGAAATTGTTGTCTTTCAGGGTAGATAACCTTTCACTTTGTAAAGTAGCGATGGTTGGAACATGGATGCTGCAGAAGCTTGAAGTCACTGGACAACCACGAGCTGTGTGGCACCATCAGTAAATCATTTAGCACATGAGGAAAGTGAGCATCTTTGTAATAGCACTTGATAGGTGACTCCTTAATCATAGCTGATCACAGTAGCTAAATGGATATCGACTATTTCTTATTTTTAAAAACTCATTTTTTAAACTTTTTTTTTTTCTGCAGGTAGCCGAAGGTAAATTAAATGATCACTTTCCTCTTGTGGTATGGCAGACTGGATCAGGAACCCAGACAAATATGAATGTAAATGAAGTCATTAGCAATAGAGCAATTGAAATGCTAGGAGGTGAACTTGGTAGTAAGAAACCCGTGCATCCTAATGATCATGTTAATAAAAGCCAGGTCAGTATATGATCTTTTCTTATAAATTGAAAAGAATACCTGAGATTATGCTTGTAAAATAGGCATCAGCTTTTTGACAAGGAAGGTTCATTTGGCTTATATTCTTTAGTAGAAAGGACTTCTTACATGTTCTTGCTTCTTTTAGGAATCTTGGGTCAATGTCTTAAACTTCATAAAAATCCCTATTAGGGCACCTGAATTTAGTATGTATGTGTATTTGTATTGTTTAGTTTGTTTTTTAAAAATGCTTTATTTTTAAATAATTTTAGAATTATAAAAGAATTACAAAGATACTTCACACAGAGTTCCTGTATACCATTCTCCCAGCTTCCCTTAGTGTTAAACATTTTTCGTGACCCTGGTACATTTATCACACCATGAAATTAACATTGGTATACAGCACCCTTAACTGTAAAGCTAGGTTGCCCCTAGCTTTCTACCAATATCTTTTTTCTTCCAAGATACCATCCACGCTACATTGCATTTAGTAGTCACTGTGTTCCCTTAGTCTCCTCCAGTCTCTGACAGCTTGTCTTTTGTCACCTTGACACTTTTGAAAGTGGTTAGGTATTTTGTGGAACATCCCTCAGTTTGGGTTTGGAGACTCTGGATTTTGGGAAGACTGTTGAGAAGTGAAGGGCTCCTCTTACTGCATCACGACTGGGGTACATGATAGCACCAGGACTTGGGACTGGTGATGTGAACTTCGACCCCTTGGTTAGGCGGGTGGGCTTTTCCACCTTCCATTCCCTGTGAGAGGTAAGCCGTGGAGGCCTCACTGTACTCGGGCACTGCACTTAAACTTGATTTTCTAAAGGGAGACATATCAAGGAATTTTTGGTCATATGTTAAAGTCAACACAGAATTAATAGGTAATTTTGAGGATGTGCAAATATCCTCTTTCTCCTTAAACTTGTCCATGAAGGTTATCATTCATTAGTGGATCTTGCCTGTAGCAGTTATGACTGTGATGTGCTAGTGGTTATTTTGTACTCCCCTCATTCCTTCTACTTGTATTAACTGGAACTTTTCCGTAAAGAAGATCTGTTCCTCTTCTCTCTACCCCAGCACTTCTTCATTTGTTTATGTATATCAACGTGGACTCGTGAATATTTATTCAATTCTTAGGGTTCTAATCCAATACTGTTATTATTTATGTTGTTGCTCGGATTGTTCTGGCTTTGGGAGCCCTCTCTGTTGGCTCCTGTGTTCTTTGGATGTATCCCCATCCTTCCCCCACCCTTCTTTTCTTTTATAAAGCAGTTCTTTACTTTCTTCTACCACCAGGTGCCCCAGGCTCATCATGTAGTTTCCCTGCCCCAACCCTTGTCAGCACCCATTTTTCCAGGGAACTCTTGGAGGATCTTAACTGGAAAATATTTAGAAATTAAGATCCCGTGCTAGATGTAACTTAACATGTTTTTACTTATTAATGGGGAAGCTTTTTCACATAAGTTTACTGTAGGAAGAATTTTTCAAACTTATTACTTGCATTTAAATATAAACTTCTCTTGTATGTATACTGCAGTCTGAAATCTATGTGAGAGTCATCCAGTGTGAACAGTCGGGCAGAGGAGTGGGGTGGAGCTACATGGAAGCAGGATTGGTGTGCACTGTGAATTTAGGTTATAGCTACATGAGTGTTCCTTATACCATTCATTCTATTTTGTAAATGGTTTGACGTTTTCCATAGTACAAAGTTACAAAAATAATACATCTTTTTTAAATAGCACAAGAATTTAGAAGTATGGGGTTTCCAGTTGAAAACAGAGCATGGGGTTTGGACTTCCTGCTTAGGCCCCAGTTCTGCCAGTTCCTAAATGTTTTGGCAAGTCACATCATTTCTTTGGGAGCTTGGTTTTCCTGTTTTTAAAGTGATGAACTACCTGACAAGAATTTTACTCAAGTTTAATAAAAGACTGTACTGTATAACTGTAGATATTTTATTACTGCTCTCCTTACATGCACTTGTTGTTTTGCTGTCATTTACTGGCAGATGTGATAATAGTACATAAGAGCAGGTGGCGTATAGGCTACAGTCCTGGGTTCATTAAACCCAGCTGCTGCTGCTTTGACCTTAAGTGACCTATGGCTTGCCACACAGATGTCATGGAACACTAAAGACATGAGTTTTGAATAATCGTTTAGTGAGATTTTTAGTGGAGACATTCAAGTGTGTTTTTTGTTTCTGATTTAACATTTTGCCATTTTGTGTAAATTTTCCAACAGAGCTCGAACGACACATTTCCCACGGCAATGCACATCGCCGCCGCCATGGAAGTCCATGAGGTGCTCCTGCCCGGACTGCAGAAGCTGCACGATGCTCTCGATGCAAAATCTAAAGAGTTTGCCCATATCATCAAAATTGGGCGTACCCACACACAGGATGCTGTCCCTCTCACCCTCGGGCAGGTAGAGGAGCGTGTGTGGATGGGACTCAGTTGGGGATTGGTACAAATGGCCAACATATTACCCTCTAAATCGCACTAGTTTAGAAGCCAGGTTGTAACAGTTCGGTTCAGTGGCAGAGATTATTCTGCATTAACCCGTCAGGAGTTTTATTGACACCTTCTGAGGGGAAGAGCACAGCATGTGGACCATGAGCCAGTCTCGGGGCAGTTGGCTCAGGTTGAGAGCTTAGCTTTGCTACGTACAAGCTGCGGGACCTTGGGAAAATTAGTGAGCTTTTCTGTGCCTCAGTTTTCTGAGCTTTCAAATGAGGAAAATAACATCTGTATCCTAACCCAGTTGGGAGGTTAGAATTGGTTCATGTAAAGGGCTTAGAACCCTGTCAACACGTAGTAATAAACACATACTGGCATTAGCTGTCGCCATTGTCTTCGTCATCACCAAGATCATTATCCTGCCTCCCTTTTCCTCTTACTCTGGATTAGTAGGCTCTGTAAAAGTTACTTTTAAGTTGATTAAGCAAGGCATATCTGCCTCTAAGATTGTATTGGCCCACATGGGAAAGAGGTATTACTCTCTTCCCCAAAATACCAGAAAAAGTATTTTTGTGTTTTTTTTTTTTTAAAGATTTTTATTTATTTATTGAGAGAGAGAATGGTAGAGAAAGAGCATGAGAGGGAAGAAGGTCAGACGGAGAGGCAGACTCCCTGCTGAGCAGGGAGCCCGATGTGGGACTCGATCCCGGGACTCCAGGATCATGACCTGAGCCGAAGGCAGTCGCTTAACCAACTGAGCCACCCAGGCACCCTATTTTTGTGTTTCTTGATCAGTGCCTCAAAGAATGTCTAACAGCATGCACCACGAAGGACATGAAAGGAATCAACATCAGGCAATAGTTTTTGATAGTAAAACTCTCCTGTAGTTTGGGAGGTAGGACTTGCACAAATTAGGGGTATCAGGTGATGGCGAGGTGAGCGAGTGCCACTTACTTGAAAAGATTCTCATTTGTAGTCATGTTCAGATGAACACTGTAAGAAGCTTGATTGCTTAGCTTAATTTCATTATGGAAGAATGAGGAAAACAAAATTCATTGGAATACAGGTACTGGGAGTGAAGCGAGCTCCCTAACTTCAGTTGTCTCTGAAGGCTCTTCTCTTTGCATCATGTTCTTAGTGCCTGGCATGGTTTCTACAGAGGAGCAGTGTGTGTCTGAAACCTTTGAGTGTCCCTCTGGTTTCTAATGTTTTCCTTGTGTGTGTCACCTGGTGGAAAACCATCCACCGTGCTAACGTCTTTTGGGGCCATGACAGCCTCCTGTGTAAAGTCATCATTCTACCAATTACATCAGAAACCATTTTCTGTTCGACTTCACCTTACCAGAGCACCTACACTTGCTTTTACTGGAATTGTCTTTTGAGTTTATGCAGGTTTTCCCCAATAAAAGGAAACTTCTTAAGTGAATCCAGCTGGTGTATGTAGTAGTGACATTAGATTAGATGAATCAGGTCTGCCTGAAAGGAGTTCTATCTTCTAAAATGTTTTCTTTAAAACAGTAAGATATCCTAATACTAATCAAAAGTATTCATGGTTTTTCAGTGTTTTTAGGCAGGAAAAAGATAACTGAGGACATGAGGGATGCTTTTTATTTTGAAAAAAATATCACAAAATTCTAAGAAACTACGATCTCACTATAACCATATATTCTGGCTTGTTCAGTTGAGATCTGGCTTATGCCTTTTGTACCTGCATAATTCTTAAAAGGATCCCTGTTGTGTTCAGACAATAAATTCTGTTTCTCCCTTTTGTAAAATGTGTCAAATTCTGGGAACCAGTGGGACATTAATAGAATTAACTTGCATCTTGAAGCTGTAGTCTTGCTGTGGCCGGTTACCTTCTTGTGCTCTTCAGTGAGCTGTTGAGCTTCTTGAATACTTTTAAACCATCCTTCTGTTCTCTGTTAGGTTTTTAAACTGCAATTGTGTGGAGAAAATGTCTGTGTTTGCATTTGTCTTGGGAGAGGATTCAGGGTTTTTCTTCTTAAAGTTGTCTGGGATACACACACACACACACAAAACCTTCGAGCAAACCAATAATTTAATGTACTAAAGTCATTCTTTTTTAAAGCTTATTTCCTGTGTTGTTTTTCTTTGCTTTCTATTAAGAGAGTATAAACAGGATGCATGTTATCCTCTGTGGCGTCGTCCCACCTTATAGGTTTATGAAATCCTCCTTCTTCTCATACTTTGTTCATCGTATGAATTAAAATGGTTCACAGTCCACTTGGTAGCTCACAATTTAGTACCTGAAACATATTTAAAAGAACTTCTGTTTAACGCAGAGTCACTTGTAAGCTGTTAGGAACTCACATGTTCTCACCTTTAATTCCCTTCTCTTTCCAGGAATTCAGTGGTTATGTTCAGCAGGTGAAATATGCGATGACGAGAATAAGAGCCACCTTGCCCAGGATCTATGAGCTCGCAGCCGGAGGCACCGCTGTCGGCACGGGCTTAAATACTAGACTTGGCTTTGCAGAGAAGGTGGCCGCCAGAGTGGCTGCACTCACAGGTCAGCGGTAATACGAATCGAGACTCACTTTTGTTACACTGGTCTATATTTTCTAGGTGTTTCTGCTTTGAATTCTTGTGAATTTAAAGTTAAAAATAGTATTTTCCCATCAAACGTGTTTTATGTCTATTTCAGAAGTTGCCGTATTAATCCTTTTACCTTTTAAGTTTCCCATCTATGCTTCATACAGTATGCAATTAAAATCTGTCAGTGCTGGCTTATTTACTATCATGGTGATACTCAGTTTTCCCTTTAAAGCTGTTTTGAATGCCCATTTTCAAAGCAGGCAAAATCAGTGAATGGTTGAGACACATTCCTTTCTTTTTTTTTTTTTTAAAGATTTATTTATTTGAGAGAGCGAGAATGAGAGAGAGAGAGAGTACATGAGAGGGGAGAGGGTCAGAGGGAGAAGCAGGCTCCTCGCCGAGCAGGAAGCCCGATGCAGGACTCGATCCCGGGACTCCAGGATCATGACCTGAGCCGAAGGCAGTCACTTAACCAACTGAGCCACCCAGGTGCCCGAGATACATTCCTTTCAATGGTAGATACGTTGAGATACTGACAGGCTTAATTTCTTTTTTCCCTATATCATACCGGGATATTTCTCTGAGTTAATGACCTTTTTGAATCTTGTTTTTCCTTTAGTAGAGAGAGTGCTGTGTTCTCGATAATAACTATTAATAATAATTATTAATAATAACTATTATTAGAGCCGAATTGTCATCTCCAGAAAACTCTTCTGCAGATACAGATGTTACTAGCGGAAAGGGCAGACATAATTAGATGATGCTCATTACTGCTGTCTAGCCGAGATTTTTCAGTCAAGTGTTAATCGAGAAGTACTTACATTATAGGGATTAGAATATGTGATCTTTAAAATTTCGAACACAGGCGACATTGAGTGAAAATGTCTAACTCCCCTGCCCTCTCAGGGGATCTGTGGGGTCCTGACTAAAGGAGGGACTAGAACAGCCTAAGATGGGGAAAAATTGTACTGGGAAAGGAGTGTGGAATAAAGTGAACTTTAGCTACTTCTCCTCCTTACTCAAAAGTAGTCAGGCATCATACTCATGTTCGCAGAAGAATAATGTTTTTTCTTTCAGCGCATTTATTGTCCTTGTTTCTTTATCCTTTAAACACACTAGTATCACCAGGTTCTTCCTACTGGTTCAGGACTTAAAGAAACGTAGACAAAGCTTGAATCGTAAGATAAGCATTTTTTCTTGAAGTAAAATTTTTCTTCTGTTTTTGCTTTTCATATCCTGGAACTTTCTGTTTAACTTGCTGATATTAGAAAAAAAAACATTTAATTCTACCTGTTAACTCAGAGTTATTTTTTTTCTTCAGGCTTGCCTTTTGTCACAGCTCCAAATAAATTTGAAGCTCTGGCCGCGCATGATGCTCTGGTTGAACTCAGCGGAGCCATGAACACCACCGCCTGCAGTCTGATGAAGATCGCAAACGACATTCGCTTTCTGGGGTCTGGTCCCCGCTCAGGTCTGGGAGAGCTGATCTTGCCTGAAAATGAACCAGGAAGCAGTATCATGCCAGGTAAGGACAGAGCTGGGAAATAATTAGCTCTGGAACTTGACAAGAACCCGGGCACTCTCATGAACAGAGCGTGTCTCCTTGTGTTCAGCATGATCCCAAACGTGTCTGTGGGCCACCTGTGATCAGAATTGGGAATGTCACCCAACAGTATAGGAAAAGAGAATTAGTTGGCGTGTGTGTTTTGATTCCTACGTGAGAGAATGTGTAAATTCCATCTTTCATAATCCCAAGCCAGAAGAATTCTGAAACCAGCTGTTAAAGTGATCAGCCTGGGTTGAATAGAAACAAATTCTTCCGACTGCCTTTTACTTCATTTTTTGCTTTGGGTTTTGGCGTGTCAGATAAGGGAAGTGACACAGACAGTGGCTGTCTGGATTCTAGCGAGTCATTTGACAGACTGCTGTGACATTCACTGAATCCCGCGGGGACAGGTGGGTAGCCCTGTTAGACGAAGGTAGTGGGTGAACAGTGACACTTAAGTGACACTAAAGAGTTGACTTCAGACTGGAGGCATGTGTCGGTAGCAGGCTGAAGGGCTCTGCCCCTTCACCACTTCACTGGTGACCGAGGGTGAAGGCAGGGAATACATGCAGATCACATCAGTGGATAAGGACACAGCAGTACGCCAGGTGACAGGATCAAGACTCATAAAGAAAGGCCTCTCTAAGTTCGACTGAAACTGACAAGGGGACTTTTAATAGTGAAAAAGAAAGCCCTGACTATAGATTCTTTTAAATCTGAGCGTGTGTATAGAATGAGAAGAGATCTGATTTTAAAATAGTTCACGTTGAAAAATGTGCGTTTAGTTGACTGCAAATTCAAGGGGATTGCCTAGGAAAGAGAGACCCAGATTCACAGATACAGAAATAACCTTTCCAGTGTGTTGCCTTATACTGGTCAGAGAAATCTGGGGTGTCTGGTTCAAACTTGAGCTCGTCAGAGGGGTACTCCCAGGGTTGGTGGACTTAGGACGAGAAGGAGAATTCCAGCTTAATGGGCGCTTCCTCTGAGAACTTTCCCGAGTGTCAGCGAGGTGCTCTTTTTATGAGTGTTCCTGTGGCAGTTGGCTTCTCTGGATTTACCTCCCCCCCCCCCCACCCTTGCTGTAATTACCAGCTCTCTCCCCAGAGCTTGGAGGCCAGGTGCTGCATCACCCACCGTGGCGTGCTCAGTGCCTGGCTCCACACCTATGTCCACGATGAACAGAAGCCATGGCGATGGGGAGGGCCGTATTTCATGTGGCGCAGGAGCCGCTGAATGAGTGGTTTGCAGTTTGTGGCCGCCCGGCCCTCACTCTTTGCTTGGTTTGCTTCATTGTATCAGCCCTGATGGTTGGGGACTTGCTTTATTGAAGGAAGTCAGACTCCCTTCTTTTCTTGGTTGATTGACGTACTACCTAATCTTGACTGACACCTGAGGCCACCAGCATGTTTGACGTGGACTCTTTCCTCGGCGGCTCTCTTGAAGGCAAGGTGAACCCGACCCAGTGTGAGGCGCTGAGCATGGTCGCCGCCCAGGTCATGGGCAACCACGTCGCCGTCACCGTCGGGGGCAGCAACGGCCATTTCGAGCTGAACGTGTTCAAGCCAATGATGGTAAGCTGGAGGCCCAGTCTTCCACGTTGTTTGACTCGAGGCTAATTGTCTTGTGTTTTCCTTCAGGAAGGTTCCTAGAGATTTCATGTTAGGTACTGGGATGATGTGAGTAGCAATTGGAAGTCAAGCATATGTTAATGTTAGAAGATTAAGCGTGGATATTTAATTAGGTGACTTTTAGCTCAAGTAAGTTGATGGTTTGCTTTATTTAATAGAAAGAAAAAGTCTGGGAGCAGGGTGTGGGTTTCCTCCTTGTCCCTCACCCAGTGAGGGGGACGCTGGTGCCTCGAAATAAGTCCAGTCTCCGTGAGCCTTCCCTCAGCCCTGTCTCCTGCTCACGTTGCTTCTCTCTTCCCTCAAATTTTGCCATCTTAGAAGGATAACCCGCATTCACTTTCAGGCAAATTCACCACTGACGGCTTCTGCCCCCGACTTGTCCTTGGATTATTCTCCTGGTCATTTGGAACCCCTACAGGCCCATAGACTGCTAACGCTTGACCTTGGCCTTGAAACACTTCTCTTTGGCTTCCTCAGCACCCTCCTCCCATGCTCTTCCCTGTCCCTCTCTGGCTTTCCTTCATCTGTTTTCCCTTTTCCGCATACCTGGGAAACATTTGTGTCTAAAATCTGTTCTTTACCTTCATCTTCATGAAGATGGAGCAAGGTGGCATCATCTTGATCTTTCATCCAGTTTTCTCAGCTTCAGAAAATAGAGCTGTCATCCTTTGGAGTCCTTTATTTGTGTAAATTGTTACATCTAAAACATATTAGAGGTTTATTACCTCTAAGAAGCCTTTGTGTAAAGTCTGGTTTTAATTTGATAAGGACATGCAAATGACAAATATTAAGAATATTTATTCAATGTATTTGTCAAATCTGTATCAGGCACTGTACTGGGTACTAGTGATAGAACAATAAGCAAGACATAATTTTTTGCCCTCACGGAATGTACAGTCTCATGAAAAATAAAAGACAGGCCAAAGCAGAACTCAGACGTCTGAGCTTTTGCTTGCATGTCAGATTCCAAACAGTTAATACCAGCTGCCTGGCAAATGTAGGTGTGCAACAAATGTCTTGCTAATTTTTTTATTTTAAAAAACAAAAGTCTATTTTTTATCTTTTATAGAAAATACATCATGGTAATCAACATTTACCTTATATTTTCTTTAAGATTTTATTTATTTATTTGAGATAGAGAGCGAGATCGAGAGAGACAGAGCACAAGCAGGGGGTAGGGCAGAGGGAGAGGGAGGGAGCCCGATGCGGGACTCGATCCCAGGACCCTGGGATCATGACCTGAGCCAAAGGCAGACGCTTAATTGACTGAGCCACCCAGGCGCCCCAACATTTCCTTATATTAAAGTCATTAGTATCAGATCAAACCTTGAAGTTCTGAGCCTTCTACTGGAGTCCATTGTTGGGACTGTAGTTTTCAGACCCTGAGGTTTTAGACCAAAAGAGAGTAGGATGCGGATATATCTTTACACATATTGGAAATGTTACCAAAAGAAAAAAAACGCTAAAGCAAACTGATTTTATGTTTGTTTTAAATATTGTATGAAAGGTTATTTTAAGGGGTCTGAGGAATATTTGTTTTATTAAGCATTAAAAACGTGGTGACCATTAAGACCTGGAAAGCCCTCACTGCGCTGACTGCCTCAGACAGGCTGAACTTTCTAACTGCCGCATCTTTACTTCTCTTCCAGAAGATTCTTTTTCCAACTCTGGTTATCTAAGTCCCCTCCATCAAATAGACTTCACCAATAGTCCTGCAACTGAATTAATTTCTCTCTCTGCTAACATTTCATACCTGTGTTCTTCACAGTACAGGATCTCTTGGGTTCCAGTTATTTGTATTTATGGCTTTTACCTCTTTTAGATTTCAGTGTCCTCAGATGTTCATAATTTCTTTCAATATTTGTTTCTGTGGGTATAGTGCTTTACAAGTCATAGGAGAGCTACATGTTTATCAAGTTACGTATTCATTTATGAACCAGCACATAATATCTATTATTGGACAGAAAAGTTAGGCTCAATAAGCCCCTCTTTTTCTCTCTCTCCCCCTCTCCCCTTCACCCCTCCTGTCACAGATCAAAAATGTGTTACACTCAGCCCGGCTGCTGGGGGATGCGGCCGTTTCCTTCACAGAAAACTGCGTTGTGGGAATCCAGGCCAACACAGAGAGGATCAACAAGCTGATGAATGAATCTCTAATGTTGGTGACAGCTCTTAATCCTCATATAGGTAAGGTTTAAGGAATAATGTCATTTTGACTACAGAATTAAAAAGCTAAAATATTTTTAAGAGATTGTTGGATCAAGGTGGACAGCAAATTCCTTTTGGGCATTGTTTGGTAAAATCTCATAAAATATTTGAAATTGTGTTGAAAGACACTGTTTATGTATTAATATGCTGTCAGTGATGCTTCATTTTATTTGAAATGTGGTAAACTTAGAAGTTCAAACTTAAATAAACCTTAACGGTATTGAGATGCTCAACATTCTGCAGACTACCTGGGAAGGGTCCCCTCACTTGGTAGCGTCACTAGGTGGCACTGGCCGATTAACAATGTGGGATGAATTCATTTTTCTGCCTTCTCTAGATGCTCTAATACACTTTGATTTTGTTGTTTTATTCAATTCAGAAATGGGAAGTTACCAATAAGAACAAAGAAAAAGGGTAGTATTCATTACTTATAGGGAAAGTGAGGGAAATGTAAATTTTATCTAAAACCATGACTCTTATATTGCAAGCCTTTCCCAGAATTATAAATATTTTATTGTGTAAATTCGAACATCCTCACTTGGATTGTGGACTGACCATAGTGATCCTCACTAAAGATTCAGTTTGCAGGTTTTTAGGCCTTAGCTGCATTATGTTATGGTGCCTTGAAAGCCGTTTCCCAGTTTCTTACTGCCGAGCTGAGGTTGTTAATATATTCTTTGATTTTCTGTTTTATAACAAGTTATGATACAGTCATTAGCATGATATGGTTGCTGTTTAAAATATTCTTCTATAATCCTGAATTTTCAAAGCAGATCTTCTACTATTGGCTTCATATCAAGCGGTAATTTCAGTTTTATAAAGTTAGAGCTCATTTGAGTGCTTCAGGTAGCTCTGAGCTACCTATGTATAGAGAGAGGTAGCTATGGTTATAGCCTATTCTGTGGTGTAGTGTGGAGATTGGTAATAATATTTTGATCCTTTAAAAACTATTGTACTTTAGCATTCAGCCAGGGAGCTACTCAGGGGAACCCAAAGGCTTATGTGAGAAATGTTCCCTCACATCTGTACGTCAGAAGACTTAAGTTAGAAGTGCTCCTAACACTGAATGATTGGTCAGTCTTTCTTGGAATCAGTTTTCTGTGAGGTAAAGGCCATACAAGGATAAGTGGGCAAACCAGACCTTGCTCCTGTAGTGTGAGCTTGTAGCTGCTTGTCATGGGTTCTCTGCCCGCTTGTTGAGGAGCAGGCTGGCTGGTGACAGGCATCTGTGGGACCCAAAGAGTAGAGCTGAATGGTTAGCATAAGAGTTAGACTCTAACGTCTTCAATATAAGAGTACACAATTCTTTCTCAAAGTTACTCTGATCAGTAAATGCCCTTTTCAACATGCTTCGCAATCACGAGTTCAGGTGAGTACTAAAATTGCCCATAACGTGTTTCAAAGATGGTTAATGGTTACATGCCAGCACGTAACATCTTGCCTGGTTGACGGTCCTGATGCCTCAAGGCTTTTGTCCCTTTGACCATAGTCCTCTGATCTGGGGGCACTTGGGGGTTTTTTCCTCCTTTGTTGGTTTCATTTTTTTTTTAAGATTTTATTTATTTGAGAGAAAGAGAATGAGAGATAGCACGAG
The DNA here is from genome assembly GCF_009762305.2 of Zalophus californianus. Lineage (NCBI taxonomy): Eukaryota > Metazoa > Chordata > Mammalia > Carnivora > Otariidae > Zalophus > Zalophus californianus. The sequence continues at coordinate 61,132,021 of NC_045604.1, read as the reverse complement.
AGGGAAGAGGGTCAGAGGAAGAAGCAGACTCCCTGCTGAGCAGGGAGCCTGACGTGGGACTCGACCCTGGGACTCCAGGATCATGACCTGAGCCAAAGGCAGTCGCTTAACCAGCTGAGCCACCCAGGTGCCCCTGTTTTCATTTTTGTTTGTTCTTTTTTCTTTAAGATTTTATTTACTTGAGAGAGAGAGAACAAGCAGCGGGAAGGGGCAGAGGGAGATGGAGAAGCAAGGGATCATGACCTGAGCCAAAGGCAGACGCTTAACCGACTGAGCCACATAGGCATCCTTTTATGTACTTTCTTGCTTTTGCCTTCTGACCTTTTTTTCGGTTGTGTTAAGACAACTTGCAAAGCTGTCCCCTTACCTCTGTTAATTCCAGAGGCAAATAACTGAGGCAAACAGCACACCTGTGGCCTTTGGTACGCGAACAGATCTGTGCTAAAACTTCCTCTGTATCCTTGCGACCTCTGGGAAGAGGTCAGGGTACTGTGAAGTGCTGCTGGACGCAGTTGGCAGGTGCGGCCGTCCCCGGGGGCCCCCTCCCCCACCTTGCCTCAGAGCCAGTCCCCACAGCTTCCGCACAGGGGTGCTGTTTGCTGGGGCACTGCAGCACTTAGCTGCTTATGCTTTCGTGGAACGATTGCTTCCAGTTAAACATGTTTCGAGAAACAACACATATGTCTGCTACTCAGAAGTATGTTTTCATGTCTTGGTGCTATATTGTTTTCTTGTTCTTCCCCCTGTGAAAATAGGAGTTATTCTACGGTGTAGTATTGAGATTGGGTAATAATGCTTTTGATCCTTTAAAAACTATTGTACGGGGCGCCTGGGTGGCTTAGTCGTTAAGCATCTTGCCTTTGGCTCAGGTCATGGTCCCAGGGTCCTGGGATCGAGCCCTGCATCAGGCTCCCTGCTCCGCGGGAAGCCTGCTTCTCCCTCTCCCACTCCCCCTGCTTGTGTTCCCTCTCTTGCTGCCTCTCTCTCTGTCAAATAAATAATAAATAAAAACTATTGTACATTAGCATTTAGTCAGAGACCTACACAGGGGAACCCAAAGACAATTGAAGTGGCCAACTGCCCTTAGGAACAAATCTGTTGTAGAAAGTGAGGTATGTTTAAGTCTGTATCATTTAAGAAAAGTAAAGGTTTTATTCTGTATCAGAAATGACAGCTCTCAAGATAACCACTGCTAAATTTTTTTTTTAAAGATTTTATTTAGTGCAAATGGGGATGAGGCAGAGGGAGAGAGAGAATCTTAAGCAGACTCTGCACTGCATTAATGTAGAGCCAATACAGGGCTCAGTCTCACAACCCTGAGATCATGACCTGAGCTGAAATCAAGATTTGGAGGCTTAACTGACTGAGCCACCCAGGTGCCCCTGTTAAATATTTTTAAGATTAAAAATGTTACTTAAGAGATCAGTAGCCTCAGTTGAGTAAAAGATTACCTTTTGCTTTAGAAAACCAGATTTCACTACAAACTCCTGCACTGCGTTTTATTTTTTCTTCAGGGTATGACAAGGCGGCAAAGATTGCTAAGACAGCACACAAAAATGGATCAACCTTAAAGGCGACTGCTATTGAACTTGGCTATCTCACTGCAGAGCAGTTTGATGAGTGGGTGAAACCTAAGGATATGCTGGGTCCAAAGTGATTTAAATAAATTTATAATAAAAATAATTATGTTCTGTAAAAGAAATGAAAAAGACTCCTTCTTGTTCTTAAACAGAAATGGATGAATGTGCAAGGAATCTGCTCCTGAACATGAATGTCTCTAGCAGAGCAACTTGGTCGATATATAAACCACCCCCCAGGATGTGCTGGGTCCAAAGTGAATTTGGAAAGTGTGAAATGAAGTGATTAAACTGTATAAAGTCAAAGAAAACGGACTCATTTTTCTTTTATGTTAATTGACTATTATAGTCGAATCTCATTTCTGTGTGTGTGTGTTTATTACTTCATCTGTTTTATAAAAGAGCCATATCAATTTTTAAAGAGTTTTAATTTTGTTGGCTGGTGCTGTTTTCAATTCCCCTGTAATGAAAAAGTAGTTGTTACCTTGTTCCTAAGTCATATACTTAGACATCTTTTATTTTCCTGTGATTTGGGGGCATAAGCTAACCGAGCACTTGCCCTGCAGCTTGGGGGTGTGAGAATGTGCATGCGTGTGTGCATGTGCATACGTTGTCTGTTAGGAAGTAGGGCAGGTTTAAAAATTGGGCAGACATACTCCATGTGCCGATGACACACACACACACCTCCTGACCTTAGCTCAGTTATCACTGAAGGGCTGCAGCCTGTGGGTCAGGAATTCTAGGATGTAGATTCGGAAGGATCGGGGCGCAGGCCCGAACTTGGGAAGAGAGGAGGGTGTCGTGAAAGTGAGTCCTGTTCATCACCTCTGCACCAGTGCCAGGAGTTTTCAGCAGGGATGCACTTGAAACAACCACAGGGGATTTTGAGTAAGCAGTTCTAGGGAGACCCAGGCCAGATTGATCTAAACCTGAAGCTAAAGGCACGATTTAACATCCAACCAACCTCCATTATGGAGGAAGTAGGACAGTTTGGGGTGTTTTGCCGTCTCTCCTGTGGTAAATCACAGGATCATGGAGAGACAGTCCCACTAGTTCAGCTCATCTGTAAGTAGTGCTCTATCAAGTCTGTTTTTAAGAAATGGGAGACTTACGCCGATACTTATTCTTGGACAATTGGCCAGCAACACCCGTTCCCTGTGGTATTTAGAAGGCAGCTTGTGTAGCATGTAAGATTGTAATGAGTTCTAGAACCTTTGTGATGAAAGGTGAAATTACGTTCTTCTCACTAATCTCTTAAGCCTGAGTGAGCACTCTTTTTTCCCCGCTTAAAAAGGGTTTCCAAGCTTTTTTTGCCGAACTGTGGAACCTATAGGATCTACTTTCCAACCTTCCAGTAATTGTTTTTGCCAGGTGTTCTTCACATGGTGATAATGTGATGCTGGCGCAGTTCGCTTTAAAACAAAGCATGCGTTCTCTTAGTCTGTTTTGTTTCAAAAAGATTTTTATTGGAAAAAGTCCTAAAATCAATTAAATTGCTTAGCAGTGCCTGGTAGTCGACATCCCCAGCCGGCTACTGTTGTGGCGTTGGGGGACTTAGTGACGTGGACGTTGTGCCTCAGCAGGCGTCCTCCCTCTGAGTAGGCCGTCGTGTGAGGGCTCAGCCGGAGACGGAAGCAGCTACGTAACAAAGATAACAGCAGATTGAGTTCCTAGCCTCACACAGTCTGTGCAGCTGTCTGCTAGGTCCTAGTGTGTTAGGAGCCGTCAGTGAATCTTGTGAGCTGACAGTCGTCTCTCTGCGGTTTGTGAAGGAAAATTCTGCTCTCTGATGTAATCCTATATAAGGGTCTTAGAATTCCCTGGTGAAGTGTTGTACTGAAAGTCAACCTCAGTGTTGTTTTTTGTTTTTTAAAGATTTTATTTATTTGAGAGGGAGAAGCAGACTCCCCCAGTGAGCAGGGAGCCCAATGCGGGACTCAATCCCAGGACCCTGGGATCATGACCTGAGCCATAGGCAGACGCTTAACCAACTGAGCCACCCAGGTGCCCCAACCTCAATGTTTTCACGCGGGGGCGATTTTGTCTCTCTGGGACACTTGGCAATATCTAGAGATATTTTTGGTTAAACTGTTGGGTGAATATGTTTAAAATGGGCACAAAAACAATCCATTGATTGGGAACGTGTCATGAGTATGAACAAACGTAGAATGACAAGGGGTTTTCTTGAGCAAACTAATTTCAGAGGAGGAAAGTCATGGGGTTTATGAACTGATCAGTCTCGAACTACCACCAGCTTGACACGCAGAAGCATCAGGGAAATGCATAGTCACGGACGAAATATGCTCCTTTACCTGTTCAATTTGGTTGACAGGAAAAAGAATGTATTCACAAAAACTTATGAGACTATTTCATACCCAAACATTTTAAAGGACCATGTTCTTGAATATAGCTGCATTATGCCTCTTTCATTTCCTCTTCAGTTGTCCTTTTGATTTATAACTGTGGCAGTGAGAAATCTGGGAGAGACAAATTTAATATATTTTTTAAAAGATAAAACTGGTAACCTAGAATGAATTTGTTGGTGGGGATTAAGAGGTACAAACTCCCAGTTATAAATAAGTCATGGGAATGCAGTATACAGCATAGGGAGTATTTTATTTTATTTTTCAAGATTTTATTTATTTGAGAGAGAATGAGAGATAGCACGAGAGGGAAGAGGGTCAGAGGGAGAAGCAGACTCCCTGCCGAGCAGGGAGCCCGATGCAGGACTCGATCCCGGAACTCCGGGATCATGACCTGAGCCGAAGGCAGTCGCTTAACCAACTGAGCCACCCAGGTGCCCTTATTTTATTTTTTATTATCATGTTATGTTAATCACCATACATTATATCATTAGTTTGTGATGTAGTGTTCCATGATTCATTGTTTGTGCATAACACCCAGTGCTCCATGCAGAACGTGCCCTCTTTACTACCCATCACCAGGCTAACCCATCCCCCCACCCCCCCACCCTCTAGAACCCTCAGTTTGTTTCTCAGAGTCCATAGTCTCTCATGGTTCATCTCCCCCTCCGATTTCCGCCCCCTTCATTCTTCCCCTCCTGCTATCTTTTTTTTTTTAACATATAATGTATTATTTGTTTCAGAGGTACAGATCTGTGATTCATCAGTCTTACACAATTCACAGCACTCACCATAGCACATACCCTCCCCAATGTCTATCACCCAGCCACCCCATCCCTCCCACCCCCCCACCACTCCAGCAACCCTCAGTTTGTTTCCTGAGATTAAGAATTCCTCATATCGGTGAGGTCATATGATACATGTCTTTCTCTGATTGACTTATTTCGCTCAGCATAACACCCTCCAGTTCCATCCACATCGTTGCAAATGTCAAGATCTCATTCCTTTTGATGGCTGCATAATATTCCATTGTGTATATATACCACATCTTCTTTATCCATTCATCTGTCGATGGACTTCTTGGCTCTTTCCACAGTTTGGCTATTGTGGACATTGCTGCTATAAACATCGGGGTGCACATACCAGCATAGGGAATATTTTAATACAGCAATAAAATACAGCAATATTTTAATCACTGCACAGAGACAGCCAGTAACTAGGCTTGTGTGGAGCATTTTGTAACGTATAAAAATATTTAATCATTCTGTACACCTGAAACTAACAGGATATTGCATGTCAATTATACTTTGATAGTTTTTTAAAAAGTTTGGAAGAAAAGCTCTTAACCACATGGTGCATCATAGAAAGGGGTTTCTTATAGCAAATTTATTAAATTCGCATTCAGTAACTGGCTTTTGAGCAACTGATCTAGAGCAGCTTCTACCTGCAATTTGTGTGAGGAGAAAGAAGCTGCTGATTATTGTCCACCATGTGTGACGTCACCAGGCAGAACACTGAGATCATGCAACACTGTGTCATGCCAGACAGGTGAGGCCACCGTGTTGGTATCTTTTGATCACCCTGGAGACTCCTACTGACACTGTACCCTCCACTCCAGGGTTCTCCCACAAAGACTGACTACAGGTACCCAGCTACAGACCAGGATGCTAAGATGAGCACCAAAAGAGCTCATTCCATTCCATCTGCTGGTTTACTATCAAGCCTATTCACTCATAAGTGTCTGGAGACAATGAAGGTTTCCTCTACTAAACATTACACTCTAACAAATGAGCCTCCTCTTTAAGAATCTGTGGTCAAGACTGTTCATTTTGCCTCCATCCGGTGAGGAAGGAATGTACAGTTCTTGATGAGCACGGCATGTTTTCATCAGTAACTCAGGGCTAGTCTTCACATCAGATGTTTAAGCAGAGGTGAAAGGCGAGGCTGTACAGAGAATGGCCCAGCAAGATGCAGAAGGCAAATGAGAGGTAACCACCGAAAGAGATAGATGTGGTCATGGAGGTTAATTGGAGTGGCTCATAATCTAGATACTTGGAGGAAGAGGAAGCACATTGATCCAGTGGAGTCTGGTTCCATCTCTGCTGCCTCCTGATTAGCTTTCTGGCTACTACTTGATGCCTATAAACCCATTTCCTTATCCTTAAAATGGAACTCTTGAAACATATTTGTACTTAGATCCCTAAACTCATGTGTGTATATATGAAGTACCCAGCACAATACCTGCCCCAGTTAGCATCTCCATTTCATTCCCTGAAGACAATGGGCAAAATTGCCAAACACTGAACAGATTTTTAAAAGGATGAGACTGAGGTGAAATCAGACTCGGCCACTCTTCCCTTCAAGACTGTTCAGCTGTATAATTTATCATCTAAGCGGGAGCACTTTGTAGAACTGAAGGAGGCAATAAAATACTTAAAATTGTACAATTTTTGAAATGTTTATGCACCAAACAATTGTTTTTATCATATTGGTGGGCCTATTATCACATTGGTGGGCCTATATTAGCCCATATAGGTGGGCATATTGGTGGGCCTATAATTTCTAATTATAACTCTAATTAGAAATTACTTAAAAACTAATTTCAAAACTAGAATTCTCTCTAAAACAATAAAAAACACTTACGTATGTGTGTGTATGTTAAAAAGCAAAATTTTTAAAAATTCTGATTGAACATTAAACATGGCAGAAGCAATAACACTTGGTACCTATTCATATAATTTGGCCAGTTCCTTATTATCCTTCTCTAATAAAGTGTCACTTATGTTTTTTTAAAGAATGTATTTTTTTCCAATAGGGTTTTTATTTTCAGTTTTTATATAAAATTGTCTGTAATCTTTACAAATTGCATTAACGGTTAATAAGTGAAATTTTGACATTTTCAACATGCTCTTCTTTGTACACTATACTATTTTTAATTGAGCAATTAGTCTCTCTATAGCTGTTGATACCCCTGATAAGCTCAAAGCAAATTCTATTTAATGGAGGTTACTTATAATACTATTTTTTTGTCTTGACGTGTGTAAATATTAACTCAATATTCTCTTTTGGCTAACATTCAGACTAACTGCAATAAGGTTCTTTTTTTAATTCTTAAATCTGAGTGTAGCTGACACACAATGTTACACTGGTTTCAGGTGTCTAAGAGTGATTCCACATCTCTATCCGTTAGTTCTGCTGTGCTCACAAGGGTGGCTGCCATCTGTCACCATCGGCTTTTTTCCCTGGGCTGTGCCTCTGTCCTCGTGACTTATTCCTTCCATAACTGGAAGCCTGTCCCTCCCTCTCCCCTTCACCCATTTTGCCCATCCCCCATCCCCCTCCCCACTGGCAACCGCCAGTTTGTTCTCTGTATTTATAAGTCTGATTTTGCTTTTTGTTTGTTTGTTCCTTTGTTTTGTTTTTTGGATTCCACATAAGAGTGAAATCATATGGTCTTTGTCTTTTCTCAGTCTGACTTATTACACTTAGCATCTGACCTATTATGCTGAGAAAGACAAGTTCTTATTGATGATTTTTTTTTTTGCCACGCTTAGATGCTGTGAAATTCCAAAACAAAATATTAATTTGCACAATTCTAAGTGGGAATTCTATACAAAGAGTTTTCTCAAAAGTTGAGACACTCCAAGTGAAATCATGCATGGTTGGAGCTCTCATCATGGAACTTGTTTAGTTCTCTTGTTTTTGTTGGAACAAATTTCGATGTCTTACTGTTTGTGAGCTTTGTTTTCAATCATTGCAATTCAAATAAAAAGCTATAATAAAAAGCTGCTGGTGCTCCATTCATCAAATATCTTGATCAAAAATCTTCAACTTTATTAGTTTCCCATGGCTACCATGATGAATTACTGTGCATTTGGTGTCCTATGACATAGAAATTTAGTTCTGGTTGCCCAGAGTCTGAAATCTATCTCACTGGCCAAAATCAGTGTCTCTATGGCTGCACCCCTCCTGGGACTCCCAGGGAGAATCTCTCTTTGCCTCTCAGCCTCTGGTGGTTGCCAGCAATCCTTGGCCTGTGCCTGCATCACCCCATTCTCCGATCCCATGCTCACATGGCTTCCTCTCCTGCCTGTGTCAAATTTCCCTGTTTCTTTAAGAATCAAGGTACATGTGGCTGCCTTTAGGGTCCACCTGGACAATCCAGGACAAGCTGACCATCTGAAGATCTATTACTTGATCACATCTGCAAAATCCTGTTTTACCATATGAAGTAACATTCACAGGATCTAGAAATTAGGACCTAGACCTCCTTGGCAGCCATTATTTATCACACTACACCAAATAATGAACAAAATGCAATTACAATTTGGAAGGTGCATTTACAAAAAATTCAGTTCTACTGTAGGGCACTTAGGATGATTTATGAAGTCATTCCTTAAAAGCTTGAGGAAGTGTGTGCACCACCAGTTTAAATTATTTTCAACATCAGCTTCATCGCAAAATTTTTTGATGATGTAAATATGTAACGTTTATATATTTTGCCATCTTCTATTTTGATTAGGAGAATATCACGGTTTGAATTGTGTTTAGACCACAACTAGTTCTAAGTCTAGTTCTAAGTATACTTTTGCTCCACAGTTTTCTCAATTTAGTGAAATCATTGTTTTAACCACCACACTGTGTTTTACCAAAATAGGTATCTATATTGCTCCAAGATCAAAAAATTTTATTCTCAATGTTGAACTTTTTTAAAAAACACTTTATTTATTTGAGAGAGAGAGAATGGGGGCAGGGACAAGGGGAAGGGGGAGATTTTCAAGCAGACTGTGTGCTGTGCTGAGTGAGGAGCCTTGGAATCAAGACCCTGAGATCATGACCTGAGCCAAAACCAAGAGTTGGAAGCTCAACCGACTGGGTCACCCAGGCGCCCCTCGATGTTGAATTTTTTAAATAGCATTTACAGTAATATTCATGATACTGTTTCACCTCTAACACCCCAACAAAAATAGCTTTCAATCATTATTGGAGATAATGGATTTCCTGTTTGGAACACTTGGTGACTGACACAAAGATGGCACCATGTAACTCTGGTTAATGAACCCAATTTTGTGGCTTCACATTTTTTTAAAGACTTTGTTGAGTAGTCTTAGGTTCACAGCAACACTGAGCGGAAAGTACAGAGATTTTCTGTTTACCCCCACTCCTACCCATGCACAGCTTTCCCCAGTATCGTTCTTCCACACCAGATGGTACATCTGTGCAATGATGACCCTACGTTGACACATCATTGTCACCCAGAGTCCATGATTTACATTAGGGTTCCCTCCTGGTATTGCGCACACCATGGTTTTGGACAAATGCACAGTGTTATGGCTTCACTTCTGCTATGCACACACACAAGAAAACCTGCAAGCTGAAACAAATGAAATACACTTTGTAGGATGGTCATTGAAGGTAAATGAAAAAGTCACCCTTCACAAAGTGAGATATAAAGGCACTTTCTGCAGCTGCGTATTTTAAGTTGTCATCTTCGAGTGCTGTCTCTTAAAGTAATTACTAACTTCTGAACTAGCCACTCAAGCTTCTTCAGTAGATTTGTGCCTTCTGGTTTTCACATGGTCAGTGATATCCTGAGGTGGATGTAAATGTGGACAAATATTTTTATCAAGTGGCATGTTTATCCGTAACTTCCTTGATAAATGAAAGGCAGTACAGAATCTTCTTTTATTAAAAATGAGCTTCTTGGGGCACCTGGGTGGCTCACTCGGTGAAGCATCCAACTCTTGATTTCAGCTCAGGGCTTGATCTCAGGGTAGTGAGTTCAAACCCCATAATTGGGCTCTAGGCTGGGCATAGAGCCTACTTAAAAAAAGCAAGAAAAGAAAAGAAAAGAAAAAGAGCTTCTTTTGAGTTTATTACTTATGATGAGGCTTATTAAAATCTTTTAAAAAACATTTACCTAATAATAAAATAAATAAATAATTGTAGGCTTATGGTATACAATAAATATCAAAACCGTTGGGGCAAAAGTGCTCCAACCATTCCCCATATATGCTCTATGGCAAGACTGCCCGGTCCTTATTACCTAACCCTATACGGGCTTCCTGTCACTGCAGTAACAAACTGCCACAAAATTAGTGATTTAAAACCACACAAAGCTATTCTCCTATAGTTTTGGAGGTCAGAAGTCCAAAACCAGTCTTGCTCATGGGCAGGACTGGTTCTTTCTGGAGGTTCCAGGGAAGACTCCATCTGTTACCTGTCTTTTCCAGCTTCTAGAGACCGCTTGCATTTGCTTTTGCCTCACATTCCCCACTGCTCATTCTGGAAGGGACCGCTGCGTCAAATACACCTTCCCACCGCCACCAAGTCTTTTTAATTTTTATGATTTTGATGCTGCCATGAACTCCTGGCCACTCTTCTAATTATTTTTCTAGATACAGCAGTGAGGGGAGGTTTGGGGCGTCAAGAGCATGCATGGACTTGTACAAGTACTCCTGATATATTCAGTTGTTTCTCATTTTTCCTGGCAGTTATATTTCATAAGGTCATGGAGAAGACTGAGTTAGCAAATACTGACCTGTTGCTCCTGCAGGAAATACAGGGTTAGGATCCCGCAGGACTCTGCTCAACACATTTCTTTGACTGATTGATGCCTTGTTTTATGTGCTTAGGCTTTAAAATCTTTTATTTAATATATGTGGCTGATTCATCAACATGCAACTCCCGGCCCACAGCATTTTACAACTCACGCCTGAACTAAGCTTACCTCACAGATGTACTTTCTCTGTGAAGCACATCACAGACCCTTGTGCTGGGGGGTGCCAGACAACGCCACATTGGGGGGCCATTTTAAACAGCGAAGCCACCAACAAAAAGCACAAAAGCGAGAAAAACATAGTGCTAAGTAGACCCTGAAGGGAACACTGGCGGGGAGGGAGAATTTTCTCTCCACTCTCGAGGTCTTCCAGCTGGACTCAGAACTAAGTTGACATGGGGCAGATTAACAGGAGAAAAAAACACAAAGTTTTATTACGTGCCCACAGAGGACCAATAATGAAATTAAGGAATTCTAAGCGGAAGTGGAAGCTGCTGAGGTAGTAGAGAGTAAAAAAGTGACAAGGCTTATTTCTGCAGCTTTTTTGACGTTAGAGTCACTATCTCTGGTGATGAGGGAGTGTTTTTACTTCTTAGTATAGGGAAAATATTTTTCATATGGGAGGTTTGTTTCCTGCTTTCAGGGGGACAGAGTAGGGTCTGAGTGTTTGTTTACATCAGTTGTTTCTTTTTTTTTTAAGAGTTTATTTATTTGAGAGACAGCAGGTACGGGGGAGGGGTGGAAGGAGAAGGAGAGAAGCAGACTCTCTGCTGAGCAGGGAGCCGGTGGTGGGGCTTGATCCCAGGACCCCGGGATCATGACCTCAGCCAAAGGCAGACGCTCAACCAACTGAGCCACCCAGGCGCCCTGCACCAACTGTTTCTTAACTTTTATTTAAGATAATCAATATGCTAAAGTGGCACATTTGGGGAGCCTGCCCTTGGCTCGTACCATGCTGTTTGCAGAATAAGAGCTGAAATGAGAAGGCAGAGATTGCCTTGTGCAAACGCACTGGGACTCAGAATTTGCATCATCCTGTTCATGTCCACAAATGACCTCAAATGGGCTGGCAGTACTGACTTGGGGGTTACAAATACATTTTAGCCACAAGGTGAACTAGCAAAGATGGAATCCATAAATAATACAGACTGGCTACATTCCCAAACTCCTCTCCAGAAAAGTTGTACAAATGGATGCTTGCGGGTAGCTGTTGTGTGAGGAGACACACCATTTCGAAAACTGATGAATGGATTTTGTCTTTAAGTTTCCTCATTGTTTTAGTTTGAATTTGTTCTATTACTACCGAAGTCAAGTTTTCCATCGCATTTGCTAGTCAATTATTTTTCTCTAAATTTTTTGTTCTTTGACTTTGTTCATTTTCCTATTGGGGTTTTTGTGTCTTCATATCAATTAGCATGAGCTTTGTACATATCAAGTTGATTGACTCTGACATATTTCACATAGATATTTTCTTCCAGTTTTTTGTTTGCCTTGTAGCTGAGTTTCTGAATGATTGGCGTACAGGAAATCGATCAACTTTACGCTTGATCTCTTTCAAGATACTTGGAAACAACAAAAAAAAGACAGGCTGTAGTTTGAGAGACAAAGAGTTTGAGAGACAAAAGAGACAAAGTTAACAATCTTTCCAGTCAGACACCCGCCTACAGGATTTTAATTCCGTACTACATGCTGAATTGCTGAGAAAACCACTACCCAGAATTCTGTGGACCAAACCAGAATGATTTATCGCATAAGCCAGGCGCTTGCTATACACTGGACAGGGAAGATGGTAAAGGCTTCTTTAAATAAAACCTGTATGTTCTTGCAAGTGTCAGACCAACAGCAAGGATGATGGAAATAGGCACCCTCTCACAACAGTAGCTTAAAATGTGTTAATTTTTTAAAAATTTTTTTTATTGTTATATTGGGATTTCATCAAGATAAAAAGCTTTTGCACAGTAAAATGTGTTAATTTTAATTAAATCTATTCCAAATACGTTTCATGGTTTTTACAAGGTGAGAAGTGCTTTGCTAGCAAATAACTCAATAGAGGATTGTTTCCTTGTGTGTGTGTGTGTGTGTTTGTGTGTGTGTGTGTGTTTAATTATTGATGCATTAATTCAGAAAATTACCATGATAAGTTCTGAATTCTCGATTTGGGATTATGTAACCACATATGATTCTATTTGTTATATAGATAGACACACAAAACAAAAATACAGGTTTAGAGTCACACACTGTGGTCAGTTTTGGGAGGGGAATGCTGCTCATTTAAATTGACCACATATTTAATACTGAAAAAATCTTAAATGAAATAGGGTGAATTTGCATTTTACTGGGATGAGGTGATGATAAACAATTCTGATTGCACTCATCTTTGGTCGTGTTTATACTTATAATTATTTAGATTCAATTTATTTAACATATTTTCTGGCTTCCATTTTTATTCAAGTCCAAAATATAGCTTCAAGGGTGGAATTATGATATATCTTGCCAAAATGTAATTTTTTTTTGCCAAAAATGTAATTTTTAATTATAATATTTATCTTGTATATCTCAACACAGATTTATTTGAACAAAAAGCATCTGTAGCAGTCATTCTCACCCCAGCTGGTGGGGGAAGGACAGCACATTAGGGTCTCTGGAAAATCCTTAAAAATATCAATGCCTTATTCCATCCCTCATGGAATTAAATCAGAATTTCTGAGGCAGAACACCAAGCATTGGCATTTTTATGAAAAGCTTCCCAGGTAATTTTTACGGGTAACCAGGACTGGGGAATCACCGATCTGTATAATACAATGATAATTTTTCTATACGTAAATGAGTGATTCATTATATTCCAGATAAAATGATAATCATGTTGAATGTGTATAAAAAATGTACATTGTGCCATTCTTGTTATGAAGCTGTTTAAGTCACCCGGCAAGATTTCACACTGTCAATCACTGTTCTAGATTCTCTAGTTACTTCTCCTTTATTTCCTCGAATCTTAAAGTACTCTGGTTTTTTAAATTTTAATTAATTAATTAATTAATTTAGAGAGTACAGCAGGGGAGGGGCAGATCGAGAAGGAAGGAGGGACTCCCAAGCCTACTTCACGCTGAGCGCAGAGCCTGGAGCAGGGCTTGCTCCCATGACCCTGAGATCATAATCTGAGCTGAAATCAAGAGTGAGATGTTCAACTGACTGAGCCCCGACTAAAGGACTCTGATTATTAAGGGAGAAAATTTCATGACCATTTTATCTTAATGACTAAACATTTTTCAAAAGCAGGTTTTCTATATTATTAACAGTCTTGTGATGAGAATAGTGAGATCGTAGTTTCTTAGAATTTTGTGATATTTTTTTCAAAATAAAAAGCATCCCTCATGTCCCCAAATTTAGTACATACTGTCTACAGTTATTCTGATTTTAACTTAAACAATATTTGATTTCATACTTTCATAATTGTTAGATGTAATTTTATTGACATTCCTCACCATACCTTTCAACATTCCCCAATCAAAAAGGAACATGTAACTTTACAGGCACAAAAGCTAAAACACAGTAAATATAGCACATAATATTTCCCTATTCTGTATAATTCTCCTTGTCACAAGGAAACTGAAGGGCTCCATACAAATCTGCTTTTTCCTCCTTTTTCTGCTTCTGTTCTTGCGAGGACCTGCACCCCCGCCTTACGCATGTCTGTAAGAGTCAAGGAGTTAATGATTTCGTTAGGGGCTTCCAGCACAGTAGATAATATCTAAGGAAGGGCTAGGCGAGAATGACGGAATGAAGCCACCACGTGCGTATTCCAGACCATCGGCACTAGACATCTTGATGCCCAGCCCCCCGGCTCCAAGGAACAAGTGACTTGTGCAGGACACCTGGACCCTTGTCCTTGTGCTGACCAGCTCCTAGATGCCTGAGAGGACCCTACACCAGACCACAGTCCTCAATAAAAACCTCAGACCCTGAGCAAAGACGAGATTCCCTCTCCTTTCTGAGTCTCGCAGACCCTCTGTACCTGCGCTCTCTCCATACCCTCAACGAACTCTGCTCGCTTCCTGCTGCCTCATGTTTGATTTCTATTCTGCGTGTAGCCAAGGACCCTCTTGGCTGGTCCTGTCCAGCCCCCTCCGGGCCCTTGACCCAGCCTGCCTCCATCAGTAACAGGTGAACCTGAGCTAAAACCAGGGCATTTATGTCTGGGTTGCTTCAGTTAAATCCCAGCACTTTGTTATTTCAATTTTTTGAATTGGAAAATTGAATCAAAACCTTCTTGTCATCCAGCTTCAGTTCATGTTTTTCAGCTTAACATCCTAGCGTTTGCCTCACTGACCAATACCATCTTGATTTTCCCTTTTTTTAAAGATTTATTTTTTTATTTTAAAGAGAGAGAGAGCACGCGCACGTATGTGCAGGGTAGGGGGCAGAGGGAGAGAAACCCAAGCAGACTCCCCACTGAGTACAGGGCACAATGTGAGGCTCGATCTCATGACCCTGAGATCACTGCCTGAGCTGAAATCAAAACGGACACTCAACCGACTGCACCACCCAGGTGCTCCTATTTTCCATTTGTTATTAAGCTTTTTATTTTGAACTATTTTAGACTTAGAGAAAAGTTGGGAAAATAGTATAAAAAATTCCTCTACATCTCTCAACCCACTTCCCCTAATGAAAACATCTCACAAACCACAGTACAGTGCTCAAGATCAGCAAGTCAACATCGGTACAATATTATTAATAAACTGTAGTCTTGCTCTCAAATTTCACCATTTTCCCCACTATGATCCTTCATCTGTTCCAGGATCCTATCTGATGTCCCAAATTGCTTTTCACTGTAAATCTTTCTTCGTCTTTTCTAGTCCATTTCTCAGTCCTTCCTTCTCTTTTATGACCTTGATACTTGTCCTTGAAGGAGTAGAGACCAGTTATTTTATGGAATGTTCCTCATTTGGGTTCTTCTGATATTTTTTCGTGGTTGGAATGAAATTATGCATTTGTGACATGAATAGGACAGAAAAGATGAGGTCATCTTCTCAGTGGCTCATGTCAAGGGGTTCATGATGTCTACGTCTTATTACCAATGCTGTTTACCTGGATCACGTGGTTGAGCTGGTGGCTGTCGGTCTCTCTCCTGTAAAGTTCCTGTCTCTCCCTTTGCCATTATTACCTCGAGGGGAGATACATTGAAACTATGCAAATGCTATTTCGCCTCAAACTTTCACCCACCAATTCTTGCATCCATGATGGATCTTATCTGCAACAGTTATTGTGACATTGGCTTAGTTCTTTTATTTCCCTTATACTTTTACTAACTGGAATTCTACTGTAAGGAAGATCTGTTTCTCCCCCCATTTATTTTCTTATTTTTTTTATTTATAACAGTAAGACATTATGAATATTCTATGTGCTAAAATGTCTACTATTGTTTATTTCGTGACTCAGTTTGCTCTAAATCTGACCATTTAGGTTGGCTCGTGTGTTCTTTTGATGAATTGTCAGATTTTTCTGAGTGTTTCCTTACTTTCCTGGCACCACAAGACGTTCTTCATTTTGCGTCTCTGTGATCTTCAAACATTTCTGTGATGAAATAAGGTTGATCCTATGAGGGCAAAGTGTTGCCTTTGAAAATTCAAGAACTAACATGACTGGTTATTATTTACTCCATGAATTAGTTCACATCTATGTCACAACCAACACAACTATAAAATAAAAATTATGTGCCCCTCAGTGATGACAGCACCACATAATACCCTAGGTAAATAAGCATTACCAAATACCACTCATAAGTGAAAAATAATAAACTAAAACCACGTCTGACTTATGGAATTGTGTGTATTGTGTGTGTATGTCTCCAATGAACCTAAGAATGCTTCAGATTTTTATAGGGACGTTGAAGGGATTTGGGAGAAAGTCAAGGAAGGACATTACCACAAGGTGGCAGTAGTACACACAAGCCTTGCTGGGTGACCCTGACAGATTTGCAAGAGAGGGAAGTCCCCCACAGACCGAGACCCTCCAGAGTCTTAGGTTCTGTGGGCCACCATTCAGAAGTGGGGGGAGGGCAGGGGAATGCCCAGGGGGCAAGGGAATCAGGAAGGGGGCTTCTGTGTCCAGGGGAAGCTACTAGAGCTCAGCAGGAGTCTTTGGGTCAGAGAGCTCCAAAGGGCAGCAGCTTGAGGTCTTTATGGCCTGAGCTTATCTTATCTATTTGTTAGCAGATGTTGGGTGCAGGTTCATAAGGTACACAAAACTGGCAAGCTCTAAATGGCTACAAATCTGCTTTTTTGTACTGTGTTTCAAACAATTACATGTGTAAAAATTTGAGTTTGGTGCTGGCAGGCTTTTGAATGAACAGGTCTTTGTCTGCAGTGAAGAAACAAACAACCTAGGGACCAATACACAGAAGCCATTTTTGGCTCGTTTACAGAATAAACATAAAGCAGTACCATGCTCTTCTCATGCTTCATCAACTCTCCATGCCACCAATATAATGCATGATTACTGAGGGTGAGCTGGGGACCTTGTCAATCCGCTGACATAAGAGGAGGATGACTAATGGATGATAGCTTTATGCCTAGTGATAAAGTACCAGACAGAAAAAGACCAACCGCAATTGACCCCCAGTGCCATATTAACACTTTGGGGTAAGACATAGATAGAGTAAGTTAATACATATAAAAATAAATGAGGTAAAGGACAAAGAGGGTGCTAGCTGGATGACTCTAGCCAGAATATATTATGCAATAAGAATGACATGTTATTAGCATGGGACCGTTGAATAATAGTTTAAGACTGCCTGCGGTCTTCTCTCTCCGGTGGGAGAGAATGGTATGGGTACAATGGGAAACCGAAGATGGCATGTGATTCCTGATTATGTACTAAGTACCTATCCAAGTGGCCTTGGGAAGGATCTGAAGTGACACCTATGGTGGAACGGACAATCATGGACTTGGGTTCCAAAGTATTCTCCAGATCCTGACACTGCTACTTGCTTGTCCTGTGACCCTAAGTAGAGAGGATTTAACTCTGTGAAGCCAGTTTCCTTTTCAAAATGGGAGTGGAAATTTCCAACTCACATAACTGTTGTTTGTGCTGGTATATGTCCCAGAATGTAAATGCTACCAAGAACGACCAAAAAATTGTCTGCAGTTCATGTGGTGACCACCTAGTTGGTCCTACAGGACCACCTAGACCTACCTGATGTGATTCAAATGGTATGAGAACAATCACTCTACAGTGTTGACTCGAAGACCCACTACACTGTAAGACTCCATGAAGATAGGGACTAGGGGCCATGTGCATTTTGTCTGCCTCTGAATATCCAACATCATAGACAGTACCTGGAACCTAAGAAGTACTTCATAAATATCTGTTGATCAAATAAAGACTTTATTTGAATCACTTCTTTGAGAAAACCTTGATTCTAGGTGACAATCCCTGAAAAATGCAAACATTATCTATTTAATTATTAATGGGTTGGCTTGTAGTAATCAGCCAAGTTAGCTTCAGTCACATAGCAGTATCCTAGAGGAATGAGACATAATTTTGATGAAAGGAGGTCAAGAGTGTAGGATCCTGTTGAGTAAGGGAGGCATGGCTGTGGTGTTGGGGCAGGCCATTGCTGAGCCTGCCAGTAGGCAACTAGAGGAAGATAAGTGCTTTGGAAGAGGGACACGCAAAACAAGGTGTAGGTTCATGAAAACAGCCCCTTAAAGGAGGTATGGACAACTTTCCAGGGATGCACTCAGTGCCTATACAACTTTTAATGTGTTTGAGTAGCTTACTAAAAACTAGATACTGTGGAATTAATCGTATCTTGAGCATCGTTAGCGTTTCCCAGAGGTGCAATCAGAAAGACAAAGACACCCATTTTTGTAGGTCCCACACCCAGTTATCTCTGAGGTGTAAACCTCAGAAGGTCAATATGCACAAAGAGAAGCACAGGGAGAGAAAACAGAGGAGGGAAAGAAGGGACGGACACGCGGATTGAGTGAAGGAAGGGAGAAGCCAGGGGAAACAAGGGAAAGAAAGACAATAGGATGCTAGACATGCTGAGAACTGCAGGCCATTAGCTACGTGAGCTGCATTTCAGAGTTTCTGCTCTACTCAGTGATTTCTTGGCATAAGCCAGGTCCTCAGATAATGTTTTCTCCATCTTTCTCACCCACAACCTCAACTACAATCGCCTTTGAAAGGTATTCATCTGCTTCTCAAATGTTGTTCCTACAGAAAAAAGCCTTTAGAAGCTAAATATCACTGTGTGGCTCAGCCACCAAAAAGAACATTTGTGGAGAGTAATTGGGAAAATTGAGGGTATGAGCCCCAGAAGAAACAATGTATTTTGACAAGAAAAATTGGTTGGCAAATGTTAAGGTATTTATGAGTAATCATAATGATTCTTCAAGTAATTATAATTTGTTCTGTACTCTGTCACAGTTGTTTCGATTTGTGCTTTTATCATTGAATCAAGTTATTTAGTTGTCTTTATTTTTAGGAAGAGATTCACAGTATTGAAATATTTCAAATGCCAATGATGTTAAGTCTCGAATATTTTCCCTTTCTAGTGCCTGATGAGTCACTGGACTACCATTCTGTCCCAAGAACATTATGGTGACACCAGTCTTAGTCACAAAACCATTACTGGGGCAGGGTTTGGGGGTGTAGAGTATGGGAGGAAATCTACACAATGAGAAGACTCTAGTCTGAAAGTTGGAATTATTACCCACATTTTTAAAGCAAATTCATTTTTTTAAAAAGATTTTATTTATTGAGAGGGAGAGAATGAGAGAGAGAGAGAGCACATGAGAGGGGGGAGGGTCAGAGGGAGAAGCAGACTCCCCGCTGAGCAGGGAGCCCGATGTGGGACTAGATCCCAGGACTCCAGGATCACGACCTGAGCCGAAGGCAGTCGCTTAACCAACTGAGTCACCCAGGCTCCCAAAAGCAAATTCATTTTAAAGTAGATTTCCAAATATACAGTTGTTCAGCTGCCCTGTTATAATTCTATCCCCAGATGTATGAAGTCTTGTGTTTCAGGGATATGCAGTGTGAACGCTGTCAAGTTTCATAATTCAATTTTCTTTTCAGCAGTGTGATAAATAGGGTTTGAAAGGATTATCTCACAGAGAGACCAACTACAGTCATTGAACGTCAGCCCTGATGTGCTCTGTTATACCACCGCAGCACAAAGCTGGGACGCATCTAAAGGTTATCTGGTTCAGTCTCTTGTTGAAATATGAAACTCATCGGAACAAGGCTCTCGGACGCTGTCATACAGAGGAAACAGACACCAAGTGTTGGTTGATTAATACAGCATTTGCATTAGAAAAGCACTGCATCCTATTGAAAAATCTAAACGGAAGAGCTGTTTTCAAGCATGATAAGTAGATCAAATAGTTCTGTGAGAATTAAAATAAACACCCTCCCTAGTTACAACACATCAAAATATAACACATATTGTGACTTTCATTCTTCAATGGGAAAGTGAATTACAAATGGAACAGCTAGTTGTGCTGACTTTGTTTCTCACTATACCTCAGAGCTGGGGTGATCAACAATTTGATACTGGCTGAGGAAGATGACCTGAACGGCGAATGCTGGAAACTTGTCTTCCTTATTAATACACAAATTCAAAATCAAAGAAACCGGTGAGGAATATATATGCTGTGTAACAGACATTCTTTCAACAATAAGTGTTTAACACTTACTATGTCTTTGGCTCTTCATCAGCCCTAAAGTTTAAAAGATAAACAAAACAGTCTTTTTTTTTTTTAAGATTTATTTATTTATCAGAGAGAGAGAGACAATGAGAGAGAGAGAACACAAGCAGCGGGAGTGGGCTCCCCATAGAGCAGGGAACCCGATGCGGAGCTCGATCCCAGGACCCTGGGATCATGACCTGAGCCGAAGGCAGACACTTATCGACTGAGGCACCCAGGCGCCCCTAAACAAGACAGTCTTAACCTAAAGGATAGAGGGCTGCTCCAGGAATCATGGAAGACACATGGTGATGGGAAAATATCTCTAGCAAATAGCTTGGCACATAGGGAGCTGAGGGCCAGGGCCTGTCATTGTATTTTTTGAACTTTATTTTTTAAAAAGCTCAGTGAACCCTAATGTCAGCTATGCACTTTCAAGGATAATGATGTGCTAATGTAGATTCCTCTGTTATAACAAATGTACCACTCTGGGAGTGTTGGTAATGGGAAAGGCTGTGCATGTGGGGCAGGGGTAATGTGGGAAATATCTGTAACCCCAAACATCTCAAGTTTGCTGTGAACCCAAAACTCTCTAAAAATTAGGTCTATTTAAAAAAAGAATATGAAGTAGTTAAATATCTACTATAATTTCTGTTCCTTTACTTCTCCTCATATATCTAATTCACTTTTAATTAATTAAAAACTACTATGATTATCTCAAACAGAGTTACTGACATAGACTTATATTTGACACATAACATTTTGATTCACGGACACTTGAAGCAGCCCGAGAAGTAAATTATAGGCTTTTAGTTTTATTTTATAACCAAGAAATATGTGTAAAACTAAATCTCACCTCATCCCTGACCTCTATCTGCAACCACAGGTATAATCAATTAATATTAATCCAAGCTGAAAAGAGGAAAATTATTTATCTGACTGGTTAGTGATTTCACATTATAAGAAGTTTTCTGGTGCTTGAAAAAATTCTTATCTAAGGTATTTTACAGTGGAGAAAACTGAAATTCATTTTCCTGCTTAAAGGTTACTTTTATTTCATTTTTATTTTATTGTTAATGCAAATTTCTGATTCTGATGAAAATTATTTATACTTCATTTGTCAATTATTTAAATTATTTTATTTGTGAATTATTTAAACTGTTTTATTTGGAGAAATTAAAAAAGCAAAAATATACAAAGAATTCTTTAAAATTTAACAATAAACCAAAAAAAAAAAGAAGTAGGTAAAAGATCTGAGCAGATACCGCAACAAAGAAGATGCAGAGATGACAGATAAGTATATGAAAAGATGCTCAACATTATACATCATCATCATAAGGGAACTACAGTAGAAATGACAATGACATACCATTACCTCCTAGTGGAGTGGTGAAAATCTAAAACCCTGACACCCCCAAGTGCTGGTGAGGATGTGGAAGAACAGAAACTCTCATTGCTGATGGGAATGCAAAATGGCACAGCCACCCTGGAAGACAATTTGGCAGTTTCTTACAAAACTAAACATACTCTTACCACCAAGATCCAGCAATTTCACTCTTTGGTACTTACACAAATGAGTTGAAAACTTATATCCACAAGAAAACCTACACATGAAGTTTATAACAGGTTTTTGAAGTTTTTATTTAAATTCCACTCAGTTAACATACAGCATAATAATCATTTCAAGTATACCATAGAGTGATTCAATACTTCCCTACATCACCCAGTGCTCATCACAACAGGTGTGCTCCTTAATCCCCAACGCCTAGTTCCCCCATCCCCCACCTCCCCTCTGGTAACCAGCAGTGTGTTCTCTAGAGTTAAGCGTCCATTTTTTTGTTTTGCCTCCCTCTCTTTTTTTTTTTTCCCTTTGCTCATTTATTTTGTTTCTTAAATTACGCATGTGAGTGAAATCATACGGTGTCCATCTTTGACTTATTTTGCTTATCATAATACTGTCTAGCTCCATCCATATCATTACAAATGGCAAGATATCTTTCTTTTTATGGCTGAGTAATATTTCGTTGTGTGTGTGTGTGTGTGTGTATAGCCACAGCTTCTTTATCCATTCAACAGTCAATGGACACTTGTGTTGTTTCCATAATTTGGCTTTTGTAGATAATGTTGCTATAAACATTGGGGGTCCAGGTAGCCTGTTGAATTAGTGTTTTTGTATTCTTTGGGTAGATATCTAGTAGTGCAATTGCTGGGTTCTATTTTTAATTTTTTGAGGAACCTCTATGCTGTTTTCCAGAGTGGCTGTGCAGTTTGCATTCCCACCAACAGTGTAAGAGGGTTCCCCTTTCTTCAACCACATCCTTGCCTACACCCATTGTTTCTTGTGTTGTTGATTTTATCCATTCTGACTAGTGTGAGGTGGTATCTCATTGTGGTTCTGATTTGAGTTTCCCTGATGATGTTGAGCATCTTTTCATGTGTCTGTTGGCCATCTGTATATCTTCTTTGGAAAAATGTCTATTCATGTCTCCTGCCCATTTTTTAACTAGTTTATTCACTCTTTGGGTATTGAGTTTTATAAGTTCTTTATATATTTTGGATACTAACCCTTTATCAGACATATCATTTGCAAATATCTTTTCCCATCCACAGGTTGCCTTGTTGTTTTGTTGATTGTTTTATTTGTTGTACAAAGTTTTTATTTTGATGTAGTCCCAACCATTTATTTTTTTATTTTGTTTCTCTTGCCTCAGGAGACATATCTAGAAAGAAGTTGCAATGACCAATGTCAAAGAAGTTACTATTTGCATCCTCTTCTAGGACTTTTACGGTTTCAGGTCTCACATTTAGTTCTTTAATCCATTTTGAGTTTATTTTTGTGTTTGGTATTAGAAAGTGGTCCAGTTTCCTTCTTTTGCATTTTGCTATCCAGTTTTCCCAATACCATTTATTGAAGAGACTGTCTTTTTCCCATTGGATAGTCTTTCCAGTTTTGTTGAAGATTAATTGAGCATATACTTGTTTCTGGGTTTTCTATTCGCTTCCATTGATCTATGTGTTTATTTTTGTGCCAGTACCATACTGTTCTGGTTACTACAGCTTTGTAATATAATTTGAAGTCCAGAATTGTGATACCTCCAGCTTTTTTTTTTTTTCAAGGTTGCTTTGGCTATTCAGGGTTTTTTATGGTTTCATAACAGTTTTACTCATAATTTCCAAAAATTAAAAACAATCAAGATGTCCTTCATTAAGTAAGTGGATAAATTGTAGTACATCCAGACAGTGGAATGTTATTCAGTGATAAAAATAAATAAGCTGCCAGGTCATACATACAAAGACATGGAAGAACTTTAAATGCACATTTAGTGAAAGATGTTAAGTGGAAATGAAAAAAGCCAGCCAAAAAATATGAATATGAATTCAACTATATGACATTGTGGAAAAGACAAAATTATGGGGACATGGTGGTAATCCCCTAGTAATCCTATGGTTACCAGGGATTTGGGGAGAGGGAGGGATGAGTAGGTCAAGCATTTTTGGAGCAGTGAAACTATTCTATATGATTCTGTAATGGTGCACACATGACATCATGCATTTGTCAAAACCCACAACTATATAATGCAAAGAATGAACCCTATTGCAAACTGTAGACTTTGGTTAATTAATAATGTATTAATATTGATTTATCAATTGTAAGAAATGTGCTACAACAATGCATAATGTTAATAATAGGGGAAACTGGGAGCAGGGGAGAGAGGGTATATGGGAACTCTACTTTCTGCTTGATCTTTTCATAAATCTAAAATGTCTCTAAAAGTCTATTAACTAAAAAATTTTTTTAAATATGCAAAAGTGTACAGAAGATAAATAGATTATATTAATGGATTTTCACAGAGCAAATACTATAGAATCACCAACTGAAGAATAAGCTTACTATAGAAGATTTAGTATAGAATAAGCGACTAATTAAAGCAGATGGTTGAAACTATTGGGTGTGGCACTCTGGTTTGCACCTGAAATAATGGAGTATCCTGCCTAGATGAGCTTCCACTTTAGTTGGGAACACCAGGGATTTCTGTTACCATATTTTTTCAGTTCTAAGATGCTTTTCTAAGATAGATATAGCATCTCTAATACATAAATAATATATTATGTGTATACATATCATAGAATAGCATCTCTAAAAATATAATGTATACTATATATCTTTAATATATATATATGATACATCTCACCATTAATGGAATTTTATAACTGACAATCTTTCTTTTTCTAGTGGTCCATAAAATTTATGATATCTTGAAATTCACAAAATGTGGTAGCTGCTTTCTTATAGTCTCCTAAGAGGGGACTTTCTCTCCCAACTTAAAGAGAGCTGTTTAAAGGTCTAGGAGATGAGGGGCTTGGCTCTGTCATTAACTGGCTATTGATTTTGGCCATGTCCATAATTTTTCTGATCCCTGGTTTCAACACCACTAGTTAAAAGAGTGCTAGCCCAACATTTGATTCTAGGCCACTTGGTAGAATAGGGCAGGGAAGGTGCCAGGGTAATACAAATGAAATTGAATTGCTCTCTCTTCTGTCCTTGTGAAGCACCTGGGCTGTTTCCAACTAGATAATGCAGCTTAGTAATTGTACGCAAGAAAGGTCCTCGCCAAGCTTAGTGAGGAAATAGCAGAATCACAGGACTTAGGGGGATGCAATCACACATTTTATATATTTGGCACCACCTTGGACTTTCACATGAATAGAAATAAAAGACTTTTTGGTTTTCAAAAATAAAATGTTTCAGATTTGATCTGCCTCTGAATTATACTTAGAAATAAGGGGGAACCAACTCAGTCTCCAAGGCACCCTCCAACTCCCCATCTGTCTTCTCACCCCCGTGCCTTCCCAGCACCCCCTGAGCTCCCCCGCCACCCCCATTCCCATGGGGTATTGCTCTTATGCGCCCCCTTCTCCAGGCGTCTTCCCGGGGTTCCAGTCTCTGCATACAAGTCTATATTCTGCAAACTGTGCCACCTAAAGCCACTTGGAGGGAGGACTCCATCCCTCCAAACCCTCCCCAGCAAGCCTGGGAATAATGCTCTAAATGTCTTCGCTAATATCACAAGCCAGTAAGCCTCCTCTAGGGCTGATTATGTAACTCCGGATTTTGTTTCCTATAGTTGTGATTTGTGAGCAAATTAACAAACGCAGAAAGGCTGCTAATCTTTGCTACTTGCCTGTATAATGCTGTTAACAACGAAGGGCATTGTATGATTTGTTAATGATAATCATGTGTTTTGATGTGGTAATGATTCCTTCAAATTAACTCCTCAAGGCATTTGTTTAGCCTTTAGTCATGCCTAATCATTCAGTTAAATGGCCGGAGGTATCTGTGGAAGTCAACCAGTTCACCCACCACTGAAACCTAACAGCTGTCTCCATGACACAGAACTGTTGATTACTTCATTTAGAATCCGTCTTCTGACAGTTCCAGCCAGAAATGAAGATGAGTAAGATAATGAATAAGCATCAGAAGGGGAAATTTAGGGCAATTTTTAAATTAAATAATTTCTGGTTTGCTGAATTGCCCACATATCGTGTGATAGAGAAATTAATACATGATTTTAAATACTGGAGATGTGAAAGCCTACTATTCGCTTTCTGATCCAGCCTGGAGACTAGATACACAGATCTGCCTTCTTCTTCAGCTTACTCTTATTTATTACTTTATAAATCCTATGCTTGTATCTTGGTTTGGGAAGATAATAGGTATTGAGGAAAGTCAATTACTTCTGCTTTCAGATCTCCTGCCCTCTGGTCCTTGACAGTTTCAGCTGATTAAAAAAAATGATTACTCATTTCTCCCTAATTCCCTTCATTTTTCTGCATTACCTATCCATAATTACTCCTTTAGATTTAGATGATTACATGGATTGAGATATGCATGTCATGGTATTTATGAGTTCACAACCAAAATTGATTTGATAACAGCATTGAATAACCAAGCTGAGCACTGACTCCCAGAACTGGTTCTCAGATTTTTTTCTAGCATGCTTGCTACCGAGTAGAAAACAAAGAAATTAATTTGAGCAAGATGGTGGTGTGAGGAAAAGGCGTTTTTATTTTTCTTCTCAAATTTCTATTTAAATGACCAGTAAAATATAGAAATATACATATATATTTAAAGATTTATTTATTTTAGGGGGGCGGAGCAAGATGGCAGAGGAGTAGGAGACCTATATTTCGTCTGGTCTAAGGAATTCAGCTGAATAGGGATCAAACCATTCTGAACACCTACGAACTCAACAGGAGATGGAAGAGGAGAGTAGCAACAACTCTCTGAACAGAGAAGCGACCACTTACTGGAAGGTAGGACGTGCAGAGAAGTGAATCTGAGGCGATATTCAGGAGGATAGACGGCGGGGGAGGGGGCCTCTGTAGGCGGCTTCTGGCAAGTGATAGAGCCGCGGAGGAGAAAATTGGACCTTCTAGAAGTTGGCTCCGCTGAGGGACGTCGTTGCAGTGGCTAAGCGGGGGGGGGGGGGGGGGGGGGGGGGGGGGGGTGGAAACCTTGCAGGACAGTGTGGTATCAGGACCCTCGAGGTCACAGAAAGACCGGGGGTGCCTGAGTGCGGCAGAGCTCCCAGGTATCGGAGCGGGGAAGCCGGCTGCAGAGACGGAGCCAAGGAGCGGGCTTGCAGCTCGGGGTTGCCATAAACTGTGATCCGCAGCCCAGTCAGGCCACTGCTCCTCCAGCAGGGACCCAACAAGCGGCAGAGCCGGGGAGACTCCCCTTCCTCCCCTGGGAGGAGCGGCGCGGGAGAGCACCACAGGGATCTGTTGGGTTTGGAGACTCCACACGGGGTCGGGTGCCAGAGATACAAACGATCGGTCACAGGCCGGGTGAGCACGGAGTGCGGCCGGAGACCAGGGAGACAGGAGTGACTGCTTTTCTCTGGGGGTGCACTGAGGAGTGGGGCCCCGAGTTCTCAGCTCCTCTGGGTGGAGATTGGGAGGCCACCATTTTCTCCCTGGTCCTCCAAAGCTGTACCGAGAGCTTGCAGGGAACAAAAGCTCCTGAGAGCAAACCCTAGCAGCTTGCTTAGCCCGGACCGACAAGGGCGGGGCAATTCAGCCTCCGGCAAAGACATTTGGAAACCATGGCAACAGGCCCCACCCCCAGAAGATCAGCACGAACAGCCAGCAAGCCAAGACCAAGTTTACTGATCAAGGAGAACGGGAGAACTCCAGCGCTAGGGGAATACTGCACATAGAATTCATGGCTTTTTTTTTTTTTTACCATGATTCATTAGTTCATCAAAGTTAATTTTTTTAACTGTTTTTTTTTTAATTTTCCTTTTTCCCTTTTTCAACCAACATCTTATCAATCCCTTTTAAAAAAAAAAACATTTTTTAATTTTCATTTTTAGAGTCATATTTTATCCCTTCATTGTAGTTACCCTTATTTTTGGCATATATATATAAGTTGTTCTCTCTTTAAAATTTTGAGATACAGTTTCTTCTAACGGATCAAAATATGCCCTAAATCACTAGTGTATGGCTTTGTTCTAGTCTCCTGCCTGATCACATTCTCTCCCTTTTTTCTTTTTTTTTTTAAATCTTCTTCTTTCTTTTTTCAAACAACTTAGCTTATCAATTCCTTTTATAAAATCTTTTATAATTTTCATCTTTACAGTCATCTTCCATCCCTTCATTGTATCAACCTTTATTTTGTACATACATGTCTTTCTTCCTTTAAAATTTTAGGAGGCACTTTTTTCTAACAGACCAAAATACGCCCAAAATCTAGTGTGTGGCATTGATCTATGCACTAGCCTGATCATATTTGATCATATTCTGCTTTTTTTGTATTGTTCTGTTTTTGTTTTTATCTTCTTTTTTCTCTTTCTTTTTTCTTTCTTTCCCTTTCTTTTCCCCTGGTTTCCGGTCTTTTCTGATTTGTATAGAGTATATTTATGCGGACATTGTTAACCTGTTAGCATTTTGTTCTCTCATTCATCTATTCTCCTCTGGACAAAATGACAAGACGAAAAAAATCACCTCAGCAAAAAGAACAAGAGGTAATACCGTCTGCCAGGGACATACTCAATACGGACATTAGTACGATGTCGGACCTAGAGTTCAGAATCATGACTTTAAAGATACTAGCTGGGCTTGCAAAAAGCGTGGAAGTTATTAGAGAAACGTTTTCTGGAGAAATAAAAGAACTAAAATCTAACCAAGTTGAAATCAAAAAGGCTATTGATGAGGTGCAATCAAAAATAGGGGCACTAACTGCTAGGATAAATGAGGCAGAAGAGAGAATCAGTGATATAGAAGACCAAATGATGGAAAATAAAGAGGCTGAGAAAAAGAGAGAGAAACAACTACAGGATCACGAGGGCAGAATTCGAGAGATAAGCGATACGATAAGACAAAACAACATTAGAATAATTGGGATCCCAGAAGAAGAAGAAAGAGACAGAGGGGCAGAAGGTATATTGGAGCAAATAATAGCAGAGAACTTCCCTAATGTGGGGAAGGAAACAGGCATCAAAATCCAGGAGGCACAGAGAACCCCTCTCAAAATCAATAAAAATAGGTCAACACCCCCCCGACATCTAATAGTAAAACTTAGGAGTCTCAGAGACAAAGAGAAAATCCTGAAAGCAGCTCGGGAGAAGAGATATGTAACCTACAATGGTAGAAAGATTAGATTGGCAACAGACCTATCCACAGAGACCTGGCAGGCCAGAAAGGACTGGCAAGATATCTTCAGAGCACTAAACGAGAAAAATATGCAGCCAAGAACACTATATCCAGCTAGGCTGTCATTGAAAATAGAAGGAGAGAGAAAAAGCTTCCAGGACAAACAAAAACTGAAGGAATTTGCAAACACGAAACCAGCCCTACAAGAAATATTGAAAGGGGTCCTCTAAGCAAAGAGAGAGCCTAAAAGCAGCATAGATCAGAAAGGAATACAGTCACAGTTACCTTACAGGCAAAACAATGGCACTAAATTCATACCTTTCAATAGTTACCCTGAATGTAAATGGGCTAAATGCCCCAATCAAAAGACACAAGCTATCAGATTGGATTAAAAAACAAGACCCATCCATATGCTGTCTGCAAGAGACTCATTTTAGACCCAAAGACACCCCCAGATTGAAAGTGAGGGGGTGGAAAACCATTTACCATGCTAATGGACACCAAAAGAAAGCTGGGGTGGCAATCCTTATATCAGACAAATTAGATTTTAAAACAAAGACTGGAATAAGAGATGAGGAAGGACACTATATCCTACTTAAAGGGTCTCTCCAACAAGAAGATCTAACAATTGTAAATATCTATGCCCCTAACATGGGAGCAGCCAATTATATAAGGCAATTAATAACAAAAGCAAAGAAACACATTGACAACAATACAATAATAGTGGGGGACTTTAACACCCCCCTGACTGAAATGGACAGATCATCTAAGCCAAAGATCAACAAGGAAATAAAGACTTTAAATGACACACTGGACCAAATGGACTTCACAGACATATTCAGAACATGCCATTCCAAAGCAACAGAATACACATTCTTCTCTAGTGCCCATGGAACATTCTCCAGAATTGATCCCATCCTAGGTCACCAATCAGGTCTCAACCAGTACCAAAAGATTGGAATTATTCCCTCCATATTTTCAGACAACAGTGCTTTGAAACTAGAACTCAATCACAGGAGGAAAGTTGGAAAGAACTCAAATACATGGAGGCTAAAGAGCATCCTACTAAAGAATGAATGGGTCAACCAGGAAATTAAAGAAGAATTAAAAAAATTTATGGAAACCAATGAAAATGAAAACACAACTGTTCAAAATCTTTGGGATACAGCAAAGGCAGTCCTGAGAGGAAACTATATAGCAATACAAGCCTTTCTCAAGAAACAAGAAAGGTCTCAAATACACAACCTAACCCTACACCTAAAGGAGCTAGAGAAAGAACAGCAACTAAAGCCTAAACCCAACAGGAAAAGAGAAATAATAAAGATCAGAGCAGAAATCAATGAACTAGAAACCAAAAGAACAGTAAAACAGATCAACGAAACTAGGAGCTGGTTCTTTGAAAGAATTCACAAGATTGATAAACCCCTGGCCAGACTTATCAAAAAGAAAAGAGAAATGACCCAAATCAACAAAATCATGAATGAAAGAGGAGAGATCACAACCAACACCAAAGACATACAAATAATTACAAGAACATATTATGAGCAACTCTGTGCCAGCAAATTAGATAACCTGGAAGAAATGGGTGCATTCCTAGAGATGTATCAACTACCAAAACTGAACCAGGAAGAAATAGAAAACCTGAACAGACCTATAACCACTAAGGAAATTGAAGCGGTCATCAAAAATCTCCCAACAAACAAAAGCCCACGGCCAGATGGCTGCCCAGGGGAATTCTACCAAACATTTCAAGAGGAAATAATACCTGTTCTTCTGAAACTGTTCCAAAGAATAGAAATGGAAGGAAAACTTCAAACTCATTTTATGAGGCCCCCATTACCTTGATCCCCAAACCAGACAAAGACCCCATCAAAAAGGAGAATTACAGACCAATATCCTTGATGAACATGGATGCAAAAATTCTCACCAAAATACTAGCCAATAGGATCCAACAGTACATTAAAAGGACTATTCACCACGACCAAGTGGGATTTATCCCTGGGCTGCAAGGCTGGTTCAACATCCGCAAATCAATCAACGTGATACAATACATTAACAAAAGAAAGAACAAGAATCATAGGATCCTCTCAATAGATGCAGAAAAAGCATTTGACAAAGTACAGCATCCTTTCTTGATCAAAACTCTTCAGAGTATAGGGATAGAGGGTACATACCTCAATATCATAAAAGCCATCTATGAAAAACCTACAGCAAATATCATTCTCAATGGGGAAAAGCTTTCAGCTTTTCCCCTAGGTCAGGAACGCAGCAGGAACGTCCACTCTCACCACTGCTATTCAACATAGTATTAGAAGTCCTAGCCACAGCAATCAGACAACAAAAAGAAATCAAAGGCATCCAAATCGGCAAAGAAGAAGTCAAACTCTCACTCTTTGCAGATGATATGATACTGTATGTGGAAAACCCAAAAGACTCCACCCCAAAACTGCTAGAACTCATACAGGAATACAGTCAAGTAGCAGGCTATAAAATCGATGTACAGAAATCAGTGGCATTCCTATACACCAACAACAAGACAGAAGAGAGACAAATCAAGGAGTCGATCCCATTCACAATTGCACCCAAAACCATAAGATACCTAGGAATAAATTTAACCAAAGAGGCAAAGGATCTGTACTCAGAATACTATAAAATACTCAGGAAAGAAATTGAAGAGGACACAAAGATATGGAAAAATGTTCCATGCTCATGGATTGGGAGAACCAACATTGTGAAGATGTCAATGCTACCTAGAGCAATCTACACATTCAATGCAATCCCCATCAAAATACCATCCACTTTTTTCAAAGAAATGGAACAAAGAATCCTAAAATTTGTATGGAACCAGAAGAGACCCCGAATAGCCAGAGGAATCTTGAAAAAGAAAAGCAAAGCTGGCGGCATCACAATTCCAGACTTCCAGCTCTATTACAAAGCTGTCATCATCAAGACAGTATGGTACTGGCACAAAAACAGACACATAGGTCAATGGAACAGAATCGTGAGTCCAGAAATGGACCCTCAACTCTATGGTCAACTCATCTTTGACAAAGCAGGAAAGAATGTCCAATGGCAAAAAGACAGTCTCTTCAACAAATGGTGTTGGGAAAATTGGACAGCCACATGCAGAAGAATGAAACTGGACCATTCCTTACACCACACACAAAAATAGACTCCAAATGGTTGAAAGACCTAAATGTGAGACAGGAGCCATCAAAATCCTAAAGGAGAACACAGGCAGCAACCTCTTCGACCTCAGCCTCAGCAACTTCTTCCTAGAAACATCGTCAAAGGCAAGAGAAGCCAGGGCAAAAATGAACTATTGGGATTTCATCAAGATAAAAAGCTTTTGCACAGCAAAAGAAACAGTCCGCAAAACCAAAAGACAACCGACAGAATGGGAGAAAATATTTGCAAATGACATATCATATAAAGGGCTAGTATCCAAAATCTATAAAGAACTTATCAAACTCAACACCCAAAGAACAAATAATCCAATCAAGAAATGGGCAGAAGACATGAACAGACATTTTTCCAAAGAAGACATCCAAATGGCCAACAGACACATGAGGAAGTGCTCAACATCGCTCGGCATCAGGGAAATCCAAATCAAAACCTTGATGAGATACCACCTCACACCAGTCAGAATGGCTAAAATTAACAAGTCAGGAAACGACAGATGTTGGCGGGGATGCGGAGAAAGGGGAACCCTCCTACACTGTTGGTGGGAATGCAAGCTGGTGCAACCACTCTGGAAAACAGTATGGAGGTTCCTCAAACAGTTGAAAATAGAGCTACCCTATGACCCAGCAATTGCACTACTGGGTATTTACCACAAAGATAGAAATGTAGGGATCCGAAGGGGTATGTGCACCCCGATGTTTATAGCAGCAATGTCCACGATAGCCAAACTGTGGAAAGAGCCAAGATGTCCATCGACAGATGAATGGATAAAGAAGAGGTGGTATATACACACAATGGAATATTATGCAGTCATCAAAAGGAATGAGATCTTGCCATTTGCAACGACATGGATGGAACTGGAGCGTGTTATGCCGAGTGAAATAAGTCAATCAGAGAAAGACATGTATCATATGACCTCACTGATATGAGGACTTCTTAATCTCACGAAACAAACTGAGGGTTGCTGGAGTGGTGGGGGTGGGGTGGGAGGCATGGGGTGGCTGGGTGATAGACATTGGGGAGGGTATGTGCTACGGTGAGCGCTGTGAATTGTGCAAGACTGTTGAATCACAGATCTGTACTTCTGAAACAAATAATGCAACATATGTTAAGAAAAAAGAAAAAGAAGAAGATAGCAGGAAGGGAAGAATGAAGGGGGGGGAAATCGGAGGGGGAGACGAACCATGAGAGACGATGGACTCTGAAAAACAAACTGAGGGTTCTAGAGGGGAGGGGTGGGGGGATGGGTTAGCCTGGTGATGGGTATTAAAGAGGGCACATTCTGTATGGAGCACTGGGTATTATGCCCAAACAATGAATCATGGAACACTACATCAAAAATAATGATGTAATATATGTTGATTAACATAACAATAAAAAATTAAAAAAAGGTTTATTTATTTTAGGGAGAGACAGAGAGAGAGCACAAGTGTGAGGGGCAGAGGGAGAGAGAGAATCCCAAGCAGACTCTGAGTTGAGCATGGAGCCCCAGTTGGGGCTCCATCCGACGACCCTTAGACCATGACCTGAGCGGAAACCAAGAGTCCGAAGCTTAACTAACTATGCCACCCAGGTGGCCCAGAAATGTATTTTTTAAATAGCTGAAAACTAGAGACGAAAATCACCCTTACCCTGTAAATTCCGGTTGGAGGAATGCTGTCATGATTGTTTCTTTTTGAGAAAACAGAGCTGGAAGTGGGTGCCAACTCAGGAAGAGCCCCTCAGACAAGCGATTAGCTCAAGAACTGAGAACAGCAACAGGCTCCCCCCTGCCTTTTCTCACAGGGAGAATTTGGGTTCCACCAGTAAACCTTTCATGTTCATTCTCGTTTCATGGGGACAGGAAAGCAAAAAGCTGAAGCTCAACTTGGCTCCCCACGCAGTGAGTCTAGGAGGAAAACAGGGCAAAGGACTTCTCTCCAGTGAGCTGATGTTGCTGGTGGCACCAGTGAAGGTTCATCAAGTGACTCTATGATTTATGTTCCCTGTCCTCACCCCTGGCCCTTAGACCATGAGAATGGTTTGTATCTGCGGACTTTTCCTTAAAGGGTGTGGACTGGGACCACAAATATCCATCCTACTTCTTGCCAGAGTCAAAATTTCACCGTGAGATGAGTGAACTGAAATATTATAGAATCTATGACAACATATTGCAGTTCACACGAAATGGATGGCTCAAAAATAATTAGATCCTATTGGCTTCTTCTGAAATAGATTTTCTGCCTGATTGAGGAGGAAATTCTAACTCCTAATGAAACTGTGAGTCCATCACATATGTGACTTTATGATAAGTCTTTCTGACATGAAGGTTTGGAACAGGAAGGATTACATGGAGATGCTGAAATAAATATTGAAAACCCAAAGATGGTTAGGTGAGGACACAGGGAAGAAGTTACTAATCAATAATTGTAAATAATGGGGGGGATCAAGTTAGTCTTTCATCCCTGATGTGAGAATCTGAGAAACTACAGAACGATGAGGGGAAAACAGTTTCCCAAACTCAGTCCAAATAGCAGAATTTGAAAAAGCAATCAACTTTTT
This sequence comes from Zalophus californianus, assembly GCF_009762305.2. Taxonomy (NCBI): domain Eukaryota; kingdom Metazoa; phylum Chordata; class Mammalia; order Carnivora; family Otariidae; genus Zalophus; species Zalophus californianus. Next base: position 61,097,451 of record NC_045604.1, on the reverse strand, counting down.
TACAGCTATCTTAAAAAAAAAAAAAGCAAACTTGAATGCAAGTTAAAGATATCGGTCTGACAAGGTAAATGGATTAAATTTCTATTCATTTAACGTGAAAAACTTTCAGGTTGGTTTAAAACAGAAACAAAATGCAAATATACCTGAATTAAGGAAAATGAGTTGTTAAAAATAAAGAAGTGCAAAGATTTATTGGATGGACATAAATTAAAGGGGAGCAGGGGCCCTGATATGAATAAGCCTGCATTCAGTCATTATATTTCTCTTCGTCCACTTTCACTTTTCCGTCCTTGGCTGAGCCTGGTAGTTTTCCTAGGCGCCAATGCTATAACTCCATAAGACAAAGTTCACGCCCTAACTGAACACGCTTTGTTCACTTGAACTAGACAAATAATTACCTAACCTAAAGTCACGTAATGGTCATGGCTGCAGACGGAAGGAAAGCAAGGTAAAGGAGGCTGATGCAGACAGCAGCGTGGGAGGGAATGTTCTTGGAGGAGGGGACACCTGTTCAGGGACCTGCATGAGATGAAGAAGAGCCATGTAGTTATCTGTGAACGAGCTGGTGGTCTCGAACAGTGTTCCCCAAAGGGTGGTCTGTGAAATGTTTGCTTCCAGGAAGGGATAAGGTGAAGAGACAGTCCCAGAAGGCAAACCAGCCACCTCGCAAAGCTCAATCTTCAGGCCGGCTGGCATTTTCTTTCTTATTGCAAGATGGTCCCATGGAAGAAAGCAGTGTGTCAGTTCTCAGTCTGGCTTATTGTCTCTGGTTTTTACCGTGGTGCACTTTGAGTGACACTGGGAGACACAGGGGACAAAGGCCTGAGGCAAAAGCACAATTAGCGTATCAGGCAAAGTAGACCTGTGGTAGTAGGCAAAGCTAAATATGTATATTTGGCTTAAGTACACAAAGCAATTAAATAATATTTCACTTAAATAATTACATTTTAATTATTTAGATAATCAATAATATTCTCTTCATAGATATTAACATCCAAAATCTGTGAAGATCTCTGTCTCAAACTCACGACTTGTATGAATAGATATAATTTTCACCTAGCGTCTTATAAGCATATAAAGCATGACATCCTCCGAACTCCAGCTCCTCGGGTCCTGCCCTCTTGTGCTATGATCTGTCACCACGTTGGGGCAAACCACCCTCTTTCTATTGCAGGGATTGTTGTGCTGGATCCCTAGATGTTCTCCCTGCTTCTCCCATTCTTCTCTCCCAGTCTGATCTCCACTTGGACTCCAGAATATTATTCCGTTAAGACGTTCTATGAAGTGTTAGTCAGATCGCCGCTGTACTGCTCAAACTCCTTTTGGTCTTCTGTCTCATTTAGAGTACAAACCAAAGTCCTTACCCTGGCTTATAAAGCCTGCATGGTCTAGAATACGCCACTCCTCTCACTTTATCTCCTGCCCCTTGCTTGCTGGGCCCTAGCCACACCGGCCTTTTGGCTAGTCTTTGAACATTCCAAACACACCCCAGAAACACATCTCAGGGCCTTCACACTGTTAACTCTCTCCATTATTTGTGTCTGTGAAATCTTATCTGACTACCATGCATAAAATCTCAACTCATTCCCAAGCCAGGGTACCCTGGGTACTCATACCCCACAGGTACCCTCACTTACCTTGCTGTATTTATCTCTGAAGCACTTGATGTTGTTGTATGTTTATTTTTTTCTTCTCTCTCTTTCAGCTTCTTCCCCAATAGCATAACACCATGAGAGAGTTTGCTACTTCTTTTTTATCAGTAGCACCAACGTTGAGCTCTCTCTCTATATGTTGATATGTACAGATTTGTTTAATAGGCAAATACGTGAAAAAAAACACATTTGAAAGAAAATGCTAGGGGTAGAATATAAAGTGTAGCTTTCCTTTCAAAAAACAAATCTGGACCTGGGTAAGGAGAAACTCTATTCATAAGGACTATTGCAATAGGAAAAAGGCATCTGAAAGTTAGGCGGAAAGAGCTTTTCTTTATGGGGGGAGTAGTGACGGCTGGAGAGAAGTGGGCGTTCAGGGTTGCGGTGGGCAAGCAGGGGATGTGAATAAGACGGCTTGGTCAGGAAAGGGCCACTAAGGGGACGATGTTCTGCATTTCAGTACTCATGAAAGCTTGCTGAAGCTTAGGGGCAGCCGAAGTCCTGGGGCCTGGGGGAAGGAGGGAAGCCTGATAAAGTTTAATCAAGTTAAGTGGGCAGTTTTCCTGATTGGCCAGTGGGGACCGCCAGTTCAGCTAATCATTTGCGGGAATTGGGAGGCTCTGTATCTGGTCTGGTCACAGGTCCTCAGAGAGGTCATCCTGAGCCCTGTCTAATCCTATCACATAGGGCTCGGTGGTTCTCTGCAGATGCCATTTGTGTGCCCGGAACACAAAGGGTGGGGGGATTTTCTTGCTCTTCACTGTTTTCCAGAAGCCCAGAGTCAGGTAAAGTTCCATTTTGTTAGCCCATGGGAGTTTGGTCCCAGGGAAGGCTGTACCCCAACTTCAGGACTGGAGAATGACAGCTATAGGACCATCCCTGAGCTAGCTGCATCTTCCACAACATGGCGCCCCGAAGGAACTGGAGGTAAGGTCATTCCCTAACATTCCGCTCCCAGATCTCAGTCAACGGTAAGTAGGTAAGTACCAGCCTGCCTTCTCCACCATCTTGACTTTCACTCTGCCACCTTTTCCCTGAGTCACCGAAAGAGACAAATTAAAGGTGATTCATACAGGGGGAGTCAGAATATGGACTACTGTATTTCATTGCTCTGTCAGCTGGTGTCATATGGTATTACTAGAGCTAAAACAGTGATGATTTGAGTTATAAATCATTTACTATGCCAAAAGAAAGCTGCAATTAAGTTGGTTATGTTTTCTTCCATTTAAATAGCTTGCTCAGGGAGCCAGCCCTGTTTTGGAAACCTAGTTTGGCACCAACTCACAGGATTCTGTAGATCTTATTAAACACATAAATCTTGTGTTTTCGAAAGCGCTGCTTTATGTGAACAAACCACCTCACGTTCGGACCCTATAGTTTAAAGGAGAAGAACTTTGGGAAATACTAGGAATATAATAGTCTTAGCTAAAAAACGTTAACATTTGAAGCATGGAGGTAGCAGAGTAACCTTGTCGAGGCCACACCCAGCCATCCAGGTAATGTTCAAGTTGTGTTTGTAGAGAAACATCTCGGGGCACCAGTGCTAATGAGCATGATCTCCTGCGCCCCCAACCCATGCCCCGTGATAACTCTGAAATATGAGGGAAAGTCATGTGGCCCCAGAGAGGAAGGGTTGAACTGAACTGGTCTAACACTCTGGGACTTGGAAATGTTTTTCAACAAGCAGTAAAAATAGTGCCTTACACTTGTCTGGAATTTATACTTTACAAAGCGCTTTTAAATATACCATGTCATTAAATTTCACAACAATTTGGCAAGAAAGAAATTATCGTCTCCATTTTGTTGATGAGTAATAAGAGCTATTATCTATTTCACACTTATTTCTTGCCAGGCACCATGCTAAGCACTCGTTTAATCCTCACAACGATCATATGACGTGTGTGCTATTATTATCCTGCTAATACACAGATTGAAAGTTAGGCTCGGAAAAATTAAGGGATTTGCCTGCGGTCAAGAGGCTCATAAGTGGCAGAGTAGAGATTTGAACCCATGTTTTCCTAACTCGCAGTCTCTAAGCCGGTGGCCTTCACACCATTTTGGCCACATAATTTTAAAATTGCCTATGTACCACTGTATTACCATGTGCATTCAAAAGAGACACAAAAATAGAAACTTAAAGACAGAAGACCGTAAAAGTAAAATGCAAATAGAAGTCCGGATAGTTTCTCCTCACACACTAATGGAGTACCTTGTACTTCACCTTGATCAGTGCACTCTCCTAGGTCAAGTGCCTGGCCTGGACCTGAGGATGAGGAAACAAGGCTCACTGTGTACTACTGGTCTGGCCCACGATCACACAGTCAGGACAAGATTGGGCGGCCTCCCGAACTCTGCCTTGTAACTCAGGGCCTTTGCTGTCATTGTATCGCTCTGCCTCTCAGTCTGCCTCTGGCCATGGGGCTCAGTCCCAGTCTCGCGCTTGGCCAGATGCCTACGCCCCCAGCCTGGGCACAAAGACCTACCACTGTCAGAGTAGCTCCCTCCTCAGACCTTGTGAGGGCTAAGAGATGTTAGCACTCCAGCTATGGTCATTATTTGCATGAATAAGGCCAAAGTCCTCCTCGAGGCCAATTTCTCTGGGCAGAGGACCTTTCCTGCTTTCACTGGATAGTCGCTAACCTCTCCCCAGATGGATGGCATGGAGGGCTGCCTGTTGATCATGGTTCAACGTAGATTTATGTATTTGTTTTGGGGGGTAAAGTTTGCATTTGACCATACTCTTTTGGGGGGCTGAGCACCCCCCAAATTTCACATCCATCACTTCACTCGAGTGCTTTGGCAAAGTTCCAGTGATTCTGTGAGTTTATTTTCATATAAGCAATACAGACTGTGGCTCTAGGCATTCATACATTCAAAAAAAAATGTGAGTGTGCTTAAAGGGCAGGTGTCCTCAGCACATAGGGTTTTTTGGAGCCGTCAGGGCAAGGTGGCAGAGCGGAGAAGCCCCTGGGCTGGGGACAAGGTGCCTGGCATCGTGTCTTTCCCAGAAGCACGTCTGAGCATGAACATGTTGTGTCGCGTCACCAAGTGTCCTCAGCCAGGAGCCCACCAGAGACAACGCAGGCCGAGATGGCAGTCCTCCAGGTTAGGACCCTAGAAGGCCACCGAGGGGAGCTATTGCTTTATCCAGCTTCTCATTCCGCGGACTCCAAACCTTCCCCTTCAAGGGTCATTTAAAAACCTCCCAGCTCTAGCCCATTTATTTTCTCCAAACAGTTCACTCTCCCCACACAGAATACAAAGCAGTTGATAACGGAAATAGTATCATCAGTCCTTACATTTCATTTGCTTCAAAGAATAGTTTACTGAGAAGAGGATTGGGTACGGCTGCAAAGCCCTTGACTTGATCTGGTCTCACTTGTTCAACAGCTGCGTGAAGTTTCCTCCACAGGCCAAGCACAACGGCGCGCTGGACGGTCAGATGAGGAACAGACAAGATCCCTGTCCCCCGGGAGCTGCGGACGGTCTGGGAGAGAAGGCACGCACACTGAGCTGCACTGCAAGGCAGTCTGGGACGTAGTGTGGGACGTGCGCAGGCCGAGGTTTGGGTCATAACCCTGTGCAAGTTCATACCAAGCAGGGCGTTTGATAACTCCCTTTATGTCAGCCACTACTATGACCCTGAGATGTCAGGTGGGCCAGACGCTTCCCGCTGGGGTAAAAGTAAATTCCTGGGGGTGCTCTGGGATAACACTGGGGTCTTGGGGTAACTAGACCGGTGTCCTCCCCCTGCCCTCCCTGGGGCTTTATGCCTGCATCACTGTTGGAAGATGTGTCAGGGCTCCTTTGGCAATGGGCTCCTTAACTGAATAGCAGTGACAATGATTAATCCCTCACTTGGCTTCTTCAAGCGTTCTCTGAGGGAAGCTGAGCGGAGGCCCTAAGGAGCTGGCCCACCTCCATGGCACAGAGAGGGAGTTTTCGTATTTATTCCTTTCGAGCATCCAGCTCCAGCCATCTGCTTTCTTTTTCACTGACCCTTGGGAAATTTGATTTGTCATGCTTTAGCTCACCCTGTGGGCCTAACCCACACCAGAGTGATAATAAACACAAAAGATATGTGGTCCCTCTGACCACCTATCTACACCAGCACCCACCATCCCGTGCTTTATTCCCCCCCTGCCACTGTGCCCTGATGTATGATATCTTTATATGTTTCTGGGCTTGTGGTCTGCCTCTCCTGCTAAGGCGTACCTGCCCGACAGCAGGGGACTGGGTCTGGCTGGTGTACGGTTGGGCCCCCAGTTCACAGAACCTCACCTGGCCCCATAACTGTTGGTTGGTTGAATGTATGAGCAAAGAAACAAACAGATGACTATCTTGCTCTGTGATTATCTTGCACAGAGGCTAATTCTTACCATAGAGGAGTTGTGATATTTAAGGAAACCAAAGATCGCCACCTGTCGTCACGATCCTTCATCCACTTCATTAAGTTGCATGTCCACAACTTGTTCGCTAGAGTTGTCTGAGGGACTCTGACTTCATTGAATGACCTTCCCATGTTCCAGATGTCAAAGCTCCCCTAGAGGAGGCAATTTTATCTGGGTGACAGGGTGTTCACAATACAAGGGTCCCTGACAACCTCTCAGGGAGAGGTCTTTCCATCATGTTTTAAGCAATCATTTTTTAAAAACAAGAAACAAAGACTCCTCGTGCCGCTTCAGATGTGTGCATGTGGAGGAGGGCGTGTGGTTGTAATCACACATACATACAGAGGAATGTGGTGAAATCTGGACAGCCAGGGCTTAAATGAATGTGTCTGGATGGAAGGCAGTTGTAACAGAGAAAAATGGTGGATCTGCTCAGCTAGTTGCTACATGGACATGTCTGTTTCTCTATCATTTCTCCTAACTCTCAATGCTAGATTTCGGTATAAATATGAATATTGGGATAGATGTCTCTACCTTATAGCCTGTGCTGACTAATTTGTCCTATTACCATGTCACTTGAGCTCACACAGGTCCATCATGAGTGCCACACGCTCGCAGCCTCTCTCTACCTCAGGATCGTTGTAAAGACACACAAATTAGAAGTCTTCATTGTCCCATTGAAATTAGGAAAGGGATTTCCCTCCCTTACTTTTCTTTGGGCACTTCCTTCAGAAAACTTCTAATTATAAGTACTTAATCTTCTCTGAAATGTATGTAAATCCTTTTGAAGATGAGATAGGGCTTGTGTCAGTTTTGGGACTAGGAATGTGTTTCTCAAGGACCAGGGAGCCATCTGTTTGGAATGTGAACATTGGAGGAGCGAGGGCCTCCATCTCCTAGTTTCTGTAGCAGGTTAGAAGCCTAACTTCTGTGGGTTCCTTGCTCCAGGTTTCCAATCTCCCTCCTGCCATAACCATGTGAGAAGCTTGTTTTTCCTTTGGAGAAGGCCAATTACCCCAATACCAAGTACAGTTCGGATAAACTCTGGACGACAAATGGTGCTGGCAAGTCGTCATACTTGAGGACTAGTTATTGTTTATCTTGAGAACATGTATGTAACAGGTTGTATCTGCTTAGCTACATACACGGGTACAATTTCTTTCTGTCTCTGCAATCTCTGAGCGGGTTGCCTGTGGTGCTCCTCACATTATGGCTTAAGGCTTATTCAATAACAAAGGTGCTTTCTTTCTCTACTGGCTTTGTAAAGAGGACTTCTGCATTGGGCGAAGGTTTTGTTTTTATTTATATTTTCCCAGCACCTTTCACTTTATCTCTCTTGTGGCTACCTGCTTGATTTTCCTTTTCCTCATTCAAATTCCTTTGAGAAAGACTATTATTGGTCAGCTCTCCTTCTGGAGCAAGGTGGCAGATGTTCCAACTGGCTGCCAAAGAGTAAAGTGCCCTCCTTTACTCCAACTGCGGGGCTGGGGTGAAGCTGGGTGTTCTGTCATACTCGTATGAGATCTACACCCTAGTGGGGATTGTGTTCGGGATGGATTCTATTAGTGGTTGTGTGCCAGCAAGTATTTCTGACATGAACACATGCCGACTGGCCTATCACCCGAGACTCAAGTTGGCAATTAAAATGTAAACCTCAGACAAGCTTACCTAGTTTCTCACAGAGAAAGAAATCTAACTCGGCTCTAGAACCCGGGCTCTACTCACAGCTTTGGGGAGCCATCTTTTAACCTAAGACACTAGCCACAAAGAAGACCAGGAGGAATGGGGAGGTGGATAGGACCCCATTTGGGAAAATCATTCAGGGAGCCCATTGTTCTGGTGACAACAGCACCATTTTCACAGGAAAGGGGACACTGAGTATGATACTCACAAGGAAAGAAAAGATATAGATTACAGCAGACAAAAGAATGGAAAGTGGGAGAAAACACCGAGCGCAATATGGAGACAAAAGAGGAGGACATGAGACCCAGAGGAGGAATGAGCAAAAGCAGCAGAAAATGAGGTCCTAAATTTCAGATGATGGGATGGCAGGAGAGAGCCATTGCCTGGGTCAAATCACCTGCAGTGATTTTAAGTACTATGGATAAGAGTTTAAGTAAAATCATGTTTCTTTAGTAAAGAATTCTGTGATTCTCCCCTTTGATGGCACAGGTTTGGGGTTCCGGCTGCACTGCCCAGCTATGACCACTGTGCTCTGCAAAACCTCCCTCTCTGGAGGAGCCTCATGCAGGTTCAGAAAATTACTTTTGTCTTTGGGTTGGAGGTTTATTGGTTCTGTGCATGGCCGGGAAATCATCCCGTTTGGACTATGAAGAGTCTTGATTACCCCTTCCAAATTAGTTTGTTCTTCCTCTATTGGAACTTTTAATCAGTACAGTTCGCCAGGCGTAAGTCTGTTTATCCAGAAAGTGGAACGCCTCCAGGCTCTGCAGACAGCCATCTCCCAAAGGGCATATCATCCTTACTTAGTCCTTACAAAGGAAATGGTGGAGAAAGGAAACAAACACATACTGAGACTTACTATGTTCAGGCCCTTATGTGATGTGCTTTGTGTGAAATGTTTCATTGTATATGATGTAGATACCATTTTATTTATTTATGTCCTGTTTACTTTTTTATTGAAGTATAGTTGCCATGCAATGTTATATTAGTTTCTACAACATAGTGATTTGCCAATTCTTTCTTTCTCTTTTCTTCTTTCTTTCTTTCTTTCTTTCTTTCTTTCTTTCTTTCTTTCTTTCTTTCTTTCTTTCTTTCTTTCTTTCTTTCTTTCTTTCTTTCTTTCTTTCTTTCTTCTTTCTTTCTTTCTTCCTTCCTTCCTTCCTTCCTTCCTTCCTTTCTTTCTTCTTTCTTTCTTTCTTTCTTTCTTTCTTTCTTTCTTTCTTTCTTTCTTTCTTTCTTTCTTTCTCTTGCTTTCTTGCTTTCTTCTTTCTGTTTATTTGAGAGAGTGAGAGAGAGCATGAGCGGGGCAGGGGGGATGGGTAGGGCAGAAGGAGAAGCAGGCTCCCCGCTGTGCAGGGAGCCAGATGACATGGGGCTGGATCCCAGGACCTGAGCTGAAGGCAAGATGCTTAACCGAATGGGCCACCCAGATGCCCCATAGTGATTTGTCAATTCTGTGTATTACTCAGCGCTCATCACCATAAGTGAAGTCACGATCTATCACCGTACAACTTTGTTACAATATTTGTAGGTGCCATTTTTAAAATGGTACCCGACACCAAAAGGACTGAGTAATTTCCAGATCCGGTTCTTTGTGCAGCTGCAGCAGCAGCTCGGTGGAAGATGGCGGCCCGGGCGGGTTTGGAGTCTGCGGCTCCGAGTGGCGGCGCCGGAGCCTCAGGAGGGGCAGGCGCGGCGGCTGCCCAGGGTCCAGGCGGGACTCCAGGGCCTCCCGTGCAAATGGGCCCGGCACCGGGTCAAGGGCTGTACTGCTCCCCGATGCCCGGAGTGGCCCATCCAAGAACAGGTATGCTGCCAGGCAGCCGAATGACACCTCCGGGGCCTTCCATGGGACCCCCTGGCTATGTGGGGAACCCTTCAGTCCGACCTGGCCTGGCCCAGTCAGGGATGGACCAGTCCCGCAAGAGACCTGCACCTCAGCAGGTCCAGCAGGTCCAGCAGCAGGCGGTCCAAAATCGAAACCACAATGCAAAGAAAAAGAAGATGGCTGACAAAATTCTACCTCAAATGATTCGTGAACTGGTACCAGAATCCCAGGCTTATATGGATCTCTTGGATTTGAAAGGAAGCTGGACCAGACTATCATGAGGAAACGGCTAGATATCCAGGAAGCCTTGAAACGTCCCATCAAGCAAAAACGGAAGCTGCGAATTTTCATTTCTAACACTTTTAATCCGGCTAAATCAGATGCCGAGGATGGGGAGGGGATGGTGGCTTCCTGGGAGCTTCGGGTAGAAGGACGGCTCCTGGAGGATTGGCACAGGACCGCCACTACCCAGGAGACGGACGGCTTCCACGTGAAGCTGCCAGGAGACCTGAATGTACCGGGCACTGTCCTCCTGATGCTGGACTACCACCCTCCCCAGTTTAAATTAGACCCTTGCCTGGCTCGGCTCCTGGGCATCCACATCCAGACCTGTCCAGTGATCATCCAAGCACTGTGGCAATATATTAAGACACATAAGCTCCAGCACCCTCACGAGCGGGAGTTTGTCATCTGTGACAAGTACCTCCAGCAGATTTTTGACTATCAATGTATGAAGTTTTCATACGTTTCAACGGCTCCATGCCTTGCTTATGCCACCAGAGCCTATCATCATTAATCATATCATCAGTGTTGACCCAAATGATCAGAAAAAGTCCACTTGTTATGACATCGATGTGGAAATGGATGATACTTTGAAGACCCAGATGAATTCTTTCCTGCTGTCTACTACCAGCCAGCAGGAGATTGCTACTCTAGACAACAAGATCCATGAGACAATAGAAATTATCAGTCAGCTGAAGACCCAGCGGGAGTTCATGCTGAGCTTCGCCAGAGACCCTCAGGGTTTCATCAATGATTCGCTACAGTCCCAGTGCTGGGACCTCAAGACCATGACCGACGTGGTGGGTAACCCAGAGGAAGAGCGCCGAGCCGAATTTTACTTCCAGCCTTGGGCTCAGGAGGCTGTGTGCCAGTACTTCTACTCCAAGGTGCAGCAGAGATGACAAGAATTAGAGCAAGCCTTGGGAATCCAAAATACACAGGGCCTCTCCCGCAGCCCTGATTTGGCTGCACAGATTCGTATTTGGGCCCTGTGCTGCCTGCCTCATAGCACCTGCCTTGGTCTTGCTTGGGGCCTTCCAGGGGATGCTGTTGGTTCAAGGACAACACCAGAATGAAGAGGGTCTCGCATTTCTGTCTCACAAGACACCTGTCACCCTCTTCTCCCACCCCATCCCTTCCTGTCCCCCAGCTTCCCTTTGCCCCACAAAGTTCCCATGTGCCTCTACCCTCCCCTGGTCTACATAGGACCTCTGGATAGTATTAGAGAGAGACCTGTAGTGGTAATCAGTGCATTGAATGGATTGGGCCTAAGGCCAGGTGGTCTTCAAGGGGACTGGCTACACTGATCCTGCCCTTCAGAGACCCAGGAGTTGGGAGCTTTAGCCCCTTCTCTGAGACTCAGGCCTGGGGGCACTCTATAAGCTAGTTGATCTTGGCTCTCCGGATAACAGAATCCAATTTCCTTCCTTCCCTCCACAGGTTTGGAGCACACTCTCCCTTTACTTGTTGCCTGCTAGCACTAAAGGAACCCTGGTTGTTGGGCCCCACTGAGCCCCAGGTCAGTCCGCAGCCCTCTGGATGGGCCTGCTGTCTCAGTGCTTCTCTTACTCCCTCGTAGGGGGTCCACATCAGTATTAGAGTTTGTCAACTAGTGCTCCCTCCCAGCACACTCCCTGTAGCTGCTCTCTTTAGGATCCCCTGCTCTCGAGCTGTCCTAACACAGGGCATTGGGGAGGGGGAATCTTGCCTTTCTCTGTCAGAGCCCCAGGGATCTAACCTGGGGTATTGTCATTGCCAGCAGAGGCTGTTCCTTCCTGCTGTTGCTTGGAGGTGTGACTCATTTATTCACTCCACCCTGCCTCCCCTATCCCTTCATGGAGAAACAAGCCCGAAATCAAATGGGTAAAAGCCCTGGGCCATCCCTGTCTTCCTGTCCCTTGTCTGCCCAGTTGACACCCACTGGTGACTCCTAGGGCACTGAGGAGTGAAAGAGCCTAGGGCTGGCGAATAGCTCTGAGTCAGGTCTGTGACTCTTCCCTCTCCCTGCCTCACAGGACTGTGACTCCCCAGCCCCTGCCCGCAAAGCTTCAGACCCCTCAGGTAGCAGCAGGACCTTGTGATCTTGGCCCCTTGGAACTGAGATGGTTTTGCATCTTTCCAGGAGAGCCTCATATTCTTCTTCCAGGTTGTATCACCCCAAGTTAGCATATCCCAGGTTCACAGATTCAACATAGCAGGGTGGGAGACAGCTGGGCACAGAGGGGGAATTCCTTTCAGCCTGGGCTCTAACCCCACAGAACTGACAAAGCACCTGCTTCCCCACTCCTTCCTCAGGCTCCTGCGAGCACATCCTCCAGCCCCATATCCCTGCCTCTTCCACACCAGGAACAGAATTTTCTCCCCGTCTTCCCCTTCCTTGCATTATCCCATCCCTCCCTGAAAAGGTCTCCCCACAGACACTGGACAGCCTCTGTCCTTGGGGCTGAAACCATGAGAAGGAAGTTCAGCATTCCTACACAGTGTCCCTGTTGAAGATAACATTTTATTAACTGAATTATGTTTTTTTCATGGACCAAAATTTTTTTTGTACTGTCCCTTTACTGAAGTCACCGAGTTTTAATAAAAAAATCTTCTGAAAAAAAAAAAAAGACTGAGTAATTTGCCCAAGGGCTACACTGTGTGAAAGTGCTGGGACTTGGATTTGAATCCAGCTCTGACTACCAATGTTTGCTGTTTGCATTGACAGCTGATTAATACTTATTAGCTTCCAATTAAGCCTGTGCTAAAGACAACATACATCTCTTCTACCAGTTGCTGCCATGGTGAGACTAGTCATACCATGGCCTGACCATGGGGACAAGCATTTTGTTTTGTTAACTGCTGTGTTCCCCACACCAGTAGCAGTCTCTAACACATGCTAGGTGCACAAGAAATACTTGGTCTTATTTGTGATGGAATGAATCTTTGTACTGTGAGCACAGAATCCGGCACACAGCACCTTTCAATATGTATTTGTAGAAATGAAATGTAGTTTCCCCTCCTACACTGTGAGAATTTCAACAGAGATTTTCTGTTTTCCAACTAATGGCCCCACCATCTCTACACTCTGTCTATTTTTCCAAATGAGTTCTACATTTTATGATTTTGTCTTATTAACCATGTGAGCCCAATTATTGGTGTCAATCATGAGAAATCATCTAAATGGAATTTATTTTCTTTGATGTTTACAAGGAAACAAAAGAGTACTCTAGATGGAAAGAAATGTATCTAGTTACCTGAAAACTGATGCCTAAGAGCCAAAAATGGTCAGTTTGGAGAATGGGTAAACTGCAATCATTCTGTCGAGAAAGCCAACCTGCCTTCTACAGACCATTAGGGCAAAAGCAGTAAGATCTATTCATTCCTTGAATCTGACTACCAGTTATTCTTAGATTATTCTTCCTTGAACTTGTTTTTCAGTCCTAATCAAATCCAAAATTCAGTTGAGGGGTACTGAAAGGTCCTTCATGAGCAGTGTAAAAAGTATATATTTCAGGGGTGCCTGGGTGACTCAATCGGTTAAGTGCCTGCCTTAGGCTCAGGTCATAATCCTAGGGTCCCCACTCAATGGGGATTCTGCTTCTCCCTCTGCCCCTCCCCCATGCTTGTGCACACACGTGCACTCTCGTTCTCTCAAATAAGTAAATAAAATCTTTAAAAAAATGTATATATTTCTTTAGGATTAGAAAGTAAAACTATGTTTTAGGAACCAATGTGAATAATGACAAACATCTGAATCATACTGTGCATTTATTAGAATAACAACTTTCAAAGTTATGTGATGATTCAGAGACCTGAATCTGGACTTCTGTCCTGTCAATTTCTAGCTGTTTGACCTTGAGTATTTTGCTTAGCTGTACTGAGTTTCATTCAGTTGTTGATCTTTAAAATGAAGAAATTAATGCTTTCTCTTCTGACTTAAAAGATTTTTTTCTTCTTTTATTTTAATTTTTTATTGTTATGTTAATCACCATACATTACATTATTAGTTTTTGATGTAGTGTTCCACGATTCATTGTTTGTGCATAACACCCAGTGCTCCATGCAGAATGTGCCCTCTTTAATACCCATCACCAGGCTAACCCATCCCCCTACCCTCCTCCCCTCTAGAACCCTCAGTTTGTTTTTCAGAGTCCATCGTCTCTCATGGTTCGTCTCCCCCTCTGACTTACTCCCCTTCATTCTTCCCATCCTACTATCTTCTTCTTTTTCTTTTTTCTTAACATATGTTGCATTATTTGTTTCAGAAGTACAGATCTGTGATTCAACAGTCTTGCACAATTCACAGCGCTCACCATAGCACATACCCTACCCTTTCTTCTTTTTAAAGTAGGATCCATTCATCCATGGAAGGACATTTAGGTTCTTTCCATATCTTGGCTATTATGAATGATGCTCCAATGAACATAGATGTGCAGATACCTCTTTGAGATACTGATTTCAGTTCCTTTGGACATACACCCAGAAGTGGGATTGCCAGGTTACATGGTAGTTCAATTTTTAATTTTTTGAGGAACCTCTATACTGTTTTTCATAATGGTACAAATTATGAATTTGAATTATTTCAAATTCCCAGTTATAAGAAGGTAAGTGCTGAGGATCTAACGTACAGCATGGTGACTATAGTTAATAATGTGATATTGCATACTTAAGAAGTGTTGAGAGTAGATCTTAAGCATTCTTACCACAAGAAAAAAGAGTTAACTATGTGAGGTAATGGATGTGCTAATTATCTCGACCTTGCTTAACATTCTACAATGTGTGTGTATATCAAATCATCACATTGTACACTTTAAATATATACAATTATATTTGTCAATTATTCCTCAGTAAAGCTATTTAAAATGCTACTAGACACATGGAGTGAAAATCCTCAGAGACTAGAGATTTAGAGAACATGTCCTGCCTCTTCATTAAGAAGTTGACAAAATTTTCATAGACTTATAGGGCCAGGGAATACAAATCATTGGCTCTACATATCTCTAAAGGTAAAGGAGAGCAAATGAGTGTCTTTCACTAAAAAAGGTCCTTAGTGTCCTCAATAAATTGTTAGAGTATCTTAATTTCTAGATTCCCTACATAAGACCAACACAACTGACTTTTTAAAAAGTGAGGAGAGTAGACTTTGGTATACAGTATTCTAAATGATGGATTTCACTAACTTTTAGTCACTGAGGTGAGTGGTTTTGGGTTATCAGATATCTGGCTTCAATCAGGATATGAATTTTGTCAATCAAAGATCAGGCTCCTGATAAGATAGGAGAAAAGATAGAAGCCCTTTAAAAGAAAATGTTTGATCCCAGTGCAATTCTACAATTGCACATTTCCTCTGCTCTGAAAGTGAGAGGTGAGAAACTATAGAAACAAATACTAAAATGGGAAGAATCTTTGGTATATTTTAAATTTGCGTTAGTATTGAGTTATATTTTGACACTTTGGGGAGGAAGTGAGCATCTCCAGTGGCTTCTCTCATTCTGGGGCCAAGCATCTCATCAGTAACCATTAATGTATTCATGACAGTTGATGATTAATTTTCTATATAGTAGAAATATCTTAATTGATACTGGAAGAAAATATTCTCTAAACATTTTGGGAACTAGTTGATGCATTGTATTTGGTTTTAACCCATGTGAAATCATCAATAAGCAATAGTATAATGCCATGGAACAGACATTTACATGACAGGTTTTTTTTTTTAAGTAACAAAAACTTCTATTAGAGCATTGAAAATATTTCATTTAGTTTCTTGCAAAAATTCTATCAGACTGGTACTTTTATTCGCTCTCAATTCATTAAAATATGAGAAAATTGAGGCACAGAAATTACAAGAGAACAAAGCATTTATTGTATGTTTGTGACAGGAAGTTAACACAGATACCCAAATACATGCAGTGAGCTAGCCCTGTCTGGATGCTGACTTCAAAAGTAAGCTTGGGAACTGTAGTGGGTTGAATGATGTATCTTCAAAATTCATGACTACCCAGAGCCTCAAAATATGACCTTACATGGAAATAAAGTCTTTGAGGTATAATTAGTTAAGGAGCTTGAGATGAAATCATCCTGGATTTAGGCTGTTCCCTAATCTAATGATTGTGGCCCTTAAAAGGAGAGGAAAAGGCACAGAGGGAGACATATAGATAAGAAGTCCATGTGAAGACAGAGGCAGAGATTAGAGTCATGCTGCCATAAGCTAAGGAGCACTTGCAGCCACCAGAAGCTGGAGGAGGCCAGTAACAATTTTTCTCAAGCTTTTAGAGAGAGTAAACCCTGCTGCCACCTTGATTAAAAATTGCTAGCCTCCAGAGGTATGCAAGAATAAATTTCTGTGATTTTAAGCCACAAAGTTTATGTTAATTTGTTATGGCAAACCTAGGAAACTAATCCAGGAACATACAGGTGGGACTTATAGTATAGAAGAATGAGGAATTAGGCAAATTTTTTTCCAAAAAGCAATAACAGAAAAAAAACTCATTTTATAGCTCTAAAAATTGATAGAGTCATAAACTTTGAGAAGCAGTTACTCATGAAAAATGAGCAAACGTTAGGTAAGAGTAATCTGAGGCATGCCTCTCTCTAACTTGGGCTTAACAATCAATTTGAGGTATTAGAAGAAAGAATCAATGAAATTGAAGATGAGTGAATAGAAATTGCCAATCTGAAAATCACAGGAGAACAAGAATGAAAGACCTGAATAGATCTTCAGAGGCTTATGGGAGTTTCAGGAAACAGTGAGAGAGACTAAGGGGCAGACAAAAAAACATTTGAAGGAATAACAGCTAAAAAAATTCCTGAATTTGAGGGGAAAAAAAATGTACAGATACAAGAAGTTTGACAGACTCCAAGTAAAATAAACACAAAGAGAGCTACATCTAGAAAATCATAATCAAACTGTTGAAAACCAAAGACAAGGAGAAAATCTTGAATACAGCAAGACAAAACTGATTCATCATACACAAGGGTATGTAACAATGTGACTAGCAGCTACTTGGCTTGTCATTTAAAAAGAGAAGGCCTGAAGGCAATAAAATAAAATATTCGATGTGCTGAAAGAGAAAAAAAAATGTCAGTTAAGAATTCTCTAACCAACAAAACTATCCTTCAGAAAGAAAAGTGGAATAAAGAGATCTGAAGGTAGGGGCGCTTGGGTGGCTCAGTAGGTTAAGCGTCTGCCTCTGGCTCAGGTCATGATCCCAGGGTCCTGGGATCAAGCCCTGCATTGGGCTCCCTGCTCCACAGGAAGCCTGCTTCTCCCTCTCCCACTCCCCCTGCTCGAGTTCCCTCCCTCGCTGTCTCTCTCTCTCTGTCAAATAAATAAATAAAATCTTAAAAAAAAGGAGAGCGATCTGAAGGTAAAGGCCGAGAAAATTTGTTGCTTGTAGACAATACTTACAAGCAATACTAAGGAAATCATCTTGGAAAAAGTGAAAATGTGGTAAATATAAAAGACTGTGTGAATATATGTTTTCTTTTTTTCTCTTCATTTCTTTAAAAGACACAGGATTGCGTAAAGCACTAATTATAATTGTATTGTTGGATTTGTAATATACATAGGTATAATATGTATGATAATAATAGTACAAAGGAGAGAAGGAATAGAGCTATATTGGAGAAAATTTCTTATATTCTATCAGAATTGTTAGTATTAATCTGAAATAGTATTAATCTGAAATTAATCTGATGCATATTGTAATAGTGAAATAACTAAAAGAGGACTTAAATGATATAATAAAAATATTTGTTTAACCAAAAAAGAAGGCAGTAAAAAAGGAACAGAGGAACAACAGCAAAAACATGAGCCATACAGAAAGCAAGTAGTAAAATGGCAGAATCAAATCCTGCTTTATTATATTACATTAAATGTTATTACATTCAATGTATGATTACATGAAATGTGAATTGACTAAACACTCCAGACAAAAGGTATTAAATGCCTTTCATTAAAATGCACTAAATGTGAATGAACTATACACTTCACTAAGAGACTGCATATAAAAAATAAAAACAAGATCCAACTGTATGTTGTCTACATAAATTCAAAGACATAAACAAGTTGAAAGGAAAAAATATAATATGGAAATAGTAATCATAGCAAAGCTGAAGTGTCTCCTAATATTAATATTAATATACTCTAGAATAACAGACACATCACTGACTTCAAGAGAAAAATATTACTAGAGACAGGGGCTCCTGGGAAGCTCAATTGGATTAAGCATCCAACTCATGATTTCAGCTCAGGTCATGATCTCAGAGTTGTGAGATTGAGCCTCATGTTGGGTTCCACACTAGGTGTGGAGCCTGCTTAAGATTCTCTCCTCCTCTTCTGCCACTCCCACCCTCATTCTCCCTCTCTTACAAAAAAAAAAAAAATATATATATATATATATTTCTAGAGACAAAGAAGGACGTTTCATAATGATAAATGATAATGATAAAAAGGGCCAATTCATGAAGAAGATATAATAACTAAAAATATATATGCAACTAACAATGGAGTTCCAAAATCCATAAGCAGAAATTTATAGGATTAAAAAGGGAAGTATACCATTCACTTATAATAATTGGAGACTTCAGCAATCCACTCTTGGTAATTGATAGAACAATACAGAAAAATAGCAAAGATCTACAAGAGTTCAACGAAACTGTCAGCCAACTTGTACTAGTCAATATTTATAGAATGTTCCACCCCAAAATAGCAGAAAATACAATCTTTTCAGGAGCACATGGAACACTTTTCAGAATAGATAATATGCCAGATCTTAAAACAAGTTTCCATAGACTTAAAAGGATTGGAATGATATAAAGTATGAGTAAATTAGAAATTAACAATAGAATGAAATTTGGGAAATCCTCAAATATTTGGTTATTTAAAAAACACACTTTTAAATAATCCATTGCTCAGAGGAAAATTCACAAGAGAAATTAGAAAATACTTAAATTGAATGTAAACAAAAACACTGTATATGAAATTTTATGAGTGGCTTTAAAATGGTACAACTACTTTGGAAAATGGCCATTTCTTAAAGAGTTAAATGTAATCTCACCATATGACCCAGTAATTCACTTCTAGGTGTCTAGAAGAGCAATAAAGACATATGCCCACAAAAAGGGGCTTGCATATGAAAAGACTTGCATATGAATTTTTATAGCAGCCACTACTCATTATAGCCCCCAAACCAGGAAAAAAAAATCACATGTATGTTAAAGGGTGAATGGATGAACAAAATGTAATACATCCCTTCAATGGAAGGCCATGTGATAATGAAAAGAATGAATCTGTGATACATATTATAAAATAGATGAACCTCTGAAACATTATTCTACATATTATATGATTCCATTTATATAAAATGTCCAGAAAAGGCAAATCTATAGAGACAGAAAGCTGATCAATGGTTACCAAAGTTTGAGGATGGAAGTGGGATTGACTCCAAATGAACACATAGGAACTTTTGGGAGGGGATAGAAATATTCTAAAGCTAGATTTGTGTAATGGTGTGCAAACTTATACATTTAGTAAAAAATAATTATATTGTGCAATAGATGGCTACATTTTATGTTTTATAAATTATACCCCAATAAGGTTGTAAACATAATAAGCAGCAAGGGGTAGTGGGTGGGGAGTTAGATGAACAATGTATTTACAATTGTTGAAGCTGGTTGATTCACGTGAGAGTTTATTATACAAACTCTTCTGTTTTATGTATGTTTTAATATTTTTATAATAAAAATATTTTAAAGTCAATATTAAAACAAAATTAATAAAATATAAGCTTGGTTTTCTACACTTCAGATGTCTAAAATACATCTACCTCTTTAAAAAGACAGGGCATAGTCCTCAAGTGTCTCATCAGATAATTCAACCACGAATTAAGTCAATTCAATCTAACAAATTTTGATTGAACATCAACTATATGCAGGGTTTTATCTTGATGCTTAAAACATTCTTTTTTACTCCTCCAGTTCTTGATTGGTTTAAGCAGATAGTCATGTCATTGTCTTAAAATTGGGTGTTTATTATTTTTCACTGAACTTTCATTATTGTCAATCATGTAAAAGAATATTCTATTCTATATCTCTCTCTAGATCATCTTCCTCTCCCATGTTTTATCTCTATATTGTAGAGGTTTCTTATAGATAATGGGAATTTTTACACCCACAATTCAAAATATCCAATTGCAAAAGTAAAATACTTTGCAATCTGGTAAGAGAATTGGGTTTTGGAAAAAGTAATTAGCCCCCTCAGGTGATGTCCAGCAGAGACAGTAATTCAATGCTATGCTCTGAGTGGCAACAAGGTCTTACTCTCTAAAACTGATTTACTTTATCTAGAGAAGACATGGGTGAATTCCTTCCATCCAAGGGTAATGTACTCAACTGAAGAAGCCAGGCATAATTTTCAAGTGACCTATTTGAACATCTAAAAAGGAATAGAGAAAAGGAAGAATAGCTTCAGAATGTTTTGCATTACCTGCTGGCCATAAAAATAGACTCACCCTTAATTGGATATTGGAGATACTGCATTCACAGACCTTATTAAAATATATATTTGGGGGCAATGGTTAGAGCCAAATGAAGGCTGACTTCTTTCTCTTGACTGTCCCTAGGTATCATTAGGCCAGAGTAGTCTTTTTTTTTTTTTAACATTTTTTAATAAAGATTTTATTTATTTATTTGACGGAGAGAGGCAGCGAGAGAGGGAACACAAGCAGGGGGAGTAGGAGAGGGAGAAGCAGGCTTCCCACTGAGCAAGGAGTCCAATGTGGGGCTCCATCCCAAGACCCCAGGATCATGACCTGAGCTGAAGGCAGACACTTAATGACTGAGCCACCCAGGTGCCCCAGGCCACAGTAGTCTTAACTTCTAGAATTTAGGTACAGTGTCAGAAAAGTCAACATAAATGAAACAAATTAAATCTCTGTAGTAGTAGCTAAACATAAGAGATAAGATTTTTTTTTAATAAGATTGTTCTTATTTTTTTTATTTTTTTAAAGTCTTTTTTTTTTAAAGATTTTATTTATTTATTTGAGAGAGAGAATGAGAGAGAGCACGAGAGAGAAGAGGGTCAGAGGGAGAGGCAGACTCCCCGCTGAGCAGGGAGCCCGATGCAGGACTTGATCCCTGGACTCCAGGATCATGACCTGAGCCGAAGGCAGTCACTTAACCAACTGAGCCACCCAGGCGCCCAAGAGAGAAGATTTTAAAACCTTTCAAAAGCTTAACAGAGATATAGGAAAATCTCTGAAACTTTTATCAACAAAACAAAGCAAATAAAAAAACACTTGTGTGTTTCTGAAATCTCCACCCTTCTTAGGACTCATAAAAGAGCTCCAGACTCAGAGAGATCAGAAAAAATGCTTTGAAATGAATGTTGAATTTACCAGCATTAACAGGGACTAATGTAAGATAAATTGCATACCTATTAATGTTACACATCAAGTAATATCAATACCAAGTATTATTGTGTATAATCAAGAACAAACAAAATTAAAGAATATATATATTATATATGTATACAATTCTTATATGTTTAATTTTCTATATATATTTTTCTCTATATATTATATTAATTATATGAATATAGTGACTAATTAATTATAGATTAATATATATAGTGACTAAGGAAGAAGACACCACCTCTGAGAGATATGCAAAGTAAAATAAGAAAAAATTATCCAGATTACACCACCACCTAGATGAAATGTTTGATCTGTTTGACCAAACAACCATGGAAAGACCTTTCAACTTGAAAGGAATAAGGCAAGAGATACAAGTACATTGGTCAGTGAAAAGATATGTGCCATTGGAAATTAAAATTGAAATTCTATTTTGTAAGTCTTCTTTTCATCCTCTTTTTCTTTAAGATTTATTTATTTGAGAGAGAAAGAGAGTAAAAGAGAGAATGCATGACTAGGGGCAGGAGCAGAGGGAGAGGGACAAGAAGACTCTACACTGAGCACAGAGCCCAATGCAGAGCTCCATCTCACGACCCTGAGATCATGACCTGAGCTGAAATCAAGAGGCAGGCACCCAACTGACTGAGACCAGATGCCCCAGTGTTTAGTCTTAATTTAGCTAGTGTGAGTTGTGTGACCTTGAAAAAAATAATTCACTTCTCTGGGTTTCAATTTCTTTACTTGTACAATTGAAACAGAGATTTGGTCAGCATTTTCCCAATTGTCTCCTTCAAAATGAAAGTCCTAGAACAGTGCTCAGTCTGTTAGAACAGCTAGACATCTGCATGCAAAAAAAAAAAAAAAAAAGAAGGAAAAGAAGAAGAATCTAGACACAGATCTTATACTTTTCACAAAAACTAACTCAAAATGGATCATAAACTGCAATTTAAAACACAAAATGATAAAAACTCCAAAAGATGACATAGGAGAAAAACAAAGTGAACTTGGGTTTGGCAATGACTTTTTAGATAAAACACTGAAAGCACAGTCCACTAAAAAAAATTATAAGTTGGATTTTATTGAAATTAAAAACTTCTGCCCTGCAAAACACTCCTCTGTTCAGAGAATGAAACAAGCCACAGACTGGGAGAAAATATTTGCAGAACACATGTGATAAAGGATGAGTATCCAAAATATACAAATAATTCTTAAAACTCAACAATAAGAAAAAAAGCAAGCCAATTAAAAAATAAGCAAAATATCTGGACATCTCACCAAATAAGATATAGAGATGGCAAGTGAGCATATGAAATGATGCTTATTTTATCTTTATGCTTATTCCACATCATATGTCATTAGGAATTTGCAAATTCAAACAAAAATATACCACTGCACACCTATTAGAATGGCTAAAATCCAAAACACTGGCAATACCAGATGCTGATGAGGATGCTGAGCAATAGCCCATTCATTGCTAGTGGGAATGCAAAATGGAACAGCCATGTTGGAAAACAGTCTGACAGCTTCTTACAAAAATATGATCCAACAATTACTCCCCTAGGTATTTATGCAAATGAATTAAAAACTTATGTCCACATAAAAACCTGCACATAATATTTATAGCAGCCTTATTCAAAGTTGCCAAAACTTGGGAGCAACCAAGATGTCCTTCAGTAGAGGAATGAATAAACAAACTGTGGTACATCCATACAATGGACTATTATTCAGTGATAAAAGGGAATGAGCTGTGAAACCATGAGAGACCTAAATGAACCTTAAACACATATTACTAAGTAAAAGAAGCCAATCTGGAAAAGAACATCCTGCATGATTCCAACTGTGTGATATTCTGGAAGAGGCAAAACTATGGAGGTAAAGCTATGAAGTAAAAAATCAGTAGTTGCTAGGGGCTTGGGGAGAGGGAGGGAGGGATGAATCGGTAGAGCACAGGAGATTTCTAAGGCAGTGAAACTCTTCTATATGATACTGCAATGGTGGATACAGGTCATCGTACATTTGTCAAAACTCAGTATGTACAACTCAAAGAGTGAAACCTAAGGCAAACTACAGACTTCAGCTAAAAATAATGTCAATATGGGTTCATCAATTTTAACAAATGTAAAACACCAATGCATGGTGTTAATAATAGAAGAAACCAAGGCAGGGGGAAGGTTAAGAGGGTATATGGGAACTTCATACTATTTGAGATTCTCTTTGTGATTCATATAGAATTTTAGATATGAGAGACTGGGAAGTCCTATGATAAAGAAGCATGTTTAACATTATTTATCCTAGAATTTCCTAAATTTATTTTACCCTGAATTTTTCCCCCAAGGAAATTATTAACATCCTGAGGAACTAAAGTTTCACAGAACATTCTTTGGGGATTGTTTACTGCAATGATCATTAAGATTCTTCCTAAATCCAAAAGGAATATGTAAAGGTATTCTAGATTGTTTTCTATTAAATTTATATGGTTAATGTAAAAAAAAAGATTCTTCATAAATCTGAAAATCTTAATTTGCCCATTTGGTGAATTTCTTTAGTAGAAATCAATCATCACCAGATGATTCTGTAAAGTCAAGTTTCTGACCCTGCTGAGTCAGAGCCAGACTCTAGACCCAGTAGCCTCAGGAGAGGATGTGGGTGCTTTGTGAGCTCACTTCAGCTCTCTGACTGGCACCTGGTTTTACTACCACTAGTAGTAGTGAGTTCCTTATTTTGTTAATGAAGTCTATAGAATTTAACAGGTTAGCTACTTATTAAGTAGAAAAGATATCATATTCTTATCTAAGATTACAAAAACAAGTAACAATCCATACATTGCACTGATTCTATTGAGAGGATTTCTCAATCAAAATCACTCCTAATGTGAGAGTTAAAGTGAGATGTCAAAGCTGGAAGTGGTGTTTGCATGAGAGGTATGGAGCATGACTGTACATCTTGGGGACATTTACTCAATAAATACTCATTCACTGATGTGCTGTTGAGTGTTCATTATGTCCATGAGCATTGATTATAATTTATTGTATTTTTTATTTTTTATTTTTTTTAAGATTTTATTTATTTGACAGA
Source organism: Zalophus californianus (assembly GCF_009762305.2). Classification (NCBI taxonomy): domain Eukaryota; kingdom Metazoa; phylum Chordata; class Mammalia; order Carnivora; family Otariidae; genus Zalophus; species Zalophus californianus. Next base: position 61,073,147 of record NC_045604.1, on the reverse strand, counting down.
GAGAGAGATAGCGAGAGCAGGAACACAAGCAAGGGGAGTGGGAGAGGGAGAAGCAGGCTTCCCGCAGCCTGATGCGGGACTCGATCCCAGGACCCTGGGATCATGACCTGAGCCAAAGGCAGCCGCTTAATGACTGAGCCACCCAGGTGCCCTTATTATATTTTTTAAAACATATTTTCAGGGGCGCCTGGGTGGGCTCAGTCATTAAGTGTCTGCCTTTGGCTTGGGTCATGATCCTGGGGTCCTGGGATCAAGCCCCGCATTGGGCTCCCTGCTCAGTGCAAAGCCTGCTTCTCCCTCTCCCACTCCCCCTGCTTGTGTTCCCTCTCTAGCTGTGTCTCTCTGTCAAATAAGTAAAATCTTTAAAAAAAATACAAAATAAAACATATTTTCACTTTAATTTTCTTTCTGACTTCAGAGTATCAAGTAATATTCTCTCTGATTTGAGGAAGAAAAGTATTATTCCTCTATCCCGCCTTTTTTTCTAATTTCTCCAGGCTGGAAGCCTTCTTTAGGAATGTCAGAACAGTCTCAGTAAAGAAAAAAAAAAATCCCCAAACTGTCAGGGAAGGGCCTGGCATGGCGGTGGGAGATGCTGTGCTTTATGTATAGGACTTCCTAACAGACTTGGGCCACTCCCCTTCCAGAAGCACCTTATCCATTTGGTCCTCTCAATGCAGCTGCAGGATATGACCACTTTCAATGACTTTCACTGACTCCATTTCCTTCTAGCCACTTTCAACCTTCTTATTCTTGACCCCTTTTCCTCTTTAGTCCTTTGACCTAGGCTTTGGTCTCTGACTCTGGGTTCAGGCTGTTTTTGCTTCGATGATGTGTGGTCGGGTTTTTATGGCTCTGAGTGGCCAGCATTTTGCACCACCATCTTTTTCATGCTTGGTCTGGAACTTCTTCCACCACAGTCATGAGTAATGTGTGCACCTCTTTTCTGTCCTCATTCTCCATCCCCATTGGCCAGTGAAGAAGGGCTAGGAGAGGTTTGATACCTGCCTCTTCACCTTATTCCCAATCTTCTGCACAACTTCCTGTGTAGAGAAGTTTGGGGACCCACTACGGATCTCTGCAAGTGCCTTTGACTTTCCTTTTTGCCTCCTACTATGTAGGAACTGCTGAGGGATTAGAGGAAGAGAAAATAAAGAGACTCATATTTATCATGTGCCCATTGCACCAGGGACTGTGCTACTTGCTCATTGAATATCTACATCACTGCCATTTCACAAAGGGGATGACTGAAGCATTTACTTAACTTTTCCCTGTGGAGGAGCACCAGGGTGGCTCAGTCAGGTAAAAGTCCATTTCTTGATCTCAGCTCAGGTCTTGATCTCAGGGTCATGAGTTTGAGCCCCATGTTCGGGTCCATGCCCAGCAAAACAAACAAACAAAAGCAAAAATTTTCCCTATGGAAAAAAGTAGAAAAGGGCAGAACTGTGATTTGAACATAGTTCTAGGTGATTCCCAAGCCTCTTGCCTCTCCATCTTAGTGGAACATCTATTTATGGACATACGAACCAAAGGCTAGAGAATCATATATAATTAAATTTGAGTTTCATATTATTTTTATGATACTACTTAATAAATGTTAATGAATGCTAAACATATTCCTCCCTTCATTTATCAATAAATATTTATTGAATAACTTCTAACTATAAGTCAGATGCTGTCCTAAGCATTTGGGATATATTATTTTTTAAAATGACAAGAATCCCTGCTCTCATATCACTCACATTCTAATGGGTAAAGAATAGAAAATAAGCAATAAACACAATAACAAATAAATAAATTGTAAAGTATATTCAAAAGTGTAAATAAACTCGGGAAAAAAATAGAGCAAGATAAGGGGGATCAGCACAGGGTGTGGTTCAGGTGTTTACATTAGAATTCTAATAAGGGTGACACATTGCATTTGGTATTTTGTCTTAAAATTATTTTATTCTTTTTTATAAAGATTTTATTTATTTATTTATTTGAGAGAATGAGAATGAGAGAGAGAGAGCACATGAGAGGGGGGAGGGTCAGAGGGAGAAGCAGACTCCCTGCTGAGCAGGGAGCCCGATGTGGGACTCGATCCCGGGACTCCGGGATCATGACCTGAGCCGAAGGCAGTCACTTAACCAACTGAGCCACCCAGGCGCCCTTAAAATTATTTTATTCTTAAGAATCCCTGACTACAGTCCCCTTTTTATCATGCCCATGAATATTTGGGAGAGAAAATGGGTCTTTTGTCTTTTAAAACAATTCCATGTTAGGAGCACCTGGGTGGCTCAGTCTGTTGGGAGGCTGCCTTCAGGTTGGGGTCGTGATCCGGGGTCCTAGGATGGAGCCCCGCATCCGGCTCCCTGCTCGGAGGGGCGCCTGCTTCTCCTTCTCCCTCTGCCTGCCGCTCCCCCTGCTTGTGCTCTCCCTGTCTCTCTCTATCAAATAAACAAATAAAATCTTTAAAAAAATTCCATGTTCTACATTATGCTGATTACTTTGTTCTGTCTTTTGTCTTGCTGCTCTGTATTTTATGTAAACTGGTAGTTAAATCTAAAAAAATAAAATAAAAAAATCAAATGGGGTGGTCATTGAGAAGATGATATTTGAACAAAGATACCAAGAGAACAGCTGGCTGGTGGAAGACTGTCTAAGGATTCTGGCAGGACTAGAGCAGAGCAAACAGTGTGGAGAGGGAGGAAAGGGGTGGGAATACAGAGACAGAGGCACATGAAGGCCACCAGAAAGGCTTTCCAATTTCCTCTTCTGCAGTAGGGAGCCATCGAGGGTGTTCAAACAAAAGAATCACTAAGTTTAACAGAGTGCCGTGTTGAGAATAGACTAAGATAGTTTAATATCTAATTTTTTCATTGTGCATTCACGATATGTCATGCAGATAAGGTTACATCTGGCCTACCAAGATCCAAATCTTGGCAAAAGTTCATTATCCTCAGAATGGGCCACTGAGAAGAACTGGCTGTGTGTGAAGTCGAGAGTCAATGTAGGGATGGGGTGTAGGAGACGCAAGGCAGAGCAGCAATTAGAGGGGAGTGTGCCTCTGACTTAGCTGTCTGAGCCTGTAACCTCGGCCTTATTCCCAAGTTTGTCGCCTTTGATGTGCAACATACTTTTCTCCATTTTGCAGAATGATTTTGGTTTAAGAAATTGAATTCGCCCGAAAAGATCCCATCTTCAGTTTCACATAAAAGTTTAAATTTTAGTGTGAATGACAAAAGAAAAACCACTTTGGGCCCAATTCAGATTTTTATTTTTTTTAATTTGGTTTATGCAACTTTATTGAAGAAAAATAAATCAATTACTAGCAGAGCTATTAGTTGATCATTCATCCATTGACAACTTGCATCATTTATTCAGTGCTATATTAAACAGTGTACTGGAAGATAGATTAACTAATAGCTCCAAGCCTCCTAACAATTTAAATGAGAATTACAAAATGTTTGAGACCCTATTTTGGAATACAAAGGGTGTTTGACTTCCAATTTCCATTCTCTGTAGAACAAGAACAGGTCATTCCTTTATTGACATGCATGAAATACATCACATTTTCTGCTCTGCTGATGCTATAAATTCAATACCAATTCTCCAGGCACATCAGTTATGAGCATAAAGTATATATGGAACCTCAAATCTCTAACAGTGGAAGTCTTAAAAAAAGACTGGGTGCTAGAATAATGCTGCTTCCTTTGATGTGACAACTGAGCATCCATCTCCCTCCCCCTCCCCCTTCAGATGATTTCTTCAGCATGTTAGAGCAGTGAGGAATGGTTTTAGTCTCATAACCAAGTTAGAGTGAAAACACTGGCCACATAATACACATGCTCCATTTTTTAAAAAATTCTGAATCTTGGGCCACTGTTCTCTTGTAACTACTTTACAGTTTCTAAAAGCAGTTATTGTCCAAAGCTGGAAGAATTTAAGTCTTCTCAGATGAGCATGTGAATGAATGGAGGGAGGTAGACAAAAAATAAAATAAAAAAAGATGAGGTCTGATAGGGAAACAGCTGGATAAGAAAATCAAAAAAGGAACAGTAATTTAAAGTTTATTCCAGCTATAATGCAGGTTATTCTGACTTTTACTTTTACTTGAAATAGTCTGTATATTTGGAATTTGAATATCTTGTCTTGACTTCATGAAGCATCACATGGCATTCTTCTAAGTCCATTCCCGAGATATTCTGTTGCACTTATCTCTGCTTTATAGATCCGTGCAATCCCTGGCACTAGGGGGTCATCTGGGTTTGGATCACATAGCAGTGAACAAATGGATAAAAGAACTTTAGAAATAGTTAAAGCAGGAGACCACTGTGATCTTAGAATATTGAGACAAATACTGCCATTACTGTTAATATTTGGATGATAAATTCTTGTTGTAAATGCAACCTTAGGTGGTTTGAAGGGGTAGACTGTAGGAAAATGAATTGTCAAAAAGAATACACTGCCTTGATATGGGTTGTCAGGTCCCATAATTGTGGCTTGCCAATGAAACATATCATCCCCAACTGGACCTGCAGAACATTGTGCTGGAGGTCACGGGCCAAATCACTAAGTTCCTTATTAATCCGTTCCAGTGCCATAGTCTGTGCTTTTCGTCTGGCTCCTCATTCTCTCGGTGTGCGCTCAAAGGTCCGGCCAAAACTCTTGATTATCCGGGCGGCAGGGAAGGATTGTCTCTTCGTCTCCTACTGGCTCTGCCAGACACAGGCGCAGAGGGCCTGGGGCCTCTCTCAAGCTGCGGCCTCGGCCTCCTTCCCGCGCGGCAGCTGGTACCTCCCCGGCCCTACGGGGCTCACGCGCACAACACAGCCACAAGATGTCCGCTCTCCAGATTTTTAAAAATATTTTTTGAGCATATGCCAGTAGCTACATGAAATTCTCTTACTGCCTTTTGGTTGATTCTCTTCCGTGTACTGTATTCCTTCCCTTTTGGCTTTCTAGCTTCACGAAGTCAAGACAAGATATTCAAATTCCAAATATACAGACTATTTCAAGTAAAAGTAAAAATCTTCTCCTCCTTGGTTTGTACCAGCTCTTTATCACCAAGTTTGAATTTAGGATGTGGAATGAGAGATGTTTCTACTCTCAAAGACCCACGTGCGTTGCTCTGATAGACCTTTCCTGCTTGTCTAAAACATGAATCATATTTATGTGTATTAAACTAAGTTAAAAATACATATACCAAGCACCCTTTAAATTCAAAACACCAGGCTGAGAAATGAAGTATGAACATGGGCAGGCATACCCTCTGAGCTCAAGGAGTTCAAAAGCTAGCAGCTGTCACTCCAGTGGGAATTTTATTACAGGACCATTGTTAAATGGTCTAAAACTTTAATTCTGCATGGCCATTGATTCTGACTGGGGCATTGAACGACTCCTCTACCTGCCCTGGTATTAGGGAATAGGTCAGACAAGATGTTAGAAATCCTTGCTAGCCACATTATAGCCCAGAGTCACCTTACACTCTCGGTGACTTCCTCTGCTCATTCTGATCTTGAAAAATCACTCCTGGGATTCAGACTTGCTGGAGTACCTTTTACATTGGAAAGATTTATAAATTAAGCCAGTATATACGTATATAGATTTAAACAATAACAAGTCAATTATTAATTATACATTTTACCAAAAGATTCATAATTGATTACCTTAAGAGGCAAGGTCCTCTTATACATTTAAAAGTATGATCCAATTCATTAAATATTCACAATTGACATGCTACTCTTTAGGGATACAAGTGTTACAAGAGGCATAGTTGTATTGGGCTGCAGTAATAACTCCCATTAGCTCTTTGAAGTGAAAAGATAACGTTATTGGAATAGAGGATTTCACAAAGATAAAAATCTGTGTCACAGAAACTGAAGGCAGTTCATTATACCACAGGGCGGCGGCGGGGGGAGGAATTCATTGCCATTTCCTCAAGGGCACACCAAGGAGAAGAAAAAAGAGCTGTTCTTTTCCATTTCCCTCTTACCAAAGGGACAGCTTCTAGATGATATTATATTTCTTAAATACCTTTTCTATTTCCTGTGATTGTGTTCATGTTGTGCATGTATGTATGTATGTAAAAAACATACCTTTGGTAAATATTACTGTCTAATGTATAGTACTATCTATATTCTATCATATCTGTCATTTTCTTGTATCTATCTATTCATCTATCTATATGGCCACTTATCATCTATCTATCCATAAAAACTCTGTTTAAGAGAATGACATTTTTCATGAAAATCTCTTCATTACTAATTCTAACCCACTCTGGAATCTAGAGTTGTGATACATAAAGATCACTTCCAAAGGGAAAGATTATTATGAGTCTTTTCCTCTTTTCAATATATCAGATTTCAGGGTATCTAGTAAATCAAATAACAAAGCAGCCATGGCTACCTTAGAGGTGATGGGGAAAAGCCACACACGTGCACTCACACACCATGACCTGTCTTAGGTTTATGGTCTGCGGAAGAGACAGAAACACAAGAGGTGATCCAATCACTTACCAGAGCTAGATTTGGGAAAATCAGTTTCTGCTGTAGGTATTAGAGGACCAAGAGCAGGCAAGTCAGTGTGTACCTGCTGACACCACCCTGCATCCTTCACTGCAGGCTGAGCAGAACATCCCAAACTAATTTGATCAGCAGTATCCAGATGTGGATATTCCTCTCCTTTTTTCATGCTTTCACTTTGTTTGGAACAAAACAATCCTGCCTGATCTCCTCTGAAAGAGCTGTGGGTGGGCCCAGGGATTTGGGAGCCACTGCCCCTTGGTCTAGCTCCTCAGGACACTTGGGTTCTAGGCCATCAGTGACCAGCATGGCTCATGGCCAAGTGTCCTTCCCCATGTAACACTAATCCCACTGCCAGGATGCCCAGGTTGTGGGAGGCTATGAAATGTCCACAGTACATTAATGTGATTTATCCCATGTGTGCCTCCACCACCTTTTGATCAAAAGGAGTTGTAGGGGAGAAGTTGTGCCAATTCAAACCAAGAGAACTCAGCCTATTTCCAAAGGGAGCTCGTGTCACAGTGTGAGAGCAACTGGACTTCCAGGCCCCATAGGGGCATAGCAGGGCAGCCCCAATGGTGGGAAGAGTGTGAAAACCCTCAGCTTATTCCTGTTGACTGCCTCAGATGGGCATCTCACTCAGGTGCCCAGGTACTATGCCCCAAAGCCATGCTCTTACTGTGGCAATTTGCTTGGCTTAGGAATGAAGCATATGCTTGGGAGAACCTGACTCATTATTTTCTGATGTTTACATCCTGAGCAGTCTATTCAGATAAAAAATACTGTGCATTTGGTGCTGGTGTTTGCATGTGGCTATGGCTCAGTGCTTGAGTGCTGGCTCTGCTCTGTGCACATGAACAACTCACCTGGTTTCTATGATATAACCATTTATCATGCCGTGATGTGGCACACTGACTTGCAATGTAGTTCTTTTTGCCCTCAGTGACACCGTTTTACCCTAAACACAGATTAAATGATTTAAATGATTCAATGATAAAAGGCACTGGCTTTTCCAACACTCTGACCAGGATTCAAGTACCTGCTCCACTACTTAGCAAATGAGTGAAACTGAGCAAGTCACCTAGACTCTGAGCCTCAACTTACTCATCTGCAAAATGAGGATACTAACATACCACCTGTTGCAGAAGATTATTGTGAGAAATAAATTAGATTAGGTACCTCAGCTGTTCTTCAAGGAAATTGGCATGGCCAGAGTATAAGAAATCCTAGTCATTACTATTGGCAAATCAGTCTCCAAAGCTCCTTTCTGTGAACTGGGTAGTAGGTGATTGTGTTACTGCAGTTTTTTTTTTTTTTTCAGTAGCTGCAGCTGAATCCATTCTACCTGACAGAATTTTTTACCTGGAAGGGGGTGCTGCCAGTAGGTCTCTAAAATGTGGACTTGGCTGAGTGTGGCTTTGAACAGTGTGGACTCAGTTCAGGCGACAAATCTGGTCACCATTATTAGTTGGTGGCAACACATTTGGTCAATTGTCACCTGCTGTTCTTTGGGATACAGATCATGTACTATGACAACTTTGCTGTTAAAATAAGTAGTAGGAAAATTCAGAACCTTGTCATGTGGCTATAGACTTTTTTTTCCCTCTGGAATTCAGACTAGAGTTAGCCAGTCTGTAAGCAGAGAGAGGAGTGGTATTCTTTACAATTCAAAATTGACTGAGAGTCCTATATTTTGGATCCATGCAGAATTTTAAAAATAAATCTATTTTTACCAAAGACAGACAGGCAAAAAGAGTGGCAGTGAGGCACAGACTTAGTATCTTAAAATTTTTGCATACACAATCTCTTCTTCACAAAGACATCTTCAGACAAAAGTCAATCAATTGAGATATTACACTTGGTATCTCCCTACTAATGCCTATTATTTTAAATGACTTCAAGGTATTGGCCATTAAGCTATAGAATAGAAGACTGGGAAAAGCCTAGAGATCTCTATGTAAGGGAAAGGGATCTTCAGGCTAAATACCATGCCTAGATGAAATATTTGCCTGTGGTTATTCACACATGGAATTAACTGAGCATTGGAAGTCTACATTTTTGAGGGAACTATATTGCCAAAGGCTAATAAGAGGCTGCAATTATTAAATCTTCTAAGTCCCCAATTTCTGGAAATATGGCAGAAGAATAAGGGACCTTCGTTTCATCTGGTCCCTTGAATTCAGCTAAATATCTATCAGATTATTCTGAACACCTGTGAATTCAACCCAAGATCTAAGAAAAGAATTGCTGCAATTCCACAAATAGAAAATCAACTACTTTTTGCAAGGTAGAAGGTGCAGAGAAGTGAATTTGAGGGGATATATTGGAAGAAAAACCATGGGGGGAGGGGGCCTCCAGAAGCTGATATAGCAGCTGAGCACAAAATCAGACCTTTTAGAAGTCTGCTCTGGTGAGGAACCTCCCTGTCTGAAAAGTGCCCAGGTGGTAAAGTGGGGCAGAATATTAGGTGGAACAGCATGGTCTCAGGATCTCTGGGGTCACAGAAAGAACAGGGGTGTGTGAGTATGGCTGAGTTCCCAACCATTGGAGCAAGGAAGCAGGCTACAATCAGTGAGCCCAGGAGTGGGCTCTCAGCTCAGTGTTGCCATAAACCATGAACTGAGTCACAATCAGGCAACCACTCTCCAAGCAGGGGCCCAGAAAACAGCAGAACTGCAGGGACTTTCCTCCTCCCCCTGGGGTGGGGGTGTGATGTGAGTGTGCACCACAGGAGTCTGCAGAGTTTTGCACACACAAAAGTGATTGACTGCTTTTCCCTGAGGGTGCACTGAAGAGTCGGGGGGCCTCGATCGTTCAGCTCTGGGACCCAGTTCTTATTGTTTTCTTCATCCTAGCACCTAGGAAATCCTACAGGAAACAAAAGCCACATAGAGCAACCAGAAGCAGCTTACACTGAGCAACCTGGCAAGGGGCTGTGCAACTCCGCCCAGGCAAAGACATCTGAGAATCAGTGCAACGGGCCCCCCCCCCCCCCAGGAGACCAGCAGGAACATCAGGCTAATACCAAGTTTACAGATCACACAGAACTGAAAACCTCCTCTGCCAGGGGAAAGTAGTATGTAGAATTAGAGTTTTTTTCCTCATGATTCTCTGATCTTTCAGTTTAAAATTTTCTTTTTTTTTCCTTTTTTCTTTTTTAACTAGTTTCTTACTTTATCAACTTTTTAAATGTTCTTTTTTTTACATTTACATTTTATAGATATATTCTTAATTTTTGGCTTCCTTTCACTGTATTCAATTTTATTTTTGTATATGTATGTAAGTTTTTCTTTCTTTACAATTTTGGGATTTAGTGTCATCTAACAAACAGACCAAAATACACCCAGGGCCAAGGGTATCACCCTGTTTTGTCCACTTGTGAGATTATATTCTCTCTTTTTTCCTTTTTTATTCTTTTCTTTTTTGGTTTCTGATCTCTTTGGATTTGTCTAGTGTGTATTTCGCTGGGGTTGTGATTGATATTTTTTATTTTGTTCTCTTGTTCATCTATTCTTCTCTGGACAAAATGACTAGAAGGAGAAATTCACAACAAAAGAAAGAACCAGAGGTAATACTCTGCCATAGATTTAATTGATATGGATATAATAAAATGTCAGACCTAGAATCCAGAAAAATGATTATAAAGATACTAGCTGGGCTTGAAAAAAGCATAAAGACATTAGAGAATCCCTTAGTGAAGAAATACAAGAACTAAAATCTAATCAGGCCAAAATTAAAAATGCTTTAACTGAGATGCAGTCTAAAATGGACACTTTAATGGCTAGGGTAAATGAGGCAGAAGAGAATGAGTGACATAGAAGACAAAAGGGTGGAAACCAAGGAAGCTGAGAAAAAGAGAGAAAAACAGCTAGTGGATCATGAGGGGAGGCTTTGAGAAATCAGAGATACTATAAAGTGAAACAATATTAGAATAACTGGGGTACCAGAGGAAGAAGGAAGAGAGAGACACAGAATGTATTTTTGAGCAAAGCATAGCTGAGAACTTTCCTAATCTGGTGAAGGAAAAAGCATTCAAGTCCAGGAGGCAGAGCGAACCCCCCTCAAACATCAATAAAAATAGATGAACACCCTGACATATAATAATGAAGCTTGCAAATCTCAGAGATAAAGAGAAAATCCTGAAAGCTGCTCAAGAAAAGCAGTCCTTAAACTACAGGGTAGAAACATTAGACTGGCAGGAGACCTATCCACAGAGATCTGGTAGGCCAGAAAGGGCTGGCAGGGTATATTCAGGGTACTAAATGAGAAAAACATGCAGCCGAGAATACTTTATCCAGCTAAGATATCATTCAGAATGGAAGTAGAGATAAAGAGCTTGCAGAACAAACAGAAAATAAAAGAATTTGTGATCACTAAACTAGCCCTGCAAGTAATATTAAAATGTTAAAAAAGAAAAGAAATGGAAGGAAAACTTGCAAACTTGTTATATGAGGCCAGCATTACCTTGATCCCAAATCCAAAGACCCCACCAAAAAGGAGAATTACAGACCAATATCCCTGATGATCATGGATGTCAAAATACTCACCAAGATACTAGCCAATAGGATCTCCATTGGTACATTAAAAGGATTATTCACCACAACTAAGTGGGATTTATTCCTGAGCTGCAAGAGTGGTTCAACTTTTGCAAATCAATGTGATACATCACATTAATAAAAGAAGGGGAAAGAACATATGACCCTCTAAATTGATGCAGAAAAAGCATTTGAGAAAATACCACATCCTTTCTTGAGTAAAACTCTCCACAGTGTATTGATACAGGGAACATACCTCAATATCATAAAGCCATCTATGAAAAGCTCACAGCAAATATCATTTTCAATGGGGAGAAACTGCCCCTAAGATCAGGAACACAACAGGGATGCCCACTCTCACTACTGTTGTTCAACATAGTACTAGAAGTCCTAGCTTCAGCAATCAGACAACAAAAAGAAAAAAAAAAGGCATCCAAATCAGCAAAGAAGAAGTCAAACTTTCACTATTCACACATGACATGGTATTCCTTGGTGATAACCAAAAAGACTCCACCCCAAAATTGCTAGAACTCATACAAGAATTCGGCAACATGGCAGAATATAAAATCAATGCACAGAAATCAGTTGCATTTCTATACACTAACAATGAGACAGAAGAAAGAGAAATTAAGGAATCAATCCCATTTACATTTGCACCAAAACCCCATAGGACATCTAGGAAAAAACCTAACCCAAGAGGCAAAGCATCTGTACTCTAAAAATTACAGAATACTTAAGAAATTGAGGAAGACACAAAGAAATGAAAGACATTTCATGCTCATGGATTAGAAAAATAAATATTGTTAAAATGTCTATATTACCTAGAGCAGTCTACTCATTCAATGCAAGCCCAATGAAAATACCATTGATATTTTTCATAGAGCTGGAACAAATAATCTTAAAATTTATATGGAACCAGAAAATACCCTAAATAGACAGAAGAATGTTGAAAAAGGAAACCAAAGGTGGTGGTATCCCAATGCCAGACTTAAATCTATATTACAAGGCTGTAATCATCAAGACAGCATGGTTCTGGCACACACACACACACACACACACACACACACACACACACACACAAAACAGACACATAGATCAATGGAACAGAATATAGAACCCAGAAATGGACCCTCAACTCTATGGTCAACTAATCTTGGATAAAGCAGGAAAGAATATCCAATAGAAAAAAGACAGTCTCTTCAACAAATGGTATTGGGAAAATTGGACAACCACATGTAGAAGCATGAAATTGGACCATTCTCTTACAACATACACTAAGATAATCTCAAAATGGACGAAAGACCTCAATGTGAGACAGGAATCCATCAAAATCCTAGAGGAGAACTCAGGCAGCAACCTCTTCAACCTATGCCACTACATTTTCTTGCTAGACACGTCTCCAAAGGCAAGGGAAACAAAAGCAAAAAATGAACTATTGCAACTTCATCAAGACAAAAAGCTTTTGCACAGCAAAGGAAATAGTCAACAAAACCAAAAGACAACTGACAGAATGGGAGAAGATATTTGCAGATGACATATCAGATAAAGGGCTAGTATCCAAGATCTATGAAGAACTTACCAAACTCAACACCCAAAAAACAAATAATCTAGTCAAGAAATGGGCCAAAGACATGAACAGACATTTCTCCAAAGAAGACATACAAATGGCCAACAGACACATGAAAAAGTGCTCCACATCCCTTGGCATCAGGGAAATACAAATCAAAACCACAATGAGATACCACCTCACACCAGTCAGAATGGCTAAAATTAACAAGTTAGGAAACAACAAATGTTAGTGAGGATGTGGAGAAAGGGGAACCTTCTTACACCGTTATTGGGAATGCAAGCTGGTGCAGCCACTCTGGAAAACAGTATGGAGGTTCCTCAAGAAGTTAGTAACAGAGTTACTCTACAAACCAGCAATTGCACTATTAGGTATTTACCCCAAAGATACAAATGCAATGATCTGATGAGGCACATGTGCCCTGATGTTTATAGCAATAATGTCCACAATAGTCAAATTATGGAAAGAGCTGAGATGTCCATCAAGAGATGAATGGATAGAGAAGATGTAATATATATATATATATATATATATATATATATATATATATATATAATGGAATATTATATAGATATAGATATATAATGGAATTATATAAATGGAATATAGACTATATATATAATGGAATATTACTCAGCCATCAGAAAGGATGAATACTCACCATTTACATCAACATGGACAGAACTGGAGGGTATTATGCTGAGCAAAATAAGTACGTCAGAGAAAGACAATTATCATATGGTTTCACTCATATGTGGAATATAAGAAACAGCACAGAGGATCATAGGGGAAGGGAGGGAAAACTGAATGGGAAGTAATCAGAGAGGGAGACAAACCATGAGAGACTCAACTATAGGAAACAAATTGATAGTTGCTGGAGGGGAGGTGGGTGGAGGGAAGAGGTAATTGGGTGACAGGCATTCAGGAGGGCACATAATGTGATAAGCACTGGGTTTTATATGGAATTGATGAATTATTGAACTCTACATCTGAAACTAATGATGTACTATATGTTGGCTATTTGAATTTAAATAAAAAATAAATAAATCTTCTAAGTCCCTTCTTGTACGCCAAATTCAAACCGATAGAAGTGGGTCCAAGAAATCTGTGCCCCTCAGGGGAAGTCATTCTCTATAATGCCCTCTTTGTGTAAGGTCTTCAATGACAATAATCAAGAGAGGGTCTCCCAGGGAGGAGAACATGAGGATGGTGGATTGGGTAATCCAGGAAAGTACCCTGAGAGAACACAGAAGCTCTGAGCCTTCCTGCTAGGCAATGTTTCGTGTTTACTCTGGTATGATCTCTGCTGTGGCCTTTCCATTATTCTCTTCCCAATGGGGGTTAATATTGACCTTAAACTGGTCTTTTTTTTTTTTTGTTTAACCATTGAATAGTGAATATGCTGGGGAAAGATAGGTTGTCTTTCAGTTTATAGGGCACTAGACCATATAAAGTCCAATTTAGATCTGACAGAATCACAGAAACTCTGAAGAGTTGAATGAAGAAAATAAATTAGGCTTTTGGATTGTCACCTTTGGGGAGCAGTGCTAAGCATGTTCTACCTTGGAGAGAAGCATGTGTGTGAATGTTGTATGGCCAAAGGAGTTGACTTGGACAGACATAGCTAATTGTCTCCCTAATAGCCATTCTCCCTTCTTACTTACTAAAGGAACTCTAATTTTGTTTGAATTGGCAAACAGTCCCACTTGCCAATGACCTCTCCAGACTTCCTTGCAGCTAGGAATGGCCATATAACCCACTCTGACCAATGAGATGCAAGCAGAAATCTAATGGCTAGGCCTCCAAAGCTTTTCTTCCTCTGATCAAAAAAAAAAAAAAAAATAGAGACATTTTGCATTTGTTATTTGCCCCACATCCTTCTTCTCTTTTATTTTTGACTCAGACTAAGACTCGATGTTTAGAGTAGAAGGAGTCATCTTGAGATCATTAAGACAGAAGCCACATGGTAAAACTTGTAGAAGGAACCTGGTTCCCCATGACGTCCTTGAGCAGTTGCACCAGCTCTGGGCTGGCTTTTAGTTCCTTATTATGTAGAAAAAAATCCCTTACTTGTTTAATCTCCTGAAGTTGAGTTTTTGTGTAAATACCATACATAGCCATGTTTTAATAAACAGTGTCTTGGCTGCCTGGAGAAAGCAGAGGTCATGGAAAAGAGAGGAAGATAAAAAATTCTTAGTCTTGGGAAGTTAGTAGAAGCAGCGACTGGATTGTTGGAAATGGTTGTGTGGTAGCACAGAAGACAAATGTGAAATTCAGATGGTAAAGGTGATGATGCCGAAGCAAAATGAGGGGGCAGAAGAATGTGACTGTGCCAGGGGCCAAAAGGACAGATGTGGCCAAGGAGGGGGCAATAGTAATCTCTTAGGTAAAAGGTGCTCGTCCAGCAAGGTATACTCTGTCTTGGCTCAGGTATTTTCTAGCAAGCTTCACTTAATATGGGTTGGAGATCAGAGGTGGATGAAATCAGCTGGATGATTGCCTCATCTTCTTGCAGTAGAGGGATGTTTGGGGGTGATGTGCAGTTGGTCATATCATGGGTCTTCTGCTCTTCTGTCTTTTTACAGGACAAGCATGAGAATAATCATTCAGGTGACCAACAATCTGGATTTAGATTTTGTGCTAGGGGAGTTCTCTGGGTGTGCCACTTTTGAACATCTGGTAAACCCAAGGGAAGCTGGGTTAGGGAGGCAGGGGGTGCTAATATCCAGGCCCCCCAAATCAACCTCAGTTAATTCAGTTTGACTCTTACAGCCTGGGAGGATGTTCATTTGCCTTTCATGCATATATATTTTTTTATCTGCTAATTACATGAGATATGATGTTAGGAATAGTCTCCTCTAATGAAGATAAAACTGACTTCTAGTCAGGAAAAACCATTACATCTTGGTTACCTACATAAATTTTTAAATCATTTTACTGGTGTCTGATTTTTCCTGATTTCCATTCTTGCATTTTAAGAAATTACAAAGGAAAAAGTCCTCTAAGATACAGCAGTCTTCTAACTCCAAGCGGACCTCAATTTGGAACGGCAAAGGTTGAAAGCACTGATAACGGATTTGTTCAAATCAAGGAGAATCAAGTCCTCCCTCCTAACATGAATAAAAATGATCACAATATTTAAGTAGCATGCACTAGATGTTGTAATTCTCCACCCCCCTTTAATCTGCTGATAATGAAAACAATAAATGATATGAAACAACTAAATAGGGGGAAGTCCATTCATCCCTGCTCCATCCCCCGTTGCCTTCCTTGTTATTAGCTTCAACAGAGATCAGAAGGCTGTAGTAGTTTTCAGGCCAAACTTGGCTCCCAGGCCAACTATGTTCAGCCCAGTGTTTTAGAAGCTTTTCTAAGTACTTGTTGTTTAGCCAATGGGCCAGAGACTATCAGGAACATGTCTGTAGTTAAAGACATTAGGTATATACATATGCCTACATACACAAATCCACATCGAGTCATAACACAGATAGCAAAAGACAAAGTAAAAACAAAGAATTTTTTTTCACCTTGATTTATTTTCCTAGCCTTTTTTTCCTCAGAAGGAAAAAGAATTTCATCAAGAAAACAAATGTTCCTGCCAAAGTGAAAGAATTTCTTTTAATGCTTTTCTTAAAAAAAAAAAAGTCAACATTGAATTAGAGCATGCTGTGCCCCCTTCCCCATTTTGCTGACCAGTTTTTCTTTTTTTTAAATCCACTGGCAGAAAACAAGATATTTTCCTCAGATAGGATGATTATATTTTATTGCTGCTTTGTTTAGTATATATTTTTCTCAATTTCTCATATATATATATATATATATATATATATATATATATATAGTTACATCAAGGGTGATTTGGCTCTGGGAAAAACTCAGGAATATCTGGGGAAGGGGTTGTTGAGAGGCTCTTCTTTCAGAGGTTGGATGATTCTGAGGGGGAACTGGGAAGCAGAGACCAGCTTTGGATTTTGGACTACCAAGAAGCTAGGTCAACTCAGACCCTGAGGATCTTAATAATTCATACCTACAAGGCAGGAACACTAACATGAGTCTAGAAGTATAATTGCTGAAGAAGCAGCATCCACTCAGAGACAGGTTATGTTCATCGGCAAAGGAGGATAACTAGACATTCTTGTGTCATGGAGTGGCCTTATCTATGTCTTGTTCTGGATGTGATCATGGAGTAAACTTTTTATGTCTCTTGTTTTCAGCAATATGATCTGGGAGCATTGTGGTCTGCTTCTCAACAGGGGTCATTTTTTAGTTTCTCACTATCAACATTTGAAATCAGGAGATTTTCACCTAAATCTAGGTTTGTATCCTTTTGAAAAAAAATGGAAATATTGGGCAATACTGGCCTTTTATTTCCAGATGACACTAATTGGCTATCTGATTTTCAGTTGGCCATAGTCTCCACCTACTTATTATTATTTGATGCCAAGCACACTTCTGGTCTAGATAATTAGCTAACTACTGTTTTTGCAATGGTGTAGGTCTTTCCAATTATAGAAAATGTTTAATTTCATCACTGTTGTGAAAGTGAAAGTATTTACTGTTATTTAAATCACTATGCATTAAGTTTTGGTCTGTATTACTTTTAGGAAAATAAAACGAAAACTTCAAAAGATCGTATATCCTATTTCAACTAACTGGTAGTCTCTAAATGGCTCAACTGATTTATGTTGAAGTTAAAAGATATAAGCTGGAACACACTGTGCCTCTTTCTAGCTAAACTCCATAGGATGCCTTTAACTTGTCTATCAGTAGGGCACTTGAGGACAACTGATAAAATAATCTCACCCAATCTAACTTAAACAAAAAAGAATTTGGTGACTTATATAACTAGAAAGCCAAGGGGAAGATTTGTCTGTGCAGCTTGATCGAGGCACATAAATAGAGCCATATTTGGATTCAGTCTTTTATGATCTCTTTCTGGTCCCCTTTACGTTGGTTTCATTTCCAAGCTCTGCATGGAAATGGCAAATATATATGAAGCTATACAAATAAAGTTTAACATTTGAGTGTCTCTTTTCTTTTTGAAAGCTACACATTCATGTTTTGAAAGTTCTCAATTCAACTTATCTGTTCAACTTATCTCCTGTGAATAAAATAGCAAATTTTATTTTTTTCCCATTTCCTTCTCCCTTCTCCTCTCCCCAGAAAAAAAATAATTTTTTTATTAATGAAAAATCAGCAATGTTGACTATATTTCAGACACTGCCGAGTGATAGGATTGCTGAAGCAAACACAACACATTCCCTTCCTTCAAAGAGCTCATAGTTCATTAGGGGATTCAGACAAATAAGCAAATCATTACAATCTAATGGGATGAATGCTATTATAGCTGTATGTGCATGGGGCTAAGAGACTATAGCTGTTAGATCTAGCTTCAGGGGGGTGAGTGGGCAGGGAGAGTTGCATATGGCAAATACTCACTGAGCACCTACCATGTTCCATATGGTATGTGGGGGGTGGGGTTACAATGGTGTTAAGAAAGCCAGCACAGACATCACCATCCTTAAAAGATGTGGAGGAGTTTATCAGATGGATGGTTGTTGGTGATATTCCTAGCAGCGGAATAATATGTGCTAGGATATGGGGATAATGACTTGTTTCAAGAATGCCAAGAAGTTCAGTGTGCTGGGAGAGGGTGAAAATGGATAGAAAGAAACCCAATCACAAAAAGACCTGAATGAATGAATTGTAGATTATAAGAGATTAGGAACATTTGAAGTGTTTTAATTAGGGGATTAATGTCATCAAATTCCCAGCTTATGAAGGTAATTCAACCTTTGGTGTGGAGATGGATTAGAGGAAGCTGAGATAGGAAGATGCAGACCAATTGGAGACATTATATATGTTGCCTTTTGAGTTGAGGGTTTGGACTAAGGCATGAGAAATGGAGGGAAATTTTAAGAGATATTGTAGAAGTAGATTAATGAAATTTTGTGAAAATATGAGAGAAGTCCACAAGTGAAAGCTGAACTGATTCTTGGGCTTTGGTTTCTGGTGACCTGATGATTAGTGTGCCATTAATAAATGCAGGGGAAAACAGGAGCAGAAGATGGATGGATGGCAGGAGGAGAAGTAATTAATTCCATTTTGGAGATATCAAGTGTGATACATGCCAGAAACAACTGGATGCCATCGGTCTGAAACTGAGGAAACTGAAACTAAGATCTATAGACCTATTTATAGCACATTAACAAGGGGATTGAAGACAGGGAGAAGTTAGGATTACTCAGGGAGAGTGTTTAGAAATTTTAGAGGGAGACACGGATGCTGCCTGGTGTATACCACCATTTTGAATGTACTAGTTAGGCCAAGAGACCCATGAAAGAGAGTGGAACAATAATGCCAATTGTTGCAGAAAAGTGAAGTAAAATAAAAATAAGAATCAGTTTTTAGATTTGGTACCTTGATGACTGCAATAGTTTTGGGCATAAGTAAGGAGGTAAGTTTAAAAATCCAGAAGGGTTGAAGAATGAATGGGAGATGAAGAAATAGCAGGTGTAGGTTGCTTTTTCCAAAAGCTAGACTAGTAAGGAAAAACAGGGTGATAGCTAGAAGAATTCTCAGGGCAGAAGACTGTTTGCTGTTTATTTCCTCCCAGGTGGGAAGAATTGGGTGTGTTTATGTACAGACAAGGTATGGCCTTGGAGAGTAAGCTGTTCGGGAGGTGTGACAGGATTCATGGCGCACAAACAAACTGGAAGTAGGAGATGATGAAATGTAAAGAGCAGCCAGAGGGAAAGGCTCACCGGGTAACAAACCTGTTCTATGCATTCAGAGCTCTAACGAAATGCCAATGCTGAGACCCTGTTTTGAGCAATTAAATCAGAATTTCTGAGATGGGGGCCAGGGCATTTTCTAAATGGGTATTTTCTAAAATTATTTTTTTTCTAGATGACTGACATATACTCAGCACTCCCTAAAACAAATAAGACCCAACCAGCTTTGTCAGAAACATTAAAGAGTGAGGAATATCTTCGAAAGTGACTAAAATCATGAAGGGAGCTGGAGATGGTCTTCTCCCAACCCTGGACACTCATCAGGCTTTCTTTTCATATTTCTTCCTGGCATCCGACAAGTGACAGAAGTCAGATATGGAGGCCATGGTCTAGAGGAGCGCCAGAGGATGACAAAGACGAAGTATTTGTTCTCCAGGGCTTGAGTTTCAAGAAATGGCATTAATTTTGCCAGAAGAGAAGGCTGAAGAGGCACTTACTGTGGTCACTGAGGAGAGATCAATTTTCACTCAAGAGAGGTGGGATGTCTCTTCACTTTATTCACTGAGGACAAAGGAGAAACAATTAAGCAAGATGACGATTAAATATTGAGAAAAGCCCTCTGGTCATATATATGGTTTTGAGATGATGGAAAACTGTTGGAAAAGAATATTTTCTTTTTAGAATGTAGGCAATATAGACAGAAAAATGGAGTTGATGAATTCTAGGGATCCTTTTGATCCTTGGGAAAACTTTTATATTGAAGGCATCTCATAAACTTCTTGTCATTTCTATGAAGAAAGAAAGAATAAGACAGAGCTCTAACTCTCCACCACATTCTCCTGACACACACACACACACACACGTACATATACACACACATATGCACAGACATGTGCATACACACACACACGTGCATACACAAACGTGGAGAAAGGCAGCTAAACAGCTAAACCCAAAACCAAAAGACCTGATATTTAGAATTTTTATCAGTTATGAATATGTTTGTCTGGAGCAACAGAAAATGTGACTCCAGCGACTTAACAATTAGGAGTTATTCATATGGAAGCAGCTGTTAGTGTTGGTTCAATGACTTGATAAGGACAAGGCCACAAGCCCTGTGATTCACTTGTCTTTGCCTTGCCCCCACGCTAATCGCTCCATACTGCAAGATGGGTGCTCCGTTTCTTGGCCTCAGTGCATTCAAGGCTAGAAGAAGTAAGGGCAAAGGGCTACGCAGGCTGCAACTTTTCTATTTCCTCAAGAAAGCAAAAGCTCTCCTGAGGTCTCCCTCGGTGACTTGTGCTAAGGGCTCCTGGCAGGAATTGGTAGCTGCTTATCCAACATTAGGGTGGAGTCTGCTTGTCCCTCTCCCTCTGCTCTTCCCCCCTGCTCAAGCTCTCTCTCTCTCTCAAATTAATAAATAAGTAAAATCTTTAAGAATAAATAAATAAATAAACTCACTGGGGAGAAATTACCCAGCAAGAGGTTAATATTGACACAATGCCTACACCGCCCCGGGGTTGGGGGAGAAGCCCTGGGGTGTGTCCCCGTTCTTTTCTTTCAGAGAGAGTAGCATTTGAGGCATTTACGTTGACGCCAAGTTGAGCAATTTGCCAGGTGACTACCAAGTGACCTGGTTTTATCTCAGGCACTTTTCTTTACTCACCATCATACTCCACACACCCTTTTGGAAGCCCCTCATTTTTTGCCCTGTGGCAGTTCCTGTCTCTGCGGGGTCACAGGGCTGCCTAAGGAATTGTTGGATCCCCTGAAACCCGTCTCCCATGGGATGGGTTTTTCCTCCTCCTGCCTAGTCTCAGCTGGACAGTGGCTCAGAAGCTTCTGTGGTTGTTTGGAAGCTTAGGAGCCTAATGAGGACCAAACGTTCTGCTGTGTTGCCTCAATATTCCAAGCTCTAAGTACATTTCCCAGGGCCACCTTTTCCACAAGAGGGGGACAACAGCTCTGCCCATTGTTTTCAGAACTGCTCGGCAGTGTTTTAACACTTTAACTTGCAGCTTTTATTGTCTCTTTGTTTCCTCTAAAACTTGCAGGCACCGCTTAGCCCAGGTAACACCGGAAGGCACTGCCCAGGCCGCCCCTCCTTGAAAGCTCATTCAGTTCCCTTGAAGTCTTTTTAAAACCCTTTCAGCCTGTGGAGGAACTACATACATTCAAGGTGATCCATTCAGCAGATCAAGCATTTCCATCTAGGCTTAGCATGAATAATTTAGGGGGGGGAGTGTAGGTGCCTTCAAATTTGAAAGCAACAATGATTTTTTTTTCCCAGCCCAACAATGTGTAAAAGGCCTGTAGATGAAGGCATTCTCTTTGTCCTAAAGTTGAATCCTTATCTCAGCTACAACCGCTTAGAAAAATTATGCCTTTTAGTTCAAGATCAGGCTGCGGAGGCCGGCCCCCCACCCCCCGCTGTCTCTTTGCCCAGGCTTGTACACTGTTTTCTGAAGCTCTGGTGCGTGCAGCTTGGTCTCTATAGAAACAGCAGCTCACTGTGGGCAAAGTTGATGTGAACCACCAGGATGAGAAATCCTACATGGCTGTGCCTCGGGCCTAAAGCCACAGACCTTGGTAACGAAAGCTAAAAGCTAAATGAATGTGCAGTTGTAAGAAACACCTACACAGCTCAGGATAGCCTCCCCACGTCGCCAGTGTCAAAGCTGTGCTTGCTGAAGTCCACACCTGAATTCCTCCGCCCTGTCCTCAACTAAAGGCTGGCCACATTATTTTGGTTGGGTCCTCAGATTTCTGGCTCAACATAATACATGTTATACACAGTGTACTTCCCCCTGCCCAAATATTGAACCAATTGAGAAAAAAGAAGAAAAAAATAAGGCATGTTGAAGAAGGCTGAATGTGTCTCCTCAGAATTTGTATATTGAAACCTAATCCCCAGTATGATGGTATTAGGATGTGGGGCCTTTGGGAGGTGATTAGGTCATGAGAGTAGAACTCTCCTGAGTGGGATTGGTGCCCTTCCTTGTAAAAGAGGCCCAGGGGGCATTCTCGCCCCCTCTACCTCGTGAGGATGCAGCAAAAAGATGGCTGTCTACGAACCAGGAAGTAGCTCTCGCCAGGCCCTGAATTGTGATGACACCTTGATGTTGGACTTCTCAGCTTCCAGAACTGTGAGAAATAACTTTCTGTTATTTATAAGCCACCCACTCTATGTCATTCTGTTATAGCAGCCCAAATAGGCTAAGATAGGGCTATGGGAAACACATAGCTGTTCTGTTGCTGGTAAAGCTATTGCTTAGAATATGGCATAGATGTCTGGGACGTGTCTTCGAGTAGTCCCCACCCTGAACCTGAAAGGGTAGACCTCCTCCACCATATGACAGGGAGAAGAGCAAATTCCTGGGGTCTGCAGGTAGCCAGACCCAAAGAAAAAAGAAAGAGGAAGGGACTGGCATATATGCTTGCTTTATGTCCCAAACTCACCAATTAAGTTACTTCTTTTCTGGGGAGGAATGAATATTACAGGGAGGGAACCCTTTTCATAAGGAAGGAGAAAATAGGCTCAGAGAGGTGAAGTTATGTGTCCAAGATGGCAGCATTGTGTAGTACTAGTACTGGAATTTGAACTTGGCCACCGTACCCTGACGTCCAGGAAGTGGGCTACTCACTTCTTATTTTGTACATCTCGGTTCCTTGTACTTATAGCTCTTACTGTGCTTATAATTGCACTTTGCTGTAGTTGTTCACAACGTTGCTGACACCCCTACTTGGCAGAGACTATCACTGTACGATCTTGGAATCTCCAGGTCCCGATACCCTGCATGACACATAATAGAAATTCAATACATGCTTGTTGAGCTCAACTGAATGGAGCCACTGACTTTCGAAGGAACTCACAATTGTTTCTGTTCCTATTACAATTACTGCATAACAAATTATCTCCCAAAGCAAGAACTTAAAACAACTATTTTATTTTCTGGAGGATGTTGTGGGTCAATAATTCTGGACAGTTGGGTTAGACTGTGCTTCCTTGGGGTCTCTTGTGTAGTGTGGTCTTAGATGTTGGCTTCAGTCATCTAAGGGTCTGGCTGGGCTGGCGTCCAAGATGGCTCTTTCTGGTGGCTGGCTATTGGATGGATGGAAGCTCTGCTGGGACTGCCTCTTCTCCAGTTTGGTGCTGTAGAGTAGTCATACTTTATCCATGGTGGCTGACTTCCTCTGACTGAGACAACCAGGTAGAAACCACACAGCCTTTTCTGACCTAGTCCTGGAAGCCACACGGCCTGGGAAGTCACTGCTGCTGCATTTTATTGGTATAATTTAGTGCCTAAGGCCAGCTCTTATTCAAGAGGAGGAGAGATAGACCCTACCTCTTGATGGAAAAAAATGCCAATGAATTTGTGGACCAATTTTGAAATTGCCACATAACCTTTCCATTCAATTACATGTCCTCCTCTCTCCACTAACCTTCTCATAGACCATCCATAATTTACCTCCTCTGAGCTGCATTCTTCACTTAACTGATAACTTAGTTAATTTTAAACTATTTTAATGAAGTCTGACAAATAAATATATTGTTTCTTTAAAGAAAAGTATTCATTTTACAAAGGACTTTCAGAACTGAAAATAATAGCTTAAAAATACCATGACTTTCAAGAATGAGCCTGTGTGGAGAATATATTTTTGAGAAGATGAGGCTTTCAATGGGTCTGACATCATGCAGCATCTGTTACCTAACTACATATAGATGGACAAAATATGAGGATTATGTCCTAAGTAAACAGATTTATGTGAAGTCCCAAAAAATCAAATGCAATTAATCCATTGTCAGACTTAACTGAGGTAGAATTTGTCGGTGATTTTAGTGTACTGACTGCCAAACTAGAAAGGTACTACTTATCTGAAAGAGTGGAAAATTCTCAAAAAAAAAACAACAACAAATTTTGACTTAAGAAATACATAGTGTGCAGTACTCTGCAGAAGAGAAAAGTATAGGGTGGGGCCAGTTTAATAGAATGCCATGATGCTCCAAATCCCTGTAATGGTTTGTTTAGGTTGTTTGGTGATCAGGAGCAGAGCCAAGGGACCTAAGATTGAGGCCACATTCAGTGAAAAAAGGGAAGATGCTATTTTGGAGAGTGGAGAAAGCAATTTATATTTCAATAAAAAAATAGATGTCTGTAGGTTTTCCATTGGGGGCAATATATCAGACTAAATATGTTTTTAAAGAAAACTCTCCTGATAAAAAAAACTAATGCAAAATCTGTTTTGAAGATACATTTTTTATGTTGAAACATAATATATATACAGAAATGCACAACTCATAAATCTATATAGCTCTAAAACTTTTGCATTTGGTATATTGAATGTAACACCAGTGAGATCAAGAATGTCACTAGCATCCTAAAAGCCTGTCTTATGCCTCTTTCAGGTTATTATTTCCTCCAAAGTTCATCACCATTCTGATTTCTGTAATTATAGGTTTGTCTTATTTGTTTTTGAACTTTACATATAGAAAATGTTATGGGATGAGCCCTACTGTGTCTAGGTTCTTTGGTCGAACATTCTTTATGATATCATTCATGTTGTTAAGTTATTTTTACTGATATGCAATATCATAATGAATTAGTATGTTCCTATTATTTATTCATACTACTATTGATGGGTATTTAGATTGTTTACATTTTAGGGAAATGGTTTTCAACTAGGGGTGATTTTGCTCCCCAGGAGACATTGGCAATGTCTAGAAACATTTTTGGTTTTTATGATGGGGTGGGCTGGGGTTGCTACTGAATTTTAGTGAGTAGAGTTCAGAGATGTTGCTAACTCTCCTACAAAGCACAGAAAAGCCTCCCACAACAAGGAATTATCCAATCCAAATGTCAATAGTACTGAGGTTAAGAAACCCCGGTTTAGGCTTATTGTAGTAGTGTAACTATGAACTCTGTTGCATGTGTTTTTTGATGAATTTACATTACATTTCTCTTGGGTAAATACATAGAAATAGAATTCTTGGCTAATAGAGTAGGTGTATGTTCAACTTTAGAATATATGACCAAATAGTTTTCCAAAGGAATATTACCAAATTATATTCCCACAAGCAGTGTAGAAGAGTTTCAGTTGTTCTATATTCACACCAACATGGTTTTTCTCAGGCTTTTAAATTTTGGTATTTCTGTTGGTTGTGTAGTCATATCTCTTTGTGCTTTTGATTTCCATTTCCATGATGACTACTGATTATGAATATTTTCTCATATGTTTACTGGTAATTTAAATATCCCCTTTTGTGAAGTACCTGTTCAAACTTCTCACCCAAGACAATTTTCTATAGGGTTGTTTGATGCTTACCTACTCATTTCTAGGAGTTCTTTACATATTTTTTTATACACATCTAGACCCAGGACTTCTCTCTCAATGCCACAATGTATCTATATATATGCCACCTGGAAGTGCAGGGAGTTATCACCTTTTGGGTAAAATTTTGACCACTGAAGGATGAGTATTATTTTCTCTTTTTACCTCATACTGAGCAAACAACCTGAAAGCATGCAGTATGTTTACTCAGCCAGTCCATAGATTTGAGCAACCAGTTGTACATGTCAGAGGCAAACTCAATCATTTATTTTTAAACTCCAAAATGAAAAAAAAAATCCCCAAAATGAAAAGCGATCTTCCAAGACATTTTTAGAGTTGTCTTCTGCCAGAACTCAGCTTATCTCTTTGTTGAACTGCTCTAAATATCATATAGTATATTTTTTATGAACAACCCAAATTTATTCACCTTTAACTTCCACACATCAGTAGGGAACTTTAATAGTGTATTTGCTATATTTACAGCACTGGGCTAAGCTCTTTATATGTATATCAACAAATCCTCAGACACACACACAAAATAATTACTATTATTAGCTCTATTTTACAAATAAAAATATTGCACATAGGAGTTTAGCAACTTACTCAAAATTATGTAGCTACTATGTACTGAAACAGAAAACCAAGTCAGAACTTTTTGGTTGAAAAATCCTGTTTGACTCATTTTATGGGGCCAGAATTATCCTGATACCAAAACCAGAAAAAGACACTACTAGTAAAGAAAGCTACAGGCCAATGTTCTTGATAAACAGAGGCAAAAATTCTCAATAAAATATTAGCAAACTGAACTCAGCAGCACATTAAAAAGATCACTCACCATGATCATGTGGGATTTATCCCTAGGATGCAAGGATGATTCAACACATGCAAATCAATCAAAGTGATACACTGCATTAATAGAAAGAAATGAATCAATCAACATGATATACCACATTAATTAAATGAAGGATAAAAATTATATGATCATCTTAAAAGACACAGAAAAAGCATTTGACAAAATTCCACACCCATATATGGTAAAAACTCTTAACAAATTAGACATAGAAGGAGCATATCTTGATGTAATAAAGTCCATATATGATAATCCCACAGCTAACATCATACTCAGTGGTGAAAGGATGAAAGCCATTCTGCTAAAATTAGTAAGGAGACAAGGTACCCTCTCTCACCACTCTTATTCAACATAGTACTGGAAGTCCTAGCCACAGCAAGCAGAAATGAAAAAGAAATAAAAGGCAGTCAGAATTGGAAAGGAAGAAATAAAATTGTCTTTATATACAGATGACATGATGTTATGCAAAAAGCCTAAAGACTCAACCAAAAAACTGTTAGATCTAATCAACGAATTCAGTGAAGTTATAATTAACATATAAAATTAACATATAAAATCAGTAGTGTTTCTATAAACCAACAATAAAATTTCTGAAAAAAAATCAATCCCACTTATAGAAGCATTAAAAACAATAAAATATTTGATAAACTTAACCAAAGATATGAACATTCTCTTCACTGAGAACTACAAGACAGTGATGAAAGAAATCAAAGAAGACACAAATAAATGGGAAAGTATCCCTTGTTCATGGATTGAAAGAATTAATATTTTCAAAATGTCAATACTGCCAAAGACCATCTACAGATTTAACGCAATCCCTGTCAAGTTTCCAGTGGCACTTTTTACAGAAGTAGATAAATGCTCCTGAAACTTATATGGAACCACAAAAGACCCCAAATAGCCAAAGCAGTCCTGAGAAAGAACAAAGAAGGAGGTATCACACTTCCTGATTTCAAGCTATACTACAAAGCTATATTTATCAAAACAGTATGGTACTTGCATAAAAGCAGACAAATACACAAATGGAACAGAATTGAGAGCCAAGAAATAAATACAAGCATATATGCTCAACTGATATTTGACAAGGGAGCCAAGAATAGTCAATGAAAAAAAGACTGTCTTTTCAATTAATGGTGCTGGGATAACTGGATATTCACATGTAAAAGAATGAAACTGGACTCCGTTTTATACCATTCAAATTAACTCAAAATGGATTAAAGACTTAAATGTAAGATCTGAAACCATGAAACTTCTAGAAGAAAACAGGAATAAAACTCCTTGACATGAATCCTGGTGATGTTTTGAATATAACACACAAAGCACAGGCAACAAAATAAAAAATAAACAAGTGAAGCTGCATCAAACTGAAAAGCTTCTGCACAGCAAAAGGAAACATCAACAAAGTGAAAAAAACAGTGTCTGGAAGGGGAAAAATATTTGCAAACCATATATCTGGTAAGGGATTAATATCCAAAATACATACAGAACTCAATGGCAAAATAAATAAATATGTAAAATTTAAAAATAACCCAATTTTAAAATGGGCAAAGGAACTGACTAGACATTTCTCCAAAGAATGTACATGAAAGGCCAACAGGTACATGAAAAGATGATCAATATCACTATCAGGGAAATGAAAACTAAAACCATAAACAGATATCCCTTCCCACCTGTTAGAATGGCCATCATCAAAAAGACAAGAGAGGGGCACCTTGGTGGCTCAATCGGTTAAGCATCTGACTCTTGATTTCAGCTCAGGTCATGATCTCAGGGTTGTGAGATTGAGACGTTCTCTCTCTCCCTCTTTCTCTGCCCTCCCCCTAAAAAAAAGAAAAAAGAAGAAAAGTGATAACAAATGCTGGCATGATTTTGGAGTAAAGGGAACTCTTGTGGACTATTGGTGGGATTGTAAATTAGTGCAGCCCCTATGAAAAACAGTATACAGAATTCTCCAGAAATTAAAAACAAAACTACCATATGACATAGCAATTCTACTTCTGGGAATATATCCAAAAGTAACTACAACACTAATTTGAAAAGATACCTGCACTTTTCATGTTCCAAGTAGCATTATTTACAATAGAAACATCCTAAGTGTTCATGGATTGATGACTGGCTATAAAGAAGCTGTCATATACACAATGGAACATTATTCAGCTGTAAAAAGGGGGAAATCCTACTATTTGTGACAACATGGATGGACCCTTGAGGGCATTATACCAAGTGAAATAAGTCAAACAGAGAAAGACAAATACTGTATGGTCTCACTTATATGTGGAATAAAAAAAAATTAACTCACAACCAACTCACAGAACAAGATAAGACTTATGGTTACCAAAAGGTGGGTAATGGGGCGACAGGAAACTGGACGAAGGTGGTAAAAAAAAGTACAAAGATAAATAAGTCCTGGGGATGTAACATACACCATGATGATTATAACTGTGGTATGTAGGAAAGTTAAGAGAGTAAATCCTAAGAGTTCTCATCACAGGAGAAAATTTTGTTTCTTTGTTCTTTTCTTCTTTCTTTTCTTTTCTGTATCTGTATGAGAAGACAGATGTTAGCTGAACCAGTTGTAATCATTTCACAATATATACAAATCATGCTCTACATCTTAAATGTACACAGTGATGTATGTCAATTATTTCTCAATAAAACTGGAAAATTTTCTGTTTGTGAACTGCGATGTTCCCCTTCTTCACTGTGATCATAGTTCTAAATCCAAATATGATGAATCTGCTGCTGCTCTCACATGACATAATTTCACATGTATGGAAATGGCCACCACGTTGCTTCTTAAGGTTTCCTCTTGGTGTTTTCATGTTGGTGATGATGGAAAGGAAGAGGAGGATAAAGATGAAGATGGTGACAATGAATCACCTAGTCTGGCTTCCCTTATAAAGTAAAAAGTAGGGAAATCTCAGGGAGGTGGGGAGAATTTCATTCACCTCAAGGGGAACAGATGGCTCAAGCGTAGATCAAGCTAGACAAACACAACTAGGAAACTGGAGCCCATTCCTAAGCATACAGTGGGCTAATAAAAGAAAACAAACATTCAGCAACCAATGTTGAATGAGATAACAAGAAAAAACACTGCAGCCACAACAACAGGGCAAGCCAGGAGAGCATAAAGGGAGTCTTACCCATACCACAGAATGTTTAGCTTCTTATTTACCCATCTTGAAAATGTTTAATCTCCGTTTTATTACTGGTGACTTACTGAAGGCAGAGATGGGAATGAATGAACCAAAGACTTTGGGGTTGCACATACTTGGGTTTAACACCAGGACTTTGCCACTTACCAGCTGTATGTCTTTGGAGAAGTTGCTGATCTGGGAGGTTCAATTTTCTCATCTATAAAATGACTGTTAAAAGCCTGTTTTTCTGGGATTTTGTGAAGGGTTATTGGCATGCAAGAGTTTTATTGGGGTCCTCTCGAGATCACACCAGTGGGAGAGGGAAAGAAGCAAAATTGGGTCAAGTGGATGTTGGACTGCTGTGCAGTTGTAACAGAAACCTTAGCTGATCCTGTAGGGTCGCTGGAGCTAGGATGATCCTTCTGAGTTGTCCTGCCCAAGGCAAAGCATCAGGCCTTTAAAGTCCTCCTCATGGACCAGACATTGACTATGGGTTGTTTCCAGGGATGATGTGTGACCTTGGCTCTCTTTAGTTTAAGTAGGTTCCCTGACAGCTGCTATCCTCAAGGGCTGGGGGAATGAGGGCTTCCATTGTGAAGGGGGATCTGGATAGTGCCACACAGTCTCACTAGAGTAGGTACAGCCCTGATCCTATGATTCAGTAGATGCCTCTTCAACTCAGCTTCCCTTCCCAGCATCTCACCATGCTTTTCCTTAAGATGCTGTAACTGGACATCAAGCTGCCACCATTGGACTCCGCTCTAGATTTCGTCTGTCTTCCTGGTCCCCATTCCAGGTTTCTATCCTGATAGCCATTTCCTGAGGTTATAGCATGCTTGTCTGGCAAGACCTGGCCACTTTATTCAGGGATTGTCTTTGAGAGGTTCCCAAGAGCAGTCAGATTTCCAAGCCCAGGTCCTGGATCTGTTTACTCTGAGAGTTTTTGCATATTTATGCTCATCTCTGCTGTGGTCCATATACTAGAGCTTAATCTCCAAATGTCAATCTGGCACTAGTCAGCAGCACAAAAAAAGTGCCAAGAGCCAGAGAGATCAGGTAGGAGTCAACAAAAAAAGCGCCACTAAAAGTATTTGCACCAAGGTTGGGCCTTTTCCCAAAACAGAGTCAGAGAAGGAGTGACCTGGCTGGGAATTACTACTAGCTATTGGATGGCACTCCTCACATAGTTTTTGAGTCTTATTTTGTATATTATGTGAACCCTTCCAAAGCATCAGTGATGGCTTTGATTAATGGCAGCTAATATTTATTGAGCCATAGCCATGTGTCCATTCTGGGCTTATGCTCCATGTGGATTATCCCACTTCATCCCCACCACAACCCTCAGCTCTTGTGAGGAGAAGAATGTTACCATCTCCATTTGTAACTGAGGAGATGGCCTAAGGTTTGGGGAGAGGTGGAGGATCCAGCACCTGCTCCTTTAGATCTATGAATAATCCTTATGTCAAGGAAGGGTACAAA
This sequence comes from Zalophus californianus, assembly GCF_009762305.2. NCBI lineage: Eukaryota > Metazoa > Chordata > Mammalia > Carnivora > Otariidae > Zalophus > Zalophus californianus. The sequence goes on along the minus strand of NC_045604.1, from coordinate 61,042,009 downwards.
ACCTCAGAATGTGACCTTATTTGGAAAAAGGATCTTTGAAGACACAATTAGTTAAGGATCTCAAGATGAAATCATCTCCACATCCAATGACTGGTATCATAAGATGAGCTGAAGACATGGAGACACACACAGAAGGAAAGGCCATGTGAAGAAAGAGGCAGAAATTAGATTGACTTGGCCACAAGCAATAGAAGCTGGGAGAGTCAAGGGTGGGTTGTCCTCTAAAATTTTCAGAGAAAAAGTGTGGTCCTGCTGACACTTTGATTTCAGACTTCTCTGCTCCAGAAATGAGCAGGAATAAATGTCTGTGGTCTTAAACCAGCAAATTTGTGTAAAGTCTTATGGAAGCCCTAGGAAACTGATAACATGGTATAATAGAAACTGAGCTAAACTGGGAACTACTGGCTTCAACTTCTTGTTCTCTGGGATAATGTGATCTACAAAATGAGGAGTTTGGTTCCAATGGCCCCTAGGATCCTCTTCATGTTTGTCAGTGTTTGATCCTAAATCATGCCTTTCCCTCACATAATCTCTGTGCCATCCATTTCATCTTCACATCTGTTAGGTCAGTTACCCAACTCCTTCAATATACCTTTGTAAATGGCTTTTCTCCTACAAATCTCTTAAATAAAATGAAATCTAAAATTACTTCAATTTTGAAAATACTCTTCATTTGCTCTTGCAATCTCTGCACCTCCTAAGCCAGGCACTTATAAGAGGATCAAAAGTTATTGCACAGCACTTGGATTCACCTGACTCTTCACTTCAATGGGCCATGTCAGCACTGTCTAGGCCCTAGAAAGAGCCTAATGCTCAGAAACAATCACATCAGTCACCTAAAAAAGGTTGAAGGCTATGAAATGCAGGACTTTTTATGGCACAGATAATGCCCACATGCATGGTCTCCTTTAAAATATTGCAAGACAAGACCATGACCAACATCTTCCCATCAAGGAGGCAGCAAAATTAAAACAACATCTAAAAGTAGATTCCTACCCTTAAAACACTTTACTCCTCAGTGATCCCATAAATATATCTAGACATGGATCATACTCCTTCATTTTAGACATCCTGTTATATGTCCATGGCTGAACACCAAAAGTGTCAGGGAACTGAAGGAAAGAAGAGTTAGTTAACTTGCCCAAGGTCACTCAGCCAATAAGTAAAGGACCTAGAATCAAATGCAACTCAGTTTGACTGCAGAGTGTGTACTCTTAATTCCTACCCTACTTCCACTCCTTCCCCATACTCTGATTTGGAGAATGGCATAGCTGGAAGCAAGAATGAAGACAATGAGACTAGTTAAGACACTTGTAATTTTCCAGGTAAGAAACAATACACACTTGAATAAAGGCGGAGTAATACTTTAGAGAGAGTGGCTTGCAATTTTCAGAGGGTGGAAGTTAGATATGGGGGTTGATTTGCAGGAGAGGGCATTGGGATAGATGACACCTAGTTTTGTGTTTTGGTAAGTGAGTAAATGGTGGTATTCACCTTGGCTGGGAGCGCAGGAGGAGAAGAGATAACTTGAGTTCAGTTTTGGACACACCAATTGTATCTCTATTCCTGTGGACTGTCCTCAGTAGACAGTTGTCTAAATGGTATATATATTAGTATCAATTTTTACATCTCCCAGATTCGTTTGGCCTCTTTGCTTAATGGAGAAAACCCAGACTGCTGCCATTTAGACTGTCAATACTGCTGGGAGACTTAGTCACCCCTGAGGGGGGCCAGCCTCTGGCAGCCTCCTTTGTCCCGAGGATGGTGGAAGCCACTATGGCTCTGGTCTCCAAACCTGGCCTGATGGGATCCAGAGGTGCTGGCTTCTCCCACCACTTCTGGACTAAGATGAAATTCTACCCTGGGAGACTGGCCTCCCCAACAGCTTCTCATAACCTCAAAGTACAGGGGAATAAATGTTCCTTATGATAAAATTTGACTAATAAGAGACAAAAGATGAAGGGAACCAGCAGATATCATATTCTTCCTTCTTCTCTATGATCAACTGTTTCACAGAAAAATAGTTCCAATATCCCTGAGACATCCTACATGAATAAGCAAAAGAACAGTGCATTCTTGGAGGCTGGAACAACTTGGCCATGTACCACTTTGTATTTGTTTTCCCTCATTTTCTTTTCCCTTCATTCATAATTTGCTGAATTGTACTTTTTACAATTACAAAGCATTAGCTTGTAAGCTTAGCCTTTGGCTCTGTTCTCCAGGAAGCTCGGGTTATAACAATTGGTACAAGGAGTGGCTCTGGGAAGCAGATACTCAGCATGGGGTTTTGACGATGGTTTTCCCATCTATCTGAGGTCTGTTGTTGGAGTAGGTATGATGCCAAAACCCCTCTGGCAATTAGAACATAACCAGTACTAAAGCTTTCATGTCCATTTAATTGGGACAAGGTGCAGGTGGAAGAAGAAATGAGATCAGTAGATGCTGTACCAGATGGTATAAGAGCAAGAATAATGATCAGGGTTGTGGTCAGAGGTAAGTATTTTTGAAAGCACTGAAGATCTTGCAAAAAAAATAAATAAACAATAAGCCCAGGATAATTGCCAAATCAAGAAATATTATAAATGTTAGGGATCCTTTGTGCCAGCTTTCAAAGGGAGTACCATCATCTCCAGCCTCAGGCCAGTTTCTGCTGAAATATCAGGTCTGGGATCTGATTCTAAGTGTGGCTTAATTGCAAAGGAGGCTGACTGCATAGCTTCAACGAGTTTCCTCTGTCAAGGTCAGGGCCATCATAAGGGAACAGTAGACCCTGAAGACCCAGGATGGAGACACTTGGGTGGATTAACCTGAGCATCTTATACCTATAAATTCCCCCAAGCCCTTCTGGCAGGCAAAGCAGACTTCTTTCCTTTGCCATAGAAGAGTAAGTTTTCCTTGCCTCGAAACTACACATATAATCATGTTGTTTGTGCATAATGAGAGTCATATTCCTTCCTTTACAGGGCATATTATCTTTTATTTCTTTTCGTTGCCATATTGCTTTGCTTTGAACCTTTCTTACAATCCTAACATCTTTGTTTCATTTCTGGTCTCAGGGGAAAATATTTTAATGTTTCATAATTAAATATTCTTGCTGTTGATTTTTTGTAGATGTCTTTGTCTAGGTTAAGAAAGTTCCCTTTTCTTCCCAGTTTACTAGGAGTTGTCCTTATTATCATCATTGCCATTATTATTAATGGATGTTGCATTTTTATCATTTAAAAAATTTATCAAAATGATTTCTTCCTTCTTCTAATGTTATGAATTATCTTGATTGTTCTTTAAATGTTAAAACAGCCTTCCATTTCTGAATAAACTCAATACTTTTGTGATATATTTTTGTTTTGTATCACTGTGCTTTATTTGCTTTTTTTAGTTTAAAATTTGACATCTACCTATGAGAAATATTGATCTTAACTTTCCTTTTTATTAATGTCCTCATCAGATTTTGGTATTGTGTTAATGCTGGATTCAAAACAAATTAAGAAATATTGTCTCTTTTTCTAATGTCTGAAAGAGTTTGTGTGAGATCAGCTTTATCTCTGCTTTAAATATTTGAAAATTCATCTATGAGACCATAGATCTGGATATTCCTTTATGACAAAAATTTTAAGAATGAGTTCAATTTTGGTAATAGTTTTATGACTATGGCTAAGTTGTTTTTCCAAGAGATATTTCCAATTCATTGTCAAATATATTAGCATTAAGTTGTTAATAATCTATTTCTTATTTTTTATTATCATGGTTTCTATAGTGATGTCTTCTCTTTTATTCTTGATATTGGTATTTATGCTTTCTGTCTTTATTTTTATCTTATCCAGTCTTGCTAGAGGCTCTTGAGTTTATTGTTTGAGTTTCATTATTCATTTCATAGACTCTGATTTTAAATTTTTAATTTTTTCTGTCGTACATTTGATTTCATTTAATTGACTTTGGTTCTTATATTTATTATTTGTTTTCTCTGATTTTTCACTTTTCTATTTATTATGATAAAATCTTAGATGATTTATTTTTTGCCTCTCCTCTTTAGTGATATATGCATTTAAATCTATACATTCTTTTTTCCTAAGCAGTTTCTGCTTTATTCCATGTTTTGGCATGGTATATTTTCATTGAAATTAAATTCAAAACATTTTCTAATATTTATTTAAATTTCTTTTTAAATTATGTTATTTAGAAGCATGTTGATTAATATTCTTAACATTTGGATAATTTCTGGTTGTCTTTATGTTGATGATTTTTAGCATAATTGCACTACAAGTAAAGTGTCAATTATTTCAATTCTTTGAAGTGTATGGACACTTGCTTTCTGATGCAGCATAGGAAAAGCTTTGGTAAATGTTCATGTGCATTCTGTAATTCTTGGACATACTGATATCTGTATGTGAAATATATAATGTTCACATTTTCTATATTGTTTCTATTATTTTATCTCTTAGTACTAGCTTCTATTGAAGAAGGTGGGTTAAAATCCTTCAATTTGGGGGCACCTGGGTGGCTCAGGTCATTAAGCATCTGCCTTTAGCTCAGGTCATGATCTCAGGGTCCTGGGATCAAGGCCCCCATCAGGCTCCCCCTGCTCAGCAAGGAGACTGCTTCTCCCTCTCCCTCTGCCTCTGCCACCCACTCATGCTCTCTCACTCTCTCTCAAATAAATAAATAAAATCTTTAAAAAATAAAAATGAAAAAACAAAATCCCCCAATTTGGTTAAAGATTTATAAATTTATTTTAGTCTTCCTTTCTTATAATGCTTTTATCTGCTTTTGGTTGTAGGGTAATGCTGGCCACATAGAATGAGTGAAAGAATGTTCCCTCTTTCCATATTTTTGAAAGAGATTGTAGAGAATTGGTATAATTTCTTCTTTGAATATTTGGTAGAATTCACCAGTGAAACCATCTGGGCCTGGTGCTTTGTTTTGGAGGGTTATTGTTCATTCAAATTCATTAGTGGGTAGAAGCCTATTCAGATTATCTATTTGTTCTTGTGTGAATTTGGGTAGATTGTGTCTTTCACAGGATTGGTCCATTTCTTTTTAAGTTATTAAATTTATGGGTATGGACTTGTTCATAATATTTGTTTACTATACTTTTTCCTTTAATATCTATCCCAGTAGTATTGCTGGCCCCTTTTTCATTTCTGATATTAGTAATGTATTTCTCTTCTGTTTTCTTGATTATTCTAGCTAGAGGTTTATCAATTTTATTGATTATGTCAAAGAACCAGTTTTTGGTTTTGTTGATTTTTTCCATGAATTTCCTGTTTTGATTTTATTGATTTCTGCTCTGATTTTCAGTATATCTTTTCTTCTCTTTAATTTGGGTTTAATTTATCTCTCTTTATCTTGTTTTGTATAATAGAAGCTCTAAAAAACTGATTTTGGATCTATTCTTTTTTTTTAGATTAAAAAAAATTTTTTAAGTAACCTCTATACCCAATGTGGGGCTCAAACTTACAACCCTGAGATCAAGAGCCACTCTGTCTACTGAATGAGCCAGTCAGGCACCACTAGATCTATTCTAATGCATGCATGCAATGTTATAAATTCCCTGTAAGCACTGCTTTTGCTTCATTCCACAAATTTTGATAAGTTATATTCATTTTGATTTAAATTACTTTTTAATTTCTCTTGAAACTTATTATTTGACTCTGAGTTATTTAGAAGTGTGTTGTTTGGGGGTGCCCAAGTGGCTCAGTTGGTTAGGTGTCTGACTGGATTTTGGCTCAGGTCATGATGTCAGGATTGTGAAGTCTGGCTCCACACTGGTTATGGAGCTTGCTTAAGATTCACTCTTACCTTCCCTTCTTTCTCCCCCTCCCTTTCTGGAAAAAAAAATATCCATATTAATCTCCAAATATATTTTTTAGCTTTCTTTCAAGTCATTGATTTTCAATTTTTTTTCCACTGTAGTCTGAAAGCATACTTTCTATGGTTTCTATTCTTTTGAATTTAAGGTCTGTATTATGGTCCAGGATGTGGTCTATCTTGGTGAATGTTTCATGTAAGCTTGAGAAGAATGTGTATTCTACTATTGTTGGGTAAAATATTCTATAAATGTCAATCTGATCCAATTGATTAATGGTACTGATATCTTTATTTTTTTTGCCTGCTATACTGGTTCATTACTGATAGAGAGGTGTTGAAGTCTTTAACTATAAGAGTGGATTTTTCTATTTCTCCTTGCAATTCTACCAGTTTTTGTCTCATGTATTTTGATGCTCATTTGTTAGGTGCATACATGTTAAAAATTGTTATATTTTCTTGGAAAATTGACCCCTTCATCATCATGCAGTGTCCTCTTATTTCCTGATAATTTTCCTTGCTCTGAAATCTACTTTGTCTGAAATTAACATAGCTACTCTTTTTTTTTTTTTTTTAGTGTTAGTATGGTATCTTTTTCTACCCCTTTACTTTTAATCTTGTTGTGTTTTTATATTTAAAGTAGGTTTTTTATAGACACATTTAGTTGAGTCTTACTTTTTATCCAGACTGTGATAGTCTTTTAATTGGTGTATTTAGACCATTTGTATTTAAAGTGATTATTTATATAGTTAGTTTAATATGACCACCTTTGTAACTGTTTTCTATTCAAAGTCCTTGTCTTTGTCCTTTTCATTTGTGTTCCACTCTTTTTCTGCCTTCTGTGATTTTAATTGAGCATGTTACAGGATTCCATTTTCTCTCCTCTCTTAGCATATCAATTATAATTCTTTTAAAACCTTTTCATGTGGTTTACCTAGAGTTTGCTATATACAGTTTTGGATTTCTTTTTTTTATTTTTATTTTATTATGTTATGTTAGTTTTATATTTCTCAGTCCACTTTCAAATAACACTATACAGCTTAATGGATAGTATAGGAAACTTATAAAAGAGTGCTTCCTGTTCCTGCCCCCCGCCATGCTTTATAACACTACTGTCATATATTTCACTTATTTATAAGCTATAATCATTATCATTACTATTATTGTTTGAATGAACTGTTTTCTGTTAGATCAGTTAAGAATAAGAAAATAAAAGATTTTATTTTGCCCTTATTTACTTCTCTAACACTGCTTTCTTTATGTAAATCTGAGTTTCTGGCCTATATAATCTTCCTTTTTTCTAAAGAGCTTCCTTTAGCATTTCTTGAAGGTCATATTTATTGGTAATAAATTCCTTCAATTTTTGTTTGTATGAGGAAGTCTTTATTTTGCCTTCACATTTGAAGAATAATTTTGCTGCATAGAGAATCCCAGATTGGTGGGGTTTTTCTTTCAACACTTTAAATATTCATTTCACTCTTTTTGATTGCATGGTTTCTAATGATATGTGCAAAATAATTCTTAGTTATTTATTATTTGTTTAATATTATTTTTATTTTTTATTATGAAATGTCCATCTTTCTCTTTGAGTAATGCCTTTTGCTTAAAGTGTATATTTTTGGATTTAATATAGTTCTACCACCTCTTATCTGGTTGCTAGTGTTTTTGTGTTTTTACACTTAAGGTGTGTCTCTTGTAAGTAGCGTATAGTTAAGTTATTCTCTTTTTAATCCAGTTAGACAACCATAGTCTTAGTATGCAGTCCATTTACATTTTTGCTATTACTGATGGGTATAGATTTATTTTTACTTTTTTAAAAAAACGATTTATTTATTTATTTATTTGAGAGAGAGAGAGAGAGAAAGAAAGAGAGGGGACAGAGAGGGAGAGGGGAAGAGAATCTCAAGCAGACTTTGTGCTGAGCACAGAGCCTATTGGGGCTTAATCTCAGGATCCTGAGATGACAACCCAAGCTGAAACCAAGAGTCCAATGCTCAACCAACTGTGCCACCCAGGCACCCTTATTTTTACCTTTATACTATTTTTTCCTATTTGACCTCATCTTTTTTCTCCTTTCTTGTCTCCTTTATTATTAATTTAAAACACTAATATAGTCATACAATATTTTTCTCATTCCATTTACTTCTCTATTAGCATGATATATATCCATTCTTTCACTATTCTTTTAGTGGTTACATTGCAATATTCACCCTTGGCTTATTACAGTCCAATAAAAATGATTAATTTTACTATTTACCCAACAATGTTAGAACTTTAGAACATTTTAATTGCATTCAACTCCCTGCCAACATTTGTTAACTTTTGCCATGCATTTTAATTCTATATGTATAGTTTTTTAATTCAATATTTATTTATTTCTTGCAAGCATGTTTGCCCTTTCTAGTGCTCTTCATTTCTTTTTTTATTTCATTCTTTCCTGGCAAGAAAGTCTCTAGATTTAGTTGTGTGTTTGTGTGTGTGTGTGCGTGTGCGTGTGTGTGTGTGTGTGTGTCTAAATGTCTTTTTAAAAATATTTAATGGATATTTTCACTGGTTATAAGACTCTAAGTTGGCAATTATCTTCTCTTAAAACCTTAAAATTATCATTCTGCTATCTTTTGGGTTCCATTGTTTCTCCTGAGAATTCAGTTTTATTTTATTTTATTACTTCTATTTTTAGAGAGGGAGGGAAGGGACAAAGGGAGAAGGAGAGAGGGAATCTTAATCAGGCTTTATGCCCAGTGCAGAGCCTGATGTGGGGCTTGATCTCACAACACTGAGATACATGACCCGAGCAGAAATCGAGTCAGAAACTTAACTGAGCCACCCAGGTGCCCCTCAGTTGTCATTTTAAAGTAATGTGTTGTGTTTCTTTTGCTGACATGCTCACATTCTTTTCCTTTATCTTTGGTAAGGAAATGCTTTACTATTAGGTGCATTAGGTGCTTACATATTATTTGAGTTATTTAGCTTGTAGTTTACAGTGTTTCTTCTATAGCACTTTCCTTCTCTCTGAAGAACTTTCAACATTTCTCGCAAGGCAGGACTACTGGTGAAAAATTTCCTCAATTATTGTTTATCTGAGAAAGCTTATTTCTTTTTCACTTTTGAAGGCTAATTCTGTGACTGGAGAAGTCTAGGCTGGTGGTTGATCTGTGGATTAATGTCTTTTGATTCTGGAAAATTCTCATGCCTTTTTTCCCCCTAATATTTTTTTATAATCCCCTTCTTTTATCTGAACCCTTCATTGTTGCTCACGATATCCACCACTCTTTTCTATATTTCCTCTTCATTTTTTAATCTCAGTGCTTCTGTTTGATTATTTTCTGTTAACATGTCTTCCAGTTCACTAATCCTATCTTCTGCTGTGTCAAAACTGCTGCTAAGATACACATTTGATTTTCAATTTTAGTTACTATGTTTTTCTATTATAGAATTAACATTTTAAATAAATTACAACCCTATGATAAAAGTTTCCATCTTTTATTCTATTTTCTCCATCTTTGCCTCTATATTCTTGAACATGCTAATTGTTGTTACTTTGAAATTCTTAATTGTCAACTTACTATCTTGATTGCCTTTAGGTCTGTTTATTGTTTTATTCCCCCTCTTGGCTTACAGTATTTGTTCCTGTGTCTTGGCATGCTTAGTATATTTTTTAAATTAAAAATTTAAATTTTTAATTGTACATAAAACACTGTAGAGGCCCCAGTTTCTATTTTTTCAGGGAGGCTTTTCCTTTTTTTCTGCTGGGCATATAGAGAGGGGATTTGCAACTATACTCCATTTGGGAGTGTGCTGACTCAAGGCTATATTTTATTTTTGAAAATGTTCTGTCTACCTCTGGGTTATGCTAAATCCTATGATGTAGATTTTCAATGCTTTCTGATATGTTCCTTGGGGGCCTCCCCACTAGCAAATGCAGAACTCTAATTCCTGTATCAACATCCCAGTGAGACTGAAAAAACATTGCTCTGAATCTCAGGGGATTTCTGCTCAGGTTTACAGCCTCCCAAGACATCCAGCTTCAAAAATAGGCAATTCCTAGAGGGAAAGTGGCTCTTCACCAGACTGTTTCCACTCTGCCTTACTCTCTGAAATGCTGCCTCTACAAAATCCCAATGTCATTTCTCCAGTTTGTGACATTTACATAGTGTCTTCTGATTACTGTCCTCCAGCTGTGGCCACTGTGGCCACCTGCCAGGGAAAAGCTTAAATTATCAGCCTCTTGGCTTACAACTAGAATTGACAGGGGCCCTCAGTTAGACTGGCTATGAAACACCAGCTTACCTTTCTGCAGTTTTTTGTTCTCCAAAATCTTGGCTGCTTTGATCCTTTCTCCTTTGGCAACTGTAGTATGCTGTTAAACAGATATTTAATTTTTAAAATTTTTTCTAGTCATTCTCATAGGTACTATGGGTCTGCTACAAGTTGTTCTGTTCTACCTGGTAACAGAAATCTGAGTTACCTTTACTGGAAGGGGAAAAAGTTGATGATTTAGGTTTCTCCAAGAAGGCCTCTACTTTTTCTTAAGAATTTAGAATGTAGGAAGATATCTCAGGTGTCTGAATGTCTCAGTCAGTAGAACATACAACTCTTGGTCTCCTCGTCATGAGTTCAAGCCCCACATTTGGTGTGGAGATTACTTAGAATGTAGGAAGAGGGATGCCTGGGTGGCTCAGTCATTAAGTGTCTGCCTTCAGCTCAGGTCATGATCCCAGGGTCCTGGGATCGAGCCCCGCATCGGGCTCCCTGCTCGGCAGGAAGGCTGCTTCTCCCTCTCACACTTACCCTGCTTGTGTTCCCTCTCTCACTGTGTCTTTCTTTGTCAAATAAATAAAATAAAATAAAATAAAATAAAATAAAATAAAATAAAATAATAAAAATCTTAAGAATGTAGGAAGATATATCAACTGAGCATGAATGCTGAAATAGTTGGTTTAAAAAGAAAAGAAAGTGATCCCACATTCCGAGTTCAGGGAAAACTGTCATGAGTGAAGATGCAATGAAGTAGGTAAAATATGGTATGGGATTAAAATAATTTAAAAGTTTATCACACTAAATGAATAACATAGACTATAGAACCTATAATACCCCCATTATTTTTACTAGTATTATGACATACTTCTGAAATATAGTAATAACTGTTGTTTGATTTTTATAGAACTGCCTTAGACTAGTTCTAGGACAGGTACCATAAGATAATGTGTAAAGGGTTAGGTAGTAAATCCTAATGACCTCATCTTATTGGACTTTTTGGGATTTTGGAGGTAGCAGTAGAACATTATTTTGGAGAAGTGACATGAATCAAACTGGAGAAGACTTCTGTTACAAAGCTCTCTAAGACTTCCTGTTTCTCCATAAGCAACTCCTCCTAAGGCTATTTATCTTATAAAGACATTTTATGGCAAGCAATGCAAAGGAAAAACTCTGAAATGATGGAATTTCTAGTACTCTGTAGTCTTTCAAATTTCTCTAAGTGTACGTAAGGTTAGTTCTATTCATTGGTCTTGAAGGTTTGTGTTTGTGCCTGCACACAGGGGTGGGATATGGATCTAGTTTGTTGCCTTGCATGCCAACCAATCTCACTTCCCCTAGAGAGAAATAAGTCAATTTATTGTCCTTTGTTTCTCTTCCATTCCCTTGCTACCTATTTAACCAATAAAAACATTCTTGCCTGGCTTCTTTTATAAGGATAAAGTGTAGTTCTAAGGGACTGAAACAGTTCTTGGCTTGCAGTTAATGACTAATTGTGATATTATTGCCTTGAAAAAAAGAATTTGCAGCTTTTGAGTTGTTGGAGTCTATGAATAAACAAGAGAGCTATGGGAGAGTGAAGAAAACTCAGCATGACTGAGGGCTGTTTGTAGATTTTCACCTTTTTATTGTTGCTAAATGTCTAAAGCTGAGTTACTTAGAAACAATCTGCATCTGTAGAATTCATTATCAGCTGTTACATGGTGTATCAAATACATAATCTCCCATGGTTTTGGTGATAATTTTGTGGTAATTTGTTAAGATTTTTGAAATCTTTTGAAATAATAAATTTGAAGAAAAAAATTTGATACAAACTTATTCCTACTCTAAAGAAATTACCTCAATATTCTCATGCCATTAAAGTCAGTTGGTGAAATTATCCTCCTACAAGTAAACAACAAGATAACTATGTTTAAGTTTTTGCAGGTTGACTTAGCTCTATGTATGTTATTTAACAGGAATTTTGTGGTTATTTCCTCTCAAATATTAAGTCATCTAGAGAATTAAAAAAAAAGAAATTGGCTGATTACTGTCAGAGGTCTTAGAAAACTCCTACTCACTTAACAAATGCAGACACTAAGCCCAAAGCAGTTAAATGGCTTACCAAAAGATACACATCTGCTTTGTCCTTGGTGGAGAGGTTGGAAATGAAAGAGAAAGCTATTTCAGGAGCTTTCCACCACCTCCCATGGACTGTGCCACCAGTCCTCAGGCAGCTCCATAAATCTCCACCTCTTACACTAGCCACTTGTTTTTTTCTTTACCTAATGTTAGCTTCTTAGAATAATTTGGTCTTATGCTGTGGGTGACTCAATTTGATAAAATCTATTTTATTCAGAAGAATTCCTGAAAATGACTGATTTTTAATGTAATGTTCTGAATGTATTATTCACTTCCTTAGTCAAAATTAAAAATGTCTGAACTGCTATACCATGGAAATCTTCCAGGCCACCCTGTCACTCAGCCACCTGATCCAGTTCCCCATGGTCAACCTGTGTTATTAGATTCTTGCGTAGCCTTGCAAATATACTTTCTGTATATGCAAGGAAATACACTTCATACATTCTTTTTACTCCCTTTTAGAGAGCAGCTTTTACTGTGACAGTAAACAACTCCAAAAGCAATGGCTTACACCAAGGAAATTTTGCTTATGGGTGTATGGGTCAGCTGTGGCTTGAATGTAGCTCTGCTGGTACTAGCTGGGCTTGGCTGGGTTTGAACCAGGTCTGCTCCACATGTCTCTCATTCTGGGCCCCACACTGAGGCTACAGTAGCTATTTGCACTTCTTCTCATGGCAGATGGCAGGAGCTCAAGGGAGCCTAGCAAAAACATACAATGATTCTAAATCCTTTGCTTACAAATGTGCTTACAAATGTCACTCTTGTTTCCATCCATATGCCATTGGTTAAGGGAAGCCACATGATCCAGCCCAGAGCCAATGGGGTGGGGAAGCAGGTTCCTCCCACAGGGTGGTTGGAGTGAATATTTAATGATTAATGATGCTGATTTTAACCTAATACAAGCTTATGCAATATACCCTGTATTTTTACTTAATATATCTTGGACAGATTTGGGTATCAGTCCATCAACAGCTTTTTTTTTTCATTTTTTATATCTACACAGTATTCCATTTTATGGACATCCATAATTTATTCAGTTCTGTATTGATGGACATTTTGATTATTTACATTTTGTTATTACCAACATTACTGCAATGGGTAATCTCATACAGACATCATTTTGTGTATGTGCAAGTTCTATATGCAAAATAAATTCCTTGGAGTTGGATTGTTGGGCCCAAAGACAGATATTTAATTTTGGTAAACACTGAAAATTTCCCTTCTGTAGACACTGTGTTTACATGCATCTCTACCAGCAATATGTAAAAGGACCTGTTTCAACACATGTCTGCCAACTCACTGTCACCAAGTTTTTGAATGTTTTTCAATCTGGTGGAAACTCAGTGGTTTTGTAGTTGTTTTGTTTTGTTTTAACAACAGCTATGTTGGGATATAATTCATCTACCATAAGATTCACCCTTTTAAAGTATACAGTTCAGTGGGCTTTAGCATATTCACAGAGTTGTGCCAACATCAGCACCATGTAATTTTAGAATATTTTCATTGTATCAAAAAGAAACCTTGTACACATATCAGTTCTTTCTCATTCCCCCATTTCTAGGCCTTGGCAACCACTAATCTATGTTTTGTCTCCAGGGATTTGCCTGTTCTGGGCATTTCCTAGAAATGGAATCAGATCACTGGCGGTGGGGTTTGTATACTTAGCATACTATTTTCAAGGTTTGTCCATTTAGCCTTGTCATAGTAACAGTACTTCATTCCTTTTTGTTACTGAATAATTTTCCATTATACAAGTATACCACATTTGTTCATATATTCATCAGATGACAGACATTTGGGTTGTTTATACTTTTTCACTATTATGAAAAATGCTGATATGCACATTTATGTCCAAGTTTTTATATAGACACATTTCATTTCTCTTGAGTAAATACCTATGTGTGCAATTGCTGGGCCATGTGCTAATTCTGTGGTTAGTAATATGAAGAACTGTCAAACTGTTTTCCAAATGAAAGCACAATATGACAACATTTCAGCAATGTATGAAGGTTCCATTCTCCTCATCTATACCAGCACTCATTATTAGCTGTCTTTTTAATTTCAGCATCCTAATGGTTGTGAAGTTATAGCTCCTTGTGGTTTTGCTTTGCATTTCCTAAATGCTAATGATGCTGAGCATCTTTCCACATACTTATTGGCCTTTGGTATACCTTCTTTAGCAAAAATCTTTTTTTTTTTTTTTTTTTTTTAAGTAAGCTCTACACCCAATGTTGGGTTTGAATTCATGAACCTGAGATCAAGAGTCACATGTTTTTACCAACTGAACCAGCCAGGCCCCCTTTTTCCCACTTTTTAATTGAGTTATTTACTTTTTTATTGTTGAATTGTAAGTGAAGTGCTGTTTATATATTAGGGATAGCAGCTTCTTATCAGATATATAATATCAAAATATTTTCTCCCATTCTGTGGGTTGTCTTTTCACTTTCTTGATGGTGTCCTTTAAAGCACAAAGATTATAAATTTTCATGAAACTTAAGGAATTAATTTTTTTCTTTTGTTGCTTCTGCTTTTGGTGTCATATCTAGGAAATGATACCCTAACCCAAGGCCATGAAGATTTACTCTTAAGGTTTTTCTTAAAGGATAATTGTTCATACATTGAGGTTTATGATCCATATTGAGTTACTTTTTCTAAATGGTGTGATATAGAGATTCAACCTTATTCTTTGCATGTGCATTCTAGTTGTCCCAGCATCATTTGTTGAAGAAGCTATCCTTTCCTCTTTAAAAAAATTTTTTAAATATATTTTTTTAAAGATTTTATTTATTTATTTGAGAGAGAGTGAGTGAGAGCTTGAGTGGGGGGGTGGGGGGAGGAAACATAGAGGGAAGGGGAGAAGCAGACACCCTGCTCAGCAGGGAGCCCAATGTGGGACTCAATCCCAGGACTCTGGGATCATGACCTGAGCCAGAGGCAGATGCTTAACCAACTGACCCATCCAGGTGCCCCTACTCTTTCCTCTTTAAATGTTCTTGGCATCCTTATCAAAAAATCAATTGGCCATAACAACAGGCACATGAAAAGCTGCTCAACATCACTAATCATCAGGGAAATGCAAATCAAAACTACAATGAGGTATCACCTCACACCTGTCAGAATGGCTAGTATTAAAAAACTGAGAAACAAGTATTGGCAAGGATGTGGAGAAAGGAGAACCCTCGTGCACTGTTGCTGGGAATGTAAACTGGTGCAGGTACTCTGGAAAACAGTATGGAGAGTCCCCCAAAAAACTAAAAATAGAAGTACTATTTGATTCAGTAATCCCTTTTGGGTATTCACCCAAAGAAAACAAAAACAATAATTTGAAAAGACATGTGCCTGGTGTTTATTGCAGCATTATTTATAATAGTAAAGATATTGAAGCAACTTAAGTGTCCTTGATAGATAAATGGATAAAGAAGATATATATATATATTCAGCCATAAAAATATTACTCAGCCACACACACAAAAAAATGAAATCTTGCCATTCACAACAATATGGGTGGATTTTGAAGGTATTATTTTAAGTGAAATAAATCAGAGAAAGACGAATACTGTATGATTTCACTTATATGTGAAATCTAAGAAACAAAATAAGTAAAGAAACAATTAAAAACAACAAAAATAGGAACAGATTGATAAATATAGAGAACAAACTTACAGTTGCTAAAGGGAAGAAAGGTGGGGGATGGGTGAAGTAGGTGACAGGATTAAGAGGTACAAACTTCCAGCTGTAAAATATAGGTCATGGGTATGAAAAGTGGAGCATAAGGGATATAGTCAGTAATACTGTAATAACCTTGTATG
Organism: Zalophus californianus; assembly: GCF_009762305.2. Taxonomy (NCBI): domain Eukaryota; kingdom Metazoa; phylum Chordata; class Mammalia; order Carnivora; family Otariidae; genus Zalophus; species Zalophus californianus. The sequence continues at coordinate 61,026,020 of NC_045604.1, read as the reverse complement.
GTGACAGATGGTAACTCCCCCATCACAGTGAACATTTTGTAATGTATACAATTACTAAATCACTATGTTTTACACCTGAAACTAATATAATATTATACATCAAATATACTTCAATAAAAAATTGGACCAATTAAGATAAGTAAATAAATAAAACAAAACCCTTGGAATTTCTTGTGATAAGAGGGGGAAAAAAACCCCAACTGGCCAGGGGTGCCTGGTTGACTCAGTTGATGGAGCATGCAACTCTTGATCTCAGGGTTGTGAGTTCAAATCTCACGTTTGGTGTAGAAATTACTTAAAAATAACATCTTTAAAAAAATCAATTGGCCATAGAGGTATGGATTTTATTTTGTATTCAATTCTATTTCTTTGACCTATGTGCTTGTTTTTATGCCATTGCCACACTATCTTGATTTCTGTAGCTTTGTAGTAGATTTGAAACAAGGAAGTATGGATCGTCCAACTTTGTTCCCTTTTTAAAGGTTGTTTTGCATAATCTTGGCCCCCTGAATTTCGATATAAATTTTTAGGACCAGCTCATAAATTTGTCCAAAGAAGGTAGATAAGATTTTGATAGGGTTTACATTAAATCCATTGTCAGTATAGTTTGAAATTACATCTATCTTGTAAATCAGTTAGGACATATTTTTCATATTCTTAAGCCTACTTTTATTTATGTTTCTGGACTGAAAGCTCATATCTTTGGCTCATTTCTTTTTGGGTATCAGTTCTAGATCTGTTTTTATAACAGTCAAATCGTTTGAAAACAAGACTGGAGGGATGGGCAGTTTCCGAGATACACTGGAATATCGACTTATATATGCCCTTCTCTATGTCCTCTTAAAAGAATTAGGTGTACTGATATTATGGTACAGGATATTTCTGATTAAAATAACCAGACCCACATTTCAATTAACAAGAAAAAAAATGGTTCTTTTATCCTTTTCCTAAGAAGACAAAGTATATTTGTTATAATGTCCACAGATTGAAAAATGTTCTAAAATAACTCTCATCAAAATTATCAGACATCTCACACTTGGAAGAAAGTCATCTCATAGGACAAGCCAATTTATTTTTATTGTATATTTCTCTGTCAGTTTTTTTCCTCACATGTTTTATTTATCTGTTCTTCATGGAGGTAATTTATAGAATTCTTTTTTTTATAATTTTTTATTGTTATGTTAATCACCATACATTACATCATTAGTTTTTGATGTAGTGTTCCGTGATTCATTGTTTGTGCATAACACCCAGTGCTCCACGCAGAATGTGCCCTCTTTAATACCCATTACCAGGCTAACCTATCTCCCCACTCCCCTCCCCTCTAGAACCCTCAGTTTCTTTTTCAGAGTCCATCATCTCTCATGGTTGGTCTCCCCCTCTGACTTACTCCCCTTCATTCTTCCCCTCCTGCTATCTTCTTCTTTTTTTCTTAACATATATTGCATTATTTGTTTCAGAAGTGCAGATCTGTGATTCATCAGTCTTGTACAATTCACAGCACTCAACATAGCACACACCCTCCCCAATGTCTATCACCCAGCCACCCAATCCCTCCCACCCACCACCACTCCAGCAACACTCAGTTTCTTTCCTGAGATTAAGAATTCCTCATATCAGTGAGGTCATATGATACATGTCTTTCTCTGATTGACTTATTTCACTCAGCATAATACCCTCCAGTTCCATCCACGTCCTTGCAAATGGCAAGATCTCATTCCTTTTGATGGCTACATAACATTCCATTGTGTATATATACCACCTCTTCTTTATCCATTCATCTGTCGATGGACATCTTGGCTCTTTCCACAGTTTGGCTACTGTGGACATTGCTGCTATAAACATTGGGTTGCACGTACCCCTTCGGATCCCTACATTTATATCATTGTGGTAAATACCCAGTAGTGTAATTGCTGGGTCGTATGGTAGCTCTATTTTCAACTGTTTGAGGAACCTCCATACTGTTTTCCAGAGGGGTTGCACCAGCCTGCATTCCCGCCAAGAGTGTAGGAGGGTCCCCCTTTCTCCGCATCCCTGCCAACATCTGTCGTTTCCTGACTTCTTATTTAGGCCATTCTGACTGGTGTGAGGTGGTATCTCATTGAGGTTTTGATTTGGATTTCCCTGATGCCGAGCGATGTGGAGCACTTTTTCATGTGTCTGTTGGCCATTAGGATGTCTTCTTTGGAAAAATGTCTGTTCATGTCTTCTGCCCATTTCTTGATTGGATTATTTGTTCTTTGGGTGTTGAGTTTGAGAAGTTCTTTATAGATTTTGGATACTAGCCCTTTATCTGAGATGTCATTTGCAAATATTTTCTCCCATTCTGTCAGTTGTCTTTTGGTTTTGTGGACTGTTTCGTTTGCTGTGCAAAAGCTTTTTATCTTGATGAAATCCCAATAGTTCATTTTAGCCCTTGCTTCCCTTGCCTTTGGCAAAGTTTCTAGGCAGGAGTTGCTGCGGCTGAGGTCGAAGAGGTTGCTGCCTGTGTTCTCCTTTAGGATTTTGATGGACTCCGGTCTCGCGTTTAGGTCTTTCAACCATTTGGAGTCTATTTTTGTGTGTGGTGTAAGGAAATGGTCCAGTTTCATTCTTCTGCATGTGGCTGTCCAATTTTCTCAACACCATTTGTTGAAGAGACTGTCTTTTTTCCATTGGACATTCTTTCCTGCTTTGTCAAAGATTAGTTGACCATAGAGTTGAGGGTCCATTTCTGGGCTCTCTATTCTGTTCCATTGATCTATGTGTCTGTTTTTGTGCCAGTACCATACTGTCTTGATGATGACAGCTTTGCCATAGAGCTGGAAGTCTGGAATTGTGATGCCACCAGCTTTGCTTTTCTTTTTCAATATTCCTCTGACTATTCAGGGTCTCCTCTGGTTCCATACAAATTTTAGGATTCTTTGTTCCATTTCTTTGAAAAAAGTGGATGGTATTTTGATGGGGATTGCATTGAATGTGTAGATTGCTCTAGGTAGCTTTGACATCTTCACAATGTTTGTTCTTCCAATCCATGAGCATGGGTCTTGTTTTTTAATCCAATCTGATAGCCTGTGTCTTTTGATTGGGGCAGTTAGCCCATTTACATTCAGGGTAACTATTGAAAGATATGAATTTAGTGCCATTGTATTGCCTGTAAGGTGACTGTTACTGTATATTGTCTGTGTTCCTTTCTGGTCTATGCTTCTTTCAGGCTCTCTCTTTGCTTAGAGGACCCCATTCAATATTTTTGGAGGGCTGGTTTCGTGTTTGCAAATTCCTTTAGTTTTTGTTTGTCCTGAAAGCTTTTTCTCTCTCCTTCTATTTTCAGTGACAGCCTAGTTGGATATAGTATTTTTGGCTGCATATTTTTCTCCTTTAGTGCTCTGAAGATATCTTGCCAGTCCTTTCTGGCCTGCCAGGTCTCTGTGGATAGGTGTGTTGCCAATCTAATGTTTCTACCATTGTAGGTTACATATCTCCTCTCCCGAGCTGCTTTCAGGATTTTCTCTTTGTCTCTGAGACTCCTAAGTTTTACTATTAGATGTCGGGGTGGTGTTGATCTATTTTTATTGATTTTGAGAGAGGTTCACTGTGCCTCCTGGATTTTGATGCCTGTTTCCTTCCCCACATTAGGGAAGTTCTCTGCTATAATTTGCTCCAATATACCTTCTGCCACTCTGTCTCTTTCTTCTTCTTCTGGGATCCCAATTATTCTAATGTTGTTTCCTCTTATCGTATCGCTTATCTCTCGAGTTCTGCCCTCGTGATCCTGTAGTTGTTTCTCTCTCTTTTTCTCAGCCTCTTTATTTTCCATCATTTGGTCTTCTAAATCGCTGATTCTCTCTTCTGCATCATTTATCCTAGCAGTTAGTGCTCCCATTTTTTATTGCACCTCATTAATAGCCTTTTTGATTTCAACTTGGTTAGATTTTAGTCCTTTTATTTCTCCAGAAAGGGTTTCTCTAATAACTTCCACGCTTTTTGCAAGCCCAGCTAGTATCTTTAAAGTCATGATTCTGAACTCTAGGTCTGACATCGTACTAATGTCCGTATTGAGTAGGTCCCTGGTAGATGGTACTACCTCTTGTTCTTTTAGTTGAGGTGATTTTTTTCGCCTTGTCATTTTGTCCAGAGGAGAATAGAAAATGAGAGAACAGAATGCTAACAGGTTAACAACGTCTCCAGCAAATATATGCTATACAAATCAGAAAAGACCTGAAACCAGGGGACAAGAAAGGGAAAGAAAGAAGAGAGAGAAAAAAAAAAGGAAAAAGAAAAAGATAAAAACAAACAAAAACAGAACAAAACAAAAAAAAAACAGAATATGATCAAATATGATCAGGCTAGGGCATAGATCAGAGCCACACACTAGATTTTGGGCGTATTTTGGTCTGTTAGAAGAAAGTGCCTGCTAAAATTTTAAAGGAAGAATGACTTATATATGCACAAAATAAGGGTTGATACAATGAAGGGATGGAAGATGACTGTAAAGATGAAAATTATAAAAGATTTTATAAAAGGAATTGATAAGAAGTTGTTTTTAAAAAGGAAGAAGATTTTAAAAAAAAGAAAAAAGAAAAAAAGAGAATGTGATCAGGCAGGAGACTAGAACAAAGCCATATACTAGTGACTTAGGGTATATTTTGATCTGTTAGAAGAAACTGTATCTCAAAATTTTAAAGAGAAAACAACTTATATATATATATATATATATATATATATACACATATGCCAAAAATAAGGGTAACTACTATGAAGGGATAAAAATATGACTCTAAAAATGAAAAATAACAAATTTTTTTTAAAAAAGGGATTGATAAGATGTTGGTTGAAAAAGGGAAAAAGAAAAATTCAAAAAAACCCCCCAAAAACAGTTAAAAAAATTAACTTTGAAAAACTAATGAATTATGGTAAAAAAGCCATGAATTCTATGTGCAGTATTCCCCTAGCGCTGGAGATCTCCCATTCTCTTTGATCGGTAAACTTGGTCTTGGCTTGCTGGCTGTTCGTGCTGATCTTCTGGGGAAGGGGCCTATTGCCGTGGTTCCCAAATGTCTTTGCCGGAGGCGGGATTGCCCCGCCCTTGTTGGTCCCAGCTAAGCAAGCTGCTCGGGTTTGCTCTCAGGAGCTTTTGTTCCCTGCAAGCTCTCAGTACAACTTTGGAGGACGAGAGTGAAAATGGTGGTCTCCCACTCTCCGCCCGGAGGAGCTGAGAACTCGGGGCCCCGCTCCTCAGTGCGCCCCCAGAGAAAAGCAGTCACTCCTGTGTCCCCGGTCTTCGGCCACACTCCGTGCTCACCCGGTCTGTGACCGAGCGTTTCTATCTCTGGCATCCGACCCCGTGTGGAGTCTCCAAACCCAGCAGATCCCTGCGGTGCGCTCCTTCGCCGCTCCTCCCGGGGGAGGAAGGGGAGTCTCCCTGGACCTGCTGCTTGTTGGGTCCCTGCTGGAGGAGCAGTGGCCCACCCTGAGCTGAGAGCCCGCGCCTCGGCTCTGTCTCTGCAGCCGGCTTCCCCGCTCCGATACCTGGGAGCTCTGCCTCACTTAGGCACCCCCGGTCTTTCTGTGACCCCGAGGGTCCTGAGTCCACACTGTCCCGCGAGGGTTCCACCCCCTGCTTAGCCATTGGAACGATGTCCCTCAGCGCAGCCGACTTCTAACAGTTCCGATTTTGTGCTCTGTGGCTCTATCACTTGCCAGAAGCGGCTGATGGAGGCCCCCTCCCCCATTGTCTATCCTCCCGAATATCGCCTCAGATTCACTCCTCCGCACGTCCTACCTTCCAGAAAGTGGTCGCTTTTCTGTTCAGAGTGTTGTTACTATTCTTATCTTCGATCTCCTGTTGAGTTCGTAGGTGTTCAGAATGGTTTGATCCCTATTCAGCTGAATTCCTGAGACCAGACGAAATCCAGGTCTCCTACTCCTCCGCCATCTTGCTCCGCCCCCCAATTTATAGAATTCTTGCCCTCTCTCTGTTTTGAAAGAATTTCCCCCTAGTTTTTTGTATGTTATTTTTCTCTTCTTTCCTTACCTATGGGCTTGTAATTATTTATGCTTCTCTTTTATTTTCTAGTTTTCTAACTATAATTTATAGGTCTTAAATTTAGTCCAGTCATGCTCCTTGGAAGAAAAAAACCTTTGACATATAGGTACATCTTGGTTAGAGAAACAGATAACTCCCAGATGTATCAAGGCCAGATAACCAAGGGTCACCCTGAGGCACACAATGATCGAGAGGCAGGGAGCATCACCCCCAGTAATGATCATGGTCAGTTGCCAGCGGTTTTTTTGTTCTCTCAACTATGCTATGAATGAGATTATAAATTCAGGTATTTGAGAGCTTTTGTTTCAAATGTAAAGACCTCTTATTCTATCCCCCTGGAGTGCTGAAAGGGTGCATTTTCATTCACTCCAAACTGGCTCTCAATGCCAATGAGCATTAATCAATTCTAGATCACTAAAGGGTTCTGACTGTCCTTGATAATGCATTAGAGAAATGAATAAGGCAGTGGCATTATAGCATAATTAAATTTAACTCATGGACAAGATAAGATGACCATGCATTTTTTTAAAGATTTTATTTATTTATTATCAGAGAGAGAGAGAGTACACAAGCAAGGGGAGTGATAGGCAGAAGGAGAAGCAGGCTCCCTGCTGAGCAAAGACCCTGATGTGAGAATTGGTCCCAGGACCCTGGGATCATGACCTGAGCCGAAGGCAGACGCTTAACCGACTGTGTCACCAAGGCGTCCCATGACCATGCGTTTTATGCAAGTTTTCTCTACAAGCCCACTCCTGTCTCTTCTCAAATCTGCTCCTGGGAGGAGCTAATGTTCACCATCTGTCCAGTCTCTTTCACTTCTTTATTCTAAGTTGTCCTGTCTTGGATCTCATCATTATTTGTGGTGACAGATCATCTTTTCTAAATACCCACCTAGATCTCTCATGGGGACATGACTAGAAAGAAAATAAGAATGCATTATAGAGTTTGAATGTGGTTAAGCATGGCAATTCCATTGAAGAATGATAGGAATGGAATTTTGCCTGTATTTAATCTTTCTCCTAAGGAGCTCAAAGATCTTTGTAAATGTGGCTGCAAATTATCTTTGCATTGCTTTGAAGTGGTGCCAAATTCGGAAGACTTTTCATGGCACTAGGATTAACAGACAGCACTGACATTTGCCATTTCTAATTAACCATGTTTTTTAAGCCTTTTCAATTTAGTTGTTTGAGAAAATAAGATTTTCTTTGGGTATGGCTAAGGCTATTTTATCAAAAAATTGAGGAAAGAAAGGAATTAACCTCTATATAGGTCCTCCTATGTACCAGGTGCCATGCTAAGTGAACCAGTGTTACCATATTGATCCCTCAGCAATCTTATGAGGTAAGATTTATCATCTCCACCTAGTTCAGATGAAGAAGTTGAAGGTTCTAATGTGGCAGAAGAGGGCTCTGCATCCTGGTTGGACCACACATCCTGAACTTCCTGTTTCATATTCACTAATCCACTCTTGTAGAGGCTGTCTGGAGGGCCTGTACTCAGGATACAAAGGAAGGACTCAGCTTTTCTCCCAGGTCCCTCCTGTTCCATATGATTACATTTCTACCGTGTTCCAATGTGTGTATTTTTCCCTAAGGTTTTAGAAAATGTTTTTCCTTTACCTTTTCTAGGACAGGGGCTATTTCTCACATTCCTAGCCTAGTTCACCAGAAATGAGCATTTTTGTCAGAAGAGGCTAGGCATGACAGACACCCCTGTTACAACTCAGCTTTACTGAGGATCACTTATGGATGGCATTTCTGGGCTACATCACTCTTTACAAATGGATCCAAGACTAAAGTGTTTACCTGTGGGAGTCTATGGTTTCTGCTGCTCTGTAAGCATGGCCAGAAAATGAAAGGAAAAGGACTGTGGAAGCGGCCTAGACTAAAGTAGAAAAGAATTAAAAATCTAAGCATGTTTGGAAACTGATGGCTATATCACATTAGCTCCATTGATGGAGCCGAGGCTGATGCATAAGAGCTGTCAGAGCTGGAAGGAAGCTTACAGATGATCCAACATAGTCCACCCATTTCTACAGATAGAAACATTGAGCCCCATGGAGATTAAATAACTTGCCCAAAGTTATATAACTCAGGTCTCCTAACTCGTGGTCCAATGCTCTTTCCATGACACCACAATTACTTCAAGGCTGTAAAACAGTAAGTAGCTTATAATTTTTCTATATTCAGTCTATGATTCATTATCAGTAAATTTATATATATAGCATATATATGTATGTGTGTGTGTGTGTGTGTGTGTGTGTGTGTGTGTGTGTGTATTGCATTTAATTTAATTTACTAACCTGGACTTTTTTTTTTAAGATTTTATTTATTTGACAGAGAGAGACACAGCAAGAGAGGGAACACAAGCAGGGGGAGTAGAAGAGGGAGAAGCAGGCTTCCTGCTGAGCAGGGAGCCCGGTGGGGGACTCGATCATGACCCTGGGACCCTGGGATCATGACCTGAGCCGAAGGCAGATGCTTAACGACTGAGCCACCCCGGCACCCCTAACCTGGACTTTTCTTGATAAGAAATAGACCCTTCTTATTTTAAGACATTGAGAATTTGGGGCTTATATGTATCACAGCACAGCCTGCCTCTCCTAAGTAACACATGCATCTATTGTGATGATTATACATTTTTCTCCCGGCATATTGGTGTGTTACATCAAAAGATTTTAGGATGTTGAGTTTTCCTTGTATTCTTGAGCTAATCCCTAGATTATGGTATAGCATAGAAATGTGCTGGGTTTGATATATACTACACTTAATAAATTATTATTTTATCTTTTCTTTGACTCTCGGACCACAAATGAGATTGGTTGGTCATGTGTTCTCTTTGTCCTATCCTTGTCCAGTTTTGATATTAGCTTACGCTAAATTTATACACTCACTGACTTTATCTCATTTTCTATTCCCTGAAACAGCTTGTATAAGAGGGACATAATTGAGCACAGTCCAAGATGGTAGGAAGACCCCAAACTTCCTTTTGTGTTCACACAAAATACACACCTACAAATATTCCTCCTGAAAGAAGAACTGAGGGCTGATTTAACCAGTTCTGCACATCAAACAATGGAAGAACCACGGAGGGAAAGGATAGGACAGAGATACAATAATGATGGGAACTCCACTGCCAATGCAGCAAACTGCAGTAGGGAGAAATAACACTGAAGGGCCCATGCACAGACTAACCCCATCACCCATTGTCAGGCACAGAAAAAAAAAAGTGGCTTAAAAGGCAATTAGACCATAAGTGAAGAAAATCTATTTATTAACCCTAGAGCATTGGACACAAGAAGATGGGGTACTGCTAGAACTCTCTCCAGAGTCACAGATGTCAACAATCACTATTTATGCTCCCCCTCCACCTTAATAGTGTGGGTGGGAGCAGGGTCCAGGGAATCTAGCTAGCCTGCTAGGATGCCCCAGCATGCCCCAGGCCCCTGGCCTACACTTGATTTAGTTATGCCTCCAATGTGACCACAGTGTGGTATGACCTGCCCCACCCCCATCTGTGCCAGTCTCAGCTCCAGCCATCATGCCAAGGTGGCTGTAGTGTGGCTCACCCTGTCACCTGTCCACTCTAGTACCAGCTGTCCTGCTAGACCTGCTCTGGCACAGAGTTCCCTGGGACCCCCTGGCCTGCACCTGCTCCACTCCAATTATCTGTACAGGCCCTGGCATGGTATGCCTTGGGAACTCCAGACTGTACTAGCTCCAACCATCCTGTCAAAGCAGACTGGTGCTGTGTGATCTGGGACCCCCCCCCATTGTTCCTGCATCAGCTCTAAGTTATTAACCAAGTATGCCCTGGGAACAACCCACCCACCACATGTGCTTTCGCTCCAGCTGGTCTGTGAAAGTCACCAGGCACATGCAGTCTACACAGGAGCTACTCCTACACAAGGTCACTCTTTCAAAACCAGGAAATGTAGCTGTTCTGCCCAATTCATAGAAACAAACGCAGAAACAAACAAAATAAGAAGACAGAGGAATATATTCCAAATGACAGAACAAGTTAAAACCACGGCGGGGGGGTGGGGGGGAAGAAAACCCTGATGAATCAGAGATAAGTAATTTACCTGATAAAGAGTTCAAAGTAACAGTCATAAAGATGCTCACTGAACTCAGGAGAAGAATGGAGGAACACAGTGAGAACTCCAACAAAGTAGTAGAAAATATAAGAAAGAATCGGAGATGAAGAATATAATAACTTCATTGAAAAATACACTATGATGCAGAAGAATGGATCAACAATCTGGAAAACAGACCAGTGGAAATTACTTAGAACAACAAAAAGAAAAAAGAATTTTAAAAAATAAGGATAGTTTAAGGGACCTATAGGACAACATCAGGAGTACTAATATTCATAATACAGGGATCCCAGAAGGAGAAGAGAGAGAGAAAAAAGGGCAAAAAACTTATTTGAAAAAATAATGGCTCTAAACTTCATTCACCTGGGGAGAGAAACAGACATCCAGGTCCAAGAAACACAAGAATTGTAAACAAGATGAACACAAAGAGATTCAAACCAAGACATATTATAGTTAAAATGGCAAAAGTTAAAGATGAAGAGATAATATCAAAGGAAACAAGGGAAAAACAAATAGTCACATACAAAAGAAATCTCATTCGACTACTGGCTGATTTTTCAGCAGAAATTTTGTAGGCCAAGAAGGAGTGCCAATACATATTTAAAATGCTGAAAAGGAAAAACTTACACCCAAGAACACTCTACCTGGCAAGATTATCATTCAGAATTGAAGGAGAGATAAAAAAGAGTTTCCCAGGCAAGCAAAAACTAAATGAGCTCATCACCACTAAGCCAGCCTTATAAGAAATGTTAAAGGGTTTTCTTTAAGTAGAAAAGAAAAGGCTATAACTAGAAATAAGAAAGTATATGAAAAAAAAACATGTCACTGGTAAAGACAATATATAGTGAAGGCAGTGGATCAACAACTTGAAAAGCTAATATGAAGATTAAAAGATAAAAATAGTAAAATTGACTATAACTAAAACAGTTAAGGATACATGAAATAAGAAAATGTAAAATATGACGTGAAAAATAAAACACGGAGGGGGGAATAAAGATATAGTGTTTTTAGAATGCATTCAATCTTTTTTTTTTAATGTTATGTTAGTCACCATACAATATATCATTAGTTTTTGATGTAGTGATCCACGATTCATTGTTCTGATATAACACCCAGTGCTTCATGCAAGTACGTGCCCTCCTTAATACCCATCACCGGGCTAACCCATTTCCCCAATCCCCTCCTCTCTGAAACCCTCAGATTGTTTCTCAGAGTTCATAGTTTCTCATGGTTCATCTCTCCTTCCGATTTCCCCCCCTTCATTTTTCCCTTCCTTCTCCTAATGTCCTCCGTGCTATTCCTTATGTTCCACAAATAAGTGAAACCATATGATAATTGACTTTCTCTCCTTGACTTATTTCACTTAGCATAATCTCCTCCAGTCCCATCCATGTTGATGTCAAAGTTGGGTATTCATCCTTTCTGATGGCTGAGTAATATTCCATGGAACACACCTTCTTTATCCATTCATCTGTTGAAAGGCATCTCGGCTCTTTCCACAGTTTGGCTATTGCAGACATTGCTGCTATGAACATTGGGGTGCATATGGCCCTTCTTTTCACTACATCTGTGTCTTTGGGGTAAATACCTAGCAGTGCAATTGCTGGGTCATAGGGTAGCTCTATTTTTAAATTTTTGAGGAACCTCCACACTGTTTTCCAAAGTGGCTATACCAATTTGCATTCCCACCAACAGTGAAAGAGGGTTCCCTTTCTCCACAACCTCTCCAACATTTGTTTTTTCTTTCCCTGTCCATTTTTGCCATTCAAACTGGTGTAAGGTAGTATCTCAATGTGGTTTTGATTTGAATTTCCCTGATGGCTAATGGTGATGAACATTTTTTCACGTGTCTGTTAGCCATTTGTATTTCTTCTTTGGAGAAGTGTCTGTTCATGTCTTCTGCCCATTTTTTGACTTGATTATTTAATTTTGGGTGTTGAGTTTGAGAACTTCTTTATAGATCTTGGATACCAGCCCTTTATCTGTAGTGTCATTTGCAAATATCTTCTTCCATTCTGTGGGTTTCCTCTTTGTTTTTTTGACTATTTCCTTTGCTGTGCAGAAGTTTTTTATCTTGATGAAGTCCCTAAAGTTCATTTTTGCTTTTGTTTAGCTAGACTTTGGAGACGTATCTTGAAAGAACTTGCTGTGGGCGATGTCAAAGAGGTTACTGCCTATGTTCTCCTCTAGGATTTTGATGCATTCCTGTCTCACATTGAGGTCTTTCATCCACTTTGAGTTTATCTTTGTGAATGGTGTTAGAGAATGGTCGAGTTTCATTCTTCTGCATGTGGCTGTCCAATTTTCCCAGCACCATTTATTGAAGAGACTGTCTTTTTATCATTGCATATTTTTTCCTGCTTTGTCAAAGATTATTTGACCATAGAGTTGAGGGTCTGTATCTTAAGCAACTATCAGTTTTAAAATAGTCTGTTATTTCTGTTATATGAATGTCCTGATAACCACAAATGTACAATAGATACACAAAAATAAAGAGCAAGGAGCCCAAACATCGCACTAAATAAAACCATCAAACCCTAAGGAAAGAGATCAAAAGAAAAAGAAAGGAATAGGGAAGAACTACAAAAACAATCAGAAAACAATAAAAAAATGGCAATTAACACATACCTATCAATAATTATTTTAAATGTAAATGGACTAAATGCTCTAATCAAAATACATAAGGTAGCTGAACAGATTTAAAAACACAAGACCCATCCATATACTGTCCACAAGAGCCTCACATCAGATCTAAAGACACACACAGACTGAAAGTGAAGGGATGTAAGAAGATATTCCATGCAAACGGAAATGAAAAGAAAGCAGAAATAACAATACTCGTATCAGCAAAATAGACTTTAAAACAAAGACTTTAACAAAAGAGAAAAGTATTATATAATGAAAAGTGTCCAATCTAGAAAGAGGATGTAACATTCATAAATGTTTATGCATCCAACATAGGAGCACCTAAATATATAAAACAAATTTTAACAGACATAAAGGGAGAAACTGACAGTAATACAATAATAATAGGGGACTTTAATAGCCTACTTACATCAATGAAAAGATCATCCAGACAGAAAATCAATAATGAAAGATTGGCCTGAAATGACACATTAGACCAAATGGACTTAATAGATATGTGCAGAACATTTCATCCCCAAATATTCTTCTCAAGTGTACATGGAATATTCTCCAGGAGAAACCATATATTGGGCCATAGAACAAGCCTCAATAAATTCAAGAAGATCAAAAATACATCAAACATCTTTTCTGGCCAGAACGGTATGAAACTAGAAATCAATTACAAGAAGAAAACGGGGGGAAAAAAGTGGAAGCTAAACAACAATACTACTAAACAACCAATGAGTAAAAAAAACAAAAATAAACAGAGAGGAAATTTAAAAATACCTTGAGACAAATAAAAATAGAAACACGATTTCCGAAGTCTATAAGACACAGGAAAAGCAGTTTTATTAATTTTTTTACTGTTATGTTAATCACCATACATTACATCATTAGTTTTTGATGTAGTGTTCCATGATTCACTGTTTGTGCATAACACCCAGTGCTCCACGCAGAATGTGCCCTCTTTAATACCCATCACCAGGCTAACCCATCCCCCCACCCCCCTCCCCTCTAGAACCCTCAGTTTGTTTTTCAGAGTCCATCGTCTCTCATGGTTCGTCTCCCCCTCCGACTTACTCCCCTTCATTCTTCCCCTCCTGCTATCTTCTTCTTTTTTTTTCTTAACATATATTCCATTATTTTTTTCAGAAGTACAGATCTGTGATTCAACAGGCTTGCACAATTCACAGCGCTCACCATCGCACATACCCTCCCCAATGTCTAACACCCAGCCACCCCAACCCTCCCAGCCCCACCACTCCAGCAACACTCAGTTTTCTGAGAATAAGAATTCCTCATATCAGTGAGGTCATATGATACATGTCTTTCTCTGATTGACTTATTTCACTCAGCATAACACCCTCCAGTTCCATCCACGTCATTGCAAATGGCAAGATCTCATTCTTTTTGATGGTTGCATAATATTCCATTGTGTATATATACCACCTCTTCTTTATCCATTCATCTGTCGATGGACATCTTGGCCTTTCCACAGTTTGGCTGTTGTGGACATGGCTGCTATAAACCTTGGGGTGCACGTACCCCTTCGGATCCCTACATTTTTATCTTTGTGGTAAATACCCAGTAGTGCAATTGCTGGGTCGTATGGTAGCTCTATTTTCAACTGTTTGAGGAACCTCCATACTGTTTTCCAGAGGGGTTGCACCAGCTTGCATTCCCACCAACAGTGTAGGACGGTTCCTTTTTCTCCACATCCCCGCCAATATCTGTCAATTCCTGACTTGTTAATTTTAGCCATTCTGACTGGTGTGAGGTGGTATCTCATTGAGGTTTTGATTTGTATTTCCCTGATGCCGAGCGATGTGGAGCACTTTTTCATGTGTCTGTTGGCCATTAGGATATCTTCTTTGGAAAAATGTCTGTTCATGTCTTCTGCCCATTTCTTGATTGGATTATTTGTTCTTTGGGTGTTGAGTTTGAGAAGTTCTTTATAGATTTTGGATACTAGCCCTTTATATGATATGTCATTTGCAAATATTTTCTCCCCTTCGGTCAGTTGTCTTTTGGTTTTGCGGACGGTTTCTTTTGCTGTGCAAAAGCTTTTTATCTTGATGAAATCCCAATAGTTCATTTTAGCCCTTGCTTCCCTTGCCTTTGGCGATGTTTCTAGGAAGAAGTTGCTGCGGCTGAGGTCGAAGAGGTTGCTACCTGTGTTCTCCTTTAGGATTTTGAGGGACTCCTGCCTCGCGTTTAGGTCTTTCAACCATTTGGAGTCTATTTTTGTGTGTGGTGTAAGGAAATGGTCCAGTTTCATTCTTCTGCATGTAGCTTTCCAATTTTCCCAACACCATTTGTTAAAGAGACTGTCTTTTTTCCATTGGACATTCTTTCCTGCTTTGTCAAAGATTAGTTGACCATAGAGTGGAGGGTCCATTTCTGGGCTCTCTATTCTGTTCCATTGATCTATGTGTCTGTTTTTGTGCCAGTACCATACTGTCTTGATGATGACAGCTTTGTAATAGAGCTGGAAGTCCGGAATTGTGATGCCGCCAGCTTTGCTTTTCTTTTTCAAGATTCCTGTGGCTATTCGGGGTCTCTTCTGGTTCCATACAAATTTTAGGATTCTTTGTTCCATTTCTTTGAAAAAAGTGGATGGTATTTTGATGGGGATTGCATTGAATGTGTAGATTGCTCTAGGTAGCATTGACATCTTCACAATGTTTGTTCTTCCAATCCATGAGCATGGAACGTTTTTCCATTTCTTTGTGTCTTCTTCAATTTCTTTCATGAGTATTTTAAGTTTTCTGAGTACAGGTCCTTTGCCTCTTTGGTTAAATTCATTCCTAGGTATCTTATGGTTTTGGGTGCAATTGTAAATGGAATCGACTCCTTGATTTGTCTCTCTTCTGATTTGCTGTTGGTGTATAAGAATGCCACTGATTTTTGTGCATTGGTTTTATATCCTGCCACTTTACTGAATTCCTGTATGAGTTCTAGCAGTTTTGGTGTGGAGTCTTTTGGGTTTTCCACATAAAGCATCATATCATCTGCAAAGACTGAGAGTTTGAATTCTTCTTTGCCGATTTGGATGCCTTTGATTTCTTTTTGTTGTCTGATTGCTCTGGCTAGGACTTCTAATACTATGTTGAATAGCAGTGGTGAGAGTGGACATCCCTGCTGCGTTTCTGACCTTAGTGGAAAAGTTCTCAGCTTTTCCCCATTGAGAATATCCGTTCTACGTTTTTCATAGATGGCTTTTATGATATTGAGGTATGTACCTTCTATCCCTATACTCTGAAGAGTTTTGATCAAGAAAGGATGCTGTACTTTGTCAAATGCTTTTTTCTGCATCTATTGAGAGAATCATATGATTCTTGTTCTTTCTTTTGTTAATGTATTGTATCACGTTGATTGATTTGAAGATGTTGAACCAAACTTGCAGCCCAGGAATAAATCCCACTTGGTCGTGGTGAATAATCCTTTTAATGTACTGTTGGATCCTACTGGCTAGTATGTGGGTGAGAATTTTTGCATCCATGTTCATCAAGGATATTGGTCTGTAATTCTCCTTTTGATGGGGTCTTTGTCTGGTTTGGGGATCAAGGTAATGGTGGCCTCATAAAACGAGTTTGGAAGCTGTCCTTCCATTTCTATTTTTTTAACAGTTTCAGAATAGGTATTAATTCTTCTTTAAATGTTTGGTAGAATTCCCCTGGGAAGACATCTGGCTCTGGGCTTTTGTTTGTTGGGAGATTTTTGATGACTGCTTCAATTTCCTTCATGGTTATAGGTCTGTTCAGGTTTTCTATTTCTTCCTGGTTCAGTTTTGGTAGTTGATACATCTCTAGGAATGCACCCATTTCTTCCAGGGTATCTAATTTGCTGGCATAGAGTTGCTCATAATTTGTTCTTATAATTGTTTGTATTTCTTTGGTGTTTATTGTGATCTCTCCTTTTTCATTCATGATTTTGTTGATTTGGGTCATTTCTCTTTTCTTTTTGATCAGTCTGGCCAGCGGTTTATCAATCTTGTTAATTCTTTCAAAGAACCAGCTCCTAGTTTCGTTGATCTGTTCTACTGTTCTTTTGGTTTCTAGTTCATTGATTTCTGCTCTGATCTTTACTATTTCTCTTCTCCTGTTGGGTTTAGGCTTTATCTGCTGTTCTTTCTCAAGCTCCTTTATGTGTAAGGTTAGGTTGTGTATTTGAGACCTTTCTTGTTTCTTGAAAAGGCTTGTATTGCTATATACTTTCCTCTCAGGACTGCCTTTGCTGCATCCCAAAATTTTGAACAGTTGTGTTTTCATTTTCATTGGTTTCCATGAATTTTTTTAGTTCTTCTTTAATTTCCTGGTTGACCCATTCATTCTTTAGTAGGATGCTCTTTAGCCTCCATGTATTTGAGTTCTTTCCGACTTTCCTCTTGTGATTGAGTTCTAGTTTCAAAGTACTGTGGTCTGAAAATATGCAAGGAATAATCCCAATCTTTTGGTACCGGTTGAGACCTGATTTGTGACCTAAGATGTGATCAATTCTGGAGAATGTTCCATGGGCACTAGAGAAGAATGTGTGTTCTGTTGCTTTGGGATGGAATGTTCTGAATATGTCTGTGAAGTCCATTTGGTCCAGTGTGTCATTTAAATTCTTTATTTCCTTGTTGATCTTTTGCTTAGAGGATCTGTCCATTTCAGTCAGGGGGGTGTTAAAGTCCCCCACTATTATTGTATTGTTGTCAATGTGTTTCTTTGCTTTTGTTATTAATTGCCTTATATAATTGGCTGCTCCCGTGTTAGGGGCATAGATATTTACAATTGTTAGATCTTCTTGTTGGATAGCCCCTTTAAGTAGGATATAGTGTCCTTCTTCATCTCTTATTACAGTCTTTGTTTTAAAATCTAATTTGTCTGATATAAGGATTGCCACCCCAGCTTTCTTTTGGTGTCCATTAGCATGGTAAATGGTTTTCCACCCCCTCACTTTCAATCTGGGGGTGTCTTTGGTTCTAAAATGAGTCTCTTGCAGAGAGCATATTGATGGGTCTTGTTTTTTTAATCCATTCTAATAGCCTGCGTCTTTTGATTGGAGCATTTAGTCCATTTACATTCAGGGTAACTATTGAAAGATATAAATTTAGTGCCATTGTATTGCCTGTAAGGTGACTGTGACTGTATATTGTCTGTGTTCCTTTCTGATCTATGCTGCTTTTAGGCTCTCTCTTTGCTTAGAGGACCCCTTTCAATATTTCTTTTAGGGCTGGTTTCGTGTTTGCAAATTCCTTTAGTTTTTGTTTGTCCTGGAAGCTTTTTCTCTCTCCTTCTATTTTCAATGACAGCCTAGCTGGATATAGTATTCTTGGCTGCATATTTTTCTCCTTTAGTGCTCTGAAGATATCATGCCAGTCCTTTCTGGCCTGCCAGGTCTCTGTGGATAGGTCTGTTGCCAATCTAATGTTTCTACCATTGTAGGTTACATATCTCTTCTCCCGAGCTGCTTTCAGGATTTTCTCTTTGTGTTGAGACTCATAAGTTTTACAATTAGATGTCGGGGTGTTGACCTATTTTTATTGATTTTGAGAGAGGTTCACTGTGCCTCCTGGATTTTGATGCCTGTTTCCTTCCCCACATTAGGGAAGTTCTCTGCTATAATTTGCTCCAATATACCTTTTGCCACTCTGTCTCTTTCTTCTTCTTCTGGGATCCCAATTATTCTAATGTTGTTTCGTCTTATCGTATTGCTTATCTCTCGAGTTCTGCCCTCGTGATCCTGTAGTTGTTTATCTCTCTTTTTCTCAGCCTCTTTATTTTCCATCATTTGGTCTTCTAAATCGCTGATTCTCTCTTCTGCATCATTTATCCTAGCAGTTAGTGCCCCCATTTTTTATTGCACCTCATTAATAGCCTTTTTGATTTCGACTTGGTTAGATTTTAGTTCTTTTATTTCTCCAGAAAGTGTTTCTCTAATAACTTCCACGCTTTTTTCAATCCCAGCTAGTATCTTTAAAGTCATGATTCTGAACTCTAGGTCCGACATCATACTAATGTCCGTATTGAATAGGTCCCTGGCAGACAGTACTACCTCTTGTTCTTTTTGCTGAGGTGATTTTTTTTATCTTGTCATTTTGTCCAGATGAGAAGAGATGAATGAGAGAACAAAATGGTAACAGATTAACAACATCCCCAGCAAATATACTCTATACAAATCAGAAAAGACCTGAAACCAAGGGAAAAGAAAGGGAAAGAAAAAAAAAAGAAAGAGAGAAAAAAAAGAAAAAGATAAAAACAAACAAAAACAGAACAAAACAAAAAAAAACAGAATATGATCAAATATGATCAGGCTAGTGCATAGATCAGTGCCACACACTAGATTTTGGGCGTATTTTGGTTTGTTAGAAGAAAGTGCCTCCTAAAATTTTAAAGGAAGAAAGACTCGTATATGTACAAAATAAGGGTTGATACAATGAAGGGATGGAAGATGACTGTAAAGATGAAAAGTATAAAAGATTTTATAAAAGGAATTGATAAGATGTTGTTTGAAAAAAGAAAGAAGATTTTAAAAAAAGGGAGAGAATGTGGTCAGGCAGGAGACTAGAATAAAGCCATACACTAGTGATTTAGGGTATATTTTGGTCTGTTAGAAGAAACTGTATCTCAAAATTTTAAAGAGAGAACAACTTATATATATATGTTAAAAATAAGGGTAAGTACTATGAAGGGATAAACTATGACTCTAAAAATGAAAAATGCCAAATGTTTTTTTAAAAAAGGGTTTGATAAGATGTTGGTTGAAAAAGGGAAAAAGGAAAATTCAAAAAAAAAACACTTAAAAAAATTAACTTTGAAAAACTAATGAATCATGGTAAAAAAGCCATGAATTCTATGTGCAGTATTCCCCTAGCGCTGGAGTTCTCCCGTTCTCCTTGATCGGTAAACTTGGTCTTGGCTTGCTGGCTGTTCCTGCTGATCTTCTGCGGGAGGGGCCTGTTGCCGTGGTTCCCAAATGTCTTTGCCGGAGGCGGAATTGCCCCGCCCTTGTCGGTCTGGGCTAAGCAATCTGCTGGGGTTTACTCTCAGGAGCTTTTTTTTCCTGCAAGCTGTCGGGATAGCTTTGGAGGACCAGAGTGAAAATGGTGGCCTCCCAATCTCTGCCCAGAGGAGCTGAGAACTCGGGGCCCTGCTCCTCAGTGCGCCCCCAGAGAAAAGCAGTCACTCCCGTGTCTCCAGTCTCGGGCCACACTCCGTGCTCACCCGGCCTGTGACTGAGTGTTTCTATCTTCTGCACCTGACCCTGTGTGGAGTCTCCATACCCAGCAGATCCCTGTGGTGCGCTTCCGCGCCGCTCCTCCTGGGGGAGGAAGTGGAGTCTCCCCAGCTCTGCCACTTGTTGGGTCCCTGCTGGAGGAGCAGTGGCCCGACTGGGCCGCTGATCACAGTTTATGGCAACCCCAAGTTGAGAGCCCACGCCTCGGCTCCGTCTCTGCAGCCGGCTTCCCCGCTCCGATACCTGGGAGCTCTGCCGCACTCAGGCACCCCCGGTCTTTCTGAGACCCCGAGGGTCCTGAGTCCACACTCTCCTGGGAGGGTTCCACCCCCAGCTTAGCCACTGGAGTGATGTCCCTCAGCGGAGCCGACTTCTAAAAGTTCCAATTTTGTGCTCCGCGGCTCTAGCACTTGCCAGAAGCGGCCGATGGAGGCCCCCCTCCCCCGCTGTCTATCCTCCCGAATATCGCCTCGGATTCACTTCTCCGCACGTCCTACTTTCAGTAAGTGGTCGCTTCTCTGTTCAGAGAGTTGTTTACTCTTCTTTTCTTCGATCTCCTGTTGAGTTCGTAGGTGATCAGATTGGTTTGATCCCTATTCACCTGAATTCCTGAGACCAGAGGAAATCTAGGTCTTCTACTCCTCCGCCATCTTGCTCCAACCAGCAAAAGCAGTTCTAAGAGGGAAGTTCATAGTGATAAAACCTACCTCAGTAAAGAAATAAGAAATATTCCTAATAAATAATCTAACTTCCTACCTAAGGGAACTAGAAACAGAACAAGTGAAGACCAAAGTTTTTTTTGTTTTGTTTTGTTTTTTGTTTTTTTATGTTATGTTAGTCAGCATAGAGTACACCATTAGTTTTTGATGTAGTGTTCCATGATTCATTGCTTGCGTATAACACCCAGTGCTCCATGAAATATCTGCCTTCCTTAATACCCAACACCGGGCTAACCCGTCCCCCCAGCCCCCCGCCTCTGAGACCCCTAGTTTGCTTCCAGTAGTCCATAGTGTCTCATGGTTTGTCTCTCCCTCTGATTTCCACCCTTTCATTTTTCCCTTCCTTCTCCTAATGTTCTCCATGCTATTCCTTATGTTCCACAAATAAGTGAAACCGTATGATAATTGTCTTTCTCTGCTTGACTTATTTCATTTAGTATAATCTTCTCCCGTTCCATCCATGTCGATGCATGGTGGGTATTCATCCTTTCTGATGGTTGAGTAATACTCCATTGTATACATGGACGACATCTTCTTTATCCATTCGTCTGTTGAAGGGCATCTCGGCTCCTTCCACAGTTTGAAGCCCGAAGTTTTTAAAAGGAAGGAGATAATAAAGATAGAGCAGAAATAAATGAAATAGAGACTGTAAGCACAATAGAAAAGATCAGTGAAAGTAAAAGCTGATTCTTTGAAAGCATGAGTAAAACTGACAAGCCTCTAGCCAGATTCACCCAAAAAAAGAAAGAAAGAGAGATAGGGTCCAAGTAAATAAAATCAGAAAAAAAAGTTTTTTTATATGTCAGAGAGAGACACAGTGAGAGAGGTAACACACGCAGGGTAAGTAGGAGAGGGAGAAGCAGGCTTCCTGCGGACCAGGGAGCCTGATGTGGGGCTCCATCCCAGGACTCTGGGATCATGACCTGAGCCAAAGGCAGACGCTTAATGACTGAGCCACCCAGGCGCCCCTAAAATCAGAAATTAAGGAAAAGTTAGAACCGACACCACAGAAGTCCAAAGAATCATGAGACCACTACAAAAAATTGTACACTGACAAATTAGAAAACCTAAAAGAAATGGATAAATTTTTAGATATACACAACCCTCCAAGATTGAATCTTGAAGAAATACAAAATCTGAATAGACTGATTATAAGTAATGAAATTCAATCAATAATTTAAAAACTGCCAAAAAACAATAGCCCCAAACCAGACGGCTTCACAGGTAAATTTTACCAGACATTTAAAGAAGAGTTAGTACCTATCCTCAAATTATTCTAAAAGATTGAACCAGAAGGAATGCAGCCAAACACATTCTGTGAGGGCAACATTACCTTGATACCCAAACCAGACAACGACATCATGAAAAAAGAAAATTATAGGCCAAGAACCATGAAGAACCTAGATACAAATATTCTCAACAAAATATTATCAAATTGAATTCAACAATACCTTAAAAGGATCATACACCACAATTAAGTGGGATTTATTTCAGGGATGCAATGATGGTTCAACATCTGCAAATCAGTCAACATGAAGCACCACATTAACAAAATCAAGGATAAAAAAATTATAAGGATCATCTCAACAGATGCAGAAAAAGCATTTGACAAAATTCAGCATCAGTTTATGATGAAAACTCTCAACAAAGTGAATATAGAAGGAACATAACTCAATATAATAAAGACTGTATATGACAAGCCCACAACTAACATCATAGTCAACAGTGAAAAGCTGAGAGCTTTTCTTCTAAGATTAGGAACAAGACAAGGATGCTCACTCTTATGACTTTTTTTCCAACATAGTACACAAGTCCTTGCCAGAGCAATTAGGAATGAAGAAGAAATAAAAGACAGGAAAGGAAGGAGTAAAATTGTCTGAATTTGGAAAGGAAGAAGTAAAATTGTCAGAATTTGCAGATGATATAATATTATACTGGAAAACACTAAAGACCCCACCAAAACACTATTAGAACTAATAAATGAAATCAATAAAGTCACATGATACAAAAATAACATAGAGAAATCGGTTGCATTTTTATACATTACTAATGAGCCACCAGAAAGAGCAATTAAGAAAACAATCCCTTTTATAATTGTATAAAAAGAATAAAGTACCCAGGAATACATTTAACCAGAGGGTGAAAGACTTGTACTCTAAAAACTAGAGGACAATGATGAAATTAAAGATGACAGAAATAAATGAAAAAATATACATGCTCAAGGATTGGAAGAACTAATATTGCCAAAGTGTCCACACTACCCAAATCAATCTAAAGATTCCATGCAATCCCTATCAAAATACCAATAACATCTTTCACATAACTAGAACAAAGAATACTGAAATTTGTAGGAACCACAAAAGAGCTCAAAAAGCCAAAACAGTCCTGAGAAAGAAGAACAAAGCTGCAGGTATCACAATCCCTGATTTCAAAAATATACTACAAAACTATAGTAATCAAAACGTACAGACTGGCATGAAAACAGACACATATATCAATGGAATAAGATAGACAGTCCAGAAATAAAGCCACACATATATGATCAATTAATCTCTGGCAAGGGAGGCAAGACTCCCTTGTCTTGGGAGACAATGGGGGAAAAGACAGTCTTTTCACTAAACGGTATTGGGAAAACTGATCAGCTATATGCAGTAGGATGAAGCTGGACCACAATTTTAAATTATATGGAAAATTACTTTAAAATGGATTAAAGACTTGAATGTAAGTCCTGAGACCATTAAAGCCCTAGAAGAAAACATAGACAGTTCTTTGACATTGGTTTTAGCAATATTTTGGGGGAGCAGTCTCAGGCAATGGCAACAAGAGCTAAAACAAAGAAATAGGACTACATCAAACTAAAAAACCTTTGCACAGTGAAGGAAACCATCGACAAATTAAAAAGGCAACCTAGTGAATAGGAGAAGGGATTTGCAAATTATACATCCAATAGAGAGTTAATATCCAAGATATATAAAGAACACATACAACTTAATATCAAAAATACAAAAAAGATTAAAAGTGGATAAAAGACTTGAGTAGACAATTTTCCAAAGAAGACAGCTGGATATCCAACAGACCATGTGAAAAGCATCTTTTCATGTTAAAAGATGCTAAACATCACTGATCATCAAGGAAATGAAAATCAAAATGACAATGAGACATCACCTCACACTTGTCAGATTGGCTTTATCAAAAAGACAAAAAATAACAGGTGTCGATGAGTATATGGAGAAAAATGAACCCTCATACCATGTTGGTAGGTATTTAAATTGGTGCAGCCACTATGGAAAACAGTATAGATATTCCTCAAAAGATTAAAAATAGAAATATTGGGAGGCCTGGGTGGCTCAGTCAGTTAAGAGTCTGCCTTCAGCTCAGGTCATGATCCCAGAGTCCTGGGATCAAGTGCCGCATCGGGCTCCCTGCTCAGTGGGGAGCCTGCTTCTCCCTCTGCCTGCTGTTCCCCTCCTGCTTGTTCTCTCTCTCTGACAAATAAATAAGTAAAATCTTAAAACAATAAAAATAGAAATATCATATAATCGAGCAATACCACTTTTGGGTATTTTCCAAAGAAAATACAAACACCAATTTGAAGAGATATATGCACTCATGTGTTCATTGTAGCATTATTTACAATAGCCAAGATATGGAAGCAGTCCAAGTATCTCCATTGACTAATATATGGATAAAGAAAATATGATATATATATATATCTATCACAGATAGATATAGATATATAGAGATGTAAACATAATGGAATATTACTCAGCCATAAAAAAGAATGAGATCTTGCCATTTATGACAACATGGATGGACCTGGATGGTATTATGCCAAGTGAAATAAGTCAGACTGAGAAAGACAAATACCACATAGTCTCACTTACATACAGAATCTAAAAATAAAACAAATGAACAAACAAACCCATAGACATGGGAAAAAACTGTTGGTTACCAGAGGGGAATGGGTTGTGGGGGTGGCTGATACAGGTGAAGGGGACTAAGAGGTATAGACTTTCAGCTATAAAACAAATAAGTCATGGGGATGTGAAGTACAGCATAGGTCA
The DNA here is from genome assembly GCF_009762305.2 of Zalophus californianus. NCBI lineage: Eukaryota > Metazoa > Chordata > Mammalia > Carnivora > Otariidae > Zalophus > Zalophus californianus. Next base: position 61,001,270 of record NC_045604.1, on the reverse strand, counting down.
TATGGTCAATAATATTGTGATGACTTTGTGTGGTGATAGATGATAACTAGACTTCTCATGGGGATCATTTCTTAATGTGTAAAAATATTGAATGGCTATGATATATACCTGAAACTAATAAGATATTGTGTGTCAATTATACACCAATAATAAAAAGAAAGAATGCTGAACTATTTGGGAAGTTCTGAGGATTTTCCACCCCAACACCAAATGATGGGTGACCCAGGAGAACTACTCATACCGACTGGGGGGCTTGGAAGAAGGGGAAACTAACATCTTACTTCCAGATGAATGGTTCCCGAGTAAGTGGTGACAAGCTTCCATGCCTATGGGAGCAGGGGAAAAAGAGAATTGGAGAAGTGGCAGGTGGAAAGTGGAGTAGCAGGTGACAGTTTGAATTCCCTAATTTGAATAGTCAAGGATATGAGGATTTCTCATAGAACAGTAGACACAACAAAAGTAGCCAAGATCGAGCCTTCTTGCAGGAATGCCACTCAAAAAGGATGGTCATCTGGTAAGGGAACCTCACCAGTGGGCTGTTCTGGAATAGATCACTAATGTGGGAACTTATAGGAGTAAGAAGAGGTCAGACCAAGCAAGAATGAATCTCCTACATCAGGGAACTCTGTAAGTCAGAGGCCCCTTCCAAAAGGGCCTTCCACCCTTTGTGAAGGGTGGAGCCACCATCTGAGCACTCACTACACAGCTCAGCCACCATCTGAGCACTCACTACACAGACAGCCATGAAGGAGAAGCAGCAACCATTGCTTAAGAGAGGACAATAGTCACATCAATTCCTAGCACACAAGAAGGGAGAGGAGAGGTATAAAAGAGAAGCGCAATCCCATCACTCCTGGTCCCTCAGATCTAAATCAGTCTGGGCTAGGAGGAAGTGAGTGTTAAATTCAATCTGGTTCCAAAGTTTTAAACCGAGGCTTTGGATCTGCCTGAGATTCCACTAAGGGGGAAAAATGGGAGATTTGTCACAGAACAGTTGAAGGCGAAGAGCAGAGGTTTAAGAAAAAAATTGTCTCTACAGCAGGTTCAGACTGTTCAATAAATTATTCATAAGCTTAAAGAGTTAGGAAAATAGGAAATCTGCTGCGGGACAAAAAACATCCTTCAAACAGGTTTCTCTGTTCTCTGCCAAATCCCACAAACGTGTTGGTGTTAAGCTGCCACTATTATCCTTGGTCTAAAGAATTCTCCAGTTAGTGGAAAAGTATTTCCAAATCTTTGGTTTACTAATCAGAATGATAGTAATGAAAAATAATGCTAAAGTAGGTAGGTGCTTTTAACTTTTATCATATTTAAGCCTTTCAAGAATAAGGGAAATTTAGGGGCACCTGGGAAGCTCAGTTTGTTAAGTGGCTGGCTCTTGATTTTGACTCAGGTCATGATCTCAGGGCTCCATGCTCAGCTCAACAGGGAGTCTGCTTGAGGATTCTCCCTCCCTCTCCCTCTGCCCCTTGCCCTGCTTATGTTCATGTGTGCTTTCTCCATCTCTCTCTAAAATAAATAAGTAAAACTTCAAAAAAAAAGAATAAGGGATGTTTAAATTTGCAATAAAAAGATATAGAGATGAGTTATATTAAAATAAGGCTAAAAACATAGACTGTTGTAATTGGGTAAAATTTGGAAATTTTCAAGTCTGAATTTAACACACACTTGTGATATATGTTGTACATAAACATTTTTATAAGACTCAAAACAAAGCTATGAAGTAATTTACAATCATAACTTTAGAGCTGTATGGTAAAAACTAACAGATATTTTTTCTTTTCATCAAGATAAAAAGCTTTTGCACAGCAAAGGAAACAGTCAACAAAACCAAAAGACAACTAACAGAATTGGAGAAGATATTTGCAAATGACATATCAGATAAAGTATCCAAAATCTATAAAGAACTTATCAAACTCAACACCCAAAGACCAAATAATCCAATTAAGCAATGGGCAGAAGACATGAACAGACATTTCTGCAAAGAAGATCTACAATGGCCAACAGACACATGCAAAAGTGTTCAACATCACTCAGCATCAGGGAAATCCAAATCAAAACCTCAATGAGATACCACCTCACACCAGTCAGAATGGCTAAAATTAACAACTGAGGAAATGACAGATGTTGGCGAGGATGCAGAGAAAGGGGAACCCCCCTACACTGTTGGTAGGAATGCAAGCTGGTGCAACCACCCTGGAAAACAGTGTGGAGGTTCCTCAAACAGTTGAAAATGGAGCTACCGTATGACCCAGCAATTGCACTACTGGGTATTTACCCCAAAGATACAAATGTAGGGACCCGAAGGGGTATGTGCACCCCAATGTTTATAACAGCAATATCCACAATAGCCAAACTGTGGAAAGAGCCAAGATGTCCATCAACAGATGAATGGATAAAGAAGATATGGTATACACACACACACACACACACACACACACACACACTGGAATATTATGCAGCCATCAAAAATAACTGAAATCTTGCCATTTGCAATGATGTGGATGGAACTAGAGGGTATTATGTTATGCGAAATAAGTCAATCAGAGAAAGACAAGTATCATATGATCTCAATGATATGAGGAATTTGAGAAACAAGACAGAGAGGATCATAGGGGAAGGGAGGAAAAAATGAAACAAGATGAAGCCAGAGAGGGAGACAAACCATAAGAGACTCTTAATCTCAGGAAACAAACTGAGGGTTGCTGGAGTGGTGGGGGGTGGGAGGGATGGGGTGTCTGGGTGATGGACATCGGGGAGGGTATGTGCTATGGTGAGCGCCGTGAACTGTGTAAGGCTGATGACTCACAGACCTGTGCCTCTGAAACAAATAATACATTATATGTTAAAAAAAAGATAGTAGGAAGGGAAAAATGAAGGGGGTGGAAATCAGAGGGGGAGACGAACCATGAGAGACTATGGACTCTGGGAAACAAACTGAGGGTTCTAGAAGGGAGGGGGGTGGGAGGATGGGTTAGCCTGGTGATGGGTATTAAAGAGGGCACGTTCTGCACGGAGCACTGGGTGTTATAAGCAAACAATGAATCATGGAACACTACATCAAAAACTAATGATGTAATGTATGGTGACTAACATAATAAAATAAAATTTAAAAAAGAATATTAAAAAAACTTGAATTTTGAGTGGAAGGGAATGAACATAAAATGAACTTGGAGAGGTCATGAGGGGTAAGATGACTTAAGGTCTTGTAGGTCAGAGTGAGAGATTTGGATTTTATTCTAAGGGAGTTGAGAAGCTATTGAAGGATTTAAGCTGCTGAACATCAGAATGGTATGTTACATATTTTAAATATACCACTCTGGTCTTATCTGGAGAATGCTAATGCTAAGACTAGTCAGGAGGCTACTTAAGTAGGTTAGGTAGGAGATGCTAATGTCTTAAATGAGGAGGTGGCAGGCAAAGTAGGAGAATTGAATTATCTTGACAAGATGTTTATTTTGATCTATATTGGCAGGACTTGTAAGTGAGGAAAAGAGAAGGATTATGATTTACTTGAATGATTCTTAGCTTTCTTGTGCAACTGGGAAAAGAATGCCCTACTTACTCATATGGGGAATTCTGGGAAAGGAAAAATTGGGGATGTAGGTTAGGAAACTAGTTCTGTCTTGAACTTCTTTAATGGAAATGGCTAGTAAGTGTGTCCCAGTGAAGATGTCAAGTAAGCAGCTGGAAATATGAGTGTGGAGCACCGAGGTAGGAGAAATCAGGACGGGCCATGTAGATTAGGGTGCCATTAGCATATCAGCATTTAAAACCATTGAACTGAATGAGTTCACCATAGGACAGAGGGGGTATCGGGGCAGCAAAGAAGGTGAGCCAGGAAGAGAAGTCCTCTGGGGCACTTCGGTGGCTCTCTGATGTTCCTGTTTTGGGTCTAGAGAATTCTGCATCTACTTGAGCTGTGACATTCATTCAGAAACTTCTCAGGCATAGGGTAGATGCTTAATGAATAAAGGATTGAGGGATTCAGAGAAATACTGAATATCTGGGGCAGATGTTGGGGAATCTGCAGGAGTTCTTCCGGTAGCTGCTCAGCTTCCCTCCAGCTGCAGTGGCTTAATGGAGAACTCTGGGTCCTCTCTTAAGAGGCTTCTGGCAAGACTGTTCTTCCCTCAATCAGGATAGAATTGTGTCAGTGGTGTTTGAGTCCAACTTATGCTTCTTTGTGATGGGGGACTGTGTTTACATGGGCCACCTGAATTTGGTACTTTCACATATGGATCTGGGAAGAGAGGGAGTGCCTTAGGCCAGATCAGTCTGCAGGCACGGACTGCCATGGCCCTTGCAAGGGGAGGGCTGCTCATCCTAGCATTCCTTCTGCTGATCCTGCCAGTGGTCACCTCTTTCTCAAGATGCAGAGCTCAAACATCTGAACAAAACCTAACCCAAAACTTTTTTGCCAATCTGGTAGTAGCCAGTTGTTGGATTTAAGAGCTGAGGTGTTTGGGAGGCTCAGTGACCTGTGTTCAGAAGTCCGAGGGGACTGAAAGAGATGGACCCAGGGCCTTGGCCTGCTGCTCAGGGAGGATTGGGTTCCCAGGTGCTCACAGTCCACACTGGGAATCTTGAAAAAAAAAAACAGTTTTGTTTTCCAGGTATCTAGTTAACGAGCTCTATTAATCAAAGGTAAATCATACGGATTTTCATACCTTGAACAATTATCCATGGAATAACCCATGATAAGAAAGAAAAGGGTCTAATATTTAGGAGATTGTAGAACACTGCCCTGTGCCAAGTAGATCGAAAGCTGCAGAGAAGGTGGCTAATGTACTATAATAGAAAAGCACACAACACGCAGAGAATCCTAATTCAGTCTTTCATTTACAGCATTGTTCTTCTTATTGTATTCACCTTCTTATGATATTCAAAGTTGATGGACATAGGAAACCAACTTAGGGTCAAGTTCCTAAATGTTTTTCTATCAATTATAGGAGTGTATTCAGTAATTTAAGTAAGGCTTTCCATTCCGTCTTTTTTTTTCCCTTTCGCTATTTCTTCTCCTTCTTCTCCTTCTCCTTCTTCTTCTTTTAAGATTTTATTTATTTATTTCAGACAGAGAGAGAGAGAGAATGAGCAGGGGAGAGGGGCTGAGAGAGAAGCAGACTCCCCGCTGAGCAGGGAGCCTGATGTGGGGCTTGATTCCAGGACCCTGGGGTCACGACCCAAGCCGAAGGCAGACGCCCAACAGACTGAGCCACCCAGGCACCCCGCTATTTCTTCTTCTTAACACAAGTTAAGTTTACAGAAATTCAGTAGTGCCAATGCTTGGCTAGCTGGAAGCGCTGGGCAATATTTACAAATAGAGATGATGGAGAATCAGGCAATTACAAGTGAAGCTTGGCTTGGGGTGAGCAGGTGTCCTTTCACCCTGAGCACAATAAAATCAGCATGTCCTGAGGACCTATAAGCTGCTGACTGGCAGGTGCATTTAAGACAACTGGTTGGTAAAAAAACCAACCAAATGAAGATAGATAATAAGTATTCCTGGGTGTGCAGCGTCTGTCATGGTCCCACTTGAGCAACGGCCACTGCGTCCCCTTTCCATCTACCCAATGTTCAAAGCTAAGTAAGTGCCCTTTCCCATATGAAGTCTTCCCTGACACCACTGAAGCCCGAAATGAACTCAAAGAGAGACCATGTTATTGGTATCACTCAGCTGTCACTTTAAATATCTCATATCATTCTTGTCTCAGTTTAGATCAAAAATCACTTTAAAGCCTCCCGGGGAAATGGTAGTGTTCAGTTTTCAAATCACTTCCTCCTATGCCATCTCACCTTGTAGTCAGACATCGTGGAGGTCACCTATGCCAGCATTCTCAATGTAGCAACTTGCTCTTGTAGACCAGGGTCGGCCAGGTGCCGGCAGGTGCCTCCAGGGACGTGCAACTGACCTCTTCCTTAAGGATAAATAACTGTTAGAAAATACTTCCTGGTGTTGAACTGAAATCTATCTGCCTGAGACTGCCACCTGTTAAAGTGAAGTTTGTCCTCTGGGGCTTGAAAGATTGTTCGATTCTTTTTCCACCTGAGAGTCCTTTAATGTTTTCAGATAATTATCCCAAATCATCCAAGCCCCCCTTTTTTTTTCACTGACAAAATGTCTCTTTCTTTCAGTCATCAGAATGGCTTTTTTGGGGCAGATGTGTGCTCTTTTTGAACAATATTGAGTTTGCTTTCAACTACAACCAAAACAAACAAAAACCTACTGTCTTTTTCATTTAAACTGGTGTTCAGTCACATCTTTCCCATCCTGTATTTTAGTGCTAAGCCAACTCTCCTCCATCTGGATACAAGCCTTACTATTTCTCCTTGCTATTTTCCCTTTTATATGGTTCATTCCATCTTCTTAGCCTGCCTTGATCTCTTTGGGTCCCCCTGACATTTTCCAGTGCATTAGCTATTCCTCATAGCTTTGTGCCATTTATAAATTTGGTAAGTGGGCTGTTTATACCTGTAATAGAGTCACTGTGTACATGCCCAGTTAGAACAGGGAAATTCTAAGGTCAGAGTTCTGAATCTTCCCCATGAAGTTCTCCTTTTGGGTGTGTCCTGGTCAATTAATCAGTGCTCTTGTTGCCGACCTTATTTAGCCTGTTATTTAAACTCTGGTTTTACTGTCACATTTACAAAGCTATTACAGAAGAAACTGTTGCGTGCCTTGCTGAATAACATATATTGTTGTCATATAGGCATCGTTGGTCAGTGTAGAGACCATACTTCCAGAGGACATGAAGCTAGTCTGTGTGACATGTGCTTGGCAGGCCCTCATTGGCTCTTTGTGATCACCACTTTTCTCTTTAAGTTTTCAAAACTCATCCACTTTTTGATTGCTTAAAGCCCGAACTTCTCAGCATGAGCTGTGGGTTGTTCACAATCTGCCCCCAATTTATATACCAGCTTCGTCTCCATCCAAAGCATTCCCTCTCTTTGAAACCAGCCATACCAAACTTTTTGCTGTTCATCAAACATTCATCCTTACTCATGTTTCTGTAATTCAACACATTTTATTCCACCCACCTGAAGTGCTTCTCTGCTATTCCTCCTCTTTGTCCATCTGGGAGATTCCCATCAGTTTTAAAGACTCTGATAACATGTCGTTGACTCCCATCTCTTGTGCCTTCCTAACAGTTTGTACGCACATGCACTGAACACATCGTGCTCCAGTGATTGACCCATTTGTCTCTTCTACTGGCCTCTGTCTTGGGAAGGTCTGTTCATCACCAGAGACTAACATGGTGCCTGGTATTATAGGGACTTAATAAACATTTATTGAATTCTTTGATAAAGCGTTCCTATGGACAAGGTCTGTGTACCAACTTAATTTGGGTATCCATTTTCTCCCTTGAGGCAAGTTGACTCTATTTTGCTATCATCTTTTCTCCACCACACTTCAGAAGTTCCTGAGAATTTCATTTGCAGTTTCTTTCAGGGCAAATGATGGGAACTGCTCTGACTCTGGAGGCAAACTTTTTAAAACAATTGAGTACCCTTTTACCACTTCTTCCCATAGCCTGAGTCCTGGTTGCTTCTTAGAGGCAACATCACATAATGTGAAATTTGGGATGTAAGACTGGCGTGAAGTCCTGGCTCTAACTCTGCTGAGATGAGTAACCTTGAGAAAGTAAGCTCCCTTCATCAAAGTCTGGTTTCTCTGTTTATTATGTGAGGATTGTCCCTCCCATTTTTATTATTTATTCTTCTAATCATGTCTTCTATCATTTCCAATTGAAGACTGTTCCCAGCTAAGTGTTTAGAAACCAAATAGGAAATGAGTTGCCCTGTGTTTTCCCACCTTCTGGGGTCACAACCCCAGTTGCCCTCCTCTGGCTGGGGGTGCTCTGCTCCCAGGCCTCCCAACACCAGCCCTGTTGTCTGCTGAAACTCCACATGTGGCCTGTTCTTGCCATGCTTAGCCATTCTGCAGGGGCACTAACTTGAATCCCTTGTTATGCCATTCTGATCCTGTCACTTGGTTTTTACTACATTCTAGATACCATACGCTGCCTGTTGGATGGACTGTTTTCAATTGCTGTAGCTTTAGCCACCTCTGGTGTGTGAGCAGCAGAGGTGATGGTCTGCTTCTAGACCACTGCTTCTCCTGATGTGGTCAATATTATCACTACCAGACTGTCTTTCCAAATAACTTCATTTGCCCTGGAATAAAAACATTTTCACAGTAAAGTAAGAGAAAGCAGATGATATAAGTTTTGTTTTAGAGTGAAGGAAACTGGGGCTTGAGATGGTCAAGTCACTTGTCCCATGTGACCTAGATTTTAAGCAGTGGAGTCAGGGCTAAAACTCAGATGTCCTGATGCTCTCTCTGGTTCTATTCCACCATTCCAAAAGGGAAAGGGCAGGAACAAAACTCAACATGTTCCTTGTTTCTTTCCAAACATTACACAGTGTCTCGCTCATAATACATGCTTAGCTAATTTTCCAATTAATTGAAAAATGTATGACATTTAAAAATGGTGTCATTCTGGAAGTAATCTAGATCAGAGTTTAAACATTTCAACAGAAAGGAGAAAGGAATCAACTCCTGATAAGGACAAATTTTAGTTTTTACTTTTCTTCTTTGCCAGCCCTCTGACATTGCTATGGGAGCTCTAGTTAGCAGGAAAATGGCCATAAAATGGACAAAAGGATCATGAAAGTGGAGAGTAATTCATTAATGAGGGTATTGTGCTATAAATAATTGAGGGATGACTACAGAGAAGAAGGAAAAACCTGTCCTTGGGGTAAGATTTCTCAAACCACTTTTCTATTTTTTCATTCTGCTTATATCAATCTCAAATCAGTTGTCCCCTAAAATGTCAATGTAGTATTGTGAACAGTATAATCCCTTCAACATTGTTCTCCTCTTTCTGCTTGCCCCTGTGTCATTCACAATTCTTTCATGTAATAAAAGCCTCAAATTAATAAAGTGCTTTCTCCTAGAAATTCAAAATGCCTTTTCCATTTAATTCAAAATGCCATTACCATTTAATAAATTCTCAACTATTCCTCTGTGAAGTGAATGTGTGGTGGGAAAAGAAATTATTCTTCCCCTTTATGACACATAAGAAACAGGTTTGAAGGGTGGATCATTTCAATCCACACTGATGCTAATTCAGTTTTGTTCAAAGCTGTTGACTGGATTCTTCTAGTCCATCCAGTCTTTCAACAGAATCATGTTTATGGATTTATTCACAATAGATCAGCAAATAATTATTGGGTGTGACGTATATGCCATATCTTGTTCTAGACCCTGGGAATACAGCAATGAATAGGAGAGGAAAAATCCCTGACCTCACAGAACTTAATTTCTTCTGGGGGGAGACAGACAACAAACACAGTCAAGAAGTGAATAGTACAATATGGTAGAAGGTGATAGATGCTCTGAAAAACAAATAAACAGTGTAATGAGAATGGGGAGGCAAGGAGAGTACATAATCTTTTTTTTTTCTTATCTCAGAGAGAGAGAGAGAGAAAGTGTGAGTGGAGGCGGGGGCAGAGGGAGAGAGAGAGAGAGAAAGAGAGAACCTTAAGCAGGCTGAGCATGGAACCCGACATGGGGCTCGATCTCATGACCCTGAGATCGTGACCTGAGCTGAAACCAAGAGTTGGATGCTTAACTGATTGAAGCCACCCAGACTTCACCCAGGAGAGTAGATAATTTTAATTAAGGTATGTAGAATAGGCTTCACTGAGAGGGTGCCATTTGAGTAAAGAACTGAAGAAAGAAAGGGAGGAATATCTGAAGGAAGAGCATTCCAGGCAGGAGGAACAGTGAGTGCAAATATCCTGCAGCAGTTGCATGCCAGGAATGTTTAAAGAATCAAGGAGGGCAGTGTGACTGGAACAGAGTGAGTAAGAATGAGAGTAGCATACATTGAGGCCAGAAGAGGTAACATGGTGTCAGATCATGAGGGCCTCAGAGGCTTTTTGAGGATACTTTGAGTGATGTGGGGTGTCTTTGGAGGATTTTACATGGAGAAGTGACATGACTTCATTTTAAAGTGATCACTGGCTGCTACATTGAGAATAGATGTAGATGGGAAAGGGTGGGAGCACAGAAAGCAATTGGGTCTTTGTCTTCACCCAGGAGAGATTAAATTGTGGCTTAAATCAGGGTGGGAGCAGAGGAGGTGGTGAGAATTCTGGACATAGATTGCAGGTAGAGCAACTGGATCTGTGGATTGGACTGCCTGTGAATTGTGAGGAGAAAGAGAAATTTTATCCTCTGAACTAGACTGGAAATTTCTTGAGGGCAAAAGTCACCTATTTTATTATTTATTTATTTATTTATTTATTTATTTATTTATTTATTTATTTTTCACCAGGCTAACCCATCCCCCCCCAGAACCCTGAGTTTGTTTTTCAGAGTCCATCGTCTCTCATGGTTCGTCTCCCCCTCCGATTTACCCCCTTCATTCTTCCCCTCCTGCTATCTTCTTCTTCTTTTTTTTTCTTAACATATATTGCATTATTTGTTTCAGAAGCACAGATCTGTGATTCAACAGTCTTGCACAATTCACAGCACTCACCATAGCACATACCCTCCCCAATGTCTATCACCCAGCCACCCCCTCCCTCCCACCCCCCACCACTCCAGCAACCCTCAGTTTGTTTCCTGAGATTAAGAATTCCTCATACCAGTGAGGTCATATGATACATGTCTTTCTCTGATTGAAAAGTCACCTATTTTATTTACGTTCTTTATATATACTTCATACGTATATATTATGTAACATATAGGAAAACACATTTTCATACCCAACAAATAAACAAGTATCTGTTTAATGAAAGGAGGGAAGGAGGTACTTCACACTTCAGGAATCCTAGAGCCCCTAGTGATTTGCTAAAATATACACTGTTGTTATGGGTTACATGGTGTCATCCCCCAAAAAGATAATTTTTGGAGTTCTAACCCCCTGTACCTCACAGTGTGACCTTGTTTGGAGGTAGGGTCTTTAGTGAGGTAATCAAGTTACAATGAGGTCAGTAGGGTGGCCCCAAATCCAATATGGCTGGTGTCCTTATACAAAGGGGAAATTTGGATACAGAGACAAACACAGAAGGCAACGTGAAGAGACACAGGGAGAGATAGCCATATACAAGCCAAGGAGATCGGCCTGGAACAAATCTTTCCTTCAGAGTCCTCAGAGGAACCAACTCTGCCGCACCTTGACTTTGGACTTCTAGTCTCCAGAACTATGAGACAATACATTTCTGTTGTTTAAGCCTCTCAGTCTGTGATACATTGTTACAACAGTCCTAGAAAACTGCTACAACTATGTCCAATATCTCAAAAATATAAATCACATTCTACTTTTTTCCAAGATAAGACTGCTGAAGCTAAAAACAAACAAACAAAACAACAACAATGAAAGCCTTAAATATCGCTATTGGGGTGGTTATATTTACTGAGTGAAGTAACAGGGCCTTTACTTTTTAGAAGTTCTATCTGGCATAGAAAAATAGATGCATTATTACATTTTACAATTTAATTTGTTTGACAGAAATATCACAAAACATAGGGTCCATAAGGAAAATGATAAAAAGTGATTTTTGACTGATGATAGCTGAGGATCACATATTTACATGGTTTTGGAATGAAAAGGAACAGAAAAATACCCCACAATGTCCATGCTGTTTGCTGTTTACAACATAAAGGGCATTATGTTTGAGCAAAGTACAAAAGAGAACATATTAAAATCTTATGTTCTAAGATCCAGATGGGTTTTGAGAGATAATCTAGTCTAATTCCCTCGGGTTATATATGGAAAAAATGTGAGTCCTAGGAACATTAAGATGATGGACATAATTTTGGTCCCAATGCACAATAACACAAATGATGAGCTGTCTAATGAGGCTTAACCATAACAAGAGAAGAAATGGTGAACTATGCTATTCCTTGAATCTTCTTCCATATTTGCCTTGCAACTGTCAGTAGCCACAAACCACCTTGAGTCATTAATGCCCAGAGAGAAAGGTGTGCATTAGGTGTGTGGAAGGAAGGCAGGCGAGAGGAGAGATGAGACAGAAAATAGAATGACAGGCGTCTCCATGGGAGATCCTCAGATTTTTAAAAACTCATTCTGCTGCTAGAGGCATTTTTCACATGTTTTTCAGAGGGCTTTGGAGTCACACAGCAGTGTGTTTGAGTCCAGACTCTGATATTTAGAAGGTATACAATCATGGTCAAGTTTCCTAACTTGAACATCAGATTCCTTATGTTGCTTTTGGGGTGAATTTTGTCAAAGATGGTGAGAATATTTTAATGTGTTGAGAGATAGTATGACTTCAAGAAATGGTAGTCTTATTAGAGTAATTGTCCGAATGGGCTTCAGAATTTGCCTTTGTGCCTTTACTAGAAACTCCTTCCCATGTAGACCTCCTATTAGTCCTTGAAGAGCCTGGTTGGAACATCAACTCCTTTCATGCTTTCATTGTTCAGTATTGCATTCTCATGTGATATTGGTTTCAAGGTTTTTGTCCCTCTAACTTGGATTTCTTGTGGAATAGTGAAAAGGACTGGAAGACTTGGATTTGAGCTCTGCTAGCCACTCAGCCAGAGAAGTAGAAGCACAATGAAAACAATGGAGGAAGGGGTATATTACGGGAACGAAACCTTACATAATTGTGAGGGAAGCTGGGGAAGTTATTTTCCAGAATAAAGAATTGAAAGATCTGAGAAAAGACACAACTAACCCCCTCTGGAGTCTTAGGCAAGTGGATGGGCAAGTTGAAGCTTACCAGGGAAGCTTGGGGGGCGAGGCGTGGCCAGGTGCAGGAGGGAGACCATGAAGTGGGCCGGGCAGAAAAGTCAATGAAAATTTGTGGTCTTTGAGTGGCTGCTGCCTCTGTAGGTCCACATTCAGGCTTTTGTGAAGTGTGTGGGGCTATTTTTGCTCAGGGGGGGAAAGAATTTGGACAATATGAATGTGAAGTGAGGGAGAACAAGGACATGCGAGAACCTCCTGGGACTCAGCACGTGCCAACACACAAACTGCAAAGACCTCCAGAGAGGAATAGGTGCTGTCTTACTCTGTTTTCCCAATCTTGCACAAATTCCTCTACTCACTTGAATACAGGGAAGGGGATGCTGGGAAATGTAGTTCCAGCTAATCAAGTTGACGCAGTACAAACTACCACAGCCACTTAGTGGTTATGTGGGTTGTATGGGGCAGTTTCCTTAATATTTCTGATCCTTCCCTTCCTTATTGGTGTAGTGATGTAAAATATATGACAATTATAACTAGGTCTTTAGAGGGTTAAATGAGATAATAATGTAAACAATGTATTACTAAATATAAAAATTATGTATCAGATTATTGTCATTAGATACATTGATTCATTTAGTTAACATGCATCTACTGTGGGCTAGAAACTGTACTATGCCTGGGATATATGGCATGAGCTAAACAGACAATATCCGGGGTGTCTGGGTGGCTCAGTCAGCCAAGCGTCTGCCTTTGGCTCAGGTCATGGTCCCAGGGTCCTGGGATCGGCCCTGCGTCAGTCAGTCTGGGCTCCCTGCTCAGCGGGGAGTCTGCTTCTCCCTCTGCCCCTCCCCCTGCTCATGCTCTCCCTCTGTCTTTCTCTCTCTCTCTCGTTCTCTCTCAAATACATAAAAATAAAATCTTAAATGGACAATATCGTTGTTATCATGAAGCTGAATCAGACACCAGTTAGATATCCAAGTAGAGATGTTAATTAGGTAGGTGCTTGACTGACTGGATTTCAGAGCATGGACCTACATATACATTTGAAAGTTATTAGTAGCATTTAAAGGTAGGAGTCTGACTTAGCTCATGTAGCGAGTACATATAAATTGAGAGGAGAAGAGGCCCAAAGACTGAGATCTGAGGCATTCCAAAATTTAGGGATGAAAAAGGTAAAGAAGAGCAAGTAATAGCCTGAGAAATAGCAACCAGTAATGCAGAGGAGAAATAATAGACAGTGGTGTCCCAGCAGACAAATGTAGAACATTTTTGAGAATGTGAAAGAGATAAACTTTAACTTCTGCTGAAAAGGCATTCAGTATGATAATTGAGAATTCACTATTCGTTTAGTAACATGGAGGTTGTTGACAGAATAGAATGGGCTCAAGACAAAATAAAAGGAGAGGAAGTTCTTGGTGCCAAAGGAAGCCAAAAAATAGGGCAGGAATAAGTGGAAAGAGTGTCAAGGGAGATTTTATACATAGCTACATCTACATATAGATACCTTATGCAAGATTTTATATATGTTGATATAGATATACATAGATCTATATGATGGATGGATAGATGGATGGGGTCCCATGAAGCTGGGGTGTATTTTACACCCTGTGTATAAAATATATACAGTTGGCTCTAATCTATCTGTTAGTTTGCTCATTGATGAGAATGATCCATCAGTGCTGAGCCCATGGGCAGGGCCCCCAAGGGGGTTAGAACCTTTGTCTAGTGATGCAAAGGAGGAAACCTGCTTCCTTCATTCAGGCAGTTCCTCCTTAAGAGGAAAAATGGTCAAGCTGAGGGAGCATGCCCAGTTATTCTTTCCAAATGTATTAATTCCATTCATGTCAAGTTCCCAGAAGTAGACTGAGCAAAGGGGAAGAGAGAGGGGCTGAAGGGGAAAAGGTAGGTCTGACTACAGCAAGAACGTTAAGGAAATAGTAGAGAAGGATTTTTAAAAATGGCAGCTTTGGTGAAAAACAGCATAATTTCCAGAGCACACAATGCAGAAATTTTTGGGAACTGGGGAGCATTGGGAGATGGGTCAGACTAGGGTGTGTGTAAAGCAGTTGGGATAGTAACCTTTGCCCTGTAGTATTTAGAACAGAGGATAGGTTAGATAGCTCTTTGTTCCTTGGGTGAAACCTGCCTGCCCCGGGTGGGACTGGGGAAATGCATTGGACCACGTGGCTCTGGGTGTGCTCGTCGTCCCTACCAGGGGTAACTTCTATTCTATTTGGACCTAGGGGATTAAGAAGGGGCTATCTTCTGTTTCTCCACCACACCTGGCCCAGCTGAGGAAAGAGAACTTCAGGTATTTAAAGCTTCCCAAATCCGCCCCGGAAAGCCAGAGACACAAGTTTCTTTACTGTAATTGGGACAACAGTGATTTTCTTCTTCCTGTCGTTGTAATCCTTACAGAGGAATTCGCGACAGCGACTTGAAGACTAATTCCGGGGAATCGGCACCCCAGGCCCTCTTTGAAACCTGCGATAGGGTGAGAGCACCTCCCTTCCAAGGAGGCAACGTGCAGCGGGGATGGCCCTTCGGTTTCACAGGTGGCAAGGTTTCCAGCTCGAGTTGGCAGCCTCCAAATCGGTTCCCATTCAAACTTAGGAGGAAGCTGTGAAAGCCGCAGGCAACGGGCTGAGTGGCTCAATTGGTCCTGGCCATTTCCTTCACTCCTGGGACTTCTCAGTATCTCTCTACTCTCGTCATTTAAGCACAGGGATAATCAATCATCTGCTGCCCTCGCCCTGTCAGCGGAGTCAGCAGGCACGTGATGAAACGCGCCGGCTGCGCGGGGCTCCCTCCATCCCTCCGTCCCTCCATCCGCCCGCCCGCCCTGCCCTTCCGGCTGGCGCTCGCCGCCCAGCTCGGGCCCCCAGGCCGCCCGCAGCGCGGACACCCGCGGCGGGGCAGGCTGTGCGCCCGCGGGGGCCGGGGCGCGAGGGCGGCCGGTGGGCCGGCCGGGTGGCCGGCCGCTCGGAGCTGGGCGCCCAGGAGCCAGCACCCCTGGCCGCCCGGCCCACGTGACCGCCCCTCCTCCCGCCTCCCAGTCGCGCGCACGGGCCGGCGTCTCGCCTCCCGCGCGCGCTCGGCGGGTCCCCGTGCCCGGGAGCAGAGGCGGCGGAGGGAGCGGGCCGGCCAGGCGGCGGGGAGGGGGGGGTGGGAGCGGGCGCGAGCGGCGGGCTGCCGGGGCCGCCTGTGCACGGCGGCGGTCGCCTGAGCCGCGCGGTTCCGCATCATCCGCCGAGTGTGATGAGGCTGCTCTGCCTCGCTGCTCCGCTTGCCGCCAGCTGACAGCGCCGGCACACAGCCCGCCCGCGAGGGCAGACGCCGCGGGGCCGTGACCTTGGCCGAAGAGGTAAATAAGGGGTGGTGGGAGGGGGGTAGGCGGCGCCACCTCGCGCTCCCCCGCCCCGCACCCACCCTCGCCCGGCGCCCTGCCGCGCGGCCGCCGGGGGAGCCCCGCGCCCCGGCCGGGTTGCGGGCGCCGCGCTCGTCCAGGTCCGCGGTGCTGAAACTGCTGCCATTTGAACCGCGGGGAGAGCCCGGCAGCGGGAGCTGGGGCTCGCTGGTTTGCTCCTCTTGGGCTGGTTGCTCTCAGGTTCCTGCAGCCAGGCTGCTACCCACGGCGACCCAGGTGGTTACCCGAAGGGTCGACTCCCATCAGCTCCTTTGGCCGGGACGGATTCTGGTGCCTTCTGGCAAAGACTGGGCAGGGTTCCGTCCTGACTTCCGAAGTGGAGTGGAGCGGAGGGGGGACCCAGTGGCGGGCAGGTGGAAGTGGGCGAAGCTCCTCCGGCTCCGTGTGGGAGACCCGGGGGAGTGAAGGGAGAATGCCGCCGGAATGGGCCTGTCTCAGGCGCTGCCAGTGGGCAAAGTAGCCAGATACCTGGGAGAGAGTGTGCTGCCACAGGGTGCTGCCTTTCCGCCCTTTTGGGAAAACATCATCAAGTCGAGATGCAAGTATTGGGAGACAAGAGAACTCTGGAGCGCAGAAATGGTGACGGTGGGTTTTTTAGGGGAGCATCAAACACTTTTTACAATGAGTATCCAGAAGATCAAGTCAGTTAAAACCATAGCCAAATGAATATTCTAACTAAAAGATTGTCATTTCTTAAAACTCCCTGAGGGTACTCTAGGTGTAAATTCAGTCTTCTTCTTCTTCTTTTTTTTTTAAATCGATTTCTGTGCCGCTTCCTCCAGCCAGCCCCGACATGTAAGTATGCGCCATGTGGGGTGGGTGCTGTGGATTATGAAGAGGCTTCAAGTCACCCCCCCCCCCCTTGAGCACCGCCGTTCGCACCTGACTGAAGTCTCCCTAACCCTTTGCAGCGCGCAGACCGATAATTCCAGTATCTGAGAGCGGACCAAGTGTGGGGTGACATGGCCCAGGGAATAATTACGGGCAGACTAGCAACGGGGTGGCAGACGAATCACCCAACATGCTGGTGTACAGAAAGGTAAGAATTTCTTCACTTTCTTGGAGAAAGGGAAAGTTTTGGCTTCCTTGATTCCCGCCCCCCCACCCGGCGGAGAGTGTATATCAATTTTGTGGCCCCGTGGATTTCCCAAATTGCCAAATGCTGCACACTGTACTTGAAGATAATCTGGTGTTCTCACTGTGTAGAGACACAGTGAAGTAAATGAGGCCAGCCTTACTGTGCCCGCTCTTTTCCCTGCTGATTTCACATAGATTAATCTGCAATCAGCAATATCAGCAAGTTTGGGCATCCCACATATTTTGTTATACATGTGATTTTATAACATCCATAATAGTTTTTAGACGCTTTTTCATATACTCCCCCTAGCATTTGTTTTGTAAGGATTATGTAAATGTATAACATGTTATACACTTTGCAGCTCTGTGACAAAAGTGAATGTGCCTGGAATCTATGGTTGGTTTATTAAAGATTACTTGTACTTGTGACTCTTGTGACTAAACAATTCTTTTTTTTTTTTTTTTGTCTTAGCCTAAATTTTTACTTTGGGTTATTTTTATGATTTTGTTTATGGGTATTTTAGTGCCATATGACGATTAAATCTTTATATTCAGAGTTTTTTTTTCCCTCACAAACTGATCTGACGGTTTTATACATTTTATACCAATGCTACCAGCAACAAACTTCTAGACACCGAGCTACCATAATACAGATGCATTTGAATATTGTGTGTGCTTTAGAGTGGTTGCTTAGGTAACTTCATTCTGGTCACAACCAACAATATTACTAAAATTGAGGAAGCAATATTCTTTATTTAACTTCTGTACCAATTATTTCTATTGCATTTTATGCTGGGATTATTTTTCTTTAGCATATTATCTGTAGTGCTTATTGGGCAAGATTTCCTTAGTTACTGTTAGCAGTGACAAAAAGGAAATCATACCTTGGAATCAAGAAAATTGTTAAAGGTCTAATTAGCATGAGCCCACTGAGGAGTCTGGGATAGTTTCTCTGTGTTCTTTCACGAATACAGCTGAAAAGCTGTATGCTACCTTGACCTGTACTAAATCTAAACTCTCCTGCTATGTGGGCCAAAATCATTAAGAGGTGGTGGTGAATATGTGTTTGAGGGAATATTGTTATTGTTTTAATGTGAAGGTTCATGGGCATCCTGACACAATGTTAGCATTTTTTTTCTCTACCCTTCCAGACAGTACTGTTTTATGTGTCTGGGACAGCACAGTATGATAGGAAATAAAAATTGGAGATTAGTTGCCTATTTTAGACTTAAAGCATCCCAGCTGGATAAATTAAGAACATAATCCACTTGAGCCTATATTATTACTATTGTATTTCTACATGAGTTGAAAAAACTGGATATTTGCCACCCATTCTATATAGAGTTTTGAGAAGAGCTATTTGGAGGGCAGTTATGTGTTTTTAAATAAGTTATAATGTTTTCATTGCTTGGTATGCTTTTAATATTATAATATGCAAGAGGTGGCAATTGTAAATTCTGTACATTGCATGTGGAGAGCTGGACTTTTGGATGTAAAACTACAGTAGTTAGCTACTTTTGTTCAAACACTATATTCTTTTTCTGGTTCCTTATAGAAGACGAGGGCTATGTTGATCAGACACCTAATGCTAATCTTGATTAGAAATAAACTTAGTATGACATGAATTAGTGTTTCTCATTTAGTCAATTATTATGAAAATAAATGAAATAAATGAAGCTAGGAGCTTTAGAAATAGTTATTAGGTTATAGAGTGTGCCCAAATTCTTATTGCTCATTTTGAATTTATGCTGTAAATTGTTCTATGACACCAAGTTGTTGCTAGTGCTACTTGTAAGTTAACAGACTATGACTTCAGGGAGGGAGTATGATGCCTCATTCTTTTAAACATTATTATTTTGTTGGTTAAGCTTGGAACTGCTTGTGCTACTTCTTTTGCCCTCCTTTTATTAGCTCTTTGTTTCATATTAATGACACTATTTTTAGAAAATATTTCTCTGAAAACTCGTTATTAGAAAAAATAACTCAGTTCAGTAATTTGTACTCATAATGCATAACTATGGATTGCCTACCTATTCTTTTATTCTCTGAGCATATATATTTTGTGTTTGTGATATAAAGAATAATGTTTAAATAGCAGATAATTTATATAATGAAAGGCACATCAAAGTGGCCCATGTCTGTGTGGAGTCATAGAGTCCAACATCACGGTTTCATGTGACCATTTTACCAGTTTCTTGTGTCTTCTGTGTTCTATGGGCTTTTCATTTAATGTATTTTCCAAAGAGGCCAAATTTTAATGTGAAGAACACCAAAGTATTTGGAGAGGGGCGTAGGACTACTATATGTTACTAGGACATTTCATCCGCTCCACCTGCTTAAAGGAAGAAGCACTATGTTACAAATGCTTATCAATTATGAAGTCAATCACAGGTTTAGAAAAGAACTTTGGGACCACAGAACATCGCTCAGTAGCAGTGGAGAGAGTGGATAAACTGCTGTTTTATCAATTCACACCAGTTTTCTACTTCTGCTTCACTGTTGCAACACCGTTCTTGGAAGCACGTTCTAGGCTAGAAACATTCATAGTGTTCTCTCCGTTTCCCCTCCCCCACAGGTCACCTCTTGTTTAGTGTAAGGATTCTGGTGATTTACACACATGGAAGATATGTATGTGCTGTTTCCATTTTGTCTGGGCAGGCTATGAATGACATGTAGTAACATTCCTGTGAATGAATAACAGGTAGTAACCCTTCCTGTGAGAGAGGGGAGACAGTGAATGGTTCGCAAAGTGGCATGCACAGAAAGGAGCTGGGACGCATGCCTTTCTCATGTTGGCAACTGTCTCTTCTATTATGATTATCCTCATACAGATTACAGGAGTTCCTCCAAATGATAGGAAAATTCTAAGGGTCTCTTCCATGGAGAATTCTGTAGTGGTGTTATGGGAAAATGCACAGTGTATAGAACAGTGATGCTCCAGGCAGAGTGAGTGCCACCACCATGCAGGCTGGGGACAGTGGTGATGCTGCCTCATGGTCAAGGTTGGGACCTGCAAGTTAGGCTGGGATGTTTGTGAGTTGCTATTTGGTTTAATGTGGGGGATCCTAGGTGGAAAGATGGATGGAATACATAAAGGGGATTAAGAGATACAAACTTCCAATTATAAAATAAAAAAGTCACAAAGATGGAAAGCACAACATAGGGAATTTGGTCAATAATATTGTAATAATGTTGTATGGCAATAAATGGTGATGACACTTAGTGTGGTGAGCACTGAGTAACATATAGAATTGTTGTATCAGTATGTTGTAACCTGAAACTAACATAACATTGCAAGTTAATTATACCTCACTAAAATAATTTTAAAAATGAAGGGTCTCTGTAGGCTTCATCTGATGTCATAGGTACACTTTAAAAATCCATATGGACAAAATATATGCCTTACCAATTTGTCAACTCATAATGCTGTTTTCTTTCATAAGCATGTGATTAAAGTTAGAGTGGTTATGCCATTTTATGTATTTGAGAAGACCTTATTTAAAAGCTCATGAAATATGATGCTTGGCCACATTCAATTTGGGGGGCTTTCTAGGCTCCCTTCAGACAGGCCTTAACTAGAATGGAATTAGAAGTAATCAACTTCCTTAAGAAGAGACCCACTGAGCTCCAGCTTGCCTTGGCTTTGGGCTAGCTTCCTGAAACATTTGTAGAGGTGATGGCTTAGAACTCAGTTTTGTTCAAATACCGTTTGCATTCTTGCTCTTTCCTGGGCAGAATTCTCGTTCTGGGCATGGCACTGGCTGCAGAGGATGGCTGAGCTGGAACCCAGGGGGACCAGGAGACACATTCCAAATTTGGTGTTTGGCCAGCATGCTGCCTACTAGACAGTATACATCACTTTTTGTCCAGCAGTTGACATTCCTGCATTTGAAAAACAAAATATCTAGGACACCTTGGGGCCAGTATTTTACATTGACTGGAATGTTGGCTTCTCACTAGCAAGAATGCTCAAAATGACCAATAATTTCTGGTATTACTGCAGCAACCATTTATGCTTCGACTGCCAGAAAAGAAAATCAAAATGTTTTCTTCGTTCGCTACCTTAGTGGGATGAATGTGTTTTTGGAGACAGCAAACCTGCATGTCTGCCACACCTGTGCCCTCCCCTCCCCTCCCCATCCCTGCCTGCCTTCTCCTTTGTCCTGTGTTCCTCTCCTCTCTTCATCTCCCATGTACTCACACCCCTTCCAGTTGCTTTTTCCTTTTAATTTCTTCTTTTCAAAACAGACCTAAGTGTGAAGGTACGTTTTCCCTGAGATGATGCTCTGTTTAGTTGTAAAAGAGAAATTGATGCCTTTTGGAGAAGAGAGCAGATTACAGTCTGGTTTGGGTGCCTGTTATGCACATGCTCTCAGAGGGATCCTTTCAAACTTGGTCGCATATGTACCATGGGGTCCAATATGTTGCTGTGTATGTGGTGTGGCAAAACGTTAGTCTTTAAGGACCCACTGCTCTGTTCTTGAAGAGCAAGAGGGGCGCACTGGCCTTTCCTGCAGAAGGGTGTGGTGGGAGCTGTCAGCCCAGTAGGACAGTCACCCATTCTGATTGGCTTGACTTAGACCTTGCCTTTGTGAAGTCCATCTGCTCCATGAGAGTAGTCGTACCCATAAGAAAGAAGAGGGACTTGCTTCTTCTTTGGAAGACGCCACTGATGTTCCTAGTCTCTTGGGGTGGGGGCGGGGAGGGAGTCAGCTGACATTTTCTCCATTAAGTCAGTGCCTCTGTCTCTTTAGGATTGTCCAATCTGGTCAGTCTTGAGGGGGTCAATATCCTCCCCCACCTCTTGAACTCCATTATAAAAAATAACCATTGATATTTTTGAACCTTACTTATCTTGGTCTTTCTGGGTTTAGGGTGCTGGTGAAGAATATTTATAACTGATAAGAGAAAGGTCCATGAGAAAAGAGAGGGATGTTTGCAAATAGATCCTCACAAAAGGCCTGGGCCTTTAAGCCCTCAGATTTCTCAGGGGCTTCGATGGGAGGCAGGGACCAGGAGACATGTCTTGCCATTGCTGAAAAATCCCAAAATGGAGTGTCTTCTATAAATGAGATTATTTGAAAGCACCTTTCTGGACTAAGGGAGATTGTCTCCTATAAAGATGAACTTAATCTGTCTGAATCAAATGCGTCGGACCTATTTTCCCCTCAGTGACATAAATACTGACATGTGCCCTGAGCTAGAATAGGACCGTCATCTGTGATATTTTTGCTGAGAAGCAGACATTTTATGAGTAATAATTCAATGATGGATTTTGGATAATAATTAACTTGAGTTCAGAGCAGGAAAGCCTTGCACAGTTGAGCTTTTCCCTCACCTGTTCGTTGTTGCTTGCCAGTGCTATTTGTGGGATTAAGATAAGGATTTGTGGCCTGAATTTTATTTCCTTTATTTCCCACCTCCAGCCTCCCTGAATCTAATTGATCAGAAGAGAGTGCAGATGTAGGAAAGAGAAGCTATCTAGGGATTTTATTGCCTCCTAATAGCCTTTGTGGTTCTACTGAGTGATGGAAAGCAGGGTATTTTTAGGTGGTGTGGGTGATGGAATGTGTTCACTGCAGAGAATATGGAAATATTTTGGATTTGGATAGTTTGGTGACATAATAAATGCTAAGTCTCCTTGAAAAACAGAATTGTGGGAAATAAGCAACACGGATACTTGGCCCCCACTCCCCCTCTCATAACAGTGAAAAGGAGGCATTGGAAGTTCAGGGTGACAGGGACTTCTGTCTTACAAAACACCAATCCAATTATAAAATAATTGTAAATGATAAAGTGGGTACCCGGTTCCTTAGGGGAAAAAGGCCCACTTCTCTCTGCCATTTGCCCAAGGCAATATGAAGATTTAACTTACCCTCTTTTCAATTCCCTTTGTCTTGTGTCTAATTCAATTAACAAAGGTCTCAGGACATTGGAACTCTAATGAACAGTCATGAACTTGGTTCCAATTCCATTAAAATTGCCACCTGGTCTAGGCTGGAGAACCCATCCAGAGAGATAAGTTGCCATTCTGCCTTCTGAAAAAATATGGAGGAAAATGTCAGCTTTTTGACATTAGCTGGGTTCTTAAGAGTAAGTCTAGGAGCCATCTCATTTTTGTCCTTCCTGGGGATTAGCAAGTAAATGTTTTCTGAAGGAGCCAGTGTGCTGAAGTGGAAGAAGCATGTGCACTGCGGATGTGTGGTCTTGGTTTTAAATCTTGGCTCTGCCATTGTTTATGTCATTGTGGGTTAGCAGCTAACTCCTTTTGCTTCAGTTTCCTTATCTATAAAATAATGAAAACCAAAAGTGTTTCCTTTGTAGAGCCGTTTGATGGCAAAATGAGTTACCTAAGGAAGTGTCTTGTAGAGACCCTAACATATATTAGATCATCAATCAATGCTATAACAACAATAATCGAAATTATTACTCCTATTTATTTAATTAAAATTATTAAACACCTTGTATGTGCCATGGGAACCACTATGTTGTTAAATTTTTTGATAAAGGGAAAAAGGTGAATATTTTCATGTCTTCCTGATAGCTAGGGAGGCAGATTCTGTAGAATGCTTTGGTAGTACCATTTTCATGACACTTACAATGTCCTTTCTAATATTATTTAGTCCTATGTAGCTAGGTCCTCCTTTTTTTTTTTTTTTTTTTTTTTTTGGCTAGTTTCCACTTTTTAATAAGCTCTTTGAACTATTATCTTATATATCTCTGAAGTCTGTACAGTTCCTTGGATATTATGTAAACTAAAACCTTTGAATCCAGGAATTTCAAAAGTGAAAGGGAACTTAGAATTTGTCCACTTTTTCGTTTTGCAGATGATGAAATTGAGGGTTAGAGAAGTAACACAATTTGTCTGCAGTCACACGGCTTGAATTCAGGTCTTTATTTGTCTTTTGATGGATTTCTCTTTTATTTAATTTAAAATATTTTTTTTTTGTAAAACTGGGCTATTTTAATTTTTAAAATTTTTTTCATTTATTTTAGAGAGAGAGAGCACATGCCAGTGAGTGGGGTAAGGGGCAGAGGGGAAGAATCTCAAGCACACTGCACACTGATCATGGTACTGAGTGCAGAGCCTGCTGTGGGCTCGATCTCAGGACCCCAAGATCATGACCTGAACCGAAACAAAGAGTCCAACACTTAACCAACTGAACCACCCGGGCACCCCTATTTTAAATTTTTTTACAATAGGATAAATGGTTCTCTTGATGCCTGCAGGTATGTAAGGCTGTTTGGTGATATTCAGAACCACCACAGTTATGGTGGTTTTCCTGATTGGCGTGTAGTCTGCAGTAATTGTAAGGAGTTCCTTGTCTCAAACTGCTATCAAACCAGCAAGACTGCCTTCCGGCATCCATCATTTTTAGTATTGTTGGTAACCTGGGCATCTTTTCCCCAAATAACCTTGCCTCCTTAGGACACAAGGCTCAACTCACTCATGTTCACCTCAAGGACAGTACTTTCGGTAATAACACCCAAAGTTGCATCTAGTGGGGATGAGGGATTCTCTTTTACACCAGGCACTGGCAGGCAAAAGGTGGCTTTCAATTCAGGATGTGTTACATGGGCCTTTTTGACACATAATCCCATTGGCCTAATGAATCTTTCATATTTAGGTGGTTTCCGAGTAAAGCCATCTCCAAAAAGGCAAACTTTAGTAACCATCCTCTTCAATGCTTGCTTCTTTCTCTTTCCTGTTTGAATAACTTTTAATACTTCTGTTTGTCCCTGGGCAGGAACTTTGGGCAAAGGAGCTCCCACTTTCCTGCTTTCTCTTTTCATTTTTGTTTAATCACATTGGAAAATACTTTAGCTTGGGACGGTCCCTCCCTGTCCACTAGATTTGCAGGGGCTGCTCCTTGTGGAGGCTTGCCATCATTCTTTTGTTTGGTGTTTCTCTTTTCATGCATTTTTTTTTTTTTTTTTGGATTTTATTTATCTACTTGACAGAGAGAGAGAGAGCGCGAGAGCACAAGGGGGAGCAGGAGAGGGAGAAGCAGGCTCCCTGCTCTTGACTCCGGGCTGACCCTTCGGCTCAGGGTCCTAGTACCATGACCTGAGCAGAAGGCAGTCACCCAACTGACGGAGCCCCCCATGTGCCCTTCCTTTCATGCATCTTGATAGTTTCTTTGTATATTCTCAGCATGGCGCTGTTTATAGTAGAGCTTAGCTTTCTGACCAGTCATCTTTTTTGCTTTCTTTGAATGTTCATGAGCCTCTTGATCGTCTTTCTTTTTCTCATGGTGATCTGAAGGATGGCCATAGCACTTCCGTGTGTAACTCAGTATATTCGTTTTGTGGCATGGTGACGGCCATGGAGCCACTGGGTACAGCTGCTGGGACACCAAGAAGCTCTCCGTTTTCGGGTTTCACAAACCTGTGAGCTGACTCCACGTAACCTGTGATGGGAAAGAGACAGTTCTAAAGCGACCAAGTCCAGATAAAGTGGGACACATGGGTTCTGAACTTCTGTTCTTCACGTTTTCTCTCACTCTCTTTTAAAATAAATGCAATTAAGTCCTTGTGTTTGTAGTTGTAGATGGATCACTAGATTCCTTTTCCCTTCCACTGTACTCTAGCTTTTGGTGCCCCAGGAATGATAAGGTAGGGAGCTTGGTCTGCCTCACTTTGGGAGTAGCTCTGTTCTTGATTGGATCCTGGCTGGAAATTCTAGGTGGATGAAAACACAGCACGTCATGCTCTGTGGCAGGACTGTCCAATGGAACTTCCTACCATGGTGGAAATATCTCTACATGGACTGTCTAATACAGTAGCCACCAGCCACAGGGGACGATGGAACCCTTGAAATGTGGCTATCCCGGACCTGAATTTTAAATTACGCTTAATTTTAAGTAATTTAAATTTAAGTAGCCCCCTGTGGCTAATGATTGCTGTATTTGACAGTGTTAAGGAGTAAAGACCTTTCAGAAAACAGCATCAAACCCAAGAGAAGAGATAAAAGAATATGCTATACCTACTCTGACACTTGGCACACGGTGCTTGCAACAAAGTTGGGCTCCAACAAATGATTTTTTAAGTGAGTAAAATAGAAGTGAAGTTTTGAAGGCAGACAGTGGCCTGATAAGGAGATGGGAGATATTGGGATAAGTGGCATCAGCTGCCTACTTAGTTTATCTATTTATTTTCTCATCCTGTGAAAACTTTCAGTGTCTGGAGAGGGTGACCCTCCTAAGCTGAGAAGATAGTGGTTGTGGGACCAGAGCCTGCAGACACCACCCAAGAAGGGCACACGCAGGTGCTTGGGTGAGTTGCTGATGTCAGAGGCATGTCAGCTGATCTCCATCTTGTGGCATCTCAGAGATGCACCCGAGCTATTCTAATTCCTAACAAGAACAAGAAAAAACCAGAAGCTTCCAGGTAAAAGGGGCTTAAAGTGGTCAGAATCCTTGTTGAGAATTTAAAATTGGGGTAAAAGGAAACCTTTTTTTCTTCTTTGTAAGCTCACTTCTCTTTCCTGTGTCTCAGAAAGTTGAAAGGAAGCTAAGCCCATGGGGAGGTGGCAGCGAGAGAGGGCAGGGTCTCTTAGTCCGAAGGGCTGGACGTGGATTCCTGTGCCGCCCCTCACTAGCTGTACCAGCCGGGGCACATTTCTTACCTTCTCTGAGTTTCACTTCTGTCATAGAATTGACAGAGACTACTTCACAGAATCTTTGAGAAGGTGAAATGAAATACAAGTGAAAATGCCTGACTGAGAGTGATGGACAGATAATACTTGTGGACTCTTTTTGGGAGTTGTGGAAATTACCGAGACTCCTTGAAAGAGTAAACATTGCAGAAGGCTTCCTGATAAGGCTTCGCCAGCTTGCCAAGTGTCCCCATGGCTGTAGGTCATTTAGAAGCTCAGTTGACATGATTTCCCCTGTTTGGTCGTTGCTGGAAGATGTCAAAAACAATATAAATCTACATGACCTTCTTTGGCCACACAAAACTTTTGAATGTCAGGCAAACTGATTCATTAGCTACTTTTTCTCTTGTACAGAAATCTAGGGAGATTTTTCACCCTTTTTTAAGATGACACAGCCCAAACATTTTGAAGAAAATTCAGTACCACCTAGAAAGAACACATTTTACCGACATTTCTGTCACTGAACTTTTCTAGGTGCATTTCCTCTGGTATTTAATGCCATATGTCACTGGCTCTGTCTTATACTTAGTATTTTGTTTTGACTTTTGATTTGTTGTTAATTAGAATCAATGCCATTTATTGAGTGCTTACCCTATGTCTGCTTCTTTACAAATATTGCCCATCTTCCTTAAAATAATGTTGCATGTTGGTTATTAGTATCCTGTTTTTCTAAGAAGCCAGCTGAGACTGCCCGGGACTGCCCCGGGACCAGTGGGAGAGCTGGTGTGCTTCATGAAGGTGGAGACATCTGTCTTTCACCGCTGCGTTCCCAACACCCACAAAAATGGCACAGAGTAGGTGTCCCAAATATTGATTGTATAAATGCACAAATGAGTGAATGAGCAAATGAATGAATGCTTGGTCCAAATATCCTACTCCTGCCTCTTCACTGCATCGCTTCACGTCATGACTCTCAGAATTCAGTTCCTCTCACTATATGTGCGTTGAGCCCCGGCGATGTCTCAGCCCCGTGGTAGGCCCCAGGGACGGAGTTGTAGACAAGGCAGACAGCGTCTGAGCCCTCACTGAGCCTATTTCACGGTGTCAGAGACAGATGCCAAGCAACTGTCATAGGGTGATTAATGACATAGAAGGGGAAGAACTGGGTGATATGGAAATTTATTTATTTTTAGGTCATCTGGTTCCTAAAATAACTTTTATGTTGATCTGTGTCTTCCAGTTGCAGTTCTGAGTGCCCAGCACAGTGCCCAAGTTCATACAGCCTCTGACACTTAGCAAGTACTCAGTAAATGAACTGAATGGAGCTAAGCGAATGTTGAAAATCCTCAGGGCTTTACTGAGACAACTGAGACAAAAGCGTTGATTTTATCCCTTAGAAAACTAAATGTCTCCTTCCATAGGTTCTCAATCAGGCATTCCCCATTCTGGCAACTCGGGATTGATGAGGCTGTCCCTGGCCAGCAAGAAAGGGGAAAGAGACTCTTGTAATTAGAGGAAGGTGCTTGTTAAGCTTAAGGCTTTGCAGTCAGACTCCTGGATTAAAACTGACATAATACTTGTGAGCTCGAATCAGATTACTTTGCTTCTTTGAGTCTCAGGTTCCTCATCTGTAAAATGGGGAATGGTAATAGGTTATTATGAGGAGTACATCAATAGTGCATGTAAAGCCTGGATGAGTAGGAAACATTCAATATATTTTAACTATTCTTTACAAAAGCCCAAAGAAAAGGAACTGGGTTTCCCTATAAATGGAAGTGGTAATATCTAGGGAGGAGTTCCCTTTGAAAATTTTCTTTCTTACACATGTTTTGGAATTTGCTGCTCTTCGTTGGCTCTTGATAATTTTGTTAAAAATTGTTTCATATGGTAAAAGTACAGTAAAAATTACCTAAACTGTTCAATTATGGTACAATTCAAACAAACACAGCAGTGGAAAAAATAATAGGACATGCATGTGCCCATCACATACAACAGCCATTAACCATGGGTAAATCTTGTTTCATTTATACTTCCTCACGGATGCTATCCCCCAGGTGATTATTTTGAGGCAAATCTCAGAAAACCTGTCTTTTAAGACCTAAATTCCTTCATATGTGTATAGGATATTTTTTAGGGAAGAGAAAGGTAAATGAAATGGTAATTATTCTTTTACTCATCTTGAGTCCTCAGTATCATGGCACATCCTACTCTATGAGTTTTTTGTTTTTTAAATATTTGCTCAAATGGGTCTATCATTCTTTTTTCTTTTTTTATTGTGGTAAAATATATATAACAAAATTTACCATTTTAACCATTTTTAAGTGTGCAGTTCTGAGGCATTAAGTATGTTACATTGTTGTATAACCATCACCACCCTCCGTCTCCAGAGCTCTTTTCATCTTGCAAAACTGAAACTTGTACCCCTTAAACACCAATTTCCTATTCTTCTCTCCCAGCCCTAGCAACCACCTTGCCACTTTATGGATGTGACTGCTCTTGGGACCTCATATAAGTGGAATCATAGTGTATTTGTCTTTCTGTGACTGGCGTATTTCACTAGTATAATGTCCTCAAGGTTCATCCATGCTCAGTTATGTGTCAGAATTTTCTTTCTTTTTAAGGCTGAATAATACTCCATTGTATGGATAGATATCACATTTTGTTTATCCATCGTCTGTCGATGGGCACTTGAGTTACTTCTACCTTTGGCTATTGTGAATAATGCTGCAATGAACATGGGTGTACAAATATCTACTTGAGTCCCTGCTTTCAACCCCAGAACTAGAATTGCTGGAGCATACAGTAATTGTATTTTTAATTTTTTTGAAGAGCCATCATACTAATTTCCTTAGTGGCTGTACCATTTTACATTTTCCAGTACACAGAGGTTCTAAGTTCTCCATATCCTCACCAACACTTGTTATTTTTGATAATAGTCATCCTAATGGTTATGAAGTATTATCTCATTGTGGTTTTGATTTGCATTTCCCTAATGACTGAGCATCTTTTCATGTACTTATTGGACATTTTTATAACTTCTTTGGAGAATCCATGAGCTTTCAAATACAGATTAGACTGTCCTTAGGAATGGTTTTGACGAATGAACTATATGACCATTTAGATTTCTGTCTAACCAAAATTCTGTTATTTTTGTTTGGAATTTAGCTTTTTAATAATGGGGCGATCTTTAAAGTTCTTTCTATTCTTTGCTTCTGGGTTTTTAGCTAAGAGTGAAACCTCCATGATTGACCCTTTTAGGTAATGGTAGTGATGAAGCTTGATGAATAAAAAATAAATAAATAATAACACATTTAAAAACAAATTCCATTTTCTTTGTTTTGAGTCTGAAATAACCACATTTAGGGTTGTTGTGATAGGACAGGAAGTCTCACATCTCTTAGAGAATCTTGTCAATGCTTTAAAGAATATCCCAGACGCTCTCAAAATTACAATATTCATTGTCTTTCTTTGGCTTTTATATAGTCTCCCCACACTTTTTTTCCGAATGCATTAAGTTTGGATAACAATAATGAATGTAGAGCATTCATTCTGTCCTGAAGGTAAGAAGTCAGATGTATTCATGATTATAACTAAAAAAGATAATTTCAGATGGATCTCTCCTTCCATCTTAAATCTTGGCCTTATGCAGTTATTTATTTATTTTTAGAACCTTTCTTTTAATTTTAATGAAGTCTCAGTACAGGTCATTGGGCTGGGAGTTTTAATGACTTGAATCCAAAGCAGTTTATCTGTAGGAGGTGGGTTCTGACTCTCCCCACTAACTAGCATTGTATTACATACGGCTTTAAAACTGAAGTGATATTCTTACTCTGAAAACTTATCAGAAGCAAATTAATTTATCTGTACCATATTGATTTGTTTGACTCAAAGCTCACTGTCACTTTATAAAACTGTCGTAAACCCCTCTGTCCTTGACATTTCTGCAGTAATAGCACTCTGTGTTTACATGGCCACTGGAGTGATGGTCCCATTTTCTAGGCTCCTGAGAGGCCTGCTAGCCATGGCCATGTGATGCCTTCTGGCCAGTAAAATGTAAACAGAAGAGATGTGCATAGTATCTGAG
This sequence comes from Zalophus californianus, assembly GCF_009762305.2. Classification (NCBI taxonomy): domain Eukaryota; kingdom Metazoa; phylum Chordata; class Mammalia; order Carnivora; family Otariidae; genus Zalophus; species Zalophus californianus. The sequence continues at coordinate 60,970,356 of NC_045604.1, read as the reverse complement.
ACATGCCCTTTAAAAAGAAGGATATACCTTTCCTTTTCCCTTTTCTCATTCTTGCTGGCTGGCATCCAGTCATCCTGGCCATGAAATGGAAGGTGACAGCTGTGGATGGCAGAACAACAAAAGGGAGTGAACCTGGGTCCCTGATCACTGTAGAGTCAGCACACTGACCTGACTTGCTTACGTAAACTTTTATGTTAGAGGAAAACTAACATGTATCTTCTTCTTCTGTTGTTTTTAAGATTTTATTTTTTTTAAAGCAGTCTTAGGTTTACAACAAAATGGAGAGGAAGGTATAGAGATTTCCCAGTTGCCCCCTGCCCCTACATAGGGTCCCCCATTATCAACATGATTCACCAAAGTGGTACATTTTTTTTTACCGAGAATGAGCCTGCATTAACACATCATAATCATCCAGAGTCCACGGTTTACTGTAGGATTCATTCTTGGTGTTGCACATTCTGTGGGTTTGGACAAATACGTCATGACATGCATCTATCATTATTATATTGTACAAAGATTTTCATTGCCTTTCTTATCTTCAAGATCTTGCACTTATCTGTCACTTGCAACAAACCCAAATTCTAACCAATTCAGCAACTATATCCAGTGCCTTTTATTTTGCATCTCTAAGATGGTAACGGGGCTCAAGTTTTATTTGAAATATAAGTTTCTTGTTTTATTTTAAAATCTATTTGCTCTCTAGGAATAAATCTAGTTTCTTTTAAACAACGTAATGGAGAAATTTGGACTTAGATTAATTATGCATATGGTTCACTTTAATTTAGCAAGTGCTTATTGAACAATTATTAGGTGCAAGGTAATTTACTATAAGTGTCAGAGGATAAAGAGTCAGTGATAACGATGATATGTTTTTTATCAGAGCACTTTACAGTGTCAAGATTGGAGGATCAACAGATTCACAAGTAATTCCCCCCCTCCCCCCCCCCCACACACACCCTCATAATATTGATGGTGCAGTTATTCAGTTTTTAAAAATTCCTGTTTTCCTATAAGGAAACTGAGGCCTGGGAAGGTTATTTCCCATGTCAAAAAAATGTAAATGAAAACCATCTTATTTATTTTACTGCAAATTAAATATGGCAAGGGTAAGAGGAAAAACTTTAAAAAATATTTGAACTTATTTCTTTACCCTAGAACTTGGTAAAGTTTATACAGCAGATCCTACATGGAAGGTGCTCTTCTTGCAGTGTCTTTGCTTGCTTGGAAGTCTGGCTAATTAAAAATGGAATACTTTTATATAATAAAACAAAAGCTGCTTAAAGTTGTAGAGATAGGCCAGTACTGCATCGATTTATTTGAACACAACCCGTTAACCTTGTTTTATGTTTGGAAGCATTTTGTTGAGCATATTCGGGAAAACCAGTATGAACTGCCCACCTTGGTACCATCTTTGGTAGAAATTGTTCATTCTTAACCATAGAAATGAGGTGCTGAGTTGAATTTTAGCAAAGAGTTAAGTAAGTGCAATGAGAATACTTTATCTGTAACCATTTATTCCACCAATCCAGGGTGCCTCAGTATATCAAAAATATCCACTCAACAAGGCAAAATATGGGCATTTCTGCTGTAGCACAATACAGTCCTTTAAAAAAAAACCCATATTCTGCAAAAACACACTATAAATAACTGCCATGTTAAGGGAAATAGAATTGGAATAGATCACTCTAAACATTTTAACCCCTCAAAACATTTACTGTTACAATTAAACATTAGCCAGAACAATAGCAATCTTAATAAAAGTAATAGCACAACTCTACTAGCCTGCTAACCTCCCTGTAAATAAAGGAATCACACGGTATTATAAGGCTTTACCTTTAAAAGGTAAAGGAGAAGGTAGCTTGATGGAGGAGTATAGAAGGAAGCATTGGGTCTGCCCAATTCTGAAAACAAGGACAGAGGGACATTAGCATCAGAATTTGCAGGTAGGGGAGCAGTGAGAGGCTTTGCACAAAATAGTCTGGGTCCTTCTCTAGTCTTTGCTTGTTTGTCTTGTACAATTATCTGAGAGAAATGGGCAGTAAACCCTTTTGAAACCTCGTGTGTAGCCAGGTTGAGCCAGGAGGAAGGGCAGGCCACGTGGGCAGTGCTGCAGTCTTTCATGGCTTGCTGCACCTGTGTGTGTGTGTGTGTGTGTGTGTGTGTGTGTTTGTGTGTGTTTGTGTGTGTGTGTGTGTACGCGTGTTTGTGCATGCGGATATTTCAGGTCCGGCTACTGTATTGTGAAAGCACAAAATCCAGTGTGCTGAGAAGAATTGTGATCAGCCGGTGGGGCTTCTATGTTGGACTGACAAATTTCCCCGATTTACCAATTGTGTGTGGGTTCATTCTTGTTCCAGAAATGCACCATGCATAAAATACACCACCCATCAAAGGACTGTTGAGCCCCTCACAGTTGAACTGGGGAGGCCTGCTGACTCAGGGCGAGAAACAAAATGAATGCATTTGTAATAAGGGTGGTACAAGGAAAGGAGGCAGAGGAGAGGAATGGGACTAGAGCAGGTTTGAAGAGGGAAGGTGAATGTCTTGTGAACCTGACATATGCCGAATTTTTTTTTAAATGTTTTATTTATTTATTCATGAGAGTCAGAGAGAGAGAGAGAGAGAGAGGCAGAGGGAGAAGCAGGCTCCCCGCAGAGCAGGGAGCCCGATGCGGGGCTCGATCCCAGGACTCCGGGATCATGACCTGAGCCGAAGGCAGACGCTTAACCATCTGAGCCACCCAGGCGCCCCCCCGAATTTGGTTTTGTTGGAGTTTCATAACAGCCCCATGAAGTGGGTAATGTTCCCCCATTCTCCACGATGAGTTAATGAGGCCCAGAGAAGGTGAGGATTCTGCCGAAGGCCATGCAGAAGGAAAATGGTGGTGTCAGGATTTGAAATCAAGTCTAGACAGGGCGATTCCCTACTGCATTGGAATATGGAACCTGAAGCCTATGTGCTGAAGGCAGCGGGCTCACCTGCTGTGGCTTTGGACACTTGAGGGAATCTTGTAAACTCTCGGAGCTTCTTTCCCCTCACATACAGAGGCGCTAGGAACAGGTACTTCGGAGGATGATGGTGACAATGATATAAGATAAGACATGTGGAAGTGCTTTGCAAATGGTCAAACATTGTGCAGCAATAAGGCGTTTTATTTTCCCTCCACAAAACTTTCAGCTCTTTATATTAAAAATAGTTATGAATATCAATGGTGTTTAAGATTGTAGGCTTAATGGTTTATATAGTTACAAGTGAAAAAGGAGAAAGAGAAGGGTTTCTGGGATGAGGCAAAGCTGTTTGGTTCCAAAGCAAAATCCGTCCGCGTATTAAGAAAGCTGAAGGAGGAACTGTGCATTGCACCTGCAGACACCATTGATGATTAACCACAACACTAAACAGGTGGCATCTCACTGAATGCTGTCTGGGGGGGTTGGCAGAGGCAAGAAGATTCTTGCCGGGATCCCTGTACTTTATTTAGAGATCATCTTCCTCCTTGTGTTCTCACTTCCGTCTCCTTCTTCCATCCATGTACAGACATGGGTGACTGAACACCTGAATTGATCGAGAATGTGTGGTGGGAGCATGCTCTGGGGAAGTATCTTATAGGTTTTATAGAGAGTCTTACGGCAGTGAGGGTGCGGCTCAGGAGAGCGCAGGGCTGAGTGAAGCCTTTCCTTTCGATGCTCTGAGTTAGACGCTCTGTGTTACCTTTCTCAGTTCTACCTGGACATGTGGCTCTAAAGCTAATTTGATGTGCTTTTAAAATGTTTTGGTTTCTCTGCTCCTTAGATCGTTCTAGTAATGCCAGGACTGCCTAGCAAAAATGGTCTGGGATGAGGATATTGGTGTTAGTACTGATCTAAAAAATAGTCTTTTTATTCTTTTTCATTTACTTTATTTTTTGTATCTATGTGAGATGATGGATGTTAACTAAAGTAATTGTGGTCATTCTTTATGTAAGTAAAGTCATTATACCATATACCTTAAACATACACGGTGGCATATGTCAATTATTGCTCCATTAAAATGGCAAAAAGTTAAAAATTAAAAAAATGCCCTATAAAAAAGGTTGGATGCTAAAAAATGTGTAAAGAAGAAATAAAATCAATCATAATCCAATTACTTTAAGATAATAACTGTAAAATATTTGGTTAGTTATTTTATATATATGTGTGTGTGTGTGTTTGTGTGCAAATTTATACAAATATGAATATCAATGTAAATCCAGTAGTGGTACCCTGGAGTCAGCTTCAGCTGGCTTGTGCACCTCTCCCCAAGTCTACATTCAGTGATGGCAGGTTGGTAGACTGAAATCAGCCATGGTAGGAGTCCTAACAGCTTGGGAATTAGCAAATGCTGTAAATCAGAGCTCCTTCACCCTTTTCTCCCTTCTTTTTATTTATTTTTAAGTTTATTTTTAGTTTTTCATTATGTTCAGGTAGCCAACATATAGTACATCGTAAGTTTTTGTTGCAGTGTTCAATGATTCATTAGTTGCATGTAACACCCAGTGCCCATCCCAACACGGGCCCTCCTTAATGCCCATCACCCACTTTCCTCCCTTCTTAACTGTTGTTAAACACTTACCAGCACATCACTGCATCACTCTGTGTGTGTGTGTGTGTGTGTGTGTGTGTGTGTGTGTGCGCGTGTGCTTTTTTTTAATCTTTTGAGCTCTTTAATAACAGGATCTGGGTCTGATTTTGCATTGTGTCCCTACAGAAATGAACACATCGCCTGACAGATTTAGTGGACATTTAGTAAGTGTCTGACAGATTAAGGATGGTATTAAGGAAGGAAGGGTTAGGACTGTGGTTCAGATTTTTACAATGGAATCAGTACATTTGTTGACTAACATCTTTTTTAGTAAGTAGTTCTGTAAACCAAGACCAAGTGGATGGTTTTGCAGTTTGCTGTGTGTCACTTGTTGAATTAATAGCAATGACATTTGCTCTAATTCCAGGAGCATTAAGCAGCCGAGTAAGCCCCTGCAGAGTAGAAAGTACATTGGACTAATCCGGAGTCCCTCGTCTCTTTTTGTCGTCACTAGCTGGTTGGCTTGGACAATCTGCCTGGGTCCTAATTCCTCAGTTTGTGCAACATGCATGTATTCTGCGCATGTGGGAGGGGAATAGTTGATGAAAAGGTGATTTCCAAGCAGTGCTAAGCTTTCATGATATGTGTTAGGATGCCAGAGTAACTTCTGTTTCCCCCGGTAACCTGCAAGAGGTAGTTCATCTCCTGAGGTTATAACGCCCACTCCCGCCCCCTATCCCTTACAAGTGGGCTCAGTCTTCAGTTTCTCACTGTGCTCTTTCATTTTATTTCATTTAACCCTCCTTATTAGTGTGGAGATTGGAATAATCAATGTGAAGGAAATTAATTGTCCCGTGGATATCCTTTTTGATTGTTTGGAACATTAGACTGGCAGAACCCAGTGCCCCTGCTTGCTGATTGTTAATGACTCCTAATATGCCATGATTTAATAATGCTTGTGGAAATGTTTGCTTTCTTTTGTATCTGTGTATATTAAAGGGTCTTTGCGTAACTCAGCTGATGATTCTTGAAGTGGTTTTATAGCGAGAACTACTGGTAGGGCCTTTTGACAAGACATGTCTGTTTTTATTGTAATTTCCGGTTTTATTAAAAAATACAGAGTGGTCGGGGCACCTGGGTGGCTCAGTCATTAAACATCTGCCTTCGGCTCAGGTCATGATCCCAGCGTCCTGGGATTGAGCCCTGCATCGGGCTCCCTGCTCCGTGGGAAGCCTGCTTCTCCCTCTCCCACTCCCCCTGCTTGTGTTCCCTCTCTCTCTGTGTCTCTCTCTGTCAAAAAATAAATAAAATCTTAAAAAAAAAAATACAGAGTGGTCATAGTGTTTGTTCAAAGGAAACAAAAATCCATGGACTTTCTTATGCTACTTTAAAAAATCTACAGTTTGGAAGGAAAGTTGTGTCAGTTGAGTGAGTTCTGCTGTTTGGGGGCAATACTCAGTTTGCCCCTCCCCACCAATTACCCTGTAATATATAAAAGAGCTTTTGACTCTAATGTCCAGGGGGGCACCAGGAGCATATGTGTGGTAGGAGTGGCATTGATATTTTTAAAGCATTACATGGTCTAGAATGATCTTTATGACCGAGCTAGCCAACCCTGTGACTGAGGATGGATCCTGCTGTTTCAACCACTGCCCTTGCAATTGGTTCAGAAGTTGAAATTTTAATTTTTTTCCTTGGTTCTGTTCATGTCAATTTGCGGGGAGGATTCAGAGGCTTTATTTTATTGGCATTCCAACTAAACTCTCCAAGGAAGGTCAAGCCTTCAATAAATTTCTCTTTCTCATTTGCTTACAAATATGCAAATAGGAGAGCTACACCACAATCAAGTTTTGAAAAGTTTGCACAATTAGGTTTTCTCTAAAAGGAAAATGTTTCACTGTTTTAGACATTTCCTAAGCAGAGTGTGATGAGACCATGCACATTATCTAACTCACTCCTCCCTTCCCTGCTCCCCTCTGGGTGACCTCCATCGGTAGAAAGGAGTGCGCTTCCTCAGGAGGAAGCCATGGTTGGACACCGCAAACCATTATAAATTAGTTCCTTACATTAACATAAAATCTATTTTTTTGGCACTCTTTCCCATGGTTCTCATTTACATTTCCAGATTTACATAGGATACCCAAGCCCTCTTTCACACAAGAGCACTTAGCCTATACAAAATAACAGTCATGGCTTCCCAAGCCTTCTCTTTTCCAGGATTAATGTTTCTGTTTCATCTAGCCCTGTTGCACGTGATGTGGTTTGCAGATCCATTTCCCTACTTGTTGGTCTCCCCTGGAGAAGCTCTAACAGGCTGAGGCCTCACTTAATTCCAACCTGTGCTTACAGTTTTCGTGACTGTGACTCATATGATTACCTTTTAAAACCACTTGATATTTTTTGGAATAAATGTTTAAAAGTTAATCCCATAGACACGTCAGGACCCGAGTGGAGGCTGAGGGTGCAGCAGGTGGGAGGGAGATTCAGCATGAAAGTAACCCCAGGACAATTTTAGAAACTAGATTGCACTCTCAGTCCATTACAGTTTTAACCTTCCTGCGTCAACACAATTCTTCCTCCATCTGCTGAACTCCCCCCAGCATTTTATTGATGTTTCTCTTTGACACTGATCATTTTTCACCTCTGTATTACCATAAATCTTTTTCCTGTGTGTGAATGAATGAATAATTACCTTCTGATTCCCTAACTTAGGATATCTGAATATAAGCTGTATTGCTCATTTTTCTTTTTTGTAAAACATTGCTGGTCACGCTTTTAGCTGCCCAGTAAAATTCCCCGTGAATAGTTGTTTATTTACTTCTCTCCAGTTAGAGAAACAGTGGATTAGGTGAGACTAGTAAAAAACATGCAGAAGTAAAGTAGCAGAAATGATTGCTAGATCCCAGATCTAAAACTTAGTTTCGTAGAATGTATAAGGGAATAAGTAATAGTAATAATAATGACACTAATAAGAACATCAATAACAACATAATAGGTAAACTGCATTTTTCTTTATCAGGTAGGAGGCATTGTGCTAAGCACTTTACATATGCTATATAATTTAATCCTTAAACTAGTTAGAGATTTGAGAATTTAAGGAACATGTCAAGGCCAAGCTGCCCGTTGCAGAGCCAGGAATCAAACCCAGATTTTTTTTTTCAAGCTCATTCTCTCAACCATTGTTTTATAATGCGGTACATTCGGTAGATTGTCAGTAATGTTCATTAGCATACTTCCGCCCTCAAAAGGAAGCTGAGAGGTTCTGCAAACTTAGTGGTGACTTTCAGTTCAATAAGCAAAAGCACAATGGGTAAGTGACTGGCTGAATACAATACCTTCCTTCTTAGATTAGACTCTCATTTTTTTCAAGAAGATTTATTTATTTATTATGTGTGAGCTGTGGGGGGAGGGCAGAGGCAGAGGAAGAGAGACAACCTTAAGCAGACTCCCTACTGAGCTAGGAGCCCTACTATGCAGGGCCCAATGTGGGGCTCCATCCCATGACCCTGAGATCATGACCTGAGATGAAATCAAGAGTTGGACGTTTAACTGACTGAGCCACTAGACATTTAACCAACTGAGACTCTCTCATTTTTGATAGAGAGGATCTGAAGTGGGCAACAAAATAACATGTATATTTTAAATGTCTCTTTAGTTGTTTTTTGATATCTGCTGGAGGAAATAGTTAAAAGAACAGAAGGAAAAATCCACTAAAGAAGAATACATTTAATATAGGAATCATGGAAAAGCCAAACTAAATAGAGACGAAATGATGGATTAATGAAAACATTTGCTGTGTGCCAAGAGAAACAAGGTTTAATTTTGCTTTGTATTGTGGAAGAATATGCCTCTAGATTCTGGGGTGAAATATAGTTTCCATAAGAAAATTCAACCACAGGGATGGCTTGACTAGTAGAGAGTACAGTGGAATGTCTGCTACATCTTTCCTGGATATTATAATTCTCTTTTGCATGAATGTTTTCAACAGCTTTTTGTTTGATCAACCCCCTTACCATTTAGATCATATTGAGCTTGCAATCAAAGGAAGACTCTAGGTATTTTTCAGAGAAGCTGCTGTATAACTGGACCCTCTTCAAGTTCTACTGCGGTGTTTTGATTATTTAAACCCAAACCCTGGTTTTATGTTTAAATCTGTTTAATTACATTTTCTTAAATGCCATTCAGCTTTCCACAGTGTTGGGTTTTTTAATGTGCCGGATTATACGGTACATTTCCTTTCACTCTTAGATATATGACATGTGTCACTTGAAGCTCATCGCATCAGAGGACAAAGCCACGAGGGCTCACTTTATTTTTTTTTAAAGATTTATTTATTTGACAGAGAGAGAGACAGCAAGAGAGGGAACACAAGCAGGGGGAGTGGGAGAGGGAGAAGCAGGCTTCCTGCTGAGCAGGGAGCCTGATGGGGGGCTCAGTCTCAGAGATCGTGACCTGAGCCCAAGGCAGATGCTAAACGACTGAGCCACCCAGGTGCCCTGAGGCCTCACTTTAGTTAGAAACTTGCCACCAACTTTTCATTGACTCATTAACCAATGTTCTCTGGTGTACAGCTGTAAAATCTAATTTTAAAACATCATGTATCTTTTCTATCTACATCTCAGCTTCAACTTTGTCAGATGTCTTGCAAGATCTCACTTAAGTTCTTAGAGCTAAGGAACATCTTCCTTTTATCTAGTTCCGAGGACAGAACCACATGGTCCAGCAATTAAAGACCCACGGGAACCTGCTCCTTAAGTGGTTATTGATGATTTTTAGCTACCTCATGCTCATTATGGAACAGTATTAAAAAGAACATATGGTGGCTGACATCACCAAGACCTGTGTGGAAGATTAGCTCTGCATTGCATTATCACAACCATTAAGTCTCCTGTGAACTATTTTGTGTAGGATAATATTGGAAGGAGACAGGTCTTTCACCACTGGTAATGGGCATTCTGTCTGGGAAGACCTCCAAGCAGCCGTAACTGGGTTTTCAAACATGCGGACATTTAAAACCCCTTATGCAACGGAGTGCACTTTGCACACCTTTTGATCTTCATTGACAGAATGCTTTCCTCCCTTTTAAACATGCTTTTGTTTCTTTTCTAATGATATTGTCTTTGGATCCTGTCAAGGTAAATTTGGAAATGATTCTGTAATTATTTAACCTCTATTGATTACATTTGCAACTAACTAGTGGACCTTGGGTATGGAAGGTTTTGGTGTGGATACAGGTTGCCCTCAAACCCCTAAGAACATTATGGGATAAATGACAGCCCCAGAGTTGGCCAATGAGGAGGGATAGACTGGTTGCTAGTGCATTTTATAGATAGGCTTTTTATTAAATGGAAGCATACCAAGTACTTAACAAAAATGATTCTTTTCATCCCTTTATGTTGTATGTAAGGGAAATGAGGGAAGGTATTGTTTATGAAGGTAAGTGGTGATAACTTCTATTTCACATTTACTGTTGATTTTTAGATGTGAATCTGTGTGTAGGTATTTCTTTAATAAAGAAAAAAAGTCTTTATATTCCTGGCAGACCATTTTCCTGAGCATCAGCTTTGTTTCCAGGGTATTTCCACAAATAAATCACCTAACTACAAGATTTATTTTGGAGTAGTTAACAAGAGGCAAGATAGCCTTTTCTGAAATGTTTCTGTAAAGAGCCAAGATTTAATAAACTGAGTGCTACGTAAGATGGCAGCATAAAGTATTAAAGCAAGCATCCCAGACAGTAGTTCAGCCTAGGAGATGAGCAAGAATGCTGGAGAACAGGTAGCTGTGATATAAGTTGGTTGTGGGTCGTATGAAAATTACAGATGAGAGCAGGCCAAGGTTTGAAATTCAGTGAGGCTAAATTGATCTGTGTTAGAAATTAAAGTCCTAGCCATCAGAGGATGGCGGTAGGAACTCTCCCTGGCACAAGAACTTGATTTAGAACCTAACAGGGCCTGTGGTTTCTGGTAGTTAAACATCTGCACCTGGGCTGGGAATTGGTGAGTAAAAGGTGATCTTTTCAAAAGCCTACAGAGTCACAGAATTTTAAGGAGGTGATGGGCCAGGTAGTCCAACACTTTTATTTTACATATGAAGAGGTGAAACTTTCTAGAAGCTAAGTGATTTGTCCAAGGTTGCTAGCGAGCGGCAGAGCCAAGGCCTGAATACAGCCACCCACCACATATCAGAGATGTTAACAGATTTTTGTGCAAAACTAGGGCGGGCTCTTTTTTTTTTTTTTTTTTTAACTGCTTTAAAGTGGATCCACCTTTAGCCAAATATACATTCCAGATTTTTCTGTGGCAGTGCTGACTTCATAAAACTTTTTAAAGGAGTCATTAAATAGAAAATCAAATTAATTTTGTATGTGCACAAATTATAAACCTTCAGATTCAGATGTTTTTTTAAGCCAGATGCCCTTCTTTCTGCTTTGAAAAATATGGTTCCTTAGCTTTACAGTCTATGCTGTAATGTGATAGTTGTACCCTGAGAAACCTTTTTCTGTCAAAACCTTAGTTATGAGAATAATGATTTCATTGGGAAAATGAAATTCAGGAGTTTCAGATCTCTAATTGCATATTTTTTTCCTGTAGGAATTTCAGTAATAAGAGCTTTAAAAGTAACTGTAAAGGTATAACCATGAAACCTAATCACATCTCAGCAAATTTATTCTTGATTACGTCTGACTCCTGCTCAAGTAACAGCCTGTCTTGTCTTCGCCCCATGGGTTCTGTGATCAGCACAGCATTCTTTCCCATTCCTGTCCCACTGACCGCTGAATGGCACAGTCTCACCCATAGACGTGCCCATACACATATGGGCACAGTCTTGCCCATCGGCAAGACAACTAACCTAGCTCTTGATGCTGCTGGCTCTGTCATTACAACAGTGACTCCCATGACCGAATCCTGAGGTCCACCTACATGGTTCACTTATGAAAACTTATGCTACAGGGTTCTTTCTTACCTGTTCTGTATTATTTAATAAAGAATTCCGTAGAAATACGGTTTTGTTTTTCAGGCTGTTTTGTTCTTTGCCTTTACCATTGTAATACTAAGATACCCACACCAAGCCGGTGAAATCTTATAAAGTTTACTTATGACACGGTATGTCTTAAAATCAGTTGCATTTTCCCACAAACACTAGGATGCTCAGAGGCCCTATCTGTGGACTTCCTTGAACAGAGGTGTAAGAGGTGACAAACAGATATTGTAATTACCTGGCTATATCTAAGGCCTGATCTTATTTTTTCTGTTATTTTTGTTTCTGGGATTTTCTAATCATTGAAATTTAGTGTATCTTTGTTATTGACCTTATATATATTTAAAAAAATGAAGCATGATATAAATAATAATTTAGATAAACTTCAAATACATTTTTTAAAGCACAAGGTGAAGTACAAGCAATAAATAAAAACAAAATTTGGTAGAGCTTTTGTGGGCAGACCAATCGGTACTGTTGGTTTCCACCCTCGGGGGCCCCTGGCTGAAATCTGAAAACTGGCCATGGTACCCAGAGGGCAGGGAAGGGGGAGGCAGCCGCTCCAGGGGGCAGGTGGCAGAAGTAATAAAGCCAGGGCACTTACATATGAGGCTTGATGGGGTGGCCACAAGTCCAGTAGATTCCCACATCCGCCCTCCAGAATCTTAAAGTTTCTGTAGTGATCTTAATGGGGTTCAGTCACGGATACCCTACAATGGTGGTCTGAATGCCACATTGCTGTCTCTAGGCTGCGCCCTTGAAAATGGCTCCCATTTGGGAACAGAGGGTAAAATGTACATTCCAAGAACCTAGGGGCAGTGAGGAGCCCCTGGTTGCTGGGAGGTAGCCCGTGGGTCAACCTGCAGTCATGTCCTCTTGATGACCTTCTCCAGCAGACACCTGGAGAAACACTCTGATACAGAAATGAAGGAAGGAAGGTGATGGCTGGAGGAGTTTGTATACTTAATACACTGATGTGCAAATGAGGAAGAGGCCAGAGCTGACCAGAAGACAGACTGTGGCTTATCCAGTACTTTCTGTGGAGGGTCCAGGCTGAGGGGGATTTCTTGACTCTTCACTCGGGACTTGATGCAGTCACACAGCTGAGACCCCGGGAGGAGCATGTCGGGGGATTTATTCTTTCCCTCAGTCTTTCCAACCAGCAGTGAAACCAGAAATGAGGCTCCCAGTGGTTCTGGGTATGGATCCTGAAGGGGGGGACCTGAAGTTGCCAGTGCTTTGAACAGTTGTACAATTTTCCTGAGAAACGTCATAGCCCTTGGGGATGCTGACCTTTGCTTTGAGGAGGTGGCAAAAGGATTGCTCTGTTTCATCAGTAGACCCCTGTTACCCTGGACTGTAGTGTATTTGACAGTGTAGCCTGTAGAGTAGAGGGTACCTGGGACATAATAAGGAAAGAATAAAAAAGTAGTGGTTGTTCCAAGTCATTCTGTTTGCCTGGAGAAGTAAGGAAAATGACATTTTCCCCTAATCAGTTTACGGATCTTCCCTCCCTCCTGGTGTGTGTGTGTGCGTGTGTGTGTGTGTGTGTGTGTGTGTGTGTTTGTACTTGATCTAACTTAAACACAGGATAATGGCTTGTGAGCAAAATGTTGTCCTGTAACATTAAGAGACACATGCACAACAAATATCAGATCTGAAATCCATGCATGAGGCCCTGGAGTCTGCCAACTGGTCTCTATATAAAGGTTGCCAGTGACCCAAATGGAGAGAGAACCTCTTGCCAACAGGCATATGTTGTTGCTTTCCGATAGTAATGAAGTGAATGTCAAACAAGATTTATTCGGGAACAGGTTCAAGCGTGTGCACCTGTGTCTGGCAGTATGTTGTGCATACATGAACGATGCCTTGAAGCTGTTCGGATCCTTTAATTTGTTCCTCCTTCCAACTCTCACATTATCAACATGAATACTCTTTTTGCTGTCCTATGGTCATTTTGCATTTCTGTATTTACAGCTTTGTGCGAGTAACTGTGGAGAATCATGCTGTAGACTTTAATCAGCAAAGTAGTACTTACTGTATTTCTCTTTTCCAGTTTTATTGAGATATAATTGACATAGACTATTGGGTAAGTTTAAAGTGCACAGCATCATGATTTGAAATATGTATATGTTGTGAAATGATTATCACAAGTTGAGCTAACATCTATCACCTCACACAATTACACTTTTTTCCCTTTTCCTTATAATGAAGACTTTTAAGATCTGCTGTCCTAGCAACTTTCAGATATGCAGTCTAGTATTGTTAGCTGTAGCCCTCATGTATGCCACACCCCCGAACTTATTTATCTTATAACTGGAGGTTTGTGCCTTTTTATGACATTTGCCCAATCCCCCTTCCCCTGCCCTCTGCCCCAGCAACCATAAATCTGATCTCTGTTTCTATGAGTGGTTTTTTTTTTTTAAGATTTCACATGTAAGTGAGATTATACAGTATTTGTCTTTCTCTGGCAGACCCACATCACCTGGCACAATGCCCTCAAAATCCATCCATGTCATCGCAAATGGCGGGACTTTCCTTCATCTCTAACTAAACAGTATGCCACCACCTACACACTCTGCATCCTTTCCACTCATCCATCTGCCAATGGATGCCCAGGCTGCCTCTGTGTCCTGGGCACCATAAACAACACTGCAGTGAACATGGGGGTGCAGACAGCCTCTTGGGATAGTGGTTCTGTTTCATTCGGACATACATCCAGAAGTAAGCCACTTGACACATGGCAACCCAATCCCTAATTCTCCATACAGTCCTCTGTAGTGGGTGCAACAACCCACATTCCCACCAACAGTGCACAAGGCCTGCCCCACATCCCCGCCAGCTTTTGCCATCTCCCACGCCCCTAATGATGACAGCTGTTCCAACAGGTGTGAGGTGACACCTCACCATAGGCCTAATCACCCTCTTCATATCCAGTGATGCTGAGCACACTTCTGTGTACCTGCAGGTCACCTAGATATCATCCCTGGAAAAATGTCCATCAGTATTATATGACTTCTGTGTAATTGGTAGGTACAAGGATCCTCTGCTAGTTTGGATCACAGTGATAACTCACTAAGACTTACTTAAAAAGGGCTGATAGCCCCCGACCTCTGGTCTTACTTGTTGTGCTCAAGGGCACCGGGAAGGCCTGGCATTGTAGTGAGTAGAGATGACATAGGTATTAGGAAAGTTAGCCACATTGAAATAGAGACAGTCTTTGCTGTGTAAATGATTGTTTTCTCCTAGTTAACAGAATCCTTTTAATCTCCTTAGAATCAGGTTGTTGATGGGGACATGTGGACATTAAAATATATGATGTAGAAGTTTCAAATATGTTTACCTATATTTTTCTCGAACCCAGTTACCTAGTTGATGAAATTTACGATCATTTTTTCATTCCTCTTCACTTAAAATGTAGCTATAGCATTTTTTTAAAAAAGATATAATCATAGATTTCTAGTAGAATGGGATGTGTTATAGGAGAAATACACATTACGCTTTTACTGTAGAAAAAGTATTAACTCTTAATAAAGGAATTAGGTATATTTTATAAAGAAAAAACAATGAGCTGAGCCTTACAAAATACGTCAGATTTTCACCTAGTCACATAAGTTAGAAGAGGCCTCAAGGCAGAGAAAAATAGCCAGGGAGAATGAACATATTAGAAAGGGCCGTGGAAAGTTAGTGGGTAACAGAAGGGAATGATGCCAGGAGCTGAGATCAGATTGCGAAGGATTGTAATGATCACTATAACACAGTTTAACCTTTATTAAACGTACAGTGGTACTCTATAGAAGAGTTTTTAGTTGGGGATGACCATGAGTTAGGAGGATCTTCTGAAGCAGTGCAAAGGATGTGCATGTATGAGAAGGCAGGAGGTTCAGTGATGCGGCCCTCATAAAATCCCCAGGAGGGTTGAGAGCATGAGTTACACTGTTTGCAGAGAAAATGGGGAAAAGGGGCAGGGCTTATATATGAGATCTAGAATCAGTGGGTGGTGATAGAAAGGCAACCATAATCCAGTTTATAAGGAAAGAAAAAGTTCTGGGTTTCTGCTTCCGTATCTATTCTTTTCCATTCCAAATTGTCTCCAAGCAATGCATCCGGTGTTTAAAATATTAACTATAATAGTTACCTATTTTAAGTGAGCAAGCTGGTAATAAGTGGCTAGAGAGTTAGTTTAAATTTAAAGCTCATTTATTTCTCTGTTGAGCCATTATACAGTGTGCAAGAGAAACTCATCATCATTGTCATCATTACAATTGTGATCATCATCCCACAACACTGATGGCTATCTGTGCTGACTAGTAAGCATTCACCATCTCACCTGTTGCTCATGATAACCCTTTGGAGCACTGTGATTGTATGCATTTTACACATGAGATACAGGAGGCTTGGAGAAATTGAACGGCTTGTCTAGGGCCCTACAGGTAGTAAATGGCAGAACTGGGCTTTGGGCTCAGGGAGCTTGGGCTTTAAAAAAATTGCACTCTTTGCCTGTCACTTTGTTATAGGAGTCTATCAAGAATAGGTTAAATTCTTTTATTATGAAGTTCCAGAATCTGTCTAAGTTATCTGGGCACATTATGACTGTTTTATGGGAGTTTGGGGTATATTTGAGGAAAGTTGTAACCCAGTGGGTTGCCTGGAATCAGAATCTCAGAGAATCAGGACCTCAGACAGCTCTCGGGCCATCTTTGATTGGTAAAGGCTTCTCGCTGACTTCTTCATTTGCCTTTTGTCCTACTGATTGGCCTTCACCCTGTACTTCACCTTTTCTACTTCCTTATAACATTAAATTACACTGGCTCACTCTTCTGATTTTTTAACTCCGAATTTTGAGTTTGAATCTGATTGCCTAGTTTATCTTTGAGTATTTGGGCATAGGTTTGTCACAGCCTCATCTGTGCATTGCCTGTCCTTGAGTTAAGCCTCACTTTTTATTTATTTATTTATTTTTAGTTTTAGCTTTTTAAATGTCAGGGCAAAGACTTTATTTTTATTATTTTTTTTAAAAGATTTTATTTATTTATTTGATAGAGAGAGAGACACAGCGAGAGCAGGAACACAAGCAGGGGGAGTGGGAGAGGGAGAAGCAGGCTTCCTGCCAAGTAGGGAGCCCGATGTAGGGCTCGATCCTAGGACCCTGGGATCATGACCTGAGCCGAAGGCAGACGCTTAACCGACTGAGCCACCCAGGCACCCCTCACTTTTTATTCCTATTCTTGGACCTAGGGGGAGGAGAAGACTGGCATTAAGCCTGCTCCCCTAGGTCTGCCCCTTCAGCAAGGGTGCTGGGTAGCACAGGCTCAGACAGATACCTCTTTGGTTTAGAGGAGGTAGAGGGTGTGTCTTGCAAATGCATCACTATTTAAATGAAAGAAATTGTCACTACATCTACTGGTATTTAAAACATTATGTAGGATGCCTGCGTGGCTCAGTCTGCCTTCGTCTGCCTTTGGCTCAGGTCATGATCCCAGGGTCCTGGGATCAAGTCCCGCGTCGGGCTTCCTGCTCAGTGGGGAGCCTGCTTCTCCCTCTGCTGCTCTCTCTCTCTGACAAATAAATAAATAAAATCTTAAAAGAAAATAAAACATTGTGTATTAGCCAGAACTTTTGATGTATTCATCGGCACTTAATATGTCTACAGGAACATATTATCAAGAAATTTTATATTATCACAGAATCACATGCTTCACTTAAAAAAAAAAATCTCTCCTTTTATTTCCAAGTGAAAATATCACAGTAGTTGGTGGAGTATGTCATGTACGAAAATAAATACGATATTTAAATGATTAAATCAAATAATCAAAATCCCTTGGTTTTTGTTTTCTACCTTGATAAAATTTATATATATCTGTTTCTTACTATCAGAAGAATTTAGAAATCATTTTATTTCCCAGTCCTACCAAACTGATTTCTGTCCTTCAGAGTATTCCAAGGCTGCAGCATAAAAATTCAAGGTCTGAACAGTATCTGTGATTCTATTTTCATTCATCTCTCATGTGGGAATTCATGAATTATAATATCTGTAACTTGCATTTTATAGAATATTTTGCTAAGAAAAGGTGGGGCTATTGATGATATGACCACATAGAGCTGACACTTCGCTATGGTACCATCTAATAGGATTTCCAAAACTAGCATCTTCAGGAGCAATCATGTTGGTATTTATCACTTAATGCCAGGAATGCCTTAAAATTTTCTGAGGTTGGAACTTAAAGAATCTATGAGGAGTTGCTTAGCATCAAGATTCACAATTCACCCATAAAGGGCAATTCATGCAGCTGATAATTAAATTCAGGGAGGCAGATAATAGTACACTCCTGTTTCAGTTGAATTTCTACACGTAGGATATTCAAACATCAGATTTTTTCATGATCTTTCTTTATATGAACAGTAAATAAATGGCAGATAGGCTGTTATCTGTATGCACTAATGATGTCAGCTATAGGGTGAACCCAGCCCCCAATATCTTACAACATCTGAGCCTATCAAATAAGGATATGTGCGATCATGCAGAGAAATGAAATAATTCTGGAATGTCTTCTGAATAATTATTTTAAATGATGCTGTTACTTGCTTGTAGTTCTGTAGGTAATTATACACCTACCATGTGCTAACTGCTGTGGAAGTCTATAAAAATGAGTAAGATATGACAGAGGTGGGAAGAGCGATATAAACCAGAAAGGTGAGTGTGCAGAGGCCAGACATTACCCTCAGATGGCAGGGTCTGGCAAGCTCCTGGAATCTGGAATAGGTGAGTTAGGAGGAAGGAACAGGGAGAGAACAGACATGGAGGTGTAAGAATATTCTGAATGCTCAGGGAATGACACAGGGTCTTTCAGGGATGGAGTACTGGTTTTGCAAGGGACGTGGATAATCAGTGAAGGAGGTGAACTAGAGTCACCTTATGAAGAGCTTGAATTCTAGAGCAGAGGCTTGGACTTTATTCCACAAATAATGAGCAAGAATTATGCACTTGTAATCAGGGACACATTTTTGACCTTTGTTTTAAGAGGTCTAACCCTGCTACTGTGTGCTGAATATACTACAGAAGATTATTTAGGGTTATGGTTATTCTAGGTATGATTTGTTCTTTATGGTTGGTAGTAAATATATGATATATGTGGTAATTCTCAGAATCGAAGCAACCACAACCTCCTGTCTTCATGTTGTTATGTATCAATGACGGTATTCTATGGTATGAAGTAACAATCTTAGGAAGAACAGTTTGAAAGAGTTTGAATTGAAGTAGTTAAAAATCTGGCTTGTCACTCTGAATTAAGCTGAATGTTCTTCATTATGTCTCTGTAAGTAAATCTGATGTGTTCACCCAGCTTTGTATTTGTGGAATGGCATGGAGGCATAGTAGCTGGCCAAGGAGCAAGGGAGTTTGGGTTCAAATCCAGTTGGGCACTCTGAATTGCTTGCAAGCTGTGGAGACAAAAAGACCACTTGTGCTTAGGTTTTTAATATAGAGACAACTTTATTTGTTTGGGAGACAGGAAAGACAACAATGTTTAAAGTGGGAGATGGCAAATTTGAACTCTACTGTTCTACAACAATTTGATCCAAAAAAATTTCTCCCTGTAGTGGTACAATTTAAGGAGACATTTATCCCTCCCTCCCCACCTAATTTCAGACCTGGGAATTGGATTTGGGACATAATAAATTAACATGAGGTTTAAATATATATAAAATCTTCGTAAAATTCCCTCTTGCAGATGTAGATTTCTGGCAGTAAGTGGTGGTTAGCATGTCTTCCAATCTTCCACCGTGAGCCTGTGCTAATAGCTTTGGGTTTGCCATTTCCTTTGTCTGTTCAACTTCCAGAACATTGGGTGTTCACACTGATTATATTACTCAGGTAATTGTCCAGTCCGATCTTTATCTTGCTTTGTATTGTAAACCCAGCTGCATTTTAATTTAATACATTGTTGGAACAGAGAAGGCTCGTCCCCACACCCTGCACCATCCCTTTTTGCTGCTGCTGTGGAAAGTGCATGCTTCGGTACCCCCTGACTATAACTGTGCCTCCACTTCTATCTCCACTAGTCTCAGTTTTGTTGAGAGAAGAGGCACTGTCTCTCTAGTCCTGTATTCCAGTGTTTAACACAGAATCTGGAACCTGCTGTGCCATCGATGAATATTTCCTGAATAAATACTATTAATTAAATTATGGATTGAGTTAGCACAAATAACTGCACATAAATAACTTTTTGAGGTGTCAAAACACCTAGTTAGTTTAACTGCTCTAGTCAAAGAGCCAGTCACTTAAGTGAGAGAAAGAACAAAGGTCAATTATTTGCTTAAATTATGGAAATGTCAAAGTTGATTGCTGTTCATTCATCTCTATTCAACGGGCTCTATGCTAAGTCCCTTGGGAATTATACACTTTCTGAAGTTGTTAGAGTGGGGTAAGTGCTTACTCTTGAGTGCTTAGAAAGCTGTCCATTAAACACAAAGGATGAACTTTTATATAGTACTGGGGAGCCCAAAAAGTCTTCCTGGAGAAGGTGATACTGAGCTTTGAAGGAAAACTAGGAGTTAGTTGCTTGAAGAACATACATAGGGAAAGATCAGGAACAGCATCCACAAGGGCACAGAGCTGGAGTCAGTGTGGTGCTTTAGTAAACTGAACAAATAGTTCAGCATGGCTGGGAAAAGGGCTAGGAGAGTAGTTAGCTTCTTTTAGACATTTAAAACTTTTTATTTTATTTATTTAATTTATTTTTTTAAAGATTTTATTTATTTGACAGAGAGAGACATAGCAGGAGAGGGAACACAAGCAGGGGGAGTGGGAGAGGGAGAAGCAGACTCCCCACTGAGAGTGAGCCCCTGATGTGGGACTCGATCCCAGGACCTTGGGATCATGACCTAAGCCGAAGGCAGCCACTTAAAGACTGAGCCCCCCAGGTGCCCCATAGACATTTAAAACTTTTTAAAGCAGAAATTAAATTATAAAATACTTTCTTAAAGATATTTAGCAAGTGAAATGAGATAGGTTTATGTTCTCTCTCTTTTCAGTTAGTCTATTAAAAATAAGACTTTCTTGGGGCACTTGGGTGGCTCAGTTGGTTAAGCGTTGGACTCCTGATTTCAGCTCAGGTATGATCTCAAGGTCGTGAGATCAAGATTCTCTCCCTTGTGCTACCCCACCACCTGCCATGTGCTCTCTCTATCTCTCTCAAAAAAAAAAAAAAAAGATCAAAAGATTTAAAAAATAAAACTTTCATAAACTAACAAATATTCACAACTGCTTGCTGAATTAATAAAATGATCTTAAAGAATTAAAAAAACACTTTAACTCAGTGGCAATACATAATCATTTTGAAAACTTGGACAACACAGAAAAAAATAAGACATTACCTATAATCCCTCCATTTGGAGACAATATTGCCATTAATTTTTTGGTGTATTTTCTTACAGATTTTAAAAATGTCAACACTTAGCAGAAACCATTAACAGTAATACTTTGATGTGTTCCTATGTGTTTTTTTCTTTTGTATCAGTACTTCATATCTGCATTTCATGGAAGTAGAACATGGGAAAAATCAAAGTCAAGTAATACATCATCATTACAATGCTTTTATTTTAGAAAGGGAGAGGAAAGTTAAC
The DNA here is from genome assembly GCF_009762305.2 of Zalophus californianus. NCBI lineage: Eukaryota > Metazoa > Chordata > Mammalia > Carnivora > Otariidae > Zalophus > Zalophus californianus. Next base: position 60,949,215 of record NC_045604.1, on the reverse strand, counting down.
ATTTATTGACAACCCATCAGGATTTCCTATTAAATATTATCAGTCAACCGAGTTAAAGTTGCCAGAGGGACCTAGACTACTACCAGCTTTAGGAGATGAGAAGTGCCTGTGGTTGCTACCCTGTCTGCATTGATTTCTTGTTGTTGCTCTAGTTGTTCACTTAATCATTTTATCAATCTGATGAACCATTTGAAAAATCACAGATGACCCAGATGTCTTACTTGAGGAGTAATTTATGGATCAGTGCCCTTCATTTGATCATCTGTTTCTACCTTCTGTGTTTAAAAAAAGGTCAAATGCCATGCACTTTTAAAGGGTTAAGCCTATGCACCGTTGTATAAATTAAGCAGAGACTTGAATAACCAAGTAGTTCTTGCTTTATAATGATTAAAAATAATACAAATGTTGATTATTTCTGCTTATAAAATAACCCTCCCATATTGAAAGTCCTCACAGTAGAGGCACTTAAATGCTGGCAAGTGCACACATACCCCGGATGATACTTTAAAATGCCATCAAATATAAGAACTGACTTTTTAAAGAGGAGAGCCCTTTGAGGCCATCCACTTGGTACATTCCAACCAAGTCTAATTTTTTAATGTGAAATATTGTAGATGTGTATAATTTTATTGTTAAATTTTATTATGAAAACTGTGGATACTTCTATTAGTGTTTGATGTTTGGCTTCCAGTGTTGACTTGATAATGTTAAGCTGTTGTCCATATATATGTCTTTATTTGCCCTTTCCTATCAGAATGTTTATGCTTTGGCTATAAATTCCGGGGTGGCAGGGAATATGTCTATAAGATGTAGACAAATGTACTATACAAGGAGTAAACATTATGCCCCAGGTTTCCATTGAGAAGGTGAAGTGGGTCTCCTGTAGCATCAGGAAAAAATGGCAGGAGATGGTTATCAGGTAGAATACACAAGAAAGGATATAGTTTCTATAGGGAAGACAGGGCCTTGGAAATGAATCTCAGAAGAACTGGGATGACATATGAATCAGTGTTTACTGCTAAATGTTATCGTCTCCTTTGGCAAAGGCGATGATGATATTATTGTCCTTGTGAGATATGTTCAGAACCCAAAAATATATCCCACAACAGCCACTGATGAGTGGCCAAGAAGCAGAAGTCGGAAACCTTGATAATCCAAGGAGGTACATTTATAATGTCAACAACTGAGATGTTTGTTTCATGATGTTTTCTAAAGGGTGCATACTGGTGCCTGTGGATAGCCACTGATGGTCTCTCCGCCCAAACCCATCATCAGAATCCTGGGTGGGTGGGCATGTGGTCCTCAGTGTAGTGGGTTCCTGGGTGAGAAGCCTGGCTCAGGATTTAGGTTTGATTCAGCTGAAGTGTTGATAGCTCCCCTTGGGCACATTGAGATACCCAAGAAAAGACAAGTGTAGAAAGTAAGAGGCGGGTCTTTACCGTACATTGGGCTCCAGGTCATCCTAATGAGTTGTTATGAATGACCCAAGAAAAGACAAATGTAGAAAGTAAGAGGCAGGTCTTTACCCTACTTTGGGCTCCAGGTCATCCTAATGAGTTGTTACTGGTGACCAGTGATGTTCTGGAGCTGGTCAGCCATTGTTAAGTTTTCAGGAAGTCTCTGTGTTGGTTGTCCATAATAATTCAATAAGTTATATTAAAAGGAGGTAATAAATACTAAAAACTCATCAATTCCCAATTATTTTCCCCACATTTTATTATTATCTGTGCTCCAAAGGTTATTTACATCTTGTAAATAAACTGCTCCTCCCTTCCCATCTCTGGGTGCAATATCATCATACATTGGAAGCTTGAAATCAGCCATGTTGGGAGCATTGCATTCTAGAAATCAGCAAAACAGTACAAATCAGCACTTGCTTGATTGTTTTTTTAACTATCTAGACTTCAGAAAGTGATTGAGAAAACATTAGCAATGCAGATATAAACTTAAAAGTGCATTGTGTTTATACCTGTTACATTGTAAACAGCCAAAGAAAGGGGATGTTTTCTGGATATTTGGAACCTGTTACCTGAATCAACAAAAGAAAGTTCCTCACATCATTGATAAAGAAGTAAAATTTGGACATTCCTCTTCATTGTTTTACTTTTGTCTTACTTGTCAATATAAACAAAAATAGCAACCAGCATTCATTCCACATACAAGATTATGACAGTAACTTTATTGGGAAAGGAGTTACGAATTGGAATACAACTCCATTTGTCAACTCCTAGTTGAATTGCAGCCATGGTTGGTTGGCTAAGGATACAAGAATTAGGTGGAATCTGGTATAAGCATCCTGGGAGTATCAATTGGCTATATGGAATTTACAATAAAGAGGTATTGTCTGTTTCATTCTTGGTAAATTGTGTGGTACCCATTCTTAATATCAGTATAATTTATAATAAACTTATATTTATTGAACATACATTTTTATGTATAATTATATACACATACTTTTTTTGAAGAGCCAGTTAGTAACCATTTGTTAGCACACCATTGCCAAACTAGAAGCCAACAGCAACCCTAACCCTAACCTTCAAAGTTTGAGGCTGTTTATGATATTGTAGAAAAGCCCTTTCTCCTCTTTCTTCTTGATGATTAGAAATCTGTTTCTTGGACATAAGGCTTCCTGTCTGTCTAAGATGTTAACATTCTTAAGAGAAGTGACACATTATTTCTCATTAGTCATTTACATCATAGTATGCTTGAATTTGTCATATTGCTATGTTGATTAGAGAGGCAGGGATATTGTTGATAGTGAAGAAGTTTAAAATGGGGAGTCAGGCATCAAAGATGAATTTTATCCACTTCTCTATTTTGGCCAAGGCCAGCAAGAAATTTAGAATTAGAGTTTTTTATGAACACTGGTCACAGGAGAGTTTATATCCCTTGTGGGATGGTGTTCTTAAATAGTTTGCTTCTTTTATCAGGGTCTTTTCTGGTTATCCGGTTGTGTGTGACAGTCCACAGCTCTGGAGCGGGAGGGGTCCTTCGGTGGGAATTGTCCGTATTGTTGGAGATGTAGTTTAGCTGAATTATCAAATAGAGATCCTGTTAGAAAATAAATTCAAATCTTTGGTACCACGAGAAAGTGACTCATTGTTGGTTATTGACACATTTTTTTAACTATTAAGTTTTTGAAATATTTTTTTCTCCTATTCTGAAATTTTAAGGCAATAAGGTGTAACTGTTTTCAGGCATTAGACAGTTAACAAGAGGAAGGGGCGCCTGGGTGGCTCAAGTCAGTTAAGCATCTGCCTTCGGTTCAGGTCATGATCCCAGGGTCCTGGGATGGAGTTCTGCATCAGGCGCCTTGCTCAGTGGGGAGCCTGCTTCTCCCTCTCCCTCTGCCTGCCACTCTGCCTACTTGTGCTCTCTCTCTCTCTCTCTCTCTCTCTCTGTGAAATAAATAAATAAAATCTTAAAAAAAAAGAAAGGAAATGCGAAACTTGAGAAGACCACTTTAATTAGTTAAAAAATGTATGTAAAGTCAAATCATAAAATTCCCCCAATAAATGAAACAAGGTAGTTGATTGTGAGATTGACAACTGTTAATTCCAACACCATCGATACATTAGGGAGCAGTTTGCATAAATGGCAGATTTCACAGTAGTTATGTGTGATTTCCTTTGTGAGTGGATTAGGAAAACCACACCCAGCTGAATTGAGCCCTATATAGAAATTCATAAAACGCACTTTTCAAACCTCTACCAACCACCTCACGGTTTGGGACTGTGTGATGAACCACATCCACCTCCGTCTGGTGTTCCGCTTCCCGGTTTCAGACAGTCCTCTTCCCCTCACTTTGCAGTAGCTCACAAGTTGTAAGCTTGCCAGCCCCATGCCCACTTGCATTAGCCAGTCAACGTTAGATCTTTTCCAAGATGGAGACTCTGTATTGTCTACTAGAGTATGGATGTATTACTTAACCCATTAACATGTGAAAACCTGTGCCACCATTTTTATTAGGTTCATATCTTTGTTTTTTTGTGTGTCACAGATGAAGTTTTTGAGTGTTGTGTCCTTACCTGTATCTGCCCCCCGTAAGCTCTGTGATTTTTTATTGTACAATTGTGCATCATGCATGAGTTTTAGGAATAACCAAGCTGTGTGTTTTAGCAGACCTAGGAGGATGCCGTACTCGCCTGTCACTCCTATAAGCTCCCCTTCGTGGGCAGTCACTAGTCCCCTGGGGATTTCATGAGGCTCTGATTTTGTCCGGGATTTTGGTAACCTTCTTAACTATATGGGTGGTATATTGCTAAAAAGGACATACTCCTATCATCCTGTTGTATGTCTCTTTCTCTCTTTCAGCACACACAAACACACACACACTCACACTGCTTCTTCATCCAGGCTTAATTTACATTGTTTCCTAAGATAAAGACATGTAGTGGGAGACGGTTGACTTGACTAAAGGAGAAGATGGGTTTAGTATCAGGAGGCAGCTTCTCAGGTTCTTGACTTTTTCCACGAGGAAAAGCATTGGTTTCTTGTTCTCCTTAAAACTAATGTTAATTCTTTGTTTAAAAATACAAAGGTCTACGTTTTAGACATCAGGAAGAAGCAATGCTGCCTGCCTAGGAAATATGCCTTATTAACTTGTAATGGAGTTACTCATAGGACAACATTGATGGTGTTTTGGGGCTGGTTGTATCTCTCTCCTTACTCTGGAATGGCATCAGATTTTTGGAGTAGCATTGACCATGGTTTACAACCCAGCTCACTAGAGTTCTTAAGGATACTTACGCCGGCATGACAAATGGATTCTTTTAAGCTGAGTTAATAAGAATGTGAGCTCTGTGTGGTGAACAGTTACACTGAGGCAGCTGGGGCGTTCTGTGAATCTTTGCTGTTTCAATTCCCACGTGAAGTGTGATGTTGTAATAGGAGATTGATTCTAACATTTGCGTTTTGCCTTGTCTCCTGTGCCAAAGAAGCAAATGCCACAATCTGTATCTTTGTCCACAACTCCTTTATGGGAAAATGCACTGTAAAGTATAACGCGATAACATAATGTTCCGCAGATCTTTGGTATCATACTGACTTTACCACATGACAGTGTTCTAGTAATTCTCTAAAAGATGAGTGTATTGTCCAAATCTTCTGTGTCCAGTGGCAAACGTCAGATGCCTACAGTTTTAATGCCAGATGCCATGGCACAGGTTGTTGATTCTTGTCATTTTCTGTTGAGTGCCTGCATACCTTGAATGTTACAGGAGAGGTTATTGCAACATAAGCAATAGAAACGAAATGGGCAGTTTTTGAGCTGGTTTGCTCTGGTACTCACTCATTAATGCCACTCAGACACAGGTGATGGTGGTCCTCAGTGTAGAGAGGCTGATGGAGAGCGGGAGGACCAAGGACACCAGACGTCATAAAGGCCAGTCATTCAGTTCACATAATTCTAGACATTTTGAGTTTAAAAAATCTGTATTAGCTAGCTTTCCCTGAATAAATCCCTGTCTTTCCTGTGCTGTTTTTCTGTATGCGTTAAGCTCAGAGGACCCATACACAGTCCACATTGCGGACCGGTGAGCAGGCCTGAAGAATGAGCTGTGCAAAGCAGCCCACGGTCATGGTGCCGCTACTAGGTTAAGGAGACTTACATCCAGGCCATGATAGAAACCTAAGAGAATACTTTGCACCTGTCTTGCCAAATTCTCAAAACTACTTACACAGCTGAGCATGAGCCTTTTTGGGTGTCTCAGGAAATGGACCAGCTTATAAAAGACAGTTTGCTTTGTCTCTCTGTCAGGCTTGTTGCTGTCATGTCTCAGGGCACATGTCTGAAGTAGAATACTTTCTCCAGGGGCTTAATCCACATCTTTGTAAAAATATAAGCCTGCTTTGTTTTTCCCTCTTCCCCTCCCCCTGCTTTTTTTTTTTTTTTAGCAATTGACACTTTAAAACTGAAATATGAGAATATAGCAGACTTTTAAGCTAATATTTTGGTGATTCTATTTTAAATATCAAAATGGGATCACAGCTACTTCTATCCTCACTGGACTGTAAGGGATTTGATTAGGAGGCTGGGCTGGCCTTGTTTCTCCATTCTGGTCACTGTGCCCTGGGCTGCAGGCTGAAGAAAGCACTCAGTGCCTCTCTTCCCCATTCTCCCTATCTCCCTAGCAACTGCGGGCCACTGCTTCTAAAAGTGGCATCATTGCCTGAAACAGCCCTTGGCAAAGAATAAAGATCACTGTGTCCAGAGTTATTCCTCATTTCCCCTAGGTAAGGATGTGTGCATCCAAATGCACATTTTATGCATAGAATCGTAGCAGTGAAATCTGTTGTTGGAGTGAGGTGAAGAGCTGAGTATCAACATGCCGCTGAAATATTCATCAAACACATTTCCTTACTGCCTCCTCTATCTGTACCCTGAGGCCAAGGGAAGACATGACCTTTGCCAAGGACACCCACTGAATGCTGTGGAGCTTTAGATGGGCCACTCCTCTGGGAAGACATTCCATTCATTCCATCATTCATTCAAGAATACTAACTGAGCACCTACTGTGTCAGACACTGTGAGTGCTGGGAGACACAGCAGAGGCACAAAGCAAACAAGGCTCGTGTTCCTTGGGATTTCTGTTCCGGTGAAGAAACATTCATGTCTTGATAGAACTCAGAGTAGGGCCTAGCCAAAGGCCTGCCATATCATGGGCGATCAGTGACCAGCCCCCTCTCATTATCTTCCTCTTACCCAGATTTTAATTTTACTAAAGGACACCTGTGTCTTGTAGTGGTTTGCATAAGTAACTGAAGCTCTTTTAGCAGTTTGTTGAGATCCTTTGGCTGAGTTAATAGGACTATATTTGAAAGGCCTATTCGCTGCCTTAGCTCAATGAGAAGTACCAAGGTAATTGATGCACTCAAAACAGCCTGATGTTTATTTTTATGTAATCTGCGTTTGTTATTTCTGTCCCTTGGCACTTGGTTACACAGAATCTCCATTAGAATCTTCTTCAGTGTGGCATTATTAATAGGTCAGTGAATTTAGTAAGTTTGCCTTTAACCACTTTTAAATTCATTAGGATGGAGTGGAGAGAGTGTGCTTTCAGGGCCCACTCATGGTATTTTGGATATTCTCAGGATCCTCTCTAAAAATGACTCATTCAGTAAATTGCAAATAGAGGTTGGACAGGAACAAGAGCATTTTCTATGGTCACTCTTAAAACAAAGCTGAAAAAATAATATCTAAATCATGGGAAACACAATAGAATCTTGCAATAAAAATCTGTTCAAGCAAAACACACCCAACAGGTGAACAAATACTGATTTGCCTGCCAAGGGCTTTGGTTTCATTTTTGCAGACTTTCTCCTTTACAAACCATCTCATTACCTTGTTAGTGTGCTATGAAAGGAAACACTGTGACAACCAGTCATATAACATCTGTTTTGCCAGTTAACCTCTTTTGTTCCAAACTGGGTTCCCAGATGTGTGTGTGTGTGTGTGTGTGTGTGTGTGTGTGTGTGAAGAGAGGGAAAGAGAGAGAGAATATGATGTCCTCTTGTAGTTAATCGGGAAACAAATTAATCTACTTTCTTTTTATTCTGATCTGAATTCCATGCTTCAAGACCCATAAACCATTTCCAATCTCATTTCCACTGCTTAGTTACAATGATGTTAGACAGAGTCACCTTACCTCTCTACATCTTTTTCCTTCTATAAAAAAGAGGATGGAGAACATGATGTTTGTCACAAGACCTTTGGAACTCATCCAGTGATCAGATTATTTTATTCTTTTTATGAATGTCTTGTGGAACGTGTCTCCTGCAGGTTCTCGGCACACACCCTGTAACATTCTGGCACGCTCGCTGGTGGCTTTGGCCATGTTGGAGCCTACGGGAGCACGGTGGTCATTGAGATGGAAATTGATCTAGAAACCTGAGGTTGAAAATGACGTGGGGTCGAGCACCAGTTTTATATTAATGCCTGTTTTTCCGGTTATGTTTTTTTTTATTATTAATAAGTTTGAGAAAACTGGTGAGTGGGACTAGAAATGCTGGAAAAAATATATACACTTGTAAATTATTTCATTAAAACTTAGAAAAGAAAATTAGACAAAACAGTTAAAAACTCTTAAGAGAAACTACCAGAGAAAACATGAACTATCCTCAGAGAAATTAGGGAACTGTACCACTCATACACAGAAGGTCTGAACAGTTTAAAACCTTTAAATAATATACCAGATGAGGTTTATTGTAAAATTTGGTTGTTAGATAATGGAACAACTTTTTTTTTTTTTGTGATAGATCAAGAACATTACAACAGACTATAATTACTACAATTAGTCATTGTATTTTAATTCATGACATATCTAAATATAGGTAGTAATAAAGAGTGTTGGTAACAGTGTGCAGTCAAGTACATACATCTTTAACACTACATTCCCAAGGCCTCCTCAAGCCTCACATATTTGCAAATACATGGTTTTCTCAGCCTTCTTCATGTTTTATTTTCAAGCCAGGGCCATAACTATTAGTAATGTTCACTACCATCTTTCGGAAGTAAACAGCTGTGTCTTTAAACAAACTGCGTATTTAGCAATAGATAGGGAACTTTGTTAAGATAGGAAACGTGGATGGTCAGTTCTTCCCTCCACACACTCCACTCTTCCCCTTCCTCCCCCTCTGGCTGAGTGCCTGGCATTTATACCCAGAACTCCGATTCCTACCTTAGCTCTGTCACACACTTTCAACCATCAGGCACCTCCAAAAACCACAACTTCAGTCCAGTGAGAACTGTTGTTGGCTGTACTTCAAGAAAGATCTAGAATCTGAAGCTTCTCACACCTCCAGGGTTACACCTGGATCTTAGCCATGATGGTGGCTCCTACTTATGTGTTTCCACACCTGTCTCTACAGTCTTTTCTGTGCACAGCAATCAGTGATCCCGTTAAAATGTAAATTCACCAAATGGTTGACAAATACAAATTTCTCTTATAAATGTATTCCAAGTAATGAGCACGGGAAAAGTGATAGAATGCAAAGTATTATCCTGAAGTGATCATTAGTAGACTGTTACCACCACAGAGTAAAACAACCTGCATTCCTGTTGCTCCTGGTGAAAGTACTCTTCCTCCACCTAGGAAGTTTTGTCCGGAAAAAATGGACCCTGAATCTGAGCAAGGCACTTGTTCTTACTACCAATTTATAGGAAGCAGAGGAACATGTTAAGTGGAGCTACAGGCCTGCAATCAGCAAAATCCAGACCTTGGAGAACTCTACAGGACCAACAGCACAGGTTCTCGTTGTTACCGGGTCACAACAAAAACAAGCAAGCAAGAAAAGCGAGATGTGTGAGACCCTATGGATTAAAAGGGGCTTTAGAGATATGAACAATCACAAAGTGTAGATCTTATGTTGACCCCTTTTCAAATATACAAACTAAAGAAATTATAAGCTTACTAAGGAACTGTGACTGCTGAGTGGACATAATGCTATCAACAAGCACTGTTCAACTTTTTAAGCATGAATCAGAGGTGAGGTGGTAAATATTTAACAGTTGGACCCAGATTTGAGTGTTTATGGATTTCCCTGGCATCCATACTCCCCCCATGGCCAGTTTCAGGTTAGCAGTGTGAAGCCAGGGATCCGAGTGGGACAAGCTCACGTTGAGGGTGATAATTATATCGCAGTGGTGTTGAAAATAAAGGGTGCCTGTATTTTGGAGATTCCTACTGAAATGCTTGTAGTTGAAATGACAGGATGTCTTAGATTTTCTTTAAAGTGATCTGGGGTGGGGGTTGCGTAGGGAGTATAAATGAAACAGTATTTTAGATGAAGTCATGATACACTGTGGTTCCTTATACATGTTTCTTTACTTCCCATGTTTTAAATTTTCTAAAATAGAAGAGATTCGAAAAAGTAACTCATTTCTTCTAACTGAAACCCCTCCAGCGGCTTCCTATCTGAGTAGAAGCCAGAGTTCTGCCTATGCCTGAAAAGGCCTGCATCTGACTCTCTCCCTTCACTCTGGTCTCCTCACGCTGGCCTCCTTGCCCATCTTTCAGTGTGCTGGACCTGCTCCCTCCTTGGGGCCTTCGTACTGGATGCTGTCTCAGCCCAGAACACTTTCCCCCAGAGGACCACAAGAGCTCACTCCCTCACTTCCTTCAAGACTTTGTTTGGATGCCACCTTCCTATTAGGGACTCCATGTCATGCTCCATTCTGCCCACAGCCTCAGCCCAGCCTGTCTGATTTGCAGCACTTACTACCTTTTAACATACTGTATTACTTACAGAGTTAAATCAATGTGAACCTCACATATTTAAGTAGTTAGAACAGTACCTGGAAAGCAGTGGTTACTCAAAACAACTTTTTTTATGGAATAAATGAATGGGTGGATGGAAGTGACATCCATGAATGTCACTGAATTTTTCTTCCCTTTGCTTGACACTTCTTATGTATTACCCACACTGACTACAACATTTAAAGTATGCTTTTGGAAGATTGAGTTGCTGGAAATGATTTTGCTGTTGATTAAAGTAGTGCAAATTGTGTTAAATTCTCTTCAAAAAGTCATTGTAGGTATGTTTCTACACCAAAAATGTTCTACATCAAAAATAGTCTAAGAGACTATAATATCATAAATATCTTAAAAACAAAATCAATAAGCCTTAAGAGGAAAAAGAATTACAGTTTGATTGGCTTACTTCCAAAACATCTTGGCCATTATTTTAAGGGGTTTACAGTTTTTAGTTAGGATGTTGGCTCTTTTGGATTCTAGTGTATTTGCTTAAATCAGAATGCCCCCCCCCACCCCGATTCCCTCATTATCCTGCAGCATATACTTAGATAGCTTACCATGCTTCTTTATGTACAAGTTCATTTGGAGAAGTTAACCTTTACCCACATGATCATCATCCCTAAGTGTTCAGGGGAACACTGAGAATTTCAAGGAAGAATGAATCTTACTTTTTGGACTTCCAGGCAAACACTGATAATTCTAAATGAACTCCGTTTATGTCATGACTTAAGCAGGGAGCTTGGGAACTTGTTTGATATTGTTTTTCATATGTGTAGTTAGGGTGCATGGGTCCAAATGCTGTATTGAAATCTCCCAGTGTTTGCATTACTTTTTATTTCTGCACAGCTTTCTTTGCTCCAGCAAACAAAATTAGCTATTTTTAGTAATCCAGGAAGAGGAGTTCTCCAGTGTAGAATGTGAGAACCATGGTTGGTTCTTTGCTTAAATCATAGCCAACTGATCACTGAAGGGCTTCTTTTCATTCTGTTGCACAGCATTCAATGGGACATTCAGACCTTGGCATGTGAAATGACTAAAAAAAAGGCTTAGGAAAATAAACATATGAAAAGATGTTCAAAATCATATGTCCTCAGGAAAATGCAAATTAATACAATAATGAGATAACACTACACACCTATTAGAATGACCAAAATCCAAAACACTGACAACACTAAATTCCTACAAGAATATGGAGCGACAGGAACTCTCTTTCACTGCTGGTGGGAATGCAGAATGGTGAAGTCCCATTAGAAGATAGTTTGGTGGTTTCTGACAAAACTAAACATACTCTTACCATACAATTCAGCAACCACTTTCCTTGTTATTTTCCCAAATTCATTGGAAGCTTCTGTCTGTGCAAAAACCTGTGCAAAGGTATTTATAGCCGCTTTATTCAGCATTGCAAAACTTGGAGGCAGCCATAATGTGTTTCAGTAGGTGAATAGACAAATGAACTGTGGTATATCTAGACAATGAAATATTATTCAGCACTAAAAAGAAATGAGCTATCAAGTTATGAAAAGACATGGAAGAACCTTAAATGCACATTACTAAGTGAAAGGAGACAATCTGTAAAGGCTACATCCTGTATGATTCCAACTATAAGACATTCTGGAACAGGCAAAAGTATGGAGACAGTAAAAAGATCACAGGAGGGGTGCCTGGGTGGCTCAATCGTTAAGCGTCTGCCTTCGGCTCAGGTCATGATCCCAGGGTCCTGGGATCGAACCCTGCATCAGGCTCTCTGCCCCGCGGGAAGCCTGCTTCTCTTTCTCTCACTCCCTCTGCTTGTGTTCCCTCTCTCGCTGTGTCTCTCTCTCTCTCAAATAAATAAAATCTTTTAAGAAAAAAAAGATCACAGGAGTTAGCAGGGATGGAAGAATCAAGAAGTGGAGCACAAAGGATTCTTAGGATAGTGAAGTCACTCTATATGCTACTGTAATGGTATATACAGGTCATTATACATTTGTTAGGACCCATAGAATGTACAGTATCAAGAGAGTGAACCCCCCCTAATGGAAACAGTGGACTTTGGGGTGATACTGATGTAGGTTCACCAGTTGTAACAAATGTACCACCTGGGTGAGGGACATTGATAATGGGGCAGGCTGTGTGTATGTGTGTTTTGTGGTGGGGGGAGGATTGTAGGAACTCTGTATTTTCAGCTCAGTTTTGCTGTGAACTTAAAACTGCTATAAAAAGTAGAGTCTATTAAAACAGAAAAAGAGAAAGGCTCAATAAAACTGAGATGCTTTCATGTGACTAGTTAAGGAATAAAAGGCTCCTCCTTTGTGCTGGTCAGTGTACCAGGTTGTTATCTGTTGATTTGCAAATAGGAGCATAAATAGGTTTCAGGAATGAAAATTGAAGCTGTATTTTGAAATTTAGAGTGGATTAGATCTCATAGTCTTTTCTGTTTCCTGCAAAAGATGCTGGATATGTAGTGATTCTCGCTGCAAATCATTTCCGAAATATTCCAGTTGCCATAGCAGCCAAAGCCGATGATGGAATTTATATACAAAGCTCTCAGAAAAGAGACTTGCCAAAAAAGTCTTTGAAGTTCCTCAAGATAGTTGGCTTTTTCATAGCTCACTTTCAAACATTTCTTTGCTTATAAGTTCTTTGCATTCTAGCAACAATGACAGTATTTTTTGAACTGAATGTATTTACCTATTATCTAAATGACACCACGACATGGTCATTGTGGTAACTGGACAGAATAATTGAAATACTATTAACAAACCTATGTGTGTCAGGGTTAGAAAGGGAAGCTCAAGAGTTTTCAGGACTGCATTAGCTCAGGTTCGTTAGCCCTTCTTTCTCTTTGCACATATATCATCCTTGCTTGGGCACTGTGATCCTCTATTTAAGCTTGTACACAACAGAATTAAAATTAAAGCAGGGTAAGAAATGCTCGTCATGCCTGCAGAGATCACTGTACTAGCTCTGGACACCCCTGCATATGCAGTTTTGCAGCCTCTTGTCCTTTGTCTGCTGAGTTATGTGATGGCAACATGCCCCCAGACTTGGGTACAGCTAGGTGACCTTATTATATTTGTTTTTGCATTTCTGTCCTAGAAAATTGTCATAAGGTCACCAAAATATGATGGAAGGAATCAAAACAATGAACACTAAACTCTTTCTCTTTCTCCATGACTAGGTAGTTGGAAGATTAGATGATGAGAGTCCTGGAGATTTTGAAAGAGCTTCACCTTTCTTGATATTGCTACTGACAATTGATATGGTTTCCCTGTTGCTGGTATGACACAAGTTTTTGCTTAATGTTTGACATACGTAGAAAGGAATGAATGAACCTTACTTGGGGAGAATTCTTTGTGAGATGCTTCTGGTCCACTCTCTGAAGGCTCCAGGATTTTCTCTAAATTTGAGTCTTGGTTTCCACTTAGGCTAAGCATCTTTTTAATAACACGTGAGGGTGCAGACGACTGTGCTGGGTGCTATGATGGAGCAGTAGATGGTGCCATCAGGGAATGAATGGAACAACCTGCAGTTGGATGGGTGAGATAGGGAAGGTCTCCCTGAAGTGGTAACATTTAAGCTGGAACCAAAAGAACAAGTAGGTGTCAATCAGGCAAACCCTATTTGGATTAACTGCCCTTATTTCAATTTCAAATGATGCAAGCTTCCTCATCAAGGTCTGCACACAGGCTACTTCATGTTGGCTTGGGATTCTGGTCTTCTTGTTTGTAAGTAATTCTTTTGTGATTTTCCATTTTGTATTGGTCTTCCCTAGTAATCAGGAGGTTAGATTTTTTTCTTTATCATTTGGATTTGAGTAATTTTGAGTTGCTTTGTGATTTCCATTTCTATGTCCTTTTCGTCTCTGTTTATCCAACTTCTCCTTTAAGAGCAATGAATTGAGGTACTGGAAGTGAATCCAATGGGAAGTAAATGAGACTTGGCTTGGAAATTTTTCTGTGCTGCTCAAGTTCCTTTATTGCTTTTCCATTTATAGTGATAGCACACCCCTATTTCAGTGTTTGATTAAGGTCTAGTAGTAATTATTTACAACATATTAGAGTTGTTCCTTTACCATTTCTTTGGACACCTTCAAATGGGAGTAGGTGCCAATTCAAGGCACTTTGATTTTGCTTTCTTAGCCACTATTCATTAGAAAAGGTTCCCATTACCTGGTACACTTACCTCTCAGGATTAGGACACTTTTAAAATGCTGTAACCTCTTAAATCTAATGGTTTTTGAAGCTTAATTAGGGACTTGAAGATTTATGAAGCCGAAAGGTATCCATGGTTTAGTACTAGAATTGTTTTCAGGTCAAGAATTCAGCAGTTAAGAACTAATGATGTACTGTATGGTGACTAACATAAATAATACTAATAAAAAAGAATTCAGCAGTGAATTTATAGACTTCACATCAGCTCACCCTTTGTCATGTGGTTCTTGCTAGTATTGGCCAATTAAATTGTTGGATTTTTACCTGGCAATGATTGTCCTAGTGGCAAGGTCACTCTTATTTGCCAAGAAATTCCTAAATTTCCAAAATGAGGTTTTTTGAATCACAAAATTTGTTACTGATTTTTCTCCCAGTGGTGCTGAATAAGCAAAGCCACATTCATTCTAAATATGAAGAAAACTGAGGGATTATATATTCCTATACCTGATTACAACAATTCACATCTTCTCCCTATGTTGGTAGAGCATTCCTGTGTCCTCTCTGAATTTAAACCACTCACCTGGTTCTAAGATGGTGCTGAGGTGACCCTTCTGAGGATTCACTTTCATAATTTATCTGTTGTTCCATCCCTCCTAATACAAATTAATTCCAAAGGCATCCATTGAGCACATTATGTGGGCCAGACAACTGAAGATACAAAACTCACTCTCTCAATGGAGTTTACATTTTAAAGGGATAAGACAATGAATAAGAGAAATAAGTACAATATACAGCATGTTAGCTGCTGATGCATGTTGTGGAGAGAAATAGAGGAGAGATGTGAAGTGTTGGTGGACAAATTGAAGTTTTAAATCAGGTGGCCAGGGGAGAACTTTGCAGAGAAGCTAACTTTCAAGTGAAGATGTAAAGGCAGTGAGAAGGCACTATCGGGGGAAGAGTGTCTAAACAGAAAGCAGCAAAAGGGAAAAGCTTAGAGAAGGAAAAATGCCCAGGATGGTCAGAGGACAAGTAGCCCAGAGGGGCTGGAGTGGAAGGGCCAATAGGGAGAGGAGAAGAGGGTAAAGTCAAATATGGAACAGGAGGGCAGGCCATGTGGGACCATGTGGCACATTTTGGCTTTTACTCTGAGGGAGATGGATATCACCTGGAGTTTTGAGGAGAGGAGTGACATGATTTAATTTACCTATGGATGTATTTACTTTGGCTGTGGTCTGGAAACTAGATGGTAAGGGATATAGTTGGAAGCAGGGAGACCAGTTAGGAGGTGATTGCAGCAATCCCTGCAGGAGTAGGTGGTGGTTTGGATCAGAGTGGTGGCCAGAGGTAGTGAGAAGAAGGATTTGGGGTATATTTGGAAGGTAGATCTAATAGAACATGGTGACAGATTGGATGTGGGATGTGAAATAAGCAACAAATCAAGGATGACCCAGGGTCTTTTAGCCCAAACACTGGAAATGCAAAGTTCCTATTAAGAGAAATGGGGAAAACTGGTTAGCTTTTAGTGGGTTGAGTAGAAGATCAGAAGTTTGAGACAAGGCCTCCCTCTTCCACTCCTTGTCAGTAGCCAAGGCCATTCTTAGGCTTTCCTCAGGCCTGACCCCCACACACTCACTCAACCCCCATTTAAGGGAGTTTGGAAGGTGCCCAGTGGCTAGGGTCTCATTCAGTACTGACCTGAGGAAGGGGAGAGGATATGTATAGAGACAGACTTTGCTGTTTTAACATTTGAATTTTGGATGGATCCTAGAGGGCTAGGGACTTGAAGAAAAATAGAAATTATATAACAGTCATATTTCATGTTAAAGTGATATAACCTCACAAGGAAAGAAATAAAGTACTTTGTAGTTGTTCTGATATGTTGGTAGTTTCCTCTTTAATGTCAGCTTTGATATCTCAAGCTAGAAACCATTACTGTGGGGTTTCATGTCTTCTAATTCCCCTATGCCACCTCTAACCATGTGGGCCCCTCCTGCCAGGTTTTATGTCTTGCTCTCAGACCTGTTTGGCAGAGATCATATCTGCTTGTTCACTGCCTTGCCCTTAGTACCAAAGAGTACCTGCTGAATTTGTTGAATGAATGGGCTCCAGATTCTGTCATATGACTTGTGCCTTGAAAAACTCTCTGGTTATAGCAGATCATCTCCTGCCATTTGTAATTGTGTTTCCTTTCCATAAGGGTTTCACATTGAGATTTAACTTCACCAGGAAGGGGCTCATTGAGATATGGGTACATATGCTACTTGAATAATAACAAATGAATGACATGCTATGAAATTTTCAAGTACAAGAATAAATCTTTAAGATTCAGAACTCTCAGAGGTATTAGCATGTCAGTGGTTTGGTAAACTCCATTTTGTTTGGTCATGTTTACTTGTTTTACACTATAAGGTCAGTTGTGTTATTTGAAAAAGGCTCAGCTAAAAATGTTGACTTAAAGAAAAATTAAGAAAATAATATTACAAGAGGGTCACAGTTATAGCAGAAATTGTGAAGGTTGGGATGTATATAAGTCTGGGAAACAGAGTTCTAATCTAAGCATCCCAGTTGATATTTGGAAATATTCTTCCACATCTCTGTTCAGTGGTGGTCCAGTCTATCATTGTGTATGTTGAGGGCTGGAGATCTTGCATGCCATAAGGTCGTACTCAGATAGTTGGGATTTGTGAGACTTCTTCACTGCATTAGTGGCACATTTCTACTAAATCGCTCTAGTAATTGCAAAAAAAAACCCCATAATACATGGATCTTCCACACTCAGTTACCCTGGACTGCTTCTCAAGTAGGTTTTGTTTGTTGTTTTAGTACTGTTATTAACAATAAATAGATAGATAGTGTGGATTCAAATAATTTTAAATACAGTTGACCCTTGAACGACATGGGTTTTAACTGTGTATGTCCACTTATATGTGGATATTTTTATATAAATACACCACAGTACTGTAAATGTATTTTTTTATTCCTGATGATTTTCTCAATAATGTTTTATTTTCTTTAGCTTACTTTATTACAAGAATACAGTATATAATACGTATAACATACAATATATATATTAATAACCGCTTATGTTATTGGTATGGCTTCTAGGCAACAGTAGGCTACTAGTAGTTAAATTTTGGGGGAGTCAAAAGTTATATGCGGATTTTTGACTGTGCGGGGTCTGGCACCCCCTAACCCCTATGTTGTTCAAGGGTTATCTGCATTTTCTACTTCAGTATATAGAAACAAATAAAAGAAGAATCAGTTAGGTGAAAAAGAGAACAGACCTAACAGCTGATTTTTGTCCTTATTCCTAGCTGGCCCTGGGGGGCAAGATCAGACATAAGCAAGACCCAGTCAATTTGTTTTTGCAGGGACTATTTAAGTAAAAATTTCCTCTTTAATATTAAGGAAAGGAGTCAGTTTGATAAATGAATTGCTAAAATTGTGACCTAAAAAAACAACTAATTAAGACAAATCCAATTAGACTTGATAAATATATATTTTTAGTCCAGGAAGCTAGGAATGAATTTGTCTCTCCTGCTTGCTACCTAACCACATGACAGATTTCATCATTCCATTAATTGCAGAAAATACCCTAAATCAGGCAGTGTTCACAGGCACCTGCAATCAGGCTGAGTCCCACACAGCAATGTCTAGAAGAACAGCTTCATCTCCATGCAGTCCATGGGCTAGGATGTGGTTGGCCAAGGGCAGAGCTCCAACAGCTGTTCTGTTGGTTACGATGGTGCTGGTCTCCAACTGGTAGCACTCCAGAGCTGAAGAGCACCAGTGCATTTGGAGGAGGCGGAAATGACGTGATGCCTAGGGTATGGGGCTTCAGGTGTGTTTTTATTTTATTTTAATTTTTTAAAAAAGATTTTATTTATTTGTAAGAACTATTTGAGAAAGAGAGCGAGAGAGCACAAGCAGAGGGGGAGGGGCAGAGAGAGGGAGAGGCAGACTCCCCATGGAGCAGGGAGCCCCACGTGTGGGGCTCAATCCCAGGACCTGAGACCATGACCTGAGCTGAAGGCAGATGCTTAACTGACTGAGCCACCCAGGTGCCCCTCCGAGTGTGTTTTTTTTTTAAATTTTTATCGTTATGTTAATCACCATACATTACATCATTAGTTTTTGATGTAGTGTTCCGTGATTCATTGTTTGTGCATAACACCCAGTGCTCCACGCAGAATGTGCCCTCTTTAATACCCATCACCAGGCTAACCCATCCCCCCACCGCCCCTCCCCTCTAGAAACCTCAGTTTGTTTTTCAGAGTCCATCGTCTCTCATGGTTCGTCTCCCCCTCTGACTTACTCCCCTTCATTCTTCCCCTCCTGCTATCCTCTTCTTTTTTTTTCTTAACATATGTTGCATTATTTGTTTCAGAACTACAGATCTGTGATTCAACAGTCTTGCACAATTCACAGCGCTCACCATAGCACATACCCTCCCCAATGTCTATCACCCAGCCACCCCATCCCTCCCACCTCCCACCACTCCAGCAACCCTCAGTTTGTTTCCTGAGGTTAAAAATTCCTCATATCAGCGAGGTCATATGATACATGTCTTTCTCTGATTGACTTATTTCACTCAGCATAACACCCTCCAGTTCCATCCATGTCGTTGCAAATGGCAAGGTCTCATTCCTTTTGATGGCTGCATAATATTCCATTGTGTATATATACCACATCTTCTTTATCCATTCATCTGTCGATGGACATCTTGACTCTTTCCAGAGGTTGGCTATTGTGGACATTGCTGCTCTAAACATTGGGGTGCACATACCCCTTCAGATCACTACATTTGTATCTTTGGGGTAAATACCCAGTAGTGCCATTGCTAGGTCGTACGGTAGCTCCATTTTCAACTTTTTGAGGAACCTCCATACTGTTTTTCAGAGTGGCTGCACCAGCTTGCATTCCTACCAACAGTGTAGGAGGGTTCCCCTTTCTCCACATCCTTGCCAACATCTGTCGTTTCCTGACTTGTTAATTTTAGCCATTCTGACTGGTGTGAGGTGGTATTTCATTGAGGTTTTGATTTGGATTTCCCTGATGCCGAGTGATGTTGAGCACTTTTTCATGTGTCTGTAGGCCATTTGGATGTCTTCTTTGCAGAAATGTCTGTTCATGTCTTCTGCCCATTTCTCGATTGGATTATCCTTTAGGTGTTGAGTTTGATAAGTTGTTTATAGATTTTGGATACTAGCCCTTTATCTGATATGTCATTTGCAAATATCTTCTCCCATTCGGTCGGTTGTCTTTTGGTTTTGTCGACTGTTTCCTTTGCTGAGGACACAATTTCTTTTGGTGGTTGTACTACAGACGGAGAGCTCCTAGTACTTTGGTTGAAACATTGGGAATTCTCTGGTTCAGAAGGAGAAGAATAAAGCATGACAGACCTTCCTTTATGGTGGTGGCACTGCCCTATTTTAGGCAATAAACTATATTTTGTTCAGAGGTGATCCTCAGTTCAGCTCCACAAGTTGGTGACCAGTGGAAATTCTTCTAGCATTCTTTATCAGTGGGCCATCTGTCTTAGCTTCAATCTCTTTCTGTGTTGCCATTTATATTTCAGTTGTGAGGCTTAATCAAGAACTATAAACCACATCTCAAGAAGATTCCTACCAATTCATTGGGGCTCATTTAAAATGACCTCTTCATGACCTCATGTCCAGGGGAACTTGGCACATCATCTTCCTCCTTTGTGTTCTCATGGCATTTGGATTATTCTGCTGTTAAAGTGTATATCCCATTTGTGTACATTTTATCTCTTTTACAAGTCTAAGTTCCTTAAGGACATGGAAGTGCCTTGCTTACCTTGTCATTTTCTCAGTAGGAATCTGGCAAGGAGGTAGGGTGGGTGGAAACAAAACGTGAGTGTTTACTCTGCACTAGATTACATGCATGATACTTTACTTGTACCATATTATGCTGCCATTATATTTTGGTTAATTGCATACACATGTGCAAATCTCCTTTGAAGTTCTAATGCCACATTACCATGCAGGTTTTGGTAAGTGACAAGTGTATAACCCATTTAGCCAATCCATGAGTTGTCTCCCGTCATCCCCATTGGCAGTTGAGAAAACTGAGCTCTGGAGAGTTTTTGTGATTTTTATCCAGACTAACACAGCTGGAAAGTGAAAAAGCTAGTATCCAAATCAAAATTAAACCAATTGTAAAGACTCTTTGCCACCCTCCCACACCACTTCGTTTTTATACATTTATCCTGGTGTTCAATTAATATGCAATTGGCTACAGTGTTTATTATTCTAAGAGAGTTCATTCTCTTTTTTAATCAATAAAGCAACCTAAGTTGAGATGAGAATAGGCCAAAATTCCCTTTCTACTTAGCATAAGTAAAAATGAAACAAACGGTTTTTATTTTGAGCCCTGAGATAGTGGGATGATGAGAGAGATATTCGGATCTCACGAAACCATGCTAATTTTCTAAGGCAGTGCTATATTTTGGTAAGCTTTTGTCAGAGAAGTTATTCATATATCTTAAAAATTCAATCTGTTGGCTAGTGGACCATGTCTGAGGGAGATGTGCACACGTTCTTCAGAATGCCATTTAATTTTCGAATCATCTGAATCACACATTTGGCATCAGCTGTTGCTATTTTTCCTCTTGATCATCTCGCCTATAGTGGTTCTAGGTGACATGTTATTACATATGCAATCTCTAAAATACAGACTTCTCATTTACAAACACCTGTATGTATGAACCTACTTTCTAATCTGGCATTCAGGTTTAGAGAGAGATTTGCTCGCATATATGTGACTAGCTAGAATATACAAATGCTGAGGTAGAAAACGCAGTGCTGCATTAGCCTTTGCATGGATTTGAAGGTATCTCCCCTAGTGTGATAAGGAGTTCCACAACAGAGAATTCCTGCTGAACTAGAATAAGTGATGGCATCAACAGCTTCCTTTTTCAATGGGAGTGCCCAGGGCAGTGTGATGGAGAGTGTCCCTCTGCTCTACCTCACCTTCGTGGGTCCTCCTCCCACTGAGGTAGCAGCAGGCAGTCATGCCCCATTCTGTTCTCCTCCTTGACATTCCTCACTCCCCCCAGGCAGATTGTTTGAGTCTGTTTAATCTCTGAGGCACCTGAGAGAGTGAGGTGATGAAGGCTTTCACAGCTTAGAATCAGTGCTCAGGAACCCAGGTGCTTTCTAAATATGCTTTGGGGTTGCTCCATAAATATATGTTCAGTCAGTGAGTGAGTCAGGTGCTCCATTCATTAAGCACTTACTTAACAACTACTGTGTTATAGAATCTAGAACTATATAACTAAACAAGAAAACTTCCTCAAATTACATAGAATCTAATTGTGGGGAAGGGTTGGTCAATTCATTCGTTGTTACTGAACTCCCATTGGAATAGGGAACACAGTTGGGAGGACAACTACATCAAGCTTGTGGATCAGGAAGTGTTTCCCAGTGACTGCACAACTGGACTAAGTGGGCATTTGCCAGATGGACAAGGTCCACAGGGTGGAAAGAGGGAAACTCTTATGCCAAGGAAAATGCAAAGTTAAGGACGGGGTGATGTGTTTAGGGCCCTTTACAATTAGTTTGAACTGACTGGAGAAGAAGGAGAGTTGAATGCTGAGGCTTGATAAAGAGGCAGGAGTCAGACCATAAGGGCCTTGTGTGCTAAGCGTCTTATGGAAAAGGTGACTTGCATTTTCCTGGGTGTGGGGGCTGCTCTGAGACCAGGACCCCTCATTGGTGTCATAGCCTATTTTGTGTATTAAACCTTGCACAACCAAAACAATAGCAACAAAGAATGGTCTGAGCACTTGCAAAAGCTGGATGGATTTATACAGTTACTAAGCAGGCAGGTTGCTTCGGTTTTGTCTGACATCTAGTATCAGAAGGATGTGGTCACTGGGAGGCATCCTCGTGGTAGTGTTTCTTGTGCTCCACAAAGGCTTATTTCCTGATGAATAGCTGGAGGGTGGGGATGGAGAGATTCCTGGGGTCAGAATCTCTAATAAAATATAGAACATAAATTCTAGAGGTTGCAGAGGAATCCTATCCTGCAAATACTCAATTTCTTGACTAGATGCTTTGGGCAGGGCTCAACAAAGATAATTTTTAGGACTTTCCATAAATGGATTTATTCCTTTGGAGGATTTTGTAATTGTTAAGAGCCCTCGGTTTGGAAATGGAGGTAGACCTTTGGACTTACTTTACTTTTGCTTGCTGACGGACAACCTTGGTATCTGCAGCAATGCTGCTTCCCATCTGAGGTGTCTGGAGATCAGAAGGAAGGTTCCCTTCCTTTGCATCATTGTCCCCACATACTTCAGCACATTCACAGCAGATTCAGATGAAGTCGTGGTGAGGATCCACTGAGCACTTCATAATGCTCATGTCCTCCAAAAACCATTGTCAGAGAGAAAATAAAGCCATGCTGGTCCCCTCACCTGCTCAGAGATGAAAGAGTCTGAACTAGATACATGAGAAAGAACAGGAGCTTTGGAGCAGAACAAACCTGGAGTCCAATCCTGAATCTTCTCATTTGTAGCCATGTGATCTCAGGAGCTTGTTTCACCTCTCCTACCTCAGTTTTCTCACAAGCATCTACATCAAGTAAAATGTTAATTGACCTACAACTTGGTGTCCCGATTTTCTGGAAGAGTTCCACTTACAAATGATTTGTCCTGTGTCATACATCTTGATATTTTTAGTCAGGAAATGTGGCCACCACAGATGTCTAAGCCTCGTGTTATTTCCCTTAGAACAGGGCAGGCACCTGACCCCTGGCATCGCATGGGATGTTTATACAGAAGTCCATCTGTCACATGACAGATGTATATGCAGTAGGGATCCATATAAGTAAGGATAACTGGAAGCATCTTCCTTTGCTTTGGATCATTATATGGGGCAGAACACTTCTTGGGAAAAGTAGAGCCAGGAACTCATATGTCATACACTGTACTGGTGACCTCACTGCCACGTAATCTTTATGCCCCTAGAGGAGGGTTCTACCTTTACCATAATCCTTTATGTTAATAGGGAGAGAGCAGTCCTTTTGTGCTAGGACCCCTGAACACATTGTAACTTTCCTCAGCACTCATCAGTTTAATTTCGTAATATCTACATGTTTCAGTGTCCAGGACCTTTTTAAAAATACTGTAGTTAGGTTTAGCTTGAGCATTAATGCCCAGTTATTTCATCATGACATACAGAAATTTATATCATGCAGCCTTTCACAGAAGTGTGTTCAGATGGTTGGAATCTGCAGGGATTCAGCACTGAGATCTAGATGCCCCTTGTTGATTGTGGTGGGTGGTATAGATCACCAAGCTGAAGAGGAGGGCTGCAAGTGGCATGTTTATGGAACTGTGAAGCACAGTGATATTGCTTTTCTTGAGCAATGTGACATAACTAGAGACTTCTGGAAAATTACAGTAGTCAGGCTGGCAGCAGCAAAGCTGCAGGGGGCTGGCTGTTATTCAGGAGGCTGCAAATACCTGATAGGAAGATCCCAGTTTGGACCAGAAGGAGAAAGGAGAAGAAGCTCAGAGGTTGAATCAAACTGATTCTTGGTGAGGCAGCTTTGGTAAACTCTGTCTGTGACTGAACAAGCAGACAGTCTGTGCATTCAGACTTGCTGATGGGATCGACACCATCATCCACCCCCCTCCTTTTTTGATATAGGGGGAATTCTTCCTGATAGTGTTTCTGGATTAGGTTTGTGGAAGGAAAGGAAGCGACTCATGTATGAAATAATAAGAAAGAACTTCACACTCCTCTACTGGAGCTGAGGAAGGGGACCAGTGTGCTGTGGTAGAAAGTGGGTTGCATGGAGGCCATGTGTTTCAGTCTTAGTCTGACCACAAACAAACAGTGGGAAATCGTCCAAGTCACTTAGTTACCTTGTCACCTGTGCAGTGACAAGGTAAGTCTCTTTCTATGTCAGTGCTGCCATGGCTTTGGTATGGGAAAAGGTGACAGAATTGGTGGGGGTTGTGTTGGAGGGAATGGGGATGAATGGGAATGAAGACAGAGAGAATGGAAGTGACCTGAAGAAGAGAAAAAAAAATTACCTTAAAAATGATGCATGAGGAGGTTTATGTGATCAATAAACAAAAAGATTATGATTACATTTTTAGTTACTTTCAGGTTGTTATTAATACTTATGGTAGACCTTCAAAAATCAGGAAGGTGATGGATTTTTGCATATAGACCTTAACCTCTTAGGTTTGGTGTATGTTTGTGGGTGAGGGGTGGGGAAAGCCTGGGGCATGTAACCTGGAGGACTGTGTTCTGCAGAGGGCCCTCCCAGTGATTGGAGAATAGTCAGGAATTCAGCCCAGCAGGGAGAGGCCAACCAAGACCAATAAGGGGCTTCCACATGAACATTTGTTACTTGAGAGGAGTTTTAGGATACTGTTTGAAGGCACTGACTATGGATGCAGGCTTCTTGAGTTTGAAATCTGGGTCTGTCACTTTTAGCTGTAAGATCTTAGGACACTTACCTCTCTGTGACTCAGTTTCCTCATATGTAAAATGGAGATGATAATAATTTTGCTTTTGGGTAATTGTGGAGGTTACATCTAGAATACCTAGAGCAGACTTTTGTTTTGAAGATGAAGTACTTTTCCCTCTCTGATCCTCTAATTACAGTTAAAAACCCTGGACTTTATATGTAAACCAACATAAGGAGACTATGAAGGGAGGAGAGCAGTCAGGTTGGCTAGTGACTTTGGTGCATGAAGAATGATATGGTTAATGAGTTCTCTAGGTTTCCTTTTTGTCTCACACCCCAGGCATGGTGTAGAAGAAGCCAGTGGTCCAGACATGCCAATGGGCACAGACAAAAAAAGAAAAAAGGGAAAAAAGCCCAACAAAAACCTGATCTCTTTAGCCAAAGGACAGAAAAAGGATAACCCAGAAAGGCAGATACTTTTGGGTAATAGTTGCTCTGCTCTAGCCAAACACCATAGAAAAAACTGTGGCCTCACCCCACCCGTGCCAGCAAAGGCTGAGTGGGGAGGCTAGATTGCTATCCCCAGAAGACTATACTGAGGTGCCCAACACCCTCAGCAGAGTAGTGTCAGAGAAGGACAAGCAGGGAATCAGAACTTCCCTCCACCATCCCACTTTCAGTGGAGACCGTGTGGGGAGCCTGGACAATAACAAGGCACCCCCTCCCTCCCTCTGGGGTGGTGTCAGAGGAGACCTAGTAGGGACTCAGGACTTTCACCCTTACCGCGGGTAACAATAGCACCCCCACTGTGGTGACAGTGGGCACCATGGGGGGAGCCGGAAATACCACCCTGCTGAAGAGTGACGAGGCGCTTCCCCCATCCCTACGTGTTAGTGGAAGCCAAGGAGCAAAACTGCCCTGTTGCCTCCACCTGGCAATAATGAAGTGGCACCCTCCCCTCTTCCCTGCCAGAGCAGTGTCAGAAAAAGCCAACTAGAACATAAGACTTAAGTAAGGGTCTCCTAACATGACAAAAATATCTAGGTTTCAATTGAAAATCATTTGTCATACTGAAAATCAGGAAGATCTCACACTGAATGAAAAAAGCCATAGATAGATACCATTATGAAAATGCCAGAGAATGTTAGAATTATCTGATAAAGATTTCTAAGCAGCCACGATACTTCAGTGAGCAATATGAACACACTTGAAAAAATTAAAAAAAAAAAAGCCTCAGCAAAGAGATACAAATTCTCAACAAAGAAATAGAAGACATGGAAAAGATCTATGTGGAAAATTTAAAACTGAAAACTGCAGTAGCTAAGATAAAAAGCTCACTGGTTGGGCTCAATAGCAGAATGGGAGTGGGGAGAGGAAAGAGTCAAAAACTAGAAGATAAAACAATGGAAATTGTCCAATCTGAAAAACAGGGAAACTAGACTGAAATAAAATGAACAGATTTGGAATCTGTGGGATTATCACAAAAGGTCTAATATTTGTGTCATCTGAGATGGGAAAGAGGGTGACTGAAAAGGTGATCAAAGCAATATTAGCTAAAAACTTCCCAAATTCAGCAAAAGATATACACCTACAGATTCAAGAAGCTGAATGAACTACACACGGAATAAATGCAAAGTCATGCGAAATCATCATAATTAACCTTCTGAAAATTAAAAAAAAGAAAAAAAATCTTAAAAGCTACCAGAGAAATATGACATTTTACCTATGGAAGAAAAAAAAATTAAATTTCTCATAAAAAAACATTCATTGGAAGCTAAAAGGAAGTGATATTATTTTGCAAGGGCTGACAAAATAATTGTCAGTCCAGAACTGTATACCCAGCAAAAATATCTTTCAGGAGTGAAGGGGGAAATCAAGACAACCTTCAAGATGAAGGAAAACAGAATTTATTGCCATCAAAACTACCCTAAAAGAATGGCTGAAGGAAGTTTTCTAAACAGAAAATAATGATAAAAGAAGAAATCTTAGAACATCAGGAAGGAACAAAGAACATGGTAAGTGAAAGTATGGGTGAATCCAATCCCTTTTTCTTCTCCTCATGAATTTTCTGCAGTCTGTTTAACAGTTGAAGCAAAAACTACAACACTGTCTGATGTGGCTCTAAATGTGTATAAAGGACATAGTTAAGGCAATTATATTATAAAAAGGAGAGGGTACAGGACATAAAGGGAATTAAGGTTTCTGTATGTCACTCAAACTGCTGAAATAATGACATCAATAGGTTGTGATAAGTTATATATCTATAATGTAAAACCTAAAGCAACAAATTAAAAAAGTTATGCAAAGAAATTTACTTAAAAAGGCTATAAATATATAAAAATGAAATTCTGTAAAATGTTCAAATAATCCACAGGAAGATAGGAAAAAGAAAAGCAAGATACAAAAAACAGAGATAATAGAAAATAAAAGTTAAAAAGGCAGTCTTAAGCCCTAACATATTAACAATTACATTAAAAATAAATGGCCTAGGGCACCTGGGTGGCTCAGCTGGTTAAGTGTCTGCCTTCAGCTCAGGTCATGATCCTGAGCCCCACATCAGACTCCCTGCTCAGCAGGAGCCTGCTCCCTATCCCTCTGCTGCTTCCCCTGCTTGTGCTCTCTCACTCTCACTCTCTCTCAAATAAATAAAAATCTTTGAAAAAAGTAAAAATAAATGGCCTAATACATCAATACAAAGACAGATCTTGCCAGAGTGAATTTAAAAACATAACTCAAGAAAAGAACATTAAAAATATCCCATTATGATCCCATTCATAATTGCTAAAGATAAAAATGAAATATGTGTAAATCTAAATAAAATATATACAAGAATTATATGCTGAAAAATTATTCAATGCCATTCAAATAAATCAAAAAAGGTTTAAATAAATGGAGAGACATCCCATGTTA
This sequence comes from Zalophus californianus, assembly GCF_009762305.2. Taxonomy (NCBI): domain Eukaryota; kingdom Metazoa; phylum Chordata; class Mammalia; order Carnivora; family Otariidae; genus Zalophus; species Zalophus californianus. The sequence continues at coordinate 60,921,470 of NC_045604.1, read as the reverse complement.
ATGGATTGGAAAACTCAAAATAGTAATGATGTCCATTCCTCCCAAATTGTTAAATAGGCTTAATATAATCCCTATCAAAATCTCAGCAAGATTTTTTGTAGAGTTAGATAAGAATACTCTAAAATTCATAATGAAAGGCCAAGGAACTAGAATAGCTAAAACAATTTCAGAAAAAATAATGTTGGAAAAAACAGTCCTATCAATTTCAAGATTTATTGTATAACTACAGTAATCAAGACTATGTGGTACTGGCACATACATAGATCAGTGGAATAGAGTAACTGAAAATAGACCCACGGAAATATGACCATCTGATTTTTGACAGAGGTACCCAAGCAGATTGATGGAGGAAAGAGCATTTTCAACAAATGTACTGAGGCAATTGGACACTGATGGGGAAAAGTGAATCTTAACCTCACATCTCACATAAGCACATCTTACACAAAAATTAACTGAAAGTAGATCATGAACTTAAATATAAAATCTAAATGTATAAAGCTTTAGGAAAAACATAGGACAAAACCTTTGGGATAGAGGATTAAGGAAAGAGTTTCAATATTTGATATCAAAAACATAATCCATAAAAGGAAGCATCAATAAAATGGACTTCATCAAAATTTAAAACTTTTGCTCTCTGAAATACCTTGTTCAGAGGATGAAAAGACAAGCCATGACCAGGAAAGAATATTTGCAAACCATTTAACAAAGGACTAGTATCTAGAATATACAAGAGTTCTCAAGACTCAACTATAAAAAGCCAATCCAATTATAAAATGGCAAAAGAAGAGATATTTCATCAAAGAAGACAAATGACAAATATAGAGAATATGTTCAACATCATTAGCCATTAGGAAAATGAATTTTAAGCCAGCAATAGCACATGCACCCCAATGTTTATGGCAGCAATGTCCACAATAGTGAAAATATGGAAAGAGCCCAGATGTCCATTGACAGATGAATGGATAAAGAAAATGTGGTGTATATATATACATATACAATGGAATATTACTCAGCAATCAAAAAGAATATCTTGCCATTTTCAACAAGGAGGGTGGAACTAGAGTGTATTATGCTAAACAAAATAAGTCAGAGAAGGACAAATACCATATGATTTTACTTCTATATGGAATTTAAGAAACAAAACTGATGAACATAGGCAGAGGGAAGGAAAAATAAAATAAGATAAAAACAGAGAAGGAGGCAAACCATAAGAGACTCTTAACTATAGGGAACAAACTGAGGATTGCTGGAGGGGAGGTCGGTGGGGGTGAGTGAAGCTGAGTGAAGAAAGCCAATGCTGAAAGTTTACATATGGCATAATCCCATTTATATAGTATTCCTGAAATGACAAAATTATGGAAATGGATAACTGATTAGTGGTTGCCCAGAGTGATAGAGGAGGTGGAGTACAGGGGAGTATGTATGACTCTAGAAGGAAGGGCAGCATGAGGGATCCTTGTAGTAATGGAAAGACTCTGTGCTTTGTACCAGTATCAATATCCTAGTTGTGATATTGTACTATACTTTTGCAAGGTGTTACCATTGGGAGAAATTGGCTAAAGGAAGAGGATTCACAGGGTCTCTGTGCATTATTTCTTACAACTGCATGCCTGTCTACAATTATCTCAAAATAAAGTTGTAATACCCAAAATACCTAAGACTTAAGTGCATGCTACATAGCTAAGTGCTCAGTAAATGAGCATTTACTCAGTAAGTGAGTAAATTGGTACTAAGTGCTCAGTTATTACCTTTGATAAATACCATTTTTCCCTGTAACTCCAGCACAGAGTGTGCTTACATATATGCATTTGGCATTACCTTCCCTTAAAGAACAAATATAGAAATTTTAAGAAAATCAATAGGAACTACCACCCATATTTTCACCATAACTGGGCTCTGCCTCTTCAGTTCTAAATGGAGCTCTCTGAGTGTTCTTGGATACTGAAGGAAGTAACATCTTTGCCCTAATTTTTTTTCATGTACTCCTGTGTATTTCTGTGCTCAGTTATAGGGAAGTTTGGAGGTCTCGCTGCCTTCCATATTGCCCATGATTTCTCATGGTCTTCATTGGGGAAGGAACCACTGAGAGCAGGCACTAATATTGTCCCACTATGGGGAAGGCATGTATGTTGGAGGCCCCCAGGTGAAGGTTGTGGGTAGGTGTTCCTTTTATGATGGAGTAAAGAGAGTGCTGCTTCCATTTTTTTTTTCCTCAGAAAATGAGATGGAAAATAGCAAACAAGATCCATTTTCAGTGGAACTAGAAGTCATCTGGCACCCCAAGCCACAGTGTATGAGGAAGGGTGGGCAAGTCAAGGAGTCAAGGAGAGGTGTGCAGAGACATTGAGTCAGGGTGCTCAAAATGACAGTTTATAGACAAAACTGATAAAGCACAGATGTTCAAAGTCGGCAGCACAACCTGAGGGGCAAAACAACCATTCACTGTTGGGAATAGCAGTATTGAGGTGCACAGCCTGGTGGGGGAAGGATTGCTGGCTGTGGGCTATTGAGAAATCATACAGATGTGTCACAGTTGTGAGCTGGGGGAATGAGGGAGCGTCTGCACCGTGAGCGGTCTGCAGCTGCTGCAAGAACCCTCACCCAGCCCTGTGTCCCAGAGAACCTGTCCAACACCCTGCTAGTACCTGCTCTGAGAAGAGCTCACGTTGTTCAGAGACACACGATAAGTTATGGGGGCCAGGTGAAGGAGGTAAGGAGAAGAACCAAGAACAGGTTTTGCACAAAAGTAATACAGAAAAGATTAGACACAACAAATACAAATGGCAGATGGAGAATATACACCTAAAAGATGTTCCCTAAACAGAATGGTGTATTTAATTTTTTTTAAAAAAGAAAGCAATAGCTTCCAGAAAATAAAAACTTAGATCACCATATATAAGAGGTCATGGAAGATGTGGTGAGGCAGTGGAAGAGAGTGAAACATGAACTGGTTGAGCTCAGGAAATAAGTGAAACAAAAAAATCAAATCATTAAATATGAAGTCATGCTTGACAACAACATGAAGGAATTTAGAGATTATTGAAAATGTGGTAGGAGAAATGGGGAAGTGTTCGTCAAAGGGTAAAAAGTTTCGGTTATACAAGATGAGTAAGTCCTAGAGATCTCCTGTATAACACGATGGCCATAGTTGTCAATACTGTATTATATACTTAAAATTTTGCTAAGAGAGTAGATCTTAAGTGTTTCTATGATTAAAAAATAATAAAGAGGGCAGTAGGAAGCTTTTGCAGGTGATGGATATGTTTATGGCAAAGATTTGGTGATGGATTCATGAGTGTATACTTATCTCTAAACTCATGAATTGTATACATTAAATATGTACAGCTTTTGTGTGTCAGTCATACCTCAAAAAGTAGTTTAATAAATATGGTTACAAATATGAGTGACAACATTGAGAAAAGCAATTAAAAAATGAATATGATATAAGCAAAGGGTTAAAATGACTTGAGAAAATGATAAATATGGAAGACAAAGTGAATCAACATATACATATTTACTTTGCCTAAAGAAGAGAATCAAATAATGAAATGGAAAAAAAATCTGAAGATACAACTCAAGAAAAATTTCCATAACCAGAAGAAGTCTTGAACCCAGGATTCAAGTGCCAAGAAATGTTTACACATAATAGTCAAATAGATACATATCCTAGTAAATTAACTGACTTCAAAATTGAGAAAAAAATTCTTTGGGCATAACAAAATGAAAAAGTTGTGCCCAGCTTTACACCTTTCCACAAAAGTATCTAGAGCAGAAATAGAAGAAATTGCAACAGTGCTCTATACTGTTCTTCCCCCAAATTGTTTTTAAATAGCAAAAGAATCAAATAACCCAAATGTCTATCAATAGGGAACTATTTAAATAAATTATAATATTACAGTATATGTATACAATGGGAGATTATATGGCAATTAAAGGAATACAGCAACTCTAATTGTCATAATATAAAATGGTTTCCAAGATATATTTCAAGGAAAAAAAAAGTATATTGCTACTTTGTATGTATATTTTAGGATATATTTTTAAAAACTGGTAATAGAAATTGTCACAAGGCAGAGGTAGGAGGGATCCCTACCCCCCCTTTTTTACTCTCTGTTTTACTGTGTGCACGTAATAATTATTAAGATAAAGAACTGAAAAGAAAAGAAATAGACTTGTTATTCAAAATATCCTCTGTACTAGAGCCTGAAAGTTCACCGTTAGAGCCACTCTTCACTTTTCTTCACTGCCTTCCATTTTAAGATGCAAATAGTCATAGGCCAAGTAGCAAATTGAGTCCCTTGGGAGAAAGAGACCATTATAATTCTTTTGCTTTTCTTCAGATTACTTTTATGAGAGAAGATGCTCAATAAACACTGATTGTCTGGACATTCACTAAGCTAAAATGAAGCGACAAAAGAGATTGCTTAAGAAGATTCATATTGTTGCTTGAGTATGCAAATCTTACTAGATTGTCAGCATTGCTCCCATTTAGCCAAATGAGACAGGGAATTGAGAATTGGAAATAAAATTAGCATTTCCAAGCCATTTCTTATTCTGCTTTAAGAACTGTATTTTTCCTTGATGGGCAGAAAGGTATATCTGTGCCTGTGAAAAGAATCATATTAACTTTTCAGGCTTTATCAAGAACTAAATGTACTAATGGCAGGAGTTGCCCCAGGTTAATTGTGTTTGGGCTAAACTATTTACAGAATATTTTTGAGGTCCCCAGAGTCTTCTGTGCTCTGATCCATTCTGAGCTGATCTTAAAGTCACTTACTTCAGTCATTTCCAAGTTCTTTAGGACAAATCTCACTAACTGCTATGTTTCCACTACCCACACGAGGGTTTTTATGACAGAGATAAGTCTTTAAATGGGGGGAGGTGATAAAACTATTTGGATCCCCCCAGTATCTCTCGCACCACCGCATCACTGTTTCTCAGCCATTAGTGTGGCACATTTTGATCATGATTACATGCAAGCCTGTAAAGGGCACCGATGTAGATTCGTTAAAAATTTCAAATGACTATGTCTCCATTTGAAGTATGGGTACTTCTACTAAACAAACAGGTCTTTATTTTTACTGATTTGATTTCATTTCCTACTGTAACTCCTTGTGGAGTGGAGGCAGAATGGAGTGAAAAGTAGCAGCTGAAATGCCATGAGGAATAGCAGTGCTTGAGCTGTGGCTGGTTAGAAATGTGCATGCTTCATTCTCTCCCCACTGTCAGCTTGGGCTCTGTGGTATCAGTGGAAGGAGTTCCCTGACATGCTTTTATGGATAAATACCCTGCTTGCTCTTACCTCTGTGTTGCCTTCTGGGGCCATTACTAAAGATCTACCAGCTGATTTTAATTGCTACAAGGGAGAGAAAGATGCTCTCAAGGTTGGCAACATTTCCTACCATGGAGGGTTTTAAAGAATCAAGTCAATATCCTAAACTACCATAGGACATAAACAGGAAGCCAGCATACTCCCAAGGTGACCGTGTTTAAGAATGTCTAAACAAGTATCCTGTTAAGGGTGTGTTATAACATGTATTTTTACAGATGCAAGTGACTCATTGCACAGACTGTTCCTACTAAATATTACCTTTCCTGAGACTGAAAAAATAGACCACCTTCTTGGCTCATAATCTGAGTTAGTAGGTACTGAGAAATGTCTTATCAGTCCTTATCATTATTGCTGGACTGTGGCTATTAACGTAGGGTCCTAATAACGCACTCTTTTCCTACAACTAGAGCTGAAGGGAGGTGAGCTAGCTATATTTAGTTGGTATAGTAGGGGAAGTCTAAAAATTGTTCTGCTGGGACGCCTGGGTGGCTCAGTTGGTTGGGCGACTGCCTTCGGCTCAGGTCATGATCCTGGAGTCCCGGGATCGAGTCCCACATCGGGCTCGCTGCTCGGCGGGGAGTCTGCTTCTCCTTCTGACCCTCTTCCCCCTGGTGCTCTCTGTCTCTCATTCTCTCTCTCTCTCTCTCTCTCAAATAAATAAATAAATAAATAAATAAAATCTTTAAAAAAAATTGTTCTGCTGAGCTAGCCCTTGCTTGCTATGATAGTAGATGCCATAAGTACACTCCTAGTACACTGTTCTGATCCTTGCTTCTCATTTCTGTCAGTAAAACAAAGTAGCTAACTGGATAATACAGGAGCCTGTCCACTCGGACAAAGTTAATTTGAATAGTCAATCCATCCTGTATAAGGAAATGTTTTCTCAGTGCTCTGGTTGTGTTATAATCTGAAAGCACGTACTTAGAAGGGGGATGATACAGTTAGTTCGTTATAATTTCTCAGCTTAATATAAGCCAGGAGAAACCTAGGCTTGCAGTTTTCCACAGTCAGTCATGAGATTGGGAGGAAATACTGAGTGTTCCCATAGGGCATTTCCATGGGCAGTAATGAGGCTTTACTAATAATATAATTGTATTCATTTTAAACCTGGAAAAGTCATGAGTAATAAACCAGTTGAAACCTTCCATTAAAATCTTTTTTTTCTAACTTAGTTTCTGTATTTTCCATTTAAATACATTATAGTTTGTGTTTCCCTTCTCAGTTAATGTCATAATCATATCTGCATAGATTCCACTGATTTTTCTTCATATGCAAAATCTATGCAGCTATTCATGTTACAAAATCATAATAAATAACATTACTTCCAAGTATGAAGTTGCCTTAGGATGGCAATACTACCTAAAATGATTTAAACAGTTCTGTTATTTGTGTAGTCTTCACCCCCTGAAATAACTCAGGGCAAGTTTAGTTTAATTAATTTTTGTTCAGTTAATACAACCAATTTACTGTCTAATTAATACCACCCTTCTCTTTTTACACATTCAACAAGAATTTGATTGAGTGGCTATCAAGTATCAGCACCAGTCCAGATGCTGAAAATACAGAGATGAATGAGACATGATGGTGTCTCTACTTCTGATAGATGTAGGAAGTTATGAGAGACTGTCACTCTCACTCTAGTCTTGACATCAAGCCAGATACTCTACAGCATTATAGTCTTTCAAACCCGTCAGAGCTCAGTATGTAAAAAAAAAAAAAAAAAAAGCAGAATTAACTACATTGCAGAAAGTGACAAGCCATTTCTGTGAGAGGAGATCCACAGTTACTTTTGTTCCTGATGGGTCAGTAGGAGGGGAAAATTTTATCACAGATGAAAGGGTGAAGAGAAACCACCCCAGCATTTGATTGTTGCATGTGAGTTGGCAGGAAGGATTAGAATCCCAAGGAGCTTCAGCTGCAGCATATCTGCATCCATCTGCCAGCTCTTTTCTAGGGACCTTCACTAAATGCACAGAAGTAGGATGCCAAATGATGGAGTCAGAACAGGTTTGCTGAACTAACGTACCCCTAAGGTATGACAAGCTTTTCTTAAATACAAGGCAGAAGACTCCTGAAGGCTAGGGGTAGGGCAGGAGAGATAAGACAGATCTTTCGTAGGCTTCTGGGGCTTCATCAGGTATACTAAAGCAGGCCCCCAAAGGCTGGGAAAGGGAGCAGGAAAGCTGAGAGTCATCTTGCTAGATGAATCAGGGACTTCACAGAATGTACTGTGGAGGCCTTCCAGAAGCTAGGGGTCAGACAGCAGTGCTAAGAGACATCTTGAGGAGTACAGAAAGCCAGGAGTGGGACTGGAGGGAGAAAAAAACTCTCTAGAGACCAGAAACAAACGACCCCAAACAAAACAAAACAAAAAACAGAAGATGGGCTGAAAAGTAGATTGCAATCTTTTTAGAGCTTGAAAATTTGGTGGCGGGGTGGTAGAGCCGAGTGATAGTTCCAGAGATTTGCTAAAGGGAAAGTCCTGATCATGTTTTTAAACTTTTGAAGCCACTTTAGTTAGATTTAGGTAACTGAATCTAACTAAAGCTAAACCAAGCTCAGGCTCCTCTCAACTGTAGGTTAGCCTAACTCAGCCCTGACAGAAGGAGCATATCCTTTTCTGGAATTACTATTATTTACTTTAGTTTCTAATATTATTATCTAATATATCTAATATATGACATATATTATTATATATGTCATGTATAATATATGTATGTCATATATAATACCATGTATTACCTAATACACTCCCATGTCTGAACCACAGTGAAAATTCATGAAGTGTTCAAAGAAACAAGGACTATAACTCAAAGTCAAGAGAGGAACTGGTCAAGAAAAGTAGACCAAGGGATGGACTAGATGATGAAGTTATCAGAGAAATTTTAAAAACCCTATGATATATATATTAAAGGATCAGTGGAAAAGTGGACATATATGAAAACATATAGGAAATCTCAGCAGAGACATAGAAACTAAAAGAAAGAAAAAAGAACCAAGTGGCTATGCTAGAAACGAAAACTGCAAAATAAAAAATAAGCAGTTTATTTGACAAGCTTAATAGCAGACATTCACAGCAGAGGAAAGGATCAGTAAACTTGACCAAGTGAACAGGTAAACAAATGATCCAAATGGTAAAATAATGGGAAACAGAATGAAAAAATGAAACAGGCTACTTGGAAGCTGGAGAAATTATCAAATGATCTAATCATGGGTAATTGAACCTATGGAAGGAGAGAAGAAGAGGAGAGAGAAAAGAAATATTTGAAGGAAGAGTGGCTGAAAAGTTTTCATAATTGGTTAAAGACTTCAACTTTGGAAAAAAGAGCTAGAGGAAGACTGGGTGTAGATGGGGTTAAGGACTTTTTCCAGATTGGATGTTCAAGGAATGCCTATATGAGGTTAGCATAACTTGAGCAGAAATCATAAGCCACAGTAAAATATGGTTAAGAGCATTCAAAGGTAAAGAAACGAGTGTGAAAGCCCTAACTTGGTAATAATCTTGGAGTATTTGAGGACAGCAGGAAGCCAGTGAGGGGGGAGATAGAGGAAATAATTTGTGGAGGTCAGCAGGAGTGAGTAGGTCATTTCGAGAAGTGTTGGGCAAATACCGCTACGGGAAGACGTTGGAGAGACTGAATGCATTTGATGGCGGTAGTTTGGAGTAGGGGGTACTCGACAGCTTTTTCATATCTGACTCCTTTTAGTCCCCCTTTTGAGACACAAAAGTGTTAATTCAGGAAAGATTCTCTAGTGGTCTCTCTAGTCAAGTACATCTGAAAGCTCTGAGGTCATCTGTGGGTGAGGATCGTAATACTTTCAAAGGTTATAAAATATGTTTACAATTTTGGACTTTTAAATTCACGTTATAAAAGAGACATTTTTGCTAGGTTAATTCCTACCAGCAGAAAATACACAGGTTCTTTTTTTCCACACAGGTCAGAAGTGAAATGATGACTGTTTCAGCCACTGCAATGATTATTTAAAATAGGAGCCAAGGAGAAGTCAAAAGGGATTCTGTTTGTCTGGGCAGGGAGTTTTATTTGTATGAATGTTACTTCATAGCGATTCTGAATGTTAAATCTGTATTTTTCATGGCCTAGGGCAATACCCTACCTGAGGAAAATGAAGCAGACTCACCAGAGCTCAAATTGGTCTTTGTTTTCTTTAAGACAGATACTTGATCTCTGAGTTATCCGTACATTTTCCAAGGCCATCGGAACGGATAACTGCTTCAGTTTTCTTGTAAGCCATGGGAATATGGCTTAAATTTGTCCATTAAAAAAGAAGTTTAAGTAGGTTTAGGATGAAGTTTTATCTTTGTAGGATTTGCAGTGTAAAAAATGAAATAACCCCCAAGATCATTAAGAGAGGGGTATTTCTGCACCCGTAGAGGGATGGAAGGAATGCATTTCTGTTGTTCTATTTGTCCAATTTAAAATATAGTGCTTTAGGCCATGGGTATGGGCTTGTTTGCACCATAGACTGTCCTTAGCCCCACTGTACCCTGCCCACTGAAGTGGAGAGGCTCAATAGGAATTGGCCCCACGGGGGAGGGAATGCCACTGTAAAGGTGAGGTTAGGGGGAGTGGTCAAGGAGGCAGGGACAGACACTGATCAGTGGAGCCAGTGGAGTCTGGTGGGGCTGGCACCATAGGCCTCTCACAGGGGGTGCGGCTCAAGCCAGTTCTGAAGGAAGTGAGGTGATTTAACTAAGATTTCATAATACTTAAGGTCTCTGAGTTTATTTTAAAAAAACATGTATCTGCTCCTGTGTGCTATCCAGCTCATTTCCTTTGCTGATAAATGCACTGCCAGAAGTAATGACGTTCAGAAAGAATGAGCTATATTTCATTCAGCTTCGTAATGCCCTAAATTTGCCGAACAGTTTTGAGTCCATAGCCCTAAGTGGCCTGGGTGATATATACTGCAGGCTTCGCTGTTGTATCATTGAGGCAGTAGTGTGAGATTCCACTGGAAAATCCACACATTAACTTTTGAAAACCTGATAGGTCTAATTTGGGATGCCTATGGTGCGTCTAGATCGAGGACATATATTTATGGTTCAAAGAGTAGCAGATCTCCCTCTTGTCATTGGAATCACTTTTCTTTTTCAGTTTCTTTCTGCTTCAGGTTTTCTCTTTTGTTGTCATTTTTTCTGATTTGATCTTTTTTCTTCCCTTTTCCTTGCTTTCTAAATCTGACCAGAAGTGTGGACAGACAAGCTAAATTTTTGGCAATTATTCTTGGAAAGACTTTGGAAAATTATGTGATGAATGTGTCACCACTCTTACCACCTAGTGGAATCTGTCATGACACAAACACTTGATTGGGCAGGAGGCCTTGCTTGAGGTCCTCCTGGAATGGAATGTGTGGTTGAACCAGTCCCCTTTCAGGTTTATTTTTATGTGCTGGCATCCTCAGGCCTTGTTGTGTGTGTCCACCAGAAGGTGTCTACCCACGTTTCCACAAAATGCAGCATTGCGCTAGAGCGTCACCTCCACAGCCCTCCTACCATGTTCAGCTAAGGCTTTTAGGCTAGTTACAAAACAGATTTTTTTTTAAAAAATATTTACTTGAGACAGAGAGAGAGAGATAGCGAGAGAGAGAGAGCACGAATGGGGTGTGGGAAGGAGGAGAAGCAGACTCCCTCTTGAGCGGGGAGCCCAATGTGGGGCTTGATCCCAGGACTCCAAGATCATGACCTGAGCCGAAGGCAGATGCTTAGCCAACTGAGCCACCCAGTTGCCCCACAAAACAGATTTTTATAAAGGAGGCCCAAGATTCTGTCAACTCTTCCATTTTCCTTAAACTATTAAAAACCCTGGGAACATGAGATGGTTGATTTGAGTTAGGAAAAAAAGTAGCAGGGATCGTCAGTGCCACTCCATGTAATTAGTCAGAATCTCTAGAATAAATATGGAAGCAATTCCTTGTGTATTTATCTTAACAAACAATCAAATGTGTAAAATACTAGTACAGGTTTCTAGTTGAACATGGACCATTAAACACATGGTTCATCTTGGCTCCCTTTTAAAAGTCCATATAAACGCCAGGGAAAGACATAAAAGACAGGTGAGCAGTGAAGAATAGATGAGTCAGGAGTGGGTAGAGGTGTCCATGCATTTTTGGAATATGTTAAGAAGTTGGAGGAGTGGAGACTGGAGAGAGAAAACTGTAACTTATGCTTGCAGATGTCATCAAGCAACACTCTGCAGGTTCCCAGAAAAGCATACAATTAGAGGCTCTGGATATCATAGACAGCATGAGGCGAGATTACAGGAAAATCTGTATACGCGGTGTTTAGACCTCCACTTTCTCTCCCTTAGCCACCCCTACCCTTGTTTCTGTAGGAGCCCAGAACCCTACAACTGGAGAAGTTCTGGCCTCAGGGAGCCAAGACACACCATGGCCATGGTTCTCAAGCAGGGACTATCCTCCCCACCTCCCCAGGGGATATCTATCAATATCTGGAGACATTTTTAGTTGTCACAACTTGGGGATGCTTCTGGCATCTAATAGTTAAAGGCCAGGGGTCTGCAAAACGCCCTACAATACATAGGACAGCCTCTGCAGCAAAGAACTCTCTAACCCAAATATCACGAGTTGAGGATGAGAAGCCTGCCCTGGGGTGAGGGGAGGGAGAGCACTGAATCAGAGAACTAAGCTGGAGTCTGCATGTTGAATAGTGGGAGCCCCAACTCCCCTACCCACTCCGCTCCTAAATGCCAAATAGAAGGCAGGAGCTTGGGTGATTCTTTCTGCAAGAGACAAGAAAAAGCCTCTAGACAGGGGCTTTGGGGACATACTAGTAAAAATGCCTCTCACTGCCCACTTGTCCAACATTGAGGACCCACACCTGGCAAGACCAACAGTATTTGCAAAGGTCCAAGCAGCTTATTAACATATTAGTTTTAAATATGAATGGCAGGAAAGAATTCTAGAAGTATTTCAGAATCAGACATTTTAGAACAACTTCTAAAAAGAAAGGCGCACACCTAAATAAACTGAAATTAAAATTTTAAAAAGTATAAATACAGGAAACAAAGTGTAGAAAAAAGAACACTTCAAAAAAATCTCATAATATCCTCAGAGATAACAGAACAGTCAATGTAGTCCATGCTAAAAAGAGAAATCAGAAAATGGGAAAGAACTTGAAATTAAAAATATGTGGCACTAAAAAAAAAAGAGCCAAATAAAAAAGTTGAAGAACTTTCCTAGAAAGAAAAGTAAGAGACAAAGAAATTGACAATTGGAGAGAAAACAAAAACTGGGGTTCTGCTAGGACTATGGAAGTCCTGTAGAGAACATAGATAACAAGGCGGGGCGCGGGGTGGGGAGAGTGAAAACGGTGATGTTAGAATAATTCCCCAAACCAAGGAATAGGAGTCTCCAGAAAGAAAGACCTGCCAAGTAGCAGGTCTTGAAACAGCAGATTCTGAAACAGAATCATCCAGGCAAATCATTGCAGATTTTTAGAGCACCAGAGGAAAATAGGTCCAAAGAAAGTAGGAATGGTATCAGGCTTCTTAGCAGCACTGAGCCTCTAGAAGCTCATAGAACAATCCCTTCAAGTCCTACAGAACAGTGGCATGGCCTGGCCTCAGTCATCTACTAGTCATCTGGTCAGTCGGACCCTCCGTTAGGCAAGGAAGGAGTAAAGATATTTCTATACAGGCAGGAGCCCCTAAACCTACTTTCTATCCTTGTTTTCCAGTAGACACTGGGAAAAAAAGGAGGAACAGAGAGATGGACTTGGGATCCTGGAAGCAAGGTCCCAGCCTTGGGGAATGTCTAAGGACAGGTGCAGAACCACTGTGCAGGGGCTGGTGAGCATGCACGCTAGCCTGAAGATGAAGATAGAGGTCTCCAGGGAAAAAGTGAAACAATGATTTCCTGATTTGTTGGATTAGTAGAGTACAGGTTTTAACTCAGGCTGGCTCAGACTTGACTGACTGAATTACGGCACATACGGAGAGCAAGGGTCTGAATTAGAGGGCTGTTCTCATAAATACAACCCTAGGTCCAAGATCTGAGGAGGTTTTAGGGAAAGGAAGAAAATAAGAGAACTTGTCTTGGTTTTGTTGTCACATTTTATATCCAAAAGGCATGCTTACGTTCCTGAAAATGAAACTGTGTCTCTTATTACGTCTCTGAAATTTATCTCCAGTGCTTAGAAAATGTTAGGTGTGCCCCAAATAAGTATTAGTTGAATAAATGATTGCAAGTTTTAAATATAACCTTAGTTCCACAAAATGTGGAAGAACACATAAGATGATACAGAAGCCCTTAGTAAGTATATTGAAGGCAGATAACATGCGGGAAACTAAGCATGACTCCCGATGAGAAAGCTCAAGAAATGAAGGGGTGTTCAACAGTGACTGAGAACTAGACAGAATTTTTAAGTTAAAGGAAAAAGAATGGAGAGATTTAGACAATTATGGAGCCAAGATAGACTGATAAAAGCCACTTTTAAAAATCAGATAATGGAGTCAGTGTGTGATCCTGACAATAACCACTCCAGTCTTAGGGGTTTAGCTAACAGATTTAATAAGACACTTCCAATTATCTGAAAATCATGGAAACCTGGCATGAAACCAGAGCTATGCATAGAAGCCGCAAAATAGTTTTTAAAATAGGTGAATAACAGTCTTGAGAATTTGGTGTTAATCTTCAGGACAGTAACATGGTTACAGTGAGGTAGGGCAGAAGAATGGCATGTCGCTCTGAGGCTCTCGGATCCCAAGTGAGAATTCTGAGTTTTTTGGGGCTCACGATTTTCCTCGAACTCTCCACAGGCTCCTTGTACAGAACAGCTCCATTCCAGCTCCTGGAGACCGGGCCGTCTTGTACATTGAAAGGCCGTGAGGAGAAAGAGGGAGGTGATGTAATTTGCTCTAGTGTATTACTCGGGTAACTTGGGATCGAGGTGACGTGGATGCTGCTATTTTACCTCATGATGCAGTCTGAGTAATTCAAGTTCTAGTTTTTCCGGGGGCTAAATGCCTATCTTATGTGTACCACTGATTCATTTACATGTGGTTCTCTGTGCCTCAGTCCTTGTATTGTAACTAGTCCAAGTTCATCCTTTGGTTTGTCCAGCCCTCTTGGAGCCCCCCTGCCCTTTCACCCTGACTCTGCCTTGTGAGGATAGATGTTGATCTTATAGGACTGCCTCTGGCTACACCTCTCATGGGCTGTTGTCTCCTTGCCTATTGAAAAATCTCTCTGCATCTTCCTGGCCTCTGTTGTCTTCCTGGATGCCCTATACCACACCACCTTCTGGGGATACTCAGAATCGACTGTACGCTTTCACTTTGCACGTGAACAGCTCTGTTTTGATTTCCTTCTCTTTGCCCTGTTGGTGAGGGAGAAATTCCCATCCCAGAGTTATGGGAGGGCCAAACACATGGCACCCAATACTGGACAGATGTGATCAAAGACACATGCACTCACAGCTTAGGGGAGGAGAACTTTGCAGGAGCAGAGTCACATGGAGGCTGCACTTGGGAAGAGAGGGAACACGCAGGGTATATGGGAAGTAGCCTTTGAAGTAACAAGAAGCTGGGGTAACTGGTTCCTATGGGAGGATGTGATTGGCTTGTTTGAATGATTCCATGGGCTGGTAGGGAGCTGAAGCCCACGACTCAAGGATAAGCAGGAACAACTGTGCCTGTTCCCCTGGAAAAGGAGGGCTGTTTAGCTAGGTGACCTTATCTGTAGAAGCACAATGGGGAGGGGAAGTTGTGAGTGGGCCGTTGGAGGCCCTCCTGGTTTTCCCCAGATATCAAGACACATATAATCGTGGGCCTTAATACCTCTGTCATTTATCTCCTGCCCTATTTGTGTGTTTATGTCTCCATCATTCTGCCCCATTCCCTGCATTAACCTTTCCCTCTCCTGCAACATCATGGGAGAAAGTCAGTCCACATTCACTGCATTGATCTTAGTGTTATAAAATAAAATGGCTTGATGGAAACCTCCAGATGTTTGCGTGGATAACTTCATCTCATACCTGAGGGAACTAAGGTTAAGGCATGCCCTGAGCGTAGTCACATAGTTACAATCAGCAAGAGTATTCTTAAAATGTGACTGAAGTTTTAAGAGTTTTCCATCAATAAGCAGAATCAATGTCATGTATTTTTTTCAAAAAGACATGTTCTTTTGAGAAACTGTCTATAATAAAGCTTATGGAAATTAAAAAATACTCAAATGCAAGTTGAAGTATTAATAGCTGAGTAAATGATGCCATATATTAGATAAACTCTTAAGATCTCTCCAAATTCAGGGTGTTGTACAGTGGCTGCTAATAAACAACTTTAAGATTATCCATTATTTATTATAATTTTGAAAGGACAGTGATTTCCTGCCCCCCTATTTAAAACCATGGATGCAGCAAGGATTATTTGAGTCCCTGACATGAAGTTCTGTGACCTCTGACTTGTTGTGGCAGCATTTTCTGTGAATATCAGATTAGATGTCCCCCTTTCTGGGCCCCAGAGTTTGCAGCGTCAGGATTTGCAACAATTTGGGAAGTGTAAACTCTGTGGGGCAGGCATCCTGGACTCTCTTGTTCTCTGCTGCATCCTCACTACCTGGGCACGTACCAGGTATCTTGTGAATGCCTGCTCAATAAGGAGTGGACTGAGTAGTTTCCACACCATCCAGCCTGCTTCCAGAAGCTGCCTCCTGGGCTAGGGAGTGTACAACCTGCCGAGTTCACATCAATGCAGGCTCTTCTGTCTGTTGGGTATTTGAAAGACACTGACAGATGGACAGTGATGCTCTGTTTTGTGCTTGTACAGAATAAGAAACAGGAGTGCCAGGGACTAGCCCTGTTGGTGTTACCCACTCTGCTACATGCATTTTCTCTGGAGCCTTGCATTCCAGCGCAAACATCCTATATGTTTCCTGTGTTTCATTACATGTTTCCCAGATTCGGGGCTGTTGGCTAGAAGCGGATTGGAGGACCTGCAAGAAGTGTGCTGTTATGGGATGTTGGTATTTTATTTTAAAGATTTATTTATTTTATTTTAGAGAGAGAGAGAGAGCAAGCATGCATGTAAGCATGAGCGGGAGGGGCAGAGGGAGAGGAAGAGGGAGAATCTCAAGCAGATTCTGCTCTGAATGCAGAGCCCAACGTGGGGCTTGATGCCACGACCCTGAGGTCATGACCTGAGCAGAAACTCAGTCGGGTACTCAACTGACTGCGCCACCAGGCACCCTAAGATGTTGGTATTTTAAATAAATGAGATAAATATTGTGATATATTGGATTTCTTTATGAAATGTGAATAGCAGAGGTTACCTGTAGTTATGACTCTCTTGAAGAAGTACAGCATCTCTGTGTAGAAATTAAGAACTATAAACTTGGGGAAGTATCATTTGGGAATAACTAAGCTATAAATCTCTTAAAACAATGATAGTAATAATGTAAAAAATAGTCAAAATTTTGAATTATTGATTCAGAGGTTAAGCTCAGTTTCTGTTTTGCTTAGTGCTATTTTGCTTCAAAAAGCTCACATAGGAATCTCTATTCCCACAGGGCTATTCATTAAGGACAGGTAAACAACCTCTCTCATGAGATTATTGAGTGTCCATGAACTTCTGGCAGCTCTTTTGTTGAAAGGTATTACTGCCTTGTGTATGATTATTAAGATAAAATATTCATTTACTTCACTGACAGGGAGACACTGGCAATTTTATCCAGGAGCCGTAGAACGCCTAGGTCCCTACCAGCTAAAAAGTGACCCTAAATAGTTGAAGAATTCTAACAACGGGACATTACTCATAGGCACACACATTTCTCCTATAGTCTGTTTGTAGTACTTGAGACCCATTCAGAGATGTCTCCTTCCCTTTTCCTTGCCTTGCACAGCGTGAATTACCAAGACACTGCAAGGGGGAATGAGAAATGGGCTAGGGAGGAGGGCTCCAACCTTGGTGTATGGGGATCTGAAATTCAGACTTTGAGGATATATAAAGCGTGCCCTAATGTTGATACATAATTTTATTTCACTTGAAAAATCCTTTTTCCACCTGTGCTTTGAAAATAACAGCTATTTTTTGTTTCTGGCTCATCCACATAGTGTATATGCAGTTCATATTTATTATTTTCATTTCAGTCATAAAATTACCCTCATTTATCTACACACAACACACCATAAAGAGTCAGGGAAAATAGCAGTTTTGATTTCTTGCTTTCTTACTTTAGAAGTCTTCTGTTGAAACATATAAATCTTAGGAAGGAATCCCATCTTAAGCTGATTTTAGTCAACCCCTTAGATATTTGCTAGACCTGTACAAGGAATTAGCAGAATGAAACATGGGATAGATCTGGTTTTAGGGGACAAGAAGCAATGGCGTGGAGGAAATGGGCATCAGAATGGTTTGTGGTTGATCTTCACAATTGTCTTTAATCTTCACAACAATATTACCTACTCACAAGGTAGGCATTTTTATCTCCATGTTAGAGATGAGGAGCCCAAGATTCAGAGAGGTTAAGTGCTTTGTGCAAGGTCTAGACACATATGGAACAAGCCCCACCAATCCACCCCCCTCAAATAAACTATAACATGCACTTTACTCCTGCTTTTTCTAAACCTGAGTTGAATATCTTTTGAATCTTGGTGCACAAATGCTTGGATTGGCTGCCCAGTGATAAAGCAGGAGTGCTAATTTGAAGAAAGGTGTGGCCTTTTCAGGTAATAGCAGATCGCTGCTATACCCGACCTAAACTGGACAGAAATAGTTTAGGTTCCATTAAATGTGACTCAACCATTGAGGAAGTATTTAGAGCTGCCTTGTTTGTGCCCAACAGAAGCCAGAAGCAGAGAGGCAGTGCCAAGTAACCAGTTCATACTCTCTAGTCACTCCCCAGGTACTTGGGAGTTTCCCATAGGAAACGATAGAATGTTCAGTGGGCTAGCTGTGTGGTTTCGCTTGTGGGTATTGTAGGAGCTCAAGGAAGAGTGAGACCAGGAAAGCCACGGTGGTTGGAAGAGCTCTTGGTGAAAGTGGGGCTTTTCAAGGCCAAGCAGTGGGAGTTCCCCAGAGTGAGTTCAGGGCAAATCGCATATGAATGGGAGACAATGTGGTGTAGCTGAAAGAGCACAGGGCTGGGAGTCAGATGACTTGCATTCATTCCGGTCTCCTGGTGTTCAACACATTATGAGATTAGGAACCAAAACTTTAGTCTCTTAGCCTAAGTCCTAAAATGCGGGAATAAAACCAGAGGAGCTCTAAGGTCCTTTCCATTGCTAATATTGTACAATTTTAAACTGTGCCAGCTGAGTGGTATCAGTAGAGGCTGGGGTGCTAGGTCATGAGGTGCAGGGGTGCAGACAGATGGGGTTGGCACAAGGACCTAGTGTCCTGCTTGCTTTGTTTTAGACACGTTCATTCTTTGGTATCAGAAATGATTCTTATTGCTGTTAGATTTAGTATGTTAGTGGCATATAATTTGTTCCTAATCTTTGTGGTTCTTTTTAGTCCTATTTATCATACCTTTATACATCACTTTTTACACGCCCGTTAACTGCTGAGCTCCTTGAGAATAGGGCTATGCCTAATTCATGCTTGTCCAATACAGTGTCTGCCATAGATTTGCTGCTCAATAAATATTTGTCAGATGAAATTAAGCAGCATATTTAAAGTGCTTTCAACTTTTTGGAACATGAGAAAAGTAGTAGTAGTTCTTAAAACTGATTCTAGAAATTGAGAGGAGGGGGAGTGAATAAAGAAGGGGTAGGTGGCCTTGGTTATGTGGACCAGAAACAAAAAAAAAGGAATTGGGTCTCATAGCTCTATCTCTATAATTTTCCTGCTGTGTAACATGGGTCTCCCGTTGTGACTGGCATTGCCTACAGTCTTGAAGAATCATCATTTCTATTTAGATGTGGAAATAAAAAAGAATGATGGTGTAGATTTAGACTAATTGTTTTTTTTTTTCTTTGAGGTCCCATTGGATAGCACTAGGGAACTGTGAATTACCATTTTGCTAGGCATAGTTCCATTGGTGTAGGAGACTTTCCTTGTGTCTTGCCTCCTATAGATCATTTGAGTAGTTCTCCCCACCCCCTGAGTTTTTGCTTGTTAAAATTCAGGCTTCAGTGATGTTCACAGAGTTTTTAGCCAAGGTCAGTTCAATTAGAACCTCCCTAGGGTTGTCTGTTCCTTGTTAGAACTGTAAGTGGTCTGACTTGTGTGACCTTGGTCTTTGCTCATGTAGACAGATTAAGAAGAACCTGGCTACCTGGGAAAGAATGTTGCAATTTATGGTTTCCTCATTTTGTCTACTTAATTCTGTTCCTTAGAAGACACGGCACGCGGCACGCATGCACGAATACTGAAAGCCTGCTGTAGCTCTCACTAAATAGTTAAGTAAATTAGTTGCCTTGGAAAAGGTCACCATAAGCTTTAAACATTATAAGTTAAGAGGTTCTGTGAAACTAAATCCTGCCACTAAAATCCTTCTGTTACTTCTTATGTCTGAAACATACAAGAACCTTAGTCTAGAGTAGATTTCTCATTTCTCTCCCACCCACGTTCTCTGTCAATCTGTTTTATCTACTTTTTGTCTGAAGCTTTACCCTCATTTTCACAAGGGAAATGGGACTCATTGAGATTACAGAAGTGTTCCAATTAATTCCACTTCTGTAAGAAAAGGAAGTCTTTCCAGCTTCCATAAATCAAAATGAATGGGATAAAATGGAAAAAAAAAAAAACACCTCTTGCCAACCATGTATATCAGAATTATCAGAGATAGTCTCATTAGATAATTAATAGACTTTTTAAAAAATTGTGTCTGAGCTTTTCAGGAGATCTAAATTTTTAGGAGGTTGGGCTCTGTGTCTTTAAATATACTATGTAAGGGGTGCCTGGGTGGCTCAGTCAGTAAGCATCCGACTCTTGATTTCCCCTCAGGTTTGTGAGATTGAGCCTCGAGTCAGGCTCCACACTCAGTAGTCTGCCTAAGCTTCTCGCCCTCTCCTTCTGTCCCTCCCCTGTTCTCTCTCACTCTCTTTCTAAAATAAAAATAAATGTTAAAAAAATTTTTGAAAAAATATACTATTTAAGTTCTTCTACCTACATAATGTTATGGATTGTTAATTTTCAGTAACAGTAAAGGTGATGGGTTCTTCCTCCTTATTTAATGATTAATCTAGTAGAGTAAATGGTAATTCTAATTCTAGTAAACACTTTCTGCATGAAATTTGGCAAGGCATTTTAATTCTCTGTGCCTCTGCTTCCTTATCTGTGAGCCAAGAACATAGCTCTTCTTTTCTCTCCTTTGTGTGCCTGCAAGTTGGTAAGAGAATGAAGGGTAGGAAGAAAAAGGAGGGGGGGAGGGTTGGAGGAGTCTCCTAATTGTTGACCTACTGAATTAAAAAAGAGCATGTGACTTTTGATCTCAGGCTTGTGAGTTTGAGCCCCACATTGGGTGTGGAGATTACTTAAAAATAAAATCTTAAAAAAAATGATGTTTTACTTCCACTTGGACAGAATTAAATTCCTCAGAGGAAAGTGTGTTGTTTTCCCTTCAGTTAGATTAGAAGCATTTTGAAGATATAGAACTTGTACCTTCCCCATATTGCCTAACTGTACAGGGAAACCTCAAAAATTGCAGATTTTTACTTCATAGTTTGGCGCATTCTGGCACAATCTTGATTGGTTGTTTAATGTTTTTGGAAAGTGCTCCAAAATTTTAATCAGGAGACAGTAGTCTTAGAATAGTAATGTGCATATATATTATTCTAATAACACTTTAAAAGCAGTTGGAATTTCGGTCTATTGAAGAAGTTTGAGAATGTGTTTGCTATAGGCTGAATGTTTGTGTCTGCCCAAAATTCGTGTGTTGAAATCCTAACCATGTTTGGAGGTGGGGCTTTTGGGTAATGCTCATTAGCTCATGAGTGTGTGGCCTCCATGGTTAGGATTAGTGCTCTTTAGAAGCAAAGACCAGAGAGCTTGCTCTTGCTCTCTCTCATGTAAATTTACAACAAGAAGGTGCCCATCTGCAGACCAGGAAGCATGCTCTCACTAGATACCAAATATCAAGATACCTTGATCTTGGACTTTCAGTCTCCATAAATGTGAGAAATAAATTTCTGTTGGTTAGGCCACCCATTCTATGGTATTTTTGTTATAGCAACCCAAACTAAGACAGTTCTTTGAGAGAATAATGCTAATTGTAAGTAAGGGATCATCAAGAATACCTCACAGTTATAATGGATCCTCGTCCTTAATGATTGGCTATTATGTGTTTCAGTAGGTACCAGTTGTTTGATAGTTCTCTATGCAGGAAGGCTTTTTGAAACCACACCAGGTATTGGACAAACATTTTGTTCAGACGTAAGCATTTTTAGTAATTTCTATCTGTTTGGACGATTAATGTAAATTTTTACAAACACCCACAGCCACTCTAGAGACGTATAAATTTTAAAATCTTGACACCCTAATTGACTAAATCATCTTCCAGAAACCACATGGTTTGACGGTCTAGGCTTACTGCAATGAATTTTTTTTGTTTGGGGGAGGGGAGGCTGTAGAATTCCAGAACAGGGGTTCCTAATAGGTAAAGGTCGTCAGAGATCTTTAAACTTTACCTGACCCATATCTACTTGTATTATTGTTCCTATCCTCTCCTCTTTTTAGTTTCTTTAGTTCTTCAGGAACTTCTGAGTCTGTTCTTTCTCTACCTGTAGCATCTCAGAATTTCAAGAAATACAGATTATTGTCATAAAAATATTTTGGAGTCCCAGTCAGAATTTCTGCTATCTGGGGTGCTTGGGTGGCTCAGTCGGTTAAGCGGCTGCCTTCGGCTCAGGTCATGATTCCAGGGTCCTGGGATCGAGTCCCATGTCGGCTCCCTGCTCAGTCAGGAGCCTGCTTCTCCCTCTCCCACTCACCCTACTTGTGTTCCCTCTCTCACTGTCTCTCTCTCTCTCTGTCAAATAGATAAATAAAATCTTTTAAAAAAAAGAATTTCTGGTTTCTTTCACTAAGGGAATTACCCTTGTCATGTTCTGCTGTGCATGTTTGCATCATGAACGTGCACTTGAGAGTCTTAGTGAAGTACAGAAAGGTAAGGAACACCTTCCTTCAGTCAAACCCAAATTCAGAGCCCATTCCTCTCCACATCTATCTAAAGAAGGAAGCACATCACAAATCCCTCAGGAATGGAGCCCTGTCTGCTTACATTTGTGGACAATGGCACCTCTAAATGCTGTTGGCATTTTTTCTTCTGCTCCCTCACCCAGTTTAAATGTAGAGATAATTATCATCTTAGTTCCCTCAAGTTCAGTGCCTGCTCATTTTTCTGTCTGAATGCCTTTTGTTTAGTGTTTTCTGCCATGGACAGTTAGTTCCTGGAATTCTCTTTGGTTCAGTTTAAACAACACTATGTACAGTCTTAGATATGGTGGAAGGTTTTTAGGTGGTGATTAATGCCAGTCTCTACAAAACCCAGTTTCAGGAGTGAAACAATAGAGGTATATTGTCATTCCCAAGAGCAACTCAAAATACATTTGTTTTTACCTCATAAAATTGGGCACAGCTGATTCAGAACCAGTGCTACTCTGCTTGTTGTGTTTCACACGTATTACCTAGATGGGTTGAAAAACAGGAGTTGCTGACAAATAATTATATCAACACGATCAGAGGAAGGTATTGTTTACTTATTTAGAAGAAGAAGTGAGAACTTCAGCAAGGTAGTTCATCTTCTGTCCTCCTTGAAGCAGACTTTCTTCACCAAAGGAATGAAGATGAGATAATTGGAGAGGATGATCTACCTGCTCTGAAATTCTATGATGCTATGTTGTGGGTGTTTCAGCACACAGTTGATGAGTTTTAGGATCAGTCTCAGGAATACGAGTATTTCTTGGAGAATATCAGAAATGGTTTCTAGCACTTTCCCGGGGGTAAAATGCCAGACAGTATAATTTTTAGTATATCAGTATTGGTTTGCAATTTATTCAGTTATTATTCTGAGAATATTCTGAGATCAGTCAGTATTATCCTGAAAATTGTTGGCATCTTGTAACTAATTCATAAGAATTATACAACAAGATTCTCAAACCCCAGCTTCCAGTGGACTGAAATTTTGTGTTTCAAATTCATATGTTGAAGTCCTAATCCCCAATGCAATGGTATTTGGTATTTGGAGGTAGAACCTTTGGGAAGTAATTGGGTTTGGGTGAGGGCAAGAGGATGGAGGTCTCATGATGGAATTGGTGCCCTTATGAGGGGATGGCTGGTCCAGAGCACACTCTCTCTCCAGCATGTGAGGACACAGTAAGAAGGCTGTCTGCAAACCAGGAAAAAGGCCTTCATCAGAACCTGACTATGCTGGCTCCCTGATCTTGGACTTCCCAGGCTCCAGGACTGTGAGAAATAGATTTCTGTTGTTGAGGCCTCCCAGTCTATGGTATTCTGTCATAGCAGCCTGAATGGGCTAAGATACATCTCAAGAAAGTTTCTCCCTCTCTTTGGGTTACATTGTTATAAAATGATCTTATTATATCCTTGAGCTTCTCCCATGTCCTTCTTATCCTTTATAGCACAGCTCTAGCACTCATTTCTTACCAGCACCCATCAACCATCAAAACCAAGGGCCTCTGTGTAGTGTTCTTCTCATTTCTTAACCACGTGGGACATTGCCATCCTTGTTCCTGGAATTGTGGTTTCTTAGGTCTATCTCTCACTGCTCCTTTTCTGTCTGTTTGACAGAAAGAAGAGGTACCTTTTCTACTAGTAGCCTCTAAATCATTAGTTTTATTCCAGAGAAGAGAGAGGGCCACAGAATCAGAATCAACATCCACATGCCCCACATTATTCTCAACCTAATGCCCCATAAATCAGAATCACAGGGGGACAGAAACATGTGTTTTGGCCCATGTATACAACTGGCACAATGGTGGGAATGAAATCATCAAACAGTAATTCTAGTGCCAGGTGCTATTTGCTGGAGTGTCACAAGGAATGGTATTTTTTCATCTCTGCCTCTTGCACACTTAAGGATCCATTTTTCATTTCCACTTCAAGCAGACAGAAGGTGATTCTTCTTGTCAAATGGGGTTTAAACCCTCCCTCCTATCATCAGAATGCCCCAAACGGTCCTCACATTATAGAGATCTATAGCCACCAGGGAGACCTCAAGAAGTAAGAAGTGAACATGTCAGCTTCACATCAGACTATACAGATCAAAGTCCCACAACATGGAGATCCAAGCCAGACCCAGACCACTCTTCAAGCCATTCTGGCTTTCAGTTCTCACCTGTCTCTGAGTGAAAGGAAACTTGGAGACTGACACCAGAGTCTGCCATTTATCTCTTATTTATAGTGTGTTATGTGTGGCTGTGCCTTGTGGTGCATTTCTCCAAACAACATTTTCTCTCACATTTTTTTTTTTTTTAAGATTTTATTTATTTATTCGAGAGAGAGAGAATGAGAGATAGAGAGCACGAGAGGGAAGAGGGTCAGAGGGAGAAGCAGACTCCCCGCTGAGCAGGGAGCCCGATGCGGGACTCGATCCCGGGACTCCAGGATCATGACCTGAGCCGAAGGCAGTCGCCGAACCAACTGAGCCACCCAGGCGCCCTCTCTCACATTTTAAAGTGCTTTAGTTACTTTGTAGGAGGCAGGTGTCAAGAAAACCACAATAATGAAATGTTTACATTTGTGACACCAGCTATTATTTAGGACATTGCTGGGCAGTTTATAGGTCAGATGTAGAAAGGTGTAAATAAAGAATCAGCTATACAATTTTAAAAGGAAAAGAACTGTAAATGCTTTCTGTGGACTGAATATTTGTTTTCCCCCCAGACTTGTATGTTGAATGGTGTTGGGAGGTGGAGCCTTTGGGGGGCAATTAGTTCATGAGGTTGGAGCCCTCATAAATGGGATCAGTGCCTGTAAAGAAGAGATCCCAGAGAGCTTTCTTGCCCTTTCTTCCATGTGAGGATGCAGTGTGAAGACAGTTGTCTGTGAACCAGGAAGCCGACCTCACCAGACACTGAAACTGTTCGTGCCTTAATCTTGGACTTTCTAGCCTCCAGAACTGTTGAGAAGGAGATTTCTGTTGTTTATAAGCCACACAGTTTATGGTATTCTGTTGCAGCAGCCTGAATGGACTGAAACAGTGGTTTTGTCCTATTTCACCAGTGTCAGATTTAATTTACTCTTATTTCCCCATCCACTAAAAGTATTTGCTCTTTCCTTTAAAAATGATTTTTAAATCAAGTATGAAATAGAAAAGGATCATTTAAAATGTATGTACACTATATAGAATAACACTTTAATAAATACCTATGAACTCACCATTAAAATTAAGAAAAAACTTTGAAACTTTCCCAATTTCATCACTTTCCCTATCCTAAATTTTATATTTATCATTCTCTAGCACTTCTATGTAATTTACCACATATATTTGCATTCTCAAACCAGCTCTCTTAGTGTAACATTAATAGAATCATACTGTATGAATTTTTTTTTAAATTAACCATTATGTTTAAGAATCAATTCACTGTTAACTGCCATATAATATCCCATAAATTTATTTATGTACCAATGCATCACCATTTATTTATCCTCTTTGCTGATGAAGAAAAACTTCTAGTATCTTTCTCTTACAAGCAGTGGAACTAGGAGCATCCTTTCCTGTGTCTCCTGGTGTGTTTGTCCAAGAGCTTCTAAAATATATTCCTAGGAAGAATATATGGGTCATAAGGTAGGGATATGCTCAGAAGATACAATATTATTATACAGTGGGATATTACTCAGCCATAAAAATGGATGAAGTCTTTCCATTAGTGACAACATCTTATGCTAAGTGACAAATACAAATATGATATGAAAGACAAATAACATATGATTTCACTTATATGTGGAATCCAAAAAAAAAAAAAAAGGAAAAACAAATCAAACAAAAAACAAACAGCCTCTTAAAGCACAGAGAACAAACTGGTGGTTGTCATTGGGGAGGTGGGTCTGGGGATGGACAAAGCAGCTAAAGGGGACTAAAAGGTACAGGCTTCCAGTTATAAAATAAATAAGTCACAGAGATGAAAAGTATAGCATGGGGAATATAGTGAATATCGTAATAACTTTGTATAGTGACAAATGGTAACTATACTTGTTGTGGTAAGCTCTGAGTAATAAATATATAGAAATGTTGAATCATGATGTTGTTCACTTGAAACTAATGTAACACTGTGTGTCAATAAGAAAACAGAAGACACGAGATGGTTAGTAGTTAATTTTCTCCCAGAAGATCTATAGATTTAATGTAATCTCAACCAAAATCCCAGAAAGCTTTTTTAGATAGGTAATGACATATTGATTCTAAAATTTATATGAAAATTCAAAAGGCCTAGAATTGCTAAAACTACTGAGAAAAGGGGGTCAAAGTTGAAGAATTTACACTACTGATTTCAGGACTTACAAAGTAAGCAAAATAGTGTGCTGGTGTAGACAGATGATCAGATCAATGGAACGGAATAGGAGTCTAGAAATAGACCCACATATGGTCAGTAATTCCTAGACTGTCAGTGCCTGGGCTATGACTGTGTGGCATTGTTGGGGGCACACAGTCTTCACATTATGTCAACATAGGTTCTTGTGTCACTGTCATTTAGTTATTATGAAATGTCTGTGTTTTTGGTATTTAACATAAAAGAAATCAGAATAGTTTTCTCTGAGGCTGTAAACTCTCCAGAGTAAACAATCCTGAGATGAGGTCAGAGGTCCTAGATCTGAAACTACTTTTCTAATACTCACTGTGTAGCTCTTAAATAAGTCATTTAGAATTTTCTGTTTCTATTTTTTACCTTTAAAATGCAAATAATACTTGCCTTTTCAATCCCTTTAATAAGTATAGATAAGATAATAAGAATAAAAATGTTCTCAAAATTATAAACAGGCAACAGTAGAATAAAATTTACTTATCCAGAACTCACAGGGAACTAGTAATTCTTAATTGCTGTTGGTTTGAGGTGGGTAGGTACGGATTAGATGCTAGAACTCTTTTATTGTTTCAGATAGGATATGATGTATGAGACCTGATTAGATTCACACTTCAGCATTGCCTTATTATATTGGGGCAACCATGGGTAAGCCATACATTCTTGGGCCTTGAGGTTTTCTCTTATTAAGTTGTTATAAGAACAGGACACGTTCTATTTATTTAATAAGATTATTATGAGTGTCACATGAAATAATAATATACTAAAAAGCTTTATACATTAAAGTGGCCTATGTATAGATTATTAGTATATTAAATGTTTCATATATATATATAAATATATATGAATTTATGGAGGACATCATGAATATTTCTGCATGTCCTATGCTAAACTACAGCTGTAATATATAAATGTAATTGTGGTAGAAAGAAATATTAACACTACCACTCTACACAGCAAATGCACACGTCACCCTACCCACATCCAATGACTCCTCCCACAATAAGCATATACAATAAATTTTTCTAATTTTTTTCTTCAAACACTGCAGTGCTGAAGTGTAGGTTAATTTTTAGCCTCCACAATTCCTTTCCCTCAGAACTTCAGAAGTATTCTTTGTTCTGTTATTTTTCTTAATAATTTTATCTTTTTCTACACTTTCTGTGTGATAACATTTGGCCTATTACAGATATTTTGGCCATCAGAAACTTTGTTTCTTCTAGATGAACAAATTACTCTGTGATCTAGGCCAATCAGCGTGTCTAACCTGTATTCACTTGACGCTGACAGCCCCGAATTATCTCCATTGTTGTGAAAGCAAGTGTGTGTATGATCAAAGCCAATAAGCCACAGATCCAGAATCTGAGCAAATCCCAAGCCAGATTAATAACAAAGAATACGACGCTTATGAATATCATTATAAAACTTCTGGAAAACAAAAGTGAAGAAAAACAGAAATCTTTAAAGCAGCCACTGAAAATAGATGGGGATATTGATAAGAATGACAGATTATGACTCCCCAGAAACCATGGAGGACAAAACTCAATGGAACAATATCACTTAATGCTAAAAGGAAAAAATCCTGTCAACCTAGATTTCTATAATCAGTTCATATATCTTTCAAAAAAGAATGTATTTTTGAGATAAAGAAAAAGTAAGACAGTTTGCCATTAGCAGACCTTCATTTAAAGAAACACTACAGTTCTTTAGGCTGAGGGAAGATGGCAGGGACGGAAATTTATATGTAAAAGAAGATATAAAGAGAACTTAAGCAAATATGTCAATAAACATAAATTATTTTTATTGCTTTTATTAAGTTCTTTAAAAGCCAATAGACTATTTAAAGCAAAAATAATAGCACAGTATTTTGAGATTTATATCATACATAAAATTAAAGCATGACAATTATAACATTAAAATGTATAAAAAGATATGTAAATAAAATTACAGTGCTTTAAAGATTCTTAGAGTACTCATGACTTAGCATGATATTAATTCAAGGTAGATTATGACAAGTTAAGGATGAATACTGTTATTCTTAGAGCAACTAAAAAATGCAAAGACATGTAGCTTAAATACAGTAGAGATGGGATCAACAAAATGGCCAAATAAGATGTCCCTCACTTGTGCCTTGCCCCCCCACAACAAATGGGCATAAATCCATGGATACAGTTGTCTTTGAGGAAGCTGTGGGGTATAAAGAAGTTATGAAACTCT
Organism: Zalophus californianus; assembly: GCF_009762305.2. NCBI lineage: Eukaryota > Metazoa > Chordata > Mammalia > Carnivora > Otariidae > Zalophus > Zalophus californianus. Next base: position 60,892,461 of record NC_045604.1, on the reverse strand, counting down.
GGTATAGTCCATGGATGAGAGGAGCCATTTTGAGAAGAGAGACCTCAACCAGGCAGCTCACTCACTAACCATGGTCCTAGCTATAGACCTGGGAACAACTATGAAGATGTTGTTATGCCCTTTTTGGTTTTAGTTCTGTCACCAGCACCATATGCCATGAGACCCAGGAGGAGTCTTTCCCACTAGTGCATTGGGTAACGGGCATATAGGACTTAGTCCTGGTTGTGGACCCTGAAGTGGCCTATGAACTTGCTCCAGTCCCTTTTGGCCAGATGAATCAACACTGATTTAGATGGTCACCCATGGATGAGACAGTGCTGGTGGAAGTCCAGGAGTCCAGTGGAGAAGTTTTAGCCTACCACTGGATGTGTTGGAGAGGGTAGGAACAGTTTGACTTTTACTCCTGTCACTTCTCCCTCAGCTCAGTGCCAAGAAAGACCATCTTGGCCCATGATTTCTCCTGTGGGGGGAAAGTGACACTATGTGAGTGAGCATCTGGCTTCCCCAGCTGTGATGGATGCTGGGAAAAAGGTCCATTTTACTCTTGTCCCATCCAGAGGACTGATTAGTAAGTTCCAGCAGCCAGGGCTTGGAACCGAATGTAACAGAGGGACATGGACCTTGTTAACCATGTCATGGATTCCATTGGGAGGCCTGCCCATGAGTCATGGGAATGCTTTGCCTGCAGATCAATCCATTTGGCCCACAGGCACCCCTAGTGCTCCATGTATCTCACCCATAAATTCCCTACTCTGTAACTGGCTCATGTATGCACTCCCAATGGCAGCAAGATCAAGATTTTGCAGATGGCTAGTGAGCACATGCAGAAAGCCAGCTTGGAAGACACCATAAACTTGAGCATTTAGCATCACCCTTGGGAACACAAAAGGGAGATTTGGCAGGATGGAAAAAAATATATAAAAGCTTTGAATTCTGCCACAAGATGGAGCAAGAAACATGGAGGAGGTGAATCCATAGGAGGTCTGAGAAAGCCTCAGAATACCTAACAGGGCTAATAGAAGATATTTCTCTACTGAAATAAGTCAGTAAAAATTGGTGAAGTTGACTGCTACTCTCAAATGTGAAAACAACAATGCAAGACTCCAAGGCACCTGTGAACACAGTAGTTTTCCAGTAACAGATCCTGAATAATGGAGATTTATGCTTCACCCAATTACAGAATTCAAAATAGTTACTTCAAGGAAGACAATGAACTACAAGAAAACACAGAAACAGAAAGATAATTCAATGAGAGTAGGAAAATAATGCATGAACAAAATAAGTTTAACAAAAAGCTAGAAGTGATGAAAAGAATCAAACAAATTCTGGAGCTGAAGAATACAATGAATGAAATAAAAAATGTCATAGGGAGCATCAGTAGCTGAATGGGCCCAGTGGAAGAAAGAATCTGTGAAGTAGACAACAGGACCTTTGGAATTGTTCAGTAGAAAACACAGATAAACAAAAAATGAAAAAAGAGTGAAGGAAGCCTATGTTAACTATGAGATAAAATCAAGAGAAACAATCTGAATTATTGGGTTCAAGAAGAAGAAGAGAGGTAGAAGGTGGCAGAAAGCTTATTTAAAGAAATAATGACTGAAAACTTCCCAAATCCAGGGAGAAATTTGGACATCCAAGTTAATGAAGCTCATAGGTCCCCAAACAAACTCAAAGAGATCTTCTCCAAATACACATTATAATAATAAAATTGTCAAAAATATAAGAGAGAGAATCTTAGCAGCAGCAAAAGAAGATTGTCACATACAAGGGAACCTCCATAAGTTTATCTGTGTGTTTCTCAGCAGAAATCTTACAGCTCAGGAGAGAGTGGGATGATATATTCAAAGTGCTGAAAGAGAAAACTGCCCACCAGGAACACTTTATCCAACAAGGTTGTCCTTCTGAAACGAAAGAAATAAAAACTTTCACAGACAGACAAGAGCTGAGGGAGTTCATTACCAGTAGACTTGCCTTATAACAAATGCTGAAAGAAGTTCTTCAAACTGAAATGAAAAGATGCTAATTACTAACTTGAAAACATGAAAATATACAGCACATTGGTAAAGGAAAGTATATAGTCTTTCTGTACTGTAGTTTGTTGGTGTATAAACCACTTGACTCTCATATAAAAGTTGAAGGACAAAAGTATTAATAATTATAGTTACAATAATTTGTTAATGAATATATAATATAAAAAGAGGTAAACTGTGACAGACACATAAAAAAGGGTAGAAAGTGGAGTTTTTGTATGAGATCAAAGTTATTGGTATAAAAATAGACTCCTATCAGGGCACCTTGCTGGCTTAGTTGGAAGAGCATGTGACTCTTGATGTCAGGGTCATGAGTTTGAGCCCCACGTTGGGTGTAGAGATTACTTAAATAAATTTAAAAAACTTAAAAAGCAGAGTGCTATGTAAGGTGTTACATGTAAGCCTCACAGTAATAAAAAAAACAAATACAGTAGACACACAAAAGATAAAAAGAAGGGAATCAAAGCATAATGCTACAGAAAAATCAGCAATTAACTCAGGAAGACAGCAAGAGAGGAAGAATAAGAGAATTGCAAAACAGCCTGAAAACAATAAGATAACATTAGTAAATCCTTACTTATCAGCAATTACTGTAAATGTAAAATGATTCATCTTCAGTCAAAAAGCATAGAGTGGCTGAATGGATAAAAAAAGACAACTATACACTGCGTATAAGAGACTCACTTCAGTTTTAAGGACACACATAGGCTGAAAGTGAAGGGATGGGAAAAAATACTCTACGCAAGTGAAAGCCAAAAGAGATCAGGGTTGCCTATTAGACAAAACAGACTTTAACTCAAAGCTTCAAAAGGAAAGAAGGAGATCATCCATCATATAGTGAAAATGGGTTCAACTCATCAAAAGAATACAACAGTCATAAATATATATGCATCCAACATTGGAGTGCCTAAATATATTAAACAATTAACAGAACTTAGGGAGAAATAGATCAGTACAATAACAGTTGAGGACTTCAGTATCTCACTTTCAACAATGAATTGATTATCTAGACAGAAAATCTTATGGGAACATTGAACTTGAACTATGCATTAGGCCAAATGGACCTAAATGAAATATATAGAACATTCTATTCAACAGCAGCAGAATACACATTCTTTTCAGGTGCATCTGGAGGTCATATGCTAGGCAACAAAACAATTCTTAACAAATTTAAGAAGACTGAAATCATACCAACTATCATTTTAAATTTTTTATTGTTATGTTAATCACCATACATTACATCATTAGTTTTTGATGTAGTGTTCCATGATTCATTGTTTGTGTATAACACCCAGTGCTCCATGCAGAGCATGCCTTCTTTAATACCATCACCAGGCTAACCCATTCTCCCACCAGTCTCCCCTCTAGAACCCTCAGTTTGTTTTTCAGAGTCCATCGTCTCTCATGGTTTATCTCCCCCTCCAATTCCCCCCCCTTCATTTTTCCCCTCCTGCTATCTTCTTTTATTTATTTATTTATTTATTTATTTATTTATTTATTTATTTATTTATTTAAAGATTTATTTATTTTGAGAGAGTGAGAATGAGAGAGAGAGAGAGAGAGTACATGAGAGTGGGGAGGGTCAGAGGGAGAAGCAGGCTCCTCGCTGAGCAGGGAGCCCGATGCGGGACTCGATCCCGGACTCCAGGATCATGACCTGAGCCGAAGGCAGTCGCCTAACCAACTGAGCCACCCAGGCGCCCTTCTTCTTTTTTTAAAAAAACATATATTGTATTATTTCCAACTATCTTTTTTGACTACAGTGGTATGAAACTAGGAATCAATAAGAGGAGGAAAAATAGAAATTTACAAATATTTGGAAATTAAGCAACAACAGCCACGAGTCAAAGAGAAATCAAAAGGGAAACTTAAGAAATTTTAAAACAAATGAAAATGGAAACACAACAACCAAAACTTAAAGGCTGAGCAGTTTATCCTGAACTATACCGGAATTAGGGACAGTGACACCACCACACTTTTTATACCAATAACTTTTGACTCCCCAAAAACTTAACTACTGATCGTCTACTGTTGACTAGAAGGCTTATCAATAACATCAATAATTGATTAACATATAATTTTGTATGTAATAGGTATTATTTACTGTGTTCTTACAATAAAGTAAGCTAGAGAAAAAAATGTTATTAAGAAAATCATAAGGAAGAGAAAATACACTTACAGCATTGTAATATATTTATTGAAAAAAAGTGCATTTAAGTGGACTTGTGCAGTTGAAACCTGTGTTGTTGAAGGGTCAACCTTGTTAAGAAAAAAAAAAGCTTAAATAAACAATCTACCTTTATACCTCAAGGAACTAGAAAAAGTAGAACAAACTAAGCCCAAATTTGGACAAAGAACAAAAGACAAAAGGTCAGAGCAGAAGTAAATGAAAGAGACCAGAAAATAATGGTCTAAAACTAATATATATTTTATTTTTAATAGTTTTAATATTTTATTTTTAAAAATAAAATCTAAGAGCTTATTTTCTGAAAAGATAAATAAAACTGACAAACCTTTAACTAAACTAAGAAGAAAAAAAAGGAAAGACCCAAGGAAAATCAGGAATGAAAGGGAGACATTACAACTGATATCCCACAAATCCAAAAGAAAAAAAAAAGAATGTTAAAAGAGAGTACTATGGCCAATATATACCAAGTTGGATAACCTGTAAGAAATTAATAAATTACTAGAAACATACAACCTATCAAGACTGAATCAGAAAGAAATAGGAAATCTAAACAGACTAATAATGAATAAGGAGATTGAATCAGTAGTCAAAACCTCTCAACAAAGAAAAACCCAGGACCAGATGGCTTCACTGATGAATTCTACCGAACATTTAAAGAGGAATTAAAGCCAGTCCTTCTCAAACACTTCCAAAAAAAACCGAAGAGGAAAAAACCTTCCCAAACTCATTTTATTAGGCCAGCATTACTGTGATACCAAAGCAAAATAACAATACTACAAGAAAAGAAAACTATAGGCCAATATGACTGATGAATATATATGCAAAAAACTTCAAGAAAATATTAGCAAACTGAATTCACAGCATATTAAAAGGATCATACACCATGATGAAGTGGCATTTATCCCTGGGATGCATAGCTCAACAAACACAAATAAATATATGTGATACACTACATCAATAAAATGAAAGATAAAAACCATGTGATAATCTTAAATGCAGAAAAAGCATTTGACAAAGTACATCTTTTCACGATTAAAAACAGTCAACAAATGGGATATAAAAGAAACATATCTCAACATAATAGAGGCTGTAAATGGCAAGCCCACAGCTAACTTTATACTCAGTGTGAAAAATTGACAGTTTTTCTTCTAAGATCAGGAAGAGACAAGAATGCTTACTCTTACCAGAGCAATTAAGCAAGGAAAAGGAAAAAAAAAAAAAAGACATCCAAATGAGAAAGGATAAGGTAAAATTGTCTCTGTTTGCAGATGATATCATCTTATATATAGAAAACCTTGAAGATTCCACCAAAAAACTGTTAGAAATAATAAACAAATTCAGCAAATTTGAAAGATACACAATGAACATAAAAAATCATTTGATTCCATATACTAACAGTAAAATGTCTGAAAAATAAGAAAACAATTTCATTTATAATAGCATCAAAAAAATAAAATACTTTTTTTTTTTTTAATCAAGGTGCACCTGGGTGGCTCAGTCAGGTGAGTGGCTGCCTTTGGCTCAGGTCATGACCCCAGGGTCCTGGGATTGAGCCCCATGTCGGGCTCCCTGCTCAGCATGGAGTCTGCTTCTCTCTCTCCTTCTGTGCCTCCCCCACCATGCTTGTGCTCTCTCTGTCTCTGTCTCTCTCAAATAAATAAGTAAATAAATAAAATCTTTAAAAAAGAGTAAATATAATCAAGAAATTGAAAGATTTGTGCACTGAAAACAGTAAGATACTGATTTTTAAAAATGGGGAAAAAAAAAACCAGAAACAAATTGAAAGCTATCCCATATTCATGAATCAGAAAAACTAATATTGTAAAATGTCCACACTGTTCAAACCCATCTATAGACTCAGTGAAATATCTATCAAGATTCCAGTGGCATTTTTTACAGAAATAAAAAAAGGAACCTTAAATTTCGTATGAACTACAAGACCCCAAACAGCTAAAGTGATCTTGAGAAAGAAGATCAAAGCTAGAGACAGTATACTACCTAATTTCAAACTATATTACAAATCTGTAGTAATAAAAAAAGTATGATAATGGCAGAAAACAAATATATGGACCAATAGAACAAAATCAAGAGATCAGAAATAAGCTCATGCACATATAGTTAACTATTTGTTAATCCAAGAATACTCAATGGGGAAAAGATAGTCTCTTCAATAAATGATACTGAAAAAAAACTGGATATTCGCTTGTACCACTTACCTAAATTAATTCAATATGGATTAGGTACTTAAATGTAAGACCCCCAAATTCTAAAAATCCTAGAAGAAAATTGGGATAAAGATACTTGACGTTGATGTTGAAGTAATTTTTTTTTGGATGTGACACCCAAATCACAAGCAACTAAAGCAAACAAAACAAAACCAAACAGTGAAACTTCAGAAACTAAATAGCTTCTGCATAGCAAAGGGAAACATCCACAAAATGAAAAGGCAGCATACCAAATGAGAGAAAATATTTGCAGACCATATACCTGCTAATAGGTAAAATCCAGACTATATAAGGAACTCCTACAACTCAATAGTGAAACAACAAGCAATCCAATTAAAACAATGGGCAGAGGAACTGAATAGACATATTCCCGAAGAAGATGTATAAATGCCCAAGTACATGAAGAGATGCTCAACATCATTACTCATGAAGGAAATGTAAATTAAAACAACAAGATATTTCCTCACACATTTTAGAATGGCTGTTAATAAAAAGATAAGATATAAGAAGTGATGGTGAAGATGTGAAGAAAAAGAAACCCTTACCCCTGTTGGTGGGAAAATAAATTGGGATGATCATTATGGAAAAGAGTATGGAGGTTTCTCAAAAAATTGAAAGTAGAACTGCCATATGATTGAATAATCCCACCTCTGGGTATATATCCAAAGGGAAAGAAATCAGGATCTCAAAGAGATATCTGCACTCTCATGCTCATTGCTGCATTATTTACAATAACCAAGATATGGAAATAATGTAAGTGTCCATCTACAGATGGATGAATAAAGAAGATGTATACATATACATATACATTTTTATGGGGAGATATTAGTCAAAGTGTTCAGACTTCCGGTCACAAGGTGAATAAATTTGGGGGATCTTATTTACAGGCATTGTGATTATAGTTAATACTTTATTATATACTTGGAAGTTGATAAGAGAATAGATGTTAAATGTTCTCAGCACAAGAAAAGGGTAATTATTTGAAGTGATAGGAGATGTTAACTAACCCTATTATGGTAATCGTTTTGCAATATATATTATATATGTGTGTGTCAAATCATCATGCTGTGCACCTTAAACTTATGCAATGTTATATGTCAATTATATATTAATAAAGGTGGAAACAAAAAACAACAGTAAAGAAGATAGGAATACACTTTTAAAAATAACATTTAACCCGAAATAATGCAGGAAATGAGCAAGAAATGAAGGATAAAGCAACAAAGGTCAGGGGAACAAATATTTAAAAAATAAAAAAGCAAGATGGGAGATTGAAACACAACCACATCATTATTTACATTAAATGTAGATGGACTAAACACATTATTTAAAAGGCAAAGATTGTTTGAAGATTTAAAGAAAAAATAACTCAGGATCCAACCATATGGTATCTATAGATAAATATTTTAAATATAAAGACACACACCAATTAAAAATAAATGGATGGAAAAATGTATATTCTTGCAAGCACTAAGCATAAGAAAGCTTGGTTGGTTATGTAAATATTGAAGTAGACTTCAAGACAAGGAATATTACCATACAATAACAATTCTAAGTGTTTGTGCATCTAATAACGTAACTTCAATATACACAAAAGAAATATTGTCAGAAATAAAGGGAGAAACATATTTGTACTTTTTAACATTCCTTTCTCATTGATTGACAGCACAAATAGATGAAAAATCAGGGACGAGATAGAAGACTTGGTCAATACCATTCATCAACTTGACCATATTGATAGTCATACAGTAATAATCCAATTAATGCAGAATACATCTTCATTTCAATTTACATGGATAATTTATCCAAAAAGCCTCTATACTGAACCATACAACAAATCTATTGATATAAGACATTAATTCTTTTTTTATTTTAACCAAAGGGCAAAGGTTTTAAAATTATTTTCTTATTAAACTTTCTAAGAGTAGTTAGAGATCTAGCATCATTATTCCTATTTTTTTGTTTGTTTTGTTTTTCAATTAGGAAAAGAACATCAGTTAATCCCCAGGCTACTCTAGCTAAATCCACTTTAATTTGTTCCTGGTAGTGACACACACACCACTTACATGATTGCATTATATTAAGAAGTCTATTACAGGGGGTGGGGGGTTGGGTTAGCTTGGTGATGGGTATTAAAGAGGGCACATTCTGCATGGAGCACTGGGTGTTATGCACAAACAATGAATCATGGAACACTACATCAAAAACTAATGATGTATGGTGATTAACATAACAATAAAAATTTAAAGAAAAAAGAAATTAACAACAAAAAAAAGAAGTCTATTACAGGGATTTAGTCTCTGGGCCTCCTTGGCTGGCTGTCCCTGGTACTATTGGTAAAAAACAGCAGCATGTGGCTCTCACTTTCATCTAAATGATTTATGCACAGAAAATCCCTGTCTTCCTGCTATTACAACTTCAAGCTCATTTAAAAGCAATTATTTCATGACATTCATAACAATGGAATTCTAGGTATACAATTCAAGAAGTATGACTTGGTGATGCTTTAAAACAAACTGAGCTGTTTGAATTCAAAGGTTTAATTCAGGGACGCCTGGGTGGCTCAGTCAGTTAAGTGTCTGCCTTTAGCTCAGGTCATGATCCCAGGGTCCTGGGATTGAGCCCCACATTGGGCTGTTGGCTCAGCAGGGAGTTTGCTTCTCACTCTCCTTCTACTGCTCCTTCTGCCACTCCCCCTACTTGTGCTCTCTCACTCTCTCTCTCCCCCAAATAAATAAATAAAAATCTTTAAAAAATAAAAATTAGAAAAAGGTTAAATTCAAAGATATCTTTAGCCTTTCATTCAGAAATAATTATTAAGTCTTTCTTACCTGGTACATTCTTGTTTTGAAAGAATTTACAGCCTAGAAAAGGATATAGTCAAATGTTCCAGGGGTGTCTCATTTTATAGACAAAATGAGGACACATTCTCTTTTAAAGACCAGATGTATAATGGCTCCAACCTCCCACCCTCCAAAAGTAATTCTAGTTTTTTGCCAAGTTCTCTTCCCATATATTTATGATAGTCCTAAGGGGATGGTTGCTATTAAATAAATGCCTCCTTGCCGCCGTGTGGCTTGGTCAGCTGCCATCTCAGTGCTGCCCTGGGCCACAGCTTGCTTTCTTCTCTAACGCATTTCCTGGAAATGGTTCTCTTTGGGCTGCAGCTGCTCTCCCCTATGATCCTTCCTCCATGCATGGGCATTTAATTTTACAAAATTGACAGTATGTTCAGGAATAACAGAAGAACAAAACAGCCAAGAGAGCAATTCATAATGGTTATGAGATGTGGCCGTCATCAAAGCTGACATGCACAGATCCCTCAGATTCTAGCCTATTACCAAGTTCCTGAAGCCAGTTTACCTACCTCTAAAGGACTGCTCATGTGCAGTTCTTGCTCACTTGTAATCCAGAGCCATGGCTCCTCCAAGTCTCTGAGCAAGAATAAGATTTGTTCTTCTTATCTTCATTCCTCCTAGCTAAGACATGCCTTCCTAAATCTTGTATCAGTACAAGAATAAATCTCTCCACTGGAACATGGAAAGTGAAAATATTTATTTCCTTCAGAAGAAATTTCATCTTCTACCTCTTCAGGGACATGGTCTGGCCCCTGGGTTAAAAGCATAGTCTTGCTAGACCACAATGGTGAAGCATCAGTATATTTCTCTGTGTCTGAGTTATTGTCTGGAAATACACAAGTGGAAGAATAAAGGTAAATTTAATCAAGCCAGGTTTCATTCTTTTTTAATGTCATGTCTAATTTTGAAGTGGATTCTGTGGCCTACTTCCTGCTAATTTGGGAATATTAATTCCTGATGTCTTCTGAGGTAGCCCACCCAATCTTTATCCACACCATATCACCAAAGACTTGCACACATTTTTAAAGAAAATAGTATATAAGTGTTTAGGCCAGTCTGAGTCCATACTTGGGAAAGGAATTTTGCTATAAAGAAAAAAATCTACAGACATTCTACACTGCCCACCACAAAAGGAGCTCTTTTACATCAGTCTTCTCTATTATTTTTGGCTTCTAACACCTTTGCAGCCAGAAAAATTTCTTTTGTGCATTTGCATATCTCATGGTCCTTCTGAAAAAAAAAAAAAAAGTTCTCTGAGTAATGAGATGTGCTGCCTCCAAGGCAAAATCAAGTGTTTACTTCTTGTAATAGACAGTCTCTCTGCTGGATGCTCCAGGATCATGACACTTACAGGTTCTTGCCTTTCCACTAAAAAGAGGTGACTGTTTTCATTTATTTTTATTTGCTTGTTTAGTAGGCATCTAGAACATAATGTGGCAAATACAGAACTCTTGATTGCCTTTCCTCCCCTAAATTTCTCCTGTTCCTCTGTACTTATCTCATTAAAGGGCAACCTTTCCACTTTGGTTGCTGAAGTAGAAATGTAGGTATCCTCCTTGATTCACCCCATTTCCTCACAGGCCTCATTCTTTTTTCCTTCCAAACCATTAGCTATGGCTTTGTTGATACCACACAAAATGTACCCCAACTTCATCTATTTCCCTCCCACTGGTCAAGTGACACTGATATTTTGTACAGAGCCTCTAACTGGTTTTCTGATTCCATTCTTGTACCTCCTAGAAGCCAGGCTGTTGTTTTTATTTTTAATTTTTAATTAAAAAATTTTAAAAATGTTTTAAAATTATTTTTTATAATATATCAATATTTTTTGTTTTATTTTTTTGGTGTGGCAATTTTTTTAAATTTTTTAAATTTTTAATTGATTATTTATTTTTATTATATTCAGGTAGCCAGCATATAGTACATCATAAGTTTTTGATGTAGTGTTCAACGATTCATTAGTTGCATGCTCATCGCAACATGTGCCCTCCTTAATACCCATCACCAGGTTACCCCATCCCCCCACCTGCTCCCTTCTGTAACCCTCAGTTTGTCTCCTGGAGTCCAGAGTCTCTCATGGTTTTTCTCCCTCTCTGATTTCTTCCCATTCAGTTTTCCCTCCCTTCCGCTGTGGTCGTCTGTGCTATTCCTTATGTTCCACATACGAGTGAAACCATATGATAATTGTCTTTCTCTGCTTGACTTATTTCATTTAGCATAATCCCCTCCAGTTCCATCCATGTCAATGTAAATGGTGGGTATTCATCCTTTCTGATGGCTGAGTAATATTTCATTGTATATATGGACCACATCTTCTTTATCCATTCGTCTGTTGAAGGGCATATCGGCTCCTTCCACAGTTTGGCAATTGTGGACATTGATGCTATGAACATTGGGGTGCATGTGCCCCTTCTTTTTACTATATCTGTATCTTTGGGGTAAGTACCAATCACTGGCTCACAGGGTAGCTCTATTTTTAACATCTTGAGGAACCTCCATACTGTTTTCCAGAGTGGCTGTACCAGCTTGCATTCCCACCAACAGTGGAAGAGGGTTCCCCTTTCTCCACATCCTCACCAATACTTGTTTCCTGTCTTGTTAATTTTGGCCATTCTCACTGGTATAAGGTGGTATCTCATTGTGGTTTTGATTTGTCTTTCCCTGATGGCTAGTGATGTTGAACATTTTTCATGTGTCTGTTGGCCATTTGTATGTCTTCTTTGGAGAAGTGTCTGTTCATGTCTTCTGCCCATTTCTTGACTGGATTATTTGTTTTTTGGGTGTTGAGTTTGACAAGTTCTTTATAGATCTTGGATACCAGCCCTGTATCTGTAATGTCATTTGCAAATATCTTCTCCTAGGCCATTCTTTTTAAAGTGAAAACCAAATCATGTCACTTTCTTGCTAAAACTGAACTATGGTTTCCTACTGTATTTAGAGTAATGTTTAGACTCCTTTCCATGGCCTATGAAGTCTAATGTGATAAGGGAGGAATTCTTGATTCTTGATGACTCAATGGTATGAAAACAGAGGGAGAGTCAAGATGGAGCTATGTTTAATAAAGTGCCTGACATGATTCAGGTGGGCACTCATCAACTCTACTTTCTTTAGTTCAAATGCTAGGTATAGGTTTCTAATGAAATCACCTTCTCTAGGATAAAGAGAGAAATCAAGACTGGGTTGGGGAGTAGGAGTGGGAGAGGAGTAAACAAAAGGCAGAAAGGGGAAGAAAAGAGCAGGAAAATATATCACAAATGTTTAGGAAAGAAGTATCAAAAAGTAAACATATTAACACTTCTAAGGAAACAAAATAGATTAGTTTCAACCTGGGTTGCTGTTTCTCAGGTGGTAACCCTGTGAAAGAATGGGCTTTATAGAAACATGGATAGTAAGGGTCTGTTAATATGCATGGACATGTGTATTCATTCTGGTATCTGAGTCATCAGTAGTAAAGTTGGGAGTGTAGAGATTGTATATGGCTCATGCACACCTGAAAGGTGAAGAGAGTTCTTCAAGATCACCAAACTCCCAAAGGTATAAGTGTGGAACAGATCTGGTTGCTATTCCATGAGATTGCCAAGCATTCTCACGAGCAGAGAGGTGAAGATCAAAGCAGCCCCCTTTGAAAGGCTATGTGCTGTCCTTGCTCTATGACGTTTAGGCCATGGAATGTTGAGGTGAGAATAGAAAACGACTCTGAAAAGTTTATTTTCAAGAAATATTGAGCCAAATTTATTTGCTAAGCATTGCTACTAGTGTTTATAGAAAAATAAAGCAACTCTTGTTTAAAAGTCAGAAGCCAGGCATGGTGCCAGGTGTCAGAGAAGGACTGTTCCCTTTACTTGAATTATCAAGTGGAAGGAAAGTTTCTCCTCTGTTGCACAAATCTCTCCCGAGGCCCTAATTCTCTCACTTCCTCCCTCACTGGAGAGAAACAGGGAATCTTCCTGCAGAGGATCTGGAGGGAAGCAAACAGATCATTCTAGCTGATTAAGAGTGCAGGGAGGGTGAGCTGAGGGCTGCCCTTTTAATTAGCTCTGATGTCCTAAGAAGGGCAAATGGACTACCTGTAATGAAGATGAAGAAATGATGGCATCTGTCAGAAGGAACCTAAAGGCACTTTGATGTCAGCTTTTTCTGAAGCCCAGGAGGCCAGTGTGAGTCCTCAGAAGAGGGCTTAACATCTGCAGAAATGGCTCAGGGATTGGGGCAGTGATTTGTTGATGCTGATATTTGCCCCCAAATAATAGCATTTACTTATTTTTTCATGTTATAATTTTAAATTGTAATGCTATTAAATCATTATAATTTAATGTTTAATATTATTATTAGTATTATAATGTTAAAATTTCATTTTAATGTTGTAATTATATATGTTTCTAATTATATCTATAATTCCTATCTTGTTCTCTATATAATGTATATATACACATGAAGGACTATAAAATATAACATATATATAATATATAATTACATATATACCATTCCTAACTACATACAATATATGGTTATATATATTATGCCCTTATTTATACTTGTAAATATTTATGTACATTCTTACATATATTTACTTACATCTCAGTGTACATATTTATAGACAGAGTGTTTATATATACTCAGTATTTTTATTTATATATACTCACTATACTACTGAGTATATATACACTGTATATACACAGTGTATTTATTTATATATGTATATGTACAAATTATATGTGTCTGTGTATAAATAAAACACATTTGGTCCACCCATGTTTCTCTGAGATCTACTCTTTTACATGGTTACTGTAACCTTAGAAGCAGCAATGGATTGACTCTGATAGACCCTTATTTCTTACAAGTAATGTTTATACGCACACATATATATGTATAATATGTGCACATTTACAGAACAAACTCTCTAGCCCCATCACACTTATCCATGACTTGAGTCTGATACTGTTTGGAATCATGTCAGCCTAACTGGGGTATCACTTCTGTCTGGTGGCAGGGTGTCAAAACTGCAAGATCACTGAATTGTTTTGAGCATCACATGTCACACTTCTTGTTCTGTCTGGGTGGCCTGTGTCAGTGGCCATTAGATGACTCAACTGTTTTGCCATGTAGCCTTTTCCTCCCACGACACATTTATTTTAGTTTTCCCCTGACCATCTGTATGACCTCGGTAAGCCACTCAGTTTTTCGGGCCTCGTGTTTATTCTCTGTGAAATGATGAGATTGGATGATTTGACCTTCTAGAACCCATGAGACACTGAGAGTCACTGCTTCTATAATGTTCATATGACTCCTCAAGCCACAGGGGCCCCTCTTATTATCCATCTACTCTCCTTAAGCCACTTCTGTTTTAGCTTGAACAGGTGACCCCGATGGTTTTCAATTCAGCCACATGGATGCCAAAGTGCAGACAATATAGTAATTGATGATATGCTAGTTCTTTGTGCAGTTATGTACTTTCTCTCTTCTTAGATACAAGCACACCGGGTGGAAGTATAAGATATACAATAACTATTGATAGATTGCTGGTTCCATGCCCCAAATTCTGATTCAGAAGGTTGGGTGAAGCCTGATATTCTGCATTTCTTACAAGTTCCCCTGTTGATACTGCTAATATTCCGTGAGAACTACCAATCTAGACTAAGTAGAGGGGCGGGTCATCCTTGGCGAGAGGAGTGGCTAGTTAAAACGATGGAGTCACACAAGACCATAGCATGTTTGGGGTTTAACAGATAGTTCCTTTGTCTGGAGCATAAGTACCAAGTCGATCAAGTAACAAGAGAAGAGTCAGGTTGTGGAGAGCCATAAAAAAAGAGTAAAATGTGTGAACCTTAGCCTGAAGGCTGTTGGGAGAAGCCATCGAAGTGTTTCAGATGGAGGAGGGAAGACATCATATTTGTGATTTACAAAGATCACTCCACTTGCTGGGCTGGAGGATAACCTGAATAGGGTCCACAGTGGAGGCAGGGAGACCACCCTGCAGATGTTGTCATCATCCAGATGGGAACAAGAGAGGTTAATGGCATGGAACCAATATAGTGGCAGTAGGATTAAGAGTGAGAGAGATCCAAGAATATTTGGGGACTTAGCTGCCAATTAAATCTGGAGAACAGGTTAAAAAATGTTTTATAACACATTTCAAAAACTCTTCAGGCTCTTTAGTACTTCATTATCTCCTTATCCTTCCACTTTTAATATTTCTAGACATTATTCATATGTTCACTTCATAAAATTTTTAATTTTCTTTTCTCATATTGTTTCTTCCTGGTTTGTTCAATCAATTTAGTGCAATGGGTTAATGAGAGGGTTAGTAAAGGTGTCATGAGGGAAAATAGTATTTATTAAAATTCTTGAGGCAACTGTATGGGTAACAAAGCTGTCATTGGGGCCTGTTTTGATGCAAAGTCACTGGCCCCAAAGTAGCTGGTCCTAAATGGCATGTTAAAAGCAAAGGCATGGGATATTCACGAAAACTTACCTGTATAAATCGTAGTGTCTTCAGTTAGAAGTTGTAGCCATTCCTTTCTTCCTTCTCCTCCCCAGACCTCGAAACACACACATGCACACACACGCACACACACGCACACACGATAAACACAGGTTGGCTGGCCCCACGGGCTCCCTCTCCTGCCCCCACAGCACCCTGTACTTCATTTCTGTCACAGCCTTTTCTATACTGTACTCTTGTCTTCTCCAAGTGCACGTTGGGCCCTGGTGGGAAGGGACTGTTAGGAAGAACAGGGGAAGTGAATAATCCCTTAGCTGCCGGGCTTAGTCCTAGGGACTGTCTTGGCAGATGGGAGTTTCAGGCTCACACAGAGAGACTGTTGATTTCAGGATATCTGCAAAGCCCTTGATGTACCTGGTCTTGCCCAAGCTAGTTGGAATTCTCTGAGTAGCCCAAGAAAAACTTTCCTTTCCCAGAGGATTCTAGAACATGGTAAAAAGTTGCATTAACATCTTTCCTGGCCCAAATTATTCTTGAAGACTGTGTTTGGGGCTTTACCCTGTAGTAGCCTTTCCTCAGAGAAAATATTTAAGAACAATATGTACAATACAAGTAGAGCTGCTCTGGTTAACTGGTCGTGGCCCCTTTGCTTCTCCCGGCAGAACCTCCATCCGATATGGAAGAGAGCATTTCTTAACATTTAAATGTTTGAGTCTCTCAGTAAATTTTTCTTAATTTATCTTTTGTGTATTCATTCCTCTGGAGAAGGCTTGGTGTAATCTTAGTTTCTGTGGTTTATATTAGACAAATATAAGAATATAAAATCAGCTTCTAAAGGCAGAGATTCTGAAATAGAGATTCTGGTGGGGTTTCCTAAGGAAACACCATTGCTGTGGGTGGAGTTCAAAATGTACTGATCCATGGTCATGTGCACAAGACCCTCAGTCAGAACTGGGTGACATTTGCCTGCCTAGTGTCATTTTTATTATAATCTGGGGGACAGGCTAAATTTTATGTTTTTTCCTAAATTATACTCTCTGGATAGAAATTAGTTTTAAATTAAATATTCTGACCTGGGATTAAGAATTCTGTGGTCTAGAAGTAATGCCAATGTGTGAAGAATGTGGCAAAGATCTCTGGATTTTGATTTTGTTGTCCTTCCTTAATAGTTGGATTATTGGTTAACTTTCCCCCCATATCTTCTTTTCTTTCCTTTCTGGTTTATCTCATCAGGTTTGACCCAGCACTTGTTTGTGTACTTAAACCACTTTTCCAAAAGACAATTAACAAGTGTTTGATGTACATTTTCCTTGGCCTGCTCTCCATGGAAAGTGCTACATAATGGACTAAAATGGACAAAGCAGAGCTTTTGGGAAGAAAGGAGAGTTTTCCTTTTTTTTTTTTTTTTTTTTTTGAAAGGGGAGTTTTTCTTTGTAGCATTAACAGGGCATAGGTTTTGATCCTGGAATTTATGTGTATTGAAAACAAGATGTATTTTTTTAGATCCTAGAATTTATGTTGAGTTCTTGAATGTTCCTCCTGTAGGTTCTATACTCAGCCCTATGTTCAAGTTTTAACCCATGTCAGCCTCAAATTCAAACCAAAATCGTATTGCTTCTTTACTGAATGTAACTTTGGCATGATAATAATGCTGGGACCTTCCACTTGAATTTACTTAGTCTTAGATTGTTCATATTCTGTCAATTTGAACAATTTGAACCTCCCAAGTTTTACCTAGCTTTTGGCTTACTGGCAGACACCATGCACAATTTAATAAGATAGGATGTCTTCTTTGTCTGTAACCAAGGTGTTTATAAACTAGAAATATAAAATAAAAAAATAAACACTATATTATAGATGTGATGGGTGTGCAGAAGTCCTTACTTAGGGTCAAATGACAAGGTATTAAGAGAAAAAACATCTGTGGGAGATTGAACTGGGTCATTTAATATCTGTAAATTTGTTTCATGGCTAACTCTACACACTGTGGAAAAACAAAGACCTTGAACTGCAAAATTGTGTATTATATAATACGATATTTCTGAATACATTTCACTTTTTACTTGTTTTCAGATGAAAAGACAAAGTGATCGGTGCCTTTCTAAGTGTTTAAAAGTGTACATTCATGAACGACGAGGTAGTTTGCTTTGTGGTAGTCATGCATTCAGTTTTGTTTCTGAAATGTGAGCAATTGAGAATGTATGTATTAGGGACATTTATTTGGGGGGGTTCTGCTTCCTTTTCCCCTTCCTCACAGCATCTCAGTGGGAAGGCACACTCTGGTGCTTGGCTTCACCCTGGTAAACCTGGACGGTCCCAGACGCTCCTTCTATTGGATCGTTCCTCACACTGCCCCATTTCCACTCCCAGGCAGACACTAAATCCAAAGTTGCCCAATCAGACCCTTTGTCCGAGGGCTTAAAATCTGGAGTGATGTGGCAATTGGGATGCTTTGTGGCTGAAAGCAGGAGATGAGCTGCTTATCGTGCTTCCAGCAATAAATATGTGATCTCACATAACAAGAGATCTGGAGGGAGGTAGCTGGTGGGGAGGGCTCAGTGCACTTTACAGCTTTCCCTTCAGCTGTCCTCATTGTGTTGGCTTTCGTTCTCTATTTTGTCATCTTCATGGGCCCAAACTGGAGACTTCACATATTCACACAGGCACAGAGCAGTACGTAAAAGCAGAAAGTGAGGGGGAGCCAGGAAACCAGAAAACTCTCTCTCTCTGTTGGTATCTCTCTCTCTCTCTCTCTCAGAAAACAAACACTTCCCAGAGAACCTTCAAGGGACTTCCCTTAGGTCTTATTTCTCTGCGCCAAGTTAAGGGAAACAGAAAAATGGATACCTGGCATTCTCAGTCAGTATCCTGGGAAGCAGATCAGTCAGCAAGAAAGAAAAAATATATGTGTGTGTATATACATATACATACATATATATATATATATATAGTATGTATAAAAAGATAAATATAGTATATATGAAAAATTATGTATATATATTCCATAAGCAGGATGAAAAAAGAACAGTAAACACTGCTGGAGTTTATCCATTCATTCCATTGGCTACATCAACATGAGCCCTGCAGCCAATATTACCATGGAAACCTCATAGAACTGCCTGGTTCCTATCTGTTCCAAGTTTTTGATCTTGTAAATTCCCAGATTTAAAAAAAAATATTTTCCTTTTTGCTTAAATCAGGCAGTTTGCTCTTCACAACCAAAAGAACCCTAACTGATTCAAAGAATACCAAGTTGGAAGTCAGAGGATCTGAGTTCTGACATCAACTCTGCCATTCAGTGTTTGTGTGACCTGGAATTAGTCATGGTACCTCTCTGAACCTCAGCTTTTCATCTGTGGCATCCAATTGTTTAACAGCATGTATGCTATTATCACTAACCATTCTGATTTTGTGAGATCTATTATTATATTCAATTATAGGCCTCCCTTCTCTTGAATATCCATGGAATCATTGAATAAATATGCTCTTTTCTGCTACATCCCAAAAAACTAATACCCCAGCTTATTAGTATTATGATAAATAGAATAGAAATTAGATCTAAAACTCTGAGAGGTTTCTGAAGGTCATATTATATACCTAAAAATTAGGATTTTAGTACCCTGGAAATAGACTTGGTGACTATATGGTGCAGCATGGAAATTGAAGTTGATATTTCATGCAGGGTTTTTTTTTCCACTTTTGCTTCTCCTTTGGAATAAATAACTAAATATCAATTAAAGCACCTACAGTGTGTAGCTACTACAGCAGTTACTGAGGATGCAGTAAGGTGTGGTGTATATGTTTGCATTAAGTTTGGCACTAGGTAACAGACACCCAGAGAAACAACAGCTTAAATCAGGGAGAACTGTATGTCTTTCTGATGGAAAACCCACAACGAGGCAGTCTGGCATAGTGTATGGAGACCCAGGCTCTTCCCATATTGTTGCTTTGCTATATGTGGGTCTCTGTTCCCAAGGTCACCTCATGGTCAGGGTGGCTGCCCCAGGACAGCTCCAGCTATCAGGTCTGATTCTAGGTAGCAAGAAGGAGAAACATAAAGGAGGAAAAGAGAAAAAAAATGTACTTTGTATTTAGGGAAGATCCCTGGAAGCTGCCTCATATACCCCTGGTCACTGGTCATAGGAAGTCACACTGCTACATAACTGCTGGGAGACATAGTCTTTATGCCTAGTTAAATTAGGAGTTTTACTACTTTGGAAGGAGGTGAATATTGATGAACAACTAGCAGACTTTGCTGCACATGGTGGCTTAGTTTCTCAAGATGTACATTTAAGAACTTAGTTAAAAAGCAATATAGAAAAAACAATGACAGATTTTTATTTTTAGAATTTCAGGAGCCCATAAGAAGACCTCTGTGTGTGTACATGCATTTCACAGTACAAAGTGAGTGGTAGAGCAGGTAGAAAGAAATTAGGAAAGGTTTCTAGGATAAAGTAATGTATAAACTAGACTTGAAATATAACTTAAATTTAAGTAAGAAGCATCACAGGAGTGTAGGGTACCACTGAAGATTCAGCACTAAGAAAACAAACACTATGAGCTATGGATGATGGGAAATGATGCTTAAGTAGCAGGCAGAGACTATGGCATGGAAATCTTTTCATACCATCATGCAAATTCTGTAAAAAGATTGCAAGATTTTATTTTATAAAGAGCAGTGGTTTACAAATGTAATTATATTTCTGTATGCTAGCAATGGGAGATTCAACAATGAAAATAAAACCATGATTTCATTCACAATAGCATCAAAAAGCCCCACTTAGGAATACATGTAACAAAAGAAGTACAAGATGTGTACACCGAAAACTATAAAGCATGGGTGAGAGAGGTATTAAAGAAGATCTAAATAAATGAAATTACATGTTTATGGATTGGAAGACCTATTATAGTCAAGATGGCCATTCTTCAGTTGACCTGTGGATTCAAAACAATCTCTAGCTAAGTCTTCACAAGATTTCTTTTTTCTTTTTATTTCTTTCCAGAAGTTGATGAGCTAATCCTTAAATTTATATGGAAATGTTAAAGGACCCAGAATATCCAAAGCAATTTTGAAAGAAGACAGTTGGAAGAATTACACTACAGAATTAAGAGATCCAAAAATAAATCTTTGTAGTTATGGTCAACCAGTTTTCAACAAAGGTGTCAACGTGACTAAAAGATTAGGATAGGTTTTTTTGCTTTTTTCTTGTTTGTTTTGTTTTTAATGAACAGTAGTGGAACAATGAGATATGCACATGGAAAATGGTGAATTTAGATCCTTACCTTCTGTCGTACAAAAAATTAATATAAAATGGATCATAGATCTGCACATAGAGCTAAAATTATAAAACTTCTAGAAAAGAACAAAGCAGACAGTCTTCAGGATCTTGGGTGAGGCAATGAGTTCCTAGATAGGACACCAAAAGCACAATCCACAAAAGAAAAATGAATATATTAGATTTTGTCAAAATTAAAAATTTTTGTTCTTGAGAAGGCACCATTGAGAAACTGAGAAGACAAACTATAGCCTGGAAAGACATATTTGCAAGTCATTTATCTGATAAAGACATGTATTCAAGATATATAGAGAAGTCTTACAACTCAATAATAGGACAATTCATTTAAAAAGAGGGGCACCTGGGTGGCTCAGTCAGTTAAGCATCCCCAAACTCTTGATTTTGGCTCAGGTCCTGATCTCAGGGTTGTGGGATTGAGCCCTGTGTTGGGCTCTGCACTGGGCATGGAGCCTGCTTAAGATCTCTCTCTCCCTCTATCCCTCCTCTCCATCTCTAAAAAAATAAAAAATAAAAAGTGGAAAAAGCTGAGTAGACATTTCACCAAAGAAGATGCATCATATGCATAGCCATTAAGCAACTGAAAAGATGCTCAACATCATTTGTCATTAGGAAACTAGAAATCAAAACTACAATGGGATACCATTTCTCCCTGCTAGAATGGCTATCATCAACAAGACAGACACTTACCAGTGTTGGTGAGGCTGTGGAAAACGTGAAACCCTCACGCATTACTAGTGGGAATGTCAAATAATTCAACTGCTGTGGAAAACAGTTTGACATTCTTTTCCAAACATTGCGTATTACCTTAAAATACAGCTCAACAGAGCAAATTGAAAAAAATATATCCACACAAAAATATGTACTCACATGCTCAAAGCAGATTGATTCATGGTTGCCAAAATGAAAAAAACCCAAATGGTGAATGACTAAAAAGAATGAGACATATGCATATAGTATCATACTTAATAGCAATAAAAAGGAGCAAACTACTGATAAAAGTTACAACATGCAGGAACCTCAGAAACATTATGCTAAGTGTAAGAAGCCAGACTTAATAAATGACATTTGCCATGATAGGCAAATCTGTAGAGACAAAGTATTTCCCGGTGCTGTGGTTTGGAAGCAGGCTTCACTGCAAATGGGTACAAGGAATCTTTTAGGGGTTATAGACATGTTCTAAAAATGGATTGTGGTTAGGGTTGCCCAGCTTTGTAAATTTACTAAAAATCATTGAATCGTACACTTAAAGTGGGTGAATTTTACAGTATGTAGGTTGTACTTCCGTAGTGCTCTCAAAACAGAACACAGTGATCTGAATCAACTGGTCTGTGGTCTGAATCAAAGACACAAAGCAGAAACCCTGGGAAGATTTCTGGATGTATACGTGTTCGGACTGTGTGCCCCACGGTGGTTCTGATTCTCTAGGTTTGGAGTGGGCTTGGGCACTTCTTTTAGGAAAATGCTCCCAGGCGATTTGATGTACACCCTTAGGTGACACCATAGGAGGGAGACACTGAAGACATGCAGTCAGGCAAGGGCCTGGGGGTAAGTTCATCATTTAGGTATGGAACAGTGGCAATTTAGTGGAGGGTGAGTTTGAAGATGATTTCACTGCCCTTGCTAGCAAGAAATGATAAGGACCCAGATTGGAAGGGGCTAACATGCCTGTTTTTCCTTATTTTTAATATGGGGATAATAGGCCCACATTATTAGACTTACTTCATAGAGTAGTTGTCAGGATTAAATGGGTTTACATATGTGATAGGCTTTGAACAGCTCCAGGCACAGAGTTGCATCTGAGTATTTGCATTTTATGATCATGATTACTGTTGTTAGCAGCAGCTTGGGAAATGCCTAAGGATTGGAAATGTAGATTTGGATGACCCCGTGAAGGTGTAACACTCTGCAGGGAGAGAAGGTGAGGATTCAAGGTGATACAGGGGAGAAGTGGGAAAGAAAGGGTGCAGCAGGAGGAACACTGGTCTGGATGTCCTGGTGTGTGTGCTTGGGGGGGGGTGGGTATCTGAGAATGGAAACAGGCCCCTCAGCTGTCCCCACGTTGGGTCTGTGCTCAAGGAAGCAGAAAGCACCCCCTCTGTTGGTTGAGACGGGCATAGGAGTGGATGTAGAGAAGCAACTTAGTGCTAAATAACTTCTTGTTCCCTTATCTTTTCAAATTTTACCTCTGATCATTAACTTTTACTTAGTCTTATTCAGTACCCTTTCTGGATGTCCTCATGACTAATCTAGAAGTCACTACTCCTTAAATTCTCTGCTCTAGTGTCTTTTCCTTAGATTAGATATTTCTCAAGTTATCTTTGATGAAAGTAGGTCTGAAATGACCTCTATTCCAGTCATTTGTTCATAAAACAAACTGTATGACTGGGCAAGAGGATGACATAAATGTCCCTGAGGCCAGACAGGGAAGACTCTGCCAGTATTCTTACGTTTTACAAAGCAAAAGAGCGTCTATTTATTTATCCCTTTTGAGGACATAAGATATTACAGGCTATTTGATGAAAATTAATAGCGTACCCCCTTTAGTTCTAATGAAAAATTCATTTATTACCATAATATCTTTGTAAATATGAGTTATCTTTGTTTTAATGATTTTCTAGAACTCTAGTGGTAGAATTGCATCTTGCTTCATACTAACTCTGGGAGATAGTTGGGAACGGGAACAGTGCAGCCTCATCAGGTGACTGTAGTACTGACCAAGAAGTATAACTTCTAGGAGTAGTTTGACATCTCAGGGAGATAGTAAGATGGGATCTAACTTCATAAATAATAAAATCATTGAAGAAATAAAGGTAGAAGAGAGAGATGATTTCTCCCAGGATATAAAGAAGTGAAAATGAACAAGAATAGATATAGTGTTTGTGTAATGAACTATTTTATCTAGTATGGCTGGAGAACAGTGAATTCTAGTTATGTATGATTTTGATGCAGAGATTTCCATATAAACCCAAGGACAACCAATTTTTAAGGAATCAGAATAAAACAAGCCATATTGGACCCTATGGCTTTATTAAATATCACTGAGATTTACTTAATTATTCGGAAAATGCTCAGGCATTGTATAGGCCTAGAGCCCAATATCATTGCTCACTCAGTATAGATCTGTAAGAGTCAAAGATGCGCCCACAGTTTATGGCTGTATGGCATGCCCAGCAATTTTTTCTAGAGAAGTGAGTTTGTGTGCTCCCAAATTTGATGTGTTTTGTCACTGCATGGAGTCATGTCAAGTAGAAATTTCCAAGAATGATAAGACAAGGACTTTTGGGAGGAAATCAGCTTAATATTAGAGAAACCGTAGAGCATGATAGAAAGAACCTTGAATATGGACAGATGGAGGTTATTGGTTTTGTCAACTGATAAAGGCTGATCATCCTGTGGCCAAAATTCTGGCTAATGAGCAGCAGTCCTTCAGCTGAACTGTGGAGGTTATCTGTTTCCTGTTGAGACCCACAACAGTATATTTAAGAACAATTAAGCCCTGCCGTTTTGACGTAGGAGACCAAGCCCATTGGTATTCTGTTTATTCAGTATCTTTATCTTCATAGATAAGTTTTATGAATGTTCCCAGGATTTGAAGATTTGCACTGGCAAAATTATTTTAAAATGATTCTGATAATTTCCCAGAAATTTCCCCTTTGGTCTCCCCATCCTGATAGGGCCAGGTTCCCAGACGAGTCAGGTTCAATTCTGATGTAAACAGATAAGATGCATGTTTCCCTGAGGAGGAGGAGGAGGAAAGATAGAAGTGGCTAGAAAAAAGCACTTTGAATATTTTATTAGACCATCTTTGGTGCAACCCCATTTCTGTCTCTTCAAATATTTAGAGCAGCTCAGTTAGCTTTGGAAGGCTGTTTCAGAAAGCTTTCAGCTAGCTCCCAGTCACAGACAGATGGCATCGGATGACTGTGGTGGGGAGGATGTGTAACCTCCAACGAGGGTAAGCTGCCTGTGTGAGGACTCTTGGCTGGAACAGAGTTTGTGGCTGCCAAGCAATCAAAGGTCGGAGAAGAGGTTTAGAGATTTCGCTACTGTGGGAAGTCTCCCATTTCCCATTGCCGGCTTCCTGAGTTAATTTTCTCAGAAATGTCCTGGCTGCAGTATGCTTGACTAGAGCTGTGGTATGAGGACGGTGCCTCGGAGAGTGAGGCCTGAACCAGGAGTCAGTAGATCATCTGTTTTGGCTTTACCGGCAGGTTGGGATGGGGGTAGCTAAGGGGAATTGTATTTGAATGCTTTCTAATTACCAAGCATGACATTTTCCAAACACTGTCTTAAAAAATCTCACTTGGTAGGTATTGGTTGGTTTTTTTTTTTTTTAACTTTTTATTTAGATCCAATTTTAGACTTAAAAAAATTGGTTGTTTTTTTTAGCTTTGTATTTAGATTCAATTTTTTACTTAAAAAATTACAAAAATCATACGGAAAGTTCCCATTTACCCCTCACACAGCTTCCCTTGATATCAGTGTCTTATGTAATCGTAGCTGAATGATCAAAACCAGGAAATTAACATCAGTACAAATCCATTAAGCCACACACCTTATTCAGATCACAGTGGTTTTCCCATTATTGACCATTCTCTGGATTCTTCCTATTTTGAATATAAGGACACTGAGGCATTAAGCAAGGGTATAATCAGCTCAGATCTGATCGCAAAACCTGATCTTTTTAATGTATCATGCTTGGTCTAATATTTTGGAGAGATCTCTGGATTCCAGGAATCTTTAGGAAATCTAAATTCTTTTCCTGGATCTGCCTTCAACTGTGTAACTTGATCCAAGTCATTTTTGTCTCTGGGTTTCAGAGTCCTCAAATGAACTGTAGATGATCATTTGATTGCTGTGATTATATAATTCTGTATATGATTCTGTGATTTAATTGGCTTAATCTCTCTGCACCTTGGGTTTCTCTTTTGTTCAATGGGCTCAATGCCCATAATAATCTTTGTATATATATAAAAAAAACCCTACAAACATTTGTTCCAATAATTCTGTGTAACAAGCCCCTCTAAGCCTAGTGGATTTTATTTGTATTTACACTGTAATTTTATTATGCTCATGGTTTCTGTGAGTCAGGAATTTAGACAGGGCACTAGGGGATGTTTCTGCTCTGGGATGTCTAGGAACTCATGTGGGAAGACTCACATGGCTCGGGGAGAGAGGTCACTTCTAAAATGGTTCTTTCATTCTCAATTTGTGGCATCTTGGCAGGGATGGACGGAAGGCTGGGCTCACCTGGGCTCACTCCTGGCTGGAGGATCAGTGTGGGGCCTTTCTCTATGACACTCTCAAGATGGGCAGACTGCTTCCATGGTGGGTGGCCTCTCCAGAGCAAGTGTCCTAAGAGAACCAGGCAGAGGACCCCTGGCCTTTCTGACCTATCCCAGGGGATTTAGTGTCACCTCTACCACATTCTGCTGGCTGCTAGCAAGTCAAGAGGCCACATACATTCAAGTGGAGGCAAAATGGACTTCACCTCTTGATGGGGACATGGCAAGGTCACATTGCAGAAGAACATGTGGGATGGGAGATATTGTGGGAACATCTTCAGAAAACCATCTGCTACCACATTAAATAAAATAATGATAATAAAGAGTTCTGAGCCAAGTGGAAGATCCCCTCAGGGTACATGGTTAATCAAATCCCTATTGATTGTTAAAGTGCTAAGAGTTGCCTGTACCTTTAATTTGACAAATGTCTTTCATTGACCATGAAATCTGGCCTTTTGCATAATGAAGTCAAATAAAACTCAGTCCTGGGCTTTGAGGCTCCATACCAGTTACCTGCTACCTAAGAGACTTTATCTTCTTCTATCAACAAATTTCTACGCAGACCTTGTCTTACCCTGAGACGGATTTCATGGCATCCCACTGACGGTGCTGTTGGCCGCCACCCTGCTGGGCCCTGGAGCAGTCTGTGTCCCTTCTGTGAGCCTTCTTCTGAGTTGTGGGGGGTCAGGCAGATGGCTCCTGTGGTCCCCACAGCCCTCATTGTCACCACTCACCTGCACATGGAAATACCCTACATGAGGGTCTTATTTTGCCATGCTGGATCCCTCCCTAGAAAATGTGTCCCCAGCTGACCTAAGTGGATTTTAATGTCCTTGGAATTCCTCACAGAGCAGACCTTCATGTTGTCAGTTCATAATCATCACTGCAGGGGCTCCTGGGTGGCTCAGTCAGTTAAGCGTCTGCCTTTGGCTCAGGTCATGATCCCAGGGTCCTGGGATCGAGCCCCACGTCGGGCTCCCTGCTCAGTATGGAGTCTGCTTCTCTTTCTCCCACTCCCCCTGCTTGTACTCCCTTTCTCTATCAAATAAATAAATAAAATCTTAAAAAACAATAATCATCACCGCACACAGATCCTGGTCTGCCTTCTGGAAGCAAACACCACACACGTCCCTGTGCATTTGAAGGTCCCTGTTAAGTAACAAAAGGATGATGACAATTTCCGCTGGTGCCATCTGGGCACATAAAACTGACTTGCTATTACAGTGTGGTTTCTAAAACTTTTCAAACCTTAGAATTAAAAAAAAAAAAAGCAAAACAAAAACTACATGCAGAAGAAGTTGTTAACGTAAAGAGTTTTGAAAAGTAATTATTTGCTTTTTCTCTCAACTGTGATGGTGGTTTTCTCCGATCGGTTCCTGCTGATCTTTCAGTATTCGGCTCAACTGTCACCTCCTCGTGCAAGTGACCAGGTCACGTTTCCCTGTTACATCAATTGCTAGCACCTTGGTCTTCGTCACACGGGTCATGAGTGCTCTGTGACAGAGTAATTTTTAGGTAAGTGAAGAATACGTTGTTGAGATCACTGACCTCTGCTTTTGTAAAGCTCCATGGTGTCCTGACTCGTTCATTCTGTGCCCCATGCCCCCTACGTGGCCTGGCTACTGATAGGTTTTCAGCTAAAGCACTCCCAGTCTTTTAGGTTGAAAGACATCACTTTAAGCACCAGACTCTGTGAGACTTGCCTTTTCCAGAGCAGGCCTCCACGGAAGAGTACACAGGCCTTTTCCAGCCCCTCTCAAGCTACTTGCAGACTGTGATGGTGGGAAGCCTTTCGTTTCACCTGTTTTGGGGGAGCATTTGATATTCTGGCAAAATATTTGATATTTCGATGGATTTCCTCATTCTCGCTTTCTTTTTCTGAGGCAGCCTCTTCATTTGGCTACCAGCCTCTTTTGCAAATGAGCGTGTTAGGAGATTGTGAGCAACTTGAGGTGCTCTCTCTTCCATCACTCTTGGTTTGAAATCTCACCACTGGGCTATCCTGGTGGACAAATCAGTGCCCTCTTGGCCATCCGCAGACTTTCTTGTGGCTCTAGCCCAAGTGTCGAGGGCTGTTGCAAAAGCCAGTGCCCTGGAGGAGTTGTGAAATGTTTAGCCCAGTGGGCCCATTTTCCCTAACTCTAACCACCGCTAAATGGCACTCTTCCATCTGTGGCAGCAAAACAGAGCCGACACAACATGGAAACTGTAATGGGGAAGTTGGCATACAGCTCCTGTTTACATCCAGCTTGGGCTGGACTGTTACCACTGCTGTTATCAGTACCTAACAAGTCAGAAATAACTGAGCTCCAAGAAGTGTGCGTACTTTCACCTTCTCTGTCAACATGATCTTTAAGGTGCTAAATAAGTCATATGCTCGAAGAGAAGCTTGGTGGAAATATCATAGTCACTCAGAGGCCTGGAATATTTTTCTAAAAGACACATCAAGCATTTCACATCCAAAGCCTGCTCATTCAGTCACTTATTCATTCATTCATCCAGCCAGTCTTTGTGGAGCAGGCACCCTGTTCCAGGTGCTGGGGGCACAGAGACTGAACGTGAGAGAGCAATCCTCCCTGCCCTCAGGTCTCCTGTCCATTTTATGAGATGAGGAAGCAGAGCACAGAATTTGAGGATTTGTTGAAATTCTCATGATGCCAGCAATGAAATCAGGTGTATTATACCTTAAGCCAGTTGGCATATTTGCTACATGTGTCTTTTTTTGCAGAACTGCCTGAATGATTTCTATAATTTAAGACCCCTTCTTTCACTTTTCCCTGAATTATAGGAACCTATCTAAAATGTATTTTTCCCAAATCATACATTTTCCTCAGTTCTCCACTATGCGCCAGGTGCTGGACCACAAACATTTTTGGGGTCTAGGTCATTTCCAAATAAAACTTTTGTTGAAAGCACCCTGTACTGCTTTCACACAGTGTGTGCTCTCCTACACACCATGCAGGCTCCCAAATTGTAGTGGGCCTGTTTGGAAAGCTTGCCCCAGAGAAGATGAGGCAAAACACAGATTCAGAAACTAAAGGCGAATAATTGACCATGGTAGCTTCCAGAGGGGAGAGATTGGGGTCTCTGTCTCTGGAAGTGTTTTATCCACTGGCATGTTCTGTGGTAATTATATTCAGATGAAGAGAGTATTCCAGAGTTAGCCTTGTGTTAGGTCTCCATCAAGCTACAACTGGCCAAAGTATTGCTGTGAATCTTCTCTAATGCTAGTGATGGAAGGAAAGAGACCGTATGTTCTGGTAAATAGCTTTGGAAACCATAGACTATATAAATGTAGTGTGTTTGTGTTCTGTTCACCAGTCATTAGATAAGGGATTTCACAAAATGTCTTTTCTTGGGATCCCAAGACATGGAAAGATAGACTCTCTGCATTGGAATGGGCCATAGTTGTCTTCCATCTTAATCCTTTCTAGTGCAGAACCACCCTTCAGTATCTTCCTGGACATTGCAATGGATGGAACCTCACCAATGTGAGAATACAAACAAAAATACCCAGAATTTCATATGGTTTTACAAAACATATGTCTCATTAAATTTTCATAGCAACCTTGCTTGTTCTTTTTAGAACAGCTAGTTATTGGAAAGTGTTTTTTTAGAGATTTATTTATTTATTTTAGAGAGAATGAGCACATGTGATCAGGGGGAGGGGCAGAGGGAGAGAATCTCAAGCAGACTTCCCGCTTAGTGTCCAGCCCAACACAGGGCTTGATCTCATGATCCTGAGATCATAACCTGAGCTGAAATCAAGAGTCGGACGCTTAACTGACTGAGCCGCCCAGGCGCCCCTGGAAAGTGTTCTTTATATTAACTAGAACTTTCTTTTTTGTAACACCTCACTTATGATCTGCAGATTTAACTCGTTGGAGATAAGCACAATAAGCTCATTTTATCTGGTGATAAGTATAATATCTTTCACACGATAACTTCTCTAGTAGGCACTCTCATGTTTTCTTTTTCTAGTATTTTCTCTTTACTCATCAATTTAGTTATGCCCTTTTTTGGTCAAAGTCTTCCATATTCTTTTACCTATTCCTTGTGGGACCTGCTTGCAGACTCTCCAACAACCTGACTGCACCTCTCTGAACACAAATTTACTATTGTCTTTAAACTGGGGTTCTGGGAATAGAATACAGTATTCCAGGTATCTCGTGTTTTGCACAGTGAGATTCTTGCTTATCTTCACCAGAACATTTTCTTTAGGTTAATGGGAGGTATTGTAGCTTACACTTCATAGTATGGACTATGGGTTCAGCCAGATCACTGGTTAAACTGTAGCTCTGCCCTTAGCTGTGTGACCTTGAGCAAGTTACTAGCCTCTCAGTGTGAGCTTTAGTTCTCTCATCCAAAACATGGGAATCATAATTTCTATGAAGCAATTTTGTTGAGACATACGGGTATATCTTCTTGTTACCATTACTAACAACAATGATAATATAGCTCAAGAACTTTGATGTGGGCCAAGCACATCACTCTGTTCATTTATATCAAGCTTTTCACCTTCTTGGCTTCTTTTCCATGTTACTTTTCTATCATCCTGCACACCAGTGGTTCTTCAACTTCTCTGCATTTTAGAATCACCTGGGAAGCATTAGGAAATTCTAGTCCCAAGGCTGTATTTCAGAAACCAATTAATATATACTTTCTGGGAGTGAAGACCAAGCACCACTCTTTTTTAAAGGTTTAAGATTTTTCATATGCAGCTAACTTTGAGAACCACTGCTGTAGAATTTTAGAGAATCAAGGGACCTTAAACGCTTTCTACTTCAACATCTGCTATGTTAGCTAGAGTAAGTAATGCTAACAAGCTGTAACACACAAACCCACAAATCTCAGTAGCTTAGCACCATGAGGGTTTCTCACTCACCCATGTTCAGAGGACGTTCCCAGTTGTCAGGAGGACTTCTGGCATAGAAACCAAGCTCCTTCCATTTTGTTTTTACTCTCCTCTAATTTTTAGTGTTCTTCCTAAAAAGTCACAATATGAGTCAGGGCTCTGCAGAAACGGAACCAATAGGGTGCGCACACACACACACACACACACACACACAAATACGTGTGTGTGTGTGTGTGTATGCATATATATATATAGATAGATATAGATATAGATATAAAAAGGTTTCTTTTCAAAATCCGTTTTATTGGCAGGAATCGCTCTCTCTCTCCCATATATATATATATATATAGTATGTATAATATATAATATATATATAATTGATATATATATAATATATATATATATACATATTATATATATATAAAGTCTTTTCAAGTAGGAAGTGAAAGAAAATGAAGCAGTCTTTATAGCAATCAGGTGAAAAAAATAGATGACAGAAGCTCTGAAGTAGACATTTATTTCTTATTTACAAATCAGGTTAGAGAGTAGCAAATATTTTTGGCATGGGATTCAAAGGTTTCCTGTGATATAATATAGAGCGCATAAAAATGTGCATTGTCATGTGAGTGGCAAGGTAGGTCAAGGATGCACAAAAAGAGTCACCTTCTTCTTTCATTACCAGATCAGTCCAACTGGTGGCTTTGACATTCATCTATACCAACATTGAAAAATGGAGGAAATTTTGGACATAATCTGATTTTCATTTTTATTTGGCTTTCAAAATAGGAGTGTAATATGAATGGAGATATGTATGAAGTGGGAAAAGGGGAACAAAACAGTCCTTTCCCCTTCTGCATGAAAATTTGGCCTTTGCTTATCTTTCCAGCTGTTTCCCTGGAAACGTATAAAGATCGTTGGGTCAACTTTGTTACTAGGCAACATTGTAAAATTGACCTGTGATTGGTATTGATTGGTACTGCACTTGGACAGAGAGACCTATAAATGCCAGACTGGGAGCCATAATTTTGGTCCCAGTTGATGACTCGAGTAATCAACATGTCCCTTTCGGGGTTCCTGGAAGCTATGTCTGTAGAGTAATTTTTTTAAAAAGTCGTGAGGCACGTGCCTCTCACAGCTGCCAAATGTGAATCTTGTAGCTCCTGACAACTGGGTGAACTACTAGAAGGCCTCCCCCAGGAAAAGGAACACTTGATGCTTTCCTCCTGACAAGTTACATCTCCTGTCCCATAGCTTCCCATAATCATTGGTTCTCAAAGTGTGGTTCACCAGTCCTGCATCAGTATTATTTCCCAGGGAACATGTTAGAAATTCAAATTCTGGGCCTTACCTCGGGACTACTAAATTTCAGAGACCCAAGTGGAAGGGGACAGATGGGGAGCAGCAATCTGTGTTTTAAAGATCCCTCCAGGTGATTCTGATGCATGCTCCAGTTTGAGAACCATTGCTCCAGGGGAACTTAAGGCCCAATGTGGCCTATGGGTGTCAGTGTTTAGTTGAACCTATAAGTCTTCTCTAGTGGGCATTGTGCATTCACTACATGTGAAGGTGTGCCAGGGGAATGCTCTTGTCTTCCTAGTGGGTTAGAAATGGTTTTAGCATTTACCTAGGGCTTACTTTGGCATATATATTATGGGTCATCATGTGAGATAAAGTTCCTATTTGTAGTGAAACTCACTGGGGAGTCAGTTTGACCCATTAAATCCCTTTCCCACTAGAGCAAAAGTTCTCACTTGAAGAAGGGGAAGAGAGGAAGCATGAAAAAAGATATTTGAGACTCTTGCAGGAAACATATTTGTGCCCTTCCTCATTAGAATCTACCAGAATTTGAAGGTAAAGAAGAATGTTATTCAAGGATACACATACACATGCACACACAGGCACAGACATACAAATGCATTTTTTTTTATTTAACCAAGTATTTAATTCTCATATAAATCTTTTTATTAAGGCCTCAAAAGATAGAAAGGAATACACCAGCTAAATGGTTAGCTTTGCTCTTTTGAATTTTAGAACTTGCAAAATCAGTTGTCCATCTGAGTGCTTATCCTGCAGTAGAGAATTCTTTATTACCAGTTTCCATATTACCCTCTTGTGTGAGTGGCCTGTTCTGAAATGGCTCTGGTGTGAGGGGAATGTAATTAGCCTAGGTTTAACACATATGTAGTTAAATGAATAATTGGTGCCAATCATGTGATTGGAAAGCCCTTTAAGTTTAATTGGAATCTTGATTTTTGCAAGTGAGCCACTTGGAAAGGTAAAAGGAAAATTTAGAAAGTGCATTTAGGAGGGTTTTGTTGGCACAGTGTAGATTTTCAGTCTCAGTGGGGTCTCTCACTGGTCCCAGTTTGGGTTCTTTGAAATCATTTGGGTTTTAATTGGAGGGAAGTTTTGTCAGTGGAGTGAATTGGCATGACAGGGTTGCAATACAAACCTGCCTCTGGGCCCTTTCTTCCTGTATTATGCAGGGACCCACAGTTTTACATAACTCCAACTGTATTAGTCTACTCGGGCTGCTGTAACAAAATACTGCAGAATGGATGGCTTAAACAACATTTATTTTCTCACCATTCCAGAGGCTAGAAGTCAATGGTCAAGGTCCCAGCAAATCCAATGTGTGATAAGGTCTCCCTTCTTGGCTTGTAGACAGCTATCTTCTCCCTGTGTCCTCACATGGCCTCTCCTTGGTGCATTCTTACAGAGACGGGTGGGGAGGAGAGAGCACTTTCTGATGTCTCTTCTTATAAGGACACCAATTCTGCTGGAACAGGGTCCAAACCTATGATCTCAATTAACCTTAGTTACCTCCTCAGAGGCCTCATTTCCAAATATAGCCACACTGGGGTTACAGCTTCACCTCTGAATTTTGGGGGACAGGAACAATTTATAACACCAACTCAACTGAAAGTGTCTCAAGGACAATGGGAAGGTTCAGATAACCGAAAGTTCAGGTATATCTCCCAGAGCTGCAGGATTTGGGTTTAAACAAAGTTGCCAGGACTCTGTCCTATATTGCTAAGCATTGATTTTCATTCTCAGGCAGACTCTCTCCAGGAGGTGGCAGAATGGCCACCACTGGTTCTAAGTGTACATTCTACCCTTTGCTTCAGTGAAAGAAAACTTCCTCTTACCAATTGTTTTGTTCAGATTCCAAGGATTATATCTCTTTCAATTTATTTGGGCCTCAAGATCATTTCTAAATCAGTTACACTGATTAGGAAACCAATTGCTCAGACCCCCAAGGTTTGGGGCGGACATGTCCAATAGCATAGATGGAGAATAAAGGAGAAGTTCCACAGAGGAAACGATATGTTACTGAGGAAAGGAGAACCCATCCTCGTCAGCAGAAATAGCATACCCATCATACTTCCTCGGCAGAGTAGATCTTGCCCCAGAAGACCACATCTGTCTTATCACAGATATGGTTGGTGCTGACAGGATCCTGTCTCAGTTGGTTTGTATTTTTTTCTGAATATGAACTGGATGTAGAGTGACTTCACAAACACTGTTTGAAAGTTCAATATACTAAGTAATCATCTAATGAGGTATATTTTTTATCTACAGAATTAAACTGGCTATGTTTCTTCTCTTCTTTTTTAAAGTTCAGTGAGGTTCCCAGTCTTCAAATGACATAGGGCATTACGTTTTAATTGGTAAAATTCTCTAATACTCTATTCAACATTCATATGTCTATAATATGTGTGAACATTGATGCTTTTCCTTTCAAGTACTTTGGAAAAGTGAAGTTCTATGAATTTTATTTTCCTTCTGTTATCTTCACTTCATTTTTAAATTTGTAAGTTATGTTGGAATCTATTCTTGCAAGTAGATGAGCTGAAAGTTGAGGGATTTTAATAATACCAGTTTTTGGTGGGTGCTTTTATTAGGGATTTAAAAGAACATTATCTTCCTCACTCATGTGAGAGATGAAAGGCTCAGGCACTGGAGAGTAACTGATCGATACGGAAGATATAACAGTGGTTAGGACCGTACTCATGTGCACTGGCGAATAGAAGGCATAGTTAAGGTATTCCCACAAAGGAGCTTACAATCCAATCTGAGAGGCAGTCCACTCAACAGAAATGCAAAGCCATCTGAGTTTTCTCTCATGGGGAAGTGAGGAGGCTAATGCTGAAATCCTGCACCCTGATGTAGCTCTGTAATTAGCTTTATGTACTTCCACAAGTTACCTAAAATTTCTGGGCCTTAGTTTCCTCATTTGTAAAGTTACAGTGATAGAATCTACCTCACAGGGCTGTCATGAGAATTAAATAAGTTAACATATGTTAAAAATTTATAAAAGAAATGGGGCCCGAGTAGAGAGAGGCATGTGGCCTTATTTTTATTTATTTAAAAATAATTTTGTTCTACATAACATGACACATGGTTAAAAATTCAACAGAAGAGACACTTTGGTCTTGGTAATGGTGGTAGGCTCATATAAAACTAACCCTTGTGATGGTAACAGGTATCAAGTCTGGGAAACTTTATTTTTTTTAATTCTGGTCACTGGAAAATAATAAAAAATAAACAGACATGGAGGGCATCCAACCCTTAAAAAAAGGGGAACTGCATTGGTCAAGTCATATTTGTAAGTCTTTTCCCTCAGGAACCCTTTCCAAATCGCATCTCATGGGTGGCCAGAACTGAGGCAGAAAGTTAAAGTCCTATCAGCCTGAGGAGTCATAAATATAAAAAGAGTTTAGAATGGCCAGAATAGCTGGAAGTTGAAGAAAGAATTATCAGAAAAGAGAGAGAGATAGAAGGAGGAGCTGGAAAATATGAGGTAAACTCTCCCCAAATCCTTGCTTGACCCCTGAACTGCACATGTGCTGGGAGAGTCTCCAGAGAGACTGAGGAGAAAACACCAGCTGGAAGCTGAAAGAGCTTAGCAAGGATTTTAGCTGATTCCTGTTACTAGCAGAGTCTGAATTTTGAATCCTGTCAAGTTAGTGAATGTTGATAAACTTGTTTCAACTTTCCACTAAAAACCTGTAAGGTCGGGAGCCTGGGTGGCTCAGTTGGTTAAGCGACTGCCTTCGGCTCAGGTCATAATCCTGGAGTCCCAGGATCGAGTCCCACGTCGGGCTTCCTGCTCAGCAGGGAGTCTGCTTCTCCCTCTGACCCTCTTCCCTCTCGTGCTTTCTATCTCTCATTCTCTCTCTCTCTCAAATAAATAAATAAAATCTTTTAAAAAAATAAACCTATAAGGTCTGCCCTTAGGAATAAATTCTATGTATCCAGGCTGAGATATTTGCCCTAAGACTGAGGGTATACCTAAAATAGGTATATCCTCATGAAATGTAAGATCAAATTTCAGCTTGGTCAAGGTGATTTACCAATAATTTAACTGCCTGCTAGTACAGAACTCAGTACTCTACAGAGGAAGACAACAGATTCTAAAATGTTAAATGAAACATTGCCAGTATCACTATACAATCAAAAATCACTAGACCTTGTCAAGAAAAAAAATAATTTCATAGAAATAGACCCACAAATTGCACTGATATTACAATTAGCAGACAAATACTTTATCATAAATATGTGAAGAGTCTACTGGAAAAAACAGATGTAATCATAAAGAAATGAGGAATTTGAGGGAAAAAGGTATAAGAGCAAATCAAATAGAAATCC
This sequence comes from Zalophus californianus, assembly GCF_009762305.2. Taxonomy (NCBI): domain Eukaryota; kingdom Metazoa; phylum Chordata; class Mammalia; order Carnivora; family Otariidae; genus Zalophus; species Zalophus californianus. Next base: position 60,855,629 of record NC_045604.1, on the reverse strand, counting down.
AAGAACTAAAAAATATGAAAGCCAAAATTAAAAAAAATATGGGATGAGATTAATAGCAGACTAGATATAACAGAAGAAGCAATGTATTTGGTGACAAAGCAATTGAAATCATTGAAAATGAGACACAAAGAGAAAGAAAAACAAATTCACAATGATCTGAAGGATAGTATCAAATGGTCTAACACTTTTAATTATAGTCTTAGAAGAGAGAAAACGAAGAAGAAAAAAATTGGTGAAGAAACTTTGGCTGAAATTTTTCCAAATTTGGTCTAAAACAGTGAACCACCAGTCCAAGAATCTCAGTCAGGGATAGAACGAAAACCATACCTAGGCATATCTGCTGAAATCCAAAGGTAAAAAGAAAATCTTAAAGTCAGCCAGAGGACAAAGAAACATATTACTGGATAAAAATGTTAAGACTCTTTTAAGATCGCTGACGTGTCATTGGAAACAGACCAGACAGAAATGGAATGATGCCTTTCAAGTGCTGGGAAAAAACTTGTGAATCTGGAATTCTATATTGAACAAGGTAATATTTGTAAAAATTAAGGCACAATGAAGACATTTTCAGATAAATAAAACAGAATTTGTTTCTGGCAGGTCTGCAGTACAAGATACACTAAAATTGAGTTCTTGAAGCTGAAAGGAAATGATACCAGATGGATCTACAGCAAAGAAAGAAAAGCAAAAGACATTGTTGATACGTACATAAATAAAAGACTATTTTAGTTTCTTTTAAAATTACTTAAAATCAACTGATGTTTATAACTAAATTAATGACAATTATTGTAGAGTTTATAGCATGGATAAGTATACTTTAAACAATTGAGAGGTCTGTAAATGGAATTATACTGTTGACAGATCCTTACATTGTTTCAAGTGATACAATATTAATTCCAGGTAACCGCAGTAGGTTAAGAATGCATATGATAGGTGAGGAGGAGCAAGATGGCGGAGGAGTAGGAGACCTGGATTTCACCTGGTCTCAGGAATTCAGTTGGATAGGGATCACACCATTCTGAACACCTACAAACTCAACAGGAAATTGAAGAAAAGATTAGCAACAACTCTCTGAACAGAAAAGCGACCACTTTCTGGAAGGTAGGACATGTGGAGAAGTGAATCTGAGGTGATATTTGGGAGGATAGACAGCGGGGGGGGGGGGGGCAGGCCTCCGTTGGCTGCTTCTGGCAAGTGATAGAGAGTGGAGCACAAAATCGGAACTTTTAGAAGTCGGCTCTGGTGAGGGACGTCACTCCAGTGGCTAAGCAGGGGGTGGAACCCTCACGGGACAGTGTGGTCTCAGGACCCTCGGGGTCACAGAAAGACCGGGGGTGCCTGAGTGCGTCAGAGGTCCCCGGTATCAGAGCAGGGAAGCCGGGTGCAGAGATGGAACCGCGGCGTGGGCACTCAGCTCGGGGTTGCCATAAACCATGATCCGCGGCACAGTTGGGTCACTGCTTCTCCAGCAGGGACCCAACAAGCGGCAGATCCGGGGAGACTCCCTTTCCTCCCTCGGGAGGAGTGGCATGGGAACACACTGCAGGGATCTGCTGGCTTTGGAGACTCCACACAGGGTCGTGTGCCAGAGATAGAAACGCTTGGTCCCAGGCCAGGTGAGCATGGAGTGCAGCCAGAGACCGGGGAGATGGGAGTGACTCCTTTTCTCTGGGGGCTCACTGAGGAGTGGGGTCCTGAGTTCTTGGCTCCTCCGGGGTGGAGATTGGGAGGCCGCCATTTTCAGTCCCATCCTCCAAAGCTGTACGGAAAACTTGCAGAGAACAAAAGCTCCCGAGGGCAAACCCGAGAAGATTACTCAGCCCGGACTCGGCAAGGGCAGGGCAATTCTGCCTCCAGCAAAGACATTTGGGAAGCACAGCAACAGGCCCCTCCACCAGAAGATCAGCAAGAACAGCCAGCCAAGACCAAGTTTGCCGATCAATGAGAACAGCAGAACTCCAGCGCTAAGGGAACACTGCACATAGAAACCATGCCTTTTTCCCCGTGATTCTTTAGTCTTTCAAAGTTAACTTTTTTTACCTTTTTTTTTGAATTTTTCTTTTTCCCTTTTTCAACCAACATCTTATCAATACCTTTTTTAAAAAAAATCTTTTTTATTTTTCATTTATAGAATCATATTCTATCCCTTCATAGTAGTTACCCTTATTTTTGGCATATATATATATATATATATATATATATATATATATATGTAAAGTTGTTCTCTCTTTAAAATTTTGAGATACAGTTTCTTCTAACAGATCAAAATATACCCTAAATCTCTAGTGTATGGCTTTGTTCTAGTCTCCTGCCTGATCACATTCTCTCCCTTTTTTTAAAAAATCCTCTTCTTTCTTTTTTCAACCAGCTTCTTATCAATTCCTTTTATAAAATCTTTTACAATTTTCATCTTTACAGTCATTTTCCATCCCTTCATTGTACTAACCCTTATTTTTGTACATATATATGTTTTTCTTTCTTTAAAATTTTGGGAGTCACTTTCTTCTAGCAGACCAGAATACGCCCAAAATCTAGTGTGTGACACTGATCTATGCACCAGCCTGATCATATTAGATCATATTCTGTTTTGTTTTGTTTTTATCTTTTTCATTTTCCTTCTTTTTTTCTTTTCTCTTTCTTTTCCTTTCTTTTCCCTTGGTTTTGGGTCTTTTAAGATTTGTTTAGAGTATATTTTCTGGGGACATTATTACCCTGTTACCATTTTGTTCTCTCATTCATCTATTCTCCTCTGGACAAAATGACAAGATGGAAAAAGTCACCTCAACAAAAAGAACAAGAGGCAGTATCGACTGCCAGGGACCTAATCAATATGGACATTAGTAAGATGTTGGAACTAGAGTTCAGAATGATGATTTTAAAGATACTAGCTGAGCTTGAAAAGAGCATGGAATTCATTAGAGAAACCCTTTCTGGAGAAATAAAAGAACTAAAATCTAACCAAGTCGAAATCAAAAAGGCTATTAATGAGGTGCAATTGAAAATGGAGGCTCTAACTGCTAGGATAAATGAGGCAGAAGAGAGAATTAGTGATATAGAAGACCAAATGATGGAAAATAAAGAAGCTGAGAAAAAGAGAGACAAATAACTACTGGATCATGAGGGCAGAATTCGAGAGATAAGCGATACCATAAGATGAAACAACATTAGAATAATTGGGATCCCAGAAGAAGAAGAAAGAGAGAGAGGGGCAGAAGGTATATTGGAGCAAATTATAGCAGAGAACTTCCCTAATGTGGGGAAGGAAACAGGCATCAAAATCCAGGAGGCACAGAGAACCCCTCTCAAAAATCAATAAAAATAGGTCAATGCCCCGACATCTAATAGTAAAACTTAGGAGTCTCAGAGACAAAGAGAAAATCCTGAAAGCAGCTCGGGAGAAGAGATCTGTAACCTACCATGGTGGAAACATTAGTTTGGCAACAGGCCTATCCACAAAGACCTGGCAGGCCAGAAAGGACTGCCGTGATATATTCAGAGCACTGAATGAGAAAGATATGCAGCCAAGAATACTATATCCAGCTAGGCTGTCACTGAAAATAGAAGGAGAGAGAAAAAGCTTCCAGAATAAACAAGAACTAAAGGAATTTGCAAACACAAAACCAGCCCTACAAGAAATATCCCAAGGGGTCCTCTAAGCAAAGAGAGAGCCTAAAAGTAACACAGACCAGAAAGGAACACAGACAATATACAGTCACAGTCACCTTACCGGCAATACAATGGCACTAAATTCATATCTTTCAGTAGTTACCCTGAATGTAAATGGGCTAAATGCCCCAATCAAAAGACACAGGCTATCAGATTGGATAAAAAAACAAGACTCATCAATATGCTGTCTGCAAGACACTCATTTTAGACGCAAAGACAGCCCCAGATTGAAAATGAGGGGGTGGAAAACTATTTACCATGCTAATGGACACCAAAAGAAAGCTGGGGTGGCAATCCTTCTATCAGACAAATTAGATTTTAAACCAAAGACTGTAATAAGAGATGAGGAAGGACACTATATCCTACTTAAAGGGTCTCTCCAACAAGAAGATCTAACAATTGTAAATATCTATGCCCCTAACACGGGAGCAGCCAATTATATAAGGCAATTAATAACAAAAGCAAAGAAACACATTGACAACAATACAATAATAGTGGGGGACTTTAACACCCCCCTCACTGAAGTGGACAGATCATCTAAGCAAAAGATCAACAAGGAAATAAAGACTTTAAATGACACACTGGACCAAATGGACTTCACAAATATATTCAGAACATTCCATCCCAAAGCAACGGAATACACATTCTTCTCTAGTGCCCATGGAACATTCTCCAGAATTGATCACATCCTAGGTCACAAATCAGGTCTCAACCACTACCAAAAGAATGGGATCATTCCCTGCATATTTTCAGACCACAGTGCTTTGAAACCAGAACTCAATCAGAAGAGGAAATTCAGAAAGAGCTCAAATACATGGAGGCTAAAGACCATCCTACTAAAGAATGAATGGGTCAACTAGGAAATTAAAGAAGAATTAAAAAAATTCATGGAAACCAATGAAAATGAAAACACAACTGTTCAAAATCTTTGGGATGTAGCAAAGGCAGTCCTGAGAGGAAAGTATATAGCAATACAAGCCTTTCTCAAGAAACAAGAAAGGTCTCAAATACACAACCTAACCCTACACCTAAAGGAGCTAGAGAAAGAACAGCCAATAAAGCCTAGACCCAGCAGGAGAAAAGAAATAACAAAGATCAGAGCAGAAATCAATGAAATAGAAACCAAAAGAACAGTAGAACAGATCAACGAAACTAGGAGTTGGTTCTTTGAAAGAATTAACAAGATTGATAAACCCCTGGCCAGACTTATCAAAAAGAAAAGAGAAATGACCAAAATCAATAAAATCATGAATGAAAGAGGGGAGATCACAACCAACACCAAAGAAATACAAACAATTATAAGAACATATTATGAGCGAGTATATGCCAGAAAATTAGATAACCTGGAAGAAATGGGTGCATTCCTAGAGATGTATCAACGATGAAAATTGAGCCAGGAAGAAATAGAAAACCTGAACAGACCTATAACCACTAAAGAAATTGAAGCAGTCTTCAAAAATCTCCCAACAAACAAAAGCCCAGGGCCAGATGACTTCCCAGGGGAATTCTACCAAACATTTAAAGAAGAATTAATACCTATTTTCCTGAAACTGTTTCAAAAAATAGAAATAGAAGGAAAACTTCCAAACTCGTTTTATGAGGCCCCCATTACCTTGATCCCCAAACCAGACAAAGACCCCATCAAAAAGGAGAATTACAGACCAATATCCTTGATGAACATGGATGCAAAAATTCTCACCAAAATACTAGCCAATAGGATCCAACAGTACATTAAAAGGATTCTTCACCACGACCAAGGGGATTTATCCCTGGGCTGCAAGGTTCGTTCAACATCCGCAAATCAATCAACGTGATACAATACATTAACAAAAGAAAGAACAAGAATCATATGATTCTCTCAATAGATGCAGAAAAAGCATTTGACAATGTACAGCATCCTTTCTTGATCAAAACTCTTCAGAGTATAGGGATAGACGGTATACATACCTCAATATCATAAAAGCCATCTATCAAAAACTTACAGTGAATATCATTCTCAATGGGGAAAAACTGAGAGCTTTCCCCCTAAGGTCAGGAACATGGCAGGGATGTCCAGTATCACCACTGCTATTCAACATGGTATTAGAAGTCCTAGCCGTAGCAGACAACAAAAAGAAATCAAAGGCATCCAAATCGGCAAAGAAGAAGTCAAACTCTCACACTTTGCAGATGATGTGATACTTTATGTGGAAATCCCAAAGGACTGCACCCCAAAACTGCTAGAACTCATATAGGAATTTAGTAAGGTGGCAGGATGTAAAATCAATGCACAGAAATCAGTGTCATTCTTATACCAACAACAGGACAGAAGAAAGAGAAATTAAGGAGTTGATCCTATTTACAATCACACCCAAAACCATAAGATACCTAGAAATAAATCTAACCAAAGAGGCTAAGAATCTGTACGCAGAAAAGTCTAAAATACTCATGAAAGAAATTGCGGAAGACACAAAGAAATGGAAAAACATTCCATGCTCATGGATTGGAAGAATATGTGTTGGTAGGGATGTGGAGAAAGGGAAACCCTCCTACACTGTTGGAGGGAATGGAAGCTGGTGCAACCACTCTGGAAAACAGTATGGAGGTTCCTCAAAAATTTGAAAATAGAGCTACCATACGACCCAGCAATTGCACTGCTGGGTATTTACCCCAAAGATACAAATGTAGTGATCTGAAGGGTATGTGCACCCTGATGTTTATAGCAGCAATGTCCACAATAGCCAAATTATGGAAAGAGCCAAGATGTCCATCGACAGATGAATGGATAAAGAAGAAGTGGTATATATATATATATATATATATATATATACACACACACACACACACACACACACACACACACACACACACACACACACACACACACACACACACACACACACAATGGAATATTATGCAGCCATCAAAAGGAATGAAATGTTGCCATTTGCAATGATGTGGTTGGAACCTTAGGGCATTTTGTTGAGTGAAATAAGTCAATCAGAGAAAGACATGTATCATATGACCTCACTGATATGAGGAATTCTTATCAGGAAACAAACCGAGGGTTGCTGGAGTCGGGTTTGGGTGGGAGGAATGGGGTGCTGGGTGATAGACATTGGGGAGGGTATGTGCTATGGTGAGCACTGTGAATTGTGCAAGACTGTTGGAATATTAATAAACTGTCATTGTATATACCTGCCTCCTCATAGTGCAAATTTGTTACCTGACATATTAGAGAAATGGCAATCATGGTTCACCATAATCATGCATTAACTCCTAGTAATGATGTTGCTTTAAGAAGAGCCTTTATTTGTTAGAGCAGCTTTAGACACCTAGTAAAATGGGGTGGGAAGTACAGAGATTTACCACATACTCCCACCCCCACACATGCACAGCCATCCCCATTATCAACATCCCCCATCAGAGTGGTGCATTTGTTACAGCCAATGATGCTACACTGATACTTTGTCATCACCCAAAGTCCATAGTTTACGTTAGGGTTCAGTTTTAGTGTTGTGTGTTTTTTTGATTTAGACAAATGTATCATGATATATATCCATCATTACAGTATCATGTAGAGTAGTTTCACTGGCCTAAAAAGTCTCTGTGCTACACAGATTTCTTCCTTCCTTCCTCTTCATCCCTGACAACCACTGATCTTTTTACTGCCCCCATAGTTTTGCCTTTCCCAGAATATTATGGAATTGTAATCATAGCACATGGAGCATTTTCAGACTGGCTTCTTTCACTTAGTAATGTGCATTTAAGTTTCTTTCATGTCTTTTCATGACTTGATAGATCATTTCTTTTTAGCACTGAATAATAGTCCATTATCTGGATCTATCACTATTTATTTATCCATTCACTTGCTGAAGGGCATCTTGGTTGCTTTCACGTTTTGGCAATTATGAATAAGGCTACTATACATAATCAGTGTGCAGGTTTTTGTATGGACATAAGTTTTTAATTTCTTTGGATAAGTATCAGAGACCACAACTATTGTATTGTATTGTAAGAGTGTGTTTAATTTTGTAAAAAACCACCAGATTCTTCCAAAGTGGCTGTATCAATTTGCATTCCTACCAGCAATGAATGAGAGTTCCTGTGGCTTCACAACCTTATCCGCATTTGGTGTCAGTTTTCTGGATTTTGGTTATTCTAATAGGTGTGTGGTGGTATTTTGTTTCATTTTGCATTTCCCTGATGACATATAATGGGGGGCCATCTTTTCATGTGCTTATTTATTTGCCATCTGCATGTCCTCTTTGGTGAGGTGTTTGTTCAGGTTTTTGGCCTGTTTTTTTTTAATTGGGTTGTTTTCTTGTTCAATTTTAAGAGTTCTTTTGTGTATTTTGAAAATAATCCTTTATCAGATGTTTCTTTTGCAAATATTTTCTCCCAATGTAGGGCTTGTCTTCTCATTTTCTTGACGTTGATTTTTGCAGAGTAGACAACTTTAATTTTAATGACGTCCAACGTATCCATTCTTTTGTTCGTGTTGTATCTAAAATGTCATTGCCAGAGCAAAGATCATCTAGATTTTCTCCTGCCTTACCTTCTAGCAGTTTTATAGTGATGTTGATTTTTTTTCTTGTGTAACTCTTCTCTGGACACAGAATGCTTTTCACTTAACACAATTATATTGGATTCTTAGAATCCTGTGAGCAATAAAATTATTTTCTGGATTAAGAAACTGAGGCAATGAGATAGAAATTTTTTTTTTAACTCTTGGTCCAGATTTCTTTCTATGATACCATCATACCCCATTACATTACCTCCCTGCATTAAAATTTGGTGGGACATAATGATACTTTCATTTGGAAAGTTCAAACTATTCTAGGTAGGATTTCTTTTTTGTTTTTAGAGATTTTATTTATTTGACAGAGAGAGACACAGCAAGAGAGGGAACACAAGCAGGAGTGGGAGAGGGAAAAGCAGGCTTCCCGCTGAGCAGGGAGCCCCATTTGGGGCTTGATCCCAGGACCCTGGGATCATGACCTGAGCCAAAAGCAGATGCTTAACGACTGAGCCACCCAGGTGCCCCTCTAGGTACAATTTCACATTGAAGATTGATTTGACTGCTTTGTATAAAGAGGCCTGGTATAGCAGCTAAGAACCTAGCCTCTATTCAGCCAACTTTCATGAGTATCAACCATATGGTAGACAAGCCTTGGCTGCAGCATTCATTCGTTCTTTCTTTTTTTCTTTCTTTCGAGGAGAAAGAGTAAGAGCAAGCGAGAGCACAAGAGCAGGGGGAGGAAGAAATAGACTCCCCACTGAGCAGGGAGCCTGATATGGGGCTCGATATGGGGCTTGGGGCTTGGGGCTTGATTCCAGGACCCTGAGATCATGACCTGAGCTGAAGGCAGATGCTTAACTGATGGAGCCACCCAGGCGCTCCTGCAGGGTCTTTTCTGATTTCTTCTCTTGTCGAGTACAGAGGAGACCTACCTGTGAATGGGTTTGGTCCCCACTGCTTTGTGTTCCTTGCTATTGAGCTAAAGTGATGGGGTTTTTAATTCTGAAGTTCAGAGACTGCTAATCTTTACAATGAAGTTGCTGTTTCAAGAATGAGATGGCTTGATTCCCAAATAATTTTAAAACTATTATTTGCTTGATGCTATACTATGCCACCTTTTATTTCATGGTGGAGCATGGGGTGGGTAGAGGAGGATAGCCTGGTGAATTAATACACAGGGTTGGGAATTTTAATTCTAGCTCCATCACTTTCTAATTGTGTGACCTCCAGCAAGTTATTTAGCCTTTCTGTGCCACTAAAATATTGGAAAATATTTGTACCAACTAAACAGGATTATAGTGCTTCCTGTTACAGAATAATTTTTTTTTTAGAAAGAAGTTAAGTGAAGAGTTGATAGAAAAATGTTCTAAGAGTGATCTTAGTTTTTTGGACCAAGTTGAACAAACAACTTGTTTCTTCACCCCCATTCCTGGGGGTGAACAATATTCAAAATGGGGATATAGTGAGGATGATAAAAATGGAAGGAAAATGACAAAACCAGAATTTAGGGAAAATGACAATAGTAAGGGAACTAAAAACAAACAACAAGCCAATAAAAACAAAAAGCTAAATTAAAACAAAAAATACCTGAACTGAACTTCAGAAAGGCAAAATCAGTCAAATCAGATTATATAAGAAAATAAAAAGTACAATCGTTAATTCAATTAATTACCCAGAACATGAATTATACTGAGCAGCAATTTAAAACAAATGCCAGATGGCTTTAGAAATTGTTGAAAATAAATAAAATTAAATAATCTATGGCCAAATTCAAATTCAGATGGTTATACTTTGGATTTATGTCAGTGCACTCTTGAAATATCTATTTGTAGCTTGTTTCAAAACAATAGGTGATAGTTATTTTGAAATAGCTGTTTCTATTCAGGGGAAAATAAGCTGTAAGCTTATAAATTAGGCATGATCCCTGCCTCTGGGTAGTCAAGCATGTAAAAGTCAATAAATATTGAATTTATTTTTTTAAATTTTATTTATTTATTGGACAGAGAGAGACACAGTGAGAGAGGGAACACAAGCAGGGGGAGTGGGGGGAGGGAGAAGCAGGCTTCCCGCCAAGCAGGGAGCCCAATGTGGGGCTCGATCCCAGGACCCTGGGATCATGACCCGAGCCGAAGGCAGATGCTTAATGACTGAGTGACCCAGGCACCCCAATAAATATTGAATTTAATTGAAACGCTTAGAAGTTCAGGAGAGGCTTTCTCAGAGGACTTTTAGTTTGGTTACTATAATTTACCTTTAGCCTGGAATTTACTTATATTGATGTGTTACCAAAATAGTGTCTACAGTTGATTTCTTTAGAATCACAGAGTAAAAATCCACGGCAGTCACTCGGTCCCATGTCATCTGCTGTCCACTGCTTGTACGTTGTCAGTGAGGAGTGATTCTCATCTTACAAAGCGGTCACACTAGAAAGCTGTCTATTGAGCCTGTATTTATCCTCTTTCACATCTCATCCTTGTTCTTTTAATCTGGGAAACTAAGATGTGTTACTGTGCTTCCCATGGCTGACCTCTGAAACAGTGCAGCCCAAATCTAAGGCAGCCCCTTGGGTTTGAGGACCCCCACGAACTGTCATGTTCCTCTCCTCTTTCTGTTCTTTAGATACAAATTCACCAGTCTTTGCCATTTATTTTTTTATTTCAAACTAGTTGCTTTTCTTATAACCTAGAACAGAATACAGTAATTTAAGCGCAGTCTGATGTCTTTAATCTCTTGTTCTGGGCACTATTCTTTAACAACACCTAAGATAACATTAATGTGTCTGACAATCACATTGTTTTTTTTCTAATTATGTTAATCACCATACATCACATCATTAGGTTTTGATGTAGTGTTCCATGATTCATTGTTTGCATATAACACCCAGTGCTCCATGCAGAATGTGCCCTCTTTAATACCCATCACCAGGCTAATCCATCCTCCCACCTCCCTCCCCCTAGAACCCTCAGTTTGTTTCTCAGAGTCCATCATCTCTCATGTTCATCTCCCCCTCCGATTTCCCCCCCTTCATTCTTCCCCTCCTGCTATCTTCTTCTTTTTTTTTGACATATAATGTATTATTTGTTTCAGAAGTACAGATCTGTAATTCAACAGTCTTGCACAATTCACAGTGCTCACTATAGCACATGCCCTCCCCAATGTCTATCACCCATCCACCCCGCCTCTGCCACCCCCTCCACTCCAGCAACCCTCAGTTTGTTTCCTGAGATAAAGAATTCCTCATATCAGTGAGGTCATATGATACATGTCTTTCTCTGACTGACTTATTTCGCTCAGCATAACACCCTCCAGTTCCATCCACATCATTGCAAATGGCAAGATCTCATTCCTTTTGATGGCTGCATAATATTCCATTGTGTATATATACCACATCTTCTTTATCCATTCATCTGTCGATGGACACCTTGGCTCTTTCCATAGTTTGGCTAGACAATCACATTATGTTATTGATTAATTTTCAGTTACTTTCTGTCTTTGTGCCTTATTTTCTTCACCTGTAGACTAAGAATGCCAATAATTTACTTTGAGGGTGTTGTACAGATTGAATGAGTTAATAATACATTTTAAATGATTAGAACAGTGCCCAGTACATGGTAAACCCTAAATAATTGTTAGCTGCTTTTACTATCATGATTACTATTATTACTGTTATCAATGGTCCATTGAAACCCCATGTCTTTTTTTTTTTTTTTTGCTTTCCCTTTTAATATAATGGCCCTGGATGTTATACATAATTTTAATTACTCATTTTCCTCTTCCCTACAATGAATGCAATCACTATATCCTTTTTACATATTATTTTTCACGCATAACAGATTATGTGTATTAAATATTTTATAAACAAAAAAGACTATTGAAATAAAGCAGAAAAAGAAGTGAAAGCATATATCCTTTCTAAATTTTTTGGAATTATTAATAAGATATCTTAGAAATTAACCTGAGTTTTTAAACCAAGTTAGAAAAATACAGCTTTTATGTGAAAATGTAAAGTTGACCTGAAAATTTTTAATACTAATAATTGTAATTATTTGTTATTGTTTGTATTGACAAAGTGCTTAAAATTTTATGTTTATCATAATATTTTAAAACCATAGACATTTTAAGAAACTGGGCAAATAAGGTATATTTAATAAATATCAGTACACTCTAAATAGGATACATCTTAATTGTACCAATGTTCAATAAGATTCTCCCCATTTATCCTTGTAGGGTTTTTGATTTTACTTTTAAGATGTTTTGGGTTTACTGAATACTGTCATGTTAACATTCCATTATGGCCTGTTATCTAGATCAAGATGCTCTTACCCAATTCATGCTGTGTTCCTCTAGGCTGTGTGTTACTTCACAGATGATAAGTGTGTCATCTGTGTGCCCCGGGGTTGTCAAGTCACGGCTGAAAGTGTCAGATTGGACAGTGCCTCACACAGTGCCCTGCAGTGGACCATGAGAGACATTGCTCCAGGTTGACACTGATTTAATAACTAGTTTTCTTTGGGGATAGATGCTCAACCAGGAAAAAGCCACCAGAATTTATTATTATTCAGCCTGTATTCTCTAAGAAATGGATTCTGCACTCGGACATGGTGTTGGTGAAGGCAGAGTCTCTGTCTTCATAGGGGCTCCCATCGACTGTTCACAGGTTTCCAGCAGAGGCTCCCTGACTTCTTCAGCAAGTCCTTTTGGTGCCTGATAATGCAGTTAAAACAATCAAGGATTCCCTTACCCCTCCTGAAGATATCTCTGTTAATTATGTTTTTAAATCTCTCAAGGTTTCCTCCCTTTGCCAGATCACAGAGGCTGATTGAAAAAGAACAAGTGTATTGCAGTGTTGTAAGGATATTCAGGATCTTGTTTCTGATTTTGACATGGGGCTGGGGAGGGACTGATGGGTGGAATAGGCAACATACAGTATACTTTTCACCTGCAGTGTTCCTGTTTGTTATGGCAGAGCAAACTGCACAGGGACAGGGCCAACTGGGAAGGGCTGAGGATTATAATTAGACCAGCTCATTGGGGTGCTTATTGTCACTGAGGTGGCAAATCTGAGACAGGTGTTGAGAGGAAATTCAGTCTGTCAGGAAACACACACACACACACACACACACACACACACACACACACACACACAGCATAGCAGACAGAATCCGGACCTTTGGTGTGGTTCTGCAAATGCCCCCTGGTCCATGGACATCGCTAATCCTATTGCAGCAATCCCATTCCAATGGCCAGTGTTGGCTCAGACATGGGCATGAGATGTGTGGTGTGGGGCAAGGGCCAAAATAGGATTATGGTCTCAGCAACATGCAGGAATTACTACTTTTTTATTTTAGAGAAAAAACGGAAGGCAAAGATAATAGGGGTTCTACTCAAAACGTTAAAAGAAAGAGTCCGTCTGCATTCTGATCTTGAGCATTGAGCCATAATTTTTTTCCAGTGGCAGCAATTCAGTGAATCTTCCACTGAATTCCACTGAGCATAGTTTATGGACAATTAACTGCTTCTGTTGTGTTGGAGATATAGGAGAATAAGATATAAAATTATAAAATGCTTTTACTTGAACGTCTCACTAGATTATTTTGGTGGGTTCAGCTAATGAACCCTTTTGAATGAGTCCATCATAAAACTCTTCTTGCTATTTTTTTAATTTCATTCCCAGCAGTTATCACAGCCTGAAATTTTCTTGCTTGTTCTCTGTCTCCTCCAGCTAGATGTGCGCTGCATAAAGATACTGACCTTGCCTGTCTCATATACCAATGCCTGAATATATAGGTGCTTGATAAATATTCACTGAATAGGCAGTCAGATTTTTTAAAAGTTCATTCTTGGCTTATGTGGAAAACAGATTGCAGCTGGGTAATAGTGGCAGCAGAAACAATTAAGAAGCTGGAGGCTGAGTTCATGGCTGAGTAATGGTGTGTAGAACCAGGGCAGTTGTAGTGAGAATGGAAAGAAACAGATGTCTTTCAGGTATATTTTGGAGGGTGAGTCAACTGAATTTGCCAATGAGTTAGACCTGGGGACATGAATGTAGAAATTACTGTCTAGATTTTCAGCTTGAGCAACCAGCTTAGAGCTATGAGAAGTTAGCTGTCTTGATACCTCCTCTACTGTTCCATCCAGACTGTGAATTGTCAAGACTCTTTACCTCTAATTGCTGGTGGGCCTTATGATGCTTTTCTAAGGAGTTTCCTCAAAGTTAGGGTCAGAAAAATATTCAAGATAGGAGATTCTCTAATACTAATTGTTTTTTCTCCATTAGGTAATTGGTTCCTGAATTAGCAAAAATATTAAAAAATAATGACTAAAATCATTTTAAAGGACTGGAACAAATCCACTATTGATTCTTGAATTTCATGATCATAGATAAAAAGAGATGAATCTATTTTAAACAATTTTACTTTTGTGTACCTATGTGTGTATATTATTTTTAAACTCAGTATTTCTGATAGCAAGATGTTCAAATACAAATTTTTAGTGTAAGACGTTTTAAAGCCCTCAAACTCAGTATTTCATTAATGATACAGTATATTATCTATTTTTATAGCTCATGTAATTGTTGCTCTATAAAAAGCCAATTTAAAACATTAGTGAAAACTCCAGAGATTTCTACCATTAGCATTTCCATTAATATACTTGTTCTTTTTTTTTTTTTTTTTGGTAGAGGGTAGGAAGAAGAGAAAACAACAGAAAGACAATTGAGACAATAGTCTCTTCTCTTTTGTTGATAAATCTAACTGACTTTTAAAGAGTGTTCTCTAAATTGGATTCTTTTGTTTTTAAATATTTCTATTCTAAATTGTCAGACACCACAATTAATTCACTTGTCAAACAGAAAGAAACAGAATGCTATAGTTACCTTAATTTTAAATTTTGCTAGATGAATTTCTCCTTTACTCACTAAGATCATACTCTACCCACCTCAAATTTGTGATATGTGCTATATATTTTAAGAATTTGCTCATCACATCTCACCCATCCCAGCCCATCCTTATGGCCTATGGAAAAAAAGACTATTCCAGGAAAACAAAACCAAACCAAACCCACGATATACTAGAGCTTGGCAGACAAACATAACCCTTTGGCCTTCTTGTTCTCCAACTTTGTCTTCCTCTGGGATCCATTTCTTTCAACCAATTATTTTCTTTATTGTGTGTTGACTCTGATTCTTAGGCTCCCATCTTTGTGTTCTAAGAGTATTTCACATGTGTGCTCCATCCCTTCCCCTCCTCAGATATCTAAATTCTTATCATCTCAGATTCATTGCCCTCTAAAGTTTTTCTTGAACTCTGGTCTACCAGACTTTCCCCGTTAACATATTACATATATACACACATGCAGATATATACATATATGTGTATATATGTGTTTATATATGTGTGTGTATATATACATATGTTAACATTTAGTCTATGTGTTGAGATTGTTGGCTGTTTGAAAGGGTAACAGTAGCTCCTATTAGGCTTGACCCTTTAGGAAGTGAAGTTCTGTTTCCAATTAACATCTTCATATGGACTATATGTGCTATATCTTCGGTTGCCAACAACAAAGCTATCAAAGGAATTGTAAATTCCATGAGGGCTAGCGCTAGTTTTATCCTGCCATTACTGTATCTTCATTATTTAGAAATGTACCCTTCATGAATGAAAGAATTAAGAAGAGAGGGAATTTTTTTTGAATTTATTATATTTTAACAGAAAAAAAAAAAAAAAAAACCAGAGCTGTAGGATTTAGCACACTAGTTTGGTGATTGCCCTGTATATGTCAGTCAGAAGACTGGGATGGTATCAGGCAGGATTCTTGATGGTCAAGCTACGGAGTATTACTTTGATTGGTTTAAGCAGAAAGAAATTTGTTGAAAGGATATTATTTGGGGCACTCAGTGCTCATGTAATCAATGGAAAACCGGAGAATCCAGCTTGAAAAGAAGCAGGCACTAAGGTCCCTGTAGATGGTCACAACGGTTAAAACTGCAGATGCCTTCTAGAGGGAGGAAGATATTGCAGACTGGAAACATGGCTTGGGTTTGAATGAGAAAAATGCACAGATAAAAGGCAGCAAGATTACATGGTAAGTGTTTAGAACAAAGCATTTCAGGATGGATACCTCTCTTTGCTAGATTCCTTATATTTTGGTGCTATGGCTCAAATTAGTTGTCATTATTCTAATAGAGAGACCTGTTTTCTTATTAGGGAAAGGGAAAACATATTTTAAGTATGTTTGCCTTATACATGAGCTGCTTCTATACTAATAACTATGCCAACTGATGTTATTTTACTTTCGCTGTTCTCTATGTTTGTGAGTTCCACAGGGCCAGGGCCAGATAGAGGTCTTTTATCTTTGATATCTATCATCAAAACTGAGTAGATATTTGTGAATGGATCCTGATAATGTATCCATTCATTTGCTCAACATTTACTGAGTCAAATTGTTGTGGGAGAAACCCAGCTAGGTTGTGTGTGTGTGTGTGTGTGTGTGTGTGTGTGTGTGTGTGTGTGTGTGTGTGTGTGTGTGTGTGTTTGCTGAGTTGAGGGAGGGGACCAAACTAAATAATTGACATTCTCAGCCATCTGAGAACTTACATTCTTCTCAGGGAAAGATGTATAGACAACCACTTGTACAAATTATTCTGCAGAGTATAAAGAAACTTGAGTTTGGAGTCACAGAGTTCTGAATTTTGGTTCTGGCTCCTCTACATGTCTGCCATAGTAAGATCTGGGGTGAATCATCTGAATGAGCCCCTATTTGTCACCTCTAAAATACAGAGTTGCTATGGGAATTAAATGAATTATAGTATATAAAGTGCCAATTGGAATGCCTGGCACAAAGTATGCACAAAGTTGTTATACATTTTAAGTTCTAATGTATTATTTTTTTAAAGCTCTGGGTTCTGAAAATGGAGTGATTTATTTGGTGACGATTATACTTGCCTTGCTTTGAAGGATACATACTGTTTTAATGAGTAGAGAAGAGGCAGAACATTAGAAAAATAGCATGGCATTATTAAAGTGCAGGAGCAGTGATACTATAGGATCAAATGCAAATTGTATGAAGCTATTTCATGGAAAAAAGGCAAGTTGTCAGGCTAAGGCGTTCGGTCTTTATTCTGCCTGTAATGTAAGATGGCTGAAGCAGAGGATTGCCATGATCTGATACCCATTAAGAAAATAAGTTCATTAGAGAATGGGAGATGGAGTGCAGAAATGACATGATGACTAGCAGACCAGTCAGGAAACATTTGGAATGTGTGGGCAGGAGAGGGAGAACTGACTTAGACAAGTGGGGTAGGAATGGAGGGAAAGAGGCATTTCATTTCAAAGGACATTATGGTGGTAGAAAGAACAAGACTTGGCAAGTGAGCCAGGGAAAGTTGATTGTTTCAAGATGTCTTACATGGGTCACAAAATGGTAATTAAAATAAAGAATATGAAAGAGGAAGAAGGTTTGGGAGGAAAGATGAATTCCTCTTTTCCATAGGTCAAGTTTGATTTATCAACAGGACTTGAAATGGAGATATCCAACAGGCAATTGAAAATCTTGGACTGGAGTTGGGGAGAAAAGTCAGGATTTGGATTTACACTTGAGAATCATGGAGTTAAAATGATCAGATGAAATTGACCAGAGAAGGAGAATTGAATGAGAATGTGTGAAGTGGGGAGAGTTGAAGTCAGGATGGAATCTTGGGCAATGCCAACATTCAAAAGATGGGCAGAAACTACGCAGTGATCCAGGGTGATTGGATAAAGTTTGTGTACGTTCAGAGTCATGGAAAGTAAAGGAGAGGGAGATTTAGGAAGAGGGACTCAGTCATCTGTGTATAGTCCTAGAACTGTGCTATGACACAGGTGGGGGAGGTGTTGCTCTTAGCTTCCAGATGAGGAAAATTATCACAAAAAGGAGGTAAGGAAGGACTAAAGTCGAACAGTGCATTTTTATTAGAGTCATGATTAGAATATGGGTTGCTTAACTTCAACCTGAGTTTGTCAATCTGAAAGATCTTCCATATGATCAAGTCATGGGAAGAATTTGATCTGGATATTAGTTACAAAGATGTGTGTAGTTTGTGAAAACCCAATGAATTTTACATTTAAGGTATATGTCTTTTTCTGCTCATATGCATCAATAAGACATTTTTCTTAATCATAAGGAGATTGAAAGAACATCTTATGGAAGGGGCAAGATAAGATTTGAGTAATGCATTAATGTGAGCCTCATTTTTATTATTTTCAGTAATAACCATTTCAAATAATCTCTTACAACTGTTTTAGATTTGAGGTATGATTTATATACACCTGAGATTAATTTCAGCCAATTTGGAGTTGTTACTAATAATCTTAATAAAACCCATCTAACATTTAATACCCATATGCTAAAGATTTTTATATCATATAATTTTATTTAGTGTTCATACAAACAAAGAGGTACCTACCTTTTGAAAATGAAAGAACTGAATGCTGCGTGACCCACCTAAGGTCTTACAGCAAGAGCTTGAATTCTTTTTTTTTCTTTTTAAAAAATTTTTTATTTAAATTCAATTTGATTAATATATAGTGTATTATTAGTTTCATTGATAGAATTTAGCGATTCATCAGTTTCATATAACACCCAGTGCTCATTACTTCCGGTGGCCTCCTTAATGCCCTGATACAACACCCAGTTACCCCATCCCCCCACCCACCTCCCCTCCAGCAACCCTCAGTTTGTTTCCTAGAGTTAAGGGTCTGTTATGGTTTGCCTCCCTCTCTGTTTTCATCTTATTTTATTTTTCCTTCCTTTCCCCTATGTTCATCTGTTTTGTTTCTTAAATTCCACATATGAGTGAAATCATATGGTATTTGTCTTTTTCTGGTTGACTTATTTCATAAGCATGATACCATCTAGTTCTATGCATGTTGTTGCAAATGGCAAGATTTCATTCTTTTTGGTGGCTGAATAATAGTGATTCGAATGGGCACATGCACCCCAATGTTTACAGCAGCAATGTCCACAACAGTCAAAATATGGGAAAAGCCCAGATGTCCATCGACAGAGGAATGGATAAAGAAAAAAAAGAGCTTGAATTCTGACCTGTTCTGTGTGATTACAATGGTTTTCCTCAACTGAGGTTCAGAACCCAATTCTGACACTGACTAATGTCAGTGAAAAACAGCATAGCAAAGTACGTTGTTAATACTTAAGGACTGGGAATCATTAGGAGAAGTATAGAAGACACCTGCTGTTGTTTGCATTCTCAGGCTCCTTTCTTATTTCTTCTGGAAACAGTACCCTGTTTTCTTTTGGGGAACTAGTCATCTGTCATTCTGTTTGGTTCTTGTGAGGTTGCCAATTATCCCCACCTCACTCCTCACCCCAGTTCTAGGAGTGGAATGTGACATGTGTAGTTTTAACACCTGTCTCCCTGGGGTTTTATATTCTGATGCCAGAAGAGACAAGTTTCCTCATTTTGGGAGCCTCACTAGCTGAGATGATGTAAGCCTGAAGTCTCTGTAGCCATGGCCATTCTTCTCCCTCCCTCACTTATAGGAAGATGCATCTGCAGTAGGAGAGAATGAGGCAAAGACATGGGAAAACAAAAAGGAAGGAAGAGAGGGTCGGGAGGAAGGGAGAGAGACTAAGTCATAGGTATAGGATTATTCATATTTTTATGTTTTGGGGGGGTCATTTTGGTTAGCTTACATTTTTCTAGGAATTTGTCCATTTTTGTCTAAATTGGCACACAGCCATTCAAAATAGCCCCTTTTGAACATCTATAGGGTTTGTAATAATGTCTCATCTTTTATTAATAATATTTATTTTTGCCTTTTATTTTTTCATGATTAATGTTGCTAAGTGTTTGTCAGTTATATTAATCTTTTCAAAGAACTACCTTTTTGTTATCCCTCTATTGTGTATTTGTTTCAGTTACATTAATTTATACTATTTTTTCATTTAATACTTTCTTTGCATTAAATATGCCCTTTTAAAATTTCTTGATATTGTTGTTTTATCATTGATTTTCAGCCTTGAATATATTTTTAAAGGTTGTAAATTTCTTTCTAAGCACAGCTTTGTACAAAACCTCTAAGTGTTGAGATGCCGTACTTTATTATTTCATTCAGACTCTTTCCTAATTCCCCCTAATTTCTTCTTTGCTTATGAGTTATCAAAAAGTATAGTCTATTTTCCAAGCCCATGGTATTTTCTAGTGATATTTTTACTCATTTCTAGCTTAATTACACTAAGGTCAGAAAATATGCTTTATAATTTCAAAGCTTTGATATGACATATAGCCCATTATTTGTTTAATTTTGGTAAATTGTACACTTGGAAAGGATGTTATTGATTGCAACGTTCTATAAATGTCAACTAGATCAAATTTGTAGTCACGGTTTTTTGTTTTCTTGTATCTCTTTACTGATTATTCCTGTTTGCCTGGTGTATTAACTACTGAGATAAAGGTATTGAAATCTCCCAGTATACTGTGAATTTGTGTGTATCTCCTTTACTTCTGACAGTTTTCTTCTATATGTTTCAAGGCTATTTATTAACTGTGTACAAATTTTAAAATGTTTATCTTCCTTATAGATTGATTCTTTTATCATTGTGAAAAGCCATTTTATCTCTAATGGCTCTTTTTGCATACAGTTTACCTTGAGACTGATCTAATTACTTTGGTGGGTATTTTTATGGTGTATATATTTCCTATTTTTACTTTCAACCTTTCTATATTCTGCTATTTAAGGTGAGTCTCTTGTAAGCAGCATATAATTTTTTAAAATCCAGCCTTTTTGTTTTTAATTGAATATTTAGTCCATTTACATTTGATGTTATTATTGATTATTTAGTTTAAAGCCATTTATTTTCTAGTTACCCATTCTGTTATATATTTTTCCTCTCTTACATTCCTTTAGGTGAATTTGGTATTATTTATTTTTCCATTTCTCCTCTATATTAGCTGGTTAGATACACATTCTTTTACCATTATAAGGTTACCCTAGTTTATAAAATGCTTGCTTGAATTACTGAAGTCTAATATAAGTCTAATATAAATTACTATTTTTTACCATTACCAACTTAATGCAAGAGCTATAATATACTTTAATGCCATTTTCTCACATTCTAATTTATATTCTCATTTATTGTCATTTTCCACATATTTAACACTCCACAAGATATTCTTGGCATAATAACATTATTATTAACACAAGTATTATTGTTTATTGTATACAATATTGTATGTATTGTATAGTCAATATTCAGTTGGATTTATTCACATATTCCTCATCCCCATTCCTTGTCATTCCTTTTTGCATAGCCAGGCTGCTGATATAATCTTTTTCTTCTTAAAGAACATCCTTTAGTATTTTTTTCAGTGTCTGTCTGCTGATTTTGTATTTGTGTGAAAATATCTGTATTTTGTCACTGTATTGAAATACATTTCTAATACTTTTTTGAAGTATGTTTTCAACTTTTATTATAATTTAGTAGCTTTTCCACAGTGGCCTCCAGTCCTTTAAAGCTATCTTTCCATTGTTTATCCATTCATCTGTTGATGAATGGATAAAGAAGATGCATATGAATATTACTCAGCCATCAAAATGAAATCTTAATATTTGCAACAATGGAGATGGAACTAGAGGACAGCAAAATACATCAATCAGAGAAAGAAAATTATATGATTTCACTCATATGTGGAATTTAAGAAATAAAACAGGATCATAGGGGAAGGAGGGAAAAATAAAATAAGATGAAATCAGAGAAGGAGACAAACTATAAGAGACTCTATAGGAAACAAACAGGGTTGCTGGAGGGAGGGGGTATGTGGGGGGATGGGGGAGCTGGGTGATGGGCATTAAGGAGGGCAACTGGATGTAATGAGCTCTAGGTATTATATGTAACTGATGAATCACTAAACTCTACCTCTGAAACTAATAATACACGATATGTTAATTAATTTTATTTAAATACATTTTAAAAAACGGTATCTTTCCATTGTCTTCTGACTTTGTTGCTTCAGTTGAGAAGTGTCAGTCAGTCTTGCTGTCCACATCCCCTTGCAGGTAATATACTTTTGCAGGTAGTACAGTAGATCTAGTAGGTAGATCTAGTCCCCTTTTTATAGTATGTAAAAGTATATAAAGGTTATCTACTTTTTATCATAGATCTGATTTTACAGCTTTCTCTTTGACTTTGGTCTTCAGCAGTTTTACTGTAATGTTCCTAGCTGTGTTGTTTTCTTTGTATTGGTTCTTCTTAAGGCTCATGGCACTTTTTTAAATTGGTAGCTTGCAGTATTTGATCAGTTTTTGAAATTTCTTAATAATCATCTTTTCAGATATTGCCTTTGCCCCTTTCTCTTTCTCTTCTCCTACTGAGATTTAAATTACATTTATGTTAATCTTTTCATTGTGCATATCCTACAAATTCTGCATGCTCTTCATTTTCTATCATTTTTTTCTCCTTTTCTTCTTTGGGTCTTAATATTTTCTTCTGACTCATCTTCCATTCACTGATTTTTTTCTCTTAGTTCTGTATAACCTGTTATATATATGTATCTATAAAGTTCTTAATTCAATTTTAGAATTTACATTATCTTGGTTTTCATCGTTTTTAACTCTTTGCTGAATTTTATCAACTTATTTATCCCTTTAATCACAGTTATTTTGAATTGCCTATCAGACAAATACAATAACTGGACTTCTCATGGGTCTTTATGTACTGTCTATTTTTCCCCCCACTTGTTATTTGATTAGGTCTTTTTAGTATGCTGATTATTTTTTACTGAGTGTCATACACAGTAGATGAAAACTTATATGAGATATTTTGAGGCTTAAATGAATGTTCTTTCTCCGTATAGGAGTTAGATTTGCTTCTGGCAAGTAGCTTGGGGAGATGCCAATCACCTTAATCCTTTTAGGGATTGAGCTGACCTAAAGCTTTTCTTAAGTTCTTATGACGGCTGATCTGTTTTCTGTTAACATTTACTCCTAGGCTGAAGTGCTCTGGGGTCCCTAATGACATCCTATGTCTTTACCCAAGGTTTTTCATCCCTGAAAGGCTCTGAACTCAAGTTTTTGTTGCCTTTCCCTGTACAACTTTTAAATATGTAATTCAGTCTAAGCCTTTCAGCTGTTGCTTTGGGGGTAAACCTCTCTTGGCTCTCCTTCTCTCAGGCTCTTGGCCTTGAAGCTTCTCTTTAGCTCGATGACTGATGACTTCATACATACAGTTTTATATATTTTGTTCATCTTTTATAGTTATTTTCAACAGAAAATTGGTGAGAAACACAGTGATTTCCATTGTCAGAAGAAGTCTGCTTCATTTTTGAAGAACAAAAACTTTGAATGTTTGTTAGATTACCCATGTTTTGAAAGTCACTGGCTTCATTATAATGAAATGATTGACAGTAACTGCTAGAAAGAAACAGTGGTTGGAAACCCCACTAGCTAATTTTCATGATCCAGGATGTCAGGAGGTATCATTGTAGGAGACATGACCAAACATGGCAGGAGCCAAGCCCTTGTGCTGACACAGGAGGGTGGTAGAGTGAGTCTGAGACTCAGATCTACAGGGCTATCCAGGACCACCCTATGGTGCAGCAAGGGATGAATGAGATTCTGAGGGGAGCTTAGGAGGCCAGCGTTCTTGGATTAGCTGTCTCATTATGGGCTTAAAGAGGATGAATGATTTCTCAATTGATATACTTCCAGCCTCGGTCAGAATTGGCTTAAGAACTGATATCTGATCTTTTGGTGTTAGATTTGGTTATAAGGAGCAAGGAAGCCATAGAAAAAGAAAAATGTATGGTTCCCACTACAAACATTTGTGCAATGTTTAAATGACATATTTAATACTATCCTAGTAATGTGGCCCATTTTATGTCATTCATTAGAACCTTACTATTATTATAGTAATTTTTGTAGGTAGGTTTTTAAGGGATGCTGAGAGAGACTATGCTTTTGTACCTTAATTTTCTCTGTTGTGTGAGTACCCAAAAAGTAAGTGCTTAAAATATATGTCAAATATAGATAGATAGATAGATAGATAGATAGATAGATAGATAGATAGATAATTTCTACTGGCTAGCTTGATGCTGATTCAGCCTTAGGATTTACCTGAACTCTTGGTATTTTGGGGTCCTACACTTGCCTTGAGGGTGAGGCAGGTGCAAAATAAGGAATGGCATACAGAAACTCTTCCATTTTCTCCTCTTTTCTGTTTTTCTCCTTTCTTATCCTGAGCTCTCTTCTCATGAGGCATAGCATACTGTTCACCAAGGGGCAAAGGATTCATTCCATAGGTAAGGATTTATGTTTTGATCAGGCTATTTAATGCACCGTAAGTTCATCTCTGTCAATTTATTTAAAACGAAGCCCTGGATAACTTCTGTTTCTGGGAGGTAGAACAGGCATACTTTTCCCTATTCATCCCACTAAGTACAACTAAAGAGTCTGAACATGATGTATAAAACATACATAAGAAGACTCTGAAAGGTGGAGAAAATAAACAGACTGGTTAGGGTCTTTGTGACCTGAGACACAGTCAGGTGGTGGGCTCTTAAAGCAGAAGAGCTGGCACTCCAGAAATGTCCACAGGCACAGACAATACAAAACCAAAACAAACCCATGCCAAACCAAAACAGTAAGAAATGCCTGCTCTCTCTAGTCAAAGAACCAGGAAAGGGCAGTCTTGTAAGACAGAAACTCTTTAGACAATAACCTCTCTACTCCAGCCAGAGACCACAGAAAAAAATGTGGCCCTACCACTACTCATGTCAGTAGAGGCCAAGTGGGAAACCTAAACTTTCACCTCATGAGGCTGTTGTAACGAGGTTACCAAATACCCTCACCAGCCTGATGACAGAGAAGGCCAAGTTGGGAGCCTGAATTCATATCACTGTTCTGGTTGGTAATAAAGCAACCCTTCTCACTGTAGGAGCAACTTTTACATGCAAATTCAGCAAATGATCCAATTTGTCACAAAAACTACAACTACCCCAATATGAAATAGAAATTTGAATGACACCATAACTATTTAGGAACTTAAATTTATAATTAAAAACTCCCCCAAAAGAAATCTCTAGGCCCAGCTGATTTCATTGAAGAAGTCAACCCAATGTTTAAAGCAGAATTAACACCAATTCTGTATACTCTCTCCCAGAAAACAGAGCAAGAAACAATACTTCCTAATTCATTTTATGAAGCTAGTATTATCTTAATGCCCAAACCAGACAAAGACTATTCAACAATAACAACAACAAACCATAGACCCATATATTGCCTAGGTACAGAAGAAAGTATCCTTAATAAAATATTAGCAAATAAAATTCAGTAAGATATAAAAATTATACTCAATGATCAGCTGGAGTTTATTCCAAAAATACAAAGCTAATGATCATATCAATTGATGCAGAAAAAAAGCATTTTAAAAATTGGATAATTATTTTGATAGAAATTCTCATAAAAATAATAGAGGGGACTTTTCTCAACCTGATAAACACATCTACAAAAAAAACAAAACAAAACAAAATAGAGGCATACAGACTAGGCATATATACTGGAAGGAAGAAACAAAACTCCTATTTGCAGATGCAATGACTGCATAGAAAATCCTAATAATCTACAAAACAATTCCTCAAACCAATTAGTGAGTTCAGTTAAGTAACAGGATATAAGATAAACATACAAAAACTTATAGTATTTCTCTATCATAGTAATAAACACATGGATATGAAAATTAAAATGGTAATACCATTACAATCATTCAAAATTTTAAAGAAGTAAATATTTAGATGTAAATTTAACAAAATATACAGGACTTATATGTTAAAAACTACACAATGCTCATGAAAGAAATCACAAAATCTAAATAAATGGAGAAAAATACTTTTTTTTTTTTAAAGACAGCAAATTTATTCTCTCATAGTTCTGGAAGTTTGAATCTGAAATCAAGGTTTCAGTAGAGTTGATTCCTTTCTGGAAGTTCTGTGGGAGAATCTACTCCTTGTTCTCTTCTGAGCTTTGTTCTTAGTGACAATCCTTGGCATTCTTTGGCTTGTAGACTCATTACTCCAATCTTTGCCTCTGTTGTCACATGGCATTCTCATCTCTGTGTGTCTGTATCCAAATTTTCTTTATTTTCTTAAAAGATTTTATTTATTTCAGAGAGGGAGAGAGAGCGAGCAAACATGAGTAGGAGGAGGGAGAAAGAGAGAAGCAGACTCCCTGCTGACCAGAGAGCCCGATGTGGGGCTAGATCCCAGGATGTTGGGATCATGACCTGAGCCAAAGGCAGACACTTAACCAACTGAGCCACCCAGGTGCCCCAAAGTTTTCCTTATTTTTTGAAGATGCCAGACTGGTCATTGGATTAGGACTCATGATTACCTCTGCAAAGACCCTGTTTCCTACAAAGATCATACTTACAGGTTTGAGTTGAAATTTCAATGTATCATTTTGAGGAACACAATTTAACCCATAACAGTATGCCTTATTTTTAATTGTATCTTTATGAGTTGAAAGACAACACAGTAAAGATGTCAAATCCCTCTAACCTGACATACAGATTTAACACAATTCCCAAAAATACTTCCAGCAAGATTTCTATAGATATAGAGAGCATTAGTCTAAAACTCATATGGAATTCAAAGGACCTAGAATAGCTAAAATAATTTGAAAAAGAAGAATAAAGTGGGAGAATCAGTCTACCTGGTTTTAAGACTTGGTATATTGCTACATTATCAAGACTGTGTGGAGTTCACAGTGGAATATACACATAAATCAATGGAACAGAATAAAGAATTGGAAATATACCCATAAAATTATGACTGATTGATTTTTGACAAAACTTCACAAACAAGTCAATGGAGAAAAGATGGCCTTTTCAATAATTAATACTGGAGCATTTGGATGTCCATAGACCAAAAAAATGAGTCTCAATCAAAGTCTCAGAGCTTGTACAAAACTCAAGTATATTAACTCAAAATGGGTCACAAACTTAAATACAAAATGTAAAAGTATAAAAAATTTCATTTTTAAAAGAATGAAAAAAGATTCAGTTTCTAGACCAGCACAAATAGTATAAGACTTGATACCAAAGACATGATTTGTAAAAGAAAAAATCAATAAATTGGACTTCAACATTTTTAAAATTTTGTTCTGTTAGGAGGGTAAAAGACAATTTTTTACAGACTAGATAAAAATAATTGCAAACCCCGTATCTGGCAAAGGCCTAGTATCTAGAATATATATACAGAACTTAGAAAATTCAACAGTAAAAAAAGCAAACAGTACAATTATAACATCAGCAAAGATATGAAGAGACATTTTACCAAAGATATACAGATGGCAAACAAGCATATGAAAATATGTCCAACATTATTGTCTACTAGGGAAATACAAATCAAAATCAAAACTGCAATGATATATCACTACACACCTATCAGAATGGTAAAATAAAAATGTAGTGGTAACACCGGTTGTTGGTGGGAATGAGTAGGAATGGAAACACTTGTGTAGTGCCCGTGGTAATATAAAATGATTTCATCATTTTGGAAAACAGTTTGGCACTTTAAAAAACTAAACATGCCACTGGTATACTGGTGAGCACTTCTTAGAGAAACGATAAACCTATGTTCACACAAAAACCTATACATCGATATTATAGGACCTTTATTCATAACAGCTCCAAACGGGAAACAATTGAGATGTTCTTCAGTGGGTGATTGGTTAAGCAGACTGTGGCACACCCATACCATGGAATACTACTCAGCAATAAAATGAAACAGATGATTGATATGGGAAACAACCTGTATGACTCTTCCAAGAGTTATGCTCAGTGAAAACAAGCCAATGAAAAAGTGACGTACTATATGATTGCATTTACATAACGTTCTTGATATGCCAAAACCAGAGCGATGGAGAGTAGATCAGTGGTTGCCAAGGTTAAGGAGGGCATGTGGTGGGAAGGGAAGTGAGTGTGGCTGTAACAGGGCAGCATGAAGAGTCTGGTGGTGACGGAAATGCTCTGTAGCTTCACTGGATCAGTGTTAATAGCCTGATTATACTATAGTTTTGCAAATGTTACCATTGGGGGAAACTGAGTAAAGGGTGGATGGTATCATTTCTAACAGGTGCATATGATTCTATGATTATCTCAAAATAAAAATCCTGATTAAACTGTGATAATTAAATACATTTTAAGAGGAAAAACTGAAACCCATGAATACATTGAGACAACTGCTTGCTGACTGATTTCCTTGATCTTATCTGATTTCTACTTCATTGCAGACCATTTCTTGTTCTTCATGTGTGTTATCTAAGCCTTCTCAGCTGGACTAAGGGCCACCTGAGCTCGAGAGTGTGTCTTTTATATGCCTTTTGTCAGTATTCTCCACAACTCTGAGCATAATGTTGAGCAGACGGAAGTGGGCCTCAATTAATGTTTTTGACAGTTGGATAAATAACTGAAATAGAGGGCACTTAACACAAAAGCCCTGTTACTTCATTGGGTTAGAAATGTAAAATTAAGAATAATAGGGTATTTCTATTTTGTTTCTTCACCCTAAAGAAAACATAAGAGATAAATAAGGATTAAATTTGTATAGCAGGTGCATTTTGTGTTTTTTTGACTGATGGTTTGAATTTCTGCTGAATTTCTAAATATTCAAAGTATTTTTGTGTTTCCTTATATAATTTAAAACCATTTCTTTGAGGTAGTAATAGGAAGTGATTCTTGTTCTCTTTTTTTAGAGATTTTTAAATTTATTTATTTGACAGAGAGAGAGACAGCAAGAGAGGGAACACAAGCAGGGGGAGTGGGAGAGGGAGAAGCAGGCTTCCTGCCGAGCAGGGAGCCCGATGTGGGACTCGATCCCAGGACCCCGGATCATGACCTGAGCTGAAGGCAGACGCTTAACAACTGAGCCACCCAGGCGCCCCTCTTGTTCTCTTTCAGAATAAGCAGCTCACTTTTGAGGGGGATTAATTTACTACTGAAGGTCACACAGCAATGTTGTCACAGAACCATGATGTTAGTCAATACCAGTCCTAAGGCTGTTTTCTGTTTTCCAAGACTTACACTAAGGTGATTCTTACCATTTCTGTCACTGCTTTATGCTCTTAAACATGGTTTCTTTGTGAAACTTGTGAGGAGGATTAACAAAACCATGATCATAAAATTCCTTAAATAAAATTTCCATGGATTGAAAGCTGAAAATCCTATTTTTTATTACTACTGTGTTATAATACTTGCCTATAAAAATACCCTTATGATTGATGCTAACTTTTTATTTCTGTACATATTGCATGTTTATTAAAGTTAAATACTTTTCTTCTGAAAGCCTACTCAACTATTTAAAAAGTAGATCGTTTATATCAATAATTAACATATTCACTTGTGAAAACATTCTGTGTAATTATGTAAGGTCTGACTGGTTTTGTAAGAAAGGAAAGGACTAGAATGGAAGTCTGATAAAAATCTAGCTCTGCTTTTATCCTTAGATAATGTTGTAAATGTAGTCAATATGGAAGATTTTGAAAGTTCATACCCTGTGATCTAACATCAAACTCAATAATGGAATTATACTAAACAATTTCTTTACTAGTTGAAGAGAAACAAATAGATACTTTGAAGATGGGCTTAGAGAGTAATTTTTAGTTTCCTTCCTTTAGAAATGAGGCAAGATAAATGGTAGTATGTACTAGGTTAGTGTTGATTTTTTCATAAAGGCATGAAATGGGGCAACCACCATGAGCCTAAAAGATTTGATCTTTAGCATTCTACCTTTATTGTGCTGTACCAGAGAGAACTCACCCTGAAAAGAACCTTAAATTATTTTACACAATTGAAATGCTTTCTCTAAACACCTCCCTCTTCCCTGAAATAATTGTATACTGGTATTTTATAATTTTTCCCTCAAATGACACTTGAGAAGAAGTATACAACCTCTGATTTTGAGTTCAAATCTTACCTACTTCACTCATTAGCAGTATAGACTTGGACAACTCATTTTTTTTAAGTTTATTTATTTAAGTTATCTCTACACCCAAGATGGGGCTTGAACCCACAACCCCAAGATCAAGAGTTGCATGCTCTTTCAACTGAGACAGCCAGCCACTCCAGCCTTGGACAACTCATTTATCTACTCCAAACTGAGCTCTCTTTGTAGATAGAGAACTGTTATCTACCTCACGAGATTGTCAGGAAGATGAAATGAGGTGACATACTCTGCCTGATTTCCAGTGGGATCTTAATATATATTGAACCTAAATTGAGAGCTCATGTAATACTAAAAACTCCCATATTTATTCTTTGTCCTTTAGTTCTTCTTTACAACATTTACCACTCCTTTTTTTCTTTATTAAAAAAATAATAATGACAGAGTTTTGTACAGGGTCCTTTTCTCTGTATTATAACCTTTCCATACTTGAAAAACAACTTTGTCACAATTTTCTCCTCTCTCAACTGGGCAATCTCTTCTTCTTCAGCATCCTGGAGAAGCTCTTGGGATTTGATATAAAAGGAGCATAAATGACTATGAGGATTATGTGAGTAAATCATGATACTTGGCATATGGAGTTAACACAAAAGATAATAAGACCCATCATTGGTCTACATTTCTGTTTCATTCAGCGTGGAGTTCATTGTGACAGTTATATGCTAATGTCAGATAAGGAGCATGTTCAAGAAATGGAATTTGAGGGAAAAGAAGTTTAAAAAGAGCCAGAAGAATCAGGTAAAAATACTAGGAAAAACATCTTTGATAGATCTTGTGATCTTTTACATCAGTTGATAAATTGGACTTAATCAAAACTGATAAGTTTTTTCATTTCAAAAGAAAACATTAAGAAAATTAAAAGTTACAGATTTGGAGAAAATGCATGCAAAGCATACATATCTGATAAAGTCCTTGCATCTAGAATGTATAAAAAGTTTTTCCAACTTAAAAAAATAAAGCAACCCCATAAAAGGGCAAAAGCTTTGAGTAGACCTTTCCACAAAGAAGCTCTACAAATGGCAGAAAACCCCCTGAAAGGGTGTTTAACATCACTAGTTATCAGAGAGACACAATTAAGATACAAGTAGGTACTACTATCCACACACTAGAATGGCTGTAATCAAAACAACAGCAATAGCAGATGTTGATGAGAATGTGGAGAAATTGTAATTTACATTTTTTGCTGGCAGGAATGTAAACTACAGAGACACTTTGGAAGGCAGTTTGTCACTTGCTTAGAAAGTTCATTATAACTAACTATATGGTACAGTGACTCTACTTCTAGGTATTTACCCAAGAGAAGAGAAATGAGGAAAAGAATCTACACAAAGATTACATGTGAATTTTCACAGCAGCATTATTTATGGGAGCCAAAATTTGGAAACAATTTGCGTGTCCATTAGTTGGTAATGGATAAACAAAATGTGGTATATATATATTTTTAATTTTACTTATTTATTTTTGCGAGAGAGAGAGAGAGCACAAGTGGGGAGGAGGGGCAGAGGGAGAAGCAGACTCCCCACTAAGCAGGGAGTCTGATGCAGGACTCAATCCCAGGACCCTGGGATCATGAACCTAGCCAAAGGCAGTTGCTTAACCAACTGAGCCACCCAGGCACCCCAAAATGTGGTATATTGATGCAATAGTACTACTTGAAAAAAAAAATGAGACAGTCTACGGATACATGTTACAACATGGGTGAACTCAGAAAAATTATACAAAATGAAAGAAGATATATTGTATGATTTAATTTGTATGAGTCATCTAGAAAAAGCAAATTTATTGACACAGAAAGCACATTAGCAGTTGCCTAGGACTAGATGGGGAGTGGTGATTGGTTGCAAACACAGACAGATCTTTTGGGGTGGTGGAAATGTTATAAAACTGAATTGTGGTGATGGTTGCACACTATATATTTTCCTAAAATAATTGAATTGTACAACTATGTGGGATGAATTTTAAATTCACTTCAACAACACTTAAATTAAAAATACATATATGTACTCGGAGCACCTGGGTGGCTCAGTCGGTTAAGCTTCTGATTCTTGATTTTGGCTCAGGTCATGATCTGAGATCAGGGTCACTAAGGGTGGAGCCTGCTTAAGGTTCTCTCTCTCCCCCTCTCCTTCTTCCTCTGCCCCTACCCCCTTCAAAAAATAAATAATAAATACAAATTTAAAAAATATGCTGACTTTTTTTAATTTAGCAATTTTTAATGGTAGTCTGTCTGAAATGCATGTGGTTATTTTTACACCTTGAGCTTATGACTGCCTTTGGAACCTGACCTTTGCTAAGATTCAACTTCACTGTTTTGTTTAAACTCAAAGCAAGAGACAAATCACAAAACATGCATTAAGGTCACAGAGATTGTTTTATTCATTTTTTTTTCTTGAACAGTAAAATTTACTTTTTTGCATTACAGTTCTGTGAGTTTGGTCAAACATGTACAGTGATAGAACCACAACCACAGTCAAGATAGAGAACTGTTCCATCACCCCAACAAATTCCCTCATTCTTTTGTTATAGTTAGTACTTTTCGCTGCTCCCAGTCCCTGGAAACCTTTTATCTGTTTTCTGTCCCTATAATTTTGCCTTTTCTAGAATGTATTATAGGTAGAATCATATAAAGTCTTTTGAATCTGGCTTCTTACATTTAGTATAACACATTTGAAGTTCGTTCATGGTGTTGCATGTATCAGTATTCTACCCATTTTTATTGCTGAGTCATATTCTATTTTGTGGATGTACCATTGTTTATTCACCAGATGAAGAGTCTTTAGGTTGTTTCTAGATTTTTGAAATTATGAATAAATCCTGCATAAACTTTCATGAACAGGTTTTTGGGTGAGCATAAGTTTTTTGAGTAGGTAGGAGTGATTTAATATATCTAGTTCTTATTTTTTTGTATGCGTGTGTTTGGTGGGAGCCTTTTCTTTTTCTTTTATTTTTTTATTACGTTCAATTAGCCGACATATAATACATCATTAGTTTTTTATATAATGTTCAACAATTCGTTAGTTGCGTATAACACCCAGTGCCCATCACCACATGTGCCCTCCTTAATACCCATCACCCTGTTACCCCATCCCCCGCCCACTTCTGTAACCCTCAGTTTGTTTCCCAGAGTCCAGAGTCTTTCATGGTTTGTCTCACTCTCTAATTTCTTCCCATTCAGTTTTCCCTCCCTTCCCCTGTGGTCCTCTGCACTATTCCTTATGTTCCACATATGAGTGAAACCATATGATAATTGTCTTTTCCTACTTGACTTATTTCACTTAGCATAATCCCCTCCAGTTCCATCCATGTCGATGAAAATGGTGGGGATTCATCTTTTCTGATGGCTGAGTAATATTACATTTGTTTATTATGCTTTCAGTTATTTGTAAGGTCTAGAGTGATGGTCCCTTCTCCCCACCCCCGATATTGGTGATTTGTTTCTTCTTTTTCTCTTGATCAAACTGGCAAGACGGTTGTCAATTTTATTGATTTTTTTTTAAAAGAACTAATCAGCCTTTGATTTTTCTCTATTGGTTTTCTGCTTTTGATTCCAGTGACATCCTCTTAACTGTATTTCCTTCCTTCTCTTTATTTTGGGTTTAATTTGCTCTTCTTTTCCCAGCTTTTAAGATGGAAACTTAGATTTTTTTTCTTAATTTAGGTGTTTAATGCTATGGATTTTCCCCTAAGCAATGTCATGGATACATCCCACAATATTTAATATGTTGGGTTTTCATTTTCATTCAATTCAAAATATTTTCTAGTTTTCCTTCTTTTATTGTTGTTGGTTCATGGTCATTAAGAAGCATGTTTTTAAATTTCAAAACATGGGGGGCAGATTTTCCAGCTATCTTTCTGCTACTAGTTTCTAGTTTAATTTTATTATGGCTAGAGAATTTATATGATTATGATTTTTATGATTCCTTATGTTTGTTTTATGCCCAGAATTTGGTCCAGCTTGGTGAGTATCCCAAATGCACTTAGGAGGAGTGTGCATTCTGCTGTTCTAGAAATATCACTTTTGTCAGGTTGATTGGTACCATTGATCAAGTTTTTTGTATTCTTACTTACTTATCTCCTATTTGTTATATTAATTACAAAGAAGAATTGGTGAAATCTCCAACTACAACTGTGGATTTTTAAATGTCTTCTTTTAGTTCTATTAGTTTTTGTTTCATGAATTTTGAAGGTCTGTTTTTAACTGATCATACAGACAGATTTCATATTAAAATAGGATAGAATAAATCCTGCAGACAAAGAGAAACAATAGAATTGTCTATTGATTCCTCTTTAAGAAATTACTTTAAGGGGTATCTGGGTGGCTCAGATGGTTAAGCATCTGCCTTTGGCTCAAGTCATGATCTCCAGGTCCTTGGATGGAGCCCCATGTTGGCTCCCAGCTCAGTGGGGAGTCTGCTTTTCCTTCTCCTTTTGCCTCTCATCCTGCTTGTGTTCTCTCTGTCTCTGTCTCTCTCTCTCAAATGAATAAATAATAACAATGTAAAAAAAGTTAGTTTAAAAATTATCTTCACAAATGGGGCGCCTGGGTGGCTAGGTCATTTAAACCGCCAACTCTTGGTTTTGGCTCAGGTCATGATCTCAGGGTCCTGAGATTGAGGGTCCCCCCCATAGGGCTCCAAGCTCAGTGGGGAGTCTGCTTGTGGATTCTATCTCTCCCTCTGCCTCTGCCCCTCCCCGCCGCTGGTGCTTGCTATTGCACTCTCGCTCTTGCTCTCTCAAATCAATCAATCATTCAGTCTTTAAAAAAATTATCTTCATGCATAGACCATGTACGCAGTTTCTTTTGTTCTGTCCTTTAGATTGACTTGGTGGTTATCAGACTTTAAAGTTAAAAATCCTACAGGATTGTAGACTCAAATGCATGTGTACTTCGTGGATGATTTCAGGAGTATACAAGGATACGTTTTTCTCTGTTGATTTTTTTCTCATGTACTTGCTTTAGAACCCAACCTCCTATAAAAATGCACCTGTACAATTTTTTCTTTCTCCTTTATTATACTTGGGAAAATCCAAATTAAAGATTACTTTCTCAGCCAAATTTCTGTGAACTACTTTTTTCCCTAGTTGATTAATCTGGGCTTCCATATCTCTTCAATCACATCTCTATCATGGCATCTGAAATTCTATTATTTTTGATATATCTACAAACTTCCTTCCAAGAATAACTTAACCATCTGTTTCTCCATTGCTTGTCGTAGCAACCTGACATGTGGTTATGTTTTTTGAGATTGTTTTTAAATAAATAGATGAATACATTAATGTAATTTTCTTTTATCTTTAACAAAGTGGCTAGGTAATTTATGTTTTCTTGGCTGTTGACCTCACTTAATAATTACGGAGTCATGATCCTTAGCAGAATATTTCACTCATGTATTTTTGGCTGATTAATTAACCATAGTTGTTTATAATCTTTGAGTGCACAAATTATCCAGTCAGTTACTGGGTGACATCCATTATTGCTTCACTTTTCCCCTTTCTCTGTTGATTGATGCAGAGTTTCACAGAGGTGCCTTACCCATACTTGTAATCTCCAGAGGTGAGCTACTGCCAATCGGCAGCTCTTCATTCCCATTATCCTTTGCTCTGTCCACCTGCTTTTACTAAGCAACACTATCACTTCTTCTAACTACTGCTGTCTCTTCCTTGAATGATGCTACAAATGTGCTTTGCTTTGAAGATGCCTATAGGATGTCAAGTTCTTTGATGTCTTTTATGTTCCAAGGCTATAAAGTAGAAAGAATGCTCCTCTTTCATTAATATTCCACTTTTCCACATGCTTTACATGTAGTTCTCTGATATCTTTCCATGTTTTTCTACACATAACCTCTCCTTCCCACTCCCTTATAAAATTCATACAGGAGGGGCATCTGGGTGACTCAGGAAGTTAAGCATCTGCCTTTGGCTCAGGTCATGATCTCAGGGTCCTGGGATTGAGTCCTGCATCACCTGCTCAGCAAGGAATCTGCTTCTCCCTCTCCCTCTGCCTGCCACTTCCCCTGCTTGTGCTCTCTCTCTTTCTGACAAATAAAGTCTTTTAAACAATAAAATAAAATTCAGATGGGAATATATGGGAAGATTGGACTGGAGGACAGATTTGAACTCATAGAATCAGTCCTCTTCTCTACAGTTTAGCTTTGTACTTGATCCAGCTTGAGTCCTTCCTTGAGAGTGATTTTCCCTCACAGGAGACTTTTCAATACCATATGTAGACAGACTGCCTGCAGGCCTGACTCACCTGTCTTCCCCAGAAACTTAGATTGCTGAATTCCAGGGGTCATCACAGCTGCAACAAACGAGCATCATTTATTGTACTTTGGGTATCTACAGGGCATATTTAGTAATTTGCAAAAGGATGGGCCAGACCAGAAAGGTCCAGTCCTGTCTGCTGAGATGGGGTGAAGGTGGCTGGGCCGAGCCTTTTGCAGGGGCCGGTAGTAGAAACCACCCACTACAGATAGCACACACTGAATTCATACTGTAGTCATTGATTGTGTAATAGTCACGTGTGCGAAGTCCAAGGACTGGGAAGCTATAACATGGTTTACTTCTATGTCCAAGCAGGAAGGCAAGTGGCCTTTGGGTACTCTCTAATAAAGAGAAGGGCTTGGCCATCAGACTCAGTTCTGAATCTGGGCTTCAGGTTTTAGTTAAGGGACTAGCAAGCACATGGCAGGGACCTAGTACTATCAGAGGGTTATCAAAATGAAAGCAAATGAATGGGGACCAGAGCACGTATGCATACCCTTATCTGTTCCTTTTTTTGTTTAAAAGACATTTAAGGGAACCTAAATGTGCTAGATTCTATGTTACAAAGAATCTCATTTATAAGACCTGGCAAACTGAGGCTCAGGAATGGAATGCAAACTCAATTTTCAGAGCAGAGACACAATACCAGGGTCAGAATAGCAGCAAATGTAGCTCTGTGCTAATACCTGAGAGTGTGAGCTGTCATTTAGAAATCATTCTTAGGCATACTAACACTGATGTAGCACCTATTATATGCTAGGAGTTGCCTGTGTTAAATGATTTATATGCATCATTTCATTCAGTTCTCTCAACTGCTTTGTGAGATGCATATTGTCTCCATTTTTAGAGTTGAAGAAATTGATCATCAATCATACCTGTGACAAATGGAGTATGATTTATTGTTCTTCGGATTTCTGTAGGGCTTACTTAGCTTTTTACAACAAAATGGGCCAGGCCAGAAATGTCCGAGTCCTGTCAGCTGACATGGATCAGGCAGGAGCTGAGTTGAGCCTGTTGCAGGTGCTGATGGCAGGGACCCAGTGCAAGGTAATGAAGTGACTCAGTCAAGGTCCCAAAATTATTGGACTGGAGGATAGAGAGAATTTCCAGCCCTGCTTTTCTTACCTCACAGTGCCATTGATTGTGTTGCTGTGACATGTTAATCCTTGCTGGTCTGCTAAGATTCAGGGCATTGTGTCCCCACTGGGCAGTCTCCACACAACACTCTTTCAGAATTCTTATGCTTCCTGCCATCATTCTTCTGTGTTCTCCTGTAACGTCTTTTCACTATGGTATGGCTTCTTCTAGCAGTACTGACTTTTCATCCCAGTCAGCAGCTCTGGATCTTCTGTAGTCTAAGAAACAAGATCATAGTAATAGCTGGTATTTTTTCGAATGTGGGCTACCTGGCAGGTTCTGTGCTAAGTCTTCTACATGTTTTATCTCATTTAATATTTTTTTTCCACAAAATATGCAAAGTAATTTATTTATTTAAAAATTTTTTATTATGTTCAATTAGCCAACATATATCATTAGTTTTTGATGTAGCGTTCAACGATTCATTAATTGCGTATAACACCCAGTGCTCATCACCACACATTTCCTCCTTAATACCCATCACCCTGTTACCCCATCCCCTCAGCCCCCTCCCTTGTGTAACCCTCAGTTTGTTTCCCAGAGTCCAGAGTCATTCATGGGTACTCTATGGTAGAGGTACTATTCTTTGTTTTAGATAGACTAGTTTTTAGAGCAGTTTTAGATTCACAGCAACATTTAGAGAAAGGTGCAGAAATTTTTCATATACTCCCTGTCCTCACACATTAACATTATTAACATTCTCCACCAGAGGGGAACATTTGTTACAGTCAGTGAATGTCCATTGACCTGTCACAGTCACCCGAAGTCCATAGTTTACATTAGAATTCACTCGTGGTGGTGTATATTCTGTGGATTTAAACAAATGTATAATGACATGTCTCCACAATTATAGCATCATATAGAATGGTTTCACTGCCCTAAAAAATCCTCTGTGCTCTGTCTATTCATTTCTCTCCCCCTAACCTGTGGAAACCACTCATCTTTCTACTGTCTTCAGAGTTCTACCTCCTCCAGAATGTCATGTGGTTGGAATCACACAGTATGTAACCTTTCCAGATTGGTTTTTTCCACTTAGTAATATGCATTTCAGTTTACAGAGCTACTATTCTTCCCAATTTATAGATGAAAAAAAATAGAGTCTGTGAAAGGTGCATGACTTGCCTGGGATTACACAAAAAGTGAGTGGCAGATGTGTCTGACTTCAGAGTTGGAGAGTTGGAGAGAGCTCCTGACTCCCTGTGCCCCCGTGGACTCTCTATGCCCCCCTCAGAATGGTCGTGGAAAGGATACAGGTCAAGTTGGTAGCAGAGTCAGGAAGCTTCAACTTTAAGCCCTTTGACTCCTGATCTTCTACAATGTCATTCTCCTTCTCAAATGAGGTGTTACTATAATAGAAGAGGGATTAAAGAGATAGAAATCTTATTCTCTGCTTGGAAACATTGTACCACACCCAAGCTATTCTCTAGAGATCTGTTTGCAGCTTTGCCCTTCCTTGTGGTTGCCATGCAACAGGAAATGGGTATCAGAGGTGGATTTCTTATAGATGATGCTCTGGAACTAATTTTCATTTTAAGGGAGAACAAAACACGTGTATACACGTTTTATGGTACTGTGTTTATTTTTCACTTTCTGTATTTACCACAAATTTTACTAAAGATCTTATCCACCTTATACCTCAACCACAGTGATGGGGGGGCAAGACTGTGAATTATATGTGACCTCATAACATTTTATTATTTCCTTATTATTGTAATGTTAGATTATTATTTCATATCTCATATAATGAAAGTCTTCTTCTCAACTAGATTTTAGGACCCCTGAAGGTCAGGAAAAAAAAAAAAGATACCTGTATACCTGATATCTCTTTATATCCGTCATAGAGTCCATCACAGTGCGTCATGTGAGTATGATTTAATACATATTTGCCAGTTAACCTGTCACTAAAACTGAATTGTACTAATAACATACCATATAAGAAGGAACTCTTAGCAAATTAATTCTTGTGAGTCAACAGACTGTGATACCATATTTTCTGGAATTTGGTGGAGAATTGGGGTAATATGCTTTTCAGATAAATTATAAATCATTAGACTTTCTTTTGGTAATTACCGTGTTAAGGGAAACTCTGAGTCACATGTTGTCTATCTGAATCTGTGTGGTAATGAATCATGTGTTTGTGGAGATTTAATACGTTGTAATATTATGAATAATGAAAAGCCCTTGTATCTAGAGTGGGATTTACCTGCCTACAAGACTGTGCTTAGTTATGGCTGCCTTGTTCTAGTTATGTTAAATGGCAGTGCTAAATAATCCTTTACTTGCCCATATTTGGTGCTGCCATGACTCATAACATTAATGATAAATCACCTCATCAACCAAAGTTTTTGAGAATCTACAAAGCACTAGACATTTGTTAAATTCTAAGACTGTGTCTGTGAACAGATCAGGCATGTTTCCACCCTCACAGAGCTTATGGCTCAGTAGAAATGTAGCCAGTGAAGCACCATGGTGGAAGGCAATTAGCGTGTGTCTTTCGGCTGAGCTACAATGGAGCAGGCACCTTTAGAATTCTACCCAGTGAGCACTGAAGAGATACAGGTCATGTGGGTGCATATCAATCTTACACTAGGATCTGTAGCAGTTGCACAAGTAACAGTCAAAATGGTGATGAATAAAAAGTTTATTTTTAGGGTGCCTGGGTGGCTTAGTTGGTTGAGAGTCTGACTCTTGATTTCAGCTCAGGTTGTGACCTCAGGGTCATGAGATTGAGCACCACGTTGGGCTCCGCACTCAGCTCGGAGTCTGCTTGTCCCTCTCCCTCCTCCCACTTGCTCTTTCTCTTTCTCTCAAATAAATAAATAAAATCTTTAAAAAAAAGTTTATTTCTGTGATTCCAAACATCTGGTGTGAATATATGGAGTTGTTCCCACCTCAAGACCATTGTAACTGCTCTTCCCTCTGCACTGGATGCCCTCACCCAACCCTTTGCGAGCTCACTCCTTATCACTCCAGGTTGACATTTTGCCTCTTCAGACAGGCCATCCATGGCCAGCTCTAGGAAGTAGGCTTCCACTCAGTTACTTTATGACAGGATCTGATTTTCTTTCTTTCACAGCCCCTTTCATTTTCTCTTTACTATTATAGGTGTCTTTCTCCCTGCACTAGAATGTAAGCTCCTTGAGAGCATGTGCTTATCCATATTGCTATCTGCTGTTTTGTCCTACTCAGAGTGTGTAAATCATTTAGCTCTGTGCATGCCCTCAGAGTCCTCAGTTTGGTGAGTTAGTGACATGTCAACTTTACTCATCAGCATTTTAGTACCTGAAAGGCAGAGATGCATAGAGTTTTTTCACTGGAGAGTGCCTCCTGCCCAATCTCAGTGTTTCTCAGAGGAGGGAAATGGCACAGTAGGTTACCAGAGGAGCCTGCCATGGGACTTCATACTCCTGGGTTTCCCTCAGGTCATAAGGCCTCAGAGTTGAGGCTGTTTTCCTCATAAAGTTGATAGTATAGTTAGTCATATCCAAGGTGCACTATATCCTGTAATGGGGAGACTGATCAGTGTGTGAGCTTTGACTACCCTAAGTGCAGCTCCTTTGTGTCTTCATGTAAAATGAAGCCTCAGTCCCCTGTTCCCTGCCCCGTTGGTTGAGCACAAATCTCAGACCCTCACTTATTACTCCTGAGTTTAGAACCCTCAGCCAATTAGAAAAGTTGATCTGACTCTTATAAGTGATTAATGTTAGTCCAGAGGTGGGGAGGGTGAAATGAGCACTCGACAGATACTGACTCAGAAATAACTAAGCATTTTTTCCTCTGTCCTTGAGATGAGCTTGGAAACAGGTAAACATACTAAAAGCCCAAGTTTTAAAACAGTATTCTGGGCAGCTTTAGTCTTTCCAAAGCTCTACTCCTGGATAGATACCCCTTTCAAGGCTTTCTGTAGCTGACATATCTCAGAATAATATTCATGGCCTCCTGATTTCAGCCTGTGACCCCTTCACAGCCTTATCTCCCATATCTTCAAAGGACAGCAGAATAACAAAGGGAGCTGGGGTCAGGCTGCCTGCATTCCTGGGCCAGTTAAATTCAGTGATCCTAGGGTCCAGTTGTAAAATGGTAATAAGTGATGGTTCTTGCTTTATACTGGTAGTACCTCCTTTATAGCACAGACTAAATAAGATAATTGCATGTAAATCACTTAAGATAATTCCTGGTAAAGGATCGCTTTTTTTTTTTTAAGTATTTTTATTTATTTTTGTGAGAGAGAGAGAAAGGGAGAGAGAGAGAGAAAAAAAATACACGAGTGAGGGGAAGGGGCAGAGAGAGAGGCAGGCTCCCCCATGACCAGGGAGCCTGATGCGGGACTTGATCCCAGGACCCTGGGATCATGACCTAAGCTGAAAGCAGACACTTAACCAACTGAGCCACCCAGGCGCCCAAGGATTGCTATTGTTTAAATGTTAGTTGTTTTTATGTATCCACTATGCCTCTTACTTAAATGGGTCACTAAAATGGACACATACATTCCTATTTCAATGGTTTGTTTATGGCTGTTCTTTTCCCCTGCACTGCCCTCTTCCTCATCCTCCCCAACCATCACCCCCTCACTAAATAAAATTCAGCCTTCTTAGGCATCTCATCTTTCCATGTTTAAATTTACTGACAGCTTATGCCTCTCTGCCTCCTCTGTCATGGATTCCCGCCACCACATGGCTTGGCACACTCCCCCTCTTTGAATTTTCACGTTTCTCGACTGCCCTCTTACCATACTTACCACCCTCTGCTAGCATTCTGCCATTGGTATAGCGTCCACTTTCTTTCTTAGACTGCAAGCACTTTGAGGTCTGCGAAAACTCATTGATCTTGGACCAAAGCTTGGTCTTCCCTCTGGAGAGGACCTCTTCTACATGCATGGTGTCTGGGAGGCTCCCCAAGGAGCAGTGAGGGAGAAATCCAACACTCAGCTAGATGAGTCCCCACAAAACTGGTGATGACCAAAGTGTCTCTGTGTAGCACCTAACTAGTCTCCCTCTCCTTTCTTCTACAGTTTGCTTGCAGTGATGGTATAAAGATGCTAGAGAATCTTATAAGCCTCTAATGTGTAACAGGAGACAAGAATGCCTTCTGTGTATCTGCCTTCTGATACTTTCTGTAAATTAGAGTCCAGAGACACATAGGAAACATTGTTCCTTTCAAATACACTGAAAATTTGTTCTTCGGTGTTCACGGAACCACCCCTGATAGGAGTGCTCTTCCTGTCGACCACAAAGGTATGGAGGGGAAGGAAGGAATTGCCCTAGTATAACTTACTTTTTTGCTTACTTTTTGAAAACAGTTCAAGACTGTGATAATGTTCTAGCTTTGGATCCACCACCAACTAGCTGTTTTCCTTATGTGTAAAATGGGAATTAGTGATAGCCCCACCTAACAGTGTTTTGAGGATTAATTAAAGTACTTCATACAAAGCTCTTGGCCCAGTGGCAAAGGGAATGGTTGAGTTGAGATCTTAGAAGTAAAAGTGTCCCTTGGGTGTGCTATGCAATGCTTTGCATTCTCATCAGTATTAATGGCTCATTCTAATTTTGTGGATCTGAACAAATTGATGTCTCACCTGGTATTGGGAATAAAAGAAACGTTGGCAAATTTGCAAAGTAAATTTGGGCAAAACAAAGATTCGCTATCCTAAAGTTGCCTCTTGCTTTCTGACTCTGATTGTAACACACAGAAACTGCTTTCATGGAACATAACTAAAGCCATGAGATGGCTCCCTGTCAGATTTTCAGTTTTCTCAACGTGGCACCTGGAGTAATGCCCCACGCTCACCCTTTTTTTCTAAAACTTGGATACTGTCTAAATAATTTCTTAGGATCACACAAATGTTGGGAAAGCCCTTAATGTAGTCATGAAAAAGGATTGAAAAAATATTTTTTAAAAGTTTATATTTTTCTTTGGTTTCCCTTCAGCGTACTTCAGCGTGGGTAGCAAGTGTTGGAATTCCCATTGAACATACGAAGTTAGTGCCCTTGGGAATAATTTGCACCCTCGAAGAGTCAAACGGTCTGTATACTATGGGTGTTAGGTTAAAACTGACTCAGAAACATGAACAATATTTTCTAAATCATCGTTCCTCCAGGATAAATATGAGTAGGTGTTGTGGCTGAGTGTGTTCTGGAAGGATGGCAGTGTGGACCCCTGTGGCCCAGTACTGTGAACTGGGATTCTCCAGCTTGACTGGTGGAAGAGCAGGGGTGGGATGGGAGACAAAAATTGTGCAATTTCAAATTACCATAAAAGTAACCAACCTAAAACCAAAGGCCCACTTTTCTCTCAGACTAATCAACCATACTTCCTGTATGCTTTGAAGTAAAAACTTCTGGCTCTCAAATTCCCATAGCATATTTCTATACATTATGATACTTGATATTCATAACAACCCTGTAACCTAGGTAAGACAGGCATCTTTATTTATTTGTACAGAAAAAGGAAGGAAGGGTCAGGTGATGAAAGTATCAAAATTCCCTGAAGAAGTGAGCTACAGGAGAGGCCTGAGCGTGTAGTCCACACTGTGGTTCAAATCCTAGATCTGCCCCGTAAGGATGGTGTTTTTTGCCAAGGGATATAAAACCTGTGAGCCTCAACTTACTAATTTGAAAAAAGAAGATATTAATAGTCTTCATATATGCTTTTTTATAAGGAATATAATTGGGAAGCTGAATTTAAGATACCAAGGTGGTCTAATAGTCTCTAAAGGAAAAAAATCACAGTGGCCTATTTATGTTTCCCTTTCTAGGACCAAGTAGTGATACCAAGCAAATTCCTTGGTTCCATTTTGTTGCAATAATTTTACAGAAAGAAGTCCTGATTGTTACATGTATTCTTAAAGTTGCTTGCCTTTTGTGTTCTTTAAGA
Source organism: Zalophus californianus (assembly GCF_009762305.2). Taxonomy (NCBI): domain Eukaryota; kingdom Metazoa; phylum Chordata; class Mammalia; order Carnivora; family Otariidae; genus Zalophus; species Zalophus californianus. The sequence goes on along the minus strand of NC_045604.1, from coordinate 60,811,197 downwards.
GAGTACTGTGAATTCTGGGAAAAAAAGTACAACAAAAAACAATAGCACAGTTACTGGTAAATAACTCTACTCTCTATTGCATTCCCTCTGAACTTTGAAAATAAAATTTCCTTCCCTGCTGATTTTGTCCTTATCCATTTGACAGAAACAGATGACTCATATCGCAAGGTTTGAAGATGGCAGCGATAAAAGTTTTCAAAGTCACACCAGTAAATTAACTGACATCAAAATCAAGGCTTGAGTTCAGACACACAACCAGACTGGCTTTGTCCTTGGGTTGTCAGTTCAAAACCTGGCTAATTCTATCTAATGTGAGTCCAACTTGCTGTCCATATATCACTAAACTATGGGTAGTACCTTATCTTTAGTCAGTTAAAGAAAAAAAAGACACAAATTTCAATAACCGTATCCTTTGCCCTTCCTCTTCTTGTTAAGTATTGGATTTAAGATATTATTTTTTCTGTGAGTGAATGCCATTATTTCAAAGCTGAATATGATACATCTTTTTATTTTACCATTTTAATCTTTATATTTTGCCTTTTCCTATCATAGTCAGTGTGTTCATTCATCCAAAAGCATAATCAGTGATGTCAGGGAAAACCTTGGACTCTAGATTGCCACAAAAGCTGTGCCCTTTCCTTTTTTTTAATTAATAACTTGGCAGAATCAGAAAACAGAAGACAAAACCAGCAAGTGTCTTGACAGCACAGAAGCGATTGTATAATCCGTGGGAACAATGGAAAAACAGCTTCTAGTGCAGTTGAGTCCTGGTGGAGAAACCCTAGTTTGCTAAGGGCTCATCTGAAATCAGTTTGGTTGAGCTTTCTGTTCCACAATTTTCCACTTGTTAAATGTACTTTTTACTGGGTTACTAAGTGGGATATTTTAAGAAGAGCATATACACTAAATCTGTATTTATTTACTTGACAGAGAGAGAGAGGGAGAGAGAGCACAAGCCAGGGGAGTGGGAGAGGGAGAAGCAGACGCCCCACCAAGCAGGGAGCTTGACGAGGGGCTCGATCCCAGGACCTGGGATCAGCCGAAGGCAGATGTTTAATGACTGAGCCACCCAAGAAGCCCCCTAAATCTACACAATATTGAAAGAAATCCATTGAAAAAAGAAACATGTAGTCAACCCATTTGTCTACAGGTACATTAGCTTTGTGTTTTTATCACCTACTGAACTGAGCGATCAACAAAACGTTACAGAGTTCTTTAAATTAACTAATTATCTGATGAACATATAGAGGAAGCTGGAATCCTTCCCACTTCATTTAACTGTCATTTGTAGGTCAGGTGTAGAAATAATCCATTTCTCAAAATACCCAAGCTATTCCCGCATGTAGCTCTCTGATAGATTTTATAACGTAATTTAAAAACCTCTAGAATTCACTTATCACTATTAAACCAACCTACAGAGGAGTTTGGAATCATGTCATACTGTGATTATAGATTTACATTTATACTTAAACTGTCCTAGATTTTATTTCATGGAACCGTGGTCATAATAATGCTCAGTAAATTTGTGCTGAATGAATGTATAGATGGGCAAATGAAGGAACGTTAATAGGAGTTAAAAGAACAGAGTCGTTGACATGACTAAGATTAAGGGGCTGATTCTCAGATGAGTCATCGGCATGAGGGGAATTACCTCTGACTTATGGGATTATGATGAAAAATGAGAAAAAACTTTGGAAGCCATTAATAACTATTCAAACGTAATGTGATGCTTTATTTAGTATGGTAACACTGGATTTTTCCAACATTATGAGAAAGTGACATGTTTGATGAATGAAATTTCAAGGCGTTCATCTATTTAGGTAACAGTAAAAATAACTAATTTGATGGAAACATTTCTAAAATATAGTACATGTTTCTTTATTAAACAGAACATAGTGAACGTGATTTAACCTCATCTTAATGATTCATGGCTATTATTACAAAGTGGGCTGCAAAGCAGCGATTTTTTCTTATTAAAGTTTATAGAAGTGATGGCTTCTGCATCCATTGGCCCCAGCGTGCTTGCCTTGCCTAATTAGGTTATTCCTATCACCTGTCACTCCTCACTGTCCTAAAAAGATGACATTATTGCTTCTAATCTTGAGTTCTCTGTAGGCTTGGGTGAGATCAGATTTACAGAAGAAAACAGGAATCTAAGCCTGTTAAGAGTAATACTGGTTTACCTAAAATGCAAAATAAATAATCCCCCGCCCTCCCCCAGAACTGGAGTGGTTCCGTGTCTGTGCTGCAATGGAAGTCGTTCTTTCCCCACTGCAGGGGCAGAGCCACTCTGATGACTTTGCACATTGGCCCACATTTGTCACTGCATATTTGCTCTGCCTGGCTGCCTCTTCCTCAGTGGCGTGGTAAACCGGAACAGGAATCATAAACTTTATACCTCACACCGCGGTGCCTCACATACATAGTAAGTTTAAAATAAATGTCTGTCGGGGCGCCTGGCTGGCTCAGTCAGTGGAGCCTGCAACTCTTGATCTCAGGTTCGTGAGTTCAAGCCCCACACTGGGCCTCGGGCCTACTTAAATAAAAAGATAGCTTAAAAAATAAAATAATTGTTTGCAGGAATAAGTGCATCTTTTCAGGCAAAGCTGTCTAGAATCAAACTATATTAAAAGATAATTGTTTCTGATTATAATATTCAGGGATGATTCATGAAAGTTTCACTTTTAAAGTGACAGTTTTTGAAAGACATTATCCATGGGATTACTAAAAGAGAGGTAGGTGAGAGAGAAAGGAATATAAATGAAAATTAAATTTATTCATTATTTCAAATCTTTGGAAATTAATTGAAAGAAAAGCCCGAGGAGTTGCTAAGGTATAAATGGTGCTCCTGACGTGCATTGTGATGAAGAATTGGCTTGTCAAGGGAATTCCAGAAAACCTGTATGTGAGGATACTGCTGTTGTTTGTGTTAGCTGCCAGAGAGTTTCCCCTCATGCTGATGAGCCTTTCTGAAATGAGAGCCGCATGGTAACTGTCCAACAGAGTTATTGCAGAATTTCATTAGGGATGTCACTAAGAGACCAGTTGAGATTTGGGTATATTCCTTATTCTTAGCTGAGCTAATGCCTAAAGAAACCCACATATACACATATACATACATCGTCACATTCCCACACACATTTGTATGAAAAAGACTTGATTTTTTTAAAGAGCATAAAATTAAGGAGTATATGCATATCTATAGATCTATACATCTATATATATATATATAGTTTTATACATAAATCTCCTTATGAACATATATAACATATTTATGTGTGTTTCTATGTATAGTTTCCTATAGCTGCAGAATAAATTACCGCAAATTCCCTAGTAACTTAAAGCAGCACCCATTTATTATCTGTCAGTGTCTGTGAGTTAAAAGGTCAGGAGTCTGGGGACCGTTACCTGGTTCTTCTGCTCAGGGGCTCACAAGACTGAAATCAAGATGTCATCCAGGCTGCATTCTTATCTGAAGGCTCCACTACGGAGGGATCTGCTCCTAAGCTCACTTAGGTTATTTGCACCATTCACTTCCTCTTCACTGTGGAACTCAGGACAGTTTGCTTCTTCCAAGCCAGCAATGGGGAGAGAACATTTGCTGCTTTGAGTCTCTGACCTCTCGATGCTTTTAAAAGGTCGGGTCCATACAGGATAATCTCCCTTTTGATGAACTCAATAGGGGCTTTAACTACATCTGCAGAATCCCTTAACCTTTGTGATACAGCATAACACAATAATGGGGGTGAGATCCCATTACATGTGCCATATTCTGTGGGCTAGAAGGAGGTTGCAGGCTCAGCTCCCACTCAAGAGGAGGGGACTTTATATAGATAAAGGTATAAATTACAACAACCGTATCCTATTCTTTGCCCTTCCTCTTCTTGTTAAGTATTGGATTTTAAGATATTATTTTTTCTGTGAGTGAATGTCATTATTTCAAATCTGAATATAGTGCATCTTTTTATTTTACCGGTTTAGTCTTTATATTTTGCATTCTCCTTTTCAAGTCAGTGTGTTCGTTCATCCAAAAGCATAATCAGCAATGTCAGGGAAGACCTTGGACTCTAGATTGCCACATAAGCTGTGCCTTTTTTTTTTTTAATTAATAACTTGGCACAATCAGAAAACAGAAGACAAAACCAGCAAGTATCTTGACAGCACAGAAGTAATTGTATACTCAGTGGGAACAATGGAAAAGCAGCTTCTAGTGCAGCTGAGTCCTGGTGGAGAAACCCTAGTTTGCTAAGGGCTTATATATATGTATATATAAGGGCTCATATATTCTAGAGAAATTTCTGTCCTTCAGTGAATTTGTTGGAAATAAGTATCTTTTGTATTTTCCACGAGTGATAGGCAGTATTTTTTTTTTTCCTTTTCCTTCAGTCTCCTCATCCAGTTCATCAAACAGTACTGGATTTTATCTTTAAAACATATCACAAATGTATCCCCATCACCCCACCTCCATCCCCACCATCTTTGTGCAGGCCACTGTCTTCCACATGGGCTGCACCCCTGTCTCTGTTTCCCATCATTCCTTACAGAGTTGGACGTATAATGTAAAGTAGGACCTGTTGTAATCAATGCCTGAAACTCTCTCATGGGTTGCTCGTGCATTTAGGGTCAAATCTAAACTTATAATCCAATATATAAGGTCTATATTGGTTACTATTATATTATCTGCAAATAACAGAAACCCCAGATTGACAAATACATTTTATTTCTCTCACAAAAATCTTGAAGCATGCAGTTCAAGGCTCTGTTCAAAGAGTTTTTCAGTTGTCCACCCTTTTTCCAGCTCCCACTACCATACCAACGTAGGGTATGGCCCTGGTTCTCTCTGTCCAAGGCAACGTTTGGGTAATAGCAGGATCAAGGAAGGGACAAAATAAAAGGAGAGTCAAAGCATATAACTTGTATTTCTATGGATGGTTCTTGGATGATGTCACACAACATTTTTATTTCTTTCATATCAGTTAGAACTTAGTCACCAGCTCCCACCTGACCTCAAGGAAGGCTAAGACAGTGTGATATTTATCCTGGGTGGCAATATGCTCGGCTAAAAGTTGATGTCTTTATTACACTGAAAGATGGGGAGAACCCCTAATGGAGGAAATCCAACAATCTTTGCTTTAGTGTGCCCTTGGCCACCCAAATATTTGTGTGTGTTCTTTATTTCAAACATATAACATACCCCCTCCCTCTTCAAAGGAGGAAAGTCCACAGTTCTAACCAGTTACTGCATCCGAACCAAAGTCCAGGATATCTGGGCCATCCTCATGCTCTCTCCCAGGTCTGGAGAGTGTTTTTCTTTGTCTAAAAGACAAGTTATTTGGCCCACAACTCACCCCTTATGCAATGGACTAATGGCACAGGAAACCCTAGTAAAAACTCTCATTCATGGAAGAGGAGAATAGGGAATACTGGCCAGGCACTGTTCCATTGTTAATTATCACATCTGACTGGTCAGGAACAGCAAGGATTTCATTCTGTGGTAGCAGAGCATTTTTCTTATTGAACTTATCCTGAAGGCTGAGGTTCTGCCCTTTGAGAGGAACTCCACTCTTCAATGTCTCTGTGCCCTCTGACTCAGCCCTCCAGAAGATTGTTCCTGTGCATTATTGCCCATGACCTCATTCATGGGAGGACATTGGAGAGCATGCCCTTTTTGGGGCTGTTCAGTTGATGTTAGTTTTAGGGCCCAGGGTTCTCTTGGATTCTGAACATTGACAAGTTTTTGCAGGCTGGGAGTGTGGCTTATTTGGCAGTACAGGCTTCCAAAAACTTAGAAGGCTTCTGAACTATTTATTCCTGCCAGTCCCATCTGTAAATAACTACAAGCCAAAGGCACTGTCTAAGAAGTGTTTAAATCCCAAACCTCTGGCTCTACCCATCCCAGCCTACGTCAGCTACAGGGTGACTTCTGAAATCATGGCTTCATCTTTTCCCTGTCCTCAGCCTTGGGGCTTGTGTAAGCCCGCTGCACCTTGGAGCTACTCTGGAATAGCTGATTCGGTCTCATCTCTTTCCATCTCTTCCTGCTCGCTGGGCTCCAACCACAGGGGCTTCTTTCAGTTCTTTGGATATGCTGACTTCTTTCCCTGCTCAGGGTCATGTCCATATGCTGCTTCTCCTTGAAATGTGTTCCCCGACTCATCATCTTGTTCTTCCTTCTCGCCTTCAGCAACTGACTCGGTCTCACCCATCACTTCCCAAGTTCAAGTGTTGCCTGTTAAGAGAGACTGTTCTGTCCACTATATGTAAACAAATTCCCCAGTTTTATTCTCTAAATTCTCCATTTTGGCTTCTTGTTTCCTTCATGATGTTTACCCAATGGATGATGTTAAAATTTGCTTTCTGTAGTGGGTTAAGTAGTGCCCACCCGCTCCCAACAAGTTTATGCCCACCCAGAACCTTGGAATAAGACTTTATTTGGAAATAGGATCTTTGCAGATATAGTTAGTTAAGTGTCTTGAGATGGAATCATCTTGAATTTAGGGTGGGCCCCAAATCCAGTGGCTGGTGTCTTCACAGAAGGAGGAGAGGGCACGGAGAGACGTACCAAGAAGAAGGCCATGTGAAAATGGAGGCAGAAATGAGTTATGTTGGGAATACATAGGTGACTCAGTCAGTCTGCTTTCAGCTCAGGTCATGATCCCAGGGTCCTGGGATTGAGTCCCACATTGGGCTCCCTGCTCAGCGGGGAGACTACTTCTCCCTCTGCCTGCCACTCTCCCTGCTTGTGCTCTCTCTCTCTCTCACTCTCTCTCTCTGAAAAATAAATAAAAATCTTAAAAAAATACTGTTTTTTTAAAAAAAGAAAGAAATGAGTTATGTTGTCACAAGTCAAGGAATGTCAGAGGCAACCAGGAATGGGAATAAGCAAAGGAGGATTTTCCCCTAGAGCCTTTGGAGGGAACATGGCCCTGCCAACACCTTGGTTTCAGGCTTCTGGACTCTGGAACTATGAAAGAGTTAATTTTTGTTGTTTTAAGCCAGAAAGTTTGGGGGTAATTTGTTATGACAGCCCTAGGAAGCTAATACACTTTCCTTTTTATTTGGTTATATTTATTTATTCAATTTGACTGTCCTCTAGAATGTTGCTTCTCAGACATGAACCTGCATGAGAATCACCACAAAGTCTTAGTAAAACAGATTTCTGGACTCCACCCTCAGTGTTTCTAAGGTGGAGCCCAAGAATTTACTTACATGCCTCACAATTTCTCAGCTCATGCTGATGCTTCTGGACTGGGGGTGGGGGTGGAGTCAAACTTTGAGAACCCCTGCTCTTAGGTACAAGTTTTTTTTTTAATTTTTTTATTGTTATGTAAATCACCATACATTAATTCATTAGTTTTTGATGTAGTGTTCCATGATTCATTGTTTGTGCATAACACCCAGTGCTCCATGCAGAACGTGCCCTCTTTAATACCCATCACCAGGCTAACCCATACCCCCACCCCACCCCAAGAAACCTCAGTTTGTTTTTCAGAGTCCATCGTCTCTCATGGTTCGTCTCCCCCTCCGACTTACTCCCCCTCATTCTTCCCCTCCTGCTAACTTCTTTTTTTTTCCCTTAACATATATTGCACTATTTGTTTCAGAAGTACAGATCTGTGATTCTACAGTCTTGCACAATTCACAGCACTCACCATAGCGCATACCCCCCCCAATGTCTATCACCCAGCCACCCCATCCCTCCCACCCCACAGCACTCCAGACGCCATCAGTTTCTTTCCTGAGGTTAAAAATTCCTCATATCAGTGAGGTCATATGATACATGTATTTCTCTGATTGACTTATTTCACTCAGCATAACACCCTCCAGGTCCATCCACGTTGTTGCAAATGGCAAGATCTCATTCCTTTTGATGGCTGCATAATATTCCATTGTGTATATATACCACTTCTTCTTTACCCATTCATCTGTTGAGGGACATCTTGGCTCTTTCCACAGTTTGGCTATTGTGGACATTGCTGCTATAAACATTGGGGTGCACGTACCCCTTCAGATCCCTACATTTGTATCTTTGGGGTAAATACCCAGTAGTGCAATTGCTGGATCGTATGGTAGCTCTATTTTCAACTGTTTGAGGAACCTCCATACTGTTTTCCAGAGTGGCTGCACCAGCTTGCATTCCCACCAACAGTGTAGGAGGGTTCCCCTTTCTCCGCATCCCCGCCAACATCTGTTGTTTCCTGACTTGTTATTTCTAGCCATTCTGACTGGTGTGAGGTGGTATCTCATTGAGGTTCTGATTTGGATTTCCCTGATGCCGAGCGATGTGGAGCACTTTTTCATGTGTCTGTTGGCTATTTGGATGTCTTCTTTGGAAAAATGTCTGTTCATGTCTTCTGCCCATTTCTTGATTGGATTATTTGTTCTTTGGGTGTTGAGTTTGATAAGTTCTTTATAGATTTTGGATACTAGCCCTTTATATGATATGTCATTTGCAAATATTTTCTCCCATTCTGTCGGTTGTCTTTTAGTTTTGTGGACTGTTTCTTTGCTGGGCAAAAGCTTTTTATCTTGGTGAAATCATTTTTGCCCTTGCTTCCCTTGCCTTTGGCGATGTTTCTAGGAAGAAGTTACTGCGGCTGAGGTCGAAGAGGTTGCTACCTGTGTTCCCCTTTAGGATTTTGATGGACTCCTGTCTTACATTTAGGTCTTTCAACCATTTGGAGTCTATTTTTGTGTGTGGTGTAAGGAAATGGTCCAGGTTCATTCTTCTGCATGTGGCTGTCCAATTTTCCCAACACCATTTGTTGAAGAGACTGTCTTTTTGCCATTGTACATTCTTTCCTGCTTTGTCAAAGATTAGTTGACCATAGAGTTGAGGGTCCATTTCTGGGCTCACGGTTCTGTTCCATTGACCTATGTGTCTGTTTTTGTGCCAGTACCATACTGTCTTGATGATGACAGCTTTGTAATAGAGCTGGAAGTCTGGAATTGTGATGCCGCCAGCTTTGCTTTTCTTTTTCAAGATTCCTCTGGCTATTCGGGGTCTCTTCTGGTTCCATACAAATTTTAGGATTATTTGTTCCATTTCTTTGAAAAAAGTGGATGGTATTTTGATGGGGATTGCATTGAATGTGTAGATTGCTCTAGGTAGCATTGACATCTTCACAATGTTTGTTCTTCCAGTCCATGAGCATGGAACGTTTTTCCATTTCTTTGTGTCTTCTTCAATTTCTTTCATGAGTATTTTATAGTTTTCTGAGTACAGATCCTTTGCCTCTTTGGTTAAATTTATTCCTAGGGATCCTATGGTTTTGGGTGCAATTGTATATGGGATCAACTCCTTGATTTGTCTCTCTTCTGTCTTGTTGTTGGTGTATAGGAATGCCACTGATTTCTGTGCATTGATTTTATATCCAGCCACTTTACTGAATTCCTGTATGACTTCTAGCAGTTTTGGGGTGCAGTCTTTTGGGTTTTCCACATACAGTATCATATCATCTGCAAAGAGTGAGAGTTTGACTTCCTCTTTGCCGATTTGGATGCCTTTGATTTCTTTTTGTTGTCTGATTGCTGTGGCTAGGACTTCTAATACTATGTTGAATAGCAGTGGTGATAGTGGACTTCCCTGCCGCGTTCCTGACCTTAGAGGAAAAGCTCTCAGCTTTTCCCCATTGAGAATGATATTCGCTGTAAGTTTTTCATAGATGGCTTTTATGATATTGAGGTAGGTACCCTCTATCCCTATACTCTGAAGAGTTTTGATCAAGAAAGGATGCTGTACTTTGTCAAATGCTTTTTCTGCATCTATTGAGAGGATCCTATGACTCTTGTTCTTTCTTTTGTTAATGTATTGTATCACGTTGATTGATTTGCGGACGTTGAACCAACCTTGCAGCCCAGGGATAAATCCCACTTGGTCGTGGTGAAGAATCCTTTGAATGTACTGTTGGATCCTATTGGCTAGTATTTTGGTGAGAATTTTTGCATCCATGTTCATCAAGGATATTGGTCTGTAATTCTCCTTTTTGATGGGTCTTTGTCTGGTTTGGGGATCAAGGTAATGGGGGCCTCATAAAATGAGTTTGGAAGTTTTCCTTCCATTTCTATTTTGGAACAGTTTCAGGAGAATGGGTATTAATTCTTCTTTAAATGTTTGATAGAATTCCCTGGGAAGCCATCTGGCCCTTGGCGCTTGTTTGTTGGGAGATTTTTGATGACCGCTTCAATTTCCTTAGTGGTTATAGGTCTGTTCAGGTTTTCTATTTCTTCCTGGTTCAGTTTTGGTAGTTGATACATCTCTAGGAATGCACCCATTTCTTCCAGGGTATCTAATTTGCTGGCATAGAGTTGTTCATAATATGTTCCTATAATTGTTTGTATTTCTTTGGTGTTGTTTGTGATCTCCCCTCTTTCCTTCATGATTTTGTTGATTTCGGTCATTTCTCTTTTCTTTTTGGTAAGTCTGGCCAGGGGTTTATCAATTTTGTTAATTCTTTCAAAGAAACATCGCCTAGTTTCATTCATCTGTTGTACTGTTCTTTTGGTTTCTAGTTCATTGATTTCTGCTCTGATCTTTATTATTTCTCTTTTCCTGCTGGGTTTAGGCTTTATTTGCTGTTTTTTCTCTAGCTCCTTTAGGTGTAGGGTTAGGTTGTGTATTTGAGACCTTTCTTGTTTCTTGAGAAAGGCTTGTATTGCTATATACTTTCCTTTCAGGACTGCCTTTGCTGCATCCCAAAGATTTTGAACAGTTGTGTTTTCATTTTCATTGGTTTCCATGAATTTTTTTAATTCTTCTTTAATTTCCTGGTTGACCCATTCATTCTTTAGTAGGATGCTCTTTAGCTTCCATGTATTTGAGTTCTTTCTGACTTTCCTCTTGTGATTGAGTTCTAGTTTCAAAGCACTGTGGTCTGAAAATATGCAGGGAATAATCCCAATCTTTTGGTACTGGTTGAGACCTGATTGGTGACCGAGGATGTGATCAATCCTAGAGAATGTGTCATGGGCACTAGAGAAGAATGTGTATTCTGTTGCCTTGGGATGGAATGTTCTGAATATGTCTGTGAAGTCCATTTGGTCCAGTGTTTCATTTAAAGTCTTTATTTCCTTATTGATCTTTTGCTTAGATGATCTGTCCATTTCAGTCAGGGAGGTGTTAAAGTCCCCCACTATGATTATATTGTTGTCAATGTGTTTCTTTGCTTTTGTTTTTAATTGCCTTATATAATTGGCTGCTCCCATGTTAGGGGCATAGATATTTACAATTGTTAGATCTTCTTGTTGGAGAGACCCTTTAAGTAGGATATAGTGTCCTTCCTCATATCTTATTACAGCCTTTGTTTTAAAATCTAATTTGTCTGACAGAAGGATTGCCACTGCAGCTTTCTTTTGGTGTCCATTAGCATGGTAAATGGTTTTCCACCCCCTCACTTTCAATCTGGGCGTATCTTTGGGTCTAAAATGTGTCTCTTGCAGACAGCATATCGATGGGTCTTGTTTTTTAATCCAATCTGATAGCCTGTGTCTTTTGATTGGGGCATTTAGCCCATTTACATTCAGGGTAACTATTGACAGATACGAATTTAGTGCCATTGTATTGCCTGTAAGGTGACTGTGACTGTATATTGTCTGTGTTCCTTTCTGATCTATGCTGCTTTTAGGCTCTCTCTTTGCTTAGACGACCCTTTTCAATATTTTTTGTAGGGCTGGTTTTGTGTTTGCAAATTCCTTTAGTTTTTGTTTGTCCTGGAAGCTTTTTATCTCTCCTTCAATTTTCAATGAGAGCCTAGTTGGATATAGTATTCTTGGCTGCATATTTTTCTCGTTTAGTCCTCTGAAGATATCTTGCCGGTCCTTTCTGGCCTGCCAGGTCTCTGTGGATAGGTCTGTTGCCAATCTAATGTTTCTACCATTGTAGGTTACATATCTCTTCTCCCGAGCTGCTTTCAGGATTTTCTCTTTGTCTCTAAGATTCGTAAGTTTTACTATTAGATGTCGGGGTGTTGACCTATTTTTGTTGATTTTGAGAGGGGTTCTCTGTGCCTCCTGGATTTTGATGCCTGTTTCCTTCCCCACATTAGAGAAGTTCTCTCCTATTATTTGCTCCAGTATACCTTCTGCCCCTCTCTCTCTTTCTTCTTCTTCTGGGATTCCAATTATTCTAATGTTGTTTTGTCTTATCGTATCGCTTATCTTTCGAATTCTGCCCTCGTGGTCCCGTAGTTTTTTCTCTCTCTTTTTCTCAGCCTCTTTATTTTCCATCATTTGGTCTTCTGTATCACTGATTCTCTCTTCTGCCTCATTTATCCTAGCAGTTAGTGCCCCCATTTTTGATTGCACCTCATTAATAGCCTTTTTGATTTCGACTTGGTTAGATTTTAGTTCTTTTATTTCTCCAGAAAGGGTTTCTCTAATAACTTCCATGCTTCTTTCAAGCCCAGCTAGTATCTCTAAAGTCATGATTCTGAAGTGTATGTCTGACATCGTACTAATGTCCATATTGAGTAGGTCCCTGGCAGACGGTACTACCTCTTGTTCTTTTTGCTGAGGTGATTTTTTTCGTCTTCTCATTTTTTCTAGAGGAGAATAGATGAATGAGAAAACAAAATGTTAACAGGCTAACAGCGTCCCCAGCAAATATACTCTATTCAAATCAGAAAAGACCTTAGACCAGGGGAAAAGAAAGGGAAAGAAAGGAAAAAGAAAAAGATTAAAAACAAACAAAAACAGAACAAAACAAAAAAAAAACAGAATATGATCAAATATGATCAGGCTAGTGCATAGATCAGTGCCACACACTAGATTTTGGGCGTATTTTGGTCTGTTAGAATAATGTGCCTCCTAAAATTTTAAAGGAAGAAAGACTCGTATATGTACAAACTAAGGGTTGATACAATGAAGGGATGGAAGATGACTGTAAATATGAAAATTATAAAAGATTTTATAAAAGCAATTGATAAGAAGTTGTTTGAAAAAAGAAAGAAGTTTTTAAAAAAAAAAGGAAAGAAAAAAAAAGGGAGAGAATGTGATCAGGCAGGAGACTAGAACAAAGCCATACACTAGTGATTTAGGGTATATTTTGATCTGTTAGAAGAAACTGTATCTCAAAATTTTAAAGAGAGAACAACTTATATATATATATATATATATATATATATATATATGTGAAAAATAAGGGTAACTACTATGAAGGGATAAAATATGACTCTAAAAATGAAAAATAAAAAATGTTTTTTTAAAAAAGGGATTGATGTTGGTTGAAAAAGGGAAAAAGAAAAATGTAAAAAAAAAAAAGTTAAAAAAATTAACTTTAATGAACTAATGAATCATGGTAAAAAAAAGCCATGAATTCTATGTGCAGTATTCCCCTAGCGCTGGAGTTCTCCCATTCTCCTTGATCGGTAAACTTGGTCTTGGCTTGCTGGCTGTTCGTGCTAATCTTCTGGGGGAAGGGCCTGTTGCCGTGGTTCCCAAATGTCTTTGCTGGAGGCTGAATTGCCCCGCCCTTGTCGGTCCGGGCTAAGCCAGCTGCTCGGGTTTGCTCTCAGGAGCTTTTGTTTCCTGGAAGCTCTCGGTACAGCTTTGGAGGACCAGGGTAAAAATGGTGGCCTCCCAATCTCCGCTCCGGAGGAGCTGAGAACTCGGGGCCCCGCTCCTCAGTGCGCCCCCAGAGAAAAGCAGTCAGTCACTCCCGTCTCCCTGGTCTCCGGCCGCACTCCGTGCTCACCTGGCCTGTGACCGAGCGTTTCTATCTCTGGCACCTGACCCTGTGTGGAGTCTCCAAACCCAGCCGATTCCTGAGGTGTGCTCCCGTGCCTCTCCTCATTCCAGAAAGTGGTCGCTTCTCTGTTCATAGAGTTGTTGCTACTCTCTTCTTTGATCTCCTGTTGAGTTCGTAGGTGTTCAGAATGGTTTGATCCCTATTCAGCTGAATACCTGAGACCAGATGAAATCCAGGTCTCCTACTCCTCCGCCATCTTGCTCTGCCCCTTAGGTACAAGTTTTTGAGGGTTACGACTAGATTTGTCTTTTTCAACATTATGTGCTCAACCCCTGGCATGGAATCTGACACAGTGTACAACCACTAAATATTTGTTGAGTGACTTATTAAATTGGTAGCTTAAGAAAATCAGATCTGTGTCTATTATTCATCCAACATATTTCATTCCCAGAATGAGCACTGGTTAAAACTACAGACTTCTGTGCCCCCAAATCAAGTTATTTACAAATTTATACCTACTTCCTGCTGTAACAAATAGCTAGGTCTCCCAGCTCTTTACCAAAATAAGTCCATTGGGTGATCTGAGAATAGTTCCTTAAATTTAGGCTACTGAGAAAAAAAGAAGAAAAAAAGATTTCCTTGGTAATAGAATTTATTGATCCCAAGTTCATATTAGCATGTGCCAGTGGGCAGCCATGGGCAATATCTCCCTAGTGGATGTGTTTTGTTTCGCTTGCAAAGTATGTTTAAATGTGGAAATCTTCACATACATACTCAGATATCTAGTTGCTTCGGGAAAGTCCTTGTCAACAGTCTGCCAGATCTAAATAGCAACTGCCTCATTTAGTTGGGTCATGGGCTCCTTAGAGTGACAGTTACCTCACTGCTCATCTTACCCCCGGCTTTCATTTAGTTACATTATTTGCTCACCCCTCCTGTACACAACTGAATTTTCAACCTGTTGTGTTGTATAACAAACAGTAGTGAACATGTGCTGTGTATTAGGAACTGGAACTGGATGCGAAGAGATTATTAAGACAGCCGTCCCGTCCGAGCACACAAGGTCTTCTGGGAGACACAGGTGCTGAAGCAAATAACTATAATGGTAAAAGCTCTGTAATGTATTATAGGAGATACTGCTAATTATTGCAAAGAATCGAGAGAGGGAAAACAAAACAAAACAAAACAAAAGGATCCAGAGGGTTTTTGTCCTTTCTTAGATGAGATGCCATGGATGTGAAGAAGATAAAAAAACCAAAAGCCAAAAAGCAAATGCAGAATTATTCCCAGCAAAGTGCATGATTGCCACTGGACTTTTCCTTCACTTTTTTTCCCTTTTTATGTTACTGTTCTACTTGTTAAAAATATTTAGTTTGTACTCTTCTTATCTTTGACGATAGCTATAAGATTACAAGGCTATCATTTTTGGTTTTTCCTTTCTTCATGGTGTCAAGCACATGATAAAGTATTTCATTTCAGAGTATTGCTTTTTCAGTGTCACCAGAAACAAATGATAATAAAAAATAATGAAATAAACAAAGCACCACCACCACCACCAACAATATGTTTTGTACTGGCTGACACTGTTTCGGTTTTAGCTAACTCTGGTCTACAAGCCACTCTTCAACCACGACTTGTTTTACTTTCCATTGGAATTACCATTCTTAACCTGGATGTATGAAGCGGGATAATTGCCTGGATAGTTATGATGGAAGTACTATTTCATGTAGGATTTGACACAGGAACACTGGGAGATATGCCTGGAAGTAGTTTGTGATGACATTCATGCATCTTTCTGCTCAAAGGAATTTTTTGTTGCCTCTCAGGAATATGCACCTGATTATCTGTGTTGATTACTGGTGGAAAGAGGACAAAACAGCAGGACCAGCCCTGAGAGAGGTTCTTAGATTTGAAACTGATAGATTTTAAGGGGCGCCTGGGTGGCTCAGTCAGTTAAACATCTGTCTTCGGCTCAGGTCATGATCCTAGGGTCCTGGGATCAAGTCCCGCATCAGGCTCCCTGCTCAGCAGGGAGTCTGCTTCTCCCTCTGCCTGCCGCTCCCCCTGCTTGTACATGAGCGCGCTCTCTCTCTCTCTCTCTGACAGATAAATAAAATTAAAAAAAAAAATCGATAGATTTTTGTGCATGAGGTGATCTTGAACAACAACATAGTGGGGTCCACCAACAAAAAATTTTCACCAAAATTAAAGTTGCATATTAAGTGTAATTACTATGTCCAGGGATTGCAAGGTGTACTTGAAGTGACTACGAGTGCCAACCATCTGACTTGGTATGAGTCTCATTTCTTGACTACATGGGCTCCATACCCCCTTCAGTAATGCCCCTTCTGACTATTCTCTGCAGTTCTATTTAGTATTTCTACTTTCTTCCAGCGTATTCTCTTGGTCAAGGGTGCTTCATTTATCTTTGCTGTATATATATTTTTTCTTTATAAAAGTAAGTATTTTTTGCCTCTCATGTAAAAAGGTAGTGAATAGAATTAATGTGATAAAATGCAGGAAAGAATTAAATATACATGATTTTTTTAAAGATTTTATTTATTTATTTGACAGAGAGAGACAAAGAGAGAAAAGAAACACAAGCAGGGGGAGTGGGAGAGGGAGAAGCAGGCTCCCTGCAGAGCAGGAAGCCCGATGTGGGGCTCGATCCCAAGACCCTGGGATCATGACCTGAGCCGAAGGCAGACGATTAATGACTGAGCCACCCAGGCGCCCCTTAAATATACATGATTATCAGATTGTTGCAACCAAATCAAGACCATCCTTAAAATTGCACAGAAGTATGGCAAATATTTCTTGAAAGTCAAACTCTTGAAACATGAAGAGTACCAAGCATTAATTTGTGCCTAACATGTTTAGAGTAGTGTGGATTCATTTGGTGTGGACTATTTCTTCAAAAGGTCGTATTGTGGGGCGCCTGGGTGGTGCAGTCGGTTAAGCATCCGACTCTTGGTTTAGGCTCAGGTCCTGATCTCAGTGTCATGGGATCGAGCCCCTCATCATCTCCACGCTCAGCAAGGAGTCTGCTTGGGATTCTCTCTCCCTCTCCCTCTCCCTCTGCCCCTCCCACTCATGCTCTTTTTCTAATAAATAAATAAATAAATACATAAAGGTCGTATAGTCTGGTTTATCTGGCTGCATCGAGCACTTGGAGCTTGTCAGTCTGGTAAGGAGGTCCTACTGAGCGTGTTGTGAAAAGCCCCGCTGTGCTTTTCATTCTTTGCCTTTCCCCAGTCCTGGCCTATGGGGTCAGCACATAGGAAGGATTGTTATGACTAGAATTGGCCAATGTGTTTAAACTTCCAGCAGAGCCAGTGTTCTTTGATTTTCGGCCTGACCAGTCCACATGTTACTTGTACCTGACCAAAATGACATTTTATTTAAAGAGTGGTAAGCCTCAGAAAAACTCTAAAGAAAGTAGAAGAAAGTAGTTGGTGAAAATCATTAACCTTCAAGATAACTATTCTAGTGTGTTGGAATAAAATTTCCAATTTGATTTGATTTGGCTTTAGGAATTTTGGATAGGAGGCATGAGGGAAGCTCTTGGGGTCGCCAGGCTCTGCCTTTGTCTGGTTCGCAAACAGTCACTGAGCAGGATTTCATTGAGTTCAGCCCACTGTGCTCCAGGGACTGGCCTGGCCCTGTGGACTCAGAGACCTGATTTGTGTGACACAACCCAGAGTCAGCCCATCCCTAGCATGGAAAGACATATCATCCCAGCTTCTAAACTTGGACCTAAAGCAGAACCGAATTTATTAATTTGCGATGGATATTGCCAAGAATGCTGCCAACTTGTGTTCTCTAGTCAATTCAAATACTCTTTACAGACAAAATACTTAAGAAGCCAAATTACAAGTGGAAAGCTGTTTGCTGACCTTGTGTTTCACAAGAAGGGTGTCACCCAGTTATCTCCACAAAGTCCCATTTAGCCTTCGTATGCAAAGGGTTGAGCTACATCACCCTTTCTTTTTCCACTGGAAGGGTGGGAAGGTCACAGTGAAGGTTTGCTTCAGGCTCCTTCTTTTCCTGGCTTCCTCTGATTAAGCCCTTTTGTCACCCTGTTGACTGTGCTAAGCCTCGAGGGCTTATGCTCTCCTGGCCATGTAGCCAAGAGACTTTGCACATGCCTGTTCTGATCATATAGTTTTCAAAGTGGTAAGTCCCAGGACAACCTACCTCATCTTTCACAAGTTTTGGGAATGTAACACTGTCATTTCCAAGATACCGGCTCTAGGACTGCATTCTAAACATAAGACAGGCTTTAACGAAGGCAACAATGATCAGAACTGGAAACTGGTTTAAAAGCAGCTTCAGATTCTCTGATTTCAAATACCTGCTCCAGTATTTAGTAGCTGTGTAAACTTGGCAAAGAGTTTTTCATCTATAAAATGGGAATAATAATAATGCCTGCTTAATAGAATAGTGATGATTCAGGGAGATGATATACACACGATGTTAAGCAAATTTCCTGGTATATATTGAAATAAGCATTAAGTTCAGTGTTAGTTATTATTATTAATACTGTTATGGTCTGTGCCATTTGTGTAAACATTTTTCATCATGTTTTAAAAACATCATTCAGATTAAAGTGGGCTGGCGACATCTGAATGGGGATTTTGGTTCTGTCGGTGCACAGGGCTCAGTGGCAGAGCTTTCAGGGGCCTTGTGACTGCTATTTATAGGTACATGGATAGTTCTGGTCCCTTTTCATAGCTAAGTCCCACCAAAAATTATATTTCAGTTATTCTGATACATCTGCATATACAGACACAACCTCGGAATGATGTAGTCTCAATTTTGAAACTCCTCCTGAAAGAGGGTGCTATATTTTATGAAGATTTCTTAATCACTTTTACAGATTGTTTGGGTGTCACTAATTCATGTCTAACCAAATTCCAAATGCATTATCCACCATATTTGTTCTCTATTCCTTCCATATTCCATCGTCTACCTTAAACCTTTCAAACCACCAAAATATGGCAAAGGTATGACTCTACTTGGAAAAGTCCTGCTCTGCTATAGACAGTAAGATCTGGATGGTTGATGGGGTCAGGAAAGAAGAAATCAAATTTCAATTAAAAGATTGAATGAGCTGGAACCGTGCAACAAGATATACAACTCCTCCATAATTCCAAGACAGTTTAGATATCAACTAATCACCATTTTAATTCTGAATTAATTCATTACCATGATGAAACAACTCTTATTTTATTAGGTATATTGATGATACATATAAAGAGCCAATACGTAAAACTCACAGAATTTTTTGAACATGGAAGTTAACAGCAACACTCTATTTTAAATTTAAACACATCTTCCCCATCCCAGTTCTTGATTGCTACTCATTTCACCCGTTTCACAGAACATTCAGGTGATGAGTCACTCACTCTCCATCACGTGGAAGAAGAACAAAGTTATGTCTATCATTTAACATCTGACATGAATTTTATAAAGAGGGTGAGAATCTTACCCAGAGCTCTTTGGTCTGTTCAGAAGAAAGGTATTTTGTCAGTCTTGAGGGCTGAGTCATGGTCTGCATCACAAGATGATAAGGCAAAAATGATGGAATGTTGTTTTTCCAAAATCACTTCCAGGGCAGGACCTAGCCCAAATGCTTCCAGATTGATACTGTACATCTGACAGGTTATAAAAGGAAGAGTGAAAATGAGATCTCCAGTCCATATTACTTAATGATAATGTTAAGTTTGAAGTGCTCTATCAAAAGTATGACAAAATGGCCCTAGGGAAAGATTTTCTCCCGGCCACATTCACTTAACCTTTTCCAGAGGTTTCCTGGTTTCTCACCTGCTATACCTTTGGCCCAGAATACCTTCTCCCCTTCCCATCCCTCATCCCTTCATGTAGTTAGCTCAGCATCACCTCCTCTTAATGATGTTTTCTACACTGGTGCACTTCCACAGTCTGACTCAGGTATCTTTCTTCTGTGTTCTTTTTTGATTCCATAACACTTTGCTCATACCTCAATGATCTTATTAATCAAGCAGAAATATCTTATTTTCTGTCCATTTGTGAGTGTATAGTAGATGCCCAATATGTTTTTTCAATAAAATATAAACTGATGGGTGGAAGTAATGTTTATTTCTCCTCGGGGAATTTGGAAGGTTCCTACATTTGGATTGTTCTAGAAGGATGGGTAGGTGTTTGCCAATAAGGAAAGAAAGAGAAGGGAATTCTGGGGAGAAAGAACAAAGGACATAGAGTTAATCAAAACACATGGTGAGGGGTGCCTGGGTGGCTCAGTCTGTTAAGTGTCTGTCTTCGGCTCAGGTCAGGCTCCCAGGGTGCTGGGATGGAGCCCCGTCTTGGGCTGCCTGCTCAGTGGGGAGCCTGCTCCCCCTGCTTGTGCTTTCTCTTGCTCTCTGTCAAATAAATAAATAAAATCTTACAAAAAAAAAAAAGAAAGAAAAAGGACACATGGTGAGTAGGGGAAGGACTTAATAATTTGGTGTATAGTGAGGCCCATGGATGAGATAGAGAGGAATCAGGTGGGTAATAGAATGTAATGTTGGACAGGTCAGGTGAAATTAAATTATGAAAGGTTTTTAAAGCTAAAATAAGCAAAGAAAAGAAAACATTATAACTTCTTAGGTAAGCAACTGATAAATAAAAATGGATTATGTGTTCATAAAAATATAAAAGATAAAAAATATTTATCATTCCTTTGTGAACTCTGACTCTATAAGGTTCAATATGCCTTGAAAAATGGGAATAAACATAAGCTCCCAAAAGCTCTTTTGAGAAATACTTCATTAATTGAATTGATGGATGGAGCGACAGATAGATGGCTTCATGGGTAGATTTGTAACAAATTGATATTTATGGTTTGCAGTGCTTATAGGAACCCCAGACGTTTTTGTATTTAATTGACCTTTAGTGTGGCCTTTGGGATTGAACATCTCATTTCTAGTCTTCTGATATCTTTGACTACATAATTACGGGCATCTGAAGAGTAAGTGCTATTGTGTCAAAGCCATTGACTCCCAGGGGTGAATTAAAATTTTGGAATATTAAGAAAAGGCCAGGGAAAATATTTTCTACCTTACTTTGGGAGGCAGATCTAACATATTCTTTATACTAAAATAGGCGTCATCATTGCTGGTACATTTCCCTACTGCTTGAATGTTGGAAGATGCAGCCATTCCTTCACCTCTTTGACATTAAAATGGCTCCCATTTATTTGACAAATGTTGTTTTTCCAGCTCCATACTTAATGCAGATATTTTGACGTAAAAAGATGGGAAGAAAGACAGCCTTTAGGTCTGAGCCTGAATTGGGGTCTATAAATCATTGCGTATTACTGTGGAGGGTATGAGTAGTGTTTTGTGAGAGGCTAGATACTTACAGTCGTGTATAGGTAGCAAGTCTATTATGTGAAGACCCACACTGGGGCATTCACCAATGAGCAGACGTGTGATATTTTGTCCATGGAACCCTAAGTCATATAGCTCAGGAGACAGCAAACCTTTCCTTTAAAGGGCCAGATAATATACGTGTATGGCTTTGTGAGCCATATGATGTCTGTCACAACTTCTCCCCTTTGTTATTATAGGGTAAAAGTGGCCATAGACAATATGTAAATGAAGGAGCATTTCTGTGTTCTAATTAAAACTTTGGATATTGAAATTTGAATTTCATGTAATTTTCACATACGAAATATGATGCTTTTTCTTCTTTTCAACCATTGAAAAGCCCAGAAAACTTTTTTTTTTTTAAGCTTGTGAGCCATACGAAAACAGGTGGCAGGCCAGATTTGGCCCATAGGCCAATATTAGCTGAGTCCAGACAGAGACGATCATCTCTGCCTCAAGAATGGCCATCTGGATCTGCCGGGTGGAGTACTCGCAAGCTGCATGGATGAGAAGCATCCCTTCCCTGGGAACCAGTTTTCACTTAAGCTTTGGTGGGAATGATTCTCACATCAGCTACTTGCCATTTTCTACAGCAGGTGGTTTACTATGTGGAGCAAACCAGGGGACACACTCTGAGTTGTGGAGGGAAGGCAGTGTGGGCAGTCCCCTTCCAAAGCTTTCCTAGCCTCAACTCCTCACCTCCTTCACTGACTCATTGATCCTCAGACTTTTCAGGAGCAGATGCCAGCCAGGGTCCTGGAGGCAGGTAGAAGCAATGGAAAGGGATGTTCAACAGGAGCAGGATGGCACTTGTTTCTAGGTTCCATTTTTTTCCTTCTTTTTCTCTCCTTTTCAAGAACTGCCAGTGGCCGAGGGATGCAGGTTGTCCTAACAGCTGAGTGACGAGAGCATGCTTCCCTTTGGTAAAGATTTCTTAGACATGCATGTGCACTCATGCAAAAGTGTGTATGTGTATATACATGTATGCATGTGCAGGAAGCAGACTGTAGTCAGCATTTGGGATATGAAACACTAAGGATTCAGAAGTATTCTTGGGACCACCATCTGGAGGGGAAAAGAAGGAGGCAAGAGGCAGGAGAGGGAGACTTCAGGCTGCAGTCCAGGCCCATTGACAGAGACCCCTGTGGGGAATGCTGGAATTAGAATGACCTCCGGAGTTGTCCCAATTTGGGCCAAGGCGAGCAGGTCTTTATGCCGTCACTTGATTGTGTCCTTCGATTTTGAGCCACCCAGGAAGGGATGTGACCTTGCGTGGGGCGGTTCTCTGCAGCTGGGGCAGTTCTTGATGTGGTTGACAGCTGAAGGCTGTGTACTGTCTGCTCTTTGAGAGCGAGACTGCAAGTTCTTCAGTGCCAGGATCCATCTGTCCATCTGTCCATCTGTGCGTCCATCTAGTCACCTGTCTATCTATGTATCAATCTAGAGTGTGTGTATGTGCATGTGCACATGTGTGTAAATTTAAGAATTCTAATATAGATACTAGCATAGTGGATAGCACTTGAAAGAATTTGCTGGAAGGATTAACGATGATTTCTATGGTTACTTTGATTTAGTCATATAGGAAGGACTAAGAAGTAATTGAGGCTTAGAGAAAAGAAGAGGAAACTCAAAAGGAGGATTTCTGACTCATCCTGTGATCCATTTGGCCTTTTCTAAAAGCCAGACAATACCTAAATATTGGATTTCAAGAGTCACACTACCTGAAAACACAGTGTTCCGTTGTGAGATTAAGAGTCTTCATCTGTGTTTGTTTTTCATATTTTTTAAAATAGAAGGCTATTGGAAATTTCATCTTGAGACTGGGGAAACAATTTTACTTTAAACATACATATTTTAAACAACCTTATTTTAGAGGTGTTTGGTTTTTTAGTTGACAGCACAATCCATTTGGATTATTTTTCTTTAATTTTTGGACAGTGTGCATCTCAGGGCTTTTTGAGAGTTCTCAAATTTCTTGGTTTCTCATTGGGCCATGAAAAAGACAAAAGATACCATATTTTTTCCCCCTGCTAACAAATTAATCTATGCAACTCTCCTCCACTGTTTGGGATGCATAATCAGAATGATTCTATTGCAATATTAACTGGTTAAAAGTATTTATTTTGTTTTCATTATTAAGTATGACATTGGTTTTTGACAGCTTATCTTGAGGTTGGTGAATTTTTGATAAAGCTTCTTTTATTACCTTTATTTTTATTTTCTTTTTTGTATCTTTCAAATAATATAGGTGTTTGGACAATTTTTTTTTTTCTAGCAAGTTACTGTCATTGGAGTGGCCATTTATTATATACCCTTATGTCCTATCTCTACCATCACTGACAGTGAAATAAGGTCAGTGACCCTGACTTGTCTGTCATTTCTCTCTCTTCTTTGCCCTTGTCATCCAGTATGTTCCCAAGCTCTGCCAAGTTTATCTTAGAATGAGTTTTCAGATTTTGGCATCTGCAATATCTGCCTGAGGCTAGGTTCTAATCATCTTATACCTGAAATATTTTAATGGGCTCTGGCCAGTTTTCTTGGCATTTCTGGAGACACCCTACACCCAGCAACAAGATTCATTTTCAAGAATGTTCTAATCGCCTCACTTTCCCTGGGCACTGCCCTGGCTCTCACTGGCCCTTTCTTTGTGTGTGTGTGTGTGTGTGTGTGTGTGTGTGTGTGTGTAGAATTATTTATTTTTATTTATTTATTTTTTCTCATTATGTTTTTTTTTAATTTTCTTATTGTTATGTTAATCACCATACATTACATCATTAGTTTTTGATGTAGTGTTACATGATTCATTGTTTGTGCATAACACCCTGTGCTCCACGCAGAACGTGCCCTCTTTAATACCCATCACCAGGCTAACCCATTCCCCCCACCCCCTCCCCTCTAGAACCCTGTTTGTTTTCAGAGTCCATAGTCTCTCATCGTTCATCTCCCCCTCCGATTCCCCCCCCTTCATTCTTCCCCTCCTGCTATCTTCTTCTTATTTTTTTGCTTAACATATATTGCATTATTTGTTTCAGAGGTATAGGTCTGTGATTCAACAGTCTTGCACAATTCACAGCGCTCTCCATAGCACATTTACCCTCCCCAATGTCTATCACTCAGCCACCCCATGCCTCCCACCCCACCCCCACTCCAGCAACCCTCAGTTTGTTTCCTGAGATTAAGAATTCCTCATATCAGTGAGGTCATATGATACATGTCTTTCTCTGATTGACTTATTTCACTCAGCATAACACCCTCCAGTTCCATCCACGTCATTGCAAATGGCAAGATCTCATTCCTTTTGATGGCTGCATAATATTCCATCGTGTATATATACCACCTCTTCTTTATCCATTCATCTGTCAATGGACATCTTGGCTCTTTCCACAGTTTGGCTATTGTGGACATTGCTGCTATAAACATCGGGGTGCACGTACCCCTTCGGATCCCTACATTTGTATCTTTGGGGTAAATACCCAATAGTGCAATTTCTGGATCGTATGGTAGCTCTATTTTCAACTGTTTGAGGAACCTCCATACTGTTTTCCAGAGTGGTTGCACCAGCTTGCATTCCCACCAACAGTGTAGGAGGGTTCCCCTTCCTCACTGGCCCTTTTGTAAGGTGTCCCTCCAGCTGCTGCCAGCCTACTATCACTTATGTCCTGGACAACCCCGCCCCGCCCCATCTCTTCCTCTCAGGCCAGGCTGGCCTCCTGGGAAACCAGACCAGTTTTCCCTCAGGGTGTATACAGCTGCTCTTCCCGGTGTCTGAGATTTTTCTCCCCAATGTCTCCTAGGGGCTCTTTCTGTTCCTGCTCAAATACCTCCTCACAGACCAGAGTTCCCTAACCACCTATCCAAGAGAGCCAACCTCCAGTATTCTCTGTCTTCTCGCCCTCCTTTATTTTTATTCATGGAATGCATTAGTATCTAAAAATGTTTTATATACTTGTCACTTGATTTTGTCTGTCTTCCTGCATTTCAGTATTGCCCATAAAAGCAGAGCCTGAGTCTGTGCTCCTCACTCTTAATCTTGTGTCCCAAGAAGAGGGCATGCGGTCCTTATACCAACCATCTGGAAAATTATACATTTCTATCATGTATGTGAAAGCATTTTAGAGAATTGAAAATATATTCAGCTAAGAATATTCATCCTTGATTCTGTGCAGCAGTACAGTACCCTGGAATATTCCCCACCCTCTCACTTACAAACCATGTTTCTTCCTTCCTTCCAAGCTCAGCCTAACACCGGGCCTCTCCATTAAACCTTTCTGTTGGGGCTCCTGGGTGGCTCAGTCATTAAGCGTCTGCCTTCGGCTCGGGTCATGATCTCAGGGTCCTGGGATTGAGCCCCGCATCGGGCTCCCTGCTCGGCGGGAAGCCTGCTTCTCCTTCTCCCACTCCCCCTGCTTGTGTTCCCTCTCTTGCTGTGTCTCTGTCTGTCAAATAAATAAATAAAATCTTAAAAAAAAACAAAAACCTTTCTGTTGCTGCATTTGAGGGGCCAACAAACAGAGCTCCCTTCCCTGCCCAGATTCTGGACAAATGGAGACACAGGACAGTAAGGGCAAGGAGATCAACTTGCCACCATTATTACCAATAAAGGCCACACGGGGAGATGTGGGTCTGCAGGTGAACGTGCTCGCCTGCAGCACATTCTGCTGGGCCACAGGCTGCGGTAGACTGGGCCATGCCCCTCTTCTGTTGGAAGACTTCCCCTGAAGGAGCAGAGCAGACTATTTCCCTTAATGTGTTTTCCCTGTAAGCCCTTTGTGAATCTAGCCACTTTATTTATTTATTTTGTCAAATCATCTGACCTTACATGTGTAACCTGTGTAACTCTCTTCTGTGCGGTACCACATCATGCATGTTATAATGCGATGCTCATAGAAAACAGTGATTATTTTTAATTTTAAAGTGGATTGAGCTGAGTTGTGTGCAGCTTGCAGGCAGTGAGTGGGCCCCCTAGGAATGCTCTGTCCCTCCCTGTAGCTGCCAACTTTTCTGACACCATCTCTGCACTGCTACGACTCTCAGCAGCCTGATAAATTCATCTACCTTCCCTCTTACAAAATGAACAAAATCCATCTGTGCGTTTTGTGTAAATCCACAATGACTGTTCATTATCAGCTGATGTTTATTTTGAGTGACACTTAAATGGGAAACATATTATCTACTTTACCCTGAATTCCAAGATCTTTCCAATTCCTTAGATCCTTACAAAATAAAAATATGCACCTGCTTGCGGTCTGGACGTATTTAATAGGCGACCTGATCAGCAAATATCAGTAAAGAGATAGGCAATAAGACATCTGTTTCAGCCAGAATTGCTTAAGGTATGGAAACAAATAAACTCTGATTCTCAGTGACTTAAAACAAAGTTATCTTCCTCACCCTTGTCACATGCCTGCACAGGCAGCTGGAGGCACCACCCGCCCGCATCGTCCGCATCCGCATCCACCGGAACATTGTTGGCTGCTGAGGTAGGCAAGAGCGGGTGGGGTCACACCAGCAGATATGGAAAATGCTTGGCAGGAGTGGCACATCCTTCCCACTCACAGCTCGTTGGCAGAGCTAGCCACATGGCTCCATTCATCACCGGGGTCCACCTTGCGATCTCTTACCGTTTCCCTGGATAGTGGAGAGTGAGAAATACTTGGCGAGGAGCATTAGGGACTATGTCAGTGTTGCTGGCTACACTGAGTTGGCAAGACCAATGCACACGATAGCACGGCTGAAAGAATCTAGCATGTTCAGTAGGTTTAATGAAGGAGTTGCATTCAATGACAAAAAAAACAAAAACAAAACAGCAGTTGCTATTTATGACATTCTCAGTATTCCTGAACAACTTGAAAGAGTCTTCACTTGAGTACCAATGGTCTGTCTTCAACGAATAATAACATTTTCCAAAAGTGATGCAAAAAGACACTACCTGGGACCTGTATTTCCCTGTTTTTAAATAATACATATTGTGTGATATTGTCAAATGATGTCTTCTTGTTCCTTTAAACTGGGAGTTCATTTGTTCCAGAGTTAGATTTAAACTTACCAAAGAAAGTATCAAATATACATGGCTTTGGTATCCAGCTCTTCATTTCCGTTTTTTCTCGGGACTTTGGCCTGTCCTAAAATCCCCTTTTCTGGACTCTTGGGGAGCAAGAAATATTGGCACCTTCCTTCTTCACTGTCCGTCAAGTCACCTGGTAGATTTCTCATTGGAATCAGTGAGAATGCTACTTACAGGGCCAGACATTAGATTATAAAAGCAAATAAGAAGCAAGGACATGGAATGTTCTGGAATAGCTTTATTGCTAAAATGAGTGTACCATGGACATAGTTTGCAAAGCTAGCCCACAGTAGAGGAAAGTTTTTATAGACAATCATATATCAAGAGTTGCACGATACCTATAGAATTCAACACAGAGTTGCAACAAGAGTTGCACAATACCTATAGATCTCTCCCTCTGAGATAAAGTTCTTTAGTATCAATTTGAGAGGAATTCCATTTGATATTTCCCTAGTTCTTCTAATGAATGTGTTGCATTATAGTGCAGTCTTCTCACTAGGGTAGCAAACCAGTGGAAATGGGAGTCTTTGTATGAGACGTAACCCAAATCTGTTGACAACCTGGAGTTCATACCTAAAAGGGTTCTTAGTCCACCATCCCCTCTTGTCATTTGGTATCTCCCACCCACTGTGTCCTTGACTGAGCTGATGGTTGTTTACAATCCCTTCCTTAATCCCTGAAGACCAGGTGATACCCTTCGCTTCCCTTCTGCTGGAGCCTCCTCACATTTCTGGGCTGCCTTCACAGACAAGGTCCAAGGGGTTTACTTCAGACTTTCCCTTGCTCTGACACTCTGGGGACACAGGCTGTAGCACCTGCTCTGCAGGACACCGCCACAGTGGCTTGTCAGCTACCATCCCTCTTCCTGTAGATTTTTAGGCATGAATCAGACAGACATCAGTCCAAACCCCAGGGGGTACGAATCAGCTTTCCAGTCCTTTCTTTCCAACGAAGGTAAGGGGCAGACTCCACAGCATTCCCTATGGGACGGAGCTTATAACACAACCTATCCAAATAAACCCTATTTTAACCTCTAAACCTACTATTTTGAGCTCTGTGTACCTCAGTCATAATTATTTTTTTTTTCTGACCATCTTTTTTTCAAATCTTGAAAGGACTTGATGCTTCAGGCAAAACGGAGACTGAAATAATTCCATTTTAAATGGAATTTAAATTTTATTTATTTATTTATTTATTTATTTATTTATTTATTTTAAAGATTTTATTTATTTATTTGACAGAGAGAGACACAGCGAGAGAGGGAACACAAGCAGGGGGAGCGGGAGAGGGTGAAGAGAAGCAGGCTTCCCGCTGAGCAGGGACCCGATGCGGGGCTCAATCCCAGGACCCTGGGATCATGACCTGAGCCAAAGGCAGATGCTTAACCAGCTGAACCACCCAGGCGCCCCTGCAATTTAAATTTTAAATGGGGGGGCGGGTATTAGTCCAAGCGTACAAAGTTTCAGTTCAATACAAGATGAATAAGTCCTAGAGAGATGTGTTGAACAGCATAGAGCCTATAGTTAACAAAAGTTCATTGTATACTCAAAAATTTGCTAAGAGGGAAGATCTTATGTTAAGTGTTCTTATCACACACACACAGAGGCTCATCTTAAAAGATAAATTTAGGACAACCTTAAAAACATATGAATAAAGATAAAATCTTAAAAAATTGTATATATATATATATAATGACCAAAAGCTATTATAAATTCAATAATGTTTTTATTTTTTTAATTTCTTAAAGATTTATTTATTTATTTGAGAGACAGAGAGTGGGAGTGCAAGCAGGGGAGGGACCAAGAGAAGGGGGAGAGAGGATCCTCAAGCAGACTCCCCACTGAGCACAGAGTCCAGTGCAGGGCTCAATATCACAACCTTGAGATCGTGACCTAAGCCGAAATCAAGAATCAGATGCTTAACTGAATGAGCCACCCAGATACCCCTCCTTTTTTAAAAAAATATTCATTTCAATAATGCTTTTAAATGCTACTCATTCTTTTAGGCACAAAAATCTCCATACATGTGTAACTGTTCTGTTCTTATGTTATTACATGTGTGTGTA
Source organism: Zalophus californianus (assembly GCF_009762305.2). Taxonomy (NCBI): domain Eukaryota; kingdom Metazoa; phylum Chordata; class Mammalia; order Carnivora; family Otariidae; genus Zalophus; species Zalophus californianus. The sequence goes on along the minus strand of NC_045604.1, from coordinate 60,781,993 downwards.
TGTGCATGTGTGACAAATAATGTATTCAGTCTTTACATAAGGCTTAGAATATAACTGGATTTTCAGGTCTTTATAGTAGCTCTAGGCCTGACCCAACTTGTTGGGAACTACCAACCTTGTCTGTCTGTATCATTTTGCAGGTGAGGAAGACATCAGGTAAAGTGAGCTGCCTCAGGCCACATACAGTGAAGGGACTGTTGCTGGTTAGCATTCTGATTATTTTTTATAGTTTACCTAATACTTGAATCTATCTTGTGCCAGGCACAAAACTAAGTGCTGGGAATAAAGTAATGAGACATAGTCCATGAGAAGTTAGGATATACATAGGGAAACAGAGGGATTTCTATCTTATACAGTCCCTGATTATCAGTAGAACCTATTCATTACCATTTGACTAAATAGAAGAAAAGTCAATAGAAAATTTGAAATGACCATATAGGCGAAATCAACTTGTCTTGTCATCAGATACATAGATACAGTTACAGCTTGTGAGGCCTAACACACTTACTGGAAAAATAGTAGTCTCTCAATAAATATATGTTGAATGAACAAATGAGAAAAAGTAAAGAGGAGTAAAGAAATAGCATATTGTGTAGGTATTATGTTGATTTCTTACATGTACATACTTAATCTAAATGGACTATTTAATCTGCCAAAAAAAGGAAAAATATCAGAATTCTACTGCTTTGGGGAGTGACTCTCAAAATGATTTAAAGATGTATTTTACTGGCACCTTACATGGAAATTACATGTTGAAACTGTGTGATTTACTTATCAGTATTGCTACTGTTGTCTGAATCATTTATGTCTATCATTATCAAACCGTTTTCTGGCTTTTCCTTAATCATAAAATATGGAGAAGGGAAAATTCATTGTGTTTTATAGATGGCAGAAGAGCAAGGCGGGGAAAGGTAAGTGATTTATCGAAGGTCATATAATGAGTATATTTATTCAAAACGGAGAAAATAATCTTACTTCTAGGCTATGGTTTGCTAACCGTAGTGAATGATAATAGTGGTCTCACCTTACAACAGATTGAAATTAATTTAGATTATGCAGTTCTGGCATATAAGAAATTATTGCATTGGATATAAATGAGTAAAGAAGGAAAAGGGTGGGGGAATGACCTTTTTTTGCATTATTCATTGCCTCTCCTGATTTGTACATTGATTTCTGGATCAGCTGGAGAGCAATTCCTTCCTTCCTTCCTTCCTTCCTTCCTTCCTTCCTTCCTTCCTCTCTCTTTTCTTTTCTTTTGAAATTTCTTTTGCAATTTCTTTCTGGAGGTGCCCTTGGTGGAAACTGGAATCTATGTGTATGTGTTAATCAGTTCCGTGTGGCAGGCTGGAGGTGGTGAGGTGGTGATTGGCAACACCAGTGATGCTTCAAGTATGAAATAGTGCAAGCAGAATGACAAAACTTAGTTATTAAAGGGGCAAAGGGGGGAAAAAAGCAAAAAAAGGAAAAAAAAAAGACATTATCTTCATGAGAAAGACAGTGACTGACCTCTAGGGAGAAAGAAGTTAATTTCTGGTTTTCTTGCTTTAGCATATAGTGTAGGTTGGAATTCTTGTCCCTAGAGAATTCATGCTCAGAGGTCAGCTATTCTGACAGGATCGGGTTTTCCAGATATTTCCTCTGATGCTGACATCTTACTGAATAAGGGTAAGGCAGCTGTTGTATGACTACTCTGCTCCTAGGTCACTGGCTTCTGGAAGTGCTTCAGCCCAGGGCACACTTGTCTTCTGTCCTTAGCTGCCTACCCCCCCCCCAAAAGAGCAGACCTGTGTGTTTACCTCCTTATCTTCAGCCAACAGATAAAAAAGAGTTTATCCTCTCCAGACTGTGACTTTTCCCCTTAAAGGAGAACTTAAGTGAGAAAGATCTCGTAACTTGTGTCTTCCTCAAAATGGAGAAGAATAGCAGGAAATATGCAAAGTTGGAAAATGCAAATTCCACTCTAATATCACCATTAGAAGTGCTAATTAAACTGGGAATAAGACCATGCAATCAGAATTTTAAAAATGGCAGAAGACTTTGAAGGTTATCCAATCCAACCTTGAACCAGAAGTGGAAACCCTTGTCAAAAAGCCTGCTTGAATACTTTCAGAAGTGGTAGGGATGCTCTGTCTCAGGTCAGCAGCCCATTTATAGAGATCTAATTGGTGTGAGCTTCTGCCTTTAGACTCTGCTTGGAGCTCCTTCTGGGGGCTTTGGTTAGGGCTCTGTTCCTCTCTTTCCCTCGCTCCTCATTGGTAGAGAAGTTTGATGGTCAGCAATCCATAGTTCCGGTCTGGGTAGAGAGCATCTATTGTGAAAGCACATGGGCTCTTAAGGTACTTAGGTTCCTTTGGGATGGAGAAAGCTGCTCAGGAGATTTTAGGGAAACAAAGTGTGGCTTTCCCATTTTCATGCCATTTAGGATAGAGGTGGTGGAATTGGAGTGACTACAAAGCAAGACAGGGAGTGACAAGTCCTCAAGAGAAGCTCCAAATGCTGTGAAATCAGAGAGGAATGGACACTAATTAGTAACTGTCAAATATGGCTGAAGCAACTACTTTAAGATTATTCTTAGTATTAACCTTTTGTTCGTATGAAGTTATGTTGCTAGTCTTGAATTTTTAAAAGGAGTTTTGCTTACCCTGTGTATCAGTCAGGATCCCAGCAGGAAGGAGAATACACACAGGAAAGGATATATTTGAAGAGAATGAATGATGCTCTGTCCACAGGATAGCAGGTTAAAGGGACCATCACGGAATGGAGACGAAGGGAAAAATCACCACAAAAAGCCCTTCTCACCACTGGAGCTAAAGGTACAAAGGTAGGGAGGTCTTGGTGGGAGTTGCCAGGAGTGTCCAGCCACAGGACAGGGCCTGCCTATCAGGATTGTTCTTTAGGAAGAGAAAGGCAGGAGCCACTGCCAAACTTCAGCCCATAGGAAGGGAGCAAAGGATATTCCCCAGTCCCACTCTCCCCTTGCCCATGTCCGAGGGAGCTTGGCACAGAGGCCGGCCTCCAGAGTACAGAGCAAGGAGAGAAAGGGCAGGGCAGAAATGGAGGGCCAGCGAGAACATCTGGCAGGTCTCTCTGCAGGGTTGCTCACAGAAGGCGCACCTCAGAAACAAGATGTCTATTGTAGATTCTACTCAGGCTGGCACCAAGATCATGACTATAAATATTAGTTGAAGCAAAACTCCTAAGATAAGGAGAGTTTCCTCTAAGGTGGGAATTTATAATGACAAGAAAATATTAGTTGAGAGTAGTCACATGAATGTCTTTGGAAATGAACACTTTATTTGAAAGTGTGGCATAAGCACATGAAAAGATGCTGAACATCAGTAGCCATTAGAGAAATGCAAATCAGAATCACAATGAGATATAGCTACACACACAGTACAATGATTGTCATCAAAAAGACATTAACAAATGTTGGCTATGATGCAGAGAAATGGGAGTCTTTAAACTTGCTGATGGGACTGTAAAATGGTGCAACCAGTTTGGGAAACAGTTAGTCTGAAAAAGCTAAACAGAAGCTTACCATCTGACCTGCTCTCTACACAAGAGAAATAAAATATATGTCCATCCAAAGAATTGTACATTAATGTTGATTTCAGCATTATTGATAATAGCTCCAAAGTGGAAACAACCCAAGTGTCCATCACAGCTGGTAAATCGATAAACAAAATGTGGTTACATTCATATATTTTTTTGTTTTGTTTTTAAAGATTTTATTTATTTATTAGAGAGAGAGAGCATGAAAGGGGGGAGGGTCAGAGGGAGAAGCAGACTCCCTGCTGAGCAGGGAGCCTGATGTGGGACTTGATCCCGGGACTCTAGGATCATGACCTGAGCCGAAGGCAGTTGCTTAACCAACTGAGCCACCCAGGTGCCCCATATTCATATATTTGGATGCTACTCAGAAAAAAAAATGAAGGAAGCAAGAAAGGTAGGAAGGAAGGAAAGAAACAATCTACTGATAAAAAATATTATGCTAAGTGCAGAAATTCAGACATTTTTGTACAATTCCATGTATATGAAATGCCAAGAAAAGACAAATCTATAGTGACAGAATTTTGAATCATTTTTAGTCTTTGGTGATGTTTCCTTTCTCTTTGGTCCTAAATTGAGTGTTATTGATGACTTGTATAGTGATTATAGGAAAAGGCCAGGGTTGGTATTCTGCTTAATGTCAGGTGCATTGATTGGGCCCTAATATCAATTATGGAGATTTATGATTTTTTAAAAACATATTATGGGGAATAATCCCACAAAGCTATTTAAGAGAAATGGAAATAACCCCCCCAAATTTTAGAGAAATGTAAAAGAAGTATTATGAAGAGAACTTCAAGCAGTAAGCGGAAAGAGTAGAAATGACTTCTTTTTTTCTTTTTTCGGAGATGACATTTTAAATGGGGGATATAGATGATAAGCACAATATGTGAAATTAAGAGGATGCACAGCCTATGGAATTATATTATCAAATGTTAAGCATCTATGACTCTGCTATTGCTCTATCAAGGCAATAAATCATCCTTTTTAGAAAGTTTATTTATTTATTTTTTTAAAGTAATCTCTACACCCAACGTGAGGCTCAAACTCACGACCCAGATCAAGAGTTGCATGGTCTTCCGACTGAGCTGGCCAGGTCCCCCAATGCAGTACTTTTTTTTTTTTTTTTTTTTTTTTTTTAAGTAGCCTCCATGCCCAGAGTGGAGCTTGAACTCATGACTCTGAGATTAAGACCTGAGCTGAGATCAAGAGGTGGATGCTGAACCAACTGAGCCACCCAGGTACCCTATGATGCAGTACTTTATTAGCCAAATTCTACTTGCTCCAGTTGCCCAGTTGTGCTCAGCCTGTTCTGTATCCTTAACTCTCTCCTCTCCCCCTCTCCCCTACTCCCCATTTCCTCTCTAATGTCTCCCTCATAATTTTGGTTGACTGTCTGACACCTCCCTTCTTGAACCCCCATATCATGTATTATCTGTTTCATAACTTTGGCTCCTGATTATATTAAATTTAGGGCTTGGTTATATTTTATTTTGTTATTATTCTCTAATTGCTTTGTGTTGATTTGTATTGTCTTTCCAAAGGATAGCATTCAAGTTCCTCTTGGGTAGTGTGTAAGCACACTTCTTTGTGACCTTGTGGAAACAGTGATATGCTGGTAAACCAGCTCTCTGAAGAAAAAAATGCCCTGATTTGCAGCCTTTGCCGGTTTCTACAGTTGAAATACTTCTGCCATGACCAACTTCAAGCTATTGGTGGTTTAAGAATCTCTTACACTGTTTCTGAAATTGAACCATTGGCTCCTGCAAGCAGCAGGTGTGTGCCAGCTCCAGCACACACTGAAACTAGTGTAGGGCTAGAAAGGTCCAGCAACCATCTGGCAGCCTGGGTTGGCTCGCGGTGAAAATTATAGCAGCTGAATCTTTAGACCTTATCATGAATATAAAGTTTGGGAGCCCAAAGTCATAAAAAAGACTTCTTGTAATATATTCATATTCCGTAAAACAATAGTAAAAGGAAAGACGATAGAGATGCCAGTAACTTTCTACATGTACTAAACAGTGTTTTTAATTCAGCTGTAATTCATTAAAGTTACTTATTTACTGGAGACTCTGCCACTCTCTTAAAGTTACTTATTTACTGCAGACTCTGCCACTCACTGATTTAAGCTCTAGAAATGTGAAGACCAAAGCAACGTAACTACTCTCCTCGAGGAACTCACAGTAGGAAAGAGAGAAGAGTAAAAAGAAATGCCAGTGAAATGCAGTCTTTGCTGGTGGAATACTGAGGAACATCCATCCCAGACATGGGGGGAGAAGAGTGTAAGGGTAGAGAAAATCTTTCTTAAGGCTGATTTCTGAACAGGAGCCCTCAGGGACTATACATCCTTTAAAACCCATCCTCCTTGGCTAACCTGGCTAGAGCAGTTAAATATAATAGGCATTGTATTAAGAATTAGGTTTATAATAGAATTTTACATTTGCTTTAGTGGACATTAAGGTGACCAAGAGGTTACAGAAGGCTAATCTTCATGGATGCTTTGGGCCCTTTCTTTTCACGTATGAAAATTATGCATTTTTTTACCACAAAGGAAAGAGAAAGTAGTCAAGGTGCTAACATCCTGTGAAAAATAAGCAAGGATAGTATGATCCCCATTTCTAATTTTTTAAACAATTATGTTGACAAATGCACTTGAACTGGGACTAGGAGCAGTCCCCAAACCAGTTGGAAATGAAAACAAGGTAGAAAATATTTTTTTCGCTTAAAAATGGAGATTATAGCCATTTTCAGGTAACCAGATGGTTCTGTTTCTTCTTTACCCCAGCTTTGTTGCCTAACAGGCTTTGTGGCTGAAGCTCGGTACCAGAGCTGGCATGCATCACACGGGCCGCTCGCTGTGAAATCGAGCAGGGTCTCTGTGGGACTGGACAGTACTCTGGGGTGGCATCCATCTTTACACTACCTTCAAACCACTAGAACAGGTTTTCACAAGGGACTGTCCCAAGAAAATTTCCATCATGATCATTTGTGGAGTCGCTGGGGATTTCTGTTTAAAATGGATTCCTGGACCCCACTGCAAACTTGCTAAATCAAAATCTTTGGGGGTTGAACCTTGAGACCTATATTTTTTGTTGTTTTTGTTGTCAAAACTAAAATTTTATTATTTGGATGTTCCAGTGTACAATTTGTGGAGGCATTGCCAACATTTTCCATACCCAAATCGTCATCAATACACGGATAAAATGCAGGCAACATTGTAATGCACTGCTCATTGGAATACAAAGTACAAGGAGGGCTATTAGAAGTAGTAAAAATATATCTATTATTAAACTCAGAAAACGCACTCTTTATGGGCATTTAATGAGGATCCCTATCCATAAGATCTAACATCTCATCATATGGAATCCACCCATAAAAATCATCAATAACAATGGCCTGCTGACCACTGTAACCACCCCACCATTTACCTATAGGTTTGTGATACACCCTCCAACCACTAGAGACACACTTCTCAGCAGCAGAACAGGACTTGCCCACTCCCCGGGGGACCAACCATTACAGTGATGTAAAAAAAATCCCACTCCTTGGAAATTCCAGCCATTAGGACAAAGTCACAGAAGCCACACCCACGACTTAGTAAAGGACAGGCGTGTCATTAGTCAGACGCTGCAGATCACCACCACTCTCCCAAAGTAACTCCACAGTAGACTCCAGATCTGTCCTCTTCCCTGAGACCTATATTTTTATCAAGTTTCTGAAGTCCTTGTAGCACCATTTAGAGCTCATGACTGTGTCTGACACTGCAAACTATCAATATATTTTTGTAGTTGAACCAAAGTTCCTTATCCATGCTCCACTGCCAGTCCTCACTCAGTGGCAACCTAGTGGCTAGTGCAGACATTGACTGGCTAGACCTGACATATCTTGTTTGGCACATTTTATTTCTCTTCAAGAAGACTCATATTATGTTCGTAACACTCTGTCTTTTATTGTCCACAGTCTGTAAATTTTCTGATTTTTCAAATATATCTTTAAAAAATAGTTTTCATCATTATCATGAGAAAACCAATGCGTGCACATGATTTTATTAAGAAGCCAGTCCAAGCAGAATGACATGTGCAGGTAGGTGCTGTAGCACTGTCTCCTTCGGGTGGTGACTGCTGAGTCCTCACTGTCCTCTTCCTGGTTTTCTAAGACCTTATTTCTAGGGGAGGATGCTTCTGAATTTCATAGACTATTGAGGAGGAATGGGGTTCCACACTGGACATTTTGTCTGGAGTATTAAGGGGCATAGTCTTGTGCTGAACATCCTCATGTAATGGGAGTCCACATTTAAACTATAAGGGTCAGTCGGCTTCCAGGCACCTCCCACAGTGGCTCCTGGGAATTGGTCAATGGGATTGTGTGTCTGCTTCCTGGTGGTTACTCAGCTTCTCTTCCTAGGAGCCTTGTCCAAACGTGGGAGTCCTGGGGCTTAGGTATCCTCCCCCACTAGGAAAACACAGTGCCAATATTCTCTCAAAAAATGTTGCCTAAAAGGGGAGAGACATCCCAGAAGTGGTGGGGATAGAGTGAACCTCCTTCCCTTTCCAGTTCTGGTGAATCTCTCCCTCCTCTGGGCACCTGCTTCATCTCTGCCATTCATTGTCTGCCAGCCACACCCCTCTCTGGGAAGATTTTGGATGATCTCCCCTCAGAGTCTGTATAGACCTAAGGATGACTTCTCTTTCTAAGGAGTAGGTGTGGAGATGGAGTGAGGATGGGAAGGAGAGGTAAACTTCCCTGTTAATGTATCTATGTGCCCTTACTCCAGAACATCTGTGGAGACACCTGTCACTTCCTTCTCTCATTCACCTTAGGAAATAAATAACCCTTTTTGTTTTTCTCCTAACACAACTCTACCTCCTCCCCCCGCCAAACACACACACTCCATCCTCCTGCCCCTCTTGTTTCCATTAGTATGAAAAAAGAAAAGGAAGTACTTATCAGGGCCCCCAAGTAGATTTTATTGGTGAATCCAGAACCAGGAAATGGACTTTTGTGGTGAAACGGATCATAAATGAAGGTCAGCTCTGTTAGTGTCGGACCCTTGAATTGGCCAGAAGTCCCACCTAGAGTCCCAGGCTCTAATTTCATCTGCATTTTCTCAGATTTATACTCAGAGGAAAAAAAAAATACAAATTTCGCTCACCTTTGTTTTGAACATTTCCAACATTCAGAAGTGTTGAGGGAATAATGCAGTGAGTATCCATACACCACTTCAGTTCAATATTCCTTAACATCCTGAATCATAGTTTCTCACAGCTGCATCACTGCAGTCTTAGCAGACTGGAGCAGCATGCCTTTCTTAGCATGGGGTTCTGTAAGTCCGCAGTCCAGGGGGCTCAGCAGGATTCTTGCTTATGGTCTCTCAAGGTCAGTCATGGCATCACAGGGCTGTACTCTGATCTGAAGACTTTGGGGAAGAATTTGCTTCCAGGCTCATTCTGGTTGTAGGCTGATTTCAAGTCCTCATGGTTGGACTCAGGGCTGCTGGCTCTCAGCCCCTCGAGGCTGAGTGAAGTTCCCAGGACTGAGTCTTCTCCTAGGCCCTCACGCAATGCTGTAGCCCATGCCAGGATCCTCAGGTGAAAGCCCCCTCCACCTTCAAATGTCTGGCTTCCTTTCTCATTTCTCATTCAAGCAGTGGAAGAAAACTCTGCTTTTAAAACACTCAAGTGATTAGATGGATAATCTCCCTCTCTTGAGGTCACTGATTATTGGCTTTTAATTACATCCACAAATTATTATTATTATTATTTTCGGTCATATGACCGTAACACAATCAAGGGGGAAGAGATGCTGGGAGTTGTCTTAGGATGATTGGGGAACAGAATTTTAAATGTATTTAACTTAAATTACTTTAAATCTAATAGTTACGTGTGGCTAGGGGCTGTACTATTGGATAGTGCAAGATGAGATGCTTGGTTAGATTTTGGCTGAATACTTCATACATGATATTATGGACTTCTTATCGCTTCCCTTTCTTTCCTGGCTTCTCTCTCTCCTTCCCTCCCTCTCTCTTATTGTAAAATCATGGAAGCTCTTTCAATCTAACTGAGTCCTTTGATATTGTTCGATTAGTTTTTGGTATGAGAAACTGTCCTTAGTTCACCTCGTCCAGACCTAAAACTTGGAACCCACTGGCTCTTTATCTCACAGAAAATGTATGCGGAAACCAGGATCAGGGAGCTAAATTTTCTCATTGCTACTGTGTCAGTGTTTCTACACTTTTCAGTAGAAAGAACCGTGGGAGGAAAATCTGTACATATTTTTAAATTCACACTAATTTTTCTCCAATTTAAATTTAAAGTTGCCAAAAAAATTAAATGGGAGAAAATTAATGAGTGTTCTTTTCTTGCTTTGTTTTCTGTTCTTTTTTCACTTTCTTTTCTGTTCTTTCCTTGCTTTTTTCCTTTTATATTTGTATTTCCTTTCTCTTGAAGTAAACATCATGGTTGCTGATAGCAACACATCTGCTTAGGTTGTCTGTTGTACAATGTGCACCAGAAAGTCTGAAGATTAGAATACCAATATTATTATGAACAGTAAACCCACTAATAAAATGTGGAGTATGTTTTCAGAATTTATTTTCCCTTAGACTTGTATAACACTAAAACTGGACAAACAACTATACTCAAAAATTTCTTGAAATAATTATTTGTTCTGTGTGGTTGTCAACTTAAAATATAGGTAACCTCATTTATTTCCATTTGTAGTCAATTTGAGGTAAAATAAAACAAAGAGTTTATTTTTCTTTTAAAATTATTATGCTCGGAGTGCCTGGGTGGCTCAGTCATTAAGCGTCTGCCTTTGGCTCAGGTCATGATCCCAGGGTCCTGGGATCGAGCCCTGCATTGGGCTCCCTGCTCCGCGGGAAGCCCGCTTCTTCCTCTCCCACTCCCCCTGCTTGTGTTCCCTCTCTCACTGTCTCTCTCTCTGTCAAATAAATAAATAAAATCTTTAAAAAAATAAAATTACCATGCTCATTACTATATTTTCTGCTGTTTACTAATGTAAATAAACACTATCTGATTTTGTATTATAACTTGTTACAATGTATTACAATATAATTATAGTCTTTCACTGTTTTTCAGAGCTTTTTCTGAAGAGAATCCATCCTTTTAACTTATTAACACCTTTAACAATAAAACCAATTTTTACAACTTTGAGATTGTTTGTATTCTCTGAAATTTTGGGCTAATAATATACCTCCCTCAAAAAACACAAGTATCTCTTCTCCTTTGTACCATGGGCTCCAGGTGTCCTGCCCTCCTGGCAATTATATTTGATTATTTAGTTGTGAGATCATTTTTTCCTTTGATTAAAAAAAGCATTGATTGAACTTTGCCTTTACCAGCTGTTGTGGTTTTATTAATAGCCAATAGGCTGTGAACTCCATGAGGACAGGGATCTTTTTACCTACCCAAAGCACAGACCTGGCCCAGTGGAGGTGATCCGTTAATTATTACTGAGTGATTAATGAATGAACATTTCTCTGGGCTCCACTCCACATGGGGAGATGGGAGACCCGTTCCATCAAGTCCATGTGACCTTCTAACAAAATTCCTATGCATTTCTGCCTGAAAAAGAATGTCCGTTCCCTAAATTCTCTACTCTTCACTTATTTCTGTATATGACACACAAGAGCAAGTATAACCATGTCTACCATCTTCAGGCTTTCAAAAAGGCTTAAACTGTGTCCATGGGAATTTCTCATTAATGAAAAAGAGCAGAATCCCTGGCTTATCAACGGTGACAGTCCTTCAGGAGGTATGCATCGCAGACTGCTACTCCTTTCTTTCCTTTCATTAAGCCCAATCCATCACATTTTCCAATTAACATGGATGATGATGCCACATTTAGTTTGCAGTATTTTTAAGCATCATCTATTCTTAACAGGATATGTTTCAAGTTGATGTAATGAACTAGACCATTAACAAAATGTCTTTCATTCTCTGCTTAGCTAATAACGATTTCTTCTGCATTTTATTACGGGGCAGCTAGCAAAGCGAGCCAACGTTTTTTATTTCCTTAAAAAAAAAATAGTGACATCACATAGGATGTTGGGCAAAGTCAGGTCCAGCTTGTACATTTTTACTGCTTATATTTGGCAAAAAGTGAGGACTGGATGTGATGAGATTCAAACTCCTTTACATTTCCAAATAACCATTTGGCTTCTTTCCCTGTGTGCTGTGAGTGTTTAGTATAATTGGACAATCCATATGACTCATGCATGACTCTGGAGAGGTGTCTTTATTTTCTAAGGTACAGAGAGTGAGGTCTAAAGGAGAAAAACATATTTTGTCCAATTTTTTTTAAAGTGAATCATGTCATTGATATAAAGACGTCATTCTTCACACTAGCATTAAAGAACTCTCTGTAATTCAGTTAATGCCACTTTCTAAAGTCACCGCCATCACTATTGTGTCACAACCAGCTCACCTTTCGGAGCAGAATTATCCTGATCTCTTATTTCCTTTCACTTTGTAATATAATATTTTTTCCTATTATTACACATTTAACTGCTTATTAACACCTAACACCTTTAGATTATGTCTGGAAGGAACACTGGAACAAATACCCGATCCAAACCCTCAGAGGGTCAGGTAAGGAAACCAGCGCTCAGAGAAGATGAGTGACTTGCAAAATTCAGATCTTTGGTGGTTTAGCCAAGTTGCTGTTTAGCCAACAAAAATCCATTGTTTGTTGTTAGCAATTCTTTTACATAGTTAGAAAAAAAGGATTTTAGGGTTACTAAGAAATATTTATTTTTGTCCTCTCCTTTCTTATTAACAGACATGAACAATTGAGTTTCCTTAATTACTCAGTCAGTGTTGCCAAGTAGAATAGCAGATTCATTCCAGGACTTTTTTTTTTTTTTTTTTTTGGTGCCTGTCAAAATGATTCCAGTCCTTAAAAATGCAAATGAACAATGGTCCATCGTACAATTAAAAGCATCAACACAGAGCTTGGTGGTTTTTTTTTTTCTTTGTTGTTGTTAATCACTTAAAATGGATAATTAACTCTCAGATTAATCCCTGGAAAAATAAAGGAACATCTGGTGAAGGCCATTCTTTTGGACTTTGATGTAAAAGTGGTTACCAAGTGGATGCTTGCTGGGCTAGAAAATATTTAACTTCAACCTCCTTTTTTCCACCTTTTTACAGTCAGCCAAACAATATTCATTCTTATTAGACATTTAGTAGCACCATCTACAATGACATGGACAATCAACGCACTTGCTGAGTGGTGATAGTATCTTCCTGACTGTATTCTTGCCCAGAAGAAACATGGTTATGTCATTAATTTGATATAATAGTTGTTAAAAAACCAAAATCCTACTGAGTAAATATGAAGATCTAATTGGTTTTATTAAATGACCCATGAGTCAGGCAGCAGGCCATCTAGCAAGCAGAGGGGAGCTCTGAGGAGTTGTTACAGGATGGAAGGTTTGTATAGGAAGGAGAGTGGGGCAAGGAAGTTGTAAGCAAAATAAAAAGGATTGTTCCAGGCCTGGTCACTTTCCCTCAGCAGGAAGGAGCACAGGGTCTTTCATGGAGATGAACTCATCTTCCTCTGGGGAAGGGAGAAGGCCCCTGGGACAGATTACCCCCTTGGTGCTTATCAGAAAATTCCTGACTGATCTGTTAAAACAACATTTCTGGGGAAGGTCGAAACTGCAGTCTGGTTAGGTATGGTGACTCGGCCTAAGTGACACTGATGTAGGAAAGACATTATTAGGGTTCGAAGCTGACGGCCAAGAAAGAATTCTTGAGCCGTCTTTGGTGCAAAAAGGTGATTTTGTTAAAGCCCGTGGACAGGACCCGTGGGCAGAAAGAGCTGTACTGGGGTCATGAGGAGTGGCCCATTATTCCCGAGGGGAATGTCCCTCTGCCTGTTTCAAGGACTTGTCAATGGGCTGTAGGTAGTAAGGAAATTTAATGATTTTTCTTCTGCCTTTGTTTCCCACATCAACACCATTTTAGGCCTGTGGTTTGCTTTTTAACATAGTAATTCTTGAAAAACAACTTTAAAATAATATGAAGAGATCTAGGATGAACTTTGGCTTATTACTTGAGTCATTACCCCTGCCCCTATGTTAACATACCCCCTGATTTTATATAGGCTTTCGTGTTCCCACAAGCTGTCCGGCAGTGCAAGGCCTGCTTAGAAGGACCAGCACCACCGGGAAGCTTGTTAGAAATGCAAACTCGAGAGCCCTATCCCTTAAGACCCACTGCTTCCTGGGAGGAATTCGGAAATCTGTTTTAGTAAGCTCTCCGAGTAACTCTGGTACAGACTCAGGCTTGAGAACCATTGTTTTTCTGGGGGTTGATTATATGTAGACCATTGTCTTTGCCAGTAATTGGCTTAGGAAGCACACGTAGCCCAAATCTGGCTGATCTGACCTAAAGGGATTTTTTTCTCTGTGGTTGCTAGGAAAATTTTTGCTGTTTAAGGAAGCAAAAGTAAAAGATGAACTTTTTTTTCCCTTTGTCTTTGGACTTCGGTATGTGAAAATATGATGCCTGAGACTGCTACAGCCACCTTCTGATGATGAAGGTCACACACTAGTAGTAGAAAATAGAAATATGGGGAAAACCTGGGTTAATGAAATCTGGTCACCCTAACTCAGGAATTAAAAAAAAATGGTTAAAGAATTTTAGGTTTAGGTTTTTTTGTTTATTTGCTCATTTGTTTCCAGTAGCCAATCACTTCTAGTTACACTTGGATACGCAAAGTCATTTATGGCATTCGTAAGTTAGTCTTCTGGCTGATGTGACTGTTATTTAAGGTAGAGACTGAGGGTAAAACCTCAAGTCCTTTTGTATCACTTCTGTTTTGAAAATGCTTTTTCAAAATGTTAGAAAAGTGTAATTTTGAGAAATTCTTTACAGTTATGTTTACCCCTCCTCCACAGTGCTAATTGGCATATAAATAGTAGCTGTCCTTCTGTTAATATTTCTGGGTAGGAACATCAATATTATTATTTACCTGTTTAATTATTAACTTGTTTAAACTATTTAACTTGTCTCCTATCTGGTCCCAAGAGGGTAGATCCATATGGGAGGAAAATGTGAGCTGTATCTAAGGCTGAAAAACCTTAAAAGAATTACCACCCCTTTATATAAGATTCCCTACTCACTCCTCACAAGAGCTGTGTTTTTTGCTTATTATTCTCATGTCCAAATAACATTTACGTAATCAGTTCCTGAGAAATTGCTTTACAAAATAATTTTGAAACAGTTCGTAGGGGTGCAAGTTATTCATATATACTTGCATATATACATGTATTCCATAGTTCAAATTTTTGTGTTGTGAAATCTTTTTTGAACTTTTTATAATATATCACTCTGTATTTCCCCTTGCAAATCTATTCAGCCTCGGTTTTGTTATTTTCAGTTGAAAATAGCATCCTTATATAGTTATGAAAGATGTCAAATTATTTGTAGAGAACAACCTCTAAAACTATGCTTTTATATTTAAATACATCCCCCTAGGTACACAGCAGTACTACTATGTGTAGTCTATACTATTTATTTACCTATTTTTTTAATTGATAAAATAGCATGGAAAATTATTATTTTTAACTAGCCAGCTAATATGCATTGTTACTTGTTTTAGTAATTGATTTATAGCTTAATAGAATTGCGCTTTCTGTAAGATTTCAATCCTTGAAATGTGTTGAGACATGCTTTATGATCTAGAATAGTTTGTTTTTTAAAATCGTTGCATGTGAACTTCCAAAAAAGATATGTATTCTGGAAAAAATTCCCCCAAATACTGCAAATATTCTTTATTTGGCAAATTCCTCTCTCTCCTTCAAGATTCAGCTCTAGTGCCTTCTCCTCAGAGAAGGCTGTCCTGATAGTTTCAGGTAGAATTAGATACTCCTGCATCTGAGTTCCTCCTATAATATTACTTTGACAATAAATTTCCATTTATACACTTATTAGATCATAAGACCCTAAATTAAAATTACCTCCTGATTTCTCTTTACTGCTGTATCTGATCTAGTACTGTACCATTATCACATAGTAGGCACCTAGGAAATATTTCTAGAAGGGAGGGAGGGAGAGAGGAAAGAAGGAAAGAGAGAAAGAGAGGGGGAAAGCCACAGGAAGAGAAAGGAAAAGGAAAGAAAAGAAAAAAGAAAAGAAAGAGAAAGAAAGGAAGGAAGGAAGGAAGGAAGGAAGGAAGAAAGAAAGAAAGAAAGAAAGAAAGAAAGAAAGAAAGAAAGAAAGAAAGAAAGAAAGAAAGAAAGAGAAAGAAAGAAAAAGAAAGAAAGAAAGAAAGAAAGAAAGAAAGGAAGGAAGGAAAAGAAGAAAAGAAAAGAAAAGAAAGGGAATAGAGGGAAGAAAAGAAAAGAAAGAGGAGGGAAGGGAGGGGGGAGTGAACAATAGGATGGTAATATATTGGAGTTAATCATATGCTCAGGATTCTGCAAGTTTGGTTTCTATAGTTAGACAATGTTGTCACCCAGACAAAAAAATCAACTCAGGGTTACTAAATAAAGAATGCACAATTTGAAAAGAAGAAATAATTATAGCTAACACTTTTGTGGTGTTTCTCTGTACCAGACACTTTCCTGAGCTCTATATTGGGTGTATGGGGGGCTGGGAGTAGGAGGGTGTAAACTCATTTAATCCTCATAATAACCCTGTGAGGTGGATACTATTATTTATCATTTCTATTTTTCAGATGCTGAGATTGAGACACTAAAATGTCAGCTAACTTACCCAGGATCAGAAGCTAGAGAGTAGTAGCAGAGCTTTTACCCCAGCAGTCCTGTTCTAGATCCTGTGGTTTGAACCCCACGCTATACTACCTCAATAAGTACAAATGGGAAAAGCTCAATTTTTAGCATTTTTCAGAGCAGAAGGAGCAAAACTTGAAAACTCTTCGTGAGGCAACATTGTCTGCTAGCTCTGGAATTGGGTTTCCAATACTTGGGGTCCCAGCTGAGGTTCTGCCCTATGCTCCCTGTGGGCAAGCTTGGGAGTCCTAACTCACATCTCTGGGCTCCATCTGTATGCTGGAGACAAAGATATCTGTTCCTTGCCCTAGAAGCTAGGGGGATTAGTGAGACAGTGTCTGAAAGCCCTTTACGTTCTTTTTTTTTTTTTTTAAGATTTTATTTATTTATTTGACAGAGAGAGACACAGTGAGAGAGGGAACACAAGCAGGGGGAGTGGGAGAGGGAGAAGCAGGCTTCCCGCTGAGCAGGGAGCCCGACGTGGGGCTCGATCCCAGGACCCTGGAATCACGACCTGAGCCGAAGGCAGACGCTTAACAACTGAGCCACCCAGGTGCCCCCCCCTTTACATTCTTAAGAGGGAATAAGATCTGTGTAGTAAAGGGGATTTGATATATGCCTGTCCAGGTGTGAGGAAGCTGTTCTCAGGAGAGCAGAGGAAGGGGAGGCCAAGGTCAGGGTGTATATGTGTGCCTCTGAGTACCTGAACACAGAGAAACTGGAACACTGCTGTAGGATGTAGCCTCTTTGTCACTCCCTCAAATATAGGACGTTCTCACATGATACCGGCATGAGTAGTATTCTTGTGGAGACCCGTGTAAGGGCTGAGTTTGAGGTCAGTACGATACAGGCACAGAATAGTGACCCTGGGTTTGTACAGAGCTGAGCCAGAAAGGGAATTCACAGAAATCTCAGGGTGGCTTATGACTTCCTCAGATATGTCCACTGGAGGGTCAAAGCAATCCTCCATGAACTCAAAGACAGAGAATCCCACCTGACATCTGGCTTATGGTCCATGAAACAAGAAGGCAAGACCATGCCAAAGATATGGATGATCTCTAGAAGCATTTTCTGCCCAACATCTTGAGAGAGGCCAAGGTTTTAGTCTCTGAATGAGACCCCTCATCTTCATGTAACCAAGCTTCTGCAGGCCTCACCAGTATGACGGTACAGAGAGAGGCAAGAATCAGCCACAGTCCGGTTTCCAGGCTCTGCTGGGAGGCCCTGAGGTGTGTCTCGTGTGTCCACAGGATCAGAGCAGCTCCCTCAGGGCCTTCCATGGTTCTGTTGGGACAAAATGGGCTCTGACCTGTCCCCTGGGCATCTTCTGCCACGATCCAGGCCCTCAGACACCACACTACTGAAGCTGAGATTGGGTTCCACCTAACACTACAGTTTTAATGGAACAACAACTTTTTATTATTTTGTCTTTCTTTGAGTGCCTTCCCACCCCCTCAACCTTCCGTAGGAGTAAGACAAAACTCTAAAGGGAGAACCAGCTGTCCTCAAAAACTCTCTTCCCATCGGTTGACTAATGTTTTGATAAAGCGTGGTAGTGGAAAGTGCCTTTTTTCTATTTCTGGTTCTTATAAAGAGGCATTTCTCCAAGCATAGCCCTTGCCTATCCCCATCTCTGTTTTCTTTGTTGGCTTGGGAAGTTGGCATGATTAATTTGATCAGTAACTTTTGGAAGGATGACTGAGAATCCTAGGTCCAGCTCCACCTTTGTTCTTTCGCTTGGGATCCAGCTTCCCACAAGGGGCACAAGATGTCCTCCTTCTCCAAGGGCGGGCTGGAGGGTGGAGGGGAGGCTGCAGGGATAGATCTGCATCATTCTGGGGTAAAGTATTATCAAGCCTGTTTGGTTTCAAAACTTAAAGCCATGTTCTCTTATCTGGCTCCTAAGCCTTTGACAGATTGTTTTTTGGGGAGAATACCCTTGCTGGGGAGTGGGGGATTATGAGAGTAGGGGGAAGGGTGGCATCCTCTCTTCTTGGTCCAGTTGTAATTGTCTGAACCAGCAGAGTAGTTGTTTCATTTACAGAAAGGAGCGGCTGGTTTTGAAAGCCACTGATGAGGTAGAGTCAATCAAAATTGAAGGCTGGTTACGAAAATGGGGAAATGGGAAGGACAGGGAGATGCTATGACAGACTGGATTTAAGATCTCAGAGCCATGGGTGTTACAGAACTTGGGGGCCTGGTGGTTACAGCAGGGCAGGCCATGGGTAAGTCATCAGAGGTCTGATCGAGGCCACCATTTTTTTTTAATGTCCTTGGGGGTTCATGGGCACGCACGACAGCAGGCACACTGAGCTGATCACACAAGCAGGAGCTTTTCTTCATTTATTCATTCACTTAGCAATCATTTATTGAGTACCTCATATGTGTTAGGCATTTGGATGGTGAAGAGCAGTAAGAATACAAAACAGAAGGTACAAATACTAGCTGAAGATCACATATTCCTTCCATTCCTCATTCTTTCTTTGTGTGTCTTGCCAACAGGATGAAGAAGTGCCAAGTGGTTGCATTACTTTAGTGTGAACCCACTGAGCAAGGTCACTGATGGTGCCAGCCGTGTTTGCACAGACTTTACCAAAGGCAACACTAGAAGTGATTTTTTAAAAAGTTGTAAAGGAGTCTTGGAACAGAGCTTAGTAATTACCTTTATAGAAAGAGTTAGCAATTATAACACAGGGAACCACCACTTCATCTTTCTTCTCTAAACCTCTAAGTTGTATAAGTTGATCTTGACTAGAAATTTAGAGTAGTATGGTCTTCTAGAAGCTTCTAAACAATTTGTTTTGCCCCCCCCAGTCATTTATTTATTTATAGATTTCATTTATTTATTTTAGAGAGAGAACACAAGCATGGGGAGGAGCAGAAGGTGAAAGAATCTCAAGCAGACACTCCACTGAGCTCAGAGCTTGACGCAGGGCTGGACGTGGGGCTCCATCTCATGACCCTGAGATCATGACCTGAGCCGAAACCAAGAGCCTTTAACCCACTGGGCCACCCAGGCGCTCCTTCCCCTAGATTTTTATATTAGAAATTCAAACCATAGTTTGTCATGTTTGCTGTATGGCCGCACCAGTTATAAGATTTATTTCCAGACAGATTTTCAAATGACAGTTTTATTGTTGCTGCTTCCTGGGGGACTTGTGCTTTGTTCCTTTTTCTTTCATTGTTCTTTCATTACCTTAACCTAGACCCATGCATACATCAGGGTCCCTCCAAGTTTCTTGTACTGAACATTAGTCCTTGATATTCTCCTACAAACTAAAGTTCTGTAACTCCACTGTTTTGGAAACACTGCATACTACTGTCCTCTCTTAGGGATCTTGATGCAGGTCGGAAAAGCAAGTCCTCTGGAAACCTTGTATTGGAGACATCTGTCCAAAGCTTTTTTTTTTTACCCAGTGTTCCACAAACAGCTTGGCCCCTGAATCCCTGTTGCTGATATCATCTAGTCACTGTCCAAACCACTAGTGTTCTGCTCTCTGGTATCCTTCTGAGTCTGGAGAGACACATGGGTCCTAGGCAAGGTGTTCAGTGGAGTCACAACATGGAGTCATAGAGTCACGGGGACAGGTTGTCCTGGGATCACAGCCTTCTCCTGGGGTCTAAGTGTGTGTGGAATTCTGGCCTCTGGTGTATCTTTCCCAAATCTGAAGTGGTGTGAAGCAGGCTTACTCAGTCTGTTTAAAACGTGCCAAACTGGTGCACCCACACTTCAGGTCTTCCATCTGGGCACCAGACTCCATCGCCTGCTGCTGTGCTGTCTGGAATAGCCCCTTTCTGCTCAGCTCACTGTCCTTACCTGCTTCTACTGATAGGCCTCTGTGTTTCTAGGTCTGAGACCAGTTCTGCCCATGAACAGGAAGCAGAAGGGAATCCAAGGGATCTCTGGCCCACTCACTCATTCAACAAGTACATTTCAGACATATATATGTGCCAGGAAAAGGATTTCTATACAAGATG
Organism: Zalophus californianus; assembly: GCF_009762305.2. Taxonomy (NCBI): domain Eukaryota; kingdom Metazoa; phylum Chordata; class Mammalia; order Carnivora; family Otariidae; genus Zalophus; species Zalophus californianus. Next base: position 60,761,706 of record NC_045604.1, on the reverse strand, counting down.
CGATTTCTATCCATAAGAAATTCATGGTCTATGGGGAGAGACACATAAATGACCAATACAATATCAGATGAGAAGGACCATAATAGAGATCAAGGTGCGTAAGGGAAGGTGCTTAATAGCCATGGACACTTGAGCAGAATCTTGCAGAATAAGTGGAATTTTCCCAGATTGGCAGGTCATGCCAAGGATCACAGGCATGGGGACAGCTCACTTGGGGATATGACTGCAAACTGCAGTGTGGGAAGGACCTCATACAATGCCGAGCACTTTGAGTTTAAGCCTAAAGACAAGGGAGAAATACCAAAGCATTTTCAACAAAAGCAAAATGATGAAATTCATGCACAACACATCATTCTACCCACAAGGTGGAGGATGGCTTTGAAGAGGTTGAGGCTGCATACCTGAGCACCCTGGCTGTCTCTGGGAAAAGCAGTGTGCCACTCTTTGATGGGCAAATTGAGCTAGCCTCCTTTTTCATGGAACATGACTGTTACTGAATGACTGAAGGATAGATTCTGTTGTTTCAGACATGAGTATTTGGCAGACTTGTTCATTTATTCTTAATGAACAAAATGAGGAAATTCAATTCAGTTCAAAGGGAACAATTGACAGTATTAGTTGCCGATAACAAAGTTTAGGCTTTTTGGAAAACGTGTGATTGTCATTCATCGTGAACCTGGCAGCTCCCCTTCTCATTAGATTGGTGGTGATATTAACCAGTGTCATTTTTGATCCGTGCAATCACAAAGACTTCTCGTTAGGTTGGTGGTGATATTAACCAGTGTCGTTTTTGATATTGTGTCATAGAATGTGTCAGTATTTGAAAGACCTTCCTAATTCAGGGAACTGATATTTCCCAAATGACTAATGGCACTCTATTCCTGGGTAGAAGATCCATTCAAAGTGCAAAGTAGATCAATGGATTTTAATGTAATTGAGAATGAAAGTTCACTTATCAGTGAAAAGTTCACTTATCACTTACCAGGCTTCAGATTCTACAGCTCAACTAACCATTAAGAAACTACTACCTATAGTGTTCAGTGTAGTATCAAGAAGAGTATCCTCAAGTGTCTGAAAAGGCTATTAAAATAACTCTTCTTTTTTAAAGTATTTTCCAAGTGAGGCCAAATTTTCTTCAACCAAAAAATATATTGGTGGTTACCAGGAGGGGGGTTGGGTGAACTAGGTGATGGAGATAAAGGAGCGCACTTGTTGTGATGAGCACCAGGTGATGTACAGAATTGTCGAATCACTATATTGTACACCTGAAACTAATATAACACTGTTAACTAACTGGGATTAAAATTTTTAAAAAGTGAATAAAAAATTTAAAAATACTAATATCTTAAATATGTCTAATATCTTAAATATATATCGATATTAAATATATATTGATACTATATATATATATAGAGAGAGATTAATATATATATTTGCAACAGATTGAGTGCAGGATATGAAAATCCAGCTGTTTTCTCTTAAGCCAAACTTTGACAGATTTCCAGATGTGTAAAATAATGTCACTGCTCTCACTAAATGTTTTGGGAAATATAGTTATTTTTTGATAAACATTTATGTTAACATAGAATGGATTTATTATTATAATTTTGATAACATAAGTACATATATGTACATACTTATAGATTACTCAGTTTTAATTTAAAAAATGTTAAGTATTAATAGATATAACCCATTTGATCACAAACTCTTCAGGGTTCTCAATAATTTTCAAAAGTGTGATGGGGTCATAAGATCAAAAAGTTTGAGGACTGCTGGTTTAGGGAATTCTTTCTCAAAGGCAAGAGGTTTGACCTTAAATACAATGAGATAAAATAGTGGCCAGAGGAGGACAGGGAGTTTTTTGTTTGTTTATTTGTTTAATTTTTGTGATTGCGTGGATCTTAAGGATAGAAACTACATGCTTGTGTTTAATTCCTCATGGAATGCACCTGGTAGAGTAGTATTTTACAAACTGCCGGTTGAATTGTGTCCCATTAGTAAGTTGTGAAAGCAACTGAGAAAGTTATAACTCGTGTTTTTATTTTAATATGATGAAATAGAATGGAAAATGCCAGAGGGTAGAGTAGGGTAAGTATTGCTTTGTGGAACTTTTATTTCAATTAAATCTATGTATTTAGGAATATGCATGTTTGTACTGAGTCACAATGGAAAATGTTTATCCTACCATATGTTGCTATAAAAATTTGAAAGCCTTTGCAAGAGAGAATCTTTTATCATTCTTATAAATGGTCATGTTAGCCCAGGCTTGGCTTGGATTCGACCTCATGCTGTCTTGATTCTCTGCAGGGCTGGCTATTGTTCCCAATGCCATCACCCATTTTCTTGCCCAAGGTTCTTTCTGTCTTTGTTGACTTCTCCATCAAGACGTTAGACTATCCAGATTGAATTATACTGCAGCTTTTCTTTTTTACCTACGGTTGTTTTCTCTCTGTCACACCTGTGAGATGTCCACTCAAGCCTGTGTGTAATGCTCTTCGATTTAATCCTACAGATAGTGCCTCACAAACTCTCTGTTCTGGTCAAGTTCATCTGAAGCCTTGTCGTTGCCATAGTTTTGCTGCATCCCTCCACACAGTGTCTCTGATTGGTACTCAGGGCTAAAAACACAACTCAAAGAACCCCTTCTCTGGGAGATCATTCCTCAACTCCTTTCCTGTTGCAAACCACAGAGCAGAACAGGCAGTTAACCTTTTAACATGGTAGATTCACAATAAATATCAGCTACTTTGGTGAGGCATTTCAAGAGAATCATTACACATTTGTTTTAACAACTGCCCTGTGGATTGAATGACGTGGGTTCTGTAGAGTTTCAAAAATTATATTAATCCTAGCAGCACTCCCACAGAATGTGTGAGGACAAGCAGAACTTGAAGTGAGAACATTTCAAGGTCTCAGTTGAAATGCAAAGGATTGCTGTCATTGTGTGCAAAATCAAATGGAAAATTTTCAGGAGGGTATAAATCTTTTCCCAAATTTCCCTGAGAGGAGACTGTATTGCAAAAACATTTATATTTTATTTGAAGAAAATAATGATGTTCATTTTTCTTTTTTTGGCAGTGTAGATTTTTTTGAAATATTCTTCATTGCCCTGTTTTGCACATGTGCCTTACTGGAGGGTCCATTTCTTGCCAACGTGTAACCTGTTCTTGAGTCTATTGCTTGACTTGAAGACCTTTCGTTCCATCATCTGTACAAAGGAATTAATAAAAATTATGTTATCTATGAATGTATATAAAAGTAGAGTACACATTTTACTTTATTAGTGTATGAACTATTCTCTCTTGCTCATTAAATAAGGTCACATCTGGTGCCAAAGTGTCCACAGTGGTAGGAGGCCAGCAGCCAAAGCATGGTACATGAGCCCAGTCACTTTTTTTTTTTTAAAGTAGGCTCCATGCCCAGCATGGAGCCCAACATGGAGCTTGAACTCACAACTCTGAGATCAAGACCTGAGCTGAGATCAGGAGTCAGACGCTTAACTGACTGAGCCACCCAGGTGCCCCAAACCCAGTCCCTTCTTATGCGAGAAATTCGCCCTATTGGAAAAATTACTATGTATTTTCTTAAATAATATCTTTTGTAAAGGGAGTTTTCCTTTTAAAACATAAGTTGGTGTAATAAATTTGTGATTGCTACAGCTGAGTAACGAGTATATGGGGGGCCCAATATATTGTTTATTTGTGTGTCTATTTAAATTTTTCTGCAATTAAAGCTTAAAAAATTCCATGTATAATGCAAATTTTAGAGCGGTCTATGTCATATAACATTCTGTTTCATGTGATTCCACTTTCTAAGAGCACAGATTTCCTAGACAGGACATTTTCATTGCCTCGCTGCCTGTTGATACCTAATGCCAACTGCAAAGACAAAGATGGCCCTTTGGCAGGGAGAACAATGTTCATACTCCCCAAGGGAAACTGATCTAAAACAAGTGACCAGGGCTAGTGAGAAGAAAAGAAGTCAGCCTAAGCCACACAATACAGACACACCAGAGAAAAATGATTGTTGCCACTAGGGCCTGAATTCATTGCTAGTGCCCTTGCTCTTGCCTCTCCATTTGAGAATTAGCATTCAGGACCCTCAGGGGTAGGTAAGTGGATTTTTGAAAAAGTGAATTGGTATTTATTTAGTAGAAGGATGAATGCATCCTGGAAGAAATGGTTCTAAAATGAGCAGTATGGCATTCCTGGGTTTGAAGTGGTTGGGGTTTAATTTGGCCTTTTAGAACTTCTAAGGTATAACACTTTAAAACTGTAACTTGTCTTGAGATTCAAAACAACTCATTCTTTTATGTAGGAACAACGTATTTCTGATCAGTTACTCAACTATCAACCAAATCAGTGTTTTATTTGACCTCAACACCTTGCTATTAGTTACAGAGTGTTAGAACTGAAAAGGGACTTTGGTTTTATAAAAGGCATCATTTTGGACAAGAATTTGCTCTAAATACTCTAATTTATTCTACATATATATATATATATATATACATATAAATATATATTTACTCTATATATACATATATATGGTATAAAAGGTATGGAAAGGTATGGTAGGTATGGAAATCAATGAAGGTCACCCAAATGAGAAAAAGAATATTCAGAGCTTGCATAGCAAGGGAGTCGGCCACCATCACTTACATTTGGTAGAGATTCAGAGGCAGGCAGAGGAGTGGGATGGTTTCACAGTGAAAAAGAGAAGGCTTCAGACATGCCCTGATTAAAGTTTTGGTATGGGGAGGCCGCAGTCAAGCATCTTAAGTGATGGGTTGAGGGATCATATTTAGTTTTGTCTGGTTGATTCTGAGATAGACACAGGAGCAAAAATTAGGGAAGCCAATAGATTGCCATTTTCCTGACTGTTTTGGGCTCACTGTGATTTTGTGATTTCGGCTTCCCAGGCTGGATGCAGATGTTGTGGGGGCAGAGTTCCATTGTCATGTGTGGACTGGACATTTTCTCTTTGTGTGTTCAGTCTCTCAAAAGGCTCTGTTCAGGATACAGATACAGATGGAATTAAGTCAGTATTTATTAAAAGGGGGCAGCAGAAATAAGAGATGTATACAGATGACTATAATGTAATACAGAGTGTGACAGAAAAGTGTAACTGCACTAACGTGAGTTGGCTCCTTAGTGAGCTACAGGGGAGACTACACCAGGTGGAGTTGTCACACAAAGGAATCTTTATTTGCAGCAAATGAGGAGATCACGGGGAATAATTTCCAAAGCCGTGACTCCCTGAGCAGTGGTGAGGTGGTTCTTCGTGTTTAGGGTTTAGGATGAATATTCAGAAAGGGGAACTTTGTCATCACATTTAAAGGTGGGTATAAGGTTGTGCAGGCGTAATTAGAAAACATGCCTATATGAGCACCATGTTATGTTAAGGAACCGTGTGCTCCTCCCGAGGCAGAGACTTTAAGATGAAGCAGAAGTAACCGTCGGACAAGGGGAAGGGACAATGGACATGATTTGAGAGTCCCCATAAGCTGGATGGGGTCCTGGGCTCCTTATGTCAGGTAAGGAATGCAGGACCTTGCTTGTTCATAGGCCGGCAGCCTATCAGTTGACCTTGAGTCCAAGCTTCTGCAGAGAGAACTGGTAGATTTGTTCACAGGGTCTGAAAAGAAAAATAACCTATCAGGGAGAAAACAGTTCCCTGAAGAACGAGCTTTAAGTTTTCTGCTAGTTTTAACCTCATTAATCCTATGGGGATTAATAATAATTATTATTAATTAATAATCAAAAAGAAAGTCATAATAGCCACTCAGAGAATAGGACAGTTTCACTTCAGAGTAGGCACTTCTGGAAATAGTATCATGTCAGGGTTTACGCAGGAAGAGGGGAGGGGAAGCAAACATTGACAAGCACACATTTCATCAAGGAATTAGAATTCTCATCTTAGGGGAAAGGAGATGTAGGCTCACAGAGGTTAAATTACAGTTGACCCTTGAACAACATGGGTGTGAACTGTGCGTGTCCACCTATATGCAGATTTTCTTCAGTAAATACAGCCCAGTAATGTAAATGTACTCTTCTTGATTTTCTTAGTAACATTTCCTTCTCTCTAGCTTACTTTATTGTAGGAATACAAGATATAATACATATGACTCACAAAAGATGTGTTAATCAGCTGTTTATGTTACCAGTAAGGCTTCTGGTCAGCAGTAGGCTATTAGTAGTTAAGTTTTGGGGGAGTCAAAAACTATACGTGGATTTTAAGCTGTGTTTAGTGGGGGTGTGGGGCAGTGTCCATAACCCCCACATTGTCCAAGGGTCAACTGTACTTTCCTAGAATCGTTCAGCAAGTGACAGAACTGAGAGTTCCATCTGGTTCTCCTGGACAATGAAAGTCACATACTCCCCGCTCCTCATTCCCAACGTTGTATATAACTGAGAGTATCAAAATGCTAAGGCACCAGATACAGGTTTAAAAATATGTTCAATATTTTTATTTTTCCTTTAAAAGAATAAAAACCAAAACTATGTTTTCTTTATTCCAGCTACAGAAAGTAAAGTTCACAAGCTTTTCTCGACTGGTGGAGACCTCAGAAATAGATGATTCTCAGTGGAGGGTGTGTCGGACTATCTCGGAGTCCCTGTGGGGCTTACACTTGCCGAAGGGGGAAATCATTGTCAGTAGTTCAACATCACTGTGGTTTAGTATAATCATGCAGATGGATTCACAGCTGTGTATCCTTGGGTGGGTCCCAACCTGCTGAGCCTCTTTTCTCCTCTGTAGCTTGAAGACAATACCGCATGTGGCAAATTTTGAGCAGGACTGTCCCCCCTTGCCCCCTCATCTGACCTCTGGTGAATATTTATACTTTGGAAAAAGTTACCACTTAGTATATTTGTTAAAAATATGCTCTTTCAGAGTTTGTTTACAATAATATCTAATATTTAAGTTGTAAATGATCATTAAATGTATGTTAAGTGTATTTGCCTCTTTAAAAAATTCCATTACATAACCTTTATATGTATCTGCAAGTGACAGTGATTGAGCTGGTGTCACTGTAACGTTTTGCAGAGGACATGTTATCTCCACATTATCAGGGACTTGGTAAGCCTTCATTTGTAAGAACTCCTGTCTTTTCTGATAGGTAACTATTGGGGGGTTATCACCTTATATTTAATCATATTCAGTAATCCCTAATTTGCAGTTGTTATGAATTTGTAAAGAAATAATGTGTGTAGAGTACCTGGCTTGTGTTTAGTGCACAATAAATGTTACTTTCCCCTTCCCTGTATCAAGCCTAGTTAAAAATTCTAGAGACTCCTGACAGTCAAGATTAATCCAGTAAGTACTGTAGTCCACAATGAGGTGGTTCTTGAATATATATGTTTCTTGTTGGAGTGCCCTGAGCACTGAGGTCCTTACTGTTTGTTCAATAGCCATTGATTAGACAAACAATGAAACAATGAAAAAACTAAACAAAGATTGTGTGTGTGTGTGTGTGTGTGCATACACACATATATTGCTGAAAGATAAACTGAGGCATGTTAAAAATCTTAAGAGTTTATCTGAACAAAAATTGATTCCAATAGGCCGTCGCCAAACCACAACTGGTTAGCAGCACTCTGCAGATGGGAGCCGGGGAAAGACTTATATAGACAAGGTACAAAATCAAAGAAAGGAAATTGATCAACTATAGCTTAAAGCCTACGTGGCTGTTTGTGATTGGTTGTCCTTAGCATTTGCCTTATTTGGGAAGGGTAGTTAGCTGACTGTGATTGGTTGGTCTTAGGTTTCAATTTCTTAACATTGAGGTATTTACAGGCTTAGGTTTTGGCTTGTTTACATAGGCCACCAAAGTGGTAAGACCACTTTGGTCTAATGGCCTCCTTGTTTAATTTATTTTCTTAATTGTTGATTAAGAAAATCAATATTGACCAGTTAATAAATTAATATTAATTAAGGTTATTAATAATTAATAAAATAAATTAACACACATATATAGACAGTATGTCAAATCCCAAACACTTGGAGATAAGAAACATAATAGACATTTTAAAGCTTTTATTTATTTATTTGAGAGAGAGAGAGAGAGAGAGAGAGCCAGCGGGAGAGGGGCAGAGAGAGAGAATCTCAAGCAGACTCCCTGCTGAGCATGGAGCCCGACATGGGACTTGATTCCAGGACCCTGAGATCATGACCTGAGCCAAAGGCAGACGCTTAACCGACTGAGCCACCCAGGTGCTCCAAAATGTAAAAGAAATTTTAAATCATACTTAATTCAGTAGGCAGCATGGAGCCATTGAAGGTTTCGAAGTGTGTGCTTAGTGGTAGGGGTGCATACAATGAACCCACTGGCATGCTTTGACCTGTGCTTCAGAAAAACTGATCTGGCAGGATTATCCAGAAAAAAATGACTGGAGGAAGCAGCGGCTGGAAATGGAAGAGTAATCTGGAATGTTTAGCTGCATATGGGTGGGGTAACATTCATGGTGGCAACAGTAGCAAGAGAAAAGGGATCAGATGCAAAAAAAAGTGTGTATGTTGAGGTGGAGGTGAAGAGGGGTTGTTAGAAATCAAAGGCAGCAGGGGCGAGTTGGAAAATGGTGTATACATATAAAAGCATGTATATGTGTGTATGTGTCACAGGGCACATTTTTAAGTCACCACTGAAATGTACACGATGTACACAATACTTGTGTATTGTATGGAAAACCATCTGCTCTGGAGTGGTTCTCCTTTACCCTCACAGGACTGCCACATTCACAACCCTTCTAACACCAGAGGTATGGGGTTTTTTTCCAAACCAATTAATTCCTTAAGATACCAGCTGAGTGTCCTACAATTCAACTCAACTGTGACACTAACTGGAGTTAGTGCAGACCCCACAGGTTAAAGGCTGAGTCCCGTGAGACTGTCTCCTCCTTAGATGTTAATCACAGGTAGTGGGTTCCAAGGTTACCCACAACTTCTGACCCTTGACCCTTCCCCCACTTGGATTCAGTTATTTACTAGAACAGTTTACAGAACTCAGGTAAACACAGTTACTGGTTTATTATATAGTAAAGCATATGATATGATAAAGGTTACAAATGAACAGCCAGGTGAAGTGATATATAGGGCAAGGTTTGGAGGGATCCTAAGAGCAGAAGAAACCCCTGTCCCCTTGGAGTTGAGATGTGCTATCTTCCTGGCATGTAGATCTGTTCACCAACCAAGAAGCTCCCCGAAAGCCGTACTACTGGGGTTTGGGATGGTGGATCATTAACTCCATTTCCAGCCCCTCTGCCCTGGAGAATGGGGAGTGGAACTGGAAATTCCAAGCTTCTAATCATGGCTTGGTCTTTCTGGTAACCAACCCAGCCTCCACCCAGGAACCCACCAAGAGTCACTTTATTAGAACAAGAGACACTCTGTCACCTGGGAAATTCCAAGAGATTTAGGAGCTCTGTGTCAGGAACCCAGGGCAGAGACCAATATATATTTTTTCTATTATTTCACTCCTGGGCTTAAAAACATGAACATCTCATTAACACCCACCCACCCTCCAAAAAGATGCAGACAAATTTCTATATGCACACAATGTGGAGGAAGATCTTGTTCTCCTATGTAGCTGTTAATTCCTGGGTTATCACAGCTGTCCCCTTAATGGCACCTCTACTATGATCCCTTTCACCTGGACTCTTTTTTTTTCTATTCATACAGCCATATGTTGCCTTATTGCACTATGCCATATTTTACCTTCCTTCTTTGTAATGCTCGGTAATTGTCCAAGGTTAATTTCTATTTTTCCCTGTTTGGCATATAGCTCTCTTGTTGCCTTGGCAACATGTGCATTACACAGCATGTGATACTGTGCTCTGTAATAAGGAATGTTGGCTTAAAGGAGAAAAGTGCTGTATAATGAAAGATGCATCCTGGCAAGGGTTTAAACGTGCATAAAGGACATTGAGATCTTTCCCAGTCTTTTAGGTGAATTGATGCTTTTAGCATTTATATCTGTTTCCTTGGTATTTTCTATCTGCCCTTCAGCCACATTCACTGGAAGAAAGGGAACGCATTTAGGAACTGAATAAGTTAGTGGATATGAATGAAAAAAAGGAATAATTTCATTATAAATTTTGTATACACATTCAATCAATCCTATTCCATTTCCCTAGGAACATGACTTAGTTTTTAGAAGTACATGGTGTTATACGTGGGTATAACATGCAAGGAAGCACTTTACAGATTATAGAAAATAGACAGTTTTTGCCGGTGAGACACTGTCATAATGTGGCTCCTTTTTGCATGGAAATGCATAGATTGCAGATTGAGTTAAACCCCAGAGACCTAACAGTTGTAAACCTCACACACCTTGTAGAATCTGGAAAGGAAATACAGTTGGTGTAAGGACTATTCCTTTAAACCAGTATTAAAAATAATTACATTCCAGGGCATCTGGATGGCTCAGACAGTTAAGTGTTTGACTTGATTTCGGCTCAGGTCACGATCTCAGGGTTCGTGCCTGAGATCAAGCCCCTTGTCGGGCTTAGTGCTCAGCCGGGAGTCTGCTTGAGATTCTCTCTCTCCCTCGCTCTCTGCTCTTCCTGCTCATGGCTCTCTAGCTCTCTGTTTCTCAAATAGAGAAATAAATCTTAAAAAAAAAGATTACATTCCATAATTATGTTAGACACACACATATAAATAATATAATAATTAATTATAACATTACTATACTTGAACTCTATTACAGCAGCCAAATACAATTAAGATTTCAGATTAGGATTTTTGGCTAGTGCCGTTGGACAACTGCAAGCCAACCATGGTTGCTAAGTCTGCTGTGACCTCAAGTCCATGTTTTAACTGTAAGATGATAGACACAGCCTATCTAGCCATAAGTAAGGCAAACCCCCCTCCCTTTTTTTTTTATTTTATCATGAAATTGTTGAGAACTGTTGTCAGGAAGAAGGCAACTAGGAGTTCCGATTTCCTTGGTATGGAGAAAACAAAATAATGGGGGATATAAAAGAAAGTTATTGGACTGGAAGGTCTCCATTTGCATGTCTATGCTTAGACCTAGTTTGCTTAGGGACTTTGTATAAAGTAATCCACCATGCATCCTAATTTCTCTCTTGAGCGTATAGGAGAATGAATGAACAGTTGCAGGAAGCCTTGCACAGAGAGCTTTCTTTCATAGATAGATCAGCCAGGAGACGACTTTGCTAACTCTCCACCTTCAGCCTTGCACATGTATAGGATGAACCAGAAAAGTCACATTGAGTTTTCCCTTCTTAAGAGCTAACTGTTCAATGGGTTGGGAAGATCGATATGCCTGTTCAAATGCCTCTGAAAAATAAAGTCCATTTTAACTTTATAGTGCCTTGAATTGGCAGCACTAGCAAAGATGTAGTTAAAGGGGAGGTTCTTTTCCTTTTGCCTTTCTACAGTTTGCTCATCGATCTCAGAGGAATTCTAGGAAATTGAAATTTAAAAATCAATCTATGAAATAAGTAAACCAAGGAATGTCACACAAAGGAAAAGGTCAAGGTCGGCAGCAGCAAAAACCAATTCAAAACCTTGAAAAGCATGAAACATAAGGCAGATAGCCAAATCTGCATACATATATTTATTTTTAGTGTGTGCATCTGAGGTAGGTAAACTGTCATTGGCATGATTATGCTTTTGTTCTTCTAAAGTGCTTTTGCCTTACATTCAGGTTTTAATCCTTTTTAAAAAAATGTTTCTGAATGAGAATCACAGGCAGGGTATTAATTCTTAGACTAAGCAGGCTGGATGCACCTCTGCTAACATGAATTATATACAGGTTATCACCGCTTTTAGAAAGTTCTCTTTATGCCACATTGCTTTTATGAAAGACCTACATTAGTACCTGTTTTTACTAACCAGAATAAATCCTAAGATGATTTTCGCTTTTATGAGAAAAGGGAAAAAGTGGAGTGTTTAGCATCTTTTTGCAGCAAGCCTTTGCAGAGGCAACGCTCACTCCGGGCAGTGAGTGGCGCCCCCTCGTGCCTTCCCCGGGAACTACATTCAGTGTCTTGGCATCTCCCCACCAGAGCTTTGAATTGTATGTGTGACCATCTGCGCTTTATCTCCATTTATTTTATGTATCTGTTGGCGAGATGTGACCTAAGATTTCAGAAAAGCCTAAGAGAGGTTACTTTGGGGGTCTGGAAATGTTCAGAAGGCTTTCCTAATAAATTAGTGGTCCTGGTTTCTTCATTCGCTTGAAGCTATTTTGGCTTCTGAGAGGTTTCGTAGGAATGCTACTTTCTGATAACAGGGGGACCCTGTATGTGGTGGAGGTGATTGCAGGCCATCCTTTTGTTCACTCCTGGCACACTTACACTAAAACTGTCCCAGAGACATCTCTGAGCCTCCATTTTGCAAAAGAACCTGCCATAAAGTAAGTTACTTAAGTAACATATCGTGGTATCACATCATTAAAAATGTTTTTAGCTCCTCTGCCTATATGCTTAAGTCAAAGTGCTCATGTTTATTCTCAGTGGATGCAGAGCACATCTATTGCTTGTGGCTCCAAAAACAGCACCCCATGCACTGACAGGTCTTGTCTGGAGCAGCACTCTCAACCTGGATTTCCTGAGAGTGTTAAGCCCTAATTGCCTGTGGGAGCCATTGTATGTAATAAATTAACCTCTCTCCTATGATTTGGAATGCTACTAGTCCTCTATCAACCTTGAGAGAATTGAGGAAGTAATCACTCATATTCTGAAGGGCTTAGTTCTCTTACAGAACCCCTGTTGAGAAAGGAGGCTGGGTAGGGCATGACTTTATTTGATATTGTCCTTTGCATTTTTACAAAAGAAGTGTCTAACCCAGGTGAACCTGCACATCAGTGAAACCGCTGGATGAGCATATTTTCCTCATCCTTAGAGAGGACCTCACACCTCTGTCTCCTGGGCCCTCGCAAGGACGTTCAGATTCTAGGTTTTCCAGCCCGCGTATGGGCAAAGAGCTGCCTGGTGGTTCCAGGTTGGAAAACAGTGCTTTCCAGGGTGAACACAGATGCCTGGTCTCTCTAACTCAGAAAGTTCGCCATGTTTCCCCACCGTGATCAAGAACACGTGTCTCTTTACATTCCCTCACTCAGTGCACCTTCCTTTCTGGTCTTGAACCTCTTGATTATTTTCTGTTTCTGAAGTCTACCTGACAGTGAATGGACTCTGAGAACTTCCCCTCACATTCATAGCTCTAACCAGGCTAAGGGGATAGAAAGGACCAAAAAAAAAAAAAAAAAAAAAAATATAAAATGGATCAGAGATCAAGCTCCTTGTTATTTTAAGTCCTTTTTGCTGATGCTTGATTTTCTGAAATCAGAATTTAACTTCACTTAAGAAGACTTGGGGACATGTGCTCAGTGCCTTAATGGTGATATTCGTAATCATACTTGATGGTTTTTGAAACTATGTATCATATACATATGTATCATTTGTTCCTCATAGAACATGAGAGATAAGTAGAATTATCTCCATTTAATGGATGAAGATGCAGAGGCTTAAAATGGGAGGCTGTCCCACGATGCTGAACTAATATGTCTCCCAGCTGAATCTTTAACTTAGCCTTGTTTCTTTGTTTCACATTTGGACTGGACTGCACAGTACCCTCTCTTGTCTCTAGACCCTTGGCTCACTGGAACTTTTCCCGTTCAAACTAATTGTACAGGGGCACCTGGGTGGCTCAGTCAGTTAAGTGTCTGCCTTCGGCTCAGGTCACGATCCCGGGGTCCTGGGATTGAGTCCCGCATCGGGCTCCCTGCTCGGCGGGGAGCCTGCTTCTCCCTCTCCTTCTGCTGCTCCCCCTGCTAGTTCACTCTCTCTGTCAAATAAATAAATAAATACATACGTACATACATACATACTAATTTTACACACTTCTTGCCTCCTCTGTTCTATCCTGGTGTTCCCAACATTGTTCCACATAATGCCAAGTGTCATTAGGAAAATTGTGTAATGACGAGAGACCTTGAAAGAAGAACTTTCAGATCTTTCTCTGAGAATCTCTGTAGATTCTTTCAGCACGAATAATGAATGTGTGGTAATATCTTTCTTGGAATGATGAAACACGGTACCATAGGCCTGTGTTTACTTTTATTAGATTGATTTCTACACTGTTATCTACCGTATCCCCTAGCCACAATTATTGTTGTGTAGGCTTGATGATACGAGAATTCCTTAAAGAGGCCAAGAGGAGGAAAGGAGGGAGTAGAATAAAGTCAGGTTTTTACTGTCTTTCTTGCTATTTGAACTTCAGTGTGTCCTATCAATGACATTTTTGTTCACAAATGTTGGATACTTACTGAATTTGTGGAAGGGTGGACTTCAGTACATTTTATAGTTTGTAGATAACTCCATGTTGAAACTGAATTATAAGTTAAATAATTTATGTTTTAACATAACAGCTAAAATGTAATCTAATGTCTCCTGATTTAAATTCCATCTTCCCTTCATAACCCTTCCTGTCTCTGTTACTCTTATGAATTTTTATGAATTTATATTCATCGAAATCTTTTTGAAACCTAATCAAGTGAAGACTTCAATGACTCTGATAATTTTGACATACATTTCTTATCTGAGAGCTCAAAAATATATCATAGGTGACACTTACCCCTCTGAGCGGTAGGTATGAATGTTCTTAAACTATAATAGGAGATTTTAACATTAATGATCCCTGAGAACAGAGGTACCTGGAAAACAGTGCTGAGTGGATTTCTCCTGAGGGATAAATCTGAGGAGAGGTGAAGAATCATTAGCGGAGAGAGAAAGGATGAAGGGTGAAGTCAATGATAGAAGCATCGTTTGTTCTAACAGTTCTCAGACATGAAATCTGCAACTTTGTGAGGTGTTTAGAGAATCACGGGCATGTTCTAGGCCTTCAGCAAATGTGGCATTTTCTGAATCACAAAACACCATGATGAGAGCTTTCTTTCTGCTGCTGGTTAAATCTCTGATCCCAATGACTTTATGTGGGTGGCTGAGATATACAAGAGTGTTCTTAATCTCTGGTTTTCAGTGGAAGAGGGAGAAGAAGCATGTATTTCTGTTCTGCCAAGTGTGAAGAGAGGAAGGGAGAATTTACTTCGTAGGCTCCTGGAAATGGGTCTGTGGTGCCCAGTGGTCAGCAATTGACCAAGCTCCTGGCAACTGACCAAGTGAGACTGTGTTAAAATGGCAAGCTCAGTCAAGAACCCCTTGGCATCTCTTGTTGGTCCTTCTTGCTAAATGTCAGATTAGTAAACCCAGGGCATATTCTGCATTCTCTGCCTTTTTCTTTCAATGGCTGTCTTAGATAATTTGTTTCCTAAGTATTGACTGTCGAGTTATTTTAAGAGAATGACTGGTCTATCTTTGCCAAACCCTTGAGGTTGAGGAATTTCAAGTTAATTCCAGAAGCTAAAATAGGAAAAGAGCTCATCCAGAATCAGGTATCTGCATCAATGAGAAAGTTATCAAGAACGACTTTCCACTTACTAGGATTTCTCCTGTGCCCTGAGTAAGGGCTAATGATTAGACTATTGATTCTGTCTACCAGGGTGATAATGAGGTGTGACTAATTTAAAATGAGTATAAACAGTTTAGTCCATTAGCTCTGAATTTAGAAGACAGAAAAAAAAAAAGGTAATTTCTAGGTAGACCAGTTTAGTTGCTGAAGACTACTAGTCATTGCACAGAATGTTTACATATGGTATATTATAGCAGGCAGCTGGGGACATTTGACCCTAAAATGTGTGACAGTAGATGTTTGAATAAAGGGCTTAGAGTACAAGATTTTAATACCATTAAAATGACCATTCTTAAATAATCCAAATTTCTAATGAAAAAAATAATTATAAAGGTAATAGATACTCATGGTTAAAAAACAAACAAGCATACAAATAGCACAGAAATGTATACAGCAAAAAATAGAGGTCCTCTGCCACCAATTCCTTATGGTCTCTGCCCCAGATGGCAAAATAGTCAAGGCAGGGGCTCATCATCAAACTATTTATACTCTAAAAGGAATGATAAATAGGTACAGAATTAACTTATACATAAGTCATATAAAGTAAGGTGGGAGTAAATACTGAAAAATAATTACAATAAAGTTATGTGTGAGTTCCAAAGGTGCTATGATTATAGTCAGTTGGTATGAGAGAGGCAGAGGAAAGGATTAGGAATGATTTCAGTAAGAAAGTGAACGTTGAAATTTTCCTAAAAGTGTAATCATATTTCCCCAGACAGGATGGGAAAAGGAAGGACACAGCTGGCCAAAGGAAGAGAATGGGACAAGGTGAGGCAGTGAGCGATAGCCAGGCATGCGCGGAGCATGAGGTGTTGTGAGGAGAGTGGGGAGTTACAAGGCTGGAATGATGTTTCGGGCCTCACTGTGGAGAACGTTGAGAGGTCACTCAACTTACAGAGAGCTCATGGGGTTGTCAGGTCAATCCAAAATTTTTAATAATTAAAGTGTGACATAGTCAACTCATTCCTGCATTAATCTGCCAATTGAGCGGGCTAAGGTCGACGCAAACAGCAGTCCATGACAGAGAGAATACCAAGCAGGCTAGCCGTGAACTAAGTGATGACAACAGTGGAAATGTATGTGGGGATCACGACAGCCTTCAGAGGTGCACATAGCTGGATATGGGCGCAGAAGGAGGATTCCTATAAAGGCCACCACGGTCAGCAAGAGTCCTGCTCATCCTCATCTTGAAGCCAGGATGAAGCCATTGACTTAGGATTCTAAGGTCCTGCATCCTTCTTTTCCATCACTTTATCCTGGCTACCCTCTAGGCTCAGCTCAGGCTTACCTTTCTCATGAAGCCTTTCCCAGTATTTCAGGAGACTCTGGCGACTCTCCTACTTGAACTCTGACTGCAATAGCAATTAGCCATTAGGCTCTTCTGAAGGTTAAACAAATGACACCTCAGAGAAACAAAAAGAGTTCTGAAAACCTAAGTTACTCTGTCATAGATATTTAATACTCTTGCATTTTTTTTACCTCATGGGCAAATACTACTATGGCCAAATATTATATGTAAATTAGCCAAGGAACTTCTTTCCCTCTTATAGCTGTAAAAACTACTTCTCTTGATTTACTTGTCTGCCCCATGGCTCTTCCCTGCATCACTTTTTGTCTTTGGCTCTCTATCATTATGCAGGAGGCCCCTCTCTTTCTCTCTCTTTCCCCTAGACTTCTCTTACATTTTTTTTTCCTACATTCAGCTCTATCCCTCTGTCTTTCAGTAGGTCTTTCCTATGAATAAAGCTGTAGTGAACACCATTGTTTTATCTGCCAGCACCCTTCTAGCCTCAACCCGCGCAACATTATAAAGCATTGTTTGGGCCCCAAATTCAGGTATGGGAATGAGAGGGGGAAGCAATTTGTCCTTGGGTTTCTGGACTGTAAACTATACAACTCAGAAGGTAGGGGTACCATGTTTCCTGCTCTGTGCGTTAGAGAACTAGGGGAAGCTTCTGGTCGGTGGAGAAGCATGAGGCAGACACAAGAGGGTCCGAGATAGAAGGCAGAGAGAATGTTCTGCAGGTCAGCTCTGCCTGAGACCCACTCACATTCTGATCTTTGAGTTGCACAAAATATCCCACAATGCTTACAACCCATTTCCTGGTTTAAGTCAGAATTCTATCACTTGTAACCCAAGTAATCCTAACAAATCTAATGAGCACAGTTTTTAATTAATTCATTTATTCAGAATAGAGGTTATATTCCTTGACATTGATGAGAGAATTGCTTTATTTAAAAACAAATGAAAATTATATGCATAAACCAGAAAAAAATCTTTCTCAGGGTGCCTGGGTGGCTCAGTCTATTAAGGGTCCAGTTCTTATTTCTGCTAAGATCATGATCTCAGGGTTGTGAGATGGAGCCCTGTGTCAGTCAGTGTCAGGCTCTGCACTGGGTGTGGAGCCTGCTTGAGATTCTCTCTCTCTCTCTCTCCCTTTGCCCCTCCTCCCTCTAAAAAAAAGAAAAAAAATCTTTATTTCTGTAAAATCACAAAAGCATAAAATCTCCACCTTTTTCAATTAGTTACTGCTTTTGAAAAAATAAATCTACATTCAAGATGAACTAGGACAGATTTACATGTAACTAGATTTTATGTGTGTATTTTTTCGTCATAATTATTCATGAAAATGGTCCCTTTTTCATAGGAAAAAGTAATTAATTCTGAGTTGAAATACTGACGACCATCTACTGTAACATGAGGGAAAATCATACCAATTAGAAGCAGCTTTAATTGAATTATTGTAGCAGAAAACAGTTTGGGTTGCAAATTTTAATCTCATTATTCATATTTAACCTTCATTAGAGGCTGACTCTGCTTTCTTGCTGTCACCACTGAATTCTGAAGTGCAAATCATATGCTTCTTTAGCAAGGCTTCTTGAAGGCAAAAGAATTATAGACAGGTTTAAATTATGTAATTCCTGCCACCACCTAATTGTCTTAAGATATCTGAGAACCTCTTGACTCATCGTTTCTTCTCATATCCAGCACTTAAAATGATGGCAGCACACAATAACTTGAAAGTATGTGCACATAGGAAAAAATCCATTCAATATGCCCATTTATATTTCCAAATGCCTGTGCTTAATGGTGGATTACAATAAGAAGTTGGAAAACTTCCTTTGAGATTTTGATTGATTAATTTCTCTTTCAGAACTACAGCGTACGGAACGTTTTAGGTTTTTTTTTCATGCACATGTTTCGCCTACAGTCAGGGTGTCTCTGCGTTCAGCTTCTGGTTTAATGAAATCAATCGTCCTGATATTATGATAAAGTTCCGGCAAATATAGCTACAAGTAAATTTAATTAAACGCCCATCATTGTTTAGAACATTATGAAACTGGAAAGGTTTCAAGGCAGCGATTTTTGTTTTCATAGCTATGTGGGAGTCCCCTGTCTGGCAGGCCCCTTTTGAATAATTAGTAATGCTCCTCAAGGATGTACCTGCATAATCCGCTTTCTCTTTCATTCCACCAAGTGTGAGGGCGGGCACTGTTTAACCTGAGCAGTATTTGAAATATATCACAAGCATTGAAATGACATCTAAACTATTCCAAAGGAAGGGCTAATTATGAATTCCCAGAAAAAGAGCAGCGTGTTGGAGTTCAACAGTGCCTTTCATCTCAAGAGCTTATGCATGACCGTGAACTTGAGTCTCACATCTATGAGTAGGAAGACAGCCTCATAAACAGCCTCTGATTTACCCTTATGTTTTGAAAGAAGAAATTCCTCTAATAAACAAGCTGAAGAATCCCCACATGAAATGGAACAAAAATAATAAGAATATTTTAGTTTCTTGTACATTAAGCTCTTCTGTTCCAGTATTTCTGACCCAGCCTGTTTTTTCCAACAAATGTTAGATAAAAGGTAAAAAACAAAAACAAAAAACAAAACAAAAAAACAACCATTTTCAACATCTCAAGCATCTCAAACAATTTAACTTGCACTTTTCCTTTGCGTCTCGGAAAAATCAACATGTGCTATAAACAAAAATTCAATGCATCCCCCCCCTTTTTTTGAACCTTCCTTATGAGCCAGGCACTTTATGTATTAGCAATACAAAAATGAGTAAGGTGAGATTTCTTTTTTCAAGAAGTTCACATCTAAGGGAGACCAGACAGATATTAGATAATAATTAAATGTGAAAGGTTTTGTAATTGAGGTATAAAAAAGTTTTGATATTCTCAAAACTACTTTGCAAGAGACAATTGTTTTACTCTTTACACACATAGAGGGTTAGTTTGCATAGAGAAAATAATTACTTTTGCAAAGAGTACTCAATCTCAATTCAATTTTTTGATCCTCTAAACTTCAAGAGGCAAATTCATCGAGAAAATATGATGGCAGAGATATTTTCACTTTGTAAAAAATGAATGCAATCTCATTTCTTCCTTTCTTCTCAATATTATCTTTTCATAGTTTACATAGTCTTTGCTTATGTGCATAAACATTCTTCCTGACACTTCTTCTAATCAAATCCTCTGTCTTTTGGGGGATAACCCAAAGCCAGTCTTCTATAAGAAATCTAAGACAGAGCTTGTCCGTGGGTATTTCTGTCTACTTCATGATTGACAATTGGTTGCTTCTAATAAATATGTGGCATTTAACCACAGCTGTCTTTTCAGCTGGATTGTCAAAGAAAGAAAAAGGGCTTGGGGCTTCCTAGTACAGTGATGAGGGAAGAAACTTATGTTGATGAGGACGGAGATGATGATGATAATGACAATAAAGGCAGCATTATGGGTAAACATTTATTAGCATTGTTTCATCAATCCTCAGCCCTGATGAGATGTGTAATGCTATTGTCTCCATTTTACAGATGAGAAAACTGAGTCTCAGAGTTTTAAAGTATGTTACCTGTTCATAAAATTTTCGGGTAGCACAGCCAGGATTCAAACTTAGATTTGACTGGCCTCAGTGCGTGTTCTTAATCACGTTGCTATTTGCGTTGATGTTAAATGTGCTGACAGTTGGAAGCAATTTATAAAAGGTCCTGATCAATTTAATGGGCTCATCTATTTGTCTCTGATAGGGAACTGGCTCTTTGACATAAGTGAGGAGACTTACCCGGTTCTGAACACTGATGATTATTTCCAGACTTAAGTAATTTTGTAGCTAGAAGAAATCTTACCAGTCACATGCCTCTAACTTCTTATTTGAAGGGTGAAGAAAGTAGGACTCAGAGAGAGTCTCAGTGACCAGCCATGGCCAGCTGTCCTGTTCATAGCTCAGTGTTCTGTCATCCCAAGCTGAAATTTTCCTCACCCTAGAAATGGGCTTATGAGAGTGAAAACTAACTAACTCTTTACAACTCAATGGCACACTGATGAAAATGACAGATAATAGATTGATTGGTCAATAGATGTGTGTATGTGTAAATATCTTCTTTGGGATGTTTGAGATATCTGAGTCCTTTGGCCTTAAATTTAAATTGTCCCCAAAAGTTTAGTATTTACTGGTGTTACTTTGTATAGTGTCTCATCTCTCTTGCTGCCTAGCTTGCTCTATTAGTTTGTCTGCTTTTAATATTCTCTTTCTCACCCGATTTGCTATTGCAAATAGTGGGAAAGCAGATAATCAAGTGTGTTAAAACCATGCTTAATATAAAAATAATTAGACTCCAAGTGAATGTGTAAGGAAACTTCATTAAGTAAGATGGATGTGTTTGTGTGTATGTATGTATGTACTGATATTTTTTAAAGATTTATTTATTTGAAGAGAGAAGAAGTGGGAGGGGCCGAAGGAGAGGGAGAAAGAGTCCCAAGCAGACTGCTCTGAGCATGTAGCCCAGTGTGGGGCTTGATCCCATAACCGTGAGATCACAACCCAAGCCAAAACCGAGTCGGATGCCTAACCAACTGTGCCACCCACGCACCCCAAGGATGTGTTTTTATATGTGGTCTTTGGGACTGATTTCAACTTTTAGGAACCAGATCGTTTTTGTCTTTGTCTTTGTCTTTGCTTTTGTTTTGTTGTTTTGTTTGTTTTTTGCTCATTCTAGGGCATGGTAAAGTTCACAGATAAATCATATCTAAATAAAGATAAAAACACCTGACTACATTTCAGTGATCACATTTTCAGTTTAGAACACAAATCCTCTTTTTACGTGGGAGTTTATCTTTTTTTCTATTATGGAAATTATGACTCAGAAAGATTAAAACTTTTAAAATATAACCACAGAGCTCACTCTCAGTTCCCAGATTCCTGATCTCGTTCCTTCGGGATCCAATGAACTGAGAGGTGGTGTGACTGCAGAGAAAACACCTCTCTCTACTCATAGCAATGAACCTTAATTGAGTCCCAGCCAGAGGTGATTGTTGCCACATCCTGGGGTGTGGAGTTATGAAGGGGCATCAGAGAGGTTTCCCCATCTGTCTAATCTGACTTGGTTTAAACTGTTAAACTCATAATCCAAGAGTCTGCAGGCTGCCTCTAGACAAGACCAAGCAGCTTTTCTTCATTCCTGGACACTGTGTTAGGTGAATGAAGGGCAAAGAGTAACAAAACAAAAAGTCAGAAAAGTATGACTATTTTCATGTTTCTATACTTAGACAAGATGTATTTATTACATGAAAAGATTTAGCTATTGTTGGGATCTTTGGAGGGCCAATAAAAAAAAATAAACCTTCTTTTTCTGAATTCCAAACCAGTTGAGAATTACAACCAAAGCGTAAGGCAGAAAGGGGTCATAGGTATTACCTGAATTGCTGATAAAGCTATTATCGAAGAATGTTTGCACAGACATAAACTTCAATCCTGAAACTCAATCCTGATCAGTTGTACTCACTCACTAGGGCAGGCCTATCACACCAGCAGAATTGGACGTGGGCTTCTCCATGGAAGGAGGATGGGCCCATGACCAATTCCGATTTCTCATTCCCAACTCTTCTACCTGATAAGTTGGCCCAGTTTCCCTGGAGTAGCAGGTGTGAGGGGCAGAAAGAGGCAGGGGAGTGAGACAGTGGTGCTCCCTCTACATAAAAAAACAAAAAACAAAACAAAAAAAACCAAAAATATGAGGAGTGGGGAATAAACATCCCTAAGCATTGGGGGTGTGCATGGACATTTGAAGTCCAAGGTTTATTGTCTATCTATGGTGCTTTATATATGTTGTATAATTTAACCTTAAAATACTTTACCCCCCACCCAGCCCCAACCCTACCCTTCAAACATTGTGAAGGAGTTACTATAAATATTATTATCACCACTTAAAGGTGAGGAAGTGGCCTTAGAGAGGTTGCGTACCTTGCTCAGAAGTAAACACGGATGGTCACAAGAAGAGCAGAGTCCCATGCAGACCTATCTGACTCAGAAACCCATTCTCCCCACATCTCCAGTTTCTGGTGAACAGTTTCTCATGTGAATACATATGAAAATACTTATCCAGGGAAGTGAGATTTCTTAGTTGAAAACCATTCTGAATCTGTGTTGATGGGAATTTGGTAATTCACTGATACAAAGTTTAGACTGTGATTTTGTTAACTTTTTGGGGGGATAATTTTAAACTTACAGAAAAGATGCAAAAATAGTTCAGAGAATTCCCAGATGCCCTTACACAGCTTCCCGTAATGTAAACATCTTCTAGAATCCTAGCAAAATTACCAAAACCAGGAGATTGATATTGGTACAGCACTATTGGATACACTACAAACCTTACTCAATTTTTACCATTGTTTTCAGTATTGACTGTGACTTCCTTTGAGGACAGCAACTGTATTATATTCATTTTCATATCCACAGTGCCCATGGGCAAGTCTGGTCTGGAGTCGGTGATCAGTAGCTATTTGTGGAATGAGTAAATGAGTGAATGGATGTTGAGCTCCATAACACAACTTCTGTGTGTTTGTGTGTATCTGAGTGCCACAGGTATAGAAACACACAGGGATTATGATCTGAATGAATGTTGTTCAGATCTAAATTCCACATTAGGCTTTGTAAAGTATAGTTCTTTAAAACTGAAAACTTTTCAAAAGCAAAAGAGTGTACTAACCAGATTGAAACAGATACAGCAGAATTCACCAAATGGGCAGAAAGCTAGAATGCTACATTCATTTTATCATGAGTGTGTGTGTGTGTGTTACTGTTTTCTCCATCATCTTTTAACCAAAATTAATGTGACAAAGGGTAGAAAGGCAAGGATATGGCATTACACTTGATTGGGCAAGACTGGTATGAAAAGCTGTTATAAGAACTGATTTTTCTGAAAAAAGTTCAACTTTTTTAAAAGGTTTTAATTATTTTGTTATTGTTATTTAGATGGAAGACGTCATAGCACGCATGCAAGATGAAAAAAATGGAATTCCTATTCGTACTGTCAAAAGCTTTCTTTCCAAGATACCTAGCGTCTTCTCTGGTAAGTGTACATTCAGTGCAACACTGTTTTCTCTAGCACCTCCGACATAACCATTTAAAATCAATTCTAGCCACTCAGTATTGAAACTCTCTCTCTAACTCTTATCACCCATGCCATGTTCCACATCATGTTGGACCCTTGGAGTGATAGTAAAACAAAACGAAAAACCAAAAATCATGACCTTACTTTACTCTGGGTCAGTTGCAAAGACGTAATGAACAATGTGAAATAATAGATGATCTTAAAGATGTGTGAAACAATGTGGAAGAGGTTATATATAAAAATTAGGAGGATGAGGGGTGCCTGGGTGGCTCAGTGGGTGAAGCGTCTGACTTTGGTCTCAGCTCAGGTCTTGATCTCAGGGTCATGTGTTTAAGCCCTACTTAAAAAAAAAAAATTAGGAGGGTGAAGAACATCAGTCAGGAAGGTGTTCCTGAACAGCAGTGATGAACTGAGTTTGAAAAGTAAGGAGTCCTATCAGCTTCAAGACCACCAGCTGTGTGTGCAGAACTGGGGGTGACCAGGGTAAGGATGTATAGAGACAGAGATGTGCAGAGAGGCTGGAACAGACAGACTTGGGTCGGAGGATGAGGGTCTTTGAAAGTCAACCGAAGAATCTAATTCTGATGTATGGAGAATATGGAGATCCGTCATGCTCTCGCAGAGTGCATTATGATGAAGGTGCTCAGGGCAAATTGGTGTTCAGTGAGGACCATTGTCACCATGGTAGGTCCAAGTCCTGTGTAGAATAGTTTGGGTGCCAACATTCTGATATCCAGGGGGTGAAGGAATAGAGGGGAAAACATGAGCATCTGTTAAATAACTGGGCATATAGGGCTATAAGAGGACATAACCCAATGGGGTTTGGTTTTGTTTTTTAATTGGGTGACTGTGAAACTAAAGAATCAGCAGAAATAGGGAAGCCCCACAGTTTGATTGGAAGTGACTGGAGAAACCCTAGAGAAAATGGTGGTGATAAGTTAGAAACCTGTGCTCCAGCTCCCCGAGACTGGGGATGCCCAAGCTGTGGGACTTAGGCATGCCGAGCCTGGGCTAGCGTGGCATGGAGAAGAAGCAGAATCAGACAGAACCTTCACAGTGAGCCAGCAGGGTGAGGAGGCTGGGCAGAGCTGGCGGAGGAGGTGTTTGATGGGGTTCCCGAGCAAGGGTTCCGTGGTGCTTCCTCGTGAACAAGAGTCAAAAGGAGAGCAGTGGTCAGCAGGCCTTCAGCCTCGGTGAGAGGGTACCTGATTAGGACCACAGAACAAGCAGGCAGGCCCGGATGTTGGTGTTTGGTGGCTGCATTGCTCTTTGATGAATGGGAGAGAGAACAGGGAGCAGACAAATGCTGCCATAGGAAGACATTTGGTCTCCCAAAACACGCCCTTTGTCCTGTTTCTTCCTTTCATGCCCACTTTGTTTCAGTTTCTCGCTCTTCTCGGACGATGGCCTGTATTTTCTCACATCTGGGGCTTTACTCCATCTTTGCCCTTCTCACTGACTCACTTCCTGACTTCCAGGTCGTTTTGACTATGACATTCTGTCCATTCTTTAACAGCTAGTTCAGAGAGCTCTTCAGAGAAAACTGTCCTGAGCCTTCATTCTCTGTGCTCTCAAAAAAACTTGTTTTTTGCTTCTCTAATAGCAGTTATTATGGCCTACTCTGTCTTACAGATATTTTTGTATAATGTCTTATATCCCCTAGGAAATAGCAAGTTCCTTGGAGTCAGCGATGTAGAGAGTTAACTTTGTATCTAAACACAAATATGAAACTTACTCCTCTTTTGATGACCAGTGAGAGAACTTACCTCCTTAGATACTGTTAACGCAGAGGTTGCAAACTGAAATGCAGTCAGAATCCAGGCTGATAAATGCTGTGAGTTACCCACCCGTCTGCCCTGGGAACCGTGTTCAGGTCAGGAGTGCATGGCCTGTGTGAAGGCGTGGCAGTTCAGGAATTTTTAATGACAATATCCATAAACAAAAATGGCTGAACAAAAAAAGTTTAGCTCCTCAGATTAAGCCGGGCTGTAAGTTTGAGTTATCTGCTCTCATGGTAAATCTAAAATTTTTGGTCGAGTTCTTCAAGTAGCAATACCTCATACATTTTCCATACAGTTTCATAAAATTTCATACAGCTCCAATGTAACATCCTCCTGGAAGAACGTTTGATTGACAATATTAAGATATTAATGAAAAGGTAAGATTGGACATGTAGACAGAGAATGAACAACGAGGTTCGTTTTAATGTTCATTAACATAAAACAACAATGGTAGTTACTATGTAAAGACAATTATCGATGACAGTTTCATATTAATGTAATTAGTTTCTAATTATCATTCTGTGTTTCCTGGAAACTTTCATGAGCCCTGCCTCACAGGTTTAATTATCTGTCTTGCTGTAGATTTCATTGACATAATAGTATTATATCTAGTATTTACCAACCTCTTTGTTGCAATAGTCCCAAATTATAATGGTCTGAAGCCCCGTCTACTTCACTAGCAGTTTTTGGTCTTTTGTAGTAATTTTCCTCCCCTGATATTTCTTACAGTGACTTGGGGTTAATCCCTGTGTTCTTTTGTGGTCCCACTTACCACCTGCTGCTTGCTCTCTTGCCTCTCGGCCTCTCCTTCCCCCCTCTAGGCGTGCCTCAGGTCCTAAAGAAATAATGGATCTGCTAACGTCACGCCCCTTAGCAGAACCAGAAACCAGTTGTGATGAATGAGTGATGTCATGTGTGAGAGGAGGGTGGTGTGATTGTCGGGAGTCTGTCTTGTTGTGGACTATTCCACAGGGGAAAAGGGTCTCTAGTATGGTGAATCCAGCTCCTTCCGGTTATCCACTGATGCTCCAATAAAGTCTTGATGCTCAAAACATGGTCCATGGACCAGTCGAATCAGCCTCATCTGGAAATTTATTAGAAACATAATATGTGGGCCCACCCCAGACCCACTAAATAGAACCCCAATTTTAACACTAAAGCTTAAGAATAGGGCAGCAGGGCTGGACTGGGTTCCAGGTCAACACCTGTGTTTTACCCAGGGCGCTGGGTGCAGCGGCCAACTTGCTTGTGCTGATCTTTCTAGGGCTTTTAAGGGCTCTGATTATTATTATTATTATTGTTATTGTTTTTTTAAATTTTTTATTTTCTACAATCTGGCCTCAATCAAGGCTATCCCAGGCCATTAAATGTTATTTGCTGTTGTGTTTGTTTTGCTTGTGGGGAGGAGGAGGGTTTAGGAAGAAGAATCTAGTTCCTTTACTCCCCACCCAAGAACCTCCTCAGCATCTCAGACTGATGGATGTTAACAGCCATGTGGAGGGATGGGCACTATCCAGCGACACCTGACTGCACTTATGCATAATATACATGTCATGATGGCCAAGTAATGCCCCACCTGCCCCTGGTGAGAATATGTTGAGAAAGTGATCAGGCAGTCCTATCCTCTCACAACATCTGAGATCCAGACCCCGATCATGTCAAAAAATCTTATTACACAGATAATATAACTGTGATTTGGGCTTTTGGGTTTTTGTTTCTTTGCTTTACCCCCTCCTGATAAATGCATTTCTTCCAGCTAAACATCCAAGCTTTTTTTTTAATGATTTAGGTCTTAGAACAGTTAATTTTGGCTTCCTGGTTTCTGTGGTGCCAAGATCGGGGGAAAAGTCTTCGAATGAATCCCCCATGCTGATCCTTCAACTGTGGGGTAGGACATATTTTTGTGTGGATCTGATCACATTGTTTCTCCCCCAAATAACTTTCTCACCTGCAGAAGTAGCTTGGGCAGTTCTGATGGTGGCACGTGACTGTACCCTTCCCGTTTAGGGGATGAGCTCAGTGGCAAATGCTGACCAGAGCCTGGCCTGTCAGTTCTCTTTCTTGGGATTCTTCTGTTGAGTTTCCCAAACTTCCATTCAGTGTGTGTGTGTGTGTGTGTGTGTGTGTGTGTGTCTCCCCGGCACTGAGATGATTTAAAGCTGAGGACTGGATAATGGGCAGGTGAAGAGAAAAGCAAAATAAGCCTGTCTGCAGATTGAGAGCAATGGGAGAAAAGAAGCCGAGGAGATGAGGCAGAAAGTCCTGGGTTTCTGATGGCTTTGCAGCCCTTGTCCCAGTCTTCTGGGACACAGTGCTGCAACCTCACACACTTCCTATGGTATTGCACATCCCCCCCACCACACACACACACCATGAAACCTCTACCTTTTGTTTTGCTGTATTCTTCACTTCCCTTTTCTGTTTCAGACTTTTCCTGCATCTGAAACAGATTCAGTGGGGAGGTTCTTAGGAGCCCAAATTTCCAAACTCTAACTGCAGATATTTAGGACTGAACTGTAACCAGGGAATCAGTATTTCTAAGCTGAAAAAATATGTTTATATAGGATTGGCATCTTCTAGTCTGGGAGGCCCAATAACTATATTTTTCTTTAGGATTTTTATTTCAGTTCAACAAACTGATCAAATACCCACTGTTTTATCTACTGTACTGGGTTTCGAGGGCTAATATTTTAATATTAGTGGGAAATAGACATATTGCATATATGTTGGTGCTCAGTGTTCAAGTAAGTACAATCAACTGAGGTGAGTTCTCTTCACAAGGGTTAAAAAAATCAGTTGTGGGAGCAAAACTGCTTAAATGCCTTCACTTTATAATTGGATCTTCAACCAAGAACCCTAATTACATGTCCTTGATTGCCAAAAGAAATACCTTTATGAGGTTTGGGTACAATGATATAGAAGCCTTTAAAGTAGGCAGAGAAATGATTATTTACATATTACTTTGTTAACTTTTGCAAAATATAAATCGAGGACATTTACATCAGGTTCATTAAATTGCTTATGAGAGGACCCATGGCATGTACTTCTTCTATAATAAATACTAAGAAAATTGTCTTTGACTTTTTTCCCTTTTTTAAAAAACAGTAAGAACTGTGTAACCCGTATTTTCCTTTTCCTAGTTTCTAGGAAGCTCATTTGCCAAATTGAACATTTTATTAGTACTTTCTCACCTGACTCCTCACTGATGTATTACTTTCTTTTTTCCTTCTAATTGTTTTTTTGTGTGTCTTTTATTGCTGTTGTTGTTTTAATCTGGGGTATATTTGTGTGTGTGGAACAGAGAGAATGGGAGGGATTAATATTGTAAATTGCTTCAAGTCATGTTTTGAAGGTAGGTAAGAAATAAATCCGGATGTATCTGAGAAGTGTCTGTATACTTAGGCGTTGTTTTGCCCAGAATCCTCACCATTCAAGTGGGGTTACATCTTGTCTTTGAACTGAAGCTCTCCATCACAATATGAAAGATGAAGCTCAAATATTATTGCATAAGAGTATCATAAAAGTGCTCATGCAATTTTTATACAACTGTGTCTTCAAATTGGAAAAAATAACTATAAAGCTAAAAATATAATATTTGCAGATTTTGCTAAGGATTTTCTCTGAACGAATCTCATAAGCCTTATTCCTATGAGGTAACTATTGCCCTAGAATTCATATCCTGTAACTTACAATGTTTATTTATCTCTTGCCTGAAAATCTTTGGTAAAGCAAACTGTGACACTCATGTCAACCACAAATCTTTTGTGTTTAAACTCTGAATGGAAGCAGACTATAGATCCAAATCCAGGTGGGGCACAAGTTTGTGAATAAGAGGAAATGACTAATTTTGTATTTTTCTTGGCATTTGGTCCATCTTTGATAGTATTTACTACTATACCATTTACCTTGGCTACATGCATATTTGAATGAACTAAAACTGACAATGCAGTTTTTCAGTTGCTTAAGAACAAGATGTTGAAATAGGGCTTTTTTTGGTGCTTTATTTCTGGACAATACATTACATTATAATAATAAATATTATTTGGATGTAGGTTTTTTGTTGATTCACAATCATGGACATTTACAGAGTTTAAGAGTCTAATAAACATAAAGTAAATAGGCTTTCAGTCCTGATGAAATAAATAACTGTTTCTTTAATATTTAATGTTTTAAAAATTTGAATCAGGAGCACCTTGGTGGCTCAGTTTGTTAAGTGACTGCCTTCGGCTCAGGTCATGATCCCGGAGTCTTGGGATCGAGTCCCACATCGGGCTCCCGGCTCGGCGGGGAGCCTGCCTCTCCCTCTGACCGTCTCCCCTCTCATGCTGTTTCTCACTCTCTCTCTCAAATAAATAAATAAATAAATAAAATCTAAAAAAAAAAAGAGTTTGAATCAAACACTGGGATTTTCTTTTTAATAGTAATAGTTTTCTTTTATGTTTGTTATTTTGATTCTATATATTAAAATAGTAACTACTTATGTATTCTATATAACAACAATAATAATTAGTTTTATATTAGATAATTATGTATTATATATTACATTTTATATTATATGTTATATTAATTTTATATTATATATCAGATAGATAATGGAAGAAAACATTTCTTTCTACTTTAGAAGAAAATACTAGTAATTTGAGAGCCTCCTATATGGTTAATGGCTATTAGTATATTAGTTTTATGCCTTACAACACTTCAAGGTAATTATTGTTTATCTCTGTTTCATAGAGAAGGAAATGGGGGGGTCAGAGTGTTCAAGATTTTAGCCCAATTTTGCACAGCTTGCTAATATTCAAACCAAGATCTGCTTCCATTTTGCTAGCACTGTGGGTTGCCCCCTGTAAGTTCTTTCCTCTGCTGGAGCCTGTGTCCTTTCATCATAACAAATGAGCACGTATCAGAATCTGTAGGACTCTGAGTACTGGGGACCCTTACATTTGTCTCCCAACATGTCCTCACTCTGGAGCACTTGACAAAAAGCCCTGGGCTTTTGTCTGTTTTACCTCTGAGGACTTCATGACCTGGAGGAAATGGCTGTGCTGTCTTCACCTCTAGAATATGGAGGCTATCACAATGATACCCAAGTTTCCCTTCCACGTATATTCTGTGATTCAGAGAACCCACTGTGCTATTTCATCAACAAGCCTTGCGAACTTTTTCTGCTAAGCGGTCATCAGATCTGCTGGCTTTTTGCCCTCTGCTCTTGCATTGCTGTAGTCCACACTGTCACCTCCAATCACCTGGATTATCACCTTGATTCCTAACTGGTCTCCACATCCACTCTGCACCTGGTCCTTTCTTTCTCTACGGGGCAGCCACACTGGTCTTTTCAAGTTACAATTCTTTTTTTTTTTTTTTAATTTTTTTATTGTTATGTAAATCACCATATATTACATCATTAGTTTTTGGTGCAGTGTTCCATGATTCATTGTTTGTTCATAACACCCAGTGCTCCATGCAGAACGTGCCCTCCTCAATACCCATCACCAGGCTAACCCATCCCCCTACCCCCCTCCCCTCTAGAACCCTCAGTTTGTTTTTCAGAGTCCATCATCTCTCATGGTTCGTCTCCCCCTCTGACATACTCCCCTTCTCTTCCTCTCCTGTTATCTTCTTCTTTTTCTTTTTTCTTAAAATATGTTGCGTTATTTGTTTCAGAAGTACAGAACTGTGATTCAACAGTCTTGCACAATTCACAGTGCTCACTGTAGCACATACCCTCCCCAATGTCTGTCACCCAGCCACCCCATCCCTCCCACCCCCAACCACTCCAGTAACACTCAGTTTCTTTCCTGAGATTAAGAATTCCTCATATCAGTGAGGTCATGTGATACATGTCTTTCTCTGATTGACTTATTTCACTCAGCATAACACCCTCCAGTTCCATCCACGTCGTTGCAAATGGCAAGATCTCATTCCTTTTGATGGCTGCATAATATTCCATTGTGTATATATACCACGCCTTCTTTATCCATTCATCTGTCAATGGGCATCTTGGCTCTTTCCACAGTTTGGCTATGGTGGACATTGCTGCTATAAACATTGGGGTACACGTACCCATTCGGGTCCCTACATTTGTATCTTTGTGGTAAATACCCAGTAGTGCAATTGCTGGATCGAACGGTAGCTCTAATTTCAACTGTTTGAGGAACCTCCATACTGTTTTCCAGAGGGGTTGCACCAGCTTGCATTCCCACCAACAGTGTGGGAGGGTTCCCCTTTCTCCACATCCCGGCCAACATCTGTCGTTCCCTGACTTGTTAATTTTAGCCATTCTGACGGGTGTGAGGTGGTATCTCATTGAGGTTTTGATTTGGATTTCCCTGATGCCGAGCGATATGGAGCACTTTTTCATGTGCCTGTTGGCCATTTGGATGTCTTCTTTGGAGAAATGTCTGTTCATGTCTTCTGCCCATTTCTTGATTGGATTATTTGTTCTTTGGGTGTTGAGTTTGATAAGTTCTTTATAGATTTTGGATACTACCCCTTTATCTGATATGTCATTTCCAAATATTTTCTCCCATTCTGTCGGTTGTCTTTTGGTTTTGTGGACTGTTTCTTTTGCTGTGCAAAAGCTTTTTATCTTGATGAAATCCCAATAGTTCATTTTTGCCCGGGCTTCCCGTGCCTTTGGCGATGTTTCTAGGAAGAAGTTGCTGCGGCTAAGGTCGAAAAGGTTGCTACCTCTGTTCTCCTTTAGGATTTTGATGGACTCCTGTCTCACGTTTAGGTCTTTCAACCATTTGGAGTCTATTTTTGTGTGTGGTGTAAGGAAATGGTCCAGTTTCATTCTTCTGCATGTGGCTGTCCAATTTTCCCAACACCATTTGTTGAAGAGACTGTCTCTTTTCCATTGGACATTCTTTCCTGCTTTGTCAAAGATAAGTTGACCATAGAGTTGAGGGTCCATTTCTGGGCTCTCGATTCTGTTCCATTGATCGATGTGTCTGTTTTTGTGCCAGTACCATACTGTCTTGATGATGACAGCTTTGTAATAGAGCTGGAAGTCCGGAATTGTGATGCCGCCAGCTTTGCTTTTCTTTTTCAGTATTCCTCTGGCTATTCGGGGTCTCTTCTGGTTCCATACAAATTTTAGGATTATTTGTTCCATTTCTTTGAAAAAAGTGGATGGTATTTTGATGGGGATTGCATTGAATGTGTAGATTGCTCTAGGTAGCATTGACATCTTCACAATGTTGATTCTCCCAATCCATGAGCATGGAACGTTTTTCCATTTCTTTGTGTCTTCTTCAATTTCTTTCATGAGTATTTTATAGTTTTCTGAGTACAGATCCTTTGTCTCTTTGGTTAGATTTATTCCTAGGTATCCTATGGTTTTGGGTGCAATTGTAAATGGGATCGACTCCTTGATTTGTCTCTCTTCTGTCTTGTTGTTGGTGTATAGGAATGCCACTGATTTCTGTGCATTGATTTTATAGCCTGCTACTTTACTGAATTCCTGTATGAGTTCGAGCAGTTTTGGGGTGGAGTCTTTTGGGTTTTCCACATAAAGTATCATATCATCTGCAAAGAGTGAGAGTTTGACTCCCTCTTTGCCGATTTGGATGCCTTTGATTTCTTTTTGTTGTCTGATTGCTGTGGCTCGGACTTCTAATACTATGTTGAATAGCAGTGGTGAGAGTGGACATCCCTGCCGCGTTCCTGACCTTAGGGGAAAAGTTCTCAGCCTTTCCCCATTGAGAATGATATTCGCTGTAGGTTTTTCATAGATGGCTTTTATGATATTGAGGTATGTACCCTCTATCCCTATACTCTGAAGAGTTTTGATCAAGAAAGGATGCTGTACTTTGTCAAATGCTTTTTCTGCATCTATTGAGAGGATCATATGATTCTTGTTCTTTCTTTTGTTAATGTATTGTATCACGTTGATTGATTTGCGGATGTTGAAACAGCCTTGCAGCCCAGGGATAAATCCCACTTGGTCGTGGTGAATAATCCTTTTAATGTACTGTTGGATCCTATTGGCTAGTATTTTGGTGAGAATTTTTGCATCCATGTTCATCAAGGATATTGGTCTGTAATTCTCTTTTTTGATGGGGTCTTTGTCTGGTTTTGGGATCAAGGTAATGCTGGCCTCA
Organism: Zalophus californianus; assembly: GCF_009762305.2. Taxonomy (NCBI): domain Eukaryota; kingdom Metazoa; phylum Chordata; class Mammalia; order Carnivora; family Otariidae; genus Zalophus; species Zalophus californianus. The sequence goes on along the minus strand of NC_045604.1, from coordinate 60,727,935 downwards.
TAAAATGAGTTTGGAAGTTTCCCTTCCATTTCTATTTTTTGAAACAGTTTCAGGAGAATAGGTATTAATTCTTCTTGAAATGTCTGATAGAATTCCCCTGGGAAGCCATCTGGCCCTGGGCTTTTGTTTCTTGGGAGATTTTTGATGACTGTTTCAATTTCCTTAGTGGTTATAGGTCTGTTCAGGTTTTCTATTTCTTCCTGGTTCAATTTTGGTAGTTGATACATCTCTAGGAATGCACCCATTTCTTCCAGGTTATCTAATTTGCTGGCATAGAGTTGTTCATAATATGTTCTTATACTTGTTTGTATTTCTTTGGTGTTGGTTGTGATCTCTCCTCTTTCATTCATGATTTTGTTGATTTGGGTCATTTCTCTTTTCTTTTTGGTAAGTCTGGCCAGGGGTTTATCAATCTTGTTAATTCTTTCAAAGAACCAGCTCCTAGTTTCATTGATCTGTTCTACTGTTCTTTTGGTTTCTAGTTCATTGATTTCTGCTCTGATCTTTATGATTTCTCTTCTCCTGCTGGGTTTAGGCTTTATTTGCTGTTCTTTCTCCAGCTCCTTTAGGTGTAGGGTTAGGTTGTGTATTTGAGACCTTTCTTGTTTCTTGAGAAAGGCTTGTATTGCTATATACTTTCCTCTCAGGACTGCCTTTGCTGTATCCCAAAGATTTTGCACAGTTGTGTTTTCATTTTCATTGGTTTCCATGAATTTTTTTAATTCTTCTTTAATTTCTTGGTTGACCCATTCATTCTTTAGTAGGATGCTCTTTAGCCTCCATGTATTTGAGTTCTTTCCGACTTTCCTCTTGTGGTTGAGTTCTAGTTTCAAAGCATTGTGGTCTGAAAATATGCAGGGAATGATCCCAATCTTTTGGTACCGATTGAGACCTGATTTGTGACCTAGGATGTGATCAATTCTGGAGAATGTTCCATGGGCACTAGAGAAGAATGTGTATTCCTTTGCTTTGGGATGGAATGTTCTGAATATGTCTGTGAAGTCCATTTGGTCCAGTGTGTCATTTAAAGTCTTTATTTCCTTGTTGATCTTTTGCTTAGATGATCTGTCCATTTCAGTCAGGGGGGTGTTAAAGTCCCCCACTATTATTGTATTATTGTCAATGTGTTTCTTTGCTTTTGTTATTAATTGCCTTATATAATTGGCTGCTCCCATGTTCGGGGCATAGATATTTACAATTGTTAGATCTTCTTGTTGGACAGACCCTTTAAGTAGGATATAGTGTCCTTCCTCATCTCTTATTACAGTCGTTGTTTTAAAATCTAGTTTGTCTGATATAAGGATTGCCACCCCAGCTTTCTTTTGGTGTCCATTAGCATGGTAAATGGTTTTCCACCCCCTCACTTTCAATCTGGGGGTGTCTTTGGGTCTAAAATGAGTCTCTTGCAGACAGCATATGGATGGGTCTTGTTTTTTAATCCAATCTGATAGCCTGTGTCTTTTGATTGGGGCATTGAGCCCATTTACATTCAGGGTAACTATTGAAAGGTATGAATTTAGTGCCATTGTATTGCCTCTAAGGTGACTGTTAACTGTCTGTTGTCTGTGTTTGTTTCTGCTCTTTGCTGCTTTTAGGTTCTCTCTTTGCTTAGAGGACCCCTCTCAATATTTCTTGGAGGGCTGGTTTCGTGTTTGCAAATTCCTTTAGTTTTTGTTTGTTCTGGAAGCTTTTTATCTCTCCTTCTATTTTCAATGATAGCCTAGCTGGATATAGTATTCTTGGCTGCATATTTTTCTCGTTTAGTGCTCTGAAGATATCTTGCCAGTCCTTTCTGGCCTGCCAGGTCTCTGTGGATAGGTCTGTTGCCAATCTAATGTTTCTACCATTGTAGGTTACATATCTCTTCTCCCGAGCTGCTTTCAGGATTTTCTCTTTGTCTCTGAGATTCGTAAGTTTTACTATTAGATGTCGGGGTGTTGACCTATTTTTATTGATTTTGAGAGGGGTTCTCTGTGCCTCCTGGATTTTAATGCCTGTTTCCTTCCTCACATTAGGGAAGTTCTCTGCTATAATTTGCTCCAATATACCTTCTGCCCCTCTTTCTCTCTCTTCTTCTTCTGGGATCCCAATTATTCTAATGTTGTTTCGTCTTATCATATCACTTCTCTCTCGAATTCTGCCCTCGTGATCCTGTAGTTGTTTCTCTCTCTTTTTCTCAGCCTCTTTATTTTCCATCATTTGGTCTTCTATATCGCTGATTCTCTCTTCTGCCTCATTTATCCTAGCATTTAGTGCCCCATTTTTGATTGCACCTCATCAATAGCCTTTTTGATTTCGATTTGGTTAGATTTTAGTTCTTTTATTTCTCCAGAAAGGGTTTCTCTAATAACTTCCACGCTTTTTTCAAGCCCAGCTAGTATCTTTAAAGTCATGATTCTGAACTCTAGGTCCGACATCGTACTAATGTCCGTATTGAGTATGTCCCTGGCTGACGGTACTACCTCTTGTTCTTTTTGCTGAGGTGATTTCTTTCGTCTTGTCATTTTGTCCAGAGGAGAATAGATGAATGAGAGAACAAAATGCTAACAGGTTACAACGTCCCCAGCGTTGTAACGTCCCCCCATTTGTACTGTATACAAACCCCCCAACGTCCCCCCATTTGTACTGTATACAAATCAGAAAAGACCTGAAACCAGGGGAAAAGAAAGGGAAAGAAAGAAAAAAGAAAGAGAAAAAAAAAAAAGATAAAAACAAAAACAAAACAATACAAAAAAGGCAGAATATGATCAAATATGATCAGGCTAGTGCATAGATCAGTGCCACACAGTAGATTTTGGGCGTATTTTGGTCTGTTAGAAAAAAGTGCCTCCTAAAATTTTAAAGGAAGAAAGACATATATGTACAAAATAAGGGTTGATACAATGAAGGGATGGAAGATGACTGTAAAGATGAAAATTATAAAAGATTTTATAAAAGGACTTGGTAAGATAAGTTGTTTGAAAAAAGAAAGAAGATTTAAGAAAAAAAAAAAAAGGAAAAAGGGAGAGGATGTGATCAGGCAGGAGACTAGAACAAAGCCATACACTAGTGATTTAGGGTATATTTTGATCTGTTAGAAGAAACTGTACCTCAAAATTTTAAAGAGAGAACAACTTATATATATATGCCAAAAATAAGGGTAACTACTATGAAGGGATAAAATATGACTCTAAAAATGAAAAATAAAAAATGTTTTTTTTTTTTAAAGGGATTTATAAGATGTTGGTTGAAAAAGGGAAAAAGAAAAATAAAAAAAAACAGTCAACAAAAATTAACTTTGATGAAATAATGAATCATGGTAAAAAAAAAAAAAAAAAAAGCCATGAATCTATCTATGTGCAGTATTCCCCTAGCGCTGGAGTTCTCCTATTCTCCTTGATCGATCAACTTGGTCTTGGCTTGCTGGCTGTTTGTGTTGATCTTCTGGGGGAGGGGCCTGTTGCTGTGGTTTCCAAATGTCTTTGCCGGAGGCGGAATTGTCCCGCCCTTGTCGGTCCGAGCTAAGGAAGCTGCTCCGGTTTGCTCTCAGGAGCTTTTGTTCCCTGCAAGCTCTCGGTACAGCCTTGGAGGACCAGGGCAGAAATGGTGGCCTCCCAATCTCCACTCGGAGGAGCTGAGAACTCGGGGCCCCGCTCCTCAGTGTGCCCCCAGAGAAAAGCAGTCACTTCCGTGTCCCCGGTCTCCGGCCGCACTCCGTGCTCACCCGGCCTGTGACCGAGCGTTGCTATCTCTGGCACCCGACCCCGCGCGGAGTCTCCAAACCCAGCAGATCCCTGCAGTGCGTTCCCGCACCGCTCCTCCCCGGGAAGGAAGGGGAGTCTCCCCAGATCTGCTGCTTGTTGGGTCCCTGCTGGGGGAGCCGTGCCCCGACTGGGCCGCGGATCACAGTTTATGGCAACCCCGAGCTGAGAGCCTGCGCCTCAGCTCCGTCTCTGCAGCCGGCTTCCCTGCTCCGATACCTGGGAGCTCTGGCGCACTCAGTCACCTCCGGTCTCTCTGTGACCCCAAGGGTCCTGAGACCACACTGTCCCGGGAGGATTCCACCCCCCGCTTAGCCACTGGAGCGACGTCCCTCAGCGGAGCCAGCTTCTAAAAGGTCCGATTTTGTGCTCCGCGGCTCTAGCACTTGCCAGAAGCGGCCGGCGGAGGCCCCTCCCCCGCCGTCTATCCTCCCGAATATCGCCTCGGATTCACTTCTCTGCACGCCCTACCTTCCAGTAAGTGGTCGCTTCTCTGTTCAGAGAGTTGTTGCTACTCTCCTGTTCAGTTCGTAGGTGTTCAGAATGGTTTGATCCCTATTCAGCTGAATTCCTGAGACCAGACGAAATCTAGGTCTCCTACTCCTCCGCCATCTTGCTCCGCCTCCCTCTCAAGTTACAATTCTGATCCACTTAAATCCTTTCTCATTTTAGAATTAAGATAAAATCTTGAACCGGATTCCTGACAGCAACCCAGTTTATCCGCAACCTGCCAGTCAGATGTGGTCTCACAAACTCTTTCTTGCTTCCTTGGTTCTAGCCTCAGGGGCCACTTTTCATCTCTTACACTTCACCGTGCTCCGTCTTGCCTTGGGGGCTTTCTACTGCTAGGCTTTTTCCTCTGTTTTTTGGAACGTTTCCTCTTTCCCCGTTTGCTCAGTTTAGACCTATTCATCTTAGGTCCAGGCCAGTTTCCTTTCTTAGGTACTCTCATAAAATGACATTACTTTCTTTTGGAGTACTTTATTCCAATTTATAGTCTATAAACTCATTAGTAGTAGTATTTGACTTATGTCTATCTTCTAGACAATACTGTAAACCACAAGAAGGTTCCAGATGCTCAGTTTTGTAACCCCTGCACCAAAAACAATGTTCATTAAATATTTAAGTGGGTAACTAATAATTGTAATTTTAGAGGAAATATTTGCACTTATATGGATCGTGAAAGAAGTTACACTATTGTGTGGCTTCATCAACACACATAAATTATTTGGATTTTTAAAAACCTTGTCTCAATGTTTTTGGCCTTTAAATTGTGTAAAAAGAAATTTTTCTCTGGAATCTAATGGTATTATCTTTATTTATAATGTAAATCACATGAACAAGAACCTGGGCATTAATTCCATGGTGTTTTGAAGTAGGTATCTAGAGCTGGCTGTATCTCAGGTTCTGTAGATTTCTATTTTTTAATAATATATTACACATGCCTCAGGAGTCTCCTGTGTTGTGAACATTTTGCCAGGCCTGGAGATAGAGAGACGTAAGTAAGACATTATCTCTGCCCTTGAGGAGACCACTCTCTAGTGAGGAGACATTTAAAGTGGAATAATTTTCATGATAGGATACACCCAGAGTGCTGAGGAGTGTGTGAAATCTAACCCATGCTCTTGGGGTCAGAGGCATTTCTTGGAGAAGGTGACATCTGAGATTCATTGTAAAGGATGAATCAGAGTTAGCCAGACAAAAGGGGAGCAGTTGTTCAAAAATTCAAGGTGTGAAAGGGTCCTGTAAACTCAGAGAACTTCACAGATTGCATTGAACTTGACACAGGATGAGGCATGTGGAGTTTGGAGGGGAAGTTAGAACTGAAAGCAGTAGTAGGAATCTTGAGGAATCAGACTTGTATCCTGTAAAGAGCGAGAGGCAATTGGTGATTTTTAAGCAGGAAAATGGGCTTATCAATTTTTTTTAATGGCAGTTTCTCTGAGAAAAATGTAGGGAGCAAGAATATCAGTTTGTAGAGAAGGGAGACAAGGATGAGAGCTGAGGCTGCCATCTGGAGCAGAGATTATGACAGGGCCGGTGGAATTGAGGAAAAAACCAGATGCATAAGAAACTCTAAGGACTTAGAAGGGACTTCATTATTTCAGTAGCAGGAATCAGGATGGGGCTGGAGGGGGGGTGGGGTGAGATTAGTGAGAGGCCAGGTAGGTTAATAAAGAAGACACTGCCAATAAAGACACCCATACTTATGACCTGACAATGAATGCACAATGATACCTTTTACAAATGAACTGGTAAACACAGGAATTCTCTTTCTCTCTCTATTTTCATGGACATGATGGAGAAGTGACGGCAAGTTTTGAACATTTTGAGTTTTAGATCCTCACAGAACAGCCATGGGAAATGTCCAGCTGTTGAATATATGCATCTGGAATTCATGGGTATTTAGTAATACAACAAGTCGATGAGATCTAGTCTGGGTGGATTGTTGGTGAGAAGCAGAGTCGATGAGATCTCTTTTGGAGTTTTGCATGGAAGGAGAAAATCAGAGGACCAAAGATGAACCTCTGTGGAACAGAAGCACTTAGGGGTGAACAGAACATGTGGCTCATATATGCTCGCTCTTCAAGTCCTGGCCTGCAGGACTGTTGCCTCAGTTCACTTGGAGCAGCAAGGGAGATGGGCTCAAGGTGAACCATAAAGTCTTCATTTAAGTGACTGGGAATCACACTATTATGTCTGGAAATCTAACACTCAGGGGATAGAGACTCCAGTGGTTTTCTCTGAGAATCAACCAGCACATGAAGTCTCTACTCTCCATTAATCTGCTTTATTCAAAACAGATCATGGTCTATGCACTATGGAAGATTGTGGGGTGAAGCCATCACTGTGTTTATGATAGATAAGCTCAAAACCAATGCTTGGCCAAACCTCAGGTAATATCTCTAGAAATATCCACCACCACCACCCTACTCCCTGCAGATTAACCTAGCTGAAAAAGAAATGTATTTCTTATCATGATACTCCATGATTCTTTAGGGCATTTGGATGTTCTCACATTCTGGACATTCAGCATTTCAATTATTCTAGATCGTGGTGAAATAAGCCTTTACCTATTGGATGAGTTGCATTTCCTTCGATCAGTTGACTGTGAAATTACTGGGTTTGCAATGTTATTTTCTGTAGCAGGAAATAAACCAGAATTCTCTTCTCAAGTTTTTGTAAATGGTGTAGGTTTTCATTAAACTTGAATTGGACCATGCCTGTGAAGCAGCCCACTGAGATCAGAAAAGTCTTGCAGGACTGCCTTTTGGCAGCTATCAAATAAAAATACTCCTATTAAAGCAGATTATTTAACATATTTGAAGATTGAACTTACTGAACAAATTCTCAGGAGCCAAAAATGCTGGTGCCTATTCTAAATCACCAAGCACTGTAAATAGAGGAGAAAATGGTAGAAATTAAGAGGGAGTTCGTCAGCCATTCCTGCATTTCGTATATTTCTGTCTTTTGACTTTTTTTAGCTTGAGAAGGTTCTCCATCACAAGCATGTTGATAGTTAAGGGCTTGAATCTCTTTGCTATCCTTCTTTTGCAACTTAATTCCATTCGTCATCTGAATTGGCCACATTTAATGTGCTCTCATATAAATGACTTACCACCAACTGGCAAGACCAAAATTTGTGGTCAGAAGAATTGTCTAATAGTCCTTATGTTGTGTGGGTTTGTCTGGCCTCAGGTCTTTTTTTAGTTTTAAGCTACTTTATGTATGTAGGCATTATTAACATCAGAAAGCTGTACATAATATACACAATGGAATATTATGCAGCCATCAAAAGGAATGAGATCTTGCCATTTGCAATGACGTGGATGGACCTGGAGGGTGTTATGCTGAGTGAAATAAGTCAATCAGAGAAAGACATGTATCATATGACCTCACTGATATGAGGAATTCTTAATCTCAGGAAACAAACTGAGGGTTGCTGGAGTGGTGGGGGGTGGGAGGGATGGGGTGGCTGGGTGATAGACATTGGGGAGGGTATGTGCTATGGTGAGTGCTCTGAATTGTGCAAGACTGTTGAATCACAGATCTGTACTTCTGAAACAAATAGTGCAATATATGTTAAGAAAAAAAAAAGAAGAAGATAGCAGGAGGGGAAGAATGAATGGGAGTAAGTCGGAGGGGGAGATGAACCATGAGAGACGATGGACTCTGAAAAACAAACTGAGGGTTCTAGAGGGCAGAGGGGTGGGAGGATGGGTTAGCCTGGTGGTGGGTATTAAAGAGGGCACGTTCTGCATGGAGCACTGGGTGTTATGCACAAACAATGAATCATGGAACACTACATCAAAAACTAATGATGTAATGTATGGTGATTAACATAACAATAAAAATTAAAAAAAAAGAAAGCTATACATATTTAATGTATACAACTTGATGACTTTGGAGATAAGTATAAACCGGTGAAACCATCAGCAGTATCTATACCATAAACATATCCATCATGTCCTAAAGTTTCCTCCCACCTTATTTATTTATTTATTTATTTATTTATTTATTTATTTATTTATTTATTTGGGGGTGATGAGAACATTTAACATAAGAGCTACCCTCTTAGCAAATTTTAAAGTATACAATAAAATATTATTAAGTTTAGGCACTATGGTCTCTAGGACTTTTTCGTCTTACGTAACTGAAACTTTGTACCCTTCAACTAGTACCTCTCCATTTCTCTCTTTCCCCAGTCCTTGTCAAGGACTGTTCTACTCTCTGCTTCTAGGAGTTTGGCCAGTTTAGATTCCTCATATTCATGGCATCATGTATTTGTTCTTTTGTGTCTGGCTTATTTCACTTAGCATGATGTTCTCCAGGTCCATGCATATTGTCATGAAAATCAAGATTTCCTTCTTTTCCAATGCTGAATAATATTCTGTTGGTCTCAAGCCTTAAGGCTCAGAAAAGCATTTTAATTCTCTGGAATTCATTCTGACCATTTTTCCCCCTCTCTTTCCTACTCTTCCTGTCAACATGCTTGATATCAAAGGAAGTGACATGTTGAGTTACTCCAATTGCATAGAAATAGAAACTGATATTTTATGTCACTGGATATGGAACTATTTATGTTTTATTATTAATTTGATTATCTAACAATATACACAGTCCTCTGTGATGCCTTGCTGTTTTCAGTCATGTATATGAAAACTGGGCAGTATATGTGTGCTTAAAAATCAAGTTGCCGGGGTGCCTGGGTGGCTCAGGCGATGATCCCGGTGTCCTGGGATTGAGCCCCGCATCGGGCTCCCTGTTCCGCGGGGAGCCTGCTTCTCCCTCTCCCACTCCCCCTGCTTGTGTTCCCTCTCTCGCTGTGTCTTTCTCTGTCAAATAAATAAAATCTTAAAAAAAAAATCAAGTTGCCTTTGGGGCACCTGGGTGGCTCAATCAGTTAAGCATCTCACTCTTGGTTTTGGCTCAGGTCATGATCGCGGGGTCATGAGATTGAGCCCCGTGTTGGGCTCTGCGCTCAGCATGGAGTCTATTTCAGATTCTCTCTCTCTCTCCTTTTCCCCACTCTCCCGCCCCGCTCGCTCATCCTCTCTCTCTCTAAAATAAATGAATAAATAAAAAAATCTTAAAAAAATGTCGCCTTTAAATGTAATAATTTAAATATGTCCTGCCTCTTTTCTTTATTCTTCTAAGGGTCATATGTATATTTATTAGTGTCATGGAGGCACAATCTATGTAGGTTTAAACTCGTCATGTGGATAGCTGCAGAGGTAAGAAAAAAGAGCAAGCTTGATCGTATGGACTAGGTTAATGTGAGTTTTAGTGTGTACATATTCTGCATCTAAATTTTTTTGAGAACAGCTTTCAGGATGCCTTATATGACTTAACCCAACCCTGCTCATATTTAGAGTCAATTTAAAGACAATAAGAATGAGTAATCTGGAATGTTTTTCTGTGGATCCTGTAAGGCTATCTAGGTAATTATAAGATGCTTCTAAGGGTCTAAGATGCTCCTTTCTGAAACCGACAGCTTACTGCTCTTGGGGTGTACAGAAATTCAGAAAGAGATTGATTTTGAAAATAATTCTAAAATATGTTGGCAGAAATTAGGCTTATAATATTTTGTTTTTATGATATCCCAGAGAAAATTCAAGAATGCAGAGGGGAAGTTTATGAGTGGTAAATAAAGAAGAAAAAAGTACTCTAAAATATTGGCAGTTCTTAAAGTTTAGTTCTGAAAAAAATAATTCTTGGAGAAAACAAGAAATGCTAACTAGATCTGCAAATCTGAACATGAACATTTGAAAAAAGCCCCTCCTTTCTTTGTCATCTTCTTGCCACACCTCTCTGACAAAGTGACAAAGTAACTGGCACATAGTAACTACATAGTGAACCAAGCTGGGGAACAAGAGGAGAAGCTGAGCTGTCACCTAATGAACTAAGTATTTAAATTATCTTTCCTGTGAAAGATTCTTCACCACCCTCTTGGTTGTCACTCTTTCCTTATTATAAAATAGCACCAGTAAGTGATTAGAAATAGTAAAGAATTCTAATCTCAGCAGTTTGGACTCTCTGGCATATATTCTAGATAATTATTTTTCCAATAACTCAGTACTACTGAGGAATGATAAGGTTAGACATTTTTTGGGCTCTCGCTATATTTGTAGAGAAATGGTTTATTTTATAATATGGTTGGATCAATTTAATATGACCAAGATGAAAGGCGAGCTTTTACTTAACTTATGTTCACCAGAATGCTAGAAGAAACATTACAAATTGAGGAATTGATCCAAACGCTTTGATTTTGGCTTTAGCTTTTTGAATAGACATGTCGAGTAGGACCAGGAACTGTTTCTCATTCTAGGTAATGTGAAGATAGTGGTTCTGCTTCCCTGTTGGGCTTTCTGAACATCTGATTTTGCTATTTTATATTTTAACTGAATATAATTGTGATTGGAGTTGATTTTATCCTCCAAATAACTCCATCCCAGGGTGGGGAAACTCTGTCCAAATAGAAAAGTGTGTCCAGGTCTACACATAAGACTTCTCTCTGACTGCCAACCATGCTGGTTGTCTGGAATAGTTCTATTGCCTTATCTTTTTCTCAGAATACCATAGCTTCTCCCTATGATGTCCTCCCTAGAGGAAAGCCTCTTTCTAACACAACTGACCCATTTTATTGCTGTATGACCAACAGCTGTAAATAAATCTCTGGAGATGGATTTCTCTACTTAAGATTCTGAACAGACCTCAAGAGGAAATCATGAACAGTGGGTCAAAATGCATAATTTACTGGACAAATACCCATGTGCCTACAGAATACTGGATTTCTATTCTTAAGGAGCACCGTAGAGATAGCACCTGTAGTTCTGCTATCCCTCCCTAGGAATCTGACAGCATTCCTAGTTAAGTGCAGACTGAATGGGCAAACATTCTGTGAGGAAATATTGAGCCTCACTGATACTGTAACTTCTTTTTTAGATGTCACGAAAGGAGCAATTGATATACTTTATTTAGAGTTTCCAAAAATCATCACTGCATTTCTACAAAAAAGGACTATGTATGGCAATGTTAGGACTATTTTGGCATGGTTAAGGGACAATAGAAAAGGAAGAAAACATCATGTGGTTGTGAACAAACTATGTTGTGGAAGTCTGGGAACTCCCAGCCGGTGCTGAATTTTATCTTAGCATTTAAATGTTATCTTTATAAGCATCTAGACTCTTCAGATTTACAGATGATGCCAAATTGTATTAAAAAGTGAAGATTCAAGCCAAAAAAGAAATTCAAAGATGAGAACACTGGGATATGTGAAGGCCCTGAAAGTTATCAATACACATAAGTTTTAGCCACAAAGAAAGTAATACCTTTTTTTTTAAAAGATTTTATTTATTTATTTGAGAGAGAGAGAGAATGAGAGATAGAGAGCACGAGAGGGAAGAGGGTCAGAGGGAGAAGCAGACTCCCCGCCGAGCAGGGAGCCCGATGTGGGACTCGATCCCGGGACTCCAGGATCATGACCTGAGCCGAAGGCAGTCGCTTAACCAACTGAGCCACCCAGGCGCCCCGAAAGTAATACCTTTTAAGAAGCAACACAAAATCAATCTTTAGGAAGACAAGTTCACCACTGCAGTTGAGACCCATGAAAGGAACCAGAGGGCCACCAGTAGTCTAATCTCCTTAAGTCACTGCCCCAGTGTGCTCCTTTGATGAGGGAGACCACATGCAGTTTTGATTAAGGTATTTAATATTAAAAAAGGGAGGAAATTAGACAGAAAGAGAAAACTGCCCTACCCATATTCAAAACCAAATGAATATGAGCTCCTCAGAGTTTGGACCATTTCATGCCATTAATCCAACCTCAAGGTTGAGTTTCAACAGAGTTTGAAAAGTTTCAGTAAAAGGACATCCCTTAAAAGGCAGCTTTTACATGAAAGAGATAGTAAGAATTTATATGGCCTAAGTAACTAAAAGGTAGAACTTGTTACTCGTCCTGTGTTTAAAAATGTAAATAGTTCAAAAAGGGTTAGATAACTAGACATATGAGAGATGAACAAGAAAAAAGAAGGGATATTTAGGCATTTTTTTTTTTTTTTGGATGTCGGTATTACTGGGAAACTCACTATTTATGCATGTGACACATAGAAAATGAACAATAAATGGAAACATTACTGTAGTTATTATTTTGTTATTATGCTTTTTATTACCCCTTCCAGCAGCTTGGTTTAGGCCCATATTTGGAATACTTTTCCCTACTAGGTAGCTAATCTGTTGCAAGACCAAGGAATTACCTATGTTGGATGCTCTGTAGCATCTGACCCAAGGCTTTCCAAGCAGGTGCTTAAAAAGCTGTTAGTTTAAGTCCTGTTACTTTCATCAAATAATAATCATTCTCCACATTCTCAAGATGCCTTATAGACTTCCATACTCTTTAATGTGTCCTATCTTTTATTCCTCACAACAAATAACTACACATATCAGAGTGAAATCTTCTGGGGACATAAAGTTTTGTTAATAGCTCTTTTCACACCTTATCCTTTGAATTTAAGATTATTACCTATTGATATTGGTTTTCTTCCTTAAATAGATCACATTTTTACTTTCTTAACTGATTTCTGTGTTATTATAATGTCAACACTCAGTGGGTTGTGCCATCTGGACAGTTACTGAAAGAATAAAATAGTGAAAGTCACAGGCAGTTTTGCAAATTTATCTTGGGAGATTTCACTGACGCAGCTATATTAAATTTTCATTTTATAGTAATCTACTCTGGAAATTATTTCTCAAAAATGTCGTCTTGTCTTTAAGTCAACAGACCTGAAAAAGTTAATTTCGTTCCTTGGTGCGTTATTTTCTAAAATCCTAGAAATGATAGGTTGCTAAAGAAAAACCTATTAAAGAAGAGCTTCACTTCTTTGAATTAATCCATTACCATTGCTTTCTTTTGAGAGGAGATCCAAATTAACCCTAGAGTTAGACGTTTAGTTAGGATGACATTAAAGTCTTCATTATCCCCAAGTGTGAATAAATCTTGATGACTGAATTGCTAGTGTGGATGTGTTTTGTGAAATAATGAATTAGTACACGTGTTCAAGGTGCGTCTTTCATCTACTGTTCTGTGCGGTCTTTTTATCTGATAACACCATCTGGTTTTTTCCTTCATCTCTCTCTCTCTCTCTCTCAGAACAGATGTAAAATGGCTCTAAATTCTCACCCCCCAGAATTCTAGGATAGAGAGCTGTCTCATCCTTACTCTCGCCCGTCCCCTGCCATCCTCAGGCCAACCTGCATTGATCATTCGTACCCGTGGATTTTCCTAGCACCACGTTCTTCTTCATGGAATTTATGTTACCTGACATTTTATTCTCAATGGGCATGTGATGTGATTGTTACTAGAGGCTGAAAGCACCCAGAGAACAAGAATAATCTTTCATTTCAATTTGTATCCTACATAGTACTCAGTGCCTGGTACATAGGAGACACTCAGCAAATGTTAATGACTTCTCAGAAGACAGCCGATATCCTGGGCATTCAGGTGCATTCACAACAAAATTCACTTCTTGACTCATTGGCAGTGGAAAGAGCACTCAGTCTAATTATTTGCTCTGTTGGCACCCAGCGCTGTGTGATGATTTTATCTCAGTGGGGAACACTAGGAAGATGGCAACTCTGCTCCGCTGTCCATTATTAGCTTAGGTGGGTTTCAAGATGGAGAATCAGGAAATTGAACACAATTTCCACATTTCTCCAGAGTCCAAAACACTCTCAATTTAAATTTCATTATTTGGTTTAAAGTGAGTTTTTAGAACATTGGACATTCCCATATTCAAATGTAAATATTTTTCAAAGCCTGTGTGGAATAGTGGAAAGAGTGTAGACTGGTAGGAAAGAGACCTGGATTTTATTCCTATTTCTCCTGTTTCAGAGAACACTGTATGTTAAATGATGGTTCTGGTTCTGATGTGTATATGAATATGAATCGGTTTGGGTCAAAACAACTATCAGCAACTACTAACATTTATTGAGTGCTTACAATGTACTTGGCACTCAGTAAATATTAACTTTTTAGATGTATTATTTTTATATATCAGTGTCCTACAAAGATAAGTAAAAGAGCAGGTAAATAACTTGCCCCAGTAATACCACTAGTAAGCAGGAGAGCTGACGTTTGAATCTAGGTTAATTTAATAATGTGTCTATGTCTGTAAGTATTGTTATAATATATATCATGTATATTATGATGTATATAATATACATAGTATATAACATAGAGCTAGATATTATATATAATATATATCATAGTCTGATTCCCTAAAATAGTTTGAATTATTTATCCTTCCTTATTTCATTCTGCATTCAGCTTGGAAAATGTCTCTTTCTTTATAGAGAAATCAGTCCAGTAAGAGATTTCTCAAGGTGAGGTGACATGAGTAGTAATCAAATGGGCTTTTTTTTTTTTTTTTGGTTTTGTGACTTGATTGCAAGTATCAGTTTGTTCGCCTCAGGACACTGGTGCTTTATTCGGTAAGAAAGTGCCCTGGTTATTTAGGTGACAGGAGCAGTCAGTGAGGGAGAAGAAAAACATGCTGGCCTGTGCTGAGGAAGTGCGGTGTTAGGTGAAGAAACAGAACAAAATGAACAGAACCGTGGCTGCAGGGCTAACGAAGGAACTGTGCTTGTGTACACGTCCCCGGGGACCTATCGCTGTACCAGAAGCACTAGACCCTCTCCTTTTCGCCTTCCCTTCCTCCTCCCCACTGCACGGACAGACGGAGGGAGCAGACACAGGAACAAAGTACCCACTGTGCCCAGAACCTGGGTCAGATCTTGGCACATCCACCTTCCACAGTAGCCACGAGTATCACATTATACAGTTTTCAAACTTGTTCTGATCACTGATCACCACAGAACATATGTGTATGCATCCTTGTGAGCAGTTTTTGTCTCTTTTGTTTATTCTTTGGGTCAGATTTCTACTGACTCCTATCATTTGCGTAACTGCTCCGCCCGTTTCCAGGGAAACGGCTGTGCTTTCTGTGTAAACATAAGATTTTTGTCCTAACTCCCCTTTGCCACATTATGTTACAATGAAATATTTTAGGGGAGTTGTTTATTTTTTCAGTTTCGTCTTCAGAAATTATGTACGAAATTATTTTTCCATGCCAATCCCATTTTTTTTTTTCCCGTGCCCAATGACTCTATTGAGAAAGGAGAGCAGTTTTGATTCAAGAGGGTTTGTTGGAATCAGGGAGAGTCAGAAGAGGAAAGTTATAGGGTTGGACTTTTAACTTTGTCTCCAGCCTGTGCTGTGGGATGCACTTAGAGCATGACCTTCTCTCTTTAGCTGGAGATCTGGGGAATGATTTACACAAGGTCAAATTTTACCATGTGAACAAAAATGACAGTTTTTAAAACTATAGCCTTTCTTTTGCAGTATTGGAGTTCCTCGCTGAGCAAAATTGTCCCCAGTGTTTATTGCAGAGTGCTGAATTCCCATGTGAAAGTACCTAATGTGCAAAGAATTACCAGGATGTAAATAAAAATCAGTTGGCCATAAAGTGCAGCACAGATGAGGGACAAAATGTTCTTGCTTTAAACAAAAACTGTACACTCAGACTCAAACTAAATAGACACTAAATTAAGCCCAAAGATCACTTTAATGTGATTTTTGGTCTAATTATTGTTGATATAAGCAAAACATTCCCACCTCATATTAGTACTGGGAATTTAAACTTTAATAATCATCCAAACCTAAACATGTAGTGAGAATGCCTATGGATAGAGCTCCATTTGTCTGCTCAGAGATAGCTCAGTAAGGTATCAAACCAGAAAGTATTTATCACAGCCATACAGAAATTCCTGTGAGAGCAAAATTTCACATTTGAAATAATTAGGGAGGAATGTAAAGTGGTATATTGTTAAATGCTGAATTGTTTGTGCCTCCGGGTTCAGAGTGGAGGGGGGCCGTCAAGAAGGGCTCGGATGATCAGCGAAAGACTCATCAAAGATGAGGAGAGACATGCGGAAGCAAATGGAGAGGGTCCTAGAAGAGACTCAGGCTGAGCAGCATCACACCTGAATCAAATGGAACCATCTGTCCCACACATCACAGTAGCTATGGATCCCCACTGTGGGGTCCTCCAAGTGGGCTGCCCCATGAGTAGTATAATCTTGGGATGGCTTTGCGTGTGAAGTCACTGTAAGTTGAAACCTAAAACTGCCAACTTCAAGCGAATTTGGAGCAGAGTTTGGTGATGGATGTGCCATTCCAAGAGTCGACTTAGAAGATGCATTCAAAGGAGTTGCGCTGATGATTTAAAATGTTTGCAAGGAAGTCTGACAAAAATTTGATGCAAAGAATTGTTGGCCTCTTGACCACTCTCACTCATAGATGGCTATCTTAAGGTGACAAACTAATTTAGTAGCTCTTTTTTTTTTTAAGATTTTATTTCTTTATTTGACAGAGAGAGACAGCGAGAGCAGGAACACAAGCAGGGGGAGTGGGAGAGGGAGAAGCAGGCTTCCCGCCGAGCAGGGAGCCCGATGTGGGACTCGATCCCAGGACCGTGGGATCATGACCTGAGCCGAAGGCAGACGCCTAACGACTGAGCCACCCAGGTGCCCTAGTAGCTCTTTTTTAAAAGGACGATTTTCATGGCCTGCACATCTGTCTTCATGAGATCATGTGCTTTTAGTGATCTTTCTCAGAACAAATTCCCTTTTAGAAATTTTCCAGGACTCATATCTGGACGATACTTAGGTTGGAGAGGACTGGATTGCACATGGAAAACCTGTCTTCTCATGTTCTCCCCTTGTTAATATAGGGTTAACAAGCCCTGGGTATAAAACCTTTGGTTTCTAAAGCTTTTTGCTACCAGACCTATTTTTCCTCGTAGCCTAAGCCTTAGAAAACCTAAAAAGGGAGTTAAAAATAGAACTAACATTCTCTTTAGAAATTTAAGGAATCTTCCTCTTTTGGATGGGAGCAAGGTTTCCTTTAATATTTGACTTTTTCCCCTTCTCTTTTTGGCAACCTTCAGATGTACAAATCTCACTGAAGTCATTCCAGGCAGAAAGCATTTATGATCAAATACCAGAAAGCTAAAAATAAGTATTCTACCCTTTCTCTAGAGGTTACTGAATATTTCTCTTAACCTTTCTGGTCAGGTGGCCTTTTAGCAAGAAAGGGATGTTAATGGTTGATGGGGGCAAATGCGGTGGAAGATCAGTAAATAATCCAAAAATAGCTGGACTCAGAACCAGCCCCCAGTGCTAGGTGATCTGGCTTGTTTAAGAACTTAAAGAGTTTTTGAAAATGGTGATGCAGCTAAAACTCCAAGGCCAGTGTTAGCTTACACCAACTAGCAGCTATCATATTTGATGGCTCAAAAGCCATCCCTCCTTTTCTTGGCACCATTATTTTGGATTTTCCTCTGGGTAACTACCTTGCCACGCTCTCGGTCCATGTGGTATGACTGGAACAACCTAATCCCCAGATCAAGGGTGAGGGGGCAAATGTACTCAGGCTCGGGAAATCAGAGACTCATGGCTGGTGCTTTTGCTAGAAAAGACTCTCTGTTCCTGCGTGTTGCCAAGCCGGCAGATGTAAACCTGAAAGTGAAAAATGTCTGAAAGGGAAGCTAGTGCAGAGCGGAGCCATTTGCCTCTGACAACAACTTTTAAGCACCTGGAGCCAGTGGTTCCTAAAACTTTTCAGCTACCGAGCCAGTAAATTCCTACTTTACTTAAGTTAGCTTAACCTGTTCTTCTGGTCATTGGCCCAGAATAATACGTTCCTCGTAATTGTCCTCAAATCTCATCTGTTTCCCAGAGATTCTTTGTATCTGGCACCAAACTCGGGTATTTTTTTTTCCCTTTGGGTGAAAATTTCCTTTTAAAGTGGCATTTTTTCCCATTTAGGTTGAAACACCAAAATAAAGCACCATTTTTTTTCCCTCTTAAAACAAGCTAAGATACAAGACAACTAATCATCTGCTTCTGTCATTGAGGTCTTTGGCCGCCCTTGATTTTCCAGTTGCAGGGATTCAAAGAAGAAAGATGGCATTTACAAAGGATAATTCAATCCCATTGGGTATTGTCCATTAACTTTGAAATTATCTGGCTGTAATCAGGCTTCTGCAGCTTTTCTTCCTCCCAGATGCTAGAAACCAACACTAGGAACAAGCCTGAGTGATGCATACTCTTGTTCACACTAATTTTGCAGACTTTGAAATTTTGAAACTTTCCAAGGGGGTTTCACCACAATATGGATCACAGGAGGCAAGAGTCATGTTTTGTTTGCCCTCATGTCTGGTGTCCGTGGTTCTGGCATGGAATATGTGCTCAGAAAATATCTGTGAAACCAAATCAGTTTATCTAACTTTACAGTCAAAGTATACATTTGTCCTCCACAGCTGCCTGTTTAGTGATAGTTCTCATTGAGCACCTTCTCCAGTCAGGCACTGTGAAACGCGTGGGTGACCCAAAAATCAGAAGGCATACTCCACCCAGTGGAACTGGGAGTTTCTCATTAAACATGGAAGACTGGCCAGTAGAACTTATCTTCTATTCTTCCTCAAACCCACAAAAGTGGCAATAAAGGAATGTTTAAAAGGTATTAATCCACAAGGACAAGGAAAACAGGCAGGAGAGAAGGAAAAAAATGGGTCAGATATGCAAATAATATTTTTGGTTTTGGAATAAGTGGAGTGATGGAAGAGAAGTAAGTGTCTACTCTTAGCAGAGAAGACAGAACTATAACCCAGCTTCCAGCAGAGGACATCAGTGGGAAATGAGCCAGTTTGCCCCACAGAACTCTGTCCTGTGAAAGACTTAGTTGAGGAGTAGGGCTGAAAAGAGATGGATTTACTGAAAGAATGGATCTAGAGCAACTGAGCCCTATGCAGCCTTTCAACAAAATCACAGATTTATTTTCTGGAAATTCTGGGAATCTCCTGATATGAGAATATCAGGTACAGTAAGGAGGGATGGGGTGTAAAAGGCCAATAAATTCAAACCTATGTTACTAAACTCAGACTTTGGCCCCCTTTCCCCAGCCTGCTTCCTGACCAGTGACAATCATGTGCATGCTACCTAGCTGAGCTCTTAGGGGACACCCTTCTGAAGGAAGTCACTGGTCCTGGAGCAATGGCCTTCCTATACTAGTATTTGTTTCAGTTCTAAACTTATTTGGAAGTATAAAGGAATAACAGTATACAGGAAGACAGGGCACACATGCACATATCTGGAGAAAGGCAGTGTTCAGCTTCAGTAATTCAGCAAATATTTCTTTAGAGTTGATAACAGACCTTTTAACTTACAGGTAATGTAGTTTTAGTTGAAAAAAGTTCTGGGTTTATATAATTCAAAGGTAACTTAAGCTTTTTATACCTTTTCCTACCTCTAAAACATTTTTTATGCATTACATTTTTCTTAAAAATTTTAAAAATCACTGTCATCTTCTTATATTTATGATCATCCCCTTCTAATTTTTTTTTCTGTGTCCAGTGTTCATTTCTATTTCATTAGTTTTGGTCTGTAAATTCCTTGAGATTAGGACTAGATCTCACCTACTTCTATATTCCCACACACAGAGATGCCAAGTAAATGCTTGTTAATTTTTTTATATATTGTTGAGCAGTCAAGCAATCCTTAAGCAATAGCACAGTGTCAGCTACTAGTATGGCATGTTAACCATATTTTTATTTCCTATATTTTCTGACACTTTGATGTCTTGGGGCCTTTCTACCTTGCAGACACTGCTACCCTCAGAGCTAGTCAATTTCTAGAGCTAGTAATGGCCTGGCCTGCGAGTATCTTTTATATGCAAACCAGCCAATCCAAAATCCATACCCCAAACCACCTTCTCTATCTGGCTGTCACAGAACTTTGCCATTCCTGGGCCAATACCCCCCGTGGCCAGGTACCAGACAACTCAGGACAGCCCCTATTCCTCAGAGTCTCCTGAAATTATTCAAACTAGGCAATCCTAATTCTGCTAATTTCATTTTACCTTGCCTTCCCCCTGAACATGACAGTGAGGCTCTTCCCCATGCTTCCCCCCACCCTCTGTGCCTCCTGACTGACCCTGGTGCTTCCATGTGTGGCCCTCCGTGGCGTAGAGGTCCTTCTGCTGCAGGGGACTGTGAGTAAAAATGTCTTCCCTCATGGCCATCATTTCTGCTCTGCATATCTTATACTTGATTAAAACAAAGCCTGGGTATATTTTATTTAAAATTTTTTTTTTATTATGTTCAGTTAGCCACTGTATAGTACATCATTAGTTTTTGATGTAGTGTTCAATAATTCATTAGTTGCATATAACACCCAGTGCTTGGCTTGCCCCATGTCCATACATTTGGCTCATAAGGAGTCAGCAAGCCTAAATGTATTCAGAAAGTTTTTATTTACACAGGGAGCAAAAGCAAGGTTAGCATGGTGTCAGTTCCCGACATCCCTGTTCCCACAGAACACCACCGAACCCAGGGGACCAGACAACACACGGCATAGGTGGCAAGTCATCCTATAGTGGAGAAGTCAATTCCACACTGCAGCTAAGTGGTTTTATGATCTGCAGCTGTGCCCAAAGAAGGGCAAAGTACAAAATTTCATGTCTCACTGGAACCAGAGACGTGGGTAGAAAGCAGCCCCGTGGCAGCCTCCTGTGGGATAGAGATTATCCTACAGAGTGGAGAGTCTACTGTGGGATAAGCTGTGTGGAAGCTCCTTACCACCCAGCATCCTGCCATGTTCTGGGCAGAATGGCAGAGAGTGTTCCACCAGACAAGTTTCGGACTGCAGTTGAATGAGCCTTGCTGCATGGTCTGTGTGGGCACATGCCAGGTCACAGGGCACTCTGCAGAGCTGTTCCCTAGGCTTGTCACTTCTCAAGGCCAGGGTGTCCAGGACTGTGATATGTTAAGGAAAGCTTTAGTTTTACCTCTACTTAGCTTGAATTATCAGATGTGCTGTGGGTTTGTTAGATGCCTTCCAAAATGTCAAAAATACTATCTCCTAGTTCTGCCCATGTCTTAAACTAATAATTTCAACTTTTACTCTCTTTGTGCAATCTGAAAGTGACGATAAATTCTTCAGGAACTGGAAAATGCTAATTAAGAATAAGTATCATGTAGTACTTAATTTTCTTTCCTTTTTTAAGATTTTATTTATTTGAGAAGATGGGGGAGAGAGAGAGAGAAAGAGAGACAGCACGAGTAGGGAAGGAGACAGAGGAAAAGGGAGAAGCAGACTCCCTGCGGAGCTGGGAGCCTGACATAGGGCTCGATCCTAGGACCCTGGGATCATGACCTGAGCCCAAGGCAGACACTTAACTAACTGAGACACCCAGGCACCCCAAGCACTTCATTTCAAACACAGAGATCTTCCTTCCTCCCCCCCTTCCTTCCTCCCTTCCTCATTTCTCCCTCCTTTCTTCTCCATCCATACACTCTCCTTTATTTTTGTCTTCAGGGGGATAGGTGGTGTAGTCCCATCTTCATCCAAAGATAGACGAACTTCAAAATGGGATTTAACTGACATGAGAGAGTGAAAGTGAGGATGTATGCTTGAACATCTGTCCCAGATTTCTTGATTGGACCTTTGATTATTAATTTTTTTTGCCGTTGTCTAGTGCATTTAATCAGATAAGGAAGTTAAGGAATATGTGGAAATTTAAGTAGCACAGCACGCTTTAATGCATACTTAAAATACATACCTTAAAATTACTTTAGCACATAAAGATGAGCAAGTGAAGCAGAGCTGATTTTTCTTTTTGTCATTTTATAGCAAAATAACTGAAAACCAGAGGACAAAACTTTTTTTTAATTTAATTTTATTATGTTATCTTAATCACCATACATTACGTCATTAGTTTTTGATGCAGTGTTCCGTGATTCATTGTTTGTGCATAACACCCAGTGCTCCACGCAGAATGTGCCCTCCTTAATACCCATCACCAGGCTAACCCATACCCCCACACCCTCCCCTCTAGAACCCTCAGTTTGTTTTTCAGACTCCATAGTCTCTCATGGATCGTCTCCCCCTCTGATTTACTCCCCTTCATTCTTCCCCTCTTGCTATCTTCTTTTTTTTTTTCTTAACATATATTGCATTATTTGGTTCAGAGGTACAGATCTGTGATTCAACAGTCTTGCACAATTCACAGCACTCAACATAGCACGTACACTCCCCAATGTCTATCACCCAGCCACCCCATCTCTCCCAGCCCCCCACCACTCCAGCAACCCTCAATTTGTTTCCTGTGATTAAGAATTCCTCATATCAGTAAGGTCATATGATACATGTCTTTCTCTGATTGACTTAGTTCACTCAGGATGACACCTTCCAGTTCCATCCATGTCGTTGCAAATGGCAAGATCTCACTCGTTTTGATGGCTGCATAATATTCCATTGTGTATATATACCACCTCTTCTTTATCCATTCATCTGTCGGGGGACATCTTGGCTCTTTCCACACTTTGGCTATTCTGGATGTTGCTGCTATATCATTGGGGTACACGTACCCCTTCGGATCCCTACATTTGTATCTTTGGGATAAATACCCAGTAGTGCAATTGCTGGATCATATGGTAGCTCTATTTTCAACTGTTTGAGGAACCTCCATGCTGTTTTCCAGAGGGGTTGCACCAGCTTGCATTCCCACCAAAAGTGTAGGAGGGTTCCCCTTTCTCCGCATCCCCGCCAACATCTGTCGTTTCCTGCCTTGTTAATTTTAGCCATTCTGACAGGTGTGAGGTGGTATCTCATTGAGGTTTTGATTTGGATTTCCCTGATGCGAAGCGATGTGGAGCACTTTTTCATGTGTCTGTTGGCCATTTGGATGTCTTCTTTGGAAAAATGTTCATGTCTTCTGCCCATTTCTTGATTGGATTACTTGTTCTTTGGGTATTGAGTTTGATAAGTTCTTTATAGATTTTGGATACTAGCCCTTTATCTGATATGTCATTTCCAAATTTTTTCTCCCATTCTGTTGGCTGTCTTTTGGTTTTGTTGACTGTTTCTTTTGCTGTGCAAAAGCTTTTTATCTTGATGAAATCCCAATAGTTCATTTTTGCCCTTGCTTCCGTTGCCTTTGGCAAAGTTTCTAGGAAGGAGTTGCTGCGGCTGAGGTCGGAGAGGTTGCTGCCTGTGTTCTCCTTTAGGATTTTGATGGACTCCTGTCTCACGTTTAGGTCTTTCAACCATTTGGAGTCTATTTTTTGTGTGTGGTGTAAGGAAATGGTCCCGTTTCATTCTTCTGCATGTGGCTGTCCAATTTTCCCAACGCCATTTGTTGAAGAGACTGTCTTTTTTCCTTTGGACATTCTTTCCTGCTTTGTCAAAGATGAGTTGACCATAGAATTGAGGGTCCATTTCTGGGCTCTCTATTCTGTTCCAATGATCTCTGTGTCTGTTTTTGTGCCAGTACCATACGGTCTTGATGATGACAGCTTTGTAATAGAGCTGGAAGTCCGGAATTGTGATGCCGCCAGCTTTGCCTTTCTTTTTCAACATTCCTCTGGCTATTCGGGGTCTCTTCTGGTTCCATACAAATTTTAGGATTATTTGTTCCATTTCTTTGAAAAAAGCGGATGGTATTTTGAAGGGGATTGCTTTGAATGTGTCGATTGCTCTAGGTAGCATTGACATCTTCACAATATTTATTCTTCCAATCCATCAGCATGGCACGTTTTTCCATTTTTTTTGTGTCTTCCTCATTTTCTTTCATGAGTATTTTATAGTTTTCTGAGTACAGATCCTTTTCCTCTTTGGTTAGATTTATTCCTAGGTATCTTATGGTTTTGGGTGCAACTGTAAATGGGATCGACTCCTTGATTTGTCTCTCTTCTGTCTTGTTGTTGGTATATAGGAATGCCACTGATTTCTGTGCATTGATTTTATATCCTGCCACTTGACTGAATTCCTGTATGAGTTCTAGCAGTTTTGGGGTGGAGTCTTTTGGGTTTTCCACATACAGTATCGTATCATCTGCAAAGAGTGAGAGTTTGACTTCCTCTTTGCCGATTTGGATGCCTTTGATTTCTTTTTGTTGTCTGATTGCTGTGGCTAGGACTTCTAATACTATGTTGAATAGCAGGGGTGATAGTGGACATCCCTGCCGTGTTGCTGACCTTAGGGGGAAAGCTCTCAGCTTTTCCCCATTGAGAATGATATTCGCTGTAGGTTTTTCATAGATGGCTTTTATGATATTGAGGTAGGTACCCTCTATCCCTATACTCTGAAGAGTTTTGATCAAGAAAGGATGCTGTACTTTGTCAAATGCTTTTTCTGCATCTATTAAGAGGATCGTATGATTCTTGTTCTTTCTTTTGTTAATGTATTGTATCACGTTGATTGACATGCGGATGTTGAACAAACCTTGCAGCCCAGGGTTAAATCCCACTTGGGCATGGTGAATAATGCCTTTAAAGTACTGTTGGATCCTATTGGCTAGTATTTTGGTGAGAATTTTTGCATCCATGTTCATCAAGGATATTGGTCTGTAATTCTCCTTTTTGATGGGGTCTTTGTCTGGTTTTGGGATCAAAGTAATGGTGGCCTCATAAAATGATTTTAGAAGTTTTCCTTCCATTTCTATTTTTTGGAACAGTTTCAGGAGAATAGTTATTAATTTTTCTTTAAATGTTTGGTAGAATTCCCCTGGGAAGCCATCTGGCCCTGGGCTTTTGTTTGTTGGGAGATTTTTCATGACTACTTCAATTTCCTTAGTGGTTATATGTCTGTTTAGGTTTTCTATTTCTTCCCGGTCAACTCTGGTACTTGATACATCTCTAGGAATGCATCCATTCTTCCAGGTTATCTAATTTGCTGGCATAGAGTTGCTCATAATATGTTCTTATAATTGTTTGTATTTCTTTGGTGTTGGTTGTGATCTCTCCTCTTTCATTCATGATTTTGTTGATTTGGGTCATTTCTCCTTTCTTTTTGGTATGTCTGGCCAGGAGTTTATCAATCTTGTTAATTCTTTCAAAGAACCAGCTCCTAGTTTCTTTGATTTGTTCTACTGTTCTTTTGGTTTCTATTTCACTGATTTCTGCTCTGATCTTTATTATTTCTCTTCTCCTGCTGGGTTTAGGCTTTATTTGCTGTTTTTTCTCTAGCTCCTTTAAGTGTAGGGTTAGGTTGTGTGTTTGAGACCTTTCTTGTTTCTTGAGAAAGGCTTGGATTGCTATATACTTTCCTCTTAGGACTGCCTTTGCTGTATCCCAAAGATTTTGAACAGTTGTGTTTTCATTTTCATTGGTTTCCATGAATTTTTTTAATTCCTCTTTAATTTCCTGGTTGACCCATTCATTCTTTAGTAGGATGCTCTTTAGCCTCCATGTCTTTGAGTTCTTTCTGACTTTCCTCTTGTGATTGAGTTCTAGTTTCAAAGCATTGTGGTCTGAAAATATGCAGGGAATGATCCCATTCTTTTGGTAGTGGTTGAGACCTGATTTGTGACCTAGGATGTGATCAATTCTGGAGAATGTTCCATGGGCACTAGAGAAGAATGTGTATTCCGTTGCTTTGAGATGGAATGTTCTGAATATGTCTGTGAAGTTCATTTGGTCCAGTGTGTCACTTAAAGTCTTTATTTCCTTGTTGATCTTTTGCTTAGATGATGTCCATTTCAGTCAGGGGGGTGTTAAAGTCCCCCACTATTATTGTATTGTTGTCGATGTGTTTCTTTGCTTTTGTTATTAATTGCCTTATATAATTGGCTGCTCCCATGTTAGGGGCATAGATATTTAGTTGCTAGATCTTCTTGTTGGATAGACCCTTTAAGTAGGATATAGTGTCCTTCCTCATCTCTTATTACAGTCTTTGGTTTAAAATCTAATTTGTCTGATATAAGGATTGCCACCCCAGCTTTCTTTTGGTTTCCATTAGCATGGTCAATGATTTTCCACCCCCTCACTTTCAATCTGGGGGTGTCTTTGGGTCTAAAATGAGTCTCTTGTAGACAGCATATCGTTGGGTCTTGTTTTTTAATCCAATCTGATAGCCTGTGTCTTTTGATTGGGGCATTGAGCCCATTTACATTCAGGGTAACTATTGAAAGATATAAATTTAGTGCCATTGTATTGCCCGTAAGGTAACTTTTACTGTATATTGTCTGTATTCCTTTCTGGGCTATGCTGCTTTTAGGCTCTCTCTTTGCTTAGAGGACCCCTTTCAGTATTTCTTGGAGGCCTGTTTCATGTTTGCAAATTCCTTTAGTTTTTGTTTGTCCTGGAAGCTTTTTATCTCTCCTTCTATTTTCAATGACAGCCTAGCTGGATATAGTATTCTTGGCTGCATATTTTTCTCGTTTAGTGCTCTGAAGATATCATGCCAGTCCTCTCTGGCCTACCGGGTCTCTGTGGATAGGTCTGTTGCCATTCTAATGTTTCTGCCATTATAGGTTACATACCTCTTCTCCCGAGGTGCTTTCAAGATTTTCTCTTTGTCTCTGAGACTCGTAAGTTTTACTATTAGGTGTCGGGGTGTTGACCTATTTTTATTGATTTGGAGAGGGGTTCTCTGTGCCTCCTGGATTTTGATGCCTGTTTCATTCCCCACATTACGGAAGTTCTGTGCTATAATTTGCTCCAATAAGCCTTCTGCCCCTCTCTCTCTTTCTTTTTCTTCTGGGATCCCAATTATTCTAATGTTGTTTCATCTTGTAGTATTGCTTATCTCTCGAATTCTGCCCTCGTGATCCAGTAGTTGTTTATCTCTCTTTTTCTCAGCTTCTTTATTTTCCATCATTTGGTCTTCTATATCGCTAATTCTCTCTTCTGCCTCATTTATCCTAGCAGATAATGTGCCCATTTTTGATTGTATCTCATTAATAGCCTTTTTGATTTCAATTTGGTTAGATTTTAGTTCTTTTATTTCTCCAGGAAGGGTGTCTCTAATAACTTACATGCTTTTTTCAAGCCCAGCTAGATTCTTTAAAATCATGATTCTGAACTCTAGGTCCGACATCGTACTAATGTCCTTATTGGGTAGGTCCCTGGCAGATGGTACTACTCTTGTCCTTTTTGCTGAGGTGATTTTTTTCATCTTGTCATTTTGTCCAGAGGAGAATAGATGAATGAGAGAACAAAATCCTAACAGGTTAACAATGTCCCCAGCAAATATACTCTAAACAAATCAGAAAAGACCTGAAACCAGGGGAAAAGAAAGAGAAAGAAAGAAAAAAAGAAAGAGAAAAAAAAAGAAAAAGATAAAAACAACAAAAACAGAAGAAAGGAAAAGAAACCAGAATATGATCAAATATGATCAGGCTCGTGCATAGATCAGTGCCATGCACTAGATTTTGGGTGTATTTTAGTCTGTTAGAAGAAAGTGCCTCCTAAAATTTTAAAGAAAAAAGGACTTATATATGTACAAAATAAGGGTTGATACAATGAAGGGATGGAAAATGACTGTAAAGGTGAAAATTATAAAATATTTTATAAAAGGAATTGATAAGATAAGAAGTTGTTTGAAAAAAGAAAGAGGAAGGTTTAAAAAAAAGAAAAAAAAAGGGAGAGAATGTGATCAGGCAGGAGACTAGAACAAAGCCATACACTAGTGATTTAGGGTATATTTTGATCTGTTAGAAGAAACTGTATCTCAAAATTTTAAATAGAGAACAACTTATATATATATGCCAAAAATAAGGGTATCTACTATGAAGGGATCAAATATGACTCTAAAAATGAAAAATAAAAATGTTTTTTTTTTCGAAAAGGGATTGATAAGATGTTGGTTGAAAAAGGGAAAAAGAAAAATTCAAAAAAAAACAGTTAAAAAAATAACTTTGAAAAATTAATGAATCAGGGTTAAAAAGCCATGAATTCTATGTGCAGTATTCCCCTAGCGCTGGAGTTCTCCCGTTCTCCTTGATTAGTAAACTTATTTTTGGCTTGCTGGCTGTTCGTGCTGATCTGGGGGAGGGGCCTGTTGCCGTGGTTCCCAAATGTCTTTGCCAGAGGCGGAATTGCCCCACCCTTGCCGGAGCAGACTCAGTAATCTGCTCAGGTTTGCTCTCAGGAGCTTTTGTTCCCTGCAAGCTCTTGGTACAGCTTTGGAGGACCAGGGTGAAAATGGTGGCCTCCCACTCTCTGCCCAGAGGAGCTGAGAACTCGGGGCCCCGCTCCTCAGTGCGCCCCAGAGAAAAGCAGTCACTCCCGTCTCCCCGGTCTCAGGCCGCACTCTGTGCTCACCCGGCCTGTGACCGAGCGTTTCTATCTCTGGCACCCGACCCTGTGTGGAGTCACCAAACCCAGCAGATCCCTGTGGTGTGCTCCTGTGCCGCTCCTCCCCGGGGAGGAAGGGGAGTCTCCCCAGCTCTGCTGCTTGTTGGGTCCCTGCTGGAGGCACAGTGGCCGGACTGGGCCATGGATCACAGTTTATGGCCACCCCGAGCTGAGAGCCCGCGCCTCGGCTCCGTCTCTGCAGCCGGCTTCCCCGCTCCGATACCTGGGAGCTCTGCCACACTCAGGCACCCCCTGTCTTTCTGTGACCCCGAGGTTCCTGAGACCACACTGTCCCGCAAGGGTTCCACCCCCACTCCCCCACCCCCCCACCCCCGCTTAGCCACTGGAGCGACGTCCCTCAGCGGAGCCGACTTCTAAAAGTTCCGATTTTGTCCTCTGCGGCTCTATCACTTGCCAGAAGCGGCCAACGGAGGCCCCCTCCCCCGCCGTCTATCCTCCCGAATATCGCCCCGGATTCACTTCTCCGCACGTCCTACCTTCCAGTAAGTGGTCGCTTCTCTGTTCAGAGAGTTGTTGCTACTCTCCTCTTTAATCTCCTGTTGAGTTCGTAGCTGTTCAGAATGGTTTGATCCCTATTCAGCTGAATTCCTGAGACCAGACGAAATCCAGGTCTCCTACTGCTCCTGATTCCATCTTCTTAACTCAGCATGTCCATTCTACTCAGTCTAGATCATTTAGATGGGAGCAGTTACCTTTGCATCTAATGTATTGGCTAGAAACTAGTTACAGAAAATGTATAATTTTATTATTCTGATTATAATGATCTCTGTAATCATTAACCTATTTGCAGATCTTGTTCTTAGAAACAAATTCTCATTTCTCAGTTTTTTCATGAATATTCACTAACTGGGGTTGTAGAAGTTCAAAACCCTGGAACCGTAGATTTCAGTGGTCATCATGAAGTATCTGCTTATTTAACAAACACTGATTGAAGGTTTACTAAATGTCAAAATAGGATCATGGAATACAGGTTTAAATTAGGTGCAATCTGTATACTTACAGAGTTTCTAGCTAGGGGGGACAGAGAGATACAGTGATCATAATACGGTGTCACAAATACGTTGTAATAGAAAGGAGGATGCAACTAAGTCATGGCCCAGTACATAATAGAGATCATTCCTTTAGCTTCATTTAAACTATTGTGGCATTTCACCAGAAAAGGGAACATTAAAGAGTAACAACACTCAACAGCAACTTCACACAGCAGTTAGCAGTTAAGCCCTTTGGAAAACCCAAACCTCTGATGCTAAGCCCTGCAGAGTTGGACACACTGTATTTCAGTCCAGGAAGGAGACATTTCTTTTCTTTCCACCACAAATCAATTGATTATTTCACTGATCCCAGAGGCTCCTTAACAACCAACTTTGTCCAAAGATTCTATCTTATTTTCTCCCACAACAAGAAAAGTAAGGAATAAGCAGTTCAGTTTCACCTTAACTGCCGGGAAGTCTTGCAATAGTGGTCCACACAATAAAATAAATTCCAATTATGGTGTTCCTGTTCCTGAGTCAATCAAATACCGTAGTTTAAAAGCTCCCATGAGTGTCTTTAAGTGGGTCTCAGATGTAATGGTGATTATTATTTAAGGGGCAAGAGAAGAGAAGTAGATAGTTGGATCTGAAGAGATGAGGGTCCTTACAAGGCTGTAAGAACTATGTGTTGAGGGCACAGTATTGCTAAATGAAAATATTAAATCAGGATCTCACATTGAGATTTTTAATAGTAATGAACCTGGAGTGTGGGTAGAGAGAAGCTCTTTTTTTTTTTTAGAAAGAGAATTTTAAAACAGAGTCCAAAGAACAGAAATGTTATTTGTCTTCTTCCAGGGCAGGGAGAAGACCACCTTCCCCCCAGGTTCAAGACTATGGCTAGGTGGTGAGGAAGGCAGGCCCAGCGCCCAGGCCGTGGGGAGACACAGACGGGGCCCATGCCAGGCACTCAACTGGAGGCAAGGGCAGCCCTTAGACCATGGACATGATGGCCACTGGGGCTGCTGGTTCTGGAAACAAGCTCTCATCTTTCCGGAAATGTCGTTCGGTCTGCAGTAGCTGGCTGGAGAAAGGTTTCAGAAAGGGGTGTGTCTGGGACACCTGAAGGCAGCCTCTGATTCGCCCTTTCTCCTTGAGCAGAAGAGTTCTGTGATTGTAGTTCCTTCATTTGCATTTCGTATACTAGGGAGACAGAGACAACCATAACTGAAAGTGCCTGCTTTTCTTCAGGGTGATCCGTTTGAGTGGGGACCATCCTAGAATGGACTAGATGCTTCAGAGGTCTACTGATCTTCATAACACAGATCGATGGAACATGGATTAATGCATATACATTTCTGACTGTTCATCCATTCACTCACAGAGACAATCTCAAGGAGGGTAAATGAGGAATGCCTCCTTGGGTAATGGGTTAGAGCTAGAGTGATATCAAGATCAGTATCAAGGTGGTAGTTGAGTTTTCTTGCATGAGATAAAGGAGAATATCATTTACTCCATTATTCATTTATAATATATGCATTATATTATACTCTCATGTAAGCTTTGAGGTAGTTTGCATGCCCTTTTACCATGTATCTTCAGTAACTACTCTTTGTGTGGTAAATATTAAATAGCGTTATTAGAGTGCATAACAAACTGCCAGATAGCATTCTAAGTGCTACATATGATTTGTTTTATTTAATTCCCACAATAATTCTATGAGAGAGGTACTATTATTAGCCTAATTTAATACTTCAGGAGTTTGAGGCTAAGAAATAGTTCATCCAACATCATTTAGCCAAGAAATGAGGTTTATTTGCACCCAAGCTCTTCCACTTGACAATATACCCTCTCAATAAATCTACTGAATGGCTAAAAAAATGTTGAATAAATATATTTTAAAAAATAAATATAAGCAATCTAGAGAGAGTAAAAAGGGTTTCTGTTATTGAGTATTAATGTTGTATCCAAACTTTGTGGTAACTAAGGTAAAAGAAAATGTGGTGGTTTAAATAATTCCTATTGATGTTAAATAGAAGCAATGTTTAACCAACACAGTGAACTCGATCCTAGTACCTCATTCTATAAGAAATTTAACACTTGGTATTTCATGAACATAAAGGCCAATGTTTTCAATAACAGAATTTCAGAGAACATTTAAAAAGAAATTGTATATGGCTACTCTATAAAAAGCTGGCAAAATGGGGGAGGGGTGAGGCTTAAAATTTGGAGAGCTCCCAGTGTAAACCAACTCTTTGGCCAAGTATTTATCTGTCAGTCTTTTAATCTGAACAACTATCTTGTCATTATTCCCTGCCGTTGCCCCAGTTTTATAGATGAGGAAACCAAGACATCAATTAGCTTGTCAGGCATACACAGCTAGTAAGGAGCTGAGTTCTATCTTTCTGATTCTAAAATCCATGCTTACTCCACTTTGCCATGTTTAAAATATGGTGGGTCAAATTCTAGTCTCATAGATAGGACTTTTTGCTGACATTACACTTAAAAGAAGTGATTTTCAAAGAAGCTGTAGCACTGAAATCCATTTTTATTTTGAAGCCTTCACACAGGAGCCCCAGTAAAGACTCAAGAGTGGAGGTAGTCCTGTTGAAGAGCGTGTATGCAGAGCTCCATCCACCAGGCCTTTTGAGGAGGATTCTTATGACACTTTAGGTGCACAGAGAACACCAGGAGTAGTTGTCGGAAATGCAGATTCCTGGGCCATGACCCCAGATAGTCTGATTTGGGCCTATGAGTCTGCATCTTAAACACACACTTCATGTGATTCTGAAACAGATGTCTTTGAAAAATACTGACCTAAAAAATGCACAGCCTGCCCCTTATCTGATTTCCTTCAAGTATCAGTTGCCTTTTGATAAGATCTCTTAGATTCTTCAGTATAGGTAAATATTTCCTAGATTGCAAAAGCAAGTGATGATTTCATTTATTATAATACACTATTATTTGCAAATATAATATAAAACCAGAGCAATGCCTAACTGTCAATAATACTGGCCTAGTGGATGGGTGAATAAATAGTATAATTGCAAGAAATTGCTCCATGTTGGAAAATAGGAAGACAGTACATGAGTTCAGTGAAAAAGAATATTAAATTGAGTTGGGGTGCTAAGACATAAAAACTAAAGTTTGTCATGGATCAACATCTGAGTTTTTATACCTATGATTTCTTGCTAGTGATTATTTTTCTATTTTGAATATTTGCAATAGTTTACAGTAAGATTAATAACCAGCTTTACTGAAACTCAGTAAAGCAGTAACGTTGAAATCCTATTAATTTTCCAGATATTTGTTACTTTTAAGCCGCTTCTAGCACTAGAGAATGGAATCAAAAGAAAAGAACGTCAGGTGAAAACAGGCTGTTTTAAATGGCTACCAGATAAATAAACCCTGTGCCTTTAGAGAGAACAGGTCCCATGTTTAAAATAGTTGCTTTGGGGCCTATTGACTAAATCACCTGCCCCCTGGGATCCCCATGTTGAGAACCTATAATTCTGCTCTGAATCTCTGTGTGGGAGCCTGCAGTTCTCCTGGCAGTTGGCTGGGCCTTAATCCAAGCCAGAAACAAGACTTTTTATAAAGGAGAGTATCGAGTGAGCGTATGGTGATCGAACATCCACTTTGTATTCACCATCAACCCAGTAATGGAATGTCTGCTTAGATTGCAGCACTATGGTTCAGTGCTAGTGTTCTCCTTTCTTAGAATTTCTTTTTTATTTTTGCTTCTTTTGCATTCAAGCAGTAACTGCTGCAATTATAAAAGTTGGGATAAACTCCACTAGGTCATACAAGTAAACACTTCTCATTGAGGAACTATCTGCTCTGTGGTTGAATGCAGCAGACATCAAAAAGATATTTGCTGCTTTAAGCTTCTATATAAAGTCAAAATAAATGCCTCAGACTACACAGTACCTATCTGTTAGCCTATGAATTTAATGGAGGGAACAATATGGACAGCATTTCCCACTCTGATATGCCATGCAGTAGTGTGTATAGGGATATTGTTGGAGGAGAAAATCTGTTCTGACACTTGTGAAATGAGGGGTTTAACAAAGTAAAACTAGACAATTTACTGAGATACTATAGTCTTTAACATGCTAGTGTTCATTGTGCATATCCAAACCAGGGCTATCCAATGCAGTGTTTCCCAAAGTTATTTCTAAAAGAAGCATTTTCTCTAGAACATCTCACAAAATCAGTGGTCTAAAGAAGACACTTTATAAAATATTGCCTGTGTATTCATAGGGGAGCAAAGAGTGAGGAAAAAGTGGATTGCATTTGTTTATTTTTCTTTTCAGAAAGAGCTGAAAAAAATATTAGCAGCCTCAGGAGACAATTCAGGAACTGCAGATTCTGGGGGAAACAGCTTTCGTTTCAGGTCATCTATTTTGATATTGTTCCCATATGAAATGCTCTAATTCTTCAAAACTATTAAATCCCATCAAGAGATTTAAGTAATTTCCGTTTCTACTCACCCTGATCAAATTTTTGCCAGTAATCTAATGTTGGTGAGAAATTATGATAGAGTAAGGCTAAGTAAAAACTAAGTGAGGATTCGATGAGCCATTGCAACCATACTGTGTAGGTGCTGTACCAGGCATTCCAGATGATGACAGGACCATCTGAAGCAATGAGAGATTGAATACCTTCAGCTGAGAAGTTTACAGTCATGACTGAATGACATTAATTATCATTGGCCATACAGATACCTATTGTCTTTGAATATATATTTATGAGTACACAATTCTAAATAATATACATTGATCACTTTTCACTAAAAGGAAGGAGGCCTGAGGTGCCTGGCTGGCTCAGTTGGAAGAGCATGTGACTCTTGATCTCAGGGTCATGAATTCAAGCCTCACACTGGGTGTAGAGATTACTTAAATAAATTAAAAAAAAAAAAAAACTTTTAAAAAAATTAGAAGGAAGGAGGCCTTCAATTACATGCTTCTATCCACTGCAAAAGACTCCTTAAGGAAGAGAATTTCGAATAAGGTTTTGAAAGACAGTGATGATGCAAGCTGACATTTGTTTAATGACGAAAAGAAGTGCAGGTGATTATTGACAGAAAAGCAAAATAGAAACTCTGAGCAGACCAGCCTCAGTGAGATGAATGTTGGGACACAGCCAAGGATGGGGCTTACAAGCTAAATAAACCTCAGAGGTGGTATAGACTCAGCAGTAGGCAGTGAGGAAAGGTTCAATGTGGCAGACTGAATAGATAACAGAGAGATAAGGGATGATGGTCTAGGTTAGCAGGAAGTATTGAGGATCTGATTAAATGTGATGAAAGACTCTCCCCAAAGGGGTTTTCTGTGTCTCCCAGCTCCACAAGGCTTCACCTGGTTCATTTGTCCTGCAACACTTAGCTCACACAGCACTTCCTATAAAATGTCTTCTCTTCTGTAGCCTATCCTCCCCTGCCCTAACTGATTAACTGCCTAAGTGATTAACTGATGTGATTGTCTTCTTGTGTGCCCTATAACATTTCTATTTATGTCTCTATCTTAGCACTTACTAGAGATGGATTGAGACTCTTAGAGGCCCTTTGTATTGGGAGGATGAGACTATCGTGTAATGCTCCGTGTAATAGAAATAAAAATAGTATTCAATAATAATAAGAGGTTAAGGAAGTCCACAGAGCTCTGCATTTGTTTATTGGTCCTTGTTTGGCTTCTTTTATGCTAACTCGTCCGCTTGTTTTCTGTGTCCTTAGGGCTGCACTATGCTGATATCCTAATTATGAATTTAATCTTCCTGTTGGAGAACACTTTTTTACTTAAATGACTCATTTGCTATTCATTTCCACCAATGTACAGCGATTCCTTAAAGGGAAAGAGAGTATGCTCTCTTTTCATCATTGTATTCCAAGAGTTTGTCAATAAGCATTTATTGAGCTGGACTTCACTAGACCTTGGTAGACAATTGAGAATGTGGGCACTAAGTCAATCAGCAGGCTTCAGTGAACTGTCTGAGTCTTAAGGTTTGGGATATCTCCAGCTCTTAAGAAGGAAACTGGGGAGCGAAGGAGGGATGAGGGGAAGAATTTCCCTGAGATAAGACAATGAGACAGTAGAATCAGAATGTGGGGTTCAATATTAGGGCTATAAAAGCAGCAGGTGTGATTTAATACTGAGCCTAAAAGTGTTACATCACTGTTACTTAAATCCACACTACCCCTTACCGCCAACTTAGATTGCGAATTGGTTCTATAAACCAGGTTGAAACTATTGTCTTGCTGGTCGAATTCTTGCATTTGTTCATCAGTAGCCAATTATTATACATCAAGCTAGGTGCTAAGGATACAAAGGTTGACACTGACATGCCCAATCTACAACATCACAGAG
Organism: Zalophus californianus; assembly: GCF_009762305.2. Taxonomy (NCBI): domain Eukaryota; kingdom Metazoa; phylum Chordata; class Mammalia; order Carnivora; family Otariidae; genus Zalophus; species Zalophus californianus. The sequence continues at coordinate 60,692,146 of NC_045604.1, read as the reverse complement.
TTTACAGACTAATAGGGATGGGATCACACAAATAACCTGGCTTATTCAAAGTGGTGTTTACAACAGTTTCTCATTGTTAATGGGTTGGCATTTGTTCTGACTAGTTGGTGTCTATACTATTAATAGTTAGGTGATTTGAATATCACCCACCTTTTACAATGAGTAAATACAGTATAATTAGAATATAGGTTTCCATTTTATGAGTCACTGATGTATAGAGAATAAAGTAGAGGGAAGTAAAAGGGGCAAGACAGGTGACAGAAAAAAGCAGTTAGAAGATCATTGTAATAACCCAGAGGAGAGAAGAATTGTTGGCTTTCATTTGAGAAGTGCCTGTGAGATGGAGAGAAATGATCAGAGGTTATTTAGGTGATAGAGTTGATGGAACTTGGTAGTTGGTTGAATGTGGGAGATAAGGGAATGGGAGAAGTTAACAGTAATGTCCAGATTTCTGGCTCAGACCAGAGTGAATGTGGGTACATTCACTGAGTATGTAAAAGAACCTTAAAGGGAGGAGCAAGTTCATGCAAAGATGATCAGTTCGGTTTGGGACATGTTGAACTTCAGATACAAAGCACTACCCAGTAGGTGTTCAAGAGACATGAAACCTATCTTAAACTTTGTGTCTGGTAGGACCAGTCAGTTATAGGGTCAAGTCAGATGACAGCATTCTTTGTGAAGAGGTGAGACACAGGTCTGTCAAGGCTAGTCCTTGAGTGATGTTTCAAAGGGATGGGCTGCTGGGCTTGCTGGATCTTTACAGCCAAAAATACAGTTTGTACATTTCTCACTTCACAAACAAAATTTTATTTCGAACATTGGCATCTAATTGAGCCCTCTGAGGTACACTGTTATAATATGAAGCAGTTATGAAGCCACTGCTAGAATGGATCCTTGATTAGCTTCAAATGTTAGTTATCCATCCCTGGATTATGGATTCCTTATTTGGATGCTTCAGATGCCAACCCACTCAACACATACATTGCACTATCTATATTGAAGTATTCTTAGAGTAAGTTATCGGTTTTTACCATTGTGCCAGGTCTGGAGTTCTTGAGAGAGATCTGCACTAGAAAAAATCATTAGTGTTTAGATGATAGAGCAAAGCCAAGGAAGCCAATACAATGTTCAGAGGATAGCGTGTAATGTGAGAAGAGAAGGGCCTATGACACAGTCTTGGGAGAGGCTGATATTATAGGCATAAGGTAGGGAAAGTGGATCCTGAAGTGGAGACCAAGCATATCACCCTGGGGGGTGGGAGAGAAGCCAGGGTGGCACTGTGTTACCCAATCCAAGAGAGATGAGTGCTTTAAGAAAAACAGGTAGTCAAAATAATCAGATGACCTCAGAAGAGATGGTTAATGAGGATGAGAAACTCTTTTGAAGTTTGTTTTTGACTTCGGCAAGAGCAATTTCAATGGCATGAATGGGGTGAAAACCATATTGCAGTGGATTGAAGAATAAGTCAGATGTGAGTTCACGCAGACACAGCCAATCCCTTCAAGAAGAGAATTCAACACCTGAATCACAGACTCTCAGACAGGACCTTAGATTCAATGTAGTCTATCTCAATATTGTGGCCTGAATCCATCTCCATTACTGAAAATTTTTAAAGTAACTGTTGAATCCTACTGCATGCAAGGTCCTAAGCTAATTGCCCCTGATTTTTCAAACATGGGCATTGCCTCTACATTTAAAGAGTTTACAGTCTGCTGGATGAATGAGGCAAGTACACAATAAGCTAACATAAGATGCAAGGATTCAAAACTTGTAAACTTAACTCCTAGAGATGGAAAAGAATGTAGATCCTGTAGAAACATAGGTGAGTAAGAGTGTGGGTTCTGCAGTCAGACTACCCAGGTTCAAACCACCTCCACCATGTAACTATCTGTGTTATTTATTCTCTCTGCCTCTTTTTCCTCATATGTAAAAGGGGAGGATTAATATAACCTACTTCAGAAGGTTTTGGTGAGGATTAATTGAGGATCAATTTAAAATAGCTCTTGGAATACAATAACTCCCAATAAATAGTGGGATTTTTTTTAAACCTAAATTGGTGTCTTATTGTACAGATGAGAAAAGTGAGACTCAAGGAATTTAAGTGACTTATCCAAACATTTCAGCTAGTTAAGGTTAGAGGTAGAACCAGGATGCTAAATAACTGACTTTTCATCTCCTGCTCCTATCAATTTTTAATAAACCATGTTCCATCTCCTTTCAGTGAAAATCCAGGAAAAACAATGCTTATACAATATATGTTATATAAAATTACCAATTTGGCTAATTCTCTCCAATGAGTTATAAAACTACTTAGTGCCTAAAATAATATTAACTAAATCAGTAATGCCAGAGAAAAAGTCACTGTCTTGGAAGTAAATCACTAGAATAAAGAGTTATTTTGATCATAGCAGTGGTGTGCATGTTGGCATGAGCTAGGAAATCAGTTGGGAGGAAGATCAAAAAAGGACTCCTTATTCTAAGCAGGTAGGACACATGAGAGTGAATAAAAGAGAAATGGAATCCATGTAGTCACTCTGTCCTAGTTTTAAATAAATAGCTTTATTTATGTACGTGTTTGTGCAATTTTAATAATGATTGCCCTGAAAGAAATCACTGCCTATTAAAGACTATTTAATAATAACTATTTATCCTTTCTACATAATGGAAGGAGAAGGCAGGCCCCATAATTAACAGTTTAACGTGCTGAAATGAATGGCCTCTTGGACTGAATACAAAGCCAAAGGGAGGAGTTTTGAATACTAATCCCACTGCTTCATCATCTCTAAATGGAGCCCTGAGAAGCCCAGGAGAGACCACAGATCTCACTTGCTATGCCTCCATTGAAGAAAATTCGTCTTCAGTTTCCTTTATTTGTTCGACAAATACTTATTGAGCACTGTCTGTATGATAAGCACTATTCTTTGCCCTGAAGGCAAAGTGGTAAATCAGACAGATATAACTAACCCCTGAACTCATGGAGGTTTACAATCTCGTAAAGAGAGGAGGAAATTGATACAAACAAATAAGTGAATGGATAAGATGATATGGCTAGTGTCAAGAGGAGGCTTAAATAGGGTGATGAGATAGTCACAGGAGACAGCACAGAAAGGAAGGTATTACTTATAGGACACCTATTAGGGGTTGACTCTTGAATTGACACCAATAATAAGAAAGAACCAACCATGTAAAAATCTGAAGACAAATCATTCCAAGCAGAGGAAGTAGTGTATGCAAAGGTCCTGAAGCAAGGATGAGTTTGCTTGATTTAGGACTAGAAAGAAGGTCAGTGGGGCTGCATTGAAACAAGACGGAGTGTGGTGTGAGAAAAGATTGGAGAGGTGGGCATGAGCCAGATCATGTAGGTCAGGGGCTTGCAAACATGTTTTTTTAGACGCTACTCATATTAAGAAATATGTTTTAGTGATGCCTTGGCGGCACAGTCAGTTAAGCACTTTTTTTTTTTAAGATTTATTTACTTGAGAGAGAGAGAGAGAGACAGAGCATGAGTGCAGGGAGGGGCAGAGGGAGAAGGAGAGAGAGAATCTTCAGTGGACTCCACACCCAGTACAGAGCCTGATGTGGGGCTTTTTCTCACAACCCTGAGATCATGACCTTAACCAACTGAGCCACCCGGGTGCCCCAAGCACCCAACTCTTGGTTCCAGCTCAGGTCATGATCTCAGGATCATCCCACCCAACTCCCCAGATGAATAAATAAATCTTTAAAAAAAAAAGAAATATGTTTTACATTGCAAACAAATACACACATAGCCTACATATATAAAACTAAAAAACACTTAACCCTACTACATATGATATACATGGCGTTTTTTATTTATTTATTTTTTAAGTTACTTTTTTTTTAAGATTTTATTTCTTTATTTGACAGAGAGAGACACAGCGAGACAGGGAACACAAGCAGGGGGAGGGGGAGAGGGAGAAGCGGGCTTCCCGCCGAGCAGGGAGCCCGATGTGGGGCTCGATCCCAGGACCCTGGGATCATGACCTGAGCCGAAGGCAGATGCTTAACGACTGAGCCACCCAGGCGCCCCGACATGGCATTTTTTAGTCCACACTAATTTTTTTTTAACATGGGTCATAATGTGCCAAACTGATAGGATTAATGGTTAATGATTTATTAGAGTGGAGTCTTGTAGAGCATAGTAAGAAAGTTTGGATTTTATTTGGTGATGGGAAGTCAGTTGGAATGTTTTGAGTGCTGATTTAAGTTTTTAAAAAGATAACTTTGCTTTTGGATAGCAGGCATACAGAAGTGGAAACAGGGAGAGCAGCTGAGAGAGAGAGAATGGTGGCTTGCACAAAGGTGGAGACAGTGGTCAGGATGAGAAGTGAGTGGGTGAATTTGATATGAGTGCTGACAAATTGTGCTGATGAACTGGATATGTACAACAAAGAAAAAAGAAGAGTCAAGGATGACTCCTAGGTTTTGGTTGAAGCAACTGGCTGGACTTTAGCATCTTTAATGGATATGTGGGATATTGGGCAAGTATTGTGGGATATTTGGGGATATTCAAGAGAGTTCAAAAGTTCTGTTTTGGACATTTTATACATTTGAACTGCCTATTACACGTGGAATATGGAGCTGTCAAGTAGGTGGTCGGATCTTCAAATCAGGTGCTCAAAGGGAAGGTTGGCATAGGAGACTTTAATTGGGAATCATTGGTATGTGCTCCATGGACCTGAATGCAGATGGAAGTGAGAATGATGAGGGTTTAAGCCTGGAAATCTCCAGCGTTTAGAGTCTGATAGAGGGAAGGGACTGCACCAGAGCTTGGCCACCTTGGGCACTAGAGGTTTTGCCCTTTACACAGTTATCCCTCGGTATACTTCCCTCTGACTCTTCCGCTGCAGGTGGTCTCCGCCTTTGCTGAGCTATCCTAACCAAATCACAGTTTAGCACTTAGTTGTATTTTGATTATTCTGGGATCAATTATGAATCCTCAGTTTTATATATCCTTTTCCTAACTTTATTATAAGTCTAATGAGACCAAGGACTCTCTTCTACTTCTTTTATTTCTATCATACCCATTAAATCAGTACATATTTGCTAAGCAGGGCAGCCATAGATCATAGAACATTTCTGAGCATAGGGGAGTAGATGCTTAATATATTTTTTATGCATCAAAAAAATTATGATGACAATAGTGAGCCGTGAGCACCTTCTTCCTAGGTAGGATCCCCAAAGGTAGAATTATTTAAATACATTCACAGTCAATCTAGGAATCTAGGTGGCTAAAAGGTACATTGTATTATAACTGGTATTTGCTATATTTTTTGACAAATATGATGGGAATTTCATTTTAAAATCGCCAAAATTAGCTTTATAAGTTTCATACTCCCCAGGGGAAACCCTAGGAAAAACTTCTAACTTCTAGGATCAGTATGGACAATATTCACTAAAGCAAAGTAAGCAGCAACCTACGAGGTCACGACGGAGAATATCCAGCAAGTAACTGAGCAGGTGTCTTTCCCGAATAACCTTGCTAGAGATATTTGAGATAGCAGTTGAGATTTTGTTTTGTGTGGCCAAGAGAGGAGGAGGGAGGTCTAAGAACAAGAAGGAGGGGTTACTATTTTGGTTAGAAAATTTATTTGGCCTCAGTTTTCACTGAGTTCTGGTGAATCACTTCACTGTATGACATCAATCTTCATTTTGTTCCTGAAAGTCTAAATATATGTCAAGAGGTATTTTCAGTGCTATCGCTTTATGATAATGGATTTCGCTTCCAGATTCATATGCCTTTAGGAGGAAAGAGTATACATTTTCGAAACACCTGGAATTTAGTCAAATATATGTAGGTGTCTTTCAAATCAAGTGGAGGATGGTGTGAATTAGGGTGAAAAATCGTCTTATTCTGGCAGACAGATGACATGATTAGCCTGTTTAAGCTCAGCTGCATAGCTTCCTTCTACTCATTTTGAGAAATCAGTGTTCTGTCAAAAAAAAAAAAAAAAAAAAGCACCTACACTATGCAGTAAAATTCAAGTTTTTAAGACCATTTCTCCTGAGAGAATTGCTTTGTCTCAGGGGAGAGCCATTAATTTAATACTTTTTCTTGGGAATTGCTAAGAATTAAGCCAGGTTTATTGTGGGATCCCTCAGGTTAAATCATCTCAGTCAATTTTGAAATAAAGTAGATGGTTTCCAGCCTTGACATGAAGCATCAGGGGGAGAAGTGACTTCATCATTTACCTAAATAGAGAAGGTGAAGCTGAGACACACGGCTTTCCAAAGTGTGTATGGAAAAGGGTTCATATGCTGCTCCTTGTGCGGGGTGTGCTACCCAAACCCACTGGGTCTCAGTGGTGCTGTCATCCCTGAGTAAAAACACCTTCCCTACCTTCTTCCCCTTCTGTTCAGCCATTAAGATCTGTATCAAATATTTCTTTACCTCAAAACTTTAATCCCCCCTACCCTATTCCTTTTCTCCTCAACAATGTTCGCAGAGTACCTCTCCATTGGGCTTCTGTAATGTACTAGGCATACCTCTGTTCTAGCCCTTAGTACATTGGATTAACATTTCATAGTATTTCCATTTTCTCTAAGAAACTGTAAGATTTTCAGGAACATGGACATTTGCTTATTCATATTTATATGCCCAACATCTAATCCAGGCCCTGGTACATGTTAGGCTCTTGGGAAACATTGAACTGATTTAAACCAGCTGGTCATGCCTGTTGTGTATTATATGTTTGTGGAGGATGTACACATCCCTGGGGAAGCTCAGTGATGATTCACAGGTAAAATCAGAGTGAAACCACACAGTGTGGGCCTACAACATGGCCACAAGGGGCTCAGTGTGGGCGTCTAGAGGCTGGTTTGAGGACTGACTTTTCCACTTCATACTCAAATGTGTGTGATTGCAGTCTAGTTATTTAACTGTTCCAAGTGTCCTCATCTGTGAAACGAGCCAGGCGTAATAGTAGTCCCTACTGAATAAGGATGTAAGGAGTGAGTAAGATAACACATGTAAAGTGCTTAGAAAGGTGTCTGACATCAACACTCAACCTCGTTAGCCGTTACCTGTTACTCAGCAGGTAAAGTCTGATTTCCTGTGTGACTTGGAAAATTTGTTTAGTTTCTGTATTTTTATTTTAAGCTCTTTCTACCCACAGAAGCTACTTAAACAGTTTGAATTGGTTGTCTAGGTAAGCATGTGAGGAAGAGGGAGAGGAGTGGAGAAAGGTGAAAGAGACAGAGAAAGAGAGACTGACATCCTGTTTCATTGAGAAAAGAAGCAGTAGACAAGGGCTTGGTCTTGGAGTCCTTGCTTCACTGTTATCTGCTCCACTTCTTCTATCTCCTTCTCTTGCCCCAAGGGCTCCTGTCACTGTAACCAGAGAGTGTGACTCATCCGCTGTCACCTGGTGACACACCTAAAGGAGTACTGGTAACTAAACCGTGGGTGGTCACAGCCTGTGGTAGGCAGAGGGCTCCTGGGGCACCTGGCTAGCTCAGTTGGTAGAGCATGCAACTCTTGATCTCAGGGTTGTGAGTTCAAGCCCCACGTTGGGTATGGGGATTATTTTAAAAAAAGGAATCTTAAAAAAAAAAAAAAAAGAATCAGGGCTCCCTAACTTGTCTGCTCCCCCGTCCCCAGGACCTGTGATCCATCGGGTTACATGGCACGGGGATTGGGGCTGCTGATCAGCTGTCCTTGAGATGGGAGCCTGCAGGGTTCCCAAGGAGGGGGGGGGGGGCAGTGAAATCACAATGGTCCTTACAAGAGAGAGGTGGGGAGAAGGCCCTGTGACAAAGAAGCAGAGACTGAGTATGATGAGAGAAGCAGAAGTTAGAGTGGTCAAGGAGCCAAGACAGTCACAAAAAGCTGGAAAAGACAAGGAAAGAAGTTCTTTTCTACACCTCTGGAGGGAAAGCAGCCCTGTAAACAACTTGATTTTAGCCCCAATAAGACCAACTTCAGATCTCTACTCTCCAGGCCTCTAAGAAAATAAGCTTGAGTGGCTGAAAGCCCAAGTTTGTGGTAGCAGGATATCCTCAGTCTGAGGCGGTTCCATCTGTTGAAGAGAGGCAAAGCTTTGCCACCATATCTGGGTCTGAATAGACTGTCACTGTCTACTTTTTTTAAACTGAGGTACATTGTTAATCTTTCTGAATCTCAGATTCCTCAGTTATGAAATGAAGACAACAGCGTGTAACTTACTGGGGGGATTAAAGAATACACAAATCACCAGACACGGTGCGAGCATTTTCCAGTTCCTTCCCATTGTGGCGTGGCCGATGTGTCAATGCCAGCCTTTCAGTGGAGGGGCCCCATTTCCTCATGAATAATGATCATTTCAACTCCTGGTTCTTGAGAACTAGTGGCTTTATTTGAACGTGGATTAATTCCAAAACTTCTTTTACAACACAAACCCAAGTTTCTTGTAATAGAGGGAAAAGAAGAATCAATATATGTATATAGTGTATTTCTTAGGCCTACTGTATTTTCCCCAATGTTTTAAAGTCAAAAAGTGGTTACTAGAATCTGAATTTAAAATAATTTTCTGAATTTCCTTTTTTTCTATATTTTCTATTAATGCCAAATTTGTCCAAATGTTAGTGAATGTTGGCTGGGGATATTTAGATTGCCTCATCATTAAAGGGCATCATTCTAGTCAAGATCAGTTTGGACCTTATTAATAACATTTAACTTTTTGATCTTAATGTGTTACGGTTATAAAAAAAAATGCAGACCATGTATTAGCAAAATGAAAATTGGGAAGACAATGTAAAAGGTTTCAGTGAAAACAACCTGATAAATAAATAGTAAACCCAAGTCTTATCTTTCTTTTTTTTAAATTTTTTATTATTATGTTAATCACCATACATTACATCATTAGTTTTTGATGTAGTGTTCCATGATTGTTTGTGCATAACATCCAGTGCTCCACACAGAATGTGCCCTCTTTAATACCCATCACCAGGCTAACCCATCCCCCCACCCCCCTCCCCTCTAGAAACCTCAGTTTGTTTTTCAGTGTCCATCATCTCTCATGGTTCGTCTCCCCATCCGACTTACTCCCCTTCATTCTTCCCCTCCTGCTATTTTCTTCTTTTTTTTTCTTAAAATATATTGCACTATTTGTTTCAGAAGTACAGATCTGTGATTCAACAGTCTTGCACAATTCAGAGCACTCACCATAGCACATACCCTCCCCAATGTCTATCACCCAGCCACCCCATCCCTCCCACCCCACACCACTCCAGCAACCCTCAGTTTCTTTCCTGAGGTTAAAAATTCCTCATATCAGCGAGGTCATATGATACATGTCTTTCTCTGATTGACTTATTTCCCTCAGCATAACACCCTCCAGTTCCATCCATGTCATTGCAAATGGCAAGATCTCATTCCTTTTGATGGCTGCATAATATTCCATTGTGTATATATACCACCTCTTCTTTATCCATTCATCTGTCGATGGACATCTTGGCTCTTTCCACAGTTTGGCTATTATGGATATTGCTGCTATAAACATTGGGGTGCACGTACCCCTTCGGGACCCTACATTTGTGTCTTTGGGGTAAATACCCAGTAGTGCAATTGCTGGATTGTATGGTAGCTCTATTTTCAACTGTTTGAGGAACCTCCATACTGTTTTCCAGAGTGGTTGCACCAGCTTGCATTCCCATCAACAGTGTAGGAGGGTTCCCCTTTCTCCGCATCCCCGCCAACATCTGTCGTTTCCTCCCTTGTTAATTCTAGCCATTCTGACTGGTGTGAGGTGGTATCTCATTGAGGTTTTGATTTGGATTTCCCTGATGCCGAGCGATGTGGAGCACTTTTTCATGTGTCTGTTGGCCATTTGGATGTCTTCTTTGGAAAAATATCTGTTCATGTCTTCTGCCCATTTCTTGATTGGATTATTTGTTCTTTGGGTGTTGAGTTTCATAAGTTCTTTATAGATATTGGATACTAGCCCTTTATCTGATATGTCATTTGAAAATATCTTCTCCCATTCTGTCGGTTGTCATTTGGTTTTGTGGACTGTTTCTTTTGCTGTGCAAAAGCTTTTTATCTTGATGAAATCCCAATAGTTCATTTTTGCCCTTGCTTCCCTTGCCGTTGGTGGTGTTTCTAGGAAGGAGTTGCTGCGGCTGAGGTCGAAGAGGTTGCTGCCTGTGTTCTCCTTTAGGATTTTGATGGACTTCTGTCTCACATTTAGGTCTTTCAACCATTTGGAGTCTATTTTTGTGTGTGGTTTAAGGAAATGGTCCCATTTCATTCTTCTGCATGTGGCTGTCCAATTTTCCCAACACCATTTGTTGAAGAGACTGTCTTTTTGCCATTGGACATTCTTTCCTGCTTTGTCAAAGATGAGTTGACCGTACAGTTGAGGGTCTGTTTCTGGGCTCTCTATTCTGTTCCATTGATCTATGTGTCTGTTTTTGTGCCAGAACCATACTGTCTTGATGATGACAGCCTTGTAATAGAGCTGGAAGTCCGGAATTGTGATGCCGCCAGCTTTGCTTTTCTTTTTCAACATTCCTCTGGCTATTCGGGGTCTCTTCTGGTTCCATACAAATTTTAGGATTATTTGTTCCATTTCTTTGAAAAAAGTGGATGGTATTTTGATGGGGATTGCATTGAATGTGTAGATTGCTCTAGGTAGCATTGACATCTTCACAATGTTGGTTCTTCCTAATCCATGAGCATGGAACGTTTTTCCATTTCTTTGTGTCTTCCTCAATTTCTTTCAGGAGTATTTTATAGTTTTCTGAGTACAGATCCTTTTCCTCTTTGGTTAGATTTATTCCTAGGTATCTTATGGTTTTGGGTGCAATTGTATATGGGATCAACTCCTTGATTTGTCTCTCTTCTCTCTTGTTGTTGGTGTATAGGAATGCCACTGATTTCTGTGCATTGATTTTATATCCTGCTACTTGACTGAATTCCAGTATGAGTTCTAGCAGTTTTGGGGTGGAGTCTTTTGGGTTTTCCACATACAGTATCATATCATCTGCAAAGAGTGAGAGTTTGACTTCTTCTTTGCCGATTTGGATGCCTTTGATTTCTTTTTGTTGTCTGATTGCTGCGGCTAGGACTTCTAATACTATGTTGAATAGCAGTGGTGAGAGTGGACGTTCCTGCTGCGTTCCTGACCTAGGGGAAAAGCTGAAAGCTTTTCCCCATTGAGAATGATATTTGCTGTAGGTTTTTCATAGATGGCTTTTATGATATTGAGGTATGTACCCTCTATCCCTATACTCTGAAGGTTTTGATCAAGAAACGATGCTGTACTTTGTCAAATGCTTTTTCTGCATCTATTGAGAGGATCATATGACTCTTGTTCTTTCTTTTGTTAATGTATTGTATCACGTTGATTGATTTGCGGATGTTGAACCAAACTTGCAGCCCAGGGATAAATCCCACTTGATCGTGGTGAGTAATCCTTTTCATGTACTGTTGGATCCTATTGGTTAGTATTTTGGTGAGAAAATTTGCATCCATGTTCATCAAGGATATTGGTCTGTAATTCTCCTTTTTGATGGGGTCTTTGTCTGGTTTTGGGATCAAGGTAATGGTGGCCTCATAAAATGAGTTTGGAAGTTTTCCTTCCATTTCTATTTTTTGGAACAGTTTCAGGAGATTAAGTATTAGTTCTTTAAATGTTTGATAGAATTCCCCTGGGAAGCCATCTGGCCCTGGGCTTTTGTTTGTTGGGAGATTTTTGATGACCGCTTCAATTTCCTTAGTGGTAATAGGTCTGTTCAGGTTTTCTATTTCTTCCTGGTTCAGTTTTGGTAGTTGATACATCTCTAGGAATGCACCCATTTCTTCCAGGTTATCTAATTTGGTGGCATAGGGTTGCTCATAATATGTTCTTATAATTGTTTGTATTTCTTTGGTGTTGGTTGTGATCTCTCCTCTTTCACTCATGATTTTGTTGATTTTGGTCATTTCTCTTTTCTTTTTGATCAGTCTGGCCAGGGGTTTATCAATCTTGTTAATTCTTTCAAAGAACCATCTCCTAGGTTCGTTGATCTGTTCTAATGTTCTTTTGGTTTCTATTTCATTGATTTCTCCTCTGATCTTTATTATTTCTCTTCTCCTGCTGGGTTTGGGCTTTTTTTGCTGTTCTTTCTCTAGCTCCTTTAGGTGTAGGGTCAGGTTGTGTATTTGAGACATTTCTTGTTTCTTGAGAAAGTCTTGTATTGCTATATACATACCTCTCAGGACTGCCTTTGCTGTATCCCAAAGATTTTGAACAGTTGTGTTTTCATTTTCATTGGTTTCCATGAATTTCTTAAATTCTTCTTTAATATCGTGGTTGACCCATTTATTCTTTAGTAGGATTCTCTTTAGCCTCCATGTATTTGAGTTCTTTCCGACTTTCCTCTTGTGATGGAGTTCTAGTTTCAAAGCATTGTGGTCTGAAAATATGCAGGGAATGATCCCAGTCTTTTGGTAGTGGTTGAGACCTGATTTGTGACCTAGGATGTGATCAATTCTGGAGAATGTTCCATGGGCACTAGAGAAGAATGTGTATTCCGTTGCTTTGAGATGGAATGTTCTGAATATGTCTGTGAAGTCCATTTGGTCCAGTGTGTCACTTAAAGTCTTTATTTCCTTGTTGATCTTTTGCTTAGATGATCTGTCCATTTCAGTCAGGAGGGTGTTAAAATAAACTATTATTGTATTGTTGTCAATGTGTTTCTTTGCTTTTGTTATTAAGTGCCTTATATAATTGGCTGCTCCCACGTTAGGGGCATAGGTATTTACAATTGTTAGATCTTCCTGTTGGATAGACCCTTTAAGTAAGATATAATGTCCTTCTTCATCTCTTATTACAGTCTTTGTTTAAAATCTAATTTGTCTGATATAAGAATTGCCACCCCAGCTTTCTTTTGGTGTCCATTAGCATGGTCAATGGTTTTCCACCCCCTCACTTTCAATCTGGGGGTATCTTTGGGTCTAAAATGAGTCTCTTGCATACAGCATATCGATGGGTCTTGTTTTTCAATCCAATCTGATAGCCTGTGTCTTTTGATTGGGGCAGTTAGCCCATTTACATTCAGGGTAACTATTGACAGATATGATTTTAGTGCCATTGTATTGCCTGTAAGGTGACTGTGACTGTATATTGTCTGTATTCCTTTCTGATCTATGCTGCTTTTAGGCTCTCTCTTTGCTTAGAGGACCCCTTTCAACATTTCTTGTAGGGCTGGTTTTGTGTTTGCAAATTCCTTTAGTTTTTGTTTGTCCTGGAAGCTTTTTACCTCTCCCTCTATTTTCAATGACAGCCTAGCTGGATATAGTATTCTTGGCTGCATATTTTTCTCATTTAGTGCTCTAAAGATATCATGGCAGTCCTTTCTGGCCTGCCAGGTCTCTGTGGATAGGTCTGTTGCCAATCTAATGTTTCTACCATTGTAGGTTACATATCTCTTCTCCCGAGCTGCTTTCAGGATTTTCTCTTTGTCTCTGAGACTCGTAAGTTTTACTATTAGATGTCGGGGTGTTGACCTATTTTTATTGATTTTGAGAGGGGTTCTCTGTTTCTCCTGGATTTTGATGCCTGTTTCCTTCCCCACATTAGGGAAGTTCTCTGCTATAATTTGCTCCAATATACCTTCTGCCCCTCTCTCTCTCTCTTCTTCTTCTGGGTTCCCAATTATTCTAATGTTGTTTCCTCTTATCGTATCGCTTATCTCTCGAATTCTGCCCTCGTGATCCTGTAGTTGTTTCTCTCTCTTTTTCTCAGCCTCTTTATTTTCCATCATTTGGTCTTCTATATCGCTGATTCTCTCTTCTGACTCATTTATCCTAGCAGTTAGTGGCCCCATTTTTGATTGTACCTCATTAATAGCCTTTTTGATTTCGACTTGGTTAGATTTTAGTTTTTTTTATTTCTCCAGAAAGGGTTTTTCTAATAACTTTCACACTTTTTTCAAGCCCAGCTAGTATCTTTAAAGTCATGATTCTGAACTCTAGGTCCGACATCGTACTAATGTCCATATTGAGTAGGTCCCTGGCTCACGGTACTACCTCTTGTTCTTTTTGCTGAGGTGATTTTTTTCGTCTTGTCATTTTGTCCAGAGGAGAACAGATGAATGAGAGAACAAAATGCTAACAGGTTAGCAACGTCCCCAGCAAATATACTGTATACAAATCAGAAAAGACCTGAAACCAGGGGAAAAGAGAGTGAAAGAAAGAAAAAAGAAAGAGAAAAAAAAAAGAAAAAGATAAAAACAAACAAAAACAGAACAAAACAAAAAAAACAGAATATGATCAAATATGATCAGGCTAGTGCATAGATTAGTGCCACATACTAGATTTTGGGCGTATTTTGGTCTGTTAGAAGAAAGTGCCTCCTAAAATTTTAAAGGAAGAAAGACTTACATATGTCCAAAATAAGGGTTGATACCATGAAGGGATGGAAGATGAGTGTAAAGATGAAAATTATAAAAGGTTTTATAAACGGAATTGATAAGAAGTTGTTTGAGGGAAGAAAGAAGATTTAAAAAGAAAGAAAAGAAAAAAATGGGAGAGACTGTGATCAGGCAGGAGACTAGAACAAAGCCATACACTAGTGATTTAGGGTATATTTTGATCTGTTAGAAGAAACTGTATCTCAAAATTTTAAAGAGAGAACAACTTATATGTACATGCCAAAAATAATGGTAACTACTATGAAGGGATAAAATATGACTCTAAAAATGAAAAATAAAAAATGTTTTTTTAAAAAAGGGATTGATATGATGTTGGTTGAAACAGGGAAAAAGAAAAATTAAAAAAAAAACAGTTAAGAAAATTAACTTTGAAAAACTAATGAATCATGGTAAAAAAGCCATGAATTCTATGTGCAGTATTCCCCTAGCTCTGGAGTTCTCCAGTTCTCCTTGATCGGTAAACTTGGCCTTGGCTTGCTGGCTGTTCGTGCTGATCTTCTGGGGGAGGGGCCTGTTGCCGTGGTTTCCAAATGTCTTTGCCAGAGGCAGAATTGCCCCGCCCTTGTCGGTCTGCGCTAAGCAAGCTGCTCGGGTTTGCTCTCAGGAGCTTTTGTTCCCTGCAAGCTCTCGGTACAGCTTTGGAGGACCAGGGTGAAAATGGTGGCCTCCCACTCTCTGCCCGGAGGAGCTGAGAACTCGGGGCCCCGCTCCTCAGTGCAACCCCCAGAGAAAAGCAGTCAGTCACTCCTGTCTCCCTGGTCTCCGGCCGCACTCTGTGCTCACCCGGCCTGTGACCGAGCGTTTCTGTTTCTGGCACCCGACCCCGTGTGGAGTCTCCAAACCCAGCAGATCCCTTCGGTGCGCTCCCACGCCGCTTCTCCCGGGGGAGGCAGGGGATTCTCCCCGGATCTGCTGCTTGTTGGGTCCCTGCTGGAGGTACAGTGGCCCGACTGGGCCGCAGATCACAGTTTATGGCCACTCCGAGCTGAGAGCCCGCGCCTCAGCTGCATCTCTGCAGCCGGCTTCCCCGCTCCGATACCTGGGAGCTCTGCCGCACTCAGGCACCCTCGGTCTTTCTGTGACCCTGAGGGTCCTGAGACCACACTGTCCCGCGCGGTTTCCACCTCCCACTTAGCCACTGGAGTGACGTCCCTCAGCGGAACCGACCTCTAAAAGTTCCGATTTTGTGCTCCGCGGCTCTAGCACTTGCCAGAAGTGGCCTTCCGAGGCCCCTCCCCCGCCGTCTATCCTCCTGAATATTGCCTGGGATTTACTTCTCCGCACGTCCTACCTTCCAGTAAGTGGTCACTTCTCTGTTCAGAGAGTTGTTGCTACTCTCCTCTTCAATTTCCTGTTGAGTTCATAGGTGTTCAGAATGCTTTGATCCCTATTCAGCTGAATTCCTGAGATGAGAGGAAATCCAGGTCTCCTACTCCTCCGCCATCTTAGGCTGTGGTCTTCTCCAAGTCTTGTCTTTCTTAACATGCATGTTTTCCTAAAAAAAAGAAAAAAAAAAGACGTTTTCCTCAAGATCCCAACCACTTCAAATTTAAAGCCAAGGCACCAGTGAAAGCAGTAGTGAGGGGAGCTTGAGAGGCTGCATGCTCCAGGGCAGGGGCTTCTGGGCAAGTCCCAATCCCATGGCCCCTGGAGTGGGTGTGTCTCTGAATGGTCCTGGCAGGTCTTCCCAGAAAAGTCAGAACAGCATCAGTTAGGCTAATGTGGACATTGCTGCTATGAACATTGGGGTGCATGTGCCCCTTCTTTTCACTACATCGGTCTCTTTGGGGTGAATACCTAGTAGTGCAATTGCTGGGTCGTAGGATAGCTCTATTTTTAATGTCTTGAGGAACCTCCATACTGTTTTCCAGAGTGGCTATAACAGCTTGCATTCCCACCAAAAGTGTAAGAAGGTTCCTCTTTCTTCACATCCTCGTCAACACTTGCTGTTTCCTGCCTTGTTAATTTTAGCCATTCTAACTGGTATAAGGCGGTATCTCATTGTGTTTTTGATTTGTATTTCCCTGATGGCTAGTGATGTGGAACATTTTTTCATGTGTCTGTTAGCCATTTGTATGTCTTCTTTGGAGAAGTGTCTGTTCATGTCTTCTGCCCATTTCTTGACTGGATTATTTGTTTTTTGGGTGTTGAGTTTGAGAAGTTCTTTATAGATCTTGGACCCCAGCCCTTTATCTGTAATGTCATTTGCAAATATCTTCTCCCATTCTGTGGGTTGCCTCTTAGTCCTTCAACAGATGAATGGATAAAGAAGATGTGGTTCATATATACAATGGAATATTACTCAGCCATCAGAAAGGATGAATACCCACCATTTGCATTAACATGGATAGAACTGGAGGGGATTATGCTAAGTGAAATAAGTCAAACAGAGAAAAAAAATAAGTCAAACAGAGAAAGACAATTATTTTCACTCATGTGTGGAACATAAGGAACAGCACAGAGGACCACAGGGGAAGGGAGGAAAACTGAATGGGAAGAAATCAGAGAGGGAGACAAACTATGAGCTACTCTGGGCTCTGGGAAACAAAGTGAGGGTTACAGAAGGGAGGGGGTGGGGGATGGGGTAACCGGGTGATGGGTATTAAGGAGGGCACATGTGGTGATGAGCACTAGGTGTTATACGCAACTAATGAATCATTGAACACTACATCAAAAACTAATGATATACTATATGTTGGCTAATTGAACATTAAAAAAAGAAGAAGAACAGCATAAGTTAAAAGGGAAATACCTGGAGCTCCATGGTAATTTGATTGATTTGTATGAATAATGGAATCTGGTTAAGATAAAAGGAAATGAAAATAATTCTTCCAAAGTAACTTAATAACACTCACTGCAGGAGGAATGTTAGGTAGAGATGTGAACATGATTAATAGCCATTATTTTCTAATAAAAGTGATGAGTAGTGGCAGGCACCATGAGGATGAGGAGACACCATGAAACACGATGAGGAGAAAGAACCCCAACTAATTCCAGATTTTTTATTACAAAGAAGCTGGAATGCAGTGGAATAGATCTGCATGTGAATCCTATCCCTACCCTTCACTAGGTATGTGACATGGGACCAGTGACCTGACCTCATTGAGCTTCTGTTTTGTCATCCCGGCTCCTTCCCTGCTGCTCTCTAATCTTCCTTGGACCTACAATTACAGCCTCCCTCCCACTTGTTCTTTAGGGGTACACTGAGGTGTAGGGGCATCTAGACCCACTCTTAACATTTGCAGGGCCAGAGCACAAATAAGGACCCTTATAATCAAGGCTTAAATATTGAGTTATAAATCAAGCAAAGAAAATGTTCAGTAATACATGTTCCTCCCATCTTGACAAGTCTACCTTCATAATGACCAGGAAGGCATTTCACATTTGTGATTCTTTCACTTCTCTGACTTCCATGATGGATGGAATGTCACTTGTTGTCATGCTGCCTACTCCTGCTTCTCTTTCTGCCTCTGTTTTTCTCTTACAAGCCAAACAACCTCATGGAAAAATGTATGGATGCTCCATTCTGCATATCTTTTTTTTTTCTTTTTTAGAGAGAGAGAGCAAGCAGGTGGGGAGGGGCAAAGGGAAAGGGAGAGAATCTTAAGCAGACTCCATGCTGAACATGGAGCATGATGCAGGGCTCAGTCTCTCAACCCTGAGATTATGACCTGAGCCAAAATCAAGAGTCAGATGCTCAACCAAGTGAGCCACCCAGCACCCCCATTCTGCATATCTAAGCACTATCTGTATCGCCTCTATGAATAGCCACCCCTGGCCACCCTTCAAGCCTGCTCTATGCATACTGGATGAGCCATCTGCCATCACAATGAAAAATTGGGGGACTGGACCTGGGAAGGCCATAGAAGTAGAATCAAGTCTGTTTGGGTGGAGAAGTTCTGAGTACCAAAAGCATGGCCTAGAATTAAGAGCATGAGGATTAGGTGGACACATCCCCTTAGCTGTGTGGAACCTTCACCTGATGGGGGTCCAGAGACGTGGGCCACAGCCTGATGAAACCAGATGCCAGGCCAATCTTGCCCAGGTCTGAGGGAAGTTCTGGATATGCCCAAGTAACAGATACTTTCTGTGCCTCAGTGTCTACGGAGAGTCTCTTAGTGTTCATAAAATAGTTCTTTTGATCAATACTAAGTGAATCACCCCTGCTACCATAGATCTCAGACTTCAGTCCCAACTTAGTGAGACACTCAGCAACTCTCTAGCCTTTGTATGACCAGAGCTTTCTTTCTGTATAAGTTCACCTTCATCTTCCTCTCCAAGAATTTCTTACAGGAAGATCCTCTGGCTTCTGGGCATCTACCAACAGTTTGCCAGATGCACCAGATAGATCATCCTCTCACTTATGGTCAAGCTAAGTCTTCTGTGACATTGGGATACAACCCATTATGAAGGTTGTGCACAATAAATTGTGATTAAATGCCCTTTTTCCTGGCCACATATTGTAATAAGATATTTGAGACACTTTAATAGAAGCATGAGGACTAAAATATCCCTTGAGATTTGAGCTGAGTGGATAGTCTATCTATTTTTAGTTGTATCACAAAGGTAAAGGAATGTCTAATGGCATAAAAATTGCTTCTAATGCATCTGTGTTTTGAATGGGAAGTTATAAAGATAGGTCAGAACTCTGGAAACATGTATATGGGATACCATCAGTAATGACCAGTTCATTGTAGAAGGCATAAAAATCAGATTTTGAGGAACACATTCAAATATATTTAACTCAATTATACCAGTTTTCCAATCTTAGTGAATGTTGTAGCTTGAGTTGTGTTCCCCAAAAAAGATATGTTAAAGATCTAACCCCCAGGACTTGTGAATGTGGCCTTATTTAGAGAGTGGGTCTTTGCTGATGTAATCAAGTTAAGATGAGGTCACTGGGGTGGACCATAATCCAGTATGCCTGCTTTTCTTATATGAAGAGAAGAGACATAGGCACAGAAACAGGAGTGGAGACACCATGATGACAAAGACAGGTTGAAGTGTTGTAGCTGTAAGTCAAGGAATGCCAAGGATTGTCAGCAAAGCTCCAGAAGCTAGGAAGAGGCAAGGAAGGATTCTCCTACATGTTTCAGAGGCAGCATGGCCCTGCTGACATGTTGATTTTAGATTTCTGTCCTCCATAATGGTAAGACAATACATTTCTCTTGATTTAAACCAACCAGGTTGTGACATTTTGTTATGGCAGCCCTAGAACAATGGGATGAAAAGACCGGAGAAGCGCAAGACCTTGCATGTGCCATTCTCTTAGAAGCATAGGATATTACCTCGGAGGGATAGTAGTAGTACTTTCCCTAGACTTCTTGATTGATTGGTTACCCCAGAAAGTAAATGACTTATCCAGATGATGTGCTCTGAATCAGACAGAATGCTGGAATTCAGGTGTCCTGACCCACAACTGTTGTGCACTCTTTTCACTTAGCAGGTGGCATCTCCCCTCAGTAGATGTTATTAAATAACTCTGATGAAAAGTATCTCTGCAGGTGCAGAGTTTTGCTAAATGTTATTTGATATGGATGTGATTTTTTCCCCAATGAAATGGGGCATAAATTTAGTAGCAAACTTTCCAGCTGCATCCAAGATGTTATAAATGATTTGGCATTATTTAGCAAATTTAGAAACAAATTTGCAGCACACTTATATAACATCTTTCAGAGAGTTTGACTAGAAAGGGGACACCACATAATATTATTAATAATAGTACCGTCACAGTGACACTGTGACCTGTGGGTAAGAGGCTGGGAGGTCATGCCCTCCTGGTGGGCATCTCTCCTCAGATTTATGCAGATATCAACTGAAGGTTGGGGCAGGGGAATTAGGAGGAAAGCGGATTCATTTACTCTGTAAGAAAATTCTCTGAAAGTTTTTTTTTAAATCCTTAATTCTTTTGAGATTATAAGAGTTGATATTGAACTTATTTTTGTATTTTGTTTCTGTGCTTCATTTGGCACACATATGAAGAAGGTTGAGCCTGGTTTCCAGATTACTAACACTGTCCTGGGGTTATAAATATAGATGGACCTAAAGTCGGGACATGGGAACATCATATGAACACTTTGTCCTGAGTCAAGGGAATACCGTCTACTCTTTCCCCTGAGACTTGTTAGTGACTCCCACATGCACACACACAAACGAGAATGGTTTCTACAGGACATTCGCAGGCCATTAGGACTTGTAAACAATTATTTGACTAAGAAGATTTGAATGGTGCCTAGTTTTTAATGGCTTGGATATTTGTGTAATGAGTTAATTTGTCCATAAGAGAGTGCTTCTCTTCTTCTGTTAAGTGGTAAGTACTATTGGTGACAACTGGATGTAGAGTTTCCTGTCTGAAATACATTAGAGAGTATAATAAAGGATGTAATACAAAGATGTGAACTGTATTGTGATAAAAGCACATTTGTCAGACCATGGTGCGAATCTGACCCTAAGTGAAAGAGGAAAAGAAAGAAGGAAGGAAGGAAGGAAGGAGGGAGGGAGGGAAGGAAGGAAGGAAGGGAGGAAGGGAGGGAGGGAGGGAGGAAAAAGGACAAAAAGGAGAGAGGGAGGGAAGGAAAGTTGAATGAAAGTGTCTTAGATTCCAGTGCAGTTCTCTGAAAAGTTCAACAAGGCCATTTGGAAGTTTTCAGAAATGCACTGTGTCTCCCAGGAATGGCTTGTTGCCATAACCCCATCATCTCACTCATTGTTTGATAGCAACCTCGGGAGTGGGGAGGGTATGGCCACAGTGCAAAGCTCAGAGTGACTGGTTCTCTCTATAACATCTCCTCTTGCTCTGAGGAAAAGGTAATCAAGACCTTAAATACAGGCTTTAAATCCCAGCAGCCCTCTGCCTCTAGGCAGATCCGGGACTTGGGGCCTGTTGGCTACTTAGAAAATTTGCTGCTGTTGGAAGAATAAGCCACTGGAGGAACGCTAGCATTTATCTTCATCCTGCTTGTTCTGAGCTCATCTGGGGATCTAGGGGTATTAAAATTTAAACTTGTGTGAATTGCAAGCACACTACTGGATGCTTTGCATCCCTATCACAGGGAATTGCTAGTTTGAGAAGGAGGCTAAAGAAGAAGGAAAAAAGCGTAGTGGCTAAAGAGTAGCATAAAAACCTTCTGTCTACAGATTTGAGGTATAGACCATTTGAGTGACCCTCCAAAGGAGAATTAATCTTTGCATAGAGCACCTGGGCACTGAGAATACAAAGATCAGTAGAGTGTTGTCCGACCATAAGTGAGAGTTACAGTTAAGTGAGAAAGACATGTGTGAGCAGATGATCTCTGCGCTAAGTGCTAAGACAGAATCGTACAGAGGATGCAATGGATGCCCAAGGGAGTTGGCTTAACCTGAAGGGTCAGGGGAAGTTTCTAGGAGGAAATTACTTCTCAGCTAAGTCTGGTTATCATGTTTTTACTTGATAATTACTATTTTTGGAAAATATTTTTACACCTTTCCTTCTAGCCCAAAGCTTCTTAAGTATTTTCTTGCAGTGAATTTTAAATATTCACTGAAATGTGTGCCAAGCCCTTGTTGAAGACTGGAAACCACTACATGGCCTCTCACATAATTTCACTTTTCTTGTAATGGTAGAATTATTGTTAAATGAAAAATTTGAGCTAATAAGATGATAAGTAAACAACTATTATTAAAAATTAAGCCCTTTAAAAAATAACCCCAGCTTTTTAGAGAAGTGATTTTCCTGCAAAGTAAGTATGAATAAGTGAAGGAAAATAAGTAGTTTCCCTTTAAAAGGCTTACAACTTGTAAGAGAAAAAGGAATGCTCACAGAACAATATCATAATACGGACAAATGCCCAATTATTAATAGATTTTATTCATAAAATATTTTGTCATCTTTTGGAAAAAAATGCATCCCTCCCATAATGTGTCATTAATAGAATTTCATTTTTTTAGCCCAGCCCACAAAATGGCATAAGATGGCTAACTGTAGCACTAATAATCCTGATCGATAATTGTTCCAAACTCCTCAGGTGGTAACTGTAAGCCTGTCAAATTTTAGGTGTTTGTCAGCAGCATGACAGAGTTAGGATCAGGAAGAAATTTTCCAGAAGAAACACTGTGGATTTTAGGCTCCTCTGATCTGTAGGAATGACACTGGATTTATAAAAATGCCTATTTGCAGGGACAGTTGAGATCAGATGAAACACTTCCGGAGAAGAAAGGCAGGCAATAAGTCCAACAGGCACTGGAGGGTGGGAGAGAATCTAGGAACAGTTCAACTTCTTCAACAACTTGGAGACACTGTTTAAAAACTTCAGGCTTCAATGAAATTTTGCTCATCTGATCTACCCAACTGTCTCCCTCTCATTTATAAAGTTTTCTGAGTATTCAGAAATCTCAGAAAAACTTCCAGAAAAAAATGATAATTTTATGTGTAAGCTCATGGTGTCCCTCTCTTACAAAGCTATGAAACAATAGAAAGAAGTAATATAAATACTTTTTTTTAAAGATTTTATTTATTTATTTGAGAGAGAGAGTGAGAGAGAGAGAGCACATGAGAGGGGGGAGGGTCAGAGGGAGAAGCAGACTCCCCACTGAGCAGGGAGCCCGATGCGGGACTCGATCCAGGGACTCCAGGATCATGACCTGAGCCGAAGGCAGTCGCTTAACCAACTGAGCCACCCAGGCGCCCCTAAATACTTTTTTTAATGCACCTTCATCTTAACGTTCTCAGTAACATTCTGTGCACTTTCAATATCACTACAGAATAATTTATATCAAATTAAAAGAAAGACATGAGCACTTGAGAGATTGTTCCTATTTGGAGAGATCTCTGCAGTATGAGGAGAGTCTTAGAAAAGAATGCTGAATACATTGTCACTGGTATTCTCTAATTTTGAGAGACTGAAGCATTCAAGGTGTGGGTAATTCAAGGAAGATGTAGAATAATTCAAAATTCTTCCTTCCCCCTAAAGATAAATGGTTTGTCAAGGCCTTCACTTGGATGGCACCAAAAAATTAACCACTTCCCCTCTTGGCCAACTAAGAGACATATCTTTAGGGATCAAATGTAGGTACCTAAAATGTCAGCAGAAAATGAAATAGTTGGGAGAATATGAAAAATTCTTAAGTCATGAACCACAAGGAAATCACAAAATGTTTGGCCACTCTATTCCAAGTAGAGAAAGAAGTCATAATCCCAAAGGTACTCTCTACAAAATCCCAGGGCACATTTTCAGTTTTGTGGAGCTGGTCCATGTTGCTGGGAATTCAAACTAATTGGTCGAGGGAAGAGAATAGAGAATCCCCTGACCATAACTACCCAGGGCCCTTTTCCTTTCCCTTACAAATTCCTTCTTAAAAGATTTTTTTTTAAAAGAGTAGAAATCACAAATTCTAGCCCTCCAGTTTATGTTCTAAAGAGACTTTCCAAATAGGATACAGAGAAACAAGGATGAGTTTCTAGGAGAATCCACCCATCCTAGTTTTGTGAAAAAGCCAAGCTTGCATGGAATAGCCCTCACTATTCAAATATACCTAAACATAATATAACTTACTTATGTTAAGTGTCTGCAAAATGTCCCAAAAGTAAAAGAACAGAGACTGGCATGGAAAAGGTTGTTTAAGAACACAGTTTGGGAAAGCACACACAAAGAATTAGAAGAAATTTTTGGAAGTGTTTTACATCATGAGGGAATTTAGTAAAATTTAAAGCATATCATCTCATGTTCTGAATGAAGAGATCAAAGATGACATGATAATACAAGAGAATTAGGTGTAAAGGGAGTTAGCCATATTAAGCCATATTAAGGAAAGAAACTGCAGAAATTAAAAACTCATTAGAGGGATGCCTGGGTGGCTCAGTCATTAAGCGTCTGCCTTCAGCTCAGGTCATGATCCCAGGGTCCTGGGATCGAGCCCTGCATCAGGCTCCCTGCTTGGCGGGAAGCCTGCTTCTCCCTCTCCCACTCCCCCTGCTTGTGTTCCCTCTCTCGTTGTGTCTCTCTCTGTCAAATAAATAAAATCTTAAAAAAAAACTCATTAGAAACTCAAAGTGAAGAATCAACACTACAGAACTGAGTCAGTAATAGGGAGAGCAAGACCAAGAAATCAGTGTGAATATAGGAAAAAAGGAGAGGTTAAAGCAATTAATTTTATTTATGATTAATATTTTGAGCACTCAGTCTAAGAAACTACTCTAAAATCTTGCGTTAACTTATTTAATTAGAGAAAATATTATAGATATGGAGGCAAGAAATGAATATCAAGCCTACAGATTATGGTTATATCATCAGAACAAAAAAAAATTGTTTTTAGAAATAAATTACTCCCCCCAAATAAAACAAATAAATTCAGACCCAAATCTGTAGATCAAAATGAGTCAAGATATTTCAGGCATATTTATTACAAAGCAATATGTTTATTAAAAAGCACCAAAATAAAACAATGACAAGTAAGGAAATCGAGTCCTAAATAAAAAATCTCCCATAATAGAAAAGTCCAGGACTAGATGGCTTCATTGATGACTTCCACAAAACATTTGAAGAAGAATTAATATCAATCCTTCTCAAACTCTTCCAAAAAATTGAAGAGGAGATAATACTTCCTAATTTACTTTATGAGGCTAGCATTACCCTGATACCAAAATCAGACAAGGACACTACAAGAAACGGAAATTACAGACCAATACCCCTGATGAACATAGATGCATAAATCCTCAATAAAATACTAGCAAAGCACATACATCAACCAAGTAAAAGGACTATACACCATGCTTAAGTAAGATTTATCCTTGGGTTGCAAGGATGGTTCAACATACAAAAATCAATAAATATGATACACCATATTAACGGAATGAAGGACAAAAATTATATGATCATCACAATAGATGCAGAAAAAGCATTTTACTAAATTCAACATCCTTTCATGATAAAATTTTTCAACAAATTATATATAGAAGGAATATACTTCAACATAATATGACAAGTCCACAGCTAACATTGTACTCAACGAAAAACTGAAAGCTTTTCCTCTGTTTTTAGGATCCTACAAGACATGAATGCTCACTGTTACCACTTCTATTCCACATAGTACTGGAAGTTGTAGTCAGAGCAGTTAGGCAAGAAAAAGAAATAAATGGCATCCAAATCAGAAAGGAAGAAGTAAAATTTTCCATCTGCAGATGACAATATCTACTTGTAGAAAACCTAAAAGACTCCACCAAAAAACTGTTAGAACCAATAAAGTAATTCATTAAAGTTGTAGGACACAAAATCAATGTAAGGAAATAAGTTACAATTCTATATACTAACATTAAACTGTTTGAAAGGGAAATTAAGAAAATAATCCTATTTACAATAATAGTAAAAACAATTAACTTAGAAATAAATTTAACCAAGGAGATGATGACAGATCTGTACATTGAAAACTAAAAGACTTGATGAAAAAAAAGAAGAAAACACAAATATATGGAAAGATATTCCATGTTTATGGACTAAAAGAATTAAGATTGTTGAAATGTGCATTATACCCAACACAATCTACAAATTCAATGCCATCCCTATAAAAATTCCAATGGCATTTTTCACAGAAATAGAAAAAAAACCCTAAAATTTGTATTAAGCCACAAGACTCCAAGTAGCCAAAACAATCTTGAGAAAGAACAAAGCCAGAGGCATCACACTTCCTGATTTCAAACTATTTTACAGTACTGTAGTGATAAAAATAGTATGAGGCTGGCATGAAAGCAGACATATAGACCAGTAGAAGAGAATAGAGTCCAGAAATCAATATTTATATTGTCAACTATTCTTTGACAATGGGGAGAGGATAATTTCTTCAATAAATGGTGCTAGGGAAACTGGATATCCCCATGCAAAAGAATGAAATCAGGCCCCTATCTTACACCATACTCAAAAATTAACCACTTAAAATGGACTAAAGACTTAAATGTTAAGACCTGAAACTGGTAAACTTCTAGAAGAAAAGACAGGGAAAAAGCTTCTTGACATTCGTCTTGGCAATGATTTTTTTGACATCGCACCAAAAGCACAAACAACAAAAGCAAAAGTAAATAAGAGGGACTATATAAAACTTAAAAGCTTCTGTAAAGTAAAGTAAACAATCACCAAAATGAAAAGACAACCTATGGATTGGGAGAAAATATTTGCCATGTATCTGATAAGTGATTAATATCCAAATATATTAAAGAACTCATACAGCTCAATAGCAATAAAACAAACAACCTGATTGAAAAAACAAACATGAGACCTGAAAGGACGTTTTTCCCAAGAAGGTATACAAATTCCCAACAAGTATCTGAAAAGATACTCAACATCATTAACCATCAGGGAAATACCAATCAAAACCACAATGAGCTATTACCTCATACCTGTTACAATGACTGGTATAAAAATGACAAGAGGTAAATGTTGGTGAGGATGTGGAAAAAAGGGAATCCTTGTGCACTGTTGGTGGGAATGTAAATTGGTGCAGCCACTACAGAAAACAGTATGAAAGATCCTCAAAAAATTAAAAATAGTACTACTGATCTAGCAGTCCCACTTCTAGGTATATATCTAAAGGGAATGAAATCAGGATCTTGGAGAGGTATCTGCACTGCTGTATTGATTGAAGAATTATTCACAATAGCCAAGATGTGGAAACCTAAGTGCCCATCACTGGATAAAGAAAAGAGAATAGAATGGAATGGAATACACACACACACACACACACACACACACACACACACACACACACACACACACACACACACACACACACACACACACACACACACACTGCAGTGTTAATCAACCTTAAAGGAAATCCTGACATTTGCATTTGTGACAACGTGGATGAACCTGGAGAACATAATGATAAGTGAAAGAAGCCAGAGAGAAAAAGACAAATACTGTATGATCTCACTTATATGTGGAGTCTAAGGGGAAAAAAAAGTGAATTCTCATAGAAACCGAGAGAGTAGAATGGTGGTTGCCAAGAGCTGGGAGGAGGAGAGATGGGAAAATGTTGATCGTGGGTACAAATTTCAGTTATAAAGTGAATGAGATCCAGGGATCCAATGTACAGTGTGGATGACTATAATTAATAATACTGTATTGTAGGGGTGCCTGGGTGGCTCAGTCGGTTAAATGTCTGACTCTTGATTTCAGCTCAGGTCATGATCATAGGGTTGTGAGATTGAGCCCCGCCTCAGGCTCTGCACTGGGTGTGGAGCCTGCTTAAGATTCTCCCTTTCCCTCTGCCCCTCCCCGCTCTCTCTCAAATAGTAATAATAATAATAATAACAATAATACTGTATTGTATATTCGGTATATGCTAAGAGAGGAGATCTTAAGGGTTCTTAACACATGAAACTGTGAGGTAACAAAAATGTTAAATAACTCGATTGTGATAATCATTTCACAATGTATGCATATATCAAATCATCACATTGCTCATATATACAATTTTATTTAATTATACCTGAATAAAGCTAGAAAAAGAAAAAAGACAATTTTGGTAGGTTATTGGGATGCAAGGGTCAATAGATATTTCTACAAGCATACATGTAAAAGAAATTATAAAGGAACAAACTACCTTGGATTCAGACTTTTTCCTCTGTAACATTGTATCACAAAAGACAACACAGCAAGATGTACAAAATTTGAGGCAAAATTTTGTAATTAAATTATATTATAACCAGTTATGCTGTTGGCCATATAAAAAGAAAATATAAGTACACAAATTCAAAGACTCAAAGCATTTCAAAGACTCAGGAAATATACTAGAAGGTATAGTTTAATGGACTGAAAGTGGATAATAATTTTAAAAACTCATTTGTAGAATGAATGGACTAATTATGAGCATTTGAAATCATTTGAACATATAATTTTTCAAAATGTCTATTAGAAATACTATACAAAAGAAGACAATGTTATAATACAATAATTAAAGATAATTTCTCTAGGGTAAGAGGTTTGTATAAATCTTGGAGCATGCTACAATGAAATGGAGATGAGAGGAAATATAAGTAAACTATTCTTAGTCTTTTATATTTTTTCAGTAAGTATTGTTTTGTATCTGTACTTAATAAATTAAGAACTTTATTAAAATCTGCCATGTAAGAAACAAAATGAATGAGCAAAGGGAAAAGAGACAGAGAGGATGACAAAGCAAGAAACAGACTCTTTTTTAAAAATTTTCTATTGTTATGTTAATCACCATACATTACATCATTAGTTTTTGATGTAGTGTTCCATGATTCATTGTTTGTGTATTAACACCCAGTGCTCCATGCAGAACGTGCCCTCTTTAATACCCATCACCAGGCGAACACATCCTCCCACCCCCACCCCTCTAGAACCCTCACTTTGTTTCTCAGTCCATCGTCTCTCATGGTTCATCTCCCCCTCTGATTCCCCCCTCCTCCGTTCTTCCCCTCTGCTATCTTCTTCCTTTTTTTTTTTAACATATATTATTTGTTTCAGAGGTACAGATCTCTGATTCAACAGTCTTGCACAATTCACAGCGCTCACCATAGCGCATACCCTCCCGCAATGTCTATCACCCCACCACCCCATCCCTCCCACCCACCACCACTCCAGCAACCCTCAGTTTGTTTTCTGAGATTAAGAATTCCTCATATTAGTGAGGTCATATGATACATGTCTTTCTCTGATTGACTTAATACCCTACAGCTCAGCATAATACCCTACAGTTCCATCCACATCATTGCAAATGGCAAGATCTCATTCCTTTTGATGGCTGCATAATATTCCATTGTGTGTATATACCACATCTTCTTTATCCATTCATCTGTCGATGGACATCTTGGCTCTTTCCACAGTTTGGCTATTGTGGACATTGCTGCTATAAACATTGGGGTGCATGTACCGCTTCGGATCCCTACATTTGTATCTTTGGGGTAAATACACAGTAGTGCAATTGCTGGATCATATGGTAGCTCTATTTTCAACTGTTTGAGGAACCTCCATGCTGTTTTCCAGAGTGGCTGCACCAGCTTGCATTCCCACCAACAGTGTAGGAGGGTTCCCCTTTCTCCGCATCCCCACCAACATCTGTCATTTCCTGACTTGTTAATTTTAGCCATTCTGACTGGTGTGAGGTGGTATCTCATTGAGGTTTTGATTTGGATTTCCCTAATGCCGAGCGATGTGGAGCACTTTTTCATGTGTCTGTTGGCCATTTGGATGTCTTCTTTGGAAAAATGTCTGTTCATGTCTTCTGCCCATTTCTTGATTGGATTATTTGTTCTTTGGGTGTTGAGTTTCATAAGTTCTTTATAGATTTTGGATACTAGCCCTTTATCTGATATGTCATTTACAAATATCTTCTCCCATTCTGTCGCTTGTCTTTTGCTTTTGTGAACTGTTTCTTTCGCTGTGCAAAAGCTTTTTACCTTGGTGAAATCCCAACAGTTCATTTTTGCCCTTGCTTCCCTTGCCTTTGGCAATGTTTCTAGGAAGAAGTTGCTGCAGCTGAGGTCGAAGAGGTTGTTCCCTGTGTTCTCCTTTAGGATTTTGATGGACTCTTGTCTCACATTTAGGTCTTTCAACCATTTGGAGTCTATTTTTGTGTGTGGTGTAAGGAAATGGTCCAGTTTCATTCTTCTGCATGTGGCTGTCCAATTTTCCCAACACCATTTGTTGAAGAGACTGTCTTTTTTCCATTGGACATTCTTTCCTGCTTTGTCAAAGATTAGTTGACCGTAGAGTTGAGGGTCCCTTTCTGGGCTCTCTGTTCTGTTCCATTGACCTATGTGTCTGTTTTTGTGCCAGTACCATACTGTCTTGATGATGACAGCCTTGTAATAGAGCCGGAAGTCTGGAATTGTGATGCCACCAACTTTGCTTTTCTTTTTCAACATTCCTCCTGCCATTCGAGGTCTCTTCTGGTTCCATAAAAATTTTAGGATTCTTTGTTCCATTTCTTTGAAAAAAGTGGATGGTATTTTGATGGGGATTGCACTGAATGTGTAGATTGCTCTAGGTAGCATTGACATCTTCACAATATTTGTTCTTCTAATCCATGAGCATGGAACGTTTTTCAATTTCTTTGTGTCTTCCTCCATTTCTTTCATGAGTATTTTATAGTTTTCTGAGTACAGATCCTTTTCCTCTTTGGTTAGATTCATTCCTAGGTATCTTATGGTTTTGGGTGCAATTGTAAATGGGATCGACTCCTTAATTTCTCTTTCTTCTGTCCTGTTGTTGGTGTATAGGAATGCCACTGATTTCTGTGCGTTGATTTTATATCCTGCCACTTTACTGAATTCCTGTATGAGTTCTAGCAGTCTTGGGGTGGACTCTTTTGGGTTTTCCACATAAAGCATCATATCATCTGCAAAGAGTGAGAGTTTGACTTCTTCTTTGCCGATTTGGATGCCTTTGATTTCTTTTTGTTGTCTGATTGCTGTGGCTAGGACTTCTAATAATATTTTGAAATAGCAGTGGTGAGAGTGGACATCCCTGCCACGTTCCTGACCTTAGGGGGAAAGCTCTCAGTTTTTCCCCATTGAGAATGATATTCGCTGTGGGTTTTTCATAGATGGCTTTTATGATATTGAGGTATGTATCCTCTATCCCTATACTCTGAAGAGTTTTGATCAAGAAAGGATGCTGTACTTTGCCAAATGCTTTTTCTGCATCTATTGAGAGGATCGTATGATTCTTGTTCTTTCTTTTGTTAATATATTTTATAATGTCGATTGATTTGCGGATGTTGAACAAACCTTGCAGCCCAGGGATAAATCCTACTTGGTCGTGGTGAATAATCGTTTTAATGTACTGTTGGATCCTATTGGCTAGTACTTTGGTGAGAATTTTTGCATCCATATTCATCAAGGATATTGATCTGTAATTCTCCTTTTTGATGGGGTCTTTGTCTGGTTTTGGAATCAAGGTAATGGTGGCCCCATAAAATGAGTTTGGAAGTTTTCCTTCCTTTTGTATTTTTTGGAACAGTTTCAGAAGAATAGGTATTAATTCTTTAAATGTTTGGGGGAATTCCCCTGGGAAGCCATCTGGTCCTGGGCTTTTGTTTCTTGGGAGATTTTTGATGACTACCTCAATTTCCTTCGTGGTTATAGGTCTGTTCACGTTTTCTCTTTCTTCTTGGTTCAGTTCTGGTAGTTGATACATCTCTCGGAATGCATCCATTTCCTCCAGGTTATCTAATTTGCTGGCATAGAGTTGCTCATAATATGTTCTTATTGTTGTTTATATTTCTTTGGTGTTGGTCGTGATCTCTCCTCTTTCATTCATGATTTTGTTGATTTGGGTCATTTCTCTTTTCTTTTTGGTAAGTCTGGCCAGGGGTTTATCAATCTTGTTAATTCTTTCAAAGAACCAGCTCCTAGTTTCGTTGATCTGTTCTACTGTTCTTTTGGTTTCTATTTCATTGATTTCTCCTCTGATCTTTATTATTTCTCTTCTCCTGCTGGGTTTAGGCTTTATTTGCTGTTCTTTCTCTAGCTCCTTTAGGTGTAGGGTTAGGTTGTGTATTTGAGACATTTCTTGTTTCTTGAGAAAGTCTTGTATTGCTATATACATACCTCTCAGGACTGCCTTTGTTGTATCCCAAAATTTTGAACAGTTGTGTTTTCATTTTCATTGGTTTCCATGAATTTCTTAAATTCTTCTTTCATTTCCTGGTTGACCCATTCATTCTTTAGCAGGATGCTCTTTAGCCTCCATGTATTTGAGTTCTTTCTGACTTTCCTCTTGTGATTGAGTTCTAGTTTCAAAGCACTGTGGTCTGAAAATATGCAGGGAATGATCCCAGTCTTTTGGTAGTGGTTGAGACCTGATTTGTGACCTAGGATGTGATCTATTCTGGAGAATGTTCCATGGGCACTAGAGAAGAATGTGTATTCTGTTGCTTTGGGATGGAATGCTCTGTATAGATCTGTGAAATCCATTTGGTCCAGTGTGTCATTTAAAGTCTTTATTTCCTTGTTGGTCTTTTGCTTAGATGATTTGTCCATTCAGTGAGGGGGGTTTAAAGTCCCCCAGTATTATTGTATTGTTGTATTGTATTGTTGTCAATGTGAAGAAACAGACTCCTAACTATAGTGAACACATATGGTGGGGGAGACAGTTTAAGTAGGAGTTGGGAATTAAGGAGTGCACTTGTCCTGATGAGCACTGGGTGATGTATGGAAGTGTTGAATCAGTATATTGTACACCTGAAACTAATATAATACTATCTATAAACTAACTGGAATTAAAATAAAATTTTAAAAATGTACTATTTAGAGTTATAAAAGTGACCACTAGTGAAATAATAATAAAAAAACATATCCCCTTCATTTTACAAGAGAAAGAGAAGAACAAACCATAACAGCAAAAACAGAAATAAAAATAAATTATAGGAATCATAAACATAGACATACCTAGAAAGGCTTGACTGGAAAGATGCTTACACAAATGTTGGTGGGAGTTTTTTTCTGAGTGGTAGACTTTTAGGGGATTTGTACTTCTTTATAATCTCTTCTTGTGTTACCTGAATTTTCTATAGCAAGTGTGATACATATTTGCTAAACAAACTAAATGCATAGATTGTAGTTAACAGAGGGTATATACTTACCTTGTCCCACACACATGACAGGATTCACTTGGAAAAAACTGTAGCATCATCCTTTTCCTCCTAAGAGTTTTCTATCTCTGCATTTTATGGGGGATCCATATCATCTTAGCTAATTTAGGAATAGCAAATGTTGCATTGCAATATCTTAGTCATGATGGTTGATCAAGGATGTCTTGACTTCTCCTTATTTACTACATCATCCCATAGACATTTTCAGAAAACCCCCCATGTCCCAGTACTTAAAAGATTTTAGGGATACAACAAATATGGCAAGTTTCCAATCCTCTGGAAGTTCAAAGTCTAGTAGGACACCTTGTTGTTCTCAAAGGATATCATCTCTCCTTTATCAAGGGTAGTACTAAGTTAGTTCCCAGTCAGGATCCTGAGCTTTTGAGTGTGAGTGCTGGGAGCCTCTAGAATCCCAAGTGTAGTAAGTAATGTGAACCTCCAGTCGCTCTTTGCCCTGTTTTGTGAGTGAGAGTTTATAGCTGTGATATCAGGCTGGTTTGGGGTCTGATGCCCGGTGGCTTCATTTCTGCAGATGACATCTGCATGAAGGATTTGGGGAAAGTGGGAGTTTTGAGGTCAAATATAGTGGGGGCACCTTTGCCACTGGAGAGAGAACTCTGCACAAAATATCAACATTTGGGGCTTAACCTCAAAATAGAGGGCAAAGCTCCATTCTAGTGGTCATTGCTATGTTAAATGTTCACAAGAGAGATTGACTGCACATCACCCAGGGACATAAAGTCAGATAAGCTTTTACAGGTAGTTCTTCCAGGTCTCAGCATATCCAGTTAATACAATAAGAAATGAGGTGATAAGAAAGCAGAGTATGTAATACCAAACTCTGGATTTTGAAGTGATTGGAATTAATTTGACATTAGTGAAAGATCATTATAGTAAAACTTAATTCCCAATAACACCAGAGGAATTCATAAAACTAAAAATTGAAACAGTAGAAGTAATAAGCCCCTTGTCAATTTCTTCAAAAACGTCTATAATTTACTATTCTTTTCTTTCAGTTCCCTTTCAAAAGGTAATAATCAGACTAAAATATGCCTTTAAAAGCATATTTTCAGAGAGTCTCACAATTCAACTTTGAATCTGTGAATTCTAGCACAGTCTTCTACATTGGCCTTTGAACTGCATACGTAATTACACATGCACACACACACACACACAAACACACACACACACTCCTGTTGGATAAATATGACAACTTTACTAAAAGGAGAGTTGCAGAGACATGTTCCTATGGATGTGTGTAATATGTGCTGTTGTTTATTTAGAACAAGATTTATAATATCCAGGGCAAGATTCCAGAGAATAGGAGATTTTTATAAAGGTAAAAATGTGAGTCTACATATTTTTCCATAATTATCTACACATGTCAAGCTGCTTGCAAGAAAACCTTGGGGGAAAAGGACATTCAGTAGAAAAAGCTCTTCATTAAACACCCTGTGCCTATGCATGTCAAATATATTGAAGAGCACATTTGTCAAAATCAATAAAACTCTTTGGAAAAAACCTTAGTCTAGTGGCTTAGGCACAGATGATGCCTCTTTGCATTTTTGATGGCTCCAGCACATCGAGATTTAGTTGGATCTTTTCTAAGAACAAACTCGGTTTACAGCAAACACTGAAAGGCCAAGAAGAGTGGCCTCAAGATGTGGCCACCTTGCGTTATTCTTCATAGTTGTTCTGCAGGTGAAAATTGTCTTAAAGAGTATGTAAGTATGACTAATTTCTGTCCTTCCTGGTGTATCATCATAGTGAGATTTAGGGTAGGATATAGGAGAAGCAACATTTGGGCCCTTGAAATTGTTTTATGTTTAATTTCCTTTTAACACAGTTATGAATATATTGTTAGGGTAAGGCTGTTAGTTGTAACAGCAAAGACCCTAAATCTTAGTGTCTTAATACAATAGAAGTTTATTTATTGCACCTATAATCCAAAGCAGGTGTCCCCAATCAGCAGGCAGCTCTCCTCCAAGTATGATTTATGTATCCAGCGGTCTTCCATCTTACGGCTGTGCCATTGTCACCAGCTGGCTTCCAAGGCCTCTGGCATATGTGCATCACACTATAAAAGGAAAACATGTGGAGTATCATGTGCAGGAGAATTTGGGGGCCAGGCCTAGAAAGCAGGACATATCACTCCACTCATTCCCCTCTGCTGGAACTCAGTTATACACCACAATGAATTGCAAAGGATCATGAGAGATCTAATCTAGCCACATGCCAAAGAACAAGAAGATATGCCAACAATAGCCAATTGTGATAAATACAGCTGTGAATCTAACTTTCCATATCCATTCTCCAGAGCATTTAGCTGGTCTTCATGTCATTGCCCATGATGGACTTAAGTTGTCCCCAAAAAACACTGATGTCCCTCTTTGCAGCCTCAGATACATATTTCCTAGCCATGTATTCTGACTACTAAGCCAATTTAAGGCTTCTATTATAGTAACATCTCACTTCCAGATGCCAAGTTCTGTGTTGGTTAAGGTAGCTTAGCTGCTATAAAATATAAACCCTCAAATTTAGTGCATTATTTGCTTTGTTATAATAATTTTTTTTTCTTATTCATATGAAGTCCAAAACAGTTGTCCCTAGTTGGCTTTTTTTTTAAATTTTCTTATGTTATGTTAGTCACCATACAATACATCATTAGTTTTTGATGTGGTGATCCACGATCCATTGTTTTCGTATAACACCCAGTGCTCCATGCAGTATGTGTCCTCCTTAATACCCATCACTGGGCTAACCAATCCCCCCACCCCTCTCCCCTCTAAAACCCTGTTTGTTTCTCCGAGTCCATAGTCTCTCATGGTTCATCTCTCCCTCCGATTCCTGCCCCCATTTTTCCCTTCCTTCTCCTAATGTCCTCCATGCTATTCTTTATGTTCCACAAATAAGTGAAACCATATGATAATTGACTTTCTCTGCTTGACTTATTTCACTTAGCATAATCTCCTCCAGTCCCATCCATGTTGACGTAAAAGTTGGGTATTCATCCTTTCTGATGGCTGAGTAATATTTCATTGTATATATGGACCACATCTTCCTTATCCATTCATCTGTTGAAGGGCATCTCGGCTCTTTCCACAGTTTGGCTATTGTGAACATTGCTGCTATGAACATTGGGGTGCATATGGCCCTTCTTTTTACTACATCTGTGTCTTTGAGGTAAATACCTAGGAGTACAATTGCTGGGTCATAGGGTAGCTCTATGTTTAAATTTTTGAGGAAACTCCACACTGTTTTCCAAAGTGGCTATACCAACTTGCATTCCCACCAACAGTGTAAGAGGGTTCCCCTTTCTCCACAACCTCTCCAACATTTGTTGTTTCTTTTCCTGTCCATTTTTTGCCATTCTAACTGGTGTAAGGTGGTATCTCAATGTGGTTTTGATTTGAATTTCCCTGATGGCTAATGATGATGAACATTTTTTCATGTGTCTGTTAGCCATTTGTATGTCTTCTTCAGAGAAGTGTCTTTTCATATCTTCTGCCCACTTTTTGACTTGATTATTTGTTTTTTGGGTGTTGAGTTTGAGAAGTTCTTTATAGATCTTGGATACCAGCCCTTTATCTGTAGTGTCATTTGCAAATATCTTCTCCCGTTCTGTGGGTTGCCTCTTAGTTTTGTTGACTGTTTCCTTTGCTGTGCAGAAGCTTTTTATCTTGATGAAGTCCCAAAAGTTCATTTTTGCTTTTGTTTCACTGGCTTGTGGAGATGTCTCTTGAAAGAAGTTGCTGTGGGCGATGTCAAAGAGGTTACTGCCTATGTTCTCCTCTAGGATTTTGTTGGATTCCTGTCTCACATTGAGGTCTTTCATCTACTTTGAGTTTATCTTTGTGAATGGTGTTAGAGAATGGTCGAGTTTCATTCTTCTGCATGTGGCTGTCCAATTTTCCCAGCACCATTTATTGAAGAGACTTTTTTCCATTGCATGTTTTTTCCTGCTTTGTCAAAGATTATTTGACCATAGAATTGAGGGTCCATATCTGGGTTCTCTATTCTGTTCCATTGGTCTATATGTCTGTTTTTGTGCCAGTACCATGCTGTCTTGGTGATCACAGCTTTGTAATATAGCTTGAAATCTGGCAACGTGATGCCCCCAGCTTGTTTTTCTTTTTCAGCATTTCCTTGGTGCTGATTCGGGTCTTTTCTGATTCCATACAAATTTTAGGATTGTTTGTTCCAGCACTTTGAAAAATGTCATTGGAATTTTGATCGGGATGGCATTGAAGGTATGGATAGCTCTGGGTAGCATAGACATTTTAACAATGTTTATTCTTCCGATCCATGAGCATGGAATATTTTTCCATCTTTTTGTGTCTTCTTCAATTTCTTTCATGAGTGTTCTGTAGTTCCTAGAATATAGATCCTTTACCTCTTTGGTTAGGTTTATTCCGAGGTATCTTATGGTTTTTGGTGCTATTGTAAATGGAATCATTTCTCTAATTTCTCTTTCTGCAGTTGCGTTTTTAGTGTATAAGAAAGCAACTGATTTCTGTGCATTGATTTTGTATCCTGCCACATTACTGAATTGCTGTATGAGTTCTAGTAATTTGGGGGTGGAGTCTTTTGTTTTCCACATAAAGTATCATGTCATCTGAGAAAAGAGAGTTTGACTTCTTCTTTGCCAATTTGAATACATTTGATTTCTTTTTGTTGTCTGATTGCTTTGCTAGGACTTCTAGTACTATGTCGAACAATAGTGGCAAGAGTGGGCATCCTTGACATGTTCCTGATCTTAAGGGAAAGACTCTCAGCTTTTCCCCATTGAAGATGCTATTCACTGTGGGTTTTTCATAGATGGATTTTATGAACTTGAGGAATGTTCCCTCTATCCCTATACTCTGAAGAGTTTTAATCAGGAAAGGATGTTGTATTTTGTCAAATGCTTTTTCTGCATCAATTGAGAGGACCATATGGTTCTTCTCCCTTCTCTTATTAATGTGTTCTATCACATTGATTGATTTGCGAATGTTGAACCACCCTTGCATCCCAGGGATAAATCCCACTTGGTCGTGGTGGATGATCCTTTTAATGTATTGTTGGATCCTATTAGCTAGGATTTTTTTGAGGATTTTGGAATCCATATTCATCAAGGATATCAGTCTGAAATTCTCCTTTTTGATGGGGTCTTTGCCTGGTTTGGAGATTAAGGTAATGCTGGCCTCATAGAATGAGTTTGGAAGTTTTCCTTCTATTTCTAGTTTTTGAAACAGCTTCAGTAGAATAGGTATTATTTCTTCTTTGAATGTTTGGTAGAATTCCCCAGGGAATCCATCAGGCCTGGACTCTTGTTTTTTGGGAGGTTTTGATCACTGCTTCAATCTCGTTACTGGTTTTTGGCCTCTTCAGGTTGTCAATTTCTTCCTGTTTCAGTCTTGGCACTTATAGGTTTCCAGGAAGGCCTCCATTTCATTCAGATTGCTCAGTTTATTGGCATATAGTTGATAATAATTTCTAATAATTGTTTCTATTTCCTTGGTGTTGGTCATGATCTCTCCCCTTTCATTCATAATTTTATTAATTTGGGTTCTTTCTCTTTTCTTTTGGATAAGTCTGTCCAGTGGTTTATCAATCTTAATTCTTTCAAAGAACCAACTTCTAGTTTCGTTGATCTGATCTATTGTGTTTCTGGTTTCTAATTCATTGATCTCTGCTTTAATTTTAATTATTTCTCTTCTAATGCGTGGCTTAGGCATCATTTATTGCTTTTTCTCTAGTTCTTTAAGGTGTAGAGTTAGTTGGTGAATTCAGGATTTTTCTATTTTTTTGAGTGAGGCTTGGATGGCTATGTATTTCACCCTAGGACCGCCTTTGCAATATCCCATAGGTTTTGGACTGATGTGTTTTCATTCTCATTGATTTCCATGAATTGTTTAAGTTCGTCTTTGATTTCCTGGTTGACCCAAATACTCTTGAGCAGAGTGGTTTTTAGCTTCCAAGTGTTTGAATTTCTGCCAAATTTTTTCTTGTGATTGAGTTCCAGTTTTAAAGCATTGTGGTCTGAGAATATGCAGGGAATAATCTCAATCTTTTGGTATTGGTTGAGACCTGATTTGTGACCCAGTATGTGGTCTATTCTGGAGAAAGTTCCATGTGCACTCTAGAAGAATGAGTATTCTGTTGTTTTAGGGTGGAATGTTCTGTAAATATCTATGAGTTCCATCTGATCCAGGGTATCATTCAAAGCTCTTGTTTCCTTGTTGATTTTCTGCTTAGATGATCTGTCCATTGCTGAGAGTGGAGTATTGAGGTCTCCTACAATTAACATATTGTTATCAATATGACTCTTTATTTTGGTTAACAGTTGGCTTATGTAGTTGGCTGCTCCCATGTTGGGGGCATAGATATTTACAATTGTTAGATCTTCTTGTTGGATAGACCCTTTAAGAATGATATAATGTCCTTCCGTGTCTCTAATTATAGACTTTAGTTGAAAATCTAATTTGTTTGATATAAGAATTGCTACCCCAGCTTTCTTTTGAGGTCCGCTGGCATGGAAGATGGATCTCCATCCCTTCACTTTCAGTCTGGATGTATCTTTAGGTTCAAAATGAGTCTCTTGTAGGCAGCATATGGATGGGTCTTGTCTTTTTATCCAGTCTGCAACCCTGTGCCATTTTATGGGAGCATTTAGGCCATTCATGTTTAGAGTGATTATTGAAAGATATGAATTAATTGTCATCATGTTGCCTGTGAAGATGTTGTTTTTATAGATTGTCCCTGTAAACTTCTGTTGTATATCACTCTTGGGGTCTTTCTCCTTTTATAGAACCCCCCTTAATATTTCTTGCAGGCCAGCTTAGTGGTCACATATTCTTTCAGTTTCTGCCAGTTGTGGAAGCTCTGCATCTCTCCATCCATTCTAAATGAAAGCCTTGCCAGATAAGGTATTCTTGGCTGCATGTTCTTCTCATTTAGTACCCTGAATATGTCTTGCCAGGCCTTCTGGCTTGCCAGGTCTCTGTGGATAGGTCTGATGTTATTCTGATGTTCCTCCCTCTGTACGTAAGGAATCTCTTCCCCCTAACTGCCCTTAAGATGGTTTCCTTGGTTCTAAGATTTGCAAGTTTTACTATTACATTCCAGGGTGTTGGCCTGTTTTCCTTGATCTTGGGAGGGGTCCTCTCTGCCTCTAGGATGTAAATGTTTGTTTCATTCCCCAGATTAGGAAAGTTCTCAGCTACGATTTGCTCAAATACATCTTCTGGTCCTCTCTCTCTCTCCACTCCCTCTGGGATTCCAATTATTCTGACATTGGAATGCTTCATGGTGTCACTTATTTCTCTATTTTCATGGATTCTGAGTTGTTTTTCCCTGGCCTCCTCTTTTCCCTTTCTATCTATTATATTGTCTTCCAGGTCGCTTATTCGTTCTTCTGCCTCAGTTACCCTAGCTGTTAGATTATCTAGATTGGATCGGATCTCATTGATAGCATTTTTAAGTTCTGCCAATTCAGTTTTCATTTCTGCCCTTTAGAGACTCATGTTGCCATTAATTGATTTCTCCATTCTAGCCATTGTCTTCACAATTGCTAGCCTGAATTCCATCTCCCACATCTTGGTTATATCTGCATCCCTTTGTAAATCTGCTGCATACGTCATAATCTCTGAGTCTTTTCTATTTTGGGGGCTTCTCCTCCTAGTCATTCTGTTAATGGGTGTTTGAGGGAATGTATAGAGTCCAAATTATTGACCAGAACCCAAGCAAGATGCACCTGTTTTCTTGGGACCTTAGGGTTGCTGGACTCTTGTTTTCCCAGCCTGTCTTCTGCAGGAGGGGCCTGCCACGCTGTTACTCAGGCAACCCTGTTTGGGCGGAGTTGCCCTGCCCCCCTGTGGCGGGGGATGGGCTCTGCGGGAATCAGTTTTTGGGGCTTTTGTTCTCTGGCAGCTTTCCCTGGTGGCTTTCCGCGTCTCTTCTGCGAGTCAGAGCAGAAGAGACCATTTCCAACCCTCTGCCTCAGAGCAGAGAGACCGCAGTCTGTTCTTCAGTGAGCTCTCCAGGCCACACTGTCTCCGTTTCTGTCCATACTGCTATAAACTGCGGCATCCTGGGTTGTGCGCCTCTCCGCAGTGCCCCCAGTCCTGCCTCCAGGTCGAGCCTGTCTCTGCCCTTTGTGCTTCTAAAACCGCCAGCTGCTCCCAGTTCGCATGCACGACCCCGCCACTCCGGGTTTCCACCTCAGGAGCTGCCCTAAAGTCCTTTCCCCACTGCTACCCATCTGTGAGTCTGTGCCTTGTCCCCAGCACGCGAGGCTCTCGCTCACCGGCAGTGTAGGATCCCCACAGCCAGGCACCCTCCCGCTGCTGTTTATCCTTCCCCTCTCCCCACAATCCATCCTGGTCAATGCTTTCTCTCTTAAATTAGTGGCCATTCTACCCTGAGTATCTATTAAGATTAAGCATAAGAAGAACTGGAGGGTTAGAAAGATGGATGTCCCTACCCTCCTAAATGAGTATTGCTTCATGCTCTCATTTTCTATCAGTGATACAGATATTTGTTAGCATCTGTCATTATACTGGTTTTTATTCTTTGCCCCTTGTCCAGTCTACTTAGCATTGGTATATTGGCTCCCGCACTTCTCCATATGGCCTCAATAATTTCTATCTGAATGAATAAATCAGAACCCCATTTGCCACTCCATGCATGACACAGCATAAGACTTCTATAAACTAGTGCTAATTATAAAACTACTTGTGTCCTCTTATGTAACCAGCATAACTTTACAGCAAGAAGCATGTTACTTGGTATTTTTTAAAGTATTTACTGTTTCCTTTTGCAGAGGAGCTTTGTAACTGTCTCATGACTCTTTGTCGTTAAACTGACCTTGTTAGTTCTAATCTACAGGTACAGGAATGATTGCTTTGTAACATCCTCTTCCATCACAAGTTTCCAAGCCTCTTGCTTTATTCAGTGCTTGATACTTGAAGAGATATTTTTTCCTGCCCACCCCATGCCTGGTAATACTTGATAGTTATTTTGGCAATGGTAAGACAACTTCGGTAATGGTCTAAAGATACTGTTTCAGATTCGTACAAAGACTTCATATTTCAGTCATTTGGGAAAATACAAGGATATGAATGAAAATTGTCTTTTTTTTCTTTCTTTTTTTTTTAACAAATGTGCAGACCAAGCTAAGAAAAGAATATTTTGAAAATACTAGGGTTGTAGTCAAGGGTGATATGTCACTAAGAATTTACATCTTAATTTCACTAGTGTTTCTTAGTTTCCTCTTTTTATAAAAAGCATAATGATGCCTCTACATTTACCAGCAAACATCAAATATTTGGTGAAGTGTTTCATGTGTCTCTAGATTAGCAGTTCCCAGGATAAGTCTCTCAAGATGATTCTTCATGAGAGAATTCCTTTGTCAAATAATTATGGGATATGCCGTACACTGACCTTTTCTGGGAGGGATTCACAATGTACATTAGCATTTTTAAGGTTCTGATAAGTCCTGTAGGAAGATTTTTTTTTCTTACAATATTTTTTAACCAAGAACTTCTGAGCATATTTGACAATAAACCAACTTCTCTTATCCTTTTTTGACAGGCAACCTCAATTGCAGTTTAGAATGCACTTTGGAAATGTGTGCTCTAAATTAAGGATTCCTGAAGGTTTGGGTACTATGAACAAGTAAAATTAAATAATATATTTAGGGACTGTCATAGTGTTGCTAACTTTATTTTGCCCCAAGTAAAGACAGAGAAAGAAAACTGTAATCTGCTATTGCTGTAATTTATTAGAAGGAAGGGCATTTTATTACCAAAAAAAAAAAAAAATAGAACAGTAAAAATATAGAAAAATTTAAAAATTGATTATATTTAGCTTTATAAAAATTTCAATGGAGGATGCCTGGGTGGCTCAGTTGGTTGAGCATCTGACTCTTGATTTCAGTTCAGGTTTGATCTCAGGTTCATGAGATTGAGCCCCCCACCCCAAGTCAAGCTCCACACTGAACCTGGAGCCTGCTTGAGTTTTTCTCTCTCTCCTTCTGCCCCTCCCCTCCATGTGTGCACTCTCTCTCTTTCTCTCTCTCAGAAATGTTTTTTTTAATTTCAATATGTCATATTTGTTTTTCTTATTTCATTTTGAGCCAGTGAGAATTTCATCATGAGCATATAATAGATATCCATTATTCTTGACCGTGGAGCATTTCTTTCCTCTTTTGATATCAGAACACCCACTTTTCTATAAGGAGAATTCACTCAACATGGTTAGTTTGAGGTATTGGTGGAGGGGGGTGCTCACTGTGTTTATTAGTCAAAGGGGTGGGATGTAATTTGGGCTGGCCCAATTAAGCCCACCATCCCCTGATCACAATCCTGGACTGTCAGTTTCTATCTTTGGTAATATGTGGAGAAGATTTTCTAAAGGATCATTTTAAAAGATTGCTTTGGCTTTACAAGGAAGAGTGAAAGCCAAGAGACCCACTAAGAGGCCCATAGAGAGATGATGGTGGCTTGGTGACAGAAAAGGTGAGAATGAGTCAGGTTTTGAAATTCTTGTACTGACAGGGCCACTAGGACTTGATGGTGGGGGCAGTGAAGAAAAGAGAGACAGAACAGGGAGACTCTAGGTTAGGATTTGTACAGCTGGATGGGAGGTGGAACCATCGGTGTGTGTGTGTACATTTTTAAATTTTTTTTTTTTTTTTGAGAGAGAGTGTGCACCTGCACAGACGGGGGCAAGGGGAGAGAGAATCTTAAGCAGCTCAGCACAGAGCCCGACTCGGGGCTCAGTCTCACAACCCTGAGATCATGACCTGAGCTGAAATCTAGAGTCAGATGCTTAACTGACTGAACCACCCAGCTGCCCCAGCACATTTTTAAATATTACATAAGTTGTGACAAAACCAGACCAACGTAAAATAAATGTATTGCCGTGCCCTGGGGAAAGTAGAAATCCCTGTCTCTCAATCAGTATTGGATGCACCTGTTGTCTCAAGACATGGAGATGCAAAAGACAATAGAAACCACCTGGAAGCCTCACAG
This sequence comes from Zalophus californianus, assembly GCF_009762305.2. Lineage (NCBI taxonomy): Eukaryota > Metazoa > Chordata > Mammalia > Carnivora > Otariidae > Zalophus > Zalophus californianus. Next base: position 60,648,125 of record NC_045604.1, on the reverse strand, counting down.
TCCATTCAGTATTGTCATCGCTTTGATAACAGGTGGTAAAACACTACACCTGGTGTATACCTTTAAATAAACTGCCAACCATCAGTGAGAAAGTGGCACGCTAAGAAGAATAATCTTCACACTCAGCATAATAGTATCCAATAATCCATAATTATCCAATACTCTTGGATAAACATGGATGCTATAGTGTTGTGTCATGCATCATTTGGGAATGCCTTCAGCATAAAGCTGCAGAACCATCATCAGTATAATGGAGGGGTCTGTTGTTTGTGCCTCTCTGTTTCACGTATTGCCACAACCAATTATATTTAAAAAGGTGAACACCACCAAAGAGAAATGAAATAAGATTAGGCTAATACAGTCTTTTTGGCAGCTGTGGCTTACATCAGACCTGGTGCACATAAGCAACTGTTTCTGTATAGTATATTTGTGTATCAATGCTGTGAAATCAGGGAGTTTAGAGACAAGTTGTCGGTAAGAGTATGTTATCCCCTTTAGGGAGAATTATTCAATTTACCTGTAAATAGATTAGCCTGCTGGGAAAACCGATGGTAAATAAGACCCAGGGATGTGAGGTAATGGAATAATCATGGCATTTATTCTTGTTCAGATGTTGTAACATTCATCTTGAAAGCTTGAAATATTAAATCTCTTATTTTGCACATGCCACTGCACTCTGAATATTCTTCTCAAATGGCAACAACAGGTTCTATAACAAATTCATGGAAACTCATTTCTAAAATGTTTGACTTGCCACCCAAATTGTCTTAAACCACAATCACAAGACCCCTGTCAGCCTTTTTTTTTTTCCTTATTAAAAAGCTGGATTACAAAAAAAAAAAGCTAGATTGCCGAGGGGGGCTTTGTTTAAAATGAGTGAATGTAATTACATCATTTTTTTAATTTCATAAAACAGCACTGAAAATAAATATTGGTGTCTGTACCTGAAAGAATTGGATGCAATCCATTTTACTGGATTGCTACTCTTTATCCCCCCCCATGGTAAGCGTTGTATCAGTGAGAAAACAGTTGGATTTGTACCACCTTACAGAACATCTTCCTTTAGTTTCTGCTTTCTTTTTTTCACTTCAAAAACCTTACCCTAGAACCCTACTGAGCTACCTCAAGAAAGGTGTCCTGTTATTCTGTTTCTTCAATCATATCCTCCATTATCCTGAGGAAAAAAATCTCTGTTGCAACCCAAAAAGATCAACTGATTTTTCCCACTTGCCCACATTGGTCAGACACCTTGCTAGAACATTCTTTCTCTTTTATCTCATCTAATTCCTAATTTCTTGAAAATAAGGATTAAATCTAATATCCTTGGAAGCTCTCCCTGGCTGCCCCAGCTCATCCTTCTCTCTGGCTCTTCTGAATCATTGATGGCACTTGATTACAATTGGATGTTTGTTTTAAGATCTATTTCATGAATACATCCTGTCTTGCTTCCCAGATTGTGAGCCCCTCAAAGACAAGAATATTGTTGACTCTGTTGTCTGTTTTGTTTCTCTTCACTTGTCCTCTGCTTTTCTGCCTATCCAAAGGTAAATGTACCCTCAACAAAACTAACCATGCCTGGGAGCGCGTGGGTGGCTCAGTCGGTTAAGCAACGGACTCTTGATTTCAGCTCAGGTCATGATGTCAGGGTCATGAGATTGAGCTCCTCATTGGGCTCCACGCTCAGCTCAGAGTCTGCTTGAGATTCCTCTCTCCCTCTCCCTGCTGATGTGCTCTCTCTCTCAAGTAAATAAATAAGATCTTTCAAAAAGGAAAAAGAAAACTCACTGAACCTGTCTAGGTTCTCACATGTCTCCACCTTCTTTCCTTTCATCTTGCCTGGCTCATAAGCAGTATCTCTTGGCAGAAACACTTTTTTGGGTTAGCTTTTGTAATGCCATGCTCTCCTGGCTCCCCTACGTGTCATGGTCAGTCTCCATTCCTGGCTCAAAATCTAATACTGAAGTGAGTTCAGTGGCACAGGGCTGTGTACTATGCTATCCTTTTCCATTCTCTAACTACACATCATCTCTAGCTGTATAACAAGTATAATATTGCAACATTTAAGTTCTGGCTATGCATACAAATGTATAATTGTACTTGTTTCTGTAAACTGAGTATGCATTCCAAACTCTCTCCTAGCAAACAACTTAATGTAGATACCTCAAATTCAATAAAGTGATTTCTTGGCCACATGTAAGATTATTCTCATATGCCCCTCACCTCGCGATTCCTCTCAGAGTATCCTTTTGATTTTCTTCATGGTATTTAATATCTGAAATAGTTTCATTTATACAAAGTTACAATTATCTGTCTACTTCACTATAATGTATGTAAGTGCTGTCAGAGCATAACTCTGCCTGTCTGACTCACTGTTAGAAACATGGTTGCTGTCCATCTAGAGTTTAATGTTCAAATGGTAGAAATAGACACTAAACAAATAATTGTTCAGTTAATTATTTATGAATTGTTGAGTGCTAGAAGAAGTTAAAAAATACATTAAAGAGATAACTTAACAATATCCACCCTGTACTGCCACAATTAGAATGTATGCCTACATCACCATGTGTAATTCATTCTTTGTGCTGAATAAACAGACTGAAAAATTTAGACTGTATTTTACCTGAAGGATTTGTCATCCTATTGTGATTCAGTTTTAACATCAGTCTGCCCTTGCTTCTGGGAGGTTAGTGCACTTTCAATTATATTTGTAGTATTGACTTCGCTCATTATCTAGTAGACATCTGGGTGTTTAGTTTCTGTATTCGCCTCCAAGAGCTCCATTAGGTAGCTGAATTCATTGAAAAGGATCCTTGTGATAGTTATGTTCTTACTATGAATTGTCATATCCTCCACTCAAAGAAAAGCTTTTCCAATTTCCCATGCTTTACCTCTCTGGCTTTCTAGGCACAGATAAAAGCAAAGGACAATCCTCACTCCCACAAATTTGGTCTTAGTGATTTTCAGCAATACATAATATGAAATGCTCCCTGCCACAATCCCAATACCCCTAGGCACTCCAGTGGTTAAAAGAGCATGAACCTGGTATCAGCCTGTGGGTTCATATCTCATCTGTTTAGCTGTGTGACCTTGGGCAAATGACTGAAGTTCTCTGTTTTACTTTTCTTGGCTGTAACAGGGAATAATGATAGCATCTAAAAGATTATTGTGAGGATTAAAATGCCTAACACGTGTAAGGCCTTTCAGCCAGTCAAAGGCACTTAGTAAGCATTCAATAAAGCTTAGATTTCACTATCCAGTTACTACTACTACATACTTACCACTGGCCTATCATCCTGTACTATTGTGTATTTTTACTTTCCTTAAAAGATAGTCTCCTCAACTCTTTTGTGCATTTGAGAGCACATTACATAATCTAAAATACTTTGCCTTTCATAAGTTGAAATGTGTTTTCTCCACCAAGATGGCACTCACTCTTTCTGAGAGCATTTTAAACTTCCTCATAATAGAGCCTGAAACCAATTGACCCTTGAGGCAAACTCCTGGGGACGCAATACAATGAAAGCTACTGAGGCACTCAAAAGTTTCTAAAATCAGTAGCTCTCAGTAGGGATTTATCAAAAATTAAAATAGGGAGAAATTAGCATTTTAATTTGCAATCAGTGGTTGCTTTGACTTATTCTAGTTCTTGATAAAGGGATGGGAGTGTCACATTTGCTTTTCTAATACAATACAAAGCTTGCCTAAATTATCCTCAATTGAAATTAATACATAAGCATTTCAAATCAATGAGCTACAAGGTCTTTTTGAGCATAAATAAACATGTCTCTCCACAGTTTCCTTTGTTCTCTGTGTTCGTATGCTAGTTTCTTGACTGAACTTGACTTTGCACTCCATAATTTAATCTTCCATTTGGCATCCTTAAACCTATCAAATGACATTTAGATTATATTTGACTGTCTTTAAAAAGGGCCAATTCACATTTCTTTCTTGACCTTAGTAAGTAATGTAGTGAGATACCACTCAGAAATGTCACACATACTAGCTCATCATCCCTCAGTGGTGTTTGTGCTTCCTGTTGGATGGTAAAGAGAGTGGTAAAGCCAGTGGAAGTAAGGAGGACCCTTGTACTCCTCTCAGCCACAAGGACAGACAAGCACAAACATCAGGGACTGTTACTATGATCATCCAAGCCTGCAAGGTTGCTGAGAGGAACCTCCTGATCTAAACCAGATTTAGTTGACTTGAGTCATATTTCCCTTCTTGCTCTTCAGAAGCATGGCTTTCAGCTTTCAAGCACCTATTATGTGACGGCACATATTTCCCCATAATACTGTGAATATGCTATTTCCCTTTGAGTATAACAATTCATGAATTACTCTAAAACTAGACCACGAGTTCTAGCCCTGGCTCTACCAATCATTTGATCTTGGGAGAATTAGTTCATCTTTGTGCTTCAGGATTCTTATCTTTAAAATGGGGATCAAAAGCACTATCAAAGAAAAAATTGCACTGGGCAAATTTAAACAGGCAAGGAAAACTTTATTCAGGCTATTGCAATAGGGAGAGAAACCAGAAAGCAATCTGAACTCAACTCCACCAAAACAAAGGTGGGAGAATTTTTAAGAGCTGGGTGAGGAAACTCAGAGGTCATCTGTGTTTGCCAATTGGACTTACTCAAAGAGAAAGTCATCTTTCTTGTGTTTTTCTGACAGGAGATAGTTGTACAACTTGGAGCAAAGCTCCACCAAGGTTAATTTCATATCCTCTAATAGAGATTGGGACTTAGGGGCGCAGTCTTTCTTGATGATTACATTTCATGGGGTTGGCTCCCAGCTCTTTGAGAAAGATAATCCTAAGTTGTAAAATAGGCAAGAGGTGTTAAAAATATTTACACCCCCAAAGGTCAGAGAAAGGATTTAGAATTACAAGTTATCAAAAGTAAATGCTCTAAGAAAAGGGAGGTCAGGGGCTAAGAGTCAGGAAGAAGACTGTCTAACTTTAGTCAAGCCAAGGAAAATATCATGGCCATCTTGGTCAGTACCTACATCCTGTAGTTGTTATACTTATTAAATGGATAAAACCATGTAAAATCAACAATGCCATAGGTTCTAAAAATAAAAGTATTACTAATTATTCATGATAGGTATTACATCTGTGGTTTAGAGGATGGGGTTTGGAGTCAAACAGAACTGCCCATAAATTCCAGCTCAGTGAGGCCATTGACAAGTTACTTGACCCTTTAAGCCTTTATGAGATTGGAATTATTTACCTTATAGGGCTTTTGTGAAGATTAATGAGGTCTTGAAAGCTTTTTTTATTAAAAGCTTTATGTATAATCAGTTCTCAAGAAAGGGCAAGTAATGTTGTCATAGGTCCCTGCACTGTACCTAAAATGGCTTCCTTAAACAGTACAGTGGAGCATGCAGTTGTCAGCAAGAACCTACAAGGCAACTGGCCACCTTCCTTGTCACTGTTCTCACCCTCACCTCAGACCATCCTTTCCCACCATTTTTCTCAGGTTGAACAGAGCACATACTTGTGTATTGAAAAGTAAAGTAGGGCTATGGTGGTGGGGCACCAAGTGATTAATGATTAATGGAAACAAATAGATTTTCATAAGGTACAAAACTGGGATGTTATCATATCTGATAGGAATGTTTCCTCCTACATTTTTAATAGTAAAGATAAGAACATTAGATCCTAGTTAATAGTCTACCCTCCACTTCCTTTTTTTCCTATATAGGTTTAAAAGTTATGGAGAGAGAATCTAAGAGTGTCCGAATGCCACTGAGTCAGCTAATACCTAGTTCTTACTCTGAAATTGGATTAATGTTCTTGTGCATCCATCCTTCCAGTAAGCTGTGCAATTTGACATTACTGTGCACCAGTCAGAGGTGTGCTTCTGTCCAAATGCTATGTATATTCTCAGAATGGAAAACCACAGCGTTATATCCAAGAGAGTATCTAAACATTTTAAAAATGAATTACACACCTTGGAAATTAAGACAGTAGCTGGATTTTGAAACAACCTTTTTTGTTTAGAAATGGAATGCTGTTGTCTCCTTGCTCTCCTGTTTACCCAGCCCTCTACCCCACCCCTGGCATGAGTGCCGAGCCAGTGCGGAAGAAAACAGCAAACCTGCTTATCACAGTAGAAGGAGGACTCCCAAGCAGCTGCTGTGGTTTTACAGACGAAGATAGCTAAGGGTAAATTGCTCATTGTTACTGATGCATGCAAAATAGAACTTCTTTGGTTCTGGAGCCCAGATTGAAATTCGAGAAAGAAAATAAGAAGATGAGGTGGTGCAGCTATGTTGACAGCACTAATAGGGAGCTCTACCAACACTGCAAGTCTTTCTGTCAGCATTTCTAATTAAACTGTAAACATTAACTGGATTACCCTTCCGTCTTAATTTTCCATTTACAACATAAGAGCCATATTATTTGCTTCCTCTCTATTCAAAGGAATCATCTAAAATTGCCTCTGAAGATAAAATATTGTGACCCACTCTGGGAAAAAAAAAAGCAAAACAGTAAGTTGATACAATTGGTCATGTTTCTTTGAGGATCTAGCCCTGATCATTGTATCACAGAATCCATTGGATTGAACAAAGAATAAAAACACCCCTCTCTGTTCTTCTGGGGCAATCCAGGACTTTATATAGAATTTTAATTCTTTAACCAAACTGATAGGTTTGCCCAGAGCAACAGCTAATTTAGCTAATGCATTTGAGTGGGTCAAATGATTGCTTTCCCCAGATATGTCCATACCCGGAGCCCCAGAACCTGTGAATATGAACTTATTTGGAAAAAGGGTCTTTGTAGATGTAATGAAGTTAAGAATCTTGAGATGAGATCATCCTGGATTAACTGGGTGGGCCATAAATTTAACGACTAGTGTGCCCTTATAAGAGACAAGAAAGGGGAAGACACAAAGGAGAAGGCCGGGTGGAGATAGAGGCAAAGATTGGAATTAGGGAGCCACAGGAGTGCCTGGCATTGCCAGAAGCTGAAAGAAGCAGGGAAGGATTTTCCCAGAGAGCTTTCAGAGGGAGCATGGCCCTGCCAACACCTTGATTTTGGATTTCTGGGCTCCAGAACTCGGAGAGAATAAACTCCTGTTTATTTAAGCCCCCGTGTTTGTGTATATTTTAGGGGAGGGCATATTTTATTGACTAGACAGACAGCATCACTGGAATGAGCAATTCATTGGATTATTCTGTTTTGTTTAGATACAGCTTGTGAGACAACCAGTTGATACACTGTTATAAAATAAAATCCACTTAATTATAAAAATATGTCATGTTTATATAACTCTAAATCAGGGGAGCAAATCAATAATTCATTCCTTTCCTTCAGTCAAACTGGTTACTTGGCATTATCGGGGATGGGGATAGCATTGACTGAACCCCTACTACAAGCCATGCTTTGTGGCTAATGTTTTCTAGAGCTTATCCCTTTATAGCAACTTCATGAGGTAAGTCACTCTGCACCCATGTTTTCAAATGGAAAAAAACAAACATGCAAAAAGATTTAGAAACTTGCTAAGATTCTCACAGATAAGAAGACATGTGATTTCTACTTTCATCTCCATTAAATAAAGAGCTTGGAATTCATCACTCTTGTCCTTCCAACAGGAAAAACCTGAACAAACTGAAAATCAATGATTTTTCTTAGATTCGTCAGAGAACTAAGGTCATAGGTTGACCTGCTACCCTGAAACCTGCCGATATAAGTTCATCCAGGGAAAAATTGCATGGTGGTGGGGGTAGGGATACAGACTTGCTCATAAAGAGCAGAAGACACTAGACACCACAAGCTAGCAGGAACACTTAAATAGTGACCATGATGACTTGCTGGAGGCTAAGGCAGACTAGCATGAGAGTGAGAAGCTCCTGGGGTCCTAGTGGGGCCCTCACACATTCTGGGCTTACCTTCAGAAATTGGACCAGGTTCTCAGGGTTAGGCTCTAAGAAAGATTTCCACATGGCCTTGGCAATGGGCAGGAAAGGATACTGTCCCAAACTCTTTTGCCCAAAAATGTTCTTGTTTCCGGGGAAAGGAATTTTCAAGAGGGCAGTTCTGGAACCTTATTCTAAGTAGGAGAAGACAATTCTGCCCCACTTCAGCACTATCTGACCTGAAGGAAAAAAGAAAAAAAACAAACATAGTCACCAGGGGACAGGACTTTAAGGACATATATTGGAAACATTGTAGCTAGGGAAGGGAGACCCCTTGAGGAGGGAGGGACAGAAACACATGTGAAGACCATAGCCCAGGAAACAGTCCCACTAAATGGCTGACAATCAGAAGATTATAGAATGCCTCCATCTGATAATACCCTACCTCCACACCAGTAAGCCTCCAATTATAACAGTACATTACCACTAGGAAACATGCCAGACCTGCAAAGCACAGACATTACTGAAGAATGCTTTCAAGAATAGCACTCAAATCAAGAAAGAAGACAAAAAACAAAAACAATCAAACAAAAATGGACGCTTGGAAGAATTTGAAACCTCTGGTCCTACAGCTGCAATAAACATCAAATACAGCTGAACTTTTAGCCATATTAATAGAAATCATCACAGTAAAGCCCCTTTTACTTCAATCCTGATTATCAGATACAACATGTATGGCTTTCAACAAAAAATTAAAAATGATGCAAAAAAGGGGAAAAAAAATACTGTCTAAAGAAACAAAATAATCATGAGAACCAGACTAAGATATAGCAAAAATACTGGAATTATCAGATGAGGAATTTAACATAACTATGACTAATATGTTAAGGAATGCAACAGGAAAAAAATAGACAACAGAAAGAGTATTAGGATTTTTCAAACAAAACAAAACAAAATAAAATCTAGGTATATCATATTCAAACTGCAGTAAACCAAAGACAGAGAAAATCTTGAAGGAAGGAAGAGGAGGCATAAAAAAATCAATGTTTCAATAGGTAAATGCATGAGAATGACAGCAGACTCCTCACTAGAAACTATGCAACAAAGAAGAGAATGGAGTGGAATCTTTGAAGTGCTGAAAGAAAAACCTGCCATCCTAGAATTCTATGTCTGGCTGACTTATGCTTCAGTGTGATAGAGAAAGATTTTCTCAGACAAGTAAAAATTGAAGGAAGTCACCACCAGCAGACATACCTTGCAAGAAATGTGAAAGTAGTTCTCCAGACAGAAGTAAAATGACTTAGGTCAGAAACTTGTATGTACATAAAGAAAGCAGGAGCATCAGAAAAGAAATTAATGAAGATTAAAATGAAATTGTTTATTTTTCTTATTCTTAATTCATCTAAAATGTGACTTTTTTGAATTGGGTGACTATAGCATATGGATAAGTGAATTAAATGACAGCAATGTCACAAGGGACAGGATGAATTAGGTATTCTCTGTTATAAGGTACCTGCACTTTTAATCAAGTAGTATGGTGTTATTGAAAGTGGATTTAGAGGATTTCATTCATATGAAAGTTCCAAAGTGAGCAAATCTGCAAAGGCAGAGAGGCAGTTAGTAGTTTTCTAGGGCTGAGGTTGAGAGTCGGGGATAGGTTTAGACTGACTGATAATGAGGATGGGGTTTCTATTTCGTGTAATTGAAATGTTGTAAAATTGTGGGAGTGGGGGGCACCTGGTGGCTCAGTTGGTTAAGTGACTGCCTTCGGCTCAGGTCATGATCCTAGAGTCTCAGGATCAGGCTCCCTGCTCAGCAGGGAGTCTGCTTTTCCCTCTGACCCTCCCCCCTCTCATGCTCTCTCTCTCTCTCTCTCTCGCAAATAAATAAATAAAATCTTTCAAAAAAATCGGGAGCATGGTTGCCCAACTCTGTGACTATACTAAAACTACTAATGTGTAAACTTTATAATGGTGAATTTTATGTTGTGTGAATTATACCTCAGTGAAAGTATGAAAATTAAAAAAAAAAGGACCTGCAAGAAATATGCCCAAACACTAATGAAGTTTGTGTTATTACAGGTAGTGTAACTATAGGGCACATGGGTAGCTCAGTCAGTTAAGTGTCTGCCTTCGACTCAGGTCATGATCTCAAGGTCCTGGGATCAAGCCCGCATTGGGCTTCCTGCTCAGCGGGGAGTCTGCTCCCTGTCTCTAAATAAAGTCTTTTAGAAAAAAAGTAGTGTAACGATGAACAATGTTTACACTGTGCCAAGCACTGTTGAAAGAGTTTTACAAAAATTTATTCATTTTTCATTATAACTCAAAGAAGTAGGTACTATTACAGTACCATTTTGACACGGGAGGACTCTAAAGCAGAGAAAAGATACACAGTGTGGATTTGAGTCGGGAAGACTGACCCAGAGTCCATGCTCTTCACTACCACTACTCCGCGTGTTACCTCAGCACCAAGGTCTTGAGTGTCATCTTTCTTCATCATCTTCAAAATTTGTTTCCCACAATTATAATATGATAGGAAAGATGTAAATAAAGCTTAGTTTGTCCTTTCAAAAAAAAGTGGATTTAGATTACTTAAAAATGTATATTGTCTACTGTAGGGCAACCACTAAAAATTAAAAATAAACATCAGTTATATATACCAAGAGAGGAGATAAAATAGAATCATATAAAATGCTCAATTAAAAGAAGAGAAGGCACTGAAAGAGTGGGAAAAGAAACAAAGAATAAGAGCAATGAGGAGAAAATAGGTACAAGGATGGTAGATTTTAATCCAAATGTATAAATAATCACTTTAAATATGAATAGTATGAAAATGCAGGTGAAGACAGAGATTGTCAGATTGTATTTAAAAAATTAGATCCAATAATATGTTGCTATAAAAACCCATTGAGAACATAAAGACTCAGAAAAAAATGCTTCATAGCAGGAAAGAGAGATTCTCCTAGTCTGGATTCTCTCCCTAAATTGGTATGCATTACAAAGTAACTTAATCTTTCCAGACTTAATTTCCTTATCTGTATTCATTTTCATGTTATGAGTTTTCACATAACATTTTTGCTGAGGAATTTAAGCCTGGTTTGGTATGAAATAGGCACCAACTTGTCATCCTTCCCCGTATGCCCCATTATTCTATCCTACCTCATACCCTACATGTGACTTCTTCCATAGTCTTCTGAGGTAGTTCTGCCTAATTCCTGGTTAATAATTTTTAGGTGAGCACTTTTCTGGTAACCTTATAAATGAAATAAATTCAGGCCCACTCATGGGTCGAGCAAACAGCTTGACTAAATTACATAATGGTCTTAAAATTCTGTGATTTTATCTATATGGGAGTTTTCTAACTACAGTATAAGACAGAACTTGGTCATTTTTCAACCTGAAGAGACAACTGAAATGGAGAATGAGAACAAGCCAATGTCTTATTCTGATCTGACTCAATTCTTGTAACAAATATCTTAGTGTTAATCACTGGAAAGAAAGAAAAAACTTGTTCTTAAAAAGATGAAATATCTAGGGGCACCTGGGTGGCTCAGTCAGTTAAGTGTCTACCTTCTTTTCAGGTCATAGTCCCAAGGTTGTGAGATCAAGTCCTGCGTCGGGCTCCCAGCTCAGTGGAGAGTCTGCTTCTCTCTCTGCCTCTACCCCTCCCCCTGCTTGTGCTCTCTCACTTGCTCTCTCCTTCTCTCTCTCAAATAAATAAAATCTTTTAAAAAAATGAAATATCTAAATGAAATTATCCCAAGTATTTAATGTCATTTCTTTAATTGAATTAATTTCAATAAAATCAGTTGATAGTGATAGACCAAAATTTTGAGGAAACCGACATGAAAAGAATGGAGGTTGACATTTCTTCAGTACTGTCAATCAGTATAAGATGAATCATTTAATCCACAATTTACAAGGCTGTAACCTTCTGGGAAGCAAATTGAGCTCAAAACAAGGTGCTTTGGTTCTAAGTATCGCTATGAAATCAGGCCATAAATGTCAATGGGTTAATGCCTTATTAGATTTTTTAATTGTGAGAGTCAACATTAGGCAAACTGAATACAGTTTACCTCTTTAGCGACCAAGAAAAAGTGCTGAAAATCTTAACTCAGAATGGGAAGTCTTGTTGAATGAGTCTTGCAGTTTATTTTGTCTTCTAAGCTGTAGCAGAACAGTGATCCTAGAAAGTGTGGCACAGATGAACATAATGATAAAATTAAAATTTCAAGTAAAATGAAAATGTATCATTGAAAGTTATGGTTCTTGGTCAGCTTCCGTAAGATGGCTTGCACTTTCTGCAAGAGCCTGGAGCTGAAAAGTGCAAAGCTTTTGAAACTGCAGATCTTTGTATTTAGAGGTATCTTAATTGTGAATTAAGAACATGGGAGAAATTTTCAACTCACTATTCAGTGATTAGAAACATTCAGGAGAGGGCTGGCTCAGTGGGTGGAGCATATGACTCTTGATCTCAAGGTTTTAAGTTCAAGCCCCACATTGGGTGTAGAGATTTCTTAAAAATAAAACCTTAAAAAAAAACATACAGAAGAATGAAAGGGTCTTCTGAAATCTGGCAACTTTTTTTAGTTTTATCTCACACTATATCCCATCTGAATGAACTATGTGGCATTTCCATTAAAAATTTTGCCTTTAGTGCAAGCTGTGGAACCTGCTTTTCTCCATGTGCTGGTCTCATCTCTGTCTGGTGAAAACCTAGTCACTCATCAAGGCCAGCTGAAATGCCTTTTCTCATCACCAGAGCCAGGAAGAATTTGTTTTTCCCAAGATTTTCATAGTTATTTCTACCACTCATGAAAATGTTCATATTGTATTTATTTACAGGAATGTTTTACTTTTAGTATCATGGTGCTTCCTGGAACACAATATATATTCAAAGAATATTAATGAATATACAAATGAGTTGAACAGTTTTTCTCTTTAGGAAATGACTGTATACCTACATGGTTGCCCAGGAATTTCTGTGGGTCGCCACCAAAATGACTGGAGGGAGCTTGAAAAAGTTTAATTTTGTAGATACCTATAGACAAGTAATATAGAGAGCATTTGTCCAGCGGACTTAAAATTGATAAGTGCTGGGTGACCCATTAACGCTTAAAATTCGATCTTTAGATACCATTGCATGAAAGGCTAATCTCATAAATATATATAGATACTATCTAGACAATGCTACCTGATTGACCAGAACAGACTCAAGTTCTGTTCTATGTAAACATAGAACAAGCACAGAAGGAAATAATTTTGATTTTCTATGGTAGGTACTGTAGTGCTGTCTAGATTTTGCATTTTAAGACTTCAAATTAAATAAATGTAGAATGTGAAAGATTGTGAAGGAAAAGAGAAATTATTTCATGAAGAAAAGAAGGAAAAAATGTAGGGTTGGTGATGTGAATGTGATATTTGACAGGTAAGACCTTTTTAAATACAGTGTTTTAGTCTTTTATGTGGAGTAAACCATCATCATCATTCCTCCGGTTAATGCCCTGATGCCAGTGAGGTTATTTGAGAAGGACATCCTCTTAGTAGCTCTCACTCCTTGGAATTTTACTGAGTTGGATTTAACAAGGTTAGTTACATTATCAGGCAGAAAGATCCCATTAATATTCTGACTCTCAGAAGTGACATTGCCTTACTTTGTCCCCTCCTGGCATTATGTCTTCTATTAATATGATATGGTAGAGACATTTTAATTATGCAGTGTAATACTAAGGAACTGGATGTAGGTGACATCTCTATTGTTTCATTTTAAGGTGACAGCTTCTTAAATCCATTGAAAAGGGTCATTTGCTTTGGCTCTGCATTGAAGATCTCTGCAGACGAAGAGGCTCATTTACTGAGTTGGATTTTCTCACCAGCAGGGAGGAGGTAATAGTCAAGCCTTCTGAGCTATGAAATGGAAAGAAACTTCCCTTTCAGATCCCTAGTCCAGCTTTTTAAAATTCACCACAACACAATGACGTTGAGCAGAGGATACATCTTTTTATTTTTGTAAAACTGACCCGAACTTCCTCATGAACCTTATTTCTATTCATAGATGGAGGGTCAGGAAGAGGGACAGTGAGAGACTGGGACTGTGGCTTAATCTTGCCTATTATATAAAACTGAATCACTTCCTGTTTATACTGTCACTTTCCTGGAGACTTAGTGTCATTTGGGTAAAGGTCCCAACTCCCTTTCCCTTTTTTCCTTTCCTTAGATGACATTCTGATCCAGCCCAATAAATGAGCCTCTTCCCACTCATGCAGAACAGACAGCAATGACCCTTGTTAATAGATTTAAGAAGTTATTACTGTAAAATAGAACAGTAGAGGCATTATCTACATCCAGTTCCTTAGTGTTACACTGCACAGTTGGGTTACATGGCATCATGCCTTCGCAGGAGGGGCCTTGAATCTCTCGCAGGCTTCTTGTCCTTGTTTGTCCCTCAGGCTCTCACTGGTCTTCACTGAGGTGTCTTGTCCTCCTGTGTCTTTGGGTGTTGCCCTCCAGCCTGGCTGCACCCACGATTCCCAGCATCGGCACAGCCTGTGGTCTGTTGTATGGGTATGATCCATGTAAGGCACCCCTTTTCCCCACCATCACCACCACCACCACCACCACCACCACTGTCAGTGATTGGCCACCCTCATCTACAGTTACCTTATTCCACATTGGACAGAACCCCAGGAAGCAACATAATTCTTAATTCTCATCTGGCTTCCATGCCCAGCACCCAAAGGTCTCAAAAACTTTCTGGATCTCTCTCACCTCTCCCAGATTCTTCTTGAGCAAACAGGCCAGAGGCTGTTGTCTCCCTGCTGAGACTAGTCCACTTTGTGGTGAGCCATTCCACGAGGCTGGCCCCTGGCCTGGCACTAAGAAGTGGCACATACAACATTCTGCCTTGGGACCCGCAAACCGGTCTGTGCTGTTCTGGAATGATGGGTTCTCTCCTTTTGTGCCAGTCAACTGGTACTTTCTGCTAAATGTCGCAATCCAAGAACTGGGGAGAAAAAATCCTTTAATGTTTCTTAGACTAACCCAAAAGGATTAGCTCTCCCAGGGACATACTCTTTTACAGGCTTTTCTCTGCTTGAGACAAAATAAATCTTACTTTTGTATCACTAGAGTTATGTATTCAGTTTTAATTAAAATAAAACACGTACAGTTTTGGTTAGAGGCCAAAACAATCTATTTGTTGCTTATACATAATTTATGAAAACTGTCTCATTATACAGATTTTCCAGGCCTAGGGGCCACATCAAGAGAGGGGAAACCCATGTGGGAAGAGAGGTGGTGGCAACATTTCTGATAAAAGGATCTAGACTTCGTGGAACTCATCACTCTTCCTTGGGAGCCAGTCTGCACATTTTCCCTCTTATGACATCCTAGATGCTGAGATTCCCAGATGGGAGATCCATTGATAGGATCAGCAGGAGATTGGTGCATTGGCTAAAGAAAGACATTGACTTAAAAGTTACACAACCACAAAGGGGCCAGTCTTATGAATGTTAACCAACGTGTGGATGCATTTCTGGGAGACAAGTTAAGCTTTTGATCTATGGGCTTCAACTTAATTTCTGAGTTTTGGCCTCCTCTTTTAGGAAGAAAGACAGAATGAAATATTTTAAAATGCAGTTATATTCTTGGCATATTACAGATTATCAGCAATTGTTCTTTTCTAGGTTTTGGACTTCCCAGAGAGAGATCATTATGAAGCAGGGTTCTTAATCCATTTGGGACTTTCTCCTGGTGTGTTTGGATTAGAAAGGGGGGCGGGGGGATGGGTTAGCCTGGTGATGGGTATTAAAGAGGGCACGTACTGCATGGAGCACTGGGTGTTATACGCAAACAATGAGTTATGGAACACTACATCAAAAACTAATGATGTAACGTATGATGATTAACATAACGTAATAAAAAAATTAAAAAAAATACATAGAAACACAAAAGCGTAAGTTGCTAATTTTTTCACCTTAAACATTTATGTCCACGTAAATATTTGTATTTTGTTGCCAGTGTGAATCTCTAGAGGAGTCCCAATACTTTGGCTCTCCAAAAGCACATCATCAGAGATTCATCACAGCACCAATGGGTAACTGCTTCAGAGCCATGTCCCCTTCAGATCCTCAAGCCCAGAAAGTCACACCAAGCCTCTTACACCATTATGCTAGGCCTTACCCAAATGCCTTCTCATCTACTCTGTCAGTTGCTTGGGCTGCCATAACAAGGTACCACAGACTAGCTGCCTTTGACAATAGAAATGTATTGTCTCATGGTTCTGGAGGCCATATGTCTAAGATCAAAGCATCAGCAGGGTTGGTTTCAGGCGAGGCCTCTCTGACTTATAAATGGCCACCTTCCCCTTGTCTCCACACGGTTTTCCTCTGTGTATGTCTGTGTCCTCATTTCCACTAGTCATAAGGATACCAGTTATATTGGATTAGGGTCTACCCTAATGACCTGACTTAACTTTAATTACCTCTTTAAATACCTCGGGTCACACTCTGAGGTACTGGGGATTAGGACTCCAACATAGGAACTCAGGGAGGGACACAATTTCAGCCCATTCCATTTACTGAAATCTTCAGTTTTATGCTGTACTGTGACCCAGTCCTTCTGCCTTCCATTCTGTACCCCATTGCTGGCTCTGCTTCCAGCCATTTACAGTGTGCTTTCCAACATGTCTACTTAGTTATAAAGGTAACTGAGATGTCCACTTCCCATTTCTGAGTCTACTGTCATATGTCAGTCCACCCCAGGAGTACTGGCTGATGCTGCCAGTTGTTACCAATTCAAGAATGACTGGAGACATTTGTGAATAGCACCTCCTATGGGAAGTGTAATCTCCAAAGCTACTGAGCAGTCTTGGAATTCAGATCAGTAGATCTGATAGTGAAGTAGACTCCTTCACCATAGAGACCCAAAGGACCTGCTATGTTTCTTTTGCTCTTCCTCTGAAATCTGGCACCTTCTCTTCCTAGATTTTCAAACACATTAAGTCACTCAGCATTGATTCGCACTCCTCAGGTGGTCCAGACCCTTGCTATTCAAAGGCCTGGTGCAACAACACCACCTGGGAACTTTTTAGAAATGCAGACTCTCAGGCCCAACCTAGATTTACTGAATCAGAATCTGCATTTCAAAACATGATTTTAACAGTGTGATTCATGCACACATTAAAATTTGGGAAGTGCTGGTCGAGGTAACTTTCTGTCATTCAAGAGGAGACAAACTAGAGTTTTCTCAAACTGAGGGTTGCTGGAGTGGTGGGGGGTGGGAGGGATGGGGTGGCTGGGTGATAGACATTGGGGAGGGTATGTGCTATGGTGAGCGCTGTGAACTGTGCGAGGCTGTTGAATCACAGATCTGTACCTCTGAATTAAATGATACATTATATGTTAAAAAAAATAAAGAAGAAGATAGCAGGAGGGGAAGAATGAAGGGGGGGAAATCGGAGGGGGAAATGAACCATGAGAGACTCTGGACTCTGAAAAACAAACTGAGAGTTCTAGAGGGGAGGGTGGTGGGGGGTTGGGTTAGCCTGGTGATGGGTATTAAAGAGGGCACGTATTGAATGGAGCACTGGGTGTTATATGCAAACAATGAATCATGGAACACTACATCAAAAACTAATGATGTAATGTATGGTGATTAACATAATAAAAAATAAATAAACTAGAGTATTCTGTCAGTTACTGAATCTTGCTTTCAGGTTCAATCTCTTTATAGAAAATTCTTGTAGATTCCTGGCCTTAACAGAAACTTGGTCTTTCCTGAAGGACACTGTATTTTTTGCCAGTGTATACAGTGAAGGTTGACCATTTGCCCATACATCACATATCTGTGTGTTTGCTGTGGGCCAGGAGGAATGACAGAGTTTTCCTAACTTTATTATCACTTCAAACATTTTGAATCTCCTCTTATTCTTTCAGCAGTTTCCCTAAGCCCCCTCAACCAGTGAATGATTTCCAGGGCTTGTCCTTGTGTCATATACACCTTGAAAACCTCCTGCTGCCTCTGAGCATTTGTGCCTGCACAGCTGAGAGCTGTGTGTGTGGGGGGGGAGTGATGGGGGGTTGGAAGGGTTGGGGGTGATGGGGGAAGGGAATGATGGGGAGTTGGCAGGGTGGGGGTGATGGAGTGATGGGGGATTGGCAGGGTTGGCGGTGTGATGGGGAGTGATGGAAGGGTTCATAGGGAGGGGGTGATGGGAGGGTCAGCGGGGTGATGAGGAAAGGGAATGATGGAGGGTTTGCAGGGTGGGGGTGATGGGGGAGTGATGGGGGTCGGCAGGGTTGGAGGTAATGGGGAGTGATGGGTGGGTTGGTGGGGTGATGGGGAAGGGGAATGATGGGGGGTTGGCAGGGTGGGAAGTGATGGGGGATTGGCAGTGTTGGAGGTAATGGGGAATGATGGGAGGATTGGCAGGGTGGGGGGTGATGGGGAATGATGGGAGGGTTGTCAGTGTGGGGAGTGATGGGGCGTGATGGGAGGGTTGGCGGTGTGATGGGGGAAGGGGTATGATGAGAGGGTTGGCAGGGTGATAGGTGATGGGTAGTGATGGGAGGGTTGGCAGGGTGGGGGTGATGGGGAATGATGGGAGGGTTGGCGGGGTGATGGAGGAAGGGGAATGATGGGGGTTGGCAGGGTGGAGGGTGATGGGGAATGATGGGGTTTTGCAGGGTGGGGGTGATGGAGTGATGGGGGGTCGGCAGGGTTGGAGGTAATGGGGAGTGATGGGAGGATTAGCAGGGTGGGGCGGATGGGGAATAATGGGAGGGTTGTCAGTGTGGGGGGCGATGGGGCGTGATGGGAAGGTTGGTGGTGTGATGGGAGAAGGGGTATGATGAGAGGGTTGGCAGGGTGCTGGTGATGGGGAGTGATGGGAGGATTGGCAGGGTGGGGGTGATGGGGAATGATGGGAGGGTTGTCAGTGTGGGGGGCGATGGGGTGTGATGGGAGGGTTGGCGGTGTGATGGGGGAAGGGGTATATGAGAGGGTTGGCAGGGTGATAGGTGATGGGGAGTGATGGGAGGGTTGGTAGGGTGGGGGGTGATGGGGAGTGATGGGGGGTTTGCAGGGTGGGGGGTGATGAGGGAGTGATGGGGGGTCGGCAGGGTTGGAGGTAATGGGGAGTGATGGGAGGGTTGGTGGGGTGATGGGGAAGGGGAATGATGGGGGGTTGGCAGGGTAGGAAGTGATGGGAGATTGGCAGTGTTGGAGGTAATGGGGAGTGATAGGAGGGTTGGCGGTGTGATGGGGGAAGGGGTATGATGAGAGGGTTGGCAGGGTGATAGGTGATGGGGAATGATGGGGGGTTGGCAAGGTTGGGGGAGACAGGGGAGTGATGGGAGAGTTGGCGGGGTGATGGGGTATGGGGGGGAGGGGATGATGGCGGTCATGATGAGGGGGTTGGGAGGGTGTCCAGAGCCTGGATCCTCTGCTTCCCAACCTCACCGGCCAAAGCCCTCAGCAAACCCTGCACTGCTCCTGCATCGGCCGACTCTCCTGCTTCTCTTCTTGTACAGGCACTTCCAGTTCCTCACATCTTTCTTCAAATTCCAAATGTCACCCACAGTTGCCTCAAAAAAATTGTTATGCTTCCCAGTTCATAGGAAAAATTGAGACATAAACATACCGATTTCCACACTTTTAAAATACTTTCACTTTCTAGTCACTTTTTCTTTCCATCTCAGAAAAAGGGTTTCACTTCACTTCCTGCCTAAATCACATCCCTTGTACTTTGATTCTGATTCTGTCGTCTCTGTTCCAGCGCCTGCCTTGGCTATAATTCTCCCTCATATGTAGTTCAACATTTTCTATCCAGGTGCTCAGAGTAGCCTCCTGAGCTTGCAAAGTAAATCCTCTGTTTTCATCTTTCCTTGTTCCCTTTACTTTGCATTCACAACATTTGTCACTTCAGTTATATATTTAATTGTAGAATTGTTTGTGCAATATCTTCTCACTTACTGGAGTGTGAGTGCCACACTGTTGTCTTTGAAGTTTCATTTTTTTAGTATGAAAAAGACTTGAGGGCAAGTGAAGCTCTTGGGGAGATGGAAAATAAGAAGATAAGGAGGGGTTTGCCTTGGACAGGAAAATAGAACCTCTTCCTCAAAAAAATGGGAGAAAAGAAGAGAGGGTAAATTTAAAGACAGACACATTTATACTGGAGGCAGTAAGTTGATGGAGTTAATATTTGTTAAGCTCTATATTTTAATTGAAGTGAGAAGCAATGGGAGGTTATAATTCAGGCCACTTGAGTATCAGATTCAGATTTTTTTTGACCCACTGATACCACTGGCATTTTCATTCTCACCTTCTGACTTTTAAAGTTCAGAAATACTACATTCTGTGTTTGTCAAAAGCAGGTATAGAAGGTATTCACAGAAATAAAGAAAAGAAAATGAAAACATGTCCACGTTAAGACAGGCACAGGAATGTTTACAGCAGTTTTATTTACAATAACCGTAAACCAGAAATAACACAAAGGTCTATAAACAAACTGTAATATATTCATACAATGGAAACAACTCAGCACTTAGAAGGAGCACTGATGCATACAATAACAGGATGACTACCAAAAACAGTTTGTTGAGCAAAAAGAAGCCAGGCACAAGCAAGTACATACTGTGAGATTTTATTATGTAAAGTCCTGGGAATATGGCGCTAGAAATAAGAATCCTAGTTTTCTCTGTCAGTGCATGGGGTCATCTTGATTGGAAGCAACCATATGGGTATTTAAGTTAGTATGATGATGCAAATGTTCTGTATCTTAATTGAGCTGGTATGTACATTTGTCAGAATTTACCAGATTTTATACTTAACATCAGCGTGTATAAATTATACCTCAGTAAAAATAGGGCTATACACTTTAGTTACCTTAAACTTTCATATTTTGCTTTCATTTTGAGCAACCTCACACAGAAATTTGAACCAGCAGTGCAAGATTGGAACGGCTCCATAAAGAATGGGATGGGAGCAGACCATGCTATTTCCTCTCCTCCTTCTCTCTCAATCCATGTTAGATACCCCATGTACTTGCTCTGTAGAGGGCTGTTCTTAAATCTATCAGAACATTTACCACATTGTAACATATCCATCTCTTTCCTTGCCTCAATTACCATTCAGTTAGTTCTTTGTGAGTTACCATCATATTCATTTCACCTTTTCTTTCCAGGGTGTCAGTGTTCCTATTATTACGTGGTATGTATACATGATTGTGGAATGAACAAATGAATTACTGAGTACCAATAAAAAAAGGCTGAGGTAGAGACTGTAAGTGTGTAATAGAGCTCTACAAGTTATATGAATTCTTCAGAATTTCCATCCCTGAATTGGAATAAAGACACAGGGTCAGAGTGGTTCAACTTTCTCCTCCTTTATCTTCCCTTACTAAGCAGTGAGCCTCTTCTGGGTAGAAAATAGTGTTTTTATTATGTTATTTTCATGTTGCCTGGAAGAGTGCTAAATGAATTTTGTTTAAAGATCAAGTGAGTGGGGGGGCGCCTGGGTGGCTCAGTCGTTAAGCGTCTGCCTTCAGCTCAGGTCATGGTCCCAGGGTCCTGGGATCGAGACCCACATTGGGCTCTCTGCTCGGCGGGAAGCCTGCTTCTCCCTCTCCCACTCCCCCTGCTTGTGTTCCCTCTCTCGCTGTGTCTCTCTCTGTCAAATAAATAAAATCTTAAAAAAAAAAAAAGATCAAGTGAGTGGATTCTTGAATGCTTTGCTTGGAGGCAGGTGCAAGAGTGGGAGGGAGGGAGACCCCAAACCAAAAACAAGTGATAGAAGTTAAAATTTGCTGCAGAGGACCAGAAGAAAATTAGATAATTTAAAAAGTAGAACTGTAGGGTTAAAATCTTTCTAAGCAAGATATAAAATCTAGAAGCTATAAAATAAATGACTGATAAATATAAATTCATATAAATTTTAAAAATCTAGAAACATACAACTTTCCAAAAATGAATCATGAAGAAATAGAAAATCCGAACAGAATGATTATTAGTAGGAGACCAAGTCAGTAATCAAAAACCTCTCAACAAACAGAAGTCCAGGACCAGACAGCTTCACTGGTGAATTGTACCAAGCATCCAAAAAAGAATTAATACCAATCCTTTTCAAACTCTTCACCCCCCCAAAAAAATGAAAGAGGAGGGAACACTTCCAAACTCATAAAACTCTTTCATAAAACTAGCATTACTCAAATCAAAACCAGACAAGGATAACACAAGAAAAGAAAGTTGCAGGCCAAAATCCCAGATGAATATAGATGCAAAAATCCTCAAGAAAATATTAGCAAACCAAATTCAACAATACATTAAAA